>NW_026575042.1:34098659-36942825 GCF_905146905.1 Nyctereutes procyonoides
TGAGAGAGATTGAGGTAAATGGAATGAAGTTGGATAAAAACTATCTGAATCACCAGGACTTAAAAAAATAGAATATAATTCCATCTTTGCAAAATATATTATTAGGTTTCTGGTAAGTTTAAATTCAAATTACTTCCATAGACAAACCCTTTTCATACAGTTAAACCAAATATTACACCATTAGATAAGCTCAAAGTAATGATAGCTTCCCAACAATAGTATTTTAGAGTCATGGCAACCCGGAGTCATTCAGTGTGCCCACTGTGTACCGAAGAATGTTCTACTAGGAATACAGAAAAGAATTTAACTAGAAGAAGACAGATAAGAAGTAAAAATTAAGGTGTCTGTAACTTTCAGCTGTTCTGGAAGTCTAAGCCACTTTCTAGTGGAGGTTAGTGAGAGGTTGCCAGGTGATGAGCTGACTACTGCAAGAGAAGAGGAGGGCCTTGATTTCCTTATCATTACATACTCACCCAATGCTTTATCTTTGTTGCAGTACAACGGACTTTGCAAATTTAGTTGTCTCGTCACTTTTCCCAGCATTTCCTTGAATAAGAAAATTTAAAAATTAAAATATATACATGGCATGACTCCTCCCCAACTTTTACAAAATAACTCTATATTTTGAGGTGCTTTGGGCATTATATTTTTTACATTTAGCAATTTTGTTATTGTTAATATATGTAGTAAATTTACCACCTAATTTCCTTATTGGTGTACCTGCACTGGATTGTATCTATGTTTTCTTGCCAATTATTCACTGTTTGATTCACTGAGAGAGGTGGCAGGTTGTTGAGGCCTGGCACTTCCTCCTCTTTCCCTGGCTGGATGTTTTGGGCCTTCACCTGTCCAGCACTAGTGAGTATGAGCAGGCAGGCTGAGATGATGAAATATGCATCAGGGAACTCTGTTCTCTGTTAGGTAGCCATGCTGGCTAAACAATTTGGCTTATTTATTAATTTCTGTTGTCCAAGCTGGCCACTGCCACTCCTCCTGAAGCTGGTCCCTGGCCCTTTTTCTCTCTCCTTCTCTCTCTCTCTCTCTCTCTCTCTCTCTCTTTTTCAATAGGCCTAAAATGTCTAATCTTGACCCTAATTTTGGAAGTGCTGTAGCTGCATGAACCACTAGGATCCTGTTGCCAGCTCTTGTGTCTCTGGCTGGCCTGGCCTGCTGTGAGCCAAACTGGAGCCAGGCCTAGGGCAGGAAGAGATCATTTTCTTGTTTCCCTGATCCTGGCAGCACCAGGCCTGGCAGGTTCTTACTGGGAAAGTGAACAACTGAGGAGGGAGAAAAATATGGGAGACACATGTCAGAAAGTTCTATTTTTTTTCTACTGTAATTTGTGCCTTGAAAACCAGTCTTGAGAGGCATCCAAACCCTCTGAGATGAAAACTCACATTATTTTGCATGTCCTAGTGATGGGTGTAGGGGTAGGGGGAGGTAGGGAATTAATATTTTGGATCAGTCAGCTCCTTGCTTGTCCAGGTGTCTTTGGAAACCACCTCTTGTCAAAGGAAAGGAACAAATAAAAAGGAAGAAAGTAGGGGGTGGGGGAGGGAGAAACAGAAACAGAGAAAGGCCTTTGCTGAGCCCATGCCTTTGTGCACCGCATTCAAACTGATTTGTACCCTTTGTAGTCTTAATTATTTGTGAGAGTGGGATAACAGGAGTACCCAGCTCACCCATTATTTCCTGCATAAAAAAAGGCACACAGAAGCCGCTGATCATTTTTGAATTAGCAAACATGATACTAAAAAAAAAAAAAAGCATAAAAAAATTCATTAATACCATCAGGGATTAGGAGGCTGATTAAAGTGTAGCTGTTAGCGTATGCAAATGAGCGATAGGCATTTATCGGGGCCTGTGCAAGCTGTCTCGGAGCTGTAAAGCCCATGTATGTTTTTCAGCTGATTAAAATAGTTTTAAGTTCTGGAGAATTTTTTTTTTTTTGTAGGGAATTTAAAAAAGAGACCATCATCTTTACTTTCCCTTTTGGCAAAATTTCTCTAAAGTATACTCCAACCATTCCACTTGACTGCACTCTCTCTTGCAGCCTTGTATCCTTTGAGTGATGAGGATGCTGCATCCCAGTTACAACAAGCTGAGCCCTATTCCATGTTTCTTTCTCTAGGAGTTTTCCAGAACTCTTGTGGCAAGCCAAATGGGTCTCTTAACGATGGCCCAAGAGGCTGCCAGGACTCCAGGTTTTCCCCCAAGATGACCATCTCTCCTCTCCAGGTTAAAGGTGAATGAAAAGGTATTTTTCACTCAAGTGCTCCAATACAGCAGAGGAGTCTACACTTGCTCACTCCAGAGTCTTAGTTCTGTGAAGCAAGGAAGGGTGGAGTGAGTGAGAAAGTGAGGTCTGGCAGATTAGGAAAGATATATACTAACAGACATAGATGAGAGCTGGGTGGTCCTGGCTGCCCTTGGCTTTGAAGCAAAAGCCTTATATGATAAGAAAGGAGAGAGGGACTTCTCTACTTTGGGTCCAAATCCAAATCCCATTTTTAAGACTTTCTATTAGCATTGAAGAGAATTATTTTCACTTCCAGGACTACAGAGGACCACCCACTGACTAATGGCCTATGGATAATAGTCATAATCATTATTGTTGCTTATTAAGCAATGACAATGTGCTAGGCACTGTCATAAAGTCTTTTCATGTTTAATCTCATTTGATCCCCACTGCAAATATAGGAGGTAAGACAGATCCTATTCTCTATAAGGAATAAAATAAATCCAGAATTTGACCCCTTCTTAGTGTCTATACTGCTAGCTTACTAGACTAGGTAGTTTAAGCCACTACCTTCTCTAATTTGGGTCCTGCAGTATTTTTCCCAACTAGCTTCTTGCTTCTATCATGCTTCTCCCATCTGTCTAGTCTATTCCAAGGATAGTAGCCAGAGGGATGCTTTTAGTATACAGTCACATCATGTCATCCTCCACTCAAAACTCTCAGCAATTCTTTCCACACAGAGTAAAGGCCATCGTCTTTTCAGTGACCCACATGGCTGCACAATCTGCCCTCCTACTTCTCTCATCTTATTTTTAATGTCTCCCTTACTACACTCCAGCTATGATTGGGTTTTTCAAACGCTCCAGACATGTTCCTATCTTGCTTGACTTTTTCTTTCTTCTGTAGCAGTTAGTTCTTCTGATACAGTTTGTATTTATTATGTTTATTGTCTATTGAACTCAGCTAGACTATAAACTCTTGGAGGGAAGGGAGTTTGTCTGTTTTATTCACCAGTGTATCCCACATATCGAGACTATGTATTTATCATATGCTCAATAGTTACTTGTTGATTTAAAGAACTCCAAAGTATTTTGTAACAATTCTCATAAATAATAAAATGTATGGTAAAGTTAAGAGGCCAGGGACTATGTCTTTCTTGATTATGACACTATCCCTATGACACTTAGACTATGGTAAACAATAAATAAATATTCACTGAGTAAATAAATAATTGGGGCTAAACGTGGCAAATGATATTTCTCTGGAAAAATATCCATTTTTCAGTTTGATCACACATTTAAAAATAAGTAAGTTCATCCAGTTATATGTAAAGAATGATTCTTTTTAGATCCAAATATTTATTTAAAACTTTGTTTTTTTTAGCCTGACAGGTTTTCCCTGAAAAGTGTTTTCATTCTCTATTTTGAGCTGAATGAGAACCATCTGAGCTTTGTTTGGGGTGAGTAGTCTTTAAGACTCAAGATTATATGAGAAGCAAAATCAGAGTAAGTGCTAGTCCCATAATTTCCTGAGGGGCCCTGAGCCCAAGCCCAGGTTCTGAGAGGAGTGGCTCTTGGTTTTGCTACCTCAGAAGTCCATCTTCCTATCTTCTGAGGAGCTTCAATGTGAAGTCTAGGAAGAAGACTTCCCTGGCTCAGTGAGCCATGGCCCAAGGAATAATCTATCTGGCAGATGGAAATAAACTAGAGTCTGTTGAAACATCAAACAAAGGAGTTGATTTATTGAGCATTAACTTTGTTGCCCAGTAGTAGTTGTGGGAGTGAGGAATGGCAATGATTTGGTCTTCAGGCTTTAAAATGTTGTTCGTGAATTCAGGCAGGCTCACAGGACACCTGAGCCAATGTGAAAGCTGGCCCAAGGAGAGGGAGGGGCATCAGTAAAGGGTTAGGAGGTGGCCTTTGAAGGAAAGGATAGATTAAAGTCTTCTGTGTTGGGGAGCCATTGCACAGAGCAGGAAAGGGGAGAGAAGAATGATGAGTAAAATGGTTAGTGTGTTGGAGTAGAGACTGGAAATCAAATTAGAAGGGTAAATGTAAGTCATTTGGTGGAAGACTTGAACGTCATACAAAGTGTTGCAGGTTTTGTTCTATGGGTAGTAGGGATCTCCTGAAGCACGGTCAGGAATGGTGAGGAAAGGAAGGCATCTGTCTCACGTGCAAAATTTAAGAGGGGGGCAAAATCCTCAGTAATCAAGATAAATAATACCTTAATGAAATATTTTAAGAACCCAAATCAACAAACTAAAGCCATACTTTTTGTAAATCAAGTTTTACCTGAATGAAGAGTTTGAGTTGGAGAATGGCATGCTGAAAGGTTCCCATTTGGGAACGTTTATCAGGTGGTGGAGAGCTCATCTGGGAAGACTGGTTTGAGACCAGGTCTTGCCTCTGCCTCAGTGGAAGGAGAAACAGTAGGTGCTGGGACAGCAAGTGGTCCAGGAGATGTCCTTCATCTGGCTCCTAGCCTATCTTGCTGTCTTTTTTCCCTATCTTTCTGGTGTCTACATTCTGCTGTTGTCCCCAGAGATGCTAAGACTATCAGAATTAACTAGGAGAGACAGGTATGTAAACCATTACCCAAATCAGAACAAAATAAGGACTGTAAGATATACATCAAATACTGTGGAGGAGTTGACTGATTCCAGTTGTAATGGTTCTAGAAGGTGGTGGCAACTAAACTAGGCTTTGAAACATGATCTGATTTGGTTCCAATTCTAGCTCTGTCACTTACTAGCTTTGTTATTTTGGGTAGGTCATTTGACTTTTTCGAACCGTATTTTCTATATCTGTAAAATAGGTATAATAATATTTTTTTCACAGGGCTGTCATGAAGTTTACTTGAGATATTTTAGTATAGTACTGCTGAGGATTGTTATTATTAGTAATATTTCACAATTCAGTCACGGCATTGTTCATTTGTCAAGTAAAAGATAGTTCTGTGAGTAAAGATAGCACTGGAAACTCTAGTTTTCTTGAATGAAGTACAGCCATTGTTAAGTAGTAGAAAGGTTTGAGCAAAAGCCAGAGTGATTTTTAATGTTATGTTTCTCAATTTGATGAATCTGTAGATCAATTATTACATGCTTATCGAATACTTGTTATTTGTAAACTAGGCACTGTGACTGACCCAGAGAAATACGAGACATAGTCTCTATTCCCAGTGAGCCTAGAATTTAGTAGATAAGATTTGATATATTGGACATGCAATGTTTTGCAGTCTGATAGGCATTTGTTTTTTTTCCCTAGTATCTGGATTTTTCTGTGGGAAACCACAGAAAACCATACTCTCTGTCCAAAACAGTGTGTATTGTGTTAGAACCAATATCAGTCCAAGTCCTGGGTAGACCTTTGGCTCAGTCTCAGCCAATCAGTGCATTGCCTTTCCCCAGCCACTGTGACTGGTTCAGGGATGGGCACATGACCCAATTAAAGCCAATGGGACTCAATGAGAATTTTGCTGCTCCTGATGTTTTTTTCACTTAACTCGAACCCAAGAAGAAGTAAGACTGAAGCTGTACTAAGCATCTTGCCACTACAGAGAAAAGCCATTCCAAAATGGAACCCAATTGCAGAGCCATGAGAAGGTAAGAGAGAAAAATATCTTAGTGATTATTTGAGCCACAGAGCCACACCATATTTGAACTCATATTTTTTTTCAGTTATTGGACCAACAAATTCCCTTCTTGCCTAAGCCAATTTGGGTTCAATGTTCTGTTTCTTGTGACACCAAAAGCATCGTAACAAATGCAGTTAATGCTATTTCATGACAAGGTTTATCACCAAAAAATAAACAAATCCCCTTTTCCCTCCCCAAATAAAATACTGATAAATAACAAACAGAAATTTATCATAGTTGGCTAATGAGCAGTGTGGCTACAACAACGATTGTGAGTGAAGGGGGAGGTCTCTATTCCAGGAATTGGTGGCTGCAGGTGCAGCTCCTCTCAGGTTATCTTCCTCTGCAGCTGCCATTGACTCTTGTAACTGGCATAAAGGGCTGACATTCAGCTTTGGGAACCAGGTGGTTGGTCACATAAGGCTTATACCAGCTCTCAAGTGCTATTCCTTACCAGTGGGAAACACATTGATCCAGACTGTCTAGAGTGATGGACAATCCAAACATAATTTAAAGTTGGCTTAAAATAGTCTTAGGAGATGGTGAAACTGCAATAAGTTTTGCCCAGCCTCCACCACTCCCTGACTTCTCTATGTATATCCTGTTCCCAACCCCTATTAGCATATGTTGTTTACATAAGCCTCATGCATAGCTCCCTAGTATTCTTCAGCAGACTACACAGAAAGAGCAAAAGACCTTGCAAAATATATACTCCACCTCTTTGACTTGCTCCCAATGAGGGGACTTCTGGTTCTATTCAGCACAAATACCTAAATTACTAATTCATACTAAGGACAAAATATAGCCATTGGCCTATGACAAACTTAACATTTATAAGATACCAATATATATCACCTTGAAAAACCTTATGAGGTACTTCTGTATCTCATCTTCATTTTAAGATTGCTCACACAGGTTTGTGTATTAGTTTTATCCTCTTTTTCAAATCAGAGATAATGGTGGTGTTGTGTTTAATTAGTGTGCCATCCTTTCCTGCTTATTGCCTGGATGTTATCTATTTTTCATAATTTGGTGAATTAAATACCAGAAAAACACATTTCTCTATCACTATTCTTATGGATTATATCTTGTTAGTACCACTGATTAGCTGTGTTGTTTCAGAATGGCCAAATCTCTTGTTCACATTTTTATTTGTCTCCTTTTAGAGATTGTCTGCATTATACAAATTGCATCTTTTTAGCAAAAGTATAGTAGGTGCAGGATGGAATTATTGACCCAGGGAAAGGAATTGATAGCAAATACCTTTTCTGATAATAGGGCTCATATGACTAGTCAGCATGTTGGTACAACTGAGCCTAGCATCATTCCAGAGCATACTCTTCGAAAATGGAATGAATTTTTGTTTATGGCAAACCTACTACTGTCTTTTTGTCAGTACTTATATAGCAGGTGAATTTGAACCTGTTTTGGTTTTAAAATGTCAAGAGAAACTATCGTGAATGTTTTGTCAAGATATTTGATATCAGTTCTCTTCCTTCGGCCAATAGTTCCGTTCCTACACCTTACTATATACTTACTAAAAAGACGTGTTGTTTGTATGATGTATACAATGTCTAAAGGGTGACAAATAAGGATGTGAACAAGAGATTTGGCTGTTTTGAGCTAGCACAACTAGTGAAGCCTGCTTTGCCTGAGGTGAAGGCTGAGGCTACCACATTTGCTGGCCATGACAAATCGAAATGAGAGAACCTGTCCTTTGTGTCCAATTCAGTGGCATAGATTAAGACCTAGCCATAAACCAGCACTGGTTTCTGCTCCTGATGACACCATTATCATTTTTAAACTTATCATTTATTCATTAAAGCAGCCCCAGAGCTTATGGGGTTGTTGACAGAACATAAATACAAACATAAAAATAAATCACAATTGAAGTTCTTTAGAGCTGCCTGGGACTTCAAGGTCAACTGGTCCAATCCCCTGTTGAAGTGATGTAGTCATCAGATTCTTTACTTCTGTCCCAAGTCTTCATTTCTAAAGTCTTCTCTGAGATGAAAGACCTCCATGAAGGGCTCACTAGATTTTATTCTTTTATCTGGCTCAAGAGATAATGTGTCTTAAGTTTGCCTTGAGTAATATTAGTTAAGTAAAGTTGGCTGATGTTTGTCACACCTCAGCTGAGACCTCTCTGTTTCAGGCTGTGGACATGCCTTCCTGTAGACCTTACATCCTCTGGTCTTTTCAGGCCCAGGTTGAATATGATGACTTCTCCTTAACTCTTTTCCTACATTGAGTTTGCTAGCTCTTTGGTTATTGATGTCACCTAGCTCGGCACCTTTTCCAAAATATCCATGCTTACCTTTCATTGATATGTAATGCTGGGTAAAATGATAGCATATCGCTGTATTAAATAGATAAAAATCCTTTCATGCATACACACCTTAACACACATATGAATATTTCTTCATATTACATAATATTACATAATCTTGCACACATAACTTCTCTGAGCTTCAATTATTTTCTGTAAAATGATGGGCTGGACTAAATGGTATCTATGAACCTTTCATGGATGGGTTCTGATAGATGAAGACTAAACACTTACACTCTCAAAGTGAATATAGAAAGTAATTGTACTCAGATATTCCCTGACAAATTGAACCATTTGAGTAGGATGGAAGAAAAAAGATTTGTTATAAATCTCTTCCCTAGAAGCAATTTGCCTGTGTACAGGCTGCACCTGATTTCCACTCTTTTAGGATGCCTTACTTATAGACCTTGGATGTGTTTAATTGATAAAATAAAAGCTCCTGATGAGCTGGATAGCATGTTAATGAATGGTCTCCTTTAAGTACTTTAGAACTGGAAGCTTCTTTGTAGTTCCCGCTGCCAATGTTATCTTTAGTGCAATTCATTTCTCTTTGCTCATTTTTTCTACCTATAAAAGTACCCATGGTATTTTACAGTAAGTTTGTAAACCAAATGATGTACTACATTTGAGTTCAACCACATGTATAGTTCCGAAAGCTTTGAGGTACCTGTATGATTCAATCAGTTAAGCATTTGACTCTTGGTTTCAGCTCAGGCCATGATCTCAGGGTTTTGAGATTGACCCCTGCATCAGGCTCTTTGCTCAGCACAGAGTCTGCTTGAGATTCTCTCCCTTTCTCTTTGCCCCTCCCCTCACTCATTGTCTCTCTCTCTCTCTCTCTCTGGAAATAAATAAATAAATAAACAAAATCGTTAAGAAAAGGAGAAAAACTTTGTAGCTCAGTTTTTTTTTTACATGCATGTAGATATTCTGAACTAGACTATATCCTCTTGAAAGAAGTAGTTAAAGGGCTAGCATTCCCTTCTGACCTTTACCTTAGCATGTAGTAGGATTCAGTAAGGCTTGGTGAGAGGTTAACAGTATACCAGAAACCTTTTTCCAGTATCAACCTTAAAAGAAAGAAAGAAACAAACAAGGTTTCTGATAAGGAGAGTTTTATCTCATTTTTAACTTTTTTCTCCACCTTTTTCCTATCAACAATCATGGTGAACAAACTTAACATTCTACAATCTTTAAAGGGAGAGAAAAAGGGGGAAACAAGATGGATAAGCTGCAGAGCAGCATTTATGAAATATAAATGAGTAGCACTTGTTCTTCCAGCAAATTCTAAGATGTGGTTTCCTAGCTATTTATATTTTGTGACTATAAAAAAGAATAAAGTTTTAGGGGGAAAATGAACAATGAGGTTATGGAAGATGCTTACAACATTATTTTCATTGTTCAAAAAAACAAAATCAGCCTAAGCTAAAATGTCTTGCTGATGTCCCTAAAATATTCCATCTTTGGACAGAACCATTAACTATTTTTAAAAAGCCAATAATCAATAAGTCTTAATTTGTTGCACTGACATTTGTGCAGGTTTCATCTAGATGAAATTAATTAGAAAGAAAATGGTTTCTCAGCGATTGGCGAGAGGAAGGGAGTCCGTGGCAAGATAAGTTTGACCCTGTGTCGTAGAAACATTTTAATGAGGTTAAGCTTCAGCATATTTGGATCTGGCTGCTTGTTGAGTGTGCACTGACATTTCTAATGGGCTACTAGAAGCTTCTGAAATGGGCCAATGACTTTGAAGGCATTTTGTGGGTCACTGAAGCTCTAGGTAAATAAATTGTAGTAAGACTGAATGAAATGTATATAGTTTGTGAAATGAACATCTGGGAGAAAGAGTTGTGAAAAACGATCTCACCAAGAATACGGCAGGCCTCCCTCCACATTTCTCAGCTGATATACTTTAGTTTCTGATCATCATTAATTGAAGTGAAGTCAGATTCTAATTTGTTGGCACCAACAGACACCATTCCTGTATGCGGTATCCTCTGCCCAGCCCTGCCTATGCTATTCACCATGGGAAACCAGGTTCTGAGAAGAGTAGGGAAGAGATATTCATCCCAGAGCTCTCAGGGGACAGCACTTGCTTTAATTGCTTTAGGAACCTTTTGTATCAATGAGACTAATGGAATTAGACAAGGAAAATACTAGCAAGACTTGATCAAATACATTGGATTTCCCCCTTGGCATATAATTAGGTCAAGAGGAGTGATTTAGAGTAAACCCAAGGTAATGGCTCATCATTAACCTAAGTCTCCAGAGTAGACCATAAGGGCATGGACACTACAGTTTTTAGCTTTGAGGTTTCATGTCACTTGGAAGAAATGCTAAGCAGCCTGGCAGGTCAGTTCTGCTCAAGTCCAGGGCCTGCAGAGAAGTGGTAGAGACTGAACTTGGGGAGATCTCTAATGTCAACATGACTACTCTCTTTTAAATGTCTCTTCTAATGTGGGGCTCTTTTTCCCTCCTTGTGTGACTTTGATTTTCCTCTTGGGCAGACTCAGAAGGTTACTTTCTGTTGGGCAAGGGCTTTCCCAGCAGTTAGAAGATGATGGCAGTCAAGTGGACAAGGAGGAGACAAGAAGACTAAAAAAAAGTTGTGGACAACATATGTTTATTAAAGTATCTGAGATTTATGTGGAGCTTAAAAGAGGGTGTGGGCATCAGCAGGATGTGTACTGCCTTTGAGTTGCCTTTGTTTAGAATAACAATGAGAGCAAACAATTATTTTGCAATCATATACCAATTGTATACCAAGTGCTGTTTTACATGCACTATTTAATGCTCACAGTAGCCCTACAAGACACTTTACAGAAAAGGAACTAAGGCACAGAGAATTTAAGGAGGTTACTGAAGGTCAGAGAGTTGGCAAGTAGATTAAACCAGTCTGACTGCATTTTGCTCACCAATTACATCTGCTGTGAGTCATCCAAGTTGGCCTCACTGCTAGAGAACATCTTTCTCTAGTAGAGTATTGAAGGGATGAATAACGGCTTCCGAGAGGGGATGATAGATAAAATTGAATAAGAAAGTTAAAAAGAAAGAGTCCATAAAAATGAAAGGAAATCAACATTAATGGTGGTGACATATGACACCATGGAGAAAGGAGAATTTCTGCATCATTAGAGCTACACAAGTATGAGATTCTTCACACAGGGGGTGAATCTGTGTTTCTCTAACAAGACTCCTCCAGAGGCACATGGGGTGGGGGTGATAGGAATGCAGATAATCCCCCAGGAAAGAGGAGTATCTTGCAGGTTGGGAGAAGAAGGAAGGCAATGACATATGCAACCAAGTATGGTTCAGTCAGAGGTGGGATGCCATCTGGGATCATAAACTTAAAACATGGCAAAATAGACTACAAGACTGAAAACACTCAGTTTTGCTGATTTGCATACCTTCCTTAAAAATATGGAGTTAGCATCCATTGTGTGTCAGGACTAGGGAGACAAAAGTAAATGAGATAGCAACTTTGCCTTCAAGGAGCTCAAGGTTGAAAGGACATAAAAGCAAATATTGCAGCAGAAGGAAACCTGTGATGGATACTAAAAACAGAGTAATAGAAATGTCACAGTTCAGACCTGTAAGAGAGAGGGTCAGCCCTATATGGAGTAGTGTTTTAAGTCTCAGAACAAGTAATATTACAAATGAAAAGAAGCACTAAGTAGAAGTAGGGAAGAGGGGAGAGATTTTGGGAAGAGAAAAGGAGAAATGGGGCCTCTAAATGATTTTCAGTTTGGGATAGGAAGTTTAAAGTCTTGAGTAGAGAGAGAATTTTCTTCTTCCCTGTTAGTCTGTTAAAAGAAAAGTTCATAGTCAGTGAAGAATAGATTATGGATGATATTCAAGAGAAGGATTTGTCTTCCTAACCTAAGAACTGATGGATAATGACCAAGGACACATTCCAAGGCTGTATTTGATTAAAGACCCACAAGCTTGCTATAGAGCATTTTAGCCAGAGTAGATAGAAGAGAGAAACATAAGCTTAGGAAGTTGGGCACTTGAAAGGATGATGTGTATGATTTGTGAAGAAAAAGCATCGTGGTTCACCTGCAGGAGTATATGATAGGGAATTGGATGTGGGATTTTAACTCAGGTTTTGTAATGAATAAATTACGTGACCTTAGATGACTGACTTCCCCCTCTGGATCTCAGTTTCGCTTCACTCTGTAAAATAAAGAGGTTGGAATGGATGGCCATTAAGTTTCTTTTGTTTCCTTTTATTCTAATTCTCTGAGAAATGGGTCAGGAATAACGTAGCTTCCTAGGGTGTGGGCAAGAGATTATGTACAATAAAAAATAACATAGCATATAGTGCCCACACTATACCAAATACATTGTTCAATGAATTCACAAACTCCTTAATTGGTAATAAGCCCTTTGTCCTTGAAAATATTTGAACAGAGGCTGGATTACCCCTGAAGAAAAGAATTGAGGAGGAGATGTGGTATTGAAAAGAAGTCTTCTCGTTTGTCTCTGTTGGGTTTCCTGGAGAGGTTTCCTCTCTTATTTCCAGTTAGAATGTAATCTAAACATGACTTTTGGAATTTTTACCATCTTTCTCTCTCTCATTGAGTTCTTCATCTCTTTTGCCAGTTTCTTAGTTGCAAACTTCTTAGGACTTCACAAGTCTTTCAGCCTGTAATACCAAGAGTGCCCCACTCGTGCTTTTTGGAACCAGTGGGGTGTTGAGCTGTCCCAGGGAAAACCAGACAACAGACTCCATGGAGGGAAAAGCTTTTTGTTCTAGAAAACTATTTCAGGACACCCAAGTGTCCTCGCTCAGCCAAGGCACATGAAGAGTCCCCAAAGTGGTGAGGTGGTATGAGGAAGCCACCTACACCTGCTTTCTTAAGAGGTTGCTTCTACCACATTTCTTGTATCAACAAATTCTGTACTCTGGGTTGCCTTTAGTTTCAAAGGGTCATTTTGGAGTTTGTGCCTCTACATGGTGCACAGAAAGAATAGCTTCCATCCACTCGTGTGGGGCTGTTGCATTATTCCGCTGACTTTTTTTTTTCCCCTGGGCTTGCCTGGGTAATGTTCTTCCCTTACAAATTTCATCTCACTGCACTGTGCATCGAAACGACGCAGTTATGGAGCGCACAGGGAAAAAAATTATAATGCCATTAAAAGTTATCATAAATTTCAGATCAGCATCACTTCTAATCCGATACACAATTTTACTGCCTCTATAAAGTAGGTGATTTGCAGTGGTCTGAGGCGTCTCCTGGAGCGTTTTACTTCTTTTTAAATTAAACACACCAACTTTGTGCTGAATTCAGAGTGTGGACATAAAAAAGGGGGTAAAAAGGAGAGGGAAGGGACATCAGATGGGAATTGCAATTGAATCTTTATATATGCCATCTTGGCACTGTGGTACTAAATATAGTGCCAGGTAAATAGATGTGCTGAAATATTCAGAATAAAAAACAAATGTTCCAATAGCAGAAGCAGTGAGCCCTGAGAATGTTTCCACAGTGGGTGTGCTTAAAATAATAAAATACTGTTGTTTAAAACTACTCAATCCTAGAAAACCCTATGTTGTAAAAAAATATATACTGCTGGTATATGTGTGAGGGGCTATGTATGTTGAACATATATATGTATATTAAAACTCCTAGGAAATTAAATAGAATATAAGAGGTTTGATTTTACTGGTTGGAAAGTTACACTGATTATTATTTTTTTTGAGGTACATTAACTCTTTCTGAAAGCTTAGGACATCAGAAGTTGTCGTTTACTAAATGGCTATGGAGTATTTTAAAATGTAATGTCCTCAGCAAAGACTGATCCATTAGCCTATCCATGTGAAATTGGTATACTTGTGTAAATAGAAGTGGTGCACACCCAGTACTAGTACAAAAAAAAATACATTCATGAGGTTTCTGGTTGAAAAGATTTGACTGAATGGTGACATTTTTTTTTCTCCTCAATACCCAAAGGCAATTGGTCATTCTTAACTACTAAAAAAAATTTTCTAAGTGCATACTTTATGCAGTGCTCTGCATTAAAAAACTCCATAGGTCCTACCCTCAAGAAGCTCACAGTCTAGAAGGGGGACTTTATGGGAAGTAAACTCAATTATAGTCGAGTGTTTCAATGCTATGATAGATGTAAATGCTTACCAGGAGGGTGCAGAGAGAAAGACACATGTCTGTTATGATAAAATGCAATATGGTATCTTGTATCTATTTCAAGTTGAGGCTAAGTTCTCTAGTCCAGATATTTTTTAGCAATGTTAATTGATCAGTTAACAAATAATATATCAAACAAATATATTTTCACCTCTGGCTACTGTATGTTATTTATTTCCATGTCCCTAGAGCTTAGCACAGTGTCTGGAGCAGTCAGAAATGAACTAAGCATATTTTGGATTAATGAAGCTGGTGATAGAAGGATGAATAATAGTACCCAGCATACAACACACTTTACATTTGAAAGATATTCTTTAGATTATGCCATTTAGTCCTCTATAAGAAGGTAGATATATTATTTCTACTTTATAAATGAATAAACAGATTCTGTGAGGAGCAGTGATTTCCCCTAAATACAGTTCATCCAGCTGAACTAAATCCAGACCAATCTCATTGCAAGTTCTGCCCTGTTCTACACCAGCTGGGTTGTGATGCACACTCACAGATGTTGGCATGGATAAATCATGTGTTGGGCCCCTGGGAGGGCTATGTTGTATTATAATGGCTATGCCTACTAGGGCGAGATGACCTGGACACAGTTGCCTATAAACTGTAGTGACTAATAATTGCTACTGTAATGTCCTGTGAATTCACTGTAACAGATCAGAAGTTAATACATTTTTATCATGATGCAATGACTAGAATCAGTTAACTGGGCATAATATTTATTGGACATGTGGTACCTATCAGCA
The DNA here is from genome assembly GCF_905146905.1 of Nyctereutes procyonoides. NCBI lineage: Eukaryota > Metazoa > Chordata > Mammalia > Carnivora > Canidae > Nyctereutes > Nyctereutes procyonoides. The sequence goes on from NW_026575042.1 coordinate 34,113,762, forward strand.
CACAGTCCTCACTATAATCCTATAGGTAGATACTATGATCATCATCCCTATTTTACGGATGAAGAAATCAAGACAGAAGGAGGTTAAGAAGTTTGTTACATAGAAGGACACGCTGGAGTCAGGATTCTAATCCAGACAGTCTATAGAGTTTGTTGCCAGGATGTCATTTATTTATCTAGCTTGTGTTGATTGTGCTGGGTGTCCTCACTATTACTGAAAACAGTGTGCTATGCTAAGAGTTGATGGAAGTGAAACATGACCTAATATAAAGAATAGTCATTTTATTATGTAGAAATGAATGAATAAATGAAGTTGTTTCTAGATATATCACCAGAGAATGATGTATTGCTGATTTTAGGAAGGATAATCATACATATATTTTGTATTTTGAAAACAGGTTATATTTGTATAGCAGCATTCACAAACTTGGAGCTCCTGATGTGAAATACAATTTATTGTGTACTCTAAATGGCTATTAACTACCTAATTAATTAATTACCAAACATTTATTAAGTACTTACTAATCTACTAGATACTATAATAGGTATTTATCATAGTACTTTTGCCTTTAATTAAGTCAGACCATCTTAGCTGAAACCTACAGATGTTTAGCCTTTAAGTGAAAATAGGTGCCAATAAATTGATAATTGCTCTTCATTCCCATGAATACTGGATGATTTTAGTTTTGACCTGTAGCTAAGATTCAGTTTAAACACAAGCTGGAACTGGTTGAATATGGGATAGATGTACAGTCTTTCATCTTGCCTAATTTGGGGGTATTTCTTGAAGGGGATGAAGGTTTGACAATAGGTGTTAGCTGGCTGTAGGGGAAGAAGAGCTGTTTTGGCTGTGGGACTGTATCCTGTCTGACATCTCCTCAGAGCCCTTGACACATGCACATTTACCATCTATCTAAAGGAGGCTGGGATTTGTGACGCCCTGAAGCCAAGAGCTTAAATAAAAGTACAATTGGCAGTGATGAAATTAGGGCCAGGAAAATAATATATCATTAATTAGCCATTAATTAATGAATATATTGATTAATAATTCATTTCACTTTGAAATGATTACTTTAAAACTTTTAAATAGCTGTAAGATACTTGGTGAGATGATCCAACTAGGTTTAGAGAGTAGGAGTAGAGTTGTTTTTTTTTTTAATTTTAAACTTTGTTATTCAATTCAAATTAATGAAATTGTTTAGTAGCAATAGATATTAGCATTGCTTCATTGTGGAGGCCAGAGATTTTATTATATAAGAAAATCTCTATAATAGATTGGATCAGTTAGGAAGGTATTTAGTTGCAAGTAACAGGAAGCCTGACTTATAGTGATTTAAAAAAATATTTACATTTAATATAAATAGATGTCTCTGGTGCCCAAAGATGGGTAGCTGATGGTTTTGGTTTAATGTTTCAGTGAAAAAAAGGCCTGGTGCTTATATTTCAATTTAGTTTTCCCATGGTTATAATCTGGTTTCACTGAGTCAGAACTTAGGTTCCCTTCAAAGATGGGAAAAGAGAGGTGGAAGCCAGCTACACTGTCTATTTTTATATAAAAGAGCAAAAATTTTCTGAGAAATCCCAGCAGCCTTCAGCTTCATCTCTTTGTCCAAAGTTGTGTCATATGGCAACTCCTGGCTGCAAAGAATGTTGGGAAAATGAACATTCACATGTTCTAGTCTTTGTACAGAATCAAGCAAGAAGGGGATTGGGAATAGATTAGCCTCCAGTGAGGCCTCATAGATGCATGAACAAATCTTATTCCAAAAGGAGTTAATGTAATTAACATATTATCTCTAAACTATATTATGCAAAGTTTCAAACACATCCAAAAGTAGAGACAATGGTATAATAAATCTTCAGGAACCCATCACCCATCTTCAATTCATATTAACTCATGGCCAGTATTGTTTCATATGTATCCCTACCATAAAAAATATCTCTGGTTATTTTAAAGCAAATCCTAGACATTATATCATTTTATCCATACATATTTCAGTAAATGTCTCCAATAGTTAAAACAATCATATTATCACAATCACCCCAAAGTTAATTTAATCAAAATCTTTAATATTATCAAATATATAATTAGTATTCACATTTTCCCAACCGTATCATATTTTATAGCTTGTTTGGATCAATATATAATGTTTCCTTTTCTCTATATTATTATTTTCATGACTTTATAAAGTTTTAAATTTATATATTTAATAGTGATATTTTTTCTCAGTATAGACAAATGCTTATACACTCATGTGTTTGAAATACTTAAAAAGTCAAGATTTATTATGGCTGCCTTTTACACAAAGAATCATACTTTATAGGGTCTACTAGATTTTTAGTATTGCTTCCTAAAGTCTAACTTGAGGGTTGAGATATTGGAAAGTAGGCATATTCCTTTGGAGCAGCTTTGTGTGTTAAGACAACTTAGACTCTAAGCTGTACATAAACTTCCAATTTTAGGGATAAACTTGAAGTATGTGTTGGAGGTGGTAGCACAGATGTAATGCCCTTTCTAAATCTTACTCAGGCTTATATAAGTCTGTTTATTCAAAATCGAGAGTTAGGGAGGCCTTTCTAAATATGACTTGAAGTTTTGAAGTCATATGAACCATTAAGAAACTGATAAATTTGAGTACATAAAAATAAAACACTTGATATGAATAGAAGGAAAGAAAACCTCAAAACATAAACACATTTAAAGACAAATGACAAATTAGGGGAAAATGTGCCACTCATATCATAGACAAAAGGCAGTCATCTGGCAAGAGATAATGGTGCTTGCAACTGGGGTTGTGTGGTGGAGACAGAGAGCAGTGAATTGACTTGGGGTATATTGTGGAAGTGGTTACAACAGGACTTGCTGATGGGTTGGAATTAAGAGATGAGGGGGAGAACAAATAAGGGATGAATTCTAGGAAAATGGTTGGAAAATAGGCAATTCTCCAAATAAGAGAAATGAGGCCAGTACGATGGTCCTGACTCTGCCTTTTATTACCTATGTGATCCTGGGCTAATGTGCCATGTCAGCCTCTTTTAGCCTCTATTTCCTCATAGGTAGAATCAGTCTAATAATACCCTAATCATGAATTTGTTTCAGAGTATAAGTATAGACTTTTGTTTTGCTTCCTAATTTATCTGGTGATTTATTTCAACTAAGAATTTGGTTAAAAAATCCTCTATATATAGAATTAGGATTGCATGCCTAAAAATAGGCATGCAATAAAATTTATATGAATAAAAAATTTTATGTCTACTTTTCAAGAAAGCAGGACTCCTTAGAGTAGCCATTTGTCAGGGATCTTGCATGCTGATATGCTTCCATCATTAATGCCAATTTTGATTATCCTCAATGTCAGTGTTTTACTAACTAGGAAAGAATAAGGAAACACCCTCAATGGGAAATATCAGGTCTCTCTCTATTTAAAAATAGATTTATTGAGGTTTAACTTACATACAATATTTAAAGTTTACTGCACATAATTAAAGTTTATAATTTGATAAGTTAAATATATGCATAAACCCATGAAACCATCATCACAATTAAAATAATCTATTCATTGCCCCCCATAAGTTTCTTTTTGCCTCCTTGTAATTCTTCCATTTCACTTCTCTCCATATCACTGTCCCCATCTCTAGTAAACTATTGATTTTCTGTCCCTATATTACCTACAATTTTAAGTAAATGTAATCATATAGTATTTACTCTTATTATCTTGCTTCTTTCACTTAGTATGATTATTTTGAGATTCGTTCATGTTGCATGTTTTGTTCATTTTATTACTGCGTAGTATTTCATTGCATGGATATATCAGAAAGTATCTGTTCATCTGCCATGGGCATATGAGTTGTTTCTAGTTTTTAGCTTTATGAATAAAGCTACTATGAACATTTATATATAAATGTTTGAATGGAAATATGTTATTTCTTTATTTATTTTTTGTATATTTTTTAATTGGAGTTCGATTTGCCAACATACAGTATAACACCCAGTGCTCATCCCATCAAATGCCCCCTCAGTGCCTGCCACCCAGTCACCCCATCCCCCCCCGCCCACCTCCCCTTCCACTACCCTTGTTCATTTCCCAGAGTTAGGAGTCTCTCCTGTTCTGTCTCCCTCTCTGATATTTCCCACTCATTTTCTCCTTTCCCTTTATTCCCTTTCACTATTTTTTATATTCCCTGAATGAGTGAGACCATATAATGTTTGTCCTTGGGATTCCTGGGTGGCTCAGCAGTTTAGCACCTGCCTTCCACCCAGGGCATGATCCTGGAGTCCCAGGATCGAGTCCCACATTGGGCTCCCTGCATGGAGCCTGCTTCTCTCTCTGCCTGTGTCTCTGCCTCTCTCTCTCTCTCTCTCTCTCTCTCTCTCTGCGTCACTTATGAATAAATAAATAAAATCTTTTAAAAAAAGGAAATATGTTCTTTATTTCTTTGTGTAGATCCTTATTTCCATCTGGTATCATTTTTCTCCAGTGTCAAGGATCTCTTAATTTTTTTCTGTAGTGCAAGTCTCTTGGTGATCAGTTCTTTTAGCTTTTCTCAAAACATCAATTTCTCCCCCTTTTTTCTCCTTCAAATTTGTTTTTTGTAAGGTATTTCTGCTGGGTAGAGAATTCTAGATTAATTTTTTACTTTAGTACTTCACAGATTGATCTGTCTTCTTGCTTGTATTGTTTCTGATAGGAAATATTCTGTAATCTTATCTTAATCCTTTGTACATGTCCCTTTTTTTTCCTCTGGCTATTTCTATGGCTTTTATTTATCACTGATTATCTGCCATTTGATTATGTGTGGCTTAGTTTAGTTTTCTTCATTTCTTTCTCTTTTCTTTTCTTTTCTTTTCTTTTCTTCTTTTCTCTTCTTTTCTTTTCTTTTCTTTTTTTTTTTTGTCCTTGGGGTCATTGAGCTTTGGAATCTGTAAGTTTACAGCTTTCATCAAATGTAGAAATTTTCAACCATTATATATTTAAACTTTTTTTTTCTTTCTCATCCCTGCCTTAGGGATTCCAATAACATGTATAAATAAACTCTTGAATTTATTGTTCTGTGCACTGACGCTCTGTTCTTTTTCATTATTGTTTTCTCTTTGTACTTAATTTGGGGTAGTTTGTATTGCTTTGTCTAAGTCTACTATTTTTTTTCTTCTGCAGTGTCTAATCTGCTGTTAATCCCTTCTGTGTGTGTGCGTTTGTGTGATTTTTATCTGGAGAAATATGATTTGGGCTTTTAAAAAATTCTTTCATATTTCTACTTAAGTTTTTGAACATACAGAATAAAGTTGTAATAGTTGTTTTTATATACTTGACCGCTAACTGATATCTGTGACCAATCTGATGTAGATGAACATTTCATTGTATTTTCCTGTTTGTTTACATGCATGGTATTTTAAAAAGATTTTATTTATTTATGAGAGACACACACAGAGAGACAGAGACATAGAGGGAGAAACAGAACTCAAAAAAAAAAAAAGAGGGAGAAACAGGCTCCTCGCAGGGACCCTGATATGGGACTCAATCCCAGGACCCCAGGATCATTACCTGAGCCAAAGACAGATGCTCAACCCCTGAGCCACCCAGGTACCCTCATGCATGGTATTTTTTTTCTAATATTTAATTAATTTATTTATTTGAAAAAGAGACAGAGCATGAGCAGTGGTCTGGGCAGAGGGAGAGGGACAAGCATACTCCCTGTTGAGCCGAGAGCCCAACAGAGGGCTTGATTCCAGGAGCCTGAGATCATGACTGAGCCAAAGTCAGATGCTTAACTGAGCCACCCAGGAGTCTTCATGCATGGTAATTTTTGATCTGATGATGGCCATCATGAATTTTTCTTTGCTGGTTGCTGGATATATTCCTGAATTTTGTTCTGGGATTCAGAAAACAGTTTGATCCTTTTGGGTCTTGTTTTTAGAGTTTGTTAAGTGAGACTAGAGTAACTGGCCAACTTATGAGTGTCTTTCTGGACTCTTCATTCTGTTTTATTGATTTATAAGTCTATCCTTTTGCCAATTTATGTTGTCTTGACTTCTATATTTTTATAGCAAAACTTAACTAGTATGAGTCCTAAAAAATGTATTATTCTTTTAAAAATTGTTTTAATTTTGCTGATTCTTTTGCCTTTCTACATTTTAGAATCAGCTTCTCTGTATATACAAAGACTACTATTGGGATTATGTTAAATCTATAGATTAATTTGGGTAAGGATTGAGAGCTTTACTATTTGAATCTTCCAATCCATGAACATCGTATGTCTGTCCATTTATTTTGGTCCTCTTTGATTCCTTCGTTAGCACTGTACTCTTTCTCTTCTTCTAGGACTTGGATGACATTTTGTTATTATCCCTCAGATCCCAAAGTGCTTTTAATTTTTTTTCAGACTTTATTCTCTCTTTTTTTTTTAAGATTGGATGATTTCTTCTGAAGTTTAGTGATCAAGTTTAGTGATCATTTTGTCTTTCATCTCCATTCTGCTATTGAGTCAATCCATTGAGTTTTAAATTTAACTTATATTATTTTTAAATTCTAAAATTTCCATTTGTTTCTTCTTCATGTCTTATGTTTCTTTGCTGATACTTTTAATTTTTCCATTTGTTTCTGTCCATAATATTTTTTGAGCATTTAAAAAATTTGTTACCTCAAAGTCATTGTCAGATAATTCTAACATCTGTATCATTTTGGTTGTGGTATCATGTGAGGTGATCCTTCCTTGTTTATCCTTGTTATTCCTTGTTTATGCTGAGTAGTTTTGCATTGTTTCCTGGTTATTTTGATTACTATGAGACTCAGTCTTGTTAAAGACTGAAGAATATTGATATTTTTGTTTAACAGAAAATTGACCTGGTTACCTTCAGGCTGCTGGTTTCAATCTGTTTTCTATGAGCAGTGTTTCCAGTATCTGTTAAATTTTCAGAGCCTTAGCAGTACTCTGGATTTGGCCCATGTGTTATGCCACCTAATGGCCAATCTGGAAGCTGAGTGACAGTAAGTTTACTTGTTTTCAAAATATTGGTACACTATTTAGGACTAGACCCAAGTATGATCAGGGCTGAAATAAGGAGTGTATAAATAACTATGGGTTTGCATTCCTAAGCTCCTCCTTTGCCATCTTCCAAATACTTTTTTGTTTTCTGCAGCTCCCTTTTCAGCCTTCTATCCAGAAATCTAGGGGCATTAGTTACTCTGCCTGCTGCCTCTGTTACTATGTCCAAAATCAAGTGACAAGGACAGGAGAGAAAGAGAGAGAGAGAGAAGCGAGCACATAAGAGCAAGAGTATGAGAGCAAGTGAGCAGCCCCATTGATAGAAAACACTTAATCTCCCCTCAGAGTTTGGCTCCTGAGGACTTCTGTTGCTGCTACTACTGTGGGCTTGTTTGGAGGATGGGGTACTCAAGAATGGAGCAAAGGAAAAAGAATTGGGATTACTATACTCCAGCTGAGCATGGAGAGTTCCATCTCCCATTCTTGAAGCCAGAACTACTAAAGCTATTCCTGAGCATTCTCTGTACCTAGGTGCCAACTTTTGGCTTTGAGGTTACATTGAGATAAAGTTGGAAAATATTGGTGGGAAAAAAGGGTAACATTTAGTGATACTTTGAATTCTCTTCTGCTTGCTACTATTTAATTTTCAGCTTTCAGACAGCTTTATCATTTATTCTGTCCAGGTTTTAAAGCTACATTCATTGGGAGAGCAAGATAGTGTGTGCCTCTTCACTTTACCCAAACTGAAATCTTCAACCCTATTTTTATAAGGTCTGGTCCTATAATTTCTAAAACACTTATAACTCTAAGATTGTTTATCTCCTCTCCAGCTTTAAAGTAGTACTTATTTTCTCCTTTTTTTTATTGTTGTCCATTTCCTCTACATTTTAAGAGAGCTTCCTAAGTTTTCCTCCTACATGAAAGATTTAATATTTTAAAAGTAGTTTTATTTTTTACTGTGTCAAAGGAGATTTTAGTACTAATTAATATTTGGTCTCTTTTCAATAATTCCTTACCCCACCTATCTCCCTTTTGGTCTCTTCCAGATTCACTTGTATCTCATGGGTTTCTGTTCCTGTTCTATAGAGGGCCAATCTTCTTGTATCCAATTAAGAATGCAGAACAATTTTCTAGGAATGTATTCTAGGTCCTACAGGAAATCATTTTTATAGTCTTCTCTTTGGATCTTCAGGATACTTTTTTTTTTTAAGTTTCCTCCTTTAATAAAGGAAGAGCATTTCAAATCTAGTCTTGTGGATAAATACAATACATAAATTTCAAATGGCCTTTGTACTCACTCATCAGTCAAATTCTTAAAATATTTTTTTATTTATTTATGATAGTCACAGAGAGAGAGGGAGAGGCAGAGACACAGGCAGAGGGAGAAGCAGGCTCCTTGCACCGGGAGCCTGATGTGGGATTCGATTCCGGGTCTCCAGGATCGCGCCCTGGACCAAAGGCAGGCGCCAAACCGCTGCGCCACCCAGGGATCCCTCATCAGTCAAATTCTGTTCTTAAATCTGTACCAGAGAAGAAGTTGATGTAGGTATTTTCTATAAAGTTCCTAGTTCCCAGTGGGCTTTTATCCAGGAATTGCCAGATTTAGCAAATAAAAATACAATGCATTTAAATTTGAACTTCAAAAGCATAGGACAAACTTCTATTAAAAGTTATTCATCCTTTATCTGAAATGCAGATTTGGCTGAATGTCCTGTATATTTTTTGGCAACCACAATCCAGAGTGATTGGGACAGAATGAATAGCATCATCTCCTATTCCTTCTATTTACCTCCATAACAAGGGGATCAGAGAGAGTTTATGAAAAGCCACAATCTTCAAGTTGTTCCTTTCTCCTTCTCTACAGGAGAGAAAAACCTCTATCATATCGCTTCTGAGCAGTCACAGGTGGTCCAATTTATGCTAACAAAGAAAGAAGTGTTAGGCTCCATTTACATTGACTATACTTATATTTTTTATGGCCTTGATGCCATTCTTAAAAGATCCTAATTTAAAATTGTCTATTAGGCACAAATCAGAGACAAGGTTTTGAAGGAGTGTTTAGAAATCATGGTCTCTGGTATCTAGGTTAGAGAGGAAACAGGGTGAAGACAAATAAGTGGTTGTTTGGTAAATACAGGTGTGCCTTGCTTTTGAAAGTTCATTTTATGCCACTTCGCTTTTATGAAAGACCTACATTAGTGCCTGTTTTCACTAACCTGAAAGAAATTCAAAGAAGATTTTTGTGTTTATGGAAAAAAGATTAAAAAATAGTATTCAGTATTTGTTTTGCACTGAGCTGTTACAGAGGCAGCCTATATCCTGAGCACCAACAGTGGTACCACTAAACTCTTTCCCCAGGAGCTACACTTAGCATCTCAGCACCAAGTTACCATAACCTTAAATTGTGTCTGTTAGCTTGTGTGATTTATTCCCATTTATTTTGTGCATAGATGTATCCAAAGGTATCAGAAGAGCTTAAGAGAGGTTATTTTTTGGGTCTGAGAATGACCTCTCCCCATTTTTCCATATAAATTAATGGTAATTGCTTCTTCACTTTGTACTATTTCAGTTAATGAAAGATATCATGCGAACATTACTTTCAGATAGTGGGATAAACCTGTAATAGAGATAGCAAGGAGATAGACACAGAGAAGCTTTATATAGTTTATTATCTTCAATAAACTTTCCAAGCAGTTTGGGAGGGGTAGGATGGGGACAAGCTTAGCACAAATTAAACAATTAGCAGACTAAATGCAAATCATTATATCCTCCTGAGCTGTAAGTGCAGGCTAGGAAAGCTACAGAAAGAATAGGGTTTGTGGACTTTGGAGTCAGGACACAGGCTGTGGCTAGCTTATTTAGGTTTGGGAAAGTCAGAGTTGAACTTTAAAGAATAGAAAACATGTGCATGAGCTAGTATTTAAGGCTGTATCAGCATTTCTGACAAACAAAGGGTTAATATCCTTAATCTATAAGGAACGCCTACCAATCAATAAGAAAGAGATAAGCCCAGCAATTGAAAAATGGGCACAGGACATGAATAAATGACAAAAGAAGAAATACAAGAGGATAATAAATGTATGAAAAATGTCTAACCTCATCAGTATTCAGTGATAAGCAAATAAAAACAAGATACAATTTTCTGCCTACTCAATTGGGAAATACTTTTAAAGTGGTTTAGATGGGAATACCCAGTATTGGTGAGAATGCAAGAATGGGCATCCTTACACACTGCTTTTGGGAAGGAAAATTCATTCTATATTTCTGAAGCTGTATTTAGAAATATATATCAAGAACTTTAAAATGATTTCAAGTTTTTATCATTAGGAAATAATTTATCATTAGGAATTCATTAGGAAATAATTATAGATGCACACAAGGATCTGTATATAAGGATATCTGTTGCAGTGTAATTTACAATACAACAAAAACAAAAAGGTAAGTACCTACATGTTTTACAGAGCAGAGATGGAATGGAGCATAGAGTGGATGAATCTTAGAGAACCATTAGAAACTATACTGTCAGAGAATGTTTAATCACTTAGGAAAATGCTAAAGGTTCATTGTAAAGAGAGGAATGTGGATAAAAACATTAAATGCAGTATACCTATTATAAATCTAGTTCTGTGAATGAAATAGGAAACTGTATGGAATATACTTGAAGGAAATATACTACAGGATGTTAACCCTGAGTAGTAAGATTATGAGTGATTTAAATTTTTATATATATCTGTATAAATAGATACTTATTAATTTACATTCTATTAATTTTCCATCCTTTTTTTTTGAAGAAGAACATTAGAAAGCATACATGCTATTTGAAAAATGTATATATACTGTTAAACTTTGTTTCAGTAAGAAAAAGCAACAAGTAAATAATTACTTGCATTGGTAAAATAACCGTCTAAGTTAATACTCAATTTTTCAACTGGTTGCTAAGGTATTGTGTATACATGATACATGGCTCAATAAGATTTCTATTCTTTGGGAATTTTGAGGCTGCTGATTAGAGCCAAAAAATTGCTTACTATGACATATATATTCTATGCATTCATATTCAGTCTCCAAGTTTGGGTAGTACTCTATCTTTGTGAAAGTACTATCCAAGTTATTTTCCCTTGGATATTTTCTCTCTTCTGTGCTATCCTTGGTTTAGTCTCCTCCACGTGGCTCTAAACACTTTGCATCAGGGACCTTGACTGATTTTTCCTTGAATTAAGTGGCCTGTATCTGTGGATGACATATAGCAGATACCCCAGCAATGCTGATTCGATGGTGAGTGAATGAATAAATGAATATGGAGAGGTGGCTCTCATTAGATAGTTCTCAGCAAGTAAAAATTTAATATCCTTAAAGGAAAGGTGATGACTACACTGAATTAATAGTGTCATTAAAGCTAGACATTGGGATCATCTGGATTTGAGGTTAAATACAAGCTTCATTCCTTCGATGCTGTGTGATGTTGGGCACGTCACTTAACTCATCTGAGCTTAAGTTTCCCTATCTGAAGATGTAAAATAGGCATTCTTTTGTCTATTCTTATCTTCTTTTGTGAAGATGAAAAGAATGAGTACTTTGAGTAGATGGGACTTTATACAGTTCCTGATGCATAATTCCTATTCAGTTAATGGTAGCCGATAATGATAATTACGATAAATGATATCATAATTGATAAAATAATTTGCTAAGTAATATCCTCAATCAACTGGTTCAATGAGTTTCCTCCTTAAAGTGATTTGTTTCTCTTTTCTCCCCACTTGTATTGATTTATATATGTATCCGACCCAAGGAGACATCAAAGAGAACCACCTCTCACTACCCTTTCCTCTACTTCTTTCCTCCAGAAAATCTCTTATTTCTAAATTGTTGAGCCTCGAAATCTAACTTATGTGATTGACCTGATATGTTGACCTCACACTGCTTTACACCAGGTGTGCTTTCAAAGTAGCTCAAAGGCATGAAGGAAGCCCACCTTTTGCCCCCTGCTTCTTCCTCTTTGCTTTTAGCACCAGAAACTGCTGGGCTGTGTCTCAACCCGTTTGTCTTTGTGTTTGACACATTTGGGGAAAAAGGCAGATACTCAACCCCCTGGCTGGGATGTGAAGACTTCCACTAGCTATTTTAAAGGAGACACTTCGGTTGAGAATTGGAGAAACTGACTCTTATTTTGGTCTCCTGTGAACTTAGTCTCAGAGAAATAGAGTTCTGGGGGTGTGAGTCTGGCGGGGCCCACTGCCATCTTTCTCTGAGACACTTCTTTCCTTTGTTTGAATTTCAAGGTTACAAAAGTCAGGATTCAAGGATAACTATGAAAGATCAGCTGGTAAATGTGTTCACAAGTGAAAGAAAAAGAAAGCCAAATGAATGTTAAAACCTTTTTTGAAGCAGAACAGAAACAGAGCTTTTGATCCTTTATCACGAACAACAAAACATTCACATGATCTCCATGTGTCTGAGCAGTCCTGTGTCCCTCTATGGGCACATGTGTGTCCATGTGCCCACACACACAGACACGCATGGGCAAATTCACACACACTTCCTTTTTTCTAAAAGCTGTATTCCCCCCTGCCACAGATTTCATTCTTTTCCCGTTTCTTTCTTTTCTTTTTTCTTCTCTCTCTCTCTCTTTTGATATTTCAAAGCTGGCAGTTCAGGAAATGGCTGGAACTGCCACATCTCTGTTCTTGCTAAAGAAATCAATGCTAATCCTATTACTGGCAGTTATCACCTATCCCAGAACTCACAGCTAAAAGAAAAAAACACACTGAGATGTCAAAGTAAGGAAAAAAAAAGAGGGCTGGGGAGGAGGGGGGCGCCCTTCATTCACTTTCAAATAGTGATTGTTTTCTCTCTCTTCTTTTTGATCATCTTTTTTTTTCTCATGTTAGCAGAGAAACCAAACTACAAAACACCTGTGCTCATACAGCATTACGGGTCTGATTTTAAACCACATGAGTCCGAGTATGGGCTCTAATTTAGACTTATCTTTCTCCAGTGTGCCTCTGACAAAGCACTGATAAAGAATATTTATCATGGCTCCCAGTTTTATTAATAGCAATAATAAGGACACATAGCATTTAATGATCACTGCAGACACTGTGCTAGGTGCTCTGTGCAAGTCACCTTATGAAATACAATAAGCCTCTGATGTAAGTGTGATAAGCATTCCCATTTTAGAGATTTAGAGATTAAAGCAAGACGTTTCTAATTTGAGCTGAGTGACCTAGCTAGGAAGAGACAGAGCCTGGTTCTGCATCTAATTGGCTTCAGTATGGTACCCATGCTCTCCCCACCGTCTTCCTCCACCTCTAGCCTTCCTTAGCAAGGTAGCCCATGAAGAGACAGGGAAATATTTAGAATTGGGAATTCACCATTTCTGAGTTTTGGGGAAGTTTTTCAGAAAGTCAAACCTGATACGATTGGGTTCCTCCCTCCTTACAATAAGAGCCATTCTCACATACGCATCTCTCCCTCTGATCCAGTTATATATTATCAGATATACTATGTGTGCTTGGGAATCTTTACAAAATGACAGAAGGGAGCTAATTCAACTGGATTAATTGGCACCCCTGTGGCCTTAAATGGACAACCTACACATGCTAGCTGGTCTGAGAATTACACCTTTGAGTAGCAAACTTATTGTGCAGTGTACGTATTATCTGGGAGCTTATTAAAAATGTGGAATTCCAGGCCCCACCGCAGAGCTAGTAAATCAAAACCTGCATTTTAACAAATCCCTAGGTTATTTGTAAGTATATTCACATTGGAGAAGCACTGGTCTATGATACCTCTGGCCTGCTGAAGAAGACCTCACTAATGTTTGGACCCTACCCTTTTGTATGTGAGTCCTTCACCTAGCAAAAGGTTTTGCCCACAATGGGAACTCAAAAATGTCCAATGAATGAAAGACCAAATGAACCACCTGTTTTACCAATTGATGGGGAAGGACAACACATATGAGTTATTCACAATCAAACAACTGTGACAGAGTTGGTCCAAAAGTGACCAAAGACATACACATTCCATCATCAGGCATACTTTCATGCTCTTTGCTATTGGTTCTTATCCAGTGTCCCCGAGATATTTGCTGCTTCAACAGTCCATTAGTCAATCCACTGATGTATATTGAGTTACAAGAAACAGTACTGAGCCTGTGACCGTAAGAAAATGGTGACAAAGGGAAACATGGCATTTACTTCTCTAGCATTGAGGATGGAAAATAACTTGTTTTCTGGATTGTTAAATGTCTTGTGCCAATGGGAAGGACTGTTCTAGACTGAATTCCTGTTCCCCGTGGACATTTTGCCCCCAAGATAATAATGAATAATCATAAAATATTCATAATTTTCATATGAACAATTATAATATTCATAACATTCATTATTCAAAAATTATAATAAAAGTTTCTAGGAACTTTATTGAATGTTTCACATGAATTATTTTCAATCCTAAGACACCCATTCTATTGCCATTTGGCATATGTGGATACTGAAGCCTAGGGAAGGAGTAAATGGCAGAATCAGAATTTGAACACAGCCTTTTCTGATTCTGAAGCTCATGTTCCTAACCACTGCTTAATTCTGATGTAGTCAATTAGCAATATATTTCATATTCTTGGTTTCTCCTATACCAGGGATAAAATATTAATGTATAAGAGGGTCAAACATGATCACTGTTTCAGTACAATCTCCCCTTCTGCCTTTTTTCCTTCTGAGAAGAATTTTCTTCTTTGTTGTACGGAATCCAGGTAAAAAATGAAGCAGAAGAATGTTCTAAATGAAAGAAACCAGAGAAGCTAGAGGAAATGCATAATAAGCTAAAAGAAATTGTAATTAGAGAGGGGGAGAGGTGAGAAGGAGGTGGGGGGAGCAGAGAGACTGGGCACATGATAGCAGCCAGCATGTTTGAGGGTTGGGTATTGAAAGGGGGAAGGAGAAATATTTGAGGACAGGCTGTGTTCTATGTGAAGAACACTGAAACAGGCAGTCCAGGAGAGAGAACTTTCAATATTTTCTACTTTAAATAAATTGCAGGGGCACCTGGGTGGCTCAGTGGTTGAGTGTCTGCCTTTGGCTCAGGTTGTGATCCCGAAGTCCTGGGATCAAGTCCTGCATCAGGCTCCTCCCAGGGAGCCTCCTTCTACTTCTGCCTATGTCTCTGGCTCTCTCTGTGTCTTTCATGAATACATTTTTTTAAAAAATTGCAGATTTTCCTTTGACACCTAGTTTTTTGAGATACCTAGTAAAATTTCAAATAGTTTATATAGTAGTACAAAGAATGAACCACTTGGGACTATGGGATTTATTTGTTATATTCCTAATTATTTATTATGAATTTATTATCCCTGATTTAGCTTGTCCAATATTTAATACGTATGTATATAGGTGAGGCCTCTGTGGACTCTAGTGTTTTTTTTCTCTTTTACATTTTTTGCTCTGCAATTGCTTTAGGGCTAATATTTTAAATCTAATTTATTTTATATTATAAAATTGTCTTGAGAGTTTAAGTGCTGGAAAACAAAAAATTGTCCTATGGGACTTTTAACTTCAGCTTCTTCTGCCCAGCTGTACTGATTTTAGATGCCCAGAACCTCACCAGTAACAAGGTAGAATGGGAGTCAGGGGTGGGAGAAAATGAGCCAGAGCCCACAAGGCCAATCATTATCACATTTCCTCACACAATCTGGAATTGCTGCCTTGCTCAGTTCTCTTAATTTTAAAAACCAAATAAGAAAGAATTTATCATACCAGTGTTAAATGCATATGATTGCCTCCATGGGGAAGATCTAATTCTCAGGACAGAGAGGTAGGAAATGCTGTTAAGTGTGACAAGCCCAAAGGCCATGCTGATCACTGTGATGCATTTGATTTAATCCTGGATGTTGGGGGACTTAGGAAGCTCAGCCTCAGCTCATGGCCCAAGTTCTCCCAACAGCTTATGAAATGCTAATACCGTTAGCAACCTTGGATGATCTCATCTCAATCAAGAGGGCAGAGAAGACACCGGCTATTATATCTTCATCATCCCAACAATAGTATCAGCTGGGATTTACATAGTTTCAAAATTGCTAACTTAGATCATATATTCAACCACCACCACTACTACCACCAAAACATTTCTTGAAAAGTAGATACTGCTCAGTTCCTCTTCATCATCTCTTATTTTCACTATCAAGACAGCTTCCTGCCTAGCTTCCCTGTCTCTGGTCTGCTACTGCCACATCTTTCCACCCCAGGAATGCTTCCTACACTAATATCGAAGTGAAGACAGTAACAATAAATCCTACATGTCATTCCTTTGCTAAACCTTCTATGGCTTCCCATTGTCTGCAGGATAAAAGTCAGAATTCTTTAAATAGCATTACTGGGCCTCTATAACCTGGGCCCAATGTCTCTTCAACAATAAACTGTTGGCTGTGCCTTCCTGTAGGCAAGGACTAGCCTTATGAATGCTAAAGTAAGGGAGTGACCTTTTGTCACCCAGGTTTTAGATGGCGCACTCTGAAGGATTGAGTAGAAGATAAGTTGGAGGGGGTGAAGTAGAGACCAGGAGAATAGTTAAGGAAAAACTAGTAAAATACCCTAGTTGAGAAAGACCCAGGACTCCCTTTTCTGTAGTTGGAAAACTTACAGAAAAATCTGGCTTCTGCAATCTGGGAGATTTGTATACTTTTTCTTGGTTAGACATCATAGGCATTAAGGCACTGATGCCTCCAGCCTAATTTTGCAAAGGTGAGTCTGAATCAGCTTTGTATAAGGGTTAGCCCCCTGTCAACACTGTAACAACCCTTGCAATATGGTAGAAGGTAGAGTACAATTATAAGAAATGACAGGAGAAATTGGTTCCCTAGTTCAACCTTCACCTTTAAACTTAGAAGAGCCTTTCTATCTGTTCCCTGGCATCTTATGATACTTCACCCGCAGACTTTATTGAACACCTTGATTCCAGGGGCAAAACTTGTTTCCTCTACCTTATAATTGGCCAGGTGAATGACAAAATTACATTATCCTTTGCATCAATCATGGGAAATGAGGATACAAACTATTTTAATTTTTTTATGATAGTCACACACACACACACAGAGAGAGAGAGGCAGAGACATAGGCAGAAGGAGAAGCAGGCTCCATGCACCAGGAGCCCGATGTGGGATTCGATCCTGGGTCTCCAGGATCGCGCCCTGGGCCAAAGGCAGGCGCCAAACCGCTGCACCACCCAGGGATCCCTACAAACTATTTTAAAGGTAAAAGGTATTTGAGGTTATCACAGGTGGTTCTGTTCAATAGACAATGAAATTGATAAGATCTGAAGTCATTTGGGAAATCAGGAAGAAAGAGTAACCATAATAATTTGAACCATACTTTCACTGCTTAGCATCCTTAATTCCAATTCATTTATAGTTTGGTCAGCTGGATCAGTGTCGTTGCCCATTATATGAAATTCAGAAAGAAGGTCTTGGAAGAGGAGTGGTTGGTTTTTGCACAAGTTAAACTGAAGTGCCTTTCTAGGCTAGTGGTTCTTCAGACTGGTGTGATCTTCAGGCCAGCACTATCAGCATCACCTGGGAATGTAGTAAAAATTCAAATTCTCAGATCCCACCCCAAATCTACTTGATTATAACTCTGGGTTGGGTCCTAGCAATCAGGGTTTTAACATGCCTTCCAGGTGAATCTGGTAAATGCTAACAATTGAGAACCTCTGCTCTAGGGTATCCAAGCAGAGCTGAATATCAGGCAGTAGGCAAATGAGTCTGAATGGGAGAGGATAGAAATGGATGTGCAGATTTGGGTTTTATCAGTGTGTTGCAGTTGATATGAAGTCTAGACCCTCACTGAGGAGGATAGTGCAGAATGAAAAAGGGCTGAACAGAGGAAGAGGAGCCACTATTTCCAGCTGTATAGAAGTCTATGTTGCTCTTTATTTATATCTTACAGAAAGCATATATGATTTTTTAAGTCAGAATTTCCCTTTAATGAACAATTTCAAAGCAGCAAAAGAGAGAGATTGTAACAAGGTGAAATCTTGAGGCAGAGGTAGGGTCAATACAAAAATAATTTTTTGGATAAGGTCAACTAAAGCATATTGGGGCAGAAACCTACATTATTTTTTTATTTTTTATTTTTATTTTATTTATTTTTATTTTTATTTAGAAACCTACATTATTGAAACTTTACAACAATCCCATGAAACACTTACTCTCCGTGATGGAACTAAAGCCTAGAGAGGGTAGCCTTATCCTTTATCTAAGATCACATACAGGTGGATCCAGATTTCCACCAAACTCTTGCTTGTATAAAGCAAAGCTACCAATTGCTCAGCTCTTGGGCCCTGAGGTACCTAGATTGGTTCAGTAACACCCCATGGGGGATTACACCTGCCTGTATTTGAACTTCAGTGAAGTCTTCTCCCACACTGACTCTGGGTTTGGTCATGTGTCTTGCTTTGGCTGATAGGACATAAGTGAATGTAAAGCAAGTAGAGGCTTGAAAAACACTCATTGGTGGCACTTGCCCCTCTTGCTTGCTGATTCTGAAGCCTATCCACATGTGAAGAGTTAGGGTTAGTAGACTGGAGACTGTCTACCGTTCTTATGAGTGAAGCCATCTTAGACTAGCCAGTATGAGCCTGTTGCCTGATGATAGTAGCCACCTGAATGACTCTACATGAGACCAGCATAACTGCCCCACTGAGCCAATATAGTGATCCACAGAAATGTAAGTAAAAAAATAATTCTTAAGTTATGGGGCAATAGGTATCTGATTCGGGCCCATTTCTGTGAGGTGGGTGGAGGGGCAAAGTATACTCCAATAAGACTTGATGAGACTTGTGCAGTTTTGTTTCTTAACTCTTCCAGTAGGAGACCATTTTCCCTGTGATCTTTAAAATGGCCAATCCAGGTTCTTAGGGATTCTTCAAAATTCTTCAGGATTCTTGCCCAGCCTCCTAAGCATTTCTAAATTCAGGTGAACATGAGGAACTCAGTCATGACCTTTCTGTGTCTACTTTTCTTTCCAAAAAAAGACCCAATCAGTTACACAGTATGTTCAGTAGATTCTGGTAATGATTGTTGTATTAAAATAGAGTGAAAATAGGGGCACCTGGGTGGCTCAGTGTTTGCGTGTCTGCCTTTGGCTCAGGTCGAGTTCCCAGGGTCCTGGGATAGAGTCCACCATCAGGCTCCCTGTACGAAGCCTGCTTCTCTCTCTGTCACTCACTCACTCACTCATGAATGAATGAATAAATAAACAAATTCTTTAAAAAAAAGAGTGAAAATAGATACTGTTTGAGCAGATTTGAAATTATGATAAATCCTTTCAATACAAAATACCTAAACTTATTTAAATATAGAGAGCCTTTATTTTTAAGGATTTGAGAGAGCGTGTGCACGTGTGTGTACGTGGGCATGCTGTGGGGGGAGGGGATAGGGAGAAAGAGAATCTTAAGCAGACTACCCCCACTGAGCAGGGAGCCAGTCATGGGCTTGACCTGGGACTCATCCCATGACCAATCATGGCCTGAGCCAAAATCGAAAGTTGGATGCTTAACTAGTGACTGAGCCACCCAGATGCCCAAATAGCCTTTCAAATGCATACTTGAAATTCAGTAAAAGAAATAAGGTAAAATAAGAGAAGGAAAAATAAGGGAAAAGCAAATTGTATAGGTCAAAAATCAGGAAGAAAATAGAAACCAGAGGAATATCTGGGATCTATGAGAACAGCTCTTTGGTTTTGTGTAGAGTGAGGAGTAACAGCTGAGAAGCTTGCAAAGTGTGGGGCCCTCAAAATGCCATCTCTGTGGTCAAAGGGAAGACTAGAAAAGAGAAATCTTTCCATATCCAAGGGAATGTAGGCTTGTTAATTTTGATGTAGACTTTAGGTGGGAAAAAGTCTCCCCTAAGCGTTTTTAACTACCAGCAAAAAGTAACTATTGTTTTAAGCCACCAAGTTTTGAGATGTTTGGGATACAACTTTATACTCCTACATGGTCCAAGAAATCCAAGTTGAGAAATTAGCTTAAAGTGGTCCTGTATTGGTATATTGTTCTAAAATTAAAAGATACATGGAATTATGACTGTGAAAGCATCATGCAAATATATAAGCAGAGTCCTTTTATCCTAAGAAACTGGAGTATATAATTTAAATTAAATTTTTTTATTTTGAATCGGTGATTCAGCTTGCTGTGTGATCCTGATCAAGGATCTACCCATCTCTGGATTTTTCCTTCTTTATTAGGTAAAAGAGGAGTCAAACCCTCGCTTTACATGGTTCTATAATTCTATGAAATTATTAGTTCATGAATATATGATACAGTACTGCAAGGTCTAGGGAAAAGAAAATTAAGATCTTATCTTGGTCACTGTTTCTGATTAGTAAAACCATTAGTGCTGGCTCATTTTCACTAGCCTGAGGCTCTACCAACCTGAAATAGTGATAAAGGGTTCTTTTCTTTCTTCTCTGATGTCTCTCAGTGTCTAGGCTAAACAGATTTGCTTGCTATAGTGTCCCTGCTGATGGCCATCCAAAAGGCCCTCATAGGCTTTGGGGATGAGGAGCACCTGAGTTGACTTAGGAAGGTACATTCCCATGTACTTTTCACCAAATAACCTCCATTCAGGCTGTCAGGGTACCTTCTCTGGGTGTGGAAGTTAGAGGACAAGGGACAATGTCATAGGAAGGACTTTTGTTTCAGGTTTGATTTGTTTTATTTTAGAATAATTAGGTAATATGTTTGCTGTTCTCAAATATAATGGAAAATAATTCATGGACATTATATATTGACATAGTCAGGTATTCCCATATTTCTTATAATAAGAAATATGTATTTTAGAAATGAATATGAATAAGACTTTAAGAACTAAGTATTTTCTCTTGCCCTAAGAAAAGTAACGTGCCTAGAGTCATACATCAGGAAAGCTGCAATTAAATAGTTTAATAGACATAATTTTGTGTAAAATAAATATCTCCTTCCTGCTCTAATTTTATAAAGCTATTAGAATGACTTTTTAAAAACATACCCCGGATTAACGTTTTTACTCTCCAATGACATCCTATTGTACTTAAAAGCAAAACTCTTTAAAAACCTATAAGGCTTTTCATAATCTTGCTTCTCTTATCTTCCCAACATTATTTCAAGCCATTTCCCAGTCCCTAACCCTGCCCTGGCCTGCCGGCCTTCTCTCAGGTCCTTTAATACAGAAGCCTTCCCTACCTCAGGTCAGTCCTGCATGTACTATTTCTGCATGTAAGTGTATGGTCTTCTTAATGAGGAAGCTGGCCAGGTACCACGGAATCCTCTCTAGCCTTTAATCAGTGGTTAGCATTGTGGACAACATCTAGCATCTCTGATTTTTGGTAGAAACCCCTACCTCTGTCCCAAATGGGGCTCTATCCTTAACTCTAGAGCAGAAGTGATTCAGGACCAAGATAACACATAATGTTGCTCTGGACTGAATAGTTGGCAGCAGGGTTGAGCATATGATTTGGATCTAAACTAATGAGTGTATACCATTTGCCTGGCCATGGCAGTTGGGTCAAGAATGGGCATGTGACCCAATCAGAGTCTTACTCTCAATATAATAATATAGAGCAGAGACGAGTGTACTCTTTCCACTGAATTGAAAGTATATAGATAGAACTACTGTAGTCAATGGTTATTCCCCATTGACAACTTTGAGCCAATGGGGAATAACCTCTCTGAGATCTGTGCTAAAAGAGAGCTGACCTAGGAGACAGAAACTAAGTCCTAAAAATATCCTTTGAGCCCCTATCTAGTGACACATGGACTTCAATTAATGAGCCAATAAATTCCTGTTTTGTTAGTGATTTTCATTTGGATTCTGCTTCTTGCAACCTAGAGAGTTCTGAATGGTAGAGGAAACTACCGAGTAGATGGTAGTTTGGAAACTAGCAGTTTGGATTCTGCTTCTTTGCAACCTAGAGAGTTCTGAATGGTAGAGGAAACTACTGAGCTATTCAGGGCCACTTCCAGCAATCATTGGTTTCTTGATTGCTGGAAGTGGCCCTGAATAGCTCTATGAATTCATTTGCTACGGAGGAGTTTCTGTACCTAGTGCATAGAGAACTGGCATGTCACAAAACTCGGTAAAGATATCCCTCCAACAACTCCTGGTCAAGGGCTCTTTGTATTCCAGAACCTAACTGCATGATGATGGAAGATGAGTGGAGACTAGAGGCAGAAGATAACCTAGAGCCCAAGAAACCAGCAAGATGACTATTGTAGAAATGAGGGAAAGTTGGAAATCATTATTGAAGATGGACTACAGTCCACAATTGTGATTCCATTTAATCTCCCTGAATACTCTGCTTCTGTCCACACTTTGCAAATAAGGCTCTGAGAGGTAACTAATTTGTCCAAAGATAGAGACTTAATTTAATGCAGATGTGCCAGTCTTATGCTCCTGGTTTTCTCACAAGGCCACCATTTATTTATAAGTGAGGTAGAGGGGAACTAGATTAGGCTAATGGTTGTCCCGCGAGGGGTGATGGTAAGTAAAGGATATCATAGCTGTTTCAAATAAAGTGTTTCCCCAAACTTTGAACTCAATCTCAATGTAATTTAGCCTTCCATATTCATACAACATGATTTGAGTGCAACACCCCAGGCTTTGGAGAAGGAAATGTCTGGATTTCTGTCTTTGCAATCCCTTATAGCAGTGACACTGAGGGAAATTATGTGTTTCTCCATATGTCATTTGTCTGCTTCTTAGTATCACAAGGGTTGGAGGGAGTACTTAAAACTCAAATACTGAGGACATCACAAGTAGGAATTTACTACATCTATTTTAATATTATGTAACCCAGAAAATTATTAATGCTTAAGTATGATTTCCTTTGAGTACATTTCAAATGTTTCTCTATATTACTCTGATCTGTCTTGAGATCATCAGCTCTTTGTGGAGCTACTTATCTTTGAGGAATCAGAGAAAGTGCCTTCAAAATGTTGACATAGGAAAGGTCAGAGATAGCATGTGAGGAATTTCAAAGGTAATCCTGTCCTTCCCTTTCCTCTTCCAGACTCTGTTTTCAGTTGGTTCAGAGTAATTTATATCTCTGGTTCAGTTAAAGTATGTGGCATCATTTAGACACTGCAAATATAATACCAATTTTACTGCAACCTAATTGTAGAGTGACAAGAGATAAATCTAGAAGATACATATAGTATGAAATAGCCAAGTGTGCTTCACTTATAAGAACCACACATAGAGGAACATTATGCTGGAAGTGAGGAATAGCCGAAGTTGTAATTCATGCAGATGCATATATAAATAATACTGAGTACTCCTAGGACATCTGCAACTTAATCAGTTGCCCATTAACATATTGTAGGATAAATGTAGATCTGTAATTATTGTATGCTGCTAAAACCACTTTTGTTTTCATTTAAAATCCTGGTTAAATGATCTGTGGTATATCTTTGGAGACTTTGTCAACCTTTTGAATTGAGGATAATATATAGGAAATTATGTTTCAGATAAATAAATAAAAGTGCAATATTCTAAGCTCTTAATGGAGCTTGAAAAAACCTACAAAACAACCCAGCTTAAAAATCAAGAGACCACGACTAAATTTAAATTAAGGAAGGAAAAGATCACAATGAAACAAAAATCCTGTATATTAGATTTATTTTAAAATTCCAAACCTGAAACACAGAACATCATGATTGTCAACCAACATTTATTGAGTACTGTAGTAGGAATGTTGAACTTTGAATAATTGAATTGCACATTTAAAAAATAATCTGTCTTTTATGACAGAAATCAGGCAGTTCCTGGCATTATTTGACAGGAATGTTCTGCATTTTCCCTGTCAGCATGGTGTGAGGCAATGCAATTAAAATCTAACTGTGATTTGTTTTGACTGGTGAGATTTTTCTCTTTTCTTTCTAATGTAGAATACATATTTATTCATATGGTAACTTTTATTAAAGCAGTATCATATGTATCTTAAGTAATTTAGTGTTATTAGTGTCAAGGAAATACCTTTTGAGGATTGGACCCTTACATTTTGGGTGCAGTGACACCTAATATCCTGCCTGCTATTCCCAATTGCTCTCTGAAGCAATTTTAATTTTTCCTATCCCAAACTGTCCGGACTACCAATGCCTCTTCCTGGCAGCATCCTGGCCTTGGGCTTCCTACCTCTTTCTCCCCCCTTGCTAAGGCCAGCTCAGCACCTTCCTTCCATGGTTCAATTTAGCCCCAGACAAGATCTTTCCTTCCTATTGATACATTTTCTGCAGTTACGAACCATACTACTGCATCCCAACTACATACACATTTCCTTCTTTTTGTTTATTTTCCAATTGTTACACAGTAATATTAAGACTCTCCTCTCTTCTTTTATCCTTCTTTCTTTTCATGGTTGGTTCAAAATAACCCCAAGGGAAACTTCTGTGTAAGAAAAGGAAGCACAAGTAGGTACAAAAGTAAAAACTTACAGAAATAGGAATATTTAAACTTTTACAGTTAACACAATTACCTTTAGAATTTTTCTAAGTCTGTTTATCTTTATATCTTCCTCATAAAATTTTGTTTCTTCTAAGTCAGAATCCTCTTATAGTTTTCACTTGTATTATTTCTAATTATGAGTAGAAGTAAGCTTTCTTTTTTTTCATAGTTAAGTCCTTTGACTCCCTTTTCTGCAGACTGCCTGTCCTTCTTTGCCCATTCTATGTTAACAGTTTTTTTCTCACTGATTTCTAGGAGTACATGAATGAATAGTTTAGCTCTATTACTAATATTTTGGTAAGATATTTTTCTCACTTGTCCTTTGTCTTTTGGCTTTATAATTTTCTTGCAGAATTTTTTTTTATTTTGTGGAGTAAATTTTTATCTCTCTCTTTTTGGCTTTTGGATTTTGAGTCTTAGAAAGTCATCCTTACTCCAAAATAATAAATTCTCCTGTGTTTTCTTCTAGTACCTTTATGATTTCACTTTTTTATGTTTAAATCTTTGATACATTTGGAATTTATCATAATATACAATGTGGGATATAAATAAAACTTAATTTTTTCCCCAGATGACTACCCAGTTAGTCAAGTACCACTTATTGAATAATGCATTTTTGCCCCCCACTGAAATGCCACCTTTATTGATAATAAATTTCTGTGTATATTTGGGTCTCATTCTGGAGTCTTTTCAGTTCCATGGGTTAGTCTGCTTATGCATGCACTATATAGTTTTAATCTTTGAGGCTTTATTATATGTTTTAATAAGGTTAATTATTCATGAGAGAGGGGAGGGGCAGAAGGAGAAGCAGGCTCCCCATGGAGCAGGGAGCCTGATGTGGGACTCGATCCCAGGACCCTGGGTTCAAGACCTGAGCCAAAGCAGACACTTAACTGATTGAGCCACCCAGGTGCCCTTAGTTCTTTTAATATATAGAATTGCAGTTTTATCCTGATGGCTATCTTTATAACCTTATATAATATCTTCATTTCCATAATTCAGTGCTTCCCAACCTAGTTTACATCATCTAGGAAGATGGTGATGTGTGCCCTCTTTGGGTTAATGGATGAGACACCTAGATGGGACTGTTCTGTGGTGGAGTGGGGCATATTTCATTGCCTCTAGCTCTCCAGCTGAGCTAGGGAATCACTATCTCAGCACACCAGAGCATTTTCAGTGCACTTGTTGGTAAGCTTTACTGTTTCTTGATATCAGAAGGATAAAATTAGCTCCTTACCTCTTCTTTCTTTTTCTCCCTAGTCTTCCTCATGTTTACATTTGTATTGCTATATGTGCTTACATTCTCTTACTGATCTCCACTTGAAATAATATCCTTCGACTCTCTGTAATTACAGATTCAGCAATCAGGATATTTACCTCTTACCATCTACCCACTGTCACCCCCTTTTTGTTACCTCTATCTTTTGTATTTTATGTAGATATAGATTTCCAGAGACCTTAGTTCCCATATTTGCTGTAGTTTTTCTTTGGTTTTATTTGTAGGATAGATTTGTTTTTCTCTTTCTGCTTCTATCATTTTTATCTCTAAAAAAAACCCTCTTTCTCTATTTCCACATAATTTAGTTTCTTATTCCTTTCTTCTGTATCCCTTAGGGCTTCATCACTTGAAAGTGAGTTTCTGTACTCAGTTTTTGCAAACAAAGGATTTACATATTATTCTTCCATATAAGTTTTCCTCCCTAGAGTGTACTTTTGCTTTCATTTTTTGAGATCTGTGCCTGGACCTTCCTGCCGTTCTCCATGCTTCTTCTCTACACCTGTTTTTATGAGACTTGGTGTTGGGCAACCCTTAGACATATTTTGGAGGCTGCAGATTACATCTGTCTCTTTTACATGTGCAGATAGTTTTCAGGTCTTGTTTTCTTTTGGATTTGGATGTGTTCCAGCAGAGAAGGAAGAAATACTTGCCTACATAACCATAATCATACTAGAAGTGAAACATTTCTCTCAATTTCAAGAAAGTTGCTTTAATGTATTGCTTCAGTTTCCTCATACAGACACAACTTCATCATCCCATTCATAAGTAGCTGTGTGTGTGTGTGTGTGTGTGTGTGTGTGTGTATTAACCTAGTTACAAAAGGAATTGAAAGAATAGTGTAAGGTTGAATTGAATTGATAAATGCTCACTGGTCAAACAGGCTTTGGCCAGATGATATATTTTCAAATGTACCCATGAAGATATGGTAATGATCAATAAACAGCAAATGAAACAATAGTAAGAAAACCCCCAGAGAATATAAAAAATAGTGAAAGGGATTATAGGGGAAAGGAAAAAAAATAGGTGGGAAAAATCAGAGAGGGTCACAGAACATGAGAGACTCCTAACTCTGGGAAACGAACAAAGGGTAGTGGAAGGGGGGTGGGTAGAGGGATGGGGTGACTGGGTGATGGGCACTGAGAAGGGCACTTGATGGGATGAGCACTGGGTGTTATATGTTGGCAAATCGAACTCCAATAAAAAAAATACAAATAAAGAATGTAAGCTAAAAGAAGGAAGGAAGGAAAAGAAAGAAAGAAAGAGAGAGAGAGAGAGAGAGAGAGAAAGAAAGAAAGAAAGAAAGAAAGAAGAAAACTCCCAGAGTATCATAAGTAAGTGATCTTCTATTTGGAAGGTTTCTAGCCACAATGGAAGCATTTCTAATCATTAAAAAGTGTGAATGGCTTCTCCATTCAGTATGGCATTTATCTTTCTCTTTTCCCTCCTTTATACCAACTAACTACTTTTGCACTTTGGTCTTTTACTATTGTGATAACTGTCAGCCCTGGCCACCCAACTCTAAATTTTCCATGCTGTATAATACTTGGACAGAGGGAGGAATTATTTTCCTGAAGACCATTCCTTTTTCATCTTTCTTCACATTTTTCTATATGATTATTTCTCCCTTTTCAATTTAATATATTCCCTTCAGTATTTCTTATCTGTCCTTTATCTCTGCTTATATGCCCTATCTTGGCTTCTCTCTCCAATTTCTTTTTTGGTCATTCTTTCCTCAAAATCTTGCCACATTCTTTCTAACCATACCAAGTGTCATGCAGATTTTCTGTTCAAATTTCTCTCCCACAAACTACATTTACTAGGAATTGGCTTAGTCTGCCTGGGCTGCTGCTTTAACAAAACACCATAGACTGGGTGGCTTAAACAACAGAAATTTATTTTGTACAGTTCTGGAGTCTGGGAAGCTCAACATCAAGGTGCTGGCTAATTTGGTTCCTGGTAAAGACTGTCTTCCTGGCTTGCAGATGGAGATTTTTCTTACTGTGTCCTCACATGGTAAAGGAAGAGAGCTCTAGTATCTCTAGCTCTTCTTAGAAGGGCAGCAACCCTATTGGATTAGGGCCCCACCATAATAACTCATTTAGCCTTTATCACCTCCTCACAAGACCTATCTCTGAGTGAAGTAACATTGAGAGTTAGGGGTCCAACTGATGAATGAATGGTGGTGGTTACACCATCTGGTCCACAGCAGGACAGTATGTGTCTACTGATATACTCTTATTTGACAAGGAAGTGCTATTTTCTTATATACCATTATACAACTTTCCTCATCATTACACAATATTATAGTGCTTTCTATGGAGGCAAAACAAATTATTTCTTTTTTAATTTTGGTAGAAAATACATAAAATAAAAAAATACATAAAATGTACAGTCTTAATCATTTCTAAGCATATGATTCAGTAGTGTTGAGTATACACAAATTTTTTATAAACCAAAGCAGATCTGTTATTTTCTTAACCAGCTTTTTAAGTTCTATGTTGTTAATATTTTTTGAGCATTTACTTCTTGCTAGGTATAGTATTGAATGGTTTACATGGATTATTTTATTTAATACTCATAATAATTCTATAAGTTAGGAACCATTATTTCATCCTATTCAACAAGTAGAGACCCAAGGCTCAGCTAAATAACTAGTCTAAGGTTGCACAGCTAGTAAATAGCAGAGCTGGGATTCAGTGTGTTTAAGTTGAATCCAAATTGACTGTGGAACTAATCTCCTTAACCACTCTTCTGCACCATATTTTTATTCTGTTTTTAAAAATAAAATATGCTAATATGGATAAGATATTTACTATATGTTCCAGTGTTTATGTAAAATGGATCTGTTACAGATGCCTGATTTGTGCTTCCAGTGATAGAGAAATCATAAAAGCAATTAATGTAAAACTGACATGAAAAGGCATTTACTTAGCTCTTGCAGAATTCATTTTCCTAAGGTGAATGGGCATAGAATGAGATTTCTCAACTTTGTCACTATTGACATTTAATGCTGGATAATTGTGGGGAGAGGAGCTGTCCTATGCATTGTAGGATGTTTACTAGTATCCCTGGGCTCTTCTTACAAGATGATAGCAGCACTTCTCTCCTCAATCCTAAAACATTGCCAGATGTCCCCTAGGGCTCAAAATCTCCCACAGTTGAGAACCATTAGCCTAGAATGCAAAAATATTTCATTACAGTTGACCCTCAATCAACATGAAGGTTAGGGATACTGATCTCCCATGTAGTTGAAAATCCACATATAAATTTTGACTTCCCCAAAACATAACAACTAATATCCTACCACTGTTGACTATTGGAAGCCTTACCAATAACATCAATTATTGGTTTAACACATATTTTGTATATATATTATATACTGTATTCTTAAAATGAGCTAGAGAAAAGAAAATGTTAAGAAAATCATGAGGAGGAGAAAATACATTTATAGTACTTTACTGTATTTACTGGGAAAAAAAATCCATGTACAAGTGGACCCACAAGTTCAAACCCATGTTGTTCAAGGATCAGCTGTATTTAGACCCTACACCAAATAATCATCTGGATGTTGTATGTAATAAAAAAAAATCTAGGTTGAATGTGTGCATACTATGTGCCAGGTACCATTTTCTAAGAGCTTTACAGGTGTGAACTCATTTAACCTCCCAAAATTATAAGGTAGATACCTATTAGGTTTACAAATTATAATCTCTCAATCCCATAAAGATATAAACCATATAGTAGATACATTATGCTAGAGGAAATATAAGCCCTGCTAGTCTGATGGAAAAGCCCCCATTCCTATCCACAATGCTTAACTTCCTCTTTGGCTGTTCTAGTGACTTTCAATTGCTATTCTTGAAAAAGTTTTCAACAAAATGTGACTAAATGAGAAAACTAATAAAATATGCAAAATATTTTTTTTCCTTCATAGGAAAATGTGTAATAGATTTAACAGAAAAGGATATAATGCAGTAAGTGATTGCTTTGGTTGTCTTGGTCTCTAAATGTTTCTTTTTGTCTATTGCCTAAAAGCTGCTCATGGTTCTGGATCTTTCATCCTCCCAGAACAAGGACTAGAATGAAGCAGTGTTCAAGTTTCTGTTGGTAGAGTACTTACATATGTCAGTTCCCAACTGGAGCTTCAAGATAATTTTCCCCCAGATGCAATTTTATAGTTTGTGCAACAGGGAAATTGTCAATCAAAATGTCTGCCTCTATCACCTATTGGATTATCAAAGCAAGTGGTATAGACACTTCTTCATTTGATAGAAAATGACAAGGAAGTGAAATCTGCTAGACTTCAGGTATCAGGTTATCTACATTAAACTTTAAAAAATGCTTTTTATTATAAAATTTTTAAATAACTACAAATACAGAAAGAATAGAATAATGAACCTGTTTTACTCACCATTCATTATTAATACATAGTGTCATCTATACTTCTGCTCCCAACCAGTTTTTTATGAAACAAATCCCATCATATTATTTTACTTGTTCTGTTTCATTATGTCTCTCTAAAAAGATAAAAAGCCATTTTGAACATAGCTACACAAAACAATCTCATCTAACATTTAAAAATAATTTGATATCAGATGTCTAGACAGTGATATTTCTTCAGTTGTCATACAATTCTTTTTATAGTGTTTAACTTGAATTTAAGTAAGATTCATGAATTGCTCTTTGTTTTTAAATTTTCTTTCTTATGATGACTTTATTTTTTGAGGTAAAATTTACCTTTTAAAATTCTTTTGATCTATAGATTCTCCATATTTTTTCTTGAATTTTTTAAATAAATATTTTGCTTATGTTACAATATAATGGGTTTATTACTTTAATGCACTATTAAGTACTTTTAAACGTTTCTGTTTTTATTTCCAACATGGTAAATATCAATAGATAGAATCCATATAAACAAAAGCTCTTTGAGGCCCCCAACAATTCTTTTTTTCTCTTCTTTCTTCTCTCTTTCTGTCCCTCTCTCTCTCTCTCCTTTTTGCCTTTTTCTTTCTTCCTTCCTTTTTTTTTTTAAAGATTTTATTTATTTATTCATGACAGACACAGAAGAGAGAGGCAGAGACACAGGCAGAGGGAGAAGCAGGCTCCATGCAGGGAGCCCGATGTGGGACTCCATCCTGGGTCTCCAGGATCACACCCCAGGCCAAAGGCAGTGCTAAATCACTGGGGCTGCCCTCTTTCTTTCTTCCTTTCTTCCACTTCATTCCTAAACTTATTATGTAGGGTTTGTATTAACTAATACACACATGCATGTCACACTCTATAGAAGTATTTTAAAATTAATTACAGTGTAACATATGATTACTAAAGTTCCATCTAAACCTAAGATTCCACCCTTTTATGCATGAAAATCCTAATAAATGTACCATTTTTCAGCGCTTTTCATTCTTAAGTCTCCTGTTTCTGGAAATCCCATTGAATTCCCCAGGCCATTTAGCTCTTTCCCTCCCCATGCTCTCCTAGAAATACATACCTCTTTCATGGCAACTTATTTCAGGCCAGGGAACATGTATTGAGAATTTCAACCTTTGTAAAATGGCATTTGTTCTGGTTTACCCACATTGATCTGCCTTATTTCCCAAACTTCAGTGATTTGAGAAGTACCATCACAGTTTCTTTTTCTTTGCCCCCTATAAGCCTAACACCTCTACTGCTATTTTTCTTTAAGTTGGCACACTTTGGTTTTGAACTTAAACACCGTCATTAGCTTTATACACAGTGTTATCCATGGAATCATGACTTGAAGGTGCTAGCTATGCATTTTTTCACATATTAAAATAAACCTTTAACTATCTTAAGTGAACACAGAGTGAAAAAATTTTAACAAATGTTTAAAATACAAAGTAATCATCTTTATAATGCCAAAAATTAGCTCTCATGCCTTCTCTGGTCTGCACAAAGAGCTGTGGGAACCCCTGCTATGTACCTGTGAGGTTCCTTGCCCATCTTGCCCCTTTGGGAGGGCAGGGGACTGGCTTTCATCTCTGTATCACCATGTCAGTAAGCGTGGTGTCTGGTGCATAATATGCTTTTAATAATGTTTAATAAATGAATGTCTCTCCTACTATCACCATAGTGAAATATTATTAGCAAATAGAAATCTTTGCTATTTTCTCTTTGATTCCCAACCTCAGATAACTTCAGCACTCAAACATGGAATCCAAACATAGCAAGTACCCAAACATGTAGAGGTGAGGTAATGCCTGTTTTTCTACCTCTGAAAACTTTATTGTTGT
This sequence comes from Nyctereutes procyonoides, assembly GCF_905146905.1. NCBI lineage: Eukaryota > Metazoa > Chordata > Mammalia > Carnivora > Canidae > Nyctereutes > Nyctereutes procyonoides. The sequence continues at coordinate 34,145,742 of NW_026575042.1, forward strand.
TTTCATGATAGAACAAGGGTGTATTTCTTTTTTGTTGAAAAAGTTGGTCATTTGTCCCACAGTTTCCCATCATCCTCAGATCTGATTTTCCTCTAAATTAGTGTTTAGGTCTAGAGACTTGTTCAAATTCTGGTTCCTTAAAAAAATGGTTGTTATTACTATTTTTGGCAAGATTACTTTATAGGTTGTGTATGTTCTTTCATCAGGAGGCACATAATTTCTGGTTAGTGGCTTAGATGCCCCTTTATAAGATGCATCAATTCATGAAGGGTTACAAAACTGTGATAGTTTCTTTCATTTCTTCTTTGTCATTTAGCTGGAATTTCTGTAAAAAAGAAAGTTTCCTCTATGAACAATTTTGTTGCACTAAGGTATAGGTCATGCAGAAAATTTGGCCAAATGTTTGCTTTTTATGGTAGTTGTTTTTAAAATAATCCATTGGCTTCCTAGCATCCTCCGAAGGAGTTTGAATTGTGTGGGGTTTTTGTTGTTTTAGTTTTATTATGAATAAAAATCACATGTAAATAAACATTTGATACATTTAACCTATTGGAGTTATTATCTGCATGCTCAAATTGTCCCAATTTTGACTCGGGGGTGTCTTTTCAGCTTGGCTCCTGAGATTTTTTTTTTTTTTGGTACAATCCTGATAAATTCAGGTAGTTTCCTTGTTGTCTGGTTTTACAAAATGCTTTAACTCATCTTGTACATTTTCTGCCCCAGGCCTGGAATCAACCATTCTTGAAGGAGACTTAGTTCCTTTTAGTGGGAAAGGATTTTTAGAAACCATAATCTGAGTGCTAGTGGTGTTCATTGCTGCTAATCATTATTTTGAGGTCTTTTAAATGTTATAATATATGTATTACTTTTATAAGATGGAATATACCTGAAGTTCATATGCATCTTTCCTATTCAAATTCAGAACTTTCAAGCCTACAGAGTTTTTACTTTCTCTTACATTTGTGTTTTCTTTAAACAATACTGAAAGCCTTATTTTTTAACTAAGGAATAATCACTTGTTTTATTTCTTAATGCTATACAACTGTCTCATATTAATAATACCAACATTATTACCAGCAATATGTTTACTAAAAGCCATATTTTTTTTCTTGTTTTTGTTGTTAGATTATATCCTTTTAGAGATGTATAATCAAATTACTATATTGCAAGTTTATTTGGAAAACTCTTTTGAGTTGTTATTCTGAGAAGTTTTGATTCTTGAGGATCACTTTATTTCCTTAATTTTATCTCATAATTATGTAAAATATTTACATGGTTCTTAGATTAAATCTCCAAAAAAAATAATATTCAAAGGAGTCCAGGGTCTATCCTTGTCCTCTGGCCAATGCTTTTCCCTCTACTGTAGGGAACTATTCTTTAAAAGATTTATGATTTTTTAATATCAAGAAATATGTATTTATATCCTTCTTCTTAAACAGAAGCCCCTGTAAATACTTTTCATCATTTTGCTTTTTTTTTTAACTTAATGATGTATCTTGGAGATTTCTTCATAGTAGTATGTTAAAATATTACCCATTCCCTTTTATAACTATATAGTACTCCATTGCATGGATGTACCATAGTTTATTGAGTCAGTTTCTATTGATAGGCATTTGAGTTTTTTCTGATCTTTTACTCTTCCAAATAATGTTAAGAACCTTATACATGCATCTTTTATTATTTTTGGTCAAGGTCGCCTTGAACATATATTTTCTTGTTTTGGTCAGTGCATCTTTATTTAGACATATTCTTTTAAAAAAGATGTTATTTATTTATTCATAAGAGACAGAGAGAATGGCAGAGAGAAAGGCAGGCTCCTCACAGGGAGCCTGATGTGGGACTCATTCCCCAGACCTCGGGAGCATGCCCTGAGCCAAAGGCAGACACTCAACTGCTGAGCCACCCAGACATCCCTAGACATATTCTTTAATAATTTTTTAGCAAGAATTCTGGAATGGTAAATTCTCTCATATTTTATTTATTTGAAAATATATTTTTGCTTTTAATAATAGTGTTGCTGGGTAAATAATTTTAAGTTATTTTCTTTCAGTACATTGAAGATGGTGCTCCATTGGTCTCTATTGTTGCTAGTGAGCATTTTGCTGTTAAGACATGGAACTTTTTCTTTATAGGTAGTTGGCCTTTGCTTGTTGGTTGTTTTAAGATATTCTTTTAGTTTCAGACTTTCTATACTAAGGTGTACTTGGAATGGATACATTTTAATTTACCTTGTTTGGTTTTCATCTTGGTACCTTAATCTGAAGAGTCTGATCTGTAATCACTTCTGCAAAAAATTCTTAGCCATTTTCTTTTGTATTATTCCTTCTTTCAACTCCAACTCCTTCACCTCTCCACCTTTTCCTTCTCATGCTCCTATTAATTGTACTTTCTCATTCTACTTTCCATGTCTCTTAATTTCTTTTTCATATATATTATTTCTTATAGTCTCTCAGCTTAGCAGTTCTTACAATTTACTTAAATGCATATTCCTGTTAACATTTTTAAAAAGTTACATGGATGTTTTTATTAAGTTGTTTTATGGTGCAAAGTAATTGTGTGTGGAATAGGGTGTTCAGAGCAAGCACACATCCCAGTGAAAGGACTACTAAAGGATAAAAACTGAGGGAAAGGAGACATCAAATACCTCACATTCTAGAGCTCCTTAACAACTGGAGTTTATCAAGGATAGCTTCGCTGGCTCTGCTATCTCCAGAAATACCCAGGATCTTAACTATATAATCAGAACATGAAGGAGGGGAGGAAATCATAGGAACCAGGATAAGCCATCATTCTATTGGCAAGGTATCCCCTACTGCTAAAAACCAACTGATGGGGGAAATACCAAACATCACATTGTCATCTCAGTCCCCAGTTGGGTAGCAGATTTACTGGTGTGCCTTTGTGCCTATGTGAAGCAGGTGAAGAGAACCTGAGAAAGATAGGAAGGTGGAGCAGCATGGGGACTCCAGAGAGGAGCAAGGAGCCCTCTTTGTCTGCTATTTGGTGGGTCATATTCACTTGGGTCAAGTAGACACTGTGGAAAGTAGTCTTTTTTTTTTTTAAAGATTTTATTTATTTATTCATGAGAGACAGAGACAGAGAGAGAGAGAGGCAGAGACATAGGCAGAAGGAGAAGCAGGTTCCCTGTGAGGAGCATGATGCAGGGCTCTGGAATCATGACCTGAGCCAAAGGCAGATGCTCAACCAGTGAGCCCCCCCAGGTGCCCCTGTGGAAAGTAGCCTTGATTAAATATTTTGCCAGTTGCCACCTGAGAGGGAAGGCCACTGGGTGTGGAGATTCCAGTGGTAGGAGACTATGGGATAGACCTTCCAGGACAGAAGCTGAGTGTGGAAACATGAAGAATCACCACCAGCTGCTCTCCTACAGAGGGTAAGAGGCCCAGGGGGTGTTCTGGAGGACTTATGACTGTTCCTGCTTTGTGTTTCTGGTTCTCTCCAGAATCTTTTGTTTCTTTCTTTTATCAATAGTTTTACTATTACTGCATTAGGATGGACCCCTTTTCTTGATTTTTATATGAGTGAATACATTTATTGCTGTTTGCTGTCTTTACTACTTTTTTTTCATTTTGTTTGTCCTATTAATCTCAACACTGACCTTTTAACCTCATTATGCTATGTGTTGACATACAGCTCCCTGGTGTTTGATGTGATTCTTCATACTACAGCGAGACTGCTTTAGTCCATCCAGCATTTGTTACCAACTTCCTTCTCTGTATCCAGGTGCTCTGTCACCACCCTCTTTCTGCACTGACCAAGCCCTCTTTTGCAGTTGCAGCCACTGTCTTGATGCTCCTCATAACCAGCCCTTTCATGTGCTTTGCGCTCCAATGAAGGGGCCACTTGGACAACCAGTTAGGAAGAGATCAATTTTTCCAGAGTGATTTATACCCTCTGATAATTGAGCTATCATCAGTGACACCACTGAGCACGCAAAAGAAAGTGGCACCTCTAGTTACAGGGAGAGCTAAGTCCTTGGAAGCATCTGAAAATAGTGACAGGACCATCAGGATATCAAAATAAAATTCTAGCATCTTCAGGGGCCCTTGGACAGTATATGTGAATTTGAAAGAAAGAAATATTCTATGTTCAAGGAAAATTCTGCTAGTGAGAACTGAGTTTTGAAAGTGGTATTAAGCAAAGCCAGAGAGGTAACCTTGATATTACCCCCATATTTTTGTGCTTCTTTCCATAAACAGAAATTAAGAAAGATGATGTGTTCTCCTCTCCTATGGTCTTATGACATCCCAAAGTACAGATAAACATCCCAACCACTGTAATACCATGCTGCATGACAAGTGGCTAGGAATGTCAGACTTGATAGGCAGAGAGGCTTGAGTTTGAATCTTGATGTTGTTTACTTTTTGCATGACCTTGGGCAAGTCACTCACCCTTTTTGGCTGGTTTCCTTATAATACCTATTTTACAGAGTTGTGATGAGGTTTAAACATGAAATCAATGTAGAAACACTTGGCACCTGGCCTATAACTCACAGGTTAGCTTCTCTTTGGACCATGAGAATAAAACTCACATTGAAATGAGCTTAGACTTATATTTCTCTTCTCTTTAATTTGTTGTTTGATTTCACTGATTGGAAAACAAGTCTTACAGATTAAACTGTTAGAGAAGAGTATGCTTGCTGACCTTAGAAATATTATGAATAGAGATTTAAATAGAAGTTGGATGAAAGAAAGCTGTCCTCTATGAAAACAGTGAATCATGGGGGTAGATGGACCCTTTTCTATTTTAACAGGGTTTCTAGGCCATGAGCCCTCTATTTATCTTCTTAAGCATAAGCTGGTCAGTGCTTTTTATGACAGTGCTAAGAATTGATGATTTCTTTATCCCTAGAACAATTGAAGACAGAGGAGGAAAGAGTAAATCTCTAGAGTTCTTAAGATTGGGGATCGCCTGCTCAGGGATCATCTTTATATGTACAAGGCCAAATTGTAGGCACAAGAAACTTTAAGTTTCTTCCCTGCTTTTCTGGTAAAACACACCAGTTCAGAACCTTAGGAACCTTACTCTCTTGCCCTTGCTTCCTTCAGTCAGAGCCTGAATGTGGTTTGGAATAGAAATGCTGGAATTGAGAGCATGTCTTAAAGTAGAACAGACCTGGATTGGATCCTGGTATATGGTCAGTGCTCTGTAAATTGAGTCTGTTATTATTTTTACTCCCAATTCAGCTTTTGTACTTCAGTCACATTGATCCTTAATCTTCCTTTGAATGTTTCTGTGTAGAGGAGTCTTTAAGTGATTAGTTTTGGATCTGTAGCTTTTATATTCTGCATTTTGAATTCTGTCCATGTAGCCAACCTACTCGTGCTAATTGCAGTGCTTTCAGGATAGAAGACATTTCTTAGATACAGGGTCTATTCCAGAGCATTCAAGGAAACTGACAGGTCATTCTGGGATGGGCTCTATTCTACTTTCCAAATTCAGTTTTTCTTCTCAAACTGTTCCAGAACCTGTGAATTCAAAGACCCTCATTTTAGTATCAGAGTTTTATACCATTACCCCCCCCCCCCGCTTCATAATTTGGCCAGAAAATCCTATAGACACGGTCAGGGGACCCTGATGCCTTGTATTGAAAAGGTACATATTAATGCTTATCTTATTCTCTTCTCAGCTCTTGATCAGAGCTTGGCCACCCTCTAGGTAAAGATGCAGTTAGGATTTTTGCCAGCCTTTCTGTTGTTTCATTTCCTTGGCTTCAGAAGTTCCCCTGCCCCGTGCCACTCTCTGTCACATTTTCTGTTACTGGAGCCCCTCCTTTCCTGGCCATATCTCAAGTTCTGGTTCTTTTAGGATGAGATGTCATTATAAACCTAGTAATTTTAAAGATACTAGTAATAGGCAAGATTTACTGAATTTTTTCACCACGTGTTAGACACTGTTGTAACCACTTTATACACATGAACACATTTAATATTCAAAACAGCTCCATGAAATGGATGCAATTATTATCTCTTTTATAGATGGGGAAACTGCTACAAGAGAGGATCAGTACCCTGTATAACTATAGCAAGTGGGCAATAGCTTGGCCACAGGTCTGCTTGGACATTTAGGTGCTGACTGTGGAGAATTTTCTCTGTAAGCACCTCTAGGCTCTGGATACTGATGTCCAGGATTCTGGCTCAGACAGTCCCAAATAAGGCACTCTTGTCATCAGCAAGAATGCAACATAAAAACATTTCCTACAAAATTTATAAAATGCTGGAATGTGTCATTTCCGCAAATCTCTTTAAAAGCATGTCTGCCAGACAACCATTATGACATTACCTTTGTACTCAGAAAAAAATTATGAATAAAAAAAATACTAAAATAAGGTCACTTCCCTCCTCTTAACAGAGTGCTGAGAAGGTATTTTTAGAGCTTGTTTTCCAAACAAAGGATGTTGAGCTGAAGAAGTCACTTTCATTTGGAAATCAGGTGAAAGTCGACAACATCGCTGCTTATGAAATGAAAAAACAACACATTCCCAGGAGAGTATCTCTATATGCAAATTAATTTCTAAGGTCAAAAAAATTAGAATTCAGCCTAACATAGGTAATTTTGAAAAGAGTCTATTTAGTAACTACCCACTAAGTAGGAGTTAGTTAGCAGGCCACAATTATTTTTTGGTTTATTGTAAAATTCACTTGCAGAGACATAGCCTATTCGTGGGGGCCGGGGAGATAGGGGACAGGACCCTGATTTGAAACATGTCACTGCCAACTAAACAATGAAATAAAGAGAACAATAAACAAAGGAAATCTTTCCAAAGGCTCTCTTCATTTACATTCGGAGATTACTGGCCTCATCTCTCTGCTGAAATAGCCTTGCGTTACTGGCCGTCCAAAAGCATAATCAGGTACTAGCGGGAGCTTTTGCTCCAGCAAACTGCACGAAGAATATTTGAATGCTGCCAAGACTATAGGTGCCTGTTTCAAGTTGTCATAGTAGATGCTATAACGTGTCATAAATAAGGGAGGTATATTTATAAATCTGACATTAAAAATGTGTTCCTAAAATATCTCGTGTGTTCCCCAGCCATGTCAGCATAGAAATAATGTTTAGTATTTGTTTATTTTACTGGACCACCCCATGAACCTGGGGGAAACATGTTAGAAAAAAAATTATAGCTACGCCAACTATTCTGGGAGATACACGAGCCCTCCATGTTTATCAGGTTGAGGGCACTGTATTTTGATGTCAATAAGCAATTTTTCCAGCCCGGTCTCCTGCCCGACCCTTTTAATCCATCAATATATTATTAGAGATAAAGTTGGTGGATGCCTGCTGCAGTTAGAAGATAAATGACATCTCTGAAGTCAGGCATTAAAGACTAGATTAAGGCCTTGTGACACCGTTTTCAGTGCTCATCTGTGCACTTCTGTTCAACCTATCACACTGAGTGACAAGAAAGAAAAATAATGAACTGGGCCAGGGGAAGAAGAAGGAAAAAAAAGGCAAAAAAAGAGAGATTTTTTTCCCTCCTAACACACAAACTACATCAGTTCATACTCGGGATTAGACTGCATTTAAAGAAAGGAAAAAAGAAAAGAAAATGGGGAATTGGGAAGGACAGGGAAGGGGCTGTTCTATAAAGATGAAAATAGACAGGCAAAAGGAACATTAAAGCCAAGAATTCCATTTCTGCCTGGCCAGTGTGGCTTTTGGTACCCCCCACCTGCCTCCCAGCCTCTCCCATGCAGACGTCTCCCAGTTGGCATCCAGTTGCTCTAGGAATCTGCTCCGTCTCTGAGTTGGGAGTGCTTACATAAATCTTGCTAAGAGGCAGCACTCGGTTCTAAATCTTAGTGAATCATGTTCTTCTATTCCCGCCAAGGAATTTCCTTCACACTGCTACCATTGGTCTGGTTGGAGGTATTAAAGAGTTCTGTAATTGTGTTCTAATAATGATTTGAATACAGCTCCTGACTTGACAAATACACATGTTGAATTTTTTCTGACTGTGTGGAAAACAGTGGCTACAAATTAATTGTAAGGTGGAAGCTAAAGGAAAGGGAAATGTAGGCCAGGGGAGAACATTTAGGTTTGTGGGCAGCGGGCCTAGAGTCTACTCTAAAGCTGATTTGCCCTCATTATTTTTCAATCACTTATGTAGAAATAAAACCACCCCTCTCCCCATATGTTATGCCACATTTGTAAGAATAGAAGGGACACCTTCTTTGTAGAACTCTTCTGTTCTCAGTGTTTCAACAATCCTCTTTAGAACCCAAGTCCATGAGACATTTATGTGCATCATGGTATGGTATTCCTGGGACCCTCCACAGTGGAACACATACACTGATATTTGGTAACTGAGAATTCACAAACACTGATCTCTGACCTCAAGCTCCTGCTGAATGTCTTATATAAATTCTTCTGCCATCATAAATATCCCTTGTCTCCAATTAAACACTTGGCTTTCTGGCCATTAGCAAGCTTCTCTGGCTGTTTGTCTTATTATCCAGGGTCCGTACAGTCCATCTGTTTCCAAACCCTGAACTTTGCTTCCTTCTTGCATGTCCCTTGTTCCTTACCTCTTCTGTAGTCCCAATTCAAGGCCTCTTTGTCCCAGGCTTTGTTTTCCCATTCAGTCTCTGTCCTTCAAACCATTATACCAGCTGTCACCAGATTGATCTTCCCCAAACTCTTCTTTCACTATGACATTCCTTGCTCAAAACTTCAAATTCCTTATTATAGCATTAAGACCCTCCAGAATCTGATCCAACTGCTTTTCCAGTCTTTTTTTTTTTAATCTTTTTGTCTTCTAAAACTCCTCAGCAAGGTAGTTCACATACTTCAGACATGGTTATCATTTACTCATCTCTATTTACTTACTGTTGTTGTTCCTTGTATTGACATTTTCTTCCTGAAACCTCTACTTATCCAAAAGCTGTACCTCCCTTGCTCATTTTCCTCCTTTTCCATTTGACTGTCCTTGTCTTCCCTCAGTTGGACTGGTTTTTGCCTCCTCTGAAATACCATGCCTCGTGTTGGTAGAACACTGATGGCTATAAGTGGCAGAACATAATTTGGCATAGAAAGGTAACTGGTTAGAAGATGTGGTAATCATGGAAAAGGCAGGGGGTTTGTGGGTCTCAAAGAATCCAACCAGAAGTTTGGCATATCCTTAGAATTTACTTTGCTTTGCCTCTGCTTATTTGTAAATGTTGAATTCATTGCCTCCATGACAAGGAGAAAGGTGAAAGGAAGGTATTACAATTGGTCCAGCCAGGGCATGGTTGGTTTATTGCAGAAGTGATCATGACTTTTCACTCCTCCTTCCCTGTGACTTTGTAGCTTCTTCCATCAAGGAATGGAGTCTATTTATTTCCCCACCCATTAAATCATGGCTGGCTTTGAACTTGGCTTTGGTGTCAACAGAATACAGCAGAAGTGATGCTGTGTCAGTTCCAAGCCTAGGCCTCAAGAGGCCATGTATACTTCCCTTTTCTTTCTCTGAGACCTGCTACGGCCATGTGAACAAGTCTGGGCTAGACTGCATGATAATGAGAGACACGTGGCCCAGTCATCCCTGTTACTAAACTGACAACCAGCTAACCACAAGGGCAGAGCTGTTTAGTGAGTTATGAGTAACATCATTATGCCCAGCTGAGACCAGAACCATTAGATGAGTACAGACCAAAGTGCCAGCCCACAAAATCATGAATTACATAAATGGTTGGTGTTTTAAGCCACTAAGTTTTGAGATGTTTTGTTATACAAAAAAAAATCTACTTGGCATAACGGTGAGATGTGTAGTGACAGCAGCTCCCACTGGAACCACATAGTTTAGAGTAGAAGTTGGAAAGTTAGGTTCTGTATAGACAATACCATAGAGAGCAAGTACAGACACTTCTAGGCACTTAGTGTAGGACTAGTGCATTTTGTTTTCTCTCAACTAGATAGTAGGCTTTTAGGGCAATGTCTAACATGGTTCATCCCCTCTAGTGATTAGTAGATACTGGTTAATCTTAGTGAAATCTTCATTTAATCTTAGTGAAATGTTGAGGTGCCTGGGTGGCTCAGTGATTGAGCATCTGCCTTTGGTTCAGGTCATGATCCCGGGGTTCTGGGATCGAGTCCCACATTGGGCTCCCCACCAGGGAACCTGCTTCTCCTTCTGCCTATGTCTCTGCCTCTCTCTGTCTCCCATGAATAAATAAATAAAATCTTAAAAAAATAATAATCATAGTGAAATGGGTAACAAGATGGGATGTTATTCTACCATAATTCTAACTTGTATAAGACCTAAAGATTTTTATCATTGACTTATGATTAAACCTTAGAATTCTAAGGATATTCCTGAAAAAAAAAAAACAGCAAAAAACCACAGACTCTTCCATGTGCTACATAAAAATGCAAGTTTGGTGTCATACTTCAGCAATAGTTCTCATAAAATTTAGGACTCAACCACCTCATAAAAAGGAAATACTTTGGACACCTGGGTGGCTTAGTTGGTTAAGTGTCTGCCTTCAGGTTAAGTCATGATCCCAGGGTCCTGGGATTGAGTCCCACATTGGGCTCCCTGCTTCTCCCATTTCTCTGCCTGCCACTCCTGTGCTTGTTGTGTTCTCTCTCTCAAGTAAATAAATAAATAAAGTCTTTAAACAACAACAAAAAAGAAATACTTCTTGCGGTGCTCACAACAAAATTTGTAGCTATTCTTCCTGTAGAAACTGAGCCTACTCATGGTTTATCACTGACAAAACATCCATGGTTACCATTTGTTGAGCATCCACTATGAGCCAGTATCTTAGTCTATTTTGACTGCTACAACAAAAGTATCAAAGACTGGGATGCTTAAACAATAAGCACTTATTTCTCACAGTTCTGGAGGTTGGGAAGTTCCAAAATTAAGGCACCAGCAGATTCAGTGTTTGATAAGGGTTTATTTACTTCATAGACAGCCTCATTCTTGTTCTGCTCATGTGGCAAAAGGAATGAGAGCACTCTTGAGGTCTCTTTTATGATGGCACTAATCCAATTTATGAGGGCTCCATCCTTATGATCTAATCATCTTCCAAAAGCTTTACTTTCACATACCATCACATTGGGGGTTAGGATTTCAACATATGAATTTTGGGGAGGATGCAAGCATTCAGTCTATATAACAACCAAACACTCTGCTTGTTATTGCATAAACAATATTTCATTAATTTGAATCCTTAATAGTCTTTGCAGATGATGGTGAAGTTTGAGATGAGATTACACTAGACAGCAGTGGGCCCTAAATCTATGGATTGGTGTCCTTAGAAGGAGAGAGAAGAGGAGAGGGAGACAGAAAAGGAGTAAGGTCATGTGAGTATCCACAGACGGGGACTGGAGTTATGTTGCCACAAGCCAAGGATGACAGGAACTCCAGAAGCTGGAAGAAATGAGGAAGGATTCCCTCCTAGAGCCTTCAAAGAGAGAAATTGAAAACAAACAAACAAAAAAGAGAGATTGTGGCTTTATTACACATAAAAATAAACTCAAATGGATGAAAGACCTAAATGTGAGACCCATAACCATTAGAATCCTAGAAGAGAGCATAGGCAATAATGTCTCTGACATCAGCCATAACAACATTTTTCTAGAAATGTCTCCTGAGGCAAGGGAAGTAAAAGCAAAAATAAACTACTGGGACTATATCAAAATAAAAAGCTTTTGTATGGCAAAGGAAACAATCAACAAGGGAACCTATTGAATGGGAGAATATATTTGCAAATGATGTATCTGAGAAAGGATAAATATCCAAAATATGTAAAAAAAAAGCCGTATAATTCAATATCCAAAAAACAAATAATCCAATGAAAAAATAGGCAGAAGATATCCACATGGCCAACAGACACATGAAAAGATGTTCAATATCACTCATCTTCAGGAAAATACAAATCAGAAGTACAATGAGCTATTACTTCAGACCTATCAGAACATCTAAAATAAAAAACACAAGAAATGACAAGTGTTAGTGAGGAAGTAGAGAAGGAACCTAGTGCAGTATTGGTGGGAATGCACACTGGTACAGCCACTATGGAAAACAGTATGGGGATTACTCAAAAAATTTAAAATAGAACTACCCTATGATCTGGTAATTGCATTACCAGGTATTTATACCCAAAATACAAAAGCACTAATTCAAAGAGATACATGCACCCCTATGTTTATAGCAGCATTTTTTTTTACAATAGCCAAATAGTGCTGGTATATATGTATGTTTGTTTATTTACTTATTTAGAGTACACAAGTGGGGTGAGATGAGGGGCATAGGGAGGGAGAGACTCAAGCAGGCTCCATGGCCAGCATGGAGCCTGACCTGGGGCTTAATCACACAACCCTGAGATCATGATGTGAGCTGAAATCAAGAGTCCAATGCCTAACTGAGCCACCCAGGTGTCCCTACAATAGCCAAATTATGGAAGTAGTCCAAGTATTCATCAATAGATAAATGGATAAAGACAAAGTGGTATATACATACTATGAGATATTATTCAGCCATGAAAAGGAATGAAATCTTGCCATTTGCAACAACATGGATGGAGCTAGAGAATATAATCCTAAGTGAAATAAATTAGTCATAGAAAGACAAATTCTGTATGATTTCACTCATGTGGAATTTAAGAAACAAAACAAATGAGCAAAGGAAAAAAAAGAAGCAAGAGCATGGGTTGCCAGCATTTTGAATTTGGACTTAAGTCCTCCAGAATTGTGAGAAAATAAGCTTTTGTTTGGAGCCACTCAGTTTGTAGTAATTTGTCAAGGCAGCCCTAGGAAATGCATACAATGATTAACCAGGGTGTCATTCATTCCTAGGGTGTCAAGGAAGAAGAAGTTCTGGAGAAGGCAGAGCTTCATAGAGGAGGTCAGGTTGCAAAACAGGAAGGTTTAGGGAAGTGAGAAGGAGCGAGAGGGCTCTTCTGGCAGGAGGAACAGTGGTAACAAAAAGGTATTAAGTACTGTACTTGTTTTGATTTGTACCTGTTGGATAGCTCTTGGATTTCTTTTCTCTTGGTACAGATAGATCAGTAGAAGTAGTTTTATATTAACACTTATAACAAGAGGAAGATTCTTGGTTTCTATGTAAACAAAAGAAGATTGAAAGAGAAAATCAGTGAAGAAGATCAGGAAATTTGAAGTGAAGTCTTTTCCAATAGGGAAACAATATGAGGAATGTTGTTGGGGCACATGTTGGTATATATGTGTTAAAAATATTTCCTGGTATTATATATTAGGATATCTATAAACAAACTAGGTAATGAAAAAAATCCAGGGAAGCAGTGAGAGAGAAAAGGGTACATTTTGCATATGCACAGTCTACAGATTGGGTAAGAAGAGGGAGATGGTTGGGAGGAGAGATTGAATTAAAATTGTGTTGAGCTACTGTTCCCAGCTCCAACCACCAGGTGGTGTGATCAGTTTATGACAGCTTGGTTGCAGCTTAGCATGTCAAAGCCAGGAAAGTTTAAGGGCAAATGTGCCTTCACAAATTTGTGAGGCTTGGGATATTTGCAGGCTATGTACCTATGATTAGGCAGGGGTCTGTAAAATACAGTGGTTTCCTAAACTCTCCAGATTCCAATTTTACAAAAATTAAAAATGGTCATAGATCTTCTAATTGCCTAATGAATGAATGTAAGGAAAAGCAGGAGAAGGGTTCTTACATTTATAAGTTAACATATGTATTGTTCTATAGTATTATAAAGTCACAAAGAATTTTAGAGTTGGAAAATCCTATTTATTTAGGTCTAATTTTCTGAATATAGGCTTAGCTCCTCAGGTAGATAAACCCTGAAACCCAAAAACTGTGTGTTACTCATTTTTTTTTAACCTTCAGCAGGCACAGAATATAGGTGTTTAATCAGTATTTGTGGAATGAATTCTATAGAATTCTGTAAATGAAACTAGCAGTTTGGTCAAATATGCTGTGCCTAATAGTGATACGGTATGACTAAAATAATTTTTATGACGAAGGGGAATATAGGAAAATTTCTCAGTAGGAGAAATTCTTGAGCTTCTATGATAAGCTTCTAGGATTTAGGCTTTATCACATCCCACACACCATGGGGATTTCAACTGGCTTCTGGGAGTCCTCATTCATAGTGGGAGCTCATTGTCTTTGGCCTGAAGCAGTGGATTCTTGATTTGCAGGTACACTTCTGAAATGGGGGCCAGCCTTGCTTTCTATATTCATAGCAAGGGCCTCAATATTTCTGGGAAGAGGGGGATGGAAAGAGGAGCCTCAAATGAGGCTTTTGGTGACTCTTGAGCTGCAGGTACAGTCCTGTCCTATCCCAGGATTAGTCCCAATGGCCACCATGCTCTGAATTTTGAACCAAGAATGATTTACTGAAGCACTTGAAGTGGTCAGGGTGAGTTCTTGGTATGGTCTATCATGGAGAGCAAAAGAAGAGAAAACTAAAAGTTTGTGCTGGCTATGATTAAACAAACCCATATTCTATAAATCACCTTCCATAGTCCAACACTATATAAGACATGGTCACTCTGCCCCCCACTGCAATAATGTGCTGATATGTGTGCCACTGTCTCAGCCATGCATGCATATTTTGGGTATATCTAAACCAAAATAGAACATTAACTTATCCTGCAGGTGGAAACCTGGAGGAACAGTTTTGCTCTCTAAAAGTATCCAGATCTCTCATCTGAAAGATGGGAGCTATTAACCTAATGGTACCCAACCCCAACCATTATGCCTTTCAAAAGTCTTCATGACAGATACTCAACTATTTCACCTCATGTGCTCATATCCTGGATGCCCCAAGATTATGTTAATCTGGAAGAAGTGAGTTCTCAGTCCTGCAGGCTTTCATGTACTTGTTGATCATGGCCCTTGTCATAGATAACCCAGATCACCACTAGCTACACAGCAGAGAGTCTGAATTAGGGCAGGAATATACTCAGGAGGGCAGTAATTCTTACCTTTACCATAAGCCATTTTCTTGGACAGAGGTAACTTTAACAACTGGGACCAAGATTCCAGGAATAGAGGTAGCCTCTGCAAGTAGACCCCTGCAGAGGAGGAATGGGAGCAAACATCACCAGTCCTTCCAACAAAGACCTTCTAGAGGCAGTATTTTTTATCTGACTCTTCTGCTCTGACAGTTCCCTACTGCATGAGAAACTGGAAACCCCTTCTATTCTGTAAAATGGGCATAGTATCAATTGCTTTGCAAGTTTACTGTGAGGATTAGAGAAATTAATGCATTTTAATGTATTGGAACATTACAGGTCATTAACAAATATTAGTTTATATATTTAAGTTAAATATTAATCCCTTTCCTTTCCCCCCTTCTCCTTTTCCAGTTCTATCAACAAGTATTTACTGAGTTCTCACTGGAACAGTAATCTCTGGAATTTGGGTGTACAGAATAATTGTCCTTTCTGTTAGATCAGAATAAAGGAATTCAGATACTTTGCTCTGGGGAGCTCAGACTTTGTAAATTCAGAAGCAGGAATTTACCTGCAGCCTCTGCAGGAAAGACAAAGCCAGAAGACGCTATTCCATTTCTCTGGGACATAAGGAGGCCACCAGGCCTGTCACACTGCCCAAGACAGGGCCTCCCTTTTCCCTCTCTGCCTGAATCTCCTGGGGACCCCTGTAACCGGTCACTCCATTGTTGTGTATCTCAGTTTTTTTCATCTGCCTGAGAGCTCAATAATGTTGACCGTGTGGGCAGGAATATTAAGTTATTTTCATAAAGACATATGAAAAGACAGGTATGTCTAAAAACCATGCTATTTGTTTTCCCAGCTCTTTTCAGTGCAGATGTGCCTGTGTGTATATGCCCTCCACATGGCTTCTG
The DNA here is from genome assembly GCF_905146905.1 of Nyctereutes procyonoides. NCBI lineage: Eukaryota > Metazoa > Chordata > Mammalia > Carnivora > Canidae > Nyctereutes > Nyctereutes procyonoides. The sequence goes on from NW_026575042.1 coordinate 34,161,554, forward strand.
ATCATCTGTGAGCTTTATCTCTCTTGTCTGGTCACGGTGAGTTATAGCAAACACACCCTCAGATTCCCTGGCTGACATAGAGTCTCCTTCTCCTTCTAGTGCCTTCATCATCACTGTCTCCTTTTGAAGATTCTTTTTTTCAGCTCACTCTTTTTCAAAAGATTACTTTGTCACAATTATTCAGGAAAGGGTTTTGCGCCTGTAGGAAATATTAATAGACTATTATGAGGTCCTACAACTAATTTTTCCACACATATCATCTGTCTTTGCATGGTTATTAAACTTCAACAATATTTCATGCAATGCTTCCCTGCTAAATTAATTTGGTTCCTTCTTTTCTGGCTTCTTCTTTTCTGTCCACAAGCTTTAAAATTAAATTGAATCTTCATAATTATAGCTTTTTGTTGTTCTCCTTCATATCTTTTTCTTTTTTTCAATTTCTCTATCAAAGGAGCAATAAAGACATAAAGAAGCAAAATTATAACTCTAAAAGACCCAAATGTCTGGAGTTTGATGGGCTTGAGGTTGGGTGTCTTTTAAGTAGGAGGAGAGAGGGTGAAGAAATTCAGACCTGCCTGGAATGTTGATAAATTGGCTCTGATTTATCCTAGGGCATTGAAAACAAATGAGAATTGTTCTCTCAATCATGAAATTTTCATAGTTGCTATAGTGTTCTTATTTGTGTCAAGTGATATTCTCATTTTTTAAAGTAAATATTCATTTTCGTTCCACACATTCACACTAAAGCACACACACACATTTTTACTTGTGGTTAAATTTCCCCAAAGTCATATATAGCTATTAAACTTCTCTTAAAATCCTTTTGTAGGCACCAAGGAATCTTTACTTTTATGTTATATATCTCTAGATTGGTGGATGAAAAGCTAAAACAACCTTAGTGCTTGGAGTTGACCCTGCCAGAGCAGCAACCAAGGGGTTAGGGAGAAGTGGAACAAGGAAGGAGGCTGTGATAGGAGGAGGCCCTGAGAGTCAGTGGTAAGAGCCATTAAAGTTCATTTGGAAAAGTGGAGGCTCAGATGCAAATACTGGGGAATATGTGGGGAGGAACTCAACTCTCTTTCATCTTCTGCTCTTTGGTTCACTGTTCTATGAGCTTCTCTGTAAGAGAGAATAAGTTGCCAACCTGATAGGTGAGATAGGTATATCTGATTGGGTCCTGTTCCTGGCAAGTGGGATTACTGTGCTTCTAAGGCCAATGACCATCCTAAACCTTCCCTCAGATTGAACAGGGTCTCCTTGGGCAAACGAGGCATCCTTGTGTGCCTATCCTTTGAGTCTAAACTCTTGTTTGGGTAGGGGATCCAAGGCTCATCTTGATGCTTGCTGCCTCCTTACCTTCTCATTTTTCCAGCCAAAAATTTCTTCAACTGAGCTTCACAAAGGAGACTTGGATTTAGCAGTACTGGTGCTGGCTTAGTAATAAGGAGATACTATGATTCCTGTTCTATCCCTGTGGCAAGGGTGGAAAGGCAGGGCAGGATTTCAGTTTTCCTATGACTCTGGCCAGAATGTCAGAATACAGCCAGAATCTTCCTTCTAATCTACAAGAGAGAGACCAAGTATAAACATGGAGTCAGGCAATATTCAGAATGGGTAGAGGTATGATCTATGGAAGGACAGATATAGGAGAGGGATGAGTATCCTGGAGCATTGCTTTGAACATCAGTAGCTATTTGCATTTCACAGCAGTGGGCTGTGGATTTTATGATATCTGATGTGTCAGATTGGGCTAAAGTGCAGAAATACTTCTTCATAAAACCAAAAAGGATGTATCAAGCAAGCCGTAGTATAATCAGATCTCAGACAAATGCTTAATTTACTGAAGAAAATAAATTGAAACACGGATTAAAAAAAATTTAAAAACCCACAGCAACTTCATACTTGCAACATACTTGCAAAGCAAGAATTACTCTCCTGATCACAGAGGAAGGAGAATCTAGAGATGATCTAGTCCATTCTAGACTAAAACATTCTACTCACAGAAGAAGGAGGCCCAGAGGAGTTGGCTGGAACTAAGACCCCAAGTCTCACCAAACCTAAGTCATACCCTACATTACTTATTCTAGCACTTCTCTTCTCTAGTTTCTTTGGTCTACATTTAAACAATAATGCTGTACTTCCTTCTTAAACCTCTAGGATTTAGAATTTTTACTCATTCAGCTTTGACAATTCTGGATTAGTAAAATACTAATTAACAAAAACTATATCACACTCCAAGGGGTGTGACCAAAGAGGTACAAGATTAGAGTTTTTAAGAAGTTAATTTGAATAATAATTATATCTAGATAACTTCTATAATGCTTTACTTTTGAAAACAATAAGAAAAACTAATTAGCTTATTTGACACGCCTATAAATTAGAAATAAATATAATTCCTCCCACTTTGTAAATAGACAAACCAATTCTTAAGGCAGTTCTATTATCTCCAAGATGATAGCCATTCTGCTATGAGACAGTAGATTATCAATAAGGCTGTCTCTACAGCCTCGTTAATCCAATGAAGGGCATGATGTGATAGCAAAGTGGTATGTCCAGGTAATTGATCCTCAGGGGCAGAAGGAGTGGCCCAACCCTGGGGCCTGTCTGGTTACACTGCATGCTGTGAGGCCAGAAGTTTAGATAAGGATATCTGATGGAGAAGTGAAAGGTTCAGTGCAGAGATGGGGCCATTAATTATCATCTAATTTTTTTAACCAGCACTGAACTCAGATCAGATATATTTAAAAGCTCAATCAATTTGATTAAATGGGCATGAATTAGGTACTTTCTCTGGAATGATCAGGGACATTCACCCAGGAAGAGGATCCAGGCTCTACCCCCCAGGTAGCTCCCCTAACCCCCATACTCACACAGGTCCTAGGCAAGGCAGACTGTGAGTAGCCATAGAGTGGGATTAAATAATAAGTTCTAGCCACCATTTACTGAGTAACTGCAATGTATCAGACTTTTTTCTAATTCTCTGGACTAGATCATTTTGTTTGATAGTGAAGAGAGATAACACACATTCATTAGTTCATTTACAAACATTCCCACACTACCTGCTTTCTTCCAAGCACCCTATGGAGCACTGAACACATAAGAGTGAATAGGGCAAAGTCAACATTCAATAGAAAAACGTGTTGTGAATTATAAAATGCACAACAAGGTTAAACACTTGGCAGTGTCTGATTCTGATGGGAGGCTCTGGGAAGGAAGGATCTTTATTGAAGAATGGTGGCAGCATTCACTCCTATTTTCACAGAAGTGGTGAGGGCATGGATGGGGGGAGCAGGGTGGCTGAGTGTGCTGTTGGAAGAAGCACCACATTGAAGATTCTTGGCTGGGCTACCCTGGGAGGCATATAGGGAACACCCAGAAACTGAGCAAGCAGAAGGGCTGGCTGTGGGGAAGGAGAAGGTTCAAAATCCTCTAATGGTTGTGCGCAGCACACATTTTCTGTCTTTCCTGCCTTTCTCACCCATTCAGGCTCTCATTGCTTCTTTCCCTCTGTTCCCATTGCCAGTCACTCTCCTCTCTGCCACCAGCTTAAATTGCCTAATGCTTAACTTCAGTCATACTAATAATAGCTAATGCTTACAAAGCCCTTACTCTTTGTAACATTCTAAGATCTTTACAGATTATAAACTAATCTGCACAACCCTGAGAGGTAGGTACCATTATTATCCCCATATTACAAATGAGACAACTGAGACCCTGGGATGTGACTTGTCTCAGATCACAGGGTATGGGAAAAGGAAAGGGAAATCAGGAGCCTGGCTCTAAAGTCTTCATTCCTAGGGGCCAGGCCAGGGTCTGCTGGCTCTTATGTCTCCAGTTCAGAAACATACCCCTCCTTCACTACTCATTACCACATAAATCCAAGCCTTAGCTTGTAACTTGGTTGCAACCTCTAGTCCTGCTTCCCACTGTCCACAGTGATCACTCACCCCCTTCTCCATCAGGCAAACACAATTACTTAACATTCTTTAACACCCTTGGATTTTCACCTCTTTGCTTTTGCTTTTTCCCCTCTGCCAGGAATGTGTCCTGTCCTTTACACTCCAGATCCAACCCACATTCAACAGCCACCTGAAATGCCCTGTTCTCTATAAAGACTTCCTGGTGGGGATCCCTTGGTGGCTCAGTGGTTTAACACCTTCCTTTGGCCTAGGATGTGATCCTGGAGTCCTGGGATCGAGTCCCACATCAGGCTCCCTGCATAGAGCCTGGTTCTCCCTCTGCTCTGCCCCCCCCCCTTCTCTCTCTGTCTCTCATGGATAAATAAAATCTTAAAAAAAAAAAAAAAGACTTCCTGGATTCCTCAGTTTAAAAGATGCTGTCCCTCCTCTGAACTCTTATAGGACCTTTTAATTCACATGTATTTTGACACCCTTATATTGTAGATATTTGTAGTACCTTATAACTAAGGTGCACATGCTTTATTTCCACTTAATTTTTAAGCCTCATGAGGCTGTCTCCTCTGTGCTCCCCTTAATCCCCACCCATTGAAACTCCCATAACTGGTCCCCACTTGAATCCCCCCTGACTAACAATTTCGTTTGACCAGTACCCATGTCACAATGAATACTCATGGCTATTTGGTTAGATGTCCTGGCTTGCTCATGACTGTGCTGTTTAATCTTTGTGGTTTGGGTATCATTAAGGGACCCTGTCACTTCAAGAGAGTCACAGTATGGAAGAGTAATCATGGTTACCTGCTAGACGGGGCAGTGTGGTTTTGTAAAGAGCTTGGGCCCTCGTCAGACTCCCTGGGTTAGAAACTGACATCTGCCACTTACTACTGGTTCTATAACCCTGAGCTGAGTATGCCTCAGAACTTTCTGTAAAGTGGATGTAACAACAGTCCCTCACTCTAGGTTATTAGGAGTATCCAATGAGTTAATTATGTAGATTTGCTTGGCATGCAATAATATTGCTCACCAACAGGAGGCCCATGTATTTGGGCGTCCACTAGTCAAGCTGTACCTTACCAAGTGTTAATTGTCTTTGTTCATAAATCTGTATGTGACAGTTGTATTTAATACTGTAACCATGAAATCGAATTAAATGTTACATAAACTGATGATAAGTGTAAAAAGAAGAATTGCTGCTTCTTTGAACATTAAATTGAATGCTTTGGACTCAATAAGCGTAAGTCACTGAAAAATAGCTGTAGAATATGTGGAAAAATATTATAAAAGACTAGAGAAAAATCATAAATATCTAGAAAGTTTCTGTACTGAGATTGCTTCAAAAATGACTAAGTTCTTGCTATACTTTGTAGAAACTGGAAGTCGGGGCGATGCATTTCTGTGGGTGTGGTTTGTGCAAGAAAGGGAAGGTAAAACACAAGTGCATGTACATTAAAAGAATGTGGCCCAATATCAAATTAATGGTGAATAAATGTACATTTGTATGTTTTAGTCAAAATAAAACATGTAAGATATGCTTATGCAACTTTTTTTTTTAATTTAAAGCTTCACAGCTTTAGTGGACTTTTTCAATAACTACTATCCCCTGCCTGGAGAATGGTAGATAAGAAAACGTCTCTGAACACTTCTTGAATTAATGAGTGAACAAATGCATGGGCTTAGAGGGTGGCTGCAGAAAATGCTCTTGGCTCTGGTGATATTCTCTAGGCTCTCAACTCCACATGTCAAGCCTGTTTACCAGGTATGTCATCCTTTCCACTTGAGAGCATTTGTTTCTGGCTGCAGAAATTCCTTTGCTCACACACAGGGCATCTGTGTGTGAGTGTGGGAGAGTGACTACCCTAGAAATCAGCCCTTCCAGTAACAGATGGGGAATCAGCTTCCTTGTTCCACTACTGAGCTGTTTTGGAGGCACGTTTGTTCTTTGCTATCTCCCAGAGGTTGCCAGGGACCCATGGTGCTGACTTCTTGAGTAATGCAGCCACCACTGGCTGCCTTACTTCCTCACTCCCCTAATGATGCTTCCTAGAATCCTCTCCCAAATACACGACCTGCTCTTCAATTTTTGTCTTGGAGTCTTCAGGGAGAACCCAAGCTAAGATGTAAGCCCAAGTCTTAGGGCCTACAACAATGCCTTTCATGGAGATGTACCAATCTGATCAAACCAAAGAGTACATGTTTACTCAGAACAAGTTAGTCACATGATTTGATTGAGGTTGAAACAAACTGTTCAAAATTTAAGTCAACCATATGTTACCATTTTAGTTACTAGGCCAGTTACCAGTTATACTAGAATAAGTTTTTTTTGCTTGTTTTTACTTTCACTTGTTTTCCTATGTACATACAGCCTTTGAGAAATCTGAGCCATAATAATTAAGCTTTAGATAGAGACTCAAGAAAGTCAGTAAGCTCTGCTTTATTTCCTGCTCTCCTTTGTATTCTGTTCAAACAAGAAAGCTGTTCTCTACGAGATTCTTCATGGGCCTGCTCTGGCCTCAGGTTGTTTGAGAGGTAGGACAGTGAAGAAGTCCCTGCAATGGCTCCTCAGTCTCTCAATGCCAGGCCATGTGTCTGTGGGCCAAAGAACTCTTTCTGAAGCTCAGCAGCCTCTTCTGATGAAAGAGCTCTAACCCTGAGTGGTTCTGGTGTTCATAAAAATGTTTGAAAACCTCTCACTAATGCCCCAGCTCACCCCCACCTAACCTGAGCACATGGCTTAAACTGTGTATTCCAGGATGAATGTAAGGCCCCAGGCGCCATGCCAGGCCTAATGAGGTCTGTAGATTCATGTGAGCAACAGCAGCTGCCTGGGAAGTTGTCCAATGCTACATCAAACCTCAACAACTGTCCTGGGATAGCTGTGCTGGCTGGGATTGCCCCCTGCAGCCAGCAGAAGCCCATACACACCTGTGGTTAATCCCCCAGAGCAGCAGTTCCAATCGATGAGGAGCTGGCAACATCCGGGCTGGGCATGGAAAGGTGAACAAACATTGTCCATTACCCTGCCAATCGCCAGTCCCCTAATTCTGTTATTTTTTTTCCTTGGGTAAATTTGGTTTCCTGAAATTAATTATTCAACAGGAGGTGACAGCCGGTGTGTAGCAGCACTGTTGGAACAGAGAATAAAGAGGCACATTGGACACAGCAGCTGCACCTCCCAGACCCTGAAATTTAAGATCTTTATAAATGATCTGTTAAAACTATAGTGACGATAAGCTTATGAATCATGATCTATATTAATCAGGGCTGCTGATATGGAAAGATTAATTGAAACGTGCAGTTCTACACAAATGATAAAGTGGTAACAATTTAATATCAGACAAGAAGAGTGAAGAAATTACACTCCAAGCTTCATGCATCATTACTATGGATATTAATATTTTACCCAGCGCAACAGCATCGGGAATCATAATGAAAATCCATAAGTGGTGCACAGACATGATTAAATACAACAGTCTTTAGGAGCTGTTTGGTGGCGGCAGTTGGGCCATATTTCACTCGGCGGCTGGTGATTCCAGTGATAGAGTCTAGACGAGGGTGATTAAAAATTGTTCCTCCTAAAGGCTGTTAACCTTTTACTACTAAAATGAATTTCTTTGATTTTTAAATTATGTTGTTCTCTTTGCTCTTTTCAAAACCAAACTTGATCCCAAATATTGACAGGTTGCTGGGTCCTTGGTGTACTGACAGTCCCCTACCATAGGGGTAGCATTAGCCAGGTCATAGAGAATAGAGGGTGATTGCCTATCTTGATGAGGGCTGGCTGGAGTGAGTGATAAACCATAGGGGATCCTTGGGTGGGTCCCAAAGACCAGAAGTTGATAAGGCTAACTTCCTCACCCAGCCTCAGCAGAGTGAAGATGTAAATGATTTATTCTGAGATCCTGGGATTACTAGGTTAGTTAATTCACTTATTTAGTCACTCATCTAACCAACAACCAAACAAGTGTGTGCCTATACCTGAGAAGTGCAAAAATCTGCCCCAAAGAACACATATTCCAAGCTTAGATGAAAACCTGAATTGGTGTGATGGCTTCCAGAATGGAAGCAAAGTCAGAAGAGTTTTTGTCACACTGCTTTTACCACCCTGTGAATTCTTCACTCTCACTTATAAGTCAACCTGACCCCTTTTATCTTTAGCTAAAACAGAGGTCAGTATATATTTGCAATGATGATACTCATCACCACCTCAGGCAATAATAAGAAATGTTCCTCTGAGGATATTAATTTCTGTTTCTTCTCTATTCTAGTTTCTTAGGTCCCTAGAATAGTGATTCTCAAATTTTAGTGCGTATAAATATCAACTATGTGTTTGTGTGTGTTGGGGGGACTTTTAAGAGAGGATCCATATGGAGATTTCTGGATTCTTTTACTGAATAGCTCTCTCCTATCTGAAACTCTGCCCTATAACTAACTTCCAATCTCCTCAATCTCCTTGAACTCCTCTATATCTCCTCAACAATGAGGCCATGCACTCAGCTTGGGATTGCTTTACTTAGTTGTGGTCTGGAATGTGTTTTCAGGCAAAGAGCTAGGGTGATCATAGTCACCTTATTTTCTTTCTTACATGGATCACAGTTCTGTGCTGCTTGTTCCCCAATGTCTGAAAACAGTCATTTCATATATTTTGTCCAGTTTTCTAGTGGCTTAGGGTGGAAGAATAAATCTGATAACAGTTATTGTTATAACTCAAAGTGAAAGTTGCTACCATTGCTTTTTATCTTAAATGGTGTCTAGATTTCCATCCCTAACTTTTCTATATCATGCTCTACCATTCTGCTCTTCATTCATAAAGTTCCAGCCAAAACCCATTTTTTTTATCTGCATTAAACACACTGTGCATCTTTCAAATGTGGGGCCTTTGTACTTATTCCTCCTTCTGCCTAGAATACTTTTCTTAGGTTGCAACTCAAATGTCATCTCTGAAGGTCTACCCTGGTCACTTAGCTAAATTCAACCTTCAATATCTCATTTTACTATATCACAGTTTTATTTTCTTATTGGTTTCATCACTGATATTATCATATATATTTGCTTACATGTTTACTGTTTGTTATCTCCTCCAAGAATCAATGTTCCATGAGACAGAAATCATGTCTTCCATACTTAATATGCTTTAGTGCCTAAACAGTGTGATAGATGAAAAAACCCCACAAATTCAGGATGAGTATTATGATGGGATTTGATGAAGAACTGATTATAAGGACAGAGAAATTTTGTTTTGGTAGGAGATAAATTAACCTCACAAATTTTGAACTCTGGTTTAGTCAGATATTCGGGACTTCCATAGTCTTTTTTTTTTTTTTTAAGTTTTATTTTAGAGAGAGAGAGTATGTGTACATGAGAGTGGGGGTAGAGGGAAAAGGAGAGAATCACTAGCAGAGACTCCCTGCTGAGCACAGAGCTCAACATGGGGCTAGATCTTCATGACCCTGAGATCATGACCTGAGCTGAAATTAAGAGTCTGACACTTAACTGACTGAGCCACCCAGGTGCCCTGGGACTTATAATGAAATAGTTAAGAGCATGAGTTTTGAAGTCTGGAAGACTTGGTTGTTTGGATACTGGCTTTACTATTTAAAAACAGTGTGTGTGGTGACACATCCCAAAAACAAAAAAACAAAAAACAAAACAAAAAACAAAACAAAACAAAGACAAAAACTGTGTGTGTGACGGCCATTTGCTTCCATAAAAATAATCCATCAGGATTGTTGTGAGATAATGTTTTTAAAACATGTGGTACAGGGCAGCCTGGGTGGCTCAGCGGTTTAGCGCCACCTTCAGCCAGGGTGTGATTCTGGAGACCAGGGATCGAGTCCCACAGGGGGCTCCCAGCATGGAGCCTGTTTTTTCCCTCTGCCTCTCTCTCTCTCTCTCTCTCTCAAATAAATAAATAAAATCTTTAGGAAAAAAAAAAACGTGGTACAGTGCCTGGCTTTAAATTGGAATTACCAGACACAGACCTTGAAGTAACTCTAGTAGGCTTAAGGAGTTAAGGAGACAAAAAACAAGATTGGGATATATATATTTATATACATATATACATAAAATAAATAAATAAATAATAAATTGATTGATTGATTGATTTTGCAAAGAACTAAAACCCATACCATTTGAAATTTCTAGAACTGAAAAAACTTAAAGAACTCATTGGACAGGTTTAATATCAGACTATACATATGTAAGAGAATCAGTGGACTGGAAGATAGATCAGAGGAAATCAACACCAGTGAATCCTAGAGGGACAAAAATATGGGCAATATAGAAGATTATAAAAGAGATAGGCAGTGTAAGGAGAGATTCTGACACATGTATAATTGGAGTCATAGAAAGACAGGTCAGAAAAAAGTAATGGAGGAGAGGTTGCCAAAAACCAGTGAATGAAACTGAGCTACAGATTTAAGATGCCCTGCAAATCCCAAACCAGAAAAAGATAAATCCATACATAGGTGTAATAGTAAAAGCACTAAAAACAAATAAAAATACACAAGCTATCAGAGGGGAAAAATACTGTTTTTTAAAAAAAACCAAAATTAGACTGACAGCTTGTCACTTAATACAAACTGAAATCAGAAGCCTTGAATGGTATTAATGTATGAAAGAAAAGAAATGCTAACCTGTAATTCTATATCTAGCAAAAATACCTTTCAAGAGTGAAAAAGACATTTTCGCATAAACAAAAATGGCGAATATCTCACCAGGAGATAAAAAGCAGTGAGGCTGCTCTTTAAGGAGAAAGACAATGATCCTGGATGGAAGCACAGGGGTAAATGAAGTGCAGTGAAAATGATGTAGGTAAATACAAATGAACACTGACTGAATAAAATAATGTGTTACAGGTTTAAAGGTATATAGACTATTAAAATGCATGACAACAGGGGTGCCTGGGTGGCTCAGTGGGTTAAGTGTCTGACTCTTGATCTAAGCTCAGGTCTTGATCTCAAAGTTGTGAGTTCAAGCCTCACCTTGGGCACCACATTGGGCATGGAACCTACCTAAAAAAAAAAATGTATGACCACAATGGTCTAAAGTTCGAGGAAGGCATGTAAATGTAGCTAAAGATAGTTCTAATGACCTTGTTTGTACTGCTTAGGTGAAGAGTATAATACTAATATTAGATATGTATAACTTAAGAATGCGTGTGATATTTTTTAGTGTTATCTTTACAATGGTGTAGCGATGCATGATTTCCAAGATAATAGTGGGAAAAGAATCATAAAAATATCCAGAATCTATTTTTTAAAGGCAGAAAAGGAGAGGGAAAATGAAATAGAACAGGTATGGTAAATCCAACCCAAATATATCAGTAATTACATTAAAATCAAGTAGACTAAACCTTGCATGAAAAGATTTTCAGACTGAATAAAAACTAAAACTCACAAATGTTTTACATTTATAAAAGGCACATGTAAAACATAGGGATAAACAATGATGATAAAACATTAATAGAAAGCTGATAATATTTGTCTGTATTAATACTAGACAAAATAGACTTTAAGAAATTACTACTGGAGATTAAGATCACTTTATAATATTGAAGTGTTTAACTAATAATGAATATATCACAATTCTAAGTTTATAGACACTTAATTTGTGGAATCAAAGTATGCAACAATTTACAGAGCTATAAGAATTGGATAAGCCCATGATCACAATGGGTGATTATGACTATCTCTAAATGACTGATTTTAAAAAACAGACCAAAATGTCAGTGAAGTTACAGGAAATAAGAACCTATATTTGGGCATTCTACCTATCATCTAAGTATGGAATAGATATTATTTCAAATTGCCTAGGGAACATTTATAAAAATTGACTATATGCTGGGCCATAACATGAACTGCAACAAATTTCAAAGGATTTAAATCATACAGAGTTTATTTTCTGATAAAGTGGAATTAAAATTAATAACAAAAATGTAACTAGAAAATCCATGGTTGTCCTGAGAATGTCTACTTTCACTATTTGGGAGTTAAGTATATTTCTTAATATACTGGATTAATATACATGGATATTAATATATAATGGATATAATAATCCATGAATAAAAGTGAAACCACAATTACAATTATATGCTTATATTAAATCCCTGGGTGGCACAGCGGTTTGGCGCCTGCCTTTGGCCCGGGGTGCGATCCTGGAGACCCGGGATCGAATCCCATATCGGGCTCCCAGTACTTGGAGCCTGCTTCTCCCTCTGCCTATTTCTCTGCCTCTCTCTCTCTCTCTCTGTGACTATCATAAATAAATAAATTAAAAAAAAAAGAAGAAAGATCTGAAATCAACAATTTAACTTTCCACCTTAAGATACAGGAAAAAGAAGGGCGAAGTAAGCCCAAAGCAGGCAGAAGGAAAGAAATAATAAAGATTAGAGAAGAAATTAATGAAATAGAAAATAACAATAGAGAAAACCAGTGAAGCCAAACTCTGTCACTTTGAAGAAATCAACAAAATGGACAAACTTTTAGCTAAATTAAGGAAAAAATCCTCTTTCATTTTTTTTAATAAATTAATTTTTTATTGGTGTTCAATTTACCAACATACAGAATAACACCCAGTGCTCATCCCGTCAAGTGTCCCCCTCAGTGCCCGTCACCCATTCACCCCCACCCCCGCCCTCCTCCCCTTCCACCACCCCTAGTTCGTTTCCCAGAGTTAGGAGTCTTTATGTTCTGTCTCCCTTTCTGATATTTCTCACACATTTCTTCTCCCTTCCCTTATATTCCCTTTCACTATTATTTATATTCCCCAAATGAATGAGCACTGTTTGTCCTCCAATTGACTTACTTCACTCAGCATAATACCCTCCAGTTCCATCCACGTTGAAGCAAATGGTGGGTATTTGTCGTTTCTAATGGCTGAGTAATATTCCATTGTATACATACACCACATCTTCTTTATCCATTCATCTTTTGATGGACACCGAGGCTCCTTCCACAGTTTGGCTATTGTGGACATTGCTGCAAGAAACATCGGGGTGCAGGTGTCCTGGTGTTTCATTGCATCTGAATCTTTGGGGTAAATCCCCAACAGTGCAATTGCTGGGTCGTAGGGCAGGTCTATTTTTAACTCTTTGAGGAACCTCCACACAGTTTTCCAGAGAAAAATCGTCTTTCAAAAATAAGTCTCAAGTAGCCAAAATCAAGAATAAAAAAAGGGAATATTACTACTGACCTTATAGAAATAAAAAGAATATGTCTGACAAAAATTAGATAATTTAGATGAAATGTACACATTCCTAGAAAGACACAGACTATTAAAACTGACTGAAGAAGAAATAAAAAATCTTTGTAGACCTATGACTAGAGATTGGGTTAGTAATCCATAAACTTCCAAAGAAAAGTCTAGAACTAAATAGCTTTATGGAGGAATTATACCAAACATTTGAAGAATTCACATCAAATTTTCCTTAACTTTTCCAAAAAATAAAAACACATTCCAACTCAATCTATGAAGCCAGTATAACTCTAATACAAAAATCAAACCAAAGACATTATAGGAAAACTACACATCAAAATATCTTTTGAATATAGATGTAAAAATCCTTAACAAAATGTTAGCTAGTTAATCCAGAGAATGTAAAAAGAATTGTACAGCACAACCAAGTAGGATTTATCCCAGGAATGGAAAATTGGTTTACCATCTGGAAATCAATTAAGCTAATACACTATATAAATAGGATGAAAACAAAAAGCACACGATCATCACAGTAGATGCAGAATAAACAACTGAAAAGATTCACTACCACTTAATGATTAAAAACCAAAACAAAACCCAAACACCTAACAAATTAGGAATAGAAGGATACTTCCTCAATGAGATAAAGAGTATCTATGAAAACTCCAGAGCTAACATCATACTTAATGACGAAAGCTTGAATCTTTTCAACAGGAATGAGACAAGGATGTCTACTCTAACTACTTATTTTCTATATTTTACTGGAGGTTTTAGTTTAAATAAAGCAAAAGAAATAAACAGCATCTAGATTGTAAAGGCAGAAGCAAAACTATCTCTATTTGCAGATGACATGATCTTGTATATAGAAAACCTAAAGTGACCTCAATAAAACTACTATAACTAATAAGTAAGGTTACAGAATACAAGATCGATATAAATAAATCAATTCTATTTCTGTATATTAGCAATGAGCAAACCAAAAATAAATGATTCCATTTGCAATAGCATGAAAAAGAATGAAATACTTAAGAATAAATTTAAAGAAGTGCAAAGCTTGAACTCTGAAGACAAAAATATGTTATTTTAAGAAATTAAAGATGACCTAAATATATCAATGTATGGATCAGAAGACTTAATATTGTTAATATGCTAAGCTCCCCAAGTTGATGTACAGATTCAGTACAATCTCTATTAAAGTCCCAGCTAATTTCTTTGCAGAAATACACAAGCTGATCCTAAAATCCACTTGGAAATTCAAGGGACTCATACTAGCCAAAAATATTGAAAAAGAACAAAGTTGGAGGACTCATACTTTCTGATTTTAAAACGTACTGCAAAGCTATCATGATAATCAGGAAAATGTGGTACTGGCATAAGAATAACGTATAGCTAAATGGAAGAATTGAAAATCTGAAAAGAAAAAACCATGAATCTACAGTCAATTGATTTTCAACAAGAGGGCTGAGACAATTCAATAAGGAAAGAGTCTTTCAGCGAATGTTGCCTGGACAACTGGATAGCCACATGCAAACAAATAAGTGGGACCACTGCCTCACACCACATATGAAAATTAACCAGAAATAGATCAAACTCCTAAATGGAAGAGCTAAAACTATAAAACTAGGAGAAACCATAGGTGTAAATATCTGTGACCTTGGATTAGGCAATGCTTTCTTAGATATGACATCAAAAGCACAAGCAACCAAATAAAAATAGATTAATTGGACTTCACAAAAACTAAAAACTTGTTTCAAAAGACACTATTAAGCAAATGAAAAAATAACCCACAAAATCAGAAAAAATACTTGCAAATCATACATATGATAAGATTCTAGTATCCAGAAGTATTACAACTTGATAGTTAAAAAGCAAATAACCAAATAAAAAAATTTGCAAAGAAACTAAGTAGACAGTTCTCCAAATAAGATATATAAGTAAATCCATGAAAAATGCTCAGCAGAAAAAAAAAAAAAGAAAAAAAAAGAAAAATGCTCAGCATAATTAGCCATCATAGAATGGCTAATTCTACTTCACACTCACTAGAATGGCTTTAAAAATAAAAAAGATAAGTTTTAGAGAAATTGGAACCTTCATTCACTGCTGATGAGAATGTGATATGGTACAGTTGCTTTGGAAAATGGTCTGGCAATTCCTCAGTTAAATACAGAACTGCCATATGATCTGGCAGTTTTACTCCCAAGTATATATCTAAAAGAAATGAAGGGGGATCCCTGGGTGGCGCAGCGGTTTGGCGCCTGCCTTTGGTCCAGGTCGCGATCCTGGAGACCCGGGATCGAATCCCACGTTGGGCTCCCGGTGCATGGAGCCTGCTTCTCCCTCTGCCTATGTCTCTGCCTCTCTCTCTCTCTCTCTGTGTGTGTGTGACTATCATAAATCAATAAAAAAAAAAGAAATGAAAAGCATGTCTACCCAAAACTTGTGTGTGAATGTTTATTGCAGAATTATTAATAATATCCAAAAAGGGGAAACAACCCAAATGTTGATAACTCATGTATGGATGAAGTATTATTCAGCAATAGAAAGAAATGAAATACTAATGAACCCCAAAAACATTATGCTGAGTGATAGAAGTCAGTCACAAAGGACTACACATTTGTGTAATTCCATTTATATGTAATGTCTAGAACAGACAACTCTATAGATTCAGCAAGTAGGTTAGTAGTTTTCTAGGGCTAGGTGGGATTGGGAGATTGTGGGGTGATGACTAAAGTGACTGGGTGGAGGGAAGTGTTGGAGATTAAATGTACAAAAATTGATTTTTCCAGTGAATATAGAACTCTGAATATACTAAAAGTCACTGAATTGTACACTGGGTGAGTTGAGTGGTATGTGAATTATCTATTATATATATATTAAATATATATTAAATTTATTTATTTAAATATATACTTATTATATATTTAATATATATGTCTGTATATCTATACAGTGGTAGTTTTTAATTTTTGAGGAATTGGTCTATTTGATCTAAGTCGTCAAATTTATGGGTAGAAGTTGTTTATAATATTCCTTATTAACCTTTGATGTTTGCAGAGTCTGCAGTGATATCTTCTGTTTCATTGATGATGTTAGTAATTTCTGTTATCTCTATTTTTTCACTTTGGTAATCTTGCTAGGGTTTATTAATTTTATTAATCTTTTCAAAGAACTATGCTTTTATTTCATTGATTTTTCTATTGCTTTGCTGTTTTATTGATTTCTGCTGTTATATATATTTTTCTTTCCTTCTCATTTTGGCTTAATTTGCTATTTTTTCTTCTTCAGGTGGGAACTTAGATTATTAATTTGAGACTTGTCCTATTTTCTAATGTTTGCATTTAGTGCTATAAGTTTACCTCTCAGCATTGCTCTGTGTATCACAACTATTGATGTGTCTTATTTCATTTTCATTTATTTCAGTGTAGTTTTATATTTCTCTTGAGATGTCTTCTCTGATCCATGGATTATTAGGGATATGTAATGTAGTTTCCAGATATTTGGAGATTTTACTATTATCTTTCTGGGTTTTTTTTTTTTTTTACTTCAAATTTAATTCCATGTGGTAGAAAGCACCCTCTGTATGGTTCCAATTTTATTTTATAAATTTTTATTTTTTAAAAAATATTTTATTTATTCAGAAGAGACACAGACAGAGGCAGATACATAGGCAGAAGGAGAAGCAGGCTCTTTGCAGGAAACCTGATGCAGGACTTGATCCCAGGACCCTAGGATCATGACTTGAGCCAAAGGCACATTCTCAACCACTGAACCACCCTGGTGCCTCTATATGGTTCCAATTTTAAATCTTTTGAGATTTGTATTACAGCCCAGGATATGGTTTATCTTGGTTTATATTCTATACCAACTTGGAAAGAATTTGTATTCTGCTCTTGTTCGGTGGAGTGTTCCATAAATGTTAATTAGGGTCCTTGTTGGTTGATGATGTTATTGAGTTCTTTTTTTGTTCTTGCTTATTTTATGTGTAGATGTTCTGTCAGTTGCTGAGAGAGGGTTTTTGAAGTCTCCAGATATGATTTGGATTTATCTGTTTCTCCTTTCATTTATGTCAAGTTTTGCTTCACTACTTTGGCTCTGGTATATACAGATTTGGGATTGCTGTTTTCTTGGTGAATGATTTTTTTTAAATAATTACATTATGTCCCTTTCTATCTCTGGCAATTTTATTGGCCCTGAAGTTTATTTTATATCATATTATTTTATCTACTCTTGTGTTCCTTGAATTATTGTTTTCATAATAAATATTTTTATGTCCTTTTACTCTCAACATGCCTATTTTATGATATTTGAAGTTAGTATATTGCTGGATTATGTTTTTAAACCGACTCTGACAATCTGTTTTAGTTGATGTATTTAAACCATTTACATTTAATGTAATTATTGATAAGTAGGGCTTAAGTCTGCTGTTTTATTTATTTATTTTTTGTTTCATGTTTGTTCTATTTTTGTTTTTCCTGTTTTTTCTTTTCCCTGCCTTCTATGGACTAGTCCAACATTTAAAAAAATAATTCCACTTTATTGATAATATTCTTGAATATATCTGTAGCTGCATAAGCTTTATTTACTGTTTTTTTTCTGGTTATTAAATTATATATCTGTATCTATCTATCTCTACCTATCTCTATTACCTCATAGTCTACTGGTGGTCATTTTACCAGTTACAGTGAAATATAATAATGTGACCCCACTTTACATCCCATTATGCTTCTCTGTTATTAAATAATTGTCTAAAAATATTTCCTCTATGTACATTTGGAACTATATCAGTGTTAAAGTTTTTGCTTCAACCCTCACACATGATTTAGAAAGCTCAAGAGCAGAAGGAAAACCTATTGCTTTATCTATATTTTTACATATTGTGTTCTTTTCCTTCTCATCTTTCAGGTTTGCTTTTATTATTTCCTTTCTGTGTAGAGAACTTTGTTTAACCACTCCATTAGGATAGTCTTTTAGTTTTTGTTCCTTTGAGAATGTCTTGATTTTTTCTTTATTCTTGAAGGTGTTTTCACTGGGTATAGGATTCTGGATTGGCAGTTATTTCAACACTTGAAAAGTATTGTCTACTTACTTCTGACTTTCATGATTTCTTATAAGAAATAGTCATTCTAAGTGTTACCTCACTTTAGGTAATGTGTCTTTCTGGCTGCTTCCAAGCCTTTGTTTCAGAAATTTAACTGTGATATGTCTTGGTATGAATGTTTTGAGCTTTATTGTGTTTGGAATTCATTCATCTTCTTGAATCTATAGGTTTACATCCCTTGCCAAACCTGGGAAGTTTTCAGTCATTATTATTTAAGTATTTTTTTTTTAACTTGGCCCTCTTTCCCCTCTCCTAGAACTCTGATGACACAAATGTTAAAACTTTTGTTATCGTTCCACAGGGCCCTGAGGCTATGTTTTAAGAGAGATTTAAGAGAACCCTACCATCCATAAATCCAAACCAAGCCACTATGGAAAATGATCAATTATAAAAAGGTAGAGTTTGTTCCAGAAGTGTAAGGCTGAGTTTTCCTTATGAAATTGTAATAAACACCATTTAATTAAGAAATTAAAGTAGAAAGGCAGTATGACCATTCCAGTAGACATCGGATTTTTGATAAAAATTCAGCACATGTTTCTTATTAAAGAAAAATGAAGAAACAATATATCAGCATAATACTCACCAATGTAGCAATAGTAGTAAATAGAATTTTTAAAATTTGATACAGTATAGTTAAGAGAAATCTATTGCAAATATATTCAATGGTAAAGATTTAGATGGATTCTTTTTAAGGTAAGAAGAAAAGACTTATACCTTTCAACATGATTCTGGAGGCACTAGGTAATGCAATGAGACATGAAAAGTGGGCACACTTATAGGAAAAGAAGACATAAAACTGTCTATTTGAAAATAGAATGATTGCATAACTTAAAAAAAAAAAAACCCAAGAAAACAACATAAAAATTAGAACTATTAGAATAGTTTAGTGAAGAATCCAAATACAAAATCAACATATAAAACCCAGCATCTTTGGGGTCCCTGACTGGTTTGATCAGTGGAACATACAACTCTTGATCTCAGGGTCAAGAGTTCAGGTGCAATGTTGGGCATGGAGCCTACTTAATTTTTTTAAAAAAACTCAGCAACTTTATTATAGATTAACAGTAAACACATGGAAAATTCAGTGCAAAAACTGACACTCAAAAACAAAATACTTAGCAGTAGAGAAATGCAACTTTCCCGAAAAACTTAAAGAAAATGCTAAATAGAGTCATTCCATCATTTGAAAGGAAAGACATGAAATTGTAAAGTGGCAATTTTCCAGAAATTTAATTTGTAAATACAAATAAGTGTCAATCAAAATCCCAAATGGTATTTTATGAAACTTGAAAGGATGATTCTAGTTTACCTAGCAGAGAAAATGTACATTGAAGCAACCAAGAAAAAATTTTTAATAAGAACAATGAAGAAGCTTTTGCCTATCAGATATTAACACATTTTATAATGTCATTTAAGCATTAATGCAGTTTAACATTTTGATGTTGATACTAAAGTAGATAAGTTAATAAAAGAATACAACAAACCAAGGGACATTGTAATTAGAAGTTCTTCCTAGCCTTTCCAATATCCTTGGATTGAACTTGATTCTCCCTTGTCAGTAACAAAAGAAAAGAGTAATTCTAGCAGGATTTAATTGCTACAATCCCTGGCCAGTGCACACAGGCTACGAGGAGAATGAGTTCTGCCATCTTTTTTGAAGAAATATGAGTAGAGAGAACAGATGTGGCAACATATGAATTTGAAAATCCTGATCCACATCAGAGGGAAAATAGAAGGTAAATATAGTATACTAGCCTTTTAAAGTCCACATACTTGTAAATTACTTCTTTGCTTACTACTCCAACCCAAATGTGTTCAGTCCCTTCCTCAAGGCCAAAGTAACTCAACTACATGGAAATTTGTCTTTCATTAGTGTTTTAAAGATTTTTTTGCCAGTGGTCTTATTATAATTAACTAAGAAAGATGCTTCTAATTAGGGTACCTAAGAATGGACATTTTCCCTAGTTCTACTTTTGGCTTAGTCTCTCTGTGTATGACATCATGTCTTCTCCCTCATTATCTTATTTATTTTGGTCAACTCTATTTTGATACTAGGATAACTACACAGAGTGATTGAAAGCAACTCAGTCCAAAAAAAGTTTTCCCTTTTTGAAAGGCTTTTCGTTCAAATACAATAGCACCACATTTACTGTATAGTACTATAATTTTATTCTAATACAGTAATACTTCTTCAGTTTATCAGATCTCATAAGAAGTTAGTATATGATTAATACATCACTTAAAAAGTACTGGAGAAAGGTTACACCGTAAAGATTGATGTTGGGACAATTGATTACATTTCTACAGTTAGATTGCTCCCTCATACAATAATCAAAATTGATTCTAGATGACTAAAGAAATATATACCAAAACCAAAAACTTGCAGTTTCAAAAATATATGAAAACTTTTTACTACCTTTTAATTATATAGCACAGGATTTCATTGTAGAAAATTGAGACCATGGTAGTTACTTTAAGCAGAGAAGTATTTAATGTAGAGAATTAGTTGCTTCCAAAATTTATAAAAGGCTGGATAGGTAGGGCCTAAGGTATTTCTCCTAGAATAAGACCAAGAATTGGCCTTCTAAGGAAGCTACATCTTTCACACTCAGGAAAATGGAATTCAACTCTAGGAATTCACCATCTCAGCTGTGACCTATAGTGAAGAAAACTGGCTCTAATTAATCTGTAAGCAGATGGATGCCTGTGCTTGTTCATTGATACTCATAAATGCACTGAATAGAAAGCCCAGTTTACAAATCTTCTGTAAGGACATCTAGTTGGCAGAACCTAAAACACTCCTCGGATTCAAGTTGCAGAGGAGTTTAAGAAATGGAGTTTTTAGCTTAGTCTCTACAATAAAGGGAGGCACACTAGAAAGAGGATAAAATGTTTAATGCATAGACCAGGAAAGACTAAACAAATGACAAAAAAAAAAAAAAAAAAAAGTAAAGCTAAAGGAGTTCTGGTCTAAGGTGGTAACATAGGAAAACCTTGAACTCACCTCCCAACTGGGACACACCAAATTATACCTCCTAATAGAATGATTCCTCCTAAAGAACTGAGGGCTGACTGAACAGCATCTGAACAACCAAAGATAAAAAGGCAGTAAGAGAGATGGAAGACCTGGTAACAAAGAAAGCCTTTACCTCTAATGCTGGGAAAGGCACTGGGGAGAGAGTACTGAAGAACTGGGAACAAATTCCTTTGTCCTTGGGCACAGAAAAAAATCTGTAGTTTAAAGGAGTAATTAGCATATAAAAAGATAATGCTTGAACTCTGTGAGAATGTGCTCCAGGTCAGAGAGACTAGAGAACAACATGGTTTATGTTCCCACTCTACTTAAAAACCCAGACATGAGCAGAGTCTGGACAATATAAGCGAGGGCCTGACCATCACAGTAAGCTGTGACCTCAGCAAGCCCAGTGCCTGCAAGCCTACACCAGCCACAGAAAAAAAGCTGGGGCTTAACATGGCCAAGGAGCTCCAGGAACACTCTCTCCCCACCACTTAAAAGCCCAGATTGAAGTAGGGTCCAGTCACAATGAACATGCAGCTTCAGTGAGCCCAGGTTACTCAAGCCCACACCAGACCCTGTGGTGCTGGGGCACTGAAAATAAGCCACATTTTTTAAAAATTAAAAATGTATTATTTTTATTTTAAAATTTTGTCGTTTTTATTTTTGGTTCTTTTTAGTTCTTTTACTTTTATTATCTTCTTTCTGTGAAAAGCTACAGTTTGAAAGAATAACTAGCATATACAGCCACAGCTCCAACCAGCCAGCAAGTCACTAAAGCCCACACAGTCTACAAAGGAGTCACCAAACATAAGATCACTCCTTCAAATTTAGGCGATGTAGCTGTTTTGCCTAACTCATAGAAACAAACACAGAAAGTCAAGCAAAATGAGTAAACAGAAAGAACGAGTAAAAACTTCAAAAATAGAATTTAAAGAAAAAGAGATAAGCAACATGCCTGAAAAAGAATTTAAAATAAAATAGCCTAGAGAAAAGAGTGGAAGAACTCAATGAGATCTTTAATAATGAGATAGAAAGTATTAAAGAGAACCAGTCAGAGTTGAAGAATACAATAACTGAAATAAAAACACACTAGAGGGGAGATGCCTGTGCCTCAGTGGTTGAGCACCTGTCTTTGGCTCCGGGTGTGATCCTGGGGTTCTGGGACTGAGTCTCACATAGAGCTCCCTGTGAGGACCCTGCTTCTCCCTCTGCCTATGTCTCTGCCTGTCTCTCATGAATAAATAAATAAAATCTTAAAACACACACACACACACACACACACACACACACACACACACACTAGAGGGAATGAACAAATTAGAGGATGCAGAAAAACACTGATGATCTAATACCTGGGGTAACAGAAAGCACACAAGCTGAAGAGCAAAAAGAGAAAAGAATTAAAAAAAAAGAGGCTAGACTAAGAGCTGTCTTGGACAATGTCAAACAAACAAAAATTTGCATAATAGGGGTCTCAGAAGAAAAAGGAGAGGAAGATGTAGAAACTTATTTGAAGAAATAACTGAAAACTTTTCTAACCCAGGGAAGGAAATAGACATCCAAGTCCAAAAAGCACACAGAGTTCCAAACAAGATGAACCTAAGGAGGTCCATACCATGACACATAATAATTAAAATGTCAAAGTTTAAAGATAGAGAATCTTAAAAGCAGCAACAGAAACAAAAAGTTACCTACAGGGAAACACATATAAGGCTATCACCTGATATTTCAGCAGAAAGTTTGCAGGTCAGAAGAAAGTGGCATGATTTATTCAAGGTGCTGAAAGGAAAAAAACTTACATCCAAGAATAATCTACTCAGCAAGTTTACCATTCAGATTTAGAGAGGGAGTTTCCCAGACAAAAGATAAAGGAGTTTACCATCATTGAACAAGCCTTACAATAAATGTTAAAGGGACTTCTTTAAGTGGAAAAGAAATGGACATAAATTATTCATAAGATAATTATGAATAAAAATATATAAAATATAACAACATAGACCTAAAATATAAAAAAGGGAATAAAAGGGAAGAGAAAGGAAAATTTTTGTCCTTTCATGGTTTTGTTTTCTTTATTTATTTACTTATTTTTAAGTAGGCTCCATGCCCAGTGTGGGGTCTTGAACTCACAACCCTGAGATCGAGACCTGAGCCAAGACCAAGAGTGGGATGCTTAACCAACTGAGCCCACACTCGGTTGAGGGTACTGAGCTCAGGCATCCCAATGGCTTTGTTTTGTTTTTTAGAAAGTGTTTGAACTCAGATAACAATCAAATTAATACAGACTGCTATTTACTTAGGATATTATATATGAACCTCATGGTAACCACAAACCACAAACCAATGATACACAAAAAATAGAAAGCTAACATAACATTATGGAAACTCATCAATCACAAAGAGAGCAAGAGAAGAAAGGAACAAAGAACTACAAAAACAGCCAGGAAACAACTGAAAAATGGCAATAAGTAAGTACGTAACTATCAATAATTATTTCAAATGTAAATGGCCTAAATGTTCTAATCAAAAGATATGGGTAAAAAAACATGACCCACCTATATGCTGCCTACAAGAGACTCACCCTAGACCTAAAGACACATACAGATTGAAAGTGAAGGGATGGAAAAAATTCACCATGCAAAAAGTGAAAAAAAAAAAAAAAGCTGCGGTAGCAATACTTACATCAAACAAAATAGACTTTAAAACAGACTGTAACAGACAAAAAGGGCATTACATACCCTTTAACAAGAGGATATAACAATTGTAAATATCTATGAACCCAAAACTGGAGCACCTAATACATAAAGCAAATATTAATGGACATAAAGAGAAAAATTGACAATAATACAATAATAGTAGGACACACTTTAGCCACACCCTTACATCAATAAGGAAACATTGTCTTTGAATGACACGTTGAGCCAAATGGATATAACAGGAATAAGCAAATAATTTCATCCCAAAACAACAGAATACATATTCTTTTCAAGTGAATATGGAATATTCTCCAGAATAGATCACATATTAGGCCATAAAACAAGCCTCAATAAATTTAGAAGACTGAAATCATACATACCATGCATCTTTTCTTTTTTCTTTTTCTTTTTCCATGCATCTTTTCTAATCACAACCATATGTAACTAGAAATAAATCACAAGAAAAAAACTGGAAAAAACCCATAAACATGAGGATACTAAACAACATGGTAGTAAACAACCAATGGGCCAATGAAGCAATCAAAGAAGAAATAGAAAAATACTTGGAGAAAAGGAAAATGAAAGTACAACAGTCCAAAATCTCTAAGACACAGTAAAAACAGTTCTAAGAGGGAAGTATATAGCAATATAGACCTACCTCAAGAAACAAGAAGCTCAAATAAACAATATAAACTTAATCCTATAGAAGCTAGAAAAAGAAGAACAAAGTCCAAGGTGAGTAGAAGAAAGGAAATATTAAAGATCAGGGCAGAAATAAATGATGTAGAGACTAAAAAGCAATAGAGAAAAATAAATGAAACCAAGAGGTAGTTCTTTGAAAAGATAAAGAAAATTGACAAACCCTTACCTAAACTCATCAAGAAAAAAAGATAAAGCACCCAAATAAATAAGATCAGAAATGAGAGAGGAGAAATAACTGACACCACAGCGATACAAATAAGAGAATACTACAAAATTATATGCCAACATACTGATCAACCTAGAAGAAATAAGTTCCTACCAACATACAATCTTCCAAACTGAACCAGGTGAAATAGAAAATATGAACAGATTGATAACCAGTAATGAAACTGAACTGGTCGGGTAGCCCGGGTGGCTCAGCGGTTTAGCGCTGCCTTCAGCCCAGGGCCTGATCATGGGGCCCCAGGATCGAGTCCCATGTCAGGCTTCCTGCATGGAGCCTGCTTCTCCCTCGGCCTGTGTCTCTGCCTCTCTCTCTCTCTGTGTCTCTCATGAATAAATAAAATCTTTTTAAAAAAAAAGAAAGAAAGAAAAGAAACTGGTCATCAAAAAGCTACTAAAAATAAAAGCCCAGGACTAGATGAAATCACAGGTGAATTTTACCAGGCATTTAAGGAAGAGTTAATTCCTCAACATATTCCAAAAAAATAGAAGAGGAAAAGGAAAGCTTCCAAATACACTCTGTGATGTCAGCATTTACCTGATAGCAAAATAAGATAAAGATACCACAAAGAAAACTATGGGCCAATATCCCTAATGAACATAGATGCAAAAATCCTCAACCCAATAATAGCAAGCTGCATACAACAATACATTAAAAAGATCACTCACTACAATTAGGTAGGATTTATTCTCTCGATTCAAGAATGTTTCAGTATTTTCAAATCAATCACTGTCATACATCACATCAACAAAATAAAGGATAAAAATCATATGATCATCTTAATAGATGGAGAAAAAGCATTTGACAAGTTTCAACATCCACTCATGATAAAAGATCTCAACAAAGTGGGGTTAGAGGAAACATTCTCAACATAATAAAGGCAATATATGACAAGCCCACAGATAACATCATATTCAATGGGAAAAATCAGAGCTTTCCTCCTAAGGTCAGGAATAGGACAAAGATGTCCACTGTCACCACTTTTATTCAACATAATACTGGAATTCCTAGCTGTAGTAATCAGACAGGAAAAAGAAATAAGAGGCATCCATATTGGTAAAGAAGAAATTGAACTGTCACTATTCACAGATGACATGATACTGTACACTGAAAATCCTAAGGACTCAACTAAAAAACTGCTAGAAGTAATAAGAAAATTTAGTAATGTGGTAGGATACAAAAATTAATACCCAGAAATTGATAGTGTTTCTATACACTAATAATGAAGTAGCAGAAAGAGAAAATTTAAAAACACTGTTTATAATTGCCCCCAAAAGAATAAGATACTTAGGAATAAACTTAACCAAGGAAATGAAAGACCTATAGTATGAAAACTGTAAAACAGTGATGAAAGAAATTGAAAATGATACAAACAAATGGAAAGATATTCCAAGTACATGGATTGGGAGAATTAATATTGTTAAAATATTAATATTACCCAAAGCAATCTATCCATTCAGTGCAATCCCTATCAAAATACCAACATTTTTCATAAAACTAGAACAAATAATCCTAAAAGTTGTATAGAACCAGAGAAGACTGAATAACCAAAGCAGTCCTGGGAAAGGGGAACAAAGCTGGAGGTATCATAATCCCATATTTCAAGATTTGTAGTAATCAAAACAGTAGGGTAATGGCACAAAAATAGACAATGGAACAGAATAGAGAACCCAGAAAACAAGTATGGCATGCCCTTTAAAAATTAAAAATAGAACTACCATATGATCTAATAATTCCACTATTGAGTACTTACCTAAAGAAAACAAAATGACTAACTGGAAATGATACATGCACCCCAATGTGTATTGTGGCACTATTTATAATAGCCAAGATGTAGAATCACCTAAGTGTTCATCAGTAGACAAATGCATAAGGAATTGTGGCATACACACACACAATCAAATATTACACAGCCATAAAAAATGAGATCATGCCATTTGAAACAACATGGATGGACCTAGAGGTTATTATGCTAAGTGAAATGAACCAGAGGAAGACAAATACTATATGATGTCACTCAAAAGTGGAATCTAAAAAAATTAATTAACAAAAGGCAGAATCAGACATATAAATACAGTAAGCAAACTGATAGTTGCCAGAGAGGAGGGGAGGAGTGGGGCAAAATGGGTAAAGGGGAGAGGAAGATAGACACAGGTTTCTGGTTATAGAATAAGTAATGGGAATAAAAGGCACAGCATAAGGAATACAGTCAATGATATTATAATAGTAATGTAAGAGACAGATGGTAGCTACACACTTGTGGTGAATACAACAATGTATAAATTTGTCAAATCACTAAATTTTATACTTGAAACTGATATAATATTGTGTGTCAATGACACTCAAAAAAAGTAATAAAAAAGGTAAAGTTGAATGTTTTCATTGTTCACCCAAAAACCATTGTGCCCATCTTCTTTCTATGGCAGATATTGATAATTATCCGATATCCATTCTTCCTATTCCCCTTTTGTATAGTCTCAGCAGTCATGCATCGAGTTAAAAGACTAATTTTCAGCCTCCCTTAAAGCTAGAGGTAAACAATTTGATGTTGATGTTATTAGGTGGAGCTTTTAGAAAAATCTCTGAAAGAGGACTGACTCAATTGGGAATGGCATCATTTTTTCCTTCTCCTTTTCTTCTGGAGTATAACATTGACATAAGGGTTAGAGCTCAGACAGCCATTCTGGAACATAGGGCAACTTTGGGGATAGAAATCAGCATTAAGGATAATAGAGTAGGAACCCAGAAAGAGCCTGAATCTCTAATGAACAGAGTCACTGCACCAGTGCTGGAGTGCATGCCTCTGGCTATCCTTTATATGAGATAACTAAACATGTTTTTATAAAAAAAAAAAACAAACAGCTAATCCTAATAGTGACACAGTAGCTGATTTCTTATTTTATTGCATGTGAATTCCTCCTCCACATGTTTCAGAGATAAGTTCTAATTTTCTCTGTCAATAATTTAATCCCATTCCCCTCACTAGAAATTGTTCTGGACATGTACATATGACCAAGTTCTGACCAATTAGACATGAGGGGAAGAATTCTGAGGAAGGTTTCCTTACTTCTTGACGAGAAAGAAACCTCCTCATCAGTTGGATGTTTTATCTGTATGTGATAGCTGTGTGTCAGCTAACTTATGCCTTTAAGGGAAGCTTACCTACAGACCAGTACAACATGCTGAGGATGGGGAAGGTGAAAAAGAATGCAAGCTTTTGCTGATATTGTTGAGCCACTGAATTAGCCAACCCTGGCACTGCCCTGCATATGGACTTCTTCTTACTTGAAAGTATACATCTTGGTTATTTTGAGGCTATTTTTTGGTTTGGTTTTCTGTTTCTTGCAACCAAAAATATTGATATCTAATATACAAATAACAGATGTGACTACACTGAAATGTACTCTGATTTTTTTAAATATTTTATTTATTTATTAATGAGGGACAGAGAGAGAGAGAGAGAGAGAGAGAGAGAGAGAGAGAGAGAGGCAGAGACACAGGCAGAGGGAGAAGCAGGCTCCATGCAGGGAGCCCAATGTGGGACTTGATCCCGGATCTCCAGGATCATGCCCTAGGCTGAAGGCAGCACTAAACCACTGAGCCACCCAAGCTACCCAAAATGTACCCTTAATATGACACAGTAATCTTAAAAGTCATAATAGTTGCCATTAATTGAGCACTTCCAATGTGCGAGATACTATGTTATGTACTTTCCATACATTATCTCATCTTAATGCTCATAATAATTCAGTGATCTGAGTACTACTGTAATCCCACTTTAAGATGATAAACTAAGTCTTTAAAAACTTAAGTAGCTATATTCCCAAGGTTATATGGCTAGTAAGTTATAGAAGAATGTTTGAACTAATTTTTAGCTTCTCAGCCTCTACAATAGACTGATTCCAGAGCAAACAACCCCAATCCCTGACTTTCCCACTATGAAGCTATCATAAACAATAATAAAAATAAGTGACAGACTGGGAGCAACTATTTGCAACCTCTGTAACAAATGCAAGATTAATGTCTGTAATATACAAAGAACAACTACCAATCATAGAAACAAGCAAATTACCTGATAGAAAATGGGTAAAGTATTTCACAGAATAAAAACAAATGCCCAATTAAGACATGAAAAAAATCTCAAAATTATTAGTAATTCAGTAAATGCAAATTAAATGAATATAATTTAAGGAGGGGAAGGAATAATAGATGGTGGAGTAGGAAGACCCCAGACTCACTTCCTCCCAGATATGACTAGATGACACTCATGTCAGTGCAAATAACCCAGAAAATGACCCCAAGACTATCTGAACAAACTCCATAACTAAATGTAGAGAAGAGGCCATATCAAAGTATAAGAAGGGTGAGGACTCAGTGAGAACCTAAACCTTGAAAGTCTGACCACCAGAGAGAGGGAGCTACAGGCATGGAGAGGGTTAAGAAATAGACTAGCACACTGAGGGATGAGAAATCCCCATAGTATTTGGGTTGAAAATGGAGGAGCCAAATTTTATGAGTGCTTACAACCACCAGGACTTAAAGCCTAGAACTTTAAAAATCAATAGGGTCAGCTCTGAGAGAGCTGGAGAGAAATAGGAAACAGACCCCATCCTTAAAGAGATAGTACAGCAGGGACACCTGGGTGGCTCAGCGGTTAAGCATCTGCCTTTGGCTCAGGGCATGATCTTGGAGTCCCAGGATCAAGTTCCACATCAGGCTCCCTGCATGGAGCCTGCCTCTCCCTCTGCCTCTCTCTCTCTTTCTCTCTGTCTGTGTGTTTCTCATGAATAAATAAAATCTTTTAAAGAGAGAGAGAGAGAGAGCACCCAGAAAACAGCCCATGGAGATACAGCTTGGAAGCAGCAGTTTGAAAGGTGCCCTGGGGTTTATACTTATGCAGGGAGAATGCAATACTACATCTCCTGACCTCATGCAGAGGACATACACACCTTGTTAAAACTGTACCCCCCGACCACACATACTTTGTAGAACCACCCTGGTCAGCCCAGTCTCCATGGTGGCTGTACATCCTCTGTCAAGGAGGACTGGTGACAACAGCTTGTGGCACTGCACCTCTTCCCATACTGTGTATTTTGTGGAATTCCCTGGCTGGCCAGGTCTCTATGGTGGCTGTGTGTCCCCCGTGTAGAAGGACCAGCACTACCTAGTTAAAAGACATTCCACCCACTACTTTCAAAAGCAAGAGACATGGCTGACAGAATGCACAGAAACAGACCAGAGAGTTAGGCAAAATGAAGAGACAAAGGAATATGTCACAAATGAAAGAACAAGACAAAACCACAGCAAGAGAACTAAGCATGATGGATATAGTTAATACTCCTGATAGAGAATTTAAAGTAATGGTCATAGGGACGCCTGGGTGGCTCAGCAGTTGAGCATGTGCCTTCAGCCCAGGGTGTGATCCTGGAGTCCCAGAATAGAGTCCCACATTGGGCTCCCTGCAGGGAGCCTGCTTCTCCCTCTGCCTATGTCTGTGCCTCTTTTACTATGTTTCTCATGCATAAATAAAACCGTGAAAACATAACATAATGGTCATAAAGATACTACCTGGACTTGAGAAAAGAGTGGATACCCTTAGTGAGACTCTTAGCAAAGAGACAAAAAAGAACCAATCAGAGATTAGTACACAATAGATAAAATTAAATGCACTATATGGAATAAATAGCTGGCTAGAGGAAGCAGAGGAATGAATTAGTGACATGGAGAACAGAGTAATAGTAAATAAACTAAGTAGGTGATAGAAAAATTATGCAAAATGAGAATAAAATTAGGAAACTCAGTGACCCCAAAAGGAGAAGAGAGAAAAGGGGGAAGAAAATTTGTTTGAAGAAATAATAGCTGAAACTTCCCCCTAATTTGGGGAAGGAAACAGACATCTAGATCCAGGAGGCAAAGAGAGCTCCCTCCCCCCAGACAAATCAACACAAGGAGGTCCACACCAAGACACATAATAATTAAAATGGCAAAAGGAGATAAAGAAAAAATTTTTGAAGCAGCAAGAGAAAACAGTTACATATAAGGGTAACCCCAAAAGACTATGAGAAGATTTTTCAGCAGAATCTTTGCAAGCCAAAATGGAGTGGCAAGATATATTCAAAGCTATGAAAGGGGAAAACCTGCAGTCAAGAATATTCTATCCAGAAAGGCTATTGTTCAGAATAGAAAGAGAGATAAAGAGTTTCTCAGACAAAAACAAAAGGAGTTCATGACCACTAAACCAGGCCTACAAGAAATATTAAAGGGGCTCTTTGAGGAACGCCTGGATGGCTCAGTGATTGAATGTCTGCCTTCAGCTCAGGGCATGATCCTGGAGTCCTGAGATTGAGTCCTACATCAGGCTCCCTGCATGGAGCCTGCTTTCTCTCTGCCTATGTCTCTGCCTCTCTCTGTGTGTCTCTCATGAATAATAAAAAAAAGATTCTCTCTTTCTCTCTTCTGCCCGTCCTTCCCCCTCATTCTCTCTCTCCAAACAAAACAAAACAAAACAAAACAAAAAATACAGGGGACTCTGAGTGGAAAGGAAAGATCATAAGTGAGAATATGAAAAATAGGAACCACAAAAGCAATAAAAAATAAGTATTTCTGTAAAAAATCAGTTAAGGGATTCACAAAATAAAAGGATGTAAGATATGACACCATATGCCTAAAACATGGAGGAAAATGGAGTAGAGAGTGAGTTTGAACTGAAGTGATAAACTTAATATAGACTTCTTTTGCAGAAGATGTTATATATAGACCTAATGGTAGCCACAAATCAAAAACGAGTAATGGATATACAAAGAATAAGGAATCCAAGTATTTCACTAAAGAAAATCAGCAAACCACGAAAGAGCAAAACAACCACAGAAAAACTACAAAAACAAGTAACAAAATGGAAATAAATACATACCTATCAATAATTAATTTGCATGCAAATGAACTAGAGATTCCAATCAAAAGACCTAAGGTGACAGAGTGGATAAAATAAAAAAAAAAAAGACTCATTTATATGCTGCCTACAAAAGGCTTATTTCAGACCTAATGACACCTGCAGATTGAAAGTAGGAGATGGAGAAACAACTCTCATACATATGATGTCAAAAGAAACCCTGTGTAGCAACCCTGTGTACTTATATTGGACAAACAGACCTTAAAACAAAGACTATAACAAGAGAGAAAGAAGAATACTATATAATAATAAAGGGAACAATCCAACAAGAAGATATAACAATTGTAAATATTTATGCATTCAACATAGGAGAACCCAAATACATAAAACAGTTAATGACAAAGGAACTAATGAATAGTAATACAATAATAGTCAGGGACTTTAACATCCCACTTACATTGATGGACATATAGATCATCCAAATAGACAATCAACAAGGAAACAGTGGTTTTGAATGACATACTAGATCAGAGGTATCTAACAGAGCAACCAGAAAACAAAAAAGAAATAAAATGTACCCAAATTGATAAGGAAGAAGTAAAACTTTCACTCTTGGCAGATGACATGGTACTATATATAGAAAACCCTAAAAACTCCACCAAAAGACTATGAGAACTGATAAATGAATTTGGTAAGGTCACAGGATACAAAATCAACATACAGAAATCCATTGCATTTGTATACACTAATAATGAAGTAGCAGAAAGAAAAATCAAAAAAAGAATCCCATTTACAATTGCATCAGAAATAATAAAATACCTAGGAATAAACCTAAGTAAAGAGGTGAAAGGCCTACTCTGAAAACGATAAAGCATTGATGAAAGAAATTGAAGATGACACAAAGAAATGGAAAAACATTTCATGCTCATGGATTGGAAGAACAAATATTGTTAAAATGTCTATATTACCCAAAGCAACCTACAGGTTTAATGCAATCTCTATCAAAATACCAATAGCATTTTTCATGGAGCTAGAACAAATTATCCTAAAATTTATGTGGAACCACCAAAAGCCCCAAATAGCCAAAGCAGTCTTGAAAAAGAAAAGAAAAGCCAGAGATAGCACAGTTTCAGACTTAAAGTTATATTATAAAACTGTAGCAATAAAAAACAATATGGCACAGGCATAAAAATAGACACCTAGATCAATGGAAAAGAATAGAAAACTCAGAAATAAACCCTCAGTTACATGGTCAATTAATCTTTGACAGAGGAGACAAGAATATGCACTGAGAAACAGTCTCTTCAAATGGTGTTGGGAAAACTGGATAGCAACATGCAAAAGACTGAAACTGGTCCACTTTCTTAGACCATACACAAAAATAAATTCAGAATAGATTGAAGACCTAAATGTGAGATTAAAGTCCTCTAGGAAAACATAGGCAATAATGTCCCTGACATCAATTGTAGCAACATTTTTCTAGATATATCTCCTCAGGCACAGGAAATAAAAGCAAGAAAAAACTATTGGGACTACATCAAAATAAAAATATTTTGCACAGTGAAGGAAACAGTCAACAAACTAAAAGGCAACCTACCTAATGGGAGAAGATATTTACAAATAACATATCTGAGAACGAGTTAGTATCCCAAATATATAAAGAACTTATACAATTCAACATTCAAAAAACAAATAATCCAATTAAAAAATGGGCACAAGACATGAATGGACATTTTCCCAAAGACATCCAGATGACCAACAGATACATGAAAAGATGCCCAACATCAGTCATCATCAGTAAAATGCAAATCAGGAGTACAATGAGATAGTACTTCACACCTGTCAGAATGGCTAAAATCAAAAACACAAGAAACAACAAGTTTTGGTGAGGCTGTGTAGAAGGAACCCTTTTGTACTGTTGGTGGAAATGCAAACCAATGCAGCCGCTGTGGAAAACAGGGTGCGGGTTCTTCAAAAAAGTTAAAAATAGAACTACCTTATGATAAGTAATCACACTACTGGATATTTACCCCCAAAATACAAAAACACTAATTCGAAGAGATTCATGCACCTCTATGTTTATTGCAGCATTATTTAAAACAGCCAAGTCATGGAAGTAGCCCAAGTGTCCACAGATAGATGAATGGGTAAATAAGAGGTGATAGATGTACAGTGGAATATTATTCAGCCATAATAAAGAATGAAATCTTGCCATTTGCAATGACATGCTTGGAGCAAGAGAGTATAATGATAAGTGAAATAAATCAGTCAGAGAAAGACAAATACCATAAGATTTCAATCATAGTTGCAACTTAAGAAATAAAACAGATGAGCAAAGGAAAAGAGAGAGAGAAAGAGGGAAACCAAGAAACAGATTGTTAACTATGACAACAAACTGATGGTTACTAATGGGGATGTGGGTAGGGGGATGTGTGCAATTGGTGATGGAGTTTAGGGAGTACACTTATGATGATGAGCACTGAGAGATGTATGGAAGTTCTGATTATTTTGTACATCTGAAACTAATATAACACTGTATGTTAACTATACTAGAATTAAAAAATTTAATCAACAGTAAAAACTGTACTTCAGGAAACACTACAGGGATTTCATCAGGCCAAATGAGAATGATTCTATATGGAGACACATGACACTAGGCGCGAAGATCAGTAGAAAAGAAAATATAAGTAAATATAAGTGAATATTGAGTGAAAAAAAAAAGTAGTGATGCCTGGGTGGCTCAGCAGTTGAGAGTCTGTCTTCAGCTCAGGGCATGATCATTATCCAGAGTCCAGGAATAGAGTCCTGCATCAGGCTCGATCCTGAGTCTAGGGATAGAGTCTTGCATTGGGCTCCCTGCAGGGAGCCTGCTTCTCCCTCTGCCTATGTCTCTGCCTCTCTCTCTGTGTCTCTCATGAATAAATAAATAAAATCTTCAAAAAATTGAAGTAATAATGGTAGCTTTTTAGTCTTCAGATTATCAACTTAAAAATATTTTAAATATCCAGTGTGCATGTGGCTATAGACAAATAGCCACTGTGATTTATTGTTGGTGAGAATAAAAGCTAGGAAAGCCTCTTTGTAATGAAAATCTGAAATATAGAGCAAAAGTTAAAATTTATAGTATTTATATCTTGTCCCAACTATTCTACTCTTTGGGATCTCTCCTACAGAAAAACAAACCCATTCCAGCAACACAGATTTAGCATTATTTAAAATAGGCAAATTAAAAACAATATAAATTACCTATAATAGGGAATGGTCAAAGAAGTGATGGCTCATCTATAGTGTACTAGTCAGAATTCTCCAGAGAGAAAGCCAATTTAAATCTCATCTACAAATAAATTTACACATGGATTTATTTTTAAAGGAATTGTTCATGTGATTACAGTGGCTGACAAGTCCCTAGATCTGTCATCAGCAAGCTGGAAAACCAGTAGAGTTAACAGTTTAGTTCCAGTCTGGAAGCTGGCAGGCATGAGACTCAAAAGGCAGGAACAAACATACAACAAAACACAACACTAAACAAACAATGTCCTATCTAGAAGGCAGTCAGGCAGAAGGAATTATCTCTTATTCTGCATTTTGTTCTATTCAGGCTCCAATCTGACTGGATAGGGCCCATCTACACTGGGGAAGGGCAATCTGCTTTACTCAGGCTACTGATTTCAGATGTTAATCTTACCCAGAAATACTTTCTAGATGCACTCAGACTAATATTTGACCAAATATATGGTCACTATGGACCGTGCATTTGAACATTTATAAATTGACTATAACCAAGAATAAAACTCTAAATAAATCGTCATAAATAAACTCTTTCCTTAACTGCTTCTAAGCTAATAATATACAAAATTCACGTCTCATCAATTCCTAAATCTATCACACAGTCCTCCATACATACTACATACACCAAACTAACTACTATAACACACATAATAATCAAACAAAATACACATTCACACATACCCACCCTCTCCCACACTATCCACAACACAATTTCACAATCCCACAATCATCCTCACAAAACAATTAAATCAAATTCTATAATCTTAACTATTATAAGAAACCAACCTCCCCACAACACACACCTCTCTCAACAAAACCACCCACAGGACCACAAACCAATATACTCACATCTCACTCTCTACACACTCCCCACACAACACACACTCTCACACTCTCACACCCACCCCCCCCAAACCACACTAATATATACCTCTTATCAAACACAGTGTTATGACCAACCCCAAGATGTAGTTAGTGTGAAACCCCACCCAACCCTGTGTACTGCTGTGTTCTCACACCATCACTCCAACCATAAACCCTCCTCAAATAAGTTCCATACACTATACATCTAGTCACACCCTGAACTTCTAGTTCTCTAGTTCAACACTCATTCCACACACCGTACATACACATCATCGCCCCACCAAAATCCACGTCTACCACACTCTCCTCCAAACCCACTCACCAAATACACATCTACTCAGCCTATCAAATCACTCTACACCCCCCCCATTCTTGTACCTAAATCACATGAACCTCACACTACACTCACTAATCTATCAGCCGCTATAATAATCCCCACACCTAAAACATCCGACCACTCATCCCACTCCTCCAAACAACACCTCCTCAAACAATATCTATCCCATACACTCTCCACACTCTTACTCAACAAAGACTCCTGTACATAACTATTTCACACCCTTACATCTACCACTTCCCAGTCCACTTCCAACAATATACTTACCTGACGACTCCTCATCCCTGTATCCTTATCTCCACACTCATCAACCTCCTTCATCATCCCATCTCACACCACTATCCTCACTTCCATAATCCACATACTTCCACTCTATATCCTACACAATCATATTACTATACAACCAACACACACTTCTCCCCACATACCCACAAACTCTCACACACACACAATACCACTAGACCACAAATGTATCCTCTCACAATCATTCACTCCTGTACCCCCATTACACCCCTACCTGCCTAACTCATTACGCCTCTACTACTCACTATCATTTCAACTCACT
Organism: Nyctereutes procyonoides; assembly: GCF_905146905.1. Lineage (NCBI taxonomy): Eukaryota > Metazoa > Chordata > Mammalia > Carnivora > Canidae > Nyctereutes > Nyctereutes procyonoides. The sequence continues at coordinate 34,198,341 of NW_026575042.1, forward strand.
CGCCCCATCCACCTCATAAGAATACACATCCATCTAATAGTCTCATCCAATCTCAACATCCTGTCAACTACATCTCTCCACTACCCCATAATTATGACACTGAATCAACAAAACAAAAAGTACATAAATTTCCACTTCTACCCAACCCCTCATAATAATATCCTCCTACTCCTCCACACACTACAACACCTCAACACATCTCCCCCATACAAACAAACAAACCCCCCCCAAAAAACCCCCACAAAACAAACAAACAACATTCTCCCCCCCCCCTCTTTTCTCATTTTTCCACTATTAAACTTCAAACTCTTTATTCACCCATTCTCATTTCACTCTCCCTTACCATATAACATCATCCCAATCTCTATGATCTTAAGTCTCTAAACACCTGTACATACCCAATACTTCTAATTATCTCCAACCACCCAAAACATCTACCCACCACAGACTCCCTCATCCATACTAAGTGTCAGATATAACACACTACCACATAAGACTCCTCCTGTCACTACCCGTGTCATCGACCTATTCTGTCTCACTCCCTCCCGTCATTTCTAATACTCTACATCATAACTTCTCCTCCATGCATTTCTCTCTATACCCATCATGATACAATAATAGAAAATATCTTACATATCTTCAATTACACATAACTAAATCCTTCATCTTCAAACATTCAATCCATTACCACATAAAAACACACACCCTCCCTGCACTCCACTCAGTCCACCATCATCTTCATCACCAAAAAAACACCATCCACTCCCTAAATATCCAACAAACCACGCAACAACTGTCAACTCACTATACAACTCCCATAAATAATTCCAAATCCCCTAAAAACAACTACCCACTCTCAACCACTAACTCCTCCATACAACATCCACACTCATTAATCGCCCACTCCACTAAAATACCTCCCTCTAACTCTCCTTTCTACAAAACTACTACACACATAACCTAAAGTTGACTAATGTCTACTTAAGAAACAAATAAGATAGTATCCATACTACTGTCTACTTCCCCTTCTCTTCTCCACTACCTCGACAACGAAATGTACCACCACGACAACACTACCAATTACATCTTCTCACATTTCAACTTAATACTCTCATAAACATAAACACCACATGCACCAGATGTCATCATAATCACATCTCAACTATCTCCCATCCCCCTAATAAACACACTCTACAAATAACACCCACCATTAACCTCTCACTCCACAATGACACCTATACACCTACATACCTTCATGTCTCATACATCCTACCTCCCAGAAAATCCTCTCTCTGTCCCCTAACCTCTTATTCTCACACAACTCTACATCCACCACACGCCTCCCTCTTCTGTTAAACTACCCCCTCCCCCCTTGACAAAATCTCTATTTCTTCCCCCCTACCCCCGTCCTCCAACTTGTTACTTCCCATCGCCTCACGCCACCCTCTGACACTTACCCATCCCTCTTGCAATCCCTGTCATTCACCGTGTCTACCCTAACATCACTCTCAGACCTCACTCCACACCCCATCATCACATAAACATAATCTACTCAAGATCTCTCACATCCCATCAAAGAAATTACACACCCACTCCATCTACGCGCTCCTTCCTTCTCTCTCTCCAACTTTTCCATCTTCAATTAATGTAAATACATAAAATAACTCTTTCTTTCCCCCTTACCCACATATAAAAGCCACCTTAATTCTTCATCTGCCACACCTCCTCTAATCTCACATATGTTCATATCCTCTACATACTAAATTCCACATAACCACCCTTGTCAATACAATCCACAACACTCACAGTACGAAACCACCTCACATCATAGACCATACTTCTAATACTAAATCCTTCCTCCTCCTGTTATGTGTCATACTAACATATCTACTATTATAACAGCCAGTCCCTCTTACTTCACGTTACCTAATTGTCTCCTATAGTGTCCTCTACAACACATTGTATAAGCAGCCTGCACCCGTCACCCTATCTCTGTTTTCCTATATCTACAGCAACGTTCTAGTTTATGATGTTAAAAGTGTACACAAAATCCCACCATCCTCCCTACCACGGAGACTCACCGACTCAAAATAGTTGAAGCTGCCCTCACACACGTTCTGGACTTTGGCAATCGCTAGTTTTATAGTGTACCAATTGACCTCAGCAGAGTCTCTCGAGGAAGCCGTTATCTTAACTACTAAACTCCCTATTCTTCCAAATAGCCAACTAAGTGTCCACATCCCATACAACATTAACACAACTCACACATCCGCCTATCACAACTATACCTCCCCCATCCCACTAATACCATATTTGCACACCTCCCTCACAGACAATTCTAAACGATATAAATCACACTTACTCAACATAAATCAAATAGATGAATTTCCCACAGAAGACTGTCAACCCCTCAATTCACCCCCAGCTACCAAGTATATATCACACCACATCTACCATACTATGTGCCTACTCCACACATATCAGTCTAATATTTATCTCATATAAAACAAAACACCCCAATATTGAACCGTTAGTAGATCTTTGCTCGCGTGACGATGCAGTGTTTGATATCCAGAACACCCCCCCCCCCCCCCTGTGTATTCTTAAGCATCCGTTAAGCATACAGTAAGCACCAATCCATAATCCTCTTCTCTGTGCTCGCTCTCTGTCGGCTCGCATAGTGAACGTAGTAACCATTCAACCTTGCCTCAAGTCCTTTGGCCGCGCCCTACACCCTCCACCCCATCCACAGCCGCGACCTCTGAATTGCATTGACTCTTGATCTTGGAATTCCCGTCATCCATGACACTCTGGAACAAATTTGTGTTTATGCTCCTCGTATTGTGGTTAGTTCTTCTCGCATTAAGCTACTCCCTCTCTGTTATCTGTGTTGTACAGTTTCAACTTGGAGACCCTGTAACTCGTCTCGGCCTCTCTATCCCCAAACCTACAACAATTGATGTTTAAACTTAGTTATTAATTGTGTCGAGTCTCCAGCTACCAAGATCGTGCGCACTTGGCATCCGGCTCACGTGCCCCCTTGGACAGGAAATCTCCTGTGCTCGCTTGCTCGCTACGCGCTATGATGTGCATTGCACGTGCAGATAGTGTGGGATGACTTACTCCTACTTGCCTATCATTATGATACTGGACGAACTCAGCATATCGGAATCTAAAATAGGGAAGCATGTTCACATAGCGATGAGATAGTTTGCGATAACGAAAGACTATCGTGTATTCCTATATATGCCGACCCCCCCCTCACCTCTACTACATCGATTGTCACTTTCAGCCAGCGCAGCACCCGCTGCTGAGCGGAGTCGCGTAGATGTCAGTGTCTTCGCCTTGTCCTTCGCCTGTGACGCAGTCGTAACGAGCTCATACCACTGCATAGGGGACCCTCCGAATATCGTGTAGACTCGTTCCTGGAGTGTTCAACAATGGTATCATCACCTAGGGCTGAGATGTATGCGAACCTGACAGATAGCTCAGCGTGCTTCCTAGGCAGCATAACTGCACTCCGCGCACGACCCCGGCCCCCGCTTCATTCCTCCTACCAACCACGCACTGCGATCTTATCACATGATCTTTTCACGTAACTCCATAGAATAGTCTCAGAACATAAACTGGAAGAAATCATCCATTACGTAAAACACTGCTCATTACCTGTGTGTGATCCATCAACAGACATCATTATCTCATCAGAGAGTGTCGTCGATTTTTATATACACTTGCTATTATGTCGAGCTATTCATGCAAAAGCACTTGTACTACAGATCGAACGTACGGCGGGCTATCGCGCAAGTCGTAAGCCGTTGTAGGGGACGAATGGAAAGAACATAGTATAGTATTCCCATTTGAACTGCTGTTGCCCTTCAAGAGTACTTCATAACCGCGACCGTCCATGGTCTAATCCGCTTAAGATGGACAGACAACTGACATATTTCTCATCGTGTTTTATTCGTATCATATCTTAGTCCTGCGCTCATGCATGAAACATGCCCATCGACCATAGAAATTTCTAGTCATCCTACCTGCTGATCTAGCATCATGAGTATATAGGAGTGTACTATCGACCGGTGGCACTTGATCATAGGCGTTCAGCCCTCACTAGTCCACGTCCTACACTACTTGCCAACAACACCACACGGGCATAAGAGTATCAGACTCTATCTATTCGTCCAGTTGTCACACTTGTGTAGTCAAGGGTACGCCGTCACATGAGTAGCTCTGCGCCTCCTCCTGCACCGCGACCTCACAGCTCAGAACGTGCCGATAGAATTGTGTCAATAGCGATTAGAGTCCGAGACATCCGCTGAGACGCTCACACTTCACCGCCGCGAAGAATATGACGCATCGCCCTCCATCTCTCTCTCGGGTCGCGCCCGAGAATGCCAATACCAGTGTTTCCCTACGCCTGACTGCATCAAATTATACTCACAAAAGCAATATGTAAAGAGATAAATAGATCCACATTCTTTCTTACATTTGGTAATGTCAAGCTTAATTTTTTGCCAGTTAAGTGAACAAATATTTTAGCTTAAAATATTTGTATATCATTCTAGTTTTGGAATGGAGAGTGAATTCTTTGCCTGTGCTAGTTCTTCTGTCTTGTCCTAGAAGCCACTCTGAGTTGAAACGATTAGATTGAAAAGGATAACACTGGAGATGGATGGTAGAAGGAAGTGAAGAGTAGTATAGGAAGACACTGTCTTTTCTCTCTCTCTCTCTCTTTTAACCATCCCCAAAAGCCACACCTATATCCCTTCATGAATTCAGCAGTGGGTAATTTCCCCTTCTTCCTTCTGGAATCATCCTTAGCATCTTCACTGGATAACCGTGGGCTTACCTTTCTCAGGTCCCCAAAGCTCTACTGACTTTCAGTCTCCGTTAATCTTGTCACTATTTAGCATGATGTATTAGCTTGGCTGTTAAAATACCACAAACTGGGTAGCATAAACAACAGAAATTTGTGTCTCATAGTTCTGGAGGCTGGGAAATCCAAGATCAAGGTGTCATCAAGTTCATATTCTGCTGAGGAACCTCTTCCTGGCTTACATATGGTCACCTTCTCCCTATGGCCTCATAAATATTTGCTTTTCTTACAAATGTAATGCATGCTTACTATAGAAAGTTAAGCAAAAGGAAGAAAATAAAAATCATCCATAATTTCATCATCCAAAGTTTAGCTACTTTTAACATTTTGATGTATATCATCCACATCCATCTCACACACACATACACACACATGTATATGTGTATGTATATGTGTATGTGTGTACATTACATGTTATCTATATACCATAGACACTCTTAAAAGGTACTTTTTAAAACTAAAATACACTTCCAAGGGTGTGTGTGTGTGTGTGTGTATATATATATAATATATATATTCTTTCTGTAGGATTACATAGTTTACTTGATCATTACCCTGTTTTTTTTATTATAAAACACACCACATTGAATATCTCTGTAGTAAAACTTTTGTTCACATCCACAATTATTTTCTTATAATAAATTCCTAGCAGTAGAGTTATATCTATATCAAAGAGTATGTTCTTAAAAAGCATTTGATACATATTTCCAAAAACTCTCCAGCAAGTTGTATTAACTCTCCTGCCAACAGTATACAAGAACGTCTGGTTCTTGTCAACAGTGCTTTCTCTGGTTATTAGAAAACATCTTTGCCAAATTGGTACATGAAAATGGATATCTGGTTGTTTCTATTAGCATATGTTTCCTTCCCCTCTTTCTTTCCCTCTATCCTTTCCTTTTGCTATTTATTTCCTCCCCATTTTTCTCTCTTCTATCCCTTTTTTCCTCCTGTCCTTCCTCTTTTCTTCCCCTCTTTTTTCTTCTCTCTTCTTTCCTTCTTTCCTTCCTTACAAAGTTGAAAATTTTTATCTCTGTAACCAGTTTATTGAGCAAATAGCTCTAGTAGGGTAAAGCAAGTTTTTTCATTTCTCTACTATCCATTCAAACCACTGCAGATACATTCTTCTAGGAGCCTTGGAAGACTCCTCTAGCAGGTTCTATAACTTTTCAAATAGTCCTTCTGTCACTTCCTGTTTTAAGAATAGTTTCACAGAACAAATTAAAATATCCAGTCCAGTGTCATATATAACTTAATACTCCTTTCTACTCTAAAACTTCATCTCCCCCATTTAAAAAATGCTCTAGGCTAGGAAGCTTCAGTAAGGAAAAGAGAGTGGTTGTGCAAGTTTCCCAACTTGTGCAAATTAGTTAATTAATTTAAGAAAAGTTTTTAGTAGGGCAGCCCAGGTGGCTCAGCGGTTTAGCACTGCCTTCAGTCCAGGGCCGGATCCTGGAGACCTGGGATCAAGTCCCACATTGGACTCCCTGCATGGAGCCTGCTTCTCCCTCTGCCTGTGTCTCTGCCTCTCTCACTCTCTCTCTGTGTGTCTCTCTCTCTCTCCTTTTTTTTAAAGACTTTATTTATTTATTCATGAGAGATGCAGAGAAAGAGGGAGAGACATAGGCAGAGGGAGAAGCAGGCTCCATGCAAGGAGCCCTACGTGGGACTCAATCCCAGGTCTCCAGGATCAGGCCCTGGGCTAAAGGTGGCGCTAAACCACTGAGCCACCCAGGCTGCCCTCTCTGTGTCTCTCATGAATAAATAAATAAAATATTTTTAAAAAAGTTTTTAATAAAAAAATACAGTTTTTAAAAAACTTTGAATAAGTGAAAGAGTACTTTTCTCTAAACTTGGTTCCCCCCCAAACTCCAGAGGAGTCAGATATAACCTGAGTGATGAGTTTTTCCTGGTCTTCTCTGAGATGAACTACTGGGCTCCTTTCATATGAACAGTGTTTTTTCATTGGCTGGCATCTTATGCACCCTGGCTCTCTCTGTATCCAGAACCTGTTTCTGTTGAGGTTGTCTGGCTTCCAGAAAGATGCTCACTTGGTATGGTCTTTTACAAAAATCCTATTGCTTCTCTTGGATTTATTTAATACACAGACATAACCCATCATTACTGGAAGGAACTAGTTCCTGATATGTCTTTTCATTCTGTGAGCTCTGGACACAATCTCCACCTTTGGTCTTCTTAGACAACATAAATCCAGTCCTTGCATTACTGCAGACTTAGGGGACCACAAGTCATGCTCTAGAGAATCCTGACAGTGGTTGGAGGTGAGGAGAAAGGCTGGGAGAAAGGAAGTGGGGGTGGGGGTGGGAGAAGAACTACAGGCACACCGACAACTCTTTTCAACTGAACATTTCAGCTTCTCCTTTTTTTAGCCTGGAGGTGGGTGATCCTATGAGTTGGCAGAATGGATTTTACAATCATTTTTTAAAATGATTTTTACAATCATTGTTTTGGAATCTGATGATCCTTGGCATCTGCTTTTTCACTCATTTACTTCCACATTCTGTTAAATGTCTTTCTTTTTGGCCATTTGGATTTTTCTCTTGTGAATTGCCTATTTTTAATCCTTAGCCCAAATTTCTACAGAGATTTTCTGATTTGTAAGAGCTCTCTCTTTTTTTTTTAACCATCTTAAAGTGCTTTTTATTTTATTTTTTTTATAAATTAATTTTTATTGGTGTTCAATTTACCAACATACAGAATAACACCCAGTGCTCATCCCATCAAGTGCCCCCTCCGTGCCCGTCACCCATTCACCCCCACCCCCCGCCCTCCTCCCCTTCCACCACCCCTAGTTCATTTCCCAGAGTTAGAAGTCTTTATGTTCTGTGTCCCTTTCTGATATCTCCCACACATTTCTTCTCCCTTCCCTTATATTCCCCTTCACTATTATTCATATTCCCCAAATGAGTGAGAACATACACTGTTTGTCCTTCTCCGATTGACTTACTTCACTCAGCATAATACCCTCCAGTTCCATCCACGTTGAAGCAAATGGTGGGTATTTGTCGTTTCTAATGGCTGAGTAATATTCCATTGTATACATAAACCACATCTTCTTTATCCATTCATCTTTCGATGGGCACCGAGGCTCCTTCCACAGTTTGGCTATTGTGGACATGGCTGCTAGAAACATCGGGGTGCAGGTGCCCCGGCGTTTCATTGCATCTGAATCTTCGGGGTAAATCCCTAACAGTGCAATTGCTGGGTCGTAGGGCAGGTCTATTTTTAATTCTTTGAGGAACCTCCACACAGTTTTCCAGAGTGGCTGCACCAGTTCACATTCCCACCAACAGTGTAAGAGTGTTCCCTTTTCTCCGCATCCTCTCCAACATTTGTTGTTTCCTGCCTTATTAATTTTCCCCATTCTCACTGGTGTGAGGTGGTATCTCATTGTGGTTTTGATTTGTATTTCCCTGATGGCAAGTGATGCAGAGCATTTTCTCATGTGCATGTTGGCCATGTCTATGTCTTCCTCTGTGAGATTTCTCTTCATGTCTTTTGCCCATTTCATGATTGGATTGTTTGTTTCTTTGGTGTTGAGTTTAAGAAGTTCTTTATAGATTTTGGAAACTAGCCCTTTATCTGATATGTTATTTGCAAATATCTTCTCCCATTCTGTAGGTTGTCTTTGAGTTTTGTTGACTGTATCCTTTGCTGTGCAAAAGCTTCTTATCTTGATGAAGTCCCAATAGTTCATTTTTGCTTTTGTTTCTTTTGTTTTCGTGGATGTATCTTGCAAGAAGTTACTGTGGCCAAGTTCAAAAAGGGTGTTGCCTGTGTTCTCCTCTAGGATTTTGATGGAGTCTTGTCTCACATTTAAATCTTTCATCCATTTTGAGTTTATCTTTGTGTATGGTGCAAGAGAGTGGTCTAGTTTCATTCTTCTGCATGTGGATGTCCAGTTTTCCCAGCACCATTTATTGAAGAGACTGTCTTTCTTCCAGTGGATCGTCTTTCCTCCTTTGTCGAATATTAGTTGACCATAAAGTTCAGGGTCCATTTCTGGGTTCTCTATTCTGTTCCATTGGTCTATGTGTCTGTTTTTGTGCCAGTACCACACTGTCTTGATGACCACAGCTTTGTAGTACAACCTGAAATCTGGCATTGTGATGCCCCCAGCTATGGTTTTCTTTTTTAAAATTCCCCTGGCTATTCGGGGTCTTTTCTGATTCCACACAAATCTTAAAATAATTTGTTCTAAGTCTCTGAAGAAAGTCCATGGTATTTTGATAGGGATTGCATTGAACGTGTAAATTGCCCTGGGTAGCATTGACATTTTCACAATATTAATTCTGCCAATCCATGAGCATGGAATATTTTTCCATCTCTTTGTGTCTTCCTCAATTTCTTTCAGAAGTGTTCTATAGTTTTTAGGGTATAGATCCTTTACCTCTTTGGTTAGGTTTATTCTTAGGTATCTTATGCTTTTGGGTGCAATTGTAAATGGGATTGACTCCTTAATTTCTCTTTCTTCAGTCTCATTGTTAGTGTATAGGAATGCCATTGATTTCTGGGCATTGATTTTGTATCCTGCCACGCTACCAAATTGCTGTATGAGTTCTAGCAATCTTGGGGTGGAGGCTTTTGGGTTTTCTATGTAGAGTATCATGTCATCGGCGAAGAGGGAGAGTTTGACTTCTTCTTTGCCAATTTGAATGCCTTTAATGTCTTTTTGTTGTCTGATTGCTGAGGCTAGGACTTCCAATACTATGTTGAATAGCAGTGGTGAGAGTGGACATCCCTGTCTGGTTCCTGATCTTAGGGGAAAGGCTCCCAGTGCTTCCCCATTGAGAATGATATTTGCTGTGGGCTTTTCGTAGATGGCTTTTAAGATATCGAGGAAAGTTCCCTCTATCCCTACACTCTGAAGAGTTTTGATCAGGAATGGATGCTGTATTTTGTCAAATGCTTTCTCTGCATCTAATGAGAGGATCATATGGTTCTTGGTTTTTCTCTTGCTGATATGATGAATCACATTGATTGTTTTACGAGTGTTGAACCAGCCTTGTGTCCCGGGGATAAATCCTACTTGGTCATGGTGAATAATTTTCTTAATGTGTTGTTGGATCCTATTGGCTAGTATCTTGTTGAGAATTTTTGCCTCCATGTTCATCAGGGATATTGGTCTGTAATTCTCCTTTTTGGTGGGGTCTTTGTCTGGTTTTGGAATTAAGGTGATGCTGGCCTCATAGAATGAATTTGGAAGTACTCCATCTCTTTCTATCTTTCCAAACAGCTTTAGTAGAATAGGTATGATTTCTTCTTTAAACGTTTGATAGAATTCCCCTGGGAAGCCATCTGGCCCTGGACTCTTGTGTCTTGGGAGGTTTTTGATGACTTCTTCAATTTCCTCCCTGGTTATTGGCCTGTTCAGGTTTTCTATTTCTTCCTGCTCCAGTTTTGGTAGTTTGTGGCTTTCCAGGAATGCGTCCATTTCTTCTAGATTGCCTAATTTATTGGCGTAGAGCTGTTCATAATATGTTTTTAAAATCGTTTGTATTTCCTTGGTGTTGGTAGTGATCTCTCCTTTCTCATTCATGATTTTATTAATTTGAGTCTTCTCTCTCTTCTTTTTAATAAGGTTGGCTAATGGTTTATCTATCTTATTAATTCTTTCAAAGAACCAACTCCTGGTTCTATTGATCTGTTCCACAGTTCTTCTGGTCTCAATTTCGTTGATTTCTGCTCGAATTTTAATTAACTCTCTTCTTCTGCTGGGCGTCGGGTCAATTTGCTGCTTCTTCTCTAGCTCCTTTATGTGTAAGGTTAGCTTTTGTATTTGAGTTCTTTCCAGTTTTTGAATGGATGCTTGTATTGCGATGTATTTCCCCCTCAGGACTGCTTTTGCTGCATCCCAAAGATTTTGAACAGTTGTATCTTCATTCTCATTAGTTTCCATGAATCTTTTTAATTCTTCCTTAATTTCCTGGTTGACGCTTTTATCTTTTAGCAGGATGGTCCTTAACCTCCACGTGTTTGAGGTCCTTCCAAACTTCTTCTTGTGATTGAGTTCTAATTTCAAGGCGTTATGGTCTGAGAATATGCAGGGGACGATCCCAATCTTTTGGTATCGGTTCAGACCCGATTTGTGACCCAGTATGTGGTCTATTCTGGAAAAAGTTCCATGTGCACTTGAGAAGAATGTGTATTCAGTTGAGTTTGGATGTAAAGTTCTGTAGATATCTGTGAAATCTATCTGGTCCAGTGTATCATTTAAAGCTCTCGTTTCTTTGGAGATGTTGTGTTTAGAAGACCTATCAAGGGTAGAGAGAGCTAGATTGAAGTCACCAAGTATAAGTGTATTATAATCTAAGTATTTCTTTACTTTGGTTAATAATTCGTTTAAGTATTTGGCAGCTCCCACATTCGGGGCATATATATTGAGGATTGTTAAGTCCTCTTGTTGGATAGATCCTTTAAGTATGATATAGTGTCCCTCTTCGTCTCTCACTACTGTCTTCGGAGTGAATTTTAGTTTATCTGATATAAGGATGGCTACCCCTGCTTTCTTTTGAGAACCATTTGAATGGTAAATGGTTCTCCAACCTTTTATTTTCAGGTTGTAGGTGTCCTTCTGTCTAAAATGAGTCTCTTGTAGACAGCAAATAGATGGGTCCTGCTTTTTTATCCAGTCTGAAACCCTGCGCCTTTTGATGGGGTCATTAAGCCCGTTCACGTTCAGAGTTACTATTGACAGATATGAGTTTAGTGTCATCATGATATCTATTTAGCCCTTGTTTTTGTGGATTGTTCCACTGAACTTCTTCTTAAAGGGGAGTTTTAAGAGTCCCCCTTAAAATTTCTTGCAGAGCTGGTTTGGAGGTCACATATTCTTTCAGTTCCTGCCTGTCTTGGAAGCTCTTTATCTCTCCTTCCATTTTGAATGAGAGCCTTGCTGGATAAAGTATTCTTGGTTGCATGTTCTTCTCATTTAGGACCCTGAATATATCCTGCCAGCCCTTTCTGGCCTGCCACGTCTCTGTGGAGAGGTCTGCTGTTACCCTAATATTCCTCCCCATGAAAGTCAGGGACTTCTTGTCTCTTGCTGCTTTAAGGATCTTCTCTTTATCTTTGGAATTTGCAAGCTTCACTATTAGATGTCGAGGTGTTGAACGGTTTTTATTGATTTTAGGGGGGATCTCTCTATTTCCTGGATCTGAATGCCTGTTTCCCTTCCCAGATTGGGAAAGTTTTCAGCTAGGATTTGTTCAAATACATATTCTGGCCCTCTGTCCCTTTCGGCGCCCTCGGGAAACCCAATTAAACGTAGGTTTTTCTTCTTTAGGGTGTCATTTAATTCCCTTAATCTGTCTTCATGGTCCTTTAATTGTTTGTCTCTTTTTTCCTCAGTTTCCCTCTTTGCCATTAACTTGTCTTCTATGTCACTCACTCGTTCTTCCACCTCGTTAACCCTCGTCGTTAGGACTTCTAGTTTGGATTGCATCTCATTCAGTTGATTTTTAATTTCTGCCTGATTGGATCTAAATTCTGCAGTCATGAAGTCTCGTGAGTCCTTAATGCTCTTTTCTAGAGCCACCAGTAGCTGTATAATAGTGCTTCTGAATTGGCTTTCTGACATTGAATTGTAATCCAGATTTTGTAGCTCTGTGGGAGAGAGGGCTGTTTCTGATTCTTTCTTTTGAGGTGAGGTTTTCCTTCTAGTCATTTTGCTCAGTGCAGAGTGGCCAAAAACAAGTTGTATTGGGAAAAGGAGAGAAGGAGAGAGAAGGAAAGGAAAGAGAAAAAGAAAAAAGAAAAGAAAAAGGAAAGAAGAGAAGAAAAAGGGAAAGAAAAAGAAAGAAAGGTGAAAAAAAAAGGGGGTGGGGGAAGCAATCAGAAATCAAAAAGAAAAGAAAAAAGAAAAAAAGAAAAAAAAACAAAAACCACGGGGGAGTATCTTCTGAATCTGTAGACTTTAAGTCCCTTGACTTCCCCTGGAACTGGTCCGTCCAGCTGGTCTTCTGGGGGAGGGGCCTGTTGCGCTGATTTTCAGGTGTTAGCACTTGGGGGAGCTGCTCTGCCCCTGCCTGCTGCAGGGCTCAGCGGGGGTTGTTTACCCCGTGGGGCACCAGGAGGAACAGCCGCAGTTGCTATGGCAACTCTGGAAGCCTGGATTCAGCCTCCGCAGGAACTACAGGGCTCGGGGTTCTCGGCTCTCCGTCTGCAGGGCCTGGAGGCTCCGGGGCGGGGCCGCTGATCTGCTCAGCTCGGGGCAGGAGCGTCCTTGCTGTCCTGGGCCCTCCCGGCGTCTGCCTGTCCCGGGGGGAGGCCGGATCCTGGGCTGTGTCCCTGCGCCCTGTGCTCCGGGGCCTGCGTTGTTGGATTCGCGCTCCCGCCCCGCAGCCCCCTCCGCGGAGCCGCTCCCGAGCCCCTCCGAACTGCTCCCGTGCGCGCTGCAGCCCTTAGGGAGCTCGGAGCACTCTCCCGGGGCGCAGGTGTCTGTTAGTGTCCCCGGGAGCCCGAGGGCATCCCCGCCCTCCTGGGTCCTGCTCCAACTCCCTGCGAGCCCCTTTCCGCCCGCCCGGGAAGGTTGGTGCAGCTCCTGCTCCTCCGGGACGGGGCTCTCCTGTCCTGGGGACACTCGCCCCGGCCTCAGCCCGGCTCCTCGCGGGGCCCCTCCCCCTCGGAGGCCTTTTGTTCCTTTATTTCTTTTTCCCCGTCTTCCTACCTGGATAGAAGCGTGGACTCTTCTCACTGTAGCGTTCCAGCTGGTCTCTCTTTAAATCTCAGGCCGAATTCGTAGATTTTCAGGATGATTTGAAGGTTATCTAGGTAACTTGGTGGGGACAGGTGATTTGGGGACCCTGCTCTTCCGCCATCTTGCCCCTCCTCCTGTAAGAGCTCTCTTATACAAGATATTATCTACATGTTGCAAATAGTTACTATACTATTATATAAGTTGTAAATAAAATTTATTCTTATTATTTAGCTGATTATTGGTTTTGCAGACCAAATTTAAAGAAAGTGCCATTCACATCAAGAGTTAAAGAAATATATGTAAGTTTTTTCACGTTGTCAACCGAAAGTATCATTCTTTATTCATCCAGTTGTAGATTTTCTTGTTCTGCTTTAAAAAGGTATCTCTTTCTTCCTCTCATGTACATATTGGGTATCAAAAACTTGTCCAAAGTTGTCTTAGGTTGACAACTTTCTTCCCTGTCAGCATTATGTGCTGATGTTAATTAGAGTCCATGTGCTGGCCTCTAATTGCTGTTATAAAGGAGCCTTATCTTTAGCCTTCTTAAACTAATCTGAGGGATTTATATTTCCTGTACCTGCTTTGCACATGAGGGAACTACTTTCTCTGCAAGAAGCTTTTCTATGCTCCAAGTGGTCCCTCTCAATCAGAAAAAGATTTTTTTAAAAAAAATTGGGATATTTATGCATATCTGCATAGCAGCAGGAAGAACTTTTATTCTTCTCAATCAGGAGACGACTTTTACTTTACTTGCACATCTGTTTCCAAGCTGGAAACTTTCTTTAGTTATTTAAATCTATATACAACAAACTCTAAATGAGATATTCAGTAGTTTCATTAGAAGGCAAGAGATGCAAAAGGAACTACTCAAGAGCTTTCCTTGCAGATGCAGATCTCTTCTAACTATTCATTGTGCATTCCTGGGAAGAATGAAGAAGAAAACAGAGGGCATGTGCATAAGTCCTGGCTTCAATTTTGAAAACCAGTCTAGTTTCCTTGTCTCCTCATTTTAGCCTTATATCCATGACCTGGAATTTTTCTAGAACTGCACTACAGTTGGATTTTTTCTAAACATATTTACTCCCAATACCACCTAGCATGGAGCTGAGCCTGTGGCAGGTCCTTACTGATTGACTAAGTGGTAAGGACAGACCTTTGCCTGACTTTAGACTTATATACATCAGGAAAGTAAAAAGAATACTGGCAGGTTAGCTAGGAAAGTGAATAACAATCATCTTGAAAGATCCAGGTGAGGAAAAACTGAGACCAAACCCCTAAGAGAAGTTTGAAGATTTCATTCACATTTTCCTCTCAAGTTTTATTTAACTGAGAGGAAGCTATTAAATTCTGCATGCTTTACTTAATATTTCTGTAAATCAACTGAATGGAGGCAGTATGGAATAGTAATTAAGAGAAAGAACATTGAAATCCTAGCTCTGGATTTATGAAGTCCTGGTTTTATACTTTGGGCAAATAAACTCTAAGCCAGTGTCTTTATTTGTAAATTGGCTATAATAATAGTATCTGGCTCAGAGCATTGTTGCAAGAACTAAATGAGTGCTTAGTAGTTTGCAGATGCAGTAATTTAAATCACACACACAAATGCATACACTACATTACTAGAAGTGCTCAAATTCATACAACCAGGGAATTCCATAAGAAAAAAAATTGCCAAGCAGCTCCCAGAACAGTACAAGTGGACCTGAGGAAATCTGGGGTTTCTTTTTAAAAGTGTCTCATATGCCAGTGATAACTCACTAAAAGAATGCCATTAACTAGCATTTGTAGTCTCTGAGAAAGTGATAACTTTATCTTCACAATGACCTGCCTCTTGGATCAACAATTTAATCCTGTCCATTTAGTTTTACTGTAGAGAATTACATTGTATTTTAAGATCCCCTTTCTAAATTGGTAACCCAAATAAAGTATTTTGGGTAATCCTCTGTAAACCTAAATGCATTCTTTAAGTAGAACAACCCACTTCATGACCAGGTCAAGACTTATATAGACCAACCATCTAGACATCTTGCTCTGACAAGAAAAAGGTAACTCATTGCTATCGATAAATTGAGTAGTTTTCAATACAGATGACTTGTACTTTCTATTAACTAGAAAATATTTCCATTTGATTGGATTTGACAGACATTTATAGACCACTCACCATGAACCACCCCGGTTGTCAAGGATCTCACAATGTCATTGGAGAAACAGGCAGGTTCTTTAGAATTTCCATAGAGTTTTATTGGTGCTATGAAGGAGACAACATGAGTATTAGAAATGTCTTGATTTTTATAATTTTTATAATAAAGATAATCTGATAAGTCTTCAATTTTTAAAGTGCTTTTGAAGAGAACTTTATCTAAATTTAATCTGTTCCATTTTGTAGTTTGTGATTATTTCAGGGTCATTAGATTAGATAAATGATGGGCAGGTAATTCAACAACAGAGGTACATATATGTTCATCACCATGATTGCCATAAACTCCCCTGCAACAAAGTCCTGGGAGGACTTTGGAGATGAGACCCTGGCATCCATCCCAGAGTCACATTCATGTTGGGCACCTGAGCATACCAGTAGTGTGTGAAGAAGGAACTGCCATGGCACTACACCCAGGTTATGTTGGAACTTCTACCTCTGGGGAATGACCAGTGTGCTCCAGCCCTCTACCTCCTCTATCAGAGTACCCACCACATCAAGGTGTTGCTGCTGCCAGACTGGCATTTCAGAAGGCAGTGACCTTGTCTTGTTTAGCTACAGATTCCCAGCACCTGGTATAGCACCTGATGCATGGTGACCACTCACTAAATGTTTGTTTGAAGAAGAATGAACAAATGTTAGGCAAAATGTATAATCCAGGGATTGTAATCAACTCCAAGCTAATTCCTAGTCAATTTCTAGCAGTGGTTTATGGCCATATTAAGCCTTGCATTAGGATGATTTATGATGCCTGGTTTAACACAATGACAATAACATATTCAGCGAAGTAATAAATGAATCGTGTTTTAGGCATGGTCAATTGTCGAACTAGGAACTAATTTAATTCAGGGTTTCTATTTTGATCATTAATACCATCACATGGAAATATTTGAGGTGCTCAGCTTTGTGCTACAGAATCCAAACACCTGGGATCCCTGGGTGGCGCAGCGGTTTGGCGCCTGCCTTTGGCCCAGGGCGCGATCCTGGAGACCCGGGATCGAGTCCCACGTCAGGCTCCCGGTGCATGGAGCCTGCTTCTCCCTCTGCCTGTGTCTCTGCCTCTCTCTCTCTCTGTATGACTATTGTAAATAAAAAAAAAAAAAAAAAATTATAAAAAAAAAAAAAAAGAATCCAAACACTTAAAATTCAAGCAGCTTTTATTTACTAAAGGCTTTTAATTGAGAAACAGCCTCTTTTTCAGTGAAACATTTAGCTTTAGTAATTGTGGCTTATGAATTTAAGCCACAATGTTTTTAATTGCTGTAGACATTTGCTCAACATCCGGTTTTATAGCCATTTAAATAAAGAGGTTTTGCCATAATAAAATGTGTATATTTGTTTTGAGTGGGTAACATCATTTTTTATGGGAGTGTATTTTATACAATGAAAGGCTTAAATTTAAGCCTTCTATAGCAACTGGTTTTCAAAATGTATAGAAAGTTGTAATCCCAGAAAGATTTGCTGCAGAAAGATGTGAGTACATAGAAGTATATGAATTGAAAGAAATCAAAATTATTTTCCCCTTGGAACCCTGATGGTATTTCTATTATATCATTTGCAAACTGTCAAGTTAAAAAAAAAAGGGTAATTTATGAATTGGGATCCCCAAACCACATCCTTCATCTTCCTCATCTCACCTTCTCTCTTACCCTTAACTTGGTCCATTCTTATCCTTATACCATGTGAGGATACTATAGTCACAGACTTACCTGAAGATTAGCTATTAGATAAGTGGGAAATTGTATTATTTTCAATTTCTGGTAACTTAGGTGAGGATAGACTGGTGAACTTAAAAAATAATTGTGAGTGGTATATTTTAGATGATTTTTAGATATTGAATATATGCATGTAGATAAATATACACATACATAATTGTCCACTTTCATGGACACTGAAAATCATTTCCAGAAATCCTCCATTCTACCACAATTTTGGGGGCTCACCACCTCCTCCTGGTATTTATGATTCCTTCTCAGCTACCTGTGATCTTACCTAAGAGAGCATACATGTTGGCAGTAAACTCACATGGTCAGATTCCCAGGAAAACAATATTCTTCTTTCAATTCATATGAAACACACAGCTTGGTCAGTAAGACTTAATATTTAGCTGTTTGAACAAAATTCCTAGGACTGACCGAAAGGCTGGTGTATCACTTGAGAGAAGCAGCATGTTAAAAAGAGAGTGGTGAGACCTAGATGGAAAAGAGAGTAACATTCCAAATCAAAGAATACATTTTAGAGATGTTGCTTAGTTTCTATTTGCATTCCCCTTATCCCTCCTTAAAATACCAAGAAGGGGTTCTAGGGATTATTTATAAAGCAGTTTAAAAGTATCCTGAGGGTTCTGATGGATGATCTCAAGAATCTCTTCCTCAGAATAATCTCCATGCATATGAGAAAAGGTAGTGATTGGTACTATTAATTGAGAAAAGAGGAAAACAAGTTTAGCCACACTGTGCTTTATTTTTATTTGTAAATTTTTTTCTTAATCCCCTAAAATCCAAACAGTATTTTAATTGTAGCCTCTCCAAAGCTCCATTTATTGTTTCCTTTAGCTTGTGCTTCCTTCAGCCTTGTTCCTGAAATTTATGCTATTGTCAGACATCCTAGATTAAAAATCTACGAGTATGGCTAGATATACTTAACTCTCTTTCTCTCTAGGTGGTCAACAGCCTTATCAAGGGTCCATCTCTTTTTTTGGTGATCTGTGTCTATGTAGATGTGTGCAAGTCACACACACAAACAGCAGGCACCGACTTCAGTGCCACTTTGCATCATCACCCCTATTAGGATTATCAGAGTATTGGAATTGTGGGTAAAAGAAGATCTATTTCTTTTCCAAAGGGTGAGAAAAATGGGAGGGTGTCAGGGAGAGGGAAAAGAGAGAAAATAAAGTGTGTGTGTGTTTTTTGGTAAGGGGAGGGAGGAAGAGAGAGGGGGAATATGAGTGAGTGTGGAGGGAGGAGGGGAAATGAAAGGATATTATATATTTTTTTGTATCTGTCATTTCCCTGCTATCTCCCATATGACTTCTTAATCCATCAGAATGCTGGGAAGATAATGTTTTGGGCGAAATAACATGAGAGAGAGGATAGACTCCCAAGGACCAATATCTTTATTGCTCGGAGGATAAACGGATTATGTCAGCCATTTTCTGTTGCTGACAGCTTTTCTTATTAACCGATTTTATTTTTTAATCTTCCAGGGAAGAAATATGGTTTTATGTCACAATAAAACGCCGGTCACATCTAATTCTGCCCTCAAACAAACAGATTTCTGAAAGCCTTGCAGAGAAATTTGAAATAACTTTAAAGAGGGGGTTTTTGGATAAAGTCTTTATCCAGGGGCTTGTTCAACTGCAGTGTAAAAGGTTTAGAGAGAGAGAAGAGGAGAGGGAGAGAGGAATAGAGGGAGGGAGAAGGGAAGAGAGAGAGGAAAAGGAGGAGAAAGGAAGACCTACATAGCTGTTTTGCTTGGTGATCTCTCTTCAGACACACTTGAGCGCAGTCAGGAAAATGCAGGCTGGATGAAAGGGGCTTGGGAAGGTGAGCAGAGGGACTGCGGGGCT
Organism: Nyctereutes procyonoides; assembly: GCF_905146905.1. Lineage (NCBI taxonomy): Eukaryota > Metazoa > Chordata > Mammalia > Carnivora > Canidae > Nyctereutes > Nyctereutes procyonoides. The sequence goes on from NW_026575042.1 coordinate 34,217,698, forward strand.
CCTGGGGGCTTTGGGTGTGGGAAGCTGCTGATGCACACTCCTCTGAAACAGACACTTGTTCCTCAGGTTTTCTGGAACCATTAGTAGTTGATGGCTTGTCTTTCAAGAACTATAAACAAATCAATGTGAGTTCTGTTAGGCATTTGGAGCTCAGAGGCAATTCTAGCCTTTTTTCCACGATTTCTTTGCCAGGAGACTTCAACCTGCTTGAGGATTTAAGTCTTGTGTTCCCCCCAAGAAAATCTTCTGTCAAACACCCCAGACAGCTCTGGCCTTTGCTTACTTCTGAAGGCTCACAGCAAGCACATAACCATCACTAATATAAAAAACTGCTCGTTTCTTCTCTTCTGTGTGGCACAAAGCAATTTAGCCAGACAGGCCCCCTGCCCACCAGGGGCTTAGCTCAGAAAACATCCTTAATTTGTGCCTCTAGCTTTGTTCAGTGCCCTGCTCACTGCAGACCCAGTACCTTGATTGATAATGATGGCCGAGTCTTACATCGTGCCCTGCTGGCAAGTTTTGGTGATTTAGGGCACTTTAAGAATCTGTTAAAAATAAATCGCTTGGATTTTCTAAGGTGTTGTTTTGTATAAGAGAAACTTGCTTTTCAAAAAAGCATTCTGAAAGTTTGGGAACTTAAAATTTGTCCTGAGGCAAGTCAGCCAGCCAGCTGTGAGAGAGGGGGAGATTCTGAGAGGAATGGATTGAGCCAAATGTCTCCATACCTGGGGGCAAAGAGTAGATTTTCTTGCCTCATTTCTTTACCCAAAGAGACAGAGAACTGGTAGAAATGGAGAGAGAAAGGTCACTTAAGGTCTTTGCATTCTGTAATGCATTCTGCAATGACTCTGTGCCAGGACTGAAGCAGAGGCATGAGTGGTCTCGAGGCATCGCTGCTTTGATCTGAAACAAGCCCAAACTGCCAGAAGTGCCATTGACTCTAAGCTGTGATTTTCAAAAATATTTTTAAATGCACTGGTCTTAAGTAAACATTTTATTGGCTTTGACATATGTATTATATCCATGTGACCAGCACTCCAGTCAACACCTAGGACACCTCTATCAACCCTAATCTAAATGGATGGTGCCCCATAGCTGTGCACCATACCATTTGCGGAGACATTTGTGGTAGGCCAGCAGGCAGCCCTGCTGAAGAGATGCTGGCACATGGGTAGTGAGTACATTATTGGCATGGTAATGCTAACAATTCTGGTTTTCAGTTTTCCAAGCACTTTCACATATGTTATTTTAGCATATCCTTCCAGACAATGAAGAGAATGATGTCATCAATGACAGTGACAATAATCCCAAACACTGGTAAATGTTCATTTGTGTCAAGCACACATATCGCTGCATTTAATCCTTTCATTAACCTTTTAAAGATGGTACTATTTTATTTATTTTTAAGTCGGTACTGTTTTATAGTTGAAGAAGCTTGAAGCAAAGACAAGTCAGTATTCGAGCCTGAGAATCTGCCTCCAGAAACTGCTTTCAGTGAAATATATGAAGTGTGAAAAGGGGAGATGACATATTAACAAGGGTCACACAGCCAATGCACTGGTGAATCTGGATCCCACACTAGGCTTTGTAAGCCTGCCTCAACCTACCCCTTCATCTTCATCCTCATTCTCTGCGCCGCCCCCCCCCCCCCCCCGTATATTTCCCACCCTGTACCTCTCTACACAGAACTGATTGGTCTCTGAGCTTACATCACCTTTCAGGCTTCTGTACCTTTGAATCTGTTCTTTCCTCATCTCCTATGGGGCAAATCTCACTCATTCTTCAAGGCTCCACTCCATTTAAACCCTGAATGCCCTGAAACCTCCATGTGGGGTTTACTCCCTTTTAAGTATCCCTTTACTATCCCAGTCAATCTACTGGCCATGCCCTTGTCTTTCCCAGTAGACTGTGAGCCTCTCATGGGCAGAGACTGTGTTTTTGTTTCTATTGCTGGTGCTAATATTATGCTTAACAAAGTGCCTAATTAAGTAAGTGGTTTTCCTTAAACTATTTTAATTAAAACATATCTTCACTTTTAAAGGGGAAAAAGTACTTGTGTCTATCTTCGGCCTCTGGTTTATACCTCATCACTTGACACTCATGGCTGTGTGACACCTGCACCAGGTAGAAGTGGTATGCCTACTTTAAGATTTCCTGTTCTGAGACACAAATGGTATTTTTTTTCAAAAAGTTTTAGATATTTTGCAAAATTTGTTAAAATTTCAGTTGAAAAGTTACAAAAATATCACAATGCAAGATGACTTTTGTTTATAATTCTATAACAAAAAGAGTGTGCTCACACCTGTTTGGCATCATTAAGGACCCTACCTCCTGCCAAGGAGTCTTACCCAGACTTTGCAATGTGTAGTTAGAAACATTCCTAAAATGCTCTATGCCATTATCCTGCTGTTCTTCACTTTCATGTGAACATCTCTGGGGCACTATTACAATGTTCTTTAGCTCAGGATTTCATAACTGATATCCCACATACACTGTTCTACAGGACATTAATAGGAGAGAAAGAGGGGAAGAGGGAGGAAGAAAGGGAGGTGGGGGGTATGGGGAGGAAGGAATGCATCCAAGGTCAAACAAGCGTGAAAATGCTGTTTAAATTGGTTTCTTAAAAGCAGTACTTTATAGGGCCTCCATTATGCATTATTTCCCATTTTCATTTGTTAAAACAGAGAACCCATTTTGGGCAGGCTCCAATAGACATCTCTTATAATACTGTGCCTGTTCTTAGTTTGGTAAGCATTATTCAACTCTTAAGCATAAACATCCCTTGGCTCCTTTTCCACCTCAAATCACATTCCTAGTTGTTCCTTTCATATATAAAACACTGTTCACCACAACCTACATTGGGTTATTCGGTCTCTCAGGACTAGAAAACTTTAGACTAGCTTACAAATGCCAGTATAAACTGTGGGCCTCTCATCAATACTAACTGACTGGCAGTGGTTGAGGCTGGGTCCTCATGCTGACCTCCAAAGGGAACCTGCTGTGGATCTATTGTCAGAATGACTGATGCCAAGGTGTGGGATCATGCAGAAGCCAAAGGCCTGGGGCCACAGTATCCAGGTAAGTTTGATGTGAGTCTTTGATACATTTGTAAACTGGGAGAACTATTTGGTCTTTTTCCAAAGAGTGAGACGCAGATGGCTTTTACTAGGTTCTCTTGCCTGTGGACCTCTAACTCACCAGTCCATCAAATACATTGTTGGTCAAACGTTTTAGTTTTCTCTTTGTTTAAAGTGGGAAATTTCAGGATAACTACTCTTTCACAGGGCAATTGAGATGACTGAGTGAGATAATGTCTTGAAAGCACCATACAGAGGGCTGGGCATGTAATAAATTTCTCTCTACATTTATTAAAAGCCACAATAAAAATAGCGGTGATAAAGTTTTTGCATCCCATTATTTGAGTCATGCTGCCTTTTGCCACTTTGCATCTCTTGGCACATAGTAAACATTTAGTAAATATTTTTTGGAATGAACGAATACTAGTTTACATGTCCTCCACCTTCATTGGCCAGTTTTTCTCTATACATATAATGGCAGGTTTTCTGTTTTTTGTTTCTGGAATCTTAATGCACCACTGTATTAATTTCCTAGGACTATCATAACAAAGTATCATAAACTGGGTGGCTTAGAACCACAGAAATTTATTCTCTCATAGTTTTCGAGACTAAAAATCCAAAATCAGGGCCATGTTCCCTCTGAAACGTTTGTGTGTGTGTATGTGTGTGTGTGTGTGTGTGTATGTGTGTGTGTGTATGTGTGTGTGTGTGTGATCATTCCTTGCTTCTTCCTAGTTTCTGGTGATGGTTGTTGATCCTTAGCTGTGTTTGGCTGGCAGTTGAATCTCTCCAGTCTCTGCCTCTATTGTCACATGGCCTTCCTTTTTGTCTTCACATGCTGGTGTCCTCTTCTTATAAGAGATTAAAGCCCACCATAATGACCTCATCTTAACTTGATTATATCTGCCAAGACCCTATATCCAAAGGCCACATTCACAGGTGCTGGATGTTAGGACTTGAACATAGCTTTTTGAGCGGATGCTAATCAACCAGTAACAATCACTATCTCTAGACTTTTTAAGTAAAATGACAGATGTCCCTAAGGTTTAAGCTATTATTAGTTAGGTCTTCTGTTTCTAGCAGCAAATGGGTCTGAAATGATATAACCGGGAAAAGACTAGAATCACAAGAATGCTCTTGGCGCTAGGTCCAAAGTACGGCAGGAATTAGGATTAACCAGGCCTGAGACATATTCCCCTCTGTCACTGGGACAGGGGGCAGAGGGATGTTAGAGGCAAAGTACTGAGATAAATATCATCAGAACCATATCTGAGGAAAGGCAGGGAAGGACAGTTCTCCAAAGGGAAGGTGAGGTAAGAGAGTGTAGCTACCTGAAGAAAAGGGAAAGCATGCTTAGCAGACATACATACCTCCTCTACAAATGAAGTGTCTAACTGTGGTGCTGCCTCTTAATGGAATATTATTCAGCCCAAAAAAGTGTGTTAATGCACATCTCTGTAATAACATGTGAAAATGTTTATAATAATGTTAACAGAAAAGTGTAAACAAGATTGTTTTCTAAATTTTCTTTAATAGAGATCCTACTTGAACAAGGAAAGTTTTAAAACATGAGATAAAAGTAGATGAGTCAATCTTGTGATTGTGATCTAGCTATGGCGAGAAGTAAATATGTTATTTGTATTGGCATAACACTGGATGATTTATTTAGAACAAAGAATTGATAGCAAAGTTTATGAAAAGCTCAACTTGCAAGCGAGGCAGTTGGCATGCAAAAAGGAACTTAATGAAGTATCAAGAACAAGAATTTTGACTGGCACAAAAGGCCTAAAGATTAGATGGGACTTCTCAGAAGCTAGTGGATTAAAAAGAGGCCCCAGGTCCTTCCTCTTAGCTATGTAACAGAAAAACAGTAGCATTGTCTGATAAAAGAAAATCGATACCCTCTCAGTGTAGGCTTAGGAAATAATGAACAAACCTAAGTAAATGCAGCGGCTCTGATTCAATTAAGCAGTTCTGCAACACCACCTGAAGAAGCTACTAGAGAGGAAAGACCAACTCCTGGAGGAGGTTTGACTGAGTTGGAAAAGTTTTAAAAAAAATAATGATTGCCAAAAATGAAACAAATTACACAACCAAAGAACTGTACATAATGTGGAAATATGGTAAAGAGCAAAAACAAGTCACAGGAGGCTAAGAGCAAAATCAAGTACAGAAGCCCAGAAAATCAAGGATATCTAAATATCCCCCAGAAAAAAGGTGGAAAACCATGTAAATAGAGGAAACTCATAAATAAAAGGGGCACTAGAGGAAATGGGAAAGACCAATCCTGAAACAACAAATTCATTACATGAAAGAAATGTCATCCTGCAAATCACAGAGGTCCAGAGAGTTTCATTTAAGAATAGTCCTCAAAGAAAGATTCCTCTTTCTTTTTTTGAAAGAAAGACAAGTTATCAAGAAAGAAAATAAAAGAAATTACAAGACAACTTGTATGTTTATTCTGAGAGTGTTGGAATAAGCCTGACTTTATTACTTCAACCCTCAGATTCTGAAGAAGAAAAGGACTTTGAAATAGCATGTGTGTTTGTGTGTGCTCATGCACGTGCTGGCATCAGGTTTGAAAAAACTGTATAGAGCAAAATGTAGAATTATTGAACTACGGTCATCTCCCCACTTACTCATTTCATGTCCCTTTTAGAGATTGAAGAATAGTACTTCATATGTAAGCCCCAAATGAAAATGGAGTTTTGCCCACATTTAGAAAGAAAAATGGTTTGCGTGACTGCTAGATGTGCAGGGGTGGGAGGAGGTGTTGGAGAGGTGGCTCTGGGAGACTTCCTGCTTATATTAGTTTCCTAACAAATCACCTAGTTAAGCTAGGTGGCTTAAACAAACAAACAAACAAACAAACAAACAAACAAAAAAAAAATGTATTCCCTCACATTTCTTGAGACCAGATAATCTGAAATCAAGGTACCAGCAGGGCTGTGTTCTTTCCAAATGCTCTAGGGACAAGTCCTCTATCCACTTCCTTTCCAGTCATTTGACTGGGGCCTGCCAAATCCAGTATGATTTCATCTTAACTTGATTAAATCTGCAAATACCCTATTTCCAAATACTGGCACATTCAGAGGTTCTGAGAGGACATTAATTTGGGGGTGGGGACTTTACTTAATCCAGTACACTGCTATTGAGACATTTTAGAAGAATCTGAATTCTATGGACAAGGGAGTAACACCAGTGATACTCCGTGCCCCCTGGTGGAGGAAGCCATGAGCAACAGAAGCAACAGACAAGGTTGAGTAGCAAGGACACACCATTAGGACAAGCTAGGATGGTCAAATGAATCTCAGCATTTGATGCCAGACAAGATGACTTAAGATGGGGCAAATAGGGATTTACAATTACTCTATGTTCTACTTCTTTTGACCACTCAAGAGCCTCTGAATGGATGGTGTCCTCTCAACCTTCTGAATCTTGAACTGCTTCCTCTCTTCAGGCTCTTTTGCATCAGAATAGAGATATAATGTAAAAAACTCTATGTGTATATAAGAGTTTTATACATGTATGTGTGTATACATATTCAAAACTAAAATGCAGTGTTGTAGTTAAGAGGGCAAAGTGCCAGAGAGATCAGAATTGGAACTATGATTTTGGTATTTGCTAGTTATGTGACCCTGGGAAAATTATTTAACCTCCTAGGCCTTAGCGTCCTGCTTTTAAAATGGGAGTAAAGATAGGAAATTCTTCAAAGGGTTTTTTGAGGATTTAAAGAAATTACACAGTCACCTTAAAAGGTTTTGAAGGGGAAGTTAATAAAACTTGACATAAATTTTGTATTAAAAGTAAGAAAAATTAGGAAGTATTTTTCTCAACATGACAAAGAGTGTTATTTAAAATAAGGCACTGAAGCCAGGAAAGCCCCAATCTGACAAATCATATGCCTATGTCAAAGAAAAAAAAGAAATATGTACAGTATGAGTGAGGAACATAACACCAGATACATATACTTTTGAAACAATGAACTGGATACTTTTCTGGTCCAATATCGAGTGATTACAATTTATCTAATTAGAGGTAGAAGACCTTAATAAATCAATAAGTGTGAAAGGAGAGGTACAATTTTTATTATTCACAGATGATGAAGGTCTCTTTGGAAAACCCCAAAGAATCAAATAAACTGTTAGAACCATTGCACATTCAAAAAAGTGGCTTTTTGTACTTTAATTCTTTGTACAGCTCTTATTTATATACCATACAAAAACATCAATGACCAACTGAAGATAGAATTTAAAACAACTGTTGGATAGGGTAGTAGCAGAGAAGTAATTGTATTCAAGATATATTTTGATGGAAATGTGATACAATTTATTGTTAAATTGCATGGGAGAAGTGGGGAAAGTATAATTTTAATAAGTTATATAGTACCATATGGACTGGATAGTACCAAGGACTCCTTTGTGAAAAATGTCAATTCTCCCCAAATTAATCTAGGTATAACTTTAGTTAGAAAAAAAGTAATGTTCACATGAGAACTCTAGTTCAGGTAATCAGAGGCATTGGCCTCTCTTTCTTGCCAATGCTTCATTGAAATAACAAGGTAATTATACAGATCCTACAAAGAATCCTATAAGATGGCACGAGCACATTAGAAAATTAAGAAATTACTGTAAAACATAAAACAAAAAAATTCAAATTGATGGCAATACTCAAGAGAGTGGAGGAATCTATAACTGAATGGAAGAGAAAATGATTTCTAAAATAGTATTTTGAGAAAAAGTCCCAGATCAGAGATAGTGGGGCCAGGAGCAAAAGCAGGATACTTAATCACAGAGTTATAAATGACTGCTCTTTTTTCCCAGAGTGTCTGTTGTAGCACCTGTCACTCAATTAAATCCATGAGTGAAGTTCTTTAAACAACTGGGAGGTTTTCCACTGTAGATGTCAGGAATGGTTATTGAGTCTGGAGAAAGTAGCAGGAACAGGCAGCTGCGGCACACGAGCTATCATAGAACCTATGCGTCTTGAGGCCAAGTCAGGGCAACAAAGGAGGAAGTAACCCTAAGGGGCTGAGTGAGCATGTGCAGTACCTACTCCTAGTCTGGTTCATCAATAGACATACCCTACTGCTGTGTGGAAAGAAGAGTTAGGGAGAGGGAAAAGAGAGGGTAGGAGTCACCACAAAGAAAATATTATTTATTCAAATAAGTAAAAAATTGTGAAAGGCAAAATACAACATACAGAAGATTAAATACCAGAGGAAACCATTTTTTTTAAATATATGGCATGGACAAAGGGTTAACATTTAATTACATCAAGATCTTACCAGCTATGAGAGAAAAACAAGCAATCCTCATGGTTCCCTCTGCCTGCAATGTGCTTCCTCTGGTCATATATAGCAAACTTCCCTCCTTTCAGATTGCAGCCCCAATGCCACCTTCTCTGACCAATCCACCTAAAGCATCCACTCTATCTCTGCTACTCTACCCGTATTTTAATTTTCTGCATACTTCTTATCATTAGCTGGTATCTTTATATACTTTTTCTTTTGTGTTTTCTGTTAGAATGTAAGTTTTATAAGGAGGGGGATAATGTTTTGTTTACTGTTTATCCTACACCTAGAATTCTTTACCTAGCCAAAAAGTTTCTAAAATGATGTTGTGAGGACTTATTTCAGATGTACACAAGATCAAAAAATTTCTAGTAGCAGACTTGCATTATAAAAACTGTTAAAGTCTTTCAGGCAGAAGAAAATGATGTCAGATGAAAATGTGAATCTACACAAAGGAATGAAGAAGTGGTTAACTATATGGATAATATATTGTTTCCTTATTATTTAAAGCTCTTTAAAAATAACTGATAATTTAAACAACAAAAAATGAAATGTGGGAAATATAACATTTGTAAAAGTAAAATGTATGAAAAAATAGGACAAAGTTTGGGAGGGGAAAAAGGGAACTATACTTTCATAAGTTTCTTATACTCAATGTAAATGATTATCACATCATGTGAAGGTAGACTGCAACAGTAAAAATGTATAATTAAAACCCAAGTGGTTTTTGACTTGAACGATTTTACTCCTTCTTTCCCTAGGGAGCATTTGGGAATGTCTACAGACATCCTTGATAGTAACGAATGAGGGTATGCTACTGGCATCTACTGGGTAAAGGCCAAGGATGCTGTTAAACATTCTGAAATGCATGGGACAGCATCCTACAAGGAATTTTCTTATTCAATAGGTCAGTAGTGCCAAGGTTGAAAAACTCAACTCAATTTAAATATTATTTATGGGATTTCAATTTTTAGAATCTATCAAAGACAAAATTAAGACTACTACTTTATTATTTGTACAATTGTGTAGTAATAGAAAAAATTAGGGAAGGAAGGGGGAATAGAGGTTGAATATAGGGTCAGAGTATTAATTTCATCACTCAACCTTAGAGGTATTAAGAGATACTCACTAACATACAGATGGCCAACAGACACATGAAAAGATGCTCAATATCACCATCATCAGGAAAATGTAAATCAAAACCATAATGAGATAACACCTCATACCTATTAGAATGGCTAAGATAGAAAAGATAGGAAATAAGTATTGATGAGGATGTGGAAGAAAAGAAACACTTATGCACTATTGGTAGGAATGTACAATGGGATAGCCACTGTGGATAACAGTATGGAGTTTACTCTAAAAATAAAAAAGAGAAATACTATATGATTCAGTAATTCCACTACTGGATATTTACTCAAAGAACATGAAAACACTAATTTGATAAGATATACACACCCCTATGTTTATTGCAGCATTATTTGCAATACTCAAGATATGGAAGCAATCCAAGTATCCATCAATGATGAATGGACAAAGGAGGTGAGGTGTGATGATGGAATATTAGCCGTAAAAAAGAATGAGATCATGCCATTTGCAACAACATAGATGGACTTACAGAGTGTAGTGCTAAATGAAATAAATTAGAGAAAGACAAATACCATAAGATTTCACTTATATGTGGAATTTAAAAAACAAAATAAATAAAAAGCAGAAACAGACCCATAAATACAGAGAACAAACTGATCATTGTCAGGGTAGAGGGGCAAATGGCCCAAATGGATAAAGGGGATTGGGAGGTACTGGCTTCCAGTTGTGGAAAAAATAAGTCACAGGGATGAAAGAGCATAGAGAATACAGTCAGGATGTAATAGCATTGTAAAGTGACAGATGGTAGCTATACTTATGGTGACCATAATATAAGGTATAGAGTTGTTAAATCACTATGCTGTACGCTTGAAATTAATGTGACCTTGTGTGTGAACTATGCTTCAATTAAAAAAGCTATAGTTTCCCTGTTTTTAAGAAACAGCACAAAAGATTCTAGGGTAAGGGAGGGAAAACTAAATGGAAAGTTATCAGAGAGGGAGACAAAACATGAAAGTCTCTTAAGTATAGGAAACAAACTGAAGGTTGCTGGAGGGGAGGTGGGTGAGAGGATGGGGTAACTGAATGATGAGCATTGAGGAGGGCACGTGATCTGATGAGCACTGGGTGTTATATGCAATTGATAAATTATTGAACACTAAAAAAGCCAACTATAATTTAAATAAATGTAATACACAGTGAAATTAAATGCATTCCCAAAAAAGGAAATGAAAAAAGAGAGAGATACTGTCTAAAATGGAGAAAATAAGAAATATAATTTAATGTATATCTTTTTAAAGTTATACAAGTACCAGTAGTTCTCACTTCACATGGTAGTTTGGGACGAAAAAAATAACTGTGCAAACTGAAATCATACAAAGTGACTTAATTATCAATGGAAAAAATTACATTTGTTCCATGGCCTCTCAAAGTTTTTATTAAAACCTTAAAAACTCTTAGGTTGTTTATAAATGTATTGGGAAATAAAAAATGATAAAAATAATATTTATTTAGACACTACAACTTAAAATATTGAAACATTGAGAAGTGTTTTATTTCTTTTTAAAAAACATTGTTGGGGGCATCCCCAGTGGCACAGCTGTTTAGTGCTGCCTGCAGCCCAGGGTGTGATCCTGGAGACCCAGGATCGAGTCCCGCATTGGGCTCCCTGCATGGAGCCTGCTTCTCCCTCTGCCTGTGTCTCTGCCATATTCTCTCTCTCTCTCTCTCTGTCTCTCTCTCTAATAAATAAATAAAATCTTTAAAAAAATTGTCAAGAGAAGTTTGAATACTGATTGCCTTCTTACAATATGAAGTGAGAATCTTTCCTGTCTTGACAAAATGGCCTACTCCTTTTTAAGTTGAATCAGCTTCCAACATTTATCCTTTTTACTTTTGATGTCATGAAATATCTCTGAGAGTTCCTTTAATATGAAGTTTTTGCTGTGATTTTCTGGGCCATCTTCATCCTTTTCATCATAAACACCCATTTATACCCATAAATTTGCCTTCATTAAGTTCTTTAGGCAGCATATCTAAACTATCTTGAATGGCAGCAGTGTCAACATTCCCATAGTCAGCTATTTATTCTATAACTGCTTACATTTGATTTGAGTTTCATTTCCAGTGTTAGCACTTTTCATTCCTTTGTTTCACTTTTGTTTTCATTGGTCAATTCCTCTTTGGATTTTCCTTTCCTCTCCCTCGCTCCCTCCCTTCCTCCCTCCTTCCCTCCCTACCTCCCTCCTTCCCTCCCTTCCTTCCTTTTTCTTTTCTTTTTTTAAATTTATTTTTTATTTATTTTCCCTTTTCTTTATTTTTACTTAAGGACACTTGTAGATGGAAAGGAAGGAGATGGAGAAACATTTTATCATGCCAGTGGTCTCAAAAGAAAGTTGGGATAGTAACACTTCTATCAGACATAGCAGACTTTAAAGCAAAGAGTATAACAAGAGATAAAGAAGGACATAATATCATAATAAAGCGAATAGAAAAAATAAAAATATATATAAAATAAAAACCATAATAAAGGGGACAATCCAACAAGAAGATATAGCAATTGTAAGCATTTATGCACCTAACATGGTAGCACCAAAATATATTAAAAAATAACAAGCATAAAGGAACTAATTGATAATAACACAATAATAGCTAAGAAGTTTAATGCTGCACTTGCATCAATGGACAGATAATCTAAGCAGAAAATAAACAAGGAAACAATGGCTTTGAATGACACAGTGGACCAAATGGGCTTAACAGATATATTCAGAACATTCCATCCTAAAACAGCAGAATACACATTCTTTTCAAGTGCACATGTAATATTCTCCAGGAAAGATTACATATTAGGTCACAAATCAATTCTCAACAAGTACAGAAAAGATTGAAATCATAACATGCACCTTTTCTGACCCAAACCCTATGAAACTAGAAGTCAAGTGCAAGAAAACATTTTGAAAGACCACAAAAACATGGAGATTAAACAACATGCACTAAGCAATGAATGAGTCAACCAGGAAATCAAAGAAGAAATAAAGTACATGGAAACAAATGAAAATGAAAACACATTGGTCCAAAACCTTTGGGATGCAGCAAAAGCTGACCTAAGAGGGAAATATATAGCAATACCGGCCTACCTTAAGAAGCAGGAAAATTTTCAAATAAGCAACCTAACCTTACACCTAAAGGAGCTAGAAAAAGACAAAAAAAACAGCCTAAATCCAGCAGAAGGAAGGAAATAATAAAGATTATAGTAGAAATAAATGATATATAAGCCATATAGAACAGTTCAATGAAAATAAGAAGTGCTTCTTTGAAAAAGTTAATAAAATTGAAAAGAGAAAGGACTCAAATAAATAAAATCACAAATGAGAGAGAGAAATAACAACCAACAACATAGAACCACAATTATGAGAATATTATGAAAAACTATATGCTAACAAATTAGGCAACCTAGAAGAAATGGATAAATTCTGAGAAACATATAAACTACCAAAACTGAAACAAGAAGAAATAAAAAACTTGAACAGATCAATAACCAGCAAAGAAATTGAATCAGTAATCAAAAAACTCCCAACAAACAAAAGTCCAGAACTAGAGAGCTTCCCAGGCAAATTCTACCAAACATTTAAATACTTAATTCCTATCTTTCTCAAACTATTCTAAAAAATGGAAAAGGAAGGAAAACTATATGGCTGTATAATAACACACACTACATCTTTTTTATCTGTTCATCTATGGATGGATACTTAGGCTGCTTCCATAATTTGACTCTTTTTTTTTTTAAAGTAGGCTCCATGCTCAGTGTGGAGCCTAATGTGGGGCTTGAACTCATGACCTGAGCTGAGATGAAGAGCTGGATGCTTAACTGCCTATACTACTGAGGTGCTCCCATGATGTGACTCTTAACCATAGGAAACAATCTTATGGTTACTAGAGGGGGACAGATGGGGGATGCGTGAAATAGGTAATGGGGATTAAGGAGTGCACTTGTGATGAGTACCAGTGATGTATGGAAGTGTTGAATCACTATATGATACATCCAAAAATAATATGACACTGTATGTTAACTAACTGGATATAAGTAAAAACTTAAAAGAAAATAAAGCAAATAATCTTGGGTTAGAACAAGAAAGAAAGAAAGGAAGGAAGGAAGGAAGGAAGGAAGGAAGGAAGGAAGGAAGGAAGGAAGAAAGAAAGAAAGAAAGAAAGAAAGAAAGAAAGAAAGAAAGAAAGAAAAAGGGAGGGAGGGAGGGAGGAAGAGAAAGAAAAGAAAAAAAAACTAAAGTCCAGTTTAAAATTCCTTTCTGCCTTTCAATCCTCAAATCCTGCTTTGCAGAATCAACCATCATCCTGATGTCTATCACCATAAATTACTTTTTTCTGTCCTTTAAATGCACATAAACAGAATCAAACAATGTGTACTTTTTTGTGTGTCTGACCTCTTTCACTTAACATATTGTTTTGAGGGCTTCATCCACCTTGTTGCAAGTATCAGTAGTTCCTTTTATTTAATTGCTAAGCAGCATTGATACTTGATTAAAAGTTAAAATATGTTCATAGTAAGACATTTATGATCTACAAAAGTAAAAGGAAAATTTTCTGAATTCTGTCCTTTATACTCTTCACAAGAAACCGTTATCAATAACTCTCATTTAGAAATTTTCCCTGGATACATAGACTATTTTTAATCCTTCCAACAATCCTGGACAGATGACTAATGCTTATTTTCAGTTTTCTTTTTTGAAAATAGAATAAACTCTTTCTTAAAAAAAGATTTTAAAGTAATCTCCACACCCAACATAGGCCTGAACCTACAACCCTGAGATCACACTCCACTGACTGAGCCAGCCAGGTGCCCTTAGAATAAACTCTTGATTAACTTCCATTCTAATAGAGAACTCACTGACCTTTCCAAACATCACACTCCACTTCCTATCCTTTCCCATGTTAGTTGTTGGCAACTAGTCCTTCTAACTTATTAGGTCAAACATCTTGTGATCATCTCTGGCTCCTCCTTTTGGATACTCCATCAGTAAGCCTTTGTCAACCCTACCTTTAAAATATCCAGAATCTGATCACTTTTCATCCTTTCTACTCCTACTACCCAGTCAAACCATCATTATTTTTTACCTGAATCATTGTGATCTCTTCCCAAAGGTTTTCCATTTTATTCCTCCTCCTTTCTCTTATATAGTCCATTCTCTATAAAAGCAGCCAGAGCAATCATGTGAATACCTAAGTTAGATCATGCCATATCTGTGCATGAAACTCCCCAGACTTCCTGTCTTAGAGGACAAGTCCTCACAATGTCATATAAGACCCTGCATGATCTGTCTCCTCCCTTACCTCTCTGATTTTATCTTCTATTATTCTTTTCTGCACATATTCCCTGTTAGCTACACTTGTCTCTCTAACTCTCAAAGACCCTACACAAGCTCCCACTAAAAACCCTTCTCCAGATACCAAAAAGCTTACTACCTGACCTCCTTCAGGTTTTATTTTGCTCAAATGTCACCTATTCAGCCTGGGCCATTTTTGACCACCTCAATGAGAATTACAACATTCTTTTCAAAATGTTCCACTGTCCTTCCTTATTTTTCTTTATGGCATTTGGTGCTACCTAATATAGTATAAATATACTATTTATTTTATTTATCTGTTTATTGTGTCTCCCTCTGCTGAAATGTAAGCTCACTCAGTAGGTAGTTTTGTCTCTCATTTGCTGCTGTATATCTAGTACTTAGAACAGTTTTGGCACATAATAGGTACTCAATAAATATATTTTGAAAGAATACGTGGTGTTTGATGAACTATAAAAGAGCCAGGAACTTCTTGTTTGATACTTTTTCTTTAAAATACCCTTGGAGTTTAGAAAGTTGCTTCTATTTAAAGTTGCTGCTTCTGGGCAGCCCTGGTGGCCCGGCAGTTTAGTGCCGCTTTCTGCCCTGCCCGGGCCTGATCCTGGAGATCCGGGATCGAGTCCCACGTCGGGCTCCCTGCATGGAGCCTGCTTCTCCCTCTGCCTGTGTCTCTACCTACCTCTCTCTCTCTCTCTCTCTCTCTCTCTCTGCCTCTCATGAATAAATAAAATAAAGTCTTGTAAAAAAAGTTGCTGCTTCTAATTTTTTTTTGCCAGAAGAACATATTATCCACATGATTCCCTAATGCTAACACTTGCATCGTTATATACCATTGGGGTTTATTTTCTGTTCAACACGCCTCAGGAAGAATAGAAATAAAATCAAGAGTCAACAAAAAATCTATTTATGGGCAATTCCTCCTCTTTCACTTACTTGAACTTTCATTTATGCCCTTTATTTTGTTGAAACAGATTGGATTTACAAATTATGTCCTCAAGAATAAATTTTCTATTTATGCTTCTTTTTTTAAAAAAAGGGTTTATTTATTTTAGTGGGGATGGGGCAGAAGGAGAGAGGGTCTTAAGCAGACTGCCTGCTGAGCTTGGAACCCAACTTGGGGCTCTATCTCATAACCCTGAGATCATGACCTGAGCCAAAACCAAGAGTTGTACACTTAACTGACTGCACCATCCAGGCACCCCTCTCTTTATGTTTCTCTGTCTGCAATTCTACTGGTTGCCACAAGTGAATAATGGAATTGCTTGAGATAGTGGTTCTCAAGCTAGAATGCATATCAGAGTCACTTGTGGGATCCTCTAAATCTGTTGAATCTGAATTTCTCAAAGTAGAGCTTGAAAGTCTCCATGTTTGATCAGTTCAATAATTTTTAGGCAGTCAGTCTAGCACCTAGACATAGACTGGCTCTGGAGAAACCCTAGGTTGTGTAGCAGTTATCTACTGTTAGAATTGCTGCAGTTTGAGAAAACTGAAGCAGTTAGGGATGCCCTTGAGATCCACTCATATCTTATTTTCTAGATAAATCTAAACGATGTTTAAGAAATTAAAATTTGTTTATGAAATACCATGCTTGCATTTCAAAAAGAACACTTCTTGAAGACTTAATGAAGTAGAGTGCATAATTACCTAGTTCAAACCACAGCAGTCACAGTCCTAGAGATTTATGGATGCTGCCTCTGTAACAGACATTTCTCAAGTTTATCATTCAGTGCATTTGAATGTGGCAGAGTGGGCATGGGGGGCATTAGAAATAGAATGCCCCCCCACCTCCACTCTAGGTTTCACTGGATCACCCAAACCCAGGAGCAGCACCAAGGGGCTGTTCAGTTTTCCATAGATTTCCTGCATGCAGCTTCTTCAGTTCCCTTCTCTCACCACCCTCCAGACCTGCCAGGGAATAGAGACATCTCAGTCCATTACCCCAGACCCTCTTCCCTATTGTCTTCTTCCCTAGGATTTTCTGCACTAAAAACCTCTTCTCCTTCTGTCTTTGCCAATAAAATACAGATCTTCATGGGCAGCTAAAGAACATAAATTATACCTTGGTTAAGGAAATAATTCTGAAAGAAATAAAAATTTCCTAGCATTTCTCAGATTTTTTCATGGCTTCAATTCTGTGCAAGTATGTATTTGCTTAGTAAATTTTACTAACAACATGTTTTATGTCATCTATAAGCCCTGTGTAACTTACTAGTAATTCTCCTATTGGGAGTCTCTCCCTCTCTCTTTCTCTCTCTTTCCCTCTCTCTCTCCCTAAATGTTACCTTTACATTTTGCCTGAGTTATAAAAAATAAATCTCTCATTTGCTGCCCATGTTAGGCAGGATGAGAAGACATCATTCCAAGGTATAATAACATCTTTAAGAAATAAAATTTCTTCACACAAAAAAGAACACCCAATTCTATCCCATTTAATCATATAATTATGTTCATTTTACAGAAAAGAAAACTGAGGATGGAAAGAAGTTGGGAAACTTGCTCAAGTTCAGCAGCACAGCAGGATTCTAACGTAGGGAGAAGAGATTCCACAGTCCACCATTGCATGGTATTTCCTTCTTCCTCCAAAAGGAAGTGGAAACATGTCTAGGTTAAAAGTGATTAATAGGGCCTTTCCCGGGATGCCTGGGTGGTTCAGTGGTTGAACGTCTGCCTTTGGCTCAGGGCATGATCCTGGAGTCCCGGGATCGAGTCCCACATTAGGCTTCCTGCATGGAACCTGCTTCTCCCTCTGCCTATGTTTCTGCCTCTCCCTGTGTCTCTCATGAATAAATAAATAAAATCTTTTAAAAAAATAGGGCCTTTCCATTATTTTATGTGGTAACTGCTCACCATTTGTTATTTCATCATCACTGATTGCTGACACTCAAACTTCAACCTGCCTGTCTCTGGTC
The DNA here is from genome assembly GCF_905146905.1 of Nyctereutes procyonoides. Taxonomy (NCBI): domain Eukaryota; kingdom Metazoa; phylum Chordata; class Mammalia; order Carnivora; family Canidae; genus Nyctereutes; species Nyctereutes procyonoides. The sequence continues at coordinate 34,235,426 of NW_026575042.1, forward strand.
TAAGAGCAGAAGTCTCTAATTGAGATGTTCCTGCTATGTGGCAGGACTTGAATTTTTGTGACTCTTTTCCTAAACACAATCTCTTTAAGGCCTCTCATCCCTGTTGGATGAGATGCCTCAATTGATCTGTTTACAGTGTGGCATTTATGGGTGGATTTTATGGAATCCAAGAATTGGGTTCTTACTGCTTTGATACTTGTCTGTTTTTGTTTCTTCAGCCTACTAGCCACTTTCCAGTACTGAAAGAGTCCAGTTTGTTTTCCTCATTAGCCTTTTCAACAGCTCAGATCAGAACATCACCAGTATTACTCTAAGCTTTGGCGTTCTTTGATAACTATAAAATGGAACAAAAGACCACCATCCCATCTAGGAGCAAATTCATAAATGTGTACTCTATTTGAACTTCTATAATTCTGTGAATATTCTGTTAGCCTAAAAGAATTCTGTTCTTTTAAACCAAGAGTTCCCTAAATAAATGATTATGCTTTTAAATTTCTGAGTGTAATACTTCCCGGGGAAGGGAATATTAAGATAGGCTACTTTATGCAGCAGCAACAAAAACAGCAAAAGATTAGTGGTTCCTAGCAGTAAGTATCTTTCTCTGCTCATTCTACAGGTTGGGGACTCTACAGCATGTCGCCTTACTTCAGGGCCCAGGCTGAGGAATTATCTACCATCTTGAATGTTGCTGCTAGTCAGTGGCTTTGGAATCAGACAGAGTCCATTCCATGATTTGTTGTATGAATACACTGCTTTTTCTGAGCAGACAGGTGAGGGATGGACCATGCCATCCCCTAGCAATATCCAAAAGCCTACAGTTATATCCAGAGAATAACAGCTGTTTTTTAGTGTGTCCCCATGGATTTGAAGACTGGAATCATGTTTTGGCAGAGGCCAGCTGGTTGTTAACATAACTGTTTTCTTTTTATCTTGGGCACACAACCAGACTCTACACAATTAGATGTGGCCATGTGACTGAGGTCAAGTATAGAAATTAGAATGAAAGTGATGTACATATATCCAGGATGGACTGTTTTATCTTCTGCCCTTCCTTCTTCTACAAACCTAATACAGACAAGCATTGGTGGCCTTGGAAGCCATGTGTTGAGGACAGAAGAGTCACAAGGTGGAAGGAGCTTTGGTCCTTAAATCATTGCTTGGAGGAAGGTCCCCTGCCCATCAGGAATAGTCATTTTGGATTTCACTTGCGCGCGCACACAGACACACACACACACACACGCACACACACACACACACACACACACACACTTCTAACATGTTTGAGCCATTCTTCTTTTTAGCCTGATTATTACAGCAGTCAGAATATCCTCAATGAATACAGGGATCTTTGACAAGGTGTTGGTGAACTGGTGAAGAGACCCTCCGAGGAGATAGTTTGCGTGCAGATTTTGGCAGAAGATTCTACAATTATAGAAAGGATGGTAGGAGAGGAGGACTCAAAGAAGAGCAATGGTTCTCTTTTGGATATTCAGACCCCAGCCCAACTCTACCCATTGGGAGAAAGTTTGATGGTCTGGAGTGAGGAGTGGGATTCTCCTCACTCTTGTATGATGAACAGTCTTAGGCCCTCTAAAGAACCTCAGTGCCTCAGTGACAGTGAGCTGAGTGAACAGTCAGGTAACAGCCAGGTCAATGTGAGGCATTTTGTGCCTTCAAAATTTTGTTTGCCAAAAAAACAAACAAACAAACAAACAAACAAAAAAAAAAAACAACCAAAATTTTGTTTGCCACATGTTGGGAATCTCCACTCCTAGAGAAGTTCTTATGAGCTTTAGCTTTGATTCCAGAAGATTCTGTTAAATTGGATATCAATTATGAAAAAGCATAATTAATAAACTGAAAAGCAAGGTTTAACTAATGGGCAATGTCCACAATATGAGAAAGCCAGATGTGAACTGGGAGAAAGCAGGGCACAGCAAGTCTATCTGGGCACCTCAGTTTCAGTCCTGGCCTGGCCAACTTGATGTATTATTTTATTATTATTATTTTTTGATGTGTTATTTTAAGCAAGTCCTTGGTAGCCCCATTCTCCAACTTCCTCTTTTCATTCCTTGTTTCTCTCAAGACTCAGCCCTGATGTCACTTCTTCCTGGAAGTCTTCCCTGATTGCAGCCAGGGTTTAATACCCTGGTCGGGCATGTGCGCCTCCTTCATGCTCCCACAGAGGACAGCTGCACCATAGCACCATGACCATGTCTCTCCAAGTGGACTGGATATTCTTGGTGGCAGGAACTGTGTTTTACTGGTGGATCTTTAGCATGTGGCCCAGGGTCTAGCATACCAAAGGTGTGTTAGTTTCTAACACATTAGAAACTTGTTCTGCTGGAGATTTGCATCCCACATAAAGAAGAGATCAGGGCCATCCTCATTTAAAGACAGAATCTGAGTTGGAGCCTGAAGGAAGCAGGAGAGGAGGGAACAGGAACTCCAGAGAACCATGTGGCAGGGCCTGACACTGGATCTGAAATAACTTTCACAGGGCAGTGGGATGGGCAAGAAGTCCTTTGAGTCTCAGGTGGTATAAGCCAGTTGCATTTCCATTTGGACACTGGGAAAGGGCTGGTGGAAATAGGATCCTGCACTATTGTCCCCAGGAATGCCCTGTCACCTCCAGAGTTGTCTGGCTGCTATCCTCAGGCATCCCTATGCTATCATCAGCAATGCCAGTGTCCAGGGGGAAGAAATAAATAAATAAAGTTATATTAATATCATCTCCATTAGAAACACAGGAAATAAATTAATGTTTGCCAAATGGGAAAAGAAAAAATCAATAGGGAAAGAAATATTATTTTTAATCTTCTGAGAAGGTTTTTATAAACAACAGAAAGGGAAAAAAATAAAAACCATGAAAAAGAATCTGCCATCATCCTTTTAACCTTTATTTATTATCACTCATTCTACATCATCCTGAACTGCATGATAATTTAAAATTTCATTTTAATTTCAATGTATCATATAATTCAACCTAGCCTTTTACAGCATATTTTTTTTTACTGAAAACTTTTTAAATGTCTCAAAAGGAAATACAACCAGGGGGAGGGGGGTAAGAAGTCCTGTAACCTTCTAGAGTAGTCATTTAATTTCTGAGATTAAAAGGTCTGTGCAAAAATATGATAACACTAAAAGCAACAAACATGACCAGTGTGCATGTTCCTTAATGGCATGCCGACTCGTGTGGAGTGGCTGTGGCTGGCTTCTCTCTGTGTTCTTCTAGGCTTTCATTTGAATTCAAATTATTTTAGACTCTGGGCCATTTTGGTTGTTTTAGAAGAATATTTCTTCACTTGTTTCTACTATGTTTGATCCATTCTGAGATGGTGGCGTCTCCTTTCTGGGACTTGTCCTATAGTTCCTGCCTGAGAGATTTCTAGAGTTTCAGAAAATACTCCTATTTGTAGCTAACATTTATTGAGTACATACTCTGTGCCAAACACTTAGTCAAGTGTTGCAAATGCTTTTTGTTTTTAGTGCTCACCACCCTATGAGACAGGAGACTTTATTGTCCTCTTTTCACAGGTAAGGAAACTGAAGGTCTGAGAGGTTAAGTAACCTGCCAGAGGTCACATAGCTAGGGAGTAGTAGAGATTGGAACACAAGCCCAGTGGATGCCAAAGCTATGCTTTTAGATTCATCAAAGGGGGCTGACCAATGGGAACAAGAGAGGTACTAGGCTTCCTTCTTCACATTATCTCACCTAGGCTTCTGCACCAGACATACCCCTCTCCCACGGCTCTGTTGGGAAACTTATTTTCTAAGAAAAAAACTTAGTAGGGGGAGCATGCTGTGCGTGAGCCTGGCTATGGAGTTAGGCTGGACCTGTAATATGGTCGCTAACACCTACACTTTGCCTGCATTCTTCTTCCCGGGCTCACAGTCTTGGCCTTGGCTCTGTTCTTATCATCCTGTTGTTTGTGGGCAAGTCTGAGTTGGCCTGTATTACCAATGCCAGAGATGCATGCTGCCTGGCTCAGCAGGTCAGCAGGTCATCTGACTGTTTATTGCTTTCATTCACTGATTTACTCACTAAGGCATTGTGCTAGTTGGGATAGGTTAGATTATGCTGAAATAAACAAACCACTCCTCAAAGCTCAGGGATTTAAAACAGGAAAAATTCACTTTTTTTTTCCCGATATATATCCAATGTGAGTGATCAGGGCTTTTTCTCAGCTTCCATCTTGATGTGTGCTTCCCTGACCTCTATAGCAGGGGGAGGGGGCAGGAATGTGATGAATCATGCACTGGCTGTTCATGGTTCTGTTTGGAAATGATACGCATCGCTTCTACTTCCATCTCATTGGCTAAAACCAGTCACATGACCAAATGCATCTGGAAGGACATTAACTGGCATATTTGTGAACACCCTTGATGACAGCCATGATACTACTGTAGGCACTCTGATAGAGAAAATATTCTAGCAGGGAAGAGACTTAATGAATCTGTGAATAATTTTAAGCAGAATTAAGTGCTACGAAAAATTGAGGAAAACTTTTTCAGAGAAGGTAGTTAGGAAAGACCTCTGAGAACATGACATTTGAGTTGAGAGTTTCAGTGAAGAAATGACCCTCAAAATCTAGGGAAAGAACATTTTAGGAAAAAGGAACAGCAAGGCCCTGAGGTTAGAATAAGCATCATATGTTTGAAGGACAGCTGGAGAGACCAACTGGCTAGGGTATAGTGAAGCAGGGAAGGTGGTTATGGACAAGGGGTGGAGGGAGCCAGACCATGGAGAGCCCTGTAAGGCCATGATTAGGGTTTTGAATTCTAATTCAAGTGTGATGAAAAGCTATCAGAGGGTCCTTAAACAAAGGAATGATGGATTTGATTTACATTTTTACAAAGATCATTGGATCATTGGACTATTCTGAGAAGAGATGGTACCTGGCTAAAGTAAAGGTCGGGAAACCACTCCAGAAATGACTGTGTCAGTCTTGTGTCCTCTTCTCTTGCCCTGAGAGCCCAGAGACAAGCATCAATAGTTTGGACCTTTCTGTTCCTCAGAACCCCTCTCCTTAGCCTTCATGGAGGTGAGGCCTGGGTTGGGTAGGGGGCTCACTGAAGGGATGTGTGTCTTCCTCCTACCACCCATCTCAGAATTTGCAAGGGAAAAATGACACTCATATGCCAGATCCCTCCTGCTAATTCCAGAATATAGAAGACATGGCAATAGGGAGTGATTCGAATCCTGTGGAAACTGTTTACTGTGGCTGGAGAGCCATCCCCACATTTGACTGCCACAATTTTTCTCCTTAATCATGCTTGAAAAATAAATTCCTTGCTTTTAAAAAAATTATAATTTTTAAAACTCCTGAACATTAATTCGCTTAATGCTGCCCTGTCACAGATGATGTGTTTCACCTGATGGTTTGGCACAAGAGATGGGCAGAAGGCACCTCATATATTTGTGTCAGGCTTCATTGGCAATGACGTTTGTCAGGGGCTGTTTAAGTGACAACCACAAAACACCTGATTATATACCTAGAATTACCTATTATGGCAGAGCAGCTCACGCCTCTATCTGCCATCAGTGATTTGTATGTTTCAGTTGAAATGGGCATGAAACAAATCTGGAAGGAGGTAGATATCCAAATTAGTTCTCTGACCAACATTTCACAATGAAAACAGGCCTCTTGGCTGAAAGTTTCTGTGTGGCAAATATACTAGAGGCATTTGCTGTTTTTCTTCTTTCTTCCTTCTGCCCATGTATAAACCTTTGGGCTCAGTGAAACCCAGGGGAGGGGCCCTGGCTGAGACACTGCAAATGAATTTCAATTAGAAAAGATTCTTTTCTATTATTGCCAAGTCTGCCCTAAATTCAAGTTCAACCCTTAAGACCAGAAAAGACAAATAGTAAAACCTTACATTTGTATAGAACTCAAATATTTTCCCAGATCTAAATCTGAATTAGTATGGAAACAAAAACAATGCATTAAAGTAGTGCAGAATAAATTAAAAAGGGAGCAAATTTATAACCCTACCATGATCAGAAGCATACTACAGTGAATCCAGTGCTTATTTTATTCTTTAAGTTGATTGTTTTGAATAGGTAACATATTTACATGTTTTAAAAATTAAAACAATATATGTCTGTACCTGGAGCAATAATAATTTCAGGTTCCATTATTTTGTCCGTTTGTTTGTTTTGGAATGTTAGATTTATAGAAGAGTTGCAAAGAGAGTACAGAGTCCCTATGAACTGTTCACCCAGCTTCCGCTAATACTAACATCATCTATAACTGTAGTACTTCTGTCAAAAATAAGAAGTTAACATTGGTACAATGGTACTGACTAAATACACACTTTATTCAGATTTCATCAGTGTTTCCACTGATGTCCTTTTGTCTCCTTGAAATCTGACCCAGGATATAAGTTGGCATTTAGTTACTGTATGTATCTCTTTAGAGTTCTCTGCTCTGTGACAGATCTTCAGTATTTCCTTGTTTGCCATGACCTTGACAGTTTTGAAGAATCCTGGCTAGATATTTTGTAGATCCTCAGTTGGGATCTGCTTGATGTTTTGTATGATCATCGGTTTGGGAGTAGACTGCCACAGATGAAGGCCATTCTTGTACCATATTAGGGGCACACAACACCAGTTAACATTCACTTGGTTAAGGTAGTGTCTGTTGCCTTTCAGATTTCTCCTCCATAAACTTATTATTTTTCCCTTTCCACACTCTGTCCTTTAGACCTGTGTTATTGAGTCCAGGTCCAACTGTAAGAGAGGGGAATATCTACACATATTACTTGAAATTCTTTTGTAAGGGAAATTTTGTTCCTTATTCTCCCATTTATTTATTCAATCATTTGTTTATGTAAATATGGAGTCATAGATATTCATTTCATTCTTTGGGTTATAATCCAATACTATTGTAAGTAATTTTGTTGTGCAAGGCCATAAAGCAAAGCTTGTTGTTCCAGCTGTGGCCACTGGGAGCTCTTTCCAGTTGGCTCCCTGGTCCTTTTGACATGACTCCACTGTTAACTCTTTCTTTTCCCTCCTAGACTTAGTAGTTGGACAAAGCTAGGAAATATATGTATTGTATACTAACCCATGCATATACACAGATCTCTCTTTCTCAAAATAAATGAGAGTTCACACCAGTATTGTGCCTCTAACCCCGCACCACAGGATCTAGTCTAGCCTTTTTTTCTTGATTATTTATGACTCCTTTCCATGACAGTGAGGAAACTGGCTCCTGTTGTCTGCAATGTCTTTCTTTATTTGTTCGATCCTAAAATACATGTAGTCATGACTGTTAACCTATATGTCTATCAGAAATAAATTCATCAACTACAGTATAGTGTTTATGTACAATTCTTTTTATCTCTAGCCTTAGTTTCCAGTCCAGACATCATTTTCAAAGCTACTTATGTTAGTTCCCTTTTACTTTATCCCCTTCAGCGAATGTGTGTCAAGCATTGGTCACACAGTTAGATTCATCTATCTCAGTCTGCATTCTATCTTGGGATCCCCCAACAACCTAGTTTATTGTTTATTAATGAGTACACAGTGAAGTTCATACTTTGTGGTACACAGTTTTATGAATTCTGACAAATGCACCCACCGCCCTAGCACTACATAGTCAAAATGCCCCTGCGTGGCCCTTTGTAGTCAGACCTTCCCTATCCTCCAATCTACAGCAACCACTGATTTGTTTTCTAGCCCTATACTTTTACAGATACTTTTGAAAAAGTTTCTCTATTTTAAAATTCAGATAGTTCCTTGTTATGTGGGCTTAGGTGCACCACAGACCACACCCTCTTAATATTGCATGTGCGAGCAGCTACACCACCCATAGTAGGAAAAGAGATGGAGCACAGTGTGGGCTGCAGTTAACCTGCTGGAACACACACCCAGCTCCCATGCTTACTACCTGTGAGGCTTTAATCAAGTTTTACTAAACATTTCAGTACCTTGGTTTCCTTTTTTTTCTGAAATGGGGATAATAGAAGAGACTAGGAAGATGGTAAAGTAGGAGAACCCTAAGAACACTCACCCCATCCCACAGATACAACTAGATAACACTCACATCAGTGTAAATAATCCAGAAATGACCTGAAGACTGGCAGAAAAACTCCACAACTAATGGTAGAGAAGAGACCACACTGAAGAAGTTAGGAAGCACAGAGATGTGGTGCAGAGCTAGCCAGACTGCAGGCCATCTACAGGATGGAGGGAGCTGTGGGTTCAGAGATGAAAGAAACAAACCCTCACACCAGGGAGCCTGTGCAGGGAAGATGAATCCTCATAATATTTGGTTTTGAAAACTAGAGGGGCTGAATTTTGTGAGTTCTTACAACCTGTGTCATGCTGGAACTTTAAAAAGTCTGGACCTTTAAAAATTAGTGGTCTCAGCTCTGGGAGAGCCTGGACAGTGAGAGGACACTGAGGTCCTCACTGTTAAAGAGATAGCATAACAAACAGCCCGGTGGAGTTATAGCATAAAAGCAGCAGTTTGAAAAACACATGGAGCATATGGGAGGGAGAGTTATTTACTAATCTCAGAGCATGTGCTGGAGAGATAGAGATCTTTGGGACAAAGAGGAACAAAGGAGCTGGCAGGCACCATTTCCCAGCTCCACCTCCCAGCCTAGACACACAGCCACCTGCAGGAACAAGTGCTGACCCACATTACCTAAGTTGCTAACACCAAGCCCTGCCTTCTGGGCTTCAGGGACCTATCCCTTCCAGTAACACTTGCCTCAGTTCCAACACTGAGGATCTCCTCCCCAGAAGACTGAAACAAACCTTACCAATACTGCATCTCCAGACCTGTGGGCTTTTGGGGGCCTTAGTCCTGGTGGTGGTAGTGGCAAGCCCAATACATACCTTGTCAAAATTGTGTGCTCCAACCTGGCCAGCCTGGTCCCCGTGGTGGCATCATGTCCCTTTCAGTGTGGCTCTCAAACTGGGGCCACAACCATGGCAATGTTCAAGAAGCTCCATGAGGGGGCCAGAAACACTCTAAAGTAACTTCTGCCTTGGAGTGAGGAGATAAAAACCCACACACCAGTTAGATTGTGATCCTAACAGTGGACTGGGGGCAGACAGCTGGTCTGATTTCAGGCCCTGCTCAAGAACAAAAACTTCCCAGAGGATAACACAGAAAAAGCACCCAGTAGTTTGGTGCTACTGCATGTCTGGCAAATGCCTAGTCTGACCAAACTCAAGCCCAAGCTGGCCCCAGACCAATCCACTAACACCACAGGGACCAAATACTGCCCACAACAGGCAAAGAGATCCCCTGTGGATGACTGGCCTGAAGAAAAAAGTGGCCAAGGCACAACAGCAGGGTATATGCAACACACACAGGGAACACTCCTGAAGCACCAAGTTCTGGTGAACGGGGGACACTGCACTGCAGGGCACTACAGGGCTTCTTCTTCCTAAGACCATTACTTTCAAGAGTAGAAGATATAGCTGACTTTCCTAACACACAGAAACAGACACAGAGTCAGGCAAAATGAGGAGGCAGAGGTATATGTTACAAATGAAGAAACAGGACAAAATTGCTGCAGGAGACCTAAGTGAAACAGATATAAGTAATATTGCCTGATAGAGAATTTAAACTAATGACCATAGAGACACTGGACTTGAGAAAAGAGTGGAGGACATTAGTGAGACCCTTAACAAAGAGATTTAAAAAAGAACCAGAGATGTAGTACTCAATAAGTGAAATTCAATACACTATATGGAATAAATAGCTGACTAGAGGAAGCAGGGGAATGAATTAGTGACCTGAAGGACAGAGTAATGAAAAGTAATCAAGCTAAATAGGTGATAGAAAAGAATAATGCAGAATTAGAAGAGACCTAGGGAACTCAGTGACTCCATCAAGTATAAAAACTTTTACATTAAGGGATCTCAAAAGAAGAAGAGAGAGATAAGGGGGCAAAAAACTTATTTGAAAAAATAAAGTTGAAAATTTGCCTAAAATAGGGAAAGAAACAGATATCCAGATCCAAGAGGCAGAGTGAGCCCCAGCAAGATTAACCCAAAACTCCTAACAAAAAAACAAAACTCCAGATCCAAAAGGCTTCACAGGTGAATTCTACTGAACACTTAAAGAAGAGTTAATAGAAGAGGAAGTAAAACTTCCAAATTCATTCTATGAGGTCAACATTACCCTGATACCAAAACCAGGTAATGACACCACAAAAAAAAAAAAAAAAAAAAAAAAAAAGAAGAAGAAGAAGAGAATTACAGGCCAATATTTCTGATCAATATAGATGCAAAAATCCTCTACAAAATATTAGCCAACAATACACTAAAAAAAATCATTCACCATGATCAAGTAGAATTTATTCCTGGGATGCAAGTCTGGTTCAATATTCACAAATCAATCAGTGTGATACATCACATCAACAAGAGACAGAATAAAAACCATGTGATCATTTCAACAGATGTAGAAAAAACTCTTGACAAAATACAAATCCATTCATGATTTTAAAAAAAATCCTCAACAATGTAGGTTTAGAGAGAAGACACCTCAACATAATAATAACCTTATATAAAAAACTCACAGCTAAAATCCTACAATGGACAAAAACTGAGAGCTTTTTCCCTAAGGTCAGGAACAAAAAAAAAGATGTCTGCATTCACTTCAATGTAATACTGGAAGTCTTCACCACAGCAATTAGAAAACAAAAAGAAATAAAAGGCATCCAAACTGGTAAGAAAGAAGTAAAACTTTTGCTTTTGGCAGATGATATGATACCATACAGAGAAAACCCTAAAGACTCAAACAAAAAAATCTACTAGAATTGATATATGAATTTGGTAAGGTCACAGGACACAAAATCAATATACAGAAATCCATTGCATTTGTACACACTAATAATGAAGTAGCAGAAAGAAAAATCAAGAAAAGAATCCTATTTACAATTGAATCAAAAATAATAAAATACCTAGGAATAAACCTAAGTAAAGAGGTGAAAGGCCTATACTCGGAAAACTATAAAACACTGATGAAAAAAATGAAGATGACACAAAGAAATGGAAAAACATTTCATGCTCATGGATTGGAAAGACAAATATTGTTAAAATGTTTATATTACCCAAAGCAACCTACAGGTTTAATGCAATCTCTATCAAAATACCAATAGCATTTTTCATGGAGCTAGAACAAATCATCCTAAAATTTATATGGAGCCACCAAAGACCCCAAATAGCCAAAGTATTCTTGAAAAAGAAGAACATAACTTGAGGTATCATAATCCCAGACTGCAAGTTATATTACAAAGTTGTAGTAATCAAAATAGCATGGTATTGGCACAAAAAACACACATAGATCAGTGGAACAGAATAGAGAACCTGGAAATAGACCTATGATTATATGGTCAATTAATCTTCAACAAAGAAGATAAGAATGTGCAGGGAGGGGGAACAGTCTCTTCAACAAATGGTGGTGTTAAAACTGGACAGCAACATGTAAAAGAATGAAACCGGACTACTTTCTTCCACTATACACAAAAATAAACTCAAAATGGATTAAATTCCTAATCACAATGACCTGAAGCCATAAAAATACCAGAAGAGACCACAGGCAGTAATGTCTCTGACATCAGCTACATTTTTCTAGATATGTCTCTTGGGGCATATTTGGACTACAAAAAAATAAAAATCTTCTGCACAGTGAAGGAAATAATCAACAAAACTAAAAGGCAATCTATGGGATGGGAGAAGATATTTGCAAATTATATATCTGACAAAGGGTTAGTATCCAAAATACATAAAGAACTTAAACAACTCAACACTGAAAAACCAAATAATCCAAATTTTTAATCCAATTTAAAAATGGGCAGAAAACACAAATAGACATTTCTTCAAAGAAGACATCCAGATGTCCAACACACACATGAAAAGATGTTCAATATCACTCATCATCAGGGAAATGCAAATCAAAACTACAATGAGATGTCACCTCACACCTGTCAGAATGGCTAAAATCAACAATAAAAGAAACAACAAATACACACACACACACACACACACACACACTGGAATATTATTCAGCCATAATAACATAATAAAGAATGAAATCTTGCCATTTGCAAAGACATGGATGGAGCTAGAGTGAAATAAGTGAGTCAGAGAAAGACAAATGCCATATGATTTCACTCACAAGTGGAATTTAAGAAATAAATGAACAAAGGAAGAGAGAGAGTGAAACCAAGAAACAGACTGTTTAGTGCCATAATGTGGATCATACCTCTCTTTCATTGATACTGTATCATTAGCTTCTCTAATGGCTCCTAGCACATGGTATAGATAATATGTAGTTGGCGAGTGAATACATGAGTCCTTACGATGTGCTGGTGGAACTTGGAAATGCAAAGATGAATGAATCCCAGTCCTTTTGTTGAGTGCGAGAGGCAGGCAGGTAAGTGCTATAATCCATGCCTCACAGAGACAGGCCTGGCTGGCTCTTATTGGGTCACTTGGAGACAGGTCTCAGGAAGATTAGAAATCCACTCTGTGGACAAGTCGGGAGGGGTTGCTTTAAGTGAGGACATACATGTAAGCTTCTGGAGGCTTGAGAGATCTTGGGATGTTCTGAGAATGGCAAGTAGTCTGATATGACTGTGCATGGAATGCTTAGTCACAGGGAAGCAGGAGCTAAGGCCAGTGTGGAGACCAGGGCCAGATCTCAATGGTTGTTATGTTCCATGCTGAGGAGTTCAGATTTTTTTTGGAGGGCAGTGGAAGCCACTGAAGGCTTTTGAGTAAGAATGTGGAAGCATCAGGTATGTGTTTGGGTGGGTCAGTGGGGATGCAACAGTGAGAGTGGATAGAGGATGGAGGGGGCATTTCAAAAGCAGGGAGACCAAAAGGAAATTGCTGGGGATAGCTAAGAGAGACACAGCTGTGGTCTGAACTTGAATAGTGGAAGGGGGAAAGGAGAGAGGGTTGAGAGACATTTTAATGGTAGATTTAACAGGATTTTGAGGTCAACTGTATATAGAGGACTGAAGAAAGTAGTAGAGAAAATGACAGCCAGTGTGCCTATTTTGGGTAAACTTCTGGATGGTGGAAACATTCCTGGATTCTACCTGGAGGTGGGATAGAAAGAATGAGTTCAGGTACCCACAGATGTGCCCATTACATACATCTGTGCACATGTGTGCATATACACCATTCACCCACTAGTAATTATTGACATTAAAACAGAAAACACAAAATCAAAAGTGACAGAAGGGGTTAAAAAGGTGCTTTCAAGAAACATAAAAGAACAATGCATCTTCCCAAAATGGTTCAGATTGAGACGGGGGCCAGGAAAGAAACTATGTGCATAATCACTGGGTTGTGGAATGACCTAGACCTGCTTTGTCTTCAGTCACCTCTGATTGGCATGATCTGTTCCCTGCAATGGTGACCTTAAATAGATAAAGTGACATACTGTGTCTATGGATATAACACCACTACCCACTGCCCACAGGAGAAGCCCTCTGAGTCCTCATCCTCCCTGCGATGATGACATTTTCACAGCGGCAGCTGGTCCCGACCACAGGTGCAGCCTAAGACCTTGGAGCAGAAAGAAACTGAATGGCCCCCATGAGAATTGAAGTCCTGTGACCTTCACCTTGCTAATGGTGCTCTAATCAATGGAGCAAACCTGTCCTGCCCGGCAGAGGGTGCTTTATACTCCAGTCCCTGGCTGCTTTCCTGGAATAACATGCCCTGTGACATAAGTGCTGAAATTAAATGTTAAATTCAGAGGAAAGGCCATATGGTATGAAAAGGCAACTCAGGACACAGACACTAAGAAAATGTGGACTTGATTCTGACACCTTTTTGAGGGGCACAGGCCTTTAATCAGGCAGGGTGTTCCTCTTGTCTGTCACTGCGTGTGTGCATCATAGGGGCAGGAGAGACCCAGTCTGCACTCAGCACTGCTGTGACTATAATAGGACAGCTTTATGGCGAGCAAGGAGGCACATCTATTACAGAGTCTCTTGCTCCAAACTGCAGATGAGAGAAATTCTCTAATCTCACTCAGTTTTAATCCTGGATTAAGGCAGATTTGTTAATAAAACACTAGTAAAATCAAGAATAGTTTGCAATTATCTTCAGTTTCCATTACATACGTTTCATGGTTTTTAAAACACGCACAGATGAAGTAAAGCATATTTTAAAGTCCCCGAACTTCTGAATAAGAATTCAGGGAAATTGAGAGTTCCAATGATAAAGTGACTGCAGGAAAACGCAAAGAAGGATGAGAAGAGAGAAGAGAATAGTTTAAGATAATATTCTCAATGTTTACCTATCAGGCTAATCCAATCAAATGATGACCCCCCCCAAACAGTGTGGCGTGGAGGGTAATGACAAGTTTGTTGAGATGCATGTACTGTGGGTCAAGCTCAGACACAGGTGTGTCTCTCACCTAAGGGAGAGCTGCATTAGCTTTGCAGACTGGTACTTTCTAGCAACTCAAGGAGATTGAACTATCCTGGCTCTTCTGCTCTGCACACAGGACTCAGCCAGACACGGCATCACATATCTGGGGAATCTGTGAAACCCTGAAGGGGACAGCCCCATTGGACTGTGCTGAGCCTGAGTCTCTAAACTGCCTGCCCTCCAGCTCCAGGGGAGCCTCCTGTGGCTGCCTCTTTTCTCATTTCTAGAAGTGGGGCTGCTGCTGGTGCTAAGACAATGCAGTCAGGGTACAGGGTAGCCTTGCTCCTTCGAACCTTTGGGAGGGCACTGGGGTAGTAGCAACAGTCTGTGAAAATGAAGCACTTTCTGCACATGCTCTCTGTGCAAAATTCTGCCCATTTGTGTTAGCCTCATTTCAGAGTTTGTTGTGCACAGACCCTCTCTCTCTCTCTTCCCTAGGGACTGATTCAGAGGTGGGGAGGGTCCAGAGAAATAACTGTCCCCACCTGTCCACAACTGGGTCCAGCTCACATGTATGTTTTCCTTGTTCAGCACAGTTAGTTCATACAATGCTGGGTTGGGGAAAGAGTACACTTTACATAACACTTTCCTGGCTGTGGCAAATTTGAGAGATATGGTAACTCTGGGCTGTATTCTATCTGGTGACAATCCTCAGGAGAGCAAGGGGCAGCCACTCCCATTAGGTTAGGTGGGTGCACACACTGCTCACCAGAGGCCATACCACTCCCTAGGGACCACTCTTCACAGAGGCTAACTGTCCCTGCCATTCATTGCTTATTCTACTTGTGCTGCTGTTCATCCTACAGTAAAGAAGAAATGGACTCTTTCTTGTTCCTGTGTCTCTCTTGGAGGAAACGAGAAACCGCAAGGGCTGCATGTTTTGTCAGCATGCCTCACTCATTTATGGTGCTTGCCTGGCCCCTGTGGGCATTTGTTTTTGTAATCCTTACAAGTCTAGGCATATATAACTGGCCAAAGCTATATTTACACAGAACAGCATGCACTGTTACAGACAATATCTTGGATTTGACTAGATGCTGTGGATCTTTGGGAATGGTAACTTTCCAATCCATTAATGTCAACTCCACATATCTTCATACAGTGTGGAGAAAGATTTCCTAGAACTGAAGTACAGCTTAGGAGGTTCAGAATACCCTGAAATTGTATACAAAATCTTATGTAAGAGAATTTTTTCTTTCTTTTTTTTTCTTGAGCAGAAAATTAATAACTTTCATTTGTTATGTGTTATTCATGGATTCTTAAAATAGTCCATGTTCCAAAAGAGTTAATGATTTAGTAAACTGTATGTTTATATGTCATCTTATTCCAAAAAAATGAGATTATTTACAAAGATGCCTATAACATAAAAGTTATAATAAATTAGGACCAAGTATTAAAATGACAGTTGGTTCAGCTGATCTGGCTGTTTGGGACCAAGGTCCCTTCCCCATGAACTTGTTGTATGTCTCTCTGGATCATTCATTATTGAGGTTCTTTGCTCCTAACAAGACCTCAAAAGAGAAATGACTTTGGAAGGCCCTAAGTCCCTGGAGCATGTCAAAGAGAGAAGTAGCTTAGGATTCTTTCTTAAGCACATCTAGAAAATTATACTTATGTAAATATACATAAGTATGAATATGTTTATGTGTATGTACACTAGTAATGGGTGTGTGGCCGTGTGTGAATGTGTATATGTGACCTTGAAAATATGAGTGTATGTATATGGTGGTGTGCTCAAAACTACATGTATGGGGAACCCTGGGTGGCGCAGCGGTTTGGCGCCTGCCTTTGGCCCAGGGCGTGATCCTGGAGACCCGGGATCGAATCCCACGTCGGGCTCCCGGTGCATGGAGCCTGCTTCTCCCTCTGCCTGTGTCTCTGCCTCTCTCTCTCTCTCTTTGTGTGTGTGTGACTATCATAAATAAATACAAAAATTAAAAAAATAAAAAAACTACATGTATGTATGATTTTCATCATATGTTTGTGAGTGAGTCTGAGTATGCATACCGATATATCACAGTCCAGCAAGGCCCAGGGGAAATATAATAGGTAAAGAAGGAGGGAAGAGTCCTCTGGGAAGCTTGGGGCATAATTTTTAAGTGGTGATAAGGATGAACACTATTTCAGGATACACTCAATGATCTAAACATCTGTGAGTTCTATGGGTGGTAAAGTCACAGGTAGTACAAATACTACTGTAGTTTGTTGCCTATGCTAATAATAGAAGGAAACATTAAATTTCAGTTTCAGCTAGTGAAAATGAAGATCTAAGTTTTTCCCTTAAAGTTTATGAACCCTCAGGGATCCCTGGGTGGCTCAGTGGTTTAGCGCCTGCCTTTGGCCCAGGGCATGATCCTGGAGACCCAGGATCGAGTCCCATATCAGGTTCCCTGCATGGAGCCTGCTTCTCCCTCTGCCTGTGTCTTTGCTTTTCTCTCTCTCTCTCTCTCTCTCTCTCTCTCTCTGTGTGTGTGTGTGTCTCTCTCATGAATAAATAACATTTTTTAAAAAATAAAATTTATGAACCCACCCTCTAAAATATATTCACAGCCTCAATGAAAGTAACTATTGACCTTGTGTTAAGAACCCCTGATTGACAGAGTCATGTCCAACGTTTAGAAGGAAAATATAGAATAGAGCAGAATGTGATGGAAAATATCAGAAAGTATCTCATATAGTAAGAGGTATGATATTAAATATTTTGTTTCAATAATTGTGTGCATATGTGTGTGCATGCTGGGTCATGATGTGAAACTAGGCAAAATAGTTTTTAAAATGTACCAGAGTGTGAGTTTTAAATAAATCCTAAGTCTTCTGGAATGCAAGTGAAGAATTTTAAGTGCAAGAGCACCTGCCTAGGGTTCAGTTGCAAAAACCTTCCTCCAATAGCCGTGAGAAGCATGGACCAGAGTGGGGTGAGGCAGAAAGAGGGCAGCAGTTAGCAGGTCACCATGGAATTTGAAGAAGCAGGAGAGCATCTATGTGATGGTGAGAATGGAGGGGGAAGGACAGATTCTAAGACATAAGGAGGTGGAACCTAGGAACTTGGTGACCCATTAGATGTGCAAAGGAAAGAGTCTTGCTTTAGGCTCCTAGGTGGATGGACATGCCAATCTTAGATGGAGTTCACAGAAGCAGGACCTAGACTGAGGGGGACTGAATCTGATTTTTGGTGCTCCAATTTGGGATGTCACTAATCTCTTTCTAGATCTCAGTTTCATCATTTCTGAAATGTAGCATTTTTATCTGAAAAGAGATTTTTTTGAATATTATATATAAAGATTCTACCCCATGAAGGTATTTATGTGATTACATTAAGTGAGATTGTGTACATGAAAACAACCTTCTAAACTAAGTATTAAAAATCTTTCTACAAATAATAGTTATCTAATATGTAAATAAAGTCTGTTTTCTTTGCAAGGGACCAAACCCCAAAGCAAACTGAACTGAGTGCAAAGGGAACATACTGGCTTATTTAAATAGAAAGTTTATTTATTTTTTTAAAGATTTATTTATTTATTTTAGAGTGAGAGCAAGAGAGAGAGAGTGTGTGTGTGCCTGAGTGAGGGAAGGGCAGAGTCTCAAGCAGACTTCTTGCCAAGCACAGAGCCCCATGCAGGGCTCCATTCCCATGACCCATGAGATCATGACCTGAGCCCTGAAACCACGAGTCAGATGCTTAATTGACTGCACTATCCAGGTGCCCCCCAAAAGAAAGTTTAGTGAAAAGTCTAGCTTCAGGTAGAGCTGGATCCAAGGATTCCTGATTTTGTTCTTGTTCTTGTCCAGGGTCTTTTCTGCTCTCTGTAATGGTTCTTTCTCAAGGAAGCTTTCTCCCTGAGGGGCAAATTGGTGGCAGCATCTTTAGCCTCCTAGTCTTCCAGGGTCCACACTAAAATTTTATCATTAGTGTAGGGCTGCATATAGAGGAGGCGCGGAGCACATTTCTGGTGAGCTGGATGTCTGGGGTCCATGGTTGAAAGCATGAACATTCGCAGAGTTCTTAAGATTCAGGGCTGCTTTTTAGAGGATTGACTGGGATGAAAATTCAAAAGCCCTGATAACTAGGAAGCCCCATTCAAGAGAGGCAAGTCAGGATTTTGCAGTGCAAGTATCCAGGAACATTATAATTCTCTTCTGGATTATTAAATTGAGAGGTTATAGGACATCTGTATGCATCGGATAAGAATCCAGGGCCCATAATCTCCCAGGGTCTCTGCAAAAGGAACTGCACATTCCTCCCCACCCCAACCTCCAGCCTCTGGTCCTAGAGCCTGGAGCCTGTCTGGCTGAGATTTCTTTGCATTGAGGCCCTTAAGATAGGCAGGGGGGCTTTGAGAGGTAAGTTTGTGGTTAGCACTCTAGCTCTGGGCCAGTTGATCATAAACAGATTTTTACAGTGCACATAAAGTACTCCAGTTGCCCACACACATCTACAAGTGGATTTGCACATGTGTTCCTGTGTATACAGACACACACACACACACACACACGTGCACACACACCTCAAAAAGCAATTTTCCCCCCAGAGCATCAAGAAAGTTCCCCTTTCCACTTAAATGCTTTTCCAAATAGTCTTATTTTATTTTATTTTTTTATTTATTTCTCTGCCATATCCTTTTCAATCTGGAAAGTGACTTGGCCTCTTTTCCCCCATCTATTTTCTGCCTTCCCGCTATTCAGTTTAGGCATGAAACACAGAACTAGATTGAAAGCATTCAATGGCTATTCAATCGGAGAAGAAAAGAGCCCCTTGGAGCTTTATTAGATATGAAGATCCACAATAAAAATCAATTTCTGCCTCTTTATGCAGTTTAAATGACAAAGCACCCACCCATTCTGCAGCCATTGTGCCCGGGAAATGTAATTCAGTCCCCGAGCTGGGCCCAGGGCGCCGCAGACTCCCTGACCTGCACTGACAGATTCCAATATGATACAGACCTTCGGAGATAATGACAGCCACTTCATCTCACTGCAAGAAAAAAGTTATCTGATATCTTTGAGGGTTAAAAGGCTATGTGGGCAGCATTTTCAATAACCCACTAAATCAGCATCTTAAAAAATACCTAAGCTTTGTTCCTTTAAAAAAAATTTGCCCCTTACTCCTAACTCCATTTCTGAGCCCCAGATGACGGTGTCACAAGTGTCTCCTGCCAAACCTATTGAGGCTTCTTCAGCACAGAAAGGGAACCTCCTAGATAATTAGTCCAAAGAAAAACAAGGTGAGAGAAATGTCTTTATTCCTCTAAGGAATACAATCTTCAGGTGTCCAGGTCTTAGCAACATAAATGAAATGAAACCAACTTCAAAACAAAACAAAACAAAACAAAACAACACAACCCTGGTCCCAGACCTGTTCTAAACAGTTTAAAGTGTTACTATAAAAAGTTTTCTTAGCAGGAATGGACCAAGTCCCTTTAGTAGAAAGAAGTTTGTGCTTGGAGAAAGTTTGTAACAGAGTTGTTGCCAAGGGAACCACTGGAAGCATTCCTAAAGTCACACAGAGGTCTTTGAATCCAAAACCCCCACCTCCTTCTTTCCCTACCAGCACTGCTGGAACCACTGGCTCATTCTAGAAACTAATGCCACTGGTCATTAGTTTCCAGGAGCAGAAAATGATCTAGAGAGAAGCAGGGGGGGAAAGCTAAGGAGTGAGAGGTGTATTTCTCCTTTTGTTTAAAGTGAATTTAGGATGGTTTGCCTGCAGGAAAACATGTAATGGGAAATCAGTCCTGGTGGTTCACATTCTGAGCCTGGAGAGGGACACACCAATGTGAACTTCACTCTCTCACTCTGATCAAGGGAGGGTAGAAGGGTAAAGACATGGAGAGAGAGAATCTGTTCTCGGGTCCCTGGGAAGAACTCAGAATGAAAAGGCTTATGGGATGATTAAACAATGAGGGAAGGACTTTCCGTTGAGAAAAGCACAGAATGTTACAAAACCACTTGGTCATAGCCTATAGGTAACAGGAGGAATTAGAATGAGCCAGAGGCAGTGCTGGTGGAGAGAAGAGGAAGTAGAGGTTCTGGGTTCAAAGAGCTCTGTGTGACTTTAGGAAAGCTTCTCACAGTCTGGGCCTCATCTCTCCAGTTGATAGGGTATGAAATCTCTGCCAAATACTCCTTAAAATCCCTTTTATTGTCTTCATAATCTATAATTTGATCCCCAAATACAGTTATTTAATATATATGATATATAATATTGTAATGTATGATATACAACTATATATGTGTGGGTGTGTGTGTATATATATATATGTATTGTTATTATCCTTTGATTTTTAGGTTTTAAAAATGCTTTGCAACCAAGTGTTCTAATAAACATTCTTTAAAAAGTGGAAAATTTCAATTTAGCTCCAGATCTGAGAAAACATGACACTACTGCTCAGGCAGGCCTGTCATGGCCAATAGGTTTTGTCTTATGTGCCAACTCTGACTGACAGGCAGTGGCTATCTCGAGCAGTGCTGTCTGATAGAAATATGGGAAACATAAAAGTGAGCCACATTTGTAAATTTTTAAAAATGTGGTAAAAAACACATGACACAGAATGTACCCTCTTAACCATTTTAAGGGCACAGTACAGTAGTTTTAATTATATGCATCTGGTTATGGATCAGTTCTCTGGAAATTGTTCATCTTGAAAAACTGAAATTTATGCCCATTAAACACAAACTCCCTGTTCCCCCTCCTCTGGTCCTTGGCAGCCTCTTCTCTACTCTCTCTTTCTTTGGTTCTAACTATTTTAAATACTTTCTATGCATGGAATCAGACAGTATTTGTCCTTTTGTGACTGGCTTATTTCACTTAGCATAAGGTTCATGTATGTTGTAGCATGTGACAGGATTTCCTTGTTTAAGGCTGCATATTATTCTATTTTAATGTATGTATCACATTTTTATTATTTATTCATCCATTGACAAACATGTGGGTTGTTTCTACATCTTGGCTTCTGTGAGTAATGCTGCAATGAACATGAGTATGTAAATATTTCTTTACGATCCTACTTTCAAGTCTTTTGGACAAATACCCAGAAGTAGGGTTTTTGGATCATATAATAACTCCATTTTAAATTTTTTGAGGAAACTCCATATATTTTCCAGAGTGGGTATACTATTTTATAATCCTACCAATAGTGTACAAGTGTTCTGATTTCTCCATATCATCTTTAATATTTGATATTTTCTGCCTTTGTTGACAGTGGCCATCCTAACAAGTATGAGGTGATACCTCATTGTGGTTTTTATCTGCATTTCCCTATGGATTAGGGAAGTTGAGCATCTGTCACATGTTTGTTGGCCATTTGTATATCTTCTTTAGAGAAAAGTCTATTCAAGTTATTTGCCCATTTCTTAATTAAATTATTTGTTTTGTGGCATTGAATTGTAGGAGTTCTTTGTATATCCTACCTAGTAACCATTTTTCAGATATATAATTTGCAAGTATTTTCTCCCATTCTGTAGGTTACCTCTTCACTCTGTTGTTTCCATTGCTGTGCAGAAACTTTTAAGTTTGACGTAGTCTCATTTGTCCATTTTTATTTTTTTAATAATAAATTTATTTTTTATTGGTGTTCAATTTGCCAACATACAGAATAACATCCAGTGCTCATCCCGTCAAGTGCCCCCCTCAGTGCCCGTCACCCATTCACCCCCACCCCCTGCCCTCCTCCCCTTCCACCACCCCTAGTTCGTTTCCCAGAGTTAGGAGTCTTCATGTTCTGTCTCCCTTTCTGATATTTCCTACCCATTTCTTCTCCCTTCCCTTCTATTCTCTTGCACTATTATTTATATTTCCCAAATGAATGAGACCATGTAATGTTTGTCCTTCTCCGATTGACTTACTTCACTCAGCATAATACCCTCCAGTTCCATCCACGTTGAAGCAAATGGTGGGTATTTGTCATTTCTAATGGCTGAGGAATATTCCATTGTATACAGAGACCACATCTTCTTTATCCATTCATCTTTCGATGGACACCGAGGCTCCTTCCACAGTTTGGCTATTGTGGACAGGCTGCTAGAAACATCGGGGTGCAGGTGTCCCGGCGTTTCATTGCATCTGTATCTTTGGGGTAAATCCCCAACAGTGCAATTGCTGGGTCATAGGGCAGGTCTATTTTTAACTCTTTGAGGAACCTCTACACAGTTTTTCAGAGTGGCTGCACCATTTCACATTCCCACCAACAGTGTAAGAGGGTTTCCTTTTCTCCGCATCCTCTCCATTTTTACTTTTGTTGCCTCTGCTTTTGGTACCATATCTAAGAAATCATGGGAAAATTCAATGTCATGAAGCTCTCCTTGGTTTTCTTATTGGAGTTTTTCAGTTTCATGTCTTATTCTTATCTTTACTCCATTTTGAGTTAATTTTTGGACATGGTGTAAGATAACAGTCCAGTTTCATTCTTTGACATGTGGCTATCCAGTTTTCCCAGCATGATTTGTTGAAAAAATTATCCTTTTTCCCACTGTATACACTTGACATCCTTCTCAAAGATCATTTGACCATGTGCTGAGGGTTTCCCATGTGTAATGTTAAAATTTTCTAGAAATCATGTTTTTTTAAAAAAAGAAACAGGATTTATCAATGATATGTGTGTGTGTGTGTGTGTGTGTGTGTAGTTTAACTCAATATATCTAAAATCTTCAAGATATAAAATTTATATTTTAAAGGATTTACTTATTTGAGAGAGAGATCACCAGCAAGGAGGAGGGGCAGAGGGGGATGGAGTAGGAGATTCCCCAGCAAGCAAGGGAGCCTGATGCAAGGCTCAATCCCAGCACCCTGGGATCATGACCTGAGCTGAAGGCAGATGCTTATCCAACTGCACCACCCAGGTGCCCCAAGATATAAAATTATTAATTAAATATTTTATATATATTTTAACGTTTTCAAAATATAGTGTTTGTTTTACATGCAAGCACATGTCAGTACAGACTAGTCACATTCAAGTGCTCAGTAGCCAGATGTAGCTAGTCACTATGAAAATGAACACCCTTTCATGTCTAGATACTTGTGTTGAGGACAATGAGTTTCCTTGATCAGTTAGCTGTGTCTGCAATGGATAAAATTTAGGACTGAACCCATAGCATGTCATGTATTTGTCAGCCTGGCTTAGGTCACAACCAAGACTATAACTAGGTTCCCATTTTACCATAATATTAATTTTGGGTTTTTGTGCTGAGATGACATCAGAAAGATCTCTATTTTTCCATTGAAAAAATAATGGGTTTAGGGATTTGGAGTATTGGAGCAAGTTTTCCTTAGCAGATACAACTTCCCACATTTGGAAGAAAGTATCTCTGTTTTAGAAGAACCCATCCTAAAAAAGAAATAGAAGAACACTTCCTAAGAGCTGAGGTCCACATTTCTTCTCTGTGCTCTGAATTAGTTGGCTACTTCACTGTGAGGTCAGATAATGAACACCAACCAACCTAGCCTTCAGTTGTATAGTTGGAGTTTAAGTGAAAGACAAGCAAAATATCTTAGCATGTATCCTCAACGTTGCTTACACCTCTAAATTGATCATTGTGGTATCTTTTTCTAAGCTAGAAAGAGTTTTAAAAAAAATCACGTTCCCTTTAAAAACAGGTACATCTTTAGTAACCAAAGCATCTTCTCAGTTATTTAAGCCTTCATCTGAGTGTGTGACCATATAGTCTTCCCCTTTTTCAGAGCTATCAGGGGTTAATTTGTGCCTATTTTATTATAACCTACTACAGCCAGACTGTTTTTCAAAATATGAGCAGTCATCATTACCTTCCTTGCTGACTGTTTCTTTAATCTCTTTGTCTTTGACAGAAATCATGGCATAATCTTTGGCATTTTAAAATTCATCTTCCTAAGTCTAGTTTACTAGAGATAAGGGTAATGTTTGTCTTCAAGTTCAAGGAAGCCAAGAGAATGAATGAGACTGGAAGGGCAGCCAAAATAATTTAGTAGGGTCAGCCTTTTTAGGATTTTATACTGTTTCTGGGTTATTTCTTTGAAGCTGAGTTCACATTGGAAATCATGGTATAAAGGTTAGAGCTACTGTGGTATTGATTCTTAATTTACAGAGTGATTATTTCCTAGGGAAGTGAACTTCAGATTCTTTGGGTAATGACACACATGGTTTATTCCCTATAGAATATTTCTTGGCTCATCTTTCTTAAAAGGCTTTATTGTGTGGCCTTGAGGAAATTACTGATTATACTTGTATCAATATAATGCGACTGATGTAGGATATGAGAAATATTAATAAAAATGTTAGTGAATCACTTGGATCCTGTTGAAGTAAAATAAAAATTCCATAATGAGACAGATACTTTGTTATGAAAGATTCTCTCCTAACTTGGAAGCTGAAGTTCTTGGACTAGACTCATTCCAATTTTGATGTTTGATCAAATACTTAACTGTACCTATCTGTTCACAGAACACTTTCTAGAGGATAACAAAACCTAGTTAAGAGCCCCATCATTAGTCTGTTCTCTTTAGACAAAATATTAAAGAAAGACTGATTGAATTGCTCATAAAGTTCAGAGCTGACCTCCCTGCCTTGTACCCAGGTGGTACAGCAAAGCCAGCTGAACTGACGGAGCAATGAGATAAGGGAGTAATACTTTGCCACATCTCAGGTGGTCACAGCTGGCACTGGAAAGGTCTTTCAACCTAAAGATTCCTGTTTCACAAGTTCGGAGGTTAAAGAGGGAAGACTTAGTTGGCTAAGTGCTGGAGCTAGAAACCTTATATATTGATTTTGTGATAGAAATTTAATTTCGGTTGGATTGTCATTTGTCCAGCTTCAGGAATGAATCAAAGTTGGTCAAGCCAGTGATTAGCTTTGAAGTGAACCAGTTCTGGACAAATAAATATAAAGAGAGAAGATTTCCTTCTTTAAAGAAGGATTTCCCTCCCCTATAAGGAGTAAAAGGCTACAAAGAAAAAGCCCCTGCTTTGCACCAGCCTGTTTCCTAACTGTGGACTTACAAGGAACTGGTAGTTCTCAAAGTGTGGTCCCCAAACAGCAACAATAACACCATTGGGCAACTTGTTAAAATATATATTCTCAAAAGTTAACTATTGGGATTTCATCAACATAAAAAGCTTTTGCAAAGGAAACAGTTGACAAAACTAAAAGGCAACCTATGGAATGAGAAAAGATATTTCCAAATATCTTATCAGATAAAGGACTAGTATCCAAAAATCTGTAAAGAACTTATCACACTCAACACCCAAAAACCAAAAATTCCAGTCAAGAGATGGGCAGAAGACATAGAAATTTCTCCAAAGACATACAAATGCCAACAGACACATGAAAAAGTACTCAACATCACTCAGCATCAGGGAAATACAAATCAAAACCACAACGAGATACCACCTCACACCAGTCAGATAGCTAAAACTAACAACTCAGGAAACAGCAGATGTTGGTGGAGAAAGAAGAACCCTCTTACATTGTTGGTGGAGATGCAAACTGGTACAGCCACTCTGGAAAACAGTATGGTGGTTCCTCAAAAAGTTAAAAATTGCTACCCTACAACCCAGCAATTATACTACTAGGTGTTTATCCAAAGGATACAAACATAGTGATCTGAAGGGACACATGCACCCTAATATTTATAGCACTATAGCCAAAATATGGAAAAAGCCCAGATGCCCATTGACAGATAAATATGTAAAGAAGAAGGAAGGAAGGAAAAATAAGATAAGATGAAAACAGAGAGACACACCATAAAAGAATCTTAACTATAGGATGTAAACTGAGCATTGCTGGAGGGGCAGGGGGTGGGGGGGATGAGTAACTGAGTTATGGGTGTTAAGGAGGACATTTGATGTATGAGCATTGTGTGTTATATGTAACTGATGAATTGCTAAATTCTACCTCTGAAGCCAATAATACACTATATGTTAATTAAATTGAATTTAAATAAAAAATTTTAAAAAATGTTAGCATAGCAGGCCTGGTGACTGCTTTCCTTAGAAGGTCCTGCTTACAAGGTGTCTGAAAACTGGATCTCAGGAGGGTTCCCATCACTCCCTGCTCAGAATAGTTCACTATGCCTAAACTTTAAAAATAATATCATTTATACTGAACAGCTGCTTTCTGGAATTTTGGTACATACAAGGCAGAAAATGCTTATGTGAATATCCCTCTGGTCACTGAGTCTCTAGTGATCTTCCTTGGTAGACAACATCTTGTATGTGTTGTCACAACCCATTGCTGGAGGAATTAGATGCATCCAATGTGTGATTCCAGTGCGAGAGGGCTCTGGAAAGCTTGTATGTGATTTCCTCCAGCCTTTACCTCATGCGCCTTTTCCCTTTGCTAATTTTGCTTTGTATCCTTTTGTTGTAATAAATCTTAGCTCTGAGTACTAAAAACAAACGAACGAACGAACCAACCAACAAATAACTTCTTAGGACCTATCCCAGACTTACTAAAACAGAAATTCTGGAGGTGGGCCCCCGCTACTGTATTTTAACAATTTCCAGAGATGATCTGCTACATGCTAACATTGGAGAACCACTGGTAAGGAGGTGATGTTTGGAGCTACTGTATCCTCCTTGGTCTCTGACCTCAATTCTAATGGCAGCACTGAGTAATGTAGAAGATGAATCCTAATGTTTCTGAATTAACCAACCCAGGAATTACCTATCTTTTGAGTTCTTGAATGAGATAATAAAATATTGTCTAACATCCTAGGTAAGTAAAAAACCCCAAATGAATAATACATTATTACTATAACTCAGGGGTTGGCAAACTGTGACCCACAGGCCAAATCTGGTCCATTCCTCATTTTTGTGTGGCTTGTGAGCTAAGAATCGTTTTTACATGTTTAAATGATTGAGAAAAATTTTTAAAAATAATATTTTATAACATGTTAAGTATATATAAAATTCATGTTTCAGTGCCCATAATTAAAAATCTCATCTGTTTATGTATTTTCTGTGGCTGCTTTCATGCTATGATGTGTACACAGTTGAGTAGCTGTGATAAAGACCATATGTCCTATAAGCTTAAAATACTCCCTAGTCCTTTACCAAAAATGTTTGCTGATCTTTGCTATAATTGACTGGTCCTCTTCACTTCTTAAGGGCCAGAAGAAAAAGACCCCACACCCTTTCAAATTTTCCTGTTATACAGGCACCTCTTTGCTTTTATGAGCCGGTCTGCTGTCTCCCTTCCTAAGATCTTTCTCCCTTCCCTAGAACTGTCCAGCAACCTTGAGGAATAAGTCCTACTTCTAATTTCCAGCAGAAGGGAACTCGGTAGTCTGCCCATTGCTTCTGTCCTTGGTGGGTCCTTGTCTGCCACTGCCTTGATTCTCTTTAGTACAGATGCCACACAGTCCAGGATGGTACCCTCTCCATGTCACATGCACATGGTAAATGTTTTATTTTCAGAGCAAAGCTATTATGTCAAGATGGCTGGGTCTAGTGGGGCTGCTGGAATTACCTCTTTCCTCCAAACCTGTAGGATCATATGTGGCCTGGGTCATTAATCCTGATGCCCCTTCCTATCAGTTAGCTCCTCCCTAGGGATCATGGTGCCCTTTTCTTTTCCTAGTTCTTTATTTTTAATTAAAATACAGTTGACATATAATATTATATTAGTTTTAAATGTACAACAGTGATTTAACAATTATAAACATTATGACATGTTCACCATGATAAATATAGTAATCATCTGTCATCAAAGTTATGATATTACTGACTATATTCCTTATGTTATATTTCTCATCCCCATGACTTATTTGTCTTCTTACTAGAAGTTTGTACCTCTTAATCTCCTTCACCTATTTCAGCTATCTCCTTCACCCCTCTGGAAACTACTGGTTTATTCTCTGTATTTACAAGTCTGTTTCTATTTTTGTTGTTTGTTCATTTGTTTCTTAGACTCTATACATAAATGAAATCAGATGGCATTTGTCTTTTTTTGTCTGACTTATTTCACTTAGCATGATACCCTTTAGGTCCATCCGTGTTGTCACAAATGACAAGATTTCATTTGTTTTTATGACTAACATTCCATCGTGTATATATACTACACCTTCTTTATCCATTCATCTATAGATGGTCTTGGTGTCTTTTTCTGTCCACTGACTTTGACCAGAATCACTGTCATCCCATGACAGTCTCCCTTAACTATGAACCTTACTTCCAAGAAAACCCCTGGGTTCCTTATACAGAGAAAACCCCTGGTCCTTCTTCAGAGCTCTGGATACCAAGAAGTGGGATAGATTTTGCTAAACCATGTAGAGGAAGAAAGACCTTTTTTACATTTCTTCTCCCTACAAAGTAAGGGATAAAGGCCTCCCAAGTGACTTTATCAGAATAAAGAATTTTTTTTTCCAGTTAAACTTTTATTCTTTAAATTATGGTCAGAAAACTTTTCTTATGAAAGGTCAAACAGTAAATATTTCTAGCTTGATAGGCCATGCAGTCTTTGTTGCAACTAATCGACTCTGCCCATGTGATGTGAGAGCTACCATAGATCGTCCTGAGCAGATGTATAAAGCTGCGCTCCAAAGCACTGTCCAGGAACAGCTTTAAGGTAACTTGCTCCTCTCTAACACATGGAATTAGCTGATACAACTGTTTCCTATAGCACAGTAAAACTGATGGCAGATTCTTTGACACTCTTCTGATCATGAGGCGACACATCGGCACTCCTCTTCAATCTGGGCTTACTTGTGTCTGCTTTGATCCAGAGTATGGGAGAAGAGATGCAGTGCCCATCCTGGGCCCAACTTCTAAGAGGACTGTCAGGTTTTGCTTCCTTACCCTGTGCCCTGAGCCACCATGGAAGGAAATCAATTACCCCAAGGCCACCACGTTGTGAGGAAGCCCAAGCTAGCCATGTGAAGATAGAGATGCTGATCCACGGCCAGTCCCCCATTGCTTCAACCCTTGTCATTTGAGTCTTTCAGTTGAGAACCTAGAAATCAGGAAGTAGAGAGAAGCTATCCCCATTACACCCTGTCCAAATTTCCTCCCCACAGAATCATGGGATGTAACAATAAAGGACTCTTGTTTTAAGGTACTGTGTTTCTAGCAGTTTGTTATAGAGCAACAGATGGCACAGAACTTTACTATGATGCTGAATTTTGCTCTTATCAGAGTTTAACACTTATCAGAGGGAGGGTAGTCTGCCTTAAAAAGAAATTTCCTTCAAATAAGGTCTGTAGTTTAGTTAATGGTGTGGTACCAGTACCAATATGAAATGTGAATTCCTAGTTCTGAGAATTGTGTGATTGTTGTATCTATTGTTAACATTAGGCTGGATAAAGGATATAACTGAATTCTCTGAACTACTTTTTGCAACTTCTCTGTAAGTCTAAAATAATTTCAGAATAAAAAAGTAACAATCTTTTTCATCTATACCTTGTTCTCTTTTGTCTTGGAGGCTGCATCTGTAGAACGCAATCTTTCTCATGGAAAATTGCCAGAGGCAGTTTCATGTGTCTCTATTTAAATCTCCCAGAAGTCTTGGCATGGCGCTGCCATCATGCAGGAAATGCAGGTCTTTAAATTTCTACCTGGGCTGTGTCCATCTCAGAGCCCTGTGCTCAGAGCTTGAAGAGAATTTCTGAGACTTCTCTGTATGGCTCTCAGTGGCCTTGCCTAAAGGGGGTGCTAAACAGATACGAGAAAAAACTAAAGCAATTGGGGGTCATTGTAAAAGGGATCTGAACCAGCACATCTACTCCCATCAGTCATGCAGTCACAACTGCAGAATGTCTGTGACTTTAAGAACTCCTCCTTTGTTCAGAACCTCACTTTGTTGGCATCATCCCTCATCCTGAGAAAACAACTAAACCAAAGACTACCTTCTTCTTATATCCTACCCTAAGAACTTCCAAGCTCAACCCATAAGCAATAAAAATTGTGCACCCCATTTTCATTATAAAACCCCATTTAAGGGATCCCTGGGTGGCGCAGCGGTTTGGCGCCTGCCTTTGGCCCAGGGCGTGATCCTGGAGACCCGGGATCGAATCCCACGTCGGGCTGCCAGTGCATGGAGCCTGCTTCTCCCTCTGCCTGTCTCTCTGCCTCTCTCTCTCTCTCTCTCCCTGTGTGACTATCATAAATAAATAAATAAATAAAAATTAAAAAAAAATAAAATAAAAAAATAAAACCCCATTTAAGAATCGCCTGTATAGTAGTATTCCCTATTGATACAGTAAGTCAGTAAGACTGTGTTATTCTGTTACCAGGTTTCTTTCTTTGAGGAGGGGCCTTACCATACAGAAGAGTGAGGGAGATTGAAATTGAAGCTTCTCGGTATAGAGAGATTTTTGTGGTGGGTTGCCAACAAGGATTTTTCTCATAAAAAATAGATTAAAAGTGTGAATCAGGAAAAAAAGGACAAGTGCCATTTACTCATTTCATGTTTCATCTAAATGTGTCAAGTGCTGAGGATTCAGAGGATAAAAAGATGTCTCTTTTTGTGATGCAGAGACAGATGCATAAACACTCTGGGACAAACAGCAAAGGTCATGGTGACAGAAGAAAGCAACAGAGGCCTTCAGAACACAGGGGTGGCTCACTTTGCTGAGCACCATATTAGTGCCCACTTTCTTGCACTCAGTCTGCTGCAGCCACACTGGCTTCTCTGTTCTTCTTCTAACATACCAAGCTTGGGCTCCACTTCAGGGTCTTCGTACTGGTTGTTCTGTCTGTAACATTCTACTCTCAGGTATTCATGTAGTTCACTCCCTCAATTCAGGTCTCTGCTCAAATGTCACTGTAGCTAAAATTTCTACTTCCCAATGCCCCACTCCCTTTCTCTTTAGACTTTAATTTTCTCAGTACACATTTTCCTTGCCTTGTTTATTGAAACTTTCTCCTAGCAGAATATAAACTCAATGAAGGCATAAAATTTGTTTACTTTGCTCATTGTTGCATCCCCAGAGCCTGGAATAGGGCCTGGTCCTCATAGGTGCTCAATTAACATTTGTTGAATAAATGAATGAGACAGTAGGTCCTTTATGATCTCCCTGTCTCTTCCTATCACCCTGACTCAACTTTTCTTTATAACACTTGTCACCACTTTTGACTGTTTTAACCTTTTTTGTTTGTTTGTTTGCTGTCTCCCCTCTCCATGAGGACAATTTTGTTTTATTCATTGCTATATAATCTCTGTGCCCAGAATAATCTCTGGAACTTGGTTAATGCTCATTTTTTTGAAGAATGAATTCATAAATAAGTGTATGAGTAAGTGAGCAAATAAATAGAGAGCATCTGTTGACTCTTTCTACCCATCTTGGCTACATTTCCCATTTCAGACTTGTAAAGCTCAAAGACCAAGCTTCATTGAACTGTCCTCTCTGGGGTGCTTAAGAAAAAGCCAATAGGAGGAAGAACCTGGTAAGCAAGACCTCAGCCCAGCTGACTGAGAGGCTCCCTAGACCTTGAAGCTGGCCTTAAAAATGGGTAGAAAGGGGACAGAAACTCTTCCTTTCCTTCTGCAAGGAAAACTGCTTCACACACAGACTATACACCGACTGGTATTTCTTCTAAATAAACACAACTTCTCATTTCTCTGTTCTGTTAATGTCTTTGCTCTGGTCCCTGTCCCCATTCAAGATGTGAGAGTGTACAAAAGAGAAGAAAAGAAGTGCCATTGTGCATTCATAGCACCCTGGCCTGATCAGAATATTAGAACTACCTGGACTGGAAGGAATTTGCATAACTCCCTCACTAGATCCTCATTCCCTCTTCCTCCCTTTAATTCTAGCCTTTAGAAGCTTTGCAGGGGTTTTTAATTACAATCAAAAAGGGCATGTACAGTAGTTAAGTAAAATAAAATAACAATACTTAAAATTACAATTGAGCCCCAAACGATGGACAGTTTATTCTCTGCCTTAAAATAAAATAGCTTTCATCTTTTCCCCCTTACAACAGCCTCCTCCGCCTAGATAATGCATTTCGTTAGATTTATTTGCTCAGCCCCGAAAACTTGACACTAAGGGGATTATTTAGTTTTAGATTTGCTGTAGTCCATAGTAATAGCCAACAGGGAAGGGAATGAAGCAGCAATATTAGCAGGGTGATGGGAGGGGAGGGGGCCGGGGAGGGGGCTGTGCAGTCTGCGGCTAAGCAAAACTGCTTGCATAAACACCATTAAGAAGATTTAGACATCGCTTTCCTTATCATCAGCACTCCTGGAAGAAATAAAAAAAAAAAAAAAAAGAAAAAGAAAAAAAGGGAAAAGGGACAGGCCTTGACTTGCTGTGTATGCGTTTCCATTAAAGGTTCAATAGGAAATAAAACCAGCTGAGAGTCCAAATGCAGCGACGCTACAGACCCATCCACGCTGCCTCATCATGGTCCAAAAGAGACATTTGTTCCACATGTTACTGGAAGGAGCAGCTGGACAGAGAACAAAACACCCATCATCTCATCTGTGGTGAGCATAGGAACCGAAGGCTGCTGCCCAGGTGAAGCCGTGCTCTCCTGTATCACATCCTCACTTCCTTCCCAAAACCTCCACACATGCACACCTCACATCCCAGGATCAAATATTCCTGACTGTTCATGCTCCACCCCAACTGCTCATTTGCAGGGCATCGAGGACAGGAACTGGTAGGAAATAGGAAGAAACTGTAGTGATAGAAAGATGTGCTATCTGTGTGTGGCTGCAGGATTGAGAAGGGTATGTTTGTGAAAGAGAGAGACTGAGGGGAGGGGAGACGAGAGGAGAAGGGAGAGGAGAGGGAAGAGGGGAGAGGAAAAGGGAGAGGGGAGAGGGGAGGAAAGAGGGGAGAGGGGAAGGGAGGGCAGGAGAGGGGAGGGGAAAGGACAGGAGAGGGAAAGATAGAGGAGAGGGGAGGGGAGAGGAGAGGGACAGAGAATGAAGGAGACAGAGAGATGAGATGAGTCTGAACAAGGAGAGAGGGGGAGAGGAGGAAACTGTGGTCAAAGGGAAAGTGAGAAAACATTTTAGCAGTTGGAAGTAGTTTCAAAGTAGTGCTGGAATCAAACAGGCTATTCCCAGAGGAGTGTGTGCCAGTTCTGTCTGTCTGAAAAGTTCTGTATGCACCTAGGGCAATGGAAGAGTTACAACTAGACACTGCATGGCTCATAGAGGACCAGGAAGAGATAATAGCTAGGGTACCTGGCTGGCTCAGTTGGAAGAGCATATGCTACTCTTGATCTTAGGGTGGTGAGTTTCAGCCCCACATGGAGTGTAGAGATTACTTAAGTAAATAAATAATTAAAAAAAAGAAAGAAAGAAAGAAATGGAATTCAAAAAAAAAAAAAGCAGATAATAACTGCTGTGGGAGTCCAGCTCAGAAATTACATTTGGTATTTTAAACACTGTTCCATTTTCTAGATGCATCTTTTGCAAGGCATCCCTAAATAGTCAAAGGGAATGCATGCACACACACACAGACACACACAGGCCTAGTGAAGTATTTCTAATGATTACAGGGTTTGTAATACAGACTTTAAAAACCTAATTGTTACTAAATGTTATTATCAAGGTACAAATCAACACAAACATATTTTAATTATTAATCTTGTCCATAAAATATTGGCATCGGGCAGCCCAGGTAGCTCAGCAGTTTAACGCTGCCTTCAGCCCAGGGCATGATCCTGGAGACCCGGGATCGAGTCCCACGTCAGGCTCCCTGCATGGAGCTTCCTTCTCCTTCTGCCTGTGTCTCTGCCTCTCTCTCTCTCTCTCTCTCTGTCTCTCATGAATAAATTTTAAAAATCTTATTTAAAAAGATAAAATAAAATTAAATATTGGCATCTCTGGGCTCTGCACTTTTTTTCTCTCCTTCCACTCTCTCACTGGCTTGTTCGTTGTCTGGGTTCAATCACCCATGGACCAGACATCTTAGGGGCCCCTGAGGGATGTGCCCACAAACCTTCCTGTTTTTTAGAGGATAATGATAGAATGGATCCTGTGTTCCACAGCAAACTGAGGCCAGCTGGTCATACTCCTCCCACATATACTATCTCATTTCCTTACAGATGCAGAAGCTGATATGTGGAGGAGTTAGGTAAGTAGGCCCAGTCACTCAATAGAAAGTGACCATTCTTCTGCCTGTTTCCTAAGCCTGTGCTCCTAACAAGGACTGTACCACCTCAGTAAGATAAGAGGCTGATGTTTTCAGGACTTTTCATTCTCAGAGCCAAGTAGATCATCTATTCTTTTCAATCAATCTTTCTTAGGTTTATTAAACTCTCACAGGGATAAGAGAGTCAGAGTGGAAAATCTTAGTCCTTAGACTCTCATAACTGAGCTAAGAGTGAGAGAGAGCTGCCTGAACAGGTTTACAGTTGTGATATAAGTCCACAGGTGTACAGATAGGGACTGAAGCTGAATAGCCTAAGGGTCACCTTTGTAGCCATCTATTCAACAGAAACCAGGAAGATCTGCTTCATATGGGCATGCTGAATGGGCATATGTGCCTTGGGGCCCATCTACCAGGTATCCAAGGTCCGGTATGGGAAACATGTAGTCAGCCACCCATGGTTCTCCATGGTCTTCAACCTCCACATACCCTCAAACCCAGGACACTTGGTCCCCCGGGACACTTGGTTTTACATGTGAGCTCACTGAGGGTAGGGCCTATTTCTGGTTCAGGCCTGTATCCCCAGCAGCAGTACTCTGGGCACAGAATGAGAGTTTAGTAAACACTGTTGAGTATCATTGTCTGCTTCAATGCAACCACAGGCTGCTGGAAATCTTCCTTTGTTCAGTGCCACCAAGCAGGACCAGCTTAACTTACAGATAGACAACCGGCTCTGCTATTTTAAAATGTTTTCTAGTAAGAGACTTATCCACAATCCTTAATATACATTATAGCGTTTAATAGCCCCCTTGTCAAGAAGTTCTTCTGGTTAGCCAACTTCTCTCTCCCGTGGAATGCCAAACATACTTTCACTGCCTGTCCCCTGTAGAAATGGAGAATAATTAATGATACACCATTCCTTATGTAATAATTCTTTATCTGCTTGAAGGTTATTTACTGATCTTATAAAAATTGTCTTTCTATTGCCCTAGTCCCAGGGTGCTAGTATAATGTAATGATAGAAAAGTAAGGACTGACACAAACCCTAACCTCCAGTTCTTTCCTGCCATGATTTTAATCGAATGTCAAATGAAAAGATGGGCAAGTAATGAGGGCCGAGGTCAATACCACTCTGAGATGTCCCACCGTGCAGGGTTGTTTCTGTGCAGCTGTAGCTCATGCTGACAATCTGCAAAGCCCACTGGCCTCCTGCCCCTGGTCCTCAGAGCACAGCTACCATGGGCAGGCCCTTACCTTTTGAAGGGCTGTAGCCATTATCTGGGATCCTTGAGTTCAACACAAATATGTCAAGTGTGTATGCCCATAGCCAGATTTTTCAGTACCTATGCAAAAATTCTTTAGGCATTATTCCAAAAACTTTATATATATTATCTTTTCTGACCCTCACTACTACTTACAAAGCAGGTTTTATTATTATCCCCATTTTACAGAAAAGAAAATGAAAGATAAGACTAGTTAGCTAACTTTTACCCGGTCCTACAGCTTATAATTGGTAAAGCCAGAATCTGGACCCTGACAGTCTGATTCCAGAGTCTATGCTTGTGACCCAACAATGTGATCCCACCATGGCTGAGCACAGAACATGGCACACAGCAGGCACCCAATTTTTGTCTGGTGAATTTCAGTGGGATGGGTGATATATTTCCTAGGGTTCTGCTTATCCAAGGGAATCTTTTCCAGCAAGCTTCAGCTTTCCTTTCTAAACATTATTCTGCCTATCAGAAAATCAAAAGCAAAACTTCCAGAATTCAAGAGTAGCACTGATGCAGGGAACATCAAATTCTCAGTCAATGGCTCTCCTTTTGTAATAGAGGAATGAGTTTGATTTAAGAAAGAACACAGAAGAGTTCTCAAGGAGATTAAACTCAGTATATTTTAGATATAATTCACATGATAAGCAATAAATTAACAAGCACTAAATCAAGCATCTGATATGAACTGATCTGGGATCTAGAAAAAAAACAAAAGCCATGGACACTGATCTCAAACATTTTACAAAATAATTACAGTGACAAGATGAATGCAGTAGAATATTGGAAGAGACAAGAACCATAGAGTTTTCTGTCCTTCCTTTCAGGGACTCAAGACCCTGCCTGATTGCAATGCTGCTGCCTCTCCCATCTTCAGTTGCTCCAACCCTACTGGCCTTTCTCTTGTTCCTTGAATGTGATGAGTAGGCTCCACCTGAGACCTTTTATATTAGCTGCTTCTTTTTTTTTTAAAGATTTTATTTATTTATTTATTCATGATAGAGAGAGAGAGAGAGAGAGAGAGAGAGAGAGGCAGAAACACAGGCAGAGGGAGAAGCAGGCTCCATATAGGGATCCTGACGTGGGATTTGATCCCGGGTCTCCAGGATCGTGCCCTGGGCCAAAGGCAGGGGCTAAACCGCTGCGCCATCCCTATTAGCTGCTTCTTTTATCTGGAAAGCTCTGTCCTATTCTTAACATGTTGTCCTTTCATATCACTCAGGTGTCAACTCCAATATGTCTTCCTTAGCGAAGCCTTTCCTGGACTCTGAGGCTACAGTAGACTTTCTATACATACATACATACATACATACATACCCCCCCAACACGTCAGTTTTAGGGTAACTCCTGCTGAATGACTTGCTCTTCCTTGTTTATATGTTTACATTTTTTTACTTTAATTCCAGTGTAGTTAACATACAATATCTTACTAGTGTCAGGTGTACAATATAGTGATTTAAGAATTCAAGAGTTCTATACATTTCTCAGTGCTCATCATGATAAAGTGTACTCTTAATCCCTATCACCTATTCACTCATCACCCACCCACCTTTACATGTTTATGATCTGCTTCCTCTACTGAGTTTCTACCCCTGGACATATGTTGACATTTATCTCTTCATTTAATCAAGTTTATTGGGAAAATGCTCCCTAGTTGTTTTTTTGTTTTAACAGATTTATTGAGATTTGACAAATAAAATACATGTATTTAAAATGTAAAATTTAATAAGTTTTTACATATGTATATGCCCATGAAACTACCATCCTAAGTCAGTGAACATATCACTCCCGAAAGATTCCTCATGCCCTTTTGTAATTACTCACTCACACCCTCCTCACCACTCCCTATCCCCAAGCAACTATAATATAGTTTGCTTTTGTAATATAGTTTGCATTTTCTACAGTTTTCAATTTTCTAGAAATGGAACCATAAAGTACATACTGATTTTGTCTAGCTTTTTTATCATCATAATCATTTTGAAATTCATCCATGTTTCAGATATTTCAATAGTTTGTTCCTTTCTCTTGCTGGGTAATATTCCACTATATGAATGTCCTACAATTGATTTATCCATTCACCAAATGTTGAGGGATATTTGAACTGTTTCCATTCTTTGGCTACTGCAGGTACAGCAGCCATGAACATTCATGGATATGTTTTCATTCTGAGTGAAACAAGTCAGACAAAAAAGACAATCATACTGTACGATTACATTGTATAAAATTCTAGAGAATGCAAAAAGGTCATCAATGGTTGTCCAAGGATAGAGGTGGAAAGGAGAGGGAAGAAAAGATTATAAAGAGGCATAAGGAAACTTTATGTTTATCATCTTGATTGTGGTGATGATTTCATAGGTATATATGTATGTCAAAACTTAATACATTTTTAACTTTATTTGTGAGCAGCATGTTGAATATCAATTATACTTCAGTATAAAGGTTTAAAATACTGGTCACTCAGAATTAATTTAAAAAACTGTGGTGCTGGATTAAAATAAAAATATAATAAGTTAAAAAATTTTAAATTATAAAACTGTGGTGCATCCAAACAATAGAATTCTACTCAGCAGTAACAAGAAACAAGCTACTGATACATACAACAATATGCATGAATCACAGAAGCATTATGCTGAATGAAAGAAGCAAAATAGAAAAAAAACTACAAAATATACAATTTCATTTACATGAAATATTAGAAAAGTGGCAGACATCTGCTTCCAACCAAGAGGGAGCAATAGGTTACAGATTTACCCTCTTGCCTTAAATAATTTAAAAACATCCAAACCCAAAAACGCAATAGATAAAATATATGAAATGACAGTTTCACAGCTGATAAACCTTTTGTACAGTATATTTAAATATTTATCAAAACAAATCTATTACCTTAAAGAAAGGCAATGGTTTTCTAACCACTCAGAAAAAAAGTCAAAGTCTTTATAAAGCCTTGCCAGGCCATACAAAACATGTTGCTTTTCCTGTGTTTCCATTATGGACATGTTACTGTATTCACATCACACCAGCAATGCTGTTTTTGGTGTTTTTCTCAAGTGATCCAAGTCACCAGTCACTTTGGATTCCTGCATTCTGGCTGGCTAGAATGCTAGGACTGCTGATAGATGCAGACCTAATGCCCTCACATCCTTCAGGCCTCTGCTCAAACCTCACCTTCTAGTGAGGTCCTCACTTACATTCTACTTGAAAGTGCAACACCCTCATCTGGAGCTCTTCTGATTCACCTCCCCTATGTAGCTATTCTTCATAGCACTTACTATGATCTCCAACATGCTCTATATTTTACCTGCTTATTTTTTAGTGTTCTTCTCCTTGAATGTAAGCTCCACAAAGACAGAACACATTTTCTTCCCTGTTTTCCTTACTGCTCCTTTCTCGGCACCCAGAGAAGTCCCTGGCCACAAATCAGGCACTCAATAAAAATGGACTGAAGAGGGGACTGAAACACACAAGTGAGGATAAATGAGCACACGAACAATACTTACATCATAGTATTATTGAGAGAATTAAATAAGATGAACTTATTTAGAGGTGTGCCCAGCTGGAAAACAAACTGTAAACTGTATCATTAGTCAGCTTCTTATCCTACATGGGGAAAATCGAAGTAGTGATGGTGACAATAACAGTCACAATAGCTAGTATGTATTAAACACTCTGTGTTAGACACTAATTTGTGTTTTCTCTGCATTAACTCATTGAATAATCTTGCCAATTTTAAGAGATAAGTAGGATTATCATACACATTTTACAAGTGAGAAAACTGAGGCAGAGAGTGTTAAGTAAATTTCCCAAGATTACAGGGCACAGTTGTGATTCAAACCCAAGTAATCAGGTTCTAGAGCCTATGCTTATGACTACCGTGCAATACCATCTCCTGAAGTCCTGAAACTGAACATTTTTCCATCTAAAGCTTTCTTTGGCTTCTCTATTAGAAAATATTGCAATGTAAAGAAGCTAATATTCTCAAAGCTGACTTTTAATAGAAACTTTGAGTTTATTTTTCATTAATAATAGGAGTCTGAGACAGTCTCTCCATCATTGGTAGCATGGCTTGAAGAATCATTCTGACAGTAGTATGGGTCAGACTGATCATTGTGACGCCTGACCATGGGGACTGGGAAAGGGCCACAGGTGCTGAATGGCATTCTTCTGCCTCTAAACAAGCCCCCACAACCCAGGTGAATATATTAAAGACACAGCAACATCTTTGCTGCTGCCATAAGGATTTCTAGGATTGTGAAGATCCACATTCTCCAGTAAGCTTCCCAGGTCTGCATGCTGCTTTTTTTCCAATAATGCCAAGGACTGACTTTTTTAATAGCCAAGAATGCTTAGATCCATAAATGCATTGACAAGAAGCAACTTTAGTCTCAGCTGAAATACTGCTTCACCCAAGGTCAGGATTAATTTATACTCCTGAACTGGCCTCAAGTTAAGAGACATGTAGACAGCTTTATTGGCCTCATTTTCATCCCTTTATAAAGTCAACCACACAGAACCTCTACAGTGGACTTATCCTAGACTTTAAGGGGAAGCCGGCATTTGAATTAGGGCATTTGTGCAGAAGATGAAATGGGATTTATAGGCATCATATTTAAGTTTACTGAGTATTTGCAACACAAGAGCCTACATGTAACAAAGTTAAATGTGAATGGAAAATAAAAACCAGGGTGAAAATATATTTTAAATAGTGGAGGATAAGGAATCTGGGACTGACTTTATCTGACTGAAACATCTCCCAGTTATGATCTAGTCTGGCAATTCTATCTCAGAGGCAGCCATGCACACGATAAACCATTTCCTGATGCTGCTCTCTTTCAGAAAAGACTTCACCCTTGGGACACAAGACAGCCCCACCCATATCCCCCTGCCATAGAGTCATTTTCAAGAATTCTTAACTCAGAGGTTTTTCTCTTTGATGTAAATTCACATTTCGAGGTCTATCCTAGCAAGATCATAGCTTAACACATGCTCTTAAACTTGCCCAAGGAGCAGCAAAACTTAGAAGACCTGAAAGAATGGTTTTAAAGCTTCTAAAAGCGTCTCTGCTTACCATGTGACAACCACTTAGGTTCAGTTATAAAAAAAAAAGATTTTGTCTGAAAAACAAAAAATGAGTCTCAGGGATGTGGATATCATCCTGTCACAGTGGGCTCGGGTCAGAGGTGGGATAGAACAGAACTGTGGAAATGTGTGGGACTTTTTGAGAACCTGGGAGCAAATCGTGAAGGGATAAAGAAACTCCAAAATGGAAACATTTACTATGAGGCCACATCCTCATGTAAACTTAGGCTGTGAACTTCAGATCTACCTTAGGGAAATTTGCATGTGGAAATCGTTGGGGCTGTTTCATCGTGCAATATGATAGGATTTCTATCTCCTTATCCATGTGATGTTAGCTGTGGCCAAGAGATTTGCTTTTGTGAGTAAGATGTGAGCATAAATGTTAAGAATCAGTGTGTGCTTCTTCTTTTCATCTGGCATGATAAACAACAATTTTTAAGATGTGGCTGTTCCATAAGCCTGGGTCCCTGCTGATCTACAACGGACAGGTAAAGAAATGAGAAAAATTTGTTATTGTCTAAAATCACTGAGATTGGAGGGGGGATATTTGTTACTGTGTATATCCTAACCAATGCTGACTGATACAACAGCAGAACCAAATGTTGAAATATTAAATAGAATAGATATTTGGAATTAAAATAGGCCTTTGGAACAAGACTCTCATTTCCTATTAGGAAGGGTATTTCTGGCTCACTGTTCGGTATGAAGTCAGTTGAAAATAACACAGGAAATAAAAAAGAAGAACAGAAAAACCTTTCAAATTAGATTAAACTCATAAACAGACACAACTCTGAACCAAAGTCATAAAAAGCAGCTGTCAAATGTCTTGAAAATTGGGACCTAAGTAGAGGAAAATAAAAACATGCCTTTGCAGATCTCAGGCAGTACTTGGTGCTCTTTAAAAGAGGTGGCCTATCCCATAGAACCAAAACCCTCCTTCCTTCCTTGGAACAACAAGCTCAGGTGTGCAGGCAGTCTGTAGTAGCCTCTCTGATGCATAGGTTGAGGGCAGGAATGACCGAACAAGAAAGCACAGATACACTGCACTTGAAGGAAGCATGCAGAAAGGATGGCAGATGATGCTGATGTTGTGGTGGCTGATCTTATTCAGCTGAAAAGAAAGGTTAAATCAGTGATTCTCCAACTGTGTTCTCAGACCAGCATCACCAACATCACCTGGGAACTTGTTGGAATTACAAGTGTTTGGGCTCTGCCATAGGCCTACTGAATGAGAAGAATGAAGTCATTATAATCTGTGCTTTCATAGGCCCACCAATGTTCTGATGTAACAAAAATTTGAGAACCACTGCTCACAGGAGTTTTCATATTCAGAAGTTCACTTAAACCAGGCAGACCTTTCCCAAGATAACAGAAGGAAATCTATACTGCCACTACCCTAGTTCATCTCCTGACACTCCTTCACTCTCTTCTTACATAAACATCAGGTCCCAATTTCAAAATCTCTCCATACAAAAGTACAGAAAAAAAAAGAAAGGGAAAATGAGAAATAAAACATAAAAATATAATTTTCACCAAAAAATCTTACCGGAAGCAAATGAAAATCAGATACAGATATGAAAGTAAAATACAAACAGAAAAACAAAGCAACAGCAAAAGAACTATGGCCTCTCTAAAATAAGAACTTATAAAAATACCTAGAGAGACATGTGAGGCTAATCTCTAGGAGAATGACCTATTTAACTTTTTTGGCATGGCCTGGAAAGACAGTGGGCTTGTCAGAGAATCACCATACGCTGCACGGTGCTGTATACACATTGTGCTGAGCAATAATAGAATGGAATCATTGAGGAAGATGCTAGGCAGATAAGCTTAAGACAATGCACTTATTCTCCACCTACCCCTATGGCCAAGGTCTGTGAGTGTCAGTTAGATGATCTGTAAATTCTCTGCTGGTTAGGAGTGGAAGAGTACAGAAATAACTAACGGTATTGAATGGTGAGCCCACGGTGTCACAAAATATGAACTAGCATAAGACAAGACAAGCCAGTAATCACTCAAGAATTCTGGCCATTTCTCAGAGGATCAACAGTGTGAGGGCTGGCTTGAAGTCCACATAAATAAATGATGGCACTGAATTTTACTTTGTTAGCCAAAAAGAACACTAGCTGCAAAAACTTTGGCAGCAGGATGCACTGAGGATCAGAAGATGGCAGGAGAGTAAGAGGCACTCTCCACACCCTCTCCCTCATCACACAGCCACAGGGCCTATATCAACTCTAGGAATAAGGAAAGGAGAAGAAAGCAGAAGAATTTCCCAACTGATTGAGCTTAACGCTAGAATCCTCTGATTAATTATCTGAAAAAGACAGAATTATATCTAATTGACAAAACTTTTGTTTGCCTCATATCATTGGAAATGGAGGAATGAAGGCACAATGAAATCAGCCATGGGCAATAAATAAAGCTGTGTTCTTTGCACGCATATATTACAGCAAGTAAATATAAACATCATCATACAAATGACACCAAACAACTACAAAAAAAAGAGATTGTTAAAAGCAGAAAATAGAAAATTATATAAAAGAAACAAGACCAATTATACATATTACATCAATAAACATAAGTAGGACAAAATCATCTGATAGAAAAAATACTCTAAGATGGCAAACCAAAAGCCTCTTGAATAAAAAGGAACATCAAAAGAAAATAATAGATTTCCTGCAACTTAAACAGAACTTAAACCTTCCGCTGATAAAAAATAATATCCTCTGAAAAAACTTAACATTTAAAACACTATTTGAAGATACTTGAAAATAACAAAAAGTAGGTAGAGGAGGAAATATGACAGCTGAAAGAAAGAAACCAAACTGATTAAGATCTACATTTATTCAGTACCTTCTTTTCTCAGTGGCACTCCCCTTTCACACAGTAAAAGGATCAGAGAGAGAGTATTAAAAAAGAAAGCAGGAATCTCAATGAGCTGAGGAATCAGAATTTATAGTCTACAACGATTGAAAGTTGAAGGGGACATCCCAGAAAAGTGGAAGCCACAGAAGGGTGAACTCCGAAATCTTCACAAATTTTCCCCAAATTTTTGCATGATTCCTGAAATATGCACTGGGCAAGCCCAGCAAAGATGGACAGTTGGATGATGGAAAGAACTGAGCATGGATTTTGGCAGCCACCCACATGCCCATCACACTAAGAATCTTGGGATTTCCACCGAAACTCTAGAAAGCTCACACCTTAAGAATGAGGACCTCATTCTAAAACTATGAGTATGTGGGGATCCCTGGGTGGCTCAGTGGTTTGGCGCCTGCCTTTGGCCCAGGGCGCGATCCTGGAGAACCAGGATCGAATCCCACGTTGGGCTCCCGGTGCATGGAGCCTGCTTCTCCCTCTGCCTGTGTCTCTGTGTGTGACTATCATAAATAAATAAAGAAAACAAATATTAAAAAAAAATAAAACTATGGGTATGAGTCTTCCATGTTCTGTCTCCTAACTCTGGGGAACAAATGGGGTGGTGGAAGGGGAGGAGGGCGGGGGTGGTGGAAGGGGAGGAGGGAGGGGGTTGGGGTGACTGGGTGGTGGGCACTGAGGGGGACACTTGAGAGGATGAGCACTGGGTGTTGTTCTGTATGTTGGCAAATTGAACACCAATAAAAAATAAATTTATTATTAAAAAATAAAATAAAACTTAGTATGAAATAACAGAAAATACATATATTGGTCTCTACCCCTCAACCTCCCCTCCCATTCTTGGCACAGAGTTTCCAAGTCCCTTGGAATTTCCTGGGTCAAAGGAGTGTCTTTTGTTCTAATGAAGCATTTCTTGGTGGCTCCTGAATAGCTTCAGCAGGGGTCTGGTCATCAGAAAGACAAAACCATCATTAGAAGCTTGAAACTTTCAGCTCACACCTCTACTGTCTGAGAAG
The DNA here is from genome assembly GCF_905146905.1 of Nyctereutes procyonoides. Taxonomy (NCBI): domain Eukaryota; kingdom Metazoa; phylum Chordata; class Mammalia; order Carnivora; family Canidae; genus Nyctereutes; species Nyctereutes procyonoides. Next base: position 34,280,098 of record NW_026575042.1, read on the forward strand.
GGCGGAGGGGCTAGGAATTGAGTTAATGATTAATTATCCTTATGTGATGAAGCCTCCATAAAATTACCAGCTTCAGGTTGCTGAACACATGAAAATTCTGGGAGGTGGCACAATGGTGGCACAATGGTAAGGGTATGATCACCAGGAAAGAGGGATGAGGACATGAAAAGTATGCACTAGCCCTTCAACTACCCTCACCCCAAAAAAGCAAGATGCATCACGGCTACTCACATTTCATCATGCAAAGCAAATCAGATTTCTATACTTAGATGGCTATGAAGAGATGCAATTCTACCATGAGCCCATGAGGAGGACATTTTGAAGCATTTAAACATTTTAATGCTACAGGCAGACTTCAACTCCAGAAGTTGGCAAAAGAGTACCAACAATAACAAAAATTAAGCAAAGCAGACTGATAAGATCAATTAATAGAATAGATCAAATAATAACAGAAATAAATACATGTCTATTATAGACTCCAATCTCTTCCCAATTTAATTCCTCCTGTCCTAGCAACAGCATTTAGCTGGATGCGTGACAGCCCTGCAAAGACCACAACTTCCAGTCTTACCCATAGCTCTGTGGGTCATATGATTAAACTCTCACTAACAGTGTGAGTAGAAATGATAAGCACCCCTTCTATATTACTAATTTTAAAGGAAATGTCTTGTTTTGGGTTTCCTCCCTTTTCCCTCCCCCATTATGGAATATAGACTTGGCAGCCATCCCACTTAGGCCAAACAAATGAAGAAAGTGTCCTTGGGTGGGAAGAACTACAAGGGAGGAAACTCTCTTCTTGAATAACTTTTTGAAACAGAGCTCTGACCACCCTGGGGCAGCTGAACTGCTGTGTGACAGAGAACACTCAGTTTCATTTTTTGTTAAGTCACTGTACTTTGGGCCCTTTTTGTTATGTCAGCTTAGCTTTTACCCAAATCAAAATTTTATCTAAAAGCCAATCTTTTAGGAATGTCTGACTGGCTCAGTCAGTACAGCATGCAACTGTTAATCTTGGGGTTGTAAGTTTGAGTCCCATGTTGGGTGCCAGGATTATTTAAAAATAAAACAATCTTTAAAAATAGAAGAATAAATAAAGCCAAACTTTTAAAAAGGCCTATGAAATACATGAAGCTAAGTAATGTAATCAGGCAAACTGGAACCAGTATAAATGAGGATGGGGAACTAACCTCAAATAATGAAGGAATCAAATGAAATAGAGCAGACACTGTCTTTGATGCTATGGAAACAAATAAGACACCTGAATGAAATAACAGCTTTTCTATGAAAACACCCATTTCCAAAATCTGCTTCAAAAAAGGTAGAATTAAAATGGTTTCAGAGGTGAATGCAATCAAATAATCAAGACAAAATTCCAATACTATACAAACTGTCCCAAGTCACAAGAAGAAAAATAACTCTTCCAAATGCTCTCTGTAACATGAGAATAATTTTGACAATAGAGCTCAACCAAGACAACACAAAAATAAAAAACTACATGTCCATTTACCAGAATATCACTGTAAAAATTGTAAGTGGAATATTATTTGCTTTCTCCCAAATATAATTCAGCAGCACAATAAAAATAGAATGTACTACAATACAAGAATATTTTGGTACTAGGAAATGTTTTAATAGAATTATATATATCATAGACAAAGGGAGAAAATTTGAAATGATCAAAGGATTTTTCAAACAAAACATTACATTCCTGATTTGAAATGTCTTACTATAATAAAATTAATAGAACTTTTCTTGTTATAATTGTATATATACAACTGTATGACTTGTTTTATATATACAATGTTATGGTTAATTATACTAGAAGCATCTATATTAAAGTAATAAATAGGAGAAGGATACCCCAACTCTTTTATTTAGCATTGCTCTGGAAATCTGGGATAGTCCAATTTGCAAAAGAAGGAATAAATTGTATAATGTTTAGAAAATAGGAGGCAAAATAATTATTGTTAGCATATGATATACTTTTTTGCCCTGAAAAATCCAAGAGGATCCACTGAAAAATATTTTTAGAAAAGCAGAGAATTCGATAAGGTGCCTACTTACAATATTAAGGTCAAAAAATAGCTTTTCAGTAGACAAGCAAGCTCCAAAGATTGATGGGAAAATATTATTTAAAATAACAACAAGCAATATGAACTATTACAAAAAAACTCTGAAAAATGTGCCATACTTAAATGAAGAAAACTTTAAAGTTTTCCTGAAAGACACAGAAGACTAGACTAAATGAAAAGATCTACTGCATTGCTGGCTTGAAAGGATTCAGTATGATAAAAATGGTAATTCTTTCTAATCTGTAATTTCAATAAAAAGCAATTAAAAGGAAAAGAATTTTTCTTTCAGACAAGAGCATTCCAAATTTCAGATGAAAAATAAATATTTGAGGATAGCCAGAACAAATCTGTGAAAGAATTATGAGAGGGCACCAGACCAAATAGTAAAACATATGATAAACTTACAGTAATTAAAACAATCTGGTACTGGCACATAAATAAACAGGCCATTGGAAAAGAGAGTTGAGAAATGGATCCAGGCCCATATGGGAATTTAATTTACAGAATGTGGCATTACCATTCAGTGGGAGAATGATGGATTAGTTAGCAAATGATGTTGTGGCAACTGGCTAGCCATTTGGAACAAAATAAACTTTGATCAGTACCTCATTTATTACATCAAAAATGGTTTACTTGCATCAAAACTTTAAACATAAAATTAAATAATAACAATAGGCAGGAGGAAATTTGTGCAACCTCACTGATAATTATGAAAATATGTATTGAAATGAAATCAAGAAAGAATGTTCTATCAGATAAAAAATTTAAAGTCTACAATATAGTTGGAAAATAGGTATTTTCACACCTATTAGTGAGATTACAAATTAATACAAACCTTTTAGAGGGAAGTTCAGCAATTTTAACCCATCAGGCCCATGTGTAAGAATTTAACTTTCAGAGGTATTTGCACATTTTGTATGTACAAGAATGTTTATTTCAGCATTGCTAGTAAAAGCAAAACAACAAAAAGGAAACAAATGTCCATTACTACATGACTTGGTATAAAAAGTATGGCAAATCTCTATAATAGAATGCTACTCAGCCATAAAAACCAATGTCTGTACTAATAAGCAACTGTATTTAAGTTTTATTAAGAGAGAAATGAAAGAGATATATAGAACATGCCATAGTCCTGAGTTAAGTATATAAATTTAAACATATATCATTATATATCTTTATACATACTATATATCTGTAATAAATTGTTATCTTTGTGTTCTAATTTGCATTTACCTGATTACTAATAAAGTTGAGCATTATTTCTTAGCTCTTTGGGTTTCTTCCCTTCTCTTGATTACCTATTTACACTATTCACCTATTCCATTGGCTTTTCTTCTCCATATTGATTTTTAAGAGATCTTTTCATATTCTGAAAACTAATCACTAATTGTTATATCAATGGTTGATATCTTCTTCTCATTGGTGACTTGTATTATAAATTTTTTAAGATTTTTATTTATTTATTCATGAGAGACCCAGAGAGAGAGAAAGGCAGAGACATAGGCAGAGGGAGAACCAGGCTCCATGCAGCGAGCCCCATGTGGGACTCGATCCTGGGACTCCAGGATCATGCCCTTAGCTGAAGGCAGGCGCTTAACCGCTGAGCCACCCAGGCATCCCTATTATAAAATTTTTATGGTTTCTTTTACCACACAGTTTATTCATTTTAACATATTCAGATTTATAAAAAAATTTTCTTTATGGTTTATATATTGTTGTCCTGTTTAAGATATCTTTCTTTTCCAAATATCATAAAGATATTCTTCTACTTTTCTTTCAACAGTTTTACAATTTTACTTTTTACACCATGCCTTTAATCCATCCGGAATTTGTGAGTACTGTGAGGTGCAGATCTAACTTTATCTTTCTAAAATTTCTTAGCACCATTTATTTAGCTTGCCACTTTTGTCATATCTTGAATTTCCATGTATGAGAAAATTTATTATGGGCTCCATATGGTTCAATTGTTAAAAGCATGGTCTCTTAAAGTAGACTGAGCCTGGATCCCAACATCATCACTTAATATCTACTTGGCCTTGGGTAAATTACTTAACCTCTCAACCTTCTTTACCTCATCAGTCAAATGAGGATAATGTATTAGGTTCTCCAGAAAAACAAGCAATAAAAATTTTACTTTATATTTTATTATAAAAATTGGCTCAAAAAAATTGGCTCACATAGTTATAAAGCCCAAGAAGTCCCATGATCTGCTATATAAAAGCTAGAGAACCAGAACCAGATGATATAATTCAGTCTGAGCCCACAGCCTGAAAACCATGGGAACAGATGGTATAACTCTCAATTTTAGGCCAAAGGCCTGAAAATCATCCAAAGGCTAGAGAATCAAGAGCCCTGATGTCCAAGGACAGGAGAAGATGGATGTCCCAGCTCAAAAATAGAGGGCAACATTGCCTTTCCTCTGCTTTTTGTTTTATTTGGGCTCTCAACAGATTGGATGACGCCCTCTAACATGGTGGGATGCCTTTACTCAGATTGTTCTTATTTACTCAGTCTGCTGACTCAAATAATCTTTTTTGGAAACACTCTCAGAGATACATCCAGAAATAATGTTTTAGCCAGCTACCTGAGCATCCCTTAGCTCAACCAGGTTGACAGAAAATAACCATCACATATAATAATAGCTCTTACCGTGTTTTAAGGATTAAATGGATATTTACAAATATGCATGCAATGGATATTTACAAATATGTCATGCAAACTGTGCATGACACATAGTAAGCACTATATATAGTGCTGTCTCTGAAAGTTTGTTAAATAAAAACACGTGCTTTAGAATAGGTATGTGCAAAATTCTGTTAGAGTCTTGACTGTAGATTAATTTGGGAAAGGTACTATCTTTACAATATTAAATCTTTCCATTTATGAATATGGTAAATGCTTTCATTTACTAAGGTGTTCTTTTATATGCTTCAATAAAAGTTATAACTATCTCCATATAGATCTTACACATACTGATTAGGTCTACTCTGGGTACTCCATCGTATTTGATGCTGGTATAAATGGAGACTGTGTAACAATATTGCTATTCTTTTTTTTTCTTTTTTTCCTTGCCGGGGGCGTGGGGCCCCAATATTGCTGTTCTTGAATTCACTAACCTCCTGGCCTCTTTTTTGGTTCCAAGAGTTTGCAGATGTTCTCAGATTTTCTACATGGACAACCATTTCTCCTAGGAGAATAGATTTTTTTCTTTTTCTTTCTGGTCCTTATATTTTTTCTTTCTTTACTTCAAAACCTCCAGAAGAATATTGAAAAAGAGGGCATCTTTGTCTTGCTGACTAAAGGAATGTTTTTAACATTTTATCATTAAATATAATGCTTGCTTTAGATTTTTTTTTTTTGGTGGATGTATCAGTTTCTTGAAGGCTGCTATAATCAATTACCACAAACTAGATGCCTTAAAACAACAGGGATTTATTCTCCCACAGTTCTGAAAGTTGGAAATATGTAATCATTATCATTGGGCTGAAATCAAGGTGTGTCAGCAGAGACATAATCCCTCCAAAGGATCTAGGGGAGAATCTCTCCCTTGGTTTATGGCCACATCATTCCAATCTCTGACTCCATTTTCACCTTATTTTCTCATGTGTGAGTGTGTGTGTGTGTGTGTGTGTGTGTGTGTGTGTGTAAGAGAGAGAGAGAGAGAGAGAGAGGAGGGGGGCGGGAATCTTTCTCTGATCCTCTCTTTATTATAAAGCAACCTGGGATGGCATTTAGAGCCAACATCAATAACCCAGAATAATCTCCCACCATAGGATCCTTAACTTAATCACATCTACAAAGCCCCCTTTTCCAAATAAGGTAATATTTATAGGTGCCTGAAATTAGGAGCTGATATCTTTGAGGAGCCATTTTTTCAGTCTACCATAGCACATATACTTTAGTCCATTCAGAAGGCATCCTTCTACTCTTAGTTTACTAAAAAGTTATTACTTTTTAAAATTTTATAAATGACTATTGAATTTCATTAGCTGCTTTCTATACATCTATTGAGATTGATATGTTTTTTCCTACTTTGATCTTTTTTTTAAAAAGATTTATTTATTTATTTATGATAGACACACACACACACAGAGAGAGAGAGAGAGAGAGAGAGAGAGAGAGAGAGGTAGAAACACAGGCAGAGGGAGAAGCAGGCTCCATGCCGGGAGCCCAACACGGGACTCGATTCCCGGACTCCAGGATTGCACCCTGAGCCAAAGGCAGGTACCAAACTGCTGAGCCACCTAGGGATCCCTCTACTTTAATCTGTTATTATAATGAATTAAATGAGCACATTTACTAATATTAAACTAATTCATTCTTTCCTGCTTGCACACATTTAATGATTTTTATGTATAATATTAGATTTTATCTGCCAACAATGTATTTAGAATTATATTTAGGTTTGGACTGTTTCTTCTGACAGATTTAGTTTTTTAATGATTTCTATTTCTTCCCAAGTCAGTTTTGTTGTCATATTTTTCTAGAATTACCCATTTTTTAAAGTTTTCAAATTTATTGGTATGAGGTTCATAATTTTAAAAGGCATAAGGAACACTATGATGTTCGAGTAGCTCTGGTTCTGTAACCATAGGTATTTCAAATGTAGTGTTTTGTTTCTCTCTCTCCTCTTCCAGTTTATTAATATTACTACAGAATTTTTATAGACTTTTTAAGAATCAACTTGTGGTTTTTATTAATGGTGCTATTTTTTGTTTTAGTTTAACTTTTACCTTTATTTTTATTATTGCCTTCATTATATTTTCTGTGGTTTCATGAAACTTAATTTTCTAATTCACTGAGTTGTATACATACCTAATTTTTTAAGTTCTACTTAGCCTTATGCTTTTATTTTAAATTTTTATCAACTAAAAATGCATATTGTTAAAAGTATTAATTTTTTTTCAGAAGTCATTGTAAGAAGAATAGCAGGCATAACCATGTTTTCTTCCCTTTTAGCTTTAGGTGCTTACTTTGTTTTTTTTTAAATCTCCATTTCTCTAAATAACGTGTTTATATATTGGTACTTTTGATATTTTTATTGTAGACATTATCTATGATTTCCTTCTATTAAAGTTGAGGATTTGTTATTTTATTTTATTATTTTAAAATACACATTCTTTCTTGCCTTCCACACCCAATCCTCCACTTATAGTTCTATTTTAATTTGGTTAAATCATTATTCAGTGTTTGATTATGATTACCCAAATTTCCTTATTAAATGAACCAAGAATTTACTTTGTAATATACCAAGATAAATTTTTCTTGCAAAAATTTGTTTAACTTGGATTTTATGGTTTTTTGAGGTTTTCATTTGCTTGTCTATTACTCATCACTAATTCATACTTTCAACCAATTGTCTAAATGTACTCTTTATACATGCAGACATATTAGATACTAGTTTCATCTTCCTGAATATTTCCCAGGGACTTTCAACCTCTTCTGATCTAAACAGGTTGTCCTTGTTGCTCAGTTGTCCTCCTAGGAGCATTCTTTACCACTACCCAGAAAACTCTCTGTTGCCACTATCCTGTATGACTTCTGTTCTCTAAATTTATGATTCTCATTTTAGTGGAGCTCATTTTCCATTAATTTTCTAGGTAAATATTTTGAAATCTTGAATGTCTAGAAATATTTTCACCCAACCTCATATTTAACTTATAGTTTGAATGAATTTACAGGTTATAAACAATTTGTCTTCAGAACTTTGAAGCATTTTTCCTTTGTGTTCAGTTGCTATTAGGGCTTATATATTTTTGATTCATCCTGACTCCTAAGAATGGGTTCCAACATTTGGAGGGTTTATTAGGGCCTACCCTCAACATCTTTGGTGACTACAGTTTTGGTCTCTTATGATGCCATAAAACTGCCAAAAGCTTTGTTCAGCTTTTCAGCTTCTCAGAAACCTATATCTATTCATCTTTTCAATATTTCAGCTGCCTTTTTTAAATTAGCAAATATCACAAAGGAAAAAGCAATGCCAAAAGTAAGGCTCATTTCCCTGGCTCACCTCACTTTCTTTTCTTTTTTTTTTTAAGATATTTATTTTTTCATGTGAGACACAGAGAGAAGCAGAGACACAGGCAGAGGGAGAAGCACACTCCTTGCAGGGAGCCCGATGTGGGACTTGATCCCAGGAGTCCAGGATCACGACTGAGCCACCCAGGTGTCCCCCCCGGGACATTCTTTCATTTTGAGATATTGGCCTCATATCTTCAGTGTCTCCTTGCTTTTGTAGCTTTAGGATGGCTTCAACTGATTAGATAGATGATAGATGGATAAATAGGTAGATATTTTAGAATTTGTTTTTTCTCATTGGGAGGGACGGTCCATTTTTGTCTGACCTTGCAATAATATAAATTTCTCTCAATCTTAAACTACTTATTAAACCCACTTACAGGTAATTCTGTCTTAACCTCACCTTCAGCCTCATTTCCGGAGGTACTTATTTTTCCTATTTCTGATCTTTCTGTGCATCTTGTGGTATAAATGAGGTTCCTTCTCTGTTTTCTTCACTGACAACTTATGATATAAGCCTCTTGGATTTGCTAAGTCATTACTACTTTCTAGCTTATAACCTTATACTGCTGCTTGCTGCTTTCTCTTTCTCTTTGGTCTCATACATCACATTTGTGAGGTTTTAGAGAGAGTGCAATGGTCAATCCACGATTATTGCCCAGAAATTGTTAACTAATTTTAACTTTTATTAAAAATACATGTATTTAAGTCTATAAATCTGCCTCTAAATATTACTTTAGCTGCATCTCATAAACTTCAAGATGTACTAATTTTATGATTAGATATTTTAAGAATATTTAAAGAATTTATAATTTATTCATTTGCCCATTATTTTTAACTTCTTTAAATAAATTTCAAGGGCAGCCCAGGTGGCTCAGTGGTTTAGCTCCGCCTTCAGTCCAGGGCCTGATCCTGGAGACCCAGGATTGAGTCCCACAATCGGCTCCCTGCATGGAGCCTTCTTAACCCTCTGCCTGTGTCTCTGTTCCTCTCTCTCTCTGTGTCTCTCATGAATAAATAAAATAAAATGTTAAAATAATAAAAATAATAAATTTCAAAATATTTTAGGTTTAATGACAACTTCCTTATTGATTCATTACATTTTTGTCAGAGCATGTGTTCTATATAGTATTGGTTATTTGAAATGTATTGCAATTTACTTTGTAGCTTATGTATAGTCAATTTTTATAAGTATTCCATGCATGCATGAAGATTAGTTTCCAACTGTTGGATATAAAACTCTCTATATAAATTAAATCAGGCTTTGACTTGTATTATTAAATCTTCAAGATCTTTATTACATTTTTGTCTAGTTGATTTATTCATTACTGAGAGAGCTATAATAGTGGAGATTTTTAATCACTTCTTTTAATTCTGTTAATTCTTTGTACATTTAAGGCTATGTTAATTGAATGAAGGTTCAGGATAGTTTTACCCTCATAGTAAATTGTTCCTTTTATCATTTTCTATTGACCTTTTATCTCTTTTATCTCCCCAAAGTCTATTTTGCTGAAATTCATAAAATTACATCAGTTTTAACTTGTTCAGAATTTGACACAGAATATCTACTAGTTCTACCTCAATATTGTCAACATTTCTGTCATTGTATTTTAGGATGTCTTTTGACACTGTATATATGGACTTAAAAAATTATCTGAGACTCTCCTTTAACTAGGTATATAGTTTATATAAATTTATTACTTGAAATATGTAAATATTTTTCAACTTTATATTAACCTTTATTTACTTTATTTCCTTTGTTGTTTTCTATTTCCCTAGTGAGTTCTTTAAATTCCTTTTTCCTTCTACTAGTTTGAAAGTTTGCCTTCTATTCCTGTTCTTTTACTGTGTACGTGAATTAACAAAGAGAAAAGCTAAGCAATGTAAATCTAAAAATGCACTAATTTCAATTTTCACCACCTTATTAATTTCTTCTAGTAATTTAGTTCCATCTTTTTTGTAAAGTTCCCAAGTTAGTCTCAATAGTCATTGTCATTTTATTTAGTCAATGTTGTTAGATTTGCCCAAATATTTACCATTTCCTCCAAACACTGTTGCTTCTTTCATCACAAACATTCCTCATTCCTTCTCGGTTTAAGTTCCTTCTTAAAAAAAAAAAAGTTTCTTCTTCCTGAAATACATTCTTTACTCATTCTTTCAGTTGGCTCTTGGGACTGATAGAGTCTTTCCATCTTTGTTTTTCTAAAGTATTTTTTTTAATTTGCCCTCACTGTTGAAAATGATTTATCTTGGTATAATATATAATATTATTGCTTTAAAATTATTGTTTTCCTTTCTTCAAGCTCTATTTTTGGGGACTACTTATGGTGGTCTGATGGTTACATCTCTGGTATTTTGTGTTTTTCTTTGGTGGCCTTTACAATTTCTGTCTATGTACAATGTTTTGAAATTTCACTACCATATACCTAGGGGAGAGATGTCTTTGCATTTATCCTGATTGGGAATCACAATATTTCTTCAATCAGAGGATGTATGTCCTTCATAAATTCTGGAAAAATTTCATCCTTCTTTCCTCATTATGTTAAAATAATGCCTTTTCCTATTCCCATTATCATATTATTCTTCAACAGTAATGAACCTGTTATATCTTACAAAAATCTTTTAAAATTTATTATTTTCTTTTTTTCCTCCTTTTTTAAAAAAATAGTTTCCATGCCAAGTGTGGAGTCCAGTACAGGGCTTGAACTCATGACCCTGAGATCAAGATCTGAGCTGAGATCAAGAGTCAGACACTTAATCAACTGAGCCACCCAGGCACCACTTTTCAAATTTATTTTTTAATTCAAGTATAACTAACATGTTACATTAGTTTCAGGTGTACAGTATAATGATTCAACAATTCTGTACATTACTCTGTGCTCATCATGGTAAAATGTACTCCCAATCCCCCCTCAGCTATATTACCCATTCTCTCCAGTAACCATCAGTTTGCTCTCTACATTGAAGTCTTTTTTTGTGTGGATTTTTTTTTGTCTCTTTCTTTGTTCATTTGCTTTGTTTCTTAAATTCTACATATGAATGAAATACTATGATATTTGTCATTCCCCAACTGACTTATTTCACTTAGCATTATACCCTCTGAATCCATCCATGTTGTTGCAAATGGCAAAATTTCATTCTTTTTTAAGGTGGAGTAATATTCCAGTGGTGTTTGTTTGTGTGTGTGTGTGTGTGTGTGTGTGTGTGAGTATATACACCCTGCATCTTCTTTATTCATTCATTTATGGATGGAAAATTGAGTTGCTTCCATATCTTGGCTATTGTAAATAATCCTGAGATAAACATAGGGGTACATATATCTTTTGGAATAAAAAGTTTTTGCACAGCAAAGGGAACCATCAACAAAACAAAAAGACAACCTACTAAATGGGAAAAGATATTTGCAAATGATAAATCTGATATGGAGTTAATAAGTAAAATATATAAAGAACTTATACAATTCAACACACACAAAAAAATCTAATTAAAAATGGTCAGAAGACATGAATAGACATTTTTCTGAAGAAGACATACAGATGGCCAACAGATACTGGAAGAGGTTCTTAACATCCCTAATCATCAGGGAAATGCAAACCAAAACTACAATGAGATACCACCTCAAATCTGTCAGAATGATCAAAATCAAAAACACAAGAAACAACAAGTGTTGGTTGGCAAGGATGTGGAGAAAAAAGAACTCTCATGCACTCTTGGTTGGAATGCAAGCTGATATAGTCACTGCGGAATATGGTATGGAGGTTTCTCAAAAAATTAAAAATACAAGCATCTTCAAGCATCTTAATCTGTTCCTTGTTTCCTATCTCTTTTTGTCTCTTAATATTAAATTCTGAATAATTTCCTCAGGTCTACCTTCTAGTTCTAGAAGGACTAGAATTTCGGGATTTGTCTTTAGCTCTAATTTAGAATCAACTTTCTATGACATTTCTAAAAGTTATATTTGGTCCTCTTTCAAATTTATCTGACTTTTTTCATAGTAACTTGATATGTTTTTAGAAAGTCATTATTTTATTTCTTAAAAAAGATTTTATTTATTTATTGGGGGGTGCAGAGGAAGAGAATCTCAAGCATTCTCCACACTGAGGACCCGACATGGGTATTCATTCCACAACCCTGAGACCATGACCAGAGCCAAAATCAAGAGTCAGATTCTTAACCAACTGAGCCACTCAGTTGCCCCTAGAAAGTCACTATTTTATATCTTTAATCATTTAGACATATTTTACATTATTTTTCAGATTGTTCTCTTATTTCAGGATTTTTGTGTTCTAATTATTTTATGTTTGGTTTCTGTTGATTCTTACTCATGGTTGATTGCTCATGTGCCTAATGTTTTAAATTATAAGCTCATTTATTATTGGATTGTAATCAGTTATTGTCACAGTAATGTTTCATAATAAACTATTTTAGGATTCAGTCTAAAATAGACTTAATAATGATTATTATTAAGCATATATTTTTGCTCACACCTGTGGGTCATCTGAGGTTTGTCTAATCTGGTCTGGGCTCTTGCTAGGTTTGACTGTAAGCTACAGGTTAGGTCCTAATATATACTTCAGGCTCTAGCTGCATCTTAGACTCAGGTCAGTTCCATATCTGTTTATTTTGAGGCCAAAATGATGGCAGAAGTGCAACAGGGCAATTACAGCCACATCAAGTACATTTCAAGACTTAGCTTGATTCATGTCCATCAATAATCCATTGGCTAAAGCAAGCCACATGGTCAAATCCATTATCAATGAGGTGGAGAAATACTTTTCACCTCTAATGAGAGGAACTGCAGAGTGACATTGCAAAGTAGGGGTTAAGGGGGAATATAGAAAGGGATGAAGAACTGAAAACAATAATGTAACCTGTAACATGAGGCTTTCTTTTTCTGTAAGAAATCTATGTGACTTATATTGTGCAAATTTTCCTCCAGAGGAGTTTTGCATTTACTTTTTTCAAGAGTCCCAGAGGACCAATTTCCATGTCAATTTCTAGGCTCAGTTCTAAGAAAATGCTGACAGTGTAAATCCAAACCCAGACCCACATGAAGTTAAACCCTAGCTTTGGAATTTTCATTTTCCTGACATTCTGCATGAGCTGAAGTAGGAAGAGAAAATCTTTATCGTTTTCCTGTGCTAGTAGGTGGATTATTTTCTTAATTATCTTAGGATACTGCCCTTCATGGATCCTATATCTATGAGTGGTTCCTAGGTCTAACTCTACCTGCTACAGCACCAGAGTTTCATTTCATGTTCCCTTTTTGGGTCAAACTCAAGTGTCAAAGTTCATAAAATCAGTACCTCAACATAAACTCACCTGCTAATCCCTTTCAAGTTTCTTCATGGTTTCTTGCACTTAGGCATTTCTCTTTCTTTATTACAAATTCATCTGCACAATGAAGTAAATATTGTATTCACCATTTCTTCATGTCTGTCATTGGAAGGCATTCATTGAATTCAAATTGCCATTAATTATAAGACACACTGTTGTTTTTCATGCCACCAAGGGGACAGAGTAGTAATAATAACACTGTCAATTAAACTATAACACAAAGTTATCTTTCACTTAGAAATGTTTATATCTTTTATATATATAATTTTATCATCACTCATGAGCATATATACAAAGGAAAACATAAGTAATATAACATTAATCAAGGTGGTCTTAAAACTGCTTCACACTCAAGAGTTTGATGGTTCTGAATTACCTTTTGACTGAGAATTATTGATATTTGTGCTTTTCCCCATGACATTATTTTCTTTTATTAAGAGAGTTGGTGATGCAACAATTTTTAGAAAGCATTTCATTATTATTTGTGTTTTGTACTCAAAGTTGCTGCTGTCCATTGTGCAAAGTTTGATGCTGATTACCATAATGTGTTAAAGAAATGTTTTCTGATGACAATAAGGACTCATTTTCCTTCCTCGAATGGTTCTTAAATAATTTGCTGATTAAAATGTTAAGGGGATATAGTTATCTAGTCCTATCCTTAGGAATATCCATGAAGTTTGTAGATGTACAGGCAGTGAGAACACCATCATTTACAGATGTTAAGGGAAACTGTCAAAAATATGCTTCTTAGAATCAATAAAATACGGTAATATATATTTTTGCTATAACCAGAAGTCAATACCACTTTTTAATGAAACAAAAATAATTCAGGGATGCCCGGTGGCTCAGCAGCTGAGAGTATGCCTTTGGCTCAGGGCATGATCCCGGAGTCCCAGGATCGAGTCCCACATTGGGTTTCCTGCATGGAGCCTGCTTCTCCCTCTGCCTGTGTCTCTGCGTCTCTCTCTCTGTGTGTCTCTCATGAATAAATAAATTAAATCTTAAAAAAAATTTTCAAAAAATAAAAGGCTACTCAAGGAAACATGCATATGTGTATACAAACAAAAAATGTGAAGTTATATACCTATGATAGTAAAAGCTGATGTGTGTTTGGTCCTTACTCCTGCCAGACACCATGCTAAGCATTTTACATACATTATTTCGCTCAGTCCTTACACAGTCCTACTTAACACACAATCTTATCTAAACTTTCCCTTAACCTCGTGCAGTCAAAATTTGAACCCCCTACCACTTGAGTATGCAATGAAAATATACCATCCATCTACCTTTAACCGATGTAGCATTACAACCTCTCACTCAGCTGAGTAGGGGTCCAGATGTGTGGATAGAAACAGATTCAACTTGCCAGTTTCAGTATCTCACTCTTTTTCCTAGAAAAGGACCTTGCACTTTGATGGGACTCAATAAATATCAATGGTTGAATGAATGTCAGCAAGATATAATAATAGTCCAAATTACTATAATCTGTTGAGTATGTAGTATATACAAGGCACTGTGCTAGGTGTTTTAAATGAACATGTTCTCCCTTAATCTTTAGCAAATAGCTTGCAAGGTAGGCATTTTAAAGAAGAGCAAACTAAGCCTCACAGAGGCTAAGTGATATGTCCAAATTCATACAATCAGTGAGAGAACTATATTTGCATCACATTCAAAAACATTTTGTCCATCATCTTCTAATAGTCTCAAACAGCCTGTACAATTATATATCCTGGAGGTACATTTAAGATCACCTGGGACTCCTGCATTTTCTAGGTTAGAATATAAGTCAGAGTCTGAGTTCTCAGGAATCTCTGAGAATGTTCTAGGGACAAATGAGGATGACTCTTGCTGAGTCACCACTACACTGTTCATGTACCTTTCGGGTATTCAGATGGTTTGGTAGAATTTCCATTTCTCTTTTTAAACCTCTGACTCAATCTGCCTACCATAACCTAACCCGTAATTGAATTAGCTCTTAATAAAATGACATACATTTTGAATCTGCCTTCATTATAGCTTCAGAAATTATCTCTTGCCAATTTTTCTGGGTCAGATAACACTTTGTGTCAGGTAACTAGTGAGGAATTCTGATGTCATTCATTTTACTCTGTAAGTACCTCCCAGAAAAGAGAGAATCAGGATATAAGTGTGCTATAGAAACATATATTAACTTAGGTTTATAAAGTTGTAATGACAAATCTTTAAGGCCTCAGTCAAATCATTCCCCCTCCAAGAAAACTTGGATTCCCTTGTTCCTCTCATTTCAAGCACCCATAGCAACTTACTTATAGTGCAGTACTTAACACAGTCTATTTCTTTTCTTTTCATAGTCTACTTTCTATTAATATTATTTATGTGCTCCCCCACCTAAATCGTGATTCCCTTTTGTTCCTCTTATTTACTTTTCTTTGGGTCCCTTATGGCACCACTCTTTGTATATGTAATTTGCTCAAAATATATTTGTTGAAGTGATCCAAATGTTCAATATTGAACAGCAACTCTTATTCCAGTTTTGATTTTTCTTTTATCATGACCTGACTAGTATAGCTACCTTTTTGAAATAATAGACTGAGAACATCCCATTCTTTCAGTTTCTATTTTTTTAAAACAATACACACACAATGAATACAAATCCCAGAGCTTGGCATTTTTCCATTACACCAATACTTGCTTTGCCTCTTTTGGTTGCACTGAACTCAATCAACCTAACCCTTCACAAAATCCAGTGGTAAAAAGTGAGTAGAGTTTGGTTACATTATGGAGATTATTGACCTGTATATCCTTCAATTTGCCCATGATGAACTTTCTCTTGCTCACTGTGATTTTTGGAAATTTAACCCTTGGTATAGTGTGCTCTATAATAGACACTCAATATTTAATGAATTGTGTTGAATTACTCTTAGTTCCTAGATTCATTTGCCAGAATCCAAATTGCTGTGTCATAGAAAACTCTATGATAATGGGTTAATCACTCAGCAAATAGTCAGAGAAGGCTTCTAATTTGTGACTAATCCCATACCAACTCTAGGGTCTGAGAAGTCTTTAAAACTGCAAATTAAACCATATTATCATGGTTCTGTTCTACTATAACTTAAATCCACATTTTCCACATATTGTAAAATCTTTCTAAATATACATGAAATTCAAACACTTTAAGAATTTTAAAAACACCACAAAAAAAGAATTTAAAAAAGTAATAATTAAGCAACTGAAAATATCCGTCATATGTGTTTGATATCTAAATAATTACTGAAAGGGACTTTTCAAAAAACCTCAACCAATATATTTGGGAATGATTATGGCCAAATGGCTTAGGTAGATTTGATTGTCACCTACTAATGTGTTTTTTCAAGCAATCTAGATGCCTCCATTGAAAAATGAAGCAGCAATGTACACCTGAAGAATGCAGTTACCTACCTCTGATTCAATATTTTTCACTAACATTCTCTGTGAGGCTCTTACCTGGCTGTTAACTTCACGTACTTCAAGAGTTGTCATGGGCAATATTAGACTTGTCTGTGTAGACCCAGGGCTGAAACAAGAACCAAATCAGTGGAAGTTATAGAGATACAGGTTTTTGTTTAATATTTTACAAAATAATATTATAAATTACATAATTACCAAAAATTTATTTATACTGACTTTTTTTCTGATAGTATATATAGAACTTTGAGCATGAAGATGGAAACTTTTTTTTTTTTTTTTTTTTTTTTTTTTTTTATTTATAAATTAATTTTTATTGGTGTTCAATTTACCAACATACAGAATAACACCCAGTGCTCATCCCGTCAAGTGTCCCCCTCCGTGCCCGTCACCCATTCACCCCCACCCCCCGCCCTCCTCCCCTTCCACCACCCCTAGTTCATTTCCCAGAGTTAGAAGTCTTTATGTTCTGTGTCCCTTTCTGATATCTCCCACACATTTCTTCTCCCTTCCCTTATATTCCCCTTCACTATTATTCATATTCCCCAAATAAGTGAGAACATACACTGTTTGTCCTTCTCCGATTGACTTACTTCACTCAGCATAATACCCTCCAGTTCCATCCACGTTGAAGCAAATGGTGGGTATTTGTTGTTTCTAATGGCTGAGTAATATTCCATTGTATACATAAACCACATCTTCTTTATCCATTCTACTGGCACAAAAACAGACACATAGACCAATGGAACAGAATAGAGAATCCAGAAATGGACCCTGAACTTTATGGTCAATTAATATTCGACAAAGGAGGAAAGACGATCCACTGGAAGAAAGACAGTCTCTTCAATAAATGGTGCTGGGAAAATTGGTCATCCACATGCAGAAGAATGAAACTAGACCACTCTCTTGCACCATACACAAAGATAAACTCAAAATGGATGAAAGATTTAAATGTGAGACAAGACTCCATCAAAATCCTAGAGGAGAACACAGGCAACACCCTTTTTGAACTTGGCCACAGTAACTTCTTGCATGAAGATGGAAACTTGTTTAAAAAGTCATGCACAGTCCTATCAACTGGAAAGAATCACTGTTATATTAGTGACTATCCTATACACACTATTTTCAGAAAAGAATTTTCTCTCCTCAGGATAATGGATTGAGTTAAGGGAAGTTGGGGTAGCCCATCTTTGGAGGTGTGCAAACAGCAGCTGACCTCTCTGTCAAGGCTTTCAGTAGAGAGTTGGACACATGAGGCCTTCTAGAACTACAGACTTTGGACCTTTGGGGGCTCATGCTATGACTGCGAGGGTCTTCTCATTCATATGTATACATTTTTCTTATTCACCAGTTTTATTACTACTTTTATATGGATGGTCTCTACTTTTACAGAGTTTTTCTTAGCTTGATTAAGGTAAAACCGGCAAATAAAGCTGTATTGATATTTAAAGCATACATGGGGGTTATTTGCTATCCATATACATTGTGAAAGGATTCCTCTCATCTAATTAGCACGCTCAATACCTCACAGATATACTTTTTTTTGGTGAGATCCATATTTATTTTTATTCACTCTTTCAATTAATGCTAAGAATTCACATTGCTAACATTAAAAGTGGCACTTGGGGAGCCTGAGAGTGGCTCAGTTGGTTAAGCGTCAAACTTTTATTTCAGCTCAGGTCATGTTCTTAGGGCCATGAGAGTCCCACTATGGGTTCCATGCTCAGTGTAGAATCCACTTGAGATTCTCTCCCTCTCCCTCCACTCCTCCCCCTGCCTCAATTAACTAAATTAAAAAGTGACCCGTATCCTAGAAAATTCTAGGAAGTAGAATACTAGAAAATCTTTAAGATCCCTTCCTCCCTCCAGGTTTAAGGAGAGAACTAGATGTTTTTCTTCCTTGCACAGTACTCATCAGTGTAAGATCTCTCCCATAGTGAGCCCTGATATGAATCAGTCCTTCCTATGTTGTAACCCACACAACAGCCCTTTGACTAGGTACTACTTTATTTTGATTTTATAGATGAAGAACCAAGATTTAGGGAAATGAAGTAACTTATTTGCCTCATCCAGAGAGGGAAAGCAAAACAAAAATACCCTGTCCCTCCCACAATTCTGTAGGTCCACCTGTGGCTCTGAAAGCAAAAAGACTGCAGTGGTGCTGGGTTGTGCACGTGAACATCCAGATCCACGCCTCAGGTGTCCTGAGAATCTGCAGCAGCGGGGCCAGCCCGCACCTGGCCCGCCCAAATTTGCTCAATCCCCCACCCCCTCCGGGCCCGCCTGGTTCTCAGGACCCAGGACAGCGCCTGGGCTTTCCTGGAGCAGGGCGGGCGCCACACCTCCAGCCCTCTCTCACCCAGGCTCTTCTGTCCATCTTCCCAGAAACATCCCGTTATAGAGAGACCTCGAGTAGTCTCCAGTCCTTTCCAAAGGCGAATATACTCTTGGCCCCTCAAAGTCACAGAGCCTTCAGCCTGGGCGCCCACGTGCCTGGCAGTTCTGAGCTGCCAGTCGGCCGCATTTTCCGGCTCACATCACGGTGGAGAGCAGACGGACCTGGGAATGGTTATCGGCCAAGAGCTGCAGGCGAACAGCTAATCCAGTCCTGGAAGGGGGCACTGGTAGTTAAGCCCTTTAATGGCCTCAGTCCTATGATAATTAGTCCTGGCCTGGAGCTAGCGAATAGCGAGCCCCTCTAACCTGAAACGGAGCCTCATCCACTGCTCAACGCTAATCCCTTGCACAATGAAAGCCGAACTAATTCACTGGGTAAACACCCTCTCCAGTTACTTACAAGCTGTCTTATTTCAGCCCCAAACCAAATAGAGAGGTGGCCAGTGACTGGAGAGAAAATAAAATATTAAGAACTCATTTTGCCTGAAACTCCCCCTGGGATGCTTGCCTATCACAGTATTTTGTTATGGCAATCCGCACTGACTAATATAGATGGAAATAATTTCATTTTAGGAAAATTCTTCTATACTCATAAACCTGGTTTTTCATTTACTTATAAATCTGCTTCACAAACATTCAAGAGAGGTCTCCTGGATGCCAGGCGCTGTTCTAGGCATTAGGCATATAGAGTGGAAGAAAAGCCGGATATGCTTCCACTCTGAATTTTATGGGCAGAACAGTGGGTGCTGGGTCTGCACAGAATTCAAAGGCTGTGATATGCACATTTATGGGCCAGGCAGCAGTTTTCCTGTGGACTCAGAATTGCCTGAATTAACCAGCTAACTACATTTAGGAAACATACACCATTAACACAGCCCCATTTTAAGTTCAATAGAAAGAGATTAAGAAAAACAGAGAAAACTGCTCTTGGGCATGAATTCTACTAATTACATTTTCTCAGCTCCTAGCACTTTGCCTTTAAGAAATAGGAACAGCAACATCCTATACTTTCAGTAGAGGGTGATATTATTATAGAAAAGAAGACTGTTTGTCCAGGAAGCCAAGACGAAAGTTCCACATCTAGTTTCTAGAATAGAACATAAGAATTGTTCTCCTTTAAAAAGTGAGAAGATTCAAGATATCTATATTCCTATGCTTGAGGTAAGCAGAAAGTTCTTAAATACTATGTTTACTCTGCTTTAATCTGAAAAATTCTTAGAAGAGTTGCATCAGAATCTCAGATTTTTATCTTTCATGAATTTAGCAAAAGGAAAAAAAGAAATATTTTGGTAAACACCATCAGCACACAAGAGTCATTATCTTTCAAAAAGTAAACCATTTACACAAAAAGTATCAACTCTTTCCAAAGATGTTTTCCATGGTGGCTTTTGCAGATTTGGGGCATGAAACTGCAATTGTTAAGCTCCTTCTGGACCTGCTCTTGATCTGATTTTGGGTTTCTTGAGAGTATGAACAAAATGCATCATCTCCTGGACACTGATGTGGTCCCCAGTGGATAGTCATGCATCAATCAAAGCTTACTAAGCTCCACTGGTCCCAGACCATTATCTACATCCGAGATGTGGACTGCCTAGAGGCAAATGAGAAAGACTCCTGCCCTCCAATGGTTTACAAGCTAACACTTGAGACAGGCAGGCAGACAAACATGGGTGGGTGTCATTGGCATAGCATTAATGAGGAATTGATACGTACTCATCACAGAGAATACAGAGAATCATGGAACAGCCATAGGTTTTTAGGCTGAATTTCATTTGGATTCTAGCTACTTTCTAGCTTTGTGATGCAAATTATTTAATCTCTCTGAACCTTAGCCCCCTCTTCTGTCAGATGGAAGAGTACCCAAGGACACAGGGTAGTTATAAGGATTAAATGATAAACTCTAACCAGTTGTCCATCACAGTCCCTAGAACTTTCTGGAAGTCCAATAAATGTTTGCTCTTTCAAATAACTTCCAATATTATTCGTATAAATTGCTTATTTTATCTGAACTATATATGATTATCTTCAAGTGTTCAGAAACTCAAGTTTATTCAGAAAATAGAAATTGAAGTGGGCTATGATGTGGGCAATTGAGGTAATTCTTGTAGTACTCCCAAGAACTTGATTTTATGCTCAACCTTTGCTTGATTTTTCATAAAGCTGTGCTTCAGGATGTGGGCCTACCATGAATCCAGCAAAGATGGAAGTTGCCTCTCTCCAAGGCAGGGAGGGGCTAAATCAGGAGGTAGCAGTTTCTCTTGTCAAGAGAGGGTGGATCCTCCTGTCAAGGATGTCTGCAGTAGTCTTCACCACTCTATCTCCTGACCCCATTTGGGCATCTGATGTGTATGGAGGACCCTGGGTCTATGGGACAGGGGTGGAAAAGTGGAAGAGAATAGAAATCTCACCAAGAAAGAGTTAGAGACTGCGGTGCCTCTAAATGATTTACAGGGGCTCAGGTGCCAGAGGACCATGCAGGAAGTACAGGTGCCACCAAAGGTGTGTCAGGTCCATTAACAGTAGGGACCAGGAAGAGAAAACAAGCTGATAGCCTACAGCTGGATCCAGCCAGCTCTCAACATGCTACCAGTGATTCCCTTTGAGAGCCTGTGGCTCTTGTCATTGCACTGTCAGCTGTGCCATACCCACCTGATGCTAGAATGTCCACTGCAACCTGCATTCATTCTGGGCCTCCTGACATTGATTTCCAGTTTACCTAATCTGCCTTTTTTCTGAGACTTCCTTCACTTCCCAATATTAGTTTTTGACTTGGGTTGCCTGCTTTGAAACTCTACTTAGCTTAAACTCCTACTTCAGTCCAGGAGGCTGGGGTCTTGAGCTCTGGGGACCAGGTCTGGGCTGAGATTACCTGCTTCTTGCTGTAGGCATGGAGCCAGTGGTAACCTGAGAGACTGTGTCTGAGGTGAAACTGAAGGGAAAACAAATTATTTAATCCACCATGGGAAGGGGTGCAGCTAAAGGACAGGGAGCAAGCAGAGGGTATTTTTATGGCAGGCCTCAACCCTGGGAGAGGAAGAGCTGTGACAGGCACTAATCTTGGATACACCCATAGCCTGTGATCTCTGACTAGTAAACTGTGCCAGGATGGATTCTAACAGGACAGAATCACCATTCCACTCTAGGGTCCTCAACTAAGCTGTGGTAACATGCATTCTTGGGACTGGTCCTGGGATTACAATACTTTTCTTATAGCTATAGCTTGGCCCCTGACTGAGCCAATGCTATGAATGCAAACAGCCCTCTCTCAAGATTTCTACCCTCTTACCTACCAAGAGTGGGTATTTTGAGGGCTTACATTCTTGGGCAGCAACGACTGGGACTCTCCTTGTTCACTGGAATCATGGGGTTCCATTTTCAAGGCCCACTGTATGAAACTGCACATTTCAACACCTTAACATCTTGAATATTTGTCAAAGAAGAGACATATCAAAATACAAGGAGCTGTCTTTCTGTTCATAGTTTTCTACCTTTATATCACAACGCTCAAGCTATGTAGGGACCACTTTCATCAGAAAGCAATTGAAGAGATAATCAAGAATATTATAATAACATCCTTTGGTAACAGATGGGTGACTACTTATTCGTGGTGAGTACTGAGTAATGTATGGAATTGTTGAATCAATGTTACGCACCTGAAACTCACATGGGGTGTTAATTATACTTTAATAAAAATAAATAATTATAGATAAAGAGAAAAAACAAAACAAAAACAGACTCATAGATACAGAGAGCAAACTTCTGGTTGTCCAGGGGAGGAGTATGAGGGGATGAATGAAACAGGTGAAGGATATTAAAAAGTACAATATTCCAATTGGAAATAAATAGTCATAGGGAGGTAATATACAGCACAAGGAATGTAGTCAATAATATTGTAATATGTTTCTATGGTGAAAGACGGAAACAATGTATACTAGTGATCATTTTTTAATGTATATAACTATCAAATCACTATGTTGTACACCTGAATAACATATGTTAATTAGCCTTCAACAAAAAAAATAAACAAAAGCTGAAAAAAATGAAGGCAATTTAAGGAGGTGCTAGAGGTTTTCCCAAATCACTGAGATTCTGTATCCTCAACTGTGAATTAGAATATATCATTCTTGGGTGCCTGGGTGGCTCAGTTGGTTAAGCATCTGCCTTTAGCTCAGGTCATGATTTTAAGGGTCCTGGGATCAAG
This sequence comes from Nyctereutes procyonoides, assembly GCF_905146905.1. Classification (NCBI taxonomy): domain Eukaryota; kingdom Metazoa; phylum Chordata; class Mammalia; order Carnivora; family Canidae; genus Nyctereutes; species Nyctereutes procyonoides. The sequence goes on from NW_026575042.1 coordinate 34,303,546, forward strand.
CCCCACATTGGGCTCCCCATTCAGTAAGAAGTCTGCTTCTTTCTCTCCCTCTGCCTCTCTTTCGGCTTGTGCTATATCTCTTTCTCTCAAATAAATAAATAAAATCTTTAAAAACATATATATCATTCTTAAGTCACAGGGGAAGAATAATTGTGGGGCCCACATTGCTGAATCCTTATTGAATGTTTTCAGAGTAGAAAGAGAACATTGGGGTCACACCAGTTAAATCTTAGCAGTTACCACATAAATCTGAAAACTGTGGTCACCAATGGAAACAGGATGGTCACCTTTGGAATTTGTACACCTCATGATCTGAAAGCACAAATGAGGAAGTGAGTTAAGATAATAGTCAATCAGGGAAAGACAATTATCATATGGTTTCACTCATATGTGGAATATAAGAAATAGTGAAAGGGACTATAAGGGGGGAAACTGAGTGGGGAAAAATTAGAGAGGAAGACAAACTATGAGAAACTCCTAACTCTGGGAAACAAAGGGTTGCAGAAGGGGAGGTGGGTGGGGGGAGGGGTAACTGGGTGATGGGCACTAAGGAGAGCACATGATGAAATGAGCACTGGGTATTATACTATATGTTGGCAAATTTATTTTTTTTTTTAAAGATGAGAGTTCTAAATCTTGACCACATTGGTGAGCTTTCTCATGTTTCCCCAGATTTCATAGGAGCCTAAAGAGACAGGCCAGAGTTAAGGGGAGGCCTGGAGTTTTCTGAACACACTCCCTCTGTACCTCCCCACAGTTTGGTCCCTAACTTCTGCTGATTCCCAACTTTGAACATGTAACTCATAACCTCCTGAAGTCTCAGCTTCCTCCACTGTGAGGGAGATAGAACTAATGTGACTGATCTGTGTTTTAGGGTTATGCTAAGAATCAAATAATACAATGGCCAGAAAGGAGTCGTGTAAAGTACCACACATGTGCAAGGTATTATATTTAAGTAAGTGCTTAATAACTAATTTTACATGAAGATAACAATGTTATTTGATACTTAAGTTTTCTCAGCATTTTCCAGATTTCTGTGTTTGACAAGTTAATCCTCAATTCTATGTTATCTGCTTTGTCAGCCAATAGAGAATCTTGGTCTCCTCAGGAAATTTAGTGAACAATGAAACAGATATAACGGCACAGTTTGGATATTTCAAGTTCAAAGACTTGTCCAAAGTATTAACTTCTTATAGAAGGCTTAAGTCAGGTATAATCATACAAGATCTCAGATGTGGTGGAGACTTTTTTTTCAGTTTATAATATAGGGATGATGGACCTGAGGGAAAATAACTTCTATTATTATCGATAGAAATGCAAAGTTTTTATACACAATGCTGATTTTTTTTAGCATTTTTCATATACACGTTTATATATATCAGTTTTTGGCCACTTACCAGTTTTTGATTCTTACCTAATATTCTTCTGAGAAGGTGCTCATCAGATCAGAACTGAACCCTTCAAGGGGCCCAAAGCCAACAGCCCCTTTCCTGATGAGGATGCTCCAGAACACTACAAACTAAATACTGGAGGATCTGTTGGTAGAAACGGCCCATAATTAACAGGACTTTACAGGCACTTGGTGGTGCCAGGATATGCACAGCTGGTTGGAAGTGGGTATAGCCAAAAATGACTCGTATGAGCAGCCACTGCCCTATCTCAGGGGATCATCAAACCCTTACCAGCAGAATCTGATTCTTTATCAGAAGTCAGTCACCAGGCTAGAATGAGCCAGGTCCTAGAGAGCTCTTAGACATATCATGACGGGCCAAGCAGAAAGAGTCCCTTAGTAATATAAAAAGCATTTGACTAGAGTGTGGCATTAAGGGAGTCTAAAGGCAGGTAGCAGTAACTACCCAAGCTAGGACAGACATCAGGGAATTCCAAGTGGTGCCATTGGGAAGGTGTGGTATTTAGAGTCTGGAGAAGCAGTAAGAAAGAGCACAGATATTCATGTTTTGATGTTAGATAGCCCCCACCCCAGAGACTGAATAGGACTGGATTAGGGCAGAGGTTAGGCGCTGGGGAAAAAAGGCTCAAAGACCAGGCACCAGGATGCCTGGGTGGGTCAGTGGTTAAGCATCTGCCATTGGCTCTGGGCATGATCTCAGGGCCTGGGATCAAGTCCCACATCGGGCTCCTTGCAGGGAGCCTGCTTCTCTCTCCTGTCTCTGCCTCTTTCTGTGTGTGTCTCTCATGAATGAATGAATGAATGAGTGAATGAATGAAGAGACCAGGCATCATGGAACAAGATTAGGGCCCTCAGGTACAAGGTGAGGATTCAGACACAGAAAACAAGGTTAGCGATATAACTCTGGAACCTGGATTTCAGGACAGAATGTAGACAGTAGCAAGTCCCACAAGACCATGAAATCTAGGAAACTACTGGAGCTAGATAGGTATAGAGCAAAGATAGACCTGAGACTTAGGTGGAAATAGCTGAAAGACAGCCAGGAGGATAATTTTCCTAAAGGTAGGCTTTCAAGATAACTTGTTTCTGGAAATAGGGTCACATAGCATGAGCCTGGGCTGGTATAGCAAGAGCAAGCCCTACAGTGGCCAGATGGTCTATGCCAGGATAACAATGTGGGGCAAAGGCTGGGCAAGTTCCATTAGACTTATCACAGAGAGGGCAAGGTAGGGTCCTAATGGCCTGACTTGGTGTCAAGAAGGACTGAGGTTTTTTTATCTGTCATGGAGCTCTAGCCTCACCCATGGGGGACCTGCCTCTGGGATCTTAGTCCTGGGGTAGCCAAAGATGTTCTAGATCTCCCAGAAGAGATGCTCCTCATCTATCCAGGAGCCTTTACTTTCCAGATTACATGGGCCTAGGTTTGTCCCTCAGGTCTAGGATCTCTGTTTTATGGCCAGTGGTTCATTGTTACCTAATATCCATGCTTGCCTTCTAACTGAACAGCAGCATGATTTTGTTGGGACTGAGGCTGTGCCTGGCTTAAAAAACAAACCAAGCCAAAAAGATTTCCAAGTCCCTTAATGAATAGGTGTAGCCATATGATGTTCTGGTAAGTGCCATATATAAGCTGAAGTTAATGAGGGAAGACTCCCTTGGGACTGGAATTTCTGAGTAGTGTGCTTCTGGTAAGAGCCTCAAAAGGGGGACTGACTTGGTGGGCATATACCTTTCTATATGAGCCTCTTCACCCATTAACCTTTTTCTTCCCTCTTCTCCGTTTCCCTTTATTCCTTCTCCTTCTTCTTGCTTCCTCCCTGTTACTCTGATGTGTTTGCCAGACAGAGGTACAGAGATAATTCTGCAATCATGAGGCAATCCTGAAGGATAGAAACCTCTATCCTTAGTGCTCTACGGATTGCAGAGCACTAGCAACAATAGTCCTAGATGCCAACCTTCAAACTTCATATGACAGACTTGCTCCTTTTCCAAGTCACTGTAGTTGGGCATCGGTATTTTGCAGCTGATCCTGATCCTGATCAGTGCATATCTCTTCCAGCTGCATCACTCACAATAAGGGTGGGAGGCTAGATGGAGGGAGGAAGACTCTCACTTTAGGAAATCCATTGCCTTTAGCTGCTAAAGGTGGGTAATAGGATTTTCAATAACAACTTTCTTGATTCAGTTATCCTCTCTCCAGCTGAGGGACTGGGAGTAGGTGGACCTTTGGGAAAAATCAGTGTCTAGAGGACCACACAACCAGTATAGAACTAGCAGAAGTAGACACTGCCCTGGCAGCTCCACCCAGAATTCAACACCACCCTGCCACCCTCCTCTTGCCCTGCCCAGGGAAGTCTGCTGATCCAGAGCCCTTAACCTGAGTTCTTCAGTGAGCCTGATCAAATTTCAAGGGATTTTAACAAAGCCTTTTTCTCCAAAACTCCAAAGTTTCTATTGTTTAGTCAGTCTTGGTATTATTTATATATTGGAAGGAAACATACTGGCTGATTGCTTTAAATTAAGAACTTGTCCAGAGAGTGAGCCTTTGAGAGCCTGATATTCTTGATCATGTCCCTAGATCTGGGTCTTCTTGACTTTTGGAAAATTAGTCTCTGGCCCTGACAGTTCTCCAGCAAGAGTCCTGCTTTTGTAGGATTGAGGGACGGCAGGATAGAGTAGAGATGCTAAAAGTTCAAAGCCTGTCTCAAACTTTCCACAAGATCTAGGTGAGGTGACTGCAGATACTTGAAGAACACATTTCTTTTCCACTTTACTCCTAAATTAACATAATTAATCTTGTATAACATATATTTACTATAATGTTTTTCCATTCAGGCTATGATGCATCCCCTTTAAAAAGCACAGCAAACCCCTTCAAGAGAGCTCCCACTCTCTTCCTCTCCTTCCCCCCCCCAATCTCCCAAGCCCTGCATCTGCCAAAGGCCCATTAAAGAAATCATTTCCCACCCTGCCCCCACCAGCACTGCACACCTGGTAATAAATAATATGATCATTGCCTAACAGGCACTTGGAAGAGCCCTGTGATAAATAAAGCGACTTCTCATCTCTCCACAGGCTCTGCAGCGAGGGCTGGCAGAGGAAAGCTCACTATTAAAGAACGCGCATAGCCACAGGCAAATTCTCTCACGCATCTCCTTGTGGAGACCTTTTCTTAAAAGCTGAGATTGCTCTGATGGTTCAAGGTGCTATTGAGCTCTAACTCCAGTCACAGCATCTGAGGCGATGCTTGTGTCTGATAAGGTTGCTCGAGAATAATGTGAAGGAGAGAGGCCTGGTAATGGGCTACTGTAAGGATGGGGCAAGGCATCTTTTGCCCAGACCCTGAAGACAGAAGCACTGCTCTTGTGGGAAGGCCTCCCCCTGCCCACCCCCAAATTCTTTTCCATTTTTATTGCATTAAAAAAAACACTCTCTAAACATGCATTTCAGAAATCATTTTTTCCCCTAGCTCCAAGCTAGTCATATTCCTCACCAACTGATTTTATATCATGAGAGGTTTTGAGAAAATTCTGCTTTTCTCATTCAAGTTTTTTTTTTTCTATTTTGTATTGAGAAAACCAAAGAAGGAACAATTCCATTTTGTGCCTTCCTTTTCTCCAGCTGTGTGGTTGTTGCATAGAATTTTCTACCTTATATTATTCTTTGGCTTTCAAAATCTTTTACAAAAACAAAACAAAAAAATCTACAGCCATTCTTTCATGTATTTTCTTTTTCTCTTTTCATTTTCCTGTCTGTGGTCTGTTGTCTTTGGGGCCTCTCTCTCAATTAGGATTCAATGAAAGTGAATTTCCAGCTTTAAGTAAATGTAGAAGTTCAGGCCCTTTCAGCAATCACAATTTAAAAGACAAAAAATATGAATTCAGTCCAAAGATGGGTTATCTTAAAGCAACCTGGAGACAACAGGGAGAAGGGATATGGGAGGGATTTTATTAGTTTGCTTTACTCAGCGTGGCCAGAAGCTGAGATTTCCTGCCTGCTTAAGGCAGAACCAGAACAGGTGCAATGGAATGGTCTGGGGGTTGTTACAACACACTTGTAATTCTTCTATCCTTTTCTCTCTCACTTTTGGACTCCAGGAGAATATAGCATAGGTAAGACCTAAGACTTCTGTGTATCAGGACCTAATTGCTTCCAAGTGTGCATGTGTACAGGTGCGTGGTGGGGAGCAGCATCAGTAGACCCAGGCTGTTTTTCACTCATGCCCTTCTCTTACCCACTGTTTCATGGAATTTCTATGGATGAATTGGTTAACAAGAATACTTGCTTAGACTCAGAAGACATGGAAGAACTGGTTGCTTACCTCAATATAACCTTGGGCAAAAATTAGCACAGGCAGGTCAACAATGGATTAACAACTCAGCAGTGTTATAGTCAAGTTCTGGGCCATGTGCTACATATACCACATGCTGGTGGAACCTACCGTGGTGAGGGCTTGGGTAATCAGGGCCATCATTAAAGCCAAAGTGTGATTTATGTGGGCCTTACAGGATTAAAAGATCTCTTTTTGACCATTGACTTCCAGAGAGAAGCCATTTAACTGTAATATTCCATTATGGGCTATCTCCATGACTAGGTAATGCCTAGAGCCTGCTACATAGGAAGGTGAACATACATGTTTCTATGATTCCAGCATCCAGGTCCCATTTGAATCTCCATGAATACTTGCTCAGGACAGAAAGCATTGGATCTAGCATTACTTCAGTACTGTTGGTTTCCAACCCACTCCCCATTATAGGAATATCAGATTTGCTCTATATATCCAAGGCTCCAAAATGGGTGATAAGGAAGCACAGGAAATTCGATGGGACCTAGAAGCCAATTCCAGTTCTCCTTGTCTGTAAATCAACAACATCAACCTAGGGTGACTCCTTTCCTATTCCCAAACTTCCACTTCCTCATCTATTCTGAAGATTTGATGAGATGGATCCCAGGGCCTTTTGCTACAGCTCTCAGGATGCTGATGGCCACATCCAGGAGGCCATCCATGCTTACTTGTCTTACAACAGTTTGTGGTGTTGACTGTTGGCAATTGCAAACACTCCCTCCTCAGTTATACAAAGATCCAGCAGGATTTTCAAACCCTCTTTTCTGGTGTGGCCAGTAGGTAATAGTCAAGCAGGCATCTAGAATTAGAGATTTCTACTCACAGAAAAGAACAACAGGATTCTAAGGGAGAGTTTTTGGCATTATCACAGTGAGGGCTGTTCTGTCATGTATAGCCTCACTTGAAGGGAAAAAAAAACATGGGGATAGAGTCTGAAAATAGGATCCATATATTTTAAATTCAGGAGTCTAGGGCAGCATGTAAGAAATTCCAGGTGAATTAGGAAAATAAAAATCTATAGCTTTAACTCATTTCAGAAAAATCAGCCCCTCAAGTGGTAGACCTGGGTAGACCCCAGGTAGACCTGCATGGACCCCATAATTTGTGGGGCCTTGTGCAAAATGAAGATGTGGAGTCACTTGTTAAAAAATTAAGAGTATCAATTGGCAACAACAGAGCATTAAATCAAGCATGTGACCTTCACAAGTGTGGTCAGAATGCTGATTACTGGTTTTGGAGAAGGAGGAAAGTTCAAAAGTCATTTTGGTTACTTTATGCAATGAGTTTAGCACAGTATCCAACTGACTGAGTTCCACACATACAGGGTGAGTGTAAGACTGAAATTTTCCAGGTGATTCTAATTTAAAGCATTCTCTAGTATTATTGCACACTGCCTATATTTTACTATCTTTTTTGTTGTTTTTTGCTCAAAAAGCACAGGCATCAAACATATAAAATATGTTCACTAACTTTTGGTCCCTTTATTTCAATACAAAAGGTATATATTAGATTGCTATTCTGTATTATACAGGATATATTTCCATTTATTTGTATTTTCTTTAATTTCTTTTATCTATGTCTTACAGTTTTCACTGTATAGGTCTTTTATCTCCTTGGTTAAATTTATTTCTGGGTATTTTATTTTTTTTCAATGAAATTTTAAGTGGGATCATTTCCTTGATTTTTCTTTCTGATAGTTCATTATTAACATATAGAAGCACAGCAGCTTTTTGTATAGAAGTCTTAGATCCTGTAGTCTTTTTAGTTTTCTGTATATAGTGTCATGTCATTTACAAATAGTGACAGTGTTACTTCTTCCTTTCCAATTTGTATGCCTTTCATTTGTTTTTCCTGCCTAATTGTTATGGCTAGGAGTTCAATGCTATATAGAATAAAAGTAATGAGAGTAGGCATCCTTGCCTTGTTCCTGATTTTAGAGGAAAAGCTTTCGGCATTTCACTGTTGCATATGATCTATACCATGGGTTTGTCACATATGGCCTTTACTATGCTGACTTATGTTCCCTCTATCCCCACTTTGTTGATAGTTTTTATCATAAATGGATGTTGAATTTTGTCAAATGCTTTTCTGTGCTTATTAATACAATCATATGATTTTTATAGCTCATTCTGTTACTGTGGCATATCACATTGATTGATTCACAGGTATTAAACTTATCTTGCATCCCTGGAATAAATCCCATTGTTCATGGTATGTGATCCTTTTAATGTATTGTTAAATTTGGTATGCTAATAGTTTGTTAAAATTTTTTGCATTGGTGTTCATCAGAGATATTGACCTGTAATTTTCTTCTTAAAAAGCTTCTGTACAGTGGAAGAAACTATCAACAAAACGAAAAGGCAACCTACTGAATGGTAGAAGGCATTTTCATGTCATATCCTATAATGGGTTAACATATAAAATATATAAAGAATTCACACAGCTTAATATATAAAGAACTCATACAATTCAATAAAACAAAATAATCCAATTAAAAATAGGCAGTGGATCTGAATAGACATTTTTTCCAAAGAAGACATAGATGGCCATCAGGCACATGAAAAGATGCTGAACATCACTAATCGTCAGAGAAATACAAATCAAAACCACAATGAGATAGCACCTCCCACTACTCCAAATGGCTAGTATCAAGAAGACAAGAAATAACAAGTGTTGGTGAGGATGTGGACAAAATGGAACCCTTGTACATGTTGATGGAAATGTAAATTGGAGTAGCCACTATGGAAAACAGTATGAAGGTTCCACAAAAAATAAACTTCTGTATGATCCAGGACTCTACTACTAGGTATTCATCCAAAGAAAACAAAAACACTGATTTGAAAAAATATATGCACCCCTGTTTTCATTGCAGCATTATCTACAATAGCCAAGATATGAAAACAACCTAACTGTTCATCAACAGACAAATGGATAAAGATGTAGTACGTATATATATGCAGTGGAATATCACTCAGCCATAAAAAGAGTACCTTGCCATTTGTGACAACATTGATGGACCTTGAGGGTATTATACAAAGTGAAATAAGTCAGAGAGAGAAAGACAAATACCATAGGATTCCATTTATATGTGGAATCTACCCCAAAACCCCAAATAGACAGTAAAACAAAATCCAGACTCATTGACACAGAGAACAAATTGGTGGTTGCCACAGACAGAGTTTGGGGAAGAGGGACAAAATGGCAAAAATGGGTAAATGGGACTAAGAAGTACAAACTTCCAGTTGTGAAATATAGAAGTCATGGGGATATAATGTACAACATCGGAAATATAATCAATAAAATTGTATCAGATTTGTAAGGTAACAAATGGTAAGTAGACTTACTGTGGTGACCATTTCACAATGCATGCAAATGTCAAATCACTATAGTGTACACTTGAAACTAATGTTGGATGTTGATTACACCTCAATAAAAATTTTAAAAAGAGTTTAGTGTTAGGCAAATCTCTCATGTTTTTAAAAAAGAAAGCAAGAAAAAATAATTCTCAGTTTTCTGGAGTTCTAAAACTTTTTTTTAAATTAAAAATTTTTAAGCTGAGGATTTACAAATCAGCTATTAACTGTTAAGAGTTTCATTATAGTTTAAAAAAACTCATAATTACTTGAGGTAGGGGAGAGGGGTGTCTACTTTATTCCTAATGGAAACTATACATATAGATGAAGTGTCTATATAAAAAATGGGAGCTGTGATTATATTAATACTGTCTAACTGATATTCAATAACTCACCCTTCTATTTCCTATTGTCCATATTTAAATACTTCAAAAAGAATTCTAATCAAGTGGAAATTAATAGGGGAGGAAAGACTGGGGCCGGCAGGAGAAGGTTCTAATCCCACTATCGCTTAATATTTCAAAGTCTCTTTTATTTTCTTAATAAAAGGGCGAGAGAAAGAGAGGGAGAGAGAGAAAAGGGAATTAATCCAGTGCTCTGAACTGTCCTCTCATCTTAATGCTTTAAATAAATTCTAAGAGAATATTACACATGAGAAGGCTATTTCTGGCCAATGGCCAGGCTTTAGTTTTGCTTCTCACTTTTTTCCATCTTTCCTTTTTCTTTCCCTTTATTCTACCTGTATTCTCCCCCCCTCTTTTCTTCATTCCCGAGATCTTCAAAACCCAGTGATTAGAGCTATATTTAGAGTCCAAGTTTTTTGGATATAATCTGGCTACACATCTCCCCCTGCTCTACTTTCTTCCCCACTCCTTCACCTGGGGACATTGCTCCCTTCAACATACAATATGCATTCCTGCCTCATGTTTCTACATTTGTTTTTCTCCTCATCTCCTCCACCTCTACTTTCTCTTTTTGGCTCCAGTCCTATTTATTCTTCAAGCCTTACCTTCTCTATAGAGGTATCTATATGTAGCTTCTTGAAAAGTGTAATAATCATGAAAGATTATAGCTAAATATTTATTGAACAATTCCAGCGTGCTAAGCAATTTACTTGCATTGTATCATTTAGTCCTTTTGGTTATCTTTAGAAGACTATCCCAACCTTATAGGTGAAGTCTGAGATTAGGAAAAAGCTAACTCAATTGTCAAAGGTTGGGCACTCGAGTGGAAAAGCCAGAGGTAAGAGTTCTAATGTCTTCTTACTCTCTTATTCCTTAACTGCAAATGCACTTAAAGTCAAACTCACATAATTTAATAATTTAAAGTTCTTTAATTATTTCATGACATCTATTTTCTTAAGCAAAATGATAAGTTTTGTGAAGAGAAGAACCATGTCTTATATTCGTTTGTATCTCCCCAGGATCTCATCTGGAATAGGTGCACAGTAGATTCTTAGTGCCTGCTTAATGATAAAGGTCTGGGTTTTCCCTATGAATTTGATTGTTTTCACTGTATGCACTCAATCACCATGTAAACTCAATTTACATCTTTTAGAGATACACATTATCTTGTTCTTCCTTAAAATTGAACTAAATGAGTCAATGCTGATACATTTGCTATTTAATATGTACTATCAATCAATATATCAATTAATTCATTCATCCATTTAACAAACACTTATCAAGCACTTTTATGTGCCAGACACTGTTCTAAGAACTGGGAAATAGAGCATCAAAGAAAATACACTAAAAACAAAAAAACAAAAAAACTGTGTCCCTATTGCGTTGCCCATACTCTAGTTGGGGGACACAGATAAATGAAGTAAATGTGTAAAACATATGTTAGATGGCAATGAGCTGTACAGAAAAATAAAGCAAGAGTGGAGAAAGGAAGTTGGTAGAAGAGGGGATGGTGCTATAATTTTAAATATAAGGATCAGGGAAAACTCACTGAGCATAGACTGGAAGGAGGTAAAGGGATGTATATATCTGGGTCAATAGTTCAGGCAGAAGGAAAAGCAAGTATAAAGGTGGGAATGTGCCTGAAATATTCAAGAACCAGCAAGAAGTTCAGTGTAGCAGCTCATTTATCTCTAATTATAGAAGGGAAATTAAATCTTCTTCTGTGTGTGTGTGTGTGTGTGTATAGACACACACACACACACACACACACACACTGGTAAAAGTTTAATATAGATCTATATAGGCAGGCAGATTCCCCAAAGTCTATATGTGTGTTTTGAGCAGAAATATAGGAAAGGAGTAGACATGTGTTATTACAAAAGACAATACTGGAATAGCTAGTCAGTGTTTTAGCCCAGGTTCCTTAGAAAGCAGAGTCTGAGGCCAATATCAAGAGCTAAATCTTTATCTTGGAGGTAAAATCCCAGGACAAAGAGAACACAAAGAGAAGTGAGGGAGGGAGAAGAAAAAAAACAGGACAAGTTGATGCATGAGTTTTCTGGTCACTGCCTCATAAAGGGCCTGGAAGAGATAAGTAACCAACCTTGCAAGGGCATCTCCAGGGCAGTAGCTGTGGCTGACCCAGTCGAAGGATGGGTGAGATGAGAAGAAATTTTATTGGTGGGCTCCCTACCATCACATGCTTCTTATTGGTCAAATTTCATCCTGTAGGTAGATAACCACTACTACCCATCACCCATCCCTCTACCTGGGACTTCTAGATTGTGAAACCTGGCTCACTTGCCCAGTTCCCATGCCTGTTGTATGACAACTCATTAAAGTCTAGATGTGGTAGAAAGAGACAAGAGACCAGACATGCCCTTGGTTAGCCTGGTTGCACAGCAGCTGCCAAGGGGGAGGGCCCAGCAACCTGAGGAAAACTGGTTGGCTCCAGGCAGTAGGAAATGTGTGTTCTGTGGTGGGTTGGTAAGCAGGAGGTAGAAGGTCTGGAGGTGGCAGTGCTAAGGAAAGAGAGGAGGCATATAAGATACATTTGATATAATCAGTAAATGACTATCAAGAGCACATGCTTACACAACTCTCAAAACAAATGAGACAAAGCTTGGGATAAATTGTATAGATTAATGATGAATACACATATTCTGTGACAAGGACAATAGGGAAAGATACATTGGGAGAATAAGAACTACCTAAGCTGTAACTAAGAAAGTGTAATAGAGCATGATATAGACTTGCTACTCTCAGGAACACCAACTAGCTAAATGATGTCACCCTAACCAGGTCAGTTTTGCCTACAAGCATGTCCCAGAAGGTTAAAGCCAATGGGAGAAAGTTTGGAAGCCTAGGTCAGAGGATAAAAATAATCAAGCCAGGGCAGCCCTGGTGGCTCAGCGGTTTAGCGCCTCCTTCAGCCCAGGGCCTGATCCTGGAGAACCAGGATCGAGTCCTACATCAGGCTCCCTGCTTGGAGCCTGCTTCTCCCTCCGCTGGTGTCTGTGCCTCTCTTTCTCCTCTCTGTGTATTCTAATGAATAAATAAAATCTTTAAAAAAATAATCAAGCCAATTTAACTATTCTTAATATTACTGAATCTCCTACTTTTTAAAATGGAAAAAATGGAATAAGTTGAGAGATTTTAATCATGGCTGAAAAAAATCACTGTGTGAAGATTATAGGTATCTAAAATACTGGAGAAGCCTACTCGACTATACATATTTTTTTCAATTTTCAAATCATTTAGTTATTGGAGAGACAGTCATAGAAGAAACTCCAAAAATTTAATTTAGCAAAATGTAATATTTTTTTAAAAGCAAAACAAATCTAGAAGAAACAGAAAAATATAAATATATAACCAGACACATTACTAAGGCAGAATTGTATGCAACACATTTTTGGTGAATGTCATGAAAAACCTCCTTATAAAGATTGAATTTGGAATTGCCTACATTGTCTCCAGGTTTTTTATTTGTTTTTTGTTTGTTTGTTTGTTTGTTTGTTAGGGGGGTGGTTGGAGTTTTTTAGGGAGAGGGGATTTGGTGTTTTCTTGTTGTTTGTTTTGATTTTGCAATTTTCCTGCTTCTGGACATGATGCCTACACACTAGCTAAATTTCCTTGGCCTTGCTCTAGTCTGCTTTCCCTCTAAAAAATAGTTTTGTAAAAATTCAGTCAATGAAATTGGTCTGTTGAATTTTAATTTGGCATCATCATCATAGTAAAATCATGTATTTTGTAAGCCAACTATCTCATTCAAGAAGTTGCTCACAGAATTGGCTGCTAAACAGGGCCAAGAGGATGTTAGGACCACCTTTCATTTTACAACTGGGCAAACCAAAATCCTAAGGAGCAAAAGAGACTCACCCATTGCCTCAGAACAAAGAAATGCCTCCTGACTTCCATGAGTATGCATTTAAAAAGATCTACTTTCATTTCTACACACAGGTAGAAAGTATGAATAAAGAAGAAACTTAAGATTAGTTGAAACAAATACCTTTTATATTATTTATTTATCACTACATAACAAATTACTTTAAAGCTTTAGTAGCTTAAAACAATTAACATTTTCACTCACAATTACTGTTGGTCAGGAATTCAAGAGCAGCTTAGATGGGTGTTTCTGGCTCGGATTTCTTATCTTGCAGTCAAGATACTGGCTAAGGCTGCACTTTTTAAAGCTTAACTGCTATGAAAAGATTTCCTTCCAGTCTGACTCACTCACATGACTATTGGCAGGAGGCCTTGGTTTCTTGCACATAGGTCCCTACCTAGGGCTGTCATGATTCATGACATGGAATTTGGCTTCTGCCAGAACAAGTGATCCAAGAAGTGAAAGCCACAGTGCTTCCACTGGCTATGCCTAGTGGAAGTCACATGCCATCACTTATATGTGTCCTATAAGTCAGACAGTCAGTCCTACCAAATGTGGGAGGGTCCTACATAGGAGTATGAATGCCAGGAGGTATTATTCAAGGAGTCATCCTGAAGGCTCCTACAATTCTTTTGAATCAAAACCAGGCATTCCTTAACTTTGTTTGGAGATATATTTTAGTGCTTCATAATCATCATTCTCAAGAAATCCTATCTTCTCTCTAATCATTTAGGCAGCCTTTTAGGTTTTCAAACTGCTTTTCCATTTACCACCATACTTGATTCCTACAACAGTCCTTGAATGTAAAAAGATTAGAATATTAAAAAAAAGATTAGAATATTTGCTAGATTTAAAAAAAAAAAGCATAGGCACACAAGGATAAAGTAATTTGCTTAAGGCCACCCAGTGGTAGAGATGACAGCTCAAATCCTCTTCACTGAGGCTCAGGCCTTTTGACTATATTGCCCTCTCTCTTCTCTCTTGGTCATCTTTCTTCTTCCTGATTATTATCTATCATTACAAAATACTTACGCTGGGCTCAAATTCTTCCTATCTCATCTGATAAGATCTTAGATGACTTCATTGTTTCAGTAGATGAATCCAGTCATTATGCTGAACTCTCAGTTTTTTTGCCTTCACATCTCTGATGGCCTTCTCCCCTTCATCCTAGTTATCCACATTCATGATCACTTCACTGTCATACTATTCTAGCTCCAAACACACTAATGGAAGTATCTGACTTTCTGACTACAATCTCTTTCTCTTTCATTACCATTTGTGATGGTTAATTCTATTATCAGTTTGGCTTGTCTATGGTGCCCACACTTTTGGTCAAACACCAGCGTAGATGTTGTTGTGAAAGTATATCTTAGATGTCATTAACATTTAAATAAGTAGACAATGAGTAAAGCAGATTACCTGCCATAATGTGGGTGGGTCTCATTCAATCCATGAAAGGTTTTAAGAGCAAAGAATGAGGTAATCTGGAAGAAGGAAAGATGAAAGAAAGATAAAGAGAAGGGAGGGGAGGGGAAGGGAGGGGAGGGGAGAGGAGAGGGAGAAGGAGAGAAAAAGGGACAAAGGAAGGAAGAAAATAAACATCATGGCTCCTGCCTTTAAAGAACTATCAGACTAGTAGAAAAGACAGATCAAAGCAACAATCTTTAACGTACACTATTAAAGGAATATACAGGGAACAGCAGGATTATGAAAGACGTCATTTCCATGGATAGGGAAGTAGTTGGGAGTGGTCAAGAAAGCTTTTATAAATTGGCATCTTGCAAAAGGATGCTTCTTACTGAAGAGTGAGTCCTCTTTCATTGTGAGGACACTAGGTAGAGAGTCAAGGGGATATTTGTCCCAAAAATATCACTGAGAAGCTATGCTACCTAGATCTACTCACTTCACCACTCAGACCTTTTTAGTTGTCTCAACTACAATGAGCACACTGGAGAAGCTGACCTCTGACATTGTTCTGTTTTTCTTTTTCTGTTGTTGTTTTGTTTTTCAAGACTAAAGACTCTGCATTTAAAATCTCTGCTATTTACTCTGACAGGCCTCCTCAGTGATCACAAGTAGCTTATAATTATGGCTGTGGAGGACCAAAAAAAAAAAACCCAAAAAAACAAAAAAACAACAACAAACCCAAATTTATTGAAGCTCCTTTGTTTGTGGCATTTGTATACTTTACCTATTCAAATCAGCATTTTCATGATTATGCTTGCATTTGAATTATGGTCTGATATAAATCAAGTATTCTTTTCTACATTATGTTATCATAGGCATTCCCACTTTATAGATGAAAAAACTAAGAAAGAGGATGAAAGGCTTGCATAAGTTAACTTGATAAATGAAAATAGGTTTTAGATAAAAATCATGCTTTCTGAGCACCTGATTCCAAAGCCAGGGTTCAGGCTAGGGATGCGGTCTTTATCACCTAGAGAACAGAATGCTGTAATTTTCCTTTCTTGTGAATTTCTTTGAAAATCATCTCAATGGGGATCCCTGGGTGGCGCAGCGGTTTGGTGCCTGCCTTTGGCCCAGGGCGCGATCCTGGAGACCCAGGATCGAATCCCACATCGGGCTCCCGGTGCATGGAGCCTGCTTCTCCCTCTGCCTATGTCTCTGAGCCTCTCTCTCTCTCTCTCTGTGACTATCATAAATAAATAAAAATTAAAAAAAATCATCTCAATGCAACAATGGTTGCAGAACTTTAACACATTCTCTAGGGAACAGAGAGAGTCTTTCTCACTGATGGCACTGGTTCTACTGGAAAAACAGAGTCTGAAATCAGTTATTTCATTCTGTGACAGGTTGAAAACTAGTTTAAATCCTTCTTTCCTCCTCCAGTGCGGAGAAAATATTCTGTCTTCTGGTTTCTCCTCCTGAGTCACATTTTGTCTAAAAACTAAAGAGTAAATTGAAAAAAAATTGTTCTTCAGCCCAGAAGTGGGATGTTTGGGCTTTGCTTTTCTTCTGTTGAAGATAGAGAAATGAAATACTGACTTAAGTCTAATTTGGGACTTAGAGTCTAACAGTTTTCTTGTAGCATTTGCTTGGACCCCAATGCCAAGACTAAGACTAAACCAAAAACTGCTTTTCACTGCTTCTAGGTCCATTTCCAGGTGTGTCTTTTTCTTAGCTCAGAACTGTTCTGAATCCTTCTCCCACTCTGTCCTGTGTGTCTTCCCCTACATTCAGAAACACAACTCTGTCTTCTCACTTGGATTTCAAAGTTAAGGATAAATTCATTTGAATTGGTAAGTACATTTTGCTTGTTTTTATTTCTCACAGTGAAACTGCTTTATGTTTCTGATTTAATAATACATGTTCATGATGAAAAGATGGAGCAACATACAGAAGTATAAAGAAGAAGATGAAAAAATCACATGAAATCCAAATTTCTGAGGTATACATTAACAAAATTTTCTTGACCTCTTAATACATATATTTATGCATTTACATACAAATATGTAACTTTAACAAATCCTATGTACTATTTTTTATCATGACCACATTTTATGTAATATTTTACTTTTGTATTATTTGCAACTCCCAAGCTCTCTCTCTATCCCCCACATAACCAATGGAACAACTGCATATATATTTTTCAGAACTTCCTGTATGCATATATAATTATATTCAGACAAACATATTAGAGTTTCTTAGATCATTGTTTTTAAGATTTTATTTATTCATTCATGAGAGACAGAGAGAGAGAGAGAGAGGCAGAGACACAGGCAGGGGGAGAAGCAGGCTCCATACAGGGAGCCCAACTCGGGACCCAATCCAAGGTTTCCAGGATCAGGCCCTGGGATGAAGGCGGCACTAAACTGCTGAACCTCCGGGGCTGCCTTCTTAGATCATTTTTAAACAGAATTCTTCCCCTTTTGCACTTTCCTATCCACTCTTTATCTACTAATATGGTTTGTATTTATGTAAATAAATGTAAATATTTAAGCATATCTATCTGGGTTTACTGTCTTGGTTAAAATGGTAGCCCAAACCAAGGTTACACATAGAATCTCTTATATTTCAAGATTTTTAAATTTTATTTTTCATTTTTGTCTTTCACCCATTTAATAGTTTTATATTTTATAAAGAAGTCCACCTTTTTTTTTCTAAATGGATTGCCAGTTGTGCCAGCACTATTTATTAAAAAAGACTATACTTTTTCAGTAAAAAATTATTTACTAAAATAGTTTTTACTAACCTCTTTTTTTATATGTGCAATATTATCAACTAATGTAGCTTTTATTTTTGTAATATTTATTTATTTGTTATATGCATATTTTTTATTGGAGTTTGATTTACCAAAATATAACACCCAGTGCTTATCCCATCAAGTGCCCCCCTCAGTGCCCATCACCCAGTCACCCTATCCCCCACCCACCTCCCCTTCCACTACCCCTTGTTCATCTCCCAAAGTTAGGAGTCTCTCATGTTTTGTCACCCTCTCTGATTTTTCCCACTCATTTTCTCTCCTTTTCCCTATAATCCCTTTCACTATTTTTTATATTCCCCATATGAGTGAAACCATATAATGTTTGTCCTTCTCTGATTGACTTACTTCACTCAGCATAATACCCTCCAGTTCCACCCACATCGAAGCAAATGGTGGGTAGTCATCGTTTCTTTTTTTTTATTTTATTTTATTTATTTATTCATGAGAGACACACAGAGAGGCAGAGACACAGGCAGAGGGAGAAGCAGGCTCCATGCAGGGAGCCCGATGTGTGACTCCATCCCGGTCTCCAGGATCCCGCCCTGGGCTGAAGGTGGCGCTAAACCATTGAGCCACCTGGCTGCCTGTATTCATCATTTCTAATGGCTGAGTAATATTCCATTGTACATATATACCACATCTTCTTTATCCACCATTTTGAATTTACTATAACTTCTAAGACAGAATTCATTTTAATGCGAAAAGCTTTAGTGTTAACACTTTAAGAGTGATGTTGGTGTTAATTTCTATTAAATAATTTTATCCTTAAAGAGTTCCTTATATTCCTAGCTTTAGCCATAATTTTTATTAGAAATAGCTGCAAATTGGGCAGCCCGGGTGGCTCAGCGGTTTAGTGCCGCCTTTGGCCCAGGGCGTGATCCTGGAGATGCAGGATCGATTCCCACGTTGGGCTCCCTGCATGGACCCTGCTTCTCCCTCTGCCTGTGTCTCTGCTTCTCTCTCTGTCTCTCATGAATAAATAAATAAGATCTTAAAAAAAAGAAAAAAATTTAAGAGCTAATTTTTACTGCCTGATTTTTAAAATTTCTTAAAATTTTGAAACTTACTAAAATTATCATACTATTTTTCTTTTATTTATTAATCAATTAAATTCATAAATATCAGATACAAAACCACTTTTGTATTCCTGGAATAAATCCTACTTGGTCATAATACATTATTCTTTTCATATACTGCTGGACTCCAATAGGTAATATTTTATATAATATTTTTATAATTGTCTTGAGATAAAGGAGATGGTCTTTTAGTATGTTTATTTTTTCCCTCTATCATTTTATAAAGTTTCATAAAGTTTTTGCTGAGGTTATACTCGTCTTACAAAAAGAATTTTAAGCATATTCCCCCTCTGAAATGGTCCAGAATAATTTTCATAATATTAAAATTATCCAATTATTAAAATTTGATAGAGCTCAGCTTTGAAACTATCTGGCAGATTTTTTTTAAGATTTTATTTATTTATTCATGAGAGACATAGAGAGAGGTAGAGACATAGCAGTGGGAGAAGCAGGCTCCCTGTGAGGAGCCCGATATGGGACTCGATCCTGACACTCCAGGATCACGCCCTGAGCCAAAGGCAGACGCTTAACTACTGAGCCACCTAGGTGTCCTTCTGGCAGACTTCTTATCAAATTTACGATCCCTTTTTTTGCAATTTAAGTTTCCTACTTCTTGGGTTAGAATTGGTAGTTTAGGTTTTGCTATAAATCATTTATTTTGAACTGAGTGAAAATGAAAATACAACCTAACAAAATTTAGGGAATGCAGCTAAAGTAGTACTCAAAGGAAATATTATGTCATTAAAAGCTTTTATTAGAAAAGAATAAAAATCTCAAACTACTAATCTAAGTTTCCACCTTAAACTAGAGAAGGAAGATTAAATACCAACTCAGAGCAAACAGAAGGAAGGAAATAATAAAGAGCATAAATCAATGAATTTGAAAACAGAAGAACAGGGAAAAATCAACAAAACCAAAGCTGCTTTATTAAATATCAATGAAATTGATAAATCTTTAGCTAATGTGACCATAAAAAGAAGGTAAAAATTATTGATTTCAGGAATGAAAGAGGGGACATTACTATAGACCCCACAGGCATTGGAAAATAAAAAACAAAAACCCCACGACACCAAGGGAATACTATGAAAAATCCTATGCTCATACATTCAACATCGAAGGTGAAATTGTCAAATTCTTGAAAGACACAAGTTATCAAAAAAAAATAGATCAATGAAAGAGTCCTGTTTATTAAAGAAATTAAAGTGCCGGTTAAGAGCCTTCCAACAAACAATTAACAAAAAATTCCTGGCCCAGATAGTGTCACTAGTAAATTCAATGAAATAGTTGAGGATGAAATAGTATCATTTTTACACAATGTCATACAGAAAACAGACGAGAAGGAAATACTTCCTAATCCATTCTATGAGTTCAACATTACCCTAATTCCAACACTAGACAAAGATATTACAAGAAAGGAAAACTAGAGACCAAGGTCTCTCGTGAAAAATAGATGCAACATATTATTAAATAAAATATTGCAATTCATAAAAGTGAAAACACATCACAACCAAGTGGGCCTTATGTCTGGAATGCAAATTTGATTTACCACATTAACAAACTAAAGAAAAAAATTGTGATTATCTCAATAGATGCAGAAAAGGCACTGAACAAAATTAAACATCACTTATGATAAAGACTCTAATCTTGGATATGAAGAAAACTTACATAACTTGATAAAGGACACTTACATAAACCCTACGCTAAAATCATACTTAATGGTGAAAAACTTAATATTTTCATTCTCAGATCAGGAACAAATCAAAAAATGTCCTATCCCACCACTCGCATTATACTGTACTAGAAGTCTCAGCCAGTAAGTTAATAAGGGAAAAAAGAAAGTATACAAACCGGAAAGAAAGTGTCATAGTCATGAATCCCAAGATTTCTTATGTAAAAAATATCAAAATACCTACCTCCTCCCCCCAAAAACCCCAACTTCCTAAAACTGTAATAGATTTTTTTCAGGAAACAGGTCAGTAAGCAAAACTCAATTATATTTCTATATATTAACAGTGAATAATTGGAATTTATAATAAAAAATTACTACTCGTGATAGCACCAAAAACTAAAAAAACAAACAAACAAACCCCAAAACTTATGTACAAATGTAATAGTTATATGCAGGATATTTATGCCAAAAAATACAAAACATTTATAAAAGAAGATCTAAATAAAGAGATATACCATGTTATGTGAAAGATGTGATATTGTTAAAATGTCCATTTCTCCCATTTGGTTGATAGTTCCAATGTAATTCCAATCAAAACTCTGGAGTCTTTTATATAGATATTCCAAAGATGATTTAAAAATGTAAGTATAAAAACAATGGAACTGATTAACCAAAATAACTTTGAAAAAGAACAAGTTGAGGAACTCACACTATATAACTTTAAGACTTAACTGTAGAACTATGATAACCAAACTATTGTGGTGTTGGCAAAAGGACAGATACATAGATCAATGGAACTAAAGAAAGAACCCCTAAAATAGGCCTATATAAATATAGTCAAGGGGTTTTTGACAAAGGTACAAAGTCAATTTAATGGAGAAAGTATAATAGTCTCAATAAATGGTACCAAACAATTGGATATCCATACACAAAACAAACTTTGACCTAAATTTTACAAACCTTATATAAAAATAAATGCAAAATTGATTTAGGCCTAAATGTAAACAGTAATAGTAAAACCTTATGACTTCCAGGGACATCATAACCTAAAACCCACATGATCTTGGTTTAACAGAGTTTTAATTTTTTATCTATTTTTTAAAATTTAAGACAGGGAATACTTTATTCAAGCCCATCAGATAAATGGACAGCTTGGATAATAAAGTATTATTATAAAGCACAGGTCAGTAACTGTGTATAAGAGTATACACTGCTACATACAAATTAACTGATCAGAGCACAACTTTTCAATGTTTAAAACAGAATAAACTTCCCTTAAAATCAGCACCTTTGTAACATTTTTTTTTTATAAATTAATTTTTATTGGTGTTCAATTTACCAACATACAGAATAACACCCAGTGCTCATCCCGTCAAGTGTCCCCCTCCGTGCCCGTCACCCATTCACCCCCACCCCCCGCCCTCCTCCCCTTCCACCACCCCTAGTTCATTTCCCAGAGTTAGAAGTCTTTATGTTCTGTGTCCCTTTCTGATATCTCCCACACATTTCTTCTCCCTTCCCCTATATTCCCCCTCACTATTATTCATATTCCCCAAATGAGTGAGAACATACACTGTTTTGTCCTTCTCCGATTGACTTACTTCACTCAGCATAATACCCTCCAGTTCCATCCACGTTGAAGCAAATGGTGGGTATTTGTTGTTTCTAATGGCTGAGTAATATTCCATTGTATACATAAATCACATCTTCTTTATCCATTCATCTTTCGATGGGCACCGAGGCTCCTTCCACAGTTTGGCTATTGTGGACATGGCTGCTAGAAACATCGGGGTGCAGGTGCCCCGGCGTTTCATTGCATCTGAATCTTCGGGGTAAATCCCTAACAGTGCAATTGCTGGGTCGTAGGGCAGGTCTATTTTTAATTCTTTGAGGAACCTCCACACAGTTTTCCAGAGTGGCTGCACCAGTTCACATTCCCACCAACAGTGTAAGAGGGTTCCCTTTTCTCCGCATCCTCTCCAACATTTGTTGTTTCCTGCCTTGTTAATTTTCCCCATTCTCACTGGTGTGAGGTGGTATCTCATTGTGGTTTTGATTTGTATTTCCCTGATGGCAAGTGATGCAGAGCATTTCCTCATGTGCTTGTTGGCCATGTGTATGTTTTCTTTGGAGAAATTTCTATTCATGTCTTTTTCCCATTTCATGATTGAATTGTGTCTTTGCTATTGAGTTTAATAAGTTCTTTGTAGATCTTGGATACTAGCCCTTTATCTGATATGTCATTTGCAATTATCTTCTCCCATTCTGTAGGTTGTCTGTTAGTTTTGTTGACTGTTTCCTTTGCTGTGCAGAAGGTTTTTATCTTGATGAAGTCCCAAGAGTTCATTTTTGCTTTTGTTTCCCTCACCTTCATAGATGTATCTTACACGAAGTTGCTGTGGCCACGTTCAAAAAGGGTGTTGCCTGTGTTCTCCTCTAGGGTTTTGATGGATTCTTGTCTCACATTTAATCACATTTAGATCTTTCATCCATTTTGAGTTTATCTTTGCGTATGGTGTAAGATAATGGTCTATTTTCATTATTCTGCACGTGGCTGTCCAATTTTCCCAGCACCATTTATTGAAGACACTGTCCTTTTTCCAGTGGATAATCTTTCCTGCTTTGTCAAATATTAGTTTACCATAGAATTGAGGGCCCATTTCTTAGTTCTCTATTCTTTTCCATTGATCTATGTGTCTGTTTTTGTGCCAGTACCACACTGTCTTGATGATCACAGCTTTGTAGTAGAACTTGAAATCTGGCACTGTGATGCTCCTGGCTCTGGTTTTCTTTTTCAGTATTCCCCTGGCTATTCGGGGTCTTTTTTCTGATTCCACACAAATTTTAAGATTATTTGTTCCAACTCCAAAGTCCATGGTATTTTGATGGGGACTGCATTGAATGTGTAAATTGCCCTGGGTAACATTGACATTTTCACAATATTAATTCTTCCAATCCATAAGCATGGAATATTTTTCCATCTCTTTGTGTCTTACTCAATTTCTTTCAGAAGTGTTCTGTAGTTTTTAGGATATAGACCCTTTACCTCTTTGGTTAGGTTTATTCCTAGGTATCTTAGCTTTTGGGTGCAATTTTTGTAAATGGGATTGACACCTTAATTTCTTTCTTCAGTCTCATTAGTGTAGAGAAACGCCACTGATTTCTGGGCATTGATTTTGTATCCTGCCACATTGCCGAATTGTTGTATGAGTTCCAGCAATCTTGGGGTGGAGTCTGCAAAGAGGGAGAGTTTGACTTCTTCTTTGCCAACTTGAATGCCTTTTATTTCTTTTTGTTGCCTGATTGCTGAGGCTAGGACTTCTAGTACTATGTTGAATAGCAGTGGTGAGAGTGGACATCCCTGTTATATTCCTCATCTTAGTGGAAAGGCTCCCAGTGCTTCCCCATTGAGCATGATATTTGCTGGAGGCTTTTCATAGATGTCTTTTAAGATGCTGAGGAATGTTGCCTCTATCCCTACCCTCTGAAGAGTTTTGTTTTGTTTTTGTTTTTTTTTTCCTCTGAAGAGTTTTGATCAGGAAGGGATGCTATATTTTGTCAAATGCTTTCTCTGGATCTATTGAGGGGATCATATAGTTCTTATTGTTTCTTTTATTGATGCGATCTATCACATTGATTGTTTCACGAATGTTGAACCACCCTTGCATCCCAGGGATAAATCCCTCTTGGTCATGATGAATAATCTTCTTAATGTACTGTTGGATCCTATTGGTTAGTATCTTGTTGAGAATTTTTGCATCTGTGCTCATCAGGGATATTGGTTTATACTTCTCCTATTTGGTGGCGTCTTTGGTTTTGGAATTAAGGTGATGCTGGCCTCATAAAACGAGTCTGGAATATTCTGTCTTTTTCTATCCTTCAGAACAGCTTTAGTAGAATAGGTATTATTTCTTCTTTAAATTTGATAGAATTCCCCAGGGAAGCCATCTGGCCCTGGACTTTTGTATCTTGGGAGATTTTTGATGACTGCTTCAAGTTCCTCCCTGGTTATTGGCCTGTTCAGGTTTTCTATTTCTTCCTGTTCCAGTTTTGGTAATTTGTGGTTTTCCAGAAATGCGTCAATTTCTTCTAGATTGCCTAATTTATTGGCGTATAGTTGCTCATAAAACATTTTAAGAATTGTTTGCATTTCCTATGAATTTAGTGTCATCGTAATACCTATTCAGTCCCTGTTTTTGTGGATTATTTCTTTGGGCTTCCTCTTCCTTTTACAGGATTCCCCTTAATATTTCTTGCAGAGCTGGTTTGGTGGTCACATATTCTTTGAGTTTCTGCCTATCTTGGAAGCTCTTTATCTCTCTATTCTGAATGAGAGCCTTGCTAGATGTAGTATTCTTGGCTGCATGTTATTCTCATTTAGTACCCTGAATATATTCTGCCAATTCTTTCTGGCCAGCCAAATCTTTGTGGAGAGGTCTGCTGTTAATCTAATATTTCCCCCCATATAAGTTAGGAATCTCTTGTCTCTTGCTGCTTTAAGGATTTTCTCTTTATCTTTGGAATTTGCAAGTTTCACTATTAAGTGTTGAGGCATTGAATGGTTTTTTAATTGATTTTGGGGAGGACCTCTTTATCTCCTGGATCTAAATGCCTGTTTATCTCCCCAAATTAGGGAAGTTCTCAACTATGATTTGTTCAAATATGCTTTCTGTCCCTCTGTCCCTCCCGGTGCTTTCTGGAACCCCAATAATACATAGATTCTTCCTTCTGAGGCTATCATTTATTTCCCTTAACCTTTCCTCATGGTCTTTTAATTGTTTTTCTCTTTTTTTCTCAGCTTCCTTCCTTGCCATCAACTTGTCTTCTGTGTTGCTCACTCTTTATTCCACCTCATTAACCCTCGTCATTATGACTTCCAGTTTGGATTGCATCTAGTTGATTTTTAATTTTGGCTGGTTAGATCTAAATTCTGCAGTCATGAAGTCTCTTGAGTCATTTATGCTTTTTTTTTTCCAGAGCCACCAGTTGCTTTATAATTGTGCTTCTGAATTGGCTTTTTGACATTGAATTGTAATCCATATTCTATATATCTGTGGCAGAGAGTGCAGTTTCTGCTTCTTTCTTTTGTAAGGAGTTCTTCCTTCTAGTCATTTTTCTCAGTGCAGAGTGGCTGTATGAGTGGGCTGAGTTAAGAATATCAACCACGACCTAAGTAAATTTTACCCTAGATAATTCTGATGAGATCAGAGACCAGAAAATGAAAACAAAGATCAGAACAAAATAAAGCAAAAGGACCACTAAAGTGAAGAACAAATTTTAAAACAAAGTAGTAAAAAAGGCCAAGAATCCCAAAGAAGAAAAAAGAGAAAAACACAAAAGTAAAGAGAAAAAAAAAGAAAAGAGAGAAGAAAAAAGGGGGGTTACTGGGAGATGGTGGTGGTGTGGAGGGAGAATGTAGTCTACCAGAGGGATCCTAGAAGGTGATCCTCTTGGTTCTGAGTGTATTAAGTTCTGTATGTTAGAAGATGCTCAGTCCCAAATTTATATAAACCGGAAATACTTATAGAGAGCCTCACCACTGACCACCAAAACATAAACGAGATAAAAGAGAGGGGCAGAATGGGAATGAGGAATGTCACAGAATTAACCAGCACAGTATACCACTTGGTTCTGGGTGCATGCTGGTCATGTTTTAGAAGGTATTCACTTTCACCATTGTAGAACAAAACGAGGTAGGGAAAACAAAAAACACAAAACAAAACAAAAAAAGCATCATATATATCCCAAAATTAAGTTGAGGATGTTGAAGGGAATCTAGAGGTGGAAAATACACCTGGGATCTGTAATGGTAGAAATATGAAAGTCAAAAAGGAAGAAACTTAAAAATGAAGAGGTGGTAAAATATTGTAGTTAAGGAGGGAAAGAGAAAAAAATAGATATTTATAGTCTGATATAAAAACGAGTTGTACTGGAAAAAGGAAAAGAAAAGGAGGGGTGCCATCTAGCTCTATATGCTATAAATCCCTCGACTTCCCCTGGAGCTTCCCAGTGCTGCTCGGTCAAGAACTTGCTCTTCCCCTGTCCTTCCAGCTGGTCTTCTGGGGGAGGGTCCGCTGTGCTCTCAGGTGGGTGCACCTGGGGAGCTGCCTCACCCCCCGCGGTGTGCCGGGCCCAGTGGGAGCCGTTTACCCTGAAGCCCCGTCCCCTGGCGGCCCCGCCCCTCCCAGGCACAGGGTGACACCAGGAGGCACGACCACACTGGCGGCGGCCGGCTCCCCAGCCCTGGAGTCTGCTCCCCCCGTAACTCCCACAGCTCCCAGTGTGCAGGGGCCTGAATGCTCCCGGGCGGGGGGCACTGACCAGCACAGCTGGGGCGCCCCACAGGAGCGTCCTCGCTGTCCTGGGCCCTCCCCACCTCCGCCTGGCCCCGGGGGATAACCAGATCCTGGGCTGTGTCCCCGGGTGCTGGAATCGCGCTCTCGAGGCCCCGCAGCGCGCTCCAGTCCTTTACTGCATTCGGCCGGGCGCCCCTCCTCTGCTAGTGACCCCGGGAACCTGGGGGCTCCACTGCCCTTCCTGCGATCCTGCCTGAGGTCCTTGCAAGTGCCTTTCCCACCGCGAAGAATCCAGTGCAGATTTTTAAAGTCCCCGCATCTCCGGGCTGGGGCTCTCCTGTCCTGGAGGCTCTTCCCGCCCCGCTCAGCCCGGCTCCTCGCGGGGGCCCCTCCCCGACTGGATTCTTTTTTATTTTTTTCCGCCTTCCCACCATGTTAGAAGCGAAAACCTTTCTCTCTGTAGCATTCTGGCTGTTCTCTCTTTAAATCTCAGGTTGAATTCGTAGGTGTGCAGGATGGTTTGGAAGTTATCTAGGTAGGTTAGTGGGGACAGGTGACTTGGGCACCCTACCCCTCCACCGTCTTGCTCCACCCTTCTGTACTATGTTTGTAACTCCTCTGTAAGTCTACAATTTTTCAAACTAAAATTTAAAAATAAACTTAAAATTACATCTCTATGTTTATCTAGCTGATGCATTGTTTGGTATATTAGAAATCTTCATGGTTTTCAAAAATTCTATCTTAATCATCATAAAACATCCGTGTTCATCCTTTTTCATCCTATTACTCTTACATTCCACCTTATCTGGTTTTAATGTTTGTTTTCATTTGCCTTCAGTTGTTTTTACCTTTCTTTCCCTCTTAAGTATTTTTTATTACTTTAAATGTAATAAGGTAATAATTTTAAAATTATAAAATTATTATAAAACAAAATAAAAAACATATAGGGTTTTGTTTTTTAAACTCAACCCAGTATTATCTACCTCCTACTAGGAAAATTTTGCTTATTCACAGTTGGGGTAAAAACTGATGAGTTTTTATTCCTTTCTAGTTTCTAGTACTCAAATATACTATTTGTATATTTTTCATTTTCTCTTTTTACTTTTCATTATTAATTTGGTCAGATTATCATTTATTTTTTTTCTGTAATTTGTATATTTTATCAGACACTTTTATTGTACTTTGCCAATGCTCGTGATCAAATATATTTCTCTACACCATTCTATAGATAACCAGCTCCTTCTACTGACAATGTGCTCATCTCTCTCATTGTCCTCCTCAGTATGAAGAGACTCAAAATAAGTTTTACTTCTTTACCTCCTCCTTCCAGAATGGAAGGTTGAATTCAAGTGCTTTTACTGCCACATTTCAAATTTTAGGTTTGGCTGAGATAATTTAGTACTTTTAGCTCCAGATTTTAATAATATGTTCTCTCAAAGTATGTCTTTTTCATTTGGAAATCCTTATTTGGTAGTTATATTAGAAACATTACCAATCTATTATTCTCCATCAAAATTACACCATACCCATGGCATGGTTCACTGCTCACCACTCGCCTTCCCTCTTCACCATCTGTTATTTTAAGTCTCTGCTCTGTTCATGAGGCTGGAATTCTTCAAACATTTTCTTCAGATTGATATGCACGTAGTGTATACTCAGAATTCTCAAATTTGTGCAAATATTTTCCTTTCTCTTTGATAGGTAAATTACTTCATGGCTGGGGATAGAATCCCTGGATTGTAGCCATTTCTTTCCTCTTATGATTTACAGATATCATATAAATACCTCTGTCTTCCAGTCCAATTCTGATTCTTTCTCCATTGTAAGAAATTTGCTCTGTTTAGAAGTTTGTAAGGTTTTCTCATTATCCTTGAAGTTCACAACTTTCCCCAGAATCTGCCTGAGTGTATCTATCTTTCCTCATCAATTAGCCTGAAATTGGATCTCCAGATTCAGGCTGTGGCTAGTCTTTGGAACTCAGATCCAGCGGGTGACCTTAAAAGTCATAGCAATCTCAAGCCTGATGGACTAGTGGAAGATCACAAAGTGAGTATTCAGTCTCTGGTTGAAATATCAAAATGGGATCTTCCTTTTCTCTGATCAACTCAGCTCAAAGGCTAGAGCTCCTCAGCTTCAGGAAACCCTTATCCAGCTTTGCCAGAGACATGAGTAGGTCCTTCCAGAAATACTCATATAAGTGAGCACTGTCCTTCCTTGAGGGGATATACAAATTTTGAAGGGTCAGAGCTCTTTTCTAATTCTCAACTCTTGACTCCTTCATCACCAGTTCTCAGGCCCTTATTAAACCTAGGATAGAAAAAGTCCTACTCACACATTGCAGTTAGCCTGGTAGATAGAATCTAAACCTGATTTACACCCACTAGTCTCCATCTATCTGCTGGCTCTGATAGTATGATTCCCGAAGGAGGATACTAGTGGACAAACTGGAGTTAGGAAGATGGCCTAGTCAAAACTATCTATAGACAACACTTTCCACAATTATCTCACAATTTCATGCAAAAACCACAAACACACCAGGCCATTCCTCTATGCTCTGCTTGTCCCAGTGGGACATCACATCCCAGACAAGGAGGCCTTAACTTCTCAGAATTCACCTTTTCTGAGGAGGTGAATTGGACAAAGAAGTTATCTTTCTAGATATCATTATTCATTATTATTAATCACTGCCCTGATAGTGATGGCAAATAGGATTAATCTTGTTTGTCAGCTCCAATTCATTCATCTGCCAACAAATATTTACTGAGCACAAAAAAGGTCCCAGGTACTGTTCTAGTTACTTAGAGATACATCAATGAATCCTAGTCCTTTGGTAAGTCCTCTCAGCTTTTGAGAGGAGAGCGGAGCTGAGAAATAGGGTGTTACAGTTCATTAATGGCATCTGGCATTAACAGAGGACTTGAACAAGGCAATATATGTGTCAAGTATTTGTTACCCCTGCCTTGGAATAACCCTCATTTTACTTCTCAGTTGGAATAGAATAAATCGTTCTATCTTACTTTGAGACTTACTTTTTTGTGACTTGCTGAAATTTTTCTGAGTTAGGGATATTTAACAAATTTAGTACAAAATTTGGATCTACAAACCTTCTAGCCTCCTCCATATTGCTTGCTATGTGTCTCATCTTTCCATTCTTACAACTACAAAAGTACTTTCTAGAAGAGGTTAGCCCTTTTTCCTTAAGTACAACTTGGCAAAAGCTATAAGGGACAATAATATTAAAGCTTTTTGGCAATACCAGTTGCCGTAAATGTCATTTTTAAATTAAAAAGGATTTCCTGTTCCTAAAGGAGAAAGCCACTCCTCTCCCATTAAGTATTTTGAATCATTATGCTGTTGAACTGGACAATGAGTGTCTCTTGAAATCTTATACTCTAGGCACTTCACTTGTTTCACCTAAGTCCCAGCCCAGTCTAATTGCCATTCCTTTGTCAGTAACTGTTCTTTCCTCTCTGGCTATATTAAAGATTCTGTATTTTTTGTCAGAATATGTCTAAACATAGATTTTTATTTATTCTGAATATCATAATTCTTGTCTCTCATCAATGCAGGAAAGTTCTCATCTATTATTTCTTTAAATATTGCTGCTTCTCCGTTAGCTCAGTTCTCCTAGAAGGACTCTGATTAAAAGAATTCACTTTGCTTCGACGTGGATGGAACTGGAGGGTATTATGCTGAGTGAAGTAACTCAATCGGAGAAGGACAATCATTAGATGGTTTCACTCATACGGGAATATAAAAAATAGTGAAAGAGATCATAGGGGGAAGGAGAGAAAATGAGTGGGAAAAATTAGAGAGGGTGACAGAACATGAGAAACTCCTAACTCTGGGAAATTAACAAGGGGTAGTGGAAGGGGAGGTGGGTGGGGGATAGGGTGACTGGGTGATGGGCACTGAGGGCGGCACTTGACGGGATGAGCACTGGGTGTTATACTATATGTTGGCAGATAGAACTTCAATAATATATATATAAATATAGAGATATTATATATAAAAGAAAAACATTCACTTCTTTTCCTCTCTGCACTGCATTCTGAATAATTTTTCAGATTCAACTTCCAATTCATCAATTCTTTATCCTACTATGTCTAATTGGGTTTGTAAATCATTCTTTACTTTTTAACCTCAATTATTATATTACTATTTCTGGAGGTTCTATTTGGTTCTCTTTAAAATCTGCCTTTTCTTCTTGGTCTTTCCTTTGATAGTCACAAGTTAAAATTTCTCTTTCACTTCTTTAAATATTTAGGCATGCTTATTTTATATATTTTGTGTTCAATACTTAGGAAATCTGGTCTTTGTGGTCTTGATTTTGCTATTTTTAGATTGAGTGAGGAACCTCTCACTCATGCTGCATTGTTTTCTCCTAGGAGTTTTGTTTTTTTTTTATTTTTTATTTTTAGGTTTGTTTTTATTTTTTGCATTTATTGAATTTTATACACAAAAATTATTTGAGGTTTGGGTTTAAGGTGAGTTCTTCAACACAGTATCTTTTTTTTAATAATAAATTTATTTTTTGTTGGTGATCAATTTGCCAACATACAGAATAACACCCAGTGCTCATCCTGTCAAGTGCCCACCTTAGTGCCCGCCACCCAGTCACCCCCACCCCCTGCCTTCCTCCCCTTCCACCACCCCTAGTTCGTTTCCCAGAGTTAGGAGTCTTCCATGTTCTTCAACACAGTATCTTAAAGCACTACCAAGCAAAGAGCACTTTCAATTCAATGCTTAGTTTGGATTTTTGGCTCACCCATGTAATCTACATTTTGGCCTATGAAAGGGCCAGCGTATGGTTCCAAATTCCCAAGGAAGACATCATTTTTTCTTCATTTAGAACTAAGGAAAGTTTCCTTTCCATCTCCCTTGGTAGGGCAAGTTCCTTCCACCCCACAATTTGTTTTTTTCCCTGAGTGCTATTCTTTGGGAGATGCAAAAAGGCAGAGAGCTGTGATCTGACTTCCTACCTTGTGCTGACCTTAAGTTTTGTCTCTGCTTCCACATCAGCCCTTGAAAATTGAAGCTCTAATTTGTCTGGAATAAGCTGATATCCCAGGGCAACCCCTGGCTCATTGCCTAATTACCTTTCTGGATTACTGCCTTATTATTATTTTTAGCCTTAAGTATTTTCCTTCCATTTTGTCAGCTTAGCTACAGATTAAACCTATATGTATTTAAACATTTTATTCAGTGTTTTCAGGTATTTTGCACAAGAGGGTGTCTGAATATTTTAGTTCACTATATTGCTAGAAATAGATGTGTCCATCATGTTTATATCTATCTTCAGCTGTTCAGATTTCGCATCTGTATACAACTGATCCACTTACTCAGTTTTAGGTAACCAGGTCTCTTGGATGACAGCCCTTTAAAGGAATTTTCTTCCTTTTCACTCATGTCCACACCCTTCTTTTTACTGCCCACCACTGAAACTTATTAATTAAAATGAATCTAAGCAGAACATAGATATACAAATGCTTATAAAATACCTTATGCTATGGATGGAAAAAATGATTACATCTTTATAATCTTTTCTCTTTTACAGCTCTTCTTCTAGGCTAATAGTGGTAAAGGAACAGATCACCTCTTTGGTAAATTAGAATAGCCAAAAATGGGATCCAAACACTTAAAAAATCATCATTATCATTTCAGCACACAACATATATCTATTCAGTAGATAGTTTCTAAGCACCTACTGGGCAGTTCAGATACTATACTAAGTACCAAGAATAACAGCAAGTGAGGCCCACCCAACCTGTGATGACATTGAATATTTCCAGTGTGAAATACTAACACACATATATACAAAGTCAGTCCACATGGAGCCCTGTCCTACTGCATTTCCACCAAGTTTAGTTCCTGTAGGTTCATCTCTATATGCCTCTCCTGTCCCTTCCCTAAGAAGCAACCTTGATAGTGAAAACTTTGGGAGAAAACCTTCACTCCCCCTGTAGCTGAAAGATTAAATAGTGTATATACAATAACCAACAAAACTCAGCAAATCCCCCAGTTTTGCCCTTTTGAAGAAAAATCACTTTCTCCTAAAGAAAGAGAAATTTTAAGTTATATTCATTAAAAATAGCTGGCTGAGAGTTTGTATTTTTGAGAAAGTTCGTCTGTTTAATACACTGTCCAATTTAAAGGAAGTGGTCCCTTATTAGAGATATGATTTATTCTTAGATAAATCACTGATTTATGGCTCACTGGGGTATATATTTAATACTGTCAAAAAATGAAAGGACACCCCAAACTATCTTCAGTGCCACAGCTACTCGTTCTAAAAAGGATCTGAGGCAGCTAAGACCCCTGGGTGTTAAATGTAATCTTTGCCTGGGATAAAAGCATGGAGAATTGCTGATCTTTATAAAAAGATCTGTCTCAACCCACTGCCTTCCTCCTCTCTCTTCTACCACAGTGCAGTTCATCATTAAAAAGCTCAGAATTGAAAATTAAGGGGGGAAATAGGTTTATGTTTGTGTCATTTAAAAAAAATCTGCAGCCAGACAGGACTTCTTTTTAATGCTTGCTAGAGGAAAGTTCATCACTAAAACAAATATAGCTTCTTGATGGTAATGGATAAATTTGACTACAGAAAAAATGGAAAACCTATAGAAAAACAGGAAATATGTTTCCCCAATCTTACTGTTATCATCAATTGAATGAAATGTAGTATTGGCTGCCAAAAGTAACTACATAAAAAACTCATGTAACGCCAATTCCTGATTCTCAGAGTCAGAACTTATGCCTTTATTTTCACTCTGAGATCTCACCTACTTTTATCTGTATGGATTGTACACTGATGACTTCTAGATCTATAGCTTCTAACATAACCTCTCCCCTTCACAGAACACCCCATTTTAAGATCCTCTTAATACTTCCCCCTTGGATACTCAACTGCCACACAAAATTCAGTGGGACCAAAACACAGCCTTACCCTTTCCCTTCATTTTCTTTCAAACAATTTCCTTCCAACTCTACCATTTTGCTCATGAACTCATCTGATCTCCCAGTTGAGAAAATTTGAAAATATCTTTCACTTCAGTCTCTTCACTCAGCCTCTATGACCAATCTGTCATGAAATCATAACATTCCCTACCTGAAATGCTCCTCAGAAGTATCCTTACTCTCTATTCCCACCGCCAGTGGCCTAGCTAAACTTGTACCACCTCAGGCCTCCATAAATTTAGTTAAAAATAAGTATAATGTATTTTAGAATATAACAATTAATTAATTGACAGGATGATCTAATCCAGATACTCCTCTTCTCCAATCCTGCTCCAGGCCCAAACCAGTATATCTAAATATTATAAAAGAATCATCCCTCCTTCAGAGGCTAGGTAGAGTCATATTAATTTTAACTGAGTTCTATCTTCCTTTAAAGATGATCCAATTATGTCTATTGCAAACTTCCTCTCTGTTACTACACTGGTGCCAGACATAACACAATGGTCCTATTTTACAATGTATAATGATTGCAATTTTTCATAGGCCCTAGAATAAAAGGTCAGACAAAGACTGGCTTCCATCTTCTAGGCTCTGGAAGAAAATCACAGACCTATAATTTTCAGAGGAAGGGGTCCTGCCACTTCAAGTGTTTTTTAGTCTCCCCACATTTTCTCTCCTCTTGAATCTGGAGCATTGTCTTCTGCTTTCACGGGACCTTGACATAATACCTGCTTTGTGACATGATGATGTGATATATTCTGAGTCACCCCAGAGATAAAATAACTTATTTTCCTGAAAGATATCCCCTTACTTCTATCTTAAATCCCTCTGATGGACAACTTGCATGAACATCCTCTACCATAGATAGGAAATAAATTCTGCTTTGGAGAAACTTCATGGGTTCCTGGACCTGTGCCAAAAGTCTCTGCTGTGCAGTCCTAGAATTTCAATAGTATTCTCTGTTGAGAGACCAACACAAGAAGTCTAAGCTCAAAGGAGGCTAATTTTTTATGTCATCTGCTGAGAGTCATGGAGAATATAGTCTTAAAAATTGAAATAGCTTTCCATTTTTTGTTAGTGTTTTATACAAACTGGAAAAAAATAAAGACATGTTATACTTATTGAACTCAGCAGCTTATAATTTCATTTCAGACAAAAACTCTAATATATATATTTGGAATAACTGGCTTGATAAACAAATTTAAGTTTATAAGTATGGAAATTTTATAAAAACCACAAGTTTTGGGCATACAAAACGTGTAATATAAAACCATTCATAAATTAGCAATTTGACTTCAGTGTTATAAAATAATATAGTAATAGTTGTTAATTATCTTATGTTTCCAATTGAAACAAATAATTTTCAATCTTTTGGCTTTTGGCTATAGAAGTTCTGGAAAATGTTTCTCTCCAAAGAAAAGATATCTTGGGTTAGAGACTTTAGCTCTTCACTGTGTAGAACAATCATCACTGGAGATACAAGGTAGTGGTTGGAATACATATTATGCATAAATACCATTAGTCAAAGTCAGAATCAAGGTTTAAGCAAGCTGATTTTGCTCTTCCCCCTACCCTCCCAACATGACACAAAAACCATGCTTGCTCTTCACTATCTTCAACAGAAATTAACTCTACAAACATACTGTGCTTTCAATAATTTTGATGAAAATTCCCAGAACATGGTTGCACAGTATAAGGCATTTCCCTGGAAAAATCCTCTTCACTTATGTTTCTGCTTGGGGAGGGCTTGGCTGAGGAAGAAACCTTAACCTCTCTTCTCTCTTGTCTCCCAACATCTCAGGGTCTGGTGCTGGTTGTCCTTGTCTCCTTCCTCCAGGATTTCTCTATTCCCATCTCATTAGTGCACTCACCTTATGCAGAACCACATAACCCTGCCCTAGCTCCTCTGCTGCTGAACCTGCATCCTCTACTGTTAAGGGCATTTAACTTACAAAGGGCTCAGCTATTACCAGGAAACACCCTAACCATGAGGCAGGGAGATTAGAAATAATTTTAAATATTGTTTTTCTCCTTATAAATCTTCCTTTATAATATCTGTCACATGCTGCAAGTGGACAAAGGGTCAGCTTAAATGGTTTTCACCTTTCCACAGGTGACCATACCTGTGCAGGTGGCATCATGGTTGCCTTTTTTACCTGGATTACATGCTGGGCAGAGAGCAGCAAACAGTGGTTTGCTGTGTTAGGTAAAAATGACTGTGTTAGGGTAAAGGAGTGAAGTAAATGGCAGACTGAGAAAAAGGACTACATTCAGTCTTTTAAAATACTTAAAAGTGGCAGATAAAAGGAAAAGGCCCTCGTCCCATGATAGTTCTGATAAGAAATGTAGAAAAGACATGATATTAAAGGTGAAAAGCAAGGTGACATGACTTGGAGAGCACAGGTTGTCCCTCATTGAGACTAGCAGGACCCTAGACTGGCTGATAGTCCCCAGAGAGGCATGAAAGGAAGCCCTGCAGCCCACCCATACTGCACTTGGGTGCCTGGTATGGGGAGCTCTGGACGTAGGTAGCTCCGAGTAGCCTTTCTTCAGGTCACTCTTTTTTTTTTTTTTTTTTTTTAAGTAGGCTTCATGCCCAGAGTGGAGCCCAACTGAGATTTGAACTCATGACCTTAAGATCAAGACCTGAATTGAGATCAATAGTCAGTTGCTTAACCAACCTACCCAGGCACCCCTCAGGTCACTCTTTTACCACAGCTTTCCCACATTTGTCTCAGAAGTAGCTTTTAGATGAGAAGTCAAAAGCTTAAAAAAAAATCAGGGAACAAAAACAGCTGGGAATTTTACAACATCTAGCCATCTATGCTGCTGATTTAGTTCTTCTTTGGCTTTTGGAGATGGATAACCCAGTTATAGCCTCCTTAATTAATATTCAGCTGATGTAAGACCCTCTGTTGATGCTATATGGGAGACAAAGGTAAATCATTCATTTTCAGGAATTATTTCATAACAGGTACAATTATTCCCACCTATTCTGTCTGATTTCTGACCTATTATCTTTATTTTAACCACAATGCATTATTTTTGGGGATCCTTTTTTGAATCTAATGCTTTCTTGAAAAAAATTTCAGGTAAACAAATCAATTAAAACCAAATAAACATATAACAAGCGTATACAAAGACAGTCAAGACATGGTCCATGCCTTAGGGAACTTGTACTGGATTGAAAGATTTAGGCATATTCAAGGCAGACTGATGAGGCGAATAAAGTTGCATGGTATACTGAGGGCAGGCTTCATCGAAGAGGGAATATTTAAGAATGGACATTGATAAGAAAGAACAGAAGAGTATACCAGGCAGAGGGGACAATATGTATAATGCTTCTGAGCTGGATAAGAGTTTGGCTAGTTTGAGGAACTGAGAGCAGACAGGTGCTGCTGGAGCCCAGAGACCAGAAGGAGATGGCAGGAGGTAAAGCTGCCCAGGCAATGACTGAGGGGAACTTCTATGAGAGCTTAAGGATAGGTGCAGTGATCACTTATAGGATAGAGGGGGAAATAGGCCACATTCTTTACCTCAGTAGCAGCACCCTCATCTCCTTCATTTGCACTGTACCAGGCTCTTCTATTATTGTAGAAAAGACATTTGTGGGATCAATTATGGGTTAACTGGCTAATGGTCAAATACTTTGATCAGGGATCCCTGGGTGGCGCAGCGGTTTAGCGCCTGCCTTTGGCCCAGGGCGCGATCCTGGAGACCCGGGATCGAATCCCACGTCGGGCTCCCGGTGCATGGAGCCTGCTTCTCCCTCTGCCGGTGTCTCTGCCTCTCTCTCTCTCACTGTGTGCCTATCATAAATAAATAAAACAAAAAAACAAATACTTTGATCATTTCCTGGCTACTGATCAAATGCACCGCCAATTGATTAGTTTGGCTCTGATGGCAATCAACTGCAATGCCAATTTTTTTATAAACTCATCCATTCCCTCATTTATGTATCCACTCAAAACATAACAAACAGAATCATTATTGTATCTTTAGTCATGTCATCTGCATTTAAAACTCATTTCCTTGTGGTTGTTCTTATTGTTATATAGCCATCTATCTATACATGGTATAGATAGCAGAAAGGGAAGGAACCCCTACTGGACCTACCTCATCAGAAGTGGCAATTTGAGGGCCATAGAGCAAACAGCATAGAATGGAGAGAAGCATCTGAGCCAGGAGAGCCAGAAGGAAGAGGTCATTATTTTGGTATTAAAAAATATGTATATCTGAAATTAGAATCATCTACTCTTGAGACTAACATTAATACATAATTATGTGTTTATTTCAAAAATCGTTTGCCAAGCAAAACTCTTCTCTACTGAAAGATTGCACTGTATTTGAATTTCAAATCAAACAAGGGAACATCCATTTAAAAAGTGTTCTTCTATACTTTCATATTCCCCAAAAAGGTAAAATAATATGACAGTCAACAGGAAAAGCTTTAAGAAAATTCTTATTCTAGTTCAAAGATTTTCAAAACAAATGAGATATAAATGTGAGAGTATTGAAATTGATGCAAGTAACTCTAATCAAGGAATTCTCTCTGTGTGAAATAAAAACAACAAAAAGACAAACCATAAAAGCTTTCTTGAAAAAAAAAAAAACAACTGTAGCTTTTTGATTGATTAAAAACAACTGCAGCCAGAGTTTCACTACTGTCTGGAATATAGAAAGTTAGCTTGTGTGTCACTCCCACCCTACCAGGTCAAATAAGCCAGGTAAACCATAAAATCATAGCTTTTCTTTAACCCAGCAGAGAGCTGAGGTTTTAGGGCAAAAAAAAAAAAAAAAAAAAAGCCAGAAATCCAAATGAAAATGGCCCCAGCCAAGAGAAACAGGAGAACTGGCTCAGCTGTGGCTGAGCATGGAAGAGAGAGACCCCAGGAACCAGCCAAGAGGGTAAAAAGAATGCAAGGGTAAGAAGTATGAAGGAGCGGAACACACTTACTCCACAGACCTCCACTGGGTCTGACAAGAAACCATTAGGAACAGGGCAGGAGACGGGCCGGATTTGGACATCATCAAAATTTCATTCCCTTAACAGGGTTTTTTGAAGAGCAGAGGTTTTGAAATTTTGACAAAGTCCAATTTATCCTTTTTAATGATAGTCCGGACTTTGAATTAGAAATATCAGTACGAACTCATATTTTCTCTCTCTTTTTTTTAAAGATGTATTTATTCAGTTGACGAGGGGAGGGGCAGAGAGGGAGGAAGAATCTTAAGCAGACTCTATCCTGAGATGGAGCCTGATGTCGGGCTCAATCTCATGATCCTGAAATTATGACCTGAGCTGAAACTAAGAGTGGGT
This sequence comes from Nyctereutes procyonoides, assembly GCF_905146905.1. Taxonomy (NCBI): domain Eukaryota; kingdom Metazoa; phylum Chordata; class Mammalia; order Carnivora; family Canidae; genus Nyctereutes; species Nyctereutes procyonoides. Next base: position 34,342,485 of record NW_026575042.1, read on the forward strand.
CACTTAACTGTGCCATCCAGACATCCCTCAGATTTTGTCTTTAAAAAAATTTCACATCCCTGTCCACCAAAAAGACCTAGAAATAATAACCAAGCCAGAAGCAATAGCATCCATCACATCAAATCATGTCTCTAAATACTTCAGGACTTCTTGGAGAAATGACAGATTCATATACTGGGCAGAAAATGTAAAAGATGTAAAACTACTTTCATACTGAAAATAATGAAGTTATCAAATACTAAAAAAGTTTTATCTAAAGGATTCAGGAGCCAACTTGAATAAGCTCCTACTAAACAAATATGAGAAAATATATGCATTAGTAAGGATACAACTGCAATAAATTTGGAATACATATTTGCGTTCATAATAATGATTAGTTCATAACAACAATAAAAGAAACATTGGTGGGGCACCTGGGTGGGTCAGTTGGTTAAGCATCTGACTCTTGTTTTCAGTTCAGGTGATAATCTCAGAGTCTTGAAATTGAGCCCCACATCGGGCTCTGTGCTCAGAGCATAGTCGGCTTGAGATCCTCTCTCTCTTCCTCTGCCCCTCCCCCTGCTCCCACGCTCTAAAATAAATGAATAAATCTCTAACTAAGAAAGAAGCACTGGTCATCATCGCTGCATGCTAGGAAATCACTGAATATTTTTAAACCAATCAATAAAGGGAAAGAATCAAGCACCTTTGCTATCCTTCCTTCATGAACTGTACCTTAAGAACCCTGGTAGTTGTTGAGAGAAAGCTTCTTTGTAACTGGATGTATTCTAGCTAATTAGGTAAGAAGTAAAAACAATATTGTCCTTTGGAATGCCTTTGAATGAATGGATCTAGAAAATAATCATCAGTGAGTGACAATATCTCCAAAAGGGAGAAAACCAGACAATATATACCTCCTGTTAGAGTATCCAACACAAACTATGAAGTAGTCTCACAAAATAATCCATTTTATTGCTTAATATCATAGTTATCATAAGTCTTTTAGGTAGGATAATGCTGTTATGGTATGCTTATAAAAAAGAAACCCTATAATTTATATGGACACTTTTATAGATGAAATGATATGATACCTTGGATTTGCATGAAAATAATTTAGGAGGATGAAGAGAATTAGGAAGCGTCTAGGTGAAGTGACATTGTCCATGAGTTATCATTACTGAAGCTAGGTGATGGGTATGTTGGCCTTAATTAAACTATTCTTTTTTTGGGACGCCTGGGTGGCTCAGTGGTTGAGCGTCTGCTTTCAGCTCAGAGTGTGATCCTGGAGTACCGGGATGGAGTCCCACATCAGGCTCCCCTCAAGGACCCTGCTTCTCCCTCTCCCTATGTCTCTGTCTCTGTGTCTCTCATGAATAAATAAAATCTTTTTAAAAAATGAACTATTCTATTTTTGTATTTGAAATGATTAAAAAATTTAACCATGCACTATAAAAAAATTAAAAACCATATGAGGATTGATAGCTGAGAAATAATTTGATCAAATTCATTATTCATAATTTGTTTAAAACAAACTTTGACATAATAGAAGTGATGAATTCTTCATCAACATTATTAGAAATATGCATTTATATACTTACATACATAGTCAACCTAAAAGCAAACCTTATTCTATTTGTTAAAGATTTTATTCATTTATTTGAGAGAGCACATGAGAGAGCATAAGCAGTGGAGAGGGAGAAGCCTACTTCCTGCTGAGCAGAGAGCCCAATGTGGGGCTCAGTCCCAGGACCCTGAGATCATGACCTGAGCTAAAGGCAGATGCTTAGCTGGCTGAGCCACTCAGGCACCCCAGCAAATCTTATTCTTAATGAAGAAACACTTAAACACATCTCTAGTTAAAGGAACAAGACAAGAATGTCCTTTATCACCACTATTATTTAATAGTGTTCTGAAAGTATTAGGCAATATAGTAAGTGAAAAAATTAAATATAAAAAATAAAAAAGGATCTGTAGCAAAACTATTACAAATAATAAGAAAATTGAGTGAGGTAGTTGGGCAGAAAGTTAGCATCCAGAAATCAAAAGCTACTCCCATTTAGAAAATCCTGACATTAAAGTGACCCATTATATAACTACATTTAAAAAGAAAAAATACCTAGGAATAAACATACATAGGAATAAAATAGAAAAATGTGCAGATCAAAACAAAAATATTAAATGCTATTGAGAACACAAATGGATCTAAACAGGCCTTGGTTAGAAAGATTCAAAAATTATAATATCACTTCTTCCAAAGCTAACCTTGAATGCAATAAAATACATTAAAGAGAAAATTAAAATGCCAATAAGTTTTTTCTGGGAATATATATACTGTCTCTAGAGTTCATTTGAGTAAATAACAGACCCCCCCCCAAGATCTGAAGAAATGTTACCATCACCAAATATTCAAATATATAATTAAAACAATTAAAACATAATGCTGCATCTAGAAAGAGACTCAAATATACATAAAAACATAGTATTTGATAAACATAACATTCTCAACTAGTGAGAGAAAAATTATTCAATAAATGGTGTTAGAGCATTAGGGAACCCCTATGAAAAATTATGTTTCTTGTGAAAGTAAAAACTGATTCAACCCATATGGAGGATGATTTGATAAAACTGATTAACAATAAATTATGATTAATAATACAAATGAAGTGACCCAGCAATTATAATTCAGGAGATTTATTTTCCAAATATTCTGCAAATATGCATTCACAAAATATGACATGCACTAGGTAATTATTGAAATGCATTTTTTGTAAATAGCAAAAACTTGGCAATAATCCAGATATTCATCAATAAGGATCTAGCTAAATAAAGTATACCATATACAATGGAATATTATGTAGCCACTAAAAAGAAGTATGGCAGCTCTCTATATATGTATATATGCTTGTGTAGTATCCCCAACTGCAATGACACACAATAAACTAGTGGTAGAGGTTGCTTCTAAGGTAGGAAGTTGGGTGTCTCAGGGTCAGGATTAAGAAGGAGATTTAATCTTCCTAGAACACCCTCTTAAAGCCATAGAATTTGTATTTATTTGCATTCTGTATCTATTACAAAATATCAAGTACAATAATTTTAAAAATACATTGGGGAAAAAAGAACACAATGTGATGTATCCCCCACCAAGGTATGCGCATGCACACACACATGCACACACACACAAGGATATGTGATCAATCTCCCATTGTTTAGCCATCCAGATGGGCAACTAAAATTATCACATTGTAGTTTTAATTTGCATTGCTTTGAGGGCTAATGAAGTGGAGTACTTGCTCAGTGAAGTGCTTGTTCAGGGTTTTTGCCCATTCTTCTTTTGGGTTGTCTGAGTTTTTTTTTCATTTGCAGGAGTTTTATAGTCTGCGTATGAGACCTTTCTGAAATATGTGTAGTGCAAATATCTTCTCCAATGCTACAGCCTGCTTTTTTACTCTTTTGATTAGTATCTTTTTATAGACAGTTATCTTTCAATGAATTGAAATGCTCTGAAAAATGACAATCATGTAATTACATGCATGAGAACTATCCTGAAAAATGAATTGCTCAGTAAAACATTAATTTGCATAAATATGGTTTACATGACTTTCTATGTATAGGTGTGTAGATTTGTTTTTATTGCTATTATCTCCATAAGAGAAACCAAAAAGCTCTTTATAAGCTAGACATTAAAAAAGGAAAAAAAGCAACTCAATCATTATCCATTATTTATTTATCTAAACCACTTTATTGGGGTATGACTGACATGCAAAAAGCTGTGTACATTTATTCAACTTGATAAGTTTAGAGATAAGTATATATCCATGAAAGTATCACCACAATCTATGCCATAAACATACCTATCACCTCTAAAAGTTTTCACTTGCCCTCTTTATCCCTCTCTTTTATTATTTCTGTGTGAGTGTGCATATGTATGCATGGGTGAGAGGAACACTTAACATGAGAGCAACTTCTTAGCACATTCTTAAGTATTCAATGAAGTGTTATTAACTATAGTCTCTTCTGTTGTACAAAGATCTCTTGGTCTATTGGTTTACAAACTCCTTGGGAGCTTCCTAGGTATAATCTGAAACCAGCCCTCATTTGTGAAGGGCAAGGAGAGACCAAAGAAAGAGGCAGGCCACTCCAGATTGTTAGGTTTCAGGTTTATAAGCAAGGGAACTTACTTACAAGGCTTGTCTTGGGTACCTGCAAGATGAGTAGATTTCTGCACCAGAATCTTAAAAGTTTATATACAGAGGTCTTTGATGGGTTTGTTCAATACACAGGAGGTTTTAACAGGATTCAGTCACAAATTCAGTCCAGATTGCCTCAACATCACATTTCTAACTGAAGACTATATCCTTGTAGCAGCTTCTAGGGACAGGGAAGATAAGGGGAACACATATTCGATGGACAGGGTAAGGGGTAGGGAGCCTCCAATTACTGAGTCCAGTTTATGGTTCAACTGGAAATCATATCTTCTTGATGACCAAAGACTTATTCATTTTGTATAACTGAAACTTAGTAACCTTGACTAATACCTTCTGTTTTCCCTCAGACCTGTTTATTGACTACCTATTTGCCAGGCACGAATAAAGTCTCTGTTGTTGTGGAGATTATATTCTTGCTGGGAGAAACATAAAGTGTGTTCATAAATAATTAGACACAAAAATATTAGATGATGAAAGACACTGTCAAGAGAATAAGAAGATAAGCCACACACTGGGAGAAAATATTTGCAAAGATATATCTGATAAAGGACTATTAACTAAAATACACAAAGAACCCTTACAGAGTAACAATAATAAAATGAAAGCCTAATAAAAAAAATTGGGAAAAGATTTGATCAGAGACCTTATCAAAGAAGACCATCTGTATTTGGCAAATATAGACAGCAAATAAACATATGAAGAGATGTCCAACACTATGTGTTATTAGAGAATTGCAAATTAAAACAATAAGATACTACTATACAGATTTTAGAACAGCAAAAATCCAAAACACTGACAATACCAAATGATGGTGAGGATGTGGAGCAACAGGAGTTCTCATTCATTGCTAGTAGGAATGCAAAATGGTCTTCCACTTTGTAAGACAGCTGGGTAGGTTCTTATAAATCTAAAATATGCTTACCATACAATCCAGAAATCATGCTCTTTGCTATTTACCCAGATGAATTGAAAATGTGTGCCCCCCTAAAAACCTGCACATGAATGTTTACAGCAGCTTTATTCATGATTGCCAGAATCTGGATGAAATCAAAATATCCTTTAGCAAGCGAATGCATAAATAAGTTGTGGCACATCCAGACACTGAATATTATTCAGTACTAAAAAGAAACAAGCCACAAAAAGATATATAGGAAGTTTAAATGCATATTATTAAGTGAAAGAAGCCAATCTAAAAAGGCTATACTGTATGATTCCAACTATATGACATTCTAGAAAAGGCAAAACTGTGGAGACAATAAAAAAGCTATTAGTGGTTGCCAGAAGTTTGGAGAGAGTGGGATGAATAGGTGGAGCATAGAGGATTTTTAGGGCAGTTAAACTGCTCTGTATGATACTATAATGGTGGATATATGATATTATACATTTGACAAAACTCATAAAGTGAACTGTAAACTACGAACTTTACTTGATAATGATCTATCAATATTGGTTCATTGATTATAACAAATGTATTGCTCTGGTGTGGGATGTTGATGGTGGAGGAGGCAATATGTGTGTGTCTAATGGTATATGGGAAACTTCTACATTTTGCTCAGTTTTGCTGCAAACCTAAAATTGCTCTAAAAATTAAATTCTATATTAAAAATGGTAGGTGATGACATATAAAGAGATAATCAGGGTGATAAGATAGAGTGTGATGATGCAATGGGCAAGCTACTTGAGACAGCCTGAAGTGTTGCTGCACAAACCTTGAGTCAGGAACAAACTTTCAGTCAGAGAACAGAAGACTTGAGTGTCTGGAACATGATGAGAGAAGTGGAAAAAGCATAGAAAATGAGACAGAGGAGGTGGCAGGCGACAGGTTATATAAAGCCTTCTGTGCCAGGATAAAAGGCACTAATTTTGAGTCATCTTGAAGATGGAAAGAAAGGGAGAGGCGAAAGATTGTATGGATGCTTGACTTTTCCAGTAGCCTTTGTTTCTATATCCTTTATAAGCACAGTTTCTTGGGAAACCCCAGACTGTTCCCAACATAACTTATTGTTCTGTCTAAAAAAGGTCTTCAAAAGCTGGAATTCTGCTCCTTTCATTTCAGGAATCCTGGACCCTTTGTTCAAATTCTCCCTTTGGTCATCTGCCTACAGTATCTTATCCTTGAAACCGACTTTCAAGAGAAGCTGGAGAAGGGAAGAATTATTAGCACCATTCTTCTGATTACACCTCCCTTTTGCATATTTCTTGAGAATTCCTAACAGTTTTGCATTCACTATTTTTTATTGAAATAAGAACTTTGGTATTTATCAACTACCTTTATGCTTATTTAAAACATTTTATCTAGTTTTTTTTAATACATGTTCAATGAGAAAATCTGGAAGACACAAAAAAATGTGTGAAGAAAGAAATGATAATAATTGGTAAATATCATGAATCAGATATAAGTCATTTTCCATTGTTATTCTTAGCTTATTAGATTGGTTACTTTTGTTACAACATGCTATTTATTTTGTAAAATTAAGATTATGTTTTATACCCGACTTCATAGGCTGCTTTTCACTTAAAGCATCTTGTATATATCATACACTCTCAGGTAATTTTCAGAGTCTCTGAGTGAGTGGTATTTTCACCTTTGTTTCCCTTAAGAAATGGATATTCTGAAAATGTGAAGACTTTCCTGAGGGTTAAGGGGAGACTACAATTGCAATCTTGGTGTTCCAACCGTGAGTCTAGAACTCCAACCATTATATCACAGATGACAGTACTTCTACTACAGAAACCCATATTTATTGATGATTCTCTACCTTTTTTAAAAAATCTTTTTTTTAATTTATTTATTATAGTCACACACACACACACACACAGAGAGAGAGAGAGAGAGAGACAGGCAGAGGGAGAAGCAGGCTCCATGCACCGGTAGCCCGATGTGGGATTCGATCCTGGGTCTCCAGGATCGCGCCCCGGGTCAAAGGCAGGCGCCAAACCGCCTGCGCCACCCAGGGATCCCCTGATTCTCTACCTTTTTAATATGTAAATCCCATGTCATTCCTTTGCCCCTAATACTACAATGGCTACCAATTTCATTCAAAGTGAAAGCTAAAATGCCTATAATTTGGCCCCCAGTGATTTTCTAATTCATCTCTCACATCTCCCCAACTCCTAATTTACTATGCTACAGGTTCCTTGCTATTCCCCAACATACCAGGCATGCTGCCAGTGTGGGGTTTTATACTTGCTGTTTCCTTTTTCCAGAATGCTTTCCCTCCATATATCCACATGGCTCTCTCCTTTACTTTCTTTATGTCTCTGTTCAGACATCACACCGTCAGTGAAGCCCTCCCTGACCATCCCATATAGTGGATCTTTGCCTGAAACCACCTGATACTCCTCACCTCTATTTCCCTGCTTTGATTTCTCTTTTGTTTGTATGACCACATGACATACTGCATACTTACTTATTTCTTTCTAATTTCTCTTCCCTTCCCACCCTACCCCCAGTGGCAGAAACTTGTTTTACTTTATTTATGTTACAGACATTCAATATATTTTTTTTGTTGGAGGAATGGGTATACACTAGATGACCTTCTCAGTGATTTATATACATTCTATCCCTCTCCCCTCTGAGTCTATGAGACATGTTATTTCCAAATTCAAACACACATTGATATATGTTGTGACAACAAATTTTATTATCAAAGGTGATGTCAAGTTTAATATTTAAGGACTGAAAATTAAAGATCATCTTTGACTCTGAGGGTCCAAAAAAATCCCTTTGACTCTTTGCCTGCTTGTTTTACCATAAAACATCCACAATGATGGTTATTCTAGCACTGTACATGCATATGCTATGTTACCAAATAAATTAAAAAGAAAGTCAACATCCTAGTTCAAGCACTCATTGATTATTGTAAAAACATGATGATCTAATTATGTCAACTTCCAGAGAGCCAATCAACAAAGAATTAATTTCTTGACCAAATTCATCATTACTTTCAAAGTTCTTATGAGGGTGCTTATGTATAAGTGTTAGTGTAGAAAGTCAGTGAGTACAAGCCTTAAGAATTTTATGTCTATGAGTGAACAAGGACAATGGAGTTTCAGCTATACCAAGTGAACAAAAATGATATGTTAGATAACTCTACATTGTCTAACAAGCATTTACTAGACATCTCTCTGTGCATGGCCCAAGCTTCATTTCCTGAACTCTCCAAACAAATGATTTAGTGGGAAGAAGGTGTGTGCCTAAACTGGTGTATGAGATCAGGTAACAAACAAAATGCATTATCCTCCTTCCATCACAGCCTTAATGTCTGGCTCCAGTCTGACTTGGGCGTCTGGCTCCAGGCTGAATGAAGTCTCTGACTTGAAAAGGATTAAGTACAAACAACAATGTCCTGCTTCTCTCCTAATCTGCTTTAGGACAATAGAGGTGATAGAAAAGAGTGTCTCATTTGTGCAGATAGCTTAATTTAAATAGCACTTCATGAAGACTCACTTGAGCCAACATCAGAACTTTTTTGGTTTTCTCCCATCCTGTGACTAGGACCGCCCCTTATCACAGTCATCAAGACATGATATGTGCTCACCATCCAGGTGAATTTACACAAAATTGATTAACATTTCACTTGCATGTTATTGAACTTGATGTATGAGTTTTAAATCATACAGCTCATGGCACTTAGTCAACAAAACACTAAAATGTCTCTTTTTTATAATGATTTGGATGATGGGGCTGAAGTTTCCTAAATTGTTGAGACTATAAACCAATTTATTAAATTTAGTGAAAAAGTTTCCATATTAAGTAAGATGACTCTTTTTCTATGCAAAACCTTCTTATGAAAGGTTAAATGACTTTTTCATCATTCTTTCAATGTCTAAGATAAATGGTCTTGGGTTGTCAGCCAGATGATATTTAACTCAGCACTCTACCAAAATTAAAAGCAGCCTATGAGAAGAGGAAGAAAGAGATAGAGGAAAGGTGGCTGAACAAAATAAATGGAACATTCATGTTTATATGTATATGTTTCGACTCCCAGCCAGAATGTAAATTATCACAAAATGATTGTGGGTTTTTTGCATTCTTTTCATGCTGTCTGACTCAGTTTCCAGTGTGATGGCATTAAACAAGGAACTACTGCAAAGGCACAACCTGGAACAGAAATACTGACCTTTGGAAAAATTGTGAAGAGGCAATGGTATATCTTCGGCCCTTGCCTACAGTTGTTTCTTCCATTCTAACCTTTCCACTACGCCTTCATACTTATAAGCCCTTTTTTTCAAAGGTCCAGGATCTCATCTCTCAGAAAAAGAAAATGGTAATGGAATACCTGCTATATCCAGGTACAGTATAAGGCACTAGGTTTTCCTAAGAACAAGGAAGATTGATCTTGCTAGTAAAGGTACACTATATAAGATGTATCATATATAGGATATAGATGTGTGTTTTAAAAGAAACAATCCAATCATGAAATGGGCAAAAGACATGAACAGAAATCTCACAGAGGAAGACATAGACATGGCCAACATGCACATGAGAAAATGTTCCGCATCACTTGCCATCAGGGAAATACAAATCAAAACCACAATGAGACACCACCTCACACCAGTGAGAATGGGGGGAAATTAACAAGGCAGGAAACCACAAATGTTGGAGAGGATATGGAGAAAAGGGAACCCTCTCTTACACTGTTGGTGGGAATGTGAAATGGTGCAGCCACTCTGGAAAACTGTGTGGAGGTTCCTCAAAGAGTTAAAAATAGACCTGCCCTACGACCCAGCAATTGCACTGTTGGGGATTTACCCCAAAGATACAGATGCAATGAAACGCCGGGACACCTGCACCCCGATGTTTCTAGCAGCCATGTCCACAATAGCCAAACTGTGGAAGGAGCCTCGGTGCCCATCGAAAGATGAATGGATAAAGAAGATGTGGTTTATGTATACAATGGAATATTCCTCAGCCATTAGAAACGACAAATACCCACCATTTGCTTCAATGTGGATGGAATTGGAGGGTATTATGCTGAGTGAAGTAAGTCAATCGGAGAAGGACAAACATTATATGTTCTCATTCATTTGGGGAATATAAATAATAGTGAAAGGTAATATAAGGGAAGGGAGAAGAAATGTGTGGGAAATATCAGAAAGGGAAACAGAACATAAAGACTCCTAACTCTGGGAAATGAACTAGAGGTGGTGGAAGGGGAGGAGGGCGGGGAGTGGGGGTGAATGGGTGATGGGCACTGAGGGGGGCACTTGACGGGATGAGCACTGGGTGTTACTCTGTATGTTGGTAAATTGAACACCAATAAAAAATAAATTTATTATTTAAAAAAATAACAAAAAATAAATAAAATGCATTGCCTTAAAAAAAAGAAAAAAAGAAAAGCTATTGAAATGCAGAGAAGTTATTGATATAATTATGACAAGTTCATTTTTATTAAAATTTTTAAAGATTTATTTATTTATTTATTCATAAAGACGCAGAGAGAAAGAGAGAGAGAGGCAGAGACACAGGCAGAGGGAGAAGCAGGCTCCATGCAGGGCGCCCAACATGGAACTCGATCCCCGTTTCTCTGGGATCACGGCCTGGACTGAAGGTGGCGCTAAACCGTTGAGCCACCGGGGCTGCCCTAAAAATTTTTTAAACCATCTACAAAGAGTAGTGATTAATCCAATGTTTAGTACCAGATGATTGAAGATATTGAATAGCAGCTTAAGGTATAGAAGATTACACTGAGAGCAAAGGGAAGGAATTAAAGGTTTTGGCAACAACAAATGAAAACCAAGCTTTCAGAAGAACTATTTAGGGAAAAATCAAAGATAAAAATATTACTTAGGAAGCTAATATTGTCAAAATTGGCATGAAAATAGAAATTCTGAATAGACCTATTTCTATTAAAAATTAATTTTATAATTAAAACTTTCACATATTCTTCTGCTTCTGAACATGATAGACTTATACAGGACATGCTCTCTTTCAGTGAAAAACTAGACAAAAAAAAAAACTTCTTTCAGAATTTGGACAACAGGTAATACAGGACTTTGATTCCCGAAAGAAAAGACACAAAGTGATCCTTCTGATCAACCTAGAGGCATTTTCTGGACTGTGATGCAGGGAGGGGGAACACAGCAGAGCCTAATAATGACTGTGAGTTGAGAAGACTGAAGTTGAGAATGCCTGAGGCAGTTGGAATGTATGAAGAATACTGGAAAGGAATACAGAAAGAAAGAACTCCAGAAATCACCATTGTGGGTCCCCTTGAATGTTGCTTAATACTAACCTGTCATAGATAGAATGAAATTTTACAAAGTTGAACAAAAAACTACCAGGGAATTGTAAGAACTCCCAGAGCTCACTTAGGGCTGATATCTGTTCAAGTTCTGACCAGCTAAAGTGAAGAGACTTTGTTGAATTCCCAGTGCATAAAGACTCCAGACAGATCACACTTTGTTAGTAGGGGAGAAATTTAGTCTCAGAGTGAAGGATATTTTATAACTACTCCAAAATGCTTTAATAGACTTCAAAAGATCAAAATGAATCATAAATAAATCAATTGTCTGCTTAAATAAAAATCAACCCTCTTTAAAAAAAGATAACAAAATCCAGACCAACAAAATTAATATCCCTAATGTCCAGCATCTAAGAGATACCAGATGTGTGACGAAGCAAGAAAACATCATCCAAAAGAGGGAGAAAACAATCAATAAGCAGACTTTGAAATAATAGAGAAAAATACTTTACTACAGTTATTATAAATATAAATATTATAAATACAATCAAAGACTTAAAGGGGGAAAGCATAATGAGAAATGGAAGATGTTTAAAAAGTGTCAAATGGAACTTCTGGAGCTGAAAAAACAGTATCTGAATTTAAAATTAAATACAATTGATAGCTGATTAGAAAATATAGAAGAAAAGATCAGTGAACCTGAAGACACAGAAATAGAAACTACCCAAATTGAAGTAGGAAGAAATAAGACTAAAAAAAAAAGTAAATCAAGACTCTGATCTGTAAGAATATAGAAGAGTTGAATAGCACTATCAATAAATTGACCTAATTGACATTTGTAGAATATTCTATGCACCAACATCAGAATATACATTCTTTTAAGGAGCACATGGACAAAAGACCCCAAATAGCCAAAGCAATTCTAAAAAAGAAAAAACCAGAGGCATCACAATATCAGATTTCAAGCTATATTACAAAGCTGTAGTCATCAAAATAGTATGGTACTGGCACAAAAACAGACACACAGATCAATGGAACAGAACAGAGAACCCAGAAATGGACCCACAACAAACCTTAATGGCCAACTAATCTTTGACAAAGCAGGAAAGGATATCCAACAGAAACTAAACAGTCTCTTCAACAAATGGTTTTGGGAAAACTGGACAGCAACATGCTGAAGAATGAAACTGGACCACTTTCTTATACTATACATAAAAATAAATTTAAAAGGGGAACACTCTTGCACTGTTGGTGGGAATGTGAACTTGTACAGCCACTCTGGAAAACTGTGTGGAGGTTCCTCAAAGAGTTAAAAATAGAACTACCCTACGACCCAGCAATTGCACTATTGGGGATTTACCCCAATGATACAGGTACAGTGAAATGCTGGGACACCTGCACCCCAATGTTTATAACAGCAATGTCCACAATAGCCAAACTGTGGAAGGAGCCTCGGTGTCCATCGAAAGATGAATGGATAAAGAAGATGTGGTGTATGTATACAATGGAATATTACTCAGCCATTAGAAATGACAAATACCCACCATTTGCTTCAACGTGGATAGAACTGGAGGGAATTATGCTGAGTGAAGTAAGTCAATCGGAAAAGGACAATCATTAGATGGTCTCATTCATTTGGGGAATATAAAAAATAGTGAAAGGGAATAAAGGGGAAAGTAGAGAAAATGAGTGGGAAATATCAGCGAGGGTGACAACATGAGAGACTCCTAACTCTGGGAAATGAACAAGGGGTAGTGGAAAGGGAAGTAGGTGAGGGGTTGAGGTGACTGGGTGATGGGCACTGAGGGAGGCACTTAGCGGGATAAGCACTGGGTGTTATGCTATATGTTGGCAAATCGAGCTCCAATAAAAAAATATCCAAAAAATAAAAAATAAAAAGAACTTTAATGATCAAAAAATTTAAAAATATATAAATAAAATAAATAAAATAAATAAAAATGGATGAAAGACCAAAATGTGAGACAGGAAACCATCAAAATCCTAGAGAACACAGACAGAAACCTTTTTGACCTTGGCTGTAGCAACATCTTACTAGACACATCACCACAGGCAAGGAAAATAAAACCAAAAATGAACTATTGGTACTTCATCAAGATAAAAAGCTTCTGCACAGTTAAGGAAACAATAAAAAAAAAACTAAAAGGTAGACTACAGCATGGGAGAAGATATTTGCAAATAACATATCTGGTAAGTTCTTTACAGATTTTAGGTACTAACACCTTATCAAACTCAACACCCAAAACCAAATAACCAGTCAAGAAATGGGCAGAAGACATGAATAGATGCTTTTCCAAAAACACCATCCAGATGGCTACAACATCACTCATCATCAGGGGAATACAAATCAAAACCATAATGCGATACCACCTCACACCTGTCAGAATTGCTAAAATTAACAATAAGAAGTTAACAAATTAACAACACAGAAACAACAGGTGTTGGCAAGGATGTGGGGAAAAAGGGAACCCTCTTGCACTGTTGGTGGGATACAAACTGGTGCAGCCACTCTGAAGGGGCTTGAAAAGTTAAAAATAGAGCTATCCTATGATCCAGCAATTGCTCTAGGTATTTACCCAAGGATTAAAAAAAAAAACAGATTCAAAGGGATACATGCACCTTGAGCATTTTCAACTATAGCCAAACTATGGAGAGAGCCCAGATGTCCATGAACTGATGAATGGATAAAGATGTGGTATATATATACACAATGAAATATTACTTAACCATCAAAAAATGAAATCTTGCCATTTGCAATGACATGGATAGAATTAGAGAGTGTATTATGTTAAGTGAAATAAATCAGAGAAAAACAAATACCATATGATCTCACTCATATGTGGAGTTTAAGAAAGAAAAACAGATGAACATATGGGAAGGGGGAGAAGTTAAAAAAGGAGAGAGGAAAACAAGCTATGAGAGACTCTTAAAGATAGAGAACAAACTGGGGATTGGTAGAGGGATGTGGGTGGGAGATAGGCTAGATATTGAGGTATTGAGGGCACTTTTTATGATTAGCACACAGTTGTATGTAAGTGATGAATCACTGAATTCTATTCCAAAAACCAGTATCACACTATATGTTAACTACCTAAAATTTAAAATTTGATTTAAAATTTAAGTCAAGAGAAAAAAAAAGGAGGAACAAAAAAGAAAGAACACATGGAAAATTCACCATGACAGACATGTTGGGACATAAACTAAGCCTCAAAAATTTTACAGCATTGAAAGCAAACATAATAAGTTTTCTGATTAAAAAAAAAGTAATTAAATTGGAAATTGTTAGCAAAATTAATACTTGGAATATCCCCAAGTATTATTTTGGAAAATAAATAACTTCTAAAATAGTCCATAGGTCAAAAAATAAATCACAAGGGGAATTTGAAAGTATTTAATATTGGATGATAATAAAAATATAATAAATCCAAATGATGCTTAGAAGAAACATTATTCTTTTAATAATATATGAAATGACAAATATTCCAGCACCAGCTGGGATACTGTAATACAATTATAACACTAACCACTTGGAATTGGTGTCAGACTCCACAGGTTAAAAGCATGGTTCACAAGACAGCTCTTACCTCAGATTCCAACCACATTTTAGGAGTCTTCAGGCCACCCATACTTTCTATCAATCCTACAGGCCACCCACACTTCCTATCAATTCTACAGATTCCCACAATCTACCTCAGGTTTGATAATTCATTAGAATGACTTATACTCTGGAAAATGCTATATATAATTATAATTTTAAAGGCTACAAATCAGGACCAGCCAAATGAGACACATAAAGCAAGGTTTGGGAGGGTCCTGAATGCAGAACTTCCACAACCTCTCCAGGTGGGATCAGGGTAAATCATCATCGCAGCACATTAGTGTTTTTACCAATCAGAAGGTTCCACTGAGCTTTGGCATACAGAATTTATATTGGGGTTTTATTATGCAGGCATAATTGATTGAATATTGACCACACGGTCAATATTTAGCCTCCCTTCTCTCCTTGAATGTTGGGCTAGCTCAAACCCTCAACCCTCTAATTACGTTGCTGGTCTTTCTGAAATGGCTATCCCCACCCTGAAGGCCTTAGGGGTCTACCAGGAGTCATCTCATTAGTATAACCTATGGTATGGTCAGGAGGCTCATAAGTAACAAAAATACTCCTATTATTTGGGAAGAACCAAGGGTTTAGAGTCTCTCCAGGAAACAGGGACAAGATCCAATTAAATTCTATATTATGCAACAGGAAACAACAAAGAAAAAAATCAATTAAATAAAAAACCTGAACCCTGAAAAGACTGATAAAAACATCTTTAGCTAGATTGATCACAAAACAAAAAATTTGAAAGACAACATTAAAGTAATGAAAATGATGAGCCATAGATTAGCTAGTGGCCAGCATCACTTAATACCAAAAACTGACAAAGTATTTGCACATTATATGTAATAAAGCATCTGTATCCAGAATATATAGAGAACTCTTACAGTTCAAGAATAAAGAAACAGCCCAATAAAAATGGGCAAAAAGTCTTTAAAAGACTCTTTACCAAGGAAGATATACAATGATCATGAAGCATATAAAAAGATTCAACCTCATTAGTCAGCAGGGAAAGACAAAGTAAAACCACAATGGAGTATCAACACACACTAGGATAGCAAAACTTTAAAGGCTCAATAGTACCGAATATTGATAAAGATAGAAAACAACTAAAACTTTCATACATTGATGGTGGCAATTTAAAGTGGCCCAACCATTTTGTGAAAAAGTCTGGCTGTTTCTTATAAGTTAATAAAAACCACAAGGTTTGCAATTCATATCTACCTAGGGAAGATTCTATACAGTCATGCTCAGAGGCCTAAATCATATAATGAAGTTTGGGGGCCACTTGGGTGGCTCAGTGGCTGAGCATCTGCCTTTGGCTCAGGTCATGATCCTGGGGTCCTGGGATGGAGTCCCCTCATCTGGCTCCCTGCAGGGAGCTTGCTTCTCCCTCTGCCTATGTCTCTGCCTTTCTCTGTGTGTCTCTCATGAATAAATAAATAAAATCTTTGAAAATAAATTAATTCTTAGTTAACATATATGGTAAAATTGGCTTCAGGTATAGATTTTAGTGATTTATCACTTACATACAACACTGAAGGCTCATCACAAGAGCCCTCCTTAATACCCATCACCAATTTAGTCCATCCCCCCCCTTCCTCCATCAACCCTCAGTTTGTTCTCCATGATAGAGCCTCTTATGGTTTGTTTCCCTTTTTTTTTCCTTCTCATACGTTCATCTGTTTTGTTTCTTAAATTCCATATGAGTGAAATTTTGATGAAGTCCAATTTTTTAATGTTTTCTTTTAGAGTTATAGCATTTCCAGTCCTATGTAAGAAATCTTTTCCATCCCAAGGCAATGAATATTTTCTCCTATGTATTCTTCCATAAGTTTTATGTTTATAATTTTACATTTAAGTATGATCCTCTTCAAGTTAATTGTGTCTATGGAGTAAGGTAAATTTGAAGTTAATTTTTTTCACATAGATATCCAATTGCATGTGCAAAACCATTTGTTTTTTTTTAATTTGTCTTTCAAAATTGCCAAGTCTATGAGTTTATTATTTATTTATTAGTTATTTTTAAATTTTAACTCCAGCATAATTTACATATGGTGTTATATTACTTTCAGGTGTACAATATAATGATTCAACAATTTTATACATTACTCGGTACTTGTCAGAGTAAGTGTACTCTTTATCCCCTTCATCTATTTCACCCATCCCAACTCCATCTCCCCTCTGTTAACCATTTGTTTGCTCACTATAGTTAAGGGTCTATTTTTGGTTTGTCTCTATTTTTCCTTTGTTCATTTGTTTTGTTTTTTTAAACCACATTTGAGTGAAGTCATATAGTATTTATCTTTCTCTTACTGATTTATTTCACTTAGCATTATGCTGTCTAGATCCAACCACGTCATTGCAAATAGCATGATTTAATTACTTTTATGGCTGAGTAATATTCCATTGTAAATACTACATCTTCTTTATCTTTTCATCTACTGATGACATTTGGGCTGCTTCCATATCTTGGCTATTATAAATAATGCTGCAATAAAGATAGCAGTGCATATATCCTTTAAAATAAGTGTTTTAGTATTCTTTGGGTAAATACTCAGGAGTGTGATTACTGGTTCATATAGTAGTCCTATTTTTTATTTTTTGAGGAACTTCCATACTCTCTCCCATAGAAGCTGTTCCATTCTGCATTTCCACCAACAGTGCAAATAGTTTTTTTCTCCACATCTTTGTCAGGACCTGTAGGTACTTATATTGTTGATTTTAGCCATTGACAGGTGTGAGGAGATATCTCATTGTGTTTTTATTTGCATTTCTCTATTTTTGCAGTATTCTTGCCAAAAATCCACAACCTGAATGTGATCATGAGGAAAATCAGACAGACCCAAGTTGAGGGATGCTCCACAAAAATGACTACCCCTTTCAAAAAAAAAAAAATCCCTGTCAAGAAAACAAAGGAAATTTAAGGAACTGTTCCATATAAAAGGAATCTAAGAAGGTATGACAAATACCTAGACCAGAAAAAAAATCTCTTAAGGGACATTTTCAGACAAAAGGACATTGGGACAACTGATTAAATTTGAATATGGACAATGGATTGTATAACAGTACTGTGTCAGTGTTAGATTTCCTGATTTTACTAACTATACTATAGTTGTAGAAAAGAATTCTCTTGTTCCAAATAAATAAACACCTAAGTACTTAGATATAAAAGGGGGGGACATACCATACCAATGGTGAAGTACCATTATTTTATTATTATAATTGATAAAATACCCAGTGTGATTTCAGAACAAAGTTACACCACACTATCGCCTTTAGAGGGGAGTGACATTTCACACCCCACAGGTTGATAAATGTGGGGCATCAAATTTGGCATTAATTTGTACAAATTCTTGAGATAATAACATGTTAGGGGTAAGCCTGAGTTTACATTCTAACTTCTCTAAACATTGATCCTAGACTAATTCAAAATTATCTAAACGATGAAAATTAGTCTTGAAATCAGTCAACAGTGACAGACTAGTTGAACTACAGAGGAAAGAAAAGCTTTGCAATACTGAGGCTTCCCCATATCAGGTCCCATTTGAAATCAGGAGACAGAGAAAAGAGACGAATTAAAATATATCCCTTTAATAGCCTCTATGCACTCTCCATAACCACCATTCAGCTCTACCCGCATCCTCTGCTCAACCCACAGGTTCCTTTTTCCCAACTGACACCCCTTACATTTGGGAATGGACCACGGTCATTTTTCATATATGTTTTTGTTTTTAATCTAAGCATCTATTGAGTATTATTGTATGCTTTTATAGCCCACACATCCTGGCAAGAGTTAACAGGAATTCAAGATATTATCAAATATATTTAAACATGATGCTTGAGTGGTCTTTGCAGCTGGTAGGTTATACATAAAATATGTTCAGCCAGTGATAGCGTCCTTATCTAAAGACAGAAGCTAGCAAAATTTCATCCTGTGTGCTCTGTCAGATTGTTCCCTTGGACAGATGGCAGAAGACTCCCGATGACAAGTGTGAGATGCTATCTGAGTGTCATGGCAGTGGTTTTCTCATTGCCCTGGACAGAGTTCCCTGGCTACTCTCTTCATTTGAAGCGTGCAAATGAGTAGATGTGGATAGCAGAATGTGTGTGATCAATAAACCCACGTAATTAGAATCTTGCTGAAAGGAGTAATCTCTCCGTGAAAAGAACCTCCATTAAGGTTTGATCTCCCTAACTAGACAAGGGCTCACATTGTCTCACCTTCTTGTATATTTTTCCAAAGTGACAACACAAATGACAAATTTTTAAGGGCTGTCCACCTTGTCCAGAATGAGGTATTTAGTTCCTTGATTCACAGAGCCAACTGAGAGAGCTCACTGGGGAAATTCAAATCCAACACCTTTCTCAGTACACTGTCTGCTTTTATCTTATCTCATCTCCCTGCTACTAAAAGGCACTGCTACTCACTGCACATGAACCCATACATCCACAATTCAGGAGTTCCTCCCTTAATCCCTATACTCCATGTGCACAGGCCCCCTCTTTAGACCACACGTCAAATTTGCACACCCCCTTAAAAGCCATCTCTATGTAAGCCCTCCCATTCAACCTAGCCATCAGCCCCTGAATAAATAGTAAATGTATACCCCCACCCATGGCACTTTCATGCTTACACACTTTCATAATCACACACACACACACAAACATATGCACACATGCCCAGAGTGGTAAAATACATATAACATAAAATTCCCCATCTTAACCATTTTTAAGTGTACTTTTCAGTAGCATTAACTACTACACAACAAATCTCCAAAATTCTTTCCATCTTGCAAAACCAAAACTCTATATCCATTAAAAAAACAAGTCCCTAGCCACTGGCAGCCACTATTCTACTTTCTGTTTCTATAAATTTGACTACTCCAGGTACCTCATGTAAATGGAATGATAAATTGTCTTTTATTTTTAAAAACATTTTTATTTAGAGAGAGAGAAACAGAGTGAGAGAGAGCATGGTGGGGAGGGATAAGGGCAGAGGGAGAGGGAGAAGCAGACCTCCACTGAGCAGGGAACCTGACGTGGGACTCCATTCCAGGATCCCAGGATCATGACCTGAGCTGAAGGCAGATGCTTAACCAACTGAGCCACATAGGCACCCATATTATTTGTCTTTTAGTGACTGGCCTTATGATGTCCTTAAGGTTCATCCACATTGTAGCGTGTGTCAAAATTTCCTTCTTTTTGAATATGAACAGTATTATGTTTACATTATGTTTACTTATTCACCTTTTGATGAATATTCGGTTGCTTCCACCTTTTTAGCTACTATGAAGAATGCTAAACACAAGTACACAAATGTATCTCTGAGACTTTGCTCACAATTCTTTTGGGTGGAATTCCAAAAGTAGAATTGCTGGATTACATGGTAATTCTATCTTTAATTTTTTGAGGAACCACTATACTTTTTCCACAGTGGCTGCCCTGCTTTACATTCCCACCATCAGCGCCTAAGCATTCCAATTTCTCCACATCCTTGCCAACATTTATTTCCTATGTTAGATTTTGTTTTGTTTTTGACAGTAACTAGTTTCCTATGATTGCTATAAAAAAATACCATAGACTGAGTGGTTTAAACAATAGAAATTTATTTTCTCACAATTCTAGAAGCTGGAAGTCCAAAATCAAAGTATTAGCTGGTTTGGTTTCTTTGGCTTACAGATGGCTGCCTTCTCATGTGGCTTTTCCTCTGTGCATACACATCTCTACTGTTTTTTCCTTCTCTTCTAAGGACACCAGTTCTCTGGTTTTAGGGTCCCACCCTATGACTCATTTAACCTTAATTATCTAATTAACAGTCCTATCTCCAAATACAATCACATTCTAAAGTACTATGGGTTAGTGTTTCAATGTGAACTTAGTGGGGGACGGAGGGGCATAATTCAGTCCATGAAAGGGGTCATATGAGTGTGAAAAGGTATCAAATTGTGGTTTTTATTTGCATTTCCCTAATGATTAGTAATGTCAAACATCTTTTTATGTGCTTATTAGACATTTATCATCTTCTTGGAACAAATGTCTATTCACGTCCTTTGCCTATATTTTAATCTGGTTTGTTATTGTTCTTGTTAAATTATAGGAATTCTTTATATATTCTGGATACTAACCCTTTATCAGATATATGATTTCCAAATATTTTCTCCTATCCATGGGTTGCCTTTTCACTTTGTTGATTGTGTGCTTATATATTTAAAAAATTCTTTTAGTTTGCAAATATTTTTGAGAGTAGAATCCAGAAGCTTCTCTTTAGCTGATATTTTATGTTTAGACATTCATTAATTTGTCCTAAAATTCATGTCACTTAATAATGCTGTGACTACTTGACAAAAGTATCTAAAACCATGAAGGGCTTATAAACCTATTTTTCTTATAGCTTCCTTTTTTGGCCAGAGTGACTATCTTCCTGATGCATTCAAATATTACTATTTACTATCACCATGGAAACACATGTTTCTCCAAATATATCTCTGAAGGTATCAATGTTTCCCTTGATAGTCCCTGACTTCTTTCTAGGCCTAAGAGAAGAGAGGTAGCTTTAAATTTTTTATTTACTCCAAGAAAAAGAAAAAAAAATAGGGAACTGTTCATGAAATTACTCCAGTCAACAATGTACTTGCCTAATTATGATGTTGATAGGCTACATGAAAAGGAAATAATATAAGGTTCAACCTCAGGAACAATGGGGTAGGGACTACTCCATAAAAGCAATGAGAACAAAAAAAAAAAAAAAGAACAACAACAACAAAAAAGCAATGAGAACACTGACAAAACTGTCAAAATCAACTTTTCCAGAACAAAGGCTTGTAACAATCTGAGGAGTATTGATTTTAAAAAAAGTGACTGAGTTTTTGTGGTATTTTAGCTACTCTCATGCCCTCCGCTCCAGCTCTGTAGTAGCTACTGAAATCAATAGCCTCACAAATGCAGTAGTTGTAAAAACCAGTAGCCTAACAACCCCTGGGGAAATGGGACACAAATTGAGTTGGAGCTATTCAGAAGTCCCCTGCCCAGAGAATTGTCACTGTTTGACCTGTCCAGTAGCTTGTTGAAAACTTCCATTTTCAGAATTTGTCTTTATTTTTTTCTAGTCAGAGCTTACTCTATGTGAACAGCATTACCCAAAGAGTATTTGTCAAAACAAACAGCAGCAATTGTCTAATATCATGGCTGTTCAAGACTGTGACATATATACACAAGGCTGTCTGCATGGATAGGTCTATGTGCAAGCACAGAAAAAATCTGAGGTCCTAAAATCTCACTTCTGACTGATCTTGAGGCTCTGCACAAATTCTAGCTCCATTGGAGAATGGAAAGCTTGCCCCAACACATACACAGAACCACTTAGCAATGGCTAGAGATTTATTAATTCAAGGTATTTAAGGAAATCTCTGACCAAGTATTACCTGATAACAGAGCAAACTGATGGCCATAAATACCAAAGAACACAGAATTAGTCCAGAATTAGTCCAGGAATGTCACTAAACAAAGAACAATAACAACATTAATAATAGCAACAACAAATCCTGGACAGGAAGAGAGTCTGATTTTCAGAGTTCACATACATTATTTAAAATGCCTAGTTTTCAGGTGGTCTGGGAGGCTCAGCGGTTTAGTGCTGCCTTTAGCCCAGGGTGTGATCCTGGAAACCCAGGATCGAGTCCCACGTCAGGCTTCCTGCATGGAGCCTGCTTATCCCTCTGCTTGTGTCTCTGCCTCTCTTTCTCTGTGTCTCTCATGAATAAATAAATGAAAATACACTTATAAAATAAAATGTCTAGTTTTCCACAAATGATAGACAGGACATGCAAAGAAACTGGAAACTATACACTGAGGGAAAGGGAAGAGATTGATAGAGAAAGTCTCTAAGGAAGGCCAAAAGTTGGATTTACTAGCCATAGATTTTAAATCAGCTTTCACAAGTGCATTCAAAACCCTAACAGGAATATATGCCTAAACAATTAAAGTGTAAGAATGATATTGCACCAAACAAAGAATACCACTAAAGAGAAGGGAATTATGTCTTTAAAGACAAAGAAGAAAGGAGAAGGAGTAAAAGAAAGTAGAGAAAAATAACCAATTAAAAATACCAGAGTTGAAAAAGCACAACTGGAATTTAATAATTGACTAGAGGAGCTCAAATCAGATTTGAGAAAACAGAAGAAAGAATTAGCAAACTTGAAGCAGGTCAACTGAAAATATCCAGTCTGGGGAACAAAAAGGAAAAAGAATGAAGGAAAATGAACAGAGACTCAGAGACCTCTAGGTCACCATTAAGTATACCAACATAGACACAATGGGAGTCCCAAAAGAAGAGAAAAGCACAAAAGATTATTTGAAGAAATTGTTGCCTAAAACTTCCTAAATTTGATGTAAAATATTTATCTGCACCTCCAAATAGGTCAATATATTCCAAGTAGGATAAACTCAGAGATATCTACATCTAGATACATCATAGTAAAACTGTCAAAAGCTAAAGACATAGAGAATCTTGAAGGTAGTGAGAGGAAAGTGACTCCTTACATATAAGGGATTCTTAACAAGATTAATAACCAATACTCATCAGAAACATTGAGAGAAAATGGCAATGGCATGGTACATCCAAAGTACTGAAAGAAAACAGTTGTCAACCAAAATTCTACATCCAAGGAAACTATTCTTAAAAATTAAGGAGAAATTAAGACATCACTAGATGAATAAAAATGGAGAAAATCTATCCCTAGTAGAAACTGACAAATTCTAGAACTCATAAAGAAAAGTTATAAATCTAGAATAGCTAAAACAATCTTGTAAAAGTAGAACAAAGTTGGAGGACTCATATTTCAACTAGATAGGTAGGTAGGTAGGTAGGTAGGTAGGTAGGTAGGTAGTAGATAGATAAATAAGATCACTTATTACTACAGTGGATTCACCTGTTAGAATGGCCAAAATCCAAAACACTGGCAATATTAAAGGCTGCGGAGGATGTGAAGAAAAGGTATCTCTCATTCATTGCTAGTGAGAATGCAAAATGGTACAGCCACTTTGGAAGACAGTTTGGTGGCTTCTTGTGAAACTAAACATACTCTTGCCATACACTCCAGTAATCACACTCCTTGTTATTCACCAAAAATATTAAAAGTTATGTACACACAAAACCCTGCAACATTATAGTTACACTATTTATAAGTATCAAAATTGGGAGGTAACCAAGATGTCCTTTAGTAGATGAATCGTTAAATAAACTGTGGTACATACAGACAATAGAATATTATTTGGGACTAAAAAGAAAGGAGCTATCAAGCTATGAAAAGATGTGGAAGAAATTTCAATGCATATTACTGAGTGAAAGAAGCCATTCTGAAAAGGCTATATACTGTATGATTAAACTATATGATATTCTGGAAAAGGTAATACTATGGAGAAAGTAAAAGATCGGCAGTTGCCAGAGGTTGGAGGCTGGGGAGGGATGTATAGGCAAAGTACAGAGGACTTTTAGGGTGTGAAAACACTCAATATAATACCATAATGGTAGATACATGTCATTATGCATTTGTCTACACCCATGTAAAACACCAACAGTGAACCATAATGTAAACTATGGACTATGGATGATAATGACACATCAACATAAGTTCATCACTTGCAACAAATGTACCACTCTGGTGAGGAATGTTAATAATGGAGGAGACTGTACATGTATGGAGGTAGGGAGTATATGAAAAATATCTGTCCCCTCAGTTTTGTTATGAACCTAAAATTGTTCTAAAAAATAAAGCCTTCATATAAAAAATAGAACAAAGACAGAAAAAAAGCATTAAACTTTGAGGTGTAAAAAAAGCCAAACTTACATAGCTATAATAATCAAGACAATGTGATAACACTGGCATAAACATAGAAATATAGATCAATGAAATGAAACTGAGAGTCTAAAAATAAACACTATGTTTACAGTCAGTTGATTTCAATAAGGCTGCCAAGATAATTCAATGGGGGGAAAATAGTCTTTCAAAAAAAAGTTACAAGAACAACTGGATCTCTAATGCAAAAGAATAAATTTGGTCCCCTACTTCACATCATTTCAAAAATTAATTCAAAATGGGCCAAAGGCCTAAATATAAGAGCTAAAACTACAAAACTCTTAGAACATAAACTGCCTTGACCTTGGATTTAGCAATTGTTTCTTAGATATAACAACCAAAGCAAAAGCAACCAAAGAAAAATATAAATAAATTGGACCTCATTAAAATTAAAAATGTTTGTGCTTCAAAGGATATCATTAAGAAAATGAAAGGCACCCTGCACAATGAGAAAAAAAGTTTTGCAAATCATTTATCAAATACTTTTATCTAGAATATACAAAGATTTTTGCAACTCAACAATAAAAAGACAAATAATCCAATTTCTAAAATAAGCAAAGGATCTAGAGAGTATAACATTAAATATAAGAAGTCAGTTAGAAAAAGACAAATGGCACATGATTTTATTCATATGTGGAATTTAAGAAAAACAAAAAAGAGACAAATCAACAAGCAGACTCAACTATAGAGAACAAACTGATGGTTCTCAGAGAAGGGATGGGCGATAGATGAAATAGGTGAAGGAGATCAAGAGTACACTTACCATGATGAATATAACATTATACATTATAATGTTAACTATACTGGAATTAAAATTTTAAAAATAGGAAAGAATTTGAAAAAGAATTTCTCCAAAGAAGAAATACTAATGGTCAATAAGCATATACAAAAATGTTTAGCATCATTAATCATTAAGAAAATGGAAATAGGGATCCCTGGGTGGCGCAGCGGTTTGGCGCCTGCCTTTGGACCAGGGCGCGATCCTGGAGACCCGGGATCGAATCCCACGTCGGGCTTCTGGTGCATGGAGCCTGTTTCTCCCTCTGCCTATGTCTCTGCCTCTCTCTCTCTGTGTGTGACTATCATAAATAAATAAAAATTTAAAAAAAGAAAATGGAAATAAAAATCATAGTAAGATATCACTGCATACTTACTAGGGTAGTATAACAAAAATCATGGAAACTAACAATTGTTAGAACTAAATATAAATGTACTAAAGATATCTAGACCTTAAGAGTATAAAGGACTTTGCTTTTAAAATGAACTCTAGACCTCTTTTGTACATAATTCCCTGGCTCATTGCCAGCTAGTGTTCACCATAAGAGTAGGTGGGCCTTTGGAGTGCCTGCTCCATTACTGGCCACTTATAGATTTGAAAGCATCTTTATGACATTGTTATATGCACGGTTCTGTTGATCTTTCCTCAGGCTTTGTAGGAAAAATTAGTTATAGGCTGATATGCCTGTATTGATCCTAATTATAGACTTTTGCATTGATTCTGTACATAATATTCCTATGAGACTCTGAGATGGTCAAGACAGTTGCCTGATGATGCAGACCATTTCCAATGGACTAAAAGAGGCTTGTATCCTGCACCCCATTACCACCTTATTTTTTATTTTTATCTTTATGACTAAGACCATTGCTGCTTCAGCTACAAGCAAACTTCCCTTATCTATCTCCAACAAACACTCCATTATAGAAAGCAGACAAATTGGCAAAAGCCTATGTGCAGATGATACTATTGTATTACTGTGAACAGAAATGTCCTCTGTAGATTGCTGCCCTTGCTTTCTAACAACTACCAGGAAAAATAGAAGATCAATTATTCCAAAATTTAAGCTACTAATTTTGGTCAATATTTTTCATCTTTTATCTGGTTTATAACTAAAATGCATAAGGGGAAAAAAGTACCAGGGATTGGCTACAAGCCTCATGGTTTAATTCACCATTTTTGTGAATGATCTTAACTGGGAGAGCAAATATTTTGTTACTAGCTTATCTTGGATAGTTGACCTCTAGGTAAATTGTTTAAAGTTAGAAGTGCTTTACTGTCTGAGGGCTGCATTTATCAACACGCACTTATAGACATTCATAAGCCAAACAAGTGTGGCCATGTCACTTGCCCAAATAACTGATCCCAAATAACTTTCTGTTCAAAGCCTTTATCTCCACTTGTGGGTATTTCATGTGGAGGAAAGTTGGCTTTCTTTTTAACTGAGGTTCCAGTAGAGTTTCCCCCACAGTCATGACTGAATATTTATTCTTGTTCAGTTGAACTTTAAGGCATGGAATCCTGCATTTAACTGGCCACATAGAAAACCTGCATGCCAATTATTTGTCAGGGAACCCACTATGGCTCCTGAACCCACTACTGCCCAGTACTTACTAGAAGCTCACTTGAATCATGCATAGAACTATTCTCACCAAATGATTCATTGCTGTTTTTGCAGTAATCCTACATTGGAAACATACTGGGAAGTTAAATGGAAGTTAAATGTTATTCTTACAGCTACATTTACTATAAGAATATTATTGAGGATGTTATCTGGACCAAGAGGAGAATGTTTGAATCTCTGAAGAAATTTTCGTGTCTTTCTTAAGTAACCGGTTTAATTTTACCTCAAAGACACTCTAAACAATGCAATTTATCCTATTTCCTTCTTCATATTGCCCATAAGGAAACTATGAGGCAAGTTTTTGGCACACTCTGGTACCCAATACTTACAATGCAGGAGTTCATTCTTGCTACATCTTATCGTTTTACCTTTATTTTTCCTTGCCCCTATGTTCTCACTAACTAGTATTTGTTTTTCATGTTGGTGTGTATTTTTTAAGCTGCTTCAAATACATCTTGCAAAGAGGATGGATATAAATAAATACATTTTTGTAATAGTACTCTGTGAAGGATAGTCCTACAAAGCAGTAGGATAAAAATCTTATCAGAAAAAGGGACTTCTGTAGAATCTCTGTGGGTAGAAATTCCATTCTCACATAATTAAAAAGTCATAATAGGGATATGTTACAGGCCACCTGACCAGGAAACTGAGATAGAAATGTTAATTGAGATTGTGGAAGCTGCGAAATTAGGCCAGGTAGTAATAATGGAAGACTTTAATTACTCAATCATAGATTGGAAAAATGCCTCACTGGGACAAGTGTTGGAAGTGAGATTTTTAGATAAGAAAAATTACTGCTTCCCAGCAAAGGAAGAGAAGGAGCCTGTGCAGCAGAGAAATATACCAGGCTAGGCTCTAACAATGAATGGAAACTGGCCTGCAAGGTGATGCAAAATCACTGACAGTGACCACCATACAATTTAATTCCACAGCCTTGTAGGCAAATTTAAATCCACTACATGTCTACTTATTATTTGAAAGCATCCTATGAAAAAAATGAAAGAATTTTAAAATTCAGTAACAAACAAGAAATAAACCAAGAGAATATGTTCAAAGTGACTTATCAGCAATCCGAAAAAATATCCAAGAGGTTATGATAACGCTCCATGGCTAGTTGACAGAGTCAAAAATGTAACTGCTGGGAGCAGGGGAGATTTTTTTTCATAAAGCAGGAAAATAACTGAGGAAAGGAAACATATAAACCCACACAATACTAGGTTAGGAATTACTTTATTTTTTTAAGATTTTATTTATTTATTCATGAGAGACAGAGAGAGAGAGAGAGGCAGAGACACAGGCAGAAGGAGAAGCAGGCTCCATGCATGGAGCCCAACATGGGACTCGATCCCAGGTCTCTTCTTGAGCCTTCCAAAAGGATTGGGAAGAGATTTTTTAAAAAAAAATCTATCAAAGCAAGGAAGACAGTTTGAAAAACAATGGAATCTTTTTAAAATAATGGCACCAAAGTTGACCAAAAGGAGGAAGAAAGAGCCAAAGGCTGGATAAAATCTGTCTTGATTTCCAGAGAGCTCCCTTCTTCTAAAATAGCCATTGAAATCCAGGTAAAAGTGCAGACTGCTGCAGATAGTGATCATGAAGCAGAATAATCAGCTGAAGTACCAAAATAAACATAGATCACTTGGAGGTAAAATATTCAAAAAAGAAATCACACTATTTTTAGCTAGTGTATACCCATATTGTTACTCTAAATGCCCTCTGTCCTAGACATATTAAGACCCATTTACTCTTCTGACAGGCAAGGAATTATGATTAATCAGAGACTTGTTGGATATCTTTTAAAGAAAACCTACCAAAAAGAGAGAAAATATGACTTATGAATAGACAAATTAACATACTGCCATTTTGGGTATCAGATATGTATGTTAGCAATAGATATATTAAAAATGATTAACCCAAAAAAATCTTTAATTGAACTAAGATTGGTGGAAATAGGCTATAGGGATACTATTTTAGACAGAAGAAGTGTACAAGCACAGTATGTCAGGGGTAGGTTCCAGGCCTAGTGGTTTAATTTAACATTTTTCTAAGTGACTTGAAAGAGCAAACAACAAAATCTCTAATAATTGAAATTAAAAAGACATACTAATGAAGATCCTGCAAATATTTTAAATAAGGTATGTGAATAGAGGAAAAATGGTAGATGAACAATACCTGTACACATAAGTCAAATTTTCATAACAAAGAAAGAAGTATTAAAAAAATACTTCAAACAAAATAACACTCTTCCTAATTTTGTACCCTATCTCCTTCCTTCAAATTTGCCTGTCCACTGAGACAGGAATGGAGCCTGCCTTTCCCAGGAGGTTGTCTCGTGGCTACTGGAGTTGAAAGGATGACCCCGTTTAGAGCAGTGGGCCTCAAGAGCAGCAGCACCATGGGCAGCTATGCAGTGTTCGGCACTTACAAATCACATTCACATCCAGGACTCCACTGCTTCCTGAAACCCAGCCTGTGGGCAGTTGTTCACTCTCTTTACAGATTAGGAAGCTCAGGGTAGTGAACACAATCTAGGCTATCTGGCTTACCTCTAGGTCCATGCCCCTGTCAGATTCCCTTCTCCTAAATGTAAGGATCAAGAAGTACTTTTGAAACTTGAAAAAGGGGAATTTGGAACAAATAAAAAGGAATGCAGATCGCACTACAGATAAAAAACCTAGAAGATGTACCCCCCCTCCCCCAAGAAGTAGCGCTGAGGGGAAATGGAAATGAAGGCAAAGGTGTTTGGCAAACTGGGAGAGGAGGGGATAGAGCCGGCTGGCCTCCAGGAAACCCATCTTTCCATGCTGGAAATGTTACGTGAACCAGCTCTTGCTAAATTGGTCCCAAACTGAAGTTGGTTCTCTGGCCTTGAATGCCTCATTTCTTTCAGAAGCCTATTTTAGCCCTTGAGGTCGAGACTGCTCTTCTGTGACTGACTTCTGCCACCCAGCACTCCTCTCCCCAGTCTCCTCTCCTATGACAGAGCTGCTCTGGCCCTGCTGATTCTAGAGAATTCCCAACCCTCCCTCCAGACAGCATGCAGCACTGGCCTACAGAGCCCTGGCTTGCTGCCACCCTTAATCTATTCTGCGTGTCTTCTTGACTGCCACCCAGATCCCCACTCTGGGCACTGTGTCTGACTTTTGTGCTGCTTTGTTCTCTTACAGGCAGAGAAGCAGTGGCCACAGAAGAACCTCATTTCAATAGACTGTAGGAAATTTGGGATTTACAACTTTTCACTAACCTGAAGTAGAAGCTGCAAATCAATCCAGAGTCTATAATCTCCCTGATTGCATCTCTTTAAGAGAAGTTTAAATGTGAAGTGGTTTGCAGGTGGTCCCTTTGATGCACATACCTGGGTCCAATTGTAGAGCACCAGTATGAAGAAGCATACCGGTCCTGTGAAGGACTCAAGTACTCTGACCTCATGCTGAAGTACATACGGCATACACCTTTATTCTGGATCTGCCTTTTCCTATCATCTGTGAAGAAACTACTGAATATGTTGGTCCTGAAATGGTTTTGTTCAGCTCCCTATACAAGAAACAATCATTGTTCAAAAAGGAGCTTTTAAGAAATAGTAATGGAAATAAATTAGCATTTTTATACTACTGAATTATGAGAAGGTAACTGAGGGAGTTTTAGTATTAAACATATATGAGATCCTAAAATAATCACATATAGTAAGCATAGCTGAAAGAAGAGCTGAAAGTAAAGGCTTTTTCTCCTTAGTTGAATGAGTAATTTATTAAATGATAATAAATAATAGATACTGACTTAGCAGGACATATACCTAATTGCCTATATAAGAGGAATCTAATCTTAAGAATGTTGTGAAGGAATGTTGCCGTAATCTGATCAAATCTCTCCTAGGACAGTACAGTAAAGTGTGTGAGAACATGAACTTTGGAGCCAGGAGGCCTTAATTCAAGTCCCAGTCTGAGATTAACTAGTTATATGACAATGGAAAAGATACTAATATCTCTGGCCTTCGTTTTCTCATCGAAATGAAGGGGTTAACAGTTCCAACCTTACATAGCTGACTAATTTTGAAAGCATGTAGAATAAATATATGCAGGAACTTACTAGCTCTTGAGACAACTAGACCCCTTTGCCTGTCTTACATTCAGCTCAAATTCATCTCCTTATAAAAGTCCACATATTGACCTGGCTTGGCAATATAAAATACCCCTTTCCACATGACAGTCCTTTAAATATTAAAAGACACATACTATTTCTTTTTTAAAACACTTCTCTTATGTCAATTATACTTCAATGATACACATATGCATACATACATACATATACATACATACACACACATACTTCTGCACACTGGCCATATGCATTTCTTTAGATTTATCATACGTGGTAAATTCAATATGTTCACTAACCCAGCAGGCAAATCCAAACTCTTTCATAGTTTCTTCCTTGCTGCCTCTCACTACAGTGTCAAAACAACAAATATTCACTTTCCCAGCCCCCTTTGCATCTAGAAATAGACAAATGGCCAAGTTCTGGCCAGGGAAACATCAAGAAAATTTACTTTGACACTTGATTTCTTGAAAAGAGAGGTATACCAACCTATGCTGTCCATTTTCCCTCTTCTTCCTTTTTTTTTTTTTAATTTATGATAGGCACACAGTGAGAGAGAGAGAGAGGCAGAGACACAGGCAGAGGGAGAAGCAGGCTCCATGCACCGGGAGCCCCACGTGGGATTCGATCCCGGGTCTCCAGGATCGTGCCCTGGGCCAAAGGCAGGCGCCAAACCGCTGCGCCACCCAGGGATCCCTTCCCTCTTCTTCCTAACTAACACAGGTGTGATGCCTGAAGCCATGATGATCCTCTCACAACCATGAAGCTCTAGGCCTAGGAATGCTAAAGATGGAGGACCAGACATTAAAAAAAATAGCCTGGGCCTTGATGGCAGGGTTAAGCTGCTGAATATGTATTGGTAATTGTCCACCTCTCGGCTTCTTGATATGTGAGAAAAATAACCTCATTTTTGTTTAAGCCAATGTTAGTCCGAAAACATCCTAATTAATATATCTTATAATTTCATTTGGCAAAGTTCTTATCTTCCTGCTTAAATTCCCTTGGATATAAGTAACTTTTTTTTAAGAAGGAGGTGGAGAGGGGCAGAGGGAGAGAGAAAGAGAGAGAGAATCCCAAGCAAGCTCCATACCCTGTGCTGAGCCCAATGCAGGGCTTGATCTCACATCCCTAAGATCATGACCTGAGCCAAAATCAAGAGTTGGATGCTTAACAGACTGAGCCACCAGGTGTCCCAAGGATGTAGGTTACTTTGATATTATCATTTTTAAGGGATGATTCCAACTTTCTATTCATCTGCCATTTTTTATAATTTCCTAAAACTCAGGGTTGGTTCTAAGACCCCATATTTAAATTTTGTCAAGTTCTGGAACATTAAAATTACCCATAACTGCAAATATAAGAAATATGTTGCCTTGAGGAAATAATAAGACTTTAAATTTACAGAAAACACACTAGCAAAAAAAACCCCAAAAACTAAGGAAAAAAACCCACAAACATACTAGCAATGAATTAATCTAAATTTTCTTAATTAGAAAAGTACAAGAAAAAAATGTAGAAGGAAATTGAGAAGACTTTTATATATGAAGAAAATTCCAGAAGCCCAAAGGAAAAATAAACATATTTGACCACATAAAAATTAAGTTTTCTTATATAAAAAGATAAAATAAAAGTAGCAGAGGATAAAACAATATGTGAAATGCATATGGCAAACCAAAGATTGGTTTTGATAACACATTTTAAAATTTCTATGAAGTCAATAAGAATTTACTAAAAATGATCATCCAACCCACACAAAAGAAACATACATGTCCAGTGAAAATATTGGCTATAGATTTGAATAGGCACTTAACCTAAGATGCACAGATGGCAAGTAAGCACAGGAAAAGATGCTTGGGATCATTAGTCATTGGGGAATATTCAAACCAGAAGGAGAACTTCATATCTATTAAAATACCTAAAATTAAAAAGACTGATCACATCAAGTGCTGGCAATGATGTGGAATTACTGGAATTCTCATACACCATTGGTGGAAATAGAAAATGGTACAACCATTTCGGACAAGAGTTTGGCAGTGCCTTAAAGGGTTAAACATGTACTGACTACATGACCCATCATTTTACCGTCAGATAATTTACTCAAGAGAAATTAAAGCACATATCCACAGAAAGACTTTTACATGAACATATATAGTGGCTTTACTTGTAATGTCCCCAAACTGGAAAATATCCAATGTCCTTCAAAGGTGAATGGGCAAATTGTGGTATGTCCATACAATGAAATACTACTCAGCATTTAAAAGGAATTAACTCTTGATACATGCAACAAAAAGAATAACCTCTCAATAGTCTGAAAAAGCCAGACCCCTCCCAAAAAGAAGAATATCTATGTAAAATTCTAGAAAATGCAAACTAATCTACAGTAACAGGAAGCAGAGCAGTTTTTACCTGTGGTTGGAGCTGAAGGAAGGGAAGGAAGTGAGAAGAGATTACAAAACAGTACAAAGAAACTTTGGAGAGTGATGAACATGCTCATTATCTTAAGCGAGGTGATAGTTTCCTAGGTGTATGCACATGTCAGATTTCATCAAATTGTACAGCTTAAATATGTGCCATTTACTATATGTCAATATTACCTCAATAAAACTGAAAAAGGTAAAAAATTTAAAAAGAGAAAGATTACACCTAATTGTAATGCATGATCCTAAATTGGATCCCACACCAGAAAAACAAAATTAGTATAAAGAACCTTATTAGAACTAGTAAAAACTATAAATTAGATCACAGTAGTATGATTTTGATAATAGTACTGTGTCAATGTTAAATTTTCTTAATTTGGCAATTGTATAGCTATCTGAGAGAATATACATGACCTTAGAAAAGACACACTGGACAATTTAGGAAGGAAAAGGTGTGATGATTGAATCTTATTTTCAAATAGTTCAGAAAAATTAATAGCATAATAGTATTATATTATGCTATTAATATAATATGTATTATATTATTCTATAATATAATACTATTATGCTATTAATAGTATTGTACATAATATATATTGAAAGAGACTTTAACAAAATGTTCAGGTTTGATAGGTCTGTAGGAACTCTTTGTATTATACTTTTTCTATATGTTTGAAATTATTTCAAAATAAAAAGGTGAAAAATGAAAAAAAAAAGGTGAAAAATGATGTGTTAGCACAAGCATTTATTAAAAGGCTGTTGCAACACTTATTTTTATGAGCAAAAGTTCATATGACCTAAGTGGGCATCTATAAGGAAGATCTTAAATAAATTATGTACATCCAGTATTAAGAAATACCTTACAGCCTTTGAAAAGCATACCATGTATCTCATTCTTTCCTGACATGAAAAACTCTTCAAGACAGTTTGGTGAAAAAAAAAAAAAACAAGCTATGTAATAACATGCTAAGTATGATCCACATATGTGGAAAAACAAAGAAAAAATATTCTAAATGTGTATAATAAATTTCTAGAAAATTATTTGAAAGGATATACACAGAAATCTTCATAGTGGTTTTTCCTAAGAAAAGGATATTATATTGGGGGTGGAGATAAGGCATTTAGCAAAGAATAACTTTTATATTTACTGTACTTTGAATTATTTTTCAATTAGTATGCACATATATACTTAGAAAAATTGACTTTTCCTTCTCTTTATCATATACATATACACTCACAACCTTAAGTGATGCATGTTACTCAAAATTTGCTGGGAACTAAAGAGTAAGGTCCATTCTGAGCTTTGTTCTCTGATGCTCTTTGATAGGGTTTTGCATCTATTTTTAACTCATCTCTAAAATGGATCCTTTTACTATTGTTGTACATATCTCTCAGGATATAAGTCCATCAAAGGCTCTAGGAAAAGCCTCAGGAAACTTTTTTTTTCTACTTGTCCCAATTTTCCTTACTGCATCTGTGAAGAATGTTTGGGAGTGCCTCAGTTTAGATCCTATAAGTTCCATCTCAGTCCATAAGGCTATGCTCCTGAGAGAAAGAAATGTCACTGTCAAATTCAAATGAAAATGTATCGTCCTTTGCAGGAAATATGTAGAAGCAACTACACACATTTTATGGTCAAAGACTGCCTTTTTCATGTTAGACCTTTTAAATCTAACCTCACAAGAGTGCACAAAAATGTGTTTCTTTTATTCATCATCTCTTCATGTTTCCTGAGATGAATTCACATCATAACAACGCTGATTAATTACAGATAGGAAGCATTCAAATGTGTCTCCATTATTCTTCTAGAAACCCTTGGAATGAGGCACAGGCATTCAGGACAGTGGAGGGTACTAGGAACTGTAGGACTGCCTTCTCTTCATATAAGCAGACAGCAGAGCTGGCTACTAATTTTACTTCAAAAATTGCTGGTTTCCAAATTTCCCAATTGCCAGATACAAATGGATATATTTCCCTGACGGGCTCCATTGTCTATTTCACTCTCTATGTTTTCGAGAATGCATAAGAATATTAGTCTTCACCTTACTTAGGTGTGTATCAATCAAATTACAGTAAATCCTATAAATAACTCAAGAACATTTGGAGTATCTACAACATTCAGTTGCCACCAGTAAGAGAAGAAAGAAGACAAAGGGAATTAAAATGACTTTCTCTTTTTGACTTTACAAAGTTAGAGAAAGACCGCTTGCAAGAACTAGAGAAATCATGTCATCAAGAGCTCTAAGGGATACACAATTCTACCTCTTTCTCCTCCTCCCCACCTCTCTCTCTCTCTCCCTCTTCCTCTCCCTCCCTCCCCCTACCTCAGAAAGTAATCTCATCCTTTCGTCACATATTATTGAAATCCCAGTTCTTTAAAAAACTCTCATTTTTGCCCAGACTGAGAGCATGTCATTTGGAAGTGATGTGCAAGGCAAGAGATAACCAGGTAGAACTCAGCGATTCGCCACAGAAAATGGTTCCATGTTTGGCCGTAATGCTATCAGAGTCTGTCCCTCAATAGCTCTTTACGGCTCTGAGCTCAGAATCTGCTGATTCAAGACTTTGCTGGCATGGGGAGGTGTGAGGGTGGGAGAGAAAGGGAAGCCTAGCAGTGCAGGAGGAGTTAAGAAGAAATATTAATAGTCCTTCCAGAACACATAAGAAGTCAGAGGATTTTTTTTTTTAATAGAAATAGGGCCCCCTCCCCTTCCCTTCCTCCCTCCTTCTACCTCATTCCGTGTCTTCATTTCATGCTATGGTTGTGTTGATTGGGAGAGAAGAATCTTCTCAGCTAGCTGCT
The DNA here is from genome assembly GCF_905146905.1 of Nyctereutes procyonoides. Taxonomy (NCBI): domain Eukaryota; kingdom Metazoa; phylum Chordata; class Mammalia; order Carnivora; family Canidae; genus Nyctereutes; species Nyctereutes procyonoides. The sequence continues at coordinate 34,379,043 of NW_026575042.1, forward strand.
TAGTACCAAGCAGATGCACTTCAGTTGAAAATGGTTAGCGGTTAGGGGTTAGCCAAATACAGGCAGCAGACATGATAAAGGTAAGTAGGGATGTTTGGGTAGTGCGGTAATGGGAATTCAAAAAATGAAAGACTTCAAATCACCCAAAAGCACATTAGTACATACGTATATTTCCATTTGTATAGGTTCCAGAGAGAATCAACACACACTCCAAATGGGCTGACAGAATGGAAACATCAGGGAATAAGTTATGTTGCCATTTCTTTAATAAATTTTTCTTCAATTCCAATACTCTGTGCACATTTGGAGGGAGATAGCAAACTCTCGTTGTCTTTAAACCAAAAGGATTTTTAAATAGTTGTATATCCACTTATCTACGACTCTCTTGTTTTAATGGTACCTCCTAAACTTTTCTTTTATTTGAATCTAAAAGTATTTTAAATTTATAGAATAAATAAGTTGTCATTTTTCAAATATGCTTTGTTGTAGTAACTTTCCTTTGTGTTTGAATCATGGACTTTTAGAGTCCTGGACACACGTAAGACCTCGTTTATCAATAATGCTCTAGAGAGTATAGAGTCAGGTATTAAATTCACAAATTATATTTATGTTTTATATGCTTTAAAGTATCCGATCTCAATAAATAAATAAATAAATAAATAAATAAATAAATAAATAAATAAAGTATCCTATCTCACACTGGGAAGCAAGACTCCTCAGATACTTTTCTGTGATGCTGTCTCCAATCAAAAGAAGGCATTAATTAAGGAAACTGATAAGGAGCTCTGTGGATCAAAGTGAACATAAATCCATACACCATATTCATTACTGTGGAAATAGTGGATCTTAGCTACCTAAGATGTACAACTAATTTACCTAATACGTTGGGGAAGTGAAAAAGAGAAGGGGAGAGAGTCTGGTCTGTTGTTTCCTCACATCTCATAGATCAGTCTGATCTTAATGCTAAGTGACTTTTCCACCTGGTTCTTATCTTTATTTCCTATCCACCCTTGCCAACACTTAGATGATTCTTATAGACTCACACCTAATGCCAAGCTTCATCTATGATGAAGATCCCTCAACACATGAATACATACATACTTATGTCTAATGATAAATTATATGGATATAGAAATCAGATTCATGTGAGAAAAGCATAAAGCAATTTTATTTATCATCTTTATACTTAACTCCTGAAAATACTCATGTATTTTGAGATGTGACCTTCATTATCTATTGTTGCCAGGAAGAAATGATCATTGAAAATAAGGTGCTTACTTGACGGGATGAGCACTGGGTGTTATTCTGTATGTTGGTAAATTGAACACCAATAAAAATTAATTTATAAAAAAAAAAAGAAAATAAGGTGCTTAAATTTACATTTACATGTGAATGGCATAGAATTTGTATTTCTTACTTGGATTACTACTCTAGGTAATTTTCACAAAATCTGACAAAATATGCATGAGCTTGTGGAAATTAACAAATTTTAAAAGAACACTAAAAATAAGAGCCTACAGTATGAGTATGACTTTTCTACTAATAATTTTAGTATCAAATCATTTATTTCAACTACCTTAATGAAAAAAAGGCCTATATATCATATACCTTCTTGCTTTTCTAAAGTAGAGAGCAGTGAATGTAACAACTTCTAGAACGTTCAAGATCACTATTAATATCATTAATTATTGTAGTATTTATTTCTTAAAAAACTAAAAAGAAATGAAAAGATGGGTACATTCAAAATTTGTCATGTATTAAAGCCAGAACAAAGACAATAGTTTGCAGATGAACTCATACAGCAAGTCATACAAGCAAGCTACATTTGAAGACATTATGAGGGTAGGAACTAGAAGTCTTAAGCCAGGTTAAGTCTAGTTGTGTTCAAACCAAGATTATCTCAGAACAATGGACAAGTCTTTCTCGACCTTTTATAACAATAACCACCTATACCTGTGCTAAGGCCATCTTTTTCATAAATGACTGAGAAATGAGATAATCAGCCCCATATACTAGGAACTCCTAAATGACATGGACCCTCTACCAAGTGTCTTCAATGGTATCAATATCTTGGATTTGTCAAAAGACTTTTACCACCACTTTCATCATCACTATCATCATGGTTGACGTTTCTTCTATATACTTAAATTATTTCATTCAATCCTCACAACATTAACCCAGGAGATCAGTAGTAGTGTTTTACAGATGAGAGAACTGGGTTTTAGAAGGGTTTTGTAACATCCAGCAGGTCATATGACTGGGAGGTGGGAAAGCCCAGGCTCATTATCATTCAGCTACACTACTCCTAGTCCTGTAGACCTCTAGACAGAGTTTTGCCCTCTAGGTAGATCTCTGACACCAGCACTCACATCCATTTCCACATTCACCTCCAAGACCCTTCAAATCCCCAAAGTCCCACTTTCACATCCAGGTCTGGCTCAAATCAGCCCTTCTGCATCTCTATGCGCCTATGCACCCCATCAACATGGGCACATTTCTTTCCACTACTCCATCCTTCAGTCACTAAATTAGCACCATCTTTGACCACAGCCTTTTCACCTTTCCTATTTCCCCATTCCATCAAACCTCTCTTCATCTCCTCCCTCCTATGGCCTTCTCAGATTTCTACCCAGTTGACTCAAAATCAGCTCATATGACTTCACCAACTTCATGAGCCACTTTCTAGCAATACGTAGCCTCACTCTGGGGTCAGCTATTTTAATATGGCCACCAGCCACCTCAGATTCACAGGTTCACCCCTTGTGTGAAAACACTGTCCTCTCCTCCAGCACTCCTCCCCTCACAATGCTGCTGGATACAGACCAAAGTCCATTTAGATTTGCATAAGAGTGAAATGAAGTCAAACAACACTAGCCATTTTCTCCTAATATGTGATGCTTGGCAAAAATTTATTAATCTCTTTTTTCCCCTACCTCATAGAATTAACAGTGTAAGCCCCTTTTGCTTTCATGAGCCCACATTTCAGGACTCTGAATGTATAAAGGACCCCAAATCCCAACTTTGAAGATAGCCAAGTTGCACCGGTTCACCCACTTTTTTCATCCCTCAGTATTTGTAGTTGTCTATATTCATTCTATTATCTTTCCTTGATCTCTAAGAGAAAGAGATAGTCTCTTTACTATCATTTGAACTGTGAAATCTGTGCTCCACAGCCCAAATATTCCCTCAGGAAACTTGTTCTCAAATTATCTCCATTCATTATTTCCAGTCCCTCTTTGCAGGCTCCTTTCCTTCCGAGACATGCATGTCTCCTCTGTGTTGGAGAAACTGCCTTATCTGGCTCTGCTCACTTCTAAAGACCTCCCTCCTCCTCTCTGTTCTTTCACTGGCACAGTTTTTGGAATGAATGATTCTCTACAATTTGATTCCTATTCCCATCAATCTCCAGAAATGGAATATTTCTCTTCTAATGACTCTAGTAAGAGTCCTTTCTCAAATTCAGGGGACTTTCCTCTGTCATCATTTTCCTTGATCTTTCTGAAAGAATCTATTATTTTCTACCTCATTTTTCTTACACTCTCCTCTTCTAGCTTTCCATTATGCTGCATTATTTAGTTTGTTCTATTTCTTTAGGAGGTTCTTTACTTCCTTTGCTGTCCTTTTTCTTCTTCATACTCATACTAATTCCCCTATATACCCATCTTTAGTGACTACAGTCTTGTCTTTTGGTAATAAGCTCTTACCATTTCATCTCTGCTGATAAAATAAATCCTCCTCTTGCCTTGGTAGTGCACCTGAGTCTACTCCCATTTCTTCAACTATCTGTGGGACATCTCCTTAGATGTTCTCTACCAATTTAAATCTATACACCAAAGTATTGCTCCCACATAGTACATACATATAATTATCCACCCATATCATATAGTCACCATTACTCATCACCACTTCCTGTTGCCATCAAGTATCACTATCTCTACCTTTAAAAACGGTCTCTGACATCAGCCTCTCCTTCCTATTCCCAGCATGTTACAATTTTGTAGCATTGTCTTAACTGTATTCCCTTGCCTCTGTCCTGTCTGATTTATGCTATACTCCTGCCCAGTTCAATCTTTCCTTTATAAAGCAGTTTATTTTTATTGCTCTAATAATTCATTTTATTTTATAAATTTAAAAAATAAGGATACAAAAAACAGTAAATACTATTTATAAGCTTATCATCAAATACAACTGCTATTAATATTTTGATGTACTGTCCTAATATTTTTAATACATATCTTTTTAATTTTCTACAAAATGGCATCATATGCTGCATTTAAAACTTAAACATGTATCATGAATATTTTCAATGTCAACAAGAACCTTTCTTCATGATCACATAATTTTAATAGCAAAAAAAACAAAAACCCCATTTCCTCGTGTGAATGGGATATATTTACTTAATTATTCCCCTTCTGCTGAACAGTCAATTTGTTTTCAAGAGTTTAAATTTTATAAACAATACCGTGATAAGCATCCTTAAAGTTAAATCATTATGCACATTTACACTTTTATTTAAGTACAAGGGTACCAGTATTTTTAAGGCTTTTGACATAGCCAGTAAAATTGCCCTTCAAAAGGTCATAACAATTTGGAATTCCACTAGCACTTTATGAAAAATGCCTACTTTCTTGTACCTTATGCACACCGGGTAACATTTTTAAAAATCTGTACCAATCTGGTTAGTGAAATGGTAAATTGAAGTTAAATCTCTTTTCATATGTTTGTTAGCCATTTGCAGTCAAACCTACTGGGGGAAAAAAAAGAGCCTCTGTGTGCTTATTGCATTTCCCATGCAAAAAGAAAAGGAAAATAGAAAGCTTGGAAGCTAAGGTAGAGCTACAGTCTTCATGGCAGAGAATATCAGGACCCTCTAATCCCCCTCATCTCTTAACTCAGAGAATATTTAAATCCCTTCCATTAGATTCCACCACCACCCTCTCTTTCCCTCTCTCTCCCCCATCTCCCTCTCCTTGCTCACCCAACAAAATAATAATATCTAATGTTTTGAGGTGAAATGTGGAGAGACAGCACGTGTGTACTGTTTCTCCATTCCTTCTACTAGCTTCAAAGCACCCTTTAAAATGTGCCATTTCAATAAGAGTTATACAGCTGTCAGCTCACCGTCTCCTTGAGCTTCTGCACAAGAGTAAGATCTCCAGCAGTATGCTCATTATAGAACTACACTCTAACTAAACAACTTGGATACACTATGAAGTTCACTGTGTGGGGACTGGCTAGTATGGAAATGTCTTTGCCTTTGATCCTGACAAAACATGTTTGTTAGAAATTTGGGATCTGTTAGAAAGGGAGGTAGATTTAAATGAAGGTGAAGTGAGGTGATGTGTAAAGATATGTCTTAGAGAAGACAGAGAAGAATGATCAGTGTGGAGACATGAGGGAGGCCTGAAAACACTGGAAAGATAGAATAGTCATCATTATAACCCAAACCATCACCTTCACCCTTTACATAGCACACCACACTACATATAATTAACTTTGGATGGGGTTTCTTATAAAGTTGAAGGCTTAAAATCTACCTTCTTCCTCAGTGTTGGATTAGAGGAAAGTTTTTAATCCTCTCTCATAGGGGTTGCCAAAAGTGATCTGGGATTTGAAATCTGACAGCACATTGCCAGAGCTGTGGAAGGAGAATTGAAATAATTTTTATTCTCTGAAATCTGGGATACTGACTGACTTCTTTCATTTTTAACTCCATTTAAACTAAAAGGGAAAATCAGATATCTCTTTTTTAAAAGATTTATTTATTCATGAGAGACACACATACACACACCCACACACATAGAGACACAGGCAGAGGGAGAAGCAGGCTCCATGCAGGGAGCCTGATGTGGGACTCAATCCCCAGTCTCCAAGATCGTGCCCTGGGCTGAAGGCAGTGCTAAACTGCTGAGCCACCAGGGCTGCCCAGGAAAATCAGCTATCTAAATTCTCTAAAATGTCTAGGTCTGCTTCTGTTTGGAATCCTGGGCTAGTCAATTCTAGAACCTCAAGCCCAGAAGAAAAGTCATAGGACTTTGTCTTCTCATTCTATATGTAAGGTGATATAAGTCCCAAGACATAAGGGTGCCTTCAGCCTCCCCCTGCAATCATGTGAAAGAGTAAGAACTAGAATACCAACTCCTAAGTCTATGTCCAGTGCTCTTCAGAACACAGTTTCCTGGCATAACATTCCAGGGAAGCTTCTTTCCCTTATGGGTGTGAGGCTGGAAAGATAAGCAGAAATAAATTCCATTGAGTCAATGGAAGATTTTCTTGTAAGAGGCTTCAGCTTTCTGCATTCTCCCCTCTACCAGATTCTTCCCAAGCTCATTCCTTTCATGATTCCCTTCAGAGGACTTGACCTGAATCTGTTCAGTCTAAATTCAAAATCTGGAGTTGGAGTGACTTTTTCCATTAAAGAATATTATTTGATTATCTTCATAACTTGTAATGCCTAAATTTTCTCTAGCAATTTTTAGCTCATGTGATTAATCTTCAGTGATAATTTGACAGTTTAACTGACATAGTTCTAAAGAAGCTGTAATTAATTTTAATGCACAGCTCATTTTTTCCCTAATTTCACACTTACATTTATCTCATTATATATGTTGGATTAACGACATTAATGTTTCATTTGAGCAAAACATATATTTTAAGTCTCATATGGCTAGAATAACATAGGGAATTTTGACAACATAAAATTACATTTTTTCAAAATTTCTGAACATAAAATTTATGTAAACTCTAATCTTCTGAGTATATTAATTACATTCAATGCCAGAAAAAAAAATCAAGAACCTGAAATCTAACAAAAATTCAATTCAGTCCTGAGACTAAGAACTGGGTCTTGTGGTTTCAGCTCCATTCTCTCTTCTCCCTGTTACACACTTCTGCATCTTTACTCTGATTATACAGCAGCTACTCTAAGAATTACCACATATTGAAATGCACATCATTAAGGGTGTGAGCTGAGGAGTGTAGGCTAAGCAATAAGAAGAGCAAGAGGGATGTGAAACAAACTCTGAAGAGAAGAACCAATAAATATTATCAAGAACTAGGTTGAAGGGCAAGATATCACAGAGAGCTGATGTCATCATTAAAATGTCATTCTAAGATTCCAGGAAGCATGAGAAGCCCTGAGAGGAAAGCCATCTTTCTATTTTTTCCTGCAATCTCTCTTGCTTCCACTGCAAGAGGAGTCTTCCTAGTCCCTACCTTTCCTGCCTTTGTAGCTATTTTCTTCTGTACATATTTTGGGAATTGTGGTTTCATTTTCAATATAATCTTGTGGGCCCTGCATCTTTTAGGAAATCTCTCACAGTTTCTAATGTGATCTTACTTTTTCCAGCATGGTTATTAGAAAATATCTTACTAACATGTTATTTCAATACAAAAATGTGTTCTCAAACAAGAATTACTGAATATTTGGTGAAACCCAACATCATGAGAGGAAGTAACCTCAACAAATAGAGGAAATGTTATCTAAGAAAGCATAATTCATAGAATTTTGTAGAGCAAGACAATAAATTAACTTCAATTAATTTCCTCAAAAATATATGAAAAAGTATAGTGCTAATGTATGTATGTATATATATATACACACACACACACATGCATTTGTGTATGTATGTGAAAGAATCAATTAGAGGTAATAGATATTAAAAATGAAATTGTTAAAGAAATTCAAAAATTGGTCTACAGAGAAAAATGTACTTGGCAGAGGATGATTAATGAACTAGAAGCTTAAATGGAGAAATGTTACCAGAATGCAACAGAAATGAATAAAGATGTAAGAGTATGAAAACAAAATGATGAGACAAGGCCAAAAGATCCAAAAATTTCATCATCTGACTAAAAGAATTCAGGAACAGAAAATAAAGAGAATGTAGGGGAGTAAATATATGAATGTATATATAAAGTTTCAAAAAAATTTTTTTGAAAAAAAAACATAAGCCTACCTGATTGAAAGGGCTTAGTAAATGTTGAGTAGAATAAATATTAAACACACACACACACACACACATGCACATATACATGCCTATTAATATCATGGAGAAATTTCAGAATGCCACAATAAAAGAGAAGAGCCCAAATGCTTTTATGGAAAAATAAAATGCATTATATACAAAGCAACAAGAATTAAAGAGCCAACAGAGCACACTAGTTGAGAGCTAGAGTGCAGAGATTTGAATCTTGCTTCTACCATTTGCAAACTGTGTGATGACAGATAAGCTATTTATCCTCTTGGTTCTTCATTTTCCTCATTTATAAAATTGGATAATAATAATACCTACCTCACAGGGTGACTGAAGGAATAAATGAGCTAATATTCGGAAAGCACATAGAACGACATCTGACACATAGCATATTCTATATAATTGTTAAATAAAATTGAAAGCAGACTTCTCATCAGTAATACTGCATAAAGGGAAACAATAAATGGGTATCTTCCAAGTTCTGAAGAAAAATATTTTTTAATACAAAATACTATACCCATCCAAACTATTATTCAACTGTGAGGGCAAAATAAATACATCTTCAGAAAGAATTTACCATCCACAGACTCTTTCTAATGCAAAGTTCTCCAGGAGGAAGGATGCCCTCTAATAGTTTAGGAGTTGAAACAGATGTCATATTTCAGTGTCTCCATCATACAGATAAGAAAGCCAAGACTCAAGGAGGTCAAACGATTTTATAATAATCGTGTGGTTATTAGAGACAAGAGCCAGGGTTAAACACAAATATCCTGATTATGGCCCAATATTTTTTCTCACCTTTTTGCAACAGGAACTTATAGATAATTAGGTCAAGTTAGGTTTCAAGTTTGTTCCATGACAGCAAAACCCTAATGCTATAAAATTATAAATGTATTCTTAAAAAACACCACATGGGTTTGAAATTTTTTTTAAAAGTTGTGATTCAGTGGACATTTAGTCGAGAAAACATTTGTTGTTGACCTCAATGACATCAATATCTCCATATTCCTATGTACTTGGTTGTGTATAAATATAGTACTTGCACTAAGCAGTTCAAGTATTCATTAATTTACCTATATTGCTCCCCTAAACCCTGATAATTAGTCTTAAAGAAACTTGACTAGTTTTACTGCAGTTGTTGCTGTTATTATTTGTTTACTTTTACTATTTACACAGAAGGTTTATTTACTACTAGAATTACTATAGGCAGTTAACTTAAAATAGTTAACCTCAGTTTTCTCATCTACAATTTGGGGATACAATACCTACTTTGTGGAACTGTCATGTGCATTTAATGATTTAATATAATGCAGTAGAGTGAAGAAAGGAATGCTTGCCCCAGGATGTGAATCAGCCAAACATTCACTCCTTTGTCATTCTCCAACCCCATGCACAAAACAACTCCTTCCCCAAGAAAGGAATTTCTCTTCCCTTTCCCTAATTTTTCCTGCCTCATTCCTTTTTACTTTTTGCTGCTGAAATGTGGGGTTTTGTTTACTGACATTAGTGAAAATATTTCATTTAGAGATATTTACAATCTGTAACCCTTTCTCTTAACTCAGAGTTTTCAAAATACCTAGATGACCTTACAAGGTAGAAAGAAACAAATATGAGACATGAGCTAAGAATCCCATGTACAAACGTAAGAAGTAAATTAAGACAGTGAGGTCTGTTTTGAGTTCCAAATAAATGTCAAAGTACTTAGTAACTGTAATATGTTCTGCTGTTCTCATATTATAAATGGTTTCAAGATTATTCAGAAAAAAGAATCTCTACCCCCAACACAGATATGAGACTGCTATTCAATATTCATATGAGAAATTCATATGGGATACCCTGGACTGCGGCATCCACACAGGACAGTGACTGGGAAGTATCTGCCTGAGGGAGCTCTTCTCTCAGGTGGCACAAATGCACATTCTATTAATGAACACATTTTGCTTTAGAACCAACAAGAAATCCCAGTTTGGAATTTTGTTATGGAAAAGAAAGTCTGCTGGGTGTTTCTTCTATGCCTGCATGAATGTGGCATATTTTAAGGAAAAATCTTTCTAAAAATTCCACCCATACATTGTACAAGGATTTACTACTCTTAAAGCAAGCTCCCTTGGGCATCTAGAAATGTAGCTCAGGTACAAAAAAATCACTTTGCTTATCCTATTCTCTTTATTTACAAGGATCATCTGAAACAGAATCAGTTGCATATTGCAGAGAGCATGTAAACCTAGGATACAAGTTCCTCTATTTGAGGATTTAGAAAATGAGAGGGAAAACATGAGATGGATTTTGTCTGATGCTGGATATACATTGTCACTGTGTTTAGGAACACAGAGCTTACCTCTGTTCTTTCCTTTCTGCCCTGAACTAGCTCATTCTTTATTGCTCCCATTGAAATGTAGGAAACATGAGAAAAAGAAGCTAATCACAGCTGTTTTAAGACACCATGATGTCCATTTTAATACCATTTTCTTAAAAGTGGCAGTAAGGTGTTTTCCCATCTCCCTGCTTGAAAAATCACTTCCAAATACCAAGAAGAAAAAATAAAGAAGCAAGCAAATTTCCTGTTCATTGATTAAGATAGAATATACAGACAGTGTGAAAGCAGATAGGTAAGTAAAATAAATTACTAAGAGAAACAGAAAGGTAAATGTATTAACTTGCAGAAATTAACTAGTGAGAAGGAAGCCAGTTCAACCACAGAACCCCAGAAAGATTCAGTTGAACAACACATACTTCAGAAACAGGGTGAAAGAAAACTGAAAATAGAATGATTGTTTAGTCTATATAAGAAGCAATTTGACTCTCCAGGTTCATATCACTTCACAGTATAGTCAACTGATCAGTCCCCTATCAGTCCCTAAAATATACTGAAAGTATTTTTTTTCTAGAAAAATTAAACAAGAGAACTCTGGATTTGATTCAGTTACAACAGAGGAAGTAGAGAGTGAGATGCCAAACTGAAAATGGGAAGGGAGGATTACTTGGAAACTACTGAAGAGAGAAACCCTCCTGACATTTTTCCCACCCAAATTCCAGAATGCTATCAGTCAGGCTCATACATGGAGGCAAAAACTGAAAGACTGTTCTCTGTAGAAAGTAAACTACCCAAAGGCAAGGCCTTATCCATATACACAGAATTTCAAAAAAAATTTAGAACCTCACTCTTAAATATAAATGGATAATAACATTTTACCATGACAGCATGGAACAAAAACAACGTGGAACTTGAAGGAAAGAAAGACAATGCTAGGAACAGAAGAAATGTCATTAGTGAAGGGCCACAATTTAAAAAAAGTACTCTATCCCTGAGATAAAAATAACATATTTTAGAAAATAGTCATAAAAGAACTCTTAAAAGTTATATATATGATTAACCAAAATTGAAAAGTTAATAAAATGGTAAAAACATAGAACAAAAAATAAGAGGGGAAAATGGATTTGAAAAGAAAATAAAATTGGAAAATCTCTCCTAGAGTCCCAACATACTAATAGAAAGAATTTTAGGAGGATAGAACAGATAAGATTTTGAAGAGGAAATTATTTTTTTAAATACCAGACAGTATCTAAGAAGGATGTGAATTTTTAAATTGAATGAACCTGCTCAGCACTTATCCAGTGAATAAAATAAGACCCTGCCAAGGCACATTATCATAAAAGTATAGAGAAGACCCAAAGAATTTTCAAAAAAGCAGTTTACCTACAAAGAATCAAGCAAAAGAAGCCATGAACCTTTTCAACAGCAAATGAATGAATATAGTTTTCAACATTGAATTCTATGTATCAATCAAAAGTGAAGATAGAATAAGTAAGTCAATATACACACATGCAAGGTGTCAAATTTTTATCTTTCATGGACCCTTTTCTCTGGTGGATATATTCTGACAAAATGAGGAAAAGAAAAGATATAGATATATGGAACCCTAGAAACACAGTAACTAACATAGGATCATGAATATTCATGATAACAGCATAGAAATTGCCAGGCTATATCACAGGACTAGAGATTCTAGAACTCAATCTATAGTAAGCTGGAAAACAGAGGGTTTCAGGTGGAATCTCAGAGCAAAGAGACAAACTGAGAATTTTTACCATGTGACAAGTTGTTTTGAGAGGTGGCTTACTGAGAGTTGGAGGGTGTTGGAAAACATAGCCATAGTCAAAGAAAATTAACCAAAATGAAAAAAGAAGACAATAGTTAATTCCCGGAAAAGCCAGAAGTCATATAAGAAAGGAAACATATATACTATAAACTATAATACACTGTAACACCACAATATATGATACATTATAATACTCTGGTTTGCAAAGCAAGGAAGAGTATTTCACAGTTATAACAACACTGCCGGTAGAGAGAAGAAAAGGAGAGGGTAATGGGATGGATAGAGGAGAATGCTAAAATCTTCACCTACTGTAATATAAATTCAATGTGTAAATGTGATGAAACAAGGAACATCTGTAGATATGTGGGCTAAATACCATAAAAAGAATCTAGAAATTTAAAGATTTTTAAAGATTTTCTTTATTAATTTATTTGAGTTATATACAGAGTGTGAGAGCTTGAACAGGGGGCAGAGGGAGAGGGAGAGGGAGAAGCAGGCTTCCCACTGAACAGGGAGTCTGATGTGGGGCTATATCCTAGGACCCTAGGAACATCACCTCAGCAGAAGGCAAACACTTAACCAACTGATCCACCCAGGTGCACCAGAATGTAAAAAATTTTAAACGGTTGCTTTTTTTCAGAATGGAAAAGGAAGCATGAAAAGAAGGGTAGGTGACTGGTATTTCTGGTTAAAAGACTTTTAGCATTAGCCACTGCACTTCCCTGTAGGAGGGTAATTTCTGTGTCCCTGCAGTATGGAGCAGGAGATGGGCAATGCAGACCCAGTGACTAAGGCCTACCTCCTCACAGACGCCCACCTCACCAAGAAACTTTTGAACTTTGTTTAGCAGTCACTTAACTATAAGCAGCTTCAGAGAGGAGCCGATGAAGCCACCAAAACCCTTAATAGAGACATCTCTGAATTCATTGCAATGGCTGCAGACGCTGAGCTCCTGGGGATAAGAATGTGTCCTACGTGTTTGTGCACTCCATGTAGGCTCTGGAGTGGGCCTGTGGGTTTCCAGGCCTGTCATTGCCTGTTTTGTCACCATCAAAGAAGGCTCATAGTGAAGCAGCAGATTCAGTCCATTCGGCAGTCACTGAAAGGTTCTTAGTCCAATCTGTGGCCTCTCCTCCACTTGTCACTGAGTCTACCCCCATGGGGTTGTGAATCATATTGTCTGTGTTACCATGCAGTGTCTCTGTCTACCTTCTCTTGTTATGTTATTGTACTAAATCTGGTTTTTGCATTTTTGTATTGCTTTTGTTTTGTTTTACAGGTTGTTATCCATATGTTACTCCCCTGCCCCACCCCCAATCTCCCATTCTACTCTCTCTCTGCCATCTTATCCTCCCTTTTGAAAACTGAACTAATGTTGAGAACAGCAGAAGCAGAGTGGTGACCCCATTCAGAGGCAAGGGAGAGCCAGGATAGAGATGTGGCTCCAGCTTTCAGGTGCTAACTTCCTGTTGTGTGTAGGGCATGACAAAATTCAATATCATGCATTTTGCATCCCTTGCGCCTGACTTACAAAATCATTCCCTCCCCCAGGGGATTATGTATCATTTGAGGAGCAAGCATGCACCCTGTGTGGTGGTTAGGTGTATGTCCAAATGTCATTGCTAATATATCCCTGCTATTTGCTTTGGTAAGATGATGTTATTGCCCTTCTTCTCTAACCCCCAACCATGCCCCTGAGGGTGGCAGGGCAGCCCCATACCAAAGAGATGCACTGCCTGGGTGAGTCTTGAAGGAGTCCAGAGTGGCAAGAAAAAAGAGGGTCAACTGATGCTGGAATGAAGAAGTCTGGGCAAGTCATGGAGACTGACTGGAAGCTAAAGCAGAGACACTGGAATCTAAGGAAACATCGTCTCTGATGATTGGAGAGGACTTCAATGGGTACTTAGTACCAACCCTAGAAGCCCTTACTCCTGTTTCCTGCCACAATGTGGGTCAGATATATGTATTATTTATCACGTCAGAAGTACAGTGCTAGTGTGTCATTCTTCTGAGCATTCTAATAAAGAAATCTATTCATATTCCAAAAAAAAGACTTCTAGCACTATTTGACTATTTAATTGAAAATACTGATAAACAGAAAAAGTTAAGTTTGGGTAAGAAAGATTTCTTTTATGCTCTTTAATACTGACATTTTCATATTACAAAATATATGCAAGCTCATTGAAAAAGACTTGGAAGATACATAATAGAGAAGAAAATTTAAAACTATCCATTCTTTATAGAGAATTTTGAATCTATATTGCTAACCTCTCTTTATTCCTCTGTGTATTATTTTACACAACAGAAACTATTATCTAATACAATTTATATCTTTTTTAGCCTGACATTTTATAATCAGAAGTTTTCATATGTTTAAATATTCTTCAGAAACATTTTTATTAGCTGCATAATAGTCCATCCGATGATAAAACAATTGAACTATTACCATATTTTCACACATTCTTTTTAGAATTCCCGGTTATTAATGAAGTTATTGTAAATATATTTGTTTATGATCTTTCCCAGGGCTTTATTATCTTTCCCTAGGAAGAATTCCTGGAAATAAATTGGCAGGCTGAATGGTAAAAAAAAAAACAAAAAAAAAAACATTTTTGAGACTTTTGGCACATGTTATTAAATTGCTCTCCAAAAAGTTTCTTCCAATTCTTATTCCCACCAGCAATATATGAGACTATCTCATTTCAATGCCACCCTGCTGACATTGGATTTTTCTCATTATAAAAAATAATTTAAAACTAAACCTAAAGTAAAATGGAGCAGTTTTCCCCGAGATCTTGGATTTTTTCAAATTTTTCAAAATCGGTGACAGGAAGATAAGCCTCTAAGGAAAGTCTCATAGAAAGGAAAAGATCCAAGCCATTTCTCCCACTGTTCATACCCTTTCTGTTATCTGTGTATAGAACAGATAGCTGGTGAGATAATTTAGAGGAAGGAAACAGAAACAAGAACTAAATCATGTTACTTCAGTATTTTCCTCAATATAAGAAAATGTTGTGCTGGTGGAGGTATTAGCTAACACTATGGTGGTCATCATTTTGCAATATGTAAGTATATCAAATCAACATATTGTGTTACACCTTAAATTTGTGTAATGTTAAATGTCAATTATCTCTCAATAAAGCTGGAAGGAGGAAGAAATTTGGGGGCTGTAAAGGCGTTTTGAATTGTGAAATTAAGTACTAAATACATTTCTAAAAACCAAGATTCTTTGTGAAAATTTTCCTAGAACTATCCACTGGGGTTAATGGCCAAGATTTGGGACTTGACCTTGCCAAGATTATAGGAACATGTCCTTTTGTGGAAGTAGGGGCCAATAAAATAAATAACAATGGCTAACATTTACTGAAGTCTTCCTAGACACCAGACACTTTAGTACCCACAGAGCAACTCTATTAGCTAACAATTATTCCAACTTTACAAATGAGGACATTGACAATCTCAGCAGCTAATTTGCCCAAGACCACAGAGCATATGTGATTTGAGGGCAAGTGCTCTTCACAATGGCACTGTCAGCTCAGAGTCCTAGGTCCTCACCTTGGCAAACAACCGTAAGTCAGGAAATAAGCTGAATAGCCTTTGTGCTTCTGAGCTACATGCTGAAAAAGTTCAAACACATCCACAGCCTTATCAGTTTGAAAATGGATCTCCAAGTTAGAGGCTTTTTTTTTTTACCATCACCATTATCCATCACCAGGATGTTTTTATATTTTATTGAATATATTTGACATAACATAGTATAGATAGATGTAAGGTGTACAATATGTTAATTTGATACACCTTACATCTACATCATGTTACACCTAACATGATTATCATTATAGTAATATTTATTTAGCACCTCCATCATAGTACATAATTATCCCATTATCTTTTCAGTAGTTGGAATAATTAGGTTCTAGTCTCTTAGGAAATTTGATTATAGTACAATATCGTTGTCTATATTCATTATACTGAGCATTAGATCTCCATGCCTTGTTTACCACTCATTGCAAGTTTGTACCTTTAAACAACATCTTTCTAATCTCCCCACCCCCCATCTCCTGGTAACCACCATTTTACTCTATAAGTTTGGCTTTTTTAGATTTCACATGTAAGTGAATCGTACGGTTCTTTGTCTGACTTATTTCACTTAGTGTAATGTACATAAAGTCCATCCACGCTGTCATAAATGGCAGGAAGTCCTCCTTTCTCCCGGCTGAATAATATTCCATCAATATATATATTCCACATCTTTATCCATTAACCCATTTATGGACATTTTAGGTTGCTTCCGTATCTTGGCTATTGTGAATGACACAGCAATAAACACAGGGATGTATATATCTCTTTGAAATACTGTTTTCATTTCCTTTGGATATATCCCAGTAGTGGAATTCCTGGATCATATAGTAGATGTATTTTGATTTTTTTAAGATTTATTTATTTATTTGAGAGAGAAAGAGCATGAGTATGAGTGGGGGAGGGGCAGAGGGCAAGGAGAGAGAACCCCAAGCAGATTTGGCTAAGCATGGAGCCTGATGCAGGGCTTGATCCCACAACTTATGAGATCACAACCTAAGCTGAAACCAAGAGTCAGATGCTTAACCAACTATACCACCCTGGTGCCCCCTGTATTTTGAGTTTTTTTGAGGAATCTTTGTATTATTTTCCATAGTGGTTGGACCAATCTACATTCATACCAACAATGTGTAAGTGTTCCCTTTTCACCACATCCTCACCAGTTTCTATTGCCTCTTGTCTTCTTGGTGATAGACTGTCCTTTTTTAAAAAAAGAAAAAAAAACTTTCCAGGGTAATAAGAGATACATAGTAAGTAAAGGGTGAGTAGGAGCATCCTGGTTGAGGAGAGGAGAACTAGGGTAACCAAGTGATAGCAGATGAGGATTTGCTCCATGCTGCTCACAAAGACAGAATCTGGACTGATAGGTGGAGTTGCAGGTAGGAAAAATTCAGCTCAATATATTTTAACCGGCTTCTGATTACATTTTAAAGAATTGTGCAATTAAAAGTTATTGTTAAGAAGAGCTCCTCAACAATGAAGCAGGCTCTCTCTTGAGATAATAAATAAAAATTAATTTCTGATAATTCTTTTGAGAAAGATTTACCTTCACACACTTGCACTGCACACGTCTTAAACCAATGTCAGTCTTGGAGAGTAACAAACATCATTTAATTTCTGTGACTGCCCAGCCTCTACTCTTAGATATCAAGCCACTACAACCAATAACTACTTCATCCTACATGCTCCCAAGACTTGTTACCACCCAAATGGGCATCATCCCTAATACATAGACCCAAGGACAAACTGTGTTCCAACTCTCTTCTCCCACATACCTGATATAACTTAGGATTTACACTTTTCTTTCTGTATCACCAATCATTTTATGCATGCAGAAAATTATAACAAACCCTCTTAGACCCTCTACCAGCATTTATCAAATCTTATTGTGCTATATTTTTATTATTTATTTGAGAGAGACCATGTGCATGAGGGGGGAGGAGGGGCTGAGGGAAAGGGAGAGAGAATCTTAAGCAAGCTCCACACACAGCACAGAGCTTGATGCAGAGCTCAGTCTCACAACCCTGAGATCATGACCTGAATTGAAATCAAGAGTCAATTTTCCCAGCACCATTTATTGAAGAGAGTGTCTTTCTTCCAGTGGATCGTCTTTCCTCCTTTATCGTATATTATTTGAGCATAAAGTTCAGGGTCCACTTCTGGGTTCTCTGTTCTGTTCCATTGATCTATGTGTCTGTTTTTGTGCCAGTACCACACTGTCTTGATGAACACAGCTTTGTAGTACAACCTGAAATCTGGCATTGTGATGCCCCCAGATATGGTTTTCTTTTTTAAAATTCCCCTGGCTGTTTGGGGTCTTTTCTGATTCCACACAAATCTTAAAATAATTTGTTCTAAGTCTCTGAAGAAAGTCCATGGTATTTTGATAGGGATTGCATTATATGTGTAAATTGCCCTGGGTAACATTGACGGGATGAGCACTGGGTGTTATTCTGTATGTTGGTAAATTGAACACCAATAAAAATTAATTTATAAAATTAAAAAAAAATAAATAAATACAAAAGAGAATTTTAGTAAAAGAAATCTTGGGAAGTAACAGCTATATCTCACAGTCTATTCTTTAAAATTAGTTAACTTGTTGGGGTGCCTGGGTGGCTTAATTGGTTAAGCGTCTACCTTTGGCTTAGATAGTAATCTTAGGATCCAGGGATGGAATCCTGAGTCAGGCTCCTTGCTCAGTGGGGAGTCTGCTTCTCCCTCTCCTCCCTGGCTCATGCTCTCTCTCGCTATCTCTGTCTCTCTCTCAAATAAATAAAATTTTAAAATAAAAAATAAAATAAAATAAAATAAAATAAAATAAAATAAAAAAGAAATCAAGAGTCAGAGGCTTAAATGACTGAGCTACTCAGGCATCCCTTATTATGCTATATTTCAAAAGAACACAAGTTACAGATAGAGCTAAAGCCTTCTGTGAACCTCTCCTTGTTTTCCTCTCTTCCCAGGACTAACCACCATCATGCATTTGGTATTCACTATCCCCTTGCATGTGTAACTATATATACACTTTTCACTTTATATTCATAGACATTAAATATCTGTATTAGCTTCTGAGTGCTGCTGTAATAGCACCGTATTT
This sequence comes from Nyctereutes procyonoides, assembly GCF_905146905.1. NCBI lineage: Eukaryota > Metazoa > Chordata > Mammalia > Carnivora > Canidae > Nyctereutes > Nyctereutes procyonoides. Next base: position 34,397,795 of record NW_026575042.1, read on the forward strand.
TACAGATATCCCCTGCTTTTTTATGGCACTTAGCTTTTACAGCAGAAAGTAGTGCTCAGTGTTTGTTTTGCAATGAGCCATTATAGAGGCAAGGTGAACCCCAAGCAGGCAGAGTGACACCATCAACCTCCCTCCCTGGGAACTACACTCAGCATCTCAGCATCAAGCTGCTGTGGCTCTAAACTGTATCTGTGAGCATCTATTCTTTATCTCCACTTATTTTGCGTCTCTGTTAGCAAGATATGTCCTAAATATAAGAAAAGCCTAAAAAAGGTTATTTTGAGTGTCCACAAATGCTCAAAGTATTTTCCATTTAAATTAATGGTACCCTTTGCTTTATGCCCTTTTGGTTTCCAAAAAATTCCATGGGAAAGCTCTAATTTCTCATAGTTGAGGAAACCTGTGTCATAAACTTGGTGGCTTAAAATAACAGAACTTTTATTCTCACAGGTCTGGAGGCTTAAGGTCCAAATCAAGGTGTTGGCAGAGCTACACTCCCTCCAATCCCTTTTACAAAGGATCTTTCTTCAACTCTTTCAGTTTCTGGTAATCCCAGGTGTTCCTTGATTTGCGGTAGCTTAAATTCAGTCTCTGCCTTCTTGGCATTCTTTCTGGTGTCTCTGCCTTTTCTTATGAAGACATCAGTCTTATCGGATTAGGGCTCACCCTAATGACCTTATCCTAACTTAACTAATTATATTTGCCAAAATCCTATTTCCAAATAAGGCCATAGGCTGAGAATCAGAGGTTGGCACTTCAACAAATCTTTTTGGGAGACACAATTCAACCCATAACAATATCTATGAACAATACCTGGAATTGATTGGTTGTTTCAAAACTTACATAAATGACATTATTCTGCAACTGACTTTTTTCCTTTTACTTACAATTCTGAGATTAATTTGTCTCTGTAGTTGCAACTGTGATTTGTTCATTTTATTTTTTTTGTAAAACTTGATTTTTATTATAAAATGTTTATTTTAGAAGCTTTAGGTAATAAAGATAAGCATATAATAAAAAAATTCTATTACATAAGCAGCCACTATTTATAAATTGTTTTGTTAGCATTTTTCATGTAATTTTTATGATTATTTTAACAGAAGTATAGCATAGTATTCCATCATATGAACGTACCACAATTATGTATTCATTCTCCTTTTGTGGGCATTTTTGTTGCTTCTGTTATATCATGATTACAAAAGGTACTACAATAAACTTCTTTATACATGTTGTTTGTGCATCTGTGCGCCTATTTGTCTAAGGTATAAATACAAAGGGAGAGATAGAGAATCTTAAGCAAAATCCACACCCAGCACAGAGTTCGATGTTTGTCTAATATATAAATATGGGAATGTGGGGACTAGATTTTTAGGATTTGTGCATCTTCAGTCTTTAGAAAGTATTGCCAAACTACTGTCCAAAACCAGTAATAACAAATACCCACCAGATCTATTCTAAAATTCACATTCACTGTCCTTGCTAATATTTGGTATGGTCCTATTTTTTAATTTTTTGTCTGGTTTAATTGTTTGGCTGGTATGAAATCATTAATTACTTTAATTTTCATTTTCCTGATTCCTAATTGGTTGAATAATGACGCATGTCTAATAGCCATTAAGCTTTTCCTTTTCTGTGAATTGCTTATTTATATACTTAAGCTCGTTTGTTTTCTCTTGCTAGTTTACTGGAACTTTTAACATATTTTTGATCCTAGCTGGTTGTAAGTTTTACAACTCTCCCTCAATGTGTGACTTGTCTTTTTTCCTTATACTAACACCTTTTGAAAATTTTAGTATGGTCAAACTGATGAATCTCTTTATGATTTGTGTATTTGATATGCTGATTTATAAGTACATTTTTCTATATCTACTTTAACATTTTCAAATAATTCAAATAGTTAAAGCTGCTTTTCGTCTGGATTCACCAATTATCAACATTTTGTTGCCTGTGCTCTCTTATAATCTTCCTCTCTATATATAATTACTCTATTGTATTTAATATAATCAAATTGTTTTATATTACATATTACCCTAAGTAGAAAGTAATATAATTATCTGTGTTAATTATGTAAGTACAATTCACATTACATAATTACATTAATCACTATATATTACTTTAATTAGTATGTGTTAATATATTTTTTCTAAATCATTTGAAAGAAAATTGCAGATATCATGCTTCTTTAACACTTCACTGTATATTTCCCAAGAACAAAGACATTCACTTATATCACCACAGTATAATTGTCAAAATCAGGAATTTTAACATTGATGTAAAATCTATAGGTCATATTCAAATTTTATCTGCTTTTATAATATTGTAAGTTTTGAAAAATGTTCTGGTATATGATCTAGTTCAGGATCATATATTACATTTAATTTTAGGTCTATTTAGTTTCATTTAAACACTTCAGCACCCTTTATGCATCTTTACTGACATTGACTTTTTTTTTTTTTTGGTACATAAGTCATCTGTTTTATAGAATGTCTCTTAACTATCTGATATTTTCTCATGATTAGATTCCGAGTATGGCAGGGGTGCTTGGGTGGCTCAGTTAGTCAAGTGGCTCATTGTGATTTCAGGTCAGGTCATGATCTTAGGGTCTTGAGATCAAGCCCTGTATCAGGCTCTGCACTCAGTATGCAGTCTGCTTGAGATTCTCTCTCTCTCCCTCTCCCTCTGCCCTTCCCCCACTCATGAATGCTCTCCCTCCCTCTCAAATAAATAAATAAATAAATAAATAAATAAATAAATAAATCTATCTATCTATCTATCTATCTTTAGGTTCAGGCTATGGCAAAAATGATATATAACTCTATCTTTTTTTTTTTTGCTTTTCTCTTTTAGCTTTATAACCAACATCTCTTTTTTATATATGGTATGAGGTAGAGATGTATTATTTTTCCACATGGATAACTATAATTATTAATCAAATAGTGGATTATTTCCCAAAATATTTGTAATAATAATACAATTTCTGCCATATATCAATTTTTCATATGTACACAGTACTATTTCTAGGATTTCTATCCTGTTCTATTGATTTATTTGCTCATCCATGTGCCAATATTGCCTTATCTTAATTATTATAGCTTTGTAATAGGGTAAGATAACCTGCTCTGTTCTTTCTTCACTTCAAAATTATCTTGGCAACTATTGACGTTTTGTAAAATTTCACCCAAACACACACATAGACATCTGATGAAGTATTTATCTGATTGAATTAATACATTAATTTCAGGACAAATGCCATCTTTAGAACTAAATATTTCCATTAATAGACTGAACATGATTTGTCTTTTTGTTTAGACCCTTTTGGGTAAATTTGATAATGCTATACAGAGGCCCTATGCGTATTTTGTTGCATAAATTCAGAATTATTTTCTAGGTTATATTTTATTTCTAGATGTTACAATATTTAAAATCCATTTTGTATTTTTGTTACTGACAAATAAGAACCACAAATAATTTGTGTGTACTGATCTTATATCCAACAACTTTACTAAACTTTCAAGTCAAAAAGTTTGCAAGTTTATGGATTTTGAATGTAGATAATCATCCTGCCTGCAAAGATTTCCGTTATACTGTGGGATAAAAGCATCTTTGTATATTTAAAGGAAATTTGTCTAACTCTTCACTATGAAGAATGTTTCTATGCTTTAATTTCTTTGAAATTCTTGCTTTGATGTTTGAAGACTTTGTTTTTATTGTAAGTGACCTCAAAATCCCTATCAATGAGCATACATGCTATATTATGTTCCTTAACCCCACATTCTGCTCCTCTTCTGCCCCATTTCTCAATTCTCTTGACAGTAAATTCTGCAAAAAGTTGTCTATATCACTATTTCTATTGGTTCTTTACATAGATTTTCTTGAATTCATTTCAATCATGCTTTTATCTTGCCACTCCACTGAAATTGCTGCTGTCAATATCACTAGTAATCTCTACCTGGCCAAATGAAACTTAGGTCTCAACCTCTCAGTGGCATTTGACACCTTCTGCCACTTGGCTTCAGAGATACCACATCTCTTGTTCTTTCTCTCTTCTCACCGTCCCCTCCTTATTTTCCTTTGCTAGATCCTTCCCCTTTTACTCAAAATTATGGATGTGTGAGCTCAGTACTCATCACTATCTATTCTTACATCCTTTGAAGGTAATTTCAGCCTGTCTCCTGACTTTAAGAACCAGTTCTATGCCAGTGAGTCTTGAGTATATATCTCCAGCTGAACTGTTCCTCTAAACTCCAGACTTACATAACTACCAGCCTACTTGACATCTTTGCTAGGATGTCTAATAGTAATTCTTATCTAAAATGCAGAAATCAAGCCCTTGACTTCTTACCAACCTCTCCCAGCAACATTCCCAATCTCAGGAAATAATATTATTCCCTGACTGGAGTTCTCCTTGATCTCGATTCCAACTCTTTTTTTTTTTTTCCACAATCCACACACAACCTGTTGGGAAATCTTGTTGGTTATAGTTTAAAAGATATTTGTATAAAATCACATACTAACATATAGATGTGACCCAGCAGCCAGTAAAAGGGAGACAAGCCACCTCTAGATAGTAAGGGGCTGCTGTTATAAGAAGAGAAAACTAGCTCTGGTTAAGTAGATAACTCTGTGTCTTATAACTAGAGGATCTGGTAGGTATCATGCTTTTTCCTGATGTGTTCTCAAAAACTGTGTGCCAAAATTCTTTGTGCATGAGACAGACTAAATACCATACAAGCAGAGGTGCTTGCTAAGGATTACAGGAATCACAGTGCAGATTTCCTGCCAAGATTGTCTATTAAGCTTATATAAGAGAACCCCCACAAGTACAGATAGACATATAAAAATTTTTTGTTAAAAATAACTTTGAATTACATAGCCAAGTTTGAAAGAAAGAAGAGGAAATTTCTGCAAATCACAAATAAGATTAAAATTGGAGTCCATGTTCATTTTGGGGTCTGGGATTTGGGCTTGCCTGGAGAAAAGAGTTTAGACCCAGGGCCTCAGAAAAGAGCTTTCCTGTCCTTGAAAAGAGACCCTCTTCCCAGGATCCCAAGATCCTGCCCTAAGCAAGAGCCCCTAAGAAGGATGGCTCATAATAGCTCTCATTCATCACCTAATTTTTCATTCATAACCAAAATCTAGCAGACCAATGAGGAAAACAATTGCCTGCATGAGAAAGGACCAAGATAACAAATCTGAACTGGTCCAGGGAAAACAGAAACAACTCAGAGAACAGTAGAAGGCTTTTAAAAAACCCCAGTGAATTTCCTTAGAAAGATTCCAGAAGATGCTGCAACTGCAAAGTAAGTTTAGGCTGCTAGAATGAAGGAGCAACTAGGAAACAAGAAAGAAATCTTGGGAATTAAAAATATGATTGTGTAAATTAAAAGTGCTGTAAAATAGCTGAAAGAAAAAGAAATCCGTAAAGTTAAGCAAAAGACAGAAATGGAGAGCATGAGGGAAAAGTCTACAGAAACTATTTTTATAATTTATATTGCATAACATCTGACATATATGAAAGAATACGTGTAACATAAGATGTAAGTTACAATAATCGCATTAACACCAGTGAGCCCAACTCCAGCAGAGCATCACCAGTCTGCTTATTCCTGCTCTGCTCCCACTACCTACCTCCCAATCAGAGCTAAATGCAATTGTGAATTTTGTGTTATGACTTTGTTTTTGAAATTTTACTTTTTGTACATATGAATGTATCCTTAAACAATAGTTTTACTTGTCTTTAAACCTAATAAAATGACATTATACTGACAGGTTGGTAGGGAGGGATAGATAAACATAAGGCTAGATTGAGAGGCAGCACAGTGATTAAAGGCAGGATTCTCATTTATTTCATGCCCTATCACTTCCAAACTGGTAAAGCCACACAAGTTGCTTACTTCTTAGAGACTCAGCTTCCTCATCTGCAAAATGGAGATAATAATATCACCTTCAGAGGGTTGTCATGACGATTGAATGAAGCAATACATATACAATGCTTAGAATGAGTCTGGCGCAGAGTAACTGCTATGCGATTATTTACCATCATCATTATTGTACTGTACTTTGTTTTCTGTGACTTTTTTCCACTCAATTTTAGGTCTGAAGATTTATCAATTTTGTTGCATGTAACTATAGTTCATTGTTTCCTTCTACTGCATAACATTATTATCATTAAAATATGCTGTATTTTACTTTTCATTCTCCTGTCGGTCTACATTTGGGTTGTTTAACTTTTTTGCTACTAAAATCTCTAGTGCTATAAGCACTCTTATGCCTGTTTCCTGGTGCATGAATGCAAAAATCTCTCTAGAATATACATTCTTATGCCCAGGTGTGGAACTGCTAGGTCATAGCATGTAAGAATGTGCAACTTTATATGATAAAACCAAATCATTAAATTGTTTTCTTAAATGATAAACATTCTGCAGGATATAAAACTTTCCATTGAGTTACATAGATCCTTGGTATGGTCAGAATTCCTAATATTTTCCTCTTCAATAGGAGTAAAATGATACTTCACTATCTTAATTTACATTTCTATACCTTTGAATGAAGTTGAGTATCTTTCAATATATTCAACATTTATGTTTCCTATATAAAATCCAGCTTATGTGATTTGCTTATTTTTCTATTAGGTTTTAGCTTACTAATCTTATTAACTTGTAAGAGTTCTTTATATATTCTAGATGATGACACTTAGTCAATAGTTTGCTATGTGACTATCTTTTCTAAGTTTGGGGCTAATCTTTTCATTTTATTGATAATGTGGTTTGATAAAAAAGAGGCTCTCAAAGTTAAAACGATCAACTTTATCAATTTTTTAGTTAGCATTTTCTCTATCTTGAGGTAAAAACACATCTCCTGTATTTCTGATAAATATGTTTCAAAGTTCTGCTACCACATCAGGGACTTCAAATATATATATATTGAATATATATATATTCAAATATATATATTACACTATATATATATAGTGTAATTTAGAGATCTAATTCCATTTTCTCCAAATTCTTTGTGAAGATATATCTTATCATTTATGTTATATTTCTGTCTCCTCTCTCCATTGATTTGTAATAGGGCTGCTGTAATAAATTAATCACTCAGTGGCTTAAAATGACAGAAATCTATTGTTTCACAGTTTTGGAAAACAGAAGTCAGAAATCAAGATGTCAACAGGGTTGGTTCCTCCCAGAGGCTCTGTGGAAGAGATCATTCTTTGCCTCTCTCCTAGCTTGTGGTGGTTGCCCACAATCCTTGGTGTTCCTTGGCTTGTAGATGCATCACTCCAATCTCTGTCTCCATCTCACACTTCACACTGTCGTCTCCTCTCCTTGAAAGGGCACCAGTATTAGAGTTAGGGGCCCAGCTCTCTAGATCTTTAATTGTATCTGCAAAGACCTTATTTCCAAATCAGGTCATATTCTAGGGTTTTAGGTAGAACATGAATTTTGGAGGGTATACTAGTCAACCTACTATCATGTGTCAATATCAAGATTCCACATAATTAAATGTCTAGTTCTGGGCCCTATCTTAAGTTCCATTCATCTGTTTTTCAATCCTTGAACCATTACCACACTATCTTAATTGTAGATACTTTAATACTTTTTTTAAAGACTTTATTTATTTATTAGAAACAGAGAGAGAGAGAGAGAGAGAGGCATAGACACAGGCAGAGGGAGAAGCAGGCTCCATGCAGGGAGCCTGAGGTGGGACTCCATCCAAGGTCTCCAGGATCATGCCCTGGCCTGAAGGTGGCGCTAAACCACTAAGCCACCGGGCTGCCTTAATACTTTTATAATAATTATTGATATCTGAAAAACAAGTCCTACCTCCTCTTACTTTTAGAGTGTTTTGGCTACTCATGGCTACTCTTGGGTCTTTGTTCATCTATATAAATTTATGCATCAGCTTGTCAAATTCCTTCAAAAATCCTGTTCATATTTTTATTGAAACTATGCTGAATCTATGGAAAATTGGGGAGAAACTGACATGTTTACATTATTGGGTCCTCCAGTTCATAAATACAATGTTATCTTTCCCTTTGTTTCAGCTTCCTTTAGTATTTTTTGATAATGTGTTATACTTTCTTGCTATCTTTTTTCAATGAGCTTTCCATTTTGGAATAACTTTAGATTCACAGAAAAGTAGCAAAAATAATATAAAAGATCTAGGTCTACCATTCACATGGCTTCTCCTAAGGTTATCATTTTACATATATCTTTTGTTAGATTTATTCATAACATATATTATGTTGCTGTTATAAATGGTGAAACATAATCCACAAGGTTCAGCAACCAAATAATAAGAATCTCCAAAAATGAAAACAGAAGGGAAGAAATTATCAAAGAATAAAATTTCTAAACACTGGAGAGGCAACAACCTTTAAACTGAAAGAGCACACTCAGCCCTGAGCAAAATGAATGAAAAGTAGAATTTCACCTAGGCCTTTCCTTGTGAAATTTCAGAACACCAAGGAAAAAAGATCTTAAAAGCTGCGTAAGGTTGTTTACTTTAAAATATGTTATCCTGGAGAGCAGCTACTACGTGTAACTCAGAATCTCTGAGTTGAGTTTATCCTTCTAAAAACACAATCTCCTTTTATGCCTTCAGTAGTTCTGAAGTGTTCTCACGTATGTCTTGCATATTTCCTACAAGTTTATCCCTAGGTGGTTTATACTTTTATTGTTATTTACATTACAAACTGAATTTTTTTTCATATTTTCTGATTACCATTGGCATAGGAAAACTATTGATTTTTGTTTTCATTTATCCATATATGGTCACTTACTAAATTTTAGTATTTCAATAAATCTTAGATAACCCTTAATGTTTTCCTATTAGATAATTACATAATCTGCAAACAATGACAATTTTTGTCTTTCTAGCTCACTTGCTGCTTTTTCTTTTCTTATTACTCTGGCTGGAACATTCCCAAAAAATCTAATAGCAATGGTAGTGAGTACACTTGTTTCTGTTTTTTTACCTGTAGTATTGCACTCTTAAAGTGCTTTTAGTTTCAGAAAGAGTCCCTATAATCCTATAGAAGAAACAGATAAATCTTAACATATCTTTGGCATTAATTGAAATGCTCTGTTTAACCTTTTAATTTAATTAATTTAATCAAAATATTCCAACTCCTGAATCATCTTTATGCTTCTGGTGCAAATCCTACTTAGCTAAGATGTGCTATGGACTCATTTATGTCCTCCCCAAATTCCTAAATTGAAGCTCTAACCTCCATTGTGATGGTATTGGAAGATGATCCCTTTGGGAGTTAACTAGGTTTAGATGAGATTCTTAGGGTGGGGCCTTCATAAAGGGATCAGTGCCCTTATAAGAAGGAACACCATGGAGCTTGCTCTCTTACCTTCCTTGCCATCTGAAGACATAACAAGAAGGTGGTCGTCTATAAGATGGGAAGAGAGCTCTCACCAGCAACAGATCATGGTAGCACCTTGATTTTGAACTTTAAGCTTCTAAAAATGAGAGAAAATTTTTTTGTTATTTAATTCACCTAGTCTCTGGTATTTTGTTGAGGCAACCCTGGCTAAGAACTCTGGCTGACTACCTCGAACTGGGACATCAGTCTTTTCTCACCATCAGACTCTAACTAAAATATTGGTTCTTGGGCCTCAAACTTGCCAAGTTTTGGAATGGAACTTACACTATCAGCTGTCCTGGTTCTCTGTCCTCAGACTCAGACTGGATCTACACCAGGTCTCCTGGGACTTTAGTTTGCTACTGCAATTCTTGGGACCTATCAACCTCCATGACTATGGGAGCCAATCCCTTATGATAAATGTGTGTCTGTGTGTCCTATTGGTTCTGTTTCTATGAAAAATGCTGACTCCTATAAGATGTATTACCTTTTTAATACATTCCTGAATTTATTTGCCAGTAGTTTATTTATATTCAGTTAAATATTATTGTTCCTCAGTTTTTGTAGATATGTGTACCACTTTTACCATTAAACTTTGACATCGGGTTCATGACAAACTTGTAAAATGAATTGGAAATTTCACCCTTTTTTCTATGCTTGGGCAGTTTAAATAGCAAAGAAAATAGTATACGTTTCTTGTAAGTGTATTGAAATTTTCTTTAAAAATCATCTGGTCCTAGGGACACATGGGTGGTTCAGTTGGTTAAGTTTCCTACTTTTGGTTTCAGCTCAGGTCATGATCTAAAGAGACATGAGATCGAGCCCCATGCCAGGGTCCTCACTCAGAGGGGAGTCTGCTTAAAGATTCTCTCCCTCTGCCCCTACCCCCTCCTCTCCCTCCCTCTCCTTCTAAAATCAATCAATCAATCTTTTTTAAAAAATCATCTGGGTGGCACAGTAGTTAAGCATCCAACTCTTGGTTTTGGCTCAGGTCATGAGATTGAGCCCTGTGTCAGGCTCTGCACTCAGAGGAGAGTCTGTTTCAGATTCTCTCACCCTCTACGCCTCCCTCCTGTTCTCTCTCTCTCTCTCTCTCTCAAATAAATAAATAAATCTTTAAAAAAGAAATCATCTGAACTTAGCATGCTTATTTTGGAAAATTCTGTGACAGTTTTTAAAATTATTATTTCTTCCACTCAGATTTTCATCTTCTTTGAATCAATTTTTATTTATTTCCCCAGAAAATCATCCATTTTATCCAGAAGTTTTATTAGGATCATGTTTTACATGGTGTTTTCTTTAAAATTTTTTAATCTCCTCTTTTTAGATGGTGATATTTCCTAAGATCATGTATTTATGTGATCCTTTCTCTCTACTAACCTTATCACAGGTTTGTGTATCTGGTTAAATTCGTATAACTGGTGGAGTTTATAGAAATTCATATTTTGAATAAAATTAATTTTTGCCTTTTTTTCTAATTTTGGGGGGCTGCAGTTTGAAGTACGGTTGACATACAATGTTGTATTAGTTTCAAATGTATAACATAGTGAATTGATAATTCTATACATTACTCTACGCTTACTATAAGTGAAATCACCATCCATCACCATACAACATTATAACAATATTATTTGCTGTATTCCCTATGCTGTACTTTCCACCTCTGTGAGTTTGTACCTCTTAACCCCCTTCACTCATTTGCCTATATCCTCCCTACCCACCTACCCTCTGGCAACCACCAGTTTGCTCTCTGTATTTAAGAGTCTGTTTGCTTTTTGCTTGTTTGTTCTTATGTTTTTTAGATTCCACATATATGTGAAATCACATATTTGTTTTTTCTGATTTATTTCACTTAGATTAATACCTTTTAAGTCCATCCATGTTGTTGCAAATGGCAAAATCTCATGCTTTTTATGGCTGAGTAATATTCCATTATATACATGTATATGCTACATCTTATTTATCCATTCATCTATGGATGTACATTTGGGTTGCTCTCACATCTTGGCTATTGTAAATAATGCTGCAGTAAATACAATATTGTATATATCTTTGCATTTTCATTTGGGTAAAGAACAAGTAGTGGAATTACTGTATCATATGGTATTTCTATTTTTAATTCTTTTTAAATTTTCTATTTAAGATTTATTTGTTTTTGTTTGACAAATAGCACAAGCAGGGGGAGTGGTAGGCAGCTGGAGAGGGAGGACCAAGTTCCCCACTGAGCAAGGAGCCTGACATTGGGCTCTATCCCAGGACCCCGGGATCATGATCTGAGCCAAAGGCAGACACTTAACTGACTGAGCCACCCAGGCACCCCTCTATTTTTAATTTTTGAGGAAACTCCTTACTGTTTTCCACAGTGGTTGCACCAATTTTTGTTCCCATCAACAGTGCACAACAGTTCCCTTTTCTCCTTGCTTACCAACACTTGCTATTTCTTGTCTTTTTTGATACTAGCCATACTAACGGATGTGAAGTGATATCTCACTGTGGTTTTGATTTGCATTTCCCTGATGATCTGTGATGTTGAGCATCTTTTCATATCTGTTAGCCATCTGGATGTCTTCCTTGGAAAATTGTCTATTCAGGTCCTCTGCCCATATTTTAATTGGATTGTTTGTGGGGTTTTTTGATGTTGAGATCTTTATATATTTTGGATATTAATCCCTTATCACATATGTCATTTACAACTATCTTCTCCCGACTCCTAACTCTGGGAAACAAACTAGGGGTGGTGGAAGGGGAGGTGGGCGGGGGGTGGGGGTGACAGGGTGACGGGCACTGAGGGGGGCACTTGATGGGATGAGCACTGGGTGTTATTCTATATGTTGGCAAATTGAACACCAATAAAAAATAAATTTATATAAAAAAAACTATCTTCTCCCATTCAGTTAGATTGCCTTTTTGTTTGGTTGATGATTTGCTTTTCTGTGCCCAAGCTTTTTATTTTGGTGTAGTCCCAATAGTTTATTTTTGTTTCTCTTGCCTGAGGAGACACATTCATAAATACATTGCCAAGACCAATGTCTGAGAGATTACTGCCTATGTTTTCTTTTGGAAGTTTTATGGTTTTTTTTTTTTTAATTTTATTTTTTTTTCATTTATTTATGATAGCTACAGAGAGAGAGAGAGGCAGAGACACAGGCAGAGGGAGAAGCAGGCTCCATGCACCCGGGAGCCCGACGTGGGATTCGATCCCGGGTCTCCAGGATCGCGCCCTGGGCCAAAGGCAGGCGCCAAACCGCTGCGCCACCCAGGGATCCCCTATGGTTTTTTTTTTATTTAAATTCAATTTGCCATCATATAGCCACTATGTCCCTCACCAGATGAATGGATATTGTTTCAGGTGTTACATTTATATCTTTAATTATGTTGAGTTTATTTTTATGCATGGTGTCAGAAAGTGGCTCAATTTCATTCATTTCCATGTGGATATCTAGTTTCCCCAACACCATTTTTTCTTTTTTCTATTCTTCATGATTTATTCTGGTATTTAGGATTTCAAATGAGAAGCCCAATGATTTTATTTTCCTTTTTATGTATTTTTTTCTGACTATATATTTGAGGGGGGATTTTCATTCCTGAAATTTAAAAATTTCACCAGAACTTTCAATTATAAAAAATACTTTTTAAAAAAAAAGATGTTATGTATTTATTCATGAGAAACACAGAGGCAGAGACACAGACAGAGGGAGAAAGTGGCTCCCTGCAGGGAGTCCAATGCAGGACTCAATCCCTGGACCCGGATCATGCCCTGAGCTGAAGGCAGACTCTCAACCGCTGAGCCACCTAGGCATCCCATATAAAAAAGATTTCAAATTGTTGTGTTTTTTTTATAAACATAATGCTCTCTCTAATCTCATTACAATTTAAGATTTTCTTATATTTGCTCCTATATCTTGGTTCTAATCAGTATCAAAATGTACTTCTGCCCTTATTGCCTTTTTCTGTGATTCTAAGTCTTTTCATAACTTTAGTGACTGTCCATTCTCATGGGGAAGGAAAGTTTATGTTTGATCCAGTATTGTGAGTTCAAATGGGCTCTGTCACAGCTCCAGAATAACTTGTTTCTATATTTTAGTCTCAGACATTGTGAACATTTTTATTTTTTAGACTTTCATTATAACATTGAAGGAACAGTTGGCCATAAAAAGCATGGTGAAAGCTGCTTCTCCAGGGGTTTCTTTGCCATATGGTACAGAGTGGTCATCCAAAGACCCATAAAAGTTATCTCCAGTGTCATGATTGAAGTTCTCAGGACTCTACTGGTCCCTGCAGAAATCAACTTGCACTATTTACCATGCCACCCATACCAGCAGGTGGCTAGGGATGCGTCCCATTGTCAATAGCTTAGAAAATATCCTCATTCATCTATGAAATATTTTATGAGCACCCACAATGTAGAAGTTACTGGGCTAGACAATGAGATAGAGCAGAGATTAAGAGACATGGTACCAGCCCTTTCAGTAGAGACAGACACAAATAATTATTCAGCCCATTTTTTTATTAAATACATATATTTAAATGTACAAATACATATATTTAATTCTGGAGCTTATAGGAGAGTTCTTGGATGAGGACATAAATTTATGAGTCATAGAGAATCAAGTTTATGGGAGTGGATGCTATTACCTAAGTGGAGAGTACCAAATGAAAAATAAGGTAGCTAGAACCAAGATTTAAGGAATATTAACCTTTAAAAGTATGATAGAGAAGAGTAAATTGGAAACTAAGAAGAACCAATAAGAGAAAACTTTAAAAAATATGTTTAAACTAAAAAAATGCCTGAGTTAGGCATTGTTATTTGCTTTCTCAATACTTATTCCCTAATTATTCCTTGCTAATAAAGCTCATCTTGGTTTGAGACAACTATGTTCCCAGTCCCAAGTGGGATACTCAATTTTTCAATCTCCCTTGTTCATGGGACTAGCCATGTACCACATTTCTGACCAATAACAATGAAATTTCCTGTAAGTTTTTTGAAAAGCTTTTTTTCCGAAAGAAAAGAAAGGAAAGAGAGAGAGAGAGAGAGAGAGAGAGAAAGAAAGAAAGAAAGAAAGAAAGAAAGAAAGAAAGAAAGAAAGAAAGAAAGAAAGAAAGAAAGAAAGAAAAAGAAAGGAAAAAAAGAAAAGAAGGCAGCCCTGGTGGCTGAGCGGTTTAGCGCCGCCGTCAGCCCAGGCGGTGATCCCAGGGTCTTGGGATCGAGTTCTGTGTCGGGCTCCCTGCATGGAGCCTGCCTCTCCCGCTGCCTGTGTCTCTGCCTCTCTCGCTCTGCCTCTCTGTGTCTCTCATGAATAAATAAATAAAATCTTAAAAAAAAAGAAAGAAAGGATTGATTGATTTGACAGAGAAAGAGAGAGAGAGAACACAAAAGTACGTGGAGCAGCACACAGAGGGAGGAGGAGAAACAGGCTCCCTGCTGAGAAGAAAGCCCAAGATGGGTCTCCTATCCAGGACCCTGTCATCATGACCTGAGCTAAAGGCAGATGCTTAACCGACTGAGCCACCCAGATGCCCCTTGAAAAGCTTTGTATTCTGATTTTTGAAAGAGGGAAAGGGGCTTCAGATACTGTTGGTGCTATTCTTTGTCCTTCTCTGCTTTGAAGATAGACTAGCTCTCTGATCTTCACCAACTACCTTGCTACTATGAGGTAGGTAATATGCATGGAAATAAGTCAACTTGCTGAAACTAGGAAGGTTTGGATATGTTCCCAGTGGGATTATTTAGTAGCATAACAAATGCTAACAACCATTCACCTCCAACTTTATTATTAGATGAGAAGATAGAAGTTATTTTTGTTCTATACTTGCAATTGAACTTTTCTATACTTGAATGCATTTCTAATTAACGAAATTTCTATCTTAAACATAAAGTAGTTTCTTCACTTTAATTGTACTAACTGTGGAAAAGTAGAAAAAAATAAAGTCTATGTAATTCTGAAATACTTTTTCTATGTATTGCCCAGTTCATTATAAAGAATGAAAGAATAGCAGAGAGCAAGACAAAAACAATCCTTCTGTTTTCATCTGATTTTCCTTGATCATGAAAAGGAAAACCAGTTGCTTTTCATTGTTGTTTTTTGTTTTGTTTTGTTTTGTTTTTAGTTTTGCTGCCAAATGTCCAAACCTTAGTCTCTTAACTAAATGTGTATGTCCATAGATGCTGGACCAAAAGAGAGTTTTCTTTGTTTTCTGAAAAGTGGAAGAAATGGAGAGAAAAAAACATCAAGTCTTACTTAACTTAAAGATAGCATAAACCACATATGCCTGACTAGAAGCATGAACTTTTGGTAGAAACACAATAGAAAACCTATGATTTTCTAACCATACACACCAGACCAAGGACAATTAAAGTCAAACTTCTTCATGTCTGATTTTCCCCAGAAGTACTCTCGACTCTGTCCCCAAGACTTGCCCTAAAAATAAATTGTTGCAATCCCTATTTTATTTTATTTTATTTTTGCAGTTTTATACCTTTATTTGACAATCAGTGATTAGTTCTCATCCACATTAACAGTCTGTAGATTTTTGAAAGTGGTGACGGGTACGTAGGTAACCAGCGTGTAGAGCTTGTTTGGTGAATCTTCATCCTCGTTACGTTTTCTGGACAACCGCACACGGATACGATATGGAACATTCCTTATTCCTTTGGCCCAGACAGCTTTGTTGAGCCTGGTGTCAATGCGCACATCTGGAGTTCCCATCTCCTTCATGGCAAATTTCCGGATCTCTTTGAGTGCCCGAGGGGCGCGCTTCTTGAAACCCACTCCATGGATACGTTTGTGAATGTTGATGGTGTATTCTCTGGTCACTACCTCGTTGATGGCAGAACGGCCCTTCTTCTTCTCGCCACCCTTCTTTGCGGGAGCCATTCTGCCGGGCCCTAGTTGGAAAGGATGCAATCCCTATTTTAGACTAAGGATCTCATTTGACCCTTATCTTCATTTAGAACCTTTTCTTAAGTTCTTACCACTTCTCAGGCACCATACTGACATTGAGGATATGGTGTCAAAAAAGATATGAGTAATAATGTAAAGATCAGTGCTAGAGGAAAAAATCAATGGGAAATAAATCTGAAAGTGAAAGAAAACATAAATCCTGCTCCTAAAGACCCTAAATAGACAAAAGAAATCAATAATTATAGTTTAATGAGACAAATGATATGACGGAGGTCTGTGAGCACTACAGCAGTGGTTCTAAAATTTTGCCTCCCATTTGAATCACCTAGAGGGTTTTTAAAAGTTCCAATGCCCAAGCCATACTAATGAGACTTCCTAAGGCTGAGATCCAGTCATTAGCATTTTTTCTTTTTCTTAACTCCTTAGATGATTCCAATATGTACCTAAATTTGAGGGCCAGTGCCCTAGTGGCAATTTTAGCAAAATCAGTAACAAGACTGAGGTGTTCTAGAAACATTATTTTAAATTAATATAAAATTTGTGTCCAATGCAATAAGACATGAATATTTGAAATTATTTAGAACTGATATCACTATCAACTATAAAAGCAAAGAAAAGTGATAAACTATTAAAATTAGCATGATGGCTTACCTAAGCAGTCAGATACAAGAATCAGAGAAATTGGAACTTATATACTATTAGGAGGAATATAAATGGTACAGCTGGCTTTGCAAAAAACAATCTGGTAGTTCCTTAAATGATTAAATATAGAGTTTCCATATGATCCAATAATTCCATTTACAGACATATACCCAAAATGAAATAAAAACACACATCCGCACAATAACTTATACGTGAATTGTTCATAGCAGCACTGTTCATAACCAAAAAATAGAAATAACCCAAATGTCTGTTAACTGATAAACTGAGAAATAAAATGTGGTATATCCATAAATAGATTATTGAGTAAGAAAAAGGAATGAAGTACAGTACTGACGCATGTTAAGCATGGATGAATTTTTAAAACATTATGCTAAGTAAAAGAAGGCAGTGACAAAAGACCATATATTGTTTTATTCTATTTACATGAAATGGCAACCAGGCAAATCTAAAAAGGCAAATGGTAGATTGGTGATTGCCCAGGACTGAGGACAATGTGAGGACTGGAGAGTAATGGCTAAAAGATGTGGGGTTTCTTTTTGGATAATGAAAATATTCTAAAATTCATTGTGGTGATGAATGTATAGCTCTATGAATATACTAAAAGCCATTGAATTGTACACTTTAAATGAGAGAATTGTATGATATGTTAACTATATCTAAATAAAGCTGTTAAAAATAAATATCTCAAATGCAATAGCTTTCTGGTATAATATGTAATAAGAACTAATTAAACCTACATTTTACTTACAGTTCTTTCAACAAAGAACTTTAAACAAAAGTTTATCTGGAATCTCAAAATGTAAACAAACATGGTACTGCTTGGCTGAAGCAGGGGTGAAGATCCCAGAGTCCAGCCTACTTGTTCCTGTCCCTTCTTCCAAGAGACTCCTAAGAATGATAGGGGCCCATGGAATATGGCTTAAAATCCACTGCTTTTTAAAATATAACAGAAATCTTTTTTATATTGACAACAAAAAATAATACCTGCATAAGAACCCATATAATAAAACTGAATAATTTTACTGAAAGATATAAAGGAAGGCCTGAATAACAAGCCTTTTATATTTTGACACCATTTGTTTAAAAGAAACTGGGATTTTGGAGAACAAATTTTCTTAAATTCAAAGTGTTGGCACTTTTTTAAAGCCCTAACTATGAAATTTTAAAAAATAAAGGGTATGCTACCTTTGTTGACACAATTGCAGGAGTAATTTTGAGTAACTGGAGTGTATAATAAATACTCACTCCTCCTCATCTTGGTTTAGTCCCTGGAAAGTCAGATCTGATATTTTTCTAAGTATACTATCATAGTGTGGAATCTTTAGAGATCAAGATTCAATTTAAGAATCTCACTTTTGGGGGCACCTGGGTAGCTCAGTGGTTGAGTATCTGCCTTTGGCTCTGGTTGTGATCCCAGGATTCTGGGATCAAGTCTCCGCCATAGAGTTATTAGGATTAGAAGCTATGCATGCAAAACACCTAGCACAGGATTTAGCACTTTGTAGGATTCAATAAAAATGTGAGATTATTTTTGCTATTCCTAGTTATAATGTAGTTATAAAATGAACTTCCTAACTGAAAACATAATTACAATAGCCTTAAACACTCTGAGTAGGAAAGTTTTGCCAATGTTCAATCAGTGGAAAATATGGACTGAAAGGATGTTTCTCCCTAAGATGTGCTTCTCTATGACACATTTCACTTGTCTCTACACTAGTTTATTTCAAATGCTACTGAGGTTGGCATGGGAGTTCAAAGGGAAGGATTTCAAGATAAATTACATCTAGGAAATGCTTTATACAACCAGATGCACTTCTAACATTTTCAAGAACTGGGGTAGGTGATCAACTATGTCCTGGGACATGGGACATTCAGTGCTAAAGTGAGAAAGTCTTCAGCAAACCCAGACAATTGGCCACTCTAATTAGGTGATATCTAAATATAAAGATGTATATAAAGATATATATATATAGATAGATATAAAGATATCTAAATATAAAGATGTATATAAAGACATTGTATATCTAAATATAAATATGATAATCAAGCTAATAAACTGTTAAAGTATGCTCTATCCTTTTATCCTTCCACTGACAAAGATACCCCCCATATTATATGGAAGACCAGGTTCACATTTAGAAATTCTAGAGTACCCAGTGTTTACACCAGAGCGTGTCTGGTGAAAAGAGTCCCCAGTCTATATCCATTCTCATCCCACCAGGCCAAGAAGCCTGTACACCCCAACCTATGCCTCCATATCCTATTTATACCCTTCTCCTCTCCAAACAGCTGCTCTTTGCCTCAGGCACACTGGTAAGAAAACTGCTTTCTGGTGGAAGATCTGCTAAAGTTGCCTTTCTTCAGGTTCTGGAAGCACACTTGGGCAAACTGAGTGATGCATTCCAGGGTCCTGGTATCTGGAGCATAGTCTAGAAAGAGAGGTGGGCTAAGGATGGGCACACATCCTTGATTCTTGGGACTTCTTATCCCTCTAAGAGGGGGCCCAGGGAAATAGCCATCTTAGGACA
Organism: Nyctereutes procyonoides; assembly: GCF_905146905.1. Taxonomy (NCBI): domain Eukaryota; kingdom Metazoa; phylum Chordata; class Mammalia; order Carnivora; family Canidae; genus Nyctereutes; species Nyctereutes procyonoides. The sequence goes on from NW_026575042.1 coordinate 34,417,264, forward strand.
ATGCTGCAAACTGCAATTTTTTCTCTGGGAGATATATAATTCACATTAGCACAATGAAATGTTTTTAGAAGTAAACATACAATAGTGGCTTTCATTTTTGTTTTTATTTTCAGCCTGAATTCCACATAGCCCAAAACCTAGATATGGGCACCAGGGTATACATAGAGAAAGCTCCAGGAAAATCTATCTATGACTGGCTCAAAGAACAAAATAAAGAATCCCTAAAATTCAGAGAGAACAAGAGAAACTCCATTTTTTCCTTTTTCTCTATGTTCTTTTGTGCCCCACTATCAACCTATCTCATAGCAATAGCAGCAGTGGCATCAAGGGCAACAATGAGTAGCAAAAATTCCAAGGGTAACCTTCCTCTCCAACTGGAAGATTCCTAAAAGAGTTGGAAAAATCCTAATACTTTTTCCTCTTCTACACAGTACATTTCACCTGAGATGTGGCACCATCACTGAAAAATAATTAAGCCACAACTTTTTGTCCACAAGATCAAAAAGGGAGAGGCTTGGAGGGCAAGAAAGTATTAGGAAGATCATAAAGAGTTCAGAAAATTGACTCCTTACAGTCATTTACAAAATCCTGGGTTTACCCACCAGTGGTGCATACATTGATTTGACCCTCAATAGCATACCTAGACTTTGACAACTGAATTACAGAATAGATCACCAACCCAGATACCAGACTGGCCACTGCATAGCACACACAGAACAGATATTAGGAGTGCAACAAAGCCTTTGTAATTTAGACTGACACTGGAACCATACCCATAGAAGGCAGATCTGAAGCTGCAACCTTAACAGGGTCAACTGTCTATTAAGACAAAAATATCAACATACTTGGGGCACCTGGGTGGCTCAATGGTTGAGCATCTGCCTTTGGCTCAGGTTGTGATCGTGGGGTCCTGGGATTGAGTCATACATCAAGCTCCCCATAAGTAGCCTTCTTCTCCCTCTGCCTGTGTTTCTGCCTCTCTATGTTGCTCATGAATAAGTGAATAAAATATTTTTAAAAAATCAACATTCTCCATATGGTTTAAACAGGATGCAGAATCTCAAAACATAATATTAAAATTTCCAGGATGGAGAGAACAACCAGGATAGTCTTAACTTACATGGAATAAGAAAATCAAGACACCAAAGCTGAGATGACATAGAGGTTGGAATTAATTATCTGGTCATGACTATTAAAAATACACCAAGACTTCCATTTCTGGGAAGATGGAGTAAATGTACTTTTCCCTGATCCCCTAAGCACAAATACCCAGGACAATATATAAAATATATATATATATATATATATATATATATATATATATATATAGACTCTGAAAGGTGGAGAGAAAGAAAAAAACGTAGGTATTTTGGGACCTGAGTTGGTAAGTGTCTTGGGCTTTTTCCTCATACATCCCACTGGGTATTACGGTATAGCTATTTTCCTCAAAATAAAAGGAAATCCTTTAGTCCAAATCTAACAAAATATTTACATGGCTTGTATGTTGATGAAAGACTTAAATAAATGGAGAGACAAACCCTGTTCACTTCACAGATTGGAAGATTCAACATAGTAAGGATGTCAATTCTCCCCAAATGGTATACAGTTTCAATGCAATTCCCTTTAAAATACCAGCCAGATTTTTTGTAGATATAGACAAGATTATTCTAAAATGCATATGGAAAAGAAAAGGAACTAGAAAAGCTAAAATAGTTCTGAAAAAGAAAAATAAAGTGAAAAGAATCACCTTATCCAATTTCAAGACTTACTACAGAGTTACAGTAATCAAGATTGGTATTGGCAGAAGGAGACACATAGATCAATGGCATCTGCTAAGTATATTTGCTATAACCAAAGCTGGAGAAGGTCTCTTGGGGACTCTAAGACCAAAATAAATGATACTTTATCCTTCCCCAAATCCTTGGCAAACTCTGCAGACTCTGGCCCAAGTTTCTCAACGTACTATGTGCACTACAATTACCAGGCTTTAGGCAGAAATTTTCTGCCACTAACCTTTGTGTCGCTTAGAAAATATTTATGAACTTGCTTATTCCTGGTGGTAACAGAGGAGGCTCCAGCCTTTGTGTCCATCAACCAGACCCACCTAGGGAACAGACCAAGAACACCAGATCTCGGGTCTCTGGCTTGGCCTACTCCTTCTGAGCCTCCCTTATAAGTGGCATGAGATAATGGTGATTCCCCAGGTCTGGTGGATCCAGGTGGTAGGTGAATCTAAACAATACACACTAATGAAGAAAGTTGCTCAGGAAATAATGACAGGAACTATGAGTGATAGCGTTGTGTGTATGTATGTGTGATAGCGTTGTGTCTATGTGTTTAAGTGGTTAGCTATTTGTGAGTTTCCCATTACTGCTATAGCAAATTACCATAAACTTCGTAGGTTATAACAACACAAATGTATTATCTTATAGTTTGGAGGTCCTAAGTCTTAAATTAGTCTTACTAGGCTAAAACTGAAGTGTGGTAGGGGTGGTGCCTGGCTGGCTCAGTTGGTAGAGCACACAACTCTTGATTCTGGGGTTGTGACTTCAAGCCCCATGTTGGGCTTAGAATCTACTCAGGAAAAAAAAAAGGCTTTATGTCAAGAGGGCTGCATTCCTTCTGGAGATTCTAGAAGAGAATCTATATCCTTGTCTTTTCCAATCACAAGACACCACCTACATTTAGGCTTGTGCTTCCTTCCTCCATCTTCAAAGCATCATAATATCCTCATATCTCTGACTCTGACACTGACTATGCTCTTTCACTTGTATGAACTCTTGTGATTATACAGGGTCCATCCAGAAAATCAAAAACAACTTCCCCATCTCAAGGTCAGTTGATTAGCTCCTTTATTTTTTTAAAGATTTATTTGAGAGAGAGAGAGAAGAGACAGAGACAGAGACAGAGAATGCATGCAAGTGTGGAAGGGCAGAGGAATAGAGAGAGAAAAACCTCCAGAAGACTCCCCAACCAGCAGGGAGCCCTACACAGGGCTCCATCCCAGGACTCCAAGATCATGACCAGAGCTGAAATTAAGAGTTGGTTGCCCAACTGATTGAGCCACCCAGATGCTCCCAACAACTTTAATTACACTTACAACCGAATTCTCTCTTGCCAATCACAAGTTCTGGGGGATAGAGTATGAACATATTTGAGGGACTATTATTCTGGCTACCACCCTATTAATGAGATTATTTCAATGAATTTGCTTTATTGTTACATAATACTATCTTCAAGACCTCCCAAAAAATCTGTGCATTTCTCCAGGTGTCCTGGGAGCTTGCATTTCTTGTGGTTATCTCAACTGCACTCCCCACAACTCAAAGGCAGTGGTTCTTAAAGTGTGGTATCCAAACCAGCATCAGAGTCACCTAGGAACTTGTTATCAATGTAAAATCTCAGCCCCACCCCATATCTACACATTTAGAAACTGGGTGTGGGACCCAGCAATCTGTGTTTTAACAAGCTCTCCAGGTGATTCCACCGTACCCATGTGTTTTTGAGAACCATTTGGCTAGGGACTATTAAGTCTAAAGGCTTCTTACACTGTATCTAAAATATAACCCTAAAATATACTGCTTTCAAATGAGAATTATTTTTAATATCCACTGCTCAAAAAGGTTATGTATTTGGAAACTCTATTCTATTACCCAGGGAGAAATGGAACAAAATAAAGTACACACCACAAAGAAAGATTTCCCAAAATATTAACAGTTGTTTGTTTTTTTTCTGGGTAGTAGAATAATTGAGGGTTTTCCTCACTAGACTTCTCTGTTTCCAAATATTTTATAATAAACATACATTATGTTAGAGTGGATGAGAAATAGATAGCAGAATGGAAGGAACAATTTGTAGTGCATCAAGTACGAACAAGAAACACAGTAAAATCTTCTGTAGTCATTTCAATAGGCCAGTCAATCAATGATGATGATTTGACAGATTCTTTCTCTTTTAGTGCCTGCTGTCTCCGCTGTTTATTTCACCACCGTGTCCTAGCCTTGATCTTAATAGGTCAGTATAGAGCAGAACAAACCATTTTAGAAGAGTGGAAACATCTAGACATCCTCAGAGGAAGAAGCCCATACCTCCCCGACGGCACCTGGTCTTGGATGAGGCCACCAAGTCACCCACATCATCACCTTTCCTCAGGACTCTGATAAGCTCTGGACCAACATACGCCCCAGGGTCCCGCTCACCTTCTAGCAACACGCTGCACCCCCACCCGATTCTTTTTTTTTTCCAAAGCAGACAATGTGGTATTGTGATTAGATATAAACTGAAAGTGTATTTTCTGCCCTTCAGTAATTACACTGCCTTATGGTAGCATTATTCAGTGTGAAGCCTTATTATGCTGCAGAATGAAATTCTGTATAATTTTCTTCTCCTCCAATGCACAAATGGAAATCATATTTTGGTCTGAGTTGGGAAGAAAGGCTCAGTTATCACTTGTGAGCGTGGTGTTATTTTCCCCAGAATTAAAAAATCCATCTGGGTGTCCGACCTCGCTCACCCCGCTGCCTCTCCATTCAGCCTTTTGTATGCAGATGAACCTTATCAATTTCCACCGCCTCAAAAGCCCGCACCCAGCTTGGTGCCTCCCCCTGGTCCGCGGGGCTTTAATGGAAATGCATGAGGCTTTTTTTTTTCTTTGATGTCTATGCAATATACGCATGTGGATAAAAACCTGTGCTTTTATTTAGGGGGAGGGGGAGGGGGGTTCAAATCAAAGTTAAAGTCTCTACCCTATCGCGCCTCGCCGGCGATTAGCGGAGGAGAGAAAGGAACAGCAAATCCAACACAGAAGCTGTGAAACTGGGGTTATTCAGATTATTGACTAACAAATAAAGGGGCATGGGATGTCACATTTGTATTCGAAGGGTTTTCATCCCGCCACAGGCCTCATCAACAACTTAGTGGAGTGCTACTAAATCCCCTGTGTTAACACGCGGGGCTCCAGGGCCTCCGTGTGATTAATGCATTAATTGCAGCTCCCTCAGGCCTGGCACTGGTGGTGTCAGTCATTCACTTAAGGCCAGTTGGCCCTAGAGTTTATCCCACAGGCTAGCGTAAAGAACTCACGAATAAGACCACTCGACCGTTCAGGGGGCTCCTATTGCCAGTTCGCAGGCTATTAGCAACTTCCAATGAACGATCCATCCGCCGGTGGCAAGGCCCAGCCCGGGAACTGCCTGAAACCGCCAGGTGTGCGGGAGATCAGAAGAGCCTGGCCTCCTGCAGACGTGGATACTCCTGTGCTGGGCCCGGTCGTACAGTGCAAAGTAAACTGTTGTTTCAAAAACCCACGCCTAGAAAATTTAGGCATCAACTATCCCTATTCACCCAGGGAGAAGGACAAACAAAAACAGATTTTCTTTGGCTGAGTATCCCACCCACTGATTGCATTTGTAAAGGACAGTGATTCTGCGACAGAGCTTTTGTATTGAGACTTAAAGATGCAAGGCACGTGGATGTAGACCGTAGTAGGGTCCAGAGTGAAATCCTCTTCCCTAAACCAGCGAGGCCTGGGCTGTGTGAACTTGAGCGAGCAGCTTAGCTATAGGACTCTGAAATGGAGATATTACTTGTCCTATTTGCCTCATGAGATTGTTGTAAGGGTTTTAAAGGAATGATTTTTAAAAATTGTAAGTTTTCAGAACTTTCTAATAATTAGTTCTTCGTTTTCTAAGAACTAATCAAGTGAAAAATTAAAACTCCTACTGATTAATTTGCTAAAATAATATACCTCTGGTTCGTAGCACTTTAAATTGCACTAAGAGTAGTCCTATGTATAAAAATTTATGTAGATGAATTTCAAGCTTACAAAATCGTCAAAACAAGGATTAACCTACTTTTTTAGATCTTCATAATCAGGTTTAAGGAAGGAAGCAGGAACCTCAGGGTTAAACTATCTACTCCCTGCTGGCCTCATCCAACCTCTGCCTGAACGGGGGAAAAACTGTTTCAACAACCAACACAGAAGTCCATTTCATCTCTGGTTGTCTCTATTTAAAAACAAAACAAAACAAAACAAAAAAACACTTCCTCACAGGGAGCTGACATCTCCTTGGAGTTACCACTCATTTTTCCAAGAAGCTCTGCTTCTTGGGTTCCCAGAAAACGTATCTCTTTCTCCAAAGCAGGCAGACACTTGACCCCACAAATGAGAGAATCAATAAGTCTTGGAGAGGGTTCCGGATGTTAGACTAGGATCAGTGATCATTCCAAACCACTGTACTTCCCTTTTTTTCTTTTTAAAATTTAAAAGTAAACACATTTACAGGCAAAAAGAGAAAAAGCTCAAACAGAATACAAAGTATAAAGTGACAAATATTTCCATCTACACCTTACCCAATATTCCATTCCACTCCCCAAATGTAACTTCAATTAAGAGTTTGAGTAGTTTGGGCACCTGAGTGGTTCAGTGGTTGAGCATCTGCCTTCAGCTTAGGGCCTGATCCCAGGGTCCTAGGACCCAGTCCCACATCAGGCTCCCTGCAGGGAGCTGGCTTCTCCCTCTGCCCATGTCTGTCTGTCTGTCTGTCTGTCTGTCTCTCTCTCTCTCTCTCTCTCTCTCTCGCTGTGTCTCTCATGAATAAATAAAATCTTTTAAAAAAAGTTTGAGTAGCCTTCTGGCAAATGGAATGCAACTGACAAATTTACAAGGATACGCAAAGTTGGAAAATACGTGCATTTTTCTGCAATTTTTTGACAGTATCTTGGACACCTGAACATAATTGTACATGTAATATAACAAGGTACTTACTGGAAAAGCATTTGTAATAGAATTTTGTGTCTAAATTCATATATGAGACTGGCCAGTAGCTTTCTTGCACTGTTTTGTAGGTTATGTGCCTGAGTTTGCCTCCTTCATAAAATGATTGAATTAGCTTCTCTCAAAACTTTTTTCTTCCTTATGTTTTGGAACAATTTATATGACATAAAAATTATCTATTCCTTGAAAGCTTGTAAAGCTCAGCCTTAAGATTGTCTGGACCTGGTGCCCTTTTTATGGGTAATTGTTTTTATTCTTCTTTCAATGTCTTCTCTGATTATTGTTCTGTTTTCTAAGCAAACTTTCCAAATTTAATTTCCAAATCTTTACTTGATTATTAGGATGAAAAATCCTTATAGGACTCTGTAATAATTTTAATTATGCTTATTCTAATATTGGCTTCCAATTAGCCCAATTTCCTGCCATCAGTACAACCACTTGTTGAGTTTGGTGGCTATCATAGTTTCAGCTTTCCTCAAATGTTTAATGAATCTTGCTTGTGTGCTTGTGTCTGTATTTGTGATTCCCTTTAGCCTGTAAGTGAAAGCTTGCCTCCAAAGGTTGTAGCAGAGGCATGGAACACATGCTGGGCTGTGTGAGCCAGAGAGCTCAATTCCTGAATATCATCATAGTCTCTGTGGGAGCACCAACCTCCTAAGGCACAGTCTGCCCTTCTCCCAGCAAAAGCCCAACTTTCCAATCTATGGCTTGTCACCTGCTTTGACAGAGAGAGGGGTGAGGAGTTGAAGACATTTCTCCTGCCAGGTGAGGCTCTTACTCAGAACTCCAGCAGCCCCTCCTGTTCTGAGGATCTGGCCCCTGTGGGTTATGCCCTCCAGCAGCCACATCCTCCTTTGCAGCAATGCTCTTCTGCAGACATTTCCTGCTTCTGATTTTATCTGCCTCATGTCTCTGGGATTCCCCATAGTTTGGGATGCATCAATGATACATCTTATTTTCCATTCTGGTTGTATAGGTTTTTCCTCCCAAGAACTATACCATTTTCTATCATTTCTATAGATTTGGGGAGAGAGAGACGAGTCTGCGGCATGTGCTCTGCCTTCTTGATCTCATCTCTGGTGATTAATCATAAATGGCTTACTGATTGTTTGCTCTGAAATGGGCACCTCCCCCAGACAGTGTCCTTGAAATAATGGTAAAAGATGAATCTTGAGACTGATGCTGGATGTAGTGTGGGGAGAATAAATTCTTATGGTTGTCAAACATGCATTCTTAGGGAAAGTACTTATATTTACCAGAATATTAGTGTTAAAAAATTTTTTTTGGATACCAGATGATAGGTATTCATTTCCATTCCCTGGTGACTACTGTAGGCGGAGCCTGGGAGAGCTGGCCTTCCAGGGCTCTTCCAGGAAACAGCTGCACCTATTTGAATAAGAGAGAGGGAAGGGAAGACCCCTCCATTTACAGGTCAACAGCAGCCTGGCTATCTGATGCCTTGTGGAACTAATTCCTAATTGGGGCAGTGTTTGTCAACACTGACAGGACCCTAATACACTGTAATCACTCCCGCCACAGCACCGATAGAGATCTTAATCTCCACACTGTCCCCTTCACATGGCAGCAGGCCCAGTGCCTCCCTCACCCTCTCCATTCTTGGCTCTATCTCAATCTTCTCCCTCCACCTCACCCCTTTTTATACCATGTTTGAACTGTGTTGCCACTTCCCTTTGTCTCTCTTTCCATCCTGTACTCTTTGTAGGATACTGATCTCCCTTCTCCATCCTTCTGTCTCTCTTCCTCCTTTGTCTCTCTCATAAACATCCATCAAATGGAAATCCTCAAGGGTTCCCAGAAATTCTGAGCCATATTGAATTTTACTATGTGGGTAGTTCCTAATTCAATGTCCAGAATCTCTGAAATCATTAACGGAAGTAAAATTGTACCTTGGCAACTTTTCACAAGTAGAAGCAGAGGGTTAAGATAAATATTTGTGGCAAATGGAAAGAGAGTGGCTTTTCTTTCTTGGTGCCTCTTTTTTTGCTAATTTGGGAAAATAATGGTCTCAGCTTAGCTAGCGTCCTGATTGGTAGTATCTACAACACAGTCTGAACCTAGGAGCAACATGTTCATAACGAAGCCAGACACACAGCAGTCACTGCTGAGTCAGGATGAAACCTGTCTGTTAAATACCTGTGCTGGCACCCACATGGGTAACGACCCACTTCCAAGAGAGTCTTTTTCCTGGGTTAAAAGCAGTGGCCAAGTGGGCACTCCAACTGGAAGTACTGCAAGCAGATCCAGGCCAGGAGGTAAAGGATTCATTCCATTTTCTTCGATTTTCAATTTTGCCTCCAAAATAGCCTGTTGATACTTGAGTCACACTGTTGGGCCTGAGTCCAAAGCTCATAACTTCCTCTGGATTATTGCTAGAAACTTTCATCTCTCTCCATCCTTTAAACTCCTTCTTAGAAATGTTCATTCAAGAGATTTGTTATTCTCAGTCTTAGGGTCTCAGTTCAAATATTATACCTCTTCAGAGAAGAGAAGCCCTGACCACTCCAGCCTGAATATTGGTAGCGTTCCACACACCAGTGATTCCCTATCCTTAATCTGTTTGGTTTCTCTGTAGCACTTATTACAAACTGTACTTACATCATTTGTTTATTGCCCTCCAGGAGCACAGGCTTCATGAAGGCAAGGACTATCTCCCTCCTTCCCCATGATACCCCCATTACATTGCCCGGCACATAGTAGGTCCTCAATAAATATTTGTTGAATGAAAGGATGGGTGAATGGAGAAATGAATGAAATGATAGAACAAAGAATAAAGGAGATCATCCTCTAATCTTTCTCCTTCCTGACAGTAGGGATCACAATTCCACTGCTTTCTTTTTCTATCCTCTCAGTGGCCAATCAAATCGCAACTTCCGAATTTCTCCTTTCAGGAATACTAAAATTTTGTCCCAATTTCTCTAGCCAGTCTTGTTGATGTATTTCTCAAAATTTCTTCTGGTGCTCTCTCCTACATGCCTTGTATATTCTCAGCTTTGCTCAAACTGTTCTTCTCTGAGGATTTAAGGATGCAGAGAGCAAGACAAGCCTCATCCTAAACTCACAGAAGACTTTCCAAAACCTTTGGTTATTGGCACACTGCTTGCCTGCTTCTTTAGAGCTTGCTCTCCACCTGTATTATCACAGTCTTCAGATAAGAATGCCCTCTGTCCCTGTTGGGAACTACAGGTGTCATGGAATTGAACTTACGACCAACTCAATCTTGTACCTAGTTCCCTTAAAAATTCCCTCTGCATTAGAAGCCTTGACTTACGGGGTTTCTTGGAGTCATACAATTGGAGGGAACTTAAAACTTCAGAGATGTCTGAAGAAGAAAGAAAAATGAGTGAGGAGGTAGGGGCTAAGGGAGCGGGAAGAGGTTGGTAATCACTGAAAAAGAAGGAAAAAAAAAGACATAAAGGAGATTCTAAAAGTGGAGGAGACATAAGCAGATCCCAAAGCCTGGGTCTAATGACAGGACTTGATGACCCAAGGAGACAAGTGAAAGAAGCTGAGGGCTGAGTCAATAGGCAGTGGAGGGAGGGTCAACAGGAGGGCCTGGGACCTGCACCTGGGTAGATGAAGAGGCCAACCTGGGCTGGGCCACACTCTTCTCCCTCACTCTCTTCCCTGTTTCTGTCCTCCCCTCTGTTGTTCTCTCTCTTCCTCCCTCCTCCCCCTCTTCTTCCCACTTCTTGTTTCATCCACAAGGCCCCTTTTTCTTGCATGCATGGAGACCTTCCTCCCTCTCTTGTGCATTCTCTCAGACACTTCCTCTCCTCAGGGATGTGAAACTCGGTCTCCAGATGTTGTGGGAAACAGGGCTGACCATCATCAAACCTCTGCAGACTCCCACCTCCTTTGAATGGACAGAGTGGATGCTCTGCTTCTGAGGTATCCCCACCAGGCCCCCAACAAAGTCAGTCCTGAAAGTCCAGCTCTCCCTCAAGTGTCTGCTCTTACATACTTTTTGTTCCTCTTTTTCCCAGTGCCTTTGAAGTCTTTCTGCATTGGTCCCAGCCACGGACACACTTACCTGTGATTTATTGATGATAATCGTAGGAAAGCCATTTGTAATCAAACGTTAAACAAAGACATTCTCTCGCTGAGAGGGAGTGATAACGCACCATTTAGTAATATTTGTGCGCTCGGTAATTTGGAGAATGAATGATAATTTCTGAGCCTTGAAAAGCTACGTTGACAATGCCTGGTGTTATTCACCTAGTGAATAAAGACACCTTCCTCTCCATGTCTTGTGATAAATTTCTTTTATTAGGGCCACTTACGTGGGACTTTATCTTAATGGTCTCTCATATGGGGCAGTTGTGCTTGAGCCGTCAGGTTGTTTTTCATCACGCCTTAAACACAGGGCTTGGAGAAAATAAATAGCAACAGTGGTTCCAGGCAGCTCAGCTGCTGCAGAAATTAGGCACTGAAGCTAAGAGGTTTGCCCAACCACAACTGGCAGGAAATGCTCAGAGACAGTGGATCCCTACACTCCTGTGAGGATGGTGAGACTCCCTCATGTACACACCATCTCACTCCTGTTTGCCCTCTCTCTCCCCTTTGTCCCCTTCTAAGAGATTCTTACCTTCCCTTCCTGGTCCCCACTCCCCCTCTATATTAACACGACATAGACAGCCACAATAATGCCCCATCAGTGATCTACTTCAGTTACAGGCTCTACAGCTCTCTGCATTCGGAGACCCCAGTGTGACAGAACCTGGAGACCACCCTGGTTGAGGTTGGCTACCTCTTAGTCCTGTTCCTCTGAGCACCACTCCTCTGAGTACCATCTCTGGCAGAGGCAGGCTGTCTCACTGCACTATTCACAGGCTCAGGGCCTCTCTATAGGAATCCTAGCCACCACCTACCTACAGATGTCAGCCAATAATCATGAATGCTGTCCTCAGGTCACTTTCCCTTTCCCACAGTACCCCTGTCTCTGACTCCCACCCAGTTCCCACCTCCAGCTGTGTCACACCCACCCCCTCCCCAAAAAGGGTTGTCCGCCACCTCTGCCTCTTAGTTCCTCCACCAGGTAGGAAGAGCGTGGGAGAGAAGGATGGAGGGGGTCTATCTTAGTGAGCCAGTGTCACACCTAATATACCATATACTAGGAGAGTAGCTATCTCCTTCTCAGCCCTAGATTGAGGCCTCCTTTCTGCTTAAACCTAGGACACACATGGTTCCAGGAGATGTGGGGGGGCAGTTAATGTTAATGACAGCTGGTATTTAATTCATGTTTACTATATAGTAGGAACCGCACCAAGAATTTGGCATTGACTGTGTCATTTAACCTTCCTAACATCCTTAGGATACAGTATAGGTACTGTTATATTCTTTTCAGCTTTACTGAAATATCATTGACATATAATATTGTGCAGGTTAAAGGATATAATGTGATGATTTGATACATGTATATATTGTGAAGTCATTTAGGTACTAATATTATTATCTGCTTTTCACTGCTGGAGGAAAGGAAGCCAAGAGAGCCTAAGTTAACTGGCCAGAGCCACAGAACTAGAGTCCAGGAGCTGGAATTGGGACACACTCTTTTTCCTCTCTGCAGTCCCAACAGTGACAATCCCATCCCATGACACTCTAGAGTGCTCATTAAGGGCTAGCACGTGCCCTTTTCCACCACAGGTGGGTAAGGAGAGATGGCATGTCTGAGTCTATTTCATTGTTTCCACACACCCATCTCCCTGATGGCCCTGGGAGAGTGCCCCTCTCAGGGCCCCCACACCCTACCATCATACACCCTTGAGAGTCTGCATGGATTTCCTGGCACCCTCAGTGGAGAGCTGTTACTTGTTCTCCCTCAGAAGATGGGCTAACTGGGATCCCTGGGTGGCACAGCAGTTTGGCGCCTGCCTTTGGCCCAGGGCACGATCCTGGAGACCCGGGATCGAGTCCCACTTCGGGCTCCCGGTGCATGGAACCTGCTTCTCCCTCTGCCTGTGTCTCTGCCTCTCTCTCTCTCTGTGTGTGTGTGACTATAAGAAAGAAAGAAAAGAAAGAAAGAAAAGAAAGAAAGAAAGAAAGAAGATGGGCTAACCTTTGCTTAGACATAACAAGCATTTGTTCCTCAACAATACCCTTCTCCTCATTGGGGAAGTATTATTGGCCACGTCCCATGAGCTCAAATGTGAGCTCTGGCCCTCTGGACCACAGAAGAAAGTCTGCCCATCACTCAGCTCAAAAACATACTGCCTCTCCCACCTCACAGAGTTGCCAGTCCCATCCCTACCCTCTACTCTCTACTCATCTAGCCTGTGTCTGGCTATGGGCTTATTTTGGTTCCATTTGGATCCTGCCTATAAATTCTGTATTGGGTTTCAAAGGGCATGTCCCACAGGAGGGTAGTTTTCTTCTCACTGGTTTGGTTCCTGAGTGGAGAGATTACTATGATGGACCACCTTGCCTTGAGGGATCCCCACCATCCCATCCAATCTCTGCCTCCTATAAACTAACACAGATCCTAACCAGCTACCCCCCAAATAGTGAACCCACAAACCCTACAGCTATCTCTGGTCTGTTACTCCTGGTACAGAACCTTGTAACGCATTGTCTTTTCTCTCTTGCAATGTCATGTTCAACTACCGGAATACCATGCCATCCTTCAGATTATTGATGTATTTTTATCTCTTCTGCCTCCTTGTCTGCCCCAAACCAGAGGTCAGTGGGCAGTTAGGACTCTTGCTCAAAAACCAAAAATAGGGACTTCATCAGAGGTGGCAATCTTACTCTTACTAGGACCTAAACGTGTATTCCCATGGTCTTTACTGTTCTCAGTACAGAATTTCAAGTATTTTTAAGTAATATTCTATTAAATCTTTTGGTTTGTAAATTCCTTTGTGAGTGATAAGGAATTCCCTAAAGTGAAGTAGGAATGACCAACCATGATCCACCATACTTGGAGATCCTTTGTCAGGATTGCTTTTGAAACAAACAGAAAGACAGAAAAGGATCTCCAGGCAAAGAACAAGTAGGATGAAATAGAAAAGCAAATTGAAAAATATGGTTGTCATACCCATTGTTAACCTCTGAATGGATTATGTCTCAGAACAAATACCCAGTCAAGACTTTGAGATCAGTAAATTCTTTCAGTCAGTCAAAATAAATCAGAGAAAAGAGGATAAGAGTGTGGCTTTCCCACCTAGGCCTGATAGATTCAAGATACCTACATTTGAGAGAGTAGGCGATGGGAAGAAAACATGGTTTTTAAAAACTGTGGGCATACATATTGACACACAATGCTGATTAGAATCAAATACAAAAGAAACTGGCCACGTTTTGTAGAGAGCTGGGTTTATTTGTCCCTTCTCCAAAATGTGCCTAGGCCAAAATATCAAGGATTGCTAAAGACCTAAATCAACCCTCGCACTTTCAAAATTCTATGGGAAGGAGGTGGGCTGAGAAAGCTGCTAATATACTAAGAAGGACATAGTCTCCAATGCCCATTTCAAATGTGGTCAGGAACAGGGGAAAAAGAAAGAACCTTGGAGAACAGTGGATAGGGAGCTCTTCCCTGAACACAGAATTAGGAATATTCTTCACCTCCAGGAGTCGTCCCAGGTAGCGCCACCAACAGGATTTCAGGATTGCTACAGACCTGTACTGTATGCTGTGTCTCCCTGTTTTCTCCTTACTGAATAGCAGTTTGTATTTTGGTTATCCTATTTGTGTTCTGCCATTGTTAATTGAATGTAGGAGGGGATATATTGTCTTTCTTAGCTCACAGGTCTCTGAATAAGGAGGTATGTTTTAAAGCAATCAATAGCGTGCACTCATTTGTTTTTACCTTGATGCTAGAAACATGCTCCAACAAATAATTCAGTGATCATTGCATTGAATGGATAGAGGAAGAAAAATCCTAGCCCACTACTTGAACCCTCAACGTTCGATATGTATGTAGTAATAATATTAATAGTATTTATTGCTTAATGTTTCCAAGTCATTCTATGGTCAAAGCCCACAAGACTTGCTTGTGATTTCAAGACAAAATGTAAATGTCAGCAACCATGACAATGAAAAAGAGAACTTATGGAAGGAGGAAGAATTGGGGTGAAAGTGTGAAAGAAAGTATAGGGTTGCCATTATCCTTATTCTTTAAAGTTGGTAGAAGAAAGATAATGTTGAATATTGATAGGATAAGATATGACAGTTTAGTATATTATTTGAAGTTATAATACAAAAACAGATAATAATAGAATTATAAAATATTGGAAAGAGTGAAGGAGGAAATTATGTGATCCAAATCATTCATAGTGAAAAGCCCATATATCTTACCTAATATATGTTAATAAAGAAATTAAAGTATAAATATATTATTTAGGGTTATGGGAAAAGAATTAAAAGAAATTGTTTTTAAACTTCAATCTGGCAATTAGTACTAGAAATAAGGAGAGGTGAAGCAAACTACTGTCCATTTTCATCCCAAATTTTTTCTATCCTATTTTAATTATTATCATATGGATATATTTAGTGAAAACTGAACAAATGGAGGACTTGCCATTTTTGTGGGTAACCTTTTAAAACCATTTATATTGATGTAAAACAATCTTAAGTGCACAGACATAGAAACTTACAATGCCCCCTAACCCTGGAAAGTTCCCTTTGGTCTCTCCCACATACACCCAAACCACTATTCTGACCTCCATCAATCTAGGTCAGTTTCACTTGCTTTTGAAAATCATATCACTGAAATCATATAGTATGTACTCTTGACTTTTCCTTTTTTGCTCATTATGTAAGATTAATTCATGTTGTGTGTTAGCTGTTACCAAGCAGTATGAATATAACAAAATTTGTTTTTAAGTTTTGTTGATGGACATTAGGTTGTTTCTTGTCCAAAGCTACTATGGATAAGGCTGCTAAATCTGCTACGATAATTTGTATACTTGTCTTCTGATAAATATCCACACACATTAGCTATATACAAAAGAATAAATTTACTGGAATTATAAGGTAGTCATATGTGAAATACTGCTAAACTGTTTTCAACATAGTTGTATCAATCCAATCAGCAATTATTGAGTGTTCCAGTCACTCGACATCCCCATCAACACTTACTACTGTCAATCTTTTTCATTTTAACCATTCTGAGGCATAGAGAAGTATACTGTAACAGTTTAAATTGCCATTTCTCTGATGACTGAGGTTGAACATCTTTATATATGGTCTGGACACTTGGATATCCTCTTTTGTAAAGTACCTGTTCAGGTCTTTGCCCATTTTTAAAAACTGGTTTGTCTTTTACTTGTTCTTTATATAGCAAATATCTCAAATACCTTCTCCTAATTTTCCTACCTTGTGGCTTATCTTTTCGATCATACTATAATGTCTTTTGGTGAGCAGAAATTCTTAATTTTATTAAAGCCCAACTTACTAATCTATTTTTATTGTTACTGCTTATCATATCCTACTTTGGAATCTTTATCTACTTCAAGGTCATAAAGATACTTTTAAAAATTGTCTTCTGGAAGAATTATCTTACCTTTCATATTTAGGTATATAATACATCTGAGCTGTGTTTTCTTCCCCCCTCCTTTTTCTCTTTACTGAATTCAAACAGCCCTCATTTGGGATGGGGTGGGGACCCCAAGACAAGCGGGAGACTGACTCTAAGGGAAAGATGTTATTTTCTACTTACTTTCCTACAGCTACCACATGGGCAATAGATTCAGTCTGATGTTCTTGCCTACAAGCTGAATTAACAGTGCCACAAAGCACAGGGAGAATCAGAGAGAGTTTCCTGGGACTCTGAGTAAGCCAAGGACCCAGAAACACAGGGGTCAGAGGAATTTAGTCACACAGAGCTAGCTGCCTGTTAGAAATGGTGCCAGGATGGAGTCCTTAGCAGACTCTCCAGTGTGGTCTTGGTTGCCAGTTTTTCAAGTATAGTCTTCCAGCCCTACTATAGATTTTGTGATCTACTCCATATCCTTCCAATAGATTCCCTTTTCTGCTCAAGTTAACTGGGTTTTGTTTGCAAATAATAACTCAATCTGGTAAAAGCAACAAATTTAAAAAACTCCAAAGGATGGCATGTCAAGAAAACTACATGCACACTAGAAGCTAAAGAGTTATACATATCCTCACTAACTGGGGTTAAAGCTTTTCTCAAACATTTCCTTAAGTTTCTCTGTGGCTGGAGATAGTTAATGGGAAGCCTGCCCAAGGGCTGGGTATGGAGACCATTGGGGCATCCCCCAAACATTGCCAGGGGTTGCTACAGACATTTTGCTGTATCTATTCTTCTTGAAGAAGAAATTGGCAAAATAAAGTTCCTTAAATGACAAACTACATTTAAAAATAACAGGAGATTCTAAATGGCGTGGAAATTATGTCTTAATTAGAGGCCATTTTTAAACTTCTCTTTATGAGGGAGGACTTTGGGGCATTGATATCAAGCAGGAGGAAATAAAGAGCCTTGTAAAGGGAAGGAAACACCCTGGAATCCTGACTTTTTTTTTTCTTTTGCTAAGGGATTCTCTGAAGCTTGGGATGTGATATCGTCAAAACTCTATTCTTTGTGTATGCCCAAATTCTTTCCCCCTCTCCTTTACCTAAATTATTACCCTAATATGTTAATGTCACAATGCCAGTTTTCCTGGCATCTATTCTGGAAAGCCTTCTGTCTCTTCCCCAGATCCACTGTAACCCCTTCAATCCCTGCACATACCCTCCAATGCTATTTATTCTCTCTCCTCTCTGTCCTTTGCTTTCCAGTGGCATCTTGTTAACCCCTGTCACAATCCTGATCATATTTTTCTAGCATTAGCTTACTACATGTCCCATCTGTTGGACTGTGAATTTCTTGAGTGAAGATCACGTCTTTCAGTTCTCTGGCCTCAGGGCCTGTCCCAGAGGAAAAGATCAATATTTGTTGAGTAAAATACCAAATGAACAAGCAGGTAAATGGAGTAATTCAACCAACTATCTATGTTCAAATAGAAGACTACAATGATCAAATAATTTATTGTCCTGTGACCCCATTGAAAGTAAGAGGACACTGGGACAACATGCATTATCCAGGACAGGCCTAAGCTATTGGGAACAGATGATCACCTCAGCTTTAGCCCATCTCATCCAGACTGCTTCTCCCTCCTCTGTCACTGCACCCTGGGAGTGAACCACTAACATTACACTAGGTTGTTTCTGAAAAATGAAGATTGTCAGGATTAGAGATGATGATTGGAAAGCCAGGCTCATTTATCTAGCAGAGTGAAATGAATCCACAGGAAAAGATGAGACCCAGAAGACAGGATGTCAATTCAGATGACAGAGGCTCAAATTTAGAGACTTGGACATAGGACACATTTGGAGGAAAGAAAAAGGGGTTGAGCAGAGGCCTTCCTACATTGTCTCATATATGTTATCTCACTTAATCCTCACCCTGTGAAGCCCAGTAACATGAGTAATATTATTCCTTTTTTATAGATGTGCAAATTGAGGTACAAAGGGGAAATCACTGCTTCCTAGGTCAAAAGTCAGAAAGTGGCAGAACAAGGATCCAAAGTAGTTTGGGCTGACACTAAAGCTCATGATCCTAACCAGGATAGAAATTCAAGGAAGAGAAAAGGAGGGTTAGGAAGAAGGAGGTGTTGAACACTCTGAAGAGTCAAGGACAATAGAGAAGAAGAGGTCATTCATCAGACATGGAGAGATTAGTCATGACCCTTCAGGGGTCATATCACAGAAGATTAACAGAATTAATTGATAGAGAGCAAATGTAGGTAATAAATCAATAAAAGACAACTATAGGGTTATAACTTTATAAAGCACTATATATACCTATAAATATATATTTATACATTATAACTATATGTGTGTGTATATATCTATACATATATATATGTATATAAAATACTTCAGCTAAATTACCTAGCTTAATGGTAAGATTTTGTTGAACAATTCTTAATTTTTTCACCATATATTGACAACTGGAAATTGTAATAAAAAGTAGCAAACTGTGAGCAATATGAGGGCAGAAACCATGTATCTTTTTCACTGCTATATTCTGAATGTATTACTATACCCAGATGTCCAATATATGAATTAATACATGAAGCATGAAGAAAGTAAGAAATAAATGAGCCCAAGGCAAGAAGAATGGCTCATATTCACTTCTTGCTTGTTCTTTACAAATTGTACAGCTCTACTGTTAATCTCTATACACCAAGGGATGGAGAACCCTTTGTGTATTTTAGCTTAGGGACTTCTCACTTAACTCATGCCAATGAAGAGAGTATTTCATCCTTTGTACTTTTTTCTCAAATCCTTTCCTTACCTACCATTTATTTTTTTCCCTAAATTATCTTTAATTCTTTCCATATACTTCCTTCCCAGGTCTCTACAAATGGAGAGTCATCTTTCTGCCTATCTAAACTTCTGCCAGGAAACATTTTCAAGACTAAATTATAATAGGAAATCGAGGGTCCCCAGAAGATGCAGTAATGAACAGTGGTGATTTATCCACCTTTTGAGATAGAGAACACTTATTCTTCTATGTAATGAACTTAACAACAAGAAAGTCACAGAAGAGATCATTATTCCATGAATCTCATAGTAGGTCCCAAACAAGCCCACAGAAATGGAAGATCTTAAATATAGTCCCAATAACAATGAGTGAGAGGAAATTGACAGAGACCAACTCTTATTAAGATAACACATATGCTCAGAATCTATTAAAGGGCACCATGAATTAAACAACTAAGCTGATACAGTACAGATCACCAAGGACTCTGGGTTTTGAAAAAAATCTCTAGAGAATGTAGCCTACCAAAAGATACTCAGTAGATCTGGGTTTTGTAGAATTTCACCATACTTTTTTACAAAACTCTCTATATACCACATCCACTACCCTTATTCCCATCAGCCCGGTCTCTGCCAACAAGAGACTTTTTATATAGTACTTATCAATTTCTTGTTTATACAATATTTTAAAATAAGCACAATAAATATTTTTAAGAAACTAATACCAGTACCCATTCCTCTAGATGGAAGAGGATGGCTTCAATAGGTGAAGGCATGAGGGACTCCTAGATATACCTGCAAAATTTCTGTTCCCAATTCCTCTTCCAAGAGAATCAGACTCTACCCCAATCTGAAGTCCACAAGAATTTGCAGTCCCAGGAACAGACTTTTCCCACCTCCCTTCCACCTTTCCTTACCCAATAGAACAGAAGGGAGAATCACAGGAAAAACCAGTTTTCTTATAAATGCAGGCCTTTGGAAATGAATGTGCTTTTATAATATTTAGATTATAAAAGCAAAATAGTGTCCTTTTTTTTTTACACCATACAAATTCTTATTGGCCAGGACTTAACTGGGGAAGGGAATTCTATCATTTAGAGAAGCAGTAAAATGTGGTCACATTTTAGCTTTTATAACCAAACTACTAGGTTTGAATCCAAGGCTTAGAAATGAGACAAAAGGATAATTATATCTGTTTTATATATGACAATGGAGCATCATCTAATAGGACCTTGGGAGGACTGTTTCATTTTGCTTTTTAATTTTTTTTAATCTATTAAGACCCAGAATCTCTCTGGTTATGTGTTAATTTATAAATTGTTGTCAAGAGATGCAAATAGTTTCTGTATTATAGGGAAGATAACTCCAAAGTCTATAGTTTTATTGCCTTAGATGACATTAACCAGTTTTCTAATTTAGCAAACCTATTTCAGTATGCCTTTCCCAATGATAAGATAAATATCTGTTCTCCAAATGCTCTTTGAACTACTTTTACTATTCTGCTAGTCCTCTCATTAATGAGTCAAATTTTGATACATATCTACTTTATATTTATATGAGATATTTTAAGTATTTTTCCATATATATTTTGACCTTAGCTTTGTGATTTTAGATATGTTAAATCTACATGCCCCAGTTTCCATATCTGTAAAATTAGAATAATATTAATACCTACCTCAGAAGGTAATTGCAAGAATTAAATTAGTTAATATCAGGAAACAAAAGGAAAATGAAACTATTGGAACTACACCAAAATATAATCTTTTTGCACAGCGAAGGAAACCAACAAAACAAAAAGACAACCTACTGAGTGGGAGAAGATACTTATAAATGATTTATCTGATAAGGGGTTATGTCCAAAATATATAAAGAACTTATACGACAACACCAAAAAAAAAAACCCAAAATATTCCAATTAAAAAATGGGCAGAGGACCCAAATAGACATTCCTCCAAAGAAAACATACAAATGGCAAACATACACAGATGCTCAACATCATTCATCATCAGGAAAATGCAAATCAAAACCACAATGAGATATCATCTCACACTAGTCAGAATGGCTAGTATCAAAAAGAAAAATAATAGTGTTGGTAAGGATGTGGAGAAAAGGGAACCTTTGTACAATGTTGGTGGGAATGTAAGTTGGTGCAACCACTGTGGAAAACAGTATGGAGGTTCCTCAAAAAATTAAAAATAGAAATACCACATGATCCAGTAATTCCACTATTGGGCTCTTACCCAAGGAAAATGAAAACAGTAATTCAAGAAGATATATGCATCCCTATGTTTATTGTAACATTATTTATAATAGTCAAGAAATGAATGCAACCCAGATGTCCATCCATAGATGATTGGGTAAAGAAGATGTATACACACACACATAATACAGTATTACTCATAAAAATATTACCCATGAGAAAGGATGAGATTCTTGCCATTTGTAACAAGAAGGATGCATCCAGAGGGATAATGTTAAATGGAATAAGTCAGTCAGAGAAAGACAAATACCATATGATTTCATTCATATGTGGGATTTGAGAAACAAAGCAAATGAACAAAGAAAAAAAGTCCAAAAGAAAGAGATTCTTAAATATAGAGAACAAACTGGTGGTTGCAAGAGGGGAGATAGTTGGGTGAGTGGGTGAAATAAGTGAAGGGATTTAAGAGTACAATTACTGTGATCAGCACTGAAATAATGTATAGAATTGTTGAGTCTTTATATTGTACACCTAAAACTAATATAACACTATTTGTTAATTATACTTCAATTTTTAAAAAGAAATTAGTTAATATTTATAAAGTACTTTGAACCATCCTTCAAAGAAAATAAATATAAAAATATTTGTTAAACTTAAATAAAAGGCTTTAGAAGTCACTTTTCAGCATCCAGACTAGATCATAATGTGGGATATTTACCCCCTCCTCTTCTTGGGTCTTTGTGTCACTTACAACCTGAAGTAGAGATCTGAGCCATCCTAGAACAAGGGTAGAGAACCTGCCAAGCATGGGGATAACCCAGATTTCTATGGGGGAGAGTTGGTGCATATCTAAGGTGACTATCCAAATTTCCTAGTCTACCTTGTGCCTGCTCAGAGCAAGGATCTGTTGTAGGCCTTCTGATAAGGCAGGAAACATTTGATTTTTGGAAGGGAAATTGTGCTACTCTGTCATTTTGCAGATGAAAACAAAGATAAAGAGTTGTCTGAATCTACCCAAGAGCATTCACATAGATTATGGTGGAATTGAGGTGAGAGCATTAGTTCAGTGGGGCAAGACTACTTCCACACTACACTTAAGTCCTGCCCCAAATGTTAATAATTACAAAAGATATTAGAAAAAGGAAGGGGAGGAAGGGAAGGAAGGAAGATGGGGAAGTAAAAGAGGTAAACTTCTCTAACTTTCCTACTCCATTATTTTGCTAAAGGGTGGTTTCATGCCTAACACACAGGTGAGAACTTGAGTGCTATTTCATTTTCTAATGAAGATGATGTATTCTTTGGTACTCTCTTCTAAGCTCTTCTTCAATGATACCGCCATAGGGTGTTCAACAAACTCCTTTTTGAGGAGCTCTCTTGTAATAGTCTTTCCAAGATTACTTTTGCCTGGTCATTTCTGAAGGCTTCCTTGTTTCCCATAAGGAAACTCACTAACTCTTGGCCACCACTGAGTGAAGTGAAAGTCACTTCCTCAACTGCTCGCGCTCTCTCTCTCTCTCTCTCCCACTAGTCTTCCCTTTCATTTCTCTGGATATTGGTTTCTAGGCCCTAAACTTTAGGTGACATATGAAAGTCTCCCAAGAACCCTCTCAAGCCATACTCTGCTAACAGCACAGGAAGTGAAGTGAAGGTCTCTCCTCCTCTTCAGACCCCAATCTCTTTGTCATTCTTTTAAGGTGATCCTCACTCGACTGAGGAAGGAGAAAAGCACTCCAGACCCTCCTTTCTATGTCCTCTCTGCTTACAAATTCCAAGATTCTTCCCTCAGTGCACCATCCAAGCTTCTATAATATAGGTTGTTGGAAAAGATGGTTTCTAGATCAGTTTGGCTACCTCCTGGCAAATTCTTTTCGGATCTCTTAAAACAGATCAGCTATATGTCAACCACACACGTGTGTGTGTGTGTGTGTGTAGTTGACTTATAAGTGATATACAAATATATATGTATATACAAATATATATGTACATATATAAATATATGTATATATGTAAATATATGTATATGTGTGTATATATAAACACACCTGTGAGATATATATATATATATATGATATATATATTATATATATCAGCCAGACATTTTCCCCAGCCTTGTCAACCAGAAAGGTCACTCTGCCACTCTCACTTCCAGTCCCTACCAAACCTGCAAAATGCAGATGCATCTCTTTAAAAGGTAAGGAAACATGCTTAGAGACTTGCCAAGACCACTCAGCTTGCAACTGGTAGAGCTGGGATTTGAACCTGAGATGCCTGACTTTAGAGCCAAGACCCTTTGCACAATGCTTTGAAATGTTTCAGCTTATAAATTAAATCAACCAAAAGGCATTTTTTTTTCATTCAAGATAAAATATTGGACACTCCGCCGATGAGTTGCAAAGGACTGCTTTGAGTCCTACTGCCAGAAAGATATAGTATCCACAGTCAAACTGTCAAATTACTAGAACAGAAACAAACAAACAAAATATTATCTGCCAAGGAATACAGCAGCAGATTAAGAGCAGTCATTTCTGTTCTTTTCACAGCATCTGAATGAGCAAGATATTGAGAATATTAACCTTCATTCTATAAACCTCCATCCAGAAAGTTGCCTGTTTGTCCAAGCTCTCCAACTCTGCCTCCCATAAACACATCTGGTTAGAGGTCAGTGGGGTCTTTAGGAATTGGAGGAGGCACTTCCAGGACAAAAGGGCTAATCCGATTAGGACCCTTATATTTACATTACCCCTAAACTCCAAGAATTTGACCACTCCCACTACAGCCCTTTCTCCTCACCCAGCCATCCCAGACCACTCCAGTCAGCCTCCCACCTTAATCCTTCCAAACCAAATCCAATGTCTTTCACCCCAAACTGTTCTTCTGCCATCATGCCTTTCTAAATGGATGGTACACCAGAACTGGCTACGTCACTTGGACTTGGTATAAAATGAAAACATAGGGTGCCTTGTTCAAAAAACCATTAAGAATTTCTTTTTTTTCTTTTCTGTAAACCTTTTATAATTTAAAAAATATCCGTTCATATTTCATCTTGCAAAATTTTTGAAATCACTGATTATTTTATTTTAGGACAAAACTATTTTCCTTAACACAAACTTATTTGCATACTTTACAAAGTTGTTCTCCTTTGCCATTACTACTTTTAGTAATGTCATTTATACATATTGATTACAATTTTTAACTATTAGTAACTTCTATTTTACAGAGAAAACTAAGAGGTAGATCATTTTGAAATGAAAAATCATTAAGAATTTCAAGTCAGGGCAGCCTGGGTGGCTCAGCGGTTTAGTGGCGCCTTCAGCCCAGGGCCTGATCCTGGAGCCCCGGGATCGAGTCCCATGTCAGGCTCCCTGCATGGAGCCTGCTTCTCCCTCTGCTTGTGTCTCTGCCTCTCTCTCTCTCTCTCTCTCTCTCTCTCATCAATCATCTACTCATAAATAAATAAATAAATAAATAAATAAATAAATAAATAAATAAAATATTTTTTTAAAAAAAGGAATTTCAAGGCAGCAACAGCAGAGCATTAAACCAAGCACAAGGCCCTGTGTGACTTTAATTAAGTATTTCAACTGCTCTGTTACTGGCATTTATTGCCTTCTTATCCATTGCCCCCACTTCACTGTGAATAACTGGAGAGAAGAGAATATGCCTTAATTTTGTGTCCTGGAGCTAGAGTGTCACAGGTCTTCCAGAACTTTGACGCTTCAAGGTCACTCTGTCTTTGGAGGACAGAAGGAGCAGAGCAGCCCTCCTGGATGTTTGCTGGGACAGGGCCCTGTTAAGTGGACATGAATCATGCCCGCGGAGCCAGGCCTGGGAACCACTATCCACCAATCACTCCAATCAGAAACCAAGGCTTCTCAACTCTTCCCTCTGCCCTCCCCATGCTCTTCACTCTCACACATAGAATAAACTACTATATTTCGTCAGTTCTAGCTCCTTAAAAGTACTCAAATCTGACTTCTTTCTCTCTTTACTGCTAACACCTCACTTCAGGCCTGAATCATTTTTTACTTGGTATATTAGTTAGGGTAAGGGGCTGAGCTGCTGTAATAGAGAGACTCAACAATGCAGCGATCAGAGTCTGAAACCAGATTTGTCTCATTCCAAAGCACAGGTCCTTAACCTATAAGGGTATTTCCTAAGAAGTTGAAAAGTTCTTAGCAGTAGGAATAGAAGAGTCTATTATTCAGGGCTCTTTGGGATGCAAGTGATAGAAACTCAAACTAAAATAGGAGAGGAGGAATGGATTGGTCCCCATAATGGGAGACTGCAAAGGATAGTTATTTTTAACTAGATCCAGGGCTTTGAACAATGTTATCGGGGACTCAACCCTTGACTCTGCTTTTCTTTGTTTATTGGTCTCATTCTTTTCTATTGCAAATGGCTTTGTTCAGGCAGCAATGGAAGACAAAATACAAGCAGCTCTGGCTCACATGATTCAAAACCTGGTTCTCATCTTTGCTATCTTAAATACTTAATTTGACCAGAGTCAGGAGTTGATGAGCTTCAGGGTAGCCAACTGTGCCAATCTGGAGGCACATGTGTGGCAGCAAGCTATAGGCCATATCTACTTGTCTAACCAGTGGTCCCTAACACTCTCCTGTAAGTGTGAGCATACTTTCCCCATAGATTCTCCCTGACTCCCAATCACTGGGAGACTTCCAGGCAAGCTGCTCTGCTCTTTGCATTCTTTCAAGGTAGCTCAAGTTTGCAGAGTCAGAGACCCTTGACACTCCAGACACTCCTGCTCATTTATTCATTTCATATCAACCCTATGGAAAGCCTACTGTATAAGGCACATCTCTGCCTTGAAATTTTTCACAGTATAGTGGGGTGGCCGGGGGGATGGGGAGAGTATAATGAGAACATGATAAACTCCACTACAGAGAAGTTGAAGGTCTTATTGAAGGAACATTAGGGAATGCCCAACATGATGGGGCCCTGGGCTGTTATAACACCATGCTGAAGTTATATATCACCATGTGTTCATCTATCTGTTTCCTTATAAGAATGCAAGCTTTTTAAAAGAAGGGACATATCCTATCTCTCTCCTTATCTCTAACATGTAATATTCAGTATGGACACACTAAGTGCTTGATCCAAATAAATGAGGATAAAAATATAAGATGGAGGGATTCTTTTCAACATTTCCTAGACGCCCACTAAATTCAAGGCTCTGTGATGGAGGTGAGGGAAATACAAGGATGATCAACTTCCTGTTCTTGTAGGGAGATGGTCCAGAGGAGTGGAGTTTTAAAAAGTTAGCTGAGACTTCTTAAGAATTGGACTGCTGTCCCTAAAACCAAAAGTTCCCTGGTACTGACTCTTAAAACAATGGAGCTTGAGCCAGTAAACTCATTACCCTTCTCTGCCCCCTGCAATTGAATAGACAAATAACTCTTTAGTTAGTCATTATGCTCTAATCAGAGTAATTTCCATACAAGAGGGTGGATTGAGTTTGTTCCCCAATTGTAACATTTGTGAAATCCAACCACAAGTCCACTTATTAATGGTAATTAGTGGTCTATAAATAAAGCACAATCCTGTAGATACAGAAAACAAGCCATGAGCTTGTTTGAAATGTAAACAAGAGATTCATGAATTTGCTAATTGCAATTCCCTGTTTGGCCTTTGGCCAACCTTTTTTTCCCCTGGAAGTGGCCACTGATTGAAATGTTACATGTCCTCTGATGATGAGTCCTGGGGGGTCAAATTCTAGGATTTGTGGGTTTATAATCCAGAAACCTAGTACTTTCTTACTCAAATATTTATTAAGTCCATGTAGTGTTTGAGCCAGTGGCTTATCCAGATATGAATACAGCACAATTCCAGGCAAGTGAGAACCTAAATTTTGCTGTTAGATGTGGACCTAAATATTAGGGGCGCCCAGTGGGACCACAGAAATGGCTCAGGGATCTCTAAAGGTTGAGGTGTAGAGGGGAAAGAAAAAGCTTTCCTAGAAGGAGTGATATCTGAGAGGGGATAGATTGAAAAATGTTCAAACAAGTGGATATCAACAGCCTTTAGCATAAAAATTGAGCACTGTAAAATAACTTGGGAGGTTTTTATATAAATGTCCATATTTCTAAGTTCTCTTATAAAGTCAGGAGATCCAACAGCATTAAGCTCACCCTCATTCCGTCTGACAATGGGTCTAGGCTTCAAAATTCTCCATAGATATTAATCTTTGGGATTCAAGCACATGAGAAATTAGAATTCCTGAAAAATTCTTGGAAATTCCTCCAAGTCATAAGATGTCCTTAAAATATCTTCCAAATTCTTCAAAACCATTACCTGTTATCATGGATATTTTAAACCATTTTGTTTGCTTGAAATAAAGTATAGGCATTAGATGCAGAAAAAAAGGTATAGACACCAGGTATATTGTGAGGAAGGATGAAAAACACTTGCCCACACCTTGGAAAACAGTGCTGAGAGAGTAGACCTTGAGGTTTTAAATATAGGGTCTGAGCTATCCAGCTTGTCCAAGAATGAGGACATCAGGGAAAGGCAAGACCACAGCAGAATAAAGGTCCAGCTATCCAGATCCCACTAAAATACATCCACAGGCGAGGGATGAGCAAAATGTCCTCATCCTTTTAACACCTCTGCCCCTTTATAAAACTCTCAACTTTCAATGGACACCAGCTTTGCATCTGCCAGCCATAGGAAGGGAGATAAACTTTGTCCCCCCCCCCAAAAAAAAGGATTCTTACAGGGTGCCTGGGTGGTTGAGTCAGTTGAGTGTCTGCCTTAGGCTCAGGTCATGATCTCGGGGTTCTGGGAATTGAGCCCTGAGTCACCTGGGAGTCTGCTTCTCCCTCTCCCTCTGTGATCCCTCTCCCTCCCTCTCAAATAAATAAATAAAATTTTTTTAAAAGTTAAAAAAAATTCTTACAATTGCTTAAAATTGTGTTTTGTTGTTTTTCCCCTTAATATGGCCTCTGTTCTAGCCAGGGAAGAAGACAGGATTCTCTTCACACTGCAAGGACTTGCCTTGTCTAGATTTTTATATAAAACTTCACCCAGTGTGCGGCCCTCCAGACCCCATCACCTAGGCCCCTCAGCAGACATCTTCCTGCCTGGGCTGCCTACATTAGTTAGGCACTCTCCAAGCATTCCCTCACCCCCTCCCAACCCCCGCCCAAGCCCTGAGTAATTCAGGTCTTCCCAGGGCCTGAGCTACAGCTGCCCATTACCTAGGAGAGTTAATAAGAAATTCACCTTCCCTCCCTGGCACAAATGAATTCCAGTCAGTTCATTCTCACAGGAAATAAATTTTAAAATGGAAATTAAACAAAACAATCGCTAGGAAAGGTAATAACGTGTCGCCCCTGAATTCTGCCTCTGAGAGGAATATATTACCATTCCCAAGATCACAGCAGGCTCAGAGAAACACACCCCCCCCCACCAAGACACTGGGCCTTTACAGTGATGGGACAGGCAGGCCCTGTGCCTCTTGTGCATTCTCTGGTGCCCCAACAGGCTGTTAAATAGGCCTCAAACCCACACATCTACTCCTTAAAATGCATGGGCCACATGTAGATAAGGGCCTTTGCACTCACTTTAGAATTCTTGGTGGCCGGGAGTTGCAAAGTGTCCCCAGGACTGTTTCCACACCAATCAAGATACTGTGCACTCTAATACAGTGAATAAGAGACAGGCTTGTGGTGGATACAGGCTCTTCCATTTACTACCTGTGTGACCTTGGGCAAATTACTTAAACACTCTAAGCTTTGGTTCCTTATCTGTTAAATAGGATAAAAAACTTTAAAAAAAAAACACCTCTGCCTTATAGGATTACTGTAAAAGCAAATAAATTAATGCTTGCAAAGCCCAGTGCCTCACAGATCATAAGTGCTCAATAAATGTCAGCTCTTATTATTATCCTATTTTTTAAAGGTCTTCAGGGGTGAGTAGATATTCTACAACTTAAAGCAGGTCCCATGTGATTTATTGTTTAGAAGTGTGTATTCTGTTGAAATAGTTAATGTGTTTCCTTAGAAAAGCATTTTAGCTTTAAGCAAAACTTGCGGAGTTAGAAATCCGAGTCAGGAGTTTAATAATAACATTCAGTAACACTATTTATTGAATTGACCAGGAAAATCACAAAATTGTGAATTAAAACATTTCTCCAAGTGGCTCCAGGCTACATACATATAAATGTGCCAGCAAGATCCTTCTTTCTTGCTGGAGAAGAAAACCAGGGGTAGTACTTATAAGAGACAAAGGCTATAGAATAGCTAGCTGGAAATACTAAGAAGGCAACCTAACTCCTCCCCTTATTCATATAAGGTAACTAAAGAATACTGACATAGTAGAAAGAAAAGAATCTTCTAAAGAATGTGGATATTAGACTTCCCCTATGTCCCAGAGCACCAGCCCATGAGTGTTTGTATTCTGTGGAAGAGTTTCATTTTAACATGAATCAAGGTTGTGGTTCACTTAACCTTGAGAGAAAGAATCAGAGTTAGTCTGAGAAGAAAGATTTAAATAAAAGTCAGATGCAACTGGGAAGTTTGACGTTAGCATAGCTCTACCTTGTGAGGGAATACTATACAGCCAGTAAAAATGGTGGCAGACCTATTGATGGAAATGTACATACAAATTATCTGGAGGGTAACTCAGCAATATATATTTAAGTTCCTTATAAATGTTCATATATTTTGATAAAGTAGTTCTATTTCCATTAGTTAATTTTAAGAAAATAATCTTGACAATGAAGAAAGAAGTACAATGATATTGAGATGTTTATCAGTATGTTACTCAAAGCAGTTAAAATTTGTCTATTAGATAATGAGTCTTAAAACATTTTTGGAACTGTTTAGCTCTGAATAGATGTGCTTTTTATTGGTATTATTTACTGAATTTTCTCCAGTCATGTCTTACCTTTGTGTTTGATCTTGCTCAGTTCTACCAAGTACCAAGCATTTTAACACAATGGTTAAGAGCTCAGGCTCTGGGGTCAGGTGGCCATGGGTTTGAAACTTGCCTTTGCTATTTATGCTAAAATGTCTAATGCCCATTCCTTAACTTCTCAAATTCTTCACCCACAAAATGGGAATGATAATAATATCTACCTAATAAGTCCATAAAGATTAGATGAGTTAATCTAAGATCAATTAGGTGGATTAGGGCCTAATATTTAGTATTTCAGTAAATGTTAACTATCCTCAATAGAGGTTATTTCTGGCATCATTACACCAAACATACTTGAACTCAACATCCATGAGCTCTCAATTAATACTTAGCCAAATCGCTTCTGAAATCATCAAGAACATGAGCACAGACACACTCACTCTTAACTGGTGATTTTTCAGTGCTTACACTAATGCTTTAGGATTGGTGACACTTGAAAAGAAATCAAATGTGATACCCATCTCACCCCTACTTCCTTCACAGAGCTCAACCTTCAGAACAACCTCAGGCATTCCTCAGACCCAAAAGACCTAAGCCTGGGATCTGCAAAGCATGGACAGCCAAGGGACAGCATGCTCAGCCTGTCCCTTCTAGGAATGTTCTTCTGAACCAAATTCTGGAAACAAACATCAATCCTTTAGAACAGGGGCCCCCAAAGTAGCAGCCCTAGCCAGCATCCATCCTGCCTATTTAGCCCATATGGTCTTAAATTTTTCTAAATTGGTTGTCAACAATTTGGTAGGTTCCACATTAAATTTTCGGGTTTTTCTTGAAATATCAGAAGAGTTGGCCACATTGGGCCCACATTCCCAAAAGGCAGCAATCCTTGGAAGTTGAGTAGCAGCTGCCCCCTCCAGGCAGGGTATGTGATCTCTAGTGTGCCACAGCCCTATCCCACCAGAAATATTTATCTATATTTCCTGCCTACCCTGTGGGCACTTGGTTTTCTGACCTTCTCCATTACTCCATACTATTATGTATGTATCTTTGTGTGTGTATGTGTGTGTGTGTGCGCATGCGCACACATATCTGTGCTGGAGGAGGGTGTGAGCTGGAGGATATTTGCTGGGAATGTCTTAGGACTCAGGAATGTTTTAAAAGATGGAGGCGGGCTCTAGCAGCACCAATGGAAGTGTTCTTAGGTAAGCAGGGCGTTTGGGGCTGCAGAGTTTCTGAACACTATTTAGAGGTTATGCGTGTGTGAGCCAGGCTGTAGGCAGCCCCACAGGGCTGGCTAGAAGTTACAGAATTCCTGCACTGTCCCCTGTCAGCAAAGTGCTGAGACAACAAACTTAACCTCTCTGTCCAGCGTGAGCCTATCAGCCATGGTTATTAAATCCCACAAAAGGGAGAAGAGGAGAAGTGAATAGGGCTGAAAGAAAAAGCACTTTCCCCATTTGGATAGCTGTGCAGAACAGGAGCTGCTGGAGAAAGGCAGGGAGTGTAATTGCTGGCCTGAAAGAAAAAGAAAAACTATAAAAGGAAAGAAAGAAAGAGGGGGGGAAATTGATAATGAACAATTTATCCTCAGAGCTAACAGTTAATTAATTCTGAAAATATCTGTCAGGCTAATAGAAGTGGGGGGGAGAGGGCTATGCCACATACACAATTAATAAAATAATAATAACAAAAAAGGAAAGAAAAAAGATTTTTTAAAGGTGTTACTATCTTCTTACAGGCTGGGCCCTTGGCTTCCCAATGTCATTTTCAACACAATTTTTTTCCCCTCCGTCTCTTTTCAGAAATTGTTCTCATGAATGATTTATATATGTCTAGTTATCTGGAGTGATTTCTATGGACCCCGGCGCATTGCTGCATAATTGTTAATTTTAACGCCATAATAGCTTCAGATGGAGGAAGAGATTAGGCATTTATTGCACAATTAAATGAAACATACTTGAGAATCACAAAGGGTTCCGTAATTATTTCAGACCATTAATAAAATGGGCATTAAATTATATGGGACACAAAAGGGAAAGGAAATAGATTTTCATTACAGCAATAGAAGCTGAGAGTAGTAATAGATCCTTGTTGAATTATCTTTCTCTCTCTCTCTCTGAAATTAATTGTTGCCCAGCTTATTTCAAAGCAAAATAAAGGAGGGAGAAAAAGTGTTTTAAAGAACCTCTGATGAAAAGGCTTTGTTTGATGGGGACAATAGCCAGTGATACACTCCAAAAAACAAGGTAATCTTTGATTCTGGCTCCTTCCCTTTGGTTCCAAAGACTTTAAAGGCAGTTTTTCAGCAGCACGGGGTTTCCCCACCCCTATCCAACTCCCAACACAAAAGGATCCAGGTGGGAGAGGGAAGGGTGGGGAGGTCAAAGAAGGGTGGGTCCCTGGTTTCTCTTTCCAACTACTCCTGATGGGAGAAATCAGACCACTGCACACAATCCCACATGATTTGACAACCTTAAGACCATCCAGCTTCAACTTCTTAAAAGGGAATAAAACTGAGGAAAAATACACCTCATTCATTGCATAAATTATTCAACATGCACTGATCTTCAAAACGACACTATGAGGTAGATACTATTATTATTATCTCCACTTTACAGATGAGGAAACCAAAACTTGAAATGATTGAGGAAACTGCCCAAGGATCTACATCCACAAAGGAGGGCCATCATGATTTTAAAACAAAGAAAATAGTGTCTTTGCCCTAAAAATACTCTTCTTCTATTGGGGGAAGATGGAGAATTACACAGAAAAGTCTGGTATCACATCATTTACTCCTGGACAAGTAAGCCACATCCAGCCACCAGCATCTATCTACAGCACTACAGCTGCAAAAAATGCAGTGAGATGAAACACTTCCCCTCTCTTCCTTCCCTTATTGATGTCATATCATATCAACAGAATCCAAACAAATGCTCCCACCATTACCTAAATGTGGCCTACCTTTGTCCTTTAGGGCCCTGTGAGCAGGATCCCTCATGATTTTCTGTGGCAATAATGACAAGAGGAAGCCAGAGTCCCCAGAATGGCCAGATCTTCTTGACCCTCCCTTCAATCCACATAGGCTGCCTTCGCTAAGGAGTAATGACCATGAGGAAGCCAGTGTGGCCCTGCTTTATACTGGAGGCACTAGGGTAAGGCATAAAGCAAAATAAATAAATAAAATAAATAAATTTTTAAAAATGCTAAGCTTAAAAACAAGAGTAGGTCTCAAGTAACCAAGAAGCTCCTGCATTGGACACTGTACTACTACTTCAAGCTTCAGGGTATAACTGTAGTATCTAGTTACCTATGTGGCTAGCTCTACCTAAAATCTGATGGAGCTCAACCTCAGAGTCCAGAACCAAAGGCTGAATGAATACTTTTGTCCTTACTCTGCTGCTCAGCTTTGCAGAACCTGCCCAAGCTGCCTACATACACTAGCATTTTGTTCCTAAAGCTTCAACTCTGGTGCCCCAGACCAGGGTCTTGTAGCATTTAGCAGGAACCCCAGCTTTTAGAACTCAGATCTGAGAGCCCCTATGATTCCACTGGGGACCAGATATCAGGAGACTGGAGCATATTGTTCTTGAGGAGACACCCAGAGTAGCAGGAACAGCCCAGAAAGGGATGCTCTTTGTGAAGATGTCCCAGAAAACTACTTAGATGTCAACATCATGCAGAAGGTCAAGTTAGGAAAGATACACACCAAAAAAATAAATAAATAAAGAGAGAGAGAGAGAAAAAGGAAGGAAGGAAGGAAGGAAGGAAGGAAGGAAGGAAGGAAGGAAGGAAGGAAGGAAGGAAGGAGAAAAGAAAAGAAAGAAAAGAAAAGAAAAGAAAACACACCAAATTAAATGACTTAGAACCATATAAATGTAAGACCCATAGCCTGTAGATTTATCATATTGGCAAGATAAGCCATTTATAAGGTAATGCTTCATCTGCTGACCCTTCCACAATTTGTGTATTAACAAGACCTCTACCTTTTCTATTAAGAGGAATAATCTTCAAGCCAGTGGTAAGAAAAACTGAATTTTAAGAGAGATGTGAAGAGAGAAGAAAAACACTTTCAGATCCAAATGAATTACATAGAAGGAGTTTAAGAAAACAGAGAAGCAAATGCCAAAGAATTTCACCAATTGATAATTTTTATGGAATCATGGAGAACAGGAAAGTTGTCAAGATACTAGAAATGGCCAAATATGATCTCAATTTTGACTGAGAAGGTAGATTCTGGAAACTGTAAATCAATGAGTTTGAAATGATTTTTCACTTTTATCCACACTCAAAAGTTCTAAATTTGTTTTTAGCTTGAAAAGAAACTAACAAAGATGAAATGGTTTATTAAATGAAAAAGTCTAAAGCTAGAGACTTTCCTTCAAATAGCCTGGTAGACTAGAAATTCCAAAATGCCTTCCCATTGTAATATGACTAGATCCTGACTATGTTACAATGAGCATATATTTAAACATATAATTGAGCTCAAAATAAGGAGAAATTTGGACACCTGGGTGGCTCAGTGGTTGAGTATCTGCCTTCTGCTCAGGGCATGGTCCTAGAGTACCAGGATCGAGTCCCACATCGGGTTCCTCGCAAGAAGCCTGCTTCTGCCTATGTCTCTGCCTCTCTCTGTGTCTCTCATGAAAAAAATATTTTTTTTAAAAATAGGAGAAATTATATCTAAAGTCAAAATAAGGGCAGCCCGGGGGGCTCAGTTGTTTAGCGCCACCTTCAGCCCAGGGCGTGATCCTGGAGACCTGGGATTGAGTCCCACATTGGGCTCCCTGCATGGAGCCTGCTTCTGCCTCTGCCTGTGTCTCTGCCTCTCTCTCTCTCTCTCTGTGTCTCTCACAAAAAATAAAAAATAAAATCTTTTTTAAAAAACAAAGTCAAAATAAAATAGCACAAGCTGAAACTTAAAAATAAAAACAATCCATAAGTAATAACCAAAAGGAAAATTTTGTGAAGCCCTAGGAGAAAATGCCAATTCAGAAACCAGAGCCTTGGGGATTAACTACTGTGCGGGGAAATGGAAGAATAAATCTTTGGCTCAAGAAAATGCAGGAAATATGCCAACTCTATAAAATCATGCCAAAGCCCTTGAAAAGAGTGACATCACTGGTGAAATAAAGGGTAAAATTACCCAGCTGCCAAGTGAAGGAAGCCTGGAAGAACTGTTTGCTCTGATGGTGCTATGTAGAAAAGAACAATAGCAGCAATAATAACAATAATCATGGTAATTATATCAGTCTCTTCTGAAAAATTCTGTTCTAGGCCCTCACATTCAGATCTGAAGTTCAAGTATATAATATTTATAGGTCAGCAACTCACTCAGTCTACAAATTAAAATAGTTCAAAATTGGGGCACCTGGGTAGCTCAGTTGGTTTAGCATCTGATTCTTGATTTCAGCTCATGTCATGATTTCAGGGTCATGAGATTAAGCCCTGCCTCAGTTATCACTTGACTTTCTCTCCCTCTGCCCCTCCTCCTGCCACTCATGTGAGCTCTCTCTCAAATAAATAAATAAATCTTTAAAAGAATAGTTCAAAATTTATAAAACTCTGCAACACCGGTAAAAATAAAAGGAAACATTCTCTAATACCTCAAGATCCACACAGATTAAGTTGAACAAAACATGAATTGACAATTAGAAATGAAAAAAAAATCACACAAAGAAATGAGTCACCATGAGGGAGATTCAGCAAAAATAACAAACCATAAATTTAGACATCCTTCCCCATAAGTACACCAGTTATTGAAATGTTGGACACCATTTATAAAGTTAATTCTGTATGAAATGTTTTTTTAAAGGGAATAGAAATTTTAAATAATCAAAGAACAAGAAACTATAAAAAATGATTTGATAAAGGGATGGAATAAAACATTAAAATACAATCCATTTCAAAACTCACTGATGGATTATAAAGTAGTTATACATGACTGAAAAGAAAATCAATGGGAAGATGGATCAAAAAGTTACCCAGATTGCCGCACAGAGAAACAAAGGAAGTAGAACTTATAAAGAGAAGTTAAGAGATATGGAGGAGCAAATACATTTAACCAGTTTCAGAATGAGAAAACAGAATGGTAAAGAGGTAAAAATCAAAGACATGAATTTTTTTTAATAAATTAATTTTTATTGGTGTTCAATTTACCAACATACAGAATAACACCCAGTGCTCATCCCGTCAAGTGTCCCCCTCAGTGCCCGTCACCCATTCACCCCCACCCCCCGCCCTCCTCCCCTTCCACCACCCCTAGTTCATTTCCCAGAGTTAGAAGTCTTTATGTTCTGTCTCCCTTTCTGATATTTCCCATACATTTCTTCTCCCTTCCCTTATATTCCCCTTCACTATTATTCATATTCCCCAAATGAATGAGAACATACACTGTTTGTCCTTCTCCGATTGACTTACTTCACTCAGCATAATACCCTCCAGTTCCATCCACGTTGAAGCAAATGGTGGGTATTTGTCATTTCTAATGGCTGAGTAATATTCCATTGTATACATAAACCACATCTTCTTTATCCATTCATCTTTCGATGGGCACCGAGGCTCCTTCCACAGTTTGGCTATTGTGGACATGGCTGCTAGAAACATCGGGGTGCAGGTGTCCCGGCGTTTCATTGCATCTGAATCTTTGGGGTAAATCCCTAACAGTGCAATTGCTGGGTCGTAGGGCAGGTCTATTTTTAATTCTTTGAGGAACCTCCACACAGTTTTCCAGAGTGGCTGCACCAGTTCACATTCCCACCAACAGTGTAAGAGGGTTCCCTTTTCTCCGCATCCTCTCCAACATTTGTTGTTTCCTGCCTTGTTAATTTTCCCCATTCTCACTGGTGTGAGGTGGTATCTCATTGTGGTTTTGATTTGTATTTCCCTGATGGCAAGTGATGCAGAGCATTTTCTCATGTGCATGTTGGCCAAGGACATGAATTTTCTAGATCAACTGTTAAACATGAATCTATAGATATAGGAACCCCAACATATACCAAGGCATATAAATAAAAAGCTCATATTTAGACACATTATGGTAAACTTATAAAATACCAAAGATAAAGAACAGATATTAAAAGTAGCAACAGAGAGAGATCATCTTCAAAAGAATGGCTGTTATATAAATAGCACACTCTTAATAGCATATCAACAGTTAACCCAGAAAACAGTGAAATGATACTTTGAATGTGTTCAGAGAAAATATTTATCAATCTAGAATGAATACACAGGAAAACTACTTCAAAAATGAGGACCAAATAAAGACATTTTGAAAAAACGTTTTCAAATCCATGTCAGAATGGATTTCTTATTTGAATGGCTTATTACATGTTGGGTTTCCTGTATCTGTAGATACATGTCTAATTTTCATACACTTGAAGATGATCTCCCATTTCTCTGTAGCTGCTTTTAAATTTTCTCTTTATCTTTGATGTTTCGTAATTTCACTAGGAAATGAAGGAGGAAAGAAGATCTGCCATTTAGGAAGAGATATTGAGTAAATTAATTAATATGTAAATAAACCTAAAGAAATACTCATTCTACAAAATGATGACAGCAATGACGAAGTTTAATTTGTGAGACTGAGAAAAAGTATGAAACATAGTTAAATATTGAACACTAGCAGACAACAAGTCAGAAGTGGTAACCAGAATTATTATTCTAAGCACTAGGAGGAAAGAATAAAATAGAAATGAAGTATTTAGCTTTCAACCAATGGATAAGAAAAGAATGTGGGAGGGATACCTTCATTGAACAAAAACAAGGCAAGAAAGGAAGGAAGGAAATAGGATAGAAAAGATAAATGAAAAAAACCTAACTAATATAGCAGAAATTGTCAAGCATTATGAAGGGTTTTTACCCTACTTGTAAACTGATAAGTTAGCCTACCACAATTTCATGGATTCTAGTAGAAGACATGTGACTCAGATCAAACACAAGAGATGATTTACTACTCACGGAAGTAGCAGTAGCCAATT
Organism: Nyctereutes procyonoides; assembly: GCF_905146905.1. Taxonomy (NCBI): domain Eukaryota; kingdom Metazoa; phylum Chordata; class Mammalia; order Carnivora; family Canidae; genus Nyctereutes; species Nyctereutes procyonoides. The sequence continues at coordinate 34,455,368 of NW_026575042.1, forward strand.
TATCAGGAATTTTGTGCCTATTGTCTAAACCACAATATCCACAGCATGATAGGAAGATGGCCAGATGACACTTGCAAATGAAACAGGTCACAGGGTAGGAACCCTGATCCTGGGAAACTTGAATCTTTTATAATACTAACCATTCTTTCTCTTTGCTCTGGAGACAGAAACCATTTCCATCTTTCAAAGTTGTAAGTAAAACTGCCCTTTGCTCCTGAGGGAAACACTCTTAGTTTTCTAAGGCTGTTCACTATACAAAAACCTCAAAAAGATCGTTTGGAACAAAAGGTACTCAATATCTGTCTTGAAAGATATGCCAATACAGAAATAGAATTGTCTCTCAGCAGAAATAAGTCCAAATATATTAGTAATCACAAAATATATGTATCAATTAAAGACAAAGATGATCACACTAAATAGGAAAAAAATCTAATCAACACTATTTATAATAAAAGCAGCATAATACATGGCTCACATGTATTTCACAAAGCTGAAGGCAAAAAGATAGGAAAGAGCATTACAAGAAAATTCAAAACAAAAGGAAGCCAGAGTAGCTATAGTAATTCCAAATGAAAGGGATGTTAATATGCAAAAAAATTTACCAGGGTTATATATCACCACATAATAATGAAAAGTTTGATTCAGCAAGAAGATAAAATATTTCTAATCATACATCACCTAGAAAAATATGCCCAAATTATATAAATCAAAAACTGATAAATCTAAAAATTGATTAGTATACTATCATAGTTGCAGATTTTGTTACATATTAATCAGTTAATGATATGTCAAGCAGATTAAAACATCTGTAAGTATATGAAAGATACAAATTATTCAATTAATAAAATTAACATTAGAATTACTGAAAGAATATGACGTTGGTACAAAGATAGCCAAATACACAAATATATTATTTTTTTATTATTTATTTATTCATGAGAGACACACAGAGAGAGAGAGAGAGAGAGAGAGAGGTGAAGAGACACAGGCAGAGGGAGAAGCAGGCTCCATGCAGGGAGCCTGACATGGGACTCGATCCTAGGTCTCCAGGATCACACCCTGGGCCGAAGGCATTGCTAAACCGCTGAGCCACCCAGGCTGCCCTACACAAATATATTAAAAGAGAAAAGAGAGAGCTAAAAAACAGACCAATGTATACCTGGAAACTTTATATATGATTAAGATGGTTATAACAATCACTAGAGAAAGGGAGGACTATTTAGTAAATTCAATCCTTCTATACATACACACAAAACTCAAAGTGAATTAAAGATGAAAAATTTTTAAACTTTTAGAAAAATGTATAGGGAAAAAGTTTTACTTCCTTTTTAGTTGATGAAAGTCCTAGCCCAACCCATGATTTGTCACTAACTATCCATATGCCTATTATCTATATATTAAATATCTGTAAGAATTCCAGAAAGTAGAAGAGGAATAAAGGTTTTACAATTTTGTCTCCCAATCTGGGCTTGAAAGTCATGAGTAAAATGTCTTGACAGACTGGCATTCTTTTTTTTTTTAAGATTTATTTATTTTGAGAGAGATTAAGGATGTGGGTGGATGAACATGAGTAGGGGGAGGATCAAAGGGAGAGAGGGAGAGAGAGAGAATCTCAAGCAGACTCCCCTGTTGAGCAGGGAGCCCAATTTGAGGCTGGATCCTGCAACCCTGAGATCATGATCAGAGCCAAAACCTAGAGTCAGATGCTTAACTACTGAGCCACCCGCTCCTAGACTGGCATTCTTTTTAAGACAAAATTTGTCTTAGATCACCATCAAAGCCTATTAAGAATATTTCTCAGCCTGATCTGTGTATGAGAATTTGGCTTTAAGTGAGCTCTTCTTTCCATACACTCTACCTGCAAAGGGCTGATAATTCCTTGAGTCAGAAGTATCAGTTGACCTTAGAGTCTAACCAACTATCAACCATGTCTGTTAGCAAACTGTGCTACTTTCTGGAAGAACTTTGGCTTATGCATTCTCATTCTTGCATTTAAATGTCATAACTCCACCAAGGACAATGTGGAGTTATAGTGGCAACTGAAACTATTCACTGTAGAGGTTCTGTGGTAGCCACAAGTATGGCTCAGATCTCCCTTTGAGAGCGAACTCCTAAAAGGAATGCAGTCAACTTACCTGCCCCACTTTCAAGATTCACCACATCCCCTAGATAGGTTCTAACCAATGTTTAGCAATGCAGGGGTACTAGATATGGGACATTCCTGCCCAGCATAGGATACCTCTAATAGGCAATGTTTGCTCTGGGACTCCCCTACTGCCTGGCTGACATTTGCTTAGAGCTTCACTGTGGGCTGAGGCTCCTTATACTCACCTCCCTGTCTTCCTTTCACAGCTATCAAAGTTACATTGCAATCTGAAGGCTCCCCCTTTACCTTTTAAGGAATTTTGGTTTTGCTGTTTGCTTCTCAGAAGACCCAGAACGAGGGCAGCCCTGGTGGCTCAGTGGTTTAGCGCCGCCTTCAGCCCAGGGCCTGATCCTGGAGACCTAGTCCTGGAGGCCTAGGATCAAGTCCCACCTTGGGCTCCCTGCATGGAGCCTGCTTCTCCCTCTGCCTGTGTCTCTGCCTCTCTCTCTCTCTCTCTCCTCTCTCTCCTCTCTCTCTCTCTCTCTCTCTCTCTCTCTCTCTCTCCTCTCTCTCTCTCTCTCTCTCTCTCTCGAATAAATAAAAATAAAAATCTTAAAAAAAAAAAAGACCCAGAATGAAATGGGTGCCTTAGAACAAAAGGGAAAGAGAGGGGACACCTAAGTGGCTCAGCAGTTGAGCGGTTGAGCATCTACCTTCGGCTCAGGGCCTGATCCTGGTTGGGGGGGAGGGGATTGAGTCCTGAATCCGGCTCCCTATAGGGAGCCTGCTTCTCCCTCCGCCTATGTCTCTGTGTCTTTCATAAATAAATACATTTAAAAAAAATCTTTTTAAAAAAAAGAGCAAAAGGGAAAGAAACTCCAGGAGGAAATTCTCTTTATCTGACACAGAGACATACCATTTTAATATAAAAATCACCCTCCTCAGGGAATTAGTATCAGCTTTTATTCATATGATCTTCATAGAATTATCAAGGTCCTAAGTTGTTTAAGCCAGTTGTAGTCTTAGTCTTTCCATCCTTTCTTCCCTGGCTCTCTCCACCATCCCCACCCCCCATAAGGTATCTGTGTGAAAATATATTTTCCTGAATCCAAGCCTCTGTAGTGATCTGTAGTGTTTTCCATAACTGTTTATAGCCAGTTCTTTTTCACTTCCTTTTTTTAAAATCCCCTTTCCTCTCTTTCTTTCAAGGGAGAAACTTTGGAGATCAAAATAGTCTTTTAGAAATTGTTCTATTATGTTCAACTCTAAGAACATCTAATCCAGATAAACATGTCTAATATTAAATGGAATCAGATCATCGATGGGACAACTTCTCTTCCCATGGACTTTGGGGGGGGGAATGATATATTAATATTCATATAAATTTGAAAAAGAAACTCATGAGTTTCCTAAAGAAAAAAAAATTAACTCTAATGCTTTATTTTTGTTCTTCCAAGGAAAAATTTTGTTTCTCCTCTAACTCAAATAAATTAGAAAATGTTTAATTGTAAATTAATGGCCTTGGTTACTAGTTTATAAGAGAGATATTAGAGTTTTTAAACATGATTTTAAAAAATCTTTACAATTGGTTTATAAATTCAAATATATTTGAATTGTACTAGAAAAAGTAATTAGTCTTACCAAGATGCTTTGGACAAATTAGATTAATAATATTCATTTAAACATAATTCTGTCTTTTCCCTATTTTTACCACTTCACAAAAATATAATGCAAGCACAATATTCTAGTTTTCACAATGTAGAGTTTATTTTCTCATGATTAAAATTTTCTAAATTTCCTATATTGGTTTTGTGAGTAGAAGTTAGTATAAATTGTTTAAGATTACAAAAATGTTTAATTAAATAAGGTTGTAGTAATAGATATCTTTTAAAAGTTATGCTAGTAAAACTTTTTAATATTATAAATCGTAAGAATTTAATGTGTAAACTCCAAACTGTAATTTTCATATTCCTTGTTAAGTTTAAGATCTTGGATTGATATTAATTTTTAAACAGATAAATAACCCTTGAATACTTGGACAATATAATTTTTTCTTTTCTTTTTTTAAAGAGGGAGGAGTGGGGAAGAATAGAGGAAGAGAGACAATTTTTTTTTTTAAGAGAGAAAATCTTAAGCATACTCCATGCCCAGCAGGGAGACCAACACTGGGCTCAATCTCACAGCCCTGATATCATGACCTGAGCTACAATTGAATCAGATGCTTAACTGACTGAGCCACCCAGGTTCCACTGGACAATATAATTTTCATTTACCTATACTCTTTTCTACCTCAGAAAGTAGGTATCAGTTGATATAAAAAATAATGCACATATATCCTTGAGTTTTATTGACATGCATATTCATTTTTTAAGAAATGTAAAAAAAATGAATGTGCTAGTAAGGAGATGTATGTGCAAGTAATAGATGTATTTTGTTTACCAAGAAAAGCAAAGAATAATGTCTTGAGTAAGAGTTGGCTGGTTGTATGAATATAAGAAAAAAAATCATAAAGATGAAAGAAATGAACTTTATTTGCTTGGGTTTCAAATACCTGTAAATATTGAGCTTTAAGGAAGAAACAAAATGTGTAAAATTATTGAAAAACCATGTTAAGTGCGATGTATTTATCAATAAGAAAGGCCTAAGAATTTCTTTTACTGCAAATCATTAGAATGGTGATTTGAACATTCCTTGTGTTGAAATGACCAAATGGGTCTGTGCTTAGATAACATAGGTCCCTTTTATCACTACAATATTTGTTAACTTTCTAAACCTCTGACCTACTCTTGAGTCACTTTTGAAAAACAGGTTTTTGAGGGTTTTTTAATTTAAATTCAATTAGCCAACATATAGTATACCATTAATTTCAGATGTAGTGTTCAATAATATATCAGTTGCATATAACACCCAGTGCTCATCACATCATGTGCCCTCCTTAATGCCTATCACCCAGTTTACCCATCCCCCCTACACACCTCCCCTCCAGCAAACCTCAGTTTGTTTCCCAGAGTTAAGAGTCTCTCATGGTTTGTCTCCCTCTGATTTTTTCTGATTCAGTTTTTCCTCCCTTCCACTATGATCCTCTGCACTGTTTTACATTCCACACGAGTGAAACCATATGATAATTTTCTTTCTCTTATTGACTTATTTCACTTAGCATAATACACTTCAGTTCCATACATGTTCGTGTAAGTTTTAAGTATTTATCCTTTCTGATGGCTGAGTAATTTTTGAAAAAAGGTTAAGTTCTTTTTTTTTATTATAAATTAATTTTTATTGGTGTTCAATTTACCAACATACAGAATAACACCCAGTGCTCATCCCGTCAAGTGTACCCCTCAGTGCCCGGCACCCATTCACCCCCACCCCCCACCCTCCTCCCCCTCCACCACCCCTAGTTCATTTCCCAGAGTTAGAAGTCTTTATGTTCTGTCTCCCTTTCTGATATTTCTCACACATTTCTTCTCCCTTCCCTTATATTCCCTTTCGCTATTATTCATATTCCCCAAATGAATGAGAACATACACTGTTTGTCCTTCTCCGGTTACTGTGGCCAAGTTCAAAAAGGGTGTTGCCTGAGTTCTTCTCTGGGATTTTGATGGAATCTTGTCTCACATTTAGATCTTTCATCCATTTTGAGTTTATCTTTGTGTATGGTGCATGAGAGTGGTCCAGTTTCATTCTTCTGCATGTGGATGTCCAATTTTCCCAGCACCATTTATTGAAGAGACTGTCTTTCTTCTAGTGGATCGTCTTTCCTCCTTTATTGTATATTAGTTGAGCATAAAGTTCAGGGTCCACTTCTGGGTTCTCTGTTCTGTTCCATTGATCTATATGTCTGTTTTTGTGCCAGTACCACACTGTCTTGATGAACACAGCTTTGTAGTACAACCTGAAATCTGGCATTGTGATGCCCCCAGATATGGTTTTCTTTTTTTAAAATTCCCCTGGCTGTTTGGGGTCTTTTCTGATTCCACACAAATCTTAAAATAATTTGTTCTAAGTCTCTGAAGAAAGTCCATGGTATTTTGATAGGGATTGCATTATACGTGTAAATTGCCCTGGGTAACATTGACATTTTCACAATATTAATTCTGCCAATCCATGAGCATGGAATATTTTTCCATCTCTTTGTGTCTTCCTCAATTTCTTTCAGAAGTGTTCTGTAGTTTTTAGGGTATATTTTGAGAACCATTTGAATGGTAAATGGTTCTCCAACCTTTTATTTTCAGGTTGTAGGTGTCCTTCTGTCTAAAATGAGTCTCTTGTAGACAGCAAATAGATGGGTCCTGTTTTTTTATCCAGTCTGAAACTCTGCGCCTTTTGATGGGGTCATTAAGCCCATTCACGTTCAGAGTTACTTGAACTTCTTCTTAAAGGGGAGTTTTAAGAGTCCCCCTTAAAATTTCTTGCAGAGCTGGTTTGGAGGTCACATATTCTTTCAGTTCCTGCCTGTCTTGGAAGCTCTTTATCTCTCCTTCCATTTTGAATGAGAGCCTTGCTAGATAAAGTATTCTTGGTTGCATGTTCTTCTCATTTAGGACCCTGAATATATCCTGCCAGCCCTTTCTGGCCTGTCAGGTCTCTGTGGAGAGGTCTGCTGTTACCCTAATATTCCTCCCCATGAAAGTCAGGGACTTCTTGTCTCTTGCTGCTTTAAGGATCTTCTCTTTATCTTTGGAATTTGCAAGCTTCACTATTAGATGTCGAGGTGTTGAACGGTTTTTATTGATTTTAGGGGGGGATCTCTCTATTTCCTGGATCTGAATGCCTGTTTCCCTTCCCAGATTGGGAAAGTTTTCAGCTAGGATTTGTTCAAATACATATTCTGGCCCTCTGTCCCTTTCGGCGCCCTCGGGAACCCCAATTAAACGTAGGTTTTTCTTCCTCAGAGTGTCATTTATTTGCCTTAATCTGTCTTCATGGTCCCTTAATTGACTGTCTCTTTTTTCCTCAGTTTCCCTCTTTGCCATTAACTTGTCTTCTATGTCACTCACTCGTTCTTCCACCTCGTTAACCCTCGTCGTTAGGACTTCTAGTTTGGATTGCACCTCATTCAATTGATTTTTAATTTCTGCCTGATTGGATCTAAATTCTGCAGTCATGAAGTCTCGTGAGGCCTTAATGCTTTTTTCTAGAGCCACCAGTAGCTGTATAATGGTGCTTCTGAATTGGCTTTCTGACATTGAAGTGTAATCCAGATTTTGTAACTCTGTGGGAGAGAGGGCTGTTTCTGATTCTTTCTTTTGAAGTGAGGTTTTCCTTCTAGTCATTTTGCTCAGTGCAGAGTGGCCAAAAACAAGTTGTATTGGAACACAGGGGAGTATCACTGGTCCGTCCAGCTGGTCTTCTGGGGGAGGGGCCTGCTGTGCTGATTTTCAGGTGTCAGCACTTGGGGGAGCTGCTCTGCCCCTGCCTGCTGCAGGGCTCAGCGGGGGTTGTTTACCCCGTGGGACCCAGGGAGGAACAGCAGCAGTTGCTATGGCAACTCTGGAAGCCTGGATTTAGCCTCCGCAGGAACTATGGGGCTCGGGGCTCCTGGCTCTCCGTCCGCAGGGCCTGGAGGCTCCGGGGCGGGGCCGCTGATGTGCTCAGCTCGGGGCAGGAGCGTCCTTGCTGTCCTGGGCCCTCCCGGCCTCTGCCTGTCCCAGGGGGAGGCCGGATCCTGGGCTGTGTCCCGGCGCCCTGTGCTCCGGGGCCTGCGCTGTGGGATTCGCGCTCCCGCCCCGCAGCCCCCTCCGCGGAGCCGCCGCCCGAGCCCCTCCGAGCTGCTCCGGCCCCGCCGTGCGCGCTGCAGCCCTTAGGGAGCTCGGAGCACTCTCCCGGGGCGCAGGTGTCTGTTAGTGTCCCCGGGAGCCCGAGGGCATCCCCGCCCTCCTGGGTCCTGCTCCAACTCCCTGCGAGCCCCTTTCCCCGCCCGGGAAGGTTGGTGCAGCTCCTGCTCCTCCGGGACGGGGCTCTCCTGTCCTGGGGACACTCGCCCCGGCCTCAGCCCGGCTCCTCGCGGGCCCCTCCCCCTCGGAGGCCTTTTGTTCCTTTATCTCTTTTTCCCCGTCTTCCTACCTTGATAGAAGCGCGGACTCTTCTCACTGTAGCGTTCCAGCTGGTCTCTCTTTACATCTCAGGCCGAATTCGTAGATTTTCAGGATGGTTTGAAGGTTATCTAGGTAACTTGGTGGGGACAGGTGATTTGGGGACCCTGCTCTTCCGCCATCTTGCCCCTCCCCAAAGGTTAAGTTCTTAATAATAAATATTACCCACTACTGTTTCTTATTAAGTGGATATACATTTAAGGTTGTTAAATCTTCCTGAAGTATTAACTCGGTTATTAGGAAGTGACACCCTTGTCTCTAATAATACTGCCCATCCTGATGTCTATTTTGTCTGATACAAATACCACTCCAGCTTTATTTTCTGATGGCTTGCATAGCATATCTTCTTCTATTTTTTTTTCTTTTAACTCATTTGTATCTCTTTTGTATTTAAAGTGTGTCTTTTGTAAAATTTATATATATATATAATATAAACGAGTAAATAGTGTCTTTTGTAGATAGAATACATTTGGCTTTTGCTTATTTTAATCTAGTCTAACAATCTCTGTCTTTTGATTGGAATATTCAGCCCATTTATGCTTAATATAATTATTGATATAATTGTATTTAGGTCTGTTATTTAGCTATTTTCTGTTTGTTTTATTTTTTGTTCCTGTTCTTTCTTTCCTGTATTCTTTTATGTTAACCGAATGTTTTTTGTGTTCCATTTATTTTTTATTGACTTTCAGGCTACATTAATTTGCGTTATTTCATTGTGGTTGAATTTGTAACTTGCCCTAATATATTTTAAAATAGCATTGAATTACTTCATGTAATACAGAAACTTTGCAACAGCATATTTCCATTCACCTCCCTCATCTTTGGTGCTATAGTTGTCAGATATAATTATATATTATAAACAGAACAATGCAGTGTAATAATTTTGCAAACACCAAAATGACCCAAATAATCCAATTAAAAATGAGCAGAGGACAAGAATAGATTTTTTTTCCTAAGAAGACACCCAGATGGCAAATAGACACATGAAAAGATGCTCAACATCACTCATCATCAGGGAAATGCAAATCAAAACTACAATGAGATAGGTATCATCTCACACCTATCAGGAGATCTAAAATAAAAAAAACATAAGAGACAACAAGTATTGATGAGGATGTGGAGAAAAGGAACTGTTGGTAGAAATGCAAGCTGGTGCAGCCACTATGGAAAATAGGATGGAGGTTCCTCAAAAATTAAAAATAGAAATACCATACGATCCAGCAATCCTACCACTATTTACCCAAAAAAAATGAAAAGATTAATTTGAAAAGATATACAGACCCGTGTTTTTTGCAGCATTATTTATAATAACCAAGATATGGAAGCAACCCAAGTGTCCATCCCCAGATAATGGATAAAGATGTGGTATATGGGTGTGTGTAATGGATTATCACTGAGACTTAAAAAAGAATGAAATCTTGCCATTTGCCAAAACACAGGTGGACCTACAGGGCATAATGCTAAGTAAAATAAGTCAGAGAAAGACAAATACTGTATTTCATGAATGTATAGAGTTTAAGAAACATGAACAAGGAAGAAAAGAGATAAACAAGAAAAGATTCTTAAATATAAAGAACTAAACTGGTGGTTGCCATAGGGGAGGTGAGTGGGTGAATGGGTAAAATAGATAAAGGGGATCTTCAAGAATACATTTATCATGATGAGCATTGAGAATTTTGGAATCAGGGTGCCTGAGTGGCTCAGTGGGTTAAACATCTGCCTTCAGGTCATGATCCCAGGGTCCTGGGATCAAGCCCCTCATTGGGTTCCCTGCTTGTTGTAGAGACTGCTTCTCCCTCCCACTCTGCCTGCCACTCCCCCTGCTTGTGTGCTCTCTCTCTGTTGAATAAATAAAATCTTAAAAAAAAGAAAGAATTGTTGAATCATTATATTGTATACCTAAAGCTAATATAACACTGTATGTTAATTACACTCAAATTTAAGAAAATAAGTTTAAAAAATAACTTTTGCTTTGGGGCACCTGAGTGGCTCAGTGGTTGAGCATCAACCTTTGGCTCAGGTTGTGATTCCAGAATCCTGGGATCAAGTCCCAGGACGGACTCCCCATAGGGAGTCTGCTTCTCCCTCTGCCTATGTCTCTGCCTCTCTGTGTCTCTCATGAATAAATAATAAAATCTTTTTAAAATAAATAAAAATAAAAAATAAAACATTTTTTGCTTTAAGTTACATATCTTTTAAAATGTTATATAACATGTTATATAACTTTACATATATGTTATATATTTATATATAAAATACACATTCTTCATTTCTTTATTACTTTCTATAGATTTAGTGTTATTTCTCTTTATCCCGAAGAACTTTCTTTAGCCTTTCTTATAGCACTGGTCTGTCTGCTAGCAATAAATTCTCCCAGTTTATGTTTATATGAAAATGTCCTTATTTTGCATTTATTTTTAAAGAATAGTTTTATGGATATGGAATCCTTAGGTCATAATTTTTTCCTTTAGTACTTTGAATATGCTGTTCTAATATCTTCTGGCCTCCACTGTTTCTGATGATAAGCTGGCCCTTTGTCATATCATTAGTCCCCTTTATATATTAATTTCTCTAGCTGTCATGAAAAATTTATCTTTGCAGTTTAAGTATGATGTGTCTAAAAAGTAGTTTTCTTTGTATTTATCCTGGTTATGGTTTGTTAAGCTTCTTACATCTGTAAATAAATACTTTCCATCAAATCTGGGAAGTTTTCAACCAGTGTTGCTTAAATATTTTGTCTCTTTCTCATCTTTCCTTCTGGGACTATAATGACATATTGCACCACTCGTATTATCCAACAAGTCTCTGAAGTTCTGTTCACTTTTCTTCAATCCTTTTTCTTTCATCTTCGGGTTGAGTAATTTCTATTTACCCACCTTCAAGTTCACGGATTCTTTTGCTTTTTTTGTTTGTTTGTTTTTGTTTTTGGTGTTTGTTGTTTGTTTTTTGGTTGGTTGGTTTTAGGTTTTGTTTTTTTCATATCTAATTTTCTGTTGAGCCCATGTGGTGACCTTTTCATTTCAGTGGTTGTAATTTTAGCTTCTGGAGTTTCACATATATTCTACTTCTTACATTAGATCTCTACATTTTTATTCATTAAAACTATTTAACTTTTTGGGATGCCTGGGTGGCTCAATGGTTGAGCATCTGCCTTCAGCTCAGGGTGTGATCCCAAGTCCAGGGTTTGAGTCCCACATCGAGCTCCCTGTGAGGAGCCTGCTTATCCCTCTGTCTCTGCCTCTCTCTGTGCTTCCCATGAATAAATAATTTTTTTAAAAAAACTAACTTTTTAAACATAATTTTCTTTGATTCTCTGAACGTATTTGTAATAGCTACTTTGGTATCTATCTGCTAAATCCAATATTTGATCCCTCTTAGAGACAGTTGCTATTTATTGAATTTTTTCCTCAATATGGGCCACACTTTTCCTATTTCTTTGCATTTCCATAGTTTGGTTGAAAACTAGACACTGTAAATAATATATTGTAGAATTTCTAGATTTGGTTGAGTTTGGAAATTGTTGGATCATTTTTCATTATTCAGTTAACATGCCTGGACTCAAACTGCAAACTTTTTACCCCATAGCATGTGCTACAGTTGCTATATCTGCTCAGCTTTTATGGCTTTCTGCTAATGCTTTTTAAATTTGGCTCTAAAGCAGGGTATTTTGGAATATCAGAGATAAATCAGAGGGGCTCTTCCCCTCAAACTCAAAGTTTATTAAGATTCCATACAAATTTTAGGATTATTTGTTCCAGTTCTGTGAAAAAAGTTGATGGTTGGTAGGAATTGTATTGAATGTATAGATTGCTCTAGGTAACATAGACATTTTAACAATATTTGTTCTTCCAATCCATGTGCATGTAACATTTTTCCATTTCTTTGTGTCTTCCTCAATTTCTTTCATAAGCGTTCTATAGTTTTCTGAGTACAGATCCATTGCTTTTTTGTTAGTTTCATTTCTAGGTATCTTATGGGTTTTGGCACAATTGTAAATGGAATCGACTCCTTAATTTCTCTTTCTTCTGTCTCATAGTTAGTGTATAGAAATGCAGCTTATTTCTGTGCATTGATTTTATATCCTGCCACTTTGCTGAATTCCTCTATGAGTTCTAGCAATTTTGGGGTGGAGTCTTTTGGGTTTTCCACATAGAGTATCTTGTCATTTGAGAAAAGTGAGAGTTTGACTTCTATGCCTATTTGGATACCTTTTATTTTTGTTGTCTGATTGCTGAGATCCCAAATAGCCAAAGGAATGTTGAAAAAGAAAACCAAAGCTGATGGCATCACAATTCTAGACTTCAAGCTCTATTACAAAGCTATAATCATCAAGACAGGATGGTACTGGCACAAAATAAGGCACATAGATCAATGGGGTAGAATAGAGAACCCAGAAATGGACCTTCAATTCTATGGTCAACTAATCTTCGACAAAGCTAGAATGAATATCCAATGGAAAAAAGAGTTTCTTCAACAAATAATATTGGGAAAATTAGACAGCCACATGCAAAAGAATGAAATTGGACCATTTTTTTACACCATACACAAAAATAGACTCAAAATGGATGAAAGACCTAAATGTGAGATAGGAATCCACCAAAATTCTAGAGGAGAACACAGGCAGAAACTTCTCTGACCTCAGCCACAGCTGAGGATTAAATTCCACTCACATGTGGAATTTAAGAAACTTCTTGCTAAATATGTCTCCAAAGGCAAGGGAAACAAAGGCAAAAATGAACTATTGGGATGTCATCAAGATAAAAAGCTTTTGCACAGCAAAGGAAACAGTTGTCAAAACCAAAAGACAATCAACAGAATGGGAGAAGATATGTGCAAATGTCTTATCAGATAAAGGACTAGTATTCAAAATCTATAAAGAGCTTATCAAACTCAATACCCAAAGAACAAATAACCCAATCAAGAAATGGGCAGAAGACATGAACAGACATTTCTCCAAAGAAAACATACAAATGTCCAAAAGACACATGAAAAAAAAAATGCTCGGCATCACTTGGCATCAGGGAAATACAAACAAAAACCATAATGAGATACCACCTCCAAACCAGTCAGAATGGCTAAAATAAGCAAGTCAGGAAATGACAGATGTTGGTTAAGATGCAGAGAAAGGGAAATCCTCATACATTTTTGATGGGAATGCAAGCTAGTGCAGCCACTCTGCAAAAAAAAACAATATGGAGGTTCCTCAAAAAATTGAAAATAGAGTTACCCTATAACCCAGCAATTGCACCTCTAGGGATTTACCCCAAAGATCAAATGTAGTGATCCAAAGGGGCACCTGCACCCCAATGTTTACAGCAGCAATGTCTACAATAGCCAAACTATGGAAAGAGCCCTGATGTTCATCAACAGATGAACAGATAAAGAGGATGTATATGTATATACAATGGCATACTACTCAGCCATCAAAAAAAATGAAATCTTGCCATTTGCAACTATAATATGGATGGGACTAGGGGATGTTATGCTAAGCAAAATAAGTCAAATAGAGAAAGACAATTATCATATGATCTCACTCATATGTGAAATTTAAGAAACAAAACAGAGGATCATAGGGGAAGAGAGGGAAAAATAAAATAAGACAAAATCATAGAAAGAGACAAACCTTAAGAGACTCTTAATCATAGGAAACAAACAGCCCTGCTGGAAGGGAGGAGTGGAGGAATGGGGTAACTGTGTGATGGACATTAAGGAGGGCACATGATGTAATGAGCAGTGGATATTATATAACCCGGATGAATGAATGAACCCTACCTCTGAAACTAATAATATATTATATGTTAACTAATTGAATTTAAATTTTAAAAAGAAGAAAAAACAGTTTATTAAAAACAATAGGCAATATCAATATAATATGGCTAATTTTTTTCTATAATAAAAATACGCACAAGGCATACAAGTAGTGAAGCAATTTACTCTGGGAGGAACAAGTAATCTAGGAAGACTTCATAGAAGAAGTGACTTCTAGGTTGGGTTTTGAAAGATGATTATTTAGGTGGAAGTAGAAAGAAGACATTTCAGATAGAGCTATGTGTAAGGTAAATGAGTATGAAATACCCCAAAATGTTCTAAGAATGAGATACCATTTGATATAGCTGGAGCATAAGAAATTAGGGAATACAAAGCTGGGAATATAAGCAGGGCATAAATCATAAACAGCCTGTATACCAAATTAAGAGGTAAAATATTTGATTCTAGTAAGGATAATGAGTCACTGAATGGTTTTAAGCAACATCAAATGAGGATTAGGATAGTCCAGTAGGACAATGATGCCAGGGTCCAGGACAGTAGAAATGGAGTTAAAGTAATTGAACAGGTAAAATAGGCAGCAAAGTACACAGATCTTGGGATACAGAAGAGGGAGGAGTCAAAGGTGACACTAAAGACCACTGCTTAGGCAACCAGACAGAACACAGTGCCATTTATCCAAGACAGGAAATACAGGAGGAACAAAGGTTTAAGGTGGGGAGAAAGGCAGATAATGTGTTTAGCTCTTGATATGCTGAGGTCAAGATGCTGGGACAACTTGGAAGAGAAGTCTGGAGGGCAACTGAATATAAAACAGCTATCATAATGCTCTAGAAACTCAATGTGTGAGTTCAGAGCCCCTGGAATATAGAGAGTGAGAAAAGAGGTTGTCTGAGAACATGACCTAGGACATCCTGACATTTAAGGCATGGGCCAAAAAGGAGACTGACAAGAAAGGAAAGAGGAGTTGATAGTAACAGATACAGTGGAGGTAATCATAGTACCATAGGAAGTAATGGTCTCCCACCACAGACAACAATCCTACTGCAATCTTGAAAAGGACAGACCTCTCCTACATCTTTTTCCATACCTATTATTGGCCCCTCTGAATTGTTCCTAATCCAGACTGTATGTCAGACCTCTGCCCTTACTAATTAATTAGAAAATTCCTAATAGGTACATTATCCCCAGAAGTGTTATATAGTCTTGCTAGAGACTTCTGTCCGGTTGTAAATCAATTCCATTTCTTTAAGCGTAATAAAACAGTCCCCTGACAACTTCACCCCATCCATCAAATGTCACCCACGAGGCACTGGTGATGAAGACCCACAGAGTCTCAGGGTCAGGCTCATTAGCCAGAGGCTCCTTTAGTATAATTCTCTATGGACCTCCCTTAATAGCCTTCACCAGAGGGCTCTATCACCCTGGGCCCAGAAAAGGAGATAGTATATCAAGGAGAGGATTAACCAATAGAATTCCCTGCAGTTCTCAAGAACCAGAAAATGGAGGATGTCCCTTGCCTAAGAAACACATCCATGCACACACACAAAAACAGCATGGGAAGCACATTTAAAGAGGGAAGGTAAATAGCAGACTGAGTGTGAATTTATCAAATCTCCTTAAGGGTTCAGAATTCACTTATACCAGTAATTACAAATTGCATGAATTTCCAAGCTGAAAAGAGATGTGTTTTCTAAGAGAAAAAATGAATTACTAGATAACAATGAAAGGTTAAATGTTGAGCCATATTATCTTTCTTAAATTTCAGAAGACACAGTCATAAATTACAACAAAGGAGGAGGATTTACGTAAATGTATGAATAATCCCCAACTGGAGACAATAAATTTTGAAGTAGGACAATGGAGGTGTTAGAAGACAGAGAAGGAGAGGCTGGAGATGGTGGTGTTGGGAAGGAATCAGCAACTAGATGGAGGGTTTTGTTTTATTTGAGTATAGTTGACACTAGATGGAGTTTTAAAGAGACTTGCAGTTTTTATAAAAAATGAATCTAAGGACAAAATTAACTCCCAAGATTCATTGAAGTATAACTGCCAAATTATATGTATTTTAAAAAGTTCAATGTGATGATTTGTTAACATATTTACCAAAATCAAGTTAATTAACACATCTTTCATCTCACATGGTTACCTTTAGGGAGATGGGGATGAGAGTGCTTAAAATCCACTCAGCAAATTTCAGGTATACAATATTGTAAACCAAGTAATCATGCTGTACATTAGATTCTTAGAACCTATTCATCTGAAAACTTAAAGCTTTTACCCTTTGACCAGTAGCTCCTCCTTTTCCCAAACCCTTGGCAACCACCATTCTACTCTCTGAGCTTAACTTTTTTCTTTAGATTCCACACATAAGTGATACCATGCAGTATTTGTCTTTCTCTGCCTGGCTTATTTCACTTGGCATAGTGCCCTCCAGTATCAACCATGTTGTTTCAAATGGCAGGATTTTCTTCAATTTTATGGATGGATAGTATTCCACATAGCATGACGACTACAGGTAATAATACTGTATTGTATATTTTAAAGTGACTAACAGAGTATATTCTAAAAGTCTTCATCATATGGTTACTAGAAGGGGTGGGGGAATGGGTGAAATAGGTGATGGGTACTAAAGACTACACTTGTCATGATGAGCATTGGATGGTGTATGGAATTGTTGAATCACTATATTGTACACCTGAAACTAATATAACACTGTATGTTAACTATACTGGAATTAAAATAAAAATTTAAAAAGAAAATAAAATTGTAACTGTGTAGTGATAGATGTTAACTTCATTTATTATGGTGATCATTTCTCAATATATACAAATATCAAACCATTATGTTATATACCTTAAATAATATGTCAGTTACATATAGATCAATAAAAAATATTCCATGGTATGTGTGGATAGATAGGGAGGTAGATAGGAGAGAGAGAGAGCTATATATAGATAGATATCACATTTTCTTTATCCATTCATCCACTAACAGACTCTTAAGCTGTTTCCACATCTTAGCTATTGTGAATAATGCCACGATGGGAGTGCAGATATCTCTTTAAAATCCTGAATTTTATTCCTTCTGATATATGCCAAGAAGAACTACTTTTAATCTGGGGGGGTGGAGACCACCATACTGTTCTCCATAATGGCCATCCCAATTTAAATTCCCACCAACAGTGTACAAGGGTATCCTTTTCTCCATATACTTACTGACACTTCTTATCTTTTGTCTTTTTGAGAAAAGTCATGCTAACAGGTATGAAGTGATATCTCATTGTGGTATTGATTTGTATTTCCCTGATTACTAGTGATGTTGAGCACCTTCTCATGTAACTGTTGGCCACTTATATGTCTTTCTTGAAAAAAAAATGTCTATTCAGATCTTTTGCCTATTTTTAATCAGATTATTTGGTTTTTTGTTAATGAGCTTTATAAGTTTTTAAATATATTTTGGATATTAATCTTTTATCAGTTATATGACTTGCAAAGTTTTTCTCCTATTCTGCAGCTTGCCTTTTTATTGTGTTAATATTTTTCTTTGCTGTGGAGAAGCTTTTTAAATTCACGTAATCCTATTTGTATGCTTTTGTTTTTATTGCCTTTACTTTTGGTATCATATCCAAAATATCATTGCCAAGACCAATGTCAAGGAGCTTTTCCCTATGAATATATAAACTATGATATATTCTAGCCAAAGTTATTTAGCTTGAATCACCAAGTTATTAAATCTAACTTCCAGTTCCAGGCTGCCCATCTGCAACTGACTCAAAGTCACTCTTAACTACTTGCATTTGGCCAACCGCCTTGTCAGAGCTGTAGTGCAGAACACAGCAATTAAGAATGCAGGCAGTCCCATTGCTATATTGACTACTTCTGAATTATACTGGTTAATCTAACTAGTTATAGGACCTTGGGGAAGTTAGTTAATCTCCTCATGCCTCAGTTTCCTTATCCGCAAAATAAGGATGATGCCTATACCTGTCTTATAGGGATGCTTTGAAGATAAATAATTTATAGATGTAATGCTCTTGGGACAGGACCACACACATCATGAGGTACACCATTGCTGCTATTATTAATTGTTAGACATTCTTGTGTGATATACTAGTAATATAACAGGTATGACCACGTACACCTTAGGGATATAAATATGGTCCTGTGCTGATTTTTGCTGCCCTGTCTTCCTATCTCACTTCACATCATTGTACCCTTTCTGCCATTCCACTCACTGAATTCCAGCCTCATTAGTCTTGGGTCAGTTCCTAAAATATCTGTCTTCTCCCTCCCAGGACATCACAATGTATTTCTGTCATCTGGAATGTTCTTCACATGGCTGACTCTTTCTCAACTTAAATCTCATCTCCTTCTCAATCAGGCTACATTGACAATGTCATCTCCAGTGGCTTCAACCACCCACCTATTACAACCATGTGCTCATTTTTAAAAAATTATCTTGTTTTGCTTCCTATCTGTTTGTCTATCCATTTATTTATTTTGCTATCTCCCTCTGCCCATGAAGGTTACCTCTGTCTCATTCACTCCTATAATCACAATGTCTAGCACAGGGCTTGGTACATGCAGGAAGTCCACAAATAGTTGTTGAATGAATGAATAAACTAGAGGGGCCATTCAAGTCATTCTTCTCAAAAAAGGAAGGAAAGGAAGGGAGGGAGGGGAAAAAAGGAAAGAAGAGAAATGGGAGAGAAATGAAAAAGGGAGGGAGAGAGGGAGGGTGGGAGGAAGAAAGGAAGATAAAGATAGAAAGAAGTTACACTTTAGTCAGAGAAATAGTAAACATGGACATCTTTTACATGGCATTGTCTCTTCCTTAAAAAAAAAGGTAAAGTTTTGCTCACTTACCCCACTACAGAAGACTGAAAATAATAATACATATTATAGTAGCCAGGCTGGAAACCAGAGATAAAATAATTTGAAGGAGACAGAAGGAAAATTAAGGCCAAGGGATAGAGAAGTAGCAGAATATGAGGGAGACATTGGCAAGTAGGTACTGAAGTTAATACTGCCAGTCTTCCTAGCAATGCTTAAATATTATTATTAACATATACCCTGAGTTATTGCATCATCATATATGTAGATTATCAAATCACTGACTTGGGTATAATTTTTACCATTCTTTTTAAGAACACAATAAGTTACAAATATGAAAGGGACTTCCAAAATAGTCTAACTCCTTTCTTTTATTATTGATGTTCATGGGTAAGTTACTCCAGTAGAAAAATATGTAGATGAGTGATACTAACCTCAAAAATTTCAAAATGGATTTGAAGCTTTAAAGCAGGTCAGCTCCTTCCATACTGGCAAGTATCTCCAAGTATAACCCAGAAATTAAAACTGGTAACTGCTATCGAAAACCAAAATTTTTACAAACAAATGAGACAGCCTTTTAAGTACAATGTACATCATCCCCTTCAGTCTTACACTGATTTTTGACATTTCCAATACCTAACAGACCCATGAAGTCAACTGAGTTTTTTACCACTAATTTAAACTCTAAATTAGCTGTAATAGAACTTTTTTGTCATAGTGAAAATATTCTATATGTTGTCTGATTAGATAGCCACTTGCTTTATGTGGCAATTTAAATTAAATAAAATTTAAAAAAATAAATTCAGTTCCTCAGCTGCACTAGCTACATTTCTAATGCTCTATGGGCACATAAGGTGACTGGCTAATGAATTTGACAGCACAGATGCAGAGCTTTTTTATCCTTGAAAGTACTTGGACAGCATTATCCTAAACTACCAAAAACACTATAGTCAGAAGCAGAGGTGCTCCCATGTTTTATTATAAATGTTTTGATATATTAAAATTTCTTTCATCAACTATACACACAGAGAGACATGTATGCACACACGCATTCTAAAATTCTAATAATAACTTATTTGAAATCCTTTTATTCAAAAAGAGCTTTCCCATCCATAATATTATTTTATCCCCACAAGAACCTATAGTCAGAAAAGATTGGATATGTTTTGGGTGATGCGGCCTGCAGAAAAGAAAGCATTATCCCATTTCACAACTGAAAAAAAAAATTAAGCCCAAAAGAGGTAATGTTACCTGTCTACAGCCATAGAGCTAGAAGTTGTAAGGGTCAAGGTTTAAGCGAAGGTTTTCTAATTCCAAATCCAAATCTTAGTTAATAAGTCACAAAGTCATACCATGCATCTCTTCTGACTACAATGCTATGAAACTACAAATCAACCACAAGAAAATATTTGGAATGAGCACAAATACATGGAAGTTAAATAACATTTTACTAAACAATGAATGGGTCAACCAAGAAATCAAAGAAGAAATCAAAAGTACATGGAAACAAATGAAAATGAAAACACAACAGTCCAAAACATTTGGGATACTTCAAAGGTGGTTCTAAGAGTAATTTTACAACAATACAGATCTACCTCAAGAAGCAAGAAAAATCTCAAATAGGGACACCTAGGTGACTCAGTTAAGCATCTCTTGGTCTCAGCTCAGGTAATGATCTTGAGGTTGTGGGATTGAGCCCCACAATGGGTTCCACACTCAACATGGAGTCCACTTGTCCCTCTTCCTGTGCTCTTCCCCCTACTCATACTCTCTCTCAAGTAAAATAAATAAATAAAATCTTTTTTAAAAATCTCAAATAAACAACCTAATGTTACACTTAATGGAGCTAGAGACAGAAGAACAAATAAAACCCAAAGCTAGCAGAGGGAAGGAAATAATAAAAATCAGAGCAGAATAAATTATACAGAAACCAAAAAAACAAAACAAAATTGAACATATTAATGAAACAAGGAGCTGATTCTTTGAAAAGATCAACAAAACTTATAAAGCTCTAGCCAAACTAACCAAAAAAGGGAGGGGGGGGGAGGAAAAGGATCGAATCCGTCATCAAAAAACTCCCGACACATAAAAGTCCAGGACCAGGCAGCTTCACATGCAAATTCTACCAAACGCTTAAAGAAGAGTTCATACCTAATTTTCTCAAGTTATTCCAAAAATATAAGAAGGAAAATTTCCGAATTCATTCTATAAGGACAATATTACCCTAATACCAAAACCAGATAAAGACACCACAAAGAAAAGAAAACTACAGGCCAATACCCCTGATGAACATAGATGTAAAAATCCCCGTCAAAACACTAGCAAATAAAATTCAACAATACATTTTAAAAAACCATTCACCACCATCAAGTGGAATTTATTCCCAGAATGCAAGCCTAGTTCAATATTCACAAATCAATCAAATGTGATATAACACATCAATAAGATAAAAACCATATGATCATTTCAATAGAAGCAACAAAAAGACTTTGATAAAGTACAACTTTTATCCATTCATGATAAAAGTTCTTGACAAAGTAGATTTAGAGGGAACATACCTCAACATAATAAAAGCCATATATGAAAAACCCACAGCAAACATCATATTCAATGGGGAAAAGCTGTCAGATTAGGAACAAGACAAGGATGTCTACTCTCATCACTTTTATTCAACATTGTATTGGTAGTTCTAGCCACAGTAATCAGAAAACAAAAAGAAATAAAAGGAATCCAAATCAATAAAGAAGTAAAACTTTCACTATTTGCAGATGACACAATACTATATGCAGAAAATCTGAAAGACTCCACCAAAAACTACTAGAACTGATAAATGAATTCAGTAAAGTCACAGAATACAGAATCAATGTGCAGAAATCTGTTGCATTTGTATACACTAGTAATGAAGAACAGAAAGAGAAATTAACAAAGTAATCCCATTTATAATTTTACCAAAATTAATAAAATACCTATAAATAAACTTAACCAAATAGGTGAAAGAGCTGTACTCTGAAAACTTTAAGATATTGATGAAAGAAATTGAAGACGGCACAAAGAAATGGAAAGACATCCCATGCTCATGAACTGAAAGAATATTGTTAAAACATTTATACTACAATTTAAACATTACTGCAATTGCTATCAAAATACCAACACCATTTTTCACAGAATGAGAACACATAATCATAAAATTTGTATGGAACCACAAAAGACCCTGAATAGCCAAAGCAATCTTGAAAAAGAAAAACAAAGCTGGAGATACCACAATTCCAGACTTTAAGTTGTATTACAAAGCTGCAGCAATCAAACAATATGGTACAGGCACAAAAAACAGACACATGGGTCAATAAAACAGAATAGAAAACCTGGAAATAACCCAGTCTTTTCAACAAATGATGTTGGGAAAACTGAAGAGCAACATGCAAAAGAATGAAACCATACTGCTTTCTCATAACATACAAAAATAATTTCAATATGTCTTAAGCACCTAAATGTGAGACCTGAAGTCATAAAAATCCTAGAAGAGAAAACTGGCAGCAAGGTCTCTGACGTCAGCTGTACCAACTTTTTTCTACATATGTCTCCTGAGGCAAGGGAAATAAAAGCAAAAATAAACTACTGGAATTACATCAAAATAAAAAGCTTCTCCACAGCAAAGGAAAAAATCAACAAAACTAAAAGGCATCCTATTGAATAGGAGAAGATATTTGCAAATGACTTATCTAAGAAAGGGTTAGCATTCAAGATATACAAAGAATTTATACAACTCAACATCCAAAAAAACAGAATCCCACTTAAAAATGGGCAGAAGACATGAACATACATTTCTCCAAAGTAGACATCCAGATGGCCTACAGACACATGAGAAGATGCTCAACATCACTCATCATCAGGGAAATGCAATCAAAACTACTATCATAATGGCTAAAATGAACAACACAAGAAAAACAGGTGTTGGCTAGGGTGTGGAGAAAAAGGAACCCTCTTGCACTGTTGGTGGGAATGCAAACTGGTGCAACCAGTATGGAAAATAGTATGGAAGTTCTTCAAAAAGATAAAAATAGAATGATGCTGGAGCACCTAGGTGGCTCACTAGGTTAAGTGTCCCACTCTTGATTTCATTTCAGGTCATGATCTCAGGGTGGGGAGATTGAGCCCAATGTCAGGCTCCATGCTGCACATGGCAAGGAGCCTACTTGAGATTCTCTCTCTTTCTCTGCCACTCCCTGCTCATGCTTGCACCCTCTTAAAACACACACACACACACACATACACACACAGAATTACCCTATGGTACAGTAATTGCTCTACTGGGTATTTATTTACTCCAAAAATACAAAAACACTAATTCAAAGGGATACACACACCCCTATGTTTATAGCAGCATTATTTACAATAACCAAGTTATGGAAGCAGCTCAAGTGTCTATTGATAGATGAATGGATAAAAAAAGATGTGATATATATATAAATATATAGATATAAATCTAAGCAAAATAAGTCAGAGAAAGACAAATACCAAATGATTTCACTCACATGTGGAATTTAAGAAACAAAACAAATAAGCAAAGGGAAAAAATAGAGAAATCAAGAAACAGATTGTTAACTATAGGGAGTAAACTGATGGTTACCAGAGAAGGATGGGTGAGTAAAACAGGTGATGGGCATTAAAAAGTGCACTTGTCATGATGAGCACCAGGTGAGGTATGGAAGTGTTGAATCCCTATATTGTACACTTGAAACTAATATGACACTGTGTGCTAACCATACTGGAACTAAAATCTTTTAAAAGTGGTATTGAAAATTAGAAATTATTAGCAGTGTACAAAAAAATTTTGGAATATAAAACAGAGATCATGTAACTCAGTGGAAAACAAATTCCAGCTGCTCTAAAGATTTCATAAAGAATAATAAAGTGCTGAAATTTAAAAATATTAGTCACAAATTCATACTATTCATTCACTCACTTATTCAACAAGATTTATTAAATACTATCATGAGCCACACAGTGCAGGTCCTAGAATATCAAGATCAATAAGACATGTTCCTGCTTTCAAGGAGCTCATAAATGAATGAATGAATGAATGAATGAATGAATGAATCATTAAATAAATAAATAAATAAATAAATAAATAAATAAATAAATAAATAAATAAATAAATAAATAAATAAATAAAGGAGCTCACAGGATAGTAGACAAGACAGACAAGTATACCTGGCAGTTACAATCCCCAGTGACAGGAGCTACTAGAAAAATGGGAGATGCTGCAAGAACACAGGGGAGGAAGAAAGTCAGGACGAAGTCAGCAAAGGAGGCAGAATTAAAAGAAGCTTTCCAGGGGCATCTAAGCTGAAAGACGCAGGAAGAGCAGATGTTGGCTGAGTGAAGAATGTTCTGGAAAAGAAAACAGTATTGCCAGGAACTAGAGGCAGAAGTAGGCAAGGCAAAATCACAGAACTTGTATTACAAAGTCAGATTTTCTCATATACTATGACAATGTCTTTCTTTTGTTTCATTTGTCTCTCTCATTTCCTAGTGTGTTCAATGTACAAGGCAAATTTCTTTTCCTGATTCCTCCCAAATACAATTCCCTTGTCCCACTGCCTCCAAAGTGCCCCACCCATGATTCTTCTATTGCCTCCGCTGCCTTCATTCTTTTTAACCTCTATTTTGTTTCCATTTTACTGAGCAGCAAACTTTCCAAATCTCCTGGTATATGCCAGTCAGAGACTGAACACATGTTTCCTCCTCCCAGTACTCTTGCTTTAGATATACGGTGCTTTTCTTATGTAAAACTTGATGCTAGTTGTTTTTTTTCCAAATGTTTTTTTTAATTTTTTTTAAATTTTTATTTATTTATGATAGTCACAGAGAGAGGGGGGGGCAGAGACACAGGCAGAGGGAGAAGCAGGCTCCACCCACCGGGAGCCCGACGTGGGATTCGATCCCGGGTCTCCAGGATCGTGCCCTGGGCCAAAGGCAGGCGCCAAACCGCTGCGCCACCCAGGGATCCCGTCCAAATGTTTTTAATGTGTAATATAGTCTATAAGAATTCTCTACTTGACCAAAGTATTCTACTTCATGCAGCCTCGACAAATCCCTCTTCATAACCTTATCTACTCATTCATCAATTTCTATTTTATGGGCATGGCTCTCCTTTGATACTTCCTTGTATACAATGTCATTGAAAATGTTTTAGGTCTTCAGCCTTCATCCTTTCCTTTTCCTTTTCCCTGACACTTCCTTTTCAAACACTAACACTCAGAACACTCTGTATCCCTGTGTATGAATTATTTCAACAACAACAAAAACCTCCATTCTGTAATATGTTGTCTTTTGGTTACTTGTTTGAGGATTCAAGGGGTTCCAAACTCTTGAAATAAGTTTAAAATGACAAAATATGGATCAGTGCAGAAAGGACAATAAAGTCACTATTCCCCTCCACTTACAGCTCTCTTCAGAATGATTTAAAAATTATGTGTTGAATCTTAAGAGTCAAAGAGGCTAGGAAGATGGCAAAAGATGGCAAGAAGCATTCTTTTGAACACCACAGAAGCTGTGTTAACAAACAGGAAAAAATAAAATGTGGATAGTTCATTTGATTATTTTTAAGATAACGACAGTATTAATTTCAACAGTATATGCAGCTTTATATATATCCATTCAACATATATTTATTGACATCCTACTATGAGTTAGCAATTATCAAAGTACCTAGCCCATACGTTGACATTCAATAACTATCCCATGAACTATCCCATGAACTGCTTATGCAATGAGAATAGAAACATAATGTAGTCTCTTGAGCTTTACAATCTAGAGGATTAAGAAGATGCTTAATATGTATTGGAGACTTATATTAGGTACTAGAAATTTTAGCCTAACCTTCCATTTAATCCTTATAGTTCATACTTTAAAGGTAAGTGGAAAGCAAGTCACTTAGGAATGCATTGGGTGAAGTAGCAGTTAACCAATCAACAAAGACCTAAATAAATAGGAATTTGTTTTTCCTCACATAACAAGATGGTAGGTGAATTGCTGGAGATGATACAATAGGCTAAAAATATCAGGTTCTACATTTCCATGGTTCATTTGGTCTTTCTTTTCTTCTTCTGGCTTCAAAGTCACAAAATGCCTGGGCAGACCCACATACCACAACCATATTAAAGACATGAATAATGGGAAAAGGGAAAGAATGGTGCTAGGCATTTGTCCCTTTTAATAATTTAGAAAAGGGAGCATTAACAGCATATTAAATGTTTCCTATGCATTATCTCATTTAATTGCCTTCTTTTTGGAATACACCTTTTATTTCTTTTAGTGAGGATCCATGGTAGTAAAAATTCTAAGTCCTTGTCTGAAAATACTTACAAACATGTGCACTTGAATTACAGTTGGGTTAGGTATAAAAATAAGCTCAATATTATTTTCCATCATGAAATATATCTATTTCAAAGATATATCTACACTATCTACTTGAATTCAATGTTAAATAAAAGTCTGGTGTCATTCAGATTATTACTCCATTGTAGTTAATATACCTTTTGGAATTACTACCTTCTCAATTTTCTTTTCCTTAGTGTTCTGAAGTTTCATACAATGTGTCTAACTACGGGGTGCCTGGGTGGCTCAGTCTGATGGATGTCTGCGTTGGGCTCAGGTCATGATCCCAAGGGCCTGGGACTGAGCTCCATGCCAAGCTCCCCTGCTCAGTGAGGCAACTACTTCTCTCTCTCCTCCTGCCTTTCCCCCCTACTTGTGCTCACTCTCCTCTCTTTCTAATAATATCTTCTTAAAATGTTTCTAAGTGTGGATTTATTTTTATTCATATTTTTTTTAAAGATTTTATTTTATTTAGTCATGAGAAACAGAGAGAGAGGCAGAGACACAGAGACACAGGCAGAGGGAGAAGAAGGCTCCACGCAGGGAGCCCGACGCAGGACTCGATCCCCGGTCTCCAGAATCACGCCCTGGGCTGAAGGCAGTGCCAAACCAGTGAGTCACCCGGGCTGCCCTATTTTTATTCATCTTGTTCAGCATTTGATGGGCTCTATAAATCTCAAAACTTATCTCAGGTGTTGGCGTATCTTCAATTATTTTTTTAAAATATTGCCTTTCGGGATTCCTGGTTGGCTCAGTGGTTGAGCATCTGCCTTCGGCCCAGGGCGTGATCCTGGAGACCCGGGATCAAGTCCCACATCGGGCTCCTGGCATGGAGTCTGCTTCTTCCTCTGCCTTGTCTCTGCCTCTCTCTCTCTCTCTCTCCTCTCTCTCTCTCTCTCTCTCTCTCTCCCTCCCTCCCTCCCTCTCTCTCCCTCTCTCTCTCTCTCATAAATAAATAAAATCTTTAAAAAATATATTGCCTTTCTTCCATTCTCTTCACTTTTTCTTACCTATTTCCATTTCTTCTTTTCATATTTTTGTCAAAGAATAAACATTCAGTTTAGTTAAAGCACAGCTGAAATTTACTTGGCTAAGAGGAAGGTCAAACACATACAGATTGCCAGAGAACAAAAGTGAGATATAGTTTATAAAAGAAAAAGTAAACACATTTTGTGGGGAAATGAAACTTATTTTTATGATCCTGGTAGAAGTTGGGCTAAAACTGTGTGCTCTGGTGCCACTGACATAGTAGTCAGGTATAGTAAATACCATAAATAGTCATAGTTGTGTGGATTTTTCCACAAAGTACTGTGATTTCACCCATGGAATGCTTGTGGGATACTCATCTATGGATAAGGGCTGCTGCTGTCCTCCTGTTGGTTTCTCCACTTTAGCTAGGGCTGTATCATATCCTTGATTATTATTCCCTATTTCTCATCTCTTATTCTCTCTGTATAACATTCTGGAAAATTTTCTCAGCTCACTGATTCACTTTCCAGCCAGTTCAATATGCTATTCAAATCATAAAACAAGGATTCTTTTTTCCTGATGGCTATAAGTAGATAGATTAGATAGCCTCATGTGATGGGCCAGTTGATATTTTCTATCAGTTAGAACTTAGCCCAGACTGAGAATCAGGGGCCTTGGTTTCTCTTCATCTGAGCCTCCACTCTAGAGTGCTTGGGTTTCTGTATGGTGTAGTTTACTTCCAAGAGCAAGTATCCTGAGATCCAGGTGGAAACTGTGTTACCTTTTATGACTTAGCCTTGGAAGTCTTATAACTACTTCTGCCATAGCCATAAGCCTGCCAAAATTTAAGAAATGGGAACCTAGATTCCACCTCTCAGTGGAAGGTATGTCAAAGTAACATTATGAAAAGACAATGTGGAATGGGAGACATTAATATGCCCAATTGTCTTTGTTTTTTTGTGGTGACTTTCCAGAGTTACTGGTCAGTTTTGTTGTGGGTCACTTAGATAGCCTATATCCTCTTTGTGGGGCACTTTAATGACAGTGGCAGCTTCAGATTCTTAGAGAATATGATACATAAACCCAGAGACCACCTGGGCCCTCAGCAGCAGTGTGGTGGTCTCTGCTTGCCGATCTGGTTCCTGTTCTGCCTTTTCTATTAAGGACTTTCCATTTATAGCACACAGACCACCTTGTTGTCTAAGACTTGGGTATATATTTATTATCACTTTGGTGATTCAGTGTATGAGTGAAAGATTTTAGCATTTTCTCAACTCATCATATTGAACATAATTTCCTCAGGTTGCAAATTTTACTGTTCTCATTTTATAGTTAAACAATCTGAAGCTCAGAAAGGGTAAGTGACTTACCTACGCTTGAGAGATTGAAACCAGTTTGACTCCAAAGTTACTACATTCCTTCTCTCTTAAAGGTTTCTGTTCATGTCCAAAATATTACAATAGAGAAATGATACAGATTTCATCAACCACACATTTAAATTAATATCATTCTCTTGTAATCAAACCTCATATATATGGAGTATTTTAGTATCATCAGTAGACAGAGCTTATAAAACCTTACTTAATACAGTAGCTTCCTATCCTATGATTTCAAAAGACACATCTCACCATTTTAGATAACAAATTCTTTACCAGGAAAAAACTGTGATTTGATAACTTGTAACTGGCATTTATTAGATATCAGAATCATGGGTATTTTTCAGAACAATATTTTATAATAAACAATATTTTATAAAAGACCTAAAATTGTGTGCTTGTTTTAAGCACAAGAGCAATTAACTTTGTAATTCTCCTCTTACCAAGATTTCTGGATATTTTTCAGAAATCTGTAGTCACTCACAGGAGTGAGTGGTTTTCCCCTCAAGCTGGTTAGTGTGGATCTGCTCAGGATAGAGGACCAGGACCAAGCCTGAGGGAGCTGGACTATCACAGCTACCTGACAGCATCGTAGCTGTATCACCATTATTTTTGGATAGCTAACTTACATAAAACACGGTACTTTAATATTATATCTCAAATTTGCACTGAGAATTCTCATTGGGCTCTTCTTTACTTTCATATGCTCCATATCATTTCTATTCCTCTTTATCTCCTGTTTTCATTATCTTGCAACTCCCATGAAACTCTTGACCAAGTTCTCAACATGCTCTAGAGTAGTGGTCCCACATATGCAACAGTATGATTGGAAAGCACAAGAAAAATATAACACAGAAAAATTTAAAGCCATGATATTAACATGGGAATTAATAACTTTTTATTTGATCAAGTATATTAAAACTTCGAAAAAATGAGTGCTACCTACTATCATTTCCTAACCAAGGACATGTATGTTTTTAAAGATTAGGAACAACATAATCTTATACTTTAAATTTTAAACACAAAAAGATCATCATAAACCTTTTTTTCTTAGTTCTTTCATTTCCCCACAAGAGAAAAACTGACTTGTGTTTGGGAACTATTGTTCTAGGTAACATGAATCGTTGTTTCTTCTCTTACTCCAGTGTGATGTCACCCACTGCTATAACTGGAAATCAACTGGCATATCACTCTCCCTTTTCCTCTTCATAGCCTCCCCTCTTACAGATTGACTTCCTGGTGAGTGGTCTGCTGAGCATACCTATAGCTATTGCCTGCAGGTCATCTTTGCTTCACTCACCAGGCAATGAACCGCTTTCTCCATTCACCCATGAAATATGGGGAAACCATCCATGTTAGTCATTAGTAGCTGCACAAAATTTTTCCTATCTAGATTCAATAACCTTATATACTTTCATTACTTGGGCAGGTATATTACGTGATCAACAATCTTATTTAATCCAAAGGCTTGTTGGTTTTTAAAATGGTACATGAGCAATATCCAATACAGTTTCTTTTTTCATTAGGGAAGAAAATCATTCCCTCAAGTCCTCAGCAGACACACTATATGTAATGTCTCATGGCCTCCTCATCCATGATTATGATTTCATTTATGTGATAGTTTCACATTCTCAACAAAGAATCCACCATGTCTAGTTGCAGGTGCTTCATTTTTCATGGATTTTATCATTAGAGTCCATTAGGTTGGGCCAAGAATTCCTTGACAGAAATGAGGGAGGGGGGCAAGGAAAGGGAAAGGAAAAGGAAGGAAAGAGAAAAGAAAAGAAAAAGAAAAAGAAAAAGAAAAAGAAAAAGAAAGAACAGAACTGCTTGACCAATAAATTTGGGAAGACTAATACAGCATTCTTTTCTTAAAGATTCACAATGTCCACTGGCATATGAAATAAAGTCCACAGAAAGCCTGCAGTAAAGAAACCTTATACCTTCTTTTAATCTAATACCTTCTTTTAATCTAGGAAACTTAAGATTTCCTAAGAGAACTGGACTTCAGGAACTTTATTTCTCATAACATTGATTAACATCTGGTAGAACCAGTGTCTGCACACTTTGTTCCATTTTCACCCACCTGGAGATGTTCTTGGTTCTATCAGTCATTCCACATGGTGACAAAAAAAGCAAAAAAAAAAAAAACCCAACTAGGATTGTAAGGCCTCAATAAAGTCTGAAAAGCCTGTAGTTTTTTTTTGCTTCTCAGATGTTGCAATTCACTTGTCAACCAGTTTGGTAGCATGTGTCATGTAGCATCAGATTGCATCTTGTGCATTACATAACTGCTCTTGGGCTTTGATGGCAGGAGTGTGAACTACATACCATAGCAGCTCATGCACCACTGACCATATGAGGTCTTGGAGTAAATTCAGTCAATTGGGTGTAATTGACTTGAAGTTTCCACCATGAACAGATTATTCCTTATCTTTGAGGTCAGTTCTCTACTGTGCAATTACAAAGTCTATACCTCTCGTCCTTCCCACAAAAGCTCATTAAAATCAGCCAATTACTAAATGACCATCAAGATCTAAGCTCCGCCCCACAGTGTCCACTCTGTGGACAAACCCTCTCCCTTTCATTGGCAAAGGTAGCCTGGCAGTACCCTGGCTAATTCTTTCTTGATTCTTCACCCTAAGTACTCTCCAAGACCTTGGAGGAGGAGAAGGGGAGAAAAAGCAAGTAAGAACCAAAACAGGAGGTCTGCAATAGGCTTGAAAGATACTCTAGAACAACCGCTTCCAACTATTGAGAGGACACAGACCCCTTCAAACCTCCAAATATTTCACAGACTTCAGCATGATTGGGGATATGCTTTGAATACCTGCTAACTGAGAAAACATGGAACAAAACGTTAAACTAAATTCAGTAATGATTTAAAACAGTGAGGATACTTTCCATAGCAAGACAGAGAAATCCAGATTCAATCTGACCAGAAAAAGGACTGCAGAGACAGTTGATTCACCAGATTGGTATGATCATCATGACCCCAGTGTCCTTCTATCATGAAACTCCAACCCCTCACTGTGGGTTTTGTCCCCAGACTGGCAGCACAACAGTGGTGCCACTCCAGCTGCCACATTCAGACACATATATGATAGCTAAGAAAATCCATCTCTTGTGGTTCTTTTATAGAAGGGAAAGGGTCTCCAGAAGCTCTTGAAAACCTTTTTCTCAAGTTTCATAGGCCTAAATATGGGCATATGCCCATTCCTGGACCAATGATGATCACAAAGTAAGATTAAATTGTAACAGATCAGGCTCACTCTTGGAGCTGGGAGTGAGGTCCACTTTTCCCAGGCTCTTGCCTGCAAGGAAAAAGGGTAGATGAGTTCCATTAGGATGACGGGAAAATTACATATCAGGCAAGCAAACAATAGTACTTGCCTCTTCCTTTTAGATGAATTTGTAGTTCACTAACATGCCTTCGAAAAACAAGAGTGAATAAATATGTATGGCAGTTTTATATATTGATCTACAAGTGAATGGTTTTATAGACTCTTAAAATGCTTTCAGCTGTATGTACCATAATATTCAACTAAGGTGGTTTAAATAATTGTAGTTTACTTTTCTCACATAACAGAAACATCTAAGGTAGATCATTCCAGGCTTGGTTCAGTGGCTCACCAATGTGATGACTCTAGATCAGCTACTCAGTGTGATTCCCTTAACTTTCTCTTCATGGTCACAACATGGTTGCCGTTGTTCCACATATTTCATCCCTATGAGACAACTGGAAGGGGAGAGAAGAGGGGATGGAAAGGGAAGAAAGGGAGATAGGGAGAACATCTCTCTTCAAAGAATTCTTAGTCTAGGCTTCTCTGAATTCGGAGCTTGAGACAAAGACTTATGCACAGGTATTCAGTTAGGAAATGCGACTCCCTAATAAAGAATAGGAGTCTCAGATATGAGAAGTGAAACGGGAATGGAAGGAAAGACAATACAGGATGTGTTATGGATGTGGCTACCTCTGTGAGAAACTAGTACTCAAATGTATTGGGACTTTCTGAGAAGTCTTATGAACTATATCTCATAACTGGCCATTCAGGAGACAAAAAGAGAAAAGGTTTATCACCTCTGACCTCCCAGTGGTCAAAGTCTGTCTCCCAGATATTAAGTTCCCACATACCACCAAGTTATGTTGCATGAGGGCAGAGAACAGGGTCCCCATGGATTTCCATAACTGCAGCATCAGAGGAGCTCCAGAACAGGAAGTGAGAACTCTAATGCCTGGCCCAGGCGAGGCCCTGTTAAACCCTACCTGCACAGATGGGCACTGGCTTGCACCAAGCTGGTCACCCCAGTGGAGAACTGGGGGAATTTTTTAAATGGTATACCAGCAATGTCCAATGCAGTTTCTTTTCTCTCAAAACCATTCCCTCAAGTCCTCAGCAGACACCCTATATGTAATGTCTCATGACATCCTCATCCATGACTTGGTGTCATGCTTACCCATAAATGCAAAGGAGACTATGAATATGTGTATTTGCCATTTTTAGCCTCTAGAGAAAAAGGTAGGTTTTGCCAGCAAGATTTAAGAGGGTACAATATATGTTCTTGATTAGTGTAAGGTATTTTTATGAACACTTTGTTAAAATTCTGTGCTCAAGGAAAAGAAAGAAAAGGAATAACAACAACAACAAAGCCACCAATATGATAACAGAAGAGACCATTGGCTGTCCCCAGCATCCTCTCATCTTCCACAGTAATAGAATATTTGGGACAAAATATGTCTGCCCAAAACAAAGACTGTCATTCCCAGCCTCCTTGACAGACAGATTGGTCATATGATTCAAGTCTAGACAATGCAATGGAGCAGATACAACATACATAATGTCAGGGTAAGAGTCAGAGCTTATTTGAAGCCATAGTGAGAAGGAGGAATAAAGGATAATTGACAACACTTTGTTTTACTTCTATGTGGTTCCAAGCTAGGTCTGTTGCCTAGATTTCATTTTTGATCCTAACATCAACCTATGGGGAAGGCACTATTGTATCCGTTTTACAGTTTAGGAAACTGAAGCTCAAACAGACATTTGAAATTTACTTTAAAGACAAAGAAAGTCATGTAAAAGTGGTAAGGTTCTTTCCCTTAGTAACTGCCCCTGTGTTTCAGTACACTTTCCTCACCCCTCATCTCTCAGCGGTGTCCTCAGGGTCTTTCCTTTCCCTGACCATTTCCAAAGTTGTGAGAACCACTCACTGGGGAAGCAACTATATGTTGCTCAAAGATAAAGATCAAGTGCCTCAAAATAAAAAGGCATTGGGGTGCTTAGTTTCCCAATGCGATTTTTCTACTACTAGAAACAAAGTTAGACCCCAGGGGAGAAGGGAGGAAAAGAAAGCATGGGGCAACTGAGACACATGGGGAGGGAAGGGAAATTCAGTTCTACTGGAGGGGGGAATTGGTAGAGTTTTTGTACCTCAGTGATCAGGAAACTGAGACTGAGCTGTATCCTGCTCAGTGTCACCAACCTGAGGGTACTCCCAGATCCTCCATGCCCCAACTAGCCCACCATCTACATAAAACCCAACATCTAATAGTCCCAACCCCTTTGGGTGATAGATGGCCCAAGGGAAAGGCTCTCCCCTAACCAAAGGTAGACTTGGAAGAACCAATTGGATAGTTATTGAATAGAGCCAGGAGAGCAGTCGAAAATATGGGATAGAAACAACCAAGTTTGGACATGGAGAGATGCTAAAAGAGATTTCACAGGTGAGATGGATCTTTAGTGCTGAAGAGAGTATGCTCTCAACCACAGATGAATAGAGGAACTTCTCAGCCATGCAGCTGCAACAGGACTGGCAAGATCAGCAGAACCACAGAACCCAGGATAGGACTCAAGAAACTACAATGTGTGTGTGTGTGTGTGACTCCAAACCCCCAGTCTCACTGGGGCCAATACCATGTCTCCCAGCAGCTATTGAGGGAGAGCAGTATTTGCTGTTCTAAGATCATTACAGGGAGAAACTCAGCCCAGCTCATTCCTATTCCTCCAATATTGCAAAACTGAGGGGTTATTTATACAGCAAGCAGATGCCAACTCAAAGAAACTGGTCAGTAAAAATAATCACAATTTTACTACATTAAAGTATGTGAAAATAGAGTATAGCTGAACAGAAAATCCATAAAGAGAAGGTTCAGATGTGCATACCAAAAGAGCTTCAGCTTCTACACATAAAAGCTCAGCTGTGGTTATATAAATTCAGCTAAGTCCAATTCTAGACAAAGCCTGAAATGGTAAACAAGGGAGGCTTTGCTATCACATGGGAAGCTTTTGATTATACCAACAGAAAACCTAACCAGAAAGGACTTAAACAATAAGGAAAAGCAACTTCTCTTACCTATCAAGAAGTTTCAAATCTGGTTATTCAGAAACTCTAGAAAGTCCTCAAAGAACCAGATTCCTTCCCTCTTCCCACTCCCATCCTCATCATACTAACATGTTCTCTTCACCCATTCCCACCAGGATTCCTAGGAGGCTACCCTAGTCCCAGTGGTGATTGTGGTGACATGCCAACAATAGCATTCCAAAACAGAAAAACCGGGCATCGTTTCCTCCTGTGCAGCTCTTCTGAGAAGCAAGAAAATCCTTTCCCAGAACCCCACCCCAGAGCAGACTTCCACTCATTGGCCAGATTGGGTCACATGCCCACCTTTAACCCATCCCTGGCAAGCAAATGGAGAGTCTACTATTGGTTTAATCAAGCAGCCCCTGAGTGCTGCGTATTAAAAAAAAATCAAGGTCTGATTAACAAGGAAGAACAGAGGAAATGATTGTTGGTAAGCCAGTGAGCTTTGTCTGTCACAGCTTTCATGTCACAAATCAGAGAATGATAGGATGGTTTACAATTGAGGAGAGGGTTCTGTGCCACGTACTAGGACCATAGAAGATCTTCGAGGTATTTGACCTAGTTATTTAGCTCAAATTCATCTTCTTATCTAATAAGAGTGCAACATCTGTTTCAACATCTTTAAACAAATATTTCAGCAAGGCTGTATTGTAGAGAATAGGATCGGACAAACCTATGTATCAATCCTGGCCCCATGATGTGCACATACGTAAGTGACCCTCATTGTGTCATTCCAAGGTGGCTTCTTTCTCTCATAATCTTGTGTCTATTGTGGAGATTAATAAACAAGGAATCTCAGAGTGCAATAAGTACTATGGAATACAAGGATTGAGATTACCTTTTAAATTATAATCCTAGGATTAAAATGGACTGCCCTGATTTATTTGGAGACTAATCGTTGCTAAAATTATCCCACTGAATTTAGCTCTTGAACCTAGGTTGATAAGGGAATCAATCCACTCCATAGCATAGTAAGTACAAACCTAAAAATATTTTTAGCAAAGAACTGCTGCAAGATATATTTAGTTAAAACCATAATAACAAACCAAAATAAGTCCTCATCAGCAGACAAGACATTCTGCTTTTTGATAAAAGTACAAATTTAGGGGGATTTATTGAAGTGAATGTTACATTAGCAGAGACATTGCAAATGTTTGCCCAGAATAAAGACAGCTAAATGGGCACAGAGTAACTTCCAATGTCTTCCCATCATCTGTATAACATTCTCATATTGTTCTTCGAGAAGTCCCATTTTTAACCTCTCACTCTCCATCTCCAAAACCTATTATTTTTGTTGCCTATCTAATAAGTTTCCAGCCCCTCATTCTAACATCCAGTGACACTGCAACCTGGTCCATCTAACCTTTCACCTTTTCCTACCTTACAGGGAGTCCTTCATCCCATCCCTATACCTACCCCAATGCACACAACTCCCCACCTGACCTGCCTCTTTGTCTACCCTCAGTCCATGCAATCTTTTCCATCCATTCCTGAAGAAAGATGGTCAAGGCCCCTGATCAAGGATTCACACATCCCTCTTCTGTCCCATACCATGTTCATGCTGAGGGAATTAGGAAATTAGGGCTCTTAAGTCAGACAATGCTCCAATTCAAATCTTCTCTCCACAGCTTACTAGTTCTGTGCCTACGGGCAAGTCCTGTGTGACTTTTTAGAACTTAGTTTCTTCATCTTCAAAATGAGGATAATAACAAATTTCTCCACCTAGGTTTATTGAGTATTAAATAAAATAATGTAGATAAAGAGTTTTTGCATCATACCTGGAACATGCTGTGAGTAAAGAAAAATTTGGTAATTCTTGGTTGCTAAGTGTTCCAATTCTCTGCTCTCAAATTGCTTTCCAAATCTATGTCTTGCCTCACTGATTAGACTGAAATTCCTGTGGGGAGTAGCCAGGAAGGTAATATCTCTTCCTCCGCCCAACTCCTCATCAAGTTTTGTTGGCCTCCACCATCTAGGCTGAGGTGGCTTTGCCAGGTTTGGGTCATGACTGAACTTTCCCTATTGCCACTAATCCCCATGTAAATTGGAGATGGCAGTTCCTCCAGAGCTCTAGGCCTAATTCCAATACAGAGCTTTTCCAAATACAGCTATTCCTTTGTGTGTTTTTAGGAAGAGGTATAATAAGAGTAAAGATGCATGTACTTCGCAGAGGGCAGGACTGTCACAGGGCAGCAGAAGGACACCTGGAAGGCAGGAAGGAAGAATGCTAAGAGCTCAGAGAAGAGCTCAGAAATTTGGGGTAGAGCATCAGAGCCAAGGAGAGAAGCAAAAGTGAAGACAAGACATTCCTGCAATCTAAAAACATGAAGAATAAAACCTGAGAGAGGAGAGGAGGAGACACAAAAACTGGAGCTTCAACATAGGAAGGAAGTGAAGGAGACCCCAGATCTCAGGCAGAAAAGCACCTGTTCCAGATTGGAGCAGTAAGACTTAAATAGACTCATGTTGAGGAATGCCATTCTCATGCCATCTCTTCAACCCAATGGAAACACAGGAAGGTACACTCCAAGTAAACCTCGGAGTAAATGAGAATGGGGAAGATGCCAATGAGGAGAGACAGAAGCTAGGAAAGTCAACCCAGAAGGAAAGGACCTCCAGAAAGGATGCCTTCAAGAAAGAGACTAGAATGGTAGTCTTCCCGACACGGCTGAACTGGTGTGAAATTGTGCAAGGAGCAAAGGGCTGATTGGGGAGAATCCGTAACAGCTACAAAGCTGTTACCTTGGAAGTAGGGGAAGAGGGCAATTTGCGGCAAGTAGGAAATGAAAGTAGTCATAATACACTACAATGCTCAACTGTGAATACTTGTATAATAATGTAAATACTGTTAATTTAACCAAAAATATTGTTAATTTAACAGAACTCCATTGGGAAGGTGAAGGAGCACAAGCAGATAGCATGGAGGTGGGGTCAGAAAACTAACTCCTCACCTACCAGGCCAATAAATAAGTCTGAACATATTTTAGAAACACGGAACTGTAAAGAGATTCCCAGAGAATGGAAAATGACTATGTTTAGAAAGATGCTCTTTGGGGACTGCAAAAAGCAGGAGCTTCCTGAGGCAGACTTACCAGTCTTCAGTAGTTTCTGACTTTTTAAATTAAGGGAATGGACCATTTCAGTAAAACCAAAATTTAGAAAACAAAAAAAATTTTAAAAAGAAAAAGGTCAAATTGATCAACATACTCCAAGTCAATGTACTAGCTTCTCATCAACTGAGTGCTAGTTAATTTTTTGCTTACAGATATTTTCACATTTTACTGAACTGTATTTAACAGGATCCAGACTAAAGAGCAAACAGAGAGTGAAGGAGTATTTCAGGGGTGCTGCAAGGAGCTCCCTCCTCAACAGTATTAGTAACACTTCTTATTCTCTCCCCATCACAGTCAAACTGACCTGGGTCTCCAGAAGCCCTCTCCTTAAATCTAGCTCTTTGAGTCCCTTATTGGCACCATAATAATGAGTGAGCATGTTAGCTCACAGAAGCTGACAGAAGTTAACAGGACACAGTTTGGGGATGAAAATGGTGACAAGCAGGATGGTGTTAAGGAAACAGGAAACATGATGTGATGAGCACTGAGTGTTATACACAATTGATACACTACATCTGAAACTAAGTATGTACTTTATGTTGGCTAACTGAATTTAAATTTAAGAAAAGGAAACTGGAAAAAGAGCAAGGACCAATCTCCACGAGGCCAAATGTGCACTGACAGACAGAAGTGGTATAATTCGAGGCAAAACGGGGTTCTCAGAACAATTCTTCCAAGAGTTAGCTGTGATCATATCTAGAAGAAACAGTCAGTGAGGGTAACTTAGACTTACGGTATTGTGCTGCCCATAAAGATCTTGCCATTCTGTTCCCCAGTTGGAGCCTGTGGTGGTTATCCCCCAGGACAGCCCCCCAGTGATCCTTCCTCCTGGTATTTGCTCCCTTGTGTAGTCTCCTCCCACATTGTACCAGGATTCTGTCTTGGTCCCTGTCAGATCATCTGCACAAGGGGAACCAACATGCCATGTCATGAGCAGTCCTTAGGAAGAGGCCCGGGTGGTTAAGAGACTGAGGCCAGCTGCCAACAGCTCCATGAGTGAGCCTGGAAGCAGATGCTTCAATTCAGCCAAGCCTTCGGGTGACTGCAACCCCAGCAACATCTAGATTGTACTCCTTTAAGAGACTCTGTGTCAGGACCATCCAGCTAAGCTGCTCCTGAATTCTTAACCCCCAGAAAACATATGAGATAAGAAAAGTTTGCTGTTTTAAGCCACTACGTTTGGGGAGTGATTGTTACACTGCAATAGATAAGCAACGCCAGGCCTGACAGCCAACCAACTTGTGTGCAGGTTCCTGACCACCTATGTATTATTATCCCCATTTTGCTGCTGAGAAAAAAGAGGCAAAAAGAAGTAATTTGCCCAAGGTCTCACAGTAATTGGAAGCCCCACATCTTGAACTCCATCAACTTAACCGTCAACGTACTCAACAAATATTTCAGTGACTTTAGTATCAAGTAAAATTCTAATAAGGGCTATTGGTCTTCAGAATGTGTAAAAATGATGCTTTAAGGAAACTAGTACATGAAAATAAACATGCTTAATGTAGCACCTTTTGCAACTACTGAGTGCCCCCAATATTTCTTTCTATTTAGGTTGTGAGCAGAGGTAGGTACAAAAAGAGGAAACGTTATTCTGATCCTTGATTGGGGCTTGTTGCCAGAGTTTGGTCTTATCCTCTGCAGCACATAATTTGTGATAAAATTGGCAAGAGAATGTATGCTCCAATAACTTGGCCGATTGCATTATGCAAACAGAGCCTTAAAGAGTATTATTTATGATAAAAGCTGACCAAGGATTCTTACATGAGAAGAATGGGGGTTGGGGGAGCATGTGAAACACCTGAACACAATAAAACCCAAGCAGAAGTATATAATGTTGACATTCTTTTGGCTTTTATTTTAGAACAAAATGTCTTTCCTATTCTTATAACCACCGGGATTTTTTTTAATTTCAAGAAACATCACGTGCTTACATACAAATCCTCTATTTCTCAGGCTAAGATATTCAAGATGCCTACGTGTAGTCTCAGCGTCTCTAGAAAGGGTAGTGCAGAGCCTGGTATTCTCCATAGAGACATAGGAGAGCACCGCATGGTGGGAAGTAGGAAGAGTAAGTCAGGGACCCATCAGGCTGCTAATATCTACTGAATATCAATGGACAAGTTTTTGGAATCATTAAGAGCTGTGACCCTCCCTTATTTTTCCCTCAGCTTCCTGAAGGAAGAGAAGAGAGAAGAGAAGTCCAAAATATTCAGCGGGACTAGCCTTATTCTTTAAGCCATGATCAAGAGCTGACTCCAAGACTGATAAAAGTTTGTCCATTTAGAAAGTTTCTGCCCTATAATTTCGGGTGAGATTCCTCCATAAATAGAATGGCTCATAACCGGTATTTCGTGTGTGTGGTTCTAGGATTGTTACATAATTTTGGTGTGCTTCATTGCAATGACTTCCCAGTACACTTAGAATAAAACCTAAACTCCTTATGGAGCCTAGAAGACTCTGGATAATATGGGTGCTGCCAACCTTACCCAGCCTTTTCCTTATACTCTCCCCAGGGTCATGGCCAGGTTTCAGCCACTCTGGCCCCTTACGTCCTCAGGTACGCTCAGTCACTTCTCCAGGCAGTAGGATTTCCTGCTTCTCCTACTTTATCTCCCCTTTCTTTCTCGGGCTGGCTCCTTCTTGTGTTCAGATTCCTGACCACCCAATGTGAATGAGACCTCCTTCCCTCAATCCATCCTATCACCTTGATTCACTTTTTGCCACTTAACACTATCAGAAAATAATTTATTGAATTATAATATCATATAATCTGACACTTATTAAGTAGTTTCTACATGCCAAGCGGTTTTAAAGGCTTTCATTGTTATAACTCATTTAGTCCCAATACTAATCCAGTATACCCACTACAGGTGAGGAGACTGGGACAAAGGTTAAGTACCTTGCCTGAAGTGACACAACTACTTGGTGGTGGAACCAGGAATCACAACAGGATTTGTTTCTTGTTTTTTAATCTGTCTTCCATTGGTCTGGAAACTCCATGGGAGAAGGACCTTTGCAGGTCTTGCTCACTGCTAATATCCCAGGATAGTGCCTACCACATAGTATGTGCTCAATAAATAGCCTTTTGATTAATGAATGAATAGGAAGATATCAAAGCCCTACCCCTGCTCCCACCCTTTCCATGTTCCGGGATATGTGTGTAGATGTTATGCAATCCTTTATTAATTTGCGCCAGGTAGGTGAATCAGGTGACCTCTGCTTCAAACAGAATCCTACTAAGGTAAGGCAGTGTGAAGTATCAAAAAGTCTCCTTACCTGGGCACCTGATGGTGTTGAGACAGACGTCCTCCAGCCCAGTCAAGGATGCTCTGCCAGCTGGGCGTTGCAAATGATCTTGCAGGCATTCCACCCATCTGGGACTCGCTTTCTTATTGTTTTTCTTGTTGGAGGCCATGTCCTCCTTTGCCATCTTGGCTGTGATGGACACTTGGAGTTTTAAAAAAATTTCAAGACGAGTGGGCTGGGCTGGTTTCTGGAGGGAAGATCCTAGAGCAATTACTAGAAA
The DNA here is from genome assembly GCF_905146905.1 of Nyctereutes procyonoides. NCBI lineage: Eukaryota > Metazoa > Chordata > Mammalia > Carnivora > Canidae > Nyctereutes > Nyctereutes procyonoides. The sequence continues at coordinate 34,496,874 of NW_026575042.1, forward strand.
ATGTCCCAATAGGACCAGAGCCCTGGGTCCTTTAGGGCACTCTAGGGGCATGGGATATGTCTGAAAACAGGAAAAAAGGGGGAAAGCAGGGATGCCGTATATTACAACATTTTCTTAATAAGAAAATTTTAGTTTATAGTTTAACCAAGGTGTATTATTTCCCAATTTATTATCCTCAAGGTTGGCTCCTGGGTTGTTGACCGCCCATGGGTGGGCTGGATTAACGCTCTCGTAAACACCTGCGTGTGCCTCGCGCTCACACTGCCTGCAGCGAGCTGGGGCGGCGCGGAGGGTCCCCGACACCGACACCTGGAACTTCCTCGGTTCCTCTCCGGAATCCCGGCGGAGCCGCAGTAAACCCGCAAGCCTGGCGTTCTGGGGGCGCCGAGTCCCTCGGCGGATCCGGACGCGGATGGCTCTCCTGGCCTCTTTCGAAAACCTGCCAGGCGCGAGCCCAGTGGCAAGCTTCCCTCCTGGGCTCCACCCCGCAACCGCGTTCCCCAAGTCACCATTAGCGCGCCTTCCTCTCCGCGCTGGGCTGTCGCTCAGTCCCGGAGGCCTCGGAGGGGGCCCTTCTGCCTACTAGAGAGGAGGAGGCTGTGGTTGGAGGGCAGCACAGCGCTGAGGCCCGGCAGGTGGGTGCGGGCCTGGGAGCCCGAGACTTCCACGTCTGGCTCTACCAGGCTGCACCTGGGATCTTCCCCCGCAGCTGCAAGGCTGGGAAAGGCCTGTTGTAAAAGTTTAAGCCGGAGCACAAAGAAACTATCGAGCGTCTTCTTTGCGCTCGGAGTTGTGCGGACACCGGGCATTCAAAGATAAAACATGCAGCCACTGCCTTCAAGGAGCTCGAAGTCTGATGGGCTGCACGGGCTGCTACAGGGCTCCACGCGAGGCTGGGAAAGGGGCATGGGAAGAGCGGGCGTGAGAGTGCGAGCATTAGAAGAGGTCTTAGCCCAGCACGGGAATCCGAGAAGGCTCCCTAGAGGAGGTGAGGGCTTGAAAGAGACCTCAAGTACGGAAAGGACTTGTTTGAAAGGAGAGTAGAAATGCTCCCTACAAGACCCAGAGCCGCCAGAAATGGAAGGGCGCCTTGGACCTTGCCTAGTGCCGGGGAGAGGAAGCGGGGCCAGAAGTAGATAGGGTCCTGACCTCGAGGTCTCTCCTTCACTTCTTCTTTTTTTTTTTTTTTTTTTTTTTTGGCAAACAGCAGCCAGATGGTTACATACACGATGCTGTGGTCCCCTCTCCTTCACTTCTACACAAGCAACAACAGTTCGATGGCATCATCCTTGTGGCTCAGTAGTCCAGACACAAGGCTTAGGTTGGCACGAGGCGTGCTTTGAGTAATTGCGCTGCGTGAAGGTGCGCATACGTACTTAAGGGTGTGCCTGGATTCTTTCCGCAAACGCAGAAGCGGAAAGGCAATTTCCCAGGGAGGTCTCCAGCTTTGGGGAGGGGCTTGACCGTCTGAGGCCCAAGCTTCAGGTTTCGGATAGAGCAGTAGGCGCGCTTAGGTGACCTTTGTCTTAAGACCTGTTCCAGGAGTGACCAAAGCTCCTGGTTCTCCCCAGGGGCCACCTCTCCAGGAGGTCTGCCCCCGTAGTCCAGGCCAGGAGTGGAGGCGGAATTGAGGGGACAGCGCAGAAGAAGATGAGACAAGGGCTGGAGTCAGCACCTGGAAAAGACTGGGATTACGGGAACTCCTTCGAGTGGACCAGAACTGAGTCTTGAGTAAACCCGCAGCCAGCCAGCACTGTGCAAGGGTTGTAAGCAGCTGCGCGGTTCGCCTGGAGACGCTGGGATGCCAAGCTGGGGAGGCTCGGCCTTCAACCCTGAGTTCACTCGCAGCGCGGAGTTCAAGTCTCAAGGACACGAGATGCTCAGGGGATGGATACTTGTTCCCTCCAGGTCGGTGCAGCCTGACCCAGGCGCCAGGGGCTCCAGAACCCTGGAAAGTCCTTTGGCGCCCTGCCCACAAACTGCTATCCCACCAGGGCTTGCCCCTCCCTACTCATCGGCTCAGGGGTCAGAGATTATGAACTAGGATGGAATGTGAGATGTTTAGAGAGTAGCGCAGACAAAAAGAAGGAAGAGGAAATTTGAAGAACTGAACGAGGGCGCACACCTGCCCGGAGTTGCCTCGGGGCAACTAGAAGGAGTTGGCTCAGAGGCTGCAAAGAGAAGAAAAGGTCTACGACCTTGTGCCAGATCCCCTCCTTGAGCAGTTTCTTAGAGGTTGGTTTGCATTAGCCCATTAACTCTGCGTGTGGGTTTGGTGTCCCTCGAGGGTTCCAGAGTGAGACGCTATAGCTCCCTGCAGATACAAGCATTTCTGTCATTCTTTCCTCAAACCGTAGCGACCGCCCAGTGGAATACAAATTGCCTGGCTCTTAGACCTCCGATCCCTGGCAGGCTCCGAGCGCAGTGCTCAGTCCGGAAGCTAGTCCAACCTGAGTAGAGGTTACCTGAGACTCTTGAAACCCTTCCCGGACTGGATTGAAAAACACCTCTACTTCCCAATGCGTCAAGCTAAGTGAAACTTCTTGCAGAGAAAACGGGGTTAGAGGGCAGGATGAAGGCCCGGGCTGGTGCTGAGAATAATGTAAAGACTGTGCGCCTGCTCACAAGCCCACACCGAGGTGGCGCACTTGGCCTCAGGTCTATTGTCAAGGAAGCCAGGTCTCCGACCACAGCCTAACTAAGCACAGGCGTAAAAATCAGTCTTCCAGTGAGATCTATCTATATGACAGGTTTTGGTGGCTCCGACGGTCTAGTCAAGGAGTTTGCCTTTGGCTTGCAGTACCATCTAATTTTTAAGACCTGGCCCCGCGTGGGGTGGAAAACAAAATGGGGTTTTCAAATCTCATACACCTGGCATTACCACTTCCCACTGGAGTTATTTGGCAAATCACTTAGCCTTTCTCAACCTCAGTTTCCTAATCTGCAAAATGGGCATAGTGCCCACCTCTCTGAAGGGCGTGCTCAGGATAGGAAATGCCACAGGTCTAATTGTAGAAAGGAAAATGCAAAGCCTTCGCCTCAAACTTGATACACTACATGCTAAAGAAAGCCCCTCTCTCCCCGTCTCTTCATTTTCTGCTTACCTCCCCCACCCCCAACTCCTCCAAGCTCTCAGAGCCGCGCGTTTCTGGTCGGTCCTCCCGAGAGAGGCTGGTGCAAAAGCCAATAAGCCTGGAACACACGCAGGTCCTGCTGGGCCTGGGACAATGGTTTCCATTTAATAAATATTTCCCCCAAGGGCATTTCACATTGGGCAGGCAATTATTCAAAGGAAACAGGCACGCAGGTTGGCTCTGCGGGTTATTTCGTCCTCTTTACCCGAAGAATGCTCATCTGACGCAAGAAACGAGTCTTGAATTCTCGCTGGGTGGAAGAGGTGCCCAGGGACAAATCGACCCTGGGTGCCGATGCAGCCCGAGACTCCATTCTACGGCATCCGTAGACGGGGCAAGGGGGGAGCGCCCACTCCCCACCGGGAGAAGGCCCGACCTCCAGGCTGTCCTTCCCGTATGAACAGATGGGGGGGGGTTGGAGATCCAAAAACATTAAATAATAATGCCGTAAATAGGAATCATGACGGAAATCCCATTCCCCGGCCCCTCCACAGAAGTGAAGAGCGGATCGCTGCGCTCTTCAAGGCGCACCCACCAGGGTTTGCAAACCGCACTGCCGGGCCCACGGCCTTCCAGCAGCGGCTTGGAACGCCCCGCTGTGCTAGCCCGGACCCCGCGCTTCGCCCGGGCGCCAAGTCCCGGGGCAGGGGTGGAGGCGGAGCTGGGCTGGGGGGGGGGCATCCCGGGAGAACGCCGCCAAAGAACCCCAGGGGAACCGCTAGAAAAGTTTATTTCGCTTTTTAACCTGAGTTTGATACATTCTTTTTCTTTTCCGAGGATCTTTGACAAGATGGGAAAGTGCTGTCCTTGCATTTCGTGGCGAGGCCGCCCTATTTATCAACACACGCTCTCGGCTCACTCGCTTTGCCGCCCCCTCGCTAGGTCTTTGTATTCGGAGCCCTAATTCTCTTGCGCACGACCGGGAAGGGAAACGGGCACGAAGAGTTTTATTTGTTGACAGTGCTAGAAACAATGTGGAATCCAAGTCCCCAGTCCTGAACCGGCCGCCCGGTTCTCTCGCTCTCGGTGTCTTCCCCTCACACCTCTCCCCACCCCCCGCTAGGCGCGCGCTCCCTTTCCTCCCCGGGCGCGCTGGCAGGTGCGCCCCCTCGCCTTCTCTGCTGCTGATTGGCGCCCAGGTTGGGGAGTCACCGCCCCGCGCTTATGTCAGAGTGCGTGCTGTCCGGGCCCACCTCGCCTTTGAACTTCGCCGCTTTTGGCTCCCGTTCACCAGCCTCCCTGCATTCTCAGCCAGGTGCTGTGCTAGGCAAGGCGGCTCCGGGAAACGCACGGGAGGGGGGGAGGGAACCACAGCGGTAGACACAGGAGAGAAGAGAACCAGAGAAGGCGAAGGTGGAGAGGGGGAGAAGGAGGAGCTTCCCGCCCTCGCCAGCAAATTACCTGGCCACTTAATCCCAGAGACTCCGGTACTTGGGCCCCAGCCTCTCTGGTGCCGGCAGCCCCCAGCCGGCTGCCCTCTCCTCCCCCGCCCTTCCTGTCCTCACTCGCCCCCCCCCCCGCCCCGTCCCGGGGGCCTGCCTGGGTGCCGGGACTGGCATGATCAGCTGAACTTTGCGGGATTAGCGCTTCTCTCTGGCTTCCCCTCAGCGGTGCGGAGGCGAGGGGAGCACAGAGCACCGGCTCAGGACGGACAAACAGGCAGACAGACAGCCGCGCCCAGGCTCGCCTGCAGAGCCCCTACACTCCCCACCCCCACCCGCCTAGCCTCCGGGACCATGTCCAAACCTTCAGACCACATCAAGCGACCCATGAACGCCTTCATGGTATGGTCCCGAGGCCAGAGGCGCAAGATGGCCCAGGAAAACCCCAAGATGCACAACTCAGAGATCAGCAAACGCCTAGGCGCCGAATGGAAGCTTCTGTCCGAGGCAGAGAAGCGGCCGTACATCGACGAGGCCAAGAGGCTACGCGCCCAGCACATGAAGGAACACCCTGACTACAAGTACCGGCCGCGGCGCAAGCCCAAGAACCTGCTTAAGAAGGACAGGTATGTCTTCCCCCTGCCCTACCTGGGCGACACGGACCCGCTCAAGGCGGCCGGCCTGCCCGTGGGGGCCTCCGACGGCCTCCTGAGCGCGCCCGAGAAAGCCCGGGCCTTCTTGCCGCCAGCCTCGGCGCCCTACTCCCTGCTGGACCCCGCGCAGTTTAGCTCAAGCGCCATCCAGAAGATGGGTGAAGTGCCCCACACCTTGGCCACCGGCGCACTGCCCTACGCGTCCACCCTGGGCTACCAGAACGGCGCCTTCGGCAGCCTCAGCTGCCCCAGCCAACACACGCACACGCACCCGTCCCCCACCAATCCAGGCTACGTGGTGCCCTGTAACTGTACTGCCTGGTCTGCCTCCACCCTGCAGCCCCCCGTCGCCTACATCCTCTTCCCGGGCATGACCAAGACTGGCATAGACCCTTATTCGTCAGCCCATGCCACGGCCATGTAACCCCCAGCCCAGCCCACCAGACCTGGAGGGTGGCCTGGAAGTGGGGTCTGCACCCTGTCCTCTGCGCCTAGCCGGGCCTGCAGACGCCTCCGGGTGAGCCGAGCCGCTGCCCGCTACCCTACCCCAGACTCTGCCTCTCTTCCAGGGCGATGGTAGGGGCGTCCTCCCGGACCCAAGGCGCAGACAGGTGCCAGAAACTTGTGAACATATGACAGCTGTACAGCTGCCCCTACCCCGACTGTCCCAAAACAGATCTCCGACTGTACCCCCTTTGGACAAAAAAAGAAAAGTAGGCAGTTTTGCTTTATTTATGTCCCCTTCTCTCTCCTCTGATGGGCTTTGGACTCCAGAACTCCCAGATCCTGGTATTATATCTAGAATATGCATATATATTTTTTTCTTTTGCACCCTGAAGAGTTAGCTGTGTCTCTGTGTTTTGCCATCAGACACAACTAGGTGCCGTTTGCTCTTTATGTGTGGGGGGAAAGGCTTAAAAGTTTAAAACTACAGAAAGGGAAATATTTCTATTAAAAATCATGCTATGATAGTGTTTGCTTCTTTAAAGGTAAAACAAAGGGACCCACATGATTATTTTCTTTGTATAAAGCAGTGCTCCTAGAGACCTAAGTTTACTTTTAGACAGAATGTCGGGTTATGAAGTCAGGAAGTAGAAAGTGAACAAAAATTAAAAGAATAAAAACATCCTAAATGGTCATAAATGTTTTGACGATGTCTTGGAAATGTATCTAGAAGGATTTCACCTCCTTGCTCTGTTCATTTGTTGAACAAAGACGTTTTGAATAAAGACAATCTGTCATTGCAAAAAGTAACCTTTGATGTGCATAAAATCTGAAGTCAGGAGGCCCTGCCCGGAGGGCGGTGGAGTCGAGTCGCCGGAGGCTTAGAGTGCATAGAGTGACTCTAGCAGTGGCGGCTGGGCTTCCATGGGCTTCCGTGGGCCGAGCCTGGTGGCCTTCGGGCCAAGTGCAAAGGAGCCCAGAGTCTGGGATTTGTCCCGATGGATCGTGCCCTCCAGACCGGCTTTTTGCCTTTAGAGGCTGGACAAAGGTATCCATCCTCAGACTTCACGTCACTCCTTCTGTGTGTTCTTCACAAAGTGGTCAGACCACTTCAAGGAGTGAATGAACTAAGACAAAAACCCAACCAGACCTCTGAGATCTGGGTGCATTTTCTTTTCTTTTAAACCAAACTCCAAAAGAATGGAGAAAATCGCAGAGTCTCCGGGGAACCAGTTGCGCACCAGGCATGGAGTCCTGCAGTGGGTGTTTTAAGTTCAATGCCTCGGGGAAGACCGGTGCAATCGATATTTTTAAAAGATGCTCAAGAATGCTGCTGCTGGCTCTTGGGATTTGGAGCTCCATTCTGGTTCCTAAATTACAAAAAATCAAAGTCTGAGAAAACTAGAAAAATATGTCTTAGGTCCCCGCTCTGGACTATGGGAGACTTTTTACTAAGACCCTATGGGAGCTTCCCTAAAGGAAGGTGACTGGGTTCAGGCATGGAGTTAAAAAAAAAAATCGTAAAAATTCAATAACTCTTAGCCCTTGGTGTTTAACAAAAAAAGCAAAAGAGCCCTTTCCTTTCCCCCACTGGGTGAATGTTAGCTTGAAGATTGCTCTGTTTTTCATTAGGGAGAATGGACTTTCTGATGCCTTCCAGCCCAACTCTTTGGAACTTGTTCTCAAAATTGAGAGGTGCTCCCCTTCCCCATCTTTCTCCAGTCTCACCCCCAAAGCCGGGCTCTTGCATGTTTTTCCCTAGATCAGGTGCTTTTCCCACACTGGCTTTGATGTGGGGTGGGATGGGGGTGGGGGGCAGCCTAGCGATTTGTCTGCTTTCTGCTTCTGTTGGATTTTTGCGCTTGCCTCTGCCTCTTCCAAAGGAGTGGGTGGCTGGAAGTGCAGGGGAAACGTTGTCAACAGACACCAAAGCTGAAAACCACCGATTAGCATATTGTCCTCAAAACAATTAGAAGTGTTTGAGGTGTTATTTGGAGCCTATTCATCCGAGCCCCTTTGTCAAAGGGGATTTTCATTATTAAAAAAAAAAAGTTAGCAGTTGTCCATCTGGCTGAGCTGAATAGCAAAGTGATCCGTGTTGTATATGCTTTTCTCATTAAGAGCTCTTTTGAGACCGATGTTAGAATTAAATGGTATAACACAATTAACATACACGGGGGCTGAATAGGAGGGGACGCCTATAAATAATAGATAGATAAATAAATGAGCGATCAGGCGAAGGTAAACAAAAGCGGGCTGGGGACGTGTAGGGGGAGGCCGGGCGGGCTGCGCCACGCTTACTTAGCATCACAAAACCCTCTTACAAATCGAGACAATTAGGAAGTGACTTGCCTCTGGTGGCCGTCGGGTCCGGAGGCTCTAGGCGCTTAGGGAAGGCCCCTCCTTCCGCCCCCGAGGAAGCCCAGGAGGCCTAGGGCGGAGGCACCGCGGTTTCGCTGTCTGATATAACCCCAACTGACAGTCCTGTCAGCCGCTCTGATCTCCCTCATAGCTCAGTGTCCCTTAACATCTCCTAAGATGAAGCTTACAGGGGTCTGGGTGTCTCCCCGCAGAGCCCGGCGCGCCGGTGCCCCAGGTGCACAGAGCGCCCGGGCGGGAGGATTCCCGCGCGCATGGCCCCACCAGGGTGCCCCGGAGACTCTCGGGCCGGGTTAGGCTGGGCAGGGGTGCCAGATGTGTCCCAGAGGCCCCGGGTGGCGGCGGGGGAAGCCAGAAAACTGAAACCGGGGTCCCAGACTGCGTCCGGCCCTGGGGACTCCAAAGGGAGCTCCAGGAAACTGGGGTGCGCTGTAGCCGGGAGGCGCCCGTGTCCGCGGCTGGGTGATGGAGACTCGTTTCCAGCCAGCAGAAAGCGCGGGGCCCAGCGCAGGTCCCGGGACCTACAGCCGTAGACCTGGCTAGCTCTGGCCATCGCTGTGTGTCCACGTCGTCTCCTTCCTTCCTAGTCGGGCTCCGTCCAGCGGCCGCTCCTCCTTAGGCCTGGCCCCAGCCCCCGGCCCGCAGGGGCCGCCTCCGCCCGGCCTCGCGCGCCCGGCGGGTTGCAGAGCCTCCGCAGAGGTGCGCGGCCGCGACTCGTCCTAACAAACAGCCGAAATCCTCCTCGTCACGCCTCTGACAGGGGCCGATTACTGACTTTGAAGTCAGGCGCAGACAAAAAGAAATCCCCTGGGGGTGTGTGTGTTTGGGGGGGGGGGAGCAGTCCCTGTCAAACCTGTTTGCTCACAACTGTCTCTTTCTTTCAAGAAAATCATTAAAGCAAACCTGTAGGGAGAGGAGCGCCCCGCCCGCCAGGAGTCGAGGAGATCCGCTTCTCCCGAGCGCGGTACGCGCAGCAAAGAGCAGTCAAGAGTCGCCCTCGACAGACTCTTGGTGTCGTCGGGAGGACGCGAACTCCCGAGGCGCGCGGGGCGACCCGGGCCCTGCAGGTGGCGACTCCGTGGACCCTCCCGCGCTCTGCGCGCTCCCGCAGCCTGGGAGTCCCGGACTTCTGCCCGCAGCCTTGGCCTCCGTGGAGCGAGGGTGCCAGGGAGGGCCCGGGCCGCTCCCCCGCGGGTGCGACTGCTTCCAGGGCACACAAAAATTGGACCCAAAAGCATGCCGCGCTCACCCCCCACCTCTCCTCCACTAGGGACCATTCTCTGGGACCCGGGAGTCCTGACCACCACGGGCTCCAGATGGCAGCGGGTGGCGCTGACGCGGCAGGGGCAGAGTCGTTTGGTTTTAGTTAGGTTTTCTTTCTTAAACCTTGCCAGCCCCCCTGCTCAGGGGCACATGGGCCACATCTTCTGGGAGATGCCAGCTTGTTGGCCCCCTTCCGCTCCCGGCCGCTGGTGGAGACAGAGCCTTTGCAGTGTTTCAGGCGCTTCCTCAGCCTTGGGTCTTGTCTCCAGGAATCTTCAACTTCCTTCCAGTTTCCGAGTTTTCCCATTTAAACACCAATGTCCTTCCAACCGCTAACTTTACAGAGGGAGACACCAACTACTTAAAGTAAATCGCACTGAGGTGTGAGTGACTGACATCACTCTTAACGTTTGCGTTTTAAAAACAGGACCTAGATAACCTCCCGGAGTCTGCAGTCGCCTAGGCAGGGGGTGACGTGTTAGCCATTGTAGGGTTTAGGGGACTTTCGTTACAAGGCTCTACCTAGAGAAGCGTCTCCCTCGTGGGCAGCCTCTCTGGAGGGAACTGAGACTGCCAGGGCCCCCGGAAAACTTGGCGGGCCTGGCGCTGGGACTGCCCTCGAGGACTCTCCCCGGCTCCTCCCCAGCTCAGGTCTTGTCACCATTGTTCACGCGGACAATGAATTTCAATCATTTGAATTTGACTATCTCGTAATTCACAAGATTCCCGCTAAGAACTCTCACCTCTTTATTTGCTGAGTGCATCGTGCGTCTGTGGGTGTGACAGAGGCAGACGGAGGCAGAAGGGGGCACGTTGGATTTGGGTCCAGGAGATGTCAGGGCCTTTCTCCCCGCCCCGGCTGAGGGGCGCGCCCTCCTAGCCTCTGGCCCTGCTCTGGCCTCGAGACCCTCAGACTCAGCTTTGGGGGCAACGTTTGGGCAGGTTACTCTCTTGGCGCTACGGGGATGGGCCTTGTCCTCGAACCAGAAGCGTTGGCCCCGGGCGGCCGCAGAGTAATTGAGAAAATAATAAAGTTGGGGACGGGTGGGGATCGCTGCTAATTCTGGGGTGTAGTAGTAGACGCGCACCTGACGATTCGCGGGCGCCCCAGCCTAACCCTTCTCAGGCTCTCGGAGGGCTGGTGACCTGGTGGTGACCTAGTGGTGCCCTCCCTGGCACTGGGAAGGGGGCTGGAGGCAGAAAAGAGAGCCTCGACACCCCCTCCTATCCCAGCCCGCGACCCTGCGCCCGGCTTAGCTGTCACCCGCGATCCCCTAGCAGTCCCGGGGCGGGGTGTGGGAGCCGTGTTCCGGAGACGCCGGTAGGGCCTCGGGCCCGGGAAGTTCTTGGGCGACCTCCCTAGATCCTCATCCTCTTCGCCCGAATTCCTGCTCTGAGCATCCTCTCCGACCCCCCACAAGGCCCCAAGAATTTGGTCCGAGTTTGGGGAAGGAAGGAGTCCCCTCGGGCCGGACAGAGAAAGGATGCCGCGTTTCCTCTTTGCTACAAAATGAAGGCGTTGCGCTATTCGGCGGCCAGTGGCCATTTCCAAACTTTTTCACTCTTGGGTCGGAAAGAAGCCAGCAAACGCGATTCGTGCCCTCGGGACAGGGCTGCGGCGCACCAGGAACACTCGGGCGGCCGCAGCGCGCTCGGCCCGGAGCAAGGAGATGGAGGACCAGCCCCGACGGCCGCGGGCCGGGAAGGCCGGTGGTTCTAGAGCGCGGGGCCCCCCTTCGGCCTCCAGGCCGCCGCTGCTCGAGAGCCCAGCTGGTCCTGGGAACCGCAGGGCTCGGGGCACCCCAGAGCGCGGAGGCTCTGCGCGCGCGGGAGCGGCGAGGAGCGGGAGCAGGGGACGCGCGCGCGGGGTTCCGCGGAGAGGCCCGGGCGGCGCACCCGCCTCGCGGGCGGAGGGCGGAGAGCCGGAGCCCCGAGAGCCGGATCCCCGAGAGCCGCCCAGCCGCTCCCGGCTCCCTGCAGCGGGGCCGAGCCCCCGCGGGCTCTCCGGACGCCCCGCCCGGGCACCGCGGGAGGAGGGAGCGGGGAGGGAGGGAGCGGACCGCCGAGGCGCTCGCCGCCGGTCCCCGATCGCCCGGCACCCCCCGTGGCGCGGCGAGTCAATGGGATTTGCACACTCGAGGTGTAACAGCATTACTGCATTAATTACCATTTCCATTTCACGTCCAGATTGTTTACTTATCTGCGGGAAACATATGTCGGGAGAAGTTCACATTCCGGATTCTGCTCCGCTGCCCAAGGTGCAATTCCGGGGAGGCGGCGAGGGGGAGGGGAGGGCTTCAGATTTTTTATTACACCCTCTAGCCTTATCTGCCTCTGTAAATTATGAGGATCCTCCATTGAGCGGCATATGGAGATTATATACTTTTTTGAATATCGTTTCCCAAAGCCTGCAGATTTTCACTTTGAAATGAAACAATCCTCTGCCGACTCCCTCGGGGCCCGGGCGCCTGCCGCGCTCCCCGGTGCGGCCGGGGGACCCTTTCTGCAGGGCTGGGCACGCACCCACAGCCCCAGTGCTGCGGCCACTGCCCAACGGAACCCTAATTTCCAGGATCTGAAATAATCTCTCGGGGAAAACCCATCCATCGAAGGTGTTTGAGAAGCAAGGCGGCGCCCCTGCTCTGTTTTCTGCACCTCACCCCGGACTTCCGCACGGTTTGCAGCTCTTTTTCATTTTGGATACCCGCATAGACGCGAGCCCACTGCTGCCCTCTTGCTACGCCTGGCGACTCCAAACCCGTGGAGAGGGTTAAGGAGTCCAGGCCTGTCCACAGTAGCCTGCCTCCCCCTCGCTCACCTCGAAGGTTCCCAAGCGCATTGGGCTTGGGACAGCCCAATTTGGCTTCTTTGTTTGGGGGGAGGTGGAGGTGGCGGGGAAGGTGCCCCCGCTTGAGACCGCTTATTGTGAACCCCGAACGGAAATCCTGCGTGGAAAGCAACTGCTTCCCTGCTCCGGGATAAGCAGGACCAGCCAGAGCAGCACGGACCGAATCCCATCTTTCTTATCTCTCGGAGACTCCTTTCAGGCTGAGATCTGAGAGGGAGGGAAAAGGAAGAGACAATCATTGTTCTTCTTTTTTTTTAATTTAATATACCAAGCCACCCGTTCAGGTCATTTATATGCTTAATTTAGTGATAAAAGTCAATAAGCAGAATCAGAGGATTCTCCTCCCTTTCTATTTCTTTTGACCACATTTTTCCACAGTAATTGGGAACACAGTATAATATATGTGCCCCCGGTTTTTTTTTTCCGTTCAATGCTTTGTCTGCGGTGCAATTATAATAGGTGTGCTTTTTGTAATGTAATTTGTTCGCCTTTTTAAGGACGTAAGGAAAAATGCCTCTTATGTGGTTATTTTTCATCTTGTTTGGGTTCAGCTTGAAGTATTGCACACCCTTCATATGTAGATACCCACTCTCAAAAACCAAATTCAGAAATTTCCCTGAAATGACCGTTCTTAGGATGCTAAATATCCCGTGGGAAATGTATTGCAATGTTATACTAGGAACAATTAAATATACCAAAGCAATGCAATTAAGGTGGTGAAAAAAGTAAGATGGGAGAATGGAGAAATAAACAGATTCTTTTCCATTAAGTATTGTTTTGGGATTTCTAATTTTTCCAAGACCTCTAAGAAAATTGTGAGGTGTCACTTCTCTCTTCTGGGTCTATCTGTAATTGAATCTAGGTCACTATTCTAAAGCAAGAAAAGTCTGCTTCCCACTTTCCTACATCAGGCTGAAATTTGGGGGAGGGACAAGGGTCTTGCAATTTCATTTAAAATGTAATGGTGGATGAACTGATAAGCAAATAGGGAGAAAAGAGTCTGCTTAAAAGAAAAAAAAGGCATGGTTTTAATATGCTCCAGATGGGGGGAAAATGATTTACATGAGAGTTTATTTCCTCTTTGCTGATATGAAAGAATTACAGATACAAAACCCACTGATCTATAGAATAAAAAAAGAAAAGAAATGTTATTTTCCTGTAAAGGTGTCAGTTCATTTATATTCATTTAACCATCCATCCATCAATTCACTTTCTCACTCCTTGCACATCCTCTCTGGCTCTGTTAAACCTTCGCCTACCAATACACTTTGCTAGAATATGCAATGAAGTTTTCTTTCTTTAAAATAATGTGAGATTGAGATGAAGTAGGTAAAGATAGGTAAGGAGGGAAGGTTTTTGTTGTTTTTAAATATCCCAGCTAATTTAACTTATGATTTTAGGGTCAAATTTTAACCATATTCACCTTTCATTCTTTGCTGCAGTTTGAGCACATGCAGCATGTCTGAAAAATTATATGCAGAAGATATGCAATTATTTTCCCATAAAATATGCATGCAATAGAAAGACATTTATCAATTGAAAACCTTTCTGTAACATAGAAATGTACCAAAGGATGAATCTTTCTGTATATTCAAATGTTGGGTCAATTTTGCACTGTTTCTCTAAAACAACTGTTATGGGTACGAACAAGTTCATATTTCCCAGAGGATTTTCTGCTTGGTCAAGGTATGAGCAGCATCAAATCTTTTGTGTTAAAAGTTGCCAGGTCTAAATAATTGTGTAGTAAAATTTGCACGTATTAAGAAGGAAATAAGAGGTGCTGTCACTTGGGAGCTTCCAAGAGGAGGAGGAGATTACTTAAGAATAGGGTTTACTTTTTTTGAAATAAAAGATGATAACCTGCATGATAGATGCTTTCTCCATATTCACCAAAATAAAGAGGTGATGTAACGTCACCCCACTTCAATGTCACCCAAATGGATGATAGGAGACCTACAAACCTAAGAAAGGAAAAGACCAACCATGAACATCTGATGATGGTTTTCACAAGTAAGAAAAATAGTAAATGCATTCCCACAGGATAAATCCTCTCCAGACTGAAAACTTATTATGTATACTTTGTTTTTCCTCTCTTATTCCTTCTCTGTCCCTTCCTTGTCCCCTTCTTGTTTAGTTTTCCTTTTTGAAATGTGGGCACCACTATCAGATCAGACATTTCCTTTGTAGGTCTTCATATATTACCAGCATTATTCCACTCTATGTTAGTTTCTTCCTTGACTCACTTCCTTCTGCTGTGGTAATGCATGTTCTAACCCACCTAATTTTTAATCAGACAAACTGAATAAGAGGCAAAAGGGAAACATTTCCTTCAGAACTTGAAATGTTCTGTGTGTATTTTTTTTACCTCAAACTCATTGGAGTGAATCTTTAGAATATAAATCACGTGGATGAAAAAAACATCTTTAAGACACTTAAAAAATTTCTCCTTACCATTGTCTTTTACCTCCTGGGTTCTCTGGAATGTTTGTGATACTTGTACCTTATAAGAAGGATCCATTTGCTTTGAGTTGTCTTTCAGAACAATGCTGAAGGCCTGAAGGTGTGTCATCTGCAGAAGAGGTGAGCTGAACTTTTCTCTTGTCCAAATATACCCATGGTTTACAATGTGTCCTTTACACATTTCTAAAAATAGGTCATACTCTGAGCTAATATGAACACAAAGTGTAAAAATAAATGACTACTTATCTGCTGCTGGGGCAGCTCCAGCTGACACCTGGATTTCAGACCTGCCTTGCTAGCAAAGGTTCTGTGTATCACACAAAGTGATATCACACAACTGTAGCAGTGTTCATGGCCAACTTGTTAGACAGAGAGGACTGGAATCAGATGAGAAATCAATCTATTATCCAATTAACAACCTTAGTTCCTTTGCAGATGGTTGGAATTGCTCCAAGATTTCTTAAAAACATATTTTGTAATAAGCAAGTGAAATGGATAATAACAGATGTGTTTTGATTTTTTTTTATTGTTATTTTAGGAAGAGAAATTCTAAGAGCAAATCTGAAGCCAAGCCTTGTGATTAGGTCTCTTTCTGCTAAAGCTCCATCCTTCTGCAGGTGACCTCTTCTGGAGTCTCTTGGTATACCAAGACTGCCTGCCTCTTTTGGGACAACCTTTTGCTGCCCCATGTCAACTCTCAGAAGACAATCTACAGAGACACTTCATTCTTGTCTTCCTTTTTTTTTTTTTGTTTTGTTTTTTTTGTTGTTGTTGCTTTGTTTTTTTATTGGAGAGAGAAATTAGGTTATCTCTACTATCAACCATTATGTAATATGATGGACATCCAAATCATCAAACCCACTGAGAAAAGGAGCCCTCATCCCCTTATGAGACAATCTGGAAGAAAATGGGTAAATTTGATTTGTGACAAACTGTTGCCAAAAAGAAAAGTACTATAATGATTTCACTTTTCTTAGTTAGTGATGGCTCAAAAGTAGGATGAAGCTTAACAAGAGAAAAAAAAATCTTTGAATTGAGATCAAAAAGCATATGTACTAATTTCTGTCTTCTGGTCATCCTCTGAGTTTCAACTAGATGTCAAAACTGCATTCCTTTAGTTAATAAGTGGAAACACGTTGAAAAAGCCTTGATTCATGAATGCATTTGTCAACCTTATGGTCCCAATACCTTACTTTCCTGAATGGGCAGCTGGTCACCACTACCCTGAGGAACCCAGAGATCTTATGCTAAGGTTCTACACCACTGTCAATGCAACAGGGTGGGGAAGAGAGCAATGAAGGGAGTAGCATACCTCTGCTGATTACTCATGAAAGTTCTAATAATTGGGCTTTAGTTCTCTACTAATGGTATCAAGTTCACTCATATACTCTTTCCCTTGATAAGGAAGAGCAGTAAGAAAAGTTCTGACAGCATTACTAGGAGAAATCCTCGATGCTGAAAGACACAAAACCTAGAGTATGATCAGACCAGTCCAGAAGACTCCCAGAGTCCATTTGAGCTGTTCCTTGGCATGCAAGCAAAAGCCTGACCACCAAGCCTCATTTAATGAAATCCCTGGCTTGGATGCAGAAAAAGAAGTCAGAAAACTAATATTTTACTCCAGGGGGCATCAGCTGTGCCTACATTAGTGGGCAAAACAGACTATTCCATGAAAATGGGTAAGATTTTGATCTCTTTGGAATCAGTTACTGAGAGACAAGCCAATATTGTCAACCCTGTTTAGGTACCATTTCAGCTAGCATAAGTGAGAATACTTATTCTTTCAGTAAAATGTGTTTTAGAGATATGCTTTGATTATATATCCTTCTAGGACCTTGAGGATTTGTCTCCATCTTCCCTGGGGAGATGTACTCTGTTTGCAATGAGAAAGCCACAATTATTTACTAAATGGATATTAATTGAGCAATCTGTGCAAAGAAGCATGTGAGGTGCCATAAATACTCCATCTTGTTGAATTCTCTCCAAAGCACCAGGAGGTAGGTACTGCTATGGCCCCTATTTGACATAGGAAGAAACTGAGTCTCCCAGACATTAAATGACTCACCCCTAGGGCTCATGGGCCTCACAGTAGAACTGCTTTACCAACTACTCACTGTCCGTCCACTACTATCCATAAAATCAGGGACTCACTGGAGGTCGGGTAAGGAGCAGAATACCCACAGAATTCATAGCTGGGGACAATACCAAGGAAGAGGAGAAAATGCAAAGTTTGGGGTGAGGTAGAGAATTGCAACACGTTTCCTTTCTCAGGTAGATGAGTAGCATATGCAGAATGTGATGGAATCCCCATCCCCTGTCACTGTGAATGACACGATGGGCCCGATGGGCCCGAGATGCTTCAGCTTTTTTTGGCCCAAGTCTCACTGGCACTTCTATGTCTTGCAGACATAGCCAGGGACCAGGATATCACAAATTAATCCCAAGTCATCACAGACTTGGAGGGGCACATCCGCAGACACCAGATTTCCTGCAGAGCCAACAGGATGAGCCCCAGCCCCTTGCAGACTCATTTCATGATGCTCCTTTCAGAGGACCCTGCTAGGCCAGGGAGCTTGGTAATTCAAAGTGTAGTGTGTTGGGAAGAGAAAGAGGAAGTATTCCCCCAATCCCGTTACTCATCTTCTGCTCCTAGTCAGGTTTAGTAAATCTGTTACCCTTATCATGCCCCTGAATCCTTGGCCAGATTCTTAAAATCATCCCAGCTTCTGTGTCTTTGCCTTAAGATTCAAACACTAGTTTTTGCTTGCTCATCCTGTATTGAGCTCCTGCATATCAATCATGGTATATCAAGTGGTTTTGCACTTCCTTGCTATAATAGTTTGCATTTGTCCCATCTTTCTGGGAAGATCAAAGCTTGCCGTAAACAAAAAGTTACTAATCACAATATTTACGTTTAAGGCAATTTCAAGACATTCCAAAGTCTCTCAGTTACCCAGTCCTTTCTTTGAGCACAAGTTTTACAGAACTGCTCAGAAACATTCTAATTTACTCCTTCCTCTTCTAGTTTTAGAATCATACCCTCTGTTGGAATATAGATGATTTCTAAGAAGTCACATAAAAAATGAATGTATGAACCAGAGGAGGGAGTCCATGGAGAACTGGGGTCCAGAAAACCGTGAGCAAAATCTGATAATTTTATAAACATTTTAAAAGGAGATTTGACATGCTATTGGCCTTACTAAGACTTTTATTTACGAACTGCAGTTGATGACATGATCACTTGTGCATATAACAGTTTTGTCCTGAAGGGTTGCAGACCAGTGGATGTGTGTTAGGCAGGTTTTTCAATAATGTTGACAGGAAGCCCTTGAGGCTGGGAGGGCAGGGAAGAGGGGGTACCAAGTAGGGCAAGAGAAACCTGAGTGCTAGTCCTGGTCTCTGCCCTTTGATTAGCACGAAAGGTCAAGGTTGGCCTTCTTTCAAGTCTCACCTTTGCAATTTGGGACATATTCATCTATATTGGTTTATATGTTTCTGTAAGTTGATTCTCTTTTTTTTCACTTCAGCCTCATTCTACCCAATAATGTACACAAGTTATGAGTTTATTGTGGTTGTTCTTTTGGTAATATTAATTACATTAAAATTCTTGCCTGACAGTCGTAATATCTTGTTACACACTTTGAGCACACTGATCTAAAGTGCTCACTTCACCATAAAGGAGAAAGAACAAAGATCAGAGGTGTGAAGTGATTTGTCCAAAGTCACAGAGCTCGACAACAGGGAGGGAAAGTCTATAGTGAAGGTCTTTTAGGTGTTGTCCCAGCACTGTTTCTTTCCATTTCTCTCATTCTTCTCAGAGGCTAAGAGAAAGTGTTAAGCGATCAGCACATTTTCTTGTGGGGGTAAAGGGAAAGGATATGAAGATTCACCAGGTTCTCTCATAAAGTTTAAGTGCTTTCTTGGTAGTGCTAAGCTTTATTTCTTATTCAGAATGTCTTCAGTCTACTGGTCATATTGTATAAAACCTAATGCATTTCCACTGGTAATTGGGGGGAAAACAGGGGCTCTAGGGGAGGAGGGATCAGAATAGGCTTTGGGAGGTAGGGGCTGTGTATCCTCTAGAAAGATCAGCTGGGCTGGAGAGGGCAGCAAGTGAAGAAAAGGGCCACTAATCACGAGCAGTACAGTCATGGGTGGGCGCCAGTGTCTCTGTGCCATGTAAAGATGCAGCATGTCAGGGAAGAGAGTCCTCCATCAGCCGGGATCCCAGGGCTGTGCACAGAACCCCTTGTCTGATTTCCCTGGATATTTGTTTGAACTTGGAGCACCTCGTGGTCCAAGAGGGCTGAATTCTTCATCTGTGGTCTTGAAAAGTCTGTGATTGTTTTCAAAATCCCGTAGCCTTGTATTTGTCACTCCCGGCACAGATTGAAAAGTAGCTTTCAGCAAAAGTTAAAAGAAACAAAGAGCCAGTAAAGCAGTTTAGCTCCATAGAAGAAAAAAACTCCTGACAAATCAAGTATTTTGTTGCAGACCCATGCTGGTTTTCTTTATTTATTTGAGGGTCTGACGTCCTCTCACAAACTACTATTTTTTCCATCTGCTCAGCCTTTCTTCTCCGGGACTGTCTTGTAGCTCAACACCTCCCATGCTCAGCTGCAGTAATGGATGCACAAGTCACTCATCACTTGCAGCTCACCCAGCCTTCAGTTAGTTAACGGCAGTCCTCGAAACATCTATCTGTAGGCACCATCTCCATTTTGCAGAAGAAACTAGAGCTTTGAGAAATTAAATGACGTGCTTTCAGTCACAAAGCCACTCAGAAGTGGACCTGAAACTCACCCTTCCTAGTTTGAGACTCTTGCTCCCACCCCACCAAGCCTCTCCCCCCTGGTCCCCCACATGCCTTTCTTTCAAGTCAACACATGCTTTCTCCAGAACTCTTGGGTCCTTCATCAGTCACCGCTGCAGCAACTACTAATTCGTTAGGGTTCCTCTGCCCTGAGTTTGTTTCGTCTTTTGTGTCTACATCAGGCTTCAGATTATCATTTTGGTTAACCCCTTGGGTGTTATAGTCAGACTCTCAAGACCTGAATCCTGGCTCTGCTGCTTGCCAGCTGTGGTACTTCTCTGCATCTTGCTTTCCTCATCTGCAAAATGGATATAGAAATAGTACTAACCTCAGAGGATTGTTCTGAGGATTAAAAGATGTTATGGTTGTGAAGTGTTTAGTACCATGGCACATTATAAGTGTTAGCTATAATTTGGGATTTATGATTTATTTTCTTTCACTTTTTAAAATCCCTTTCTCCATATGTTTTTAAGGTGAATGAGAATAACAGCTTAGGCTGTGTTCTTAGGTTGTGTTCTGTTCATCTTTGCAAAGTGGCATCATACTTTTTCTTTTTAAAATGACACAAATAAATAAATAAAATAAAATAAAAAAATTAAATAAAATAAATAAAACAAAATAAATAAAATAAAATAAAATAAAATAACACAAAGAGAATCCCCAGGGTTCCTCCCCTTCTCATGAGGCCACAGCTTGCTCATCACTATATAGTTTGTTTTCTTCATAGCATAATCAGGAGTAAAAACACAGTTTAGGAATGTTTTAATTGACAAATCTTGTCTGTTTTGTCCAAGTTATATTGAAAAGAAAAAACTCTTTCCTACTTCAGAAACACTGGTCTTTTTGCTAGTCAGGAATTGGAAATGGCAAGGGGAATTAGATTCTCGACTCTGAGATCAGAGAGAGAACATTACCCAGCTCCTGCTGTTCTCGGATCCAGCATCTCCAGTGCCTTCTGCCTTCATCACAGTCGTTTTGGGTAACTGCATCTGTGCAGGCCCCACCCTCTTTCTGTGCTCCCTGAGTCTTCTTTCCCAGAACCAGCCTCTGCTAGCCACCCCCACCCCCACCTGACCTCCATGCTTTTCTCTTCCGCTTTGCCCAGTGCAGCCTTCTCTCTCTCTCTCTCTCTCTCTCTCTCTCTCTCTCTCTCTCTCTCCCACCCCAGCTTCCCTTCTTTCTTTCCCTTTATACCTTTATTCATTCAACCCATAATCATGAAGTGCCAGTCACATTCAAGCACTTTTTGGCGCTAAGAATTCAGAGGAGGATGAGGCCAACCCTTGAAGACTACTGTCTCCCTTTCAGGATAGGAATGAAATACAATACCTGTTTTGAAATTACCTGTACTTTATTTAGCTCTGTCTAGTTTTCTGCCACTTACTACTTATATAACTATGGGCTATTTACTATTTACTATACCTCTCAGGCTTAGCCTACTCATCAGTTAAAAAAAGATTAAAATAGCAATCCCAACATCTCACCAGATGTGTTATTAGGATTAAATGAGATAACAAGGAGGGTGCCCAGCCTGGTGCCTGGTGCATATTAAATGCCCAGGAAATGTAATGATTGAATTGTATTCACATGGTAGAACCCAATGGGGGGGGGACTTTTTTTTTATGTAGGTTCCATGTCCAACATGGGGCTTGAACTCACAATCATGAGATCAAGAGTCAGATGCTCCACCAACTGAGCCACTCAGGTACCCCAGGAACTTCTTTTCTTAATCCAGACTTTTCCTCCTTTCTTTTTTCCTTTCCCATGATATTTAAGCAGCAAGGCCCTGTATATTTTTTAAGTCAATTATCTATTCATTGTTTATACAATGATTCACTTCAGAATCTCTCCAAGCTTCCATAAACCCAGTGAGATGTCAGAATAATAAACAAGAGAGGGGTTGATCCACATCTTCAGGGTCAGTGGAGTTTCGAACCAGATAGAATGGGGGAAAAGCATATAAGAGCTTACTAAGCTTTAGAGTGGTCTGCAAGTAACTAGAGTTTTAGAAGTTCAGAGCTAAGATAAATCTTTGAGAGCTTTGAGATCAGCCTCACGTTTTCATATAAAAAAAAATCAAGGACTGGGGAAGCAAGGTGCCATGGCCAAAACCACACATCGAGTCAATGGCAGAGCAAGGTCTTCTGGTCTTACCCTTAAGTGAGATGAACTTCACATGCTAGAAGGACAATGGATGAAAAAATGAAAAGTTTAGTGCACTTTTTTTAGCCTTTTTAATACTGAATATTTTTTATGCTGTACTTATATAGTGGCCTCCAATGGAATGGTCTATAGGCTTTTGTGATGGCCAAGTGGATGTAAACTCATAATAATGAGCACTCTTACTACTGATAGCTCAACATAATTACTGCCTTCAATTGACTGCCCACTCTATGTTGGGGGGGCTTTGTGTTTGTCCTCTCATTTCATCTTTTCTCCCACTCACTAGAGCAGATGTTATTCTGCCCTGAGGAAATTGAGGTTCTGTTATTGCTCACAGCACTATCAAACTCAGTTTGATACTGAGATCTGTGTGTCTTTAGAGAACATGTGCTTTTCCCTGTGTCATGCTGCTCACTTTGTGCTTCTTGAGAGAGTGACAAAGAAGGGACAGATGTGGAAGAAAGGCCCAGAGAATGAGGAAAAGGAAGTTCTGTGGAACTAATAGGAGAAGGCTTCTGGAAGAAGTAAGTTCATAAAAAATTGAGGGAAAGTGTAGAGGGGGAGAAGGGAAGTATGACAATAAAAATGAAAGCCATGTTTACAAATGAATTTTTTCATATTTGCTCTTATGTTAAATAATTTTTTAAGGTTTGTTGACTTAATTTAAGAATGTAAAATAAGGCAGGCTGCTGGGTGGCACAGTCATTGGGTGTCGGACTCCTGGTTTTGGCTATGGCCATAGTCTCAGGGCTGTGGTCTTGGGACCATGTAGTTAAGCCCCATGTCAGGCTCTGTGCTCCGGGCAGAGTCTGCTTGGGATCCTCTTCCTCTCCCTCTGCCCCTCCCCCTCGTGCTCTCTCATTCTCTCTAAAATAAAAAATAAATCCTTTTTAAAAAAGAATATGAAATATTGCAAGGCTGTTTCATTCACCAAAATCTCTTCCATTTATATGACATTCTTAAGAAGTCAAAAGTTTAGTTGCTAAGGGTCAAGAGTGGAGGGAGGTGTGGCTAACAAAGGGGCAGAAACTGTTCTGTGTCCTGATTGTAGTAGTGATCACATCAATCTGTACCCTGTTAACATTCATACAACTGTACATCAAAAGGCAATTGTACTAGATGTTCCTTTTGAAAATAAAAAATATAAAATGAGGCACAGAAACTCACTGAAGAGCACTTGGGTTGTGTTCACAAAGAAATAAACCTATCAAGTTAAATTGGCCCCCTCTGATCTGTCATCTAATGCCTCTCACCAGACAGCCTGACATCCAGCTGATCTTGCTATGGTACTACCTGAGGGCCAGGGGTCTGTTCTATCTAATTCCAGGCTTCAACTCTCCCATGGGCCCTAATGTCTGAGCCAGTAGGAACAAGAGTGGGTAGAGGTGAGAGATCAGGTAGGAATGTGCATCTCATTAATAATGCAGATTTTTTTGTAAGAGGCCTCTATCACCATAGAGTATTTCCCCTAAATCCATTATCTTATGAAAATAAATATAGGTAAGCAGATTCTCTAAAACAAAATGTTACTCTAAAGTAGCATTAGACCCTCTTGCAACTAAAATAGCAACTGCTATCATTTACTGAATGCGTACTCAGGTAATCAGGAATTTGATCTATATGCATTGTCTCATTTTGCCCCCACAATCATTCTTCAAAGAAGGGAGGCCATTGCTTGAATGAGGAAACTAAAGCTCAGAGAGGTGGAACCACATGCACAAAGTCACAGGGCTGATCCCTGTAGAACTACGGTTTTAAGACTCAGACTCCAAGATCTGGTATCCTTCCTCTCAGCTCCAGTAGCCATTTCAGCTGAGGCTATCAAGTCCTAATGAGGAGCCAGTCCTGCCCCAACTCACCTACTCCTCCCACTTCTCACTCCTCAACACTGGCCACCTCATTTCCTACTCTACCCACTTGGTCTCCTTCTGTCACCCAGATATGAACCCACCCTCACCTATCCCCTTAAGAGATTTGTCCTTGTTGTGAGTCCATCTGTCCTCATCTTTCCCATCCTACACCCTCTGTGCTCCGGGAACTACCTCCAGTAGCTTGGAAACAAGGAAGAAACACAAAGTCAAAAGAAGATGAGCTCCAGGTACTCCACATAACCGACCATTCATGTACTTAGCCTTATAGACCTTGTTATAAATGGTGGTGTGTGTGTGTGTGTGTGTGTGTGTGTTTAAGATTTATGTATTTATTTTGAGAGAGAGAGAAAGAGAGAGATAGAGGTAGGGGTGGAGGAAGAGGGAGATAGAATCAAGCAGACTCCGCTCTGGGCTTGGAGCCCAATGTGGGGCTCCATCTCATGACCCTGAAATCACAAGTTGAGCCAAAACCAAGAGTTAGATGCTTAATCAACAGCGCCACCCAGGTGCCCCAAAATGGTGGTCAGATTTTAGAGGCTGTTCGCTTGAAATCAGACTCTTATTCTCTTTCTATTCATAGACATGAGTGTTGGAGGAAACCTCAGCCCTTCATCTTGTCCAAGCTCTAGGGACTGCAGAGATTTTTGTGGGCTGATATGGAAACCTAGTCATACATAAGTCTGTGGTACCCCTGACATGTGTGCATCAGCAATGGGGAACTTGTTAGAAATGCAAATTCTCAGGCCTCTGCCCAGACTCAATGAATCAGAAACTCTGGGGGTAGGGTTCAGCAATCTCAGTTTTAACAAGGCCTCTAGTGATTCTGAAGCATATGATAGTTCGAGGACCACTGATTTAAACCAGTGCTACTCAAATTTTAATTTGCATAAATATCACCTGAAGGCAGGGTTGCCAGATTTTAGCCAACAAAAATACAAATATATTTATGGGATATACTTACATTTAAAATTTTTTTATTATTTATCTGAAATTAGAATTGCCCTGAGCATCCTGTGTTTTATCTGGCAACTCTACCTGAGTGTCTTTGTGAAGTGCAGCTTCTGAGTCAGTAGGTCTGAGGTAAAGCCCAAGATTCTGCACTTCTAACAAGCTCCCAAGTGCCAGAGCTGCCAAACCACGCAGCTAGCAAGGTTCTAGAGCTGCTTGTTATATATAGATTCCTGGACCCTCCCTTAACCCACTGAATCAGAATGTCTAAGGGAAACTTATACATTGAATATTGTAACCAAGGGGTCACGTGTTCTGAGTCACAATCATCCCATTTACAAACTTTGGAGAGACTTCCTGTAAGTTAAGATCTTACTCGTACATGTAACTCTACATACACACACTCACATAAACGCAGGTTAATAAAGCTGAGACAAGAACGGTGTGGCTGTGCTGAGAGGTAGGGCGGGGAAGAGAAGCTTGCTAAGGTGGATGGAGAACTTCCTGTGGAAGTAGAAGGCCAAGGAACTAGGAGGCTCAGTGCTGCTGTGGAGAAGTTGCAAAACTCCAGCGCTGTTCATGCCTTGGACCCACCAAAGACAACCATGTTTTTCTCAACATGGAAAATGCTAGTAGGTGCACTTGTTGAACCTTCTTGTGTAAACGACCCTATAAATCATATTTCATTTCAGTTTATTCTCAAACAATGCTTTCAGTTGGAAATTCTTTCCCCCGTTTAGTAGATGAAGAATTCAAGGTTCAGAAAGGGCTAACATGTCTAAGGTCATACTGCTAGCATGTCCTGGAGTCAGGATGCCAACATAGGTCTGCTGCCAGAGGCCCTGTCTCCCGCATGTCTCGCTCTACTGACACTCATTCTTGTGGAAGGTGTTAAAGCACAGTGGTGGTTCCAGGAGAGAGCTGGCCACTGCCATCTACGATTGCAGCCTCAGACTCCCTTCTTCAACATCCAGCTGGGCTGCTTGGTTCCGTCAGATGATGCCCCAGAGCATCACCTGCAAGGACTCACCCTGCTCTTCGACTCACTGGTTTGTTTCTCTCTGGGAGTGTGCCCTACACTGTGGGAGCTCCTGGAGAGGGCCTGACCACCCTCTTCATTAGGCCCATTAGCTTCCTCCTTTGGCTGCGGCAGGATTATCATGTATTTATTCTCGATGCACTTTTTTTCCTTTGATCCTCCAGAACAGCCACTTCAATTTAGGTTTCTACCTGAACATGATGAAATTCCAAGCATGTTCTTAACTCCATCCCAGGTTTCAAGGTGTATTTAGTTTAAAGAATTCCTCTGTATCCGAGGCAATGATCTTGGTCTGAGCAGTGCCAAAGAGTTGGAGGTCCTAGACTCACTGTGGGTAAGACGTTAGAATTTCAAACTCTTAATCCTATTGATTCCTCGTCCTTTTGATCTTTTCAGCACTTGTCAGGAGAGTTGAGTTTGTGTGATTTGGAGGGGGGGCTGATAGGCTCTGGTTTTATTATGACCTATTTGTGTCATTTAATTAATAAGAAAAGCAGCAGCCAGCTGCCGAACCACTTAAGGATATCCTTGTAGCTTCTGCTGTTTCAAAGCCCAGGCAATTATTTGGGTTTTAGAAAAGTGACTGAATCCGATCATCAGCCCAGGGTGGATTTTGTTTTGCCTTTAAGCAAGCTCCAGTTATCCTTTGTAGGGTCCACGAGTGAATAGAATAACTAAGAAACACGCAGTTCTTTTCAAGGACAGGAAAGGGGACGAAAAGTAATATTTCCTGAGTGGTTAGGTTGTGCCAGGCACTTAACTCACTTAATCCTCTCAATAGCTTTAGGTAGTAGATCTTATTATCCCCATTTTACAGATTAGAGAGTCTAGCCTCAGAGGTTAAGAAACATGCCCCAAGTTCAAACAGCCAGAAAATGACAAGCCTGTCTGATTTCAAAGTCATTGTGTTTTCACACTACGGAGGTTGGACAATTTCTTAATGCATCCCAAAAAGAAGAAAATTTGTTTTTGTTTTATTGTTTCTGTGTTTTTTAAGGAATAGGATTTGTATTATTTAAAAATACTGGGCTCTCAGTCCTCCATACATTAATACTCTCTAAAAACTCTGCTACTAAGTAGGAAAAGTAAAGAGACCAGTGGAATAATATGGAGATCTGAGAAACAGCCCAACAGAAATCAATGGGGAGAGGGGGGGAGGGATTATTTAATAAATAATGTTAAGGTAACTGACTTTCCATATTAAAATAAATATAAAACTAAATTCCTACTTTACCCTGTACATAAAAGCAAACTCCAGATGGCTTTTTATTTTATTTTTTTAAGATTTCATTTATTTATTCATGAGAGACACAGAGAGAGAGGCAGAGACACAGGCAGAGGAAGAAGCAGGCTCTATGCAGGGAGCCTGACGTGGGATGGCTTTTTATTTTAAAGATCAAAATAAAACAAAACATTTTAAAGAATCTTTAAAACTATTGGAGGAAAATACAAGGGAATATCTTTGTAATCTTGGGGCAGGGAAGACACAAAAAATAAAGGTAATGATGGGAAAGATTGATAAATGTGAATGTGATAAATCAGAAAATTTAAGTTTTTTTTGTAGGAAAAAGGGCCTTGCTTACAAATGTAAAAGAAGAGACACAGCCAGGGAGAAGATATTGGCAAGATACGTAACAACCAAGATTAGTATTGAGAATTTTAAAAAACAAAACAAAACAAAAAATTCCTGCAAATAAATACCCTAAGGCACACAACCTAGTAAATAAATAGGCAAAGATTATTAGAACAAGAAGTTCACAGAAGAGAAGTACACCCCACCCAGAAAAAAACAAATGAAAAGATGTTCCACCTTGCAGGGAAATTACAACAGAAATCATACAATTGGCAAAAGTTAATATATCACTGTTAAGTATGAGTGAGAATATGGACCAATAGAAACTTTTGAATGTTACTGGTATTAGTGTATATTTGTACAGCTATTACGGAACCCATTTTGGCAATATCAGGTTAAAACTGGCAATGTGCATAATCACTCAGAAATCCATCTGCAGACACATGTCCTAAAGAAACTCTCAGGCAGATGCAGGACCAGCTCAACCGGGCATGTGTGGTCTTCAGTGCTCTGTCACCAGGAGGCCTCTTGCTTGGTTTAATGCTTGTCTTTCACCGTCTTGATATTGTTAATACTTTCATTTGCTTAAAAGCAAATTGTGCTTTTAAGTGAAGTTAGATGGGACGATGGACCACGTCATGAGCAGAGGACATGGGTGCAACATGTATGCTCCCCTTCCTCTCCTTTCCTGCTGCCCCATTCACTAAAGGCATTCTGGATGCAGAGTGGTCACATGGTCACACAATCCCAGCTGGTGCAGGATGCGTGGAGTTCAACAGGACTCAGAGCCAGAACTCAGTAAGCCTGTGACATGTGGGACTAAGTAAACAGGGAGCTGAGAGCCCCGAGAAGCTATGCTTTCCATCTGAACCAGAAGTTGCTTCAAAGGCAGAAAGAAAGCCTGAACAACCAAGGAACTCTGTCATTGTATCCTTTCTTACTCATGTTACTTCCCTATATTAACCAACCACTTACACTGAAAATGATGACATAGAAGGAAAGGAAAAGGGAGCAACTCAGTTCTTTTTCCCTTTGGTCCTTCCTTACTCATCAGTACACTGAAGGCAGAAAGTGTGGCTAGAAAGTGTATGAATCCACAAATGAAATAAAAGCAGTTCAATTAGTTTTGTACAGTGTTTTCAATGATCTGGTAAGAGTGAAATTTGTATGCATATAAGAGCCACAAAATGCAAATCATATCATTTCAGCGATTTCCCCAAAAGTGTTAAATATGATTCATTTTGCATTTTAAACTTGGCATTGCACACTGGTAAAAGGTAAAATTCGTGATAATAATTTACATTTTAATTTTTTTAGAACAACATCAGGATGGCAAATAAAAAACACCATGACAAGTCAATGGATGCCTAGGTGACTCAGTCCATTAAGCAGCCAGCTCTTGATCTCAGCTCAGATCTTGATCTCAGGGTCGTAATTTCAAGCCCCACATTGGGTTCCACACTACGGATGGAGCCTACATAAAAAACAAAAAACCCACCATGCAAATTGAGAGAGAGAGAGAGAGAGAGAGATCGTGGAAGAAAGAAAAAGGCTTTATATTTTAGTGCCTTTAATAGCACTTTTCCCCTATGTTTTGAACAGGGAGCAGGGGCCCCTTCCCAATTTCATTTTGCACTGGGCCAGTGAATTATGTAGCCAGCCCTGTGTAGTTGCATATGGTAGTATGAACAAGAATGTCTGTATTGATACAGTTGTAAAGATGAAAAAAATGGAAATAATTCAATGTCCAGAAATAAGTAATTGGATAGACTATGGCATAGCCCACAGGATGAAATAAATCTATTGGCCAAATGTGTAGTTACATAATGGAGGTCCAAACCAAGAATGGTCAAAAAATTGAAGTTGGAGAGCATTATACAAGATATGAGAGCCTGCATCTATATAATTTTATAAAACACCCACAAAATTCATTATTTATGTGTACATTTTTGTATATAGTTAAGTATAGAAACATTGCCCAGGCATACACCAAGTTCATGACGATGATTTTATTTAGGAAGGGAGAGAGGATGGATCTAGCAAGAGGAAATGGAGGAGTTCATGTTTCTTTTAAACTTTGTATTTCTTTAAAAAAAATTACAACAAACACTATTAAATTGAGTGCAGAATATATGGATTTGGTATGTCATTAGTAATTTCTATTTTTGTTTAATTTTTTTAAAAATCCTCCCTTTTCAAAAGACTGGCCAGTCATGTCTCCCACTATCCCTCCATTCCAAAAGCAATTTCTGAAAAGAAAAATTTGTTGAAAATGCAGAGTTGAGACTTCTATGCATATGTTTCTTTGAACAAGATACTAAAACATGATTCTACCTATTTGTTCATATGGGGAGAGATGGCAGAGAGGCCTGGAGTAAATCTCTTCAGAGATTTACCATAAGTAAGTTTGTGAGTAGAGGTTAAGCACAGGCCATTAGCTAATCATCTGGTTGGTACAGGAAGATGCATACTACATCTGATTTCCAGAGTGATGCTGTTGTTTTTTTTTTCTTTACTCTCATTAATCAACTTTTTTTTTTTTTAGGTTATGTGACTTTCATGTCTTAAAGTTGCAAATATTAAGTGAGACCTTTGGAACCTTCCGTTGTCTTCTGGAGGATCGTTCATTACATTATTGGCCTTGGACCAGGCCAGAACACAGTGGTGATCCACTGATGAATACAGCCCCTCAGTCTGGCTCCCACACTGAGCTATTATAGCTCTTTAAACTCTGAAGGCTTGAGTTCCAATTGATTCACCATAGGCACAACATAAGATGGAAATTATTTTGGCTACAGAGGCATAACGTAGCCCTTTCATGTATAAGACCATTGCAATAAAAGGAAAAAGATAATCCAAGAAAGTGATGCCTGTTTTTATTTTTAATTCCCTTCCTTTCTAGATGCTGGCCTTGTCACTAGTAACTTGGCTGTAATTTGAGGCCCGGTCCTCTGGGAGTAACATGGTACTGATAATAGTCTCTGCAAGGTGACCCTCTCAAGCTCAGCCCGATATCCTCTGTCTTCTGGCTCTTTCTCCGCCTCCATAAAGCCCCTATGACCAAACCATTCACAGGTAAGTACAGGGGGCCTCCACACCATTTTTAATTGAAATAGCACTTAATTGACAACCTGCACCTCTGTCTTTTCTACTCAAACCTCAAAACTTGACAAGGATTAAACATAACCATCATTTAAAGGACATTTCAAAATGTAAGTAGCTCTTATGTTGAAAGTGAAAAGAAAAATAAAAGCCTCTTTGTGAAAGTTAGATGGGCATTTAAAATCATCTTGATAACTCACCAGTAACCACTTTTCTATTCAGATTGGTCACAAAGACAGAATTTATCTTTTCCAGATAAGCATGATATCTTACTCTAACTTACACAGGAAATAATTCACAACAATTAAAGCTTCTCTTACTGACATTTTAGACAACCACAACTGACTTGAATTTTCTTCATACTAATTGTTTACCCAATGGAGGGGGAGTGGCAACAGTAGGATCACTAGTAAAAATTGTGTCTCAAGGTGAAAAATTGATATTGAAAGGAGTTTGCTGAGTCAGGGAAACCTCTCCCTGTTTTACTGCTTTGACTCTGATGGCTCTGTGGCCAGGAACCCAGAACTTTATCAGCTTATATTATATTGTATCTGCACAAAAATCAATATGCAATTAACAATCAATTATTTGGACTCCTGAAGAGAAGATCACACACACACACACATACATACATCTTCCAGAAAATTTATAACCTTATCCATAAACCATTAATATTTGTTTTTGGAATACATGCTGCAATTTTTATTTCAACCAAATTGCCTCCCTAATTGTATATAATTTAGACTAATACGAAAATTCATTTGCAAGGGGAAGAAGGGAAGAAGTCGGCTAGATGGTGGGAGGAGGGCAATCAGTCACAGAGAAATCAAATTTTCACCCTATACAATCCCCAAGGTTGATAATCTGCAAAGTGGATACTGCTTCATAATCAGAGAAGAGTTAATGTTCCTTCACTTGTTTATAGCATCTTTTGTTCCACTAAACTCAGATCAGTGTCAGGTGGGGATGGGAGTTGAGGTGGCAAGGTTGGGCAGGCAGCTGTGATTTCTTTGCTTCTACTTTGCAGACTGCACTCAGCAATACATGAGAGTTGTTAGAGACCAGGAGAGTCCATGCGGACCATGTGGCAAATCACTTGGAAGCCAAGTCCACTGTCACGGACATCCTAACACCAAGCTCACTTCTGCAACAAAGCAAAAATATACTAATTGGATGCACAGATACTGATTACAAGGCTCTGGAGACACAGACATACTTTGAATCTACTTGCTTCCCCAGGAACACACTGGGTACAAAGGATGGTTTGGAGAGAAGCCCCATTTCTCTAATTGGAATAGCCCAGGCCTCCTTAGCAATGCAGATCATTGCTTTTCACTCTACTTCCTGAAATTAGCACATCATTATTAAATGATGTTTACTTTTATTTGTAGTGCTGCTTATTGTTTCCTCTAGTAGCTAGGTGTACCTTGATGTATCTAACCACTAATCATATATATTGTTTGACATTTAGTTTTTCTAATATTCTGGAATTACAGATAATGCTGCAAAGAATATTTTGCTTATGACCTTTTTTTTCTGTTGAGTGATCCTTTCAGAATAATTCTAATATGTGTTGTTAGGAGTTTAAAGTCTAGAAACATTTTAAGGTTCTTTGCATTTTGTTTTTTGAAAAGAATATTCCAATATATACTATCAGTAATGAGTGCTGCTGTCTTACATTTTGTTTAGCCTTATTTTGTATAACACCTTTATTTTTTTCCATCTTTCAAGCTTTTATTTAAATTCTAGTTTGTTAACATATAGTGTAATGTTGGTTTCAGAAGTAGAATTCATTGATTCATCACTTACATATAACACCCAGTGCTGATCACAAGTGCCCTCCTTAATGCCCATCCCCCATCTAGCCCATGCCCTACCAACATCTCAGCATCCCTCAGTTTGTTCTCTATAACGAAGAGTCTTTTATGGTTTGCCTCCCTCTCTCTTTCTTTTTTTCTTTCTCCTTTCCCTATGTTCATCTGTTTTGTTTCTTAATAATATATTTATTTTTAAATTTGATCTCAAAGTTCCGGCCCTAGACTTCAGAGCCTACATTGTCACATTATTCGAACTGACTCTCCTATGTTCCTATGTGAATTAGAGCCCTTGTCAAAGGAGCATAGTGCTGTTTTTTCCTGGTAATCACTCCCATTCAAGCAAAAGGGTCTAGAATTCTCCTTTCCTAATACAAAAGGAGGATTCTTTTCATAGAAAACAGAATCAACATGGCCTGATTTAGGGTTGCTAACAAATCCTTATTCTCTGGAGGTACACAGGAGTAAGAGGCTGGGGAGGGGGGCAGCAGCATGGATGTCTGAAGATACCAAGGACAATCTTGGCCTTTTAAAAATAAATTTCCCAGAATAACACAGAAGCATATGCACATACCCACTAAGCCTCCCAGGTGTTGAAGCACTGCATCTAGATCCCTGAAACCAGCCAGGGATCTATTCAGATTAAAAAGCGAAAAAGGAACCATATTTTTTCCATGATGTCCAGTGATACTATAATCATCCAAAGTAGTAGTATTATAGATAACTGATGTTTAAAAATTGTCTTCTGATAGATTAAGTCTTTGGTGTCAGAAAGGATACATTGGGCTATGTATGAGTTTGGCCTGAAACTTTCTTCCTAAAAGAAATCTCTGATTCCAGTTTGCTTTCTTGGCAAATGATACGAGGATAAGCCATAAGGAAACTTAATTCAAAATCAAAAGGACCCGTAAGTTTCACTTGTTTCTTTCTCAAGAAGTAACCAGCACCAAGATATATAAAAGTATAGTATTAATATAAATGCAATTCATAAATTGAAAGCTGACCCAGATTTCTATTGTCTGAACTTTCAACACTCTCTGTGCAATACTCTCCATTCCATTCCTTTAGCTTGGTGGGTGTCCTTTAGCTTTTCACCAGTATCCAAAATGTTCTCTTACTTTAGGCTCTGCAGCAGCTGCCCAACGCACTTCAACATAATTGATAGGTACAATGGTGCCATCTTGTGGGCACTTGGAATGCTGTGACTTCACCCCAAAGTAAAGTTGCATTTTCCCAACTACAGGCACAAACGAGACTGTCTTCTTACTGCTCTTTCATTTCTAGGCTGATGGAGCTCCCAGATGACTGAAGATGTCAAGAGGGCTTGGGGTGGACAATTTGTAGGGCCCATTGGCCCTGTCTTGAGATCTAGAACAAGTGTTGGGAATTTACTGTTTGAGAGTTGTCGGAAAAAACCTATTTACAAAATATATATCAGACTTAATGGAATATTTTTTCCAGTAAGACAATAATGTGCCAACACTGTACCATGGGTGAGCTGGCATGCTGTGTGACTTGATTTACTCTTATGAAAAATTACTGTATTGGACATTAGTCTCCAGAGAGAATAAGCTCTGCGATTTAACTTTTTAAATATGAGAACTATTTCCACTACTGAAACTCACCCATATCCTTTTGAACTTTGTGTGATTATACGTTCCAGTTGAAATATGTATTAAACTTCTCGATAGAACACACGTGGTTTTAGTTATACTGAAAAAAAGTATTTTGGGGAAATGTTTGAATCAGCACAGAAATTACATAGTTTAGCAAATATTTAATAAAAATTAATTCTCTTGTAATTAAACTCTATCCTTTAAGAAGCTTACAAACTTTCTCTTCAATGGACATTTTTCTTATATGATTCAGCTGAAATGGCTGTTAGTGTCCCTTGAGGAAAAGAAAGCCATGTGCATGTAAGTTACTCCTAAAAAAGCTATTTGTTCAACTAAGATGTGCTGTCCTTGCAGTACTATCACTGTCAAAAAATAATCTCTGATCCTGTCTTCTTGGTGTGAATTCACCACTAGTAAAATTCTATTTTGAAATGCAAATAAGCTCTTCTTATTACAAGCTTGTAAAAATGGCAAAACATCTCACAAGAAAAGATATAATTGTCACACAATTAGGTACCTAAGCAGGAATGCGGTGCTGGTGTTTTATTTTTGCTCCATTGCAATGATATATATTCAATGATGAGTCAGGATAGGACAAGATGGTAAGCTAGAGAAGAAAGTAGCTAATAGCACCAGATAGGGATGGCCCAGAACCCAGAACCTGGCAGAAGACAGAATGAACTTCCAAGGAGTCATTATAAGTCCTAAATAACTGTTTAGGAAGCCCTCTTGACTCCTTGGTTAAATTAGGTTAACCAGAACCCAACAAACTGCAATTGCAAGCCAGAGTTACTTTTAGAAGAAATTTATGAAAATGAGTTTATAAAGAGGTGATGTCCTGGGGTCAATACCAATTGAGTCCAATTCCTTCAACCTTCTTTATTTCCCTACAGCACTGTACTTCCTGTTAATGTTTGTATTGACCACCCTGTGGCACTGTAGAATCCTGAATCATCAAAGAAAGATCCAATTATATTCTGTGATGACACCGACCAGAAAATTCAGTGGATTCATGTGTTACACAATGATGTTTTACAAATGTGGAAATGACAGAAGTTATCTGATCCACCTCAATTAATCAGAAACTTCAGTTAAGGGGCAACTGGGTTGCTCAGTGATTGAGCATCTGCCTTTGGCTTAGGTCGTGATCCTGGAGTCCTGGGATGGAGTCCCACATCAGGTTCCCTGCAGGGAGCCTCCTTCTCCCTCTATGTCTCTGCCTCTCTCTCTGTGTCTCTCATGAATAAATAAATAAAATCTAAAAAAGAAAGAAAGAAAGAAAGAAAGAAAGAAAGAAAGAAAGAAGAAAGAAAGAAACTTTAATTAAATAAAACTCTGGTTCTGATACTATTCCATTATGATGATAATGTAGAAGAAAAGGAGGAAGAGGAGGAGAAGGAGGGAAGGAGGAGAGGAAGAAAAACGAGAAGGGGAAGATGGAGAAGGAGAGGAAGAAGAATAAGAAGGAGAAGGAGAAATAGAAGAAGAGGAGGAGGAGGAGAAGGAGGAGGAGGGGGAAGAAGAAGAGGAAGAAAGAAGAAGAAAAGAAGAAGAAAATTTTAAAAAATAATCATAATTCTGGCTCCCTCCCAACTCATCCCTACTTTTTACTGAGGAATCACTCTGTGTTTGGTGGACCTGTATTTTTGCAGAACAACTGAGCACCAAAGTTATGTGGTAATGCTCCTAGCCTGAACTTATGATTGCCTCCTTCAATCTTCCAGTGTGGAATATATTATGCTTGTATAAAAGCTGTTCTTTACAAGGCCTCTTTAAACAATTTATCAAATATATGTTGGATAAGTACATTATTCTCAAGAAAATCCCTTATAAAAGTAGAGGCTAGAGTATAAATATGACCTACTGATAATGCTGTAACTACCATTTACTGATCACCTAGGGAGTGACGGGTGTTTTATATGCATTGCCTCTCATTTTTAAGACACCTCTGCCAGGGTGGCAGTATTATCTCCCCTGTCCAGGAAGGGAAGCCATTTCACAAAGGCTAAATAACCAGAGTAAGGCCATATGGCCAATAGTGCAGACAGGGCTCAAGTCTTCCCTGATTGCCTTGCTGGGTTTTAACAGAAGAGTCATAATGCCATTTGGGTAGGAAAGTCTATTCTCTCTATCTCCTTAGCTCAGTGGAAGGTCCCTCTGTCTCTTCTTAGCTAGACAGCAGGGAGGGTGGATGGATCTGTGTCAGACACCACCTGAACCCACATTTGTTGCCCCTCTTTCCGGCGCTGTTATATTTCTCTTCTGTTCTGGATTCTTCAAATAGATAAAGGCCATCCCTCTACTTAAGATAACACTACCCCCTCCATTTTTGCTGTCCCTTCTATCTACCAATCTCTCTCTTTTTTTTAATTTCCAGTGAAACTTACCAAATGAGTGTCCTAATTGCCCTGTTTCCATTTTTCTTTCATTCTCATGACCTTATTTCCTACCACTGTAATAAAGCTACTTTCTTCATACTTGCCCATGACATCTGCTCCAACACCAAACAGTCTTTCCCATTCTTGGCTTTCTGAAATTCTCTGCAGCATCTCGCACAGCTGACCACATGCAGCATTTGTCTCCTACCAGTAAAACTACTAGCAGCCAGCATACATGGAACAGCGACTTTATGCTAGGCTCCAGGTAAGCACATTACATGCATTATTTCATTTAATCTTCACAATACACCTGTGAGGTTGGTACTGTTATGGGTCCCCATTTTACAGATGAGGAGGCTGAGTCTCAGGAGGGTAAAGTAACTTGTCCAATATTGCACAAGCAAGTACCTGACAAAGACAGATGCTATGCTAATTTTAACAATGTTTACCCATCTAACTACCTTACTGGCACAAAGCTAAGTTCTTTATAGATATTATCTAATTATTTAGTATTAAATTTTCTCCTGTCTTACTTAACCCTGAGCCTACTATAATGCCAAGTTTAATAGTCTTCTGCCGTAAAACAAGCTCTATCTCTCCTCTTTATTCCTCAAAATTCTAAACTCAGTGATTTTTAAAGTTTTTCCTTATGTCAAATAATTATTGATGTACAGAGCATGGTGTCAGATTCAGCATCAGAAGGGGAGTAAGGCAGGCTGCCATCTGCTTGGAGTCAACTGCGTAGTGGGGAAAGAGACAGACGTGGCACAAACCATTACCTGAGCCAATCAGTGGCCACTGAGAACATGACCTCTGCTTGTCTGTGAGGTTTGGAGTGAAATGGCACCCTATCCTAGATACCCCTTCCTGAAAAGTCTGTACTGCCCTCCAAAGCCAACCTCTCAAATAACCCCCAGCACCTGCCAGAAGTAGTGTTTCAGTAGTGGGAGTTTGAGGTGAGCACTCAGGCAACCAGGTAAACACTGGACATCAGCCTGGGATCTCAGTGACCCAGAAAACATCCCATGGCTCCCCACCCTGCGGGGAGCCCTTGAACCCAGTTTCAGAGCTCCCCACTCCCCCCTTGATTATGCCTGGGACCCTCTGCTTGATTGACGGTCAACACAGAACAAATGCTCTCCTCCACTTTTCCCTAACCATGCTTGATTCCAGGCATCTCTGCAGCAGGAGTATGAGCTTCTCGCCAGCTAACAGGAACACACCTCTGTTTTGGTTTCTTCCACAGTATCCAGCTTTGGACTAAGTATATAAAAGGCATGAGTCAGACATACCTGTTTGAGTAAATTTCTCCCCTTAATACCTGGGGTGAAATAAATAGAATTTACTTCCTAAAACTCAA
Organism: Nyctereutes procyonoides; assembly: GCF_905146905.1. Classification (NCBI taxonomy): domain Eukaryota; kingdom Metazoa; phylum Chordata; class Mammalia; order Carnivora; family Canidae; genus Nyctereutes; species Nyctereutes procyonoides. The sequence continues at coordinate 34,534,114 of NW_026575042.1, forward strand.
CTTTCTTAAGCCAGAAAGCAAGCAAGCTAGCTTTTAAAGAAAAATGGGATTGTGTCAAAAGAATATGGGCATCAGTTTAAAGGGTTTCCTACGGTCAAAGTTGGGGCAATTTCAACATTAAATACATAATAACTGTAAATTGAATGCATAAAAAAATCCATAAGTCTATAATGATACCCAGAAGAGAAAAGGTAAAAAAACAAACAAAAACAAAAAACAAAAAAAACCTGATTTATCACCATTACAGAAGGCTATTACATCAACTGCTTACTTGTAAAATTTATAATTAATGGGAAATAATTAGACACTATCCTGCCTTTCAAGCGGTAGCTGTATTCCAGGGTAACCAGAGGACGTTTTTCCTTTATTGTAAAACCTTAGCTAATAATAGATGGACTTACAAAATTATAAAATGACTACATCATGACTCCTAATAAGAGGAAGGATTCAGGCTAGATCACTGCTGGATGCTAAAATCATTAGGGGACAGTTGTCTAGTGTTAACATATCACCCCACAGGTCACAAGGCAAAAGACTTTACAGAGTGGGTTCAGTGCTTTATCTGAGCCTCACCAGTAGTGCAACAATTAGAAAGGATGTGCCTTTTGATGAAGACACATGAAGTACAACATTAGGTGTGACATATTCTTGTCAGAACTATTTAGGCTGAGTCTAACCAAGCCTTTAGTTTTAACTTTCAGTTTACAATATAATGATTAGGAGAACAAGTGAAACAATTTCACAAGGGATCATAAGTCTACAAGGTGATACACTGTGAAAGGACAGCTGGCCTAATGTCAACAAGGTATTGTTAAGGAAAACAAAAGGGAATGAGGTAGTTCTATGGTTAAAGGAGACAAGTATAATAATGAAATACAATGTGTGATCCTTGATTGGATCCTGGTTTGAATAAGCCATTTTGGGGACAGTTGGAGAATTTTTCACATGGACTAGACATTACATGATATCAAGGTATTATTGTTAGTTTTGTTAGCTGTTATAATGGAATTGTGGTAACACAGGGAAATGTCTCCAAATCCCACACCCTGCAATGACTATTCTTAGTATAGATAAACTTCATTTCAGACATTTCTTTGTGAGTGAGAGAGAATGAGCATAAAAAATATTCCTGTAAAGATAAAATAATTCTATACATAACTTTAAGGGGAAAAATTACATTGAAATTTAACTGAATTTCAAGAAGAAAAAGGAAACAAAATGAGTCTGAAGAAACGTCTGAACTTTAGATGAATGCTTCTTCACTACATGAGATTTCTAAAAACGTAGCACAAAGATTAAGAACAAGGTTTGAGAAGCATTTTTAAAGGCAGATCATAACCTTTTTGAATAAACTAGATGCTTAAATTGTAGGCAGCAGTAACCAACTCCTCAGTTTAAAAGTTAAAGAAATTAGCATTCTTATTTTTCCTCCTATAATCTCCTCCACCTTCCAAATCCATCCTTACCTGTTAATCAAGATGCTTAGCCACTCTTCACAAACCCTCGTCTAGTCTTAGTTTATATCTAACGGATTCAATATCCATCACATTTATTGTGAGTTCTCTATTTTTTAGTTCTTTATTTTTATTCATCTCTTGATTAGCTGGATCTTATCAAAGCATTTCTTAAAACTTAAAGTCAGAGGAATTAATATCCCAAAATTTCTCTCTTCCCTCCCTCTGATCTTCTGCCTGGACATTCATTGGCAAAATTTAACTGTTAGCCAGAAGGATTGGGGCCCATTGATGTAATCTTCAGAAGTAAGCACAAGGGGCAGGCTGGAAAGGAGGAAGAACAGATCTGGAGCAGAAAATAGTCCAGTGCATGTGAGAAGTGAAAGACTTGTTGGCAGGGTAAGCAAGACAAGGACTGAAAACATCACTGCCAGACATAGAGGTCCTCATGAACTTAGAGGAGCCCTTGGGTGGAGAGTAGGGTGGAAGTTAGCCAGAATGGAGTGGGCTGAAGAGTAAATGGCAGGTGAGGAAATGAAGAGATTTCACTAAGTTTGGCTAAGAATGGGAAAGAGAGTGACTGCTGGAGGGTGATGTGCAAATGAGAGAGATGGTGTGGATAATATTTCAAAGAGTTCATTGATGTGCTCCCTGCCACTCCCACCTGCTCTGCACTCAATGAATTTTGCCTCATACCCGGAGGGACTGTCCCTGATTCCAGCCAACCCAATTAGACAAAAATCATATACAGCTTTGAGACAAGAGGTCACTATGAAACCAGATAAACAATGGCAGCAAATTATGGCTCTTAAGTTCAAAATGGACTTGTCTGGATATAAGATAGACAGACTCTGATGTATTCTCGCCGAACCAGTTTATCTTACCCTTGCAGCTGAGATAAAAGACCCCCAGAAATACTTTACCCACACCTTGGGCTGAGTCTGACAGACCCCCCCCCCATTAGTTTGGAGAGGTAAGAGTAGAGAGAACTCATGCCTCATGCCAAAGTAACACCCAAGGAGGTAACAATCCTCTTACAATAGTCCCCCATACCGTCCTGGTACGGCAGTTGTGCAGTGGAGGGATTTCTATCATACTGACAGCCCACAGAACATTATCCCTACATTACATTCATTATATTAATGACGTCATGCCAACTAGACCCCTTCCCTGCTAAGTGAGCCTAGGAAGAAACTTTGGTATCTTTGATTATCAATGTGGATCTAAAGACTGTAAGTAGAAGTAGGAACTATAGAAACTATGCCTTACATGAATTAATTGTTCCTCGTCCCCCGTTCCCCAACACTATCATATATGGAGATTATTGGTAGTGACTAATATTTTAGGTTAATAGAGGGAATATGACAGATTGATGTCACTCCACAATAATATGATAATATGTTGAGACTTTGAGTGTTTCCTGTGCCAGAGACTCTTCACTTGAAGGAAAGAGAAGAATGCATGCTGTGGCACAAAGAGGTGGATAGTCCTGGATATCTTCCATTTGTTCTTCCACATATACTATATAACCTCCTGTGCTCTTGTGGGAGGCTGAATAATAGCCCCCAAAGATATCCAGGTCATAATCCCTGGAACTTGTGAATGTTACCTTATGTGGAGTTAAAGATTTTGAAATGGGGAGGTTATCCTGGCTTATCGCACTGGGCCTTAAATGTGATCAGAGTGTTCTCAAAGGATATTTGATGCAGAAGAGAAAGAAAGACATGGGAAAGAAGCAGAGAGAAGCAGAGTCACAGAGGGAAGATGTACATCACTGGCCTTGAAGATGAGAGAAGAGGCCACAAACCAAAAAAAAAAAAAAATGCATGGAATGTCACTCTAGACTCTGAAAAAAGCAGGGGAACTGATTGTCTCCTGGAGTCCCTGATTTGAGCCCTTTAAGGCTTATTTCAGACTTCTGGACACCAGAACTGCAAGAGGATACATTTCTATGGGTTAAGCACTACATTTGTGTTGATTTGTTACAATAGGAATAAGAAAAAAAATAATAAAATCCTGTTCTCTGCCCTTAAGATGCTGACCTGTATGGACTATAAAAGCGCTGCTTTGCCCTCTCATTTCTGGTTCAGTTTGGCCCAATTGGTAACTCCTGTATAATAAGGATATAAGATTATTCAGGAATAACAAGAGAGAAAATGTTTAGTTGGGCTTTTCCATGGATGCAGTTTTGTATAGTAGGTTCAGGGATATTGTAGTTGGCTTATACTGGCTCTCAGGAGCCAACTGTGTACATCTCTCCCCAACCCCATGTTCAGTGGCATCATGGGGATGAATTGACATCAGCCAGCCACAGTAGGAAAACTTAGACCAAGGAAATCAGCAAATACTGCAAATCAGCCACTAACTCAAACTCCTTGTTAAGTATTTATAAGCAGCCTACTTAATGAAAAGAGAGAGAATTTAAAGAGCTTATAACATTGGGAAAGATTTACTAAAATTACTCTGATTACTAAAATTTTAAAGACATGACATAGAAGGGGGCTGAGGGATTAGAGAAATATATTAATAAACACAAAATTCAGGTCACCTCTAGAGATCTGGGGAGGGAGATGTAGTCAGGGAAGACACCTACAGGGCTCCTAAAGTACTGATAATATTACATCTATTAACTATGGTGGGTACATGGTTGTTCATTTTTATCATTATTCTTTAAATATCTAGCTATATTTTATATACTTTTTTGCAGGTATGGTACACCTCGGTTAGATATCCCTAAAGCTCGTTTGTCATTGTTTTAGACTAGCACACAGACTCAATTGTTTAATCAGAGATGAGTATTATGGAATGGTTAAGAACCTGAGCTTTGGAGGCACACTCAAGGTCCAAACCTGAATCTTCTAATATTAGTTTTGTAAGACTGTACAAAGTATCTTTCATTTCACAAATATTTTTTTAGTATCTACCATATTTCAGACATCAGATTTTGCAGGGATCAGCATAGGATATGCTACTTGGTAAATGCTCTATCAGTGGTGGCTATTTTACAATTAACATATGAGAGAAATAAAATGATACTTCATTTCTCTGGCAACACTTGGAAAGAACATGTTCCATGAAAATACATTTTTCTAGAATTTAATTCCTGTTGTCTTGATTTTTTTTAAAAACTGAGGTATGAGGGACTCCTGGGTGGCTCAGTGGTTGAGTGTCTGCCTTTGGCTCAGAGTGTGATCCCAGGGTCCTGGGATCAAGTCTTGCATCAGTTTCCCCACGGGAAGCCTGCTTCTCCCTTTGCCTATGTTTCTTCCTCTGCCTCTCTCTGTGTCTCTCATGAATAAATAGAATCTTTAAAAATATATAAATGAAATAAAATAAACTGAGGTATGGTATAGTTTTTTTTAATAATTTTTATTTTATTTAATTTATGATAGGCACACACAGAGAGAGAGAGGCAGAGACATAGGCAGAGGGAGAAGCAGGCTCCATGCACCAGGAGCCTGACTTGGGATTCGATCTGGCGTCTCCAGGATCGCGCCCTGAGCCAAAGGCAGGCGCCAAACCGCTGCGCCACCCAGGGATCCCGAGGTATGGTATAGTTAAGTGCACAAATCCTGATTAATGACTCAATAATTTTTATATAATTATACACCCATGTAACCTCCATCTAGAGCACATTTCCAGAAATGTCTCACAGAAATGCCTAGGACTTTCTGACTTTAGAAATTTCTTATGGCTAAATTTCTGAAAGCTTTGACATGTTTTTTTTGTTTGTTTGTTTTTTTTTTGTTTTTGTTTTTGTTTTGACATGCTTTTTTGTCTTCAGGAAGGGAGGCCCAGAAACATAACTATGTCTTGCTGGCTATTGCCTAGGGGTGATAGAATTTGCTGTGTTCTTTCTTTTTTTCCTTCCTTTCTATACCTCTTCTAGATAGACAAATTTAACATGAGTTTTGTGTCTTATTTTTGGTGTTTTCTAGCTAACATCAGGCCTTTTTCTTAAAGGCCTACACTTTCTTAATATATATTATTTTTTAAGTTTCTGTAGAGTCATATATAAGTTACTGATAACTACATGTGAAATAGGAATCATATTGGCACTAAGGCAAATAAAGCCCAGTAAAGGACTTTTTAGTGATAAGGCCTTAGGACACCTATGTCAGGGGTTTAAAGAGATTTTATTTGTTTTTGACAATTTTTTTTTCATCTATGAGTTTCACATATTTTGGCCTGAAGTAGAGTGCTCTTACATATGGATCTATTTATTAAAGTAGCATCCTTTCAAAGACTGGTAGTAATTTGGTTCCTTTTTTGGATGAGGAAGGAGACATACGGTGTGAAGGACAGCTCATACCAGGGCAGCTATCTTAGTCCAGAGTCTTTTCCTCCCTGAAACTTGAGGTTTGAGAAATATCCCTTTTCACTTATTTAGGAACCAAGTAAACCTGAGAGTTGATAATTATCTGAGTAGCCAGGTAATCCAGCAATTACTTCCTTAGGGTGGGCTGTGGTCCAATAGAGATATTGCAGATTGACCACTTGATCGTGACTCACTTCCTGCTCTTTGGTGGTCATGGATAATTCTAGACTTCAGATCACATTATTGGATTATTGGAGTGGGATGGCTTGTACTCTGTATGTAACACAAATTCATAAGGGGGTGCCAACTGTCCACACGTGTCTCCCAAGGCCTTTGGTACAGACTCAGCCCAGCAAATTCATTTTATTCTTAAACAGAAACTGAATGAATAAAGGACTATTGAGGCTAGACCTTTGGGAATGTATGGATCTCACATCCATCCATCCATCCATTCATTGACAGCTTGCCATGTGTTAGGAACTGTGCAGGGAGCTGTGTGTAACTCCCAAGAACACCTGGCTCATCCTGCCTGCCACCTCTGAATGAATGTACTTTCTTGGCTTCGTTTTATTTCTCTTTTCTCAGAGACCCATCATCTCCATGCAGTGTGGACCCAGTTTAATCTTGGCTTGGAAATAAGCTCATTTTTCTCCCCATTTATAGAGAGGATTCTCTACAAGAAAGAGGCGGTGTTGCTCAGTGGGCCATGGGGGAGAGATCAATGCACAGCTTCAGATGGCTTTTCTCCCTTCTGCAGACTCTGAGAGTCCCACTTGGACTCCAGAGTCCCATTGAGAGCATGACAGCAATGTTTATGTGCAATTCTAATGCTGGTTTTAGCAGCATAAGTGCTTTTTAATGCATAGCATTACAGCGAGTGGGCCCTATTCTCTCAGCCTCTGAATAGCTGTCTGGAGGGGCGTAATTCCCAGCTCTGCCTCCAAGCACAGTTATTTACAAGCTCAGTTACACGTTCACGTCAAGTGTGGTGAAAGCCAGGATGGAGATGGGCTGAGTTTAAAGCAATTTGGCAAGTCTTTATTCCCTGCATAATCACTCAGATCCCTCAGTCGCCCTTGACCAGAGCTTCCTGTTCACATATGTCAAAGGGAGCCTGGGAATTTGGGGACATCAAGTGCAGAAGTAAAATTTCTTCCTTTTGTACCTCTCCCTCTGAGATTCTCCCAACAATCTCTTAGTTACCCTCTAGAGTTGCACTTAAATTAAGATTCTCAGCCCAAATGTGTCCACTGCTGTCTCCACAGCTTCACTCTGTCCCAAATTCTCCAAGTGTCCAAATTAAACTTGCCTCCCCTTTCCATCCCTTCCCCCAATCCAGCCATCACCCCACAACCACAGTTTTTTTAAAATGTAAATCAGATCTTATCACTATACTGCTGAAAACACTCTGATGACTTTCCATCAAGCTCAGAATAAAATTTACCTCATACACCTCATTGCATGCTCTGTCTTGCGCACTACAATCCAGTTACATTGGCCTCCTGACTATTCCTCAGACACACCAAATTTAGTTTTACCTCAGGGCCTTTGCACATTCTGCAACCTCTGCCTTTCCCATGGCTGCCTCTTCTTTGCTCAGGTTTGAGGTCAAACCTTATTTCTTTAAAGAGGCTTTCCTTGAATATACAGTCTAAATAATAATTTGTTCTTCCCAGTTACTCTCTTAACCATTGTCCTTTATTTTCCTCAAAGCACTCAACATCATAAGAAATAATCCTATTTATTTGATTGTTTATGTGTTTTTCTATCTATACAACTAGAATATAAAATCTATGAGAGCAAGAACCTTGACTATCATAATCACCATAGTCTGGCACATAGTAGGTGTTTCATAAGTGTTTATTGAAGAAACATGTTTTCTCAACAAAGTATTAAGCGATGGAATCTGCCTTGCTATTGCCATTACAATTACTGCCTCTAGCTGCTGCCTTTTCTATATAGTCATCATAGGACAAATGAAATCGGACAAGTATGATTTTTTTTCATTTCTCCTTTTACAATGTTAAAGAGAGAGCACATGAGTAGGAGTAAAGGGGAAAGAAAGTCTCTAAAAATTCCCAGCTGAGTGCAGACCCTGACCCTGGGCTCGATTCCCCAATGCATGAGATCATTACCTGAGCTGAAATCAAAAGTCAAGTGCTCAACTGACTGAGCCACCCAGGTGCCCCATTCGTTTATTTTTAGTCAAAGTTGTACATGCCTAAGGTTTAAAGTGTTAACTCTTCTATACAGTATAGTATTTAAAAACTTTAAAAGTTGTAGGTCCTTCTGTCTCTTTCTTCTCCCTTTCCGCAGCCACTTTCTCTTATTTTAGCTGATAATTTTAGGATTTGCCTCCATGTTTCTAAATAACATCTCTATATTTTCTATTTATGACATTTTCTGCTTTAAGCATTATTGGTTGACTTCCCTCCCGCAAGATGAGGATTTATTGACCTTTCTATGAGAGATGGGGATTCAGGTCCCTTGCCTGCTTTCTGGTCAATTGTATACAGGCTCCCTCATCATCCCTGGACTTCCCATTAGAGTTAATCTTAGTTTTGGGTTGATTACTATTTTGTGTGGATATTATTATAACCACTTAAACACTGTCACAACTAAGCCATATATTAACATATGTATATTTTTTCCTTCCTGCACAACATCTGGTCACCAAGTATGTGCTCAGACGTTTCTGTCCAGAATCTATCTGCTTGCACAGGAACCTTTGCCAGAGAACTGGAGATTCTTCCTCCAACATCAAAATTGTGACTTAGGTTGGAGAGTCATTTGGAAAAAGAAACAGAAAACTTGCTCAAGTCAATTTCCTATGCCTTATATGTTGACTCATTTAAATCACTGAACCTGGCAAATTGGATGTACTCTTTTGGAAACACATTGGATTAGCTGTCTCAATATGTCCATATCATGACACTGTCATGCCGCATTCTTCTCTGGAGAGCTCGTCTCTATGGAAGCCTGAAGTTGCTGCGATAGACACTGTGTTATAAACTGTTTATAAACTGAATTGTGTCTCTCCCCCATCTCTAATTCATATCCTGAAACCTTAACCCCAATGTGACTATATTTGGAGATAGGGCCATTAAAGAGGTAATTAAGATAAATGAGGCATAAGGGTGGGCCCAAATCCAATAGGTGTCTTTATAAGAAGAGGAGGAGACACCAGGGATGCCCAAGTACAGAGAAAAGGCCATGTGAAGACATGAGAAGATGGCTATCTGCAAAGATAGCCAAAGAGAGAGGCCTTAGGAGACAGCAAACCTCCCAGCACCTTGATATTGGATTTCTAACCTCTAGGACTGTAAGAAAATAAATTTCTGTTGTTTAAGCAACACACCCTGTGGTATTTTATTGTGGCAACCTGAGCTAATAGTACACTTTGTGATGTTTGTGGCATTTTGAAGCTAACAAGGGCTTACTTTGGCAGAGAGAGGAATCTATTCCTGCCCAATTTACCCAGCACTTGCAACTTCTCCAATAGCCCTAAGCCCTTTGGGGCCATATTGCATGTACATGCTGAGTTGAATTCAGAATCCCTTTCTTACTGACCTACATGCTGCTCAACTGCTTTTTCTACAAAAGTGAAAGTATTTCATTTTTAAGATTCATCTTGATTCCTAAGGATTTACATGCTGAGTTACTTGAAGCTGAAGGAAGCCAGAATTTGTGTGGACCTCATGCCTCCACCCAGGTTGGAATTTACAACATTATGAAGGCTTTTCATGGTCTTTGTAAAGTTTTAAAACTGTTAAATTTTAACTTTAACAACTCAGGTTGTAGGTTGATAGAGATACCCTATATGTATTCCCATAATGAGCAATGAATTTTCTTCTGGAAATGGATAGAAGCTCATTTCTGCTGGCTGCGGGTTCATCTTCTTTTCTAAGGAAGCCATTTTTCATTTGTCATAGGATTCGAAATTTTAAAAAATTGTCTACAGTTGTATAGCATAGCTGTCTTAATCACAAATAAATTGGCTTCTGAATGTCATTTACATATTTTTCTCATACCTCAGCTTGAGTTCATTTTTATTATTTGCTTTATTTTTATCAATGTAATACATGCATGGTTTTTAAAATTGCATTTTAAAAATAGGAAAACAATGGTCCTTTATCTTAGCCCTCCCCATCCCTATTCCTGCTCCCCAGATGCCAGCATTTTTAATTTTTTAAAGCTGTTTCTTGTATTGGTTACTTCTATAGTTCCAGATAATGTGCTTCTACTATTTCTTGATTTATCCACTGTTGACATTATCTATCGATTATAGAGGTAAGATTAATAGCTATTTAACTCTCTCAGGCTGTCCCCTCCTCACCTGTCCACATCCTCCTAATATAGTTATTTCACTATTTTTGTTAAATCCATAATCAGTAGTTTACAACATTATGACACAGTAAATAAGTCCTCTGCAAGGCAAAGGAATGTATCACGACTACATTTTCATTCTTTATAGCTTTTTTTTGTTTTGTTTTGTCTGGTGTCCTAATTACCTTCCTGATTTCCTGCTGTTTTTCTGGCATCAATATACCCACATGATTCCCAAATGCTTCATCATGTTGAGCATTATATGGAGTCCCCCCTTTCCTGAAGTCCCCCTAGTCAGGGCCTTTCCCACAACGGGCACCAGTTACCATCTGGTCCTACATCCCAGTGTTCTCCTGGAATGCTCCTCATGGCTCTGCAGAGTTGACTCTACTGCTTCTCACTTCCTGCTGGTTACTTCCTTATCTGGTTTCATGCCTGGTTCTTAAGCACATTCTAAGCACATTCTAAGACAAGAAGTTGTCTGTATCTTTGCACATATGAAAGGTGTCCATTTTTCCCCCCATTTTGATTGATCATTTGGCTGAATATATGAGTCTAGATCAACAATTATTTTCCTTCACCATTTTGAAGACACTGTACCACTGTCATCTGGTGTGCAATACCCACTGTTGGGAAGTTTAATGTCATTCTGATTCTCATTTTTTTATAATTCCTTTTTTTTTTCTATTCCAGAAGTTTTCAGGGTTGTCTTTTATCCCAAGGGTTCTGAAATTTCATAATATGCCTTAATGTAAGCTGTTTTTAAATTCATTATTTTAGGTACTTAGTGGGATTTTTAACTAAAAGTCTCTACTTTCTGGTCAGATTTCCCTGACCTTGTCACCCTAGGCATACTGGCATGAGGACTCTATGGCCTTGACTAGAGGCCAATGCCCCTTCCTGGTGACCCCTCTGACCAGCCCAACCAGTGCTGTCTTTAGGTCACCCTCATGCTGGCTTAAAACTAGCCAAGGTTGATAGAGCACTTAGTATGCTAAGAGCTTTATAAGGACTGTCTTTTTGAAACCTCATGACATTATAGTTTCCATTCTACAAATGAGAAAACTGAGGCTTGGAGAAGTTAAGTAATTTGCTCAAAGCTGTATAGGTTGTAAGCAGCAGAACCTGAAGGCAAACCCAGTTGGCTTGCTCTGAAGTCTGGTCTTATAGCCATTAGGTCCTTTCTCCCCTCTTGCAAATTAGAATTCTCCCCCTTGAGACCCTCTGGTCACAGTACAGTTAAGAGATGCTAAAACAAAAACAAAACACACAAAAAATCTCTGGAGGAGCAGTTGTCAGAGACCCTAGTTTTCCTTTTAATGTCACCTTTATGTATGGTACCAACAAAATAGAATTGTCAAGAGGGGAAATAGGCCAGATGCAGATGAGCAGAACACAGCAGGAGATGGGACCTCCATGGGATCAGTGGTCTGGTGACCTTCCTGGGGCAGTCCTTCCTGGCCCTACTACAATGGGGCTGCTGCAGTGTTGCTGCCATCTACCCAGGTATGCTCAGGCTAATGATCCAGGTCAGTTGGCCTCAGAATCTTGTGATAGGACCTTTGGGACCAATGAGGGACTTTAGGGCATGTGGGAAGGGCTGTGTTCACCAAGATGCAAGTGACAGATCTTTCACAAATCTGGAGAGAGGTCCAGTTACTCCTTATGCCGTCTTCACAGGTATAGGAAGAGAACACTAGAATCTTCCATGAGATTATCTCCATAGGTTCAAAATTAATTACTGATTATCTATATTTAATTTTCATCTAAAAATGTAAGAAATAAACTTACCTTTTAATTTATGGGTTGACCCTGGCACCCTCGCCAATCCATTTATCAGAGGGTCTTTTTCATACAGGGTTCTTCTGGTTCCCTGATGGAAGAGAGTGAATGTCCCATGGGCCGCTCACTTATCAGACACATCAGCTGTATTATATGTTCACATGTTCCCAGTTAAATAGAAGTATGGGATGGACCATCATTACTAACAAGGTAAGCACCCATGAGCAATGAGAAATGACAGTCAATGGGCATTGGCACACCGAGGACAAATTCAACAGCAGCCAAAATGTCAGATCAAAACAGTGGCAAACCAGTCAGATTTGACAAGAAGTTGGCATTAAAAATTAAGTTTAAAAGGACTGTAATAGTAATTTTATACTCATCATTTAAAATGAACCTGACTCCAGGAGTATATTATAATTTAGCTGGTTCCTAATGGTAAAACTATCATATCAGCCAAAAAATTATCTATAATTTCTTCAGTGGTGTTCAAGTTATGGGAGACATGATGTCATATTATATGAGATTTCACTGAGCTAGATAAATATTAAAAGACTTCTTTTGAGGTTTCCTAAAACAGAACTACAAATATGAGTATATAAACAAACATTTAAAAGTGCAGCCTTAATTTTTTTTAATTGATAGAGGGTGAATTAAAAGGGATTTTGGAAAGGAATATTGCTCAGCAACTCAGCCATCAGAAAGGATGAATATCTACCATTTATTTACATTTAGATGAATGGAACTGGAGGGTATTGTGCAGAATGAAATAAGTCAGTTGGAGAAAGACAATTATCATATGGTGTCATTCATATATGGAATATAAGAAATAGTGCAAGGGACCATCAGGGAAGGAGGGAAAACTGAATGGGAAGTCATTAGAGAGGGAGACAAACCATGAGAGACTCTTAACTAAAGGGAACAAACTGAGGGTTTCTGAAATGGAGGTGAGGGGGATGGGGTAACTGGATGATGGGCATGAAGGAGGACATGTGATGTGATGAGCACTGAGTGTTACACTATATGTTGACAAATTGATTTAAATAAAGAAAAAAATAAGAGAAAAGGGGAGTTTGAAGATCTCAGTTCAGCTGGAATATACCCTAGATACTTAAAAAGAAACACAACAGCCTTTCTCATCTGATAGTGGCCCACTTATTGCAGTCCTACCCCTGCTGGGTTATACGCACACACACACACACACACACACACACTCACATACACACTCTCAGGCTCTCTCATACATTCTCACACACACACTTTCTCACACACTCGCACACTCACATACACAGTCTTTCACACACTCATACGTGTTCTCTCAACAACTTCTCAATACACAAATACAGTCTTGCGCACTCACACACTCACATGCACACACTTATGTGTGTTCTCACACACAGTTTCTCAACACACTCACATATATACTCTCACACTCTCACATACACATACTTTCTCACACACCTGCACACATGCACATTCACATACTCTCACACATGTGCTCTCACACACTCACAATTCTCTCACACACTCTCATGCACACTCACACACTCTCAGACATGCATGCTCTCTCACACACTTTCCCAACATGTACTTTATCACACTCACATACATACTCACACTCATATGTTCTGACATACCCACTCACACACACACTCTCACGCATACTCACATACACACACACTCTCTCTCTCACACACACACACACACCAGGCTGCTATGTGGCTCCTGTTCTCTAAACACACTTTTCTAAACGCACCCTAAAATGGCATGTGTAGTACACCTTTCTTCACTCCTGATACGCATTTTTAAGACTACTATACTTCCAAACTCTTTTAATAAAGGAGCTATAAAAATATTTATCAAAACTTGCCAAAGATAGCAAAAAAATGAAATAATTTTTTACAGACTAATAATTCTATAGATGGTGACATACAGATCTGAAGTAAAATATTAGCAAATAGAATATAGCAACTGTTGGGATGCCTGGGTGGTGATCCTGGGTCCAGGGATGGAGTCCCACATCTGGCTCCCTGCGAGGAGCCTGATTCTCTCTCTGCCTCTCTCTTTGTGTCTCTCATGAATAAATAGATAAAATCTTTTTTAAAAAGGAATATAGTAAGTGTTTAAGTGAAAAATCCACAAAAAAGTAGAATTCATTCAAGAATGAAAGAAGGATTAAATATTAGAAAATCTTTTCATATAATTCATTATATTAGTAGGTCAAATGAGGAAAACAGAGATCATCTCTATAAATATAATGAAAGCATTTGGTAAAATTCAATATGAATTACAATGAAAACTCCAAGTAAAGTATAAACAGGTATAAATTTTAACTTGGTTAATGTGCAGACATTTTGCATGTGTATGCATGTGTAATGTTTAATTTTTGTATGTGTGTATGAGTAACCATGTACCTACACATTTATATTGATACATACGTGCAAAACTAACACATATTTTAAGACATTAACACATAAGCCAGAATTATGCTTAATGTCAAAGCACTAGAGGACTTCCCATTGGAATAAAAACAGTATCATGATTTTAGGTTCTATGATTGCATATATGGAAAACCCAAGAGAATCAACTGAAAACTATTAGAAAAAGTAGAATTTATTAAGATAAATAGCTGCAAAGTTAATATAAAAAAGTAGTTTTCCTGTACTCAAATAATAACCAATTGGTTGTTAAAAGGAAAAATATCCTATTTAATATTGCAGCCAAAATCATTCTCTATTCCCAACCTCCCAAAAAGGAATACATTTTGGAATAACTGTGAAAGACCAAGATGAGGAAAAATTTCTACTCACTACTATTTTCTGAAGAAAAACAATAAATATCTTAATAGAAAGGAATAGCTTCCTAGTGAATGGGAAGATTAATGAATGAAGTTAATTTTTCCTCCATAGATCTCTACATTCTGTGTTAGCCCAGTCAAAATGCCTGCATCATATTTTATTCAACAAATCATATTTAAGTTCACCTATAAAATGTAAAAAGTCATAATATCCAGAAAATAGGAAAGTAACCCAACCACATATTAAAATATATAATCAGGCTACAGTAATCAAAACTTCTGGGGGATCCCTGGGTGGCTCAGTGGTTTAGCACCTGGCTTCGGCCCAGGGCATGATCCTGGAGTCCCGGGATCGAGTCCCATGTCAGGCTCCCAGCATGGAGCCTGCTTCTCCCTCTGCCTGTGTCTCTGCCTCTCTCTCTCTCTCTCTTTCTCTCTCTCTCTCTCTCTCTCTCTGTGTGTGTGTGTGTCTCTCTCTCATGAGTAAATAAATTTAAAAAATCTTTAAAAAAAACTTCCATAGGATTAGATAGAAGGTTTAATGGAACAGAATAGAGAATTGAAAATGAAAAGATCCAATGCATGTGGGAGTTTTGTACATAATAAGAGTATCATTTCAAATCAGCAAGAAAAAAGATGGATTGTTCAATAAACAGTGTTGGGACAACTGACTAGCCATTTGAAAAATAATAAAACCTGTTCTCTATTTCATTTCTTACATTAACTTGAATTCCAGATGGAGCAAAGATTTAAACATTAAAAAGATAAAACCATAAAAGTACTAGAAGGAAACTTTTTTGTAGAGGAAACACCTTCCTAAGCATGGCACAAAACCCATAAACCATAATGGAAAAGATTAACAAGGTGAACTATATACATTTTAAACCTCTAAATTTAGCAATAGGTATTGAAATTAAAAACATACACTTTGACTTAGCAATTACATTTCTATAAATTTATCTTGTATCTATACTCAAAAAATGTGCGGGCAAAAAAAAAGCTAAGAAAAAAAGAGAACCATATATGTAAGGATGCTCATTGCAAAATTATTTATAGTAGCAAAAAAAAAAAACACCCTACAACAATCTAAACATGCACCAATAGGGAACTAGTCAAGTAAAATATTGTACAAAAAAAAAGCCACAGGTAGTCACTTAAAAGAGCTTGGTAAATCTATAAGTGCTAAATGAAAGCAATCCAAAATGCTATTAATTGAAAGGAAGATACAAATCTTGATACAATTCCTTGTATCAAGATACAAATCACAAAAAGATCATTATACACACTGGTTTTAACCACTGAATATTCATAGCACTTTGTAATTTTATAAAAACTTTCTATCCATCATCCATCAATTATACCTCCTTTCTCCCTAAACACAGCCTCTTTCTCTATCAGATTTTTCCTCTTAGCAGATAGAATGTGTTACAGGGTAGCACTCCCCAGCCCTTTGCATGGCATGGCAAAGAGAGATAATAGTGTGTGCACGGCATGCCAAGGGAAATTAGATGAGGTTACTCATGCCAGAAGCAACCCTGTGGTGGTTGCAAGCTGGAGTGGAGGGAAATAGTAATCAGCATAGGTAGGTATACTATAGTCCATTCCCAGTATGCTGGGATACTGTGTAGGAGCAATTTCCTGAAGAGTCCTGGCAGCTGAAGCCTTGGGCTACAGATAGAAGTGATTGGCCTAGGAGGGAGGTGAACAAGGAATCTTGTCCTGGCACATTCTGGGTCAATGGGGAAGACAGGGCAGCAGTTAGAGGAAGAGTTGAAGGGAGGTATCTGAGGGATTGTGCTCAGGTCAGGCAGATTCTGGACCTTGGAAAGATATGCCAGTTTATCCCTTTCCAGGAATTACAGACAGGATAATGCTGGGGGGCTAATCGGGTTTTGTCCCAAGATGAGCAACTACTGCCAACTTAGCATGAGAAAAGTGATGCACGTGGAGCTAGACAAACAGATGGGACTTCCAGCTGTGCTACTTTCTAGCTATGTGTCCTTGGACAAGTTACATCATCTCTAGGCAGAGTGACCTCATCTGGAAAGTTAGGTTAGTAACTAACTTGCAAGATGGGGGAGAAGGAAACAAATGTGTGTTGGTTTTGCTTCAAATATGGCATCCTCTTTTATCTTTACAACAATTCTGCCTTTAAGTTAACACTTACAAGTAGGTACATAAATTTTGTGGGTGCTAAGAAGGTTCCTTAATCCCTCCAAATCTCCCCACATGTCCACATGATTACTAATGCCTAAAACTTCGTCAATCCACAGAAAACTCTCTTCTCTGTCTCTCCCCTTCTTCCCTCTCCCTAACTCTCCCTCCCCTTCTCCTCCCTTTAATTACAGGGAGAGAGTATAATATGCAAGTGTCTGCTAGTAGAAGCATCACACTGAGTTTTATTCCCCCTCAGATGGAAGCAGTCATTATATAACATGACAAAGAATGACTTTACATTGTTTTCTGGCTTTTGGTGGAGCAGGTAAAGTATATCTGATCTGACCTTAGGCTGAGTCTAAAATCCAAAAGGCAATATCTGCCCATAGGAAAGAAATTCTAAACAAGGCACCAAGAGCTAAAAGTTGCAAGTCCTGAAGAAAAGCTAACTCTCAGGGTCATGAAACCAGCAAACTTTATTCTCACTCAAGTGAATCAGAAAACTCTCCAGGGTAGCTGTCCCATGTGCGGTGCTCTAACAATCCAGGCTGCTTCCATTTGAGGCTTGGCCATCTCAACACAGGACCTCCACACTGGCCAGGAAGGGAGAGAGCTTGGAAAGACACGCAGGGCTCTTCACTTTCTCAGCCTGGAAGTCACCCGTGTCACTTCTCCTAAGAGACCACTGACTAGAAGCAGACATAAGTGGGGTATAGGAGATCAGAGGAGGCTGAAATGTCTGGAATTGCTGAAAGGAAAGAGAGAACCGGATGCTAGTGGTTCTGATGAGAGATTTGTTGACTTTCCAATTCCAAGAGGCCAACTCTGTTGAATCTTAGCAAGACCCAGGAATGTGGACAGGGCTTAGCTTGACCTGAGGATGGTGCGTGGGGGCAACCTCCTTCAGCAAACCTTTACTTAGTGCCCAATCCCTCCAGGCTCTGTGCTAGGCATACAGATGTGAAGCGACACAGTGCTGCCTTTGTGAAGTTCACACTCCAGAAGCAACTTTGAATCTCAGTGTAACATCTGGGTTTATCGTATCAGCAGCAAAGCATGTTTCTAATGGGACCCCAGGATCCTGCAACTGCCAATTCCCAGGGTGGTCTGAGGAAATTTACTTCATGCCAGGACACTGGGCTGTGTCTGCCATGGCAAGTGCTGACATCAATTGCTGACCACCAGACTCAAAATTATGAGCCCATTTACTGCTGAAACCACAGTGCTACTTCCCCTAGCCTAGGTGCAGCAGCAGCCAGGTGAGAACAAAATTTCATCAATTGTAAAAGCTAGTGAGAACAGCTATTCAGCATCACACAGATCTCATAACTCAACTGGCTGAAACCTTCATTTGTGTTGGCTAGTGGTTGTCAGATTATGATCCCCAGACCAGAGAGCGCCAGCAGCACCTGGAAACAGGTGGAAATGCTAATTCTCAGGGCCCACCCCACACCCACTGAATTTAGAAGCTGTGCAGTGGAGCCCAGCAATCTGTTTTAACAAGGTTTCAAGGTGATTCTAGTGTATTTGCAAGTTGGAGACTTTTTTTCTTTAATAATAATGTCAAATTTAATCTGCTAAATATATAAGTTGTACTTGTGGAGCATGTTTGTCTGCCTGCTGCACAGTAAACAGAAATTTCTTGAAATGATCGATGGTTAGGATGAAGAATGCTTTTGAGTAGATAGACATTCCTGGAAACTATACATTGGGGCAGAAATGTGGAACCTGTTTATTTTCCATTAAAGGCTCCATATATACCTTCCCAAACATCTTTGGTAGAGCCTCACACTAAAGATTGTAGATACTCTGATCTTCCTTCCTCTTGCCCCCAACTCCCCACCCCCACCATAAAATCCAACATATCTTATTGCTTTGCATGGGGCTAGCATTCAGGCTTTCTCCTATCTGGGTAAGACAAATTTCTTGAAGATGGAAAGAAACATCAAATTAATATTAATATCAAATCAAGCCCCCTCAATAAGAATCACTCTGGTGTGACAGGTTCCATCTCCAGTCCATGCCATCTCCCAATTCAACATATTAATGCTGTGCTGACCTTCCTAACCCTATCTTACACAATCGGCCAGGTACTATGAATAATAAAACAGACGCAGAACTGGCAGAGAGTAGCACCCCTTCCTTCACCTAGGACTAGGGTTTGAGCCAAACTCTGCTGTGGCATGTCCCTTTACAGCAAGTTTAGTGCATTTCAGGTTTCCTACTGGGTCAAAAGCAGAGTCCATCAAACTTTCCAGGAAAATCCAGTTACGTCATTATTGGATATTTTCTTGTCCTTCACACACACACTCAAAACATATTCAGACCAAACCCCTCAAAGGCAGTGAGAGTTCCACTTGATAATAAAGAGCATTGCCTAATGCTTTTCCCATCGACCAATTGCCTGAGTAACTGTGACACAACGTTCACTAACCTGACCTCACTCCTAATTTCTCTGCTACCCCAACAAAGACTTAGGTGTTCCTAAGAGAATACAGCTTAGGAAAAGTAAGCAGTAGGTAGAGGTAATGAGAATTCCCCTCCAAACTGTGTGATGGGGCAAATCATCTAACCTGTCCTCATGTCAGTTTCCTCATCTGTAAAATAGGGATCGTGTTAGGAACTCAAATCAGTTTGACACGTAAATGTTTGCTTAATGAATAGCTGTTGAATAAGATAAAGAAATAAGAGGGGTACATGGGTGGCTCAGCCAGTTAAGTGTCTGACTCTTGATTTAAGCTCAGGTCATGATCTCAGGGTTGTGAGATCAAGCCCTGTATCAGGCTCTGCACTGGCCGTGGGGTGTCCTTAAGATTGTCTGTCTACCTCTCTCACTGCCCCTTCCCTTCCTCCCCCCACTCCACCCCCTGCTCGCTCTCATTCTTGAAAGAAAGAAAGAAAGAAAGAAAGAAAGAAAGAAAGAAAGAAAGAAAGAAAGAGAAAGAAAGAAAGAAAGAAGAAGAAAGAAGAAAGAAAGAAAGAAAGAAAGAAAGAAAGAAAGAAAGAAAGAAAAGAAAGAAAGAAGAAAGAGATAAATAATGCCAGCCATAATCCAAGGTCAGAGGCTTAGACTTGCACAGCCAGGAAATAAGTCTTAGAGGTCTGACAGCTCACAAGACCTTTCATTCCAGACCATACCTTGGCCAGGATGCCTGAAGAATATGGCTTCTCTTCCTGATTCTACCATATTTTTTTTTACAATGCCCAATGCCCGAGTCCCTCTTGTTGCCCAGGAAGCAGGCAGTATTTTTGGTTCTCCTTCCCCACATTGGGCACAAGGTATGGTCTCAGTCCACAGCTACACCTGGCCTCCTGGGCTATATCATTAATAGTGAATCCTTGCCTTCATTCCAGGCCTCCTTCTCCCTCAAGTCTCTCCTGTCTCTTGGGAACACCTGGGTTCCCCCCCCCACAAAAAACACCCTTGCCTTTGACATTGGGGAGAATTTTAGAATCTGCATCTCTTGAGAGCTCTTAGGAGACACAGTTGGTTCTGAGAAAGACACTGAAGATAATGCCCCATCTTTAGGAGTCTCTTAGTAGACAAATGCAATTAAATGTCATAATAATAACAACTAGATTTAACTATTCTTTGAGCTCTGCATGGATTAACTCTTTTATTCCTCACATAAACTATGTGAGGCAGGGAGTACTATCACCATTATCCAGATAAAGAAGCTGAGGCATTGAGATGTTATATAACTTGTTCAAGTTTAGACAACTACTAAGTCACAGGGCAGAGCTACCAGTCCAGGCCATTTGTGACTTTAACCACTGCACTATGGCTGCCTCTTCATGCGCCACTGCATCTTCTCCAACCCTGTTGAACCTTTGCTGATGGCAAGGAGTCCTATCAGCATGTCCAAATCAATTGGGAGCAATGACTGGTGAATCTAAAATGGAGCAGGAAAGCTGGAAATGCTCAAACTGTTATCATTTTTCAGACTCTCTGACAATTTTTGTCACACTCTCTGGCAATTGGTGCCTGGGAACATCCTGCATGGTGGAAAGACCACAGACTTGGGTTTAGAGAGATCAGAATGTCTCAGTTCTGTTATGAGTTCTGTTTGTTATGTCCTGGGGCAGGACATAACAAGCTCTCCAGCCTCAGTTTCCTCATCTTTAAAGAAGTGATAACTCATTGACTTTCAGTCCAACAATTGGCCTTCAGTTCTATTCTGTACTGCCAAAGCAGGAAACCTACCTATGACATTGTTCTCTGTTTCTGATGTCGGCCACATGAAGATTAGTCTCTGCCAATGGGAGACACTGGAGGAAGATTAAAAGCAACAGGGTAAGAAGGTCATTTTTCTGTTTCTGACTCTGGAAACAGGAGCAGTAGTATTGTAACAATTGCTATGGAGGCCCTCAGATGGTAATTAGGGGCTGTTTGAAGAATGGTAGTGATCACATAACAGCAGGATGGGCGTGATAGTGGGAAATGATAACTATAAGACCATGGCTGGGATGGCTATGTCTGACTTTTCTGGACACATTTCAGAAAGAGAATGACAAGCTTAGGGCTTTAATCTCTCAGATCAAATTCTGGTCACAGAACCAGAGAACTTCTGTGATGGCCCTAAAGGAATCTCTTATCTTTTCAGCCACAGGATGGATATAGTCCCCAAATTTTAACCTATAGGTCAGAGAATTACAATGTAATTTGAGTTCGTGAGCTCATCAGATATTGTATGTGAGAGTTTGAGGATTGATTTGGAAGGAGTGGGTGGAACCCTGAGAACTGGAAGGGGGGCCCCTGGATAGACTCATGCAAATCTGTGAAAATCCTAATCTCCCAAGTGCACTTGTCAGTTGGAGCAGTCCTTCCTCCCCCACCTGAGAAGTCTAGTCTTCCCTTTCAATAAGACTCTCTTAATAACCTCACCCCAAGGCATTGCCTTAAAAGAGGTTGCAATTCTCAAAATTCACTCTCTCCTACCTTCATGGCCTTCAGACTCACACCTAGTATCAGAGTCCAGCAATTCTAAAGGCAAAAGTTTAATGTCTGGCCTTGAAGCTTTATATACCTGAATAATTGCAAGCTTTTGTTCATTTATACTGGCAAAACCCTAAGAAGTATACAGGGAAATGGATTATAAGATTGTTAGACCAAGGAAGAGCAAAAACATTGGATAGGTCTAACTGAAGTGAATACCAAAGATGAATAACCACTTGAACTTTACATTTCTCCTTTTGGGAAGAGAGTAAAAAGTGAATTGGTTTGTATAAGGGATAGTACACTGTATTAAATGAAAAACATGGATTTGTTGATATTGTTGATGAAAGTTTTTAAAAAGAAGAAAAGTACATGTAGATGTTAAACAGCCAAAAGGCTGGATGTTCCAGATGTTAATCTTTGGCTCTTAGCCTAACACTTGTTCTTCTGTACTCTCCTCTATACCACCAGCACCAGAAGCTTGAAAACTACACTTCCCAAACTCTCTTGGCATCTGACTTCTGTGAAATTCCAGCAAAGGGAGGCACTGACCAGAGATTAGAAGACAGATGGAAGAGAGAAACTGTTTCTCCTTCCGGGTCTAGCAGTGAGTGACCAGGGACTGGAGGCTACTGTAGGTGACCATGATGTCCTAAAACAGTGGTAACTGCTGAAGCTACAGCAACAGGTAACCACAAGCCCTTATAGTAGTGACAGTGGTCACTACAGCGAGGCAGTGGCTGGAGCAACAGTGGAGGGCAGGGCACCTGTGCTTGGTGCTGAGCAACAGCAGTGTGGTTCCACCCACCACATGGGTGCAGCAGTAGAGCCCTGTGGCCTCAGCAGTGACTACACACCAATGAGCTCTGGGTGGCATCACCTTCCCCTTTTGTTCCGCCAGACCTTACAATCTTTGTAACCCATTTCTATATTAAGTTTCCTCTATTTGAAAGACTTGGTGGATTTGTTTTCCTGACTGACACAAGGAGAGAGAGAGATATGATCTCCTTATATGGTTGTTGTAAATATTAAAAAAGATACACATAAAGAGTGCTTTGTATAGCATCTGACCCAAAAGAGGTATTTTAAAAATAGCTCTTTAGCCTCCTATTTAGTTACTCAACCAGATGTTGTTAAGCATCAACTTTGTGCTTGGAGATTTTGCTGTTCCAAGACGAAGACATCCAAGGCGGGCACAGAGAAAAGAGAAGAAAGACATTCTCAAGGAGTCTTTAAGATAAAGATGGGATAATGAAAGGGAATAAAGGGGAAAGGAGAAAAAATAAGTGGGAAATATCAGAAAGGGAGACAGAACATGAAAGACTCCTAACTCTGGAAAACGAACTAGGGGTGGTGGAAGGGGAGGTGGGCGGGGGTGGGGGTGACTGGGTGACGGGCACTGAGGTGGGCACTTGACGGGATGAGCACTGGGTGTTATTCTGTATGTTGACAAATTGAACACCAATAAAAATAAATTTATTAAAAAAAGATAAAGATGGGAAAAGTCAGTTATTAAACTCTTGTAACTTAGCTCCAGACTAATTTTTTTACATGCTGCTCTGTGATGCTGGTGCTGGAACTTTGGAAAGTACAACTTTTCTTTGCCATAAACAAATGATTCCTTTTATTCTCTAATGATAAGAGCTCCAGAGGGAGACTGGAAGGCAGGAGGGAGACAGAACTTGTTCTTTCCTGCTTGCTTGCTTGCTTGCTTGCTTACTTGTTTCTGTCAGGATGCCCCAGCAATGAGTCTCCATTCTAAGAGTAGTAGGTTCCACTTTCCAGCTTCTTCGAGCATTCCCAGACATAGTTTCCTTACATCCCTGCAGAAGTGTCAGTACTATCCAGGCAGTGCCTCTCCTCTTCTTTCTGAGGAGCTTCACAGTGCTTTCCACAGTGCTCCTCCCAGCTTCTAGTTTCAATCACGTAGATCTCTACCACTGTGTTCTCCTAGCCTTTGGGGTATGGGGCTTCTTACTGCTGTGTTCCTTTTTGGCCTTTTAAGTCTTCCAATAACTTTAACCAATACCTTACATTAAATTCCCTCTGCTAAAATAACTAATGTGGTTCTGTTTTTCTGACTGGACCCTCCTTGACACAAGGGACAGTGGATGAGGAGTGTTCAGATGCAAAGTTGAGTAAATATTGATCCTGAACCACGCAGTACCAATAATCAGGATTCTCCACAGCTGCAGAAGTCAAACCTAACGCTTTGCCTTTAAATGTGAGAGTGTCGGTGATTAAATGAAAGACTCTGGGCTGATAATAGACACTAGGGAACTAATAAAGAAATGAAAAGTAAAAACTTCATTTCAAACTATACTTGTGTAACTTTCAAGCAGTAGTAATACATCTTTTGCATAATTTGCACTGTCATTATTATGCTTTTAATGATAATGAATGCATTATCTTTAAAATACTATATCAGATACTATACCAGATACTTATGCTGTAAAACAAACCACTCCCGAAACATAGTACTTAAAACAGCTACTTACATCATTCATTATTCTGTGGACTGACAATCTGTGCTGGGCTGGCTCAGTTGTATTCTTCTGGTCTCAACTAGACTCATTTATGTGTTGGCAGTGGGCTGCCAGTCAAACTGAAAAGAGCTTAAGAACCCATGAGGAAAAGAAACTCAGCATTCCTTTACTTTATCTGTAGGTCTCTGAACAGGGAGAACAGGATCCACTGAAAGCGATTCAGCTCTAGACTACAAAGGGGAAGGCCACGGGAGGAAAGGCCCCAGGAAAACATTTCCAATCCTCCTCATGCCCTTCTAGAACATTTGGCCTCCCCTCTCAATTCCTCATTCCTGAGTTCTCTATAACCTCCAAGGGTGGCCAGTTGGGGACATATGTTGGTTCTTCTTTGTCTCTCTACCTGCATCAATTGATGACTTCCTCCCTCTACACCTCACTCACCATGTTTATAGTCCTTATCATAAATCCTTTCTACCCTTTTTGTCTTTTTTCAGCCCCTAAGAATATCTCTTCCCATCCTCTTCTCCTCCCTTCCTTCCATAGGGCCCTCTCACAGGGTCCTCCACTCCCTTTACTATTTATTATTAGAAAGAGGAAAGAATGGTACCTATCTGTGGTGCATTTGCACCAAGGAAAGGAAAGAAAGACTAGACAAAAAAAGAGCCAGTTTTAGCAATTTCTCATATTCCTGGAAATTCCTAGAAATTCCCTCATGAACTGAGGCTCGAGGAAAAATGCTTTTTGGTGTTCTTGCTGTTGTTTTACTCTTCCTCCCATTACATTTTGTTGCTAGCAGAGTAACAGTAAAGTTCTGTAAAGTCTTTTTCTGCAAATGCCCAGGATTTTAATTACACAATGAGTTAAATAAGTATTGTGGATTCTAATGATTCTAATATGTTTTCCACAAAATGTATATATATTTTTTAATTTCCAAATTGATTTATAAACCTTTTATTTTGGGAAACAAGTTTTAAGCTGGATACAGCCTTATCTTAGACTAGATTCCCAAGAAACAAGTGATTCATTAGGATGCGTTGTCAGGGAAAACCCAGGAAGGGAGTGGAGAAAGTAAACAAAGGAAAAGAAGAAGGGGTATCCCTGGGTGGCGCAGCGGTTTGGCGCCTGCCTTTGGCCCAGGGCGCGATCCTGGAGACCCGGTATCGAATCCCACATCGGGCTCCCGGTGCATGGAGCCTGCTTCTCCCTCTGCCTGTGTCTCTGCCTCTCTCTCTCTCTCTCTCTCTCTCTCTCTCTCTCTCCCCCCCCGTGTGTGTGTGTGTGACTATCATAAATAAATTTTAAAAAATTTCTTAAAAAAGAAAAAGAAGAGGGGGAGGCAAAGGTGTCATTCCTCAGTCAAGAGCGGCTCCCAAAGGGACCTCAGGCAAAGTGGCTTTTAAGATACCTGAAGAAACCCCTCTGACAGAGAGACACAAGCTCTCACTGTTAAGGATGAAAGTATCTGAGGAACTAGCATTTAGGAAAATGGTAAAGGACTCATAGGGGTATTAGTGGAGCACTGACAGTTTAGAATACCTTCCTGCTTTATCTATTTGTGTGAGTGTTTCATACCTGTTTGCCTTTGTTTGTTGAATGAATTAATAAATAAATGTGTGAATTTGGCCTTGTAGCTATAATCTTTGCAAAGAAATCAGATCCTTTCTCTCTTGTCTCCAATGTATTCTCCAAATTTAAAATTTCTCTTATTTTTTTCTTCTTTTCCTCCTTACATTTTTATAAATAATAAAATACAGTTAACACTTACAGAGTGTTTAATATAGCCAGTATACATTTTGTCTTTATTTATGGGGTTCTTGATATGATCCAAGCATTTTATTTAATCTCCGTAACAGCCCCCCTGTTAGTAGGTTAGTAGTAGGTTAATGCTAGTAGTAGGCTAGTAGGTTAATGCTACTAGGTTAGTAGCATTGTTACCCCCACTTTTAACTGAGGTTTGTATACAGATTAAATAATAAGCTAATAAGTGAATATAGATCTCCCTGACTTTTCCCTCCCCATCCCTCTACTTTTCACCTTCTCCTTTCTACACACACACACACACACACACACACACACACACAATGATTTTAATAGCTTTTCATTTTAATGGCAGTCATTTGCAGATCTCAAGTCCCAGTCAGGTTATCAGGGAGGGAGGAAGGTGCCTTGGTTAAAATAACATTGTGTAGTAAAACAGAAAATAAGATGTCACGGCAAACTAAACATCTTCACTTTCACAACAAACAAAAGAGCCGCCCGAGTGTAGACTTGAACTGGTCAGAAGTTGCCAGAACCTTTAGTAGGAGCCAGGTGTCGGCGCTCACCTCAACCCCAAGGAGACCCAAAGCATGGGGCGGGGAAGCTGGGCGTCCCCACTCTGGTCATTCCCTGGGCCTCTCTCTATGGTCCAGTCAACTCAGATATTTGTCCAGAAAGTGAAGATGTTTAGTTTGCCATGACATCTTATTTTCTGTTTCACTGCACAATGCTATTTTCTCCGGGGCAACCAAGCTCTCTGATAAACTTTGAGAACATCTGAGCCAGCTTGACAGTGAAAAGACTCAGTGCACTCTGAGTTTTATATATTTATTTATTTCACTTTATTCCATGTTTAGTATGACTGAGTAACCAGTTCAATAAAAAAAAAAAAAAGGTAGGGTGGGGAATCATGGATTGTATAATAAGGCGGCCCTGCCCTGGCTCCTGCAGACTGTATCCCAACAGCTCCAATATTCCTTTCAAAGTACAGATTCTTAACACAGATAGATTAAGGGCGATGGGTATCCGATATCTCATCCCAATTCACATTATGGCTCTGAATAGGAAAAGCAAGAATGTACCTCTTTAGATAGTCAGAAGGCGCATGCCTCCAAGGACCGCACTAACCAGGCAATGCAGGAGCAACAGAAAAAGATCTCAGTGAGGGCTCAATTCTCACTGGCACCAGAACAAAGACATCAAAAATCTGCAACCAACCTTCTTTCTTAAGTATGACCGCAGGAGCTAGTGGTATTTCTAGGAGTGTGCCAAGAGCCAGAGCAAGCCTACCTCATCCTTGGCTGTCTGTATTTTCACCCCTGGGTGGGCAGTTCCCGTCAGTGTCTCCCACCTTCCCTTCTGGTTTTCAGAGGGTTTCTTCTTCACTTCCCATTTCATTTAGAAAAGATTGGACTTTAACTCTATCTTATCACCTTATCTTGCAGTCTGGGGTCTGAGTTATACAAAAATGAAAAGGCTGAAACTGGAAGGGGCTTGAGAGGTCATAGAGCATGATTCCTATCAAACGCAGAGATCTTCCTTCTAGAATACATACAATGATGATGGTCTCACTACCTTATACTGCAGCCTATAAAATTGTTGAACAGTATCTGCCTGTGTAGAGTTTCTAGTGTGTGATTTTACTTGAACTTTGTTTTAAATATGTCTTCTTACAGGTTTACCCATTTAACGCCTATGATACTATTACTATTACCAACTCCAAAATGAAATGACCGTTTTCTTCTGAGATTTTCAGCAATTCTTTTGTGGGCTGAATTGTGTTTCCCTGAAATTCATATGGTAAAGCCCTAACTCCCAGTATCTCAGAATGTGACTGTATCTAGAGACACAGCCTGTAAAGAGGCGATTGAGTTAAAATGAGGCTGTTAGGGTGGTTCCTAATCCACTCTGACTAAGGAAAGAAATACCAGGGGTGTCTGAGGACAGAGTAAGAAGGTGGCCATCTGCAAGGCAAGGAGAAAAGCCCCAGAAGAAACAAAACCTGCTAACACCTTGACCTTGGACGTCTAGTCTCTAGAACTGTGATAAACTTCCATTATTTAAGCCCTGCAGTCTGTGATACTTAGTTATGGCAGTCTTAGAAAATTAATATAATTTTCATGTCAGACTTGTATCTAGACCAAAATTTCCTATTGTTGCTTCTTTACCCTCAGAGATGAAAACATTTAAAAATTTAAAAAGCTATCAGTCCATGCTTCCAATATGATAAGCCTTCCCTTATGAATGCTATTGCTAATAGATGTACATAAAGAAGTCTGTGTCAACTCATTCATGCATTCAACAAATACTTATTCAGCACTTGCTATAAACCAGGACCTGCACTAGGTACTGAGATCTCAAAAATGAACATCATCAACCCCCTCTGTCTAAATGCACGTGTGATTACACAGCAGCACTACATTTTAATAAATGCCAAACTGGAGGTATGTGTAGGTGAGAGGAAGCATAGGAGTGAGAGCTTAACTCTCCAGGGGCAGGGACAGCGAGAGATGATGTACTAAATAATCCAAGTACAGGAGAATGACCAAAAGATGGCCAGTGTGTGAGAGGGGCAAGAGCTCTCAGGTGTGTGTGCATTGAGGAAAATACATCCAGAAAAATCAGACAGGGCCATCAGATGGGCTCCTGTGAGCCCTGCTCATGGCCTTGGTTTATATTCCCCAGGGAATAGAGGGTCACAAAAGGATTTTCAGGAGGGGAGTGGTTTGCTTGAAAACACCAGTTCACCTGATCTTTAAGGGCTGCATGCATCCTCCATCCTCCAGCATGGGTAGCCGACACACTCCCACAACCATACTGCTTCTGTTTGCTCTCTCTTAAAAATTATCTCTCTGTAAAAAATGTATGCTGTGCAGTGATTTACAGAGATAAACATGGAAGAGGTTCGCCCTCTCTCATGCCTCACACTCTGCAGTTTGCAGAGCATCATTCCAGTCCCCTTCGTGTGTATCTGCACACAAATATGTGTCTATCTATACAAGATTTTTGAATCCCTAAATGAAATCCTACCATGTGATCTGCTTTTTCATATAGTAGTATTCTCAAAGACCTTTCCATAGCAAATCGCATAGATGTTCCTCTCTTTTGTCATCAGCATAATATTCCATGCTACACCTGTACCATAATTAA
The DNA here is from genome assembly GCF_905146905.1 of Nyctereutes procyonoides. NCBI lineage: Eukaryota > Metazoa > Chordata > Mammalia > Carnivora > Canidae > Nyctereutes > Nyctereutes procyonoides. The sequence continues at coordinate 34,563,278 of NW_026575042.1, forward strand.
TTTAGCCAAGCCTTACAGATGACATTTAAGTTGTTGCAAATATTTTTCTATTAAAAATCATGAAAAAATGAATCTTTTTGTTCAATTTTTATCTCTGTTTTGCAAATGAGGAAGTAAGAAGTAGGTCAAGTCACACAGACAAGACTTGGAAAACTGCTTGGGGACCTAGATCTGACTATTCCTAAGTCCAGAATCTTCATCCTTGCACCTCATGGTGCTCACCTTGAACTGCAGGTTTATAATTTTCATTATATTTAGAAAATTTTTCAGCTGTTAATTCTTCAGTTATTTTTCTGCTCTCCCCAGCCTTTTTGTCTTCCGCTGGTGCTCTAAGGACACATTACCAGGCCACTTAACTTTGACCCACAATTCAATACTCTGTTCTTTTTTTCAGTCTTTTCTCTTTCTGTGTTTCATTTTGGATACTTTCTATTATGTCTTCAAGTTTACTCATCTTTTTTCCTTGCACTGTTTTGTTTTTAAGCCCTCACAGTGTGTTTTGCATCCCAAATACTGCATTTTTCATCCGTAGGATTTAATCCAAGTCTTTAAAAAATGTTTTTAGTAGCTGTCCTCATCACATTTTCTACTACCTTCTTGAACACGTGGAGTATATTAATAATAGTTTTCTGAATATCTTTGTTTATTAGTTCTATCATCTGTGCCATTTCTGGAGCTATTTCTAATCAATCGATTCTTCTACCAATTACAGATTATAGTTTTCTGTTTCTTTGCATGCCTGATAATGTTTTAGGAGCTGTCAAGCATTGTGATTTTTATGTTGTTAGATACAGGAATTTTTCTGTATTCCTTTATATGTTTGTCTTTATTCGGGGGGCACTGTTAAATTTCTTGGAAAAAAAAATCTGATTTTTTTTCAAGGTTTGTTTTTAAGCTTCCTTCAGTGAGCCCTATACATCCTTTACCTAAGGATAATTTGACCCGTCTATGTAAGCAATACCCTTCAGAGGACTCTAGTCAATGTCCACTGTGTTTGGAGCTTTTGCTCTTCTGGCTAGTGGAAACCAAAATGGTTCATGACTCTGTGTGAGCTGTGTCCAGTAGTTCTTCTCCTCGGCTTGAATGGTCTCTTCATTCATATGCCCTGATCAGTACTCAGTTGAAGATGCAAAAAGAATCTCCTGCATTGTCTAGAGCATTCTTTTTGTGCAAAGTTCTCCCTTGTACTCTGCCCTCAGATTTGTTGCAAATTTGGTCTCCCTGAACTGAATTGTTTCCTCAACTCAGGGAGACTACCGGACTCTGTGTTTCCCCTTCCTATGCTCAAAACTCCAAACATTAAGCTGGAACAATCGTAGAGCTTATCTCATTTGTTTCTTTTCTCTCAGGAATCATTGCCTAAATTTCTATAAAATATCAGACTAGTACTCCTCAAAACCATCAAGCCCATCAAAAAGAAGAAAAGTATCAGAAACTGTCATACTCCAGAGGAGACATGATGACTAATGGTAACGTTAGTCACCCTGGATGGGATTCTGGAGCAGAAAAAGGACATTTGGTAAAAACTAAGGAAACCTGAATAAAATGTGAACTCTAATTAATAATAATGTATCAATACTGATTCACCAACTGTGACAAATGTATCATACTCAGGTGAGATGTTAATAAGAGAGTAAATAGATGCAGCATGTACAGAACTCCTCTGTATTATCTTCCCAGCTTTTTTGTAAATCTAAAACTACTCAAAATTAAGAACTTATTTTTAAAAAGCAATAATGGAGCTAATTATAAACACAGGCATACTTTCTATTATCACTATGCACTTGTAATTGTAAACAATGTCAATGATAAAAATCTGCTCCCCACTGGAGAGCATCACTCCTCAACCCCTCATTCTCACCTCTTCCTCAGTTACCCCAAGCTTGATGTAGCACTTGTCACTCTAGTCAACGCTGGTAAAGCTGTACAAATGACTTCAGGTCCCTATTACCAGTCAAACGTGGACCCAAATATTCCTGATTCTCCAGTAGAGATGTACTCCTTAATCCTACCTTAATCCTATATCCAGTTCACACCTGCTTGTCCTAACAACCAATCAGACCATCAATGAACACTTCATTCCTCAATACACATTACTCATTATGATTCAGTATAAGAATCCCTTGGGGGGATCCCTGGGTGGCGCAGCAGTTTGGCGCCTGCCTTTGGCTCAGGGCGCGATCCTGGAGACCCGGGATCGAATCCCATATCGGGCTCCCGGTGCATGGAGCCTGCTTCTCCCTCTGCCTATGTCTCTGCTTCTCTCTCTCTCTGTGTGTGTGACTATCATAAATAAATAAATTTTAAAAAAAAGAATCCTTTGGGGCCATGGTTCTCAGCTCTGACTACCCAACAGCATCACTTAGAGAGCTTTAAGAAATGTCCACCACCCCCTCCCTTGCCTCCCTCCACAGCTCAGCCAGGCTATATCAGTCTCTAGGAGTGAGGCCCAGGCATAAGACTTTTTTTTAAGATTTTATTTATTTATTTGAGAAAGAGAGAGAACAAGCAGGCAAAGAGGCAGAGGGAGAGGGAGAAGCAGGCTCCTCACTGACCAGGGAGCCTGACATGGGGCTTGATCCCAGGACCCTGGAATCACGATCTGAACAAGGCAGACACTTAACCAACTGAGCTACTCAGGCACTGTGCATCAGACTTTTTGAACACTCTGCATGATTCCAGTACATAGCCGTGATTCAGAAACCTACATAGAGTTTTTCAAGGCCTCTCTGAGAGAGCCCAATTCAGGCAGTCTGGGACAGGACTTGGGAATTGTTTTGTTTTGTTTTGTTTTGTTTTTTTATAAGCATTGCAGAAATTGTTTTTTTCATCCAGCAAGTTTGGGAACATTCCTTTACAGGCCCAGATATGGAACCATTGTGGGCCACAACCTCTGAATGACTCCATTTGTAATTCTGTGCTCTCATTCGTGAGTAACTATATCTTTTTAAAGATGCTTTTAAAAAAAGAAAAGTCACAGACCTTTGAATTCGCTGTTATTAGAGTAGAATCTTAAAAGAAACTTGGTTACCTAGATATGTTTTATCTACCTGGTCACCGTAGCACCCAAAGCCACTCACCCACACTTCTAAACACACCCAGGAGAGAATGTACTGCCCTAGTTGAGAATCCCTTGACTGATGCTTAGAGTCCAGCTCCAAAATCTCTACCAAGCAAATACTGTCTTAAATTCAGGGACAAAGAGCTCATTATTTCCATAAGCAAGCAATTAAATCTTTGGACAGCTCTGGAAAATAGAAAATTGCAAGATGTAATTTTTCCTCTTTTTAAAAGTTGGGAGAAACTTGGTCCACACACAACCCCCCAGCAGCTCTGCCATTCTTATTGTCTCTGAGATGAAGAAAAGTATTCAGTACTATCTTAGTTTACTCAGGCTGCCCTGACAAAATACCATAGACTGCGTAGTGCAAACAGAAATTCATTTGCTCACAGTTCAGGACACTGGAAGTTCAAGATTAAGGTGCAAGGCAGATTTCGTTTCTCCTAAGGCCTCTTCTCCCCTTGCCTTGCAGGTGGCTGTCTCCTTGCTAGGTTCTCACGTGGTTTCTCTGTGTGTGCACATCCCTGGTATCTCCTCCTCTTCTTACAAGGACACTAATCCTATTAGATTATCATCATACCTGTATGACCTAACCTCAAGTATCTCTTTAATGTCCTATCTCCAAAACTAGACACATGGGGGTTATGGCTTCAACATATGAATTTGGAGTAACACCATTCAGTTCATAACACACATTCTTTCATAAGTTCCTTCAGTCTGGGCTGTATGCATGAGCAGGAGACTTGTACTCACTCAGAGGAATGGACAGCCTCACACTTGTCCCAGGCCTCAGAGCTCAGGGACACTCTGGGGCTGCCCTTTCCTTGCGGAGCTCTAATCCTTATTTGTTGCCTATATGTCTTACTATGCTCACCCCAAATAGGCTTACAAGGCACTCTGAGGATCCCATGGAGACTATTTTCAGTTTAAAACAAATAGGATAAGTTATTATGGGGTTTCATTAGCATACAGGTCCTCAATGCCTAAGTAGAATCTTAGTAATCCAATTTTGGTGATCCAAATCTCTTATTTTCCTGCTTATTTCCTTCAAATCTTTTTTTTTTCTTTGCAGAATTATATTCTTGAAAAGGAGCATTTTGCAAATCAGTAATTACTCTTGGTGAACTTGGATATAACTCCACCTCCAGAGATGAATTGGATTGGTTTATTTGGTCCTTGGCAGTGAAAACCTTAAACACACACACACATGTTATGTTACAGGTCATGTTACTGGTTTCTCTAACTTAAGGAATACATATTTGAAAAACATTTGTAACAGATAAGTAGGTAAACATAAAATGCTCAAACAAAATAGCAAGTCATCTAACACAAGACAGGCAAATGATAATGCAGGCAAGAATTAAAAGGAAATAAAGTCCCTGATGGAAGTGAGGGGAACTGTTTCTGGTGACACTCAGTCTGGCAACTGTTCTCTCTCTACCCAAAACCCCAGCTAGTCTAACATACAACTCTAAGAAGAAGGCATTTCAGGGACGCACAGGAGGGGCTGAACTGGAGGAGAGTCACACACCCAGGATTTGCAGGATTTCAGCAGCCACAATAAATAGGATAAGAAGATTCACAGAGGGATTGAGAATCCCCTGCAATTACTATCTCAACCCTTAGACCAAGAATCCACTCATCTCATCAGCCTTGATCACAATGAGACAGACAACACAAGATGCAGGTGCAAGGCAAATGGGGCAACGGTAGAACCAGAAGTTCCACACCTGTCAGAGAGATAGAGAGAGAGAAAGACATGACAGGGAGCGTGAGTGGTCACACCATGAACCTAGTAACATCATATCATCGGTATTCATGTATACAATTGATGTGAGTTTGCGCATGCTCAGGTGGACTATTTAGGAAGCAGCATCTCCTTCATTTCATACTGGGTTCTCAGACCTCCTTGAGTTTTTAGTAAGAATTTATGTATCATAAGGGCCCTTCTAAAGGTTGCCGAAGGGAAGGAGCTGATGGAAGGAGACTTAACTATTGCATTGAAATCCAGAGTCCAGAATACAAATATTAGGTATGGAACTATCCATTCTTTCTTCCTTCTTCCTCCTTCTTCTGTCCCTTCTCCTTCTCCCCCAAATGTACGTCCCATTCGAGAAATTCTCATGAGCACAGGCACTGAGCTAGTCAGGGTGGGCACCAAACGTGTCTTCCCTATGGACCTTGGCTCGCTGAGCTTACCGTCTGTAGATGCATCTGGGCCCAGGTGTTGTAACAGAGCAGGGGGCTTGGCTCCAGAGGGGAGGTAATTACCCCAGCCAGAGAAAAGGAGGGAAGGGTTCCAAGACTGCTTCACAGAGGAAAAATTATATGTTCAGCCCAAAGCTTGTTTGATTCAAAAGGTAAATCAGAGTTACCTGAGGTAACTCGATGCAAAGCACTCCTTGAAAGATACCTCCCACTTCTCAGATGTCAAATGATCCTATTTCAGATTTATCAAAGCAGCAGGGATTAGCAGAGCCATACACCCTTCTGTTCTGCTCCCGCCTTCTCTCCACTTCTTTGTTTGTCTAAATAGTTGTTTTAGTGAGTGAGAAGAAAGAATGGGAGGTAATTAGTGTTTCTTGTAATATTCCATGTTTAGTTTTGTAATCCTTCTGTCAGGTTTATTTTCATGTTAAGCAAAGGAAGTCCCACTGGAATATTATAATCTCTTCTTAGTGTAAGCAGAAAGCAGTGGTGTTTAAATTAATAAAGAATTTTTCAAGGAAACTAAAGCTTTCCTTGAGAGTGTCAGTTTAAAGAGCATGTCATTCTTCAGAGCTTTGCTGGAGATAAGAACCTTTCTAAGAAGCTGGGTAGGGGTTTTAAGTTTGAATTGTATGATCTGCAGACATGCCCTGGAATTCTGTACCTATGGGGCCTTACATTCCTGTCCCATTCTGTCCCTAATGTCTGTGGCCTGGGCCACTGTCATAGCCTCCTGACTTGACCCTCACCTCCTGCATTGCCTGTGGCTACCAGCCCCACTGACCGTGTCATCTGCTCCAAAGCCCCCAAAACCCTTAACCTGGCCCCCAATGACTAGACCCTAACTCACCTTTTCTCCCTGACCCCCAATTTTTCCTGTGATGTGCTCATTCCAAGTAAACTTGCTCTTCTCTTATCCACTGTGCACTTTCATATCCCTGTGCTTGCTTCATCTCTACAAGGCCAGATCTGGGCCATCCTTCAACCACAAGTCTGCTTCACGTAGTCTCCTCCACTCCTTCTGGCTGGAAGTGATCTTTCTCACCCTTTCTGTCCCATAGACCCCCCATCTCTATCTGTCTATAGCACTGAACAATTTTCATTTTGTATTATAGATTTTTAATTCCTTAAAGAATATATGAATGTATTCTCCTTGTAAGAAACCTGAACATTTACAGGGAAAGATCAAGCCCTCTTCAGCCCCATCCTCAATCCCATCTCCACTCCCCAGAGGTAATTATTCTGATGAGTTGTTGTGCTTTTCTTCTAGGTTTAGGTATACGTGTATATATCTATGTGCCTTTTTAACACAGCCTTGTTTTTGAAGATCTGATCATGTTGACACATACATATTTAGGGATTGTTTTTTCATTATTCTATGGGATTTCATCATACAGGAACATTTCACATTTTACTTAACCTGGTCTCTATTTGTGGACATTCTATTCCTTCTGCTTGGGGTATTTTCCTGCAGTTGGCCCAGCTGACTAACATCCAAGTGTTGTTTCCACTAGAGTACTCCCATCCTGAAATGAGAATATCTGCCCTCCTCTGTCACCATGCTTTCGCTCATACTACCAGCAAGACTGGCATCCAAATTCTTCCCCAATGTCATGTCGAGTAGCTGCTGCTTCTTTGAAAGCCCTAGCATCCAATAGCCAAGGCCTGGAGGCCCAACTTCCATGCTCCACACTTAACAATGCATTTTTCTGACAAGGACAGCTTCTCTCTCTCTCTCTTTCTCTCCCCACAAAAAACCAGTGTGCTGACTTTTAAAATAACATATTCAGCACGTGGTGCTCACTTCTGTGTTTTCACGTGCGCTCTACAAGAGTGGCCATTCACTGCTGTGTCTCAGGAAACCAATGCAGAGCCTGACATATGATAGGTCTTTAATAAATATACGCTGAGTCAACATGTCTTGTTTTTCATGGTGATTGCAAGTTTCTTGAAGTCAAGGTTTGCATCTGATACATTTGACACTTCCTCAAAAGTCTTACATGCGTATTTACCCACAGGTGCTGAATAAGTACTAAGTGAGTGACAAAGCCAAGTCAGTCTGGCCATTTCAGACAAAGGGCCACTTCTTTCAGAGAAATGAGTGGAAAGTGAACTGGAAAATTATTCAGTAACTGTTGGTAAAAGCAAGCAAAAGAAAAAATTGCAGAGGAGGTACAGGAAGAAGACCAGCTGTTGGACCTATCCAGTAGGATGGAGAGATGCAGCTGAGAGGCTGTACCTATCCTGGCCTCTGAATCAGCACAAGAATCTGAAAATCTGAACCAAGGCCTAGTATATCTCTTAGTGTTGGAAACCTCTCCTCCTGAATAGAACTAGGAGCTCAAAGCCAGCAGAGTGCTTTATAAAGACACTTAAAAAGAGAGTGCCTAGGGAAGCCTGGGTGGCTCAGTCGGTTAAGCATTCAACTCTTGATTTCAGTACACGTCTTGATCTCAGGGTTGTGAATTTAAGCCCCACACTGGGCTCTACACTGAGCATGGAGCCTACGAGAGAGAGAGAGAGAGAGAGAGAGAGAGAGAGAGAGAGAGAGAGCCTGGCCTGAGGCTCTCTTGGTCTGAACTCTGTCAGTACATGGCGCCTCATGGTGGCTGTGAGCAGCTCCTAACCCTTCCCTGAGCCCTGCCTTGGCCTTAGCCATGCCACTCTGCTCCATGGTCTCCAGCACTTTGCCCTGGCTCTCAGAGAACCTCCCCTATATCACAGGGAGGCAAACACTAGCTCTCAGAAGAGCTTTCTGAAAAGGGTTTGTTAGATCTTTATTTTTTTAAAGATTTTATTTATTTATTCATGAATGACACAGAGAGAGAAACAGAGACAGAGGCAGAGGGAGAAGCAGGCTCCATGCAGGGAGCCCAATGTGGGACTCGATCCCCAGACCGTGATCATGCCCTGAGCTGAACACAGATGCTCAACCACTGAGCCACCCAAGTGTCCCTGTTAGATCTTTAAAAGTCTTCTACCAGGTTCCCATGTGCCTGGTGTCTGGGCTATCCAGCCCTGCACTTCTCACTGAATCCAGAAGGTAGCCCCCTACTGAAAACCTTCGAAGACTCTCCAGCGCTCCTAGGATATAATTCTAATTCATGCTATCCCTGGTTCCTACATCATCTTGCCACACTGACTTCTGGTTATCTACATTTCAACAATTCTAGACTCATAAAGTTCCTTGAACACATCATGTTGTCTCTTATCTCTTCTGCACGTGTAGTTCCTTTTGCCTGGAACACTCTTCCTCTACTTTTCACATGTCTTCTCAGGTCTCAGCCTCCCTTGACCATCTTCCCTGGCTAGGTGAGGTCACCCTGCTGAATGATTCTATACAACCCCTTCATCCCAAATGGAGCCCTAAGGGTGTTAATGTTAGTGAGCACCATAAGGTGTCTAAGGGCAGAGATCATATCTATCTATATCACTTTGGTATCCCAGGTGCCTAGCACAGTGCCTGACATAAAGTAAGTGCTCACTCAGTTGTCAATGAAGAAATAAATGGAAGAGTGCCCTCTCCTGCCCCAGATCCTACAGTGTCTTCAGGGCAAAGTTTTTCCTTGAATTCTTTTGTTGGATAAGAATCCCTGGGGTTTTCTGATTTAGAGCCTTTTCCTTGAGGGCTGCACTATGTTTTAAGAAAATGCCTATTCCCAGCTGCACAGTTTAGGTACATAAAATTTGCGTATTGCAATAAATACTTGGCCTCATGAATTTCTCGCCTGTTAAATAACAGAACTTAAAATGCTAGGTAAGCATGTAAAAGAAGATAGCATCGTAAATACCAGAAAATTACAGGTTGGTGATTTTTTTCCCTTTGATCTTGTAACTTTTTCCCAGATGAAAGAGTGATTGCCTCAGAGAGACTTGAGTAGAGTTTTTCCTTGCCTTGCTTGTTGCTGATCAGTTTGGGGCAAGAAGGCAAGCATCCACTATTGTACACACCAACTAGAGTGGCGGCCTCCCTTCTCTATGAATGGCTGCAAACAAAAGAGTGGGTATTAGCAACTACATTCACACCATGTGAAAGAAGGCAGTTAAAGGACTGACCCTGACCCAAGCAGGGCCAACTGGTACCTCTTCTGGAATTTGAATCTTGAACAGTTTTACATATCTAGAGGCTGGAGCATCAGAATAAAGTTAACATAATGGTAGCTCCTAAATGGATGGTTCACAGATCCTGCTGTTGACATCACCTGAAGCTCTTGCCCTGACTCTCATCCTTCCCACAATCTGAATTCATTCTTTCCTTGATCCTGCAAGCCAACCCAGGTCCTTTCAATACATCACCTTTTTGTACACATTAATAAATCCATAAGGTCATCTACCTATTCCAGGTTATAGTTAGCATTTTATTGGCCAAACATTCTCTCTCTTTCCAAAGGGATCTGAGCCCTAGCTTGACCTAGAGACAGGTAGAGCTTAGCTGGATTGGTCAGTGGCTATCTGCCGCACAAGATTTCCTGGCACCTGGGCAAGATAGAAAAGCATTAGGGACTTCAGCTTTCCAGAGCTCAATGGGAAGGCTTGTTCCACTGGAAAAAGCATTGGCTTTGCCTTTCTGACAACTAGTCGGTTCTAAAAATAGAACAAACAATGAATATAATTGCTGTTTTGAGTTTGCTAATCAGCATAAGAGAAAAAAATCACCAGTGGTTAAGATTCACCAGTGCCCAATTGTGTCAATCACATGATCCAAAGTGTTGCCCTAGACTTTAGGAAATAAAACATTTGAATGTTCTGAGGAACATTCTACTGAGCCATGACAGTAGAACTATGCCTTGCAAGGAAATATGACTCAAGAGGCCTTAAAGTGTCATACTCTAACTATAAAATCACAAATAACTACAAAGAGAAAGAAAAAGAAAACAGTGAGGTTTCAGAGGGAACTCCCTGATAAGCTTAGATATTAAATATGAAAGAACATGGTCCCCACCCTCAAGGACATTACAGTCTGGTGAAGAGAAAAAACCTTTAACTTAATAATTCAAACCCAAAGGGGAAAGTACTGAGAGCCCTGGGAGAGGGACAAGCCATGGTTACTGGGAGTGGGAAATGACAGCAGCCATTTCCAACCGAGGGAACAGTATCTTGTCCTGGTCACTATTTGTTTCATACAGATTAGATTGGGTTCTTTACCACATTTGTCTTTTATTCTCTCATGTTTTGGGGCACATAATAAGTTCTCAGTAAATACTCTATTGCCTGAGTAGCTGATTCATCATCACACTGGAGATTGCTAGTATTAGTAGAGCTTTAAGTAATCACCATTTATTTAGTGCCTGCTAATGAAAGGCACCTGTAGACATTACCTCATTTCATCCTTACACTATGTCTAGGGTTAGTTGTATTCTTTCCATTTTATAGAGAGAACAGAACCATCCTTTGGAAGTCATTCAAAGCCAGCTACAGAAGTCTTTCCATTCCACTCTGCTTTTTGGCAAATACTGCAGAATAGTAAGTCCAATTCCTCATTTTACCTACAGCCAGGAAAAGAGAGTTCTCCAGACTGGCTGATTCAAGTGAGTCTTCAATCCACAGAGGCAGAGAGGGAGGCCCCAACACTGGAATTTCCACTGCCTCCTCTGAGGAAAAGAGGCATTATTGATATACTAGTTTGGGGCACCTGGGTGGCTCAGTGAGTTAAGCATCTGATTCTTGATTTCAGCTCAGGTCATGATCTCAGGGTTGTGGAATTCAGCCCTGTGTTGGCTTCATGCTCAGTGCACTGTCTGCTTGACCATCTCCCTCTGCTTCTCCTCCCACTCATGCTCCCTCTCTCTTTCTCAAATAAATAAAAAAAAATTTTTTAAGAAAAGAGAGATACTAGTTTGAAAGGTCAGTCTATAGTCGGTGAAACTGAGGCAAGCCTGACTCCAGCCAGACTTCTGGTTTATTGGGCTCTCAACCAGCCCACCTAAACAGACCATTACTGTGCCCTCATGTGTTGTCTCTACCATTTTTGTCATTAGTTCTCATCCATCCTCTGGGACTGTTTTTTCGCATTAGACTTTTAAGTCCTTGAGATTGGCAACTCTAACAGAATAAGTGCTCGATACGTGTTTGTTGAATACGAATCTAGCTGTTTTGAAAAGATGCAAGACACTTTTTTTTAACCAGTACTTTGAAAATATTCTTCTGAATCCTATAAGAAATGTATTAGGACCTCCCTATTTGCTCTAACCCCAGCTTGGAAGAAACTAGAATCTATTCCTTGCTTTGAGTTTTACATTAGTCTTCTAACCTAGCGTATTATCCTAAAGCTTTCCTGTCAACTTGGTATGAAATTCTTTCCATAAAGACAGAAAGCAGAAAAACCCCAAATAAAAAGATTAGAAAATCATCATATTGCTCTAGCAACTGATGAGTGGTTACACAAATGTGGTATAGCCAGACAACAGAATATTAGTTGGTCACGAAAAGGAATGGAGTACTGATTCATGCTACAACATGGGCGAACCTTAAAAACCTTATGCTGAGTAAAAGAAGTCTGACACAAAAGGCCACATATTTTATTATTCCTTTTATATGAACTGTCTAGAATTGGCAAATATAGAGAGATAGAAAGCAGATTAGGGGTTGCCTTGGGTGAGGGGTACAGGGTGGGTCACAACTAAAGAGTACTGAGTTTCTTTCAGGGATGATGAAAATGTTCTAAAATTTATTGTATTGATAAGTGCACAACTCTATGAATATATTAAAAACCATGGAATTGTATACTTAGAGTAAATTGTAATGTGTGTGCATTATATCTCAATAAAGCTGCTACTAAAAATCTAAACCTAAAAAAAAGTCATAGTCTTATTTTGTTTCCTTTGTTAGCTTTGTCCCTCAGGATGAGCCTTGACAGAAGAAGCTTGACAAAAAAGCGGGGGGGGGCTGCCCAATTCTTCAACCCCAACTTGGGGAACGAACTATTGCCTTTTTTTGCTCTGATTAGTACCACAAAGAATTGTCTGTCTTCACCTGGATAGATGGGTAGCAAGGCAGACTGCATCATTTAGGAGGTACTAGGACCCTTAATGAAAGACCAGATTACCACTAACCACTCAGAAGGGATTGAAAAGGGCCCCTGGTTAAACCCAAGACTGAACAGACGAGAGAGATGAAAAATTGGGAGATCAAATCTGCGATCCACAAGCCTTGAAAACACCCAAAGTTAATCTCACTGCTGTGGCATTCCTTGTTGCTTCTTTCTTTATTAAAGGAGACTTTCTTTCATGTGGTGTTGACTTAAAATACGACTAACAAAATAATTGCCACTTCTGTATTTAAATTTTTTTGTCCTAGACTACAAAAGACAGCTGAGTTTCCCCTCACATCATAAATCTTGAGCTTGTTATTGATGAATTCCTCCAGCTGTGTGTGTGTGTGTGTGTGTGTGTGTGTGTGTGTGTGAAAGAGAGAGTGCGGGCACACATGCGCATGTGTTTTAGACCACTCACATTTCAGTAACTCTGCCAACTTGCTGGAAGCACTCCGTTAGGTGGTCGTAGAGATCAGGTGCCAAAGGCTTCCCTGATACTTGTTGGACAGCAGCATTCAAGGCAAGGAGGGGTGAGGTGGTGGGATTCAAGCAACTTGAATAATAAAGCTTTGAGGCTGGGAGGGCGGCTCACAGAAGTGATGCATAATTCATCAGGCAAATTAATCAAGTCCTCTTTCCTATGCCCATTGCAATTACTGGGAACACGCAGAGTCATCAGCTTCTTGCCCTCCCTCCTCCCCTTTCCTAGCCCTAGCAGCTCCCCGGGAGGTGTGGACTTGAGTCCTGGCTGCTGAGGCCATGCATCTGGGCAGAGCAGGACATGGAAACGTGGGTCACTCTGCCTCTGCTGGGCCAGGTTTTCTCTGATGTCGTGAACCTGGGGGAAGCACACACAGGGGTTTGGTGTGCAGTAGAGCAGAGAGTGGGGACAATTAGTTTTCTTCATGCTTGGCTGAGCCTTAGTGTAGGGACGGACCGGCTTAGAGGGTGAGGCAGATCGCAGATAATAGAAGCTTCATTTCCAACTGACCCTCCAAGCGCTCTGCCAGGCCCAGGAGGAAGGAACAATGCAGACCACCTCCAGAAATGCCCGTGCTGAATGCGAAAGGCTCCAACGAAACAGGGAGGGAAAAACAAAAGCAATAGACAGGGCCTCGCCTTGAAATGGTTTCTATAGTCCCCACCACAAGAGAGAAGAAAAAGAAAAAGGATCCATTGAGGACAGAAAATAAAGTCTGGTAATGAAACATATTTCTCACACAAGCAAAAAGCAGACACACACACACATACACACATTCATACACATGGGCCATTGTGTGGCCAAGTTCTTTCTGGCCCAGAGATGTGTCTCTGAGAAGAAGGGGAAAAATTGCCTCAACTAGAGCCCTCATATGGCCTGCTAGCTGTGGTATAGGTGACCAAAAAGGACCCATGACATTTGTGACTTGAGATTAATGCCAGGCACCCATGGAAGAAAACAAAAACGTTTTCTGCACAGAGGAGAAAATGAAGCAAGCCTATCATGGGTGCTTTTAGTCTTCTCTTTATGTTCTCTGTTATCTGTTATAAACTGCCCCAGATCTTCTTAGCTGAAAATATTTTATTATGTATGTTTCATAGATTTGAGGTCTGCATTTAAGGTAAGGCACAGTAGGATGATTCATTGTCCATGTACTGTCAGTTGAGGTCACTTGATGATAGTCAGCTAGCACCTATGCTGGTCCAGAAAGCCCAAGATAGTTTTACTTACTGATCTCATGCCTAAGAAGGGACGGCTGGAAGGTTGAGCTTGGATGAGACTGTTGACCAGCATGCCCACTTTAGCCTCTCCAGTATGGCAGCTCAGAGCTGCTCCCAAAGACAATGTTCCTAGAGATAGGAAGTGGAAGTTGCCACTTTGTTTCTCAAGGCTTGGGTCTAGAAGCTGGCATAGCATCACTTCCACTGTTTTCTGTTGGTCAAAGCAGTTACAGAGCCTCCAGAGGAGGGGACATAGACCTCACCACTAAGTGGGAGGATACAGTCATCTGTAATCCACCATGTTTCCTCATGGTAGGAAAGCAGAAAGAGAAAAAAGGTTACAAATGGTTCCCAGCATGATAAGTGGCATTTAGGAACATTAAAAGAAGCAAAGGGAATAACCCTTACATTTATTGCCCAACAACACAGGTCACAAATTTCTGGAAGGGTAGACCTTGGGATAGTTCAGACAAGATATAGGATGTGTATAGCAAAGGAAAGACCCCCAAATAAACTTCCCAAATCTTCAATTTGACTGTTTTTCCTCTTTTTCTGAGCTTGCTTTGGACTTATGACTAGCTTCCCCTAATTTTGCACCTAAATGATCATTATTTTTCAATGGCTACAGATTCTAAAGCATTCATATCTTCAGTGAAAAAAATGAATGAACGAATCTGACTACACTTCTTGATTGCAGAAATTCACCTCAAACTTTTTCTTTGTATTCACCAAGAGCTGTGTGGTGCACGAAAAGTACACATGTTAGCTTTATTGTTTTTGTGCTTCTTTTTCTTCACTTAATTCTGACTCCTCCATCTGAAGTTATTAGAAAGAAATTTCACCACAGGGTAGTTTGTGCTCTGTAGCCTTGTTTTGCCCATCCATTCTTTGTGGATGATTTCCTTCCACTTCACAGAATGGTGCTATGGTCTGAATGTTTTTGTCCACTCACAGTTCACAGATTGAAATTCTAACACACACACACATGCACACACACCACCACCACCACCACCAACAGAGTGATATTAGGAAGTGGGGCTTTGGGGAAGTGATTATTATAGAGCCCTTGTGAATGGGATAAGTGCCCTTATACAAGAGACCCCAGAAAGCCCCCTTGCCCCTTCCACTATGTGAGGACACAGCAAGACGTTGCCTGTCTCTGAATGAGAAAGCAGACTCTCACCAGACGCCAGAAGTGCCAACACTTTGATCTTGGACTTCCCAGCCTCCTGAATTGGGAGAAATTAATTTCTATTGTTTATCAGTCACCCAGTCTGCGGCATTTTGTTATAGGAGCCCAAACTGACTAATACAAATGGTTTTCTCTTCTTTCTGTAAGTTTTACACTTCAAGAAAAGAGTTCAATATCCCGTTTATAAACTTGGTTTCATGGGAACCGTGGGGGTTTCTAGGCCCCATTCAGTTGTAGGAGGCTGGGCAGGGACTCTGACGACACAGTCACAAGGAGAATGACTAGCAGTAGAACTGGGAAATTCACCTCTTTTGTTAGTGCTTTGCATCTATCAAATGCCAATTCAGACTTCCATCAACAAGCATATTTAAAAGGATATGTGTTAGGGAAATTTGTTATCCATGCAATTTCAATGAGAGCCAATTCTATTAACTCCTCCAAAGCCCATGCATTATGGCTGGGCTTTCAGGAACGAGCCTTGAATAAACTTTTCAGTGATTTCACAACACTTCCATTATGGCTGTTGCATTATGAAGCAGATGAACATTTTCTTGAACAATTAGACGGGGTTGTGTAGAATAAAGAGTGAGGTTTGCCTGAGATCACGGAAACCTATCTGCTTAGGTGACTCATTTTCTTCCAACAAGGCAGCCTATAATAAGCTTTTCTTCTGGAGCCTTGTCTTGCTTCCCATTTCAATTAGTGACAATGACTGGAGAATGGGAAGAATGTCTTCTTCATGTCCTTGTGCTGCAAACAAGGCTGGCCAATGAAGAACAATGAGGGAGGGAAGGGGAAGCAGGGCGGGGGCAGTGGCGCAGCTGCAAGAGAAACCAGTTTGCTCTCCTAGAGAGAAGCCAGCATGCAGGGGTGAGGCCTGGGGGAATCAGGTGGCAGAGCTAAGTTGGGGAAGAAAGACTTTAGCTTGGCTGTAATTCAGCAGGGAACAGGTTGGGCAGAGAGGCAGGCACAGCAGGACACAATATCACGTCATGACTGAGGCAGGTCTGATCCTCAGGTGTTAGAGCCCCAGAAATGTTGGGCATCTTGAACTGTCTGTCACTTTCTACAAATCATTCATATATGTATATATCTTGACACAGTTTTGTCTTGTTGCTGTTTTGTATACAGTTTCACCATTTTCTGTCCACAGGCATGTCAATTGATCGATCATTCTTTTGGAGGCAATATAAAGAAGAGAGAAGTCCAGTATCACAAACTCAATCACTCACTTATTCATTTTCTCACTGAGTGAGCGCTTGCTCAGCATTTACTGCATACACCGATTTCCAGGCATCTCAACCACTTGGCCATGCACTAGGGAGGCAAGATTTTTTTTCCTTTTTGTGTCTGCTTTCTCCTCCGTCACATTTCTCTTGTCCCCTATTTCTGCATACAGTTCACCTTGGCAAACATTAAAGTTTGCCTCTCCATTCCAGACCGTTTTAGGCACCTGCAATGCCACAGTGACCAGAACACAACCCTGTGTCGGTTTCCTAGGGCCACTGTAACAAAGTGTCACAAACTAGGTGCCTTAAAAATGGAAATTTATTGTCTCACAAGTCTGGAGGCTGAGAAGCCTGAAATCCAGGTGCCAGCGGTGCCATACTTTCTTCAAAGGTTTTAGGCAAGGAAGCCAAAGATCCTTCCTTGCCTCGTCCTAGTTTCTGTGGTTTACCAGCAATCCTTAATGTTCTTGACTTCTAGATGCATCCCCCAAATGTCTGCCTCTGTCATCACAGGGCATTCTCCCTGTGTCTCTTCAAATCATCATTTCCTCTGTGTGTGTCTATGTGTCTTTTCTCTTCTTCTTTCTAAGGATTCCTCTGTGTGTGTCTATGTGTCTTTTCTCTTCTTCTTTCTGGTATTGGCGTAAAGGCCTGCCCTACTCTAGTACAGCTTCATTGTAACTATTTACATCTGCAATGATCCTAATTCCAAATAAGGTCATGTTCTGAGGTCCCAGGAAGACATGGAATTGGGGGTGAGGGGACACTATTCTACCCCATACGCTACTCTTCTGGAGCTCAGAGTGTGGCGGAGAAGAAACACGATAAAAAGTAATTGCAGCCTCTGCACAAAGCCCAAAGGGGGACACAAATAAGTGAGATATCAGCTCGGAAATTGGTCTGGAAGTCGATATGAAGGTAAAGAAAACAGAGGCAGAGATGGCCAGAAGCTGGTTCCCAACCAGCTGCCCGTCACCCCTGCAGATCTTCAGAGAGCAACACAAAAGACACAATTATCGGGTTGGTTGATTTGTTTTTGTGAAAGCCAAACCCATAAGCTGGATCAAACTCCTGATGACCCATCATGCTGCCTTTGTGCCTCCACCCAAACCAGCCAGTGTGCTCCTTCCCCCCAGTGCGCTCCTGGAACTTGGCCCTCCACAGTGGACCCCTCGCAACAAGAGGAAACAAAGCAGACAACAGGCAAGAGAGAGAGTTTCTCATCAAGTCTCATTCACTGCAGAGCTTCACAAAAAGGCAAACCAAATCCAACACAACACACAAAAACTTGGAGTGCTAGCCTCTTCCTAATCCCCAGCCTTCAGCATCATGTGCCCTTGGCCCCAGCTTCTCCCAGTGCTCCTCTTTCTCCTCTGAGGTGCAAAGTAGGTGGCAACAGCCACAGGGTTTCCCTAAACATCAACAAGAGAGATCAAGTAAAGGAGCTGTTTGAGTTGAGTTCTTCTATAAAATGAGAAGAGGATGGAGAGTCAGGCTGGGAGAACCTAATGTGCAAAGTCAGAGTTGTAGCGTCACTGCTACCAGGACCACCATCATGCCCAAAAGCACATGCATTCCTTTTTTTTTTAATTTTTTTTATTTATTTATGATAGTCATCAGAGAGAGAGAGAGGCAGAGACATAGGCAGAGGGAGAAGCAGGCCCCATGCACCGGGAGCCCGACGTGGGATTCGATTCCGGGTCTCCAGGATCGCGCTCTGGGCCAAAGGCAGGCACTAAACCACTGCGCCACCCAGGGATCCCAGCATATACATTCCTATAGCATAATTTTGGTTAGGAAAGGCTTCTCAGGTGGAAAAGTGCTTTTGGATCTGACTCAAGCCACTCCACTGTCTCCAGTACCCCGTGCCACACAGATAGAAGCCTGGGCTACTTTAAAAGTCCTTTCAGCAAGGATGGCTTATAACTGACTTGGGAACTATTCTGATATAGCCAAAATTACAAAATGTTTTTATAAAGCTAGATCCTATATTAGAACCTGAACCTAAATGTTTATCAGTCTTAGAATTATCCAGAGTGATATAAGCATGACAAAATATTGTTTAGTATTGGTGATCAGGATTCACCCAATTAGGTTGTATGCACAGTGTTCAATAAAGTGCCAAATGTGGCAGGTTAGATGCTCAGGCAGTGGCTGCACTCATTGTAGGACCTAAGATGTGTCTGTTCCCACTCTCTTCCATTCTGGGGATATGGCCTAAATCGTGTAAGATATAAATATATCACATCAAGGATATATTTGTTGCTGGTTGAGAAAAAAGAGAGAAGCTACAAGGTCTAACCTGGAAGTACATCTCTGATATACTGCTATCTAAGGGAGAGTCTGACTTGATCTCACCTTAGGCCATATTACAAAAGGTCTTCCTTCCTATACCTCGCACTGTAGGAAAGGTGGAACAAGTCAACACCACTTAGAAAAAATATATAATTTTTATTCTGCCCTTGTGCATGGGGTAAAGAAGACTGGAACATCTCAGTTAACACCACTCTATGTCACATACCAGCATCTTAGCCACATAAGAGATGTCCATCCTTCTAGTCACACTCATCCAGGACATAATGAATAACTGAGCTATTTTATGGATTTCTCAGACTCTTCTGTGATAAAGTGGTATCTGCTCCTCAATTCTAGAAACCCAGCTCTCTTCACTTCCCATAGCTATCCTCACCCTGTGTCAGTGATACTGATTTTTCCTGATACAGATGTTCTGTCCAGATCCAAATATTACTGCCTCAAATTCACAGAGGGGGTTTGCTGTCTCTCCAAGATGAGGTATTATGTACCCCACCTCAATGCAGACCCCATTGTCCCTTACTCTGCCTAAGGGGTAGCCATCACCTCCTCGTAATCACCATCCATTCCTACCCCCTTGCTAGGGGAATGTGGGAGCCCCTTGGGTTCTTTAGGAGATCTGCCCATTGTCCTGTGTACTCTGTGTGAATTTTCTGGAATTAGAACTGAGTGGGATTCCCCCACCAAGTGGGGGATAAGCTGAGTGCTAACATAGTACTGAGACAGACTGACCCTAATCTCCAAGATCATTCCATAACTTGACAGGGTCTCCAAATGTGTTGAGCTCTCTCATCTAAAGGGAGGCCCATTATCTGGCCAGCATGTCCTGGAACCACATATGAGGTCTCAGGGAGTTTTGGTCTCACTACTTCTTATGCCAAGATGCCTCAGGAGCCCATCTGTAATAGGCCTTTGGAGAATACTCTTCAATTTAGCAATCTGAGTTGAGATTACACTATCTACTTGTCTGCAGCAAAACAGAAAACAGGGGCCAACAGGCAGCCTGGCTCCGATCTCAATTAGGAGTGAGGAGAGAGGGATATAATTCCTACTTGCAGACCCACACATTGCCTCCATTGGATTATAGATTTCCTTGGGATGATAGAAAATAACTACAGACTGTTTGATTTCACTAATTAAAACTCTTTCCATAATAACCAAGTTCCCAAGTCTCTCCTTTGGATGAATCTGCTAGGAGATGAATTTTTCTCTGGCTATCTATGCAGTAATAGATACTTCTTCATCTCCTGATAGGATGCACTTAGGATTCATGACAAAAGTGGTTTGTCACCATAAAACCTGAGGTTTTGACTTTCAGGTTGTAAACACAGTAAGCTGATGCATACTAGTTGTTGTCCTTCATCAGTCTGAGTTTTCAATCCCTCCCTGATCTTCCTCCTCCCTCTGTTCCTGTCTCTTGTGCTTGTCTTTGAAAGTAGGTTTCTACTGCACACACATTGACTAGGGTTATCCTAATACCTCTGAATGTTCCTTGGTCCACAGGGACAGACCCACATTTATTTATAATTTGTTCTGCTTCCCCTATGCTTGAAATCACCATGCACCACAGGGTGATATTTCCAGGACAATAATACCTAAACCTCCACCCACACCTATCCTGTGATGATGCAGACTTGGATGTAACATGCATGACAGTTAACTCCTTTTCTCAGGCAGAAGCAACCGAAGTTCTTATGTTGGGTGGGAGTTGAGGGGAACAGGTAGAAAGGAAGCACTAGTCATTTCAGACTCATCCTCTTCCACAGATGTCCAGTTCTGCACAGTGCACTATCTACCATTTTTGTGCAATACTGACTCACTGGAAAATACTGTTTTTTATTAAACACTCAGTATTGTGACCCCTGTGTTTTATAGGATTGAAAAATTGGGCCCCTGCTTACCGAGTTATGGCGGAGTTTTTCCATAACAATTTTATAGCCTATGGCTCTGCAATGCAGATATCCTGCTCTAGAAATTCATCACCACTGGGCACATTTTGCAGAACTCATGATTTTCCCTCCACAGATCCCAGCCTTTTGAAATCTTCCCACTAAACCTCCTTCTCACAAGCCTCAACCCCACCCTGGAATTGGGACCACAGATGTAGAGTTACTTGTTTTATGACTATTATGGAAGAATTTCTGGAAGTGGTGAAGGGTGTTGTCCAACCCCCTTCTCAGGCCAATCCCCAGGCTCCTAAGTTTCCAGAATGTCACTCCCTCTCTGCAGCTAAGGCTCTGCTGATAAAGAATGTGGAATTCATTGTCCACTAGACCTTCCATCTAATGCTGCCCTGCAGCATGCAATTTATTGCTGATAAGTGAGGAGCTGTTATCAGTCCACACTCAAAATGCCCACTCCATACTTACTTCTTAAATGTATTCTTGATAGCCCACTTCAGTTCTAGGAAGTGCAGATGTGAATGGGGATATGAATGAGGAGGTAGCGGGCCTCACTGTCAGAAAGAATGAAAGAGGTTTCTACTGTCTGTGGTTCTGGCACAGCCTTCCACCCTCATCCACCCACCAACCTTCCAAACCAGCTCTTTTGTGATAAGAAAGGCTACTGGGGTCAGCCAAGGGTAGGAGGGATTGAATGGCCATTCCATTCATGTTGGCAAGCTGATCGCCACTCACCCAACAGCTCAGGGCCTGGGCCCAGCTTTTCTCTTTCAGTGCCCAGGGCTGCCTTCACCATCTGCCCTCTGGTGGGAGATCCTCCCTCTGAGCTGAAAACCTCCAGTTAAATCAGTGAGAAGCTTGACAAATCACTCATTCTACATATCGAACCCCCAAACTCTCCCTAGTTCTCCAGGACAAGTAAGGCTGAGGTCTTAGTCTGGAGATATTTGCACAGCAGAACAATCAAAGAAGAACCAAGTCACCAGCACCATAAGTGGTTCTCATGCCCCCTAAAGTCCTTCCAACACAACATGTCATATGGAGACACTAGTGCTTCACAGGGATTCCTAATCTCAACCACTGACTCCACACTCACACCACTCACCCTTCCCTCTACACTCTGCCCTAGACACATTCTGTCTTTCCTAACCTGGAAGCCTTGCACTTGCTGGTCCCGCTGCCAGGAATAATTTTTTCTCTAGTCACCTATTGCTGGTCTCTTGTCCTTCCAGTCTCAGCTTCTCAGAGAATCCCTTTGTGATCTCTCTACCTATAATACCTTCTCATCCCCACTTGCTTCCAATTTCTTCACTCTGGTCGTTTTCACCTATACACCTGCAGGTAGTTAATGTACCTAGGTATTTGATAAGCTGGCCTCGGTCTGAGGCCCCTGCCCTATTCCTCATCTGTGCTATTCACTATGATCTTCAGACCCTCAAACACTGCCGGTAACATATGTAGTGGTACTTGGTAAATGGTTATCAGATGAATGCTGAAAGAAGAAATGAAGCTTTGGGGATTGTCGCTTTAACCCTGATGTCCTGAAAACCTACCAGACTGTGTCCAGGGTAAGTGTCTCATTAGGAATTCTGCTCAGTATCACACATGGTCTTGGAATCTGAGGACACTGGTCTTTCTTTAGCTCCAGAAAGATGTTCTAGCCTGATTTATTTGTGTGATCCACCACCACCACCACCCTGGATTCTTTCTTCTCTGCTCTCTCCTAGAATTCCTACTGGACAGATGTTGGAACTTGTAAATCTACCCTTCATGTTTCTTAATTTTCCTTCATATTTCCTGGCTCTTCATCCTCATGCACTGCTCCAGTTATCAAATTGCAAATTTTCCCTTCAGCTATGGCCATTCTGCTATTCAGTGCCCCCCCCTTTTTTTAAGATGTATTTATTTATCTTGGAGAGAGAGAGACTGAGAGTGTGTGATAGTGGGGGATGGGGCAGAGAGAGATGGAAACATCTCACTGCAGAGCATGGGAGCCTGATGTAAGACTTGATCGCACTACCCTGCGGTCAGGACCTGAGCCAAAACCAAGAGTCAGACACTCAACCCACTGAGCCACCCAAGCATTTCTATTCAGCATATTTATGGAGAATTTCATTTCAATAGTCATGTTTTTCATTTCAGGAATTTCTGATTCTTTTACATAAAAATTGTTCTTCTTCACAGCACTTGTTATCAATGCATTTATTTAGTTATTTATTATCTCTTTTTCCTCCCGCTAGATTTTTAATTCTAAAAGAGTAGGAATTATTTTGTTCATTGCTGTATTCTTAGTACGTAGTACCTGGCCCATAAGAGTACTCAAAAAGTATTTGTTGAATAAACTGAAGGAATTAATGTGATATCTTTTAGTATCTATCTAATGGCAATAATTACATACTTTAAAACATACCTTATTGTTTCTACCACTACATGTTCCTTGGATATTCTATTATCCACTGATTTTTTTTTATTTATGATAGTCACAGAGAGAGAGAGAGAGGCAGAGACACAGGCAGAGGGAGAAGCAGGCTCCATGCACCGGGAGCCCAACGTGGGATTCGATCCCGGGTCTCCAGGATCGCGCCCTGGGCCAAAGGCAGGCGCCAAACCGCTGCGTCACCCAGGGATCCCTATCCACTGATTTTTAGTTTTGTGTGTGCATGTGTGCGTGCCTGTGTGGTATTGCTTTTGTCAAAATTTGCTAATTCTTGAAATCACTAATTTGATGATTCTTGTCTTTCTATTTGCAGAATGTCTCAGCCTGTCTGTGGGTCTTGCATTCTGCTTATAGAGGTTGGGAATGCTGCGGATGTTCTATATGAAATAGCAACAAACTGCTTTTCTTCCTGAGTGTGTCTGGCCACGTCAGGTACCTCCATGGCCCTCAGGCTCGAACTCCTCCCTGGGCACTGGATCCTTCTATCCACTGCATGACACAGGAAAGGTGGGAGGTTGAAGGAGGTGCCAAGCATCCTAACAGCAACCAGGCAGTTGTCTCAGGTCTCCTGTCCGTACTTGTATCTGCTTCCTCTGAGCTTCTTCAAGCCTCCCACCACCTCCGATCATTTCCAGAGTGTGTTTTATGTTGTGATTTACCCATCAAGTTCCATCTGCTTTCAGACTTTCAACAACTCTTTACAATTTCTGGTCAATTAACATCCTTTCTTGAAGACTGTAATGGGTCTTCAAAATATTTTTTCCTGTCATTTCTAGGGCTTTAGGGTGAGAAAAGTAGGCCAATACATGTGTTTAGTATGCCAGTCTCTTCTCTCCATGTTAAGGATGCAGCAAATGAAGCTCTGAGAGGCTAAGTAACCTTTCAGGTTACACATCTAGGAAGTGTGGTGGTGGTGGTTTGTATCATGCAAATGAATATCTGTTGGGATAATGATAGTAACAGGGAAGGAGCACAAGTCCTTGTTTTATGTTTTCACTCCAGAGGTCTTCCTCTCTGGATTTTCAGTCCAAATAAAATTAGATCTGGCTCTCACAGTTATCACAAGGAGGTTCAAGCCTATTTCTTTTATGGAATACTTACTTAACCTATTTCCTTAAAAATAGTGTCTCTTAAGAGCATCATTTTTTGATCTAAGGATCAGCTTTGCACACAATGGGTGCTACATTATGAAGCAGCCATAGTCCACACTGTTTAATTCAAAGATAACTGACTTTGGAATTAAATATACCCATGTCTTACCAGATATCTGATTGGGGGTTTTGTAAAATGAGGATTTTAACTGCAGTTTTCAGTTACAAGCTGTATGTGTTGGGTTGTCATTAATTAGTAGTTACTATAAGCATTAACAGGATGGTCTCTCAATAAACCAATACATATACCTTTAGTTAGAGCAAGATTTCTGACCACCTTGGATTTTATTTTGGAACTTTGATCCAAGAGACCTTTTTGCTTTCTGCATTTTCCTGCAAAACTCCTCCTTCAATTAACATTGCCATTTGATTCATCTTGTTTCTACTATTCTCAAAACTTTTATCTCTTGCCCCTTGGAAGCTGAGAACTCTAACCATGCAAGCCAGAGGACAGTTGGTTTCCAAAATCAGCTAGCAAACATTAGTTAATTGTTGCTGATTCTAAGAAAGTAGGAAAAAAAATCACTTTACCCCAACAAAACCCACCCTGATAATCAAGGCTTGTCTACATTCCACACAGCAATGCATTAGGAGGAACTGAATACATGGAAGCTGCTGAAGAAAGGGAAGCTATGGAAAATGTTTTCATGAGAAGTAATGGCAAAACTTATGGGGGATATTGAGAATGTGAGTCCTTGAACTGAGATTGATTGGGAAAAAAATTATGAAAAGATTGTCTGCCTGAATAATAGAGTAACTAGCGACCTTGAACACAGAAAGAGTGTAGAATGGGAGTGAAACAATGACATCTTTTTAGAACAGAGAATAATACTCATAAGAGGCAATTTTTAAATGAAAGACAGGATGTTCTATTATAGAAATATTGGGGGCCTGAACCACCTTGTAATTCATAGAGAGGGGAACACCAGTGGCCTTGCCTAGAAGCCCACGGCTAAGAGAAGGGAGAACAGCTTGAAATAAGATTATTAATTTCCTTGGAATGAGGCCAGTATGACATCCTCTTGCAAAGCTTGGCCAGATTCTTACAAGATCAGTTTGAACAATGAAATCTAATGAATATGCAAAAACAAAAACCAAAGCACATCTGGTTATACCAAAAAGATGTTGAGTTGTTTGCTCTTTAAAACAAAAACACCTTGTTATCCTGACTACCATAGACTTTGTAATATTTTCCCTGATTAATAAAGACATTTTCAGGCAAAAGCAATTAAGCACATATTATTGTAAGGCTTAGAAGGTAAAAAAGTAAGCATTCAGTGATATCAGGAAAAAAGGATGATTATAAATACAGTTTGGGAACTATAGTAGACTTTCTTGTTTCTATCTACCAGCATCCTTCCCCCTCCTGCAGGGTACTCTGTCCTTCTTCCGGGTAAAATACCTCTCCCTTGAGGGGACTGTTTCTGCCCCTTTTCATAGGAGCTGGTGAGATTTCAGACAGACTGCATGCAGATGTTTCCTACCTCCTCTCTTTTCTGGGTTGAGGTGATGGGACTTCGTCTTTCTCCACTGGTCACAGCTTTAAGGGAGTGACTTAGAACTGCTAGTGGAAAATTTAATTTTTGTTGCCATTGCTGTTGAAAAATCTTATTGGCAGTTTTGCCTAATGAGCTAAAAGGGAAAAGAGGCAATGAATCCACACTTGAGTATTCATGTATGAATGATATGAAATTCAGAGGGGGTGATGAAGACCCATAATAAATAGGATTTAAAAAATAAACCAGCTTGGCAAAGCAGAAGAAAAAAATACTACTGACAAAGTAAAATTAAAGGCATTGTTCATTGAAAAGAAGGGACTCTGGTTGTGCATCAAAAGAGAGACTATAATTCTCATCTTCCAATATGTGAAGAATTTGTTGTGGATAAGGCACTAGCCTTATTCCAGACGACTTTTAGGAGTAAACTTGATACTGTATATATTTGCTGTCAGTGATCTTATCTATAGCCACAGCTTTAGCAACCACTGCGGTGGCTGTTCTGGCAATCTAGAGCTGTGTAACAAACTACCTCAAATGCAGTAGCTTAAGACAATAACTTTTTAATAATTTTGGGAGTGATGAATTCAGGCAGGACTCTGCAGGTTGTTCTCTGCTGTCCATGGTGTCAACCGCTGCCTGTCTCTTAAGGCCTAGACTATAAAGTGGCACACTTGTATATATTTACAGCGTATAAGATGATGTTTTGATATGTGCATACACTATCACTACAAGCAAGCTAATTAACGTATCTATAACCTCACATAGTTATCTTTTTTGTTTGTGTGTGTATGTGTGTGTGTGTGATGAGAATAAGATCTATTACTTTGGCAGATTTCAAATATACAATACAGTATTACTAATGATAGTCACCATGTCATACATTAGATCTCCAGAATTTATTCATCTTTCATAACTGAAACTTTATACCCTTTGATCAAAATCTCCCCATTTCTTCCTCCCCACAGTCCTTGGCAACTACCACTCTATTCTCTACTCCTGTGAGTTTGGCTTTTTTAGATTTTACATATATGTGAGATCTTACAGTATTTGCCTTTCTGTGTCTGGCTTATTTCACTTACCATAATGTCATCCAGTTTCATCTATGTTGTCACAAATGACAGGCTTTCTTTTTTTAAGACTGATTAATAATCCATTGTATATATACAATTTATCCATTCATCTGTTGATGGACATTTAAGTTGATTCCATGCCTTGACTATTGCGAACAATGCTACAATGAATATTGGAGTACAGATATCTCTTCAAGATACTGATTTCATTTCCTTTGGCTACATACCCACAAGTAAGATTGCTGGATCATATGGTAGTTCTATTTTTAATTTTTCTGAGGAACCTCCATACTATTTTTCAGAGTGGCTATACTGTCCATTATGTTTTTAATTTGTCACAGTATTTACCTTTTTATAAGTTAAATTTTGTTCCTTTTCCAACTGCTTGGACATTCTTTATGAGTTTTTATTTCATACTCAAATTTTCAGGCTTGTCTTTGATCTCTTTAGATAAAATACATTCGGCTATTCTATCCTCTGTCTCTAAAAATTCCAGTATCTGAAGTCTTTGAGAGCCTATTTCTGGTGTCTCGTATTTCTACTTGTTGTCATTCGAGTTGCCTTGTTTCCTTGTGTATTTAGTTATTTTCTCTGCAAGTTGCTTTGAAGGTGAATAAAGTAATAATTGTGCATTATTTTAATCATTATTTAGATTAAATATTTTGTTAGAATTTTGTCTACCCATTTCGCTTATGATTTATACCTATATATTGTGTTCATATGTAAAATGAACCTACAGTTTTATTTTATGCTGTCACTCATGAGCATGGTATGTAGTTAACCTTCCTAATTTCCTGTCTTCACTTCTATTTTAGCCTTATTTTCTTTTTTAATTAAATATTTTATTTCTTTATTCATGAGAGACACACAGAGGGAGAGGCAGAGAACATAGGCAGAGAGAGAAGCAGGCTCCATGCAGGGAGCTCGATGTGGGACTCAATCCTGGGACTTGATCCTGGGACTCCAAGATCATGCCCTGGGTCAAAGGCAGATGCTCAATTGCTGAGCCACCCAGGCATCCACATTTTAGCCTTATTTTCCTCACTTTTTCTGTGGGATTTTTTTTTTTCTCACCAAAAGGATTTATGTTTGCATTTCTTTTCAGGCATCTAGGGTCATTACCCACTCAGGGTCACTTTAAAATCAATCCTCAGCTTGAGATATTTTGGTCTGCCTAGATGGTTTGAATTTAGGCAAAAAAATTTTATTACAAATTATCATGCATATATTTCTCCTTCACTTCTTGCTAGTTCACTGGTGCCTTTAAAATGTATTCTGATATTTCATCTATCATTATAAATTGTTTCATTGAGAGAGTGGGTCAAGAAATCTAGTCTGCCATGTTCCCAAGAAAATAAAAAGTCTACTCTCATACATTGAAGGGAGGATGACAAATTAGTACAAGCACATCAAGAAGGGAAATCTGGTAAAAATCTCTCAAAATTAGAAGTGCACCTACTGTTTGATTACCAATTCCACATTGGAAAATGTTTTTACAGATATATTCATCCAAGTGCACAAATATTCATCTCAAAATATACTTAAGCACTGTGTAAGCTAACAAAACTATGAAAAAAATCACCACTAATAAAAGATTGTTGAAGCAAATCATTGCACTTCCAGATGTTGGAGTATTAGGGGGCCATTTAAAAATGAGGTCATTCTACACATTCTGACATGTTTCGCTTACTGAGATACATCATTGGGTGAGAGCAGAAAGCTGCAAAACAGTGTAATTAGGAAATTACAGATTGTGTAAGACTGAGTAACTGGCCTATGGAGTGGAAAGCAGACTTGCTTTTCAATGTTTATCCTCTTAGACCTCTGGAATTTTAAACCATCTTCATGTATTATATCTCTAAAAATACTTTTATAAAAAGAAAATATAAAGTTTCTTTCTATTTCTATAATACTATTTTTTTCTCAAATCAGGAATGGGCATTGATTTCCTAAAATTGCTTTTCAAACATCTTTGTGATTTTATATTTCCCCTTTAATTCATTAATCAATACTGAATTAATTAATATCATGGATTATATTATAAAATTGTTAAATATTGAACTATTCTTGTATTTCCTGAATAAAGCTATTTGGTAATACTGAATTGTTATTTTAACACACTGCCAAAATTTTAATCTAGTCCTTCTTTATGTATAATTTCTATACGTATATTCAAAAATGAAATTAATCTATAGTTTATTGTTGCCAGTACATTCTTATATTTTAGAATTTGGGTTATCTCCAAGAGAATAGATTGAGAACACTTTTAATTTTTTCCTGCAATACAAAATTTAAGCAATATAGAAATTGTCTGGATTTTGAAGTTTTAATCAAATCCAGCTAATAATAAATCTAGCATGAGTATATATAGAGGTACATCTTTTATTCCTTCTACCATTTGTGTTCTTTCAGAGTATTTTATGTTTTCTTGGGTAAATTTTATCATTTACATTTTTTTACAATTTTACATTTTTCTTATAAAGGGTTTGCATTATCTAATATGATATTCTGTGTTTTATGTGTCATTTATTTATAAAATGAACAAATGTTAAGCACATATACAATATGTGTGTCTGTATGTATACATCAATGTAAGTGACATCTAGATCATGATAAAGAATATTTCTAGGGTGCCTGGGTGGCTTAGTCAGCTAAGTGTCTGCCTTCGGCTCAGGTCAAGATCCTGAGGGAAGGTCTTGGGATCAAGACCCACACCCGGCTCCCTGCTCAGTGGAGAGCCTGATTCTCCCTCTCCCTCTGCTGCTCCCACTGCTTGTGTGCACTCGCTCGTGCGCTCTCTCTCTCTCTCAAATAAATAAATAAAATCTTTTTTTAAAAAGAATGTTTCTGGGGTCCCTGGGTAGCTC
Source organism: Nyctereutes procyonoides (assembly GCF_905146905.1). Lineage (NCBI taxonomy): Eukaryota > Metazoa > Chordata > Mammalia > Carnivora > Canidae > Nyctereutes > Nyctereutes procyonoides. The sequence continues at coordinate 34,592,940 of NW_026575042.1, forward strand.
AGCAGTTTAGCCTGCCTTCGGCCCAGGGTGTGATCCCAGGGGATCGAGTACCACATCAGGCTCCCTGCATGGAGCCTGCTTCTCCCTCTGCCTGTGTCTCTGCCTCTCTCTCTCTCTCTCTCTCTCTCTCTCTCTTTCTCTCTCATAAATAAATAAAAATATTTTTTTTAAAAAAAGAATGTTTCTATCATTCCAATAAGTCAATAGCCTTGCCAATCAATAACCACCCATCTCCTGGAGTATAATCAAATTTTTGTAATTCTATCATCTTAAATACTTTGTGAAGATTTTGCTATCATTATGAATGGTAGGAAAAGGCAAACATTCAGACAGGCTTCCATTTGGGATTCCAGGCCCTGAAGTAGACTACAAGTCCACAGCCCATGCCTCAGTCAAGGCCACTGGTTATGGAGATTCACCTGTAAAAAAGCCCAAACTTCCCCTGGCTGCCATCTACCCCAAGGGAAGCCAGAGGCTTTATAGTGGCCAACTGCCTCATGTTTAGGTTTTAACACAAATCCCGAGGTCCTTCCCTCTGTCCCCTTCTTGAAGTTTCTTCTGGCTTTTTCTGGAGGCATCTAAAATATGCCTGGATCTTATTAAAAGCCTTATCACCAGTAGAAAATATCAATCCTGATACAGAGTAAAATGGTTTCCAGGAATTTCATTGTTCTGTCCAGTTTGTTTTGTTTGGTTTTGCCATTATTACTGTAATGTTTAAAGTAACTTATAACCTTACTCTTTCTTTTTTTGGACCTATTGTCAAAGTTAAAATGACTATAAGAAAAATCCTCCCTTTGACTTAGCGAGATTAATGCCAAGCCAACCCAGAGATTAAAGGTTTCATGCTGCCAATCTAAGTATGTGTATGTGTGTATGTGTTGGGGGTGTGAGGAGAAAGAGTAGTGCTGACAATTTTCTTAACTACCCTTTCCAAATAACATCCTTGTCCCTTTTGTTCTGAACTTTCAGGTTTTCTGGAACTCAACTGGGTAAATCCATCAACTTCCTTCCTTCTTGTTGGTGTGGATTAATGGAGTTTGTAAGCATTAAGATTGATTTTTCTATTAGTTTTGTTCAATTTGTTTCCTATTTTTCAGAACTTCTTCAAAGTCTTTAATCTATGTATGTTACCCTACACAATTTCCCAAAGCTTTCACAGATGTTTTTGTTTGGTTGGTTTTGGGGGTTTTGTTGTGCTTTTAATTTTGCATTTTAATATACTTTTAAGATTTTGATAGGGAAGAGAGGTAACTATGTTGATTCAATTCACTGACTTGAACCTGGAAGTTTGACATGAATGTATTTCAAAAACTAATCTAATAGGGTGCCAAAAACCAAATGCTCCATTAGGAGCAATTAGTTTGATATATTCAGACCTTTCCAGAAAATGTGTGGCTCTTGGTCCTTTTGAACTGAAGGAAAAGGATCAAATTGAAACTCATCTGATCAAAGCAATAAACCAATTCTTAAAAGAAATATACTCAAAGAAATTTATCAGTATTTCTCATACTTCTGGAATCTTTAAGAACTCTCCAAAAGAAGAAGGTCTGATTCAAACCCTCATTTTCATCTCCTAAAACTCACCCAAACAAGCAGTTTCCTATCTTGTATCAAGTTTCACGTTGTCCTTGATTTTCACACCACAAAAGATTAAAGATAATACCACTAATTATGATATTTAAAAAGAGCCCTTCCTGAGAATGATCTGCTGCTGGTATTGTCCTGTATAAAGACTTTGAGAAATAGCTTTGATAATTTACACTCATTAATGGGAGAATGCAGGAGATTAAAGGTAGCAAGGGTGAATAGCCTCTCATTTTTGCAAAACTTGTGCAACCTTTTATTCACCTACTAAAGCCATTATTATGTAATAATAAAAAAAAGGAGGTGTGCTGCATATATGAACTCAGAGAGGGAATAAAGACACAAGGAGCTATTTTCTCTCAAGAGAACTGTAGTGTCATAGATTAAAGGTGGAAAGGCAGCCATCATTTAAAGCAGCTCACATCTCCAAAGGATATTTATTCACAAATTGATTAGAGTTGGAAATGAAAATTATTCAGTTGGTGGGAACATTACAGCAGCCTTTAAAGTGTGATGGGGAAGATGAAAAGGAGGCTCACTTACCCTTTCCTTAGCATGCAGACAGAGATCAAAAAGACCAATGTCCCATTGATAGCCGTAATGAGCCTGCACTTCTATTTGGCTCTTCCGTTACTTCCAGTGACTTGGGAGGCATGTTCTTTCTGAAAAAAATGACTATCCTGCTGCTAGAGGCAGCATCATATTTCATGAATCTTTTTTGGGGTTATTTGATTGAGTTTTCCAAAAGTGTAATGGAAATTAGTGATACCCGCTCAGCAAATCATCCCCCAAAGACTTGCTTCTTCTCCATTGCTACTCATCCCAAAATCTTTACCATCACCTTCTGCTTCCCACCTTCTGTCTCTCCTCAAATCCACCAGCAGAGACTATTGGCTCTATCATGAACTTGACCACTTCTCCCCTTCCACTTCTTTCACTGAAGTCCAACTGATCCATTTCCATTGTGTTAGACCCTGTACCTCAGTCAGGAACTGAGAACTCAAGAACCATGAAGCTGTCCAGGATAGAAGGAGGAGATCAACTCATGTGATGATAAATTGAATCGATGAGACTTTTACTTTTTGAATGTAATTAAAAGGAGTGATAAATACAGAAAGCAATAAATTCTAGAAAGAAATGTCAAGACTTCTTTAAAAATTGAAGGGAGGGGCACCTTGGTGGCTCAGCGGTTGGGCCTCTGCCTATGGCTCGGATTATGATCCTGGGTCCTGGGATCGAGTCCCACATCAGGCTCCCTGCAGGGAGCCTGCTTCTCCTCTGCCTGTGTCTCTGCCTGTCTCTGCATCTCTCATGAATAAATAAATAAAATCTTTAAAAAAATTGAAGGGATTATTTCCCCAAACTCAAATTTATTTCTTATATTTCATCAAGAAAATGAAAGATTCAATGACCATTTATTCAGATTCAACTTCACAGGTAAGTTGCCACAGAGTAAACTCTGTGCACATGATGATGGTTCATTAAAATCATAATTTAAACCTTAAAATCACTCTTTGTGAGAAATACAGAATTCATTAATTTATTCTCATGAAACTTCCCACAATCATGTCTGCATCTTCTGTGGGCTCCAAGATTTCTAACACATATACCAGTATTTTATGTGCCATTAAGAAAGAAACATGCCCAAGATGCGTTGTAGAGCTGAGACATGGAAAATGCTATATGCCCTCAGTGAAGGTCTGAAAACAAGAAATCTGCTCACCTTTCTTAATCTTGGTTCTGGATGAAGGAAGGAATCTGAACCGTAAACTGGTACTCAAGCAAATTTTCAGTCTAAATTATCACTATCAGTATGCTCCCCAAAATTTCAGGCAGCAAATTTAAAGTGATCTAGGTTGGCAGTGTCCCCAGGTGATGGGCAGATCATCTCTGGAAGAGCTCTACTTCCTTTTAGCTAAAATGCTATCCCAGTTTCAGAGATGTTAAATTGTCTAAAGACATGTGTTTTAGACTAAATGAAATCCTTTGCCTCTTATTGACTTCTGGCCCAGCATCCTTTCTGGATTCACTTCCACTTTATCTTGTGTAACTGCACAAATTTAGTTGTACAGCACCTCAAAAGTTGATAAGTAGGAGGCATAAAGGTACATAAACAAATACATAAAACTTTATAATATAAATATAATATGATATAATAAAGAGGAAATTAAGCAAAAATTTCATCAGCTTTTAACCTTCTCAAGTTCTCTGTCATCCTTTAACACATGTATGGAAATGGAAATGAAGCTGACAGTAAGAGAGACTCATCAGAAAACTAGTTGTGTCTATAAAAAGGGCATAAAATGTAATTTGATTGGAAATACCACCGAACTCCCAGAGCAAAAATGGCAAAAATACCAAAGTTGTTTTCGCAGAACCATTCAGTCAGTGCTGGCTTCATATGGGCAAAATGAAAGACGGTCAGTGTCATATTCCTCTTATCCTTTATCATCTTAAAAATAAATGAAATCAAAGTAAATTTGAGTTTTCCCTGAGGATGGAGTATTATTTCCACCCAAAATGTATATGTTCTATCCACTATAAAAATTATAGTGTATAAAGTACAATCACTTCCTTGAAATCTGAGCTTAAATTTCATCTCCTACAGGAAGTCATCAATTACCTTTCACACAACACCTTGATTATACCTTCATTTCTTCTCTCATCAGAACCTACTACCTTCATTTTTGTCAAATTATTTCACGGTTGGTAGTAGGCACTCCATATATGTGTCTTGAGTGGCTTCCTATGAGAATCTTCTCTTCTCCCAATCAGATTCTTTTAAGAAGAGAATCCATTTCTAGAACTTTCTCTTCTTGTTCCCATTTAATATAGACTCCAAATTCAAGAAGCCCTCAAAAAAACGTCCATCGTGTCACACAGATGATAAGTTTAAATTTGGGTTTCACATTTAATTGACAAATACTATTGAGTTAACACATGAAAGAAGTTTCTTGAATTGGATAATGCTTATTTATGATGGATAGAGTGTTCCAAAACTTCCTGAGCAGGATGATGTACCATTATTATATAATCATAAAATAAAGAAGTTTTGGAAAGAAATAGGAAAGAGCCCAAAAGAAATGTAAGCACAGAATTTGGAATGCTTCAAATTCTTCATCAGAAAAGAATATGAAAAGAAGTCAATCTAGCTCAAAGAAATGCAAAGAAATGCAATCTTGATTTAAACTTCTCACCTACAAGAGAGGCACAGAGTAAAAGGAGTTTGGGAATGTACTTTGTTGTCAAGTCCATGGAGAACCAGGGCCTCTCATTCTTTACTAGAGATTGTCCCAACAGACTAATACCTGATGAGTGGGGCGGGGGGTGGGGGGGGGAGTAAAATCTTTCATAGTTCCTGTGTTTTGTATCCTATCTAAAAATTCCTTGCCTGGCCAAAGCTAAATGTTTTTCCTGTATTTTCTTTTTTTAATTTTTTTTTTAATTTACTTATGATAGTCACAGAGAGAGAGAGAGAGGCAGAGACACAGGCAGAGGGAGAAGCAGGCTCCATGCACCGGGAGCCCGACGTGGGATTCAATCCCGGGTCTCCAGGATCGCGCCCTGGGCCAAAGGCAGGCGCCAAACCACCGCGCCACCCAGGGATCCCTTTCCTGTATTTTCTTACAGAAGTGATATAGTTTTTAATTTTACCTTTGGTTCCATAATCTATTTTCATTAATTTTTTATATGGTGTAAGGTTGAGGTTTATATTTTTGCATACGGATATCTAATTGTTCTAGCACTACTTGTTGGAAAACCTATTTTTTTAATAGTTTTATTTATTTATTTATTTATTTATAAATTAATTTTTATTGGTGTTCAATTTACCAACATACAGAATAACACCCAGTGCTCATCCCGTCAAGTGTACCCCTCAGTGCCCATCACCCATTCACCCCCACCCCCCACCCTCCTCCCCCTCCACCACCCCTAGTTCATTTCCCAGAGTTAGAAGTCTTTATGTTCTGTCTCCCTTTCTGATATTTCTCACACATTTCTTCTCCCTTCCCTTATATTCCCTTTCGCTATTATTCATATTCCCCAAATGAATGAGAACATACACTGTTTGTCCTTCTCCGGTTACTGTGGCCAAGTTCAAAAAGGGTGTTGCCTGAGTTCTCCTCTGGGATTTTGATGGAATCTTGTCTCACATTTAGATCTTTCATCTATTTTGAGTTTATCTTTGTGTATGGTGCAAGAGAGTGGTCCAGTTTCATTCTTCTGCATGTGGATGTCCAATTTTCCCAGCACCATTTATTGAAGAGAGTGTCTTTCTTCCAGTGGATCGTCTTTCCTCCTTTATCGTATATTAGTTGAGCATAAAGTTCAGGGTCCACTTCTGGGTTCTCTGTTCTGTTCCATTGATCTATGTGTCTGTTTTTGTGCCAGTACCACACTGTCTTGATGAACACAGCTTTGTAGTACAACCTGAAATCTGGCATTGTGATGCCCCCAGATATGGTTTTCTTTTTTTAAAATTCCCCTGGCTGTTTGGGGTCTTTTCTGATTCCACACAAATCTTAAGATAATTTGTTCTAAGTCTCTGAAGAAAGTCCATGGTATTTTGATAGGGATTGCATTATACGTGTAAATTGCCCTGGGTAACATTGACATTTTCACAATATTAATTCTGCCAATCCATGAGCATGGAATATTTTTCCATCTCTTTGTGTCTTCCTCAATTTCTTTCAGAAGTGTTCTGTAGTTTTTAGGGTATATTTTGAGAACCATTTGAATGGTAAATGGTTCTCCAACCTTTTATTTTCAGGTTGTAGGTGTCCTTCTGTCTAAAATGAGTCTCTTGTAGACAGCAAATAGATGGGTCCTGTTTTTTTATCCAGTCTGAAACTCTGCGCCTTTTGATGGGGTCATTAAGCCCATTCACGTTCAGAGTTACTTGAACTTCTTCTTAAAGGGGAGTTTTAAGAGTCCCCCTTAAAATTTCTTGCAGAGCTGGTTTGGAGGTCACATATTCTTTCAGTTCCTGCCTGTCTTGGAAGCTCTTTATCTCTCCTTCCATTTTGAATGAGAGCCTTGCTGGATAAAGTATTCTTGGTTGCATGTTCTTCTCATTTAGGACCCTGAATATATCCTGCCAGCCCTTTCTGGCCTGCCACGTCTCTGTGGAGAGGTCTGCTGTTACCCTAATATTCCTCCCCATGAAAGTCAGGGACTTCTTGTCTCTTGCTGCTTTAAGGATCTTCTCTTTATCTTTGGAATTTGCAAGCTTCACTATTAGATGTCGAGGTGTTGAACGGTTTTTATTGATTTTAGGGGGGGATCTCTCTATTTCCTGGATCTGAATGCCTGTTTCCCTTCCCAGATTGGGAAAGTTTTCAGCTAGGATTTGTTCAAATACATATTCTGGCCCTCTGTCCCTTTCGGCGCCCTCGGGAACCCCAATTAAACGTAGGTTTTTCTTCCTCAGACTGTCATTTATTTGCCTTAATCTGTCTTCATGGTCCCTTAATTGATTGTCCCTTTTTTCCTCAGTTTCCCTCTTTGCCATTAACTTGTCTTCTATGTCACTCACTCGTTCTTCCACCTCGTTAACCCTCGTCGTTAGGACTTCTAGTTTGGATTGCATCTCATTCAATTGATTTTTAATTTCTGCCTGATTGGATCTAAATTCTGCAGTCATGAAGTCTCGTGAGTCCTTAATGCTTTTTTCTAGAGCCACCAGTAGCTGTAGAATAGTGCTTCTGAATTGGCTTTCTGACATTGAAGTGTAATCCAGATTTTGTAACTCTGTGGGAAAGAGGGCTGTTTCTGATTCTTTCTTTTTAGTTGAGGTTTTCCTTCTAGTCATTTTGCTCAGTGCAGAGTGGCCAGAAACAAGTTGTATTGGAACCCGGGGAGTATCACTGGTCCGTCCAGCTGGTCTTCTGGGGGAGGGGCCTGCTGTGCTGATTCTCAGGTGTTAGCACTTGGGGGAGCTGCTCTGCCCCTGCCTGCTGCCGGGCTCAGCGGGGGTTGTTTACCCCGTGGGGCCCCAGGAGGAACAGCCGCAGTTGCTACAGCAGCTCTGGAAGCCTGGATTCAGCCTCCGCAGGAACTACGGCCTCGGGGCTCTCGGTTCTCAGTCTGCAGGGCCTGGAGGCTCCGGGGCGGGGCCGCTGATCTGCTCAGCTCGGGGCAGGAGCGTCCTTGCTGTCCTGGGCCCTCCCGGCCTCTGCCTGTCCCGGGGGAGGCCGGATCCTGGGCTGTGTCCCGGCGCCCTGTGCTCCGGGGCCTGCGCTGTGGGATTCGCGCTCCCGCCCTGCAGCTCCCTCCCTGGAGCCGCTCCCGAGCCCCTCCGAGCTGCTCCGGTTGGTCCCTCCGTGCGCGCTGCAGCCCTTAGGGAGCTCGGAGCACTCTCCTGCGCTCGCAGGTGTCTGTTAGTGTCCCAGGGAGCCTGAGGGCATCCCCGCCCTCCTGGGTCCTGCTCCAACTCCCTGCGAGCCCCTTTCCGCCCGCCCGGGAAGGTTGGTGCAGCTCCTGCTCCTCCGCCTCGGGACGGGGCTCTCCTGTCCTGGGGACACTCGCCCCGGCCTCAGCCCGGCTCCTCGCGGGCCCCTCCCCCTCGGAGGCCTTTTGTTCCTTTATTTCTTTTTCCCCGTCTTCCTACCTTGATAGAAGCGCTGAACTCTTCTCACTGTAGCGTTCCAGCCGGTCTCTCTTTACATCTCAGGCCGAATTCGTAGATTTTCAGGATGGTTTGAAGGTTATCTAGGTAATTTGGTGGGGACAGGTGATTTGGGGACCCTGCTCTTCCGCCATCTTGCCCCTCCCCCCGGAAAACCTATTTTTTTTTCTATTTAGTTATCTCCATCACTTTGTTAAAATCAGTTGCCAATATATTGTGAGTGATTCATTTATTTTTGTTGCTGTATGGTATTCTTATGTATGCAAATACTTTACAATTTATTTATTCTTTGGGGTTATTTATGGATTGGGGCTACTTTAAGAAATGCTATGAATATTTGTGTACCTGTATCCTGTCACAAATTCCAGCTGAATCATATATGAAACATCTGTATATTCATCCGACTAACTATATAGAAAATGTCCCATGCTTCATGATTTTTCCGATACCTCTTCAGTCAAATTTCAGCAGTGTTTTCTGTGTCTCTAATAGTATTTTTTAACGAAGGAAAATAATATGTTCTGGTTTGTCAGCATATTATATTATATATAATATATATGTTATATATATATATATTATATATATTAAATATATATATATATATATATATATATACAAACTTTTTTTTTTACCAGGGCAGGGAGAATTAAATGTCTTCCCAATGTTTGGCTCTTTGTATTCACTTGTAAATTAGAAAGTTAAGGCACTTCTAATCATTTTTTTTTAAGATTTTATTTATTTACTTTTACAGAAAGATAGAGAGAGAGAGCATGAGCAGGGGAAGGGCAGAGGGAGAGAGAGAATCCCAAGCAGACTTCTCATTGAGCATGGAGCCTGATGTGGGGCTCAATCCCAGGACCTTGAGATCATGACCTGAGCAGAAATCAAGAGTCAGCCACTCAACTGAGCCACTCAGGCATCCTCTTCTAACCACTTTTAAGTTTTATTTAAAACACTTGAGTAAATTGAATACTGCAAACTTTAAACATTGTTGAAAACCACTTTAGACATTTTGGAAAAAAAGTTATGGAGGCTTGCCCTCATGCTCTAAATATCTGGACTTTAAGTCTTGCTAATTTTCAGTTCTGGTTAATATCTCAAGGTCAATGTATAACACGCATAAAGGCTTTTTGTTAATGGTAGTGGATGTGATTCATATTTCTAATAGTCTTTAGAATTTGGCACTTGTATTCCTTTCATACTTGATTAGATTTCCATTCTTTTTACTTCATATGGTGACTGATGAAGCACTCAGTCGAGGAAGCAGCAGAAGGGTCAGCTCAGCCATCTTCTTGTTCACTTACGCCTTCATTGTTAGCAAAATCATCAACCAACATTTCTTAATTAAAATCATATAATATGATCTTTACATTATGTAACCCGGCACTCTTACACTGCACTATGTTGCAGCAGCCTGAAAGTAAAGTCGTGAGTGAGAGCTTTCTCTCAATGCTCACCTTCTTCCCTCAGACCAGGGGGATTGGTTACAATGAATCGGGATATTTATTCCTAAGGCAGATAGTAGCGCCTGGCTTCATTAGGGATAAAACTAAAAGCCAGAAAGCCTCAGGTTTCAATGTCTCCATTTCTCATTTCATATTCTTCTCTCATCTTTCTCTTTCTTTCTATTGACTTGTTTTTACTGTTTGAGTATGCGCATGGCCTAATATGATCACCTCAAGGCTAGTGAATTTTATGTCCTCAGTTCAAGGGGTCAGTTGAAGCTCTCCAGAACCATCATCCAAATTTGGAGGATCCAAATTTCAAATAGCTGAACTTGGGACAGAGGCCTATCTTGGTACAGTCAACTCTGGCCAAGCCTATGCTTATAGATGGGTGAGGTAGATTCTCAGAGAAGGGGATTTGGGAATGGGAAGACATTCTAGAAAGTAGCATTCACAAATAGCCCTAGCTCATGTCTCCTGATATAGCCATTTCACTGTAGGAGTTGTCTGTTCCTTCCTTTGGCTGTATGATTCCTTTTCCCATGGATGGGGCTAGAATGGAAATACCAACATTTGTTTCTGTGGTTTTTATTTCTCTCCACTTCTGTGGCTGACCACCAAATTGATGTATCATTTTGTTTACCAAATTGGTTAATGTACTAAGTCAAATTGTAGTTAGTACTGCTGGCCTCAGTGCCTTTCCCCCTTTTGGTTACTTTGCCTACCTTTGTTCTTATTCACCATTCACTGAGTTTGCAATTTAACTCTCAGAGCATAATATTATTTTTTTAAAGATCTTATTTATTTATTCATGAGAGACACAGAGAGAGAAAGAGAGAGCATAATATTATTAACTCCACTTTCAAATTCCTGGAGAATCAACCAAAGAACCAAATCTTAAACACATTCTTTTCCCAAATTAGTTTGTTGTACACATAAATCCTCAAGAGGGGTCAGAGATACTGAAGCAAAGAAGTGTTGCAAAATGGCTAAGAAATATGAAAGCAAAAAAAGAAAGAAAGAAAGAAAGAAATATGAAAGCAGTTAACCCCCTAAAATTCATGCCATCTCCTGAAGGTGAGAAACTAACCACAAAAAGAATGAGAATGGAAAGTTTACCTTAAATAATTATGATGACCCATATGCTACCTATGCTCAACATTCAGGTGTGTGTAAAAACAGAAATGGAGATCACATAGGTGTTGGAAGTAGAATAGAATGGACAGAAAACATTAGCTCAGAGAGAGTAGGAGACACTATGCAGGGTTTCCCTTTATGGTTTGGGAACCCCTCCACTTGGGATAACCTGACAACAAAGCTAGAGTTCGACCATGGCAGAGGCACTTGACAATCCAGAAAGAGCGAAAAACCCACCAAAACTCTGGCTTTGGTTTCCTATGTTGTACCAGAGCCAAGAGCCTCATGACCTTGTTCAAATGAAAGAAAAAGTGATTTTTTTCCTCCTTATTGGAGAATTAAATGGTAAATAAGTGTTTAATTCTACATCAGTCTAAAACAGGGAGAAAAAGAAAAACTATTTTGTCTATAGACAAACAGGAAAGACGAGGAGAGACTTCAAGATTTTGGAGCATTAAAAGTGATGCAAAGCCCATTTAATGGACACCCCCAGTGCTTTTTTTTTTCCAAGCACCGCAATTGATTGCCACGAGATTATGATGCCATTAAAATTCACTCTGCCCATAAACTAATGCTGCGGAAAATGCTGGCGTTTATAGCAGTTCCTACAAGGGACATATTTCAGTGTGAAAGTAAGTCCTAATGTAAGAACTTTATCTCAGTAAAGCAACATCTAGGAAGGGGGGGGAAGGAGGAGGAGGAAGAGAGGCCGTCTGGGAGTGCTAGGAGTTTTATTTCTCTCAATAATGGGTGTATGGATGCTAAATTTCAAAGACTTTTTAAAATAAATCTATTGGCCTTTGACAAAATCAATCCAAACCCCATAAACCAAGAAGTCATCCACTTGATATTAATGAGCTCACATTTGCATTTATTTGTCTCTTACACTAGACAAACCATTAATTTCGTGTTTATGCTTCCTTTGAAGTCTGAATGCTCATAGATAGATGGCCTCATCGAATCTCCTGCTGCTACATTAATATTTCGCTATAAATGATAAATTTTATCATTTTCTACAACACCCCTTTTTACTTTAAGAAAGCTGTGAAAATACAAGCAATAAGTCTTAAGGTCTGAAAGCACAGGTTTTTTTTTTTTTTAATACTCTTCAGCAGGGATCATTAAAATAGTGATATCTTTAACATCAGGATACCTTTGATGGCCTCTAGGACTTGGAAGCCAAGATGATGTATATCTCATCAACTAATCAACCCATCTTAGATATAAGATGGTTCAGTTGGCTAAAGCAGACATGCAGGTCCATTTTGGACCAACAACAAGTACCTAAAGTTTTTTCAGAATTTATCTGACAACATTTTAGTTTCAAATATGGGCCTAATTCATTGGTTTTAAAAGGATGAGTATTTTTCAAGGTTTAAGGTAGAAATATTTACTGGCAGCAAGGCACAGGAATTACAAAGTACCAGATGAGAGGGTCAAGGGGTTCAGATTGACTAGACCGATGCTAAATGATACACAATGCCTTATGTCACAGAGATGGTCATGGTCAATTCAGTTATTCTGTTTGATGATGATGATAATGATGAAGAACATGATGATGATGATGATGATGATGATGATGATGATGATGATGATGAATACTTACTGTGAGCCCTTCCTATATGTCAGACACTGAGCTGTGAGCTCTGGAGCCATCCTCTCAACAATCCTAAGAGGTAGTTGTTACTTATTCCCAGTTTATAGGTGAAGAAACAAAAGCTTGAAGGGCTTTGAAGTAGGTCTTCAAAGGTATAACCGCTACTTAGAATGGTAGGTTCGTTTGCCTCTTTGCTACTATGCTGTTATAATCAGATCCACCAGGATCTCCTGGAAGGGGTCCTATAAATGACAGAAACCTCTATTTAGGCAGGTACTGACCCTTTCAATTCTGCTTTCATACCAGACGTAAGAAGGAGATCATAGCCAGGAATTTTCAGGTGATTAACTTTAGTGATACCACCTATAGTCACCTATAGTCACGGCCTGAATCAGGGAGGACATGGAAGAATGAAAACATCTCAACCTTCAGGCCAGGGAATTTTCTTGGAAATCTCTTTTCACATTATTCCCATCTCCTGTCCTTCACGAAGGCTGTTTGCCATTTCTGACAGGGCCCAGAAATCCAGTCTCACCCACTTCTCTCACCCCTGCCACCTAAACAAATTCGCCCTTTGCTTATACAAAAGTCTTTGCCACACTTCATGTTTTGTTTTGATGTTTCATTAAAATTAATATGTGGCTTTTTATGTATCTTATAAATATGCATTCACATCCAGTTTTTTAGATTAATATTCTGCATTCCCTTTAAGGGAGAATGGGCAGGGATTCTGTCTTTGACCAGAATCCCCATGTTCAAACTGATTCGATAAAAGAAACTATTTACATTATGGGAAAAAAAATCATCATAATAAAAATGTTTATAAATCATTATAATGCCAGATATGTGATTTGACTTTTTTTTTCACTTCTGAGTCAAATCTGTGATTAAGGATTGCAGTGAAATGTTTAACATGCAAACATAAACTGTGTTATTAAAATAATGTATTGACCAGGAATGAGAAAGGCAGCTCATTAGTAAAGTGACTGAAAAATCCTCCTCTGTTTGGAAAAGGTGGTCATGGGAATAAGTAGTTCAGACTAGTCCACACAGGATGTAGAATAAGGACAGGAAAAGGTACAGCCAGTCTTCCTGGCCACGGGCAAGGTTATACAAGAGCAACTATGCCGAGTCTCTAGTAGCTAGCCAGTGATTTGGGTTAAGGAAAACCATCAATCATAATAAGAAAATACCAAGAAGACTCATGTAGGGGTTTCTGGGGTCTATGCGATCTGCATTAGCAGCAGTTAAAGTGTATTGAGGTTCACTAGGTGCCAAGTAGTCTTTTTAGTGCTCTACATTTGATCCTACAACTACTCCTTAAATAGGCACTATCATTATCCCCATTTGACGGAGGAAAAGTAACGCCTGTGGTAACTAACTTGCCTAAGGTCACAAAGCTACTGAGATGGAGCTGCGATTCCAACCCATACAGTCTGACTGCAGAAGTCCCCAAACGAGTCAACTTTCAGGGAAAAAAAAACTCCTTTCAAAACATAGCAGGGCACCTTGTAAGGCTGCCTGACTGAATACAAACTAAAACAAAAACAAAAAACAAAATATACTATAAGTGAACACAAAATTTAAAGTCAACAATTAAAATTTGAGATAATAAATTTAAATAAGCCTGAAGGCATTGGAAATTTCACAAGTACTGATGCTTACGCAGATCTGAATTTGTCTCCATAGCAGGGAAGTCAGGGTGAGGACTTGGGGGGTTAGGTTCTCAACTTGCAGAGAAGTCGCTCCTCTGGCTAGGCCCTACCCTGAGTTGTTAACAATTCATTAGTGTTGACCCAAAAGCAGAAGCCCTTATTGGTCGTCACTCTTCATGGGTTCCAAAGGTGAGACAGTCACTTCACCTGCATTTTCTCCTTCCTCACTGACAATATGAATCAAGAAATGCAGTAACTGAGAGCAATTTGAGGTAATTTGTTACCTCCTTCCACTTTCTTCTTTTACTATTTCAAGTTCTCCACTGGATTTCCTGATTCTGGAACCAAGCCTGATATTCACCTCAGTCCATTCACTTTGGAGAGAGGAGTAAAGAAAAGAATGGGAAAACAAAATTTATTTTTTTTTCTAAAGAAAGAAATGGTAACACACAAGTCTCAGTGGATAGACAGGAGACAAAGATCTTTTTGTTTTGTAACAATCACCCGGAGAAGTGGGTGCCCATCATGTTGGGCAAGGTTGCAGTGCAGGGTTCATTGTGTGGGACGTGAATGAGTATCGGCACCTCCGCCGCCAGAGCCTGTTCTGTGCTCAGAGTGGTGCCCATTGTACCCATATTGCTAGAAGGACTCAGGCTCACCCAAGGAAAACACTCGCTCCCACCTTCCCCCAACCTCTGCTGTGCCATCCAAATCTACCGTTATGGATATAATGCGGACCTCTGGCATTCGAGGTCCTCTTGCCCTGTACTTCTGAAACAAAAGCTATTATACTGCACCATGAAAGCATGGACACAGAGAAATAAAGCCGCCTGGAAAACTAGCCTAGGAGGGGGAGTGTGAGCTGCATTTAAGGTTTAAAACCCAAGGAAAACAAAACACTTCCAATTAAAAATGGGCTTTCATGCCTTTGTGTACACACATATATGTATCCGTCTGAACATTTCATCCCAATGTTCATGACAAAAGCGAGTGACCTGTCCTTGCTTTCAGAACTAAGAGAGGTATAGCTGGAGAAGAGGGGTAGAAAAGGAGGAATTCTAAGCTTGCTAGATAAAGCGTGTTCTAATTAATGGGCTCCAATACAGAGCAGGGAAGAAGGAAAGGTGTGCTTTTACTAAGAAATGTCAGGCAGGGAACATAATAATGACTTTCATGCCTCTGTACAAATGAAGGATGCAACCAGAGCATTTATTGACAGGCCCCCTCCTTTTAGGAGAGAAGAAGCAAGAAGCAAGTGGAGGTCTGCTTTCGTTGAGGGAAATTCAGTGCGCCAAGATGCTGAAGGCACTACCAAGTGGCTGATGTGTTTGGATTTGTCATCTAACTTTCGAAGACCAAGGTACTTTGAAATTTTACGTGGCAGGGAAAGAAATGTTCAGCATATTCCTTAGGTGTAATGCAACCTTGTGAAATTACATAAGGCTTGCCCTGGCTTTAGGCATCACACATCCTACACACACATCCCAGGAGCTTTAATGTGGCCTTTTCTTAAAGCTGTCTGGGCAAAACCTCTCATGACTCCCCCCAGTCATGTATCCTGGTCCCAAACGCCCCTCCGTTGCTTTGCTCATGTTGTCCTTCTGCTTCATATTCCTTCTCTCCTCTCTTCACCTAGCTAGCTCTTATTCAACTCTTCGTAACTCAGGAGGTTTTTGATAGAATACAGTTTATTGAATAGTTTTGTGTTCATCATTTCACTACTTAATGTATAGTGTGTGGGATCCATATGTATTTTTATTTGATAAATGTGACATGTTATAATCTGTAAATTTAAGATGTACAGCATGTTACTTTCATACATTTATATAGTGTAACATGATTGCCATTTAAGAAATATTACATCATTATAGTACCATATTACTGACATTTTTCGCTATATTACACATTAGATCTAATTTCTGTAAGTTGATATTGTAACCTGCCACTTTACTGAAATCGCTGATTAATCCAACAGTTTTTTTAACTGACTCTTGGGAATCTCCTGTATATAAGATCATATTATCAGCATATAACATTTTACTTCTTCCTTCCTAACTTGGATGCCCAATTTGTTTTGCTCAATTGCTCTAGCTAGGACTTCCAGTACCATACTGAATAAGAGTGGTGAGAGAGAAAGTGCACCTGGGTGGCTCAGTCGGTTGAGCAGCCAATTCTTGGTTTCCGCTCAGGTCATGATCTCAGGGTGGGTCCTGGGAAGGAGCCCCACGGCTCCATGCTCAGCAGAGTCTGCTTCAGGATTCTTTCTCTCCCTCTGCCCCTCCCCTGCTCATGTGTGCACTCCTCTCTCCTTCTCTACCAAATAAATAAGTAAATCTTTTAAAAAAAAATAGAGTGGGTAACTTTGTCTTCTACCTGATGTCTTTTTTTTAAAGAATTTATTTATTTATTCTTAAGATAGAGAGAGAGAGAGAGAGAGAGAGAGAGAGAGAGAGGCAGAGACACAGGCAGAGGAAGAAGCAGGCTCCATGCAGGGAGCCCGAGGTGGGACTCGATCCCAGGACTCCAGGATCACACCTTGAGCCAAAGGCAGGTGCCAAACCACTGAGCCACCCGGGCTGCCCCTGGGGGTAACCCTTTAAATGTTCTCCATTGATTATGATGTTAGCAGTGGGCTTATTGTATATGGCCTTTACTATATTGAGGAATGTTCTTACTATACCCAATATGTTAAGGATTTTTTTTTATCATGAACGAATGTTGAATTTTGTCAAATGCTTATTCTGCATCTATTGAAATGATCATGTGATTTTTATCTTTCATTTTATTGAGTTACATTTATTGATTTCTGTGTGTTGAACCATCCTTACATTCCAGGTATAAGTCCTACTTGGTCACAACGGTGTAATCCTTTTAATGTGTTCTTGAATTCAATTTGCTAATATTTTATTGAGAATTTTTATATTTGTATTCATCAGTGATATTGGTCTATAGTTTTTTGTTTGTGACATCCTTATGGGTTTTAGTTATCAAGGTAATGCTGGCGTTGTGGAGTCAGTTTGGAAATGTTCCCCTTCCTCAATGTTTTGGAGAAGTTTGAGAAGGATTGGTATTAATTCTTCTTTAGGTTTTGGTAGAATCACCAATGAAATCATCTGGCCCTGGTGTTTTCCATTTTGGGAGTTTTTTTGATTATTGACTCAATCTCTTGACTCATTCCTGGTCTTTTCAGATTTTCTATTTATTCTCAATTCAGTCTTGGTGAGTTGTGCATTTCTAGGAATGTATCCATTTCTTCTCAGTTATGTAATTTTTCATTCAACTTGTTCATAGTAGTCTCTGTATTTCTATAGTATCAATTATAACGTCTCCTCTTTCATTTCTAATTTTAAGTTTTCTCTATTTCTTAGTCAAGCTAAAGGTTTGTCAATTTTGTTTATCTTTCCAATGAATGCGATTTTAGTTTTGTTGATCCTTTCTATTGTTTTTCCAGTCTCTGTTTCATTTATTTCGCTCTGATCATTTCCTTCCTTCTGCTAACTTTGGGTATAATTTGTTCCTATTTTTCTAGTTTCTCAACATGTAAAGTTAGATGGTTTACTTGAGATCTTTTAAATTCCTTAATATATGAGTTGATTGCTATAAACTCTCCTATCAGAATTGCTTTTGCTGCATCCTACAAAATTTGATGTTGTATTTTCATTTGTGTAAAGATAATTTTTTATTTCTCTTTTGACTTTTCTTTGACCCATGGTTGTTTAGTTTCAACATATTTAAAGATTTACCCACTTTCTTCTTTATTGTTGATTTCTAATTTCATGCCATTGTGGTCAGAAAAAAATAGTATAATTTCAGTCTTAAATTTGCTGAGATTTGTTTTGTGGCCAGTCACATGGTCTATCCTGGAGAATATTTTATGTGCCTTTGAAAAAATGTGCTGCTGTTGCATGGAATGCTCTATATATTGCCTGATAAGTACATTTGTTTTAAAGTGTCATTTGATTTTAATGTTTCCTTGTTTATTTTCTATCCATTCTGATAGTGGAGTATGGAAGTCCTTTACTTTTAATGTATTGCTTTGTATTCCTTCTTTAATATATGTTGGTATTTGCTTACTGTATTTTGGTACTTGGATGTTGGAAGTGTATACATTCATGATTGTTATATCTCTCTAATACATTGAACCCCATTATTATTATTATTATTATTATGACTTTCTTTGTCTCATGTTATCATTTTTGGCTTGATGTCTATTTTGTACAACTCTACCCCACTTCCTTTTGGTTAACATTTGCTTGGAGTATCATCTTCCCCCTGTTCACTTTGAGCCTGTGTTTCTTTGAGGCTGAAAGAAGTCTCCTAAAGGCAGCAAATAGTTGGGTTTTGTTTTTTAATCCATCCAGCCACTCTGTGCATTTTGATCGGTGAGTTCAATTCATTTACATTTAGGGTGATTACTGATATATGAGGACTTACTACTGCCATTTTATCTTATGTTTCTAGTTGTTTTGTATCTCTGTTGTTTCTTTTTTCCTTGTGTTTCTGTCCACCTTTTTAAGTTGGTGGCTTTCTATAATGATTTGTTCAATTTCCCCTTTTTATGTTTTGTGTATTTGCTCTCTATATTTTTTAATTTTTTGTTTAAATTCAACTTAGTTAACATATAATGTATTATTAGCTTCAGGAGTAGAATTTAGTGATTCATCAGTTGCATTTAACACCCAGTGCTCATTACATCAATTGCCCTCCTTAATGCCCATCACCCAGTTACCCTATCCCCTCACGACCACCCCACCAGCAACCCTCAGTAAAGAGTCTCTTATAGTTTCCCTCCCTCTGTTTTTATTGTATTTTTCCTTCCCTTTCCCTATGTACATCTGCTTTGCTTCTTAAATTCCACATATGAGTGAAATCATATGGTATTTGTCTTTCTCTGACTTATTTCGCTTAGCATAATACCCTCTAGTTCCATCCACATCATTGCAAATGGCAATATTTCATTCTTTTTGAAGGCTGAATAGTATTCTTCTTTATCCATTCATCTGTTGATAGACATCTGGTATATTTCCATAGTTTGACTATTGTGGACGTTGCTGCTATTTTTGCTTTGTGGTTACCATGAGGTTGGTATAAAAGATCTCATAGACAAAATGGTCCTTTTTCTGTTGATAGAAATTTATTTTCACCTGCTTATAAAGCAGTCATTTCCCCCCTCCTCATTTATACTTTTGTTATCACAAATTATTTCTTTCCATGCTGTGAGTAGTAGCAATAGTTATTTTAATGTAGTAGCAATAGTTATTTTTAATGCCTTCTCCCTTTCATTTTGATGCTATAATTGTTTAACACCCTATTCTAAAATAGAGTTACAATTTTCTGATTCCGTGTGACAATTTAACACCTTACTCAAAGTGTTGTGTGCTTTTGTCTCATTGTTTCAGGTAGAAGATCTCTTTTCAATATTTCTTACAAGGCAGTTCTAAGGGTGATAAACTCCTTCATCTTTTGTTTGTCTGAGAAAGCCTCTATTGTTCTTCCTATCTGAAGGATAGCTTTGCTGGATAGAGTATTCTTGGCTGGCAATTTTCATCTTTCAATACTTTGAATATGTTGTTCCACTCTCTCTTGGCCTGTAGAGTTTCTTCTGAGAAACCTGCTGATAGTCTAATAGGGGTTTCTCTGTAGATTACTTTCTTTTTCCCCCTGGCTGCCTGTAAGATTTTTTTCTTTATCATTGACTTTTGACAGCTTCATTATAATGTGTCTTGGAAAAGCCCTTTTTGCATTGAGATAATAAGGCAATCCATTAGCTTTGTGGAATTGTGTATCTAGTTCTTTCCCAGGTTTGGGAAGTTCTCAGCTATTAATTCTTTAAATAACTTCTCTGCCCTCTTTTCCTGCTCTTCTTCTGGTATATCCGCTAATCTTATGTTGGCTCTCCTAATGAAGTCTGATAGCTCTTGTAGGGTTTGTTCAGTTTTTTAACATTTTAGTTATCTCTTCTTTTCTACTCAAATCATTTCTAGGTTCTTCTATCTGTTCTGCTCTATTACCAGTGTGTTCTAGTGCATTCTTCATCTATTTATTGAGTTCTTCAGCTCCAGAATTTCTTTTTGATTCTTCTTTAGAATTTCAACCTCTTTGGTAAAGCAGTACTTCTACTAACTAATTTGACTCTTGAGTGCAGCCCAGGTAGCTCAGCGGTTTAGCGCCGCCTTCAGCCTGGGCCGTGATCCTGGAGATCTCGGATCAAGTCCCACCTTGGGCTCCCTGCATGGAGCCTGCTTCTCCCTCTGCCTGTGTCTCTGCCTCTCTCTCTCTCTCTCATAAATAAAATATTTAAAAAAATTTTATTCTTGAGTTCATCGAATTGCCTTTCTGAACTTTCTCATAGTTTACTGAATTTCTTCCTGATAGCTGTTTTAAAATCTCTGTCAGATCCCAATCTTCCATGACTCTGGACTTGGTTGCTGGAGAACCGTCATATTCTTTTTGTGATACCACATTACCATAATTTTTCATGGTGTTTGAAGAGATGTGTCTTTGCTACTTCCTTTGAAATAGTGAACACCTTTCTTATTTAGGTAAAAACTTTGTTTAATTTGATTTTAGCAGTTTAACAGGTAGGCAACTAGGGGGAGTCTTTCTTTGATCTTCCAGCAGGTGGCGCTATAGCACAAGTTTTTGGGTTTTGTCTTGCCTGACCTGCCTACTGAGCTATAGTTGGTAGTGTGCATTTTCCACCCTCCACTCCCTCTGCCAAAAGGGTCACCAGTGCCACGTGGCTGCATGTGCCTCTGCAGTTGCTGATGCCGTCATAGCTGCTGGGGCACCAAGGTTTCAGGCATTGCTTGGGGGAGGGGAGTGTCACAGGCACAGCTGCTGGGGTCTCCTGGGCAGGGTCACATGTGTCACTGCCAGTGTTGCTAGAATCACGGGTAATGCTGTCCATCTCCCTCATTTCTGTCATTGAGAGTCAATCAACCCACCTTCAAACGTAGGGATGTACGTATCTCTCAGGCATCCTAGTATGCAGTACAGAGGATCCTTTGTTGGGCTATGGATGTCCTATTGATTGTAACTTAAAGGGAATAACTCATGCCACCACAATGTTGACATCATTCCTCCTTCATAATTCAGTTTTAACCAATACTATCCCCTCCTACCTTGAGGCTGGATAGGTGCCTGCTGCCACAGGCCTCTATCCTAGTCCTATCTAGCCACCTATCAGGCTGTATTAAAAGTCTTCCCTACCTCTTTGGGAGCTCCCGGCCTCATTTTACCACCAGAGTCCTAACAACATTACAACAGCTGACAAAAAGCCCACATTTGGTGAACACTTGACAAGTGAACAACTAATGACTGGAATTTCTTATTCTAGTTCTAATTCTCTTGATGCTTTCCAAATCAATCCAGAAAACTTCCAAGTTGAGGTGGTGCATTTAGAAGGTTTTAAAATAAAATCGTTAAGGCATGCCCACTTTGGGGGAAAAATAATTGAGATGAAACATACCTGTCACAAGAAATGCCTAAGCAGAGACAGCTTAATGAAACAAGAAAGTTTCATATTAAAAACAACTTTGACAACTGTAGAAGTTTGTCTTCAAAATTAAGGATATCATAAAATGCTTATAGAGTCTAAAGACAATTCTTTCTAAATATTTCAGAAATAATTTATCACCTTCCTTCCAAACTGTACCTCATCTTAGGTTCCCTAACACTATGATCATCCACCAGTCTCAGGTCAGAAAACCTGGAAGGCTGTACTTGTTTTCCCAAATTTCACATCCAACCTATAATCCAAGTCTTGTGAATTTCATCTTCAACCCTTTCATGCATTGATGCTCTCTGCTTCATCTCCATTGTAGTACCTGACTCTACACCCCCTGCCTCTTTTTCCCTCAAATATTGCCCCCAACTCTTACTGCCAATTCTTTCTCCATTCTGTACCTTAGGAGAACATCCACAAATGCAAATCAGAGGCTTGTTTTGGTTATGATTTCTTAAAATGTTTTCTTACCATTTATAGATATAGCTTTTTTTTTTAGATATAGCTTTAATCAGACTTACTAAATAAGAAATTTTCAAGGGTCATAAGGAAACAGTTTTTAATAGGCATACAGATAGTTTACAATTTGGGATACACTAGGAACAGACTGACATCACATAGAAGGACTGTTAAGATGGGATAGCCAAGCTGCTGAGATAAAAGATGATGCATTTTTAGTGCTAACTCCAAAGTTATAAAAACTTCTCCAACATGGCTCAGAATTCTATTGTTGGAGATGAGATGGGTCTGCATATGGACTGCATCCAACAGTTCACCCACCAATTCAGGATTGTACAGAATATGACCTCAACATGCCTTTACAGCTTCATCTCCTATGCAGTCAATCCCCAAACAACTAGATTCTTTCCTGTTTCCTGTACCAGCTCCTTCATTCACACTTTGCTCATGTTCTCCAGTCATTTGAAAATCTTTCTCTTTCTAGTAACTTCACACCTGAAGTCCCAGGGGCTGGCCAATTCAAAAAGAGATCACTCTTCTGATTTCCTTCTCACCAAGGTATAGAATGAATTTGTTAGAATGGTGTTTGTGATTATCATTATGCCTTTTATTTTATTTTTTTTCATTATGCCTTTTAAATAAAGAACAAGGGTCTGTTAGTTTATGTTGGTCAAGAATTGTGAACAAGAAGCAAAAGTAACAACTTTATATTGGGCATCAAGACCTTGCATAGGAATGATTTAGTTCCAGTGTTTTACCAAACTTCCTAAGGAAGATAAAATAATAAAGCCAATGAGATTTAGACTCCTGCTTCTACTAGGTGGGCCTTGGGTATATAACAACCAATGAGAAAAGAGTGCCAACTCCTAGAATAACTACTTGGGGAAGGAAAATATTGTAAGACAAGTGAGCATTGGTCCCAAAGTGGCATCCTTATATCCTGCATCTTGCATCCTGCTTCATTAGAAGGCATGCTGATGTTTCTGAAGGTGGAGAGTCTAGCGATGCCAAGACCCAATCTGAGAGGCCATCATCAGCATGTCTGTCAGCAGCCACATCCATCCTAGACAAGATCCACAGAGATTAGGGAGAGTGTAGATCAATGTCTTCACTTCTTTCTGTGTTTGCCGTACCAACAAAAAGAGTTTATTTGGCTTGGTTTTGTTCAAAGGTTCTGATATTAGGAGTGCTTGATTACACTGGGACATGTGGATGGGTTAGGGATAATGGAGTAGGAGATTCCCTCCAGCTCCAACTCCCCTCAATAAGCCTAGAAAACAACTTCATGGACCCTTCCTCCTCCTCCTCCTCGTTCCAGGAGTTTAGCCCTTAGGTCACAGGATGTCAGAGCTGTGAACACCCTAAATCCACTCCCATTGAAACTGATCTTTCAGTTTGGCTGAAAAGGGTTAAAGAGTTGGCTCTACTCTTTAGAAAATGACATGGAAAGAAAACAAGCTAACTTTTAGCCAGAGGTGCAAGGAGCAAGAAAGTTCCTCTGGCCTCATCTTAGGACAAGATATATTTGAAGGCATATTTGAAAAACATTGTCTTCCAATAAGGTTATAGAATGATATCTGCACATCCTACCTGATTGCCCCGAGGTATGGAGACTCAGCCAGTCCATAGTCACCTGCTATGTGCTGCACTAGGCTGGGGCCCTAGAGCAGACAGTTGAAGAGTTAAAGTCTAAGGGGCAATAGGAATGGAGGACCATGGGGGAGACAGAATTCAAGGTGGCAGAGGAAAGGGCAGTGTGATGCAAACAATGGCCGAGGAAAGCACCTGGATGGAGCCAGACAGGGAGGACTTTCCCAAGGAGGAGATGCTCCAGCTGAGCCTGGAAGGAAAGCCCAGGTCTTCTGCAGAATACCTTAAGCCCAAATACAGATAGAAAATGGCCATACGTATCTTTAGAAGCAACTTCGAGTCTTCCAGAGTAAATTCCTACTGATTCTATGAACTAGCACTGGAACACATGGATGGCTCTATCCCTTGATAAATAGCTTATGCCACAGTTAGCTCCACTCACTATTGAGATGTCCTTCTCAAAATTATTTTTATTGTATCAATTTTCTGCTCAAGAATTAACCAGACTCACTCTGTCCTTCGGGACTAAAGTAATCCAAGTTTCAATGCCATCTCTATGTGTACATGTCCAAATTTTCCTTTTACTTACTCCCAACCTCATCTTTTTGTTTCAGCCAAATCTATTGCCTGACTTGTCTCTGCTCCAAAAATGCTTCTTTCTGGGGGAGAGAAAAAAAAAAACCTTCTTTCCTCCTCTTCATCTCTAGTTAGACTGTCCCTACCATTTGGACAGGAAGGAAAGAAAGGAAGGATGGAGGATGAAGGGAAAGAGATAGAGGACAAAGGTGGTAGAGAGGGAGAGAAGATGGAAGAAAGAGAAAAGGGAATAATGAGTTCCCATTGACTGAGCTATCTAATCCCTCCCAGCAGGTGCTTTGTGGTATTTCTCCTCACAGAAAGGAAGCAGATCCGTTGGTTGACATACTTTCAGTAAGTACTGAGTGTTCTTCCCCAAAGTATTTTATCTTATCTCAGTTCTGTTCTGTGATTTCTACAGTTGGCTCTACCCTTTAGAAAATGACACAGAAAGAAAACAAGTTAACTTTTAGCCAGAGGAGCAAGGAGCAAGAAAGTTCCTATTAGACTCCTGTTCTTTACCCAGCACTGGGTCCCTTCTGTATCTGTGTTTCATCTTGTTTGTTCCCAATTCTCAAACCAATCACATTTGCTAATCTGAGCTATAAACTGAAGCAGAGATGC
The DNA here is from genome assembly GCF_905146905.1 of Nyctereutes procyonoides. Lineage (NCBI taxonomy): Eukaryota > Metazoa > Chordata > Mammalia > Carnivora > Canidae > Nyctereutes > Nyctereutes procyonoides. The sequence continues at coordinate 34,617,745 of NW_026575042.1, forward strand.
AATATACCGGGTTTCAGCAGAGTTACCTCCAAAGCATTAATTTCTCAAGTGAGTTCAAGAAACAGAGCCTATAAATCCATGATCATTCTCTCTCCATCTTGGATTTGGCACTCCCACCAAAACCCTGCCCCTAAAGCCTCCTCACGTGAATATATGTGATGGAAAAGCACCAAATGAAGGTGCAAATAATTCAATCTAAAGCCAAAGCCAATTCTCAGTGACTTGTCTTGACAGAATTAACTGAATTTGCCAAATGCTCTGATGTTCTATAACTATAATTACACTTCATAATTTGTTTTAATACAGTCACTTGGAGACAGAAGTGCTAAATTAATTGTACCATTTTTGTGACCTCTAGACTTTCTCCATTAAAACCAAGTTAATTTCTCAACATGGGAAGATTCATTTTTTTGGTGCAGGATAATATCAGTAATAAACCCAGAGCATAAGTGAGCAGTGTGCACAAACGGCTGCTATCAAACAGCTATGTGATCACACCCTAGTTCCGCTTAAATGCAATTTATGTCAAATACATTAACAGAGGATGTGATGAGTATTTGATTTGTTTTGGCTTTGTGGGGAAATAGCATAATTTCTCAAGGTTTTGGATATGTGTTTGTGATGAGGGAAAACTAATAAGTGGAAGTGCTCACCAGGAGAGTCATTTATGGGGTCTTGATGCATTTCTGGAAGATAGGTTTCTCTGTGGAGACACCTGAGGGCTCTCTTCTCTGAGGCACTGCAGATCAAGAGGCCATTGAGTACATGATGTTTTTGAAGACATGTCTTCATCCTTTAGGCTTTCTCTGAATATGTGGACAGCAGTTGGACAATCTATGCCACCTCCTGGGGTGATGCTTTGACCCCAGTGTGTCTGTGAGTCAAGCAGGACTGTGGCCTGGCAGTCTGGCTATGAAGAGCACTTTTGCTGATGATGTGAGCAAGGAGCTTGCTTCAGAACATCAGTCCATTGCAAACTGAGAAGTGATCCATGGACTGGCCAGGAGCTAATCAAGCTCCATCTACTTCTCCACATAAGATTCAGGATGGCAAAGGTTCTCATTTGTAGGTAATGCCAGTGACCAAGGGGATGGACTTAGAACTAATCAAGACAAGCATTCAATGCTCCATAATTTCTGAAGGATTGACTGACTTTACTTTAGATGATATGTTATTTTTCAGAAGCTAACATTAATTTGATTTGGTTCTAATGTAAGTGAGGAATGGGGGATGTGAAACTTTGAGCAAATCTAAATAATTCATAGCCTCTTTTAAGTCAGCTAGAACTAGTTTTTCAGATGCTGTCTACTGTTTAGATTTTTTTCCATTGCTGATCTTGAGTATGAACTCTAGTTAATCCTAGGACCTTACACTGTGATAAAATTTATGTTATTTCTACTTATAAATTCTACTTAACTCTAAACAGTAAAGGTTAGTTTGTGTCAACAAAATTATTGATGAAATAATAAATCATTAATAATATAGCTTTAAAAGTGATTTAAGCATACATTATCAAGGAATCAATCATTCAAGTGTTACTATATTAGACATTTGTAAAACACTTGGGACAGGTTAGCAATCAGCATACTGGTTTTTTTCTTATTTCCCCTGAAAAACGGAGAAATTAAGCTAAATATCTGATACATGGCAAAGGTCTGATATTATCATGATCCAGAGTTTTCTGGGAATGGCATAGTAACATCACAACCACAGCCTGGAGAGTGGAAAACACACAAATGTTTACAGGAAGCAAGAATGCATACTGAGGCATCCTCAGAATACACCTCAAGCCATGAAATCCTAGGTTTGAAAAATGGCTCCTTTTAATGACCTGTGCTCTGAGAAATATCAGTCCTCTTTTAAATGCAGGGTTTGAGATGCCTGGGTGGCTCAGTGGTTGAGCATCTGTCTTTGGCTCAGGGCGTAATCCCGGAGTCCCGGGATCAAGTCCCACATCAGGCTCCCTCCATGGAGCCTGCTTCTCCCTCTGCCTGTGTCTCTGCCTCTCTCTCTCTCTCATGAATAAATAAAATCTTTAAAAAAGGAATAAATAAAATAAAATGCAGGTTTCATGTATGATGAGTAAATCTGCCTGTACATAATTAAAAGCCAGAAGGTAATATGGAGACACTCAATGTACTACTAAACTTCCTTGGTTGCCATAGCTCTTCTGGGGAGTTCTCAAACTTAGGATGAAGTTAGTTCTTATGTCACCTGGAAAGAAATTGTTTGTAAGGCAAATTAACAACACGAGATAAGATTTCAGATGAAAATTTCATACTGAGTAACATTTATTTAATTTTTTAGTTACTATTTAAAAATACTCTTCAAACACATCAGAAGCAGTCATTTATATAAAAGAAACAATTAGCTAATTATGTTTGCATGTCACTTATCTGAAGGTTAAACTCCCCAAAACTTCAAGCACAAATGTAGCCAAGAATCTAGAAGTGAACATGACCACACCCCTCCCATCCTCCAGACCAAGCCTCACCTTCTCCCAGAAGCTGTACACTCTGCTCCCAGAGAGCCATTGGCTCATCCTAACATGTGCTGAGAACTTATTCACTTAGAGATCAGATGCTTATTTTCCTGGATTCCCTGTAGGGGACTGAGAGCTCTCTGAAAAAGAAGGACCATGTCTTTTATCTCTTTGCCTAAACCTGCACTCTTGACATGGAGAAGGAGTCAATAATTGCAGGAAGAGAAGAGAGGAGGAGGAAGTGGTAGGAGAGGAGGAGAAGGAAAGAAGAGTTCACACAAAGAAAAAGCAGAACCAATTTCAGGTTATCTGAAAATAGAGTATCACATTATAGAAAAGTATGTGCCAATATAGGCAGAGAGAGAAGAGAACAGGGACAGCAAACAAACAAAAAACCTATATGAAACAGGTGGATTCTTCTCTGTGCTTAGTGATTTAGCACAGCAGCCCAAACCACTTGGGGTAAACAACCCGTATGAGGCACAAAACTGAGTAGTTACTGGATATAAGATACAAAGTCGGAGGGGGTGGTTAGTCATAAATGAATATGAGAACCTAGCTCCTTAGATCTGGAGTACAAGGACTGGGCCCAGACTCCTAACTGGGACCAAATTAATGGTGCTAGTTGACAAGCTTAAAGAAGAGCAGAAGCAATAAGCCAAGAAGGTCACTATACTTAATTTTACTTTCTGTAAATCTTCAATTATTTTGATATTTGCTAAAATAATTTTTCTTGCAATGGTGGTAAGACCTGGAATTGTAATAAAACTGGTACATATAAAGATGAGAGGCAAAATATTACTAGTTGGGTTGTCCAGATGTCACAGACATCTGAGATGGAGTTGAGGTACAAAATGTTTTTGAATCCACATAAAAGGATTCAAAGGGAGGAAGTAGGATTTGGCAGAAATCAACCTGAAATGCAGCTCTAAAAAAACCTTAGCCAATTCAATGAAGAGATCTAGAATAAATAATGCTGGTCATTATTGCCCATGTCAGGTCAAAGTGCCTAAGTTTTATATCCTGGCTTTGCTCAGTCATCAGGGTCAGGGTGTCCCATAAAGGTTTGACCCAAGACAACATGGCTCTCTAGCAAGAGAAATTTACTTCTTCCTTTATGATTTGGGTGACTTATTTCTTTTTCTTGCCTGATTGCTCTGGCTAAGACTTCCAGTACTACAATGAGTAGGGGTGGTGAGGGTGGGCACCTTTGTCTTATTCTTGATCTTAAAGTAAAAACTGTTAGCGTTCTACCATTGAGTGTGATGTTAGCTGTTAGTTTATCAAATACGGTCTTTACTATGTTGAGGTACATTCCTTCTATACCTAATTTTTTGAGAGTTTCCATTATGAAAGGATGTTGAATTTTGTCAAATGCATTTTCTGTATCTATGAGATGATCACATGATTCTATCTCCCATTCTGGTAATGTGGTGTATCATTGATTTGCAAATGTAAACTCTCCTTGCATCTCAGGGATAAATCCCACTTGATCATGGGAGGATTGTCCTGTTGCATCAATGATTTACTACTGCCCTCTGGTGGTTACAAGATGATTAGTTTTCCTCCAAAAAAAGAGCAGTCCTTAGGTCTCTCAACCACATAACCAGTGAGCTTTATTGTCACATACTGCTAGAATGCCAGAGGAAAAGTGCAGACAGTGGGTAAAATGTGAGACAAATACCTGGATAATTTAAAACAGAACAAATAAATCTCATAACTGCCATCAAAACTTGGTAATACCTCAAATACATTAGTGACATAAAATAAGCCCAATTAGTAGATAGACCCTATGTTCTTTGCAATATTCCAGAATCCTCTTTAGTATATCTTAGCATAAATCAAGATTTGGATCAGAACTAAAATAGTTTTCAACATATCCTTACTCTATAGCAGTACCTGTTATCCATTTCCACTATCCCCACTCCCTAGCACATATTCTAATATTTAGGAGGCACTCAGTCAAGTTTTTTGAAATGGGTAAATGAGTCCACATAATTACATATATTAAATGCCTCATCCCATAAGCAGAATATTAACCACCAATATTCAACAAGCACTTAGCTGTGTGCTGGGCACATTTGTAAGCACTTAACATGCATTCCTTATTCAGTTTTCATGACAATTGTATGACATAGATACGATGATTATCATTACTTTATGCAAATAAGGGAACCTGTGCAGGCTTCAAGTAGGATTGCACTTACTCCTGAAGTTAGGCATGACCTTATGACTTGCTTGGCCCAATGAAATGTGAGTGGAAGTGACACGTCACTTCCAGGCATAAGCTCTAAGAATCAATGTATAATTTACAGCAGTCTTCCCCCTTCCAAGGTGATCAAGGAAACACATGTCAAGATGAACCTCTGTCAACCTTGTCCCTGAGTAACCAATGTAACAAATGCAATCAAGGTGCTAAGTTCTTTACATAGGTTATCTCACTTAAAATTGTCAAAATATTGCAAGGTAGATATTATTATCCCTGTTTTATAGTTGGGTATGTAGCCTTGGGGACACCGCACAACCTGACCTAGTCGCCCAGCTGCTGAGTTGTAGAACCTGCAAAGTACATTCAATCATCATTTATCATTTATTATTTTATCATTTATAATTTATTATTCAAACCCATTTATGCATGGGTTGGAGAGGAATGCACAAAACTAATACTACATGTTATTAATCAAGGAGGCTGCCATTTTACTTGAAAAGGTAAATAAAAGTAAATAGCCATAAAAAAGGGAATCTGGTGGTCTGTGATGGCCTGAATATTCAAAGAAGACTTTATGGGAGGGCTGGAGGAGCAATCAGCACTGGTGGAGAAAATAAATTTATGTTAGTGGATCATGGAAAGGGTTTATCAAGCATAGCTAACAGCATAAGAAACACGGATAATGGGAGGAACAAAGAGCCTTCTGGTAGGGAAAAAGACCAGGCTGGCTACAGCATAAGGTTCAAGTTGAAATGGAGCAGCAGATAAAATCAGGCAGGACAAAGTCCAAAAAGTATGGAACATGAGTGTCTGGGGGAGGATTTTATTCAATTATTCGTTCATCTGACAAAGAATTTCTGACTACCTGCAATGCTCCCAGCACATAATAGGACTTCCATTAAGAAGGGGTCCTGGGAGGTGGTAACTCAGTGCCCCCAGTCCAGGAGAAGAAACTCACTAGCATCTGAAAGCAGAAAGAACAAAGTGGCAACACAAAATTCAATTTTCAAGTAAATATGTTGGCTCTTCTGTTATCTATAGAGGTCCTTACACACATCTGACCACCATCCCCACTTTCAAAAAAGGTGATTAGAGACCTCACACTGAGTAGCTCACACCCTAAATGAATCCATTGCTGGAAAAAGCTGTTCGGATCAACTTCATGCCATGAAACTAAGATAGTAATGTCTACTTGCAGGCCAGGTGAGGAGGAACTCTGCCAAGGTGTGTGTCCCTGTGCAAAAGATGGGATCAGAGGCTTGCTCCCCTGCCCACTAACAAGCTTGGATATAGTACCCCCAGGGCTCAGCTTTGGTCCTGACTTGGAATTGGCCTTCATAGAGTATCCTTGGAAATGAGAATAATAACCATGTCTTCATTTAAAATCACTGTGCTCAGCACTTTGCATTATGCCATTTAATTCTCACTGCACTTGGCATGGTCATCTTCCAGATGTAAAAACTGAGCTTCTGAAAGGTTAAGTAACTTGTCCAAAATCAAACAGCTAGTGAGTGGGAAAGTGATTCTAAACTAATGTATTTAATACTATCTGAAATTGAGCCTGTGCTGAAAATTCCCCATAGTTATGTGTCCAGAAAAGAAACGGTCTTTCCCAAGACAAATGCCAGGAAGCTCTGAAAGTCTTGGAAGAACACCCTTACCTTACAGAGATGCAGACAGAGCATTTTTCAGTAGAAAAGTTTGGAAAATGAGTAAGTAGAAGGTAAGGAAGTGTTTCTCTTTGGTTTCATGACTGAGAGCTCTGGAATGGAGCTCAGAAACAACATCACAGAAGTAGGTAGTAGGAATTAACAATGAGGACTTATATGCCAGGCATTCTCCTAAGATAGTGAAATTAATGCCAGTATATTAGGAATCACAATACATGTAAACAAATTATATCATTACATTTATCAATTAACTGATGGCGATTATAATTTTTAAAGACCAACATAAAGTAAAACCACAAAAAGATGGAAAATAAAGGAATCAAAAAAGATATAGCATGAAAATATTACCCAAAAAAAGGGAAGCAATATTAATTGCATCAAAAAAGATTTTAAGATTAACAAAAGTAAGGAGGAACAACATAATAATAAAAGAAACATTCAAACAAAAAAATATATATGATAATAAAGGCCTCAAATATGCACCTAACAATATGGGCTCTGAGGCAGAATATATTTTCCAAAACTGGTTACAGAAATCCCTCCCACTCTACAAGCTCTTTTGCATTGTGACCCTTATCAAAAGGTAGAGGCTGATTTCCATGCCCTTAAATCTGAGTTGGCTTTAGTCATTGGGTTGAAACAAATAAGACTCAACAGAAGTGACTCTATGAGATTGTTAAGGGTCAAAGTCAGAAGAAGCCTTGCAGCTTTCACCTTGATCTCCTAGAATGTTGGTTCTCCAAACACTCGCCTTGGGGAGCTCCCTCTCGGAACCCAGCTGAAGGCCATGCTATGAGAAAGCCAAGCTCATGGAGGGGCCATGTGTAAGTGCCCCAGACAGAAACTGCACACAGCTTTTGAGTCACCACCACTCAGGCCCTAGACATTCAAGTGAAGAAGTCTCCAGGTGATTCCAACACTCAGCCAATGAAGTCACCTGCATCCACTTGCATCCTCCCTACTGAGGCTCCACAGGTTATAGAGCAAAGACAAGCCATCCCTAATGTTCCCTGCTCAGATCCCTGATGTAGAACCCATGAGCATAATAAAAAAGGTTATTATGTTATGCCACTAAGCATGTTCTGTTTTAGTGATCGATAACCAGAATAAGCTCAAAGATTAAATCAAGTAAAAATAAACTACATAGGCTCAATATGTATAAAGTAAAAAGTTACAGAAGTACAAAGAAAATTAAAGAATTTCTAATCACAGTAGGAAATGTTAAAATAACTATTAAAAAAACAATAGAGGGCAGCCCAGGTGGCTCAGCAATTTAGCGCTGCCTTCAGCCCAGGGTGTGATTCTGGAGACTGAGGATCGAGTCCCACGTCCAGCTCCCTGCATGGAGCCTGCTTCTCCCTCTGCCTGTGTCTCTGCCTCTCTCTCTCTCTCTCTCTCTCTCTCTCTCTGTGACTATCATAAATAAATAATAAAAAAATTAAATAAAAAAATAATAAATCTTTAAAAAAAATAAAAAACAATAGATCAGGGACTCCTGGGTGGCTCAGCAGTTGGGTGTCTACCTTTGCCTCAGGGCATGATCCCATAGACCGCGGATCGGGTCCCACATTGGGCTCCTGGCATAGAGCCTGCTCCCTCTTCCTGTGTCTCTGTCTCTGTGTGTGTATCTCTCATGAATAAATAAATAAAATCTTTCAAAAAAATAGATCAAATAAATTTTAAAACTGTAAAAATAAAGAACAACCCAATTAGCAAGTTGATCTAACAGAGAAAAGGAAAATTCTGAATCCACAAAAGAAATAATACATTCTTTTTACAAATCCAAATGCAATCTTTATTTTTTAAATTACTTTTTAAAAATTGACCCTAGGGGCAGCCCGGGTGGCTCAGCGGTTTATCGCCTGCCTTCAGCTCAGGGCGTGATCCTGGAGACCCGGGATCGAGTCCCACATCAGGTTCCCTGCCTGGCGCCTGCTTCTCCCTCTGCCTACGTCTCTGTCTCTCAAGAATAAATAAATAAAATCTTTTTAAAAAAATAAAAATTGACCCTAACCTTGTATTAGGTCACAAGAGAAATCTCACATAATCTCAAAGAATAAAACCGATATAATACAAAATTTCTTGATATAATACCATTAAATTAGGAATGAATAATAACAAGTTGATAAAATATAAAATAAATAATATATCTGTAAAATGCATATGTATGTTTATATATATGGAAATATGTCCATAAGTAATTCATTGCTTAAAGAGGAAAGGACAATGGAAACTATGAAATGTTTAGAAACTAATCATAATGAAAGTGCTACCTAGAGAACTTGTAGGAAAAAACTGAAGTACTACTTGACAGCAAATTTAAAACTTGAGATGCATTCTTTTTAATTATGGAAAAATTCAAACACAAGTAGAGAGGAGTATAATGAACCTCTATGTGCCCATTATCCAGATTCAACCATTATTAGCATTTGGCCATCTTGATTATTTTGGAGAAAAATATATCATCTCATTCCATCCATAAATCCTTCAGTCTGTATCTCTAAAAGATAAGCGTCTCTCTCTCTCTCTTTTTTTTTAAGATTTATTTTTTCATGAGAGACACAGAAAGAGAGAGAGGCAGAGACACAGGCAGAGGGAGAAGCAGGCTCCACAAAGGGAGCCCGACGTGGGACTTGATCCCCGGACTCCAGGATCACACCCTCGGCCAAAGGCAGGCGCTAAACCGCTGAGCCACCCCGGCTGCCCGCGTCGCTCTTTTTTAAGCAAACCACAATTCCATTATCACATTGAAAACTAATAACAACCCCTTAATAATCTTTTATATAGTTAATTAGGTTGAAACACAATTCTAAGCAAGGTCCTTATATTTTGTCCATATGTTACATTAAATTTAGGTGTCTCTTAGGTATCTTGTTCTATAAATTCAATTCTCTCTCTCTCTCTCTCTCTTTGCTAGTTATTTCACAATGAATCCTGGTATTTTTCATGCAGAATTTCCCACAGTCTAGATTTTAATTCTCTCTCCATGAGATCATTTACCACATTCCTTGTTTCCCTGTGCTTCCTATAAGCTATTAGTTACATGTTGAGATCTAATTCAATCAAGGTTTGGATTTGGGGCAAAAATACATCATCGATGGAGGTGTGTACTCCCAGAACTTCAATTCAGGAGACTTTAGAAGGCACTGAGCATCATTGCCCACCTCTTTTGATCATTAAGTTCTGCAAAGTGGTGGTTGATATCCTTTGTGATTCTATAATCCTTTATTTATTAACTAAAATTATTCTAAAAAGAGCTTTCCCTCATCAACTATTTCATTACCCTGAGGAATATTTTGTATAGGAAGGGCAGGATAAATACTGATACCTTCCCTTTTTAAAGGGTTTTCAGAATAATGAGTTGATATCCTAACATCAAAGGTTACCATGAAGGATATTTTTAGCATCATCATGAGTTCATGGATTTTAATATACATGATGTATTTCAATCCACTGCAGATATTATTCTTTTTGATGGTCATATTGTCCCATCTTTGGCCAGTAGGAATGAACCCCTTTAATTAGGCTTCAGGGTCCTATTGTTATGACCCTGGTAGTCTTTGATAGCTTCTTTGTTATCTATTGTGACAGATGTTCCAGGCTAATTTTGTACATTTTCTGCCCCAGATCTGGATTCAGCCATTCTTCAAGAAGCCCTGATTCCTTTCAGAGGGAATGATATTTAGAGAAATGCATTTTTTAATGGACAGATTGGAAATAAATTAGTTATGTGGTTATTTCAAGAAGCTAGAAGTAAAAATTGCTTTAGAAAGAAATGGGAGAAAATAGTAAAGTTAAGGGCAGAAATTAGGAACTAAAAGAAGGCTACCTGCAAAATCTAATCAAATTAGTGTAATAATAATAATAATAAAATAAACACACTTTTAACCAGAACCTTAACCAGACTGAGCAAGAATGAAAAGGCAGAAATAAGCAATATTGTGGAGGAAAGAAAAAGACAAAGCTGCATCGACAATCAGCTAAAAATTATAATTTAGTATTATAAATAATTCAACACAATGTATTGGTAAACAGATATATTAGAAAAGTTCCTAGGAAAAATCTAAAAAAAAAAAAATGAAGAATAGGGAGCCTGAATAAACCAAAACCCATGAAAGAAATTGAATTGGAAGTTGAAAGACCCCTACTTAATCCCAAGGACCCAGAGCCAGGGGCATTTGGCCCAAACGTTAAGGAATGTGTGAAACAAGACTTTAAGTTGTCTGTAGTCCCTAGGACTAGAAGAGGGTCTGGCATATATAGTGCTATATAAACTATGTGCTGTGTAAACAACCTTCCTCAAACATAAACTGTCTCAAAGAATGGAAAAAACATAGAATGATGTAAGTTAACTTATGGAGCAGGGTAAGAATACTCTCAGTATGAAGGAAGGAAGGAGATTATAGATCAATCTCACTTATAAAACCAGATGGAAAATTCTTATGCAAAATAGCACTAAATTGAATACAACAGTATATTACGATAAGATAGGGTAAACCCCAGGAATGCAAGGAAGTCTGTTAATATAATATACATACCACAATACGGATTAAATGAAAAACTACGTGATAATCTCAATACATGCAAAAAAGATTTGGTGGTGGGATCCCTGGGTGGCGCAGCGGTTTAGCGCCGGCCTTTGGCCCAGGGCGCGATCCTGGAGACCCGGGATCGAATCCCACGTCGGGCTCCCGGTGCATGGAGCCTGCTTCTCCCTCTGCCTGTGTCTCTGCCTCTCTCTCTCTCTCTCTGTGTGTGTGTGACTATCATAAATAAATAAAAATTAAAAAATATATTTAAAAAAAATAAAATATAAAAAAAAAGATTTGGTGGTATTCAGGTTAAAAATAACTTCTGATAAAATAGAAACAGAAAATAATTCCTTTAACCTGAGACAGACCATTTATCAAAACCTAAAACATAGTGAAACATTAGAGGTTGTCCCTTTAAAATCAAGATCAAGGCACGAACAGTTACCTCATCTATCCACGTTGTATTGAATATAAGCAATTCAGTTCTAACACAAACGTAAGAATTAAGAAGAAACAAAACTGTCTTTATTTGCAAATAAAAGAATTCAGCAAGCTTGCTAGAGACAAGATTTATATATAAAAATCAATTGAAATCCCATACAATAGTAATAATCAAATAGAAAAAATAATAGGAAAAGATTCCATTCATGATACCAAAATATTAAACTCTGTAAGGAATCTTGAAATAAGTAGATGTGCTTTATGGAAAAAAACAATTATAAAATATTATTGAAGTAGGTGAAAGGAGACCTGAATAAACAGAGATACTCCACGTTCATAGATAGGACGACTTAATCTCATAAAGATGTCAAGTCTTCCCCCAAAGTAACCTATAAATTTAATGTAATTCCAATCAATATCCCAACAGGGGCTTTATTTATGGAATGTGACAAGCTCATCCTTAAATTCACTTGGAAGAGTAAAGGGCCAAGAAAATCAATGTCTCTTTTGAAGAAGAGGAACAAGGTGGGTAGGAAGGGAGAAGGTGGGACTATGGGATAACAGAGGGGCAAAGGAGGCAGGCCCTTGACCTGCCAGGTATCAGATTTTCCATAATGCCATTGTAATTAAGAAAGAGTGGTACTGTGCCAAGATGGACAAGTAAATCCAACTCTGCCACTTATTAGCTATGTGACCAGGAGCAAAATTCCTTTTTTTAATTTTCAATTAGTCAACACAAAGAACATAGTTTAAGATGTAGTGTTCAATGATTTATCAGTTGCATATAACACCCAGTACTCCTCATATCACATGCCCTCCTTAATGCCCATCACCAAATCACCCCAAACCCCACCTTCAACCCTCAGCTTGTTTCGAATCTCTAAAAAAAAAAAAAAAAAGAATCTCTCATGGATTTTCATCCTCTCTGATAACTTCGCATTCAATTTTCCCTCCCTTACCCTATGATCCTCTGCACCTTTTCTTATATTCCACATATGAGTGAAACCATATGATAAGTGTCTTTCAGGTGCAAAATTCTTACCATCTTTGAATAAATTATTTAATCCCATCTGGAAATTTAGTTTTAGAACATCTGCATCATAGGTTGGTTATATAAACTATATAAAGGAACTGATGTGAAATGGTCAGTTCAGTAGGACATACTAAAGGGTAATTAGAAAAACATCCAAAACCCAAAAATAGTAATTCAGCTTAACAAAACATTAATTAGGAAAATTATACTTCCACATGTTTTAGCTTCATCTAGTCTTCATGGTCCCTCTTTGCTCTACTGTTAAGCCCTGGGTGTCCTATATTTAAAAAAAAAAAAAAAGTAAAACATTCCTGAGCCAGCTACTTACTTGCTACAAGGTCTTAACCACCATTTTGTTTCTGATGCTGGTCTGCACCAAGCACAACTCTTCATTCTCCTCTGAATCAAGAAATTCTCAGAGGTTTCTTTGCCCTGGGCACAAAAACAGAGGGCTCAGTAAAATCCTTGCTCCTTTCCCAGGACCCTGGAGATAAAACTGTCACAGAGGGGGAATCACACAACCCATCTTCCCCGCAGCTATGGGTCAATAAAATACTCAGGGTAATATGGATATTGCTATTTAACTTTAAATAGAAATAACTTTTGTAACATTACAAGATATTGCATAAAACTCTTAACAGTGATAAGAGGTTATTTGATTTGATTTTTTGGGGGGGGCCTACATGTGTTTCCCAAATCTCCTATTTGTTACAGTTAATATTTTATTTCAAAAGCATAAAAACCTAAGATACTTTGGATGTATCAACAATATCAGATTATATACATATACATATTTATAGACATATACATATTTGTACATATTTATATATGTATATATATATATTTTTTTTATGATAGTCACAGAGAGAGAGAGAGAGAGAGAGAGAGAGAGAGGCAGAGACACAGGCAGAGGGAGAAGCAGGCTCCATGCACCGGGAGCCCGACGTGGGACTCGATTCCGCGTCTCCAGGATCGCGCCCTGGGCCAAAGGCAAGCGCCAAACCGCAGCGCCACCCAGGGATCCCTATGTATATATTTTTTAAGGGAAAAATATATTGCAGTAGTACATGTCTTCCTTGCTGGAAGAGGCCATCAGTTTTGTCTGAGTTTCGTGGGCAGGGTCTGGTCCACAGCCCAGGCTCCAGATTTCATTACTGCCATTGCCTTTCAGTTCTTGAGACATAATTTTCCTCACCAGAATTAGAATTACGTCAGAGAACGCAAGACTTTATTACTAAGGAACAAGAATTATAAATGATTTTTTTAAATTGTGTGAGTAGAAAACTTATTACATGGGGCATGCATGCCTTCAAGAACACAGAATAAAACTGAGGTTATTAATTCAGAATATCAGTTAAAATTGGAGGCCAGTATCGGCCAGTTTTTGGACAACAACTAACATTTTCCACTGCCTCTCTGAGGCCAAGATTGCTTTTTCTAGCTCTGGGTCTCACCAACGGTGGTAAGCAGGGCTCTACAAAACAATCCAGGTTGGAACCTCTAGACCCCAGAGGTCCTGAACGCTTTTTTCCACCACCACACACATGAGGGTCATACTCCAAGAATATGCTCTGTTTCTATAATCAGAAGCAGCAGCAAGATGAAACAGGCTACGATTTATGTGTAACCTCTAGCAATTCCTTCCTCCGCCCTCAAAAAAAGCACATTATAGGCAAACAAGGTAGATTTTGAAGGGAAAACCCTGAAACCACTCTAATTTTTAAATGAATTAAATTGTTAAAAACTTCACACTTTTCTTATAGTAATCATTACGGTCATAAGAGCAAAGCTGAGGGCTGATCTAAATATATAGCCTCTGGAGTCGGCTCTTCTAGTAGCATTACCTTCCCCTGGCAAGAACACTTCTCTTCCCAGCAGTCCCAAATATCCAGGAGCTTACTCTCTCCCCTATACCCATGGTCATGCTGGTCACTGCCAGCAGGCACCACACATTATTGTGTTGCTTGGTAACCCTCAACACGATGTCTAAATTTCACGAAACCATTTCTGAAGGCTGGAAATCAAAATCCTGTCTGGGTTGAGTTTAGGGCTTCCTGGTAAAAGAGGAAACAGGAATCTTTTGGTTTGGTGGCACTTTTAAAAAGAAGTTTAATTGAAGTCTGAAATGTTGCATAAATGGAAGATACAAGTTTTAATTGAAAAATAATTATAACCACTTAATCATTTTTAAATGAGGGCTGTAATTGCAGTCAGCGCACAATAGCCACATACAGACATTGAGATTTCCGCAATAAAGCAGGGATGGTACAGCTTGATTTGCTAATAGCACTTCCACTTCTCCTCCCTTTTGTCTCAAAGATTAATTCAGGCAAGGGCTATTAGTGCTGTTAATTGGTTCTGCAATTTAGACCTTGTGCCTGTGAATGAATGACTGATATGGCCGCTCAACCAATAAATGCAAGCACTTCGTCAATGCTCCCCATTGTCCGGCAGGGCATCGTCCTGGGCTGCCCAGCCTCCCTCCCAGCAGCCCTTGGGGACAAAAGGCCCAACGCCTCTTCTAGGTCACAGCTTTCAGCAGGACCAGAGATGGGTCAGCAAGATGCCTTTGAAATGAAGCTGACTCACTGAAGCTAATGGATATTCAACTAGCGCTCTGCCTCACTTTCTAGAAGGAAGATGGTTTGCTGTTTTGAACCCTCCTCTCACACTGAGGCTGTGAAAGGGTAGGAGGCCCAGTTGTTATAAAGCTTGGCAAGAGAAAGCACCAACTGTACCATTAGCTTGAAGATAAATATACCTCAGAGCTCAGGGAGAAAGCCTTCTTTAATTGCTGCAGCGCCTTCTTGGCATGGGCATCACATCCCCAGCGAGGCTTTGGAGAGTTATCAGGCCTGATGAGGGACCACACTAATTGCACTTCCCCCTGAGGATTCTGGAGATAATTGCTAGTTGAAACACCATGGAAGAGGCATCCTGATTGAAGACTCACTCACCAGTCAGTGGTCATTAGTAAAGACACATTGGGTCTCACTATTCAGAGACATTTCTGTGCTCTACAAGAGAGCCCCTTCTTGGGGCATCTGGGTGGCTCAGTGGTTGAGAGTCTACCTTTGGCTCAGGTTCTGATCCCGGGGTCCTGAGATCGAGTCCCACATCCGGCTCCCCGTGGGAAGCCTGCTTCTCCCTCTGCCTATGTCTCTGCCTGTCTCTCATAAATAAATAAATAAATAAATAAATAAATAAATAAATAAATAAATAAATAAATAAATAAATAAATAAAATCTTAAAAAAAGAGAGAGAGAGAAAATGTTCCTTCTCTACAGTTGCAGGCCCTCCCTCTCTGTCACAGATACTCAGATGAGTGCTTTTTCAGAAAGAAGACTTTGGCAGTCACTGGCCTACCTGCCATTCTAGCACCATTGCACCTCCTGTAGGGATGTGCCTGGACATAACAAGAGCTATTGAGACACAGAGAGCTGGTCCCCAGAAACCTGGTCACTGCCAACAGGCCAGAAATAGCTGTTCTATTCATCATCCCAAGTGAAGACTTTCAAAGAGCCCCTTAGTGAAGAGAACATTGAAATTGATCATTGAACCCATCTATATTTAAATTTAACAGTCCAATAAAAAATTGAGTTCAGTCTCACAGACAAACCCCCTTTTAGTCTTTCTAAACATTTTCAAGATTGTTTCAAGTAGATCCGAACTGCCTGACTTCCAGAATTAATGAGTGGGTCCTGTCGAGAGGTGAACTAGGTAAGCAGTACCTACCCCTAGGTTAAAGGCTGTGTTAATAAACTTATTTCTGTCTGAATGAGATACTCTCATGTTATACTCAAACTCTTCTTAAAAAAAAAAAACACCATAAAAACTTGAGTGATACAGAAGATAAGAATCTGAAGAGTACTCTAATCTGAGTACTCTAATTGGAGGCGTTAATCTTATATATAATTGGAGGGTAAAGACCTCTGCTCACCAAACTGACACTAATTTCATGAAAAGAAGATATTAAAACATAACCTTGTAATGGAATTATTAATCTGATAAAAATCTTACTCACCACCATGAATAAGCAAATCAAAGGAGAAGAAAAAAATATTCAGAAACACGGGAAAAGTTACTTATTGGGAGATAATCAAAGCACTACAGATTAAAATGGTACATCACATCCATCTATTCTTTCTTGAAAGTAATAAAAATATTGATAATCCTCAGTTTTCAAGGATATGGAAAATTGTCATGCAAACATAATGTTTTTTAGCAAATGTATACGCCGATTTAACTTTTTGAGAGAACAATATATCAAAATTTTAGATGTACATTTTTTATGTTTATACTACATATTTCACTTCAGAGAGTTTATCCTAAGGAAATAATGCAAAGTGGTAAAAGATTGATGTTCTAAGATATCATTGTTCTTTATAATAAAAAGCATTGGAAACTGAACATATATTGACATGGAATTGATGAAATAAATTATAATATAGTCACATGCTGGAATCCTATGCAGTCTTTTAAAACATTGAGGAAAATTTTTATGTCATGGCATAAAAAACTATTCCATAATATATTAAATTTAAAATAGGTTACAGAATACTGGATGTGAACAGTACTTTAAATAGGCATCCATGATATCAATCAAAACTCCAAATTTGATTTAATATCATTCATGTATAATACCTATTAAGATATTAGCCATTTGTCTTTTAGCTTCGCTCTTGTTTTGCTATAAAGTAAGTTTGTTTCAGGTCAGAAGCCTATGATTGCAAAGGCAGATGGGGTTGTCTTCTTTGTTCCCCCCACCCCCCACAGAACTTCTCTGCCTGCCCCTCCAGCACCTATCCGCTCCCAGGAAGAACTGTCAGCTAAGTCTGGCTCAGGGTAAGATGGGAGGAGTGGTAAGGGGATAGAGAAAGCCTTATTTGAACTGGTCCAATGGTAAACTCATTGCTCAAAGACATTGAATCAGAAACAATAGAGCAATGCAACACCAAAGAGAATCTAATCTGAAGTCCAAGGGAAGTGTGGGGCTATTGGTATAGCTGGCCCAGCTCTGATAGAGGAACAGACCAAGCAGAGGAGAGCCCAAGTCGGCAAGGAAAGAATGAACAACTGTCAGGAGGTGAGAATGAATGACCTGTGCTAGAAACAGTAGGTAGCTCAGGGAATTAGGAAAGAGGGAACATAGAGAGTGAGGAAGAAAAAGACCATAACCACCCAGCCCTTACTCTGCCTTATATGTATGACCACCTCCTGGGTAGGCTGTCTTATTTGTCCTATAACAAATGGTATCATTGAGGCTCAGAGAAGTTGAGCCAACAGCAAAGCAAGAAGTTATGCCCAGGACTCCTGATTCCAAATCCTCTCTTCCTTCCATATGTCAATGGTTCCCAAACAACCCACAAAACCAGTATCAGGCTGGCTGCTCAGTATCACCTGGAGAATTTCTTTAAAATTCACAATCCATAACCCTGGCCGCATCCCAGACTTACAGAATCAGAATCTCTTGGAGAGAGGATCAAGAAATAGGATATATTCATAAGCTCCTTAGGAGACCCAGTGGTGCTGCCGAGTTGGGGAACTAATATATTAGGTGTTCCGCATTACCTCCAATATATATCTGTAAGGCGGGGAGCAGGGGGAATGATCCATGATCCATGAGCACCTGCTTCTTTACCTAATTATGAGCATTTCCTGGGTACTGCTTTAAGTATATGATCACACATTGTCTTTCCTTGATGTGGTGATGAGATTGGTACGATCTCACACCAGTGAGGAGGCCAGTAGAGGTTATGTGACATGTTGAAAGAGCCCTTAACCCATAAGTTGCAGAGCTGGGGCTCAGACCTCAATCTCTGGACCCCTGCTTCTGTCTTGGTACCTTTCCACTCTGCTGTGGTGGGGAAGGAGGGAGGAGAGACACTGCAGATGAAAGCGATAATTACAGAGCAACATAACAGAGGGATCTGCTGTAGAGAGCCAGACTGAGAGAGACCTTGGCCGGGAAAGCAAGTGGGAAGGAAACAAGAACAAGTCCAGGTGCTGTGCCTGTGGATTCGCCCAGCATCTCCCCAGCCCCTGCCTAGTGAGGACCAGGTGGCTTTGAGAAGTCTTTATTCCAAGAAGCTGGCTCCCTCTTGTGGCAGCTGTCGCTCATCACTGAATGATCTGGGACCAGACAACCTGGTAGCACCGGTGGTGACCTGACTACACATTCGAATCACCAGGAAGCTATTAAAATATACCTATGGCCCAGGCCAATGAAGTGAGAATATTGGGGGAGATCTAGACCTACCCTTTCCAACATAGTAGCCACTACCCATGTGCAGCTATTGAGCACCTGAAATGCAGCTAGTTCGAATTGAGATTTGAGTGTAAAATACACACTGGATTTCACACACTTAGAACAAAAAAGACAATGTGAAATATCTCATTAATAATTTTACATTAATTGTAAACTAAAATGGTATTTTGGGTATACTGGGCTAAATAAAGTGTGTTACTTAATTCACCTGCTTTTTACTTTAAAATGTAGCTACAAGAAAGTGTAAAATTACGTATGTGGCTCCCATTTGTGGCTCAGAGCATATGTAAGATCGCCAAATTTAACAAATAAAAATACTGGATGCCCAGTTAAGTTTGAATTTCATATAAACACAAATAAAGTTTTTTTAGTATATATTTAGTAAATTTTTAGTTTAAATATGTTCCATGCAATATTTGGGACAAATATTTGGGACAAATATTGCATGGAACATGCAATAAATCAAATTCATTGTTCATCTGAACTTCAGATTTAACTGGGTGTCTTATATATATGGGGCCCCCTAGTATGTCTATTGGACAGCACCAGTCTAGACTCCTGCTACTCAGAATGTGGTCTGAGGACCAGCAGCATTGGTCTTACCTGTCAGAAATGCAGCATCCTGGGTGTCACCCATAGCTACTGAACCAGAATCTCCAATTTAACAAGATCACAAGTGATTCATGAGAACATCAGTGTTTTAAAAGCACTGAGCTTAAGAGCCACCAGTGAAGTGGAGGGGTACAGGAAAAGGAAGGTGGGTCTGCCCAGCCCTCAGCCAAGGCAGGACAGTCCTGGATTTCAAACTCTGAACCGACCCATCTCTCTCCTCTATCCCCACAATATCTAACATATAAAAGTTCTGTTGAATTGGGGCACCTGGGTGGCTTAGTCGGTTAAGCATCTGCCTTTGGCTCAGGTCATGATCTCAGGGTCCTAGAACTGAGCCCTGCATCAGGCTCCCTGCTCTGCTTCTCCCTCTCCCTCTGTGCTCTCTCTCTCTCTCTCTCTCTCTCTCTCTCACGCTCTCTCAAACAAATAAATAAATAAAATATTTTTTGAAAAAAAGGTCTGTTGAGTAAACATGGTAAGTGTGAATACATATTCAAAATGAACACATATTCACATGAATGAATGAATGAATGAGTGGCTGAGTGGGTAAATAGTGTTTTTTTGAGATAGTGAATAAATTCCAGAGCAACTAGGATGGTTGAATGGCAAAATACATAGTAAACTGTGGACTCTGGACTTTCGAGGCAAATGGGGATAGATTGGCTTAGAAAGAAAATCTACCCAAAGGGCTATCCCTTCCCTGACCCAAGATGACTCCATGAAAGGAGGTGCAATCTTCCTGGCTCAAGACCCACCATCTGCAGCCTAAGAAGGGTGGGAAGCACTTCCTTTTCTCTCCAAGCTAGCCACTTGGAACTTTTGTGGGACCTAAACACATAACCCCTTGCTCACCCAGGGGGACCTCTCTGATCTAACCGACCAAACTGGTGTCCCCTAAGAGCACAGCCAAAAATCACAGGAAATGTTTTAGATTTCCTTTAATTTTGTAAAGTGTGTCAGATTTTAATTAATTATTTCTTTTTCCAAAATGAAAATTTCTTTCTTGATTTTTCCCTTACCATTATAAACATATTACAATATCCTAAATATCCAATAATAAATCCCTTTGTGTTTATATCATCTGCATTATATCCTATTCTCTGCAACTAAGAGCCCAGACTAATACAATCTTATAAGTAAATCTCAAATCCATTTGCTTCTCTCCCCTGGTATTGCCACTCCTTGGGTCCAGGCCATCATGAGTTCTTGAATGGCCCACTCCAAAGCCTGCTGGATTTCCTGCTCTTAGTCATCATGCACCAGTCAATTACATTCTCCATAATGAACCAAAGTAACCCTCTAAGATGGAGATATGATCATGTTCCTCTTCTGCTTAAACCTTTCACTGGCTTGCCTTTATTTACCATTGGGTTGGAGTCTAAAATTCCTAATGAGCCTTCGAGACCCTCTATGGCCTACAAGCCTCCATGTCCTGGCTTCTGCCCAAGTCCCCAGCCCCCTCTCATCGTCCACCCTTCCTCACTCTGTCCTGCAGTCATTCCAAACCCCCCTTAGTACCCAACCATGCTTACTCTTTATTCCCAGGCTTTGCACAAACTGCTCTCTACGTGGAATATTCTTTACATGATTCTTCCCACCTTTTTGTGGCTCACTTCCAATCATCCTGCAGGTGTTTATTAGTTGTCACTTTTTTCTGGGAATTTCCATAACTACAGAGGTAAAAAAAAAAATTCTCTAGAGTATCACTCTGTAGTTCATTTACTTTGTGTTTTTGGTAACTTCTTAACTGTCTGTTTCCTGCCTCTAGACTATGAGCTCTCTGAGGACCAAGATTATTTCTGTGTCATTCACCATTGAATGAATCCCCAGCACTTCACAGAATTATTGGGATGCTTAATAATTTTTTAAATAATGAAATGTTTTAATTAACATACTTGAACATATATTGTACCTAATCTCTTAATGCTTCAGTTCTTGCTTCTGTAAAGTTAGGATATTTAAGTTCCTATCTCATAGAGTTGTTACAAAGATAAATTGGGCAGTATTTCTAAAGTTATTATAATAATGTCTGGTACACTGTACATGCTCAATAAATGTCAGTGGTTTTCTCCATATAAGGATACTCTCTGTGAGTTAGTATTATGGAAATTGAGAAAGCAGCTCTGTTTGACATTGGATGTAGAGGGTACAGAACAGAAACAGCTACAGGGACACAGGATCCCAGAGGCAAAAGCAATGAGATCATAAGACCCTTAGAAAATCGCAGAACTCTTGAGCCGGGCTTTGGAGACCCATGAGCTACAGAATGAGTAATAAAACTAGTCTTATTTAGATCTCAAGAGGCTGCGTGTCCTGGGTAATCATGTATATCCATACCCAGGGGACATGTATATCCATACCCAGGTGAACAAGCCTTTGGGCAAAAAGTTTCATTTCAAACTGAGAAAAAAAAAACTTTTTCTTTTTCTTTTTTTTAACTCTATTCACTTCTCCTTACCAAAAAAAAAAAAAAAAAAAAATCTGCAATTCTGACTCAAGCAAACACCAAACAATGTACCTTAGCCATCAGGATACTTGGATTCTCAATCTACAAACATCTCTATTATGGTTGGTGGTGACACCACACTTTCCCCAAGAATAGTAAGTAGGTAAGTAATCTACATGGATGTAACTAAGTGTTCATTCCAGGCACAGCCTGTCTTGAAGAAGTAGTATAGCCCTTATCTCTAATGAAATAGAAAACCGCTTATAGCCTAGATGCCAATTTTTTCAACTTCTCAAGTTTCCAAAATTCAGAAGTTCTGGTTTCTCAAAAGTCATACTACACATAAAAGTAGATCTTGCAAATAGCCTAAATATTCAACAGTGGAGGAAAGATTAAACAGACATGATATGTCTACATATAGTCAAATGTTAAAATTTATGCTTGTGGTGAATTTTTGATGAAATAAGTATTTTTGATAAATATAAAATTAAATGAAAAAGCATGATAAAAACTGTGTTTGTAGTATGATCGCAACTATGTAAAAAAGGATATGTATTTAAAGAAAGAAGATGAGAAAGAAATAAAGCCAAAATATTAGTCATGCTACTTCTTAGAGGTAGAATCACAGTTTATCATTTTATTCTCTATGCTTTTGTTCCTCAGATTTAAAAAAAACTTAAAAAAAATAAAAAAATAATAAAAAACTTTTATTTTTTTTAAAAGATTTTTATTGGACTTTTTAAAAAGAAGTTATAGGTTCACAGCAAAACTGAGGGGAAAATACAGAGATTTCCCTGTGTATCTCCTGCCCCCACAGGTGCACAGCCTCTTCCCCACCCCTCGAGCTATCAACATTCCCACCAGAGTGGTGCATTTGTTACAGATGATGAACCTACATTGACACATGGTGTTGTATACTCTATGGGTTTAGAAAATATATAATATGTATCCACCATTATAGTACTGCACAGAGTAGTTTCACTGCCCTAAAAATCCTATGCTCTACCTATTTAACCATCTTTAGGACTTTTTTTAAGGATTTTATTTATTTATTCATAACAGAGAGAGAGAGAGAGAGAGAGAGGCAGAGACACAGGCAGAGGGAGAAGCAGGCTCCATGCAGGGAGCCTGATGTGGGACTCGATCCCGGGTCTCCAGGATCACGCCCTGGGCTGAAGGCGGCGCTAAACCACTGAGCCACCCGGGCTGCCCCATCTTTAGGACCTTTAAACTTTTTTTATCCTTTAACATTTTTTACCATTTTATATTACTGTTATGATAAGAAAAAAAAAAAACACGAACAGACATTGAAAGAAATCCTTTTGTGAAGGTAAATACAAATTGAAGCTCTGTTTCCCCGTGACTCAGAAGCTCTCTGGGTGTCTGTTCAGCTACCCTGAACAAAAGCACCCAAAGGTGAACCTGCAGTTTGTGTGTTGAGTATCAGGAGGAGGCAGGGAGGCTTGAGGACGTAGAATTAGGCAAACAGAAACCAGCCAGTCCACACCTTGTTTACTCTCTTGCCTCATTCTCTCCTGAGACCAGGAGACATAAAGTACTACTGCTTTCTGATTCTGAGTGGCGGGTCAGATAAGGAACGTGCTGGTGGGTAAATGCAAACTTCAGTGATCCTTACCCCAACCACTTCCCAAATAGGGGATTGTTGCGTACATTAACTAAAGATGATTTAATTTTAGTATTTTTTATTTCCATTAACCAAAAGTCTGGAAGAAAACAATCCTCCCCGGTTTATGCACACAAACTCTTTAGGAAAACTATCACTACAAAGGACCTTTCAGGAATGTTGTGAAGCACTGAACTCCCTTGAATCAGCCCAGGAGGACTGGCAGCGTATTTTTTTCAGCATACCTCCACTCTCCAAAGTGCGATTTTTGTTTTGTTTTGTTTTTTTATTTGTTTTTATTGAAGTTCCATTTGCCAACATATAACACCCTGTGCTCATCCCATCAAGTGCCCTCCTCAGCACCCATCACCCAGTTACCCATCTCCCCGCCCACCTCCCCTTCCATAACTCTTTGTTCCCCAGAGTTAGGAGACTCTCATGGTTTATGTCCCTCTCTAATTTTTCCCCACTCAGTTCCCCTCTTTTCTCTTATAATCACTTTCACTATTTCTTATATTCCTCATATGAGTGATATGATGATTTGTCCTTCTCCGATTGACTTACTTCACTCAACATAATACCCTCCAGTTCCATCCATGTTGAAGCAAATGGTGGGTATTTGTCATTTCTAATGGCTGAGGAATAGTCCATTGTATACATAGACCACATCTTCTTTATCTTTTCATCTGTCAGAGGACACCGAGGTTCCTTCCACAGTTGGGCTATTGTGGACATTGCTGCTATAAACAGTGGGGTGCAGGTGTCCCAGCGTTTCACTGCATCTGAATCTTTGGGGTAAATCCCCAGCAGTGCAGTTGCTGGGTCATAGGGCAGATCTATTGTTAGCTTTTTGAGGAAACTCCACACAGTTTTCCAGAGTGGCTGCCCCAGTTCACATTCTCACCAACAGTGCTAGAGGGTTCCCCTTTCTCCACATCCTCTCCAACATTTGTTGTTTCCTGCCTTGTTAATTTTCGCCATTCTCACTGGTGTGAGGTGGTATCTCATTGTGGTTTTGACCAAAGTGATATTTTGATTTCAAATCCTTAAATAAGATGATTTCTTGGGGTGCCTGGGTGACTCAGTCAGTTAAGTGTCTGCTTTCAGCTCAGGTCCTGCTCTCAGGCATCCTGGGATCCAGCCCCATGTCTGGCTCCCTGCTCAGAGGGAAGCCTGCTTTTCCCCCTCCCTCTACCCCTCCCCCCAGTTGTGCATGTTCTATCTCTCTCAAATAAATAAGTAAAATCTTTTTTTAAAAAGATGATTTCTCACAACACCACATTCTCTCCGATGTCTTTTCACTTCCTTCAAGATATCTTTTGACACATAAAAATTTTAATTCTGATAAAATCTAACTTCCTCATTTTCTTTTTGTTGCTTGTGCTTTTGGTATCTTATCTAGGAAACTGTTACCTGACTTCAAGATCATAAAGATGTATTTCCGTGTTTTATTCTAAGAATTTCATACTTTCAGCTCTTACATTTAGATCTTGGGTTGACTCTGAGTTAGTTTCTGTAAGTGGTGGAAGTTAGAATTCCAATCTCATGCTCTTGGGTATGGATATACAGTTGTCCAGCACCACTATTCTTTCTCCTGTTGAATTGTTCTGATACCTCTGTCAAAAATCCGTTGACCATAATGTGCTCATTTATTTCTGGACTCAGTTCCATT
Organism: Nyctereutes procyonoides; assembly: GCF_905146905.1. Lineage (NCBI taxonomy): Eukaryota > Metazoa > Chordata > Mammalia > Carnivora > Canidae > Nyctereutes > Nyctereutes procyonoides. The sequence goes on from NW_026575042.1 coordinate 34,642,734, forward strand.
CTATTGATCTATATGTCTATTCTTCTGCCTGTATCACATTGTATGAGGATTCTAATAAGTCTTGAAATTGGAAAATGAGCTGTCCCTTTTGTTCTTTTTCAGGATTGTTTTGGCTAGTCTGGGTCTTTTGAATTTCCATATGAATTTTAGGATAAACTTATCATTTCTACAAAGCAGTTTGCTGGAACTTTTATGGATATTGCACTGATTCTGAAGGTCAATTTGAGGAATATTGCCATCTTAACAATATTAAGTCTTCCAATCTATAAGCAGGAGATGTTTTTCCACTTATTTCAGTCCCTTTAATTTATTTCAATAATGTTTTATCGTTTTTAGGAAATAATTTTTCTAATTCTTTCATTAAATTTATTCCTAAGTGTTTTGTTCTTTTGGATGCTATTTTTTTAAGATTTTATTTATTTATTCATGAGAGATACACTCAGAGAGAGAGGCAGAAACACAAGCAGAGGCAGAAGCAGGCTCCATGCAGGGAGCCCGACATGGGACTTGATCCCAGGTCTCCAGGATCAGCCCTGGGCTGAAGGCGGCGCTAAACCACTGAGCCACCTGGGCTTCCCTGGATGCTATTTTAGATGAAATTATTTTCTTAACATCATTTTCAGATTTTTCATTGCAAGAATATAGAGATGCAATTAATTTTTGTATATTGATCTTGTATTCTGCAACCTGCCCAACTCATTATTAACTCTATTCGTTTTTTTTCATGGATTTAGTATTATTAGTATTTTCTATAAATCACTGTGCCATCTGCAAATAGCAATAGTTTTACTTCTTCCTTTTCAATCTGGATGACTTTTATTTCATGTTCTTGACAAACTGTTCTGCCTAGACCTCCAGTAAAATGTTGAAGGAATGATGAAAGTAGGTAGAAATCCTTGTCTAGTTCCTGATCTTAAGGTGAAACTATTCAGTCATTCACCATTAGATAGAATGTTATTTGTAGAGTTTTCGTGAATGCCCCATATCAGATCTAGGACTTTCAGAGTCATATTTTTACTTCCCAAAAAAAATTCCTTTAGAATTTTCTTTTTTATACATCTACTGATGGAGAACTCACTCATCTTTTTTAATGTTTTTTTTAACTTCTTTCTTGAAAGACACATTTGCCAAATATGTAAAATTGTAGGCCCAGAGCTATTTCCTTGCTACACCTTGAAAATATCATCCCACTTTCTTCTGCTTTCCATTGTTGCTGACAATCCAACTGCTGCTCCTTTGAAAGTCATCTCTTTTTCACTGGCTGCTATTAAAAATTCTCCTTATCTTTGATTTTCAGCAATGTCATGATGTGTCTAGGAGTATATTTCTTTTGATTTATATTGCTTGGGAAATTGGGGCTTCTTAAATATGTACATTGGTGTTTTTCATCAGTTCTGAAAATTTTTCAGTGATTATCTCTTCAAATACAGCATCTGCTGCCTTCTTTCCCACTCCTCCTTTGTGGATTGTGTTAAATATATGTTTGTATCTTATCACAGTGTTTTCTATGACTTTATCTCCTTTCTTCCTTCCTTCTTTCTTTCCTCCCTTTCTCCCTTCCTCCCCTCCTCCCTTCTTTCTTTTCTTCCTCTCACCTCCTCTCATTTAATCCCATACCATATTCTGGATAATTTCTTCTGAAGGATCTATCAGTTCATTAATTCCTTCTTTGAGTTTGTCTAAGCTGCTATTGTGTTAGGTTTTACTTTTGCTGGCTTTTCTTCAAGGAGTCTTTTTTTTTTTCAATTTTATTTATTTATTCTTGAGAGACACAGAGAGAGGCAGAGACATAGGCAGAAGGAGAAGCAGGCTCCCTGCAGGAAGCCGGATGTGGGACTCGATTCTGGACCCTAGGATCACTCCCTGAGCTGAAGGCACTCAACCACTCAACCACTGAGCCACCCAAGCATCCCTCATAGAGTCTTATTTATGTGTATGCCTGGTTATCTTTGCCTATGTTATATATTATGGGTTTTTTTAATTATTTGAAGGAATAATTTGAGGTCCACAATAAAGAGACAGTGTTCAAAGGAGAATTTTAATTTCCTTTATGTCAAGTGCTCAGTGTTGTTGCTTTGTATGAAACTACCTTAAAACAAATTATCCATAATACTAGGGATTTTTTAAAAGTTCTAATTCTAAACTTCTGAATCAACCTTATCTTGAGCATTTACACTTTTGGGTACCAGTTTAATGTGAGATACTGTCTTATCTGTCCACATTTAGTTCTCATGGAACTTTGTTTTTTTGTTTGGGTTTTTTTTTTTTTTGGAACTTTGATTTTTATCCTCCACACATATCCTACCAAGCTGTCAAAACAAAGGTCCTAATTTTGAAGTGTCAGCAAATGTCCTCAATTAAAAGTGATTTCCATGCTCACTATATCTCAGGGTTCTATTTTTCCTTCACTTTTGGCCTGGTAATTCTTTATTATCTTGTTATTTTATTATGTTTTCAAGAAGATTTTTCTTAATTTTTTCCAGCTTTTTAAATAATTCCTACTAGAAGATTTGATCAAATTACCTAGCCCACCATTCCTAAAAATAGGAAACCTCTCCACCTGGCTGACATTTCTATCATTTCTACTGCCCATCCTAAAGATAATAGACTGGTGTTCCCTATACTTTTCAAAGTATCCGTTCCTGAAGATTCAGAGATCCAGCTTCTTCTCCTGTATAGTGATTGTCAGTGCTACCACTTTTTCTTTCCAGAACTGGATTAGGGCCAGACTAACCAGGCAACAGACCGTGTGACAGTCCATATAGGATATTAAACCATCACTGAATACATTGGAAATATGTCAATTAACTGAGGTTTCCTTATACAATGCCTTAGCCCGTTGATGGAAAGTTAAATAGACCCACTCCCTCCAAAGTAGAATATGCCCTGTGGTAAAAATTTTAAAACATCTCTTCAGCAGCTATACTTTTCTCCGAACTTCTCCAACTCAGAGTCAGCCTGCTAATGGTTGCTGAAAAACTCTGTTACAGAGAATTGAAATTACAAAAATGAATCATGCATGGCATAGGCCATTTCCTGAGATTTATTTTTAAATTTTTAAACTTTTTAATAAGGCTACCAAGGAAATGTCTACTTCAGAAAATAATAGAATTATAGGGGAGAATGAGAACTACAAAAAAGTGAGAACATTTTGTGGAATATTTTTAGGACACCTTTAATCAATGGAAGTGAATTTTTCATAAAAATAAGTTGTTCTTGCCAATTCTAAATAAATGTTGACCAAATATGTAAAGATTTTACATTGGACAGAGATCTCTAAATTATTAGTTCACCTAAATGTTTCTTGATTTTGTCTTCCCATAGCTTAGGTGATCCCCAAAAGATACTCACAAATTCGCTTTTAATGTAGTTTTTCAAAATTTTGCTGCTAATCACTCTAAGCAAAGGAACTAGAGTTCCTTTATAAAAATAAAAGAATAGGGATCCCTGGGTGGTGCAGCGGTTTGGCGCCTGCCTTTGGCCCAGGGTGTGATCCTGGAGATCCAGGATCGAATCCCACGTCCGGCTCCTGGTGCATGGAGCCTGCTTCTCCCTCTGCCTGTGTCTCTGCCTCTCTCTCTCTCTCTCTCTCTCTCTCTCTCTGTGTGTGTGTGTGTGTGTGTGTGTGACTATCATAAATAAATAAAAATTAAAATAAATAAATAAATAAAAATAAAGGAATAGAAGTAAAAACTCTGAAATTTTCCAACCCTCTTATACCATTAGTCCTACATTACCACTCCTTACTACTTTCTGAAATAATAACCAAGTGCCATTAGATATCAGTTCTTTACTTTTATTCTTGACCATTAAACTCCATGCAATTACTGATTATTTCCTTTATCTTAGGAACACTATACCCAGGAATCAAGACACAGAAAGATGCATCTATGAAAGATGGCTTCTGGGTAGGATAACACGTATTTCCTTGCCTCTATGTGATCAGCACAGCTGCATTTGTCAGGTCTCTATCAGTTAAAGTTAGAAAAAAAAAAAAAAACAATCCAAACTGGCACAAGCAAAGGGTGAAGTGGGACAGTGGAGCTAGAAAGAGATTTGTTGGCTCACATAACTGAAAAAATTTAAGAGTAAAGCTCTTTTTAGGCATGGTCTAGTAGAGGGACTCCGACACCATCAAGAATTAGTATCTTTTTATCTCTCCTTTCTGTTTTTCTCTAAAATTGGCTTTATTCCAGATTCCAATAGGAGGCTCCAGAATCTATAAGCATTCATCAGACTCGATGCCAGAAGTCCTAGCAAACAATCAATTCCCTCTTCTTTCCCAACAGTCCTGTCAAAATGTCCAGACATGAGTCTCAGTGACCTGGTTTGCCTCATGTGCCCATCTGTGATCCAACCACTATGACCAAGGAGGTGAAAGATGCTGGTTGGCCAGCACTCAGTCACATGTCTGCCTCTAGAGAGGAAACCAGTCCACTGGAACCTAGTAGATTGAGAAGGATACAAGAGAAGGCAAAAGTGCTATAACTTAGGTGATAACTCAAAAGAGCAGGCAAAGTGCTATAACTTAGGTGATAACTATCCCAGTCTGCCTGAAACTGAGGGGTTTCCCAGGTCTTATGACTTTCAGTGATATAACAGGGATGATCCTGAGCAAACCAGGATGACTGGTCACCTAGTGCTGGTATCAAATGATTCAAAAAGCTAACACTGAGGCCCTATGCCCTGTGACCTAATAGCTGAAGCAGTACAAGATTCTCCCTGGAAATGTATGGTTTTTCCCTCTTTCAGGTCTTATGTAAGTCCTTCCTGCCCTGTCCTCTGTGGTTGGGCACTCACTGTCAGTCATCAGTGTACTACAGTGTGGGATAGATAGGTGAATTGCAGACTCAGTCTCATGCTGCTCACTTAGCTAGATCCAAATGAGCCTGAACCACTCCAACCAGTTTCCAGTGCCCTTTCTGTTGGTAAGCTCTGCCTTGAGGGTCACTCACTAGTTTCTTGATTACTGTACTTCCTTCCCCCAGGCCCATGTCTAAATTCCTCTCTCTTCTCCTGATTCATTTCACTTCTCTTCATTTGTTTAAGATTTTATTTATTTATTTATTTATTTATTTATTTATTTATTTGAGACACAGAGAGAGAGGCAGAGAGAGAATCAGGCTCCATGCAGGGAGCCCGATGTGGGACTCCATCCTGGGACTCCGAGATCATGCCCTGGGCCGAAGGCAGGAGCTCAATGGCTGAGCCACCCAGGCATTCCCTCTTCACTTTTTCCCTCTTTTCTCTTTGACCCTAAAGAACGAAGGTCACTGTCCCTTTGAGCCCATGTCTATTCCTCAGGCTTATAGTAATGGTCCTCTCACCTCACTCATATTTGCCAGTCTCTCTCAACTTACTTACAACTGCCTTGGCCAATAATTTTCAAACAGGGAATGTACGCAGCTCAGGGATGGACCAAACAATCCACTAGGGTACAGAAAGATAATTTCAGAACTTCTATTTACAATCACTTTTGTATTATCTTCCTTTCATTTCCATGTTAGGCTATGTTCTACAATGCAATACATAAATAAGTAGCACATATAGATCATTTATGATTACGCATGTCTGGGGACCAGGATGGTACCTTATTAATTTCCATATTCCCAGTGCTCAGTGTACTGCCTGCCTCAATAACAGCTGTTTTAGACAAATGCATTCATTAATGAGTCCAATCAATCAATCAGTGATGTTTCTTAGTCTCTGTCCCTAAAACATTCTAAATGAGTCCCTTATAAAGTCATAGTCTCTCTCCATAGGGACTTTTCATTGCTCACCCTGTCTTGCATATCTTCCATGTTTTTCACCAAACACACCAACCCTCTTCCACCCACCTCAGCCTCTTCCTCTCAACCAGATCATCCTGAGGCTTCAAGATCTCCTATCTTTGTCCATCTAATCTCCTCCCAAAATGAGCACCACCCCCCACCCTCAGGATCACCAAAATTTCCAGTCACCTTCAGCTCAAAAGCCATGTCTCTACCCCTGTATCTTGGCATTGTTACCCTTCAACAATCTTAGTGGTGAGCATCTGACTGGCTATAAGACTCCAGCTCTGGTAATGATTTTCCCATCTGAAAATAAATGAGGGAAAAGATGAGGATAATATGGAACATAAATACAAATATATATGTCCTAGCTATCCATGACTATGCTTTATTCTCAGATTGTGGTTTTTCTTTATTTTTCTATTAAAATATTCTTTTTCTTGTAAATGAGAGTGATTGTTATAATTAATTATCACCTTGCTGGGCAAAATCAAAATTTGGTGTCATCTTGGGTTCTGGAATCTTTTATACAAAAATTTTCTTATTCATACAATTCAAAAGTCTGGAGATTACCACACCATCAGTAAATAGAAAAGGTTTTATTTGATTTGTTTTTAAGATAGAAAAGAAGTTGATTCATGGGATGAAATCCAAATAGTTCAGAAGAGGTTACAAACTAAGCAATGACATTCAATCATCAGGTCTTATTTTATTATTTTTTATTTTTGTTTTGTTTATTTATTTTTATTGGACTTCAATTTGCCAACATATAGCATAACACCCAGTGCTCATCCCACCAAGTGCCGCCCTCAGTGCCCATCACCCAGTCACCCCAACCTCCCGCCCACCTCCCTTTCCACTACCCCTTGTTCATTTCCCAGAGTTAGGTGTCTCTCATGTTTTGTCACCCTCACTGATATTTTCATTAATTTTCTCCCCTTTCCCCTTTATTTCCTTTCACTAATTCTTATATTCTCCAAATGAATGAGACCATATAATGTTTGTCCTTCTCTGATTGACTTATTTCACTCAGCATAATACCCTCCAGTTCCATCCATGTCGAAGCAAATGGTGGGTATTTGTCATTTCTAATGGCTGAGTAATATTCCATTGTATACATACACCACATCTTCTTTATCCTTTCATCCTTCAATGGACACTGAAGCTCCTTCCACAGTTTGGCTATTGTGGACATTGCTGCTATAAACATGGGGTGCAGGTGTCTCCGTCTTTCACTGCATCTGTATCTTTAGGGTAAATCCCCAGCAGTACAGTTGCTGGGTCGTAGGGCAGGTCTATTTATAACTCTTTGGGGAAGCTCCACACAGTTTTCCAGACTGGCTGCACCAGTTCACATTCCCAGCAACAGTGCAAGAGGGTTCCCCTTTCTCCACATCCTCTCCAACATTTGTTGTTTCCTGTCTTATTAATTTTCACCATTCTCACTGGTGGGAGGTGGTATCTCATTGTGTTTTGATTTGTATTTCCCTGATGGCCAGAGATGCAGAGCATTTTCTCATGTGCTTGTTGGCCATGTCTATGTCTTCCTCTGTGAAATTTCTGTTCATGTCTTTTGCCCATTTCATGATTGGATTGTTTGTTTCTTGGCTGTTGAATTTAATAAGTTCTTTATAGATCTTGGATACTAGCCCTTTATCTGATACGTCATTTGCAAATAACTTCTCCCATTCTGTAGGTTGTCTTTTACTTTTGTTGACTGTTTCTTTTGCTGTGCAGAAGCTTTCTATCTTGATCAAGTCCCAATAATTCATTTTTGCTTTTGTTTCCCTTGCCTTTATGGATGTATCTTGTAAGAAGTTGCTGTGGTCAAGTTCAAAAAGGGTGATGCCTGTGTTCTCCTCTAGGATTCTGATGGATTCTTGTCTCACATTTAGATATTTCATCCATTTTGAGTTTATCTTTGTGTATGGCATAAGAGAATGGTCTAGTTTCATTCTTCTGCATGTGGATGTCCAATTTTCCCCACACCATTTATTAAAGAGACTACTTTTTCCAGTGGATAGTATTACCTGCTTTGTTGAATATTAGTTGACCATAGAGTTGAGGGTCCACTTCTGGATTCTCTATTCTGTTCCATTGATCTATGTGTCTGTTTTTGTGCCAGTACCACACTGTCTTGATGACCACAGCTTTGTAGTACAACTTGAAATCTGGCATTGTGATGCCCCCAGCTATGGTTTTCTTTTTTAATATTCCCTGGGCTATTCGGGTTTCATCAGGTCTTAGCACATCTCTTTCCTAATAGCAGAGTTTAGAGATGGGGGATTGGGGAACATGAGGCACCTGGAACACTGAGCAGCAGTGAGGAAGGGATGCTCTCAGAGAAAAATAAATTGGTGAGGGCAGTCAGGCCCTGTGATATCTGTGATATCATTACACTAGTGCCAAGGGCTGATTCTGTGTTAAAACCTTTGCCCTAAAGGGGCCTCCTATATTTCACGTATTCCTTGATATTGACAGGTACTGGCAACAGTAAAAACCCAAATATTGTGGATCCTGTCCAATCCTGTGGATTCCTGCTGCATCTTGCTTTATCACCAAAGGGGGCAGTGTTTGGGTTTCCCAACTGAAACTAGCAAACAAATAGGGACCTAATTCTTGTCTAGCCTGAAAGGGTGCAGAATATTCAAATTCTTTTCCAAATATGCTAGGTATATTTTTACTAAAAATTCAGGTACTATTAGTCACTCAAACTGAGACTCAAAAATATGGCCAGATCTAGAGAACCAATGAACACTGAGCAGTATTAGATAGCCATGCTTATAGGCTTTAGAATTAAGTCTCAAAACTGAAATGGCATGGGGCACTTAGGTCATTTATACCCCCTATCCACAATCTGGGAATTATTATCTTGCTACTCCCACAAGCCAAACCAAATGTAAATGAGTCACTAAGTGACTGAATCCTGTCCTCGGAACACTCACATTAGGCTGAAACTCAGGGCTTAGGGGTCATTTTTCTGAGTCATATCTGACTTGGCAGCATGAGTTCATGGCAAGAACATGCTGAGTTTCTCCTGCCAGATTCTGGAATGGACATTTCACCTGGAAATAGTAGGTTGACTCTCTCACTTCTGGAAATTTTAATTTGTTTTTTCAGAGCCCACACTCAATGCTAGGGACCTCTGGACATAGTGGCATTCAGCCAGTTATTTTCAAAATATTCCTATACAGTAGGTAAAAAATATTCCTTATTTCTCTGAGAAACAGAGGCCCAGTTTTGGTGAAATGGTAAAACAATGTTGGAGTTAAGACATGAACTTCTTCACACGTTATCATTCATACGAAGATAACTTTGCTTCTGAGTCCCAGATTTGATAAAAAAAGAAAATTTTAAAACAATCCTACAAGTTTCCAAGAATCCTTGACCACTGATCATCTGGAGAGAAGGTTAGATATAAGAAATGTTCTCTTGGCTGCAGGACTAATGTGAACACCTAGCAGCCAGGAAAGCAGAGCTATAAGGAACAAGCCTCACAATCACTGAAGGGCATGTTCGGTCAGAATTCTCTCTCCCCAGTGAAGGCCTCACAATTGCCCAATTACTGAGTACATCACCGAGATACAGTCTCCACTTTTTCTACTAGGCCTGAAATTTCTCCTAGGCGGTTCCCCTCCTCCTGAAGATCTAAATGAGATTGTTTTGAGCCCTCATTCCACTTTGGGAAAGTCTATTGCCCACTCTGTGATTTCTCAGAATTTTACATTTCATTCCCACTGCTGATTCTAACTCCCGGCCCACACTGAAGGCTTGTTCTCTGGTGTGCCCTTCCAGAGCTCTTCTTCCCTCTCCACTTCAGTATCAACCCAAATATGGAACTCAGCCTTCAGATGTTATTTGTTAGAGTGGTTTCAAGTTCACAGCAATATTGAATGGAAAGCACAGAGAGTTCCACATACTCCAGCCCCCACACACACATAGTCTCCCCCCGACTATCAATGTCCAGCACTGGAGTTCTACATCTGTCACAGTCGGTGAACTGACACTACCTCATCATCACCCAAAGTCCATAGTTTACATTAGCATATGCTCTTGGTGTTGCACATTCATGGATTTTGATAAGTATATAATGACATATGTCCACCCATTGTAGTATCATACAAAATAGCTTCACTGCCTTAAGAATCTTCTATGCTCCTTTGATTAATCCTCCCAGAGCTCTGAGCCCTTTATAATCACTGATCTTTTTTTATTGCCTCCATAGTTTTGCCATTTCCAGAATATCATATAGTTGGAATCATACAGAAGCCTTTCCAGATTGGCTTCTTTCACTTAGTAATATGCATTTAAGTTTCTTCCATGTTGGGCAGCCTGGGTGGCTCAGCAGTTTAGCACCCCCTTTGGCCCACAGTATGATCCTGGAGACCCAGGATCGGGTCCCACATTGAGCTCCCTGCATGGAGCCTGCTTCTCCCTCTGCCTCTCTCTCTGTGTCTCTCATAAGTAAATAAATAAAATCTTTAAACAGGAAAAAAAAAGGTTCCTCCATGTCTTTTCATGGCTTGATAGATCCTTTCTTTGAGCTTTGGATAATATTCCATTGTCTGGATATACCAATTTATTTAACCATTCACCTACTGAAAAATATCTTGTTATTTTCGAGTTTGGGCAATTATGAATAAAGTCTTTATAAACATCTGTTGCAGGTTTTTGTAAGGATGTAAGTTTTCAATTCATCTGAGTAAAAACCAAGGAGCACAACTGTTGGATCATATGCTAAGAGAATGTATTTTTGTTAGAAACTGCCCAACTGTCTTCCAAAGTGGCTGTACCTTTGCATTTCCACCAGTAGTGAGTGAGAGTTCCTGTTGCTCCACATCCTCATCAGAATTTGGTGTTCAGAATTGGCCATTCTAATAAGTATGTAGTAGTACCTTATTGCTTTAATTTGTAGTTCCCTAATGACGTATGATGTTGAGCATCTTTTCTTATGCTTATCTGTCATCTGTATATCTTCTTTGATGAGGTACTGTTCAGGTATTTTGCTTATTTTTTAATCAGGCTCTTCATTTCCCTAATGCTGAGTTTTAAGGTCTTTGTAGATTTTGGATAGGGGTCCTTTATCCAAGCATGTTTTTTGGATACAAAATATTTCTTTGAAAATATTTTCCTTTTGCAAAAAATTTCTATCTGTGGCTTGTCTTCTCATTGTTTTGAGGTTGATAGTTATTTTTATTCATAATTTTTGAAGTTAGAATCCTGTCCTCTTTTTGGTTTCTACTACTGTAATCGATTACTGACTATAATTCCCTTCTTTTGGGTTTTCTAAAGGTTTTTCCCCTTTATCTTTTGTACCTTACAATACTATAATGTACCCACATGTTGATTTATTATTTTGGTGGAACTATTGGACATCTTTAATAAGGGATAATGCTTTTCATCAATCTTAGAGAATTCTTAGGCAATCACTTACCAAATAGTGTCTTTCTCTCAGTCTCTTTATTCTCTTGTTCTGGAACTCCTAGTAGATATATGTGGGAGCTTCTCATTCTATCCTCCATGCTTCTTATTGGCAGTGTCATGTTTTCTATCTCTTTATTTCGGTCTACATTTTGCATAATTTTCATAGTTCTATGCTTTCGTTCTATTTAATTTATTGAACTAAAGCAGCAGCGATACTTTGGCAGGGTCTCACAGATGCAGCCCTTTCATCTCCAAGTATTTTTGAGGTATGACCAACCTGTGGGCCCTTCCAGGCAGTGCCCTCTGCACCTGCTTTACCCTTTAGAGGGGAACCTGGCTAATCAGGGAAGAAACTCCCTCCAAAGGTAAACAGTGAGTAGAGTGTACATATGGTAGAAAACAAATGGCTCTTGGTACCATGTTGTGGAAATTATCTCACTTGGGCAGATAAAGGAGGAGGACATGCTCAGGTGGCACCGTTGAGTCCCCTCCTCCAATACACGGCCCATTTGTGACGTGTGCACCAACCTCTCGGAGAAAACTCTATCGCTACACTCTGCACGCTCAAAACTGGGCTATCCCTCTGTTGTGTGGTGCTCTGTGTCAACACTGCACCCCACCATGGCTGTCACTGCCTGCCAGGGCTTGGGGTTCATAGTTTCACTGATCGGGATTGCAGGCATCATTGCCGCCACCTGCATGGACCAGTGGAGCACCCAGGACTTGTACAACAACCCGGTGACAGCTGTATTCAACTACCAAGGCCTGTGGCGCTCCTGTGTCCGCGAGAGCTCTGGCTTCACCGAGTGCCGGGGCTACTTCACCCTGCTGGGGCTGCCAGGTAAGGGCTGGGTGCAGTGCGCTGGCAGGGAGATGGAGGCCACTGCCTGGGGCACCAGAGAGGGGCTGCTGGGGAATGAGAAGCCCCAGCTCCCATCACCAGAGTCAGAACAGGAATGCAGGAGCCTTGGGGAGAGGAGCTTTCTGAGCTGTCAGGGCTCCCGTTCCCCTAGTGATGGTGCCCAATTTCTCCCAAGGGGCACATCGTTTAAACAACTCCTATGTGACCAATGTCATTGATATCCAGTCACACACAGGAACAGGACTCAAGGGACCCAACTCTAGTCCCCAGATTCCCTCCTCCCTGAAATGGAGTCTGTGAATCTCATAAACAGAGTTTCATCCCAGGACCTCTTGTGCCTGGGCCCGACTTCCAGGGAAGCCTAAGCATGTGGCAGCTGCAACAGAAAGGGGCAGAGGAAAGGCATGCAGAAAAACAACTGACTGCTGTGTTTCTTTGGGGTGCGCCAGATGGGCCCCCCCTCTGTGGCTCTATGCTCCTGCACTCCAGAATATATTGGCCACATGGAATCAGATTCAGGGTGCTCTCTGCACAGAGGCCTTTTGTGACAAGTGATATCTGCCCCACGGGCAAGGTGTGTGGGCTGTGATGCCCACTGCCCCAGACTGGTATTAACCACACAAGGATTGTGTGATTGTTATTTTAACTTGAAAAAAAATTCAGGTTTCAAGAGTAGGTATTAAAAGTGTTTTTTTTTTTTTTAAAAAGGGGGGGGGGAGTAGATGTTAGAAGTGTCTTTCACCCATGTAACAGAGTAAGACAATGAATAAACTTGTCATTTTTTATTTTTTAGTTCTTCATTCCTTCCATAAATATACATCAAAATCTTGAGAAGGACACTGATCCAAGATGGGCATTGTAGGGAGCACAGGAAATAAAAAAGTGGGGCTCTCCCCTCCAGGAACTTTGCCATCTGACTGTAGGGTTAAGATTCAGACACACACAGAAGGTGACAAGTAAAGATTTAAGTCACAGAGTGAATCATTCTTTAATACACTCCACACCTACTGATGGAGAGCTCACTGCACTCTCAGGATTATTGGGGCTAGTACTCTCAAAAATATGAAAGTGCACCCCAGTCTGGGTATGACAAGGTACCAAGTGAGGCCAGACGGCCAGTGCTATGGAGATGAGATGAGGATGGAACTGCTCAGGAAAGGTTCCAATGAGGAGGAAAAACCACAAGTAACCCTCAAAAGGCAGGTAGGGTTTGAAAAGGGCAGCAGCACAAGCAAGGGCAGAAGGGTGCTACCACTTGGGTCTTACTTGGGGCAAAATCAAAGAATGACCTTTGCTGAAGGAGAGGGTTTGTGTAGGCACCATAATGGAGGGCATTGATTGCCATTGTTAGAGAGGTCAGGACTGGGTATAAACAATAGGACATGAATCAGATCAGTGAGTGACCAGCTGCGGATTCAGTGGGGCCTCCCTCCGCTACTGGAGCAAAGATGAGCCACTCCCAGATCCAGGTATCTTGCTGACCCAGCCTTGGCTCTGATCTCACCAGCTGTCCTTGGGATTCTCCTCCACCTCAAATACAAAAACTCAAGATCTCTCCAGAGCCTAGGACCTGGGTCAATGCAGAGCTAGAGGCGTTGGTGGAGGAAATCAGCCTGGAGCTGACCTCTTGACTGCTGAGTAGTTTGTGCTGCTCCACAAAGGGAGGATAACAATGGCGGATCATGGACTAGGACTTAAGTAAACACTTGGCTTGCAACACTTTCTGTAACCTCTGCAAACCACCTTGTAGGCTTGGGGTTATTATTAACACCCTTTTAGAAACAAGGAGTAACTTCCCCAAAGTCATATACAGATGGAGTCAGGGCTCAGACCTGTTCTGCCTTCACAGATACCCCGGCTCGTTGTCCTAACATGGAGCCCCGAGACTCTCCAGCTCCAAACAGAAATCTCTCCCGACCCAAAGCAAAAATCGCCAACGTGGAGGCACCTTCCTAGCCTCACCTCCTGGCTAAACCTGGTGCCCCAACCCCACACAGACTTCTCCTTGGGCAGCTATCCTGGATTAACAACACCTGTCAACACACCCCATATTTATTTTACAGATGGAGCCTGAGAGGGCTTACAGAGTTAACATTGGGCCAGATTGAAACTGCCCCTTAGGCCTTCTCTCAGAACCTTCAAGTGTGTGTGTGTGTGTGTGCGCGCACACGCATGTGTAAATCCTGTCACTATTTTAGAGAACTATTTTTTTAAAGAGTTTTGTAGGAATCCCTTTTAAAGGAAAAAAAATTCTTACAGACCCTCAATATTCACTTAACTTATACTTATTTTAATGTTACTTGAATTTAAAAAAAATAATGTTACTTGAATTTATTCTAGTAAGTAGATTTAAATTCTTAATGCATATAAGTTTTATACAAGTACAAAAAGCACATTTGCAAATGTAATGTAAGTAATGCTGAAAAACTAATTAATCTAAATTTCAAAATTAGGTTGGTGTTGGGGATAGTGTTCATGTGCATTGGGAGTTTAACAAAGATATAACCTCAAATCCAATTTTGCATTTTCCCTGTTTCAGTGTTTTGACTTCAATATTATTAATGCAGATTCTTTATTTGCATAGGTTTCTTTTACAAAATGGTGTTAATAAGTTCGAGGTACTTACGTCTCACACCAGCCTCATCATTCCTGTGGTAATAAGGTGTCTGTGGCTTGATAGCTCTTTGCAGTGGTCTTGTTCATTTAGGGTTAAGTTGTATTGAAATGTGGCTCTAAGATTATCAACCCAATTATTTCTGGAACTTGGAAGGGAAAGTTCTCTGCCGTTCATTTACCACCACTGATTGTTGCAATCAAGTATGTGGAAAGACAGGACAGTGCAATTCTGCTGGTGAAGCTAGTGTGGTGTTGACCACAAGGCACAGGTGCCCTAGCTTAGAGTGTCAGCACCACAAAGTAGAGAGAAATTGCCCTGATTGCAACTTCGGTTTGAGGAAGAATGAACCTTGTCTTCATGTAGGAGTTGAGATTACTTCACTGTCCTCTGGTATAAACATGATCATTAACAAAAACACAAACGTGAACCATAAGAGGCCAGCCTGAGGATCTGGAATGTAATTGTCTTAATTTCCCTTCCATTGTCATTGAAATGAAATTACAGAATTCTAAAATTTCCATTGAGAAGCTATACACTTCCCAAATGACTCTCAGGCTCAGAGGGAAGAAGTCAGGCACAACCAAACCTTCCAGAGGAACTCTAGGCATAGGACTGGCAGTCACCTTCCTAGGTAAAATCATTTCACTAGGCCCATAACTGGCAGCCAACTTGTCTGGGCTGGCCAGATTTGGACAAGTGCCCGTCTTGGCAGGGTAAGGAAGAAAAAGCAAGGGCCTTTGATCCTTTCCCACACACAGAAATAATAGGAAAATAAATAACACAGAAATTGTGGTATTAGAAGGAATCCTTAATTATTCAACAAATATTTGTTGAACACCTATTATGTCCCAAGCTGTCTACACCTAAGGAACATAGGTATCACAAATCTAGAAGGAGACAAAGAGTAAACAGGCCATTGTAATGCAGGTGTTCTCAGCCTCAGCATTATTTACATTCTGGACCATATAATTCTTTTTTCTGTTCTGTGCGTTATAGGATAGTTAGCAGCATCCCTAGTCTCCACGCACTAGACAGGAGTAGCTAGCAGCACCCTCTACCCAGTTGTGATAACCAAACATCTCCAGACATTGTGCCCTGTCCCTGGAGGGCAAAATCAGACCCCGTTAAGAATCAGTGCAAGAAAGTATAGTAAGTGTCTTGCATGGTATGGGGTATAGACATGAGGAAAAGAAGGCTTTCTAAAGGAAATGCCAGTGAGGCCAAGTTACTAGGGAAGCATATGAGTTACTCAAGGAAGTAAAAGGGTAAAGGGTTTTCCAGAAAGAGAGAATATCATCTCGAAAAGACACAGTAGCATGAGAGAGCATAGTGTATTAATAGAAATAAAATAACTTAGTTTTGTGTGATATGAGCTGGAGGAGGGGGTGATATAGTACAACGACATGCGTTAAACACTTAGGAATGATAATTTTAAATATTTTGCAAGAATCAAAATGAAAAACAAGCTTTACTAAGAAAAAGTTAAGTCTTAATTAAGGCTCCTAGATAATAATATTATAAAGATATGAATTTATGAAGATGTGGATTTGTCCCTAATTAATGTATAATAATAAATATTATTTTATTATTATTAATAAAATTTATTGAGACCTTACTGTGTGCTAGGTATTTGTTTAATAAATTAGCATATGTTAATTGCCTAAATTACATAATTATATACGTTTACATAAATTACCTATGCATACTGTAATTGTCACAACAGCCCTATGAAGTAAGTAGTAATAGTATCTCCCATCCCTGGGTGGCGCAGCGGTTTGGCGCCTGCCTTTGGCCCAGGGCGCCATCCTGGAGACTCAGGATCGAATCCCACGTCGGGTTTCCGGTGCATGGAGCCTGCTTCTCTCTCTGCCTGTGTCTCTGCCTCTCTCTCTCTGTGACTATCATAACTAAATAAAAAAATTAAAAAAAATAGTATCTCCCATTTTATAGATGAAGAAACTGAAGCACAGAAAGATTAAAGAATTTGCCTGATGACATTTTAATAGTAAGTGGCAAGGGGAAGATTCAAACTCAGGCAGACTTTCTCCAGAGCCTAAGCTGCATACCAAGAATTCTAATCAAAATATCAGCAAGAGTTTTCCTTTGGGAACTTGACAAAGTCATTAATCTGTAAGAAGAAGCAGATGATATTAACCTTTCATAGTTTTTTTCAGAATAAAATAAAAATAGTGAGCTAACTCCACCAGATACTTAACCACATTCTAAAGGTGTAGTAATTAAAAGTGCACTTTGGCCCAAGATGGACAGATTGGTCAATGGAATAAAATCTAAAATTAGAAGTACATATACGTGAATTTCATGTAGATAGAGGAGGATTTACAAAGCAATGGGGAAAGGAAAGGTTATTCAATAAGAAATTGCAGAAACTGCAGATATTATTGATTAGATTTTTCAAGGGAAAAAAGAATTGTAGTAGCAATCAACATGTATACCAAAATAGGTTCCAGATTAGGTAATGTAAAAATACACAAAATACTTTTAAATCTTCTAAAATTCTAAAATAATTCTAATAAGGTTTTCTTCCCTTAAATAGAAAATAAATTCCTAAGCACAGAAATGATGAAAGAAACTCAAAAGCAAATTCATTTGCTTTTTGAATGACTACATCATACAAGTATTTATTAAGTATGTATTATGTACCAGGTACTATGAAGCCATAAATGGAATATGGAAAACCATGAAAAAATTTAAAAAGCAAATAATCGATGAGAGAAGATCTCTTTAGTAATTATAACAATATATTAAGACTTTAAACAAATAATCTATTCAATAAATCAATAGGCAAAGTGCTAAAACTGACACAAACTAAAAGCACAAACTGACAATGTAGGAAAAGGGAAAAAAATAGATCATCATATTTGTTTTTAAAACAAAACTTTAAACTCAGTAATCAAAATGATGCAAATTAAAAGAAACGATCATGTATAACTTACCAAATTCACAAATTAGATGAGCATGCAGTGAGACAAGATCTCTCAAATACTGCCATTGGAATAAAATTCATAGAAAAAAAATCTGATTCTATGTAAAAAAGATTTTTTTTAAACTTCACACCCTTTGACATCTTAATTCTACTCTTTGGAATCTATTTTAACTTCAGAAGTGCCAGCAAATAGTTATGCAAAAATGTTCATCATAACATTGTTTTTTACACACACACACAAAAAAAAAAAAAAACTGGGGGAAGGTGTAATCCAACTGTATAAGAATAGGTGCTGTTTAGCTGAATAAAAGCATCTCTATCTAATGGAATATTAATCTGCTAGTATTAAAATACTAATTTGCTCATATCAAATTAAATTTTTAATAGTAAACATATTAAATGATGTTTACAAGAAGCTTTAATTGTCTATATATGCAATTATGTAAAAAGAGCAAAAGATCAAGTTATATAATTTCTTAATCATGTGAAAATGTAGATACGGAGAAAAGATGAAAAGGAAATATGTCAAATATTTTGTTCAGGATTTAAAATTATAAGTGATTTGTTAAAATTTTCTCTAATTCCAAATTTCCTATTATGAGCACCCAAAAGTGAAAACAGAAATTAGGGATATACAGTGTGGTAATATTTGAAAAGAAAAAAATTAACAGATGTATCAATGATTTGTCTTGCTAGAATACTCATTTTACTCCTCTCGTATTTCTAGCTATGATATTTTATATTGCTATTTGACCACCATTTTTGTCTAATTACCATAGAAGACATTATGCATATTAATATTCCTAAGAAGATATAAGGAAAAGATGAGAGAAATTTTTCTCCAATATCATAAAATAATATAAACCACTGAACATTTATAACTTGAATGGCACTACCAGACCATATTTAAGCCTGAATAAGGGTATGATTTCCCTGAAGAAATCCGCAAGAGATTTTGCTTCATTTTAAAGATTTTTTAAACAAAGTTATACCAACCCCACTATTGTTAAATAGAATCAAACCATGAATTATTATTATATATTATGAGAATCAGGCCGTGAATTGTTATTATTATTAGAGATACATGTAATGTATTTTAACAAAGCTTCTTGCATGAACAAGGAAGTTGGATTTTCCTCTGTGAACACCCATTCACTCTTTGGCAGTGACACTTAAAGCAGTGGTCCGTTCATTTTATGACACAGAAAACCCACCCAAGAAGTGACAAGTTCCATCTTCCAGATGTTTTAAAACCTATCAATATGTATTTCACATTTAAAAAATACATAGGAACGCCTGGGTGGCTCAGTAGTTGAGCATCTGCCTTCAGCTCACAGTGTGATCCCAGAGCCCCAGGATTGCAGGGAGTCCCACATCAGGCTCCCTGCATGGAGCCTGCTTCTCCCTCTGCCTGTGTCTCTGCCTTTCTTTCTGTGTCTCTCATAAAAAAATAAATAAAATCTAAAACAAAATTAAAAATCAAAAAAAAGTACATAGACTTACATTTTTTAAAAAAATATGTGGACTCGGGATCCCTGGGTGGTGCAGTGGTTTGGCGCCTGCCTTTGGCCCAGGGCGCGATCCTGGAGACCCAGGATCGAATCCCACGTCGGGCTCCCGGTGCATGGAGCCTGCTTCTCCCTCTGCCTGTGTCTCTGCCTCTCTCTCTCTCTCTCTGTGACTATCATAAATAAACTAAAAAATATATATATATATATGTGGACTCATATTTTCCCATTATTCATTTAGCATTCTACTAGGGAGAAGTAGCTTTAGTTTATCCTTTCGAATTAACGTTACCTTCTTCCAAAAAATAAAGTCACTGGCACCATTTCCAACAAAAAAGGAAGCTAATTCATTATTGCCTGAATAACTATTTTTCCCTGGTCTTGAAATTTTGCATAAAAACATTTGCATAGGGAAAGGAGAGGGAAACTGCCATGAGTGAGAATAGATAACTTGTAATAACCTATTTCTTTTCTTTTTTCCATTTTCAATCCATAGTATCATAGTCAAGGTACAAGGTGGTCATTAGACAAATGTCATAAAATGAACACCTGGAAACCAAACTCTTTATAAATAAAAATCCTGTGTCTTAGTTGAAGCAAAAGCAAAATGGAACAATGAATCACTCTTGAACTATTCCAATATTTTCCAGTCTCATAAATCAATCCCCATCCAGCAGCAGAGACCAGAGGTACTTTTTCTAGTTGCTTCTTCTTCACCCTTTGGGCTTGGCCTTGTAACTCAGTTCAGGGAAAACAGACACCAACACTGTTGCATCGTAAGTGATAGAACTCTTGCTTACTTTTTTTTTTTTTTTTTTTTTTTTTTTAGTTTTCTGGCTCATGATTCACTCTCTACAGTGATCACAGAACCCAAAGCAAGATAAGCACTTGAGGGGAGTGTGGCCTCCATTCAAACTAGGGGGAGACCTTCCATATTTGCTTTCTGTGTTTGCTGGGAAAAAAGGAATAGGAGCAGTGGCCGGGTGCACTCAAGATAACATTGAAATGTCCAGATGCAAAAGCTTGTTTCCTGGAGAACCTGTGTGGGTTAGAAAGTTGTATGTTGGGTGTGTTTCCAGGCCTGGAAATCTAGAGGTGGGGAAACTATAATTAAAATGGCTCTGGGGGCACCTGAGTGGCTCAGGCTGTTAGGTGTCCAACTCTTGATTTCAGTTCAATCTCAACCTCAGAGTTGGGAGTTCAAGCTCTACTGTGGGCTCCACACTGGGCATGGAGCCTACTTAAAAAAAAAAAAAAAAAAAGATGGTTCTGAATTCAAAGGCCAGATACACATGACCCCCAGGAAGTGGCAGGTCAACCAATTCTCTAACAAAATTGAACAGGTTAGGCAAAATGCAATGGCTAATTTCTGGCCAAGTTTCTCTTTTTTGTCATTACATAATTCCTGATATTTTGACCAATTATAGTGAAAACTTTTCTGCGAAATGTGGAAGACAATGTGTGAGATCCAAAAGTGTCCCGAAGTATCTACTTTAGTCTCCAAATGTTGCAGATGAAGGAACTGTGACCTGCAGGGGCTGAACAGTTTGCTTGCTCAAAATCACCCAGCACCCAGTGTGTTAGTGACGGTGTCAGGAGCAGATCCCGGGATGCTCAGCAACCAGATTAGGGGCTTAGGCTCAGCCAGCCCTGATCCCTTCTCTGACCTTTCCAGAACCTTCTGTGTCTGCCATGTGGTCTCCACGTGGTTCTCATGGCATGAGTGAAAGGGTGAGGTGGAGGTCAGCAGGATATCTCCCTTCTTCTCATCCTATCTCCAATACTGTAAAACAAAAGCAAATCTCTAGGATTTGACTTCCTGTTCTCAAAAGTGAGAACACATTGCCTGCCTCTCCCACTCCACAGGGAAGTAGGGAAGGAGCACCGGACCTTAGAGAAGCAGGGACTGGAGTTCCACCTTCGCTGACTCTATTGCATCTGTGGTTCATAGCACTTGGACAAGTTCCTTAATCGATTCCTCCCTCATTTGCCTCAAAATATATGGGTGTGGGATACTAATACCTACTCTACCCATTTCTGTAAGAGCAAAATGGAAAGATGTGCATAAAAGGTAGTGAGTGTATGAGCTGTGAGGATAAAAATGGGACGGTCTGGGTTAAGACGCAGACTCCTGGGGTCTGTAAGTGAGGTCAGCCCAAGGGGTTTCCTGGGATGAGCAGAGCCTAAAGGGAAAGCTTGGGGGGGGGGGAGGTTGTCGGAGGTACCGGACTCACTGGTCGTCGTGGCCTTTGGGAAGGGCGTCCATTCAGATCTCTGTGCTCTCAAGCCGGCGCAGCCTGCGCAGCTGGGCAGGACAAGTGCCTCTTGGGGCCACTACCCTAACAAATGAAAAAATAATGCCCTTGAACCAAGAGTGAAACTGAACTATCTAAGGAAAACAGTGTGAGCAAACACCCGGGGCTGAGGGAAACCATCTGATCGGGGCAGCCACCCACACGCCGCCGGGAGGAAGGCGCCGCTGCTCCCCGAGCCCGCGGCCGGAGGCGCGCAGGCCACGGCCATGTCCACCACCACGTGCCAAGTGGTGGGCTTCCTCCTGTCCCTCCTGGGCCTGGCGGGCTGCATCGCCGCCACCGGGATGGACATGTGGAGCACCCAGGACCTGTACGACAACCCCGTTACCGCCGTGTTCCAGTACGAGGGGCTCTGGCGGAGCTGCGTGAGGCAGAGCTCAGGGTTCACCGAGTGCCGGCCCTACTTCACCATCCTGGGCCTTCCAGGTAGGCCGCGGGCGCCGCGCAGGTGAGGCCGCGGGAGCCGCGCGGGTGAGGCCGCGGGAGCCGCGCAGGTGAGGCCGCGGGAGCCGCGCAGGTGAGGCCCCGGGAGCCGCGCAGGTGAGGCCCCGGGAGCCGCGCAGGTGAGGCCCCGGGAGCCGCGCAGGTGAGGCCCCGGGAGGGGCCGGCCGCTCCCCCCACCTCTGCATGTGACCCTTGCAGTGTTGGCTCTGAAGAAAAGGTGTGAATTAGAGACGTTGGCCCCGTGACAAAGAGGGCTAGAGTCGTACCTGAGAAAATCGGGAGAATTCGTACTCCAGTCAAAGGAAGTGCGGGGTCATGAAAAGAAGGGCTCTACTGTCAGAGCCTGCATGCTCCGGATACTTGGAGTAGTGGAATGTTGCTCTAAGGAGCAAGTCGTGTGCATGCATGTGCGTGTGACTTGCCTGTGCATCCATGGGAGTGAGGAAGCAGGATGGTGAATGTCTTCGTCCAGCCAGAAACGTTTAAGGAGAGCTCGTTTCATTTCATTTTCGATTCAATTCGATTTTTCTTTGAAAAGTTGGAGTCTCTGTAAGCGCCAGAAGATATATATTGCCATTAAATTAGAACTATCCCTTTTCTTGCTTTGCATTGAGAAGTTCTAGTAAGCACTCCTAAAAAACAATGTATGCCAGGATATTATAAAGTCATACTCATAATATAAATATAATTTATAATAATATCATAATATAAATATAACTCTGACATCTTTGCACCCCTGAAGATGAAGTAGGTTAAGCCCCTGCTTTTTTATTTTTTTTAAGACTTTATTTATTTATTCATGAGAGACACAGAGAGAGAGAGAGGCAGAGACACAGGCAGAGGGAGAAGCAGGCTCCTCACAGGGAGCCCCATGTGGGACTCGATACTGGGTCTGGGTCTCCAGGGTCACACCCTGGGCTGAAGGCAGCGCTAAGCCGCTGAGCCACCCGGGCTGCCCAAGCTCCTGCTTTTAATGCAGATTATTTCAAACATACATATACAAACTTTGCATTCTAGATGTTATGGGAGCTACTTGTATTTAAAGAACAAGGGTGGGCAAAAAAGAAAACAAAAGGCCAGTCTTATTAGTGGCTCTAAGGAGTGGCCAAGATATTGAGTTTGGTGAGGAAGGGAATAGTGTTGGGTTTGCCACTCTGAAACAAGCACCTTGTGAATAGAAGATGGAAATAAATGTGCACAGCACTGTTAAGAGCCTTGTATTGAAACTGAATTATGGAAAGTAATTCAACTAATATATCTTCATCTTTTGGGAAGAAGTAGAAGATGGGTGACAGAGTAGAATTGGGGTATTTACTGTATTTTTTGGAAGCCACTTGTATTGCAGGCCCCGCAGGATCGTTGACTGAGACGCTGCTTAGAGAAACAAGGCGGGTGGGACCTGGCCTCAGGGAAGACAGCCAGCGAGGAGGGGTTTGCTCTGGGGTGAGGGAGTGGTCAGAAGGCGGGAGGTGCAAGCGTGGAGTGTGGAGCTGCTTGCTGTACTACATTTTAACTATTAAATGAAGGGAAAAGATTGACCTCATATTCAAAATTAAGGGATAACAGCCCATGACGTCATACCCAGGGCCCCACCATGCATTACCAGCCTCTGGCTCATCCTGTCTCTTTCCACACATGGGCCCCCATGCCTTCCTCTCTGGTCAAAACTGCTGATCAGCCCCTGTCCTTCTTGCCTCTTTCATCTCCCTTCCTCAATTAGGCTTATATTCTCCTTTCTTAGAAGGTCTCATGATTCTGATCATTGTCAAGTTCTGTCCCTCCGTGGGTCACTGACAACCAAATTAAAAGAACTAATTTTACTACCGCCTCTCACTCTTAGGCTTTCTCGGTCTGGTTTTCATCCTTCATCTCTTTAGAGTATTGACTCCTTGGACTGTGGCAGAAGGTCGAGTAGAATCTTTCAGTCACCAACTTCTAGTTCTCAGCTCTCATCTCCTTAGATATATTTTTTTAATATTTTATTTATTTATTCATGAGAGACAGAGAGAGAGGCAAAGACACAGGCAGAGGGAGAAGCAGGCTCCATGCAGGGAGCCCGATGTGGACTTGATTCCGGGTCTCCAGGATCAGGCCCTGGGCTGAAGGCAGGTGCTGAATCACTCACTGAGCCACCCAGATTGCCCCTCCTTAGATATTTTAAAACTCAAACCCTCTCATGGTTCCTCCACTAGCAGCTTAATTAGGTGGAGACATGACACCTGATACCCACGCCCTCCTATATCCCTCCCCTTGCCTGGTTTATCTTTCAGTATTCCTCTGTCCCCAGCCTATGCTTCTCCCTGTCCATTTACTATACCCTGAGCTTGGTCCTGGATACCCATTGCCCCCAGTGCCCAATGCCCCCTCCACCACCTCACTGCCATCTCCACAAATCTTCTCATGTGCAAGGTCCAGCTCAAATATGACCTCCTCTGTGAGGCCTCCTCACATCCCTAAATTGAATAGGATCCCATGGATCTCTATGCCAAACCCAGAGCGCTCTGATAGCATTGAACATACCCACCCTCATTACACTGCTCACAAGTTTGAAAAGCTGAAAATTTCAGGCAGTCATCACAGAGGCATATCCCAGTCCTGCCTGTCTGGGTCAGGGGAATAGGATTCCACCAAAATCCAGGAAAGACATTTCTTGGACTTGAATTGCCAAAAAGGAGATACTTTAAATCACTGATAATGTAAGGCCTTGGAGAACAGTGCGGATTTAAGAATAGCCAGGCCTTGTGCAGCAAAAGTGACTACAGTGTAAATTGGCATCCCAAAATGCAAATATTTGTTTGGTGACTTAAGATTTGGCTGACTTGGGGCACCTGGGCAGCTCAGTCAGTTAAATATCTGACTCTTAATTTTGGCTCAGGTCATGATTTCGGGGTGGTGAGATCAGGAGCCTGGTGTTGGGTTCCCCAATGGGGTGGAGCCTGCTTAAGATTCTCTCCCTCCCTCTGCCTCTCTCTGCCTCCCATAGGCATACTCTCTTTCTCTCAAAAATAAAATAAAATAAATAAAAGATTTGACTGACTAAAGTAAGGGATGGGTGGGATGATTGCCAGAAAGAAAAGGCTAAAAATACACTCCAAAACTAAAGGCAGACATATGAGAAGATGGAGCAGCCAGAGAAGGGGCCAGTGGGTGGCTGGTGGATATTTGTGGGGCTCCTGAGGAAGCAGAAAGGGGTCACACATTAACCACCCAGGACCTAGCACCTAGCAGAGACTTGGCCATCAGGAACAACTGCTGAGGAATGCGTGGGTGGCTCAGCGGTTGAGCATCTGCCTTCAGCTCAGGGCGTGATCCTGGAGTCCCAGGATCTAGTCCCACATCAGGCTCCCTGCCTGGAGCCTGCTTCTCCCTCTGTCTATGTCTCTGCCCCTCTCTCTGTGTCTCTCATGAATAAATAAATAAAATCTTAAAAAAAAAAAAAGAGGAAAGAACCACTGCTGAGAGCATCTTCTTGAGCATGTCAAGGGACGTAGGGAAGAGAGACTTGAAGCAGAGATCGAGGTGAAATGCCTAAAAACAGAAATGGAAGATTGCAGAGGGTTTCATTTTGACCTAGAACTCAGGGGAGTACCACCCGCCAGCAGAGAAATAAGCTTTAAAATACTATAAAAGCATGAGGCAGATATCATTGTAATACTTCTGTTAACAATCATAATATCACCACCAATTATTCAATTCTTCCTAAGGATAAGCTCTTTTCTTGCAAAATCTCACATAACCTTTCATTCATCAGATAAAAATGTTTCACATTTAGTTGGAACTTACAGCCATAGAATAATTTAATTCCATTCAACTAGCTGTATTATGTAACCTACAGATGGATTAATGACGTAAATGGTGGTAGTAGCAGGACTGTCTACCTGTATACGACCAGCTCTGTACAATGAATAGTCCAAGATTTCCTCTCATTGTCTTCCAAACAGTTAATGCAGCATGCAGTCCTCCAAGGACAGTGCCCAGAAATAAAAACAGCTACCATTTATTGAACTGCACATAGACATTCCAGTTTAATCTTCACAGCAATACAGGGAAATATGTATTAGCTTTGTTTACAAAATTGGAAACTGAGGTTCAGAGAGGGAGACAAAGTAAGGTGCCCCAGCTCCCATGAACAGAAGATGGCAAAAGAGAGAAACGAACATGAGGCCATAAAGCTTCCAGGTCTGTGTTTTCTCCTCCTGGTGCTCAGGCCCTGCTTCTGCATTCCAGCTAGAAGGGGCCACCTTTAGAATTGAAGAGATTTGTCTGCACTTGAGCACAATAAAAGTGGAAGGTACAAGTACCTTGACCCATTTATAGCCATATCATCACAATGAACAATTCAGAGTACCAAGTTTAAAAAGTGGATGACTTGTATGTCATTCCCTTTCCCCTAACCTAGAGACTTTGGAGTTGGGGGAGGGGAAGGGCAATTAATGAACAGAGTGGAGAAGAGGCAAAGATCTGGCAAAGACCATGTCCCTGGTCCCATGATGACATCATAGTCAAGTAATTTTTTTAAGATTTATTTATTTGTCTATTTGAGATAAAGAAAGAGCAGAGGGAGGGGCAGAGGGAGAGGGAGAGAGCATCCCAAGCAGATCGAGATCATGACCTGAGCCAAAATCAAAAGTCAGACACCCAACGGACTGAGCCATGCAGGCGCCCCAAGTAATATTTTTTTTCTAACGTGTTTGCAAATATTTGGATTGAATTTGGTGCCATGGCAAGGCCCTGTTAACGGTTAGAGGCAAGTGAGTTGGGACCAAAAGCATAGCTTGGCTAGCTATACCTCTTGACCTTACTTTCCCCATCTGTGAAATGCGCCTCAATAAGGCATCTGTATGAAAATTCTCTGCAACCCATTTACAAGATCTGACTCTTGTCAATAAATCATTACTGCCCTGTCTGCACCATCCAAAGCTCCCAAACAGGAAATTTGATCCTCCAGGGTTTTTTTCCTCTCCAAAATCAAGCATCTTTTATGAATCCAAATACCCAAGGTAAGGATTATTTAGGGTCCTCTTTTTTCTCCTTTCAATCCCCCATTCCACCTGTGTTCTGGACACATTATTGGTTTCCAACCTCTTTGCAGGCACTAAGGGTCTTGCTTTTTCTTTTTTTCTTTTTTTTAATTTTTTTTAATTTTTATTTATTTATGATAGTCACACACACAGAGAGAGAGAGAGAGGCAGAGACACAGGCAGAGGGAGAAGCAGGCTCCATGCACCGGGAGCCCAATGTGGGATTCGATCCCGGGTCTCCAGGATCGCGCCCTGGGCCAAAGGCAGGCGCCAAACCGCTGCGCCACCCAGGGATCCCTGCTTTTTCTTTTTTAATACAACTGGCCACATTGCCCCTTTTGATTGCAATGTGAAAAAACAACAGCTCCTGGAGAGCTAGGAGTGTCCCATCAACCTGTCGATCATATTTACATGCATGGAAATGGGGAGTTTTAACAAAATCATATTTAACCCAGAAAACAATTCTACAAAATCTAAAACAAAAAACCATAAAGGAAAAAATATGAAATTGCTTTTCAGCATCTTTTCTAAAGGAGCCAGCTGGTTTATTTTCCCTTACTAGTGGCTAAGTGTTTCACATTAAATCCAACGTTCATGATCTTGTGAGACCAGCTTTTGTCTTTTCCCAATGTCTGGTGGAAGAAACTGACCCCATCACGCTTTTCCATCAGCCCTCCCTGCCTCCAATCTGAAGTCACACTGTACCTTGAAGTATGGGTCCTCTCTAACCCCACCAACAAAGCCCCAGGTCCAGGCCCTTGTCTCGTAAGTCCCATCCCCGCACCCCAGCTAGCTCAGGGATGTCAGCCACTGGGAACTCTTTCCTCTCAACTCGTCACTCTGAGTACCTCCTCCTGAGCCCTCTTGAGGGCAGTTTTCCCAGATTATTCCTTGAAATTTTATGTTATTAAACAATTAAATGAAAATCTCTAAGGGTGGAGGCAAAATCTAACATTTCTTTATAAGTTCCCCCAGGAGATGCTAAGGTATAACCGGGGGTGGGAACCAGATCCAAAGGCACCTTGCCTGTCAGTGCATAGCTGCTTTGGGGGAATTTGCTATTTTGCAATAGGGAGGGAACATGGAGTTCCCTTTTTTTCTGTTTGCTTCTGTCAGCCCTGAATCCTGCCCACCCTTCCAAGCCCGATAATGCCTCATTGTTCATTGGAAAGAATGCAGTAGTCACACCTTTAGTGGGGGGAATCAGTCTAAAAAGCCGTTGACTCACCTGTTATCAGCTGATAAGCCTATACAGCCTCTTGCTTGGAATAGCAAATAAGGGACAGAGTGGCTAAAAGAGAAACTTACTTCCTTTGGGAGCGGTTTCTCTGGATACCCATCTATGAAGGATTAGAACCCCATATGATAGAATCTTCCAGCTGGAAAGGAAGTTGAGATCACCTCCATGTATCTCCATGGTCATTACTAGACATAGGGAGTTTCTGGCAACGAGCGGTGGATAATATTTCCTCCCGCTTCCTGGAACTTGCCCCCATCATAGCTCCCACTCTCAAAAGAACCCCTCAAGGAATCTCCAAAGCAAGGAAGGCTTTGGTCCATCCATCCAGGCTCAGGGTTGGGACTTGGACAGTGGTCCCACAAGATATAAAACAGTGTTGTGTCTTTTCCAACCACAGGCTAAAAGAAAGGGGCAGGAGTAAGCTAGAAACAGATTCTAAGAAATAAAAAGCTACTCAGGGTGAAGGTGGACCCCTGTTTCAAAGTAGGTGCCAGCGTTTATCAGAAATCCAGAGATCAAGAAAGAGCAGGAAAAAATGGGCCTTGTCATGCAAACCTGACCCAGCAGAGGCAAGAAGGCCTGTGAGAGCCTGAGGCGAAGGCTGACTAAGATAGGCTGGCAGGGGCTCCCATACCCAAGGGCTGCCATGGCACAGCAGCAGCAACTGCCCACAGCCTTTCTAATCCAGCAATGTCAGGCAAGACCATGTGCCTCAGCCACAGCCACCTGGTGATATGTTTTCAGGAATAAACATTAAAACTACTCAGTCAGAAAAGTCAATGACCCCATCCTCGCCAAGAGTCCAGGAGAAATGTAATGTTTTTGTATAATGAGGAAGGGACATCCTTTGTCCTGCTTAATTAATATTGTTTATTTGTTTTTTGTTTGTTTGTTTGTTTGGTTGGCTGGTTGGTTGATTGGTTTTTGGTTGTTTTAACCAGATGCCTTGCCAGGTGCTTCTCAAAAGGGATAAATGATTTTGTTCTCTAAATAGCTTAAGGCTTAAAATATCAGAATGAGAGCAATGTTTAAAACCTCCAGTGGGCTTCTGGGTGGATTTGAAGTTTGCAAGAGGCCAATGAGGACAAGATAGAGAGAAAGTGAAGTTCCTTCCTTTTCCCATATGTCCAGTTTTCTGATAGTAACATACATATTAGTATAGCCTGGAGGATATTTCCTGAAGTCTGGGACTGCCCCACAAATGTCCTTTCCATAGCAGTCCTGAACCAGGCTTGTAGTGTAATTATATGTGTTAAAGAGAATTAAAACCACATCATGAGCAACTATGAGAAAGTGGTTCTATTATTACTTAGCCAAGCACTCCCAAAGTGAAAAGAAATTTGAGGTTCAGAATTTCCAGTAGAGGGGATCCCTGGGTGGCGCAGCGGTTTGGCGCCTGCCTTTGGCCCAGGGCGCGATCCTGGAGACCCGCGATTGAATCCCACGTCGGGCTCCGGGTGCATGGAGCCTGCTTCTCCCTCTGCCTATGTCTCTGCCTCTCTCTCTCTCTCTCTCTGTGATGACTATCATAAATAAATAAAAATTTAAAAAAAAAGAATTTCCAGTAGAAATATGATCTTCTCAGGTTGTAAACTCCTTGAAGGCAGTGATTATTTTTCATGAAACTTTATACCTCCTACAGCATCTGACAAAGGGTTTTGTAGAGAATTTGAGCTTTAAAGTATTGATGAATGAATGACTGACTTCATGGATGAGTTGTATGGTTATGTAACATATGATTATGAGCATATGCCAAAATGTGCTGGATGTAAACACAAAAATGTAAATGAATATACAACTAGATGTTGTACACTTGCATTTGTTAATAAGAGACTGAACAGAGTGTTTGCTCCCCGTATCCTGTAGGGCCAGCAAAGCCACTGGGCAAAGCTTTAGGGAATGTAGGTGACCCTCCAGAGCCCTCCTATATTAGGAGTGGATCCAAGGGCCACTCCAAGGCCTTCCTGAGTTCTCTTCACTCTACCGGGGACACCATGGCTCTAGCGTGAAAACTCAACTGCAACCCAACATAGCAATGTTAATCAGTTCAATTCTCCCAGGAAAGAATGGAGGCTTGATCCACACCATAAACCAACATATTAACCCTGCCAATATAGTTGCAGTAAGACCAAGACTGATGATGGCTGCATGTAGAATTCTCTTTTCACTAGAGAAGTTTCTTCAGAAAGAAGAGAATTGGAATCAAGTGGCATAGAACTAGAGTGGCTGGATACCATCATCTCCATACAGGGAGAGAGTTGCCAGGGCCTCCATTTCTCAGACAACACAGAAGGCTCTTAAATGAGGTCTGCATGATCTACTGCTCCTTTTTCAATATACTTCATTGATTGCCAATTCTTCCATCATGACTAATTGCTTTGTGATACACACCTTAGAGTGAATAAGCTGGCAGCTCCAGTGATATTGGCCATATTTGAGATGGACATCTTCCTGAAGAGATTAGAGAGAAATTCCTCCCAGGAGATTCCTTGTCTTGAGAGTCACATTTAGAAATAATCTCCTGGGACAGGCTATTCCTGAGATGATATTTAGAGAATATGTCTTTATACATTTTTAGCATCCATTTTAGAGGATGGTATTTCATGGCTGAGTCTCCAAGTTTGGAGGATACATTCTCTTAGGTGCTTACAGATCCCCTTACATTGATGGCAGCCTGTTTTTTCCAGGATTAGGTACCTCAGCAATGTACTGTAATGGAAAAAGTAACCCCATTTTGAGATAGTTCTAGGTTTGACCCCTGGCTCTTACTTGTCACTTGATATGTGTCCTTGGGCAAGATCCTTAACTTCTCTCAGTTTCTTCAACTATAAAATGGAGGTAATCATATCACCTACATTGCAGGGATTTTTTTCTGTGGATTAAATTTTTTCATGCCTGAAAAGCCACTAATAGTTTTCAGTCAAAAAGTAGCAATTGGCTATGATAACTAGGGTAGGACAGAGCTTTCTGCTTTACTTCACATAATTCTTCAGTTCTTCTCTACCAGAAATACCCATGCTTGGGGTCTTTCCCTCTGGAGAACACCAAGGATTCATTTGCCTTTCTTCTGAAAAATGCATTATGGGCATGTTTAATGACTGTCTTTCCCTACTTTGGCACACGATCCATGAGTGCAAAGACCATGTTTAACCTATTAATTACTGTGATCCCTGTGCAATAGTCATAGGGGCTTAGAAAAAGTGTTGAAATGAGTCACTGCATATTAAGGATACACTAAAACCACTTTGGATATATCTGGAAGGGAGGTCATGGCTGGAGAGTCCTAGCTGGACCTACAGTCTCCATTGCTTCCTGAGATAGGAACAGCTGATAAACTGATTGTGTTGAAAGGCCTCTGATTGATCTAGCAGTCCTTTTATACACACCCAAAACCTACAGCTCACCCTGACCCTAGTAGTCCCTTTGGAAAGAGGCAAAAATATGGTGTCCTTCTTATATCCCCTAGTAACCTTGCTCCATCACATGCTGTAAATGAATACTGGGTTTTCCTAAAGTGGACACAATGATACGAAGCATTAAGCCTATATGAAAAGACTGGAGGAGAAAGATGTTTGGGTTAGAAGTCAAAGCCACACAGTTTTACTGTAAGTTCTATCAATAATTTTTCATGTCTCCTTTGTCAAGCCATTTCCTCTGCCTAGACCTCAGATTATCAAGCTTTAATATGAGGAAATGAAATAGCTAAATTCCATTGGCTGTCCCAGCACCACAATATTCTTATTCTACAGACAACTGTGTGCAGGTCCTTCAACAATCAGAGGATTATACATGGTGGTTTTGCATTTCTCACAATACCACATCCCCTAGCAGTGACAAGGTTCATAGTTTATGGACTTGCTATTTCTCAGCAATTTGGTGCTGGTTGATTATGGTTGCTTTATTTCATTACACCAAAACTTAATCAGTCATGTGGAGATGGTCTTATCTGTCAGCCTGTGTCTTGTCCATTGTCCCACAGCCATGCTGCAGGCAGTGCGAGCCCTGATGATCGTGGGCATTGTTCTGGGTGCCATCGGCCTCCTGGTATCCATCTTTGCCCTGAAGTGCATCCGCATTGGCAGCATGGAGGACTCCGCCAAAGCCAACATGACACTGACCTCTGGGATCATGTTCATCATCTCAGGTAAACAAGGAGCCCGGATTCCCTCTCTCAAATGTGCTTGTGGGAATGTCAAAGCAAAATCATTCTGGCAAAGAAAATATGGCTTCTCCCTACTGAGCATAGTTTGAACATGGATCAGAGCTTTATACACTAGGATTCAAGATCTGAGATTAGGGCCCAATTGTGCTCTACAAAATTACCATGAGTGTTAAGGTCCCCCTCAGCTGCCACGCCACTTTATTAGAAAAGATTCTCAATCCTAAGGTAGTCATGTGACTCAGTCTCTAAAGGCATTATTTTGGTAAGACTCTAGAAAATGATTTTAAGGGAAGAGCACTTGACACCATCAAAGGACCAGGCCCAAAATATTTGTATTATTAATCCCTTGTCCCAAGATGCTGGAAAATCTCTTTCTGCACACATACAAATCCTTCCACAATTAGAAAGATAAGAGAGTCTAAGCACTTAACATAATGTCTAGCACATAGTGGGAATTCAATAATCAGTGCTTGGATTAGCCATTCTGTTATAGAAAAGGGATATTCGGGCAGCCCCGGTGGCTCAGCGGTTTAGCACTGCCTTCGGCCCAGGGCGTGATCCTGGGGACCCGGGATCGAGTCCCACGTCAGGCTCCCTGCACGGAGCCTACTTCTCCCTCTGCCTATGTCTCTGCCTCTCTCTCTCTCCTCTCTGTGTTTCTCATGAATAAATAAATAAAATCTTAAAAAAAAAAAGAAAGGGAATATTCTTCAGCTTGCTCATCTAAACTCATTTAAGCACACATTGCCTCAGAAACATCGTGATCCCTTTAAAGTTGACTATGGAGCTTTCTTGTTCTTGGCCAACAGGTCTCTGTGCAATCGTTGGAGTATCTGTATTTGCCAACATGCTGGTTACTAACTTCTGGATGTCTACAGCTAACATGTACACTGGCCTGGGTGGGATGGTGCAGACCGTTCAGACCAGGTAACCTCCTAATCTAATCTTAGTATTCTGTAGTGAATATTGTTGTAAAAATCCTATTAAACACATATGCCTAATGTGACTGTCAGTACCTGAAATAGCAAAAATTTATCAGAGGCAACCATGCCATATCATAAATCAACAATGATCCGTAAATTCATAATCTTCATTTCAGTGAAATATCCTTGGTACTATGACTTGAGGCTGAGCTGACATTTGCATTGAAATACAGCGACAGTTCACAGTATTTATCTAACACGCTTACACAGGCCCCATTGTGGTGGCAGTGAAACAGGCACTATTAGGCCAGGCATGTAAATGAGCATCAACCTGCATCTCCAGGCCATGATGGGACCCTGGCTAGGGATAGGTGAAAGCTTGAGTGGAATTGAGCAAGGTGCAATATATGTGAGAAGAGTAATGTTATGTTTCTTCCTTGTATAACTGCTTCTTCCTCTCATTCATACATGCATTCATTCTACAAATGTATGGAGAACCTGCGGTGGGTCTGGAACTGTTCTGAGTACTTGGAATAAGACTAAGTCCCCATCCTCATGGAGGTTTTGGTCTAGCTGAGGGAGATGAAACCACACTATAATTTGGTTTATGAAGGAGAGTAGAACTTTTAAGTGATTGAAGAGCAATTCTAACATCCATATTCATTTAGCCATTTCAAAAGGACATATTTGTAAGAATCAGCAGTGAGTTTTTGAAGAAGAAAAATCTTGTTCTGTGAATGATCTAAATATAATATCTAAGTGACCCATCATCTCTGGAGTGGATACACTTGGTATTTCTCCAGCCACACCATCAAGGGATACAATAGGGGGTGAGGATGCAATGAATCCGTTACTCTCTGGCTCCCTGGGACTCCAGTCCCCATCCATGTTCTTGCTTTGTTTCAAGAATGAAAGGAAATGATTCCCATCATCTCCCCTCATCCTCCTTTGTGATGTTCCCGTGGTCTCTTGGTTACTAGGGTAACTTAGAAGTATGCTGGCCAACTCATTTTGCTTCTCTTGGGACTTTACCAGTTTTAGCACTGACAGTCCCATATCCTGGGAAACTCTTGCTTCATAGGCAAATCAGGATGGTTGGTCAGCCTACTCAGAAGAGCTATCTTATCTGGAGGATCTGGATGCCTAGTATCACTGTCCCTGCCCAGAGGAGTCACCCATCCCATTGGCACCCAGCACTAATGCCCTCCATCATTATCCCACATCATCTCCCTAGAACCTACCCTGTCCCTTGAACAGCTAACTTCAGTCCTTAGATCAAGACTATAGGATTCTGAGAGACCTCCTGAATGCCTTCCTCCATGGATGGGCAGCAGTTTTTCCTTTCTTTCTGTCTTCTCACCTCTCTACCCAGAAATCACACAGAACAGCACAGCTGCCAAGAAAGATCTTGGCAATCAATTGAAAGCACTTTCTGGTATCCCCTCCTCTGCTATTGCGATACTGAGAACCTGAGCTACAAACTGCCTGCCTTCAGGTTATACACAGCTTGCAAGGTGTTTTATATTAGCCTAAACATTTCATTTTATATCTTGGATTAATCATCAACTTTTAAAAATAGGAAGTGTCATAGGTTGGATTACTCAGGAACAGATCCAAGACTCCTTGTGCAAGTGATTTATTACGGAAGGGGAGACTGGGAAGGGGGTGGGGCACCCAGGATAGAGAAGCGGGTGCAATGAAGGCTGGGACTCAGCCCAATCCTGGGGAGCTGTGGGGCATGAAGCACACCTCAGAGATGTCTTGACTCCAAACTTTCACACTTTAGCACCAGTCAGCTTCTGTGCACCAGGCAAAATGGCTCCAGTAGCTATACCAAAGCAGAAGTTCCAGGGGGAGATGTGGAGACTGCAGGCAAAGGCAAAGACCTCAGGAGCTGAAGAAGAAATGGGTAAAGGAACCTAGGGAACCTGGGCGGAACATCATTAGTGTTTGCTACAAGGATATTTCACAGTACACATGTGCATGTGCGCACACCCAGGTACACAATCTGTTTTTCCAGCTTCTTGTAAAAAAAAAAAATCCGATCTGACAGTAATGGGCCCTCTATGGCAACAGTCTCTAGCTGAGACAGATACAAGGACTTACCCTCTCTAGTTCATCACAGCCCCAACCTCTCAAATGTCCCAAATCTGAGGTCATTTATCATTATGCTTGTGGGGTTTTTTCCCCATATAATAGAATTAAGAGAGTGAAATATTTTCTCATACTCGGCCCACTTCACTCATTTAAATTTCATAGCTGTCCCAGTTAGGTATTTAGGTTTGCTAACCTTGACCAAAAGGATCTAAGTAAAAGGAGGGGACCTCATTCCCCATGCACAGAAGATAGTATTAGCTTAATGACTAACAATGAGGCCTCTGGAGGCAAAGGGATCTGTATTTGAATTCCAGCAGTTCCTTCCTGGGTCTTTGAAAAAGCTCCTTAGCCTCTCTGAGCTGAGCCTCACTCTCTTCATCTATAAAATGGGAGTGATAAATCCCACCAAATGGAGCTGATGGAAGAGCTAAATAGAATTGTGGTAAAAGTGTCCATCACAATGTCAGTAAGGGCTCAATAAATGGTAGCGATTGTTGTCATTAACATTATGCAGTCACTCAGCCATCTAGAGGAGTATCAAGGACAGGGGTTCTGTGCCAGGGCAGAAGGGCCAGGACTCCCCCCAGAAGATTCACCCAGGGACCGCTCAGGAGGAACCCCAGGACGAGGTCAGCAGTTAAACCCCTAGCCACACTGGGGAGGACCAAGAGAGTGGGATGGGGTTCTTCACTCCAAGCCAACAGCCCTCAAATCAAATGTCTTATCTTTTCCTAGTCCAAGGAAATAAAGATAGCCTATAGATAAATTTTCTCCCAGAACTTTTTATTTTTTTAAAGATTTCATTTAGGGGATCCCTGGGTGGCTCAGCAGTATGGTGCCTGCCTTTGGCCCAGGGCGCAATCCTGGAGTCCCGGGATCGAGTCCCGCATCAGGCTCCAGGCATGGAGCCTGCTTCCCCTTCTGCCTGCGTTTCTGCCTCTCTCTTTCTCCATATCTATCATGAATAAATAAATAAATAAATAAATAAATAAATAAATAAATAAATCTTAAAAATAAAATAAAGATTTCATTTATTTATTCATGAGAGACAGAGAGAGAGAGAGAGAGAGAGAGGCAGAGATGCAGACAGAGGGGGAAGCAGGTTCCATGCAGGTAGCTCGATGTGGGACTCGATCCCGGGTCTCCAGGATCACACCCTGGGCTGAAGGCAGCACTAAACCACTGAGCCACCCAGGCTGCCCTTCCAGAACTTTTTCAAGCCCTGAGCTCAGTGTGCTAGCTTTGCCGTGTACATTACACTGGTCATCAGGCTTATATCACTGACTTTGATCCTACCAAAATGTGTGCACTTTTTAAGCACATCTAAAGTATCTTATTTTCCTAGGTTGCAGAGGTCTGCACACATGTTTCTGTCTTCCAATTACTGGTATAGTGTTCTTAGTTTGTGACTTTTAACATACCAGTGATTCATGGTGTTCCACAAACAGCCCCACACTCCTCGATGAGCACAAGGGGAAAGCCTCTAAGGGCAGGTATCCACTGTGCTGAGCTCTCCTTTTCTGCGGGGCTCTTGGAGATGAAGGGAAAGTTACCAGCTAACACGGAAACACCCACTGATATCCTATCAGTTTTTGGTCATGGTCTCCACCATCCACAAAGGTCCATTTGGAATCAGAATTATTTTACTCTCTGGACACTTTGTTCTCAGGCAGTCTTGCTCAGATGTAACAAGTCCCATGGAGGCATACATCTTAGGGGAAGGGCACCGGCTTTGGAGTCCGATGATCACAGGTTCAGATTCCACTGTGGGCTGAAACAGAAGCGTCAGGAAAGTAGGGTCTGTGTCTGTCTTGTTCACCCTTGTGTCCCAGTGCCAAGGCAGTGTTGGGCACATAGTAGGAGCTCAATAAATACATGTTGAACAAATGTGTAAACAATGAATGAAAGAATGAACGGTCACTTCACTTAGTTCTTTCTGAAGATAATGCTCCTACCTGCATGGATGCCTACGAGGGTACTTGAATTACATAAGATGAAAGCTTATTGGCCCACAGGAAGAACTCAAAGGGCCAAATTCCTTCAGAAATAATAACTTCAGACTGATTCCACACCTCTCAAATTCCTCTTGCCAAATCTTTAAGACACTCCCCAATGCCAGTAGGGAGGAAAGTGGATTTCCAGAGACGTTTCTCTGAGATTAGAGACTTATAATTAATTCCATGCCTGAGTGATGCTGGGGGCCCGAGAATCCCTCTGCTGTTTTGCTGACTAGTTTCAGTCCCAATTCTCTTCTCTAGGGCACCTCATTCAGTTTGCTGTGACCCCAAGGAGTGTGTGCTCAACGGTACTGGTGGGAATGGGTGTGGAACCCAAAAGAGTGGACAGAGAGGATGGGTGTGGCTGAGTGCCATGGGTGGAGCCTGGAGAGTTGAGTTGCCCACATTCACAGCCTCATTTCCCCTCTCAGGTACACCTTTGGTTCAGCTCTGTTCGTGGGCTGGGTCGCCGGAGGCCTCACACTAATTGGGGGTGTGATGATGTGCATCGCCTGCCGGGGCCTGGTTCCTGAAGAAAGCAAGTGAGTCTCCCCATCCCAGTGCAATCAAACATTTCATCCGAGTCCATTTTAAAGTATAATTTGCAGCCAGAATGATCAGTCTAGGTTTATGGAAGAATTTATTAACTAAAGGATCCTGGACCTTCTCTTTTTGGGGGAACCTAAAGAACAGAATAGGAACATCTTAGCTGAGCAGATTTAGAAATGATCATGTTTGAGGAGAAAAATATTCCCCTAAGTTCCCTCTGACTTCAGGATTCTGTAATTCAGTGGTTCTCGACTGAAAGCAGGTCTGCCCACCAGGAGATATTTGGCAACAACTGAAGGCTCTTGACTGCTGCAGCTTTGGGTGGTTGGGGCAGTGGGGGCAGGGAGGGAGGTGATACTGGGATCTAGTGGGTGGGGGCCAGGGATGCTGCTAAACCTTCCACAATGCACAGGAGAGACCCTCACAACAAAAAGGAATCTGTTCCAAAATGCCAAAGTACTACTGCAGAGAAACCCCACTATAGCTCCCTAAATGGACCTGCAGCTGGGAGACCTGAATCCCAATCCTGATCCAGCAAGTCATTTCCCTTCTCTGGGCCTCTATTAGCTCATCCATAAACTGAGCAGGTTAGAGGAGATGGGCTCTGTGTATGTACCTTCCAGCTCACAAATTCTGTGATTTTTTTTTTTTTGGCATAACTATGTTCTCATAGTTACCTCATAGTGCTCTCATAGGTACCTCAGCATGGGCAGAGGAACCCCCCCCCCCATTAGAGCTCACTTGAAAAACAAGGAAATTTTACCTTGACTCCTTATTGCTTTTGACTCACAGTTGAAAGTAAGAAAAACCTTGATTTCACCCGTAAGGAGGCCAGATGGTCTGGGCCACTGTCTCTGTGTTTCTAATGTTCCATCACAAAAACAGCTGAGTTATCAGATATAAATTAGGTAAGAGCTGAGTTATCAGATATGAATGGACATTGTTTTGGGTTCAGCTTCATTTTAATTGATTAACAGAGGGAACTCACGAGTCGCTAATTATCAGCTGTAATACAAGGCAAGAAATTCTGCTCCAGTGCAGGAGCAGAAAAACCAGTGTCTCAAAGCCTCAGGTGACCAACCATCTCAGTTTGCCCAGGACTAAGGGTTTACTGGGACGCTGGACTTTCAGTGCTAAAAAGGAGACATCCCAGGGTAAATGGAGGGGGTTGCCTTCTTACCAAATACATCTGTGGTCATGGAATGTTTCTTTTTCTCTCAGCTACAAAGCCGTGTCTTATCATGCCTCAGGCCACAATGTCGCCTACAAGCCAGGAGGCTTCAAGGCCAGCACTGGCTTTGGGCCCAGCAGCAAAAACAAGAAGATATACGATGGGGGTGCCCGCACAGAGGACGAGATGCAATCTCATCCCTCCAAGTACGACTATGTGTAGCATTCCAAGGCACCTCAGCATGGGCAGAAGAACCCCCCAATTAGAGCTCACTTGAAAAACAGGGAAATTTTACCTTGACTCCTTATTGCTTTTGACTCACAGTTGAAAGTAAGAAAAACCTTGATTTCACCCGGAAGGAGGCCTGATGGTCTGGGCCACTGTCTCTGTGTTTCTAATGTTCCATCACAAAAACAGCTGAGTTATCAGATATGAATTAGACGCTACAGTTCACAGTTTCCAATCCTCTGTTTTTTTTTTTAATTTAACCTTTCTAATCTGATGATAGAATGTGGTTTGAATTCCTATCAGACAATAGCTCATCGATGATCTATTTCCCAACTCATCCCCCAGAACAATTCTGAAAGGAAAAAAGGAGAGTCCATCAAAAGACATCATTTCCTACTATTTGATTTTAACCTCCCCGGCCAACTTGGCTACTAATAAACACTGATTGAAGTAGAGCTGATAGGGAAAGATATTTGTAATGTCTCCAGCTCATTATCTGAGTTTTCTTACACTGTGATCTTGACATTACCTGGACTGAAGCGATTTCAGTTTAAGGAAAGCTTTCTGCTTTTGTTGGCATCTGCTAATTCCAGCAAGACGCCCCCAGGGGTCTCCTGGGCTCTCCATTGCAGGTCCTCTTTCTGTCAC
Source organism: Nyctereutes procyonoides (assembly GCF_905146905.1). Lineage (NCBI taxonomy): Eukaryota > Metazoa > Chordata > Mammalia > Carnivora > Canidae > Nyctereutes > Nyctereutes procyonoides. The sequence goes on from NW_026575042.1 coordinate 34,682,655, forward strand.
GGGCCAGAAAGTATCCCTACAAGAATGAGAAGAGGATATTTGTGGGTAATCTGAATATATTTGATATTCTAAATGTAGTTAAAATAAATAATAGATTAGTGAAATGACACACTGTCTCTGAATTAGCTTCACCCCTGCACACGAATAGGAGAAAATGAAAAAATAATAGTTTTGATATTGTCTATATTGACTTTGTAAAAACATACTTTAGTTCAAATTCCATGAAATGTTCCCTGATCCTAATTGTTTCCCTTTGAGCTCTCCAGGACTGTGACTATACATGATAAATACAGCAAAAACCAAATGATGAAACCTAGAGAATGAGTTGAAACCAGTTCTTTCAAAAAACGGCAACAACAAAGTGATGAGCCTAAATATAATGTTATATCACGTGACCCCCGGTGCACACTTGCATGGCTAGAGGTCACTGTCAGTTGACAGTAGCACTTACCTGACACTGTGGTCAGCTTTGTTACTTGGAGAGGTCTTCCCTTCTCTAAATTCACCTACCGTGGTTGGACCATTGGATGTTCAAGAACTGAAAGCTCTTGGCAGCCACACACCTTCCCCGTGTTCACATCACTGCTGCAGAAAGGCTAAACTCCTTCCAGGCCACCAGAATTCCATCTCAGTACCAGAGCCAGAATAGGTCTCCTGAGAACTAAAATAAGGGCAGTCTCTCAAAACTATCTAATCAGAGAGCAGCATTGACACTGGGGGAATCTCACCATCAGGTTATTATTTATGGAAAAAAGTCCTTACACCAATAGCATGTATGAAAGTGGCCTCCAGAAAGAAGGGGGACTATTCATAGGGGTCTTCAGCCTGGACAGTTTGGGAAAAACCAGATCACAGCCCATTAAACTGAGAAGAATTTTATTCAGCAACAGCCAAAATAAATTCAGAGAGACCCTTCTTACTGAGACAGCAATGGTTCTAGGCTATATCAGATAAGGGTATTCATGGAACTCACTGTCTCAGATGGGACAAAGGAGGAATAGATAATTCAAGAAGAAGAAAAAAAGGAAAAAAAAAAAAAAGCAGGGATGGGAGAAGATAAAACAGAGCAATCCGGGGCATGGAGACTGTAAAAGTTCTCACAATCTGACTTGAAGGCCATGGACACAAGGAGCTCTCTTTCCTACCACCAGAAAGTCCCTGGTCAGATCTGAGGCACTGAGGTATGGCTCAGCTGGGTTTTTAATTAGCACACTCTCTAACCAGCACTTCGTTGTTTGCAAGCCTCCATGTAGTTAGATTGTGCTTCGTTAATTTTTGTTGTTGTTTCTCTATCCTATTGTATATGCATTGACTATTGACCTGCATGTTTTGTGAACTAAATATTAAAATTACTATTATCTCACATTTGAACAGCTCCTGCTCTTTTGTCCTAAGCTTCAAGACATAGAGGGGGGAGTCTTAGCACCTCAAAGCTAAGGGCATCATCTGGAATGTTTCTTTTTTTTTTTTTTAATTTGCAGTCTTTGTTACTTATTTTACTTTATTTTTTTTAATAAATTAATTTTTATTGGTGTTCAATTTACCAACATACAGAATAACACCCAGTGCTCATCCCGTCAAGTGTCCCCCTCAGTGCCCGTCACCCACTCACCCCCACCCCCCGCCCTCCTCCCCCTCCACCACCCCTAGTTCATTTCCCAGAGTTAGAAGTCTTTATGTTCTGTCTCCCTTTCTGATATTTCCCACACATTTCTTCTCCCTTCCCTTATATTCCCTTTCACTATTATTCATATTTCCCAAATGAATGAGAACATACACTGTTTGTCCTTCTCCGATTGACTTACTTCACTCAGCATAATACCCTCCAGTTCCATCCACGTTGAAGCAAATGGTGGGTATTTGTCATTTCTAATGGCTGAGGAATATTCCATTGTATACATAAACCACATCTTCTTTATCCATTCATCTTTCGATGGACACCGAGGCTCCTTCCACAGTTTGGCTATTGTAGACATGGCTGCTAGAAACATCGGGGTGCAGGTGTCCCGGCTTTTCATTGCATCTGAATCTTTGGGGTAAATCCCTAACAGTGCAATTGCTGGGTCGTAGGGCAGGTCTATTTTTAACTCTTTGAGGAACCTCCACACAGTTTTCCAGAGTGGCTGCACCAGTTCACATTCCCACCAACAGTGAAAGAGTGTTCCCTTTTCTCCGCATCCTCTCCAACATTTGTGGTTTCCTGCGTTGTTAATTTTCCCCATTCTCACTGGTGTGAGGTGGTATCTCATTGTGGTTTTGATTTGTATTTCCCTGATGGCAAGTGATGCAGAGCATTTTCTCATGTGCATGTTGGCCATGTCTATGTCTTCCTCTGTGAGATTTCTCTTCATGTCTTTTGCCCATTTCATGATTGGATTGTTTGTTTCTTTGCTGTTGAGTTTAATAAGTTCTTTATAGATTTTGGAAACTAGCCCTTTATCTGATATGTTATTTGCAAATATCTTCTCCCATTCTGTAGGTTGTCTTTGAGTTTTGTTGACTGTATCCTTTGCTGTGCAAAAGCTTCTTATCTTGATGAAGTCCCAATAGTTCATTTTTGCTTTTGTTTCTTTTGCTTTCGTGGATGTATCTTGCAAGAAGTTACTGTGGCCAAGTTCAAAAAGGGTGTTGCCTGTGTTCTCCTCTAGGATTTTGATGGAATCTTGTCTCACATTTAGATCTTTCATCCATTTTGAGTTTATCTTTGTGTATGGTGCAAGAGAGTGGTCTAGTTTCATTCCTCTCCATGTGGATGTCCAATTTTCCCAGCACCATTTATTGAAGAGACTGTCTTTCTTCCAGTGGATCGTCTTTCCTCCTTTATCGAATATTAGTTGACCATAAAGTTCAGGGTCCACTTCTGGGTTCTCTATTCTGTTCCATTGATCTATGTGTCTGTTTTTGTGCCAGTACCACACTGTCTTGATGACCACAGCTTTGTAGTACAACCTGAAATCTGGCATTGTGATGCCCCCAGATATGGTTTTCTTTTTTAAAATATCTGGAATGTTTCTGCTTGCAGCATCTGTCTACTTGGCAGTAGCCTGGTTGCTGGGAGGCCAAGGAGATCTGATCCCACCCACTTAGTTCCTACAAGTTGGGAAGCCTGAATCAAAGGGGATTTCCAGAGCAGCCAAGCATGGGGCATGGGATCCAAGGACCATGGTTAGCCTGTCTGACCCTCAGTGTACCAGCCTGAAGCGTTTAATGTCATTGGCCTGCCCATGAGCCAACGCCGGTCTTCTTAAGGCTGTCAAGGTCTGGCTTCACCGGCTTCATTAGCTGTACTCACCGAGGATGAATCAAGCTAAGGAAAAACATGAGCTATAGAGTCAGAACAGCCCAATCTCAAATTTGGGCCACCACTTCCCAGCTGTGTTAGCTTGAGCAAAGTATTTAATTTTTCTGAGTCTCAGTTTCTACAGAGTGGGGATAATAAGCATAATGAAATAATGCAAGTAAAGGACCTATCTAAGTGACAAACACTCAACTTGCATAACTTTAAGACAAACAGGGAATTGACTTAGGGAAGTGGGACATCTGAGGCCAGTATTGGTTTCAGGCATAGCTGTATCAAGGGATATGACTGAGATTCTACTTTTTTCTGTCCGCACCTCAGTTCTGCTTTCCTCTCTGTTGGTTTCCTTCCCAGGCAGGATGTCCCCACAGGATAATAATGATGGCTGCTCATAGTTCTAGGCATATGCCATCTTTCAGCTAGGGTACTTTGCCAAAAGGAAGTATCTCTTTCCTGATAACTGTAGGAGAAAAAAAAAATCCTGATAAAACTTATTGGGTTCTTTGAGTCACATAACCACTCCTAAACATCTTCATACAACCAGAGCAGTGGTATTTAGCTTAGCTAAGCCTGGGTCCCACAGCCAAAATATAGAAATTTGTTGTACACACAATGGACCCAGAATCGTTAGAAATTGGGCAAATTCATTGCTTTGCCTCATTTATTACCCCTTTGGTTGCCTGATGTCGAGACAACCTCCAAACCTTTCTGACCAGTTACCTAATAGCATAGTATTTATAGTACAGAGAGAAACGATCTGAGAGATTACTCTAGTTCTCACAGAAAATGGATAATTAAACCTTAAAATGGCAAAAACTTTACATTCAATTTTAAACAAATGGGATTACAAAACCAGTTAGTAGAAAACTATCCTCAGTTATAGACTTTTGAGTCATTTAAATTAGATTTCTTAAGATTAGGGGCATTTTGAAGACTCCCATGCAAAGACATAAATGAATCAAATCATAGCATATGTGCTCAAAATATGACTCACCACCATTATCCATAAAAATCACCTGAGGGATCTCAAGCTGATGACTACTGAGTATTCCTCTGTCACCACCTTGATGTCCAAAAGAAAGGAGATTTAATCAATGTCTCCATGGGATGGCCAATTCTTGTAGCTTTTTCTAGAGTAATAAGCAACCCTGCCCTGCCTCCACAGGACATTACACAGGGTCAACCACAGCAATAGGCACAGTTTTTTCCAAAGGACCTGGCATCTCACACTGCCACTTTCCACTGGTGAGAACACTGGACTCAGAATCAGAAACCTGAACTTCTTGTCCTAACTCCACGGGCAACCAGCTTATGTGAACTTGAAGGATCAATTACAATAATTCACATTACTTTTTTATTAACTCCTTGTGATCATCAGTACTGCATTTAGGGTGTTACTGATTTCCTCTCTAATCCTCCCACAAATCTTTTTTTTTTTATAAATTAATTTTTATTAGTGTTCAATTTACCAACATACGAATAACACCGTGCTCATTCCCGTCAAGTGTACCCCTCAGTGCATCACCATTACCCCCACCCCACCTCTCCCCCTCACCACCCCTAGTTCATTTCCCAGAGTTAGAAGTCTTTTATGTTCTGTCTCCCTTTCTGTTATTTCTCACAATTTCTTCTCCTTCCTTATATTCCCTTTCACATTTATTCATTTCCCCAAATGAATGAGAACATACACGTTTGTCTTCTCGGTTACTGTGGCCAAGTTCTAAAAGGGGTTGGCTGAGTTCTCTCTGGGATTTGATGGAATCTTGTCTCCATTTTGATCTTTATCTATTTTGAGTTTATCTTTGTGTATGGTGCAAGAGAGTGGTCCAGTTTCATACTTCTGCCATGTGGATGTCCAATTTTCCCCGCACATTTATAGAGAGACTGTCTTTCTTCAGTGGATCGTCTTTCTCCTTTATCGTAATAATTAGTTGACATAACGTTCAGGTCCATTCTGGGTTCTCTTTTCTGTTCCCATTGATCTATGTGTCTGTTTTTGTGCAAGTACCACACTGTCTTGATGAACACAGCTTTGTAGTAAAACCTGAAAATCTGGCATTGTGATGCCCCCAGATATGTTTTCTTTTGTAAAATTCCCTGGCTGTTGGGGTTTTTTCTGATTCCACACAAATCTTAAATAATTTGTTCCTAAGTCTCTGAAGAAAGTCCATGGTATTTTGATAGGGATTGGCATTATAACGTGTAATTGCCTGGGTAAACATAGACATTTTCTCAATATTAATTCTGCCAATCATGAGCATGGAATATTTTTCCATCTCTTGTGTCTTCCTCAATTCTTTCGAAGTGTTCTATAGTTTTTAGGGTATATTTGAGAACCATTTGAATGGTAAATGGTTCTCTAACTTTTTTTTCAGGATGTAGGAGTCTTCTGTCTTAAATGAGTCTTTGTAGGGGCAAATAGATGGGTCCTGCTTTTTTATCCAGTCTGAACCCTGCACCTTTTGATGGGGTCATTAAGCCATTCAGTTCAGAGTTTTTACGTATTGAAGATATGAGTCTTAGTGTCATCATGATATTATTCGTCCCTTGTTTTTGTGGATTGTTCCATGAACTTCTTCTTAACGGGGGTTTTAAGAGTCCCCCTTAAAATTTTTGCAGAGCTGGTTTGGAGGTCATATATTTTTCAGTTCTGCCTGTCTTGGATGTTTTATCTCTCCTTCATTTTGAATGAGAGCTTGCTGGTTAAAGTATTCTTGGTTGCATGTTCTTTCATTTAGGACCCTGAATTAATATCTGCCAGCCCTTTCTGGCCTGCCAGGTCTCTGTGGATGAGGTTGCTGTTACTAATATTCCTCCCCAGAAAGTCAGGGACTTCTTGTCTCTTGCTGCTTTAAGGATCTTCGCTTTATCTTTGGAATTTGCAAGCTTCACTATTAGATGTCGAGGTGGTTGACGGTTTTTATTGATTTAGGAGGGGATCTCTCTATTTCTGGATCTGAATGCCTGTTTCCCTTCCAGATTGCGGAAAGTTTTCAGCTAGGATTTGTTCAAATACATATTCTGGCCCTCAGTTCCTTTTTTTCGGCGCCACTTGGACCAATTAACGAAGGTTTTTCTTCCTCAGACTGTCATTTATTTGCCTTAATCTGTCTTCATGGTCCCTTATTGATTGTCTATTTGTTCCTCAGTTTCCCTCTTTGCCATTAAGTGTCTTCTATGTCACTCACTCGTTCTTCCCTCGTTACCTGTCGTTAGGACTTTAGTTTGGTTTGATCTCATTCATTGATTTTTAATTTCTGCTTGATTGGATCTAAATTTGCAGTAGGATGTCTCGTGAGTCCTTAATGCTTTTTTTCTAGAGCCACCAGTAGCTGTAGAATAGTGCTTCTGAATTGGCTTTCATTGACATTGAAGGGTATCCAGATTTTGTAATTGTGGGTGAGAGGGTGTTTCTGATTTTCTTTTGAGGTGATGTTTTCTTCTAGTCATTTTGCTCAGTGCAGAGTGGCCAAAGACAAGTTGTATTGGAACAGGGGGAGTAATCACAGGTCTCTAGCTGGGTTTTCTGGGTAGGGGCTGCTGTGCTGATTTTTCAGAGGTGTTAGCACTTGGGGGAGCTGCTCTGCCCTAGCCTGCTGCAGGGCTCAGGGGGTTGTTTTACCCGTGGAACCCAGGAGGAACAGCAGCAGTTGCTATGGCAGCTCTGGAAGCTGGATTTCAGCCTCTGCAGGGAACTACGGCCTCGGGGCTCTCGGTTCTCCGTCTGCAGGCCTGGAGGCTCCGGGGCGGGGCCGTGATCTGTCAGCTCGGGGCAGGAGAGTCCTTGCTGTCCTGGGCCCTCCCAGCTCTGCTGTCCGGGGAGGCCGGATCCTGGGCTGTGTCCCGGCGCCCTGTGCTCCGGGGCTGCGCGTTGTTGGATTCGGCTCCCGCCGCAGCCCCTCGCGGAGCCGACCGCCGAGCCTTCCGAAGCTGCTCGGACGGTCGCGCCGTGCGCGCTGCAGCCTTAGGTGAGCTCGGTGCACTCCTGCGCTCGCAGGTGTCTGTTTGTGTCCCCCGGGAGCCCGAGGGATCCCGCCCTCCATGGGTCCTGCTCCAACTCCCTGCGGGCCCCTTTCCGCGCCGGGGAGGTTGGTGCAGCTCCTGCTCCTCCGGGACGGGGCTCTCTGTTCTGGGGACACTGCCGGCCTCAGCCCGCTCCGCGGGCCCCTCCCCCTCGGAGGCTTTGTTCTTTATTTCCTTTCCCCGTTTCCTACCGGGATGAAGCGCGAATTTCTCATGTAGCATTCCAGTTGCTCTCTTTAGATCTCGAGGCCTAATTCGTAGATTTTCAGCGATGATTTGAAGGTTATCTAGGTATTTTGTGGGGACAGGTGATGGGGACCCTGCCTCCCTTCTCTTCTTCTCTCCTCGCTCATCTTGCCCCTCCTCTCCAACAATCTTGATCTCACTCCACTAACCTACAACCTACAACCTTTCAAAGTGAGCAGCACAAATCTTGCAGACATGGGTCAGCAACCATACACACACACACACACAAATGCACACTCACAGATACACACACTCAAATACCCATTTATATTTCAGGATCCTCAGCAGGAACCATAATTTCTTTGATTTTTCAAATCTTAGGCATTGCAGGTGCCTCAGAACTGCTTTTGAACTATTTCATTCCTCAAGCTGAAGCCAGGCTGGTTTTTTATACCTACCAATCCACAGTTTAAAAAGAAAGAGATTATTCTCTTTGTAATAGCTCAAATTAATATGAAGTGAATATTAAAAGGTATTAAGGGTTGAAGATAAACAGTTTCCTTTTGGTTTAATATTGAGTGCAAGATACTGTATCATGGAGACAAAATGCCACTAAAGTATTTAATTAGGTACCAAAAAAAAAAGTTCTGACAGTGACAGGTTTTAGTGTGCATACAACCACAATACTCAATAGTAAAAGCAACTACTACCTAATGACCAAAGAAGATGAAATCTCTTAGCCACCGCTATCATAGGGGTTGCTGGAAGAAAACAGACTTCTTCCATAGAGAGCCTTCCAGGGGGAGCTAGGTCCTGTGTGGAGACAAGAAACATACAACTCCCTTCATAGAAAACCTCATATTTTGTTCTGTCAACTTAGATTTTTGGAGGAATGTAAAGATAATTTTTTATGTAATATAAAAGAAAGCTAAAAATATTTGTTCTTTAATGGAGCAATCTCTCTTTTTTGAAATTCCCCTAAGGAAATAATCATAAATATTTATGCCCAAAGATATATGCTAATTGTTTAGAATAATAAAACTGAATCCAAAGTTATTTTTAAAGTGGTTGCTTCTGGTTGGGGATGGATTCCAACCAGGGTTTGTCTGGCTCCACATCTCACTCTCTTTCTACTATGCCAGTGTGAATCTCACTAAACAGGCAAACTAAATACATACATGGAAGGAAGGAAGGAAGGAAGGAAGGAAGGAAGGAAGGAAGGAAGGAAGGAAGGAATCTAAAGAAAAAGGTATCTGTCTATGAATCCAAGAAGCATAGTACTTAAAACAATATACTGTAAATTCAGTTTTTAATTCTCATGTTTAAAACAATGTCAAACAAGAGAAAATTTATTGTAAATGGTGGACAATTGGTGGGAATGGAGAACACCAGGCTAACTGATCCCTTCCGAGCTGTCACATTCACCTCAGCAAAGCTCTTAGTGCGCTATGGGACGTGTGTGTGCTTTAAGGGCTTCCGAACCAGAAAAGACTGTGGTATGATGCCATCCAAAGGGCAGGTAAACCCCAGCGTCCCCAAAGTGCCCTGTCTGCAGATGAAATCCTCCAGTGGTGGCAGCTGAAGCCACTCAGAGGTCCTTGAGGTTGGGTTTGGGCCAAGGAACGCCATCTCAGCATTAATCTTAGGTTGAAGTCCCCAACACTGGAGTCTGAGTCAGTCTCCACTAACCTTATAGAGACTTCCTGTTCCCCTCTTGTGTCAAGTAGAGCTGGATGTGGCTGGTCTGAGGTTTTTGGCCAGTCCACTCTTTCCCTGTTATCAAAGCAGCCGTCCTTAGTCCTCATTGACTCTAAAAAGCTTATTTGTTTTAATTCAACAAGCCAACCTGAATTTCCCCAAAGAATTTTTTGAAAGATGAAATATCAAACATGTTAAGCATGTAGGACTTTGCCACCCATACTTAATGGCCGAAGGAGGACAGTTGCCATGGCAATGGCTCTGGAAAGGATGATGGAGTGAGGCTGAAGGGTGAATAAACTACCTTAACAGGGCACAGGCTGCCCAGCCAGCCCCTTATGATACTGGAAGTGTTTGCCCAAGTCTTAGTAGTTAAGTCATAATTTAGAGAGAGAAAAACAAAAATGCCCCTTTACAAGCAAAATGTTGAGGGGTGGGAGTGAGGGGTCAGAATGAGTAGAGATATTTTGAATGTCAGTGGTGAGTGCATGTGACCATCTTCTTGTGAGGACTGGTACAGCCCTCCCACCAGTAGCTGTCATGCAGACAGACTCCCATCTGGCTGCAGAGGGGCACAGCCCATAGAACAGAGAGAACCCAATGAAGGCTCTTGGAGAGCTGGTGTCGGGATGACTCTCACAGCCTCTATGGCAACACACAGCAAGACTACCTGGCTCATTCCCTGGGACCCAGTAGTTCCATTCTTGGGAATCTTCTGAGAGAAAGTCAGCCTAGCTGTGGTCTTGCCAAGGGAATCATCGGTGGAAGACTGGGGTACGGAGAATGTGAAAAGAAACTTGAGGGATCCCTGGGTGGCGCAGTGGTTTGGCGCCTGCCTTTGGCCCAGGGCACGATCCTGGAGACCCGGGATCGAATCCCACGTCGGGCTCCCGGGGCATGGAGCCTGCTTCTCCCTCTGCCTATGTCTCTGCCTCTCTCTCTCTCTCTCTCTCTCTCTCTCTCTCTCTCTCTCATAAATAAATAAATAAAAATCAAAAAAAAAAAAAGAAACTTGATAATGCTATCATTCCAGACACATATCTGTGCATGTCCAAGGAATACTTTGGAAAGTGGTAGAAGAAAGCTGAACAAAAATAAAGTCTTGACTTCAAAAAATCAGGATTCAATCCACATGGAAAGAATAAGTTCCCCCCTTGGAGAATTTGTTAAAAAAAAAAATCCTGTGTACTACACAGGTTCCCATTCCTGCCAGGGCTGTGTGCCTACAAAAAGGGCATGTGTGTGATGGGGGCGGGAGGGAAGGTTTTAGATACCAAAACCACCAGCAAATGTCTGTCTAGATGTATTGATGAAGTTTCTGACTTTCTATATGATTTACTTCCCTCTTGGGCTTTTGAAGGTATAATATAGAAGTCCAGGTTACAAAATAACCCATTTTCAAATAAACCATTAAGTTTAAACCAGGGAAGTTAATCAGAACTAAGACTACATTCTTTTGCTCTTAAGAAGTTCTGAAGAGCAGCAATATAGTCTTCTGCCTTAAATTGTTATTCTCCTTACAAGGATTTTATTGAAGTGGAATGAGTGGCAAACTTAGTGGGAAAAAAAATTTTCCCTCTTCTGTATGTACTTATTATTTAACATTATTCAGATAATTCTAATTATCCTCTCCTTCTACTTTATTTATAGATAATTGCAAAAATGAAGAGGAGATTATTGACATTTGGCTCTGAACGTGGTGTCTAGAACTTAAAATTCTTCCCTCAGTACCCATGGTTGCCCAGTTCTTAGAACCAACAGTCCCTCAATTCATTGCAGTTTCACTAAGTCTTTAAATATTTGAAAACTGTTATTGCTGAATGTTTCCTTAGTAAATTAGTCCAGACCCAAATCAAATACAGGTTGTTTGTATTTGTGATTTTTTTTATTTGTTCTTGAAACCAAAATGCCAATACCATTCATCTGAGAACAAGAGCACAAGGAACATACCTCATAAGTGCAAATGAATGTGGTGGATTTCAGAAAAACACATATTACACACATTATCTTGAATTCAAACAGTCATGAAAGCCTGAAGTACAGTGTTCATCCACATTGATGTGAATAAAAATGAATCGCCACTGTTTGGGAAAGCATTTTGAAGCAAACACCAACTTTTTTTACCTTTTCCCCTCCCCCATCAAAAATTTTAAAAAAAGATATACATAGAACAAAGGAAACAAAAGGCTGAAGGTGCAAAGAAGTTAAGTGCAGAGTTGTTGTTTTTAATTCTATAAAGCCAGAAAAGGGACAAAAACGATCCTAACAGCAGGAGAGAAGTTAAACTATAGCATGCCAGCATAATGAAATATAATGGAGAAAATAAAATTGTGCTTAAGAAATGGTCATAACAGATGGAGAAATTCTCATCATTTCATGTTACAAGAAAGGGTAGAATTGATTATTTTAAATACACTATGATCTGAATCAGGAGGGAAACAGACAAGAATCTGTAAGGAAATGCATCAAACTATAAACAGTCCTGGTCTTTAAGTGCTGAGACTTGGGTAAGTTTACTTTCTTCTATTCTGCTTTTCTTCATCTTGTGTAAGGGGCATGTAGTTTTTATGTTTGCATTGAAAATAAACGTTTTGAAAGACCTACACAAGTTCTGTTACCTCATAGCATTCCCCACCCTCTTTGTTCTTGCCTGCTTCTGCTATAGAGGCTGGAAAAGCTCAGTCACTTTTCCAGCCACTTTTGTCCTAGCAAAAGAAGCCACATGGCACCATTCCAGCCATGAGATGTGAGTGGAAGGCTGGGCCCTGTCTTTGCCCTCTCCCCTTCTTCCTGCCTAGAATGCAGACGCAGTGAGCAAGTGGGGCTGTAGCAGCTATCTAGGAACCATGCTGGAGAGGCCAAACAATCGCATGCTGGTAGTAACATTGTCAGGCACTAAACTAATGCCAGAGGCTGAGATTGTTAAGACCATGATGAAAAAGTACTAGAGGAAGCCGTGTGGCAGCAAGGCCAAGAGCAGAGATTCTCGGTCATTACAGGCATGTGGACAGATTTTGTAAATACTGATGCCCAGGTCCTAATCCTGGAAATTTTGATTTAATTGGTCTAGGCAGTCATCTGGGCATCAGAACTTTTAAAAGCTCCCCAGGTGGTCTGGCCAGGGTTGAGAACCACATTCTGGAGGCATATAGAAAAAGAAGTCAGAGGTAATGCCACACTACTCAAGGATTCAGACTTCCCATTATGTGAAACCAATCAACCCCACTGTTACTGGATTTTCTGTTACTGGAAGTTGGCTGTATTCCTACCTGATGCAATTGTACTGTTTCCTAAGACTGGCCTAAGTATGTACATACATCAATTTAAAACTGGTAAAATTCCAGGACACATACTGGTCACATAGAGATTTCTGTTTCTCAGTCTGGACTTTTCCCCCTTGGGAATCACACCCAAGCAAAGACTAGATTTATGAAAGTATATAAAAGTACAGTTTTGCTGCCAAGACATCAACCCCAAACTGAAGACCTCATGCCCTCTCATTCCTTCTATGCCTCCACTGGTATTGTCCCACTGTGGCAGAGACCATGAAGCATCACAAAAATCTCACATGGCTTCTGCCCCCGGCCCCAGACGCCCTCCTCTTGATGTTAGTACATGGCTATACGTCTAAACCGTAGGCCTTTGCTACTCAAGGACCAGTGCGTTGGGTATTACCAGGAGCTTGTTAGAAATGCAGAATCTCCATGCTGTCCCAGATTATTGAATCAGAATCTGCATTCTAACGAGATCCTCAAGTAATTTGTATGCTCATTGAAATTTGAGAGGCTCTGACATCAGAAATAGCTAGAATTAACTATGTTTAAAGCAGTGGTTGTCTTTCTAACACATTCCCATTTTGGTTCCTCTTTTGCTGTTTAAAAAAAATGGGGACAAGGAGGAAGACTGAGCAGACAGAGGCAAAGTTGTACTAGGGCTGTGGTGAACAGCCAGAAAGACATGCCTGCCTATGTAATCATCAGGCTTTTGGGTTTTCTCTCCCCTCCCCTCCTCTCACCTGCCCTCCCCTCCCATCCCCTCTCTTGCCCTCCCCTGCCCAGGCTGGGGCTGGGACCTGGAGCCCTCTCAGATCTCTCTCCATTGGTATACCCATCCCAGGTGAATACTCCACCCACCAGCCAGAAGGAATGGGAAAAGGAGCAAATTAAATTCCTTCTTTTAACCTTTTTGCTACAGTAAATATGCCAATCCCACAGCAAGCTCTTTAGGGAAGTAAAATTTCAGACAACTTTGAAGGGAAAAAATTAATTACCACATTTTGTGTGTCTAGAAAGAAAATAGAAATTTTCCTTGGGGGAAATGAAGGGACAGAGAAGGGGGAGGTGGGGCAGGAGAAGTGGAAGCTATACGTCCACCTCTCGGGAATTCACCCACAACAGAAGATACCACCATGTGGGAGATCTGCTTGCAGGAAGATCTGGAAGGAAGACTGCAGATGTCTGTATAACAACTAACACTTGGATCATGGCACATAGGTTAAGGCTTCAGCAACAGAAGGGAGTGCCTGGGTGGCTCAGCCTGGTAAGCACCTGCCTTCTGCTCAGATCATGATCCCAGGGTCCTAGGATGTAGCCCCATGACCACACTGGGCTCCGCAGGGAACCTGCTTCTTCCTCGAACCCCCTCCCTGCTCATGTTCTCTCTCTTTCTCTGTCTCAAATAAATAAATAAAATCTTTAAAAAAAAAAAAAAAGGCTTTAGCAACAAAAGAGAAGAAAACTTGTCTCCAAAATTAAAAAATTAAAAAGGGGCTCTACATGGACAAAAAAAAGTCACTCTGAAGCAGAAGAGGCACAGTGCCCCAGTGCGGTCCTGGAACCCTGGTTCAACATATTTGTATAGGACATTTAAAAATCAAACACAGGGGGCAGCCTGGGTGGCTCAGTGGTTTAGCGCCTCCTTCAGCCCAGGGCCTGCAGGCTCGGGATCCAGTCCCACGTGGGGCTCCCTGCAAGAACCCTGCTTCTCCCTCTGTCTCTCTCTGTCTCTCTCTCTCTCTGTCCCTGATGAGTAAATAAATAAAATCTAAATAAATAAATAAATAAATAAATAAATAAATAAATAAATAACACAAATGGTATTCCTCACGTGCCCTTTGTCTCGGCCTCCTGGGAGCTTATGACAAGATTTTGGGCAGAGTCTGGAATGGGATGGAGAATGTTCCTCTTGGATGAGAGCCTCCCTCCCACACAACCTCAGACAGAAGCAGCTAGGCAAACTGACACCTGGATCATCAGGAGTCCCAGTAGATGCCTCTCAGTCAAGGCAGCAAGCTAAGTTGACACAGAAAGCATACCCCCACCTCACAGCCATTTCAAACACATAGGAATGCTGGATAAAACCGAATAACATGTTTTTTTAAAAAAATCTTTAGCCAAAATAGAGCATGGAAATTAAGAAAGAACTCACAAGTGCTGGAAATGAGCAAAGAACTCAAAGCCAACTCCCAAAATGGGTGAGAGTTGATGCTACATGACTCAAAGGGGATTTTCACTAGATATGCATCATGTTGTTTGTATTTTAACCTCCTGTGGGAAGCATCAGATGCCATACCTATAGATATTTGAACTGAGCTCACTACATAAAAGAAATAGAAATACTGCCTTTGCTAGCCCACAAACACCAAACAGAATGTGCCACTGATTGTACACCAAGGATGGAAAAGAAATCACCTTTCTAAGTTATACTAGAAGCTGAGCTCCCCTAGAATAGCTTTGGTAATAAGTTCTGTACCATGCAATACCCCCAAGCCAGGAAAAACTGGGAGAAGCACAGATCATACATGGTTCTACAATCACCTTCTAGTATGACTTAGAAAGTTCCTGCCAGGCTAACCCTCCTATACATAACAAATATAAGCTCTGTTTAAAAAACTAAATGCAAAAAACAACCACCCAAAGCCACCAAAGAGCAAACAAAGACAGGCATATTCAGGAGGAGAGATGACAATTGGAAGAAGAAAAGGCATAAGACAAGTTTCCCATTTTGGTGGCTTCTGGCCCAAATGAAGGCCAAAGTCAGGCAGCATGGAGCATCTAAAGCTCTGTTAGAAAACCTGCATTCTTTATAGCCTGAGGAATCAAAGAACAGGGTTCATAAAAATCAGTGCCATCATAAAATGAGAAGAGACTCTTGTAATAGACCCAGAGAGGTAATGTACAAATTTTGTATGTAAACTTTCCCCTAAATCTCTGATTAAATCCTGAACTATACAAGTACAGGGCTAACTTACAAATAGCCACTTTAGTATAAAAAACTACATGGAGATTTGGGATGCCCCCAAGACAGAGTTTGTAGTAGGAGTATAAGCAAGTCAACTGTTTACACAAACAAATTCAATACTTTTTGGAAGAACATAATGGAATCCAGAGTCTCTAAAATATAACATTCACAACATATGGAATAGAATAAAAATTATTTGACTTGCACATGACATGACCCATTTTTCATAAAGAATGCAATCAGGGAGACGGACTTCAAAATAACTCCAGTGTTGGAATTAGCAGATAAGGATTTTAAAGCAACTATTGTAACTATGCTCAAACACACAAAAGAAAATGTGCTCATAATGAGTTTTCATTATGATAGGAAATCTCAGCAGAGAAGTAGAAATTATTTTTTAAACAGGAACTCTAGAAAATATAAAAATTTTGAAAATACAAAATCTGAAGCTTTCTAAAAATATAATATGTGAACTTAAAATGGAGATGACGGGGAATCATCAGTTAACTTGAAGACAGATAAATAGAAATTATCCAAGAACAAATATAAAGAAGTTTAAAGGGATCCCTGGGTGGCACAGCAGTTTGGCGCCTGCCTTTGGCCCAGGGCGCGATCCTGGATACCCAGGATCGAATCCCACGTCGGGCTCCCGGTGCATGGAGCCTGCTTCTCCCTCTGCCTGTGTCTCTGCCTCTCTCTCTCTCTCTCTGTGACTATTATAAAAAACAAAAAAAAATTAAAGAAGTTTAAACAAAAACAAAACCTTGGGGATTCATAGGATAATATCAAAAAGAAACAAGAAAGACGAGAAGACAGTGCCATGATACTATTAAGGTACTGAAAGAAAAACTGTTAACCTAAAACTCCATACCCAGCTCAAATATCTTTCAAGGCTGAAAGCAAAATATAGTTTTCTGATAAAAGGAAACCATGAGAATTTATTACCAGCAGATCCACACTACAAAATAATTGCTAAAGAAATTTCTTCAAACTGAAGGGAAATGATGCCAGATGGAAACTAGGATCTTCAGGAAGAAATGAAGAGCAACAGAAACAGACCTTATTAAGTAAAACTTTGTATATTACTAATTATAAAGCAAGGTTCAAAGCCTGAAAATTTGAGCAGTCAGTGCACTGCTTCTAGGCTTCCACTGTAGCCACCACAGCAGTTCTGGGCAGCTGTCAGTGTTCCACATTCCCCCACATAACTGAGAGTATCAATCCACATTAAAGAAGTAAATATCTGCTTATGTATAATAGTAATGGGCAAATCTTAGAGTCTCTAAACCCAATACTAAACCAGGAAATTCTTTTTGTTTATTTAAAGAGTTATTTACTTATTTGAAAAAGAGAGAGAGCATGAGTGCAGGGAGGGGGAAGAGGGAGAGGAAGAGAGAATCCTCAAGCAGTCAGCTAAGCACAGAGCCCAACACAGGACTTGATCCCAGAACCCTGAGATCATGACCTGATGTGAAATCAAGAGTCCAATGCTTAAATGACTGAGCCACCCAGATGTCCCTAAACCAGGAAATTCTTAACTTTGGAAATCAATTGAAAGAACAATTGTGAAAATGTTATTCTGCAGACATTTGATATAGAAGTAGAAGCTTCCAGGATGCAAATGTCCTCATGATCCCCATATCTCAAAGGCACCTCTTAATAAGTCCCTAGATGTTCAGCAAAATCAATACAAAAGACAAAGGAATAATCAATGGCCATTCTCTGCATGTCTTGTCCCATATTAGGAGGTAATGTCAGCTTTAAAAAAAAAATCCTTTTTCATTTCGTATTTCCCACCAAGCTATCAGTTTGTTAGACATCTCTTCTTACATGTTAACCTCCCCTTTATTGTGTGTTAACATTAAATATTTTGTGTGACACATGTCTTTCTTTGTTCTATGTTTATGGTTGAAGTAGGTATTAGGAAAAAGGTCAATTCCATAGTTTTTGGTTCTGAACCAGAATGTGCTAGGGAATGAGAGACTTCTCAGCTTCTGGAAGAATAACAGAAGAAAAAGAAAGAAAGAAAAAAACAGAAGAAAAAGAAAGAAAGAAAGAAAGAAAGAAAGAAAGAAAGAAAAGAAAAGAAAAGAAAAGAAAAGAAAAGAAAAGAAAAGAAAAGAAAATGTAATTTTAAGCCTAGCACATTGAATTGACTGAAAACACCTGCTAAAATAACTTCTCCACCCTAGGGTAATAGGGAGAATCATATGTATATATGAAAGCTGCAGGGAGATAAGATTTTAAAAGAAATGAAACTAATTTCACTCTGCTTTTAATCACCTAGAAACTATTTCACAAAAGGATTACAGAGTATCAATTAGTCATCATCATTAATGGCAAATGGTTCAACTCTCCCCTCCCTTTAAGTATATTTCCCTTCTGGTTGTGGAAGAAAAGCCTTTCTGAAGCAACAGTCCCCAGTCCCTTCAAGGAAATTGCTGGGCTCCTGTAATGGAAAGTTTAGCTTCAGAGAGCTGCTGAGGAGCGTGGCTTGCAGAAGAGGGCAGGACAGACAAGGAGTAAAGATACTACCGTGAGCCCTACAGCTGACTGTCCTCCAGTCCCCTGCTCTGATTCATGTTGCCATGGAATGGAAACTCTAAAAAGAAACTGAACATGAGACTCCTCCACAGAGGAACAAAGCTTTAACATCCTCTTTCCAAATAGGAAGGTAGCTCCCCTTTATCTGAACCTGAGGATTGGCATTTAATTTATTGTCTTCCAAAGTGAGTTTCGTGCACATAATAGATTTTCAAGGTTCACTTGAATCTCACTCACTGAATAAATATGTATTTAATGTCTATTTTACACCGACATAAAGAAAATATACTGTTAAAATACATTTATGAATCATGTAGCAAAATATTGTTTTAATTGTCAAAGAGAAAAAGAAAAAAATTGTCTGAAAAAAAATGAAATACTCCATACATATGCACCCACATTCCAGGACATATGCGAGCTTCCCACACAAAAATTTCTGTCACTAAACATAAGCTCACTAACAATGGTTGAATAAAGCCTATTAGATCTTCAGATTTACGCAGTTGAATGTCTGTTCTTCGACAGTGCTAACTTATGTTCCTCACCTGCAGACATCTCATCCCTAAACTCTTTGTAATGTCTGATAATTACCTTCTTTATTGCTTAACCTAATTTCAGTTGGGATTTACTATTACTTAAAGCCAATGCATCCTAATCAAAACAAACATGGACACCCAAGCCAAGCTTTCATCAGAGACCATGGGTGGATACAACTTCTGCAGAAATATCCACTGTGCCCCATGGGTTTGGTGAACATGAGGAGAGTGAAAACCAAAGCATGTCCTAGCACATCCCATCTCAAGGGAAGAAAAGTGGGAAAGAACAAGTTTACTTCAAGGGTGAGTAGGGTTGATTCTGGGTGCAATATGATGGCTCCATTCTAGTTGTCTTCTAACCTACTGTGCACAGAGTAGTATCTGAATTCTAGGGTAAGTGCACTACAAAAAGAAGCAAAATATTGACAACTACTTCACTAAAATCTCCATGACATACTTTGAGAGGTACTAGTAGCTTTAGTACCATGACCTGGCTGTATCAGGAGATGGAACTAGTTTGCCCAGAAGGAAGAGTGGTCTTTAAAACTTGGGAGCTAAGCTAGCATTGAATCTTCTTGT
This sequence comes from Nyctereutes procyonoides, assembly GCF_905146905.1. NCBI lineage: Eukaryota > Metazoa > Chordata > Mammalia > Carnivora > Canidae > Nyctereutes > Nyctereutes procyonoides. The sequence continues at coordinate 34,701,759 of NW_026575042.1, forward strand.
TTAGAGCCAGGGACAACAAATGGTTGGATCTTAAGTGCCAACTCAGACTGATTCCAATTAACTGTGGTTAGAAGGACTCAGGCTTGAGAGAATGCCACGATCAATGGGCAATGTCTGTCATAGAACTGGCTGGGGAATGGCAGCACATATGCCACACACTTACTCTCCTGAATCCCTCTGAGATGGAACTCAGACAACCATTCCCTGCATCACAGTGAGGATATGCTTCTATCAACACCCTGTGTTATACATTCAAAAATCTTGTATTTATTTTTTATCTCCTCTTAAGCAAGGATATACTTGTAAAAGTGCACTGTCTTCAGCCAATCCAGTCCTTATTGAACAATTCACCAAACCCAAGAGCCATTCTCATCACATTTATTGTCCCTTATGCTTCAGAGCACTTAACAATCCTCAACTATTGCTATTTCTTGAAAAGCAACAGCACTCCACCTAGTGAATTTCACTTCAGAATCTTAGTACTATTGTTGTTTTTAGGATTATTCTTGTCTTCTTGCTTCGTGCTAAAGATTTTAACCATGCGTAGATTTGACATGCTTCAAAACTTCTTTTGTTCTTTCAGGGAGCTTTTGGAGAGGGTCCAACTTCATAATGTCCCTGTGAAGCAAGGCCATGCAGAATCCTTTGAATTTACTTCCACAAATATTTCTTGAGTACCTACTTTGTACCAGGGGCCATGGCAGGTACAGAGATAAATAAAAAAGAAAGTATCATTTGTTGAGATCCTGCTGTGCTATGTAATGTGCCAATACCATGTTGCGGACATTGAAGTGTTTCAGCTCATTTCATTTCCATAACAACCTCCCAAAGCATCATTATCACAAACACAGCAGAGGAAACTGAGGCTCAGGGAGGTTACGTGACTTGCAGATTCACTCATCTAGTGCTTATCAAAGCTGGAATTCGAATCCTATCCGTCTGATTCAAGGCCAGTGATGTTTCAATGGACCATGACATAAGGCCAAATTAGAAGCATGGTTCATAGGAAAGTGGGAGGAGGGGTCTTGGGAAATTTGGAATCAGAGCACTTCCTAGCAAGGTATGTGAAAGTGGGCCAGTTATTAACCATTCTTAGCCTCAGCAGCCCAGTCAACACAGGCTAATATCTACCTCGCGGGGTTGTTGCAAGGATTAAGGTGATATGTGTAAAGCACCTAGCACATGGCAACCTATAAAAGAATAGCTATTCACATCCATGTTAATTACCATTTCTCAAAGAAGTGGGAGTCATTTTCCTATACACTGAATTTTCAGAGCTTGCATTGGGTACAGATTATGAAATCTGGGATCAAAATTAACAAGCTTTTGTTATATGGCTTTGAGAAAGCACGTGGTTGTCTCAAGAATCTCAGGAGGGTCTGCAAGAAGAGAAAATCCCAAATCAGAGGCAAGTTTGAAGACTTGTTTTCCTACTTCCAAGTCCTCCTTCAGCAGAACTGCTGGCCAGGAATGACAAAAGGACTCCCATTGTTGAGCATGCTCGTTTTTGCATGAAAAGTGATAAGCAACAGAACCACCAGGTCTGGCCCCCTGGAATAGCCACGGCATCTGCAGTGAGAGGAAGGCCATTATCTAAACTGCCCGGAATCCCATGGCAGATCTTTACAGAAAGGCACAAATGCACACTTTTGATGGTCTCCGCGGGGCGGGGAGGGAGGGGGGGGGAGCTGACTTTGTTTGTTAATGCCACAACAAATGTGTCCTTGAATGAGGGACTCGACAGGACACCTGTCTCTACATTGAAACTTGATCGAAAGCAAGTCCAACCCCTTCTATTCTCTCAGGAGTCCCCACAGTTTCTAAGCTGCTTAGTCCTTTGTGATTCAGTAACTTCTATGGCAGGAAGACTCCATCCTTGTTTCTTCTAGAGATAATCCTCCCGTGGTGCAGCATGAACCCTCAAGGAACGGGCTGCCTTCCAAATAGAGAAGGATCGTTGCCTGAGTGGAAGGACTTGAGAGAAACAGTAGACGCATCCCCCCATGACACCCAAGCACCCCTCACCACCACCAAATAAAATTGTTTTCCTATCTCCTGTCACTGATGCTAAAAATTCTACTTTGGAGGCAGTGGCATGGGCAGGCAGTACTTCCTAAACTTTTTCAGCCCAGAACCCCTTGAAAATAGAGTAATGGTGGGGGTAGGCGCACAACACTGTGGATTTACTATAAATTACTGCATTGTGCATTTTAAAGTGGTGATGTTTGTGTCATATAAATTAAACCTCCATAAAAATTAAAAAAAAAAAAAACCCATGAAAACAAAACAAAAGCGAGGGAAACAGCCTTGGGAAATTTGTCCTTGTGAGGCCTGAAGGGCCGGGACTCAAGTGCACAGCTCTATGTAGGGACTCTCTCGTGCTTGCTGCATTCCACTCCAGAGAATACCTCCACTTGCCATAGCTTTTGAAGGGTGTTAAAAAAACAAAATTCAACCAAGTAAGTATGTAAATCTAATTGGTTTTGTTAAATAATTCATGAACCGGGCAGCATCCCATCTAGCAAGTAGAGATGCTCCTAGGAGCTGTACAAAATGGAAGGTTTTTATAAGAAAGAGGGTGGGGCAAGAAATTATTAGCAAAAGAAAAGTAAAGCTTGTTCCAGGCCAGAATTTTCTCTTTTTTTGGTTTTGGAGCAGAGGGGCTGGGCGGGGGTAGACCTGCTCGGGTTTTTATCATATAGATTATCTTACTAGTGCTGATCAGGACAATTCAGATTGACGTTTAACAGGTCACATTCCTTGGGGCACCTAGGTGGCTCAATCAGTTAAACATCCGACTCTTGATTTCAACTCAGGTCATGCATGATCTCAAGGTCATGAGATCCAGCCCAGTGTCAGGCTCTGCACTGGGTGTGGAGCCTGCTTAAGATTCTCTCCTTCTCCATCTCCCCCTGTCCCTCCCCCACACCCCCATCTCAGTCTCTCATGTGCTCTCTAAATAGCTGGATAGATAGAGGATAGATAGATGATAGATAGATAGATAGATAGATAGATAGATAGATAGATAGATGATAGATAGATATAAGGGTCACATTCCTAGGATAGGTTAAAACTATAATTAAGTCTTGGTTTGCTGTTGTGGGGGGCAAATGGCTTCAATTTTGGCTTGTTTTTCTTTTTAACAAGGGTTAAAGTTATTTACCAATTAAAATGTTTAACTTTTATCCCCTTATTTTTCAAATAAAATTGAAACCCTGGGAAGATGTACCTTAGCTTCCTCAGGGTTTCAGAACCTTGTGGCAGCACTACTCATTTGTGGGCTGGAAAAGCATGTGAAGAGAACCAGGCTTACCAAGATGTGATCTCAATATGTGGAACCAGGGTGTGATCCTAGGGTAGGGATCCCAGGGTATGATCCTAGGGCATGGATTTTAGAATCCGATCCTTGCTGTGGGACCCTGGTATGTTCAGGTCACTAAGAGCATCCATTTCCTCCTCTATGAAATCAGGAATCTAACAGAAACACACCCAAACAAAAATACACTTTATATCACAGAAATAATTGGCAAAAAACAAAGCAACAGCAATGGCAGCCCCCAAAACACCACATATACACACATTCATACTCACTAGAGGATCTCTCCAGATTTGAAAGAGCTTATCCAAGGCAGGAGACCTAGGTAAGCAAAGAACAAATAAACAAACAAACAAGAATAATATTTAATGAAAAGTTTCCAGGTGAAGCAAGAAAGAAAAGTTCCTCCCCCCAGTCACAGAGACCCGTTTGGGCCAAGGTTAGGACAGACTTCTGCAGATGGAAGAAATGTCTTTTCCTCATTATGAGTTCAGACGACATGGTCACGAACAAAATATCTTCAGGGCAGTACTTACTTTAATAGGTCAACTGGTAAAAGAGGTGATTATATCAAACAGGAGACTGAACTTGGAGGACTCACGTCCATCATCACCCATCAAGCCTGAGCTCACGGCAGCCTCACTTCCTGGGCCTAGTGTGCAGGGGCCTGGGGCTCTCATCAGCCTCTACTAATGGTGGTATGGTCATCTTAACGAGGAGAAGGGCAGGAGCAGTACATCACTTTGATACAGGTGGGCAAGGAGCCCAGGCCCTGCTCTTCTACATGGCTTCTTTGGAGCTTCTAGCTCCCTCCAGGGCCTGGACAGGCTGAGGCAGCACTGCCATCTGAGAGGGCTCCTCAAGCCCAGATGAGGATGCAGAGAACTCAGTCCCTGTTTCTCCCCTCCTCAGTGTTCTCTGACCCTCTGCCCTGAATGAGGGGTCAATCGGATGCCCAAAGGGGCATCACATTCTAGAAATGCAGTGATTAAGGTCTAACAATTTCAAGAGAAGACATAGTGGGGAGTATTATTCTACGTTTGTGCTAATATAATTCTAAATGGTAAATTTAACAAGACCAGAAAACCACCATTCTCATTTTCCTGTACACACTGGGCAAGATTTATATTTGCGCTCATCAGCAAAGCACTGCAAGGACATTTGAGAGAGTCACCGGAAGGCAGTATTCACAGGTGGCATGATGCAAATGTGGCATTGCAAGTAATGATGGATCCAGCATTAAGTAACAGGTATCAGGGCATCGCAGAGACCAATGGGTCTATATTGTTTCAATACACACCGCTACAGCTCTGGGAGTCATAACAGTGCTGCTACCTTTCCCTCATGATGAGGGATAAGAGAATAGCCTGGAATAGTGCATTTGACAAGAAAGAACAGAAAGAGATGGAGCCAGGACACTCCCAAGCATCCTCACACACACTGACAGAACAAGAAACAAATCCGTAGGACCACTTCTCCGCCGATTCATCTATGTTGCCCTCGCTAAATCACCACCTCACACATGAGCCCATGAGTTTTGTCATTCTTTGTTTTGATCAAATTGTTTATACAGATAGCCCCATGAAAAATATTTGCCCAAGGCCCTGCACACCCTGGAGATTCCTTGGGCAGGGGGGAGTCATTCTGAGGCAGAGGAATGGGGTTTGTGGGGAAGAGCTGGGCAGAAGCCTGTTTAGGAAAGTGTGTTCAAACCTGAGGACAGGAGAACATGGTTATGAGTGGAGGCTTTTGTTCCCTTCAAATAATTATCATGTGCCCCTCCAAAACCTCTCCAAGTATGATAAAAATAAAGCGTAAAAAAAGAAAACTGAACAAAATTAAAGGTTTGAACACTTTAGGTTAATGTCAAAGAGGAAGTATAGCAGAGTAGTTAAGAAGAGTAGCTTCCAAAGCCAGTTACCCTGAGCTCAAAGTCCACCTCTGTCATTTATAGTCATGTGACCTTGAACCTAGCTGAGCCTCAGTACTCTGCTCTGTAAAAATGGGGCAATAACAGGACCTCTCATTGACATGCTATCTGTATAATAAGTAACTCTCATTGACAGACTATCTGTATAATAAATGCTTGCTCAATCAGTGTAAACTACTATTATTTGTCTGTAGAGGGAATAGGCCAACCATATTCAGAAAAAAAAAAAAAATCCCAGACCTGCTTCTATAAAATTCAGTTAATTATCCCATTTATCTTTAAATTTAGTATACTTCAATTTTTTAAAGTGTTTTTAAAAGGATATGAATCTTCCAATATAAAATCACACTGTATCCTAGTAAGGATAGACAAAAACAAATCAATTCATAGCTACAAACACTGTGATCTTTATAGAATTGCAGAGATTAAAAGAATAACTTAAATTTAAATCAAGAAAAAAGGTTGGGGATCCCCGGATGGCTCAGCGGTTTAGCGCCGCCTTCAGTCCAGGGGCTGATCCTGGAGTCCAGGGATTGAGTCCCACATCAGGCTTCCTGCATGGAGCCTGCTTCTCCCTCTGCCTGTGTCTCTGCCTCTTTCTGTGTGTGTGTGTGTGTGTGTGTGTGTCTCATGAATAAATAAACTCTTTAAAAAAAAAAAGAAAAAAGAAAAAAGGTTGACTACAAAGCAACAGCATTGGGAGAGATGATGGACATTTCCAGAACACAGTGGAATCGTGTCTTTAATGTAATGAGGGAAAGCAATTATCACCCTAGTATTCTATACCTAAATGGTCTATCTTTTAAGAATGAGAGTGAGATCTTTATATCTTCTATTTTTACTTACTCTAATACACACAGCATAAAAGCACAGGGCATCCCTAAATCCATGCAAGTTCAGGTCTTCTCATGCCTTCTGTCCCTCCACCAGTAAGACTGTCACCCCTAAACCCCCTCAGTATGAAAACTGGCAGCCACCTATGTGACTAAAGAATGTATTGAGAATGCCTGAATCCACACTCTGGACTGAGAAAAGCATACAAGTTCAGGGGGTTTTAAGCCCAAGTATATTTGCTCCCTATGCTGCAGAAGCTGATAAGCAAAAATTCTATGACCATTTATATAGAACCACATTCCAACTATTGGGGCTCCAAGCCCCTATACCGTTGGCTAATAGGAAGTTCCATCTTTTGTAGCAGTATCCTCCCTAACCTTTAAAGATCTCTCAGAAAAAAAAATAAAAATAAAAATAAAAAAAAATAAAGATCTCTCAGAATTTACATGTGAAATGCAAATGTACCTCCATCTGCCCCCCTACTGGTCCTAAGAAGGGTCATGCTCCTTCCTAGTGTGCCCAGGAGGCCCCACATAAAAACAGAATCTCCGCCTGCACCCTCCCTCAGCTCTCACCCCCCCCCCCAGTGCCCTGCCTGCCTCACAGATGCTCCTCATCCCCTCCCCTGTGGAGTCCAGATTACCATTTTCTGGCTTCCTCCAGGCCACTCTGATACCACTGCCCCGCCAGAGCAGAACTCCCTCTGACCTCGGTGGCCCCTCTCTCCCCAGAATGGGCTGCCTTCCCCTCCTGAGACCCAGTTCCCTCCCAGAGCCACGTGGGCCCCTACTGATACAGCCCTGAACCCATAATTCCTAAAGGGCTTTTTCAAAAGTCATTTTGTTTCTGCTACACATTAACCACAAAAGAACTAATTCTAAAGTTAAAAAAAAAAAAGACAATTATGTGAAAAACGGCTCAGAACCATGAAATAGATGCTGATTATAAATATAGGCTTGAGGCATTATGAAATGAGGCAGCTCTAAATTTTCAAAGAACAAAGAGAAAGCAAGAGGACTTTTTAAATATCAAAAGGACTTTCAGGTTATAATTAGTAAATTGACTAACCTTTTTAAAGGTAAAAATGAATTTCTAAAGCCTAAGGCATTCATGGGATTCTAGAATACTGTAAGCCTAGGAGATGGCCTCTGCCCACCTCCTCATTTTGCCAATGAGAAGACAAAAGGTTACATGACTTTCCCAAGGCCACCAAACATGTTTGTGGCTGTCAGAATTTGAATCAGCGCTCCTGACCGGCTTCTTCAGGTCCTTTCCACTCAGTCTACAATAGAAGCTACGTTCCCAAATGCACAAGGATCCCCAGAATTACATGAACAAATGCATGGATGGAAGTGGTTGCTGTCGACATGGTGGTGGCAGAGGAGCTAGCAGGGCTGGTGGTATATACATGTGCTGAAGGGTGAGGACAGTTCAAGGGCAACTCAAGGGCATGTCAGCCAAAGCTGAGATTCAGTTATAACAGGGTCCATCTAAGAAATTGATGGACTGAGGAACAGGATGCAGTGGGTATAGGCAAATCAATTAAACGTATTGATTAACAAAATGAAATAATACAGCAACCAAGTAAGCAACAGGGTCATAAGGATATCTCAGTGTGGGATTGCCATGCATTTGTGGCTATTCCCAGTACGGGGAACACCTCCTAACAGTGAGGCTCCTTGACAGCACACATTGTGGAAACCCAGCGATATCTGGAGATTGCTCCTTCCATGCAAGGCTCTCAGGTAGGCCTTGCCGACACAGGGGTAAGCAGGAAAGCAAGACAAGTTTCTGCTCTATACCCTATCTTTAAAGGTTTTGCTTTTTGGTTTTTGATTTTTTAATCACAGGGGGCAGTGGGGTCGCTTGGCTGAACGAGACGGGTCGCCAAGACCTGCCCACCAGTCCTGGAGAGGCCCTACAGGCTGGAAGAACCCTGGTTGTCTCTTGGAGAGAAGTCACACACCCTTGAAGTCTGCGTGTAGCCATCTGCTTTGTGGCCCACAGTGCCACCGTGTGGTAGGCACCCGTTGGCTGATCCTGCACAAAATCTAACTGAAGCACTAGCAGGCTTTAAGCCAACAACAGATCACTTCGGGGCACAGGCCCCGAAGCATTTTCTCTGTGTGGCTACCGCGCTGAACCAATGCAAAGAGGCACTGGAGCCTTAGGTTGCAAGAGACCTTATGACCAGCTCTAGGCCCCAGTTCTCACCGATCTCCCCTCGTAAGGTGGGCCCGTGGTCAGAACCAAGGAATCAGTGAGCAGCAGGTGGTTCTCTGCTGCTTGACCCAGGCCGCTGATGGGTTCTGTGGAGTAGGAAATGCAGCTTCAGCTTCTACAGGAGCCTAGCAATGACCAGCTAGTGGCAGCAGCAGGACAATTCGGATCCTCATCCTCCCCTGGATCAGGTTCTTCAACTCGCCACCCTCTCGCCTTTATTTTAAGTCCCCTCTTACCCCCTTGGAAATAGTTTTCTCTTTGGTACTTTGCATAGTTTAGTTCCACTGTCTTGTCTTGTCATTAGGTAGAACAATGTATGAAGACACTCCCAGCACAAGAAGTGGCCCAGCTCAGCATATCAGATGGCAAGTGTCTGTTCTGTGAACATTGGAGCCATCCAGGGGTCAGACACGCCTCCTCCTCCCTACAGAACTCAGCAAGTGGTAGGGCCAGCAGCTCCATTTTCTGCCCTTTATTCTAAAGATGGAGCCTGCAGCAGCATCTCCAGGAGGAAGACAGGCTTGTGGCCATTTGTAATAGCACAGGCATGAAAACAGACATAGAGCAAGACTGAAGGATGATTCAGTCCAGTCCTTTCTTCCTAAATCTAGAAAAGACTTGATGGATCTTTGTAACCCCCCTCAGAAACTGGCAGCAGAGGAGGGCAGAGGCAAGCAAAAGAAGTACAAGATTCCACTTGAGGTTCTGTTGACTTTAGAGGTTGCTTGATTTGAATTCCCTATAAACTTAAGAGTTTAATTATAGTATGTAAATCAGTTTATCTTTTTTCACGTTAGACTTTCCAAAGCTGAAAATGGTCTTAGTCTTCATCTCAGTTATATACTACTACCAAGTTCTAGCCATGAGACCAAAGCATCTTCTGCTCCTAAATTGTGGGTTTATATTTTTAGATGATTTCAGGTTGTAACCTTGAACTTCTTACTAACTTCCAATCAATGTCATCCCTATGTGTCTAGGTTAAACTTTTTTTTAAGTTTTTATTTATTTATTCATGATAGACATAGAAAGAGAGAGATGTAGAGATACAGGCAGAGGGAGAAGCAGGCTCCATGCAAGGAGCCCAACGTGGGACTCGATCCCAGGACTCCAGGATCACACCCTGGGCCAAAGGCAGGCAGGCGCTAAACCACTGAGCTACCCAGGGACCCCCAAACTATTTTTTTTAAGTAAGCTCTATGGACTCAAACTCACAACCCTGAGGTCAAGAGTCACATGTCCTTCCAAGAGAGCCAGCCAAGCACCCCTAAGTTAAACATACTTTTGAAGTTACTTCAGAAGATACAACTAATTATGGGGCACCTGGGTGACTCAGTCAGTTAGATGTCCAATTCTTGATTTGGGCTAAGGTCTTGATCTCAGGGTTGTGAGATCAAGCCCCACATGAAGCCCCACATAGAACCCCACCTCGAGCACCCTCCCACCCTCGAGCCCCACCTCTGGCTATCAAGCTCTGCATAGAGCCCCGTACTGGGCAGATAATCTGCTTTTCTTCCTCCCCCTCTCCAGTGCCCCTTTCCCCTGCACACATTGTGTGCTCTCATGTGCACACTCTCTAAAATAAATAAATCTTTTTTAAAAAAGATACAACTAATTAAACTACTTTTTCTCATATGGAACCATGCAATCATAGAATGTAAGAGCTTGTGGGGTCCACAGATACAACTCAGTTTAGTGATTCCCAAGTGCCAGGCTATGGACCAGTCTACAATCAAGTGTTGTGCTATGTGAAATGAAGAAAATGAAGGGTTGGTGTCATTGTGAGGGGGGGCCAATGATCTACTCTTGGGAAGTTCCATCTTTAAGACTAACTCAAATCTTACTCTTCTTGTACTAAAATGTTCTTCATAAAATAATAGCTTGGGACACCTGAGTGGCTCAGTCAGTGGAGCATCTGACTTTTGATTTCGGCTCAGGTCATGATCTCAGGGTGGTGAGATCAAGCCCAGAGCCGGGCACTGTGCTCAGCGTGGAGCCTGCTTAGGATTTTTCGTCTTCATCTGCCCCTCCCCTCACTCCCATGCACACTCTCATTCTCTCTCAAATAAATAAAATCTTTTTTAAAAACTGAAATAATAAATGATAGTACTAGCATGTGGTGACTATTGTAGACTTTTTTTTCTTTCACGTTCTTACTTGGCAAAATAAAAGTTGGGAATGTTGGATCACCAGCAAAACTTTGTTAAGTGAACTGACCACACACTGCCACCACATACTACCAGGGATTTACGCTCCCCTTTTAAAAAACAAGAATCCAGAAAAGGAAGAACTGTGAAGAATGGGACACTGTACTTGGAAGTATTTAAAAAATACTCCTAGAGCAGCCCGGGTGGCTCAGTGGTTTAGCACCGCCTTCAGCCCAGGGCCTGATCCTGGAGACCTGGGATCGAGTCCCACGTCGGGCTCCCTGCATGGAGCCTGCTTCTCCCTCTGCCACTCTTGCTCTCTCTCTCTCTCTCCCTCTCTCTCATGAATAAATAAAATCTTTAAAAAAAATAAAATTAAAATAAAAAATAAATAAAAGATACCCCTATTAAGGCCCAAATAATTTCTGTGATATGCAACAAAAAGGAAAAGTTAGTCACATCAACTGAGGGGGAGAAAAGGATATGATCAGGCAATTTGTACAAGGAGAAATAGAAATACTGGATATGAAAATGAAAAATAACAAAACAGGGGAGCCCGGTGGCTCAGCGGTTTAGCGCTGCCTTTCAGCCCAGGGCATGATCCTGGAGACCAGGGATCAAGTCTTACGTAGGCTCCCTGCATGGAGCCTGCTTCTCCCTCTCCTGTGTCTCTGCCTCTCTCTTCTGTGTCTCTCATGAATAAATAAAATCTTTAAAAAAGAAATAGAAAAATAACAAAATACTAAACAACATCAATTTTTTAAAAGTGAACCTTCATTTTTCACTCATCACATTGTCACAACATTTAAAGATGAAGGATACCCCCTGGTGGCAAGGGAATGTGAAAATGTGCAAGCACCGCAAACATTAAGATAAACTAGCTCAGGTTTTCTGGAGAGCATTTGGCCATTGGTAACAAAAATTCCCAAAAGGACATGGTTAGGAAGCAGGGCCCAGAGCCTGGGCTCAGCCCAGGTTGTATCTGGGATGTACTACTTGCTGGGAAGAGGACTTCAAGCAAGTTTTGTTGAGGACTGCTCTACGTGTCAACAGTGACTTGTTGTGTAATGATTGTAATACTTGCACCACTTCCCTGACAGCTGTGAGGTTCAACCACTGAATATTCATGAGCAACTTGGACCAGGGCCTGGCATATAACATGGTTTTCATTATTACGTTGGTCCAGCAGCCTCACTTCTAGGTATTTATCCTAAGGAAATATTAATTAAGTACACAAAGATGTATATATGCATTTGTTTATCACTTCATGATTTATCAAAGGCCAAAAGTGGAAATAGCTGGTTAGATAAATTTTTGCAATCTTTACCTTGTAATACTATGGGCCCATTAAATACGCTTATATTGATACATATCATATTTATATACACATGATATGATACATATCATATATTATAAATAATCTGTTTCCAAGAAAGGAAATCAAGCTAGAAAAGAATATAGTGGAACCCTGGGAAGGAGACATATGTGTTTTTTTAATCAGTGCATATGTACCTAGATATTAACAGTGGTTGAATTTGGGGGTTGCTCAAATTTATTTCTTTTTTTTTAATTTTTATTTATTTATGATAGTCACAGAGAGAGAGAGAGAGAGAGAGAGAGAGAGAGGCAGAGACACAGGCAGAGGGAGAAGCAGGCTCCATGCACCGGGAGCCCGACGTGGGATTCGATCCCGGGTCTCCAGGATCGCGCCCTGGGCCAAAGGCAGGCGCCAAACTGCTGCGCCACCCAGGGATCCCCAAATTTATTTCTTTTTTTGATATCTGTGTCTTCCAGTTTTTCTGCATCAATCTTCTTGTTTGCATAGTTTTAAAATAATTTAATATGTTACATATCGTAATGGTTAGTCTCAGTCAATTTGACTAAGCTAAGCGATGCTCCAATAGCTGGTAAAACATTCTTTATGGATATGTCTCTCAGGATGTTTCTGGAAGAGATTAGCACTTAAATCAGTAGACTGAGTGAAGAAGATCCATCCTCCCCAATGTGGGTGGGTATCATCCAATCTTTTGGGGACCAGAATAGAACAAAAAGGCAGAGGAAGGATGAGTTAGCTCTCTCTTCTTGAGCTGGAACATCTATCTTCTCTCGCCCTTGGACATCGTAGCTTCTGGGTTTGGGACCTTTGGACACCAGCAGGTTTCCTTGTTCTCCAACCTATAGATGGCAGATCATGGGACTCCTCCGCCTCTATAACCTTATCAGCCAATTCCTACCGCAAATCCCCTCTTTATATCTATACCTATATCCTCTTGTTTCTGTTTCTCTGGAGAATCCTGATTAATACACTTATGTCCCAAAGTTCTTATAAATCTCGCCAAAAATTCTAAAACATATTTGAAAGTGGGGAGGGATGAGCAGCATAGAAATACAAAACTAGGGATGGCTGGGTGGCTCAGCAGTTGAGCGTCTGCCTTTGGCTCAGGGCGTGATCCTGGAGTCCTGGGATCGAGTCCCACGTCGGGCTCCCTGCATGGAGCCTGCTTCTCTCTCTATGTCTGTACCTTTCTGTGTGTGTCTCTCATGAATAAATAAATAAAATCTTAAAAAAAAAAGAAATACAAAACTAATATGTTAGTCTCCAAGTAGATAGAAAAACACATTTGGAAACATATAACTTCATAGCAAATACTCAGGAAGAGAGTCCTTCTCATTGATAATTATCACAAGCGTGTATGTACACATGTAAGTACGTGTGTGCACACACACATCTCTTTCACTTAGGTTCCACCACCCCCACCGAAAAGCAGAGCCTGAGGCAAGGACTTGGGAACAGGTTCATTTATTTCAGAGGTGCTCCCAAAAAGTGGACGTGAGAGTGAAAAAAAAAAATGGAACCCTGGGGAGAAAGGCCAATCAAAGGCATAGTTAATAGGGAGTACCTGCCACAAGCAACTGGGATTCACTCCCACTGGGGACTCTCTGAGAAACCGTGGGATAGACCCTGGCATTGTCATGCAAACGCACTGGCAGGCTGGGACAATTACTCCACAGCTGCCCTGCCTCCTGGGTGGCAGGCTGCCCTGGTAGGGTCAGCTCTCCCAAGCTTTGGGGTCACACCTGCAAATACACTGCACAGCCTCTCCCAGCGTCAGATAAGCCTGGGGCCAAAAAGCAGAGTGCCCAGGGAGCAGGTGTGATGGGAGATCCCATGCTGGCATCCCATGCTGCTCTGTGTGCTCAGGTCTGCAGGGGTCAGGATGCAGAGAGGGGGGACCCCAGGATGTGGCACCACAGTCTTTTATAGCTCCCTTGCCCAAACCCAGCGAATAGTAAATCGTGACTTTGTCAGGAGACTCCTGGGAGGGGGATGAACCCACCATGCTTCCCATTCACTGCCCCTTCCCCTCCTCACACACTCACCGGGATCACCGGGCACAGGTCCTCAGCTGTTGAAAGGTGTGAGATATACAAAGGGAATTTACCCCACACACACCCCCAGCCAGGGCTGCACTCACCCCCCAGTCCCACATCGGGCACTTCATAAGCTGGGCTCTGGCCTCACCCAGCAGCCTGGTGCCGCGGCAGCCCCCAAGCCTACCCACAGCCTGCCCTCTGCCCTCTGCAATGCCCTTCCCTGCTGCCTTCCCCTCGTTCCTTCCACCAAAACTTCTGGGCCTGGCCAGTGTCAGGAGGTCAAAAGAAGCCAGGATGGAGGGCTGGGGAGGGCAAGAGACCCCAGGTCAGGGGACAGACAGAGGAGAGAGAGACAGAGTGAGCAAGACAGGTGGCCAGCTGGGTTCCTAACGGCTGAGGCTGGGTGTCAGGATGAGCACCTATCGGGGACAAGCACTTGTCACAGTATTTCTGAAATCTGTACCCAAAGGGGACCCATCAAGTGGCAGATGAGTAAGTTCAGCTGCACCTCTGTACCCAGTCCTCTTTTACTTTGCCTTTACATTTCCCCAGCCCCCCTGAGCCAAGAGGTCTGAGGCTCGCCCTCCCGTCCCTTCGGCGGCCTCACTAAACCTTTCCTTGCGGCCTATTCCAAGTCTCCGTCATTGTCTCTGCTGCATAACGAACGTGCAGACAGACTGGGGCTCCTCTCTGTGAGGCTTGGAGTCACTAGGCTGGGTCTCCCTTTAGGCAAAAAAAAACTTCTGAGGGATGAAGTGGGCTGACAGGTGGGGGCACTGGGGCCTGGCCCTTTCTGCCCAGTGGGGACTCCCCGCTCTGCAGCTCCCACCAGGTTGGCAGAGATGTCAGCCCTGCGAAGCAATCTGGGGGCTCCCTCTCCTCTCACGGGGTGGGACCTGCACTGCTCTCTGAGGGCTCCCCCTGCCCATCCTGCTTCCTCCCCCTTCATCCCAACAAACCCCTGGCCCACCTAACTCCATCTTGGCAACTGCATCCCACGGACCTCACCTGATACCACAGAGGTGCAGCTTGCTTTGCCTCATTGTGCCCCCGCTGGAGCCCCCAAAATAATGAATACACACAAGTTAAAACCTTTGTGCTATATTTCAATGATCATATATAATAAATAAGTGCTTTTCACATTAAAAAAATACAGTGGTTGCATATATAACCTAATTTTGGAAATAATATCAAACATTAAATGTGTGGTCCCTTAAGCAGGAGGCCCCAGCTAGGTGGCTCTCCTTCCCTCCTGCCCATGTGGAAGCACAGCCAGACATCAGGTCTGAGAGTCCCTGCAAGATCATCCCTGGCTGCACTGGGTAGTCCATGCTACGTTCCCATAACACCCTAATCTCTGTGACTAGATGATTACCAAGTACTTCCATTCCAGTCAGAGTCACCTCTGACAGCCCCCCAATTTGGCAGGGAGAGGCTGAAGGTCCTGGCACAGAGCAAGCACTCAGTAAATGACTGAGGCATGTGTCCCCAAAAGGACACCATATACTGTAAGACTCATCTATACAGTGTTCCCACAGATTTACAAAATGCCAGGGACTAAAGATCAAGTGGCTCCTTCAGTCTGGAGTACACATGGAGGTCGGGAAAGGAAACTGTTCATTATAACCTTTCCTCAAGCCAAGGGACCCAGGGGCACCCAGCCAGGCACCCCTGGGGCTCTGGAACAGGATCCCTCACAGGCAGGAGGGAAGAAATTCTATCCACCTTCTGCTGTGCTTCTCTGCAAAGGAGAAGACTTCTTGGTTACTGGTGAAGACAAGAGGCCCAGCAGCCTCTTCTGTTGGGGGAGCCCTAAGCTAGCCTCAGCGAGGCTCTGAGGCAGGATCACCAGCCAGGGACCCTGGGTCACATAGGGCTCCAAGGGCTGGTGCTAAACATCTCCAGTGGCTTCATTTGTTCTTTCTGGCCCCGGGTCTTGAAGAATTCTATCAAGGAAGACAAGTCACTCTCATCATCAGAAAGCTGCGGAGAGATAAGGAAAAAAAAGAAAATGCATTCTGACAAGAGGATGAAAATGCTCGATAGACATGACGGCAAGATACAGGTCTAGAAGAAGCAGAAGGGAGACACATCTTCTCCTGCTTTCTCACCTCTCCCTGTCTTTGAAGACCTGATTCAGAGACCTGGAGTCAGAGTGATTTCAAACCCTCCTGAAATGTCACTGGCCAAACCAAAGCAGGCTCTTTGGAAAGGCTTAGGGCGAATCAGGTTGTTCTTATAATTTAAACGTTGTCCAGATTTTTAAATTCTCCACATTGATGGAGCTAAAAGCCCAGAGCCTTGACTTTTCTGAATTACTGAGCTGAGTGCAGCAGGGGCTACAGTGCCCCCCAACCCAACCTCCTCTCAGGCAGCTTCTCCAGGGCCAGGTAAACACCCTGACTAGAGGATGAGCAAGGCAGCTCCAGAGCACCAACAAGCCTCGTCTGGAAAGGGTATGGCCTGCAGCCAACAGGAGAGCCCAGAGTGGGCCGAGGGCCCGGCTACCCCAGACTACAGTTCCTTGGGCACTGAAGCCACCTGGGCTTTGATGGGAACATCCTATGCTTTTTCTCCCAAATGTAAGAGACAGTGAGGTCACCTGCAATGGCTCATTAGGGCCAAGGCTGACACTCACTAGACCCCAACCCCAGGACCCCTAAACTTGGAGTTGGCTCTGTTGGAAATGGCAAGGCAACCTCCAAGAGCCCTACACCCTACCTGAGACTTCGTTCCTGAGACGGCAGACCTCTGGGGCCCACCTTTGGACTTTAAGAACAGCTTGATCCCTCCATCAGGCTTCTTCACTGGAAACTCTAGCTCTTGCTCAAAGTTTTTGACTAATGACTGCACCAGTGTTTCTGGAAAGCAACCGGGGGGGGACTATATCAGAGAATGAATGCCTCATCTTCATACATCATGACTAGGCTCTGGCGTGGATAGAGGGAGTGTGGAGAAGGGTCAGGAGGAAAAAGGAAAGGCAACCACAAAGAATGAAAAGAAGAGTAAGGACAGAGAGATGACTTTTTTTTTTTTTTTTTTTTTTTTTTTGCAGTCAGCCAGCTTGTTTATTTGAATTTGTTGAGTGGAAGAAGGAGTGAGATCAAGGCTATAGCTTTGGCCATGCCCACAGAAGTGGAACTGAGCCTATCAGGCTGCTGCCGAAGCTGCCCATGCCACCACACAGCTGTTCTCACAACCGGGGCCATGTGTTCAGCTTCCCCAGCCCCGAGAGCAAGCCCCCCGCGAGGGCTCTCTCCACCTGACCACCCTAAAATTCTTGCCTTGTCCTGTTCCTCACCCAGAACTGGCACCAGCAGGTCTGGGCTCTGCCTTCTTGCTGCCCAGCCCTGGGCAGAGAACAAGGCCACCAGGGAGGAGGTGGGTGACAGGAACTGCCTAGGAAGTGGCTGCACCCTTCTAACAGGCCTCCCCTCGCAGCACCCGCCCCAGGCCAGACGTGGATCCAAGCAGCAGCCACCGCTGCCCTGGTCCTCTGGTCAGACGTGTGGGGAAGGAGGCCAGCTCTGCAGTCCCCACTTCCCATCAACATGGGCGACAGTGGGCACAGGGCTACTTCAGCCACCAGGTTCCCTGGCCCTAGTGAAAAACAGAGCCATGTACAACGTGTACCAAAGAAAAGAGGCTGCGACCATCCTACACATATAGCTGCACCTAACAACGTGGCTGCGCACAGAGCTTAGGAAGCCGTGCTTCCCTCTCGCTGGGTGGCGGAGGCAGGACCTCCACGCAGCTGGTATGTGAAAAGCAAGACTAACAAGCAAATACAGCCTCCTCCAACATCTTCACTGAGAAGAAAAGAAATGTTGGAAATAGAAATCATCACAGAGGGACCGAGGGCCAGAGGGGTTTCTGCAAACTCTATGCGGGCAGGGGGCGGGCAGCCTGGGTGGCTCAGGGGTTTAGCGCCGCCTTCAGCCCAGGGCGTGATCCTGGACACCCGCAATCCAGTCCCGCGTCGGGCTCCCTGCATGGAGCCTGCTCCTCTCTGCCTGTGTCTCTGCCGCTATCTCTCTGTGTGTCTCTCATGAATAAATAAACCAATCTTAAAAAAAAAAAAAAAGGAAGGGGGCCTAAGCAGGGACATAGATTATCAATAGACTCCTGGCAACCTGCCAAACCACGGTGATATCCAGACCTCAGGAACGCCCAGGAAGCAGGGCGCCAACCACCACCTCATAAGATTCAAATGTCAGAGGGTCTGACCAGACGTCTGGTGCTACAACAGCCCTAGGTTCATTGATTCGTTCCAGAATTGCTTGTTAAAGGACACCTGGGAGGCTCAGTTAGTTCAGCATCCGACTCTTGATTTTGGCTCAGGTCATGAACTCAGGATTGTGAGATCGAGTCCCGAGTCGGACTCTGTGCTCAGCAAGGAGTCTGCTTGAGATTCTCTCTTCCTCTTCCCCTGCCCCTTTCTCTGCTCACTCATTCACACACCCGTGCCCCCCTCTCAAATAAATAAGTAAAATCTTTTCAAGAAGCAAAGAATTGTTCGTTAAGGGCTACTTTGTGTCAGGCGCTGTGTTCCTCACCCCTGATTAATTGTCTTGTCCTGACACCTCATTTTACAGCAAAGGAACCAAAACCCCTCACTCAAGCACAAGCAGGTAGCAAACGACAGAGCTCAGACTGTATCAGAGGACTCCTGACTCCTGCTTCCAACACCCTGCCACCCTATCGTCCCACCTGGTTGCTATCAGTACTTCTCCAAAGCTCTGGTGCTGGTGGATTCCATGTGACAAAACAAGGGGCAAAATAAACCTCACTCAGATTCTTTCTTCTGAATCTCTGCAATCCCAGGAAAATGTCTACTGGGACAAAAGGTCATTCTCTCCAAGTCACAATGAGTTGCCAAATCAGAAAACCCAAAGAAGATTATAGGGTATTTCCAGAACTAGAGAAATCTGAGCTGGAGAGCTCAGCTCACTCACCTGAGGAAGCCAGCCTTACCTGAGCTCTGGTCAGGGTGTTGGGGACTCTCCTCCAAAGTCTCAATCTCAGTGCATTCCCAGCCAACCCGTGCCTGGGGCCTCTTCCTGAAAGGATCTTGTAGGGGCTGGAGAAATGTCCGCTGCTCAGAATTTCCTTTTGAGTCCTCTTCCAAACTGAATGGGGGCGTACTGTCACAGAGGGGAAGAAATGAAGGCTATATGGACCAGAAAAACTTTAAAAGCCATACCTTGCCACTTGCAAGTGGGTTTGGTTTGCCCCTTCAGCCAGCCCTGCTCCTTCTTTGGGCACAGGTGACAGCCAAGAGTCACCCTGGAGTACAGCAGCCACACCAGCAATGCTGTTAGAAGATGAGGACCGAACCCCTCCCGACCAGTAACTAAGGCTCAAGGAAGAGATGGGGAAGGAAAGGGTAGGTTTGTCCTGGCTGAGAGCCAAGGACTCGGTCTCTTCATGGGAGCTTGGGATGGACCCCACCTGAGGCCCCTCATGTTCACTTCCGTCTCGGTCCCTCACCTGTCTCTGGAGCAGGGCTGCCTGAGGCTGCGAGTGCAGAGTGTGGGACTCACCTTAGCCCAGGCCTCAGGGACGCAGGGGAGCCGAAGGGTCCGTGTGCGCTCTGATGTAGAATAGGGGCAGGTACCTGAGCCAGGCCAGGGCCATGGCCTTCGAGGCTCTGACGAGTTTCCATGGGTACCTCTGCCCGCATGGATGGCAATGACACAGGAAGGGTCTTGG
Source organism: Nyctereutes procyonoides (assembly GCF_905146905.1). Classification (NCBI taxonomy): domain Eukaryota; kingdom Metazoa; phylum Chordata; class Mammalia; order Carnivora; family Canidae; genus Nyctereutes; species Nyctereutes procyonoides. The sequence continues at coordinate 34,721,293 of NW_026575042.1, forward strand.
GCTTTGGCTGGGCCTCTTTGATGGCCTTTGGGCCCCGCTGCCTTTCTACTAGAAACACAGAATGAAATGAGTTCCAGGGCATGACCATGTGGGCCCTCGAGCCTGAAGGGAGGTTCCAGAATGCTAGAAATGGACTAGTCACTCTATCACTCTGTACCGTAATAACCACAGCCAATATAATCATTGCCCCCACCCCCAGGCGTCCTGCCGCCTGCCAGACTTGGGCCTTGGGACCCACCCACAGTCCTCCAAGCGAGACCGGGAGAGAAGCTGGTGTTCTAGGGTCATGTCATCACTCCAGGAGTCCCACAGGAATCGGCATGTCTGAAGAGGGGCCCAGCTGGTCCGCAGCTGAGCCCTCCCAGTGCCGACCAAGGGGCTGGCCTCACCAACAGCACCTACCCTCTCTACCACCTGGCCTGCGCCAGCAGAGTGCAGGCCACCTGCAGGAAGGCCATGCTGCCACCAGAGGACGCCACACGACCACATGGGCATCCAGAGCCACCAAGTCCCCCCCTAACTCGTGGGTGGCAGGAGTGCTATAGGCAGGCCCGCAGACCCTCCTTTTTCTGAATTGCATCAAGTCCCATTAGGGCAGGATGGGAGGCAGGGGGGTCCAGGATCAGGATCAGCATTTTTTTTTTTTCTGGAAAGAGATGTGCTTTGCAGGGGATCAGGGTAAGTAAGTACTGTTCCACTGTTCCCGTGAAACGCACGTGTGTGGGCTGTCACTGCGTAAAACGTGTTTCCGACTGTGGTTCAAGATAGAAAACATCTGGAATACACTGCTCTCAGATAATGCATTGACACAGAAGTGGGTCTCCTAGGACGGGCAGGCCGGAGGGAAGGGGAAAGCAGACCAACTGGCTGAGGCAAAGTACCGACAGCTAACTACTGCACACGGACTACAGCACCCACCGAGCCCAGAGCCCTTAGGAGAGTGTCCTTCTCCTTCCTCTCCCGAGGCTGCGAGAGATCCAGGCACTCAATCGACACCCACAGTTCCACGGAAGGAAGGGGTAGGTGCAAACCCAGGTCATGGGCCACCCCAAATCTAGCACTCTTGCCACTCATGGGTGGGTCTCATTCCACAGCTCTGGTCCAGAACAAAAGCAACACTATCTAAGCAGAGATCAGAGTTGCCCATTCACACAACACTTATGGGCCCTAGGAAAGGAGCATGTGGGCATAGGCCGGAAAGAGAGATCTAGAAAATGTTCTTGCCTTGTCCTGCTCTTCACCCAGACCTGGCACCAGCAGGTCTGGGCTCTGCCTTCTTGCTGCCCAGCCCTGGGCAGAGAACAAGGCCACCAGGGAGGAGGTGGGTGACAGGAACTGCCTAGGAAGTGGCTGCACCCTTCTAACAGGCCTCCCCGCCCAGCACCCACCCCAGGCCAGACGTGGATCCAAGCAGCAGCCACCGCTGCCCTGGTACTCTGGTCAGACGTGTGGGGAAGGAGGCCAGCTCTGCAGTCCCCACTTCCCATCAACATGGGCGACAGTGGGCACAGGGCTACTTCAGCCACCAGGTTCCCTGGCCCTAGTGAAAAACAGAGCCATGTACAACGTGTACCAAAGAAAAGAGGCTGCGACCATCCTACACATATAGCTGCACCTAACAACGTGGCTGCGCACAGAGCTTAGGAAGCCGTGCTTCCCTCTCGCTGGGTGGCGGAGGCAGGACCTCCACGCAGCTGGTATGTGAAAAGCAAGACTAACAAGCAAATACAGCCTCCTCCAACATCTTCACTGAGAAGAAAAGAAATGTTGGAAATAGAAATCATCACAGAGGGACCGAGGGCCAGAGGGGTTTCTGCAAACTCTATGCGGGCAGGGGGCGGGCAGCCCGGGTGGCTCAGGGGTTTAGCGCCGCCTTCAGCCCAGGGCGTGATCCTGGACACCCGCAATCCAGTCCCGCGTCGGGCTCCCTGCATGGAGCCTGCTCCTCTCTGCCTGTGTCTCTGCCGCTATCTCTCTGTGTGTCTCTCATGAATAAATAAATCAATCTTAAAAAAAAAAAAAAAGGAAGGGGGCCTAAGCAGGGACATAGATTATCAATAGACTCCTGGCAACCTGCCAAACCACGGTGATATCCAGACCTCAGGAACGCCCAGGAAGCAGGGCGCCAACCACCACCTCATAAGATTCAAATGTCAGAGGGTCTGACCAGACGTCTGGTGCTACAACAGCCCTAGGTTCATTGATTCGTTCCAGAATTGCTTGTTAAAGGACACCTGGGAGGCTCAGTTAGTTCAGCATCCGACTCTTGATTTTGGCTCAGGTCATGAACTCAGGATTGTGAGATCGAGTCCCGAGTCGGACTCTGTGCTCAGCAAGGAGTCTGCTTGAGATTCTCTCTTCCTCTTCCCCTGCCCCTTTCTCTGCTCACTCATTCACACACCCGTGCCCCCCTCTCAAATAAATAAGTAAAATCTTTTCAAGAAACAAAGAATTGTTCGTTAAGGGCTACTTTGTGTCAGGCGCTGTGTTCCTCACCCCTGATTAATTGTCTTGTCCTGACACCTCATTTTACAGCAAAGGAACCAAAACCCCTCACTCAAGCACAAGCAGGTAGCAAACGACAGAGCTCAGACTGTATCAGAGGACTCCTGACTCCTGCTTCCAACACCCTGCCACCCTATCGTCCCACCTGGTTGCTATCAGTACTTCTCCAAAGCTCTGGTGCTGGTGGATTCCATGTGACAAAACAAGGGGCAAAATAAACCTCACTCAGATTCTTTCTTCTGAATCTCTGCAATCCCAGGAAAATGTCTACTGGGACAAAAGGTCATTCTCTCCAAGTCACAATGAGTTGCCAAATCAGAAAACCCACAGAAGATTATAGGGTATTTCCAGAACTAGAGAAATCTGAGCTGGAGAGCTCAGCTCACTCACCTGAGGAAGCCAGCCTTACCTGAGCTCTGGTCAGGGTGTTGGGGACTCTCCTCCAAAGTCTCAATCTCAGTGCATTCCCAGCCAACCCGTACCTGGGGCCTCTTCCTGAAAGGATCTTGTAGGGGCTGGACAAATGTCCGCTGCTCAGAATTTCCTTCTGAGTCCTCTTCCAAACTGAATGGGGGCGTACTGTCACAGAGGGGAAGAAATGAAGGCTATATGGACCAGAAAAACTTTAAAAGCCATACCTTGCCACTTGCAAGTGGGTTTGGTTTGCCCCTTCAGCCAGCCCTGCTCCTTCTTTGGGCACAGGTGACAGCCAAGAGTCACCCTGGAGTACAGCAGCCACACCAGCAATGCTGTTAGAAGATGAGGACCGAACCCCTCCCGACCAGTAACTAAGGCTCAAGGAAGAGATGGGGAAGGAAAGGGTAGGTTTGTCCTGGCTGAGAGCCAAGGACTCGGTCTCTTCATGGGAGCTTGGGATGGACCCCACCTGAGGCCCCTCATGTTCACTTCCATCTCGGTCCCTCACCTGTCTCTGGAGCAGGGCTGCCTGAGGCTGCGAGTGCAGAGTGTGGGACTCACCTTAGCCCAGGCCTCAGGGACGCAGGGGAGCCGAAGGGTCCGTGTGCGCTCTGATGTAGAATAGGGGCAGGTACCTGAGCCAGGCCAGGGCCATGGCCTTCGAGGCTCTGACGAGTTTCCATGGGTACCTCTGCCCGCATGGATGGCAATGACACAGGAAGGGTCTTGGGCTTTGGCTGGGCCTCTTTGATGGCCTTTGGGCCCCGCTGCCTTTCTACTAGAAACACAGAATGAAATGAGTTCCAGGGCATGACCATGTGGGCCCTCGAGCCTGAAGGGGGGTTCCAGAATGCTAGAAATGGACTAGTCACTCTATCACTCTGTACCGTAATAACCACAGCCAATATAATCATTGCCCCCACCCCAGGCGTCCTGCCGCCTGCCAGACTTGGGCCTTGGGACCCACCCACAGTCCTCCAAGCGAGACCGGGAGAGAAGCTGGTGTTCTAGGGTCATGTCATCACTCCAGGAGTCCCACAGGAATCGGCATGTCTGAAGAGGGGCCCAGCTGGTCCGCAGCTGAGCCCTCCCAGTGCCGACCAAGGGGCTGGCCTCACCAACAGCACCTACCCTCTCTATCAGGAAGGCCATGCTGCAGGAAGGCCATGCTGCCACCAGAGGTCGCGACACGACCACATGGGCATCCAGAGCCACCAAGTCCCCCCCAAACTTGTGGGTGGCAGGAGTGCTAAAGGCAGGCCCGCAGACCCTCCTTTTTCTGAATTGCATCAAGTCCCATTAGGGCAGGATGGGAGGCAGGGGGGTCCAGGATCAGGATCAGCATTTTTTTTTTTTCTGGAAAGAGATGTGCTTTGCAGGGGATCAGGGTAAGTAAGTACTGTTCCACTGTTCCCGTGAAACGCACGTGTGTGGGCTGTCACTGCGTAAAACGTGTTTCCGACTGTGGTTCAAGATAGAAAACATCTGGAATACACTGCTCTCAGATAATGCATTGACACAGAAGTGGGTCTCCTAGGACGGGCAGGCCGGAGGGAAGGGGAAAGCAGACCAACTGGCTGAGGCAAAGTACCGACAGCTAACTACTGCACACGGACTACAGCACCCACCGAGCCCAGAGCCCTTAGGAGAGTGTCCTTCTCCTTCCTCTCCCGAGGCTGCGAGAGATCCAGGCACTCAATCGACACCCACAGTTCCACGGAAGGAAGGGGTAGGTGCAAACCCAGGTCATGGGCCACCCCAAATCTAGCACTCTTGCCACTCATGGGTGGGTCTCATTCCACAGCTCTGGTCCAGAACAAAAGCAACACTATCTAAGCAGAGATCAGAGTTGCCCATTCACACAACACTTATGGGCCCTAGGAAAGGAGCATGTGGGCATAGGCCGGAAAGAGAGATCTAGAAAATGTTCTTGCCTTGTCCTGCTCTTCACCCAGACCTGGCACCAGCAGGTCTGGGCTCTGCCTTCTTGCTGCCCAGCCCTGGGCAGAGAACAAGGCCACCAGGGAGGAGGTGGGTGACAGGAACTGCCTAGGAAGTGGCTGCACCCTTCTAACAGGCCTCCCTCCCAGCACCCACCCCAGGCCAGACGTGGATCCAAGCAGCAGCCACCGCTGCCCTGGTCCTCTGGTCAGACGTGTGGGGAAGGAGGCCAGCTCTGCAGTCCCCACTTCCCATCAACATGGGCGACAGTGGGCACAGGGCTACTTCAGCCACCAGGTTCCCTGGCCCTAGTGAAAAACAGAGCCATGTACAACGTGTACCAAAGAAAAGAGGCTGCGACCATCCTACACATATAGCTGCACCTAACAACGTGGCTGCGCACAGAGCTTAGGAAGCCGTGCTTCCCTCTCGCTGGGTGGCGGAGGCAGGACCTCCACGCAGCTGGTATGTGAAAAGCAAGACTAACAAGCAAATACAGCCTCCTCCAACATCTTCACTGAGAAGAAAAGAAATGTTGGAAATAGAAATCATCACAGAGGGACCGAGGGCCAGAGGGGTTTCTGCAAACTCTATGCGGGCAGGGGGCGGGCAGCCCGGGTGGCTCAGGGGTTTAGCGCCGCCTTCAGCCCAGGGCGTGATCCTGGACACCCGCAATCCAGTCCCGCGTCGGGCTCCCTGCATGGAGCCTGCTCCTCTCTGCCTGTGTCTCTGCCGCTATCTCTCTGTGTGTCTCTCATGAATAAATAAATCAATCTTAAAAAAAAAAAAAAAGGAAGGGGGCCTAAGCAGGGACATAGATTATCAATAGACTCCTGGCAACCTGCCAAACCACGGTGATATCCAGACCTCAGGAACGCCCAGGAAGCAGGGCGCCAACCACCACCTCATAAGATTCAAATGTCAGAGGGTCTGACCAGACGTCTGGTGCTACAACAGCCCTAGGTTCATTGATTCGTTCCAGAATTGCTTGTTAAAGGACACCTGGGAGGCTCAGTTAGTTCAGCATCCGACTCTTGATTTTGGCTCAGGTCATGAACTCAGGATTGTGAGATCGAGTCCCGAGTCGGACTCTGTGCTCAGCAAGGAGTCTGCTTGAGATTCTCTCTTCCTCTTCCCCTGCCCCTTTCTCTGCTCACTCATTCACACACCCGTGCCCCCCTCTCAAATAAATAAGTAAAATCTTTTCAAGAAACAAAGAATTGTTCGTTAAGGGCTACTTTGTGTCAGGCGCTGTGTTCCTCACCCCTGATTAATTGTCTTGTCCTGACACCTCATTTTACAGCAAAGGAACCAAAACCCCTCACTCAAGCACAAGCAGGTAGCAAACGACAGAGCTCAGACTGTATCAGAGGACTCCTGACTCCTGCTTCCAACACCCTGCCACCCTATCGTCCCACCTGGTTGCTATCAGTACTTCTCCAAAGCTCTGGTGCTGGTGGATTCCATGTGACAAAACAAGGGGCAAAATAAACCTCACTCAGATTCTTTCTTCTGAATCTCTGCAATCCCAGGAAAATGTCTACTGGGACAAAAGGTCATTCTCTCCAAGTCACAATGAGTTGCCAAATCAGAAAACCCACAGAAGATTATAGGGTATTTCCAGAACTAGAGAAATCTGAGCTGGAGAGCTCAGCTCACTCACCTGAGGAAGCCAGCCTTACCTGAGCTCTGGTCAGGGTGTTGGGGACTCTCCTCCAAAGTCTCAATCTCAGTGCATTCCCAGCCAACCCGTACCTGGGGCCTCTTCCTGAAAGGATCTTGTAGGGGCTGGAGAAATGTCCGCTGCTCAGAATTTCCTTCTGAGTCCTCTTCCAAACTGAATGGGGGCGTACTGTCACAGAGGGGAAGAAATGAAGGCTATATGGACCAGAAAAACTTTAAAAGCCATACCTTGCCACTTGCAAGTGGGTTTGGTTTGCCCCTTCAGCCAGCCCTGCTCCTTCTTTGGGCACAGGTGACAGCCAAGAGTCACCCTGGAGTACAGCAGCCACACCAGCAATGCTGTTAGAAGATGAGGACCGAACCCCTCCCGACCAGTAACTAAGGCTCAAGGAAGAGATGGGGAAGGAAAGGGTAGGTTTGTCCTGGCTGAGAGCCAAGGACTCGGTCTCTTCATGAGAGCTTGGGATGGACCCCACCTGAGGCCCCTCATGTTCACTTCCATCTCGGTCCCTCACCTGTCTCTGGAGCAGGGCTGCCTGAGGCTGCGAGTGCAGAGTGTGGGACTCACCTTAGCCCAGGCCTCAGGGACGCAGGGGAGCCGAAGGGTCCGTGTGCGCTCTGATGTAGAATAGGGGCAGGTACCTGAGCCAGGCCAGGGCCATGGCCTTCGAGGCTCTGACGAGTTTCCATGGGTACCTCTGCCCGCATGGATGGCAATGACACAGGAAGGGTCTTGGGCTTTGGCTGGGCCTCTTTGATGGCCTTTGGGCCCCGCTGCCTTTCTACTAGAAACACAGAATGAAATGAGTTCCAGGGCATGACCATGTGGGCCCTCGAGCCTGAAGGGGGGTTCCAGAATGCTAGAAATGGACTAGTCACTCTATCACTCTGTACCGTAATAACCACAGCCAATATAATCATTGCCCCCACCCCCAGGCGTCCTGCCGCCTGCCAGACTTGGGCCTTGGGACCCACCCACAGTCCTCCAAGCGAGACCGGGAGAGAAGCTGGTGTTCTAGGGTCATGTCATCACTCCAGGAGTCCCACAGGAATCGGCATGTCTGAAGAGGGGCCCAGCTGGTCCGCAGCTGAGCCCTCCCAGTGCCGACCAAGGGGCTGGCCTCACCAACAGCACCTACCCTCTCTATCAGGAAGGCCATGCTGCAGGAAGGCCATGCTGCCACCAGAGGTCGCGACACGACCACATGGGCATCCAGAGCCACCAAGTCCCCCCCTAACTCGTGGGTGGCAGGAGTGCTATAGGCAGGCCCGCAGACCCTCCTTTTTCTGAATTGCATCAAGTCCCATTAGGGCAGGATGGGAGGCAGGGGGGTCCAGGATCAGGATCAGCATTTTTTTTTTTTCTGGAAAGAGATGTGCTTTGCAGGGGATCAGGGTAAGTAAGTACTGTTCCACTGTTCCCGTGAAACGCACGTGTGTGGGCTGTCACTGCGTAAAACGTGTTTCCGACTGTGGTTCAAGATAGAAAACATCTGGAATACACTGCTCTCAGATAATGCATTGACACAGAAGTGGGTCTCCTAGGACGGGCAGGCCGGAGGGAAGGGGAAAGCAGACCAACTGGCTGAGGCAAAGTACCGACAGCTAACTACTGCACACGGACTACAGCACCCACCGAGCCCAGAGCCCTTAGGAGAGTGTCCTTCTCCTTCCTCTCCCGAGGCTGCGAGAGATCCAGGCACTCAATCGACACCCACAGTTCCACGGAAGGAAGGGGTAGGTGCAAACCCAGGTCATGGGCCACCCCAAATCTAGCACTCTTGCCACTCATGGGTGGGTCTCATTCCACAGCTCTGGTCCAGAACAAAAGCAACACTATCTAAGCAGAGATCAGAGTTGCCCATTCACACAACACTTATGGGCCCTAGGAAAGGAGCATGTGGGCATAGGCCGGAAAGAGAGATCTAGAAAATGTTCTTGCCTTGTCCTGCTCTTCACCCAGACCTGGCACCAGCAGGTCTGGGCTCTGCCTTCTTGCTGCCCAGCCCTGGGCAGAGAACAAGGCCACCAGGGAGGAGGTGGGTGACAGGAACTGCCTAGGAAGTGGCTGCACCCTTCTAACAGGCCTCCCTCCCAGCACCCACCCCAGGCCAGACGTGGATCCAAGCAGCAGCCACCGCTGCCCTGGTCCTCTGGTCAGACGTGTGGGGAAGGAGGCCAGCTCTGCAGTCCCCACTTCCCATCAACATGGGCGACAGTGGGCACAGGGCTACTTCAGCCACCAGGTTCCCTGGCCCTAGTGAAAAACAGAGCCATGTACAACGTGTACCAAAGAAAAGAGGCTGCGACCATCCTACACATATAGCTGCACCTAACAACGTGGCTGCGCACAGAGCTTAGGAAGCCGTGCTTCCCTCTCGCTGGGTGGCGGAGGCAGGACCTCCACGCAGCTGGTATGTGAAAAGCAAGACTAACAAGCAAATACAGCCTCCTCCAACATCTTCACTGAGAAGAAAAGAAATGTTGGAAATAGAAATCATCACAGAGGGACCGAGGGCCAGAGGGGTTTCTGCAAACTCTATGCGGGCAGGGGGCGGGCAGCCCGGGTGGCTCAGGGGTTTAGCGCCGCCTTCAGCCCAGGGCGTGATCCTGGACACCCGCAATCCAGTCCCGCGTCGGGCTCCCTGCATGGAGCCTGCTCCTCTCTGCCTGTGTCTCTGCCGCTATCTCTCTGTGTGTCTCTCATGAATAAATAAATCAATCTTAAAAAAAAAAAAAAAAGGAAGGGGGCCTAAGCAGGGACATAGATTATCAATAGACTCCTGGCAACCTGCCAAACCACGGTGATATCCAGACCTCAGGAACGCCCAGGAAGCAGGGCGCCAACCACCACCTCATAAGATTCAAATGTCAGAGGGTCTGACCAGACGTCTGGTGCTACAACAGCCCTAGGTTCATTGATTCGTTCCAGAATTGCTTGTTAAAGGACACCTGGGAGGCTCAGTTAGTTCAGCATCCGACTCTTGATTTTGGCTCAGGTCATGAACTCAGGATTGTGAGATCGAGTCCCGAGTCGGACTCTGTGCTCAGCAAGGAGTCTGCTTGAGATTCTCTCTTCCTCTTCCCCTGCCCCTTTCTCTGCTCACTCATTCACACACCCGTGCCCCCCTCTCAAATAAATAAGTAAAATCTTTTCAAGAAACAAAGAATTGTTCGTTAAGGGCTACTTTGTGTCAGGCGCTGTGTTCCTCACCCCTGATTAATTGTCTTGTCCTGACACCTCATTTTACAGCAAAGGAACCAAAACCCCTCACTCAAGCACAAGCAGGTAGCAAACGACAGAGCTCAGACTGTATCAGAGGACTCCTGACTCCTGCTTCCAACACCCTGCCACCCTATCGTCCCACCTGGTTGCTATCAGTACTTCTCCAAAGCTCTGGTGCTGGTGGATTCCATGTGACAAAACAAGGGGCAAAATAAACCTCACTCAGATTCTTTCTTCTGAATCTCTGCAATCCCAGGAAAATGTCTACTGGGACAAAAGGTCATTCTCTCCAAGTCACAATGAGTTGCCAAATCAGAAAACCCACAGAAGATTATAGGGTATTTCCAGAACTAGAGAAATCTGAGCTGGAGAGCTCAGCTCACTCACCTGAGGAAGCCAGCCTTACCTGAGCTCTGGTCAGGGTGTTGGGGACTCTCCTCCAAAGTCTCAATCTCAGTGCATTCCCAGCCAACCCGTACCTGGGGCCTCTTCCTGAAAGGATCTTGTAGGGGCTGGAGAAATGTCCGCTGCTCAGAATTTCCTTCTGAGTCCTCTTCCAAACTGAATGGGGGCGTACTGTCACAGAGGGGAAGAAATGAAGGCTATATGGACCAGAAAAACTTTAAAAGCCATACCTTGCCACTTGCAAGTGGGTTTGGTTTGCCCCTTCAGCCAGCCCTGCTCCTTCTTTGGGCACAGGTGACAGCCAAGAGTCACCCTGGAGTACAGCAGCCACACCAGCAATGCTGTTAGAAGATGAGGACCGAACCCCTCCCGACCAGTAACTAAGGCTCAAGGAAGAGATGGGGAAGGAAAGGGTAGGTTTGTCCTGGCTGAGAGCCAAGGACTCGGTCTCTTCATGAGAGCTTGGGATGGACCCCACCTGAGGCCCCTCATGTTCACTTCCATCTCGGTCCCTCACCTGTCTCTGGAGCAGGGCTGCCTGAGGCTGCGAGTGCAGAGTGTGGGACTCACCTTAGCCCAGGCCTCAGGGACGCAGGGGAGCCGAAGGGTCCGTGTGCGCTCTGATGTAGAATAGGGGCAGGTACCTGAGCCAGGCCAGGGCCATGGCCTTCGAGGCTCTGACGAGTTTCCATGGGTACCTCTGCCCGCATGGATGGCAATGACACAGGAAGGGTCTTGGGCTTTGGCTGGGCCTCTTTGATGGCCTTTCGGCCCCGCTGCCTTTCTACTAGAAACACAGAATGAAATGAGTTCCAGGGCATGACCATGTGGGCCCTCGAGCCTGAAGGGGGGTTCCAGAATGCTAGAAATGGACTAGTCACTCTATCACTCTGTACCGTAATAACCACAGCCAATATAATCATTGCCCCCACCCCCAGGCGTCCTGCCGCCTGCCAGACTTGGGCCTTGGGACCCACCCACAGTCCTCCAAGCGAGACCGGGAGAGAAGCTGGTGTTCTAGGGTCATGTCATCACTCCAGGAGTCCCACAGGAATCGGCATGTCTGAAGAGGGGCCCAGCTGGTCCGCAGCTGAGCCCTCCCAGTGCCGACCAAGGGGCTGGCCTCACCAACAGCACCTACCCTCTCTATCAGGAAGGCCATGCTGCAGGAAGGCCATGCTGCCACCAGAGGTCGCGACACGACCACATGGGCATCCAGAGCCACCAAGTCCCCCCCAAACTTGTGGGTGGCAGGAGTGCTAAAGGCAGGCCCGCAGACCCTCCTTTTTCTGAATTGCATCAAGTCCCATTAGGGCAGGATGGGAGGCAGGGGGGTCCAGGATCAGGATCAGCATTTTTTTTTTTTTCTGGAAAGAGATGTGCTTTGCAGGGGATCAGGGTAAGTAAGTACTGTTCCACTGTTCCCGTGAAACGCACGTGTGTGGGCTGTCACTGCGTAAAACGTGTTTCCGACTGTGGTTCAAGATAGAAAACATCTGGAATACACTGCTCTCAGATAATGCATTGACACAGAAGTGGGTCTCCTAGGACGGGCAGGCCGGAGGGAAGGGGAAAGCAGACCAACTGGCTGAGGCAAAGTACCGACAGCTAACTACTGCACACGGACTACAGCACCCACCGAGCCCAGAGCCCTTAGGAGAGTGTCCTTCTCCTTCCTCTCCCGAGGCTGCGAGAGATCCAGGCACTCAATCGACACCCACAGTTCCACGGAAGGAAGGGGTAGGTGCAAACCCAGGTCATGGGCCACCCCAAATCTAGCACTCTTGCCACTCATGGGTGGGTCTCATTCCACAGCTCTGGTCCAGAACAAAAGCAACACTATCTAAGCAGAGATCAGAGTTGCCCATTCACACAACACTTATGGGCCCTAGGAAAGGAGCATGTGGGCATAGGCCGGAAAGAGAGATCTAGAAAATGTTCTTGCCTTGTCCTGCTCTTCACCCAGACCTGGCACCAGCAGGTCTGGGCTCTGCCTTCTTGCTGCCCAGCCCTGGGCAGAGAACAAGGCCACCAGGGAGGAGGTGGGTGACAGGAACTGCCTAGGAAGTGGCTGCACCCTTCTAACAGGCCTCCCCTCCCAGCACCCGCCCCAGGCCAGACGTGGATCCAAGCAGCAGCCACCGCTGCCCTGGTCCTCTGGTCAGACGTGTGGGGAAGGAGGCCAGCTCTGCAGTCCCCACTTCCCATCAACATGGGCGACAGTGGGCACAGGGCTACTTCAGCCACCAGGTTCCCTGGCCCTAGTGAAAAACAGAGCCATGTACAACGTGTACCAAAGAAAAGAGGCTGCGACCATCCTACACATATAGCTGCACCTAACAACGTGGCTGCGCACAGAGCTTAGGAAGCCGTGCTTCCCTCTCGCTGGGTGGCGGAGGCAGGACCTCCACGCAGCTGGTATGTGAAAAGCAAGACTAACAAGCAAATACAGCCTCCTCCAACATCTTCACTGAGAAGAAAAGAAATGTTGGAAATAGAAATCATCACAGAGGGACCGAGGGCCAGAGGGGTTTCTGCAAACTCTATGCGGGCAGGGGGCGGGCAGCCCGGGTGGCTCAGGGGTTTAGCGCCGCCTTCAGCCCAGGGCGTGATCCTGGACACCCGCAATCCAGTCCCGCGTCGGGCTCCCTGCATGGAGCCTGCTCCTCTCTGCCTGTGTCTCTGCCGCTATCTCTCTGTGTGTCTCTCATGAATAAATAAATCAATCTTAAAAAAAAAAAAAAAAGGAAGGGGGCCTAAGCAGGGACATAGATTATCAATAGACTCCTGGCAACCTGCCAAACCACGGTGATATCCAGACCTCAGGAACGCCCAGGAAGCAGGGCGCCAACCACCACCTCATAAGATTCAAATGTCAGAGGGTCTGACCAGACGTCTGGTGCTACAACAGCCCTAGGTTCATTGATTCGTTCCAGAATTGCTTGTTAAAGGACACCTGGGAGGCTCAGTTAGTTCAGCATCCGACTCTTGATTTTGGCTCAGGTCATGAACTCAGGATTGTGAGATCGAGTCCCGAGTCGGACTCTGTGCTCAGCAAGGAGTCTGCTTGAGATTCTCTCTTCCTCTTCCCCTGCCCCTTTCTCTGCTCACTCATTCACACACCCGTGCCCCCCTCTCAAATAAATAAGTAAAATCTTTTCAAGAAACAAAGAATTGTTCGTTAAGGGCTACTTTGTGTCAGGCGCTGTGTTCCTCACCCCTGATTAATTGTCTTGTCCTGACACCTCATTTTACAGCAAAGGAACCAAAACCCCTCACTCAAGCACAAGCAGGTAGCAAACGACAGAGCTCAGACTGTATCAGAGGACTCCTGACTCCTGCTTCCAACACCCTGCCACCCTATCGTCCCACCTGGTTGCTATCAGTACTTCTCCAAAGCTCTGGTGCTGGTGGATTCCATGTGACAAAACAAGGGGCAAAATAAACCTCACTCAGATTCTTTCTTCTGAATCTCTGCAATCCCAGGAAAATGTCTACTGGGACAAAAGGTCATTCTCTCCAAGTCACAATGAGTTGCCAAATCAGAAAACCCACAGAAGATTATAGGGTATTTCCAGAACTAGAGAAATCTGAGCTGGAGAGCTCAGCTCACTCACCTGAGGAAGCCAGCCTTACCTGAGCTCTGGTCAGGGTGTTGGGGACTCTCCTCCAAAGTCTCAATCTCAGTGCATTCCCAGCCAACCCGTACCTGGGGCCTCTTCCTGAAAGGATCTTGTAGGGGCTGGAGAAATGTCCGCTGCTCAGAATTTCCTTCTGAGTCCTCTTCCAAACTGAATGGGGGCGTACTGTCACAGAGGGGAAGAAATGAAGGCTATATGGACCAGAAAAACTTTAAAAGCCATACCTTGCCACTTGCAAGTGGGTTTGGTTTGCCCCTTCAGCCAGCCCTGCTCCTTCTTTGGGCACAGGTGACAGCCAAGAGTCACCCTGGAGTACAGCAGCCACACCAGCAATGCTGTTAGAAGATGAGGACCGAACCCCTCCCGACCAGTAACTAAGGCTCAAGGAAGAGATGGGGAAGGAAAGGGTAGGTTTGTCCTGGCTGAGAGCCAAGGACTCGGTCTCTTCATGAGAGCTTGGGATGGACCCCACCTGAGGCCCCTCATGTTCACTTCCATCTCGGTCCCTCACCTGTCTCTGGAGCAGGGCTGCCTGAGGCTGCGAGTGCAGAGTGTGGGACTCACCTTAGCCCAGGCCTCAGGGACGCAGGGGAGCCGAAGGGTCCGTGTGCGCTCTGATGTAGAATAGGGGCAGGTACCTGAGCCAGGCCAGGGCCATGGCCTTCGAGGCTCTGACGAGTTTCCATGGGTACCTCTGCCCGCATGGATGGCAATGACACAGGAAGGGTCTTGGGCTTTGGCTGGGCCTCTTTGATGGCCTTTGGGCCCCGCTGCCTTTCTACTAGAAACACAGAATGAAATGAGTTCCAGGGCATGACCATGTGGGCCCTCGAGCCTGAAGGGGGGTTCCAGAATGCTAGAAATGGACTAGTCACTCTATCACTCTGTACCGTAATAACCACAGCCAATATAATCATTGCCCCCACCCCCAGGCGTCCTGCCGCCTGCCAGACTTGGGCCTTGGGACCCACCCACAGTCCTCCAAGCGAGACCGGGAGAGAAGCTGGTGTTCTAGGGTCATGTCATCACTCCAGGAGTCCCACAGGAATCGGCATGTCTGAAGAGGGGCCCAGCTGGTCCGCAGCTGAGCCCTCCCAGTGCCGACCAAGGGGCTGGCCTCACCAACAGCACCTACCCTCTCTATCAGGAAGGCCATGCTGCAGGAAGGCCATGCTGCCACCAGAGGTCGCGACACGACCACATGGGCATCCAGAGCCACCAAGTCCCCCCCTAACTCGTGGGTGGCAGGAGTGCTATAGGCAGGCCCGCAGACCCTCCTTTTTCTGAATTGCATCAAGTCCCATTAGGGCAGGATGGGAGGCAGGGGGGTCCAGGATCAGGATCAGCATTTTTTTTTTTTCTGGAAAGAGATGTGCTTTGCAGGGGATCAGGGTAAGTAAGTACTGTTCCACTGTTCCCGTGAAACGCACGTGTGTGGGCTGTCACTGCGTAAAACGTGTTTCCGACTGTGGTTCAAGATAGAAAACATCTGGAATACACTGCTCTCAGATAATGCATTGACACAGAAGTGGGTCTCCTAGGACGGGCAGGCCGGAGGGAAGGGGAAAGCAGACCAACTGGCTGAGGCAAAGTACCGACAGCTAACTACTGCACACGGACTACAGCACCCACCGAGCCCAGAGCCCTTAGGAGAGTGTCCTTCTCCTTCCTCTCCCGAGGCTGCGAGAGATCCAGGCACTCAATCGACACCCACAGTTCCACGGAAGGAAGGGGTAGGTGCAAACCCAGGTCATGGGCCACCCCAAATCTAGCACTCTTGCCACTCATGGGTGGGTCTCATTCCACAGCTCTGGTCCAGAACAAAAGCAACACTATCTAAGCAGAGATCAGAGTTGCCCATTCACACAACACTTATGGGCCCTAGGAAAGGAGCATGTGGGCATAGGCCGGAAAGAGAGATCTAGAAAATGTTCTTGCCTTGTCCTGCTCTTCACCCAGACCTGGCACCAGCAGGTCTGGGCTCTGCCTTCTTGCTGCCCAGCCCTGGGCAGAGAACAAGGCCACCAGGGAGGAGGTGGGTGACAGGAACTGCCTAGGAAGTGGCTGCACCCTTCTAACAGGCCTCCCCTCCCAGCACCCACCCCAGGCCAGACGTGGATCCAAGCAGCAGCCACCGCTGCCCTGGTCCTCTGGTCAGACGTGTGGGGAAGGAGGCCAGCTCTGCAGTCCCCACTTCCCATCAACATGGGCGACAGTGGGCACAGGGCTACTTCAGCCACCAGGTTCCCTGGCCCTAGTGAAAAACAGAGCCATGTACAACGTGTACCAAAGAAAAGAGGCTGCGACCATCCTACACATATAGCTGCACCTAACAACGTGGCTGCGCACAGAGCTTAGGAAGCCGTGCTTCCCTCTCGCTGGGTGGCGGAGGCAGGACCTCCACGCAGCTGGTATGTGAAAAGCAAGACTAACAAGCAAATACAGCCTCCTCCAACATCTTCACTGAGAAGAAAAGAAATGTTGGAAATAGAAATCATCACAGAGGGACCGAGGGCCAGAGGGGTTTCTGCAAACTCTATGCGGGCAGGGGGCGGGCAGCCCGGGTGGCTCAGGGGTTTAGCGCCGCCTTCAGCCCAGGGCGTGATCCTGGACACCCGCAATCCAGTCCCGCGTCGGGCTCCCTGCATGGAGCCTGCTCCTCTCTGCCTGTGTCTCTGCCGCTATCTCTCTGTGTGTCTCTCATGAATAAATAAACCAATCTTAAAAAAAAAAAAAAAAGGAAGGGGGCCTAAGCAGGGACATAGATTATCAATAGACTCCTGGCAACCTGCCAAACCACGGTGATATCCAGACCTCAGGAACGCCCAGGAAGCAGGGCGCCAACCACCACCTCATAAGATTCAAATGTCAGAGGGTCTGACCAGACGTCTGGTGCTACAACAGCCCTAGGTTCATTGATTCGTTCCAGAATTGCTTGTTAAAGGACACCTGGGAGGCTCAGTTAGTTCAGCATCCGACTCTTGATTTTGGCTCAGGTCATGAACTCAGGATTGTGAGATCGAGTCCCGAGTCGGACTCTGTGCTCAGCAAGGAGTCTGCTTGAGATTCTCTCTTCCTCTTCCCCTGCCCCTTTCTCTGCTCACTCATTCACACACCCGTGCCCCCCTCTCAAATAAATAAGTAAAATCTTTTCAAGAAACAAAGAATTGTTCGTTAAGGGCTACTTTGTGTCAGGCGCTGTGTTCCTCACCCCTGATTAATTGTCTTGTCCTGACACCTCATTTTACAGCAAAGGAACCAAAACCCCTCACTCAAGCACAAGCAGGTAGCAAACGACAGAGCTCAGACTGTATCAGAGGACTCCTGACTCCTGCTTCCAACACCCTGCCACCCTATCGTCCCACCTGGTTGCTATCAGTACTTCTCCAAAGCTCTGGTGCTGGTGGATTCCATGTGACAAAACAAGGGGCAAAATAAACCTCACTCAGATTCTTTCTTCTGAATCTCTGCAATCCCAGGAAAATGTCTACTGGGACAAAAGGTCATTCTCTCCAAGTCACAATGAGTTGCCAAATCAGAAAACCCACAGAAGATTATAGGGTATTTCCAGAACTAGAGAAATCTGAGCTGGAGAGCTCAGCTCACTCACCTGAGGAAGCCAGCCTTACCTGAGCTCTGGTCAGGGTGTTGGGGACTCTCCTCCAAAGTCTCAATCTCAGTGCATTCCCAGCCAACCCGTACCTGGGGCCTCTTCCTGAAAGGATCTTGTAGGGGCTGGACAAATGTCCGCTGCTCAGAATTTCCTTCTGAGTCCTCTTCCAAACTGAATGGGGGCGTACTGTCACAGAGGGGAAGAAATGAAGGCTATATGGACCAGAAAAACTTTAAAAGCCATACCTTGCCACTTGCAAGTGGGTTTGGTTTGCCCCTTCAGCCAGCCCTGCTCCTTCTTTGGGCACAGGTGACAGCCAAGAGTCACCCTGGAGTACAGCAGCCACACCAGCAATGCTGTTAGAAGATGAGGACCGAACCCCTCCCGACCAGTAACTAAGGCTCAAGGAAGAGATGGGGAAGGAAAGGGTAGGTTTGTCCTGGCTGAGAGCCAAGGACTCGGTCTCTTCATGAGAGCTTGGGATGGACCCCACCTGAGGCCCCTCATGTTCACTTCCATCTCGGTCCCTCACCTGTCTCTGGAGCAGGGCTGCCTGAGGCTGCGAGTGCAGAGTGTGGGACTCACCTTAGCCCAGGCCTCAGGGACGCAGGGGAGCCGAAGGGTCCGTGTGCGCTCTGATGTAGAATAGGGGCAGGTACCTGAGCCAGGCCAGGGCCATGGCCTTCGAGGCTCTGACGAGTTTCCATGGGTACCTCTGCCCGCATGGATGGCAATGACACAGGAAGGGTCTTGGGCTTTGGCTGGGCCTCTTTGATGGCCTTTCGGCCCCGCTGCCTTTCTACTAGAAACACAGAATGAAATGAGTTCCAGGGCATGACCATGTGGGCCCTCGAGCCTGAAGGGGGGTTCCAGAATGCTAGAAATGGACTAGTCACTCTATCACTCTGTACCGTAATAACCACAGCCAATATAATCATTGCCCCCACCCCCAGGCGTCCTGCCGCCTGCCAGACTTGGGCCTTGGGACCCACCCACAGTCCTCCAAGCGAGACCGGGAGAGAAGCTGGTGTTCTAGGGTCATGTCATCACTCCAGGAGTCCCACAGGAATCGGCATGTCTGAAGAGGGGCCCAGCTGGTCCGCAGCTGAGCCCTCCCAGTGCCGACCAAGGGGCTGGCCTCACCAACAGCACCTACCCTCTCTATCAGGAAGGCCATGCTGCAGGAAGGCCATGCTGCCACCAGAGGTCGCGACACGACCACATGGGCATCCAGAGCCACCAAGTCCCCCCCAAACTTGTGGGTGGCAGGAGTGCTATAGGCAGGCCCGCAGACCCTCCTTTTTCTGAATTGCATCAAGTCCCATTAGGGCAGGATGGGAGGCAGGGGGGTCCAGGATCAGGATCAGCATTTTTTTTTTTTCTGGAAAGAGATGTGCTTTGCAGGGGATCAGGGTAAGTAAGTACTGTTCCACTGTTCCCGTGAAACGCACGTGTGTGGGCTGTCACTGCGTAAAACGTGTTTCCGACTGTGGTTCAAGATAGAAAACATTGGAATACACTGCTCTCAGATAATGCATTGACACAGAAGTGGGTCTCCTAGGACGGGCAGGCCGGAGGGAAGGGGAAAGCAGACCAACTGGCTGAGGCAAAGTACCGACAGCTAACTACTGCACACGGACTACAGCACCCACCGAGCCCAGAGCCCTTAGGAGAGTGTCCTTCTCCTTCCTCTCCCGAGGCTGCGAGAGATCCAGGCACTCAATCGACACCCACAGTTCCACGGAAGGAAGGGGTAGGTGCAAACCCAGGTCATGGGCCACCCCAAATCTAGCACTCTTGCCACTCATGGGTGGGTCTCATTCCACAGCTCTGGTCCAGAACAAAAGCAACACTATCTAAGCAGAGATCAGAGTTGCCCATTCACACAACACTTATGGGCCCTAGGAAAGGAGCATGTGGGCATAGGCCGGAAAGAGAGATCTAGAAAATGTTCTTGCCTTGTCCTGCTCTTCACCCAGACCTGGCACCAGCAGGTCTGGGCTCTGCCTTCTTGCTGCCCAGCCCTGGGCAGAGAACAAGGCCACCAGGGAGGAGGTGGGTGACAGGAACTGCCTAGGAAGTGGCTGCACCCTTCTAACAGGCCTCCCCTCCCAGCACCCACCCCAGGCCAGACGTGGATCCAAGCAGCAGCCACCGCTGCCCTGGTCCTCTGGTCAGACGTGTGGGGAAGGAGGCCAGCTCTGCAGTCCCCACTTCCCATCAACATGGGCGACAGTGGGCACAGGGCTACTTCAGCCACCAGGTTCCCTGGCCCTAGTGAAAAACAGAGCCATGTACAACGTGTACCAAAGAAAAGAGGCTGCGACCATCCTACACATATAGCTGCACCTAACAACGTGGCTGCGCACAGAGCTTAGGAAGCCGTGCTTCCCTCTCGCTGGGTGGCGGAGGCAGGACCTCCACGCAGCTGGTATGTGAAAAGCAAGACTAACAAGCAAATACAGCCTCCTCCAACATCTTCACTGAGAAGAAAAGAAATGTTGGAAATAGAAATCATCACAGAGGGACCGAGGGCCAGAGGGGTTTCTGCAAACTCTATGCGGGCAGGGGGCGGGCAGCCCGGGTGGCTCAGGGGTTTAGCGCCGCCTTCAGCCCAGGGCGTGATCCTGGACACCCGCAATCCAGTCCCGCGTCGGGCTCCCTGCATGGAGCCTGCTCCTCTCTGCCTGTGTCTCTGCCGCTATCTCTCTGTGTGTCTCTCATGAATAAATAAACCAATCTTAAAAAAAAAAAAAAAAGGAAGGGGGCCTAAGCAGGGACATAGATTATCAATAGACTCCTGGCAACCTGCCAAACCACGGTGATATCCAGACCTCAGGAACGCCCAGGAAGCAGGGCGCCAACCACCACCTCATAAGATTCAAATGTCAGAGGGTCTGACCAGACGTCTGGTGCTACAACAGCCCTAGGTTCATTGATTCGTTCCAGAATTGCTTGTTAAAGGACACCTGGGAGGCTCAGTTAGTTCAGCATCCGACTCTTGATTTTGGCTCAGGTCATGAACTCAGGATTGTGAGATCGAGTCCCGAGTCGGACTCTGTGCTCAGCAAGGAGTCTGCTTGAGATTCTCTCTTCCTCTTCCCCTGCCCCTTTCTCTGCTCACTCATTCACACACCCGTGCCCCCCTCTCAAATAAATAAGTAAAATCTTTTCAAGAAACAAAGAATTGTTCGTTAAGGGCTACTTTGTGTCAGGCGCTGTGTTCCTCACCCCTGATTAATTGTCTTGTCCTGACACCTCATTTTACAGCAAAGGAACCAAAACCCCTCACTCAAGCACAAGCAGGTAGCAAACGACAGAGCTCAGACTGTATCAGAGGACTCCTGACTCCTGCTTCCAACACCCTGCCACCCTATCGTCCCACCTGGTTGCTATCAGTACTTCTCCAAAGCTCTGGTGCTGGTGGATTCCATGTGACAAAACAAGGGGCAAAATAAACCTCACTCAGATTCTTTCTTCTGAATCTCTGCAATCCCAGGAAAATGTCTACTGGGACAAAAGGTCATTCTCTCCAAGTCACAATGAGTTGCCAAATCAGAAAACCCAAAGAAGATTATAGGGTATTTCCAGAACTAGAGAAATCTGAGCTGGAGAGCTCAGCTCACTCACCTGAGGAAGCCAGCCTTACCTGAGCTCTGGTCAGGGTGTTGGGGACTCTCCTCCAAAGTCTCAATCTCAGTGCATTCCCAGCCAACCCGTACCTGGGGCCTCTTCCTGAAAGGATCTTGTAGGGGCTGGACAAATGTCCGCTGCTCAGAATTTCCTTCTGAGTCCTCTTCCAAACTGAATGGGGGCGTACTGTCACAGAGGGGAAGAAATGAAGGCTATATGGACCAGAAAAACTTTAAAAGCCATACCTTGCCACTTGCAAGTGGGTTTGGTTTGCCCCTTCAGCCAGCCCTGCTCCTTCTTTGGGCACAGGTGACAGCCAAGAGTCACCCTGGAGTACAGCAGCCACACCAGCAATGCTGTTAGAAGATGAGGACCGAACCCCTCCCGACCAGTAACTAAGGCTCAAGGAAGAGATGGGGAAGGAAAGGGTAGGTTTGTCCTGGCTGAGAGCCAAGGACTCAGTCTCTTCATGAGAGCTTGGGATGGACCCCACCTGAGGCCCCTCATGTTCACTTCCATCTCGGTCCCTCACCTGTCTCTGGAGCAGGGCTGCCTGAGGCTGCGAGTGCAGAGTGTGGGACTCACCTTAGCCCAGGCCTCAGGGACGCAGGGGAGCCGAAGGGTCCGTGTGCGCTCTGATGTAGAATAGGGGCAGGTACCTGAGCCAGGCCAGGGCCATGGCCTTCGAGGCTCTGACGAGTTTCCATGGGTACCTCTGCCCGCATGGATGGCAATGACACAGGAAGGGTCTTGGGCTTTGGCTGGGCCTCTTTGATGGCCTTTCGGCCCCGCTGCCTTTCTACTAGAAACACAGAATGAAATGAGTTCCAGGGCATGACCATGTGGGCCCTCGAGCCTGAAGGGGGGTTCCAGAATGCTAGAAATGGACTAGTCACTCTATCACTCTGTACCGTAATAACCACAGCCAATATAATCATTGCCCCCACCCCCAGGCGTCCTGCCGCCTGCCAGACTTGGGCCTTGGGACCCACCCACAGTCCTCCAAGCGAGACCGGGAGAGAAGCTGGTGTTCTAGGGTCATGTCATCACTCCAGGAGTCCCACAGGAATCGGCATGTCTGAAGAGGGGCCCAGCTGGTCCGCAGCTGAGCCCTCCCAGTGCCGACCAAGGGGCTGGCCTCACCAACAGCACCTACCCTCTCTATCAGGAAGGCCATGCTGCAGGAAGGCCATGCTGCCACCAGAGGTCGCGACACGACCACATGGGCATCCAGAGCCACCAAGTCCCCCCCAAACTCGTGGGTGGCAGGAGTGCTATAGGCAGGCCCGCAGACCCTCCTTTTTCTGAATTGCATCAAGTCCCATTAGGGCAGGATGGGAGGCAGGGGGGTCCAGGATCAGGATCAGCATTTTTTTTTTTTCTGGAAAGAGATGTGCTTTGCAGGGGATCAGGGTAAGTAAGTACTGTTCCACTGTTCCCGTGAAACGCACGTGTGTGGGCTGTCACTGCGTAAAACGTGTTTCCGACTGTGGTTCAAGATAGAAAACATTGGAATACACTGCTCTCAGATAATGCATTGACACAGAAGTGGGTCTCCTAGGACGGGCAGGCCGGAGGGAAGGGGAAAGCAGACCAACTGGCTGAGGCAAAGTACCGACAGCTAACTACTGCACACGGACTACAGCACCCACCGAGCCCAGAGCCCTTAGGAGAGTGTCCTTCTCCTTCCTCTCCCGAGGCTGCGAGAGATCCAGGCACTCAATCGACACCCACAGTTCCACGGAAGGAAGGGGTAGGTGCAAACCCAGGTCATGGGCCACCCCAAATCTAGCACTCTTGCCACTCATGGGTGGGTCTCATTCCACAGCTCTGGTCCAGAACAAAAGCAACACTATCTAAGCAGAGATCAGAGTTGCCCATTCACACAACACTTATGGGCCCTAGGAAAGGAGCATGTGGGCATAGGCCGGAAAGAGAGATCTAGAAAATGTTCTTGCCTTGTCCTGCTCTTCACCCAGACCTGGCACCAGCAGGTCTGGGCTCTGCCTTCTTGCTGCCCAGCCCTGGGCAGAGAACAAGGCCACCAGGGAGGAGGTGGGTGACAGGAACTGCCTAGGAAGTGGCTGCACCCTTCTAACAGGCCTCCCCTCCCAGCACCCGCCCCAGGCCAGACGTGGATCCAAGCAGCAGCCACCGCTGCCCTGGTCCTCTGGTCAGACGTGTGGGGAAGGAGGCCAGCTCTGCAGTCCCCACTTCCCATCAACATGGGCGACAGTGGGCACAGGGCTACTTCAGCCACCAGGTTCCCTGGCCCTAGTGAAAAACAGAGCCATGTACAACGTGTACCAAAGAAAAGAGGCTGCGACCATCCTACACATATAGCTGCACCTAACAACGTGGCTGCGCACAGAGCTTAGGAAGCCGTGCTTCCCTCTCGCTGGGTGGCGGAGGCAGGACCTCCACGCAGCTGGTATGTGAAAAGCAAGACTAACAAGCAAATACAGCCTCCTCCAACATCTTCACTGAGAAGAAAAGAAATGTTGGAAATAGAAATCATCACAGAGGGACCGAGGGCCAGAGGGGTTTCTGCAAACTCTATGCGGGCAGGGGGCGGGCAGCCCGGGTGGCTCAGGGGTTTAGCGCCGCCTTCAGCCCAGGGCGTGATCCTGGACACCCGCAATCCAGTCCCGCGTCGGGCTCCCTGCATGGAGCCTGCTCCTCTCTGCCTGTGTCTCTGCCGCTATCTCTCTGTGTGTCTCTCATGAATAAATAAACCAATCTTAAAAAAAAAAAAAAAAGGAAGGGGGCCTAAGCAGGGACATAGATTATCAATAGACTCCTGGCAACCTGCCAAACCACGGTGATATCCAGACCTCAGGAACGCCCAGGAAGCAGGGCGCCAACCACCACCTCATAAGATTCAAATGTCAGAGGGTCTGACCAGACGTCTGGTGCTACAACAGCCCTAGGTTCATTGATTCGTTCCAGAATTGCTTGTTAAAGGACACCTGGGAGGCTCAGTTAGTTCAGCATCCGACTCTTGATTTTGGCTCAGGTCATGAACTCAGGATTGTGAGATCGAGTCCCGAGTCGGACTCTGTGCTCAGCAAGGAGTCTGCTTGAGATTCTCTCTTCCTCTTCCCCTGCCCCTTTCTCTGCTCACTCATTCACACACCCGTGCCCCCCTCTCAAATAAATAAGTAAAATCTTTTCAAGAAGCAAAGAATTGTTCGTTAAGGGCTACTTTGTGTCAGGCGCTGTGTTCCTCACCCCTGATTAATTGTCTTGTCCTGACACCTCATTTTACAGCAAAGGAACCAAAACCCCTCACTCAAGCACAAGCAGGTAGCAAACGACAGAGCTCAGACTGTATCAGAGGACTCCTGACTCCTGCTTCCAACACCCTGCCACCCTATCGTCCCACCTGGTTGCTATCAGTACTTCTCCAAAGCTCTGGTGCTGGTGGATTCCATGTGACAAAACAAGGGGCAAAATAAACCTCACTCAGATTCTTTCTTCTGAATCTCTGCAATCCCAGGAAAATGTCTACTGGGACAAAAGGTCATTCTCTCCAAGTCACAATGAGTTGCCAAATCAGAAAACCCAAAGAAGATTATAGGGTATTTCCAGAACTAGAGAAATCTGAGCTGGAGAGCTCAGCTCACTCACCTGAGGAAGCCAGCCTTACCTGAGCTCTGGTCAGGGGATTGGGGACTCTCCTCCAAAGTCTTAATGTCAGAGCATTCCCAGCCAACCCGTGCCTGGGGCCTCTTCCTGAAAGGATCTTGTAGGGGCTGGAGAAATGTCCGCTGCTCAGAATTTCCTTTTGAGTCCTCTTCCAAACTGAATGGGGGCGTACTGTCACAGAGGGGAAGAAATGAAGGCTATATGGACCAGAAAAACTTTAAAAGCCATACCTTGCCACTTGCAAGTGGGTTTGGTTTGCCCCTTCAGCCAGCCCTGCTCCTTCTTTGGGCACAGGTGACAGCCAAGAGTCACCCTGGAGTACAGCAGCCACACCAGCAATGCTGTTAGAAGATGAGGACCGAACCCCTCCCGACCAGTAACTAAGGCTCAAGGAAGAGATGGGGAAGGAAAGGGTAGGTTTGTCCTGGCTGAGAGCCAAGGACTCAGTCTCTTCATGGGAGCTTGGGATGGACCCCACCTGAGGCCCCTCATGTTCACTTCCGTCTCGGTCCCTCACCTGTCTCTGGAGCAGGGCTGCCTGAGGCTGCGAGTGCAGAGTGTGGGACTCACCTTAGCCCAGGCCTCAGGGACGCAGGGGAGCCGAAGGGTCCGTGTGCGCTCTGATGTAGAATAGGGGCAGGTACCTGAGCCAGGCCAGGGCCATGGCCTTCGAGGCTCTGACGAGTTTCCATGGGTACCTCTGCCCGCATGGATGGCAATGACACAGGAAGGGTCTTGGGCTTTGGCTGGGCCTCTTTGATGGCCTTTCGGCCCCGCTGCCTTTCTACTAGAAACACAGAATGAAATGAGTTCCAGGGCATGACCATGTGGGCCCTCGAGCCTGAAGGGGGGTTCCAGAATGCTAGAAATGGACTAGTCACTCTATCACTCTGTACCGTAATAACCACAGCCAATATAATCATTGCCCCCACCCCCAGGCGTCCTGCCGCCTGCCAGACTTGGGCCTTGGGACCCACCCACAGTCCTCCAAGCGAGACCGGGAGAGAAGCTGGTGTTCTAGGGTCATGTCATCACTCCAGGAGTCCCACAGGAATCGGCATGTCTGAAGAGGGGCCCAGCTGGTCCGCAGCTGAGCCCTCCCAGTGCCGACCAAGGGGCTGGCCTCACCAACAGCACCTACCCTCTCTATCAGGAAGGCCATGCTGCAGGAAGGCCATGCTGCCACCAGAGGTCGCCACACGACCACATGGGCATCCAGAGCCACCAAGTCCCCCCCAAACTTGTGGGTGGCAGGAGTGCTATAGGCAGGCCCGCAGACCCTCCTTTTTCTGAATTGCATCAAGTCCCATTAGGGCAGGATGGGAGGCAGGGGGGTCCAGGATCAGGATCAGCATTTTTTTTTTTTTCTGGAAAGAGATGTGCTTTGCAGGGGATCAGGGTAAGTAAGTACTGTTCCACTGTTCCCGTGAAACGCACGTGTGTGGGCTGTCACTGCGTAAAACGTGTTTCCGACTGTGGTTCAAGATAGAAAACATCTGGAATACACTGCTCTCAGATAATGCATTGACACAGAAGTGGGTCTCCTAGGACGGGCAGGCCGGAGGGAAGGGGAAAGCAGACCAACTGGCTGAGGCAAAGTACCGACAGCTAACTACTGCACACGGACTACAGCACCCACCGAGCCCAGAGCCCTTAGGAGAGTGTCCTTCTCCTTCCTCTCCCGAGGCTGCGAGAGATCCAGGCACTCAATCGACACCCACAGTTCCACGGAAGGAAGGGGTAGGTGCAAACCCAGGTCATGGGCCACCCCAAATCTAGCACTCTTGCCACTCATGGGTGGGTCTCATTCCACAGCTCTGGTCCAGAACAAAAGCAACACTATCTAAGCAGAGATCAGAGTTGCCCATTC
The DNA here is from genome assembly GCF_905146905.1 of Nyctereutes procyonoides. Taxonomy (NCBI): domain Eukaryota; kingdom Metazoa; phylum Chordata; class Mammalia; order Carnivora; family Canidae; genus Nyctereutes; species Nyctereutes procyonoides. The sequence goes on from NW_026575042.1 coordinate 34,747,875, forward strand.
ACACAACACTTATGGGCCCTAGGAAAGGAGCATGTGGGCATAGGCCGGAAAGAGAGATCTAGAAAATGTTCTTGCCTTGTCCTGCTCTTCACCCAGACCTGGCACCAGCAGGTCTGGGCTCTGCCTTCTTGCTGCCCAGCCCTGGGCAGAGAACAAGGCCACCAGGGAGGAGGTGGGTGACAGGAACTGCCTAGGAAGTGGCTGCACCCTTCTAACAGGCCTCCCCTCCCAGCACCCACCCCAGGCCAGACGTGGATCCAAGCAGCAGCCACCGCTGCCCTGGTCCTCTGGTCAGACGTGTGGGGAAGGAGGCCAGCTCTGCAGTCCCCACTTCCCATCAACATGGGCGACAGTGGGCACAGGGCTACTTCAGCCACCAGGTTCCCTGGCCCTAGTGAAAAACAGAGCCATGTACAACGTGTACCAAAGAAAAGAGGCTGCGACCATCCTACACATATAGCTGCACCTAACAACGTGGCTGCGCACAGAGCTTAGGAAGCCGTGCTTCCCTCTCGCTGGGTGGCGGAGGCAGGACCTCCACGCAGCTGGTATGTGAAAAGCAAGACTAACAAGCAAATACAGCCTCCTCCAACATCTTCACTGAGAAGAAAAGAAATGTTGGAAATAGAAATCATCACAGAGGGACCGAGGGCCAGAGGGGTTTCTGCAAACTCTATGCGGGCAGGGGGCGGGCAGCCCGGGTGGCTCAGGGGTTTAGCGCCGCCTTCAGCCCAGGGCGTGATCCTGGACACCCGCAATCCAGTCCCGCGTCGGGCTCCCTGCATGGAGCCTGCTCCTCTCTGCCTGTGTCTCTGCCTCTCTCTCTCTGTGTGTCTCTCATGAATAAATAAATCAATCTTAAAAAAAAAAAAAAAGGAAGGGGGCCTAAGCAGGGACATAGATTATCAATAGACTCCTGGCAACCTGCCAAACCACGGTGATATCCAGACCTCAGGAACGCCCAGGAAGCAGGGCGCCAACCACCACCTCATAAGATTCAAATGTCAGAGGGTCTGACCAGACGTCTGGTGCTACAACAGCCCTAGGTTCATTGATTCGTTCCAGAATTGCTTGTTAAAGGACACCTGGGAGGCTCAGTTAGTTCAGCATCCGACTCTTGATTTTGGCTCAGGTCATGAACTCAGGATTGTGAGATCGAGTCCCGAGTCGGACTCTGTGCTCAGCAAGGAGTCTGCTTGAGATTCTCTCTTCCTCTTCCCCTGCCCCTTTCTCTGCTCACTCATTCACACACCCGTGCCCCCCTCTCAAATAAATAAGTAAAATCTTTTCAAGAAGCAAAGAATTGTTCGTTAAGGGCTACTTTGTGTCAGGCGCTGTGTTCCTCACCCCTGATTAATTGTCTTGTCCTGACACCTCATTTTACAGCAAAGGAACCAAAACCCCTCACTCAAGCACAAGCAGGTAGCAAACGACAGAGCTCAGACTGTATCAGAGGACTCCTGACTCCTGCTTCCAACACCCTGCCACCCTATCGTCCCACCTGGTTGCTATCAGTACTTCTCCAAAGCTCTGGTGCTGGTGGATTCCATGTGACAAAACAAGGGGCAAAATAAACCTCACTCAGATTCTTTCTTCTGAATCTCTGCAATCCCAGGAAAATGTCTACTGGGACAAAAGGTCATTCTCTCCAAGTCACAATGAGTTGCCAAATCAGAAAACCCAAAGAAGATTATAGGGTATTTCCAGAACTAGAGAAATCTGAGCTGGAGAGCTCAGCTCACTCACCTGAGGAAGCCAGCCTTACCTGAGCTCTGGTCAGGGGATTGGGGACTCTCCTCCAAAGTCTTAATGTCAGAGCATTCCCAGCCAACCCGTGCCTGGGGCCTCTTCCTGAAAGGATCTTGTAGGGGCTGGAGAAATGTCCGCTGCTCAGAATTTCCTTTTGAGTCCTCTTCCAAATTGAATCGGAGCGTACTGTCACAGAGGGGAAGAAATGAAGGCTATATGGACCAGAAAAACTTTAAAAGCCATACCTTGCCACTTGCAAGTGGGTTTGGTTTGCCCCTTCAGCCAGCCCTGCTCCTTCTTTGGGCACAGGTGACAGCCAAGAGTCACCCTGGAGTACAGCAGCCACACCAGCAATGCTGTTAGAAGATGAGGACCGAACCCCTCCCGACCAGTAACTAAGGCTCAAGGAAGAGATGGGGAAGGAAAGGGTAGGTTTGTCCTGGCTGAGAGCCAAGGACTCAGTCTCTTCATGGGAGCTTGGGATGGACCCCACCTGAGGCCCCTCATGTTCACTTCCGTCTCGGTCCCTCACCTCCCTCTGGAGCAGGGCTGCCTGAGGCTGCGAGTGCAGAGTGTGGGACTCACCTTAGCCCAGGCCTCAGGGACGCAGGGGAGCCGAAGGGTCCGTGTGCGCTCTGATGTAGAATAGGGGCAGGTACCTGAGCCAGGCCAGGGCCATGGCCTTCGAGGCTCTGACGAGTTTCCATGGGTACCTCTGCCCGCATGGATGGCAATGACACAGGAAGGGTCTTGGGCTTTGGCTGGGCCTCTTTGATGGCCTTTCGGCCCCGCTGCCTTTTTACTAGAAACACAGAATGAAATGAGTTCCAGGGCATGACCATGTGGGCCCTCGAGCCTGAAGGGGGGTTCCAGAATGCTAGAAATGGACAAGTCACTCTATCACTCTGTACCGTAATAACCACAGCCAATATAATCATTGCCCCCACCCCCAGGCGTCCTGCCGCCTGCCAGACTTGGGCCTTGGGACCCACCCACAGTCCTCCAAGCGAGACCGGGAGAGAAGCTGGTGTTCCAGGGTCATGTCATCACTCCAGGAGTCCCACAGGAATCGGCAGGTCTGAAGAGGGGCCCAGCTGGTCCGCAGCTGAGCCCTCCCAGTGCCGACCAAGGGGCTGGCCTCACCAACAGCACCTACCCTCTCTATCAGGAAGGCCACCTGCAGGAAGGCCATGCTGCCACCCGAGGTCGCCACACGACCACATGGGCATCCAGAGCCACCAAGTCCCCCCCAAACTTGTGGGTGGCAGGAGTGCTAAAGGCAGGCCCGCAGACCCTCCTTTTTCTGAATTGCATCAAGTCCCATTAGGGCAGGATGGGAGGCAGGGGGGTCCAGGATCAGGATCAGCATTTTTTTTTTTTCTGGAAAGAGATGTGCTTTGCAGGGGATCAGGGTAAGTAAGTACTGTTCCACTGTTCCCGTGAAACGCACGTGTGTGGGCTGTCACTGCGTAAAACGTGTTTCCGACTGTGGTTCAAGATAGAAAACATCTGGAATACACTGCTCTCAGATAATGCATTGACACAGAAGTGGGTCTCCTAGGACGGGCAGGCCGGAGGGAAGGGGAAAGCAGACCAACTGGCTGAGGCAAAGTACCGACAGCTAACTACTGCACACGGACTACAGCACCCACCGAGCCCAGAGCCCTTAGGAGAGTGTCCTTCTCCTTCCTCTCCCGAGGCTGCGAGAGATCCAGGCACTCAATCGACACCCACAGTTCCACGGAAGGAAGGGGTAGGTGCAAACCCAGGTCATGGGCCACCCCAAATCTAGCACTCTTGCCACTCATGGGTGGGTCTCATTCCACAGCTCTGGTCCAGAACAAAAGCAACACTATCTAAGCAGAGATCAGAGTTGCCCATTCACACAACACTTATGGGCCCTAGGAAAGGAGCATGTGGGCATAGGCCGGAAAGAGAGATCTAGAAAATGTTCTTGCCTTGTCCTGCTCTTCACCCAGACCTGGCACCAGCAGGTCTGGGCTCTGCCTTCTTGCTGCCCAGCCCTGGGCAGAGAACAAGGCCACCAGGGAGGAGGTGGGTGACAGGAACTGCCTAGGAAGTGGCTGCACCCTTCTAACAGGCCTCCCCTCCCAGCACCCACCCCAGGCCAGACGTGGATCCAAGCAGCAGCCACCGCTGCCCTGGTCCTCTGGTCAGACGTGTGGGGAAGGAGGCCAGCTCTGCAGTCCCCACTTCCCATCAACATGGGCGACAGTGGGCACAGGGCTACTTCAGCCACCAGGTTCCCTGGCCCTAGTGAAAAACAGAGCCATGTACAACGTGTACCAAAGAAAAGAGGCTGCGACCATCCTACACATATAGCTGCACCTAACAACGTGGCTGCGCACAGAGCTTAGGAAGCCGTGCTTCCCTCTCGCTGGGTGGCGGAGGCAGGACCTCCACGCAGCTGGTATGTGAAAAGCAAGACTAACAAGCAAATACAGCCTCCTCCAACATCTTCACTGAGAAGAAAAGAAATGTTGGAAATAGAAATCATCACAGAGGGACCGAGGGCCAGAGGGGTTTCTGCAAACTCTATGCGGGCAGGGGGCGGGCAGCCCGGGTGGCTCAGGGGTTTAGCGCCGCCTTCAACCCAGGGCGTGATCCTGGACACCCGCAATCCAGTCCCGCGTCGGGCTCCCTGCATGGAGCCTGCTCCTCTCTGCCTGTGTCTCTGCCTCTCTCTCTCTCTGTGTCTCTCATGAATAAATAAATCAATCTTAAAAAAAAAAAAAAAAGGAAGGGGGCCTAAGCAGGGACATAGATTATCAATAGACTCCTGGCAACCTGCCAAACCACGGTGATATCCAGACCTCAGGAACGCCCAGGAAGCAGGGCGCCAACCACCACCTCATAAGATTCAAATGTCAGAGGGTCTGACCAGACGTCTGGTGCTACAACAGCCCTAGGTTCATTGATTCGTTCCAGAATTGCTTGTTAAAGGACACCTGGGAGGCTCAGTTAGTTCAGCATCCGACTCTTGATTTTGGCTCAGGTCATGAACTCAGGATTGTGAGATCGAGTCCCGAGTCGGACTCTGTGCTCAGCAAGGAGTCTGCTTGAGATTCTCTCTTCCTCTTCCCCTGCCCCTTTCTCTGCTCACTCATTCACACACCCGTGCCCCCCTCTCAAATAAATAAGTAAAATCTTTTCAAGAAGCAAAGAATTGTTCGTTAAGGGCTACTTTGTGTCAGGCGCTGTGTTCCTCACCCCTGATTAATTGTCTTGTCCTGACACCTCATTTTACAGCAAAGGAACCAAAACCCCTCACTCAAGCACAAGCAGGTAGCAAACGACAGAGCTCAGACTGTATCAGAGGACTCCTGACTCCTGCTTCCAACACCCTGCCACCCTATCGTCCCACCTGGTTGCTATCAGTACTTCTCCAAAGCTCTGGTGCTGGTGGATTCCATGTGACAAAACAAGGGGCAAAATAAACCTCACTCAGATTCTTTCTTCTGAATCTCTGCAATCCCAGGAAAATGTCTACTGGGACAAAAGGTCATTCTCTCCAAGTCACAATGAGTTGCCAAATCAGAAAACCCAAAGAAGATTATAGGGTATTTCCAGAACTAGAGAAATCTGAGCTGGAGAGCTCAGCTCACTCACCTGAGGAAGCCAGCCTTACCTGAGCTCTGGTCAGGGGATTGGGGACTCTCCTCCAAAGTCTTAATGTCAGAGCATTCCCAGCCAACCCGTGCCTGGGGCCTCTTCCTGAAAGGATCTTGTAGGGGCTGGAGAAATGTCCGCTGCTCAGAATTTCCTTTTGAGTCCTCTTCCAAATTGAATCGGAGCGTACTGTCACAGAGGGGAAGAAATGAAGGCTATATGGACCAGAAAAACTTTAAAAGCCATACCTTGCCACTTGCAAGTGGGTTTGGTTTGCCCCTTCAGCCAGCCCTGCTCCTTCTTTGGGCACAGGTGACAGCCAAGAGTCACCCTGGAGTACAGCAGCCACACCAGCAATGCTGTTAGAAGATGAGGACCGAACCCCTCCCGACCAGTAACTAAGGCTCAAGGAAGAGATGGGGAAGGAAAGGGTAGGTTTGTCCTGGCTGAGAGCCAAGGACTCGGTCTCTTCATGGGAGCTTGGGATGGACCCCACCTGAGGCCCCTCATGTTCACTTCCGTCTCGGTCCCTCACCTGTCTCTGGAGCAGGGCTGCCTGAGGCTGCGAGTGCAGAGTGTGGGACTCACCTTAGCCCAGGCCTCAGGGACGCAGGGGAGCCGAAGGGTCCGTGTGCGCTCTGATGTAGAATAGGGGCAGGTACCTGAGCCAGGCCAGGGCCATGGCCTTCGAGGCTCTGACGAGTTTCCATGGGTACCTCTGCCCGCATGGATGGCAATGACACAGGAAGGGTCTTGGGCTTTGGCTGGGCCTCTTTGATGGCCTTTGGGCCCCGCTGCCTTTCTACTAGAAACACAGAATGAAATGAGTTCCAGGGCATGACCATGTGGGCCCTCGAGCCTGAAGGGAGGTTCCAGAATGCTAGAAATGGACTAGTCACTCTATCACTCTGTACCGTAATAACCACAGCCAATATAATCATTGCCCCCACCCCCAGGCGTCCTGCCGCCTGCCAGACTTGGGCCTTGGGACCCACCCACAGTCCTCCAAGAGAGACCGGGAGAGAAGCTGGTGTTCTAGGGTCATGTCATCACTCCAGGAGTCCCACAGGAATCGGCAGGTCTGAAGAGGGGCCCAGCTGGTCCGCAGCTGAGCCCTCCCAGTGCCGACCAAGGGGCTGGCCTCACCAACAGCACCTACCCTCTCTATCAGGAAGGCCATGCTGCAGGAAGGCCATGCTGCCACCAGAGGTCGCGACACGACCACATGGGCATCCAGAGCCACCAAGTCCCCCCCAAACTTGTGGGTGGCAGGAGTGCTATAGGCAGGCCCGCAGACCCTCCTTTTTCTGAATTGCATCAAGTCCCATTAGGGCAGGATGGGAGGCAGGGGGGTCCAGGATCAGGATCAGCATTTTTTTTTTTCTGGAAAGAGATGTGCTTTGCAGGGGATCAGGGTAAGTAAGTACTGTTCCACTGTTCCCGTGAAACGCACGTGTGTGGGCTGTCACTGCGTAAAACGTGTTTCCGACTGTGGTTCAAGATAGAAAACATCTGGAATACACTGCTCTCAGATAATGCATTGACACAGAAGTGGGTCTCCTAGGACGGGCAGGCCGGAGGGAAGGGGAAAGCAGACCAACTGGCTGAGGCAAAGTACCGACAGCTAACTACTGCACACGGACTACAGCACCCACCGAGCCCAGAGCCCTTAGGAGAGTGTCCTTCTCCTTCCTCTCCCGAGGCTGCGAGAGATCCAGGCACTCAATCGACACCCACAGTTCCACGGAAGGAAGGGGTAGGTGCAAACCCAGGTCATGGGCCACCCCAAATCTAGGACTCTTGCCACTCATGGGTGGGTCTCATTCCACAGCTCTGGTCCAGAACAAAAGCAACACTATCTAAGCAGAGATCAGAGTTGCCCATTCACACAACACTTATGGGCCCTAGGAAAGGAGCATGTGGGCATAGGCTGGAAAGCGAAATCTAGAAAATGCTGTTAACACACGGCAGTCATCTCACACCTCCAGGACCCACCCTATAGAAGGTAAGGCCCCAGGACCGGGGACTGGAGACAGCCCAGGGGGTGGCTCTCACTCCAGGCTTTCTTACCACAGGAGCAAGGGCTTGATGGGAGGGGCCCCTGGAGTAACAAGGTACCCTTCCTCTTTGGGAAGGCTGTCCTCGAGGATGCCTTTGTTCGTCCTCCTTGTCTCCCCATCTCCTCTCTCCCCTAAGCCTACACCCCTCCCCACCCTGCCCCTGTGCTTGTCCTCATCACACCTCCTAGTCCCCCCTCTGGTTTCCCAGCTGAGGTGGCAAGGCTTGGCACAGATCAGCCTCAGTAGATTTTAAAATGAGTGGTCCCTGGACCAACTAAAATCATCTCTCATATCCCCAGAGAACATGGTCTACACTCTCGAAAATTCCTTAGCATGGAGAGTTCAGTTGGGTCTCCCTGGATATGAGGAGATCAGAGAATCAGTGTGTCCCTCTGGCCACACAGGAGGGGAAGGAGCTGGAGCATCGTCCTGCATGAAGAACTTCAGACCGCCTGAAGCCCTCCCTAAAGCCCCCAATTTCAGCAGCCTGGTGGATCTGGGAATCCGCTAGAAATGGGGGGAGGACTCTCGTCCTAGGAACACAAGCTCCCTTGCTTTCTCAGTTCCTTGAGGATAGAGACTAGAGGATCCTCAGCCACACCCTGAATCCTCCCCAAGAACCAACTGGGCCTTTCCTTGTCACAATGCCCAGGGACAAAGCAGTGGCTGTGATCTGGCCTAGGAAACCAGGCCCAAGCTCTGAGGATGTTTCGGTGGGCAGAACTCACCCAGGCTCTCACACCCTCCCCTAGGATGCTCCCTAGCACACTTTTCATCTGATCCGCATCTGCCTCTACCTGCAGCCCCAGCTCTCTCAGGCCTTGGGGCTCCTCCCAGCACTGCCAATGCCCCACTTCAGAGCCACAAACTAAGTGGGCTATTCTCTGTTGGAGGGAAATTTAACTTGTGGTCAAAGCAAGTAAAGCAGCACAGAGCTAAGCTGCTGAATGGGGCAGCAAACTCAGGACTGACCACAGGCTCTACCTCTGGCTCTCCTCCACCTTCCCCGGGTGACCCTTTACAGCAATGCCCTGCTGGGGCAGGGAGTCCACCCTTCTTGTGTGCAAACAAGCCTGGGTCCTCCTGGTCACAGCCCCCAAGCAAGCCCTCTCACCAGCTCACCTGGAGCCTTGGTGTCCAGCTGGAATCTCAGGGTCCTGTCTTTTTTCTGTCTCTTCTTCGCTCTGCTCGTGACTTCTTTGTCAAACTTTACCCTCAGACTCAGAAATTCAGAAAATTTCTGTGTCATCTGCACCCGCTGGAATCTCAGGAAGGGCTCGAGGTGCTGGAGAGTTTTAAGGGAGATTCCCTTTTTATTCTAAAAAAGACAGAAGTTCCCTTTTGGAGACAGAAGCCCCTGTTTTCTAAGGGGGAGCCTAAGCCTCTCATATCTGCTGTTGGCCTAGGAGGCACTGTGATCAGCACCAGGTGCTTTCTGGGAGAGGACAGGGTGAGCATCAGAGCAGGGTGGACTGTAGTAAGTGTGGTGCTTTAGGGTCTGGGAGCCTCATCAAAACATGCATGGCAGGATGATGCAAAGGGACTACATGCAACTCCAGTGACATCACGGCTCACAGAGCTTAGATGGGGCTGCCTTTCCACCACCCGACTGCATCTGAGCAAGGAGACCACAGCTTGCTCCTTTTTGTACCTCAGACACTATCGCTGTGCTATGCATGTTATTCTCCGTGGCTGAGAACATTTGAAAAATCAACTGCAAGAAACAAAAGCCGAGTAACTTTCTGAGACCTAGTGGAAGTTGCCTGGGCTTTTGGCATCCACCCAGAGCCCAAGAGGATTCATTCAAGGTTAGAAAGAAATGTTTTAATCCAATCTGATCACAGGGATCACAGGGCCAAAGTTGGATGGAATGGTAGTTGAAAGCAGTCAAATATTGACGTTTCCATTTAATAATATATTTCATCAGTGTGTTTAATGATAAAATGCACGCTCTGGTTCAACCCAAGCATGGGGAAACAATGGCATCCAAATACCAATTTGTACCAGATGTAACTTGCAGTGTCTGCCTCACCCACAGGCACTTGCTGAGTGGCCACGTGTGCCACTGATGACGGACACTCCACCCAGGGGACCCTTCCAGGGGGTAGACTGAACCAATTAAATCCCCTCTGTCAGAAACAGGCACAGAAGAAAGCAGCCAATGAGTGGAGAGCACAGAGAGGTCAGGGCGCAGGGTGACAACCCAAGAAACCACCAGAAACAGAGAAGAGAGGCCACAGCACTGCCATGAGATGAGGAAAAGCTGTGTGGGCTTATATTCCCAGACAAGAAAGGTACCCCAAATGGAACAAATATGATGGCCTACACTGTTAAGAGCAATCAAGCATTTGTCAGGTTAAGAACCCTGTGTATCTAAACGGTAGTTAGCAGCCCTTACAAACAGTGGCCCTGGGGCTTACTTTCGTTATCCCCATGCTTTCCAGCTTCTTTTCCAGGGTTTTCTCCAGCATTGACCTGAACTTCAGCAGGGTGGGGTCTGGCCTCAGAGATGCCAGCACCTTCTGCTGGCCACCTCGGGAGTTCTTCAGATCTACAGCACACAACAATCACCAAGGTCAGCCTGGATGCCCAAAATCTCCATTCCCAAAGCCCCACTGCACCTGCCTGTCCCTCACTAGCCCATGACCCCAGTCTCTGGCCAGCGAGCCCAGGGCCACTGACCCCACCTGAGTGTCCATCTCAGAAGCTGGGGTGTTTCTGCGTCTGGATACCACTACTTCTGACTGCCTACACACCTGCAGGATTCCCAGCCCTTGCCAGTCTGGACCTCCAAGATCTGGGCTCAGTTCTGCCCCGGTTAACTCAGAACTTTTGGGCTTCTGACTTGATCTTGAGTCCTGGCAGCAGCTCATTCTCAAGCTCCATCCCTCCCACTGCCCAGTTTTATTGAGACATAATTGACATACAGCAGTGTGTAGGTTTCAGGTGTACAACGTAATGACTTAAATATATTCTGAGATTATTATCACAGTAAGTTTAGTTAGCATCCACCCTCTCACATAGATACAAAAGAAAAAAGGAAAAACAATTTTCCCCTTGTGATGGAAACTCTTGGGGTCTACTCTCTTGACAGCTTTCCTGTACACCTCACAGCGGCCTATCAGCACCGTCATCACATCCCTGGTATCCCTAGTACTCATTTCACCTCCCACTGGAAGTTTATACCTTTTGACCACCTTCCTCCAATCCTTTCCCCCTACTCCCCACCTCTAGTAACCAAAAATTATGATTCTTTTTTTCTATGAGTTTGGGTTTTGGTTTGTTTGTTTAGGTTCTCATATAAGGGAGATTAAACAGCATTTGCCTTTCTCTTTCTGACTTATTTCATTTAACATAATGACCTCCAGGTCCATCCATGTTGTCATAAATGGCAGGATTTCCCTCCTTTTATGGCAAATATTCCACTGTATATATATCTACCTCAACCTCATTATCCATTCATCCATCAATGAATGCTTAGGCTGTCTCCATATCTTGGCTAAATACATTCCTAGCCCTGGTTGCTTCCCGCTCCAGTGTAATCCTGACCCCAGCCGATGCCCTCATCCTACTGCTATACCAGGTTCTGTTCCCATCCAGGGGATAAAATGCTGGACGGGATAGACACCATAAACTCCCTTCAAGTTTACTGCCTATAGAGATCAGAGATTCACCCTCCAACTGTAGTATATCAGAACCACATGAGTAAAAAAATGCACATTCCCTGGCCCCACCCTCCAGAATGTCTGATTCCATAGGTCTAGGGAAGGGCTCTGGAATCTGCCTTTTAGCTTGCCTAAATGATTATAGTTGGAGGTGAACCACAGGCCATTCTGCAAGAAATACTGACCCAGAGGATAACAACATAAGCAATTACAATAAAATACGGTAACTGCTACAAAGGGGCCTTCCAAGGTGAGTCACAGAAGTCCTCCCAGAAGTGCTTTTCAGGGCCAGTGTGAGGCAGGGGGTGGGAGGGAAGATGAGCACACTGCCCTTAGAGCTGGACCAGCCCTTTGATTCACTCAATAGACATTTTCTGACAAGTAATATGGAGTATGAACAGGCCAGTACTGGGTAATGGGGACACAGAAGAAAACCCTCAAGGAGCTCACATTCCAGAGTGGTACCCTGGCAGCATATTCGAATCTCCTAGGCTCCAACTCAAACTAATTATACCAGAATCTGAAAGTGGGCCCTAGGCTTCAATATTTATTTTTAAAACTCTCCAGATCTTCTAACAAACAGCCAAGCCTGAGAACCAATTGTATTAGAGCAATGGTTCTCAAAGTGTGAGCTTCAGCATCACCACATATTAGAGATGAGGATTTTCAAGGGCACCTAAGTGGCTCAGTTGGTTAAGTATCTGCCTTCGACTCAAGTCATGATCTCAACGTCCTGGGATCAAGCCCCGTGGCGGGCTCCCTGCTCAGTAGAGAGCCTGCTTCTTCCCCTCCCTTTGCCCCTCCCCCCACTCGTGTTCTCTCTCTCTCAAATAAATAATTAAAGTCTCTAAGAAAGAAATGCAGATATTCAGCTCCCACTCCAACCCAACTGAAACAACATGGATGTGGAGCCCAGCAATCTGTGTTTTCACAAGCCTCTACCTTTCATCAACCCTCTACCAGGTTGATTCTCCTCCATCAAGTCTACACTGGGGCATGAGCCCCAACCTTGACTACACATTGGAATCACCAGGAGCTTTAAAAAGAAATATATATATATATAATACTATATATATAATAATATAATAAATATATATATATATAAATACTTAAATATATATTATATATTTTTTTACTTATTTTAGAAAGAGAAAGTACAAGCGGGGAGAGGGGCAGAGGGAGACAGAGAACCTCTAGTAGGCTCTCCACAAAGCCCAAAGGGGGGCTCCATCTCATGGAGAGATGAGATCATGACCTGAGCAGAAATCAAGAGTCGGCACTTAACCAACTGAGTCACCCAGGCACCCCACCAGGAGTTTTAAATACTACTAAACCTGGAACCTACCCCCTATATGTTCTGATTGGTGGGGGGGCTAGTGTGATTCTCGAAGAGTAACAAGTGACCTTCATGATTCTTAATGTGCAGCCAGATGCAGAGAACCACTAATCTAATGGTGGTTCTCCAACTTGAGCATAAATCGGAATGCCCTGGAGGGTGGGCAAATCAGAATGCCCTGAAGGCTGCTGGATCCCACCCCAGAACTTCTGATTCTGTTTATGTGGGATAGGGCTGAGAATTCAAAAATTTTCATTTCTAACAAGTTCCCAAGTGACACGGCTCCTGCTGATCTGGGACTAGAAGAGGTAGGCAGGCACATAAAGAGGCCAAGCACAGTGTGACCAGTATGGGAGACCTCCACTGTGTGTGACAAGATGGGACAGGGAGGGGTCAGCCGAAGCATCCTCCTCAGCCTCCCTTTCTCTAGAACTCAGCACTCCCTGTTGGAGGATTTGGCTCATCCCCTCTATGGACCACAACAGGTTCAGTAACAGGTTGTGTTACTCAATGGATACCTTCCCCAAAAGTTATGTGTGACTCTAATTTTTACTAATTAATTTCAAGGCTGATGCACAGGGTGGGGGTAAGGGTAGTAGCGGACAGGTAAATAAATTTTGGTTCATCCACTCAATACTGTAAAGCCCTGAAAAAAATAATGAAGCAACTCTGTATAAAGGAATATGAAATGATTTCCAAATAAGTAGTTTCGAAAATAAATAACCAAATACAGATCAGTATATATAGTTTGATCCCATTTTGGGAAAAAGGGAGGAAAAAAGCATACACATATGTGCTTATATTTGCACCAAATATCTCTGGAAAGATACATGAGAAGCCATAGCAGTACAATCTCAGGGTGGAAACTGGATAGCCCAGTAGGAGGGAGACCAAATGCTTACCACATACACCCTTTTGCTTGCTTCCTTGCTTTTTTGCTTTTTTCCTAAGAGCAGAAGTTACTATCTCTAAAGTAAAGAAAAAATATTACATTAAAAAAAATAAAATGCCCTATGGTGAATGAACTCTTTGGTGACACAAGTAAAACCCCTTCCTGGGTGAATCTGTTGGGTCACTTTGGAAGTGTATACCATAGGCTGGCTCAAGAGAGCAGGCCCTGGTCAGTGGGTCAGCTGTGAGTACTCCCTCATCTTTCTTGGGAGCTCCTTCTCCCATCTATCCCAGGAACTCCCTGCAGTCTTTTTTTTTTCTTTCCAGTTTTCCTTTGCATCCCCTTGAAACATCTGGTTGAAATCTCTCTGCATATCAGATCATCATGGAATGGAATGAATAGAAACAGCAGGTGCCCAGTGCTGTGAAGAGGGAGCCGAGGCAGATTCCTGTGTGAGCAAATCCCTGCATGGTAGCTCGGCCCTGCGTGCTCTGTTCAACACGCAGAATAAAACCCTGCAGGCCGTGTTAAGCCAGCACAGAGAGCCCTCATCCTCTGTCCTGACAGTACAAAGGGGAGAGGCGGTGGGACCGGCACAAGGGACAGGCTATGCATCCGACGCCTTCCAAATCCTGCCTCCTCCCACCTGCTGGCTCTGTGACTCTGGGCAAGTCACGGACCCCTCTGGTTTGCACATGGCATGTTAGTGCCTGCATGTAACATGCCCCACGCACACAAGGTGCTTGAGAAATATTTATCTCATGTCCCTACTTCCCTTCCCTGAAGCTTCAGGTCACCACAGACACAGTGAAGTAGACACAAGGTAAACAATGAGGACAAATCTGCGTCCCGCATTAGACACTGGGAAGAGTCAGGCCTCACCCTCACTGGAAGAGTCTTCTGGTTCCACAGCCTTTGGGCCCTTACAGGTCCCTGAGGAGAGCAACAACAGTTAGTGGTTCCCATGCCCTGGACCCCATCACTGACTTAGAGGAAAGGATGGGACATCATGTGAGTCCCAACCACAAAGAGTAAGCCCTCCTGTGCTTTCTTCACTAGGGAGAGCCAGGCTGGAATGGTGGTCACAAGCTCAGACTCCGGGAGCCAGAGAGACCAGAGTTCATGGTCCAGCTCTGCCCATCACTAGCAGCGCACAACATGGGGAGTCCTGGAACCTCACCAAGTCCCAGCCTCCTCATCTAGAAAGTGAGGTTGATAATGGCCATCCCCACATTAAATTGTAGGGATGATGTAATTAGACAATGAATCTAAAGTGCTTGGCGAAGCACATGGCACACATCCTAGCCCCAGCCCTCGGGATGTTCGGGGCCACAGGGATAGTGCCTCTCTGAACTGGTTGCAAAGCTGGGAAAGACACGTCTGACCTAGAGGCAGGGAATGGGGAGAGACGTGTGGGTTTGCAAGAAAAGGCAGGAGAGTGGCTAAAGAGAGGACAGAAGAAGTGGGATGGAGTATGAAGGGCCAGGTTTCATAAGCAGCTGGCCAAGGTCTTCCAAGCAGGGGCAGAGTCCCCTGTAGGTTACCGGCTCCCTTTAGACACCAGCACTACATCCGTTACACACACACACACACACACACACACACACACACACACCACAGTAACACACCAGGGTGCCCCAGAGGAAGACAGCACATACTCTAAATAGGCCACAATCACATCGATTTGGGGTCAACTTGTTACACACTGGGACCAAGGTGAAAGTGAGTATCTCGAACCACAGGCATGAGGAATTAGAGAAAACCTCTTCATGAACCCCACTCCATCAATCACTGCCTCCAGGGTCCTCACCCTTCCCCATGTCTCCACCACCCCACAGAGAAGAGCAGCCACCACCCCCACCCTCATTCTATAGCCTGACTGGTGGGGAAAAGAGAGAGAAGAGGCCAAGACAACAACCAAGACTGTGACAAAATATCCCATGTGGACTTACCCTCCTCCTTCCTGAGAGACATGGTCCGAATCTACAAAGATGCAAACAGAGCAGGTTACAGCCAGCAGGAAACTCTGCTCTGAGCAGTGGGGCTGCCTGGCACCATAAAGAAGGGACACCCACTGTTTCTGTGCCACCCATTGGGAACTAGAAGGAGCTCCGCGTACACTGCCCCAACCCCCCAGCACATCCCCCCACCATCCATACGTGAGAGAGGATGGCACCAAGGCCAAATGGCAGCAAGCAGGATGCCATCAGGCTTCATTTCCCCACAGTGGGGAAGAAAGAATGCCCCCTCTTCAGAAAGGGAGTGTGACTTGAAGGTCAGGAGTCCCATGCAAGCAGAGTGAGACAGGCACATAGCAATACTAACGGTACAACTAGTAGACAACCAGAGTGAGGAGCTCCCTCCCCTGAGGTGGGCATCTGAGCTGAGTGCCCCCTGGGAGGACAGAGGCATGATATGGACAGTCACTAAATTGTCTGCCCAGCCCCCCTTTCCCAGAAGGTGCCTCCTTCCACACAACTGCACACGGGACAGCCACTCATGATATGACCCCATGCCACAGCCACAGCTGACTGTCTAGGTTGGGCCAGAGAACTGAACTGGTAACGTGAAGTCGAGAGCCAGTGGCAGCCAACTGGTTTTGGTTTTCTTTGTTTACATGTTTGCTTTTTTGTTTTGCCACATGGGACAAATATGATGTGAAAGCCGATCTTTAAAATAAAAGAAAAAGTTGAAACAGATCTAGAGAAAAGAACAGAGACACACAGCAAAAGAAAACTTCTGATGACATTCATGTCTCTGGTTCCAGTTAATCCCAGATTCAGCTGCTCTCCTGCTTTGAAATCTCTAAGACACCCTGTCTATCTTTATAACAAACCCCCTCTTCTGCTTAAGCTTGAGTTGTTTTTTTTTATTATCTGCTGATGAATGACACATCCAATGTCGGTTTCCAACTACTTCCTCCTTTGCCTGCCTCTATTCTAGAGACTCTAAACTATTTGCTTTCCAACCTTCCTTGCAGCTATGGTTATCCATGTAATATGGCTTTGACCAATAAAATATAAGCAAAAGTCTTAGGAAGGGGCATTTTCCTCAAATTTTTCTATTGAAATATGGTTGTGATGGTTGGGGCTATGGCAGCCATCTTGCAATTATGAGAGTCAAGCTTAAGAACAGAGTCACGGGATCCCTGGGTGGTGCAGCGGTTTGGCGCCTGCCTTTGGCCCAGGGCGCGATCCTGGAGACCCGGGATCGAATCCCACATCGGGCTCCCAGTGCATGGAGCCTGCTTCTCCCTCTGCCTGTGTCTCTGCCTCTCTCTTTCTCTCTCTCTCTGTGTGACTATCATAAATAAATAAATTTTAAAAAATTAAAAAAAAAAAGAACAGAGTCACCATGCTGAAGATGGTAAAAAGAAAAACTGAGTCTGGATTTCCAATGGCATAATTTTACTGCCAAACCAAGGCTGTCAACTGTCACCTCTTTTGCTGTTACGATAAAAATATACTATTAACCTATTCTAAGTCCATGGTTAACCAATGGGTTCCTTAGTGAAATATTTGCAAACAAGAATCCTGGGTAACAGAAGAAGAAATCTCCAGACTGGACCCGAGGTGGCCAAACCAATGAAGAGCTAAGTGAGGGGACAACAGTAAAAAGAAAAGTAGCAGGGGAGGAGGTTAGATATGTTACCTGGGTGAAGTAAGGCTGAGAGACCAGAAAAGCAAAAAATAGCTGGGATGCAGGATTAAGAAAACTGAACTAGTGACAGCAGGTGCTCTGCTCAGAGAATCTGTGTGAATGGTGGCATCAGAACCATGGCAAGGACCCCAGGCCACAGAGGGGCCCCTCTATGGCAGCTACCCCTCTCTGCTGACCTGCACCTCAGAAAGGGGAGCTGAGCCTGGAGTAGGCAGAGAGGTGGAGAGTCCTAGGGGCCAGTTCTAGGAGAGAGGTGCTTCGTGATAGGTGTCTTATAGATCATATTAGTTTATCCAACAGTCTCATCAGAGGCATTTAATTTAGGGAAAGGGTATTAGTCAGAAAAGTATGCCTGAGAACACAGTGAAAAGGGCACAAGCTTTGCATTCCACTGCCTGGCCAGGGCTGGATCCTCCCTGGCTCTTACAGGGTGTGCTATGTGGACCCAAGGGAGGCACCTGACTTCTCCAGCCTGCTCCATCATCTGTCAGGTGGAGATGGGGGAAAGCCAACATCTGCCTTAAAGGGCAGTCGTGAGGTTTAAATGAGGAAATAAGCAAGTATCAACCAACTGCTGGAACTTACATAGTCTCTGGTGTTAGTGTGAACCTAGTAACACAGCCCTTAAGGACAAGGTGCATCTTCAGCCTCGAAAGAGAGAGGCTGCATCCTCATAATCCTGTATCCCCTGAAGCCTAAGGACCATTCTCTCTCCTTAAAGAGCCTCACTGAGCACCTGGGTGGCTCAACGGTTGAGCATCTACCTTTGGCTCAGGGCATGATTCCAGTGTCCTGGGATCAAGTCCCACATCAGGCTCCCCACAGGGAGCCTGCTTCTCCCTCTCTCTCGGTGTCTCTAATGAATTAATTTAATTTAATTATTTAATTTAATTTAATTTAATTTAATTTAAAAAGCCTCACACTAATGAGACCACTACCAGTGAGTCCTGGAAATTGAGGGAAATCCTCACAGAAACAAGATCTAAGGGCCTGGGGGCCTTGCTGGGAGAAGGGACAGACTTACCATCTGCTTCTGGGAGGCAATGCTACTAGCATATTTCTGAAGCTGGGCCTGGAGAGCACTGATTTGCTGCTGGGACTGGGCAGCTGCTTTCTGCTGATCCTCAAACATGTAGGCCTGGAGCTTTTCCTTCTGCTCCTGCAGCTGGGGGGCACAGGACACTCAGTCATTATCGCAGGGATCCCTGAGAGCCCAGTATCTGCAGACCTGCATCTTTAGGCAAATGCTGGCTGCGGTTTCACCTGAAGCAGGGGTAGAGGGTCTCCAGACCTGGGCAGGTGACTTTCTAACAAGACAGACTACTTTCCAGGTTGGGAACATTTCTCAAGCTATGCTCGAGGGTTAGCAAGAATTGGATACAAGCCTCTAAGATCAAGGCAGAAAGGCTCTCTGTCCAGTGTGGCAACCCACAGAAGGACAGTCCAATAACTTGAGGCCATTCAGAAGTCATCAAATGATGTTTTTAGGTAAAAAGAAAAGGTGAAGAAAATATGGTCACATGCTGTTGCACGAGGAGAGAGAAAATGCGAACTGTTTCTAATTGCAAAAAGAAACTCTAGAAAAATAACACAAGAGAGCAGTGAAAGTGATCAGCTGTGGGGTGGGTGCTGGGCAGGTATGGATGATGGAGATGGGCTGGAAATGAACCTTAATATATTTCAGTGCATTGTACTGAGTGTATCTTAATATATTTCTTCCACTTTGGGAATAAATTGAAATGTATTTCCCATTTTAAGACGTTTCAAATAAAATCAAACCATCAGATGGGAATTACTGGAAACGGAGGTGTCTATCACGCTCTAGCCTCTGATCTGAGCACTTGTCATCTTCTGAGCTTCCCGCAGGCAGCTCCTGGGGCTCTGGTTAATCGGCTTCCTCCTCAACTTGCTTTCTCCTTGGGGGCATTTTCATAGAAGCTGTTTTCTCATCCTGAGGCCTGCTGCTCTCTGATCCCTGGGCTCCGTATCTGAGCCCTTCCATTTGACTCCCCCTGAATATAGCTGAAGTCCACAGCCACCCGGTTCTCTCCTGGTGGTGTCAAAGGGCCCAAACATGAAATGACCAGGCAATTCTTCTGAAGTCTCCAGGACAGCTCTCCTTGGAGGGCCTGAAGGGGTCCTTGCATAGGGGACCACAGAGAAGAGCAGATTTGGGGTTCAGAAGAGAAGCCTCGGCAGCCCCAATTCCTGGTCCGGTAGGCTGCTGTCCAGGCAGCTGACTCCTTCCGAATATTGACAGGGGCCAGCTGCCAGGAAAGCTATCAGCAACAAAATACCAACCAAC
Organism: Nyctereutes procyonoides; assembly: GCF_905146905.1. Classification (NCBI taxonomy): domain Eukaryota; kingdom Metazoa; phylum Chordata; class Mammalia; order Carnivora; family Canidae; genus Nyctereutes; species Nyctereutes procyonoides. The sequence continues at coordinate 34,767,172 of NW_026575042.1, forward strand.
CAGTTCGAGGAGGGTAGTGCTGGAGAATGGGGGTGCCATAGGATGAGACAAGGTCTCGGGAAACCAAGCTCCCCCCAGACCACCCAAGCCAAGCTACCTCTCGCTTCTGAGCTGCATGCTCTTTCTGCAGTTCCTTCATTTTTCTCTTCCATTCTGTTTTCTGAAAAAGATAACTGTTTGACAACTGGGCCTCTAGATATTAAAATATACTCTAAAGCTAAGGAATGAAAAAGTATTGGCTCGTGATTCAGCAGAGCAGTGAAAAGAATAGAAAGCCCAAAGATAGGGGGGGTGGCGGGAATGAAATCTTAGTCTGAAGGAAGATAGATTATTGACAAATGGAGTTCAAACAGGTGATTAACTGCCTGGGGGAAAAATATACGATCTTGAATCTTATTTCGTATCTTAAGCCAAATAAGTTGTAGGGGCGTCAAAGATTTAAACTTAAAAAACCAAAGTGACATCAGCAAGGTGGGGCAATGGAAGGTTCCAGCTCTCAAACCGCCCACAGGTGAGGATTCCTTTATGGGAGCCCTGGAATCCAGCAGAGAGTTTCTAGCACCTCAATGGAGCAAAAATAACCTGAGAATAGATTCATTCCAGAGAAGTTTCACTGGCTTACATCTGCTCTGCTCTCCCCAAGGTGGCACAGCTCAGTGCCAAGAGAGACTCTCTCAGCCCGCAATTTTCCCCACAGGGGAAAGTGAGAGTGAGGGAGCACCACTGCCCCAGCCTCCCAGGATGCTGCCCAGGAGGCCCAATTCTGTCCCTCTCAGAACTGAGGGAAAGGGCAGAGCTGAATCAGCCTGTGGTGCTGGCATAGCAGATCCAACTGGCTTGCCTGTGGACACGGGGAAGTGTAAGATGAGAAGTTCTTATATGCAACTGATATTAAGTTGTTATCAGCTTAAAATAGACCACTGTACTAGAAGATATTTTATGTAAGCCTCATACTAATCACAAAAAAACCTATAGCAGATATGCAGAAGATAAAGGAATCAAAGCATACCACTCTAAAATAAAATCATCCAATCAAAAAGGAAGGCAGCAAGAGAGGAGGAAAGGACAAAGCAACCACAAAACAATCTGAGAACAATTAACAAAATGGCAATAGGAAGTCCTTACCTACCAATAATTACTTTAAATTTAAATGGATTAAGTTCCCTAAGCCAAAGACAGAGTGAGTGAATGAATTAAAAAACAAACAAACAAACAAACAAACAAGATCTGGCTATGTGCTGCCTGTTAAGAGACTCACTTTAAGAACACGCATAGTCTGAAACCAAAGGGATGGAAAAAGATATTTCATGCAAACGGTAACCAAGAGAACAGGGGTAGCTATACTTCCATTAGGTGACACATGCTTTAAGTAAAAAACTGTTACAAGAGACAGAGAAGGTCACTATATAATGATAAAGGGGTCAATTCATCAACGGAATACAATTATTAATACATATGCATCCAACATCAGAGCACCTATATACATAAAGCAAATATTAATACAACTAAAGGGAGAAGTTGCAATACAGTAAGCGCATGGGGCTTCCATGGCCCCCTTTCAACAATAGATAGATCATCCAGACAGAAAACCAATAAGGGAACACTAGACTTGAATAGCACTATAGACCAAATGGACCAGACAGACATATATAGAACACTCTATCCAAAAGGAAAACCATCTATGGAATGGAGAAAATATTCTGCAAACCACATATCTGACAGGGGTTCATATGCAAAATATAAGGAACTTATACAACTCCGTTAGAAAAAAAAATTAAGGACCCAAATAGGCATTTCCCCTAAGTTGGCCTACAACATCATTAATCAGCACAGAAATATAAATCAAACCACAATGAGATATCATCTCACACCTGTCAAGATGGCTATTATTTTTTTTAAAAACAAAATATAACAAGTGTTGGTCAGGATGTGAAGAAAAGGGAACCTTCATACCATGTTAGTGGCAATGTAAATTGGTATAGTTATTATAGAAAATAGCTATAGAGTGGAAGTGCCTCAAAAAATTCAGAACCAACTTACTCATTTTCCCCAAGTATCTCCCACATATAAATGAGTTATACTTGTTAATAAACCTGTTTACCTGCTGTTTAAAAAAATTAAGGGGTACCTGGGTGGCTCAGTCGGTTAAGCTTGATTTTGGCTCAGCTCACGATCTTGGAGTCATAGGATTAGCCCCATATTGGGCTCCATGCTCAGCAGGAAGCCTGCTTTTCCCTCTCCCTCTGCTCCAACCCCTGCTCATATACTCTCTCTCTCTCTCTCTCTCTCTCTGTCTATCTCAAATAAATAAGATCTGGGATCCCTGGGTGGCGCAGCGGTTTGGCGCCTGCCTTTGGCCCAGGGCACGATCCTGGAGACCCGGGATCGAATCCCACGTCGGGCTCCCGGTGCATGGAGCCTGCTTCTCCCTCTGCCTGTGTCTCTGCCTCTCTCTCTCTCTCTGTGACTATCATAAATAAATAAAAGTCAAATAAATAAGATCTTTTAAAAGAATTTAAAATAAAACTACCATAAACTTTGACAATCCCACTTCTTAATATTGATCCAAAAAACTGAAATCAGGATCTCAAAGCATACTCACCCCCCCCATGTTCCCTGCAGCATTATTCACAATAGCCAAAATATGGAAACCTAATAATCCATTGACAGATGAATGGATAAAGCAAACATGGCACATACATACACTGGAATGCTATCCAGCCTTAAAAAAGAAGGAAATCCTACATCAACATGAATGAACCACAAGGACATTACACTAAGTGAAATAAGTCAGACAAGAAAAACACTGTATGATCTCACTTATGTGTGGAATCTAAAATAATCAAACTCATAGAAACAGAGAATGGTGGTTGCCAGGGGTTAAGACGGGGAGAAAATGAAGAGGTTAGGGTCAAAGGGAACAAGGTCTGTTATGCCAGATATATTGCATACTTAAAACTTGCTAAGAAGATAGATCTTATGTTGTGTTATTACCACATACACAATGAAAATAATAATAATAATAATAATGATAATAATAGTAATGATGGGAGGAAACTTTAGGAGGTGATGGCTATATATGACTGTGATCTGATGGTGGTGATGGTTTCAAGGGTAAATACTTACCTCAAACTCAGAGTTGTGTAAATCAAGTATGTACAACTTTTTACATGCCAATCATAGCTCAGTAAAGAGGTATATATGAATGAAGGAATAAATAAGTAAATAAATAAATAAGGCCATAAAGGCAGTAAAAGAAAACACAAAAACATTTTCTTCTTAAACCTCAGGGTGTCCATAAACAAAAGATTGATTATTTGATCATTTGGACCACACAAACATGATTAATTTCATATGGCCTAACCACCATAAACAAAATTAAAGGAACAATGTGGGGAAATAACCCCAAGAATGAGAAAGGGTTGGGTTTAAGTTCCATATATTATACAAACTCTCTAATTGGTAAGGAAATCAATAGAAAATGAGGCAAAGGATGTAAACAGAGATCACAGGGGGAAAAAAATTAGCTTTTCTTACTGGGAAACTTGTAAAGTAGTTAGACCTTAAGCTCTTTCTTAGCAAATCTTAGCAGAAACAGAAGCACCGATGTAGTGACGGTGCCCATGGCCAGCCCTTCCTTGCCATGGAGTGATCAGCGGTGCAGACCATGTCTAGCTGGACTGTTGTAAGATTCATCCAGCAGTGACCAGAGCAGAAGAGCAGACTGTGCACAGCCTCTCCAACTCCATATCCAGACTCAGAATGGGGCAGCATGAAATCGGCCAGGAGAAAAGTTACACCATGGAAAATGGCAATGGCTACAAATTAAATCTTTTTAGGTCCCAAGAGTGGTTTTTAAATATTTACCATCACCCACTTAGACCCACCGCAAACTCCTTCAAACCCAGGAGACTGTCACACTTCCTAACAGTTGTTTTCAACTGGGTTGGACTCAAAATGAGGGTAAAGGTACCCAATAAGGGGCATAACCGTATGTATTTTGAGAAGATCCCGGGTAAACCTGCTATTGCACCCCTGTATATCACCAGCCTCACCTGAGAACCCTAGGAATCCTACCCAGTGCTTTCACGTACTGGCAGAGGTCTGTAAATACAAAACCTGATACCTTTCAACTTCTGTAAAACCACAGAGCAAAACCGAGAAACTTTGTTAAGAACAACATGATTCAGATCCCTGGGTGGCTCAGCGGTTTAGCGCCTGCCTTTGGCCCAGGGCGTGATCCTGGAGTCCCAGGATCAAGTCCCTCATCAGGCTTCCAGCACAGAGCCTGCTTCTCCCTCCTCCTGTGTCTCTGCCTCTCCCTCTCTCTCTCTATGCCTATCATAAATAAACAAACAAACAAATAAATAAATAAATAATAAAATGAATGAATGAATGAATGAATGAATCTTTTAAAAAAAAGAGAACAACATGATTGGCTGTGAGAGAAAAGGCAAGAGTTACCAGCTCACCTGAATGTCCATCTTCTCCTTCAGGGCCTGGAGCTCCTGACTCTGCTTGACTTGCAACTGAGACTTATCCAGAAGCAACCTGAGATTAGACTCCATCATACTGTGGGACTGGGACTGCAGCATCTTCAGTTTCTGAAAAGCCAGGACACAGTTTTATTTAGATGAAGATCTAATCCTGATGTTGCCTTTTATACCTTGAGCAACATCAGAAGGGCACACCTTAACCGACCACAAACTCCAGCTTGTCCTCACTAGACATCTACGTGGCTGCGCATACCCACACAAGTCTGCATTCTCCCCCACGAGGCTTCCCCTGAGAGCTCATGCTTACACAGGAGAAGCAGGTTCCCGTGGACCAACAGAATTCAAGAGCAGAATTTCAACTATACTGAAATTCAGCTGTACCTGAAACCCAGAACTCACCAGACAGCTGCCCCATTTCCTCTTCAGTCTCAAATAGGCTGAAGAGAATCAGACTCTTAGAGCCTTTGGGAGGGTCTCAGGCACTCTGGACCATTCCCTGAGGACTCCTGTCCGTCCTCCCACCAGAAAATGCTGCCTGTCACCAAGAAGGCCTGGCTCTGCATGGCTTGGAGTGGTGTCACCAATACCTAATGATTCCCAAACTACTAGTATATAATCTGAAAGAAAAGGCACAGAAAAGTGGATCCAAGAGAAGAGGCCTTTCCACCTATGGTTATTATTTTTTTAATTTTTATTTATTTATGATAGTCACACACACAGAGAGAGAGAGAGAGGCAGAGACATAGGCAGAGGGAGAAACAGGCTCCATGCACGGGGAGCCCGACGTGGGATTCGATCCCAGGTCTCCAGGATTGCACCCTGGGCCAAAGGCAGGCGCCAAACCGCTGCACCACCCAGGGATCCCACCTATGGTTATTTTTTTAAACATACCACTGCTGTAGTCACAAAAGGAAATTAGTTCCATCTCTATCATCAAACAAAACTCATAAGCCCTGTTAAAGCTTTAAAGAACTGCAAGTCCCTGAGTTTAACTTGTTCTCATTCTGGCTAATCTTTAACTCCTCTCTACTGCTAGAGCAATATCAGGTACAAATGTTAACCATTTCTAATGGAGTGTTTTCGTAGCGTCAAATGCTTTATCAAGTGTATGCACAACCCTCAGCTTCTGATGTGCCATTTCTGTCTTCACACTGATGCTCACAACAACCAGAGAGCTGGCTCTCTCGGCATAACAAACCTTCATGGCAATTTCCACTCAGCTAGGGACTCCTTTGGCAGCTGGATTTAGTGTACGTCTTATCTAAAGTTCTCTCTGGCTTTTTCGCAACGGGTTTGCCACCAGAACACAGGTGTCGTAAAAACCACCGCTAAACCTAAACCAAAATGGGAAAGGAGAAGACTCACATCAACATCGTCGTCATTGGACACGTAGATTCGGGCAAGTCTACCACTACTGGCCATCTGATCTACAAATGTGGTGGGATCGACAAAAGAACTATCGAAAAATTTGAGAAGGAGGCTGCTGAGATGGGAAAAGGCTCCTTCAAGTATGCCTGGGTCTTGGATAAACTGAAAGCTGAACGTGAACATGGTATCACCATTGATATCTCCCTGTGGAAATTCGAGACCAGCAAGTATTATGTGACCATCATTGATGCCCCAGGACACAGAGACTTTATCAAAAACATGATTACAGGCACATCTCAGGCTGACTGTGCTGTCCTGATTGTTGCTGTTGCTGTGTGTTGGTGAATCTGAAGCAGGTATCTCCAAGAATGGGCAGACCCGTGAGCATGCCCTTCTGGCTTACACACTGGGTGTAAAACAACTAATTGTTGGTGTTAACAAAATGGATTCCACTGAACCACCCTACAGCCAGAAGAGATACGAGGAAATCGTTAAGGAAGTCAGCACCTACATTAAGAAAATTGGCTACAACCCCGACACAGTAGCATTTGTGCCAATTTCTGGTTGGAATGGTGACAACATGCTGGAGCCAAGTGCTAACATGCCTTGGTTCAAGGGATGGAAAGTCACCAGTAAAGATGGGAATGCCAGCGGAACCACACTGCTTGAAGCCCTGGATTGCATTCTGCCACCAACTCGTCCAACTGATAAGCCCTTGCGTCTGCCTCTCCAAGACGTCTACAAAATTGGTGGTATTGGTACTGTCCCAGTGGGTCGAGTGGAGACTGGTGTTCTTAAGCCTGGTATGGTGGTCACCTTTGCTCCAGTCAATGTTACAACTGAAGTAAAGTCTGTTGAAATGCACCATGAAGCTTTGAGTGAGGCTCTTCCTGGGGACAATGTGGGCTTCAATGTCAAGAACGTATCTGTCAAAGATGTTCGTCGTGGCAACGTGGCTGGTGACAGCAAAAATGACCCACCAATGGAAGCAGCTGGCTTCACAGCTCAGGTGATTATCCTGAACCATCCAGGCCAAATCAGTGCTGGATATGCACCTGTGCTGGATTGTCACACAGCTCACATTGCTTGCAAGTTTGCTGAGCTGAAGGAAAAGATAGATCGTCGTTCTGGAAAGAAGCTGGAAGATGGTCCCAAGTTCTTGAAATCTGGGGATGCAGCCATTGTTGATATGGTTCCTGGCAAACCTATGTGTGTTGAGAGCTTCTCTGACTATCCTCCTCTGGGCCGTTTTGCTGTTCGTGACATGAGACAGACGGTTGCTGTGGGTGTCATCAAAGCAGTGGACAAGAAGGCAGCTGGAGCTGGCAAAGTCACCAAGTCTGCCCAGAAAGCTCAGAAGGCTAAATGAATATTATCCCCAATACCTGCCACCCCAGTCTTAATCAGTGGTGGAAGAACGGTCTCAGAACTGTTTGTGTCAATTGGCCATTTAAGTTTAATAGTAAAAGACTGGTTAATGATAACAATGCATCGTAAAACCTTCAGAAGGAAAGGAGAATGTTTTGTGGACCATTTTGTTGTTTTTTTTTTTTTTTGTGCGTGTGTGGCAGTTTTAAGTTATTAGTTTTTAAAATCAGTACTTTTTAATGGAAACAACTTGACCAAAAATCTATCACAGAATTTTGAGACCATTAAAACAAAAGTTTAATGAGAAACCTGTCTTGTTTTGGTCAACACTGTAGCCTTGTTATAGTATTCAGGTAAAAGATTTGGAGTTGCACAGAACCTTATTTCTAGTGTTTAAACTGAAATTTGGGTTGGCTTTTCCTGGATAGGAACTTGGAAGTTTTTTCATCTTAAGGGCAAGAAAGTTAAAATACATAGTAAAAACAAAGTAAAAACAATGCTATAGGAAAAAGGGGTCTGTTGGTGCAACACACTTTCTCTTAGATAAGCAGAGTAACACCGTATGATAGTTTATAGAAACAGGTTAAATTCTGTAATACCAAAGTCTGTGTGTTGCATAAAAAATTTGTATTCTGTCACTATGAAGTAAACTTGTTAATGGCATGTTTTTTTTTTTAATGGCATGTTTTTGTTTTCTCAGTTACTGGAATGCATTGTCACATAAATGTTGAAGTACCCTAAAATGTGAAGCATTTGATAGCATTTTACTTCATAGAAAGGTTAATTGTATCTAGATAGTAGAAAAACAGCTACTGGAGTTCAGTCACTTAACTTAGAAATTCAGCAAGGTTGGGTGAAGAGGGAACAATAACAGCACTTGGAGTAAACCCAGTTTGAAGAGGTGCAATGGGAAATGTAATGAGAGGAAGGACTCCTTTGGACTGGAGTGTAGGGTAAACTTTATAACCTGAAAATGTCTTGGTTTGCTGTCATTCCAGTAACATCCCCTAATGAAGGGAATACTGAAAGATGACAGTTTGAAATCTATGATAAACAGGATGAAAAGCAAACAGCTCTTGAGAAATGAGTGGTAACCTACAACAAATTGTGAATTTTAACAGTATTTGGGTGACAATTACCAAATTCCTGGCTTTGGAAAGCTGGCAAACGCTTATTAATACTGGTATATTTGAGATACTGCTATGTGGATTTTGAGCATTTAAAGACCCTATTTGATCCTAAAACTTCTGCTATGAAAGGGAAGTCATTTCTCTAAGCTGCTTTGAAGTGTGGCAGAAAGCATACAGGACACTTTGTAATTTATGACCATGCTAAGTGAAATGTCTTACCAACTTCCGTAGAAAGTGACTGCAATGGAAAAATCTCCATTTAGTTCTAAACTAGGTAAAATGGTCTCAACAGTACCACCAGGGGCACTGATGAGGCCTATAAATTAGAAACTAATAAAAGAATTTCACAACTTAAAAAAAATAAAATAAAAAATAAAGTTCTCTCTGCAGTCAGGTAAAGTAGCAAAAGTAAGCTCACGGGCTTTTGCATCAAGAGGAAATTTTTGAGGAGAAACATCTTTGAAAAGTATTTCCCTCTCCTTGGCCCTCCTGACAGCAAGGGGAATCTTTTTTGTGTAATGAGATGGATGGTCTTACAGTGTTATTCACACTCATTGTCAATGAAATCTTATCTTTTTCTCCCCCAAATTAGGGGGAAAATAACAAAATAATTATCCAAGTACTGAGAATTCTGTATCCAGTTTGGTTCCTATAATAAAAGTAAAATAATAAAATGTCACATGAGAGGAGATGGGGGAGACATACAAACACAAAAACAATATAAGCAATCCTATAGAGGAAAGACCAAAAAAAAAAAATTGATGTTCTAATTGAGGAAAATGGGATCTAAGTTAAAAAGAAACCATGGATGGTAAGAATTAGGTCCTCATTCATCAAAAGTTAGAATTTCTGACCAAAGTAACCTTCTGACCTTTGATGAGGTAGTTTCCCAACAACAACTCCAAATGCACATCAAAACCTACCTCTCAAATGTCTAGTCAGCTACCACCACGTCAGGAGAGGAGTGGGAGTTGGCAGGGGTGTAGGCAAGCTCAAGAATGATGAGCATAGAGCTGGGGCAGTAGGGGCATGAGCTCCACATGGTGGAGCAGCATCTTGTCTCCACCATATCATCCCTGACCACACTGCAGGAACATTTAGCCCCCACAGATAGGAGGGCTTGGGTCACTATAGATACATAAACACACACACACACACACACACACACACACACTCACACTCCTCATCTCAACTCCACAGCCTTCCCCGTCCTTGGCTTCCCATCTCAGATTGAGACGTCAGGTCACCCAAGATTCCAAGCATATCCTATGATGACCTCCTCCTGGCAAAGTAGTCCAAGTATTTCTTTAACAAAATGCAGAATGATTGTGAGAAATGCTATTAGATGGCTCATTTTAAAAAACAAGAAAAGATTGTCTTTGATGTTAGAAGGACCAATAAGAGCAACAGACCTGCATCCTGGCAAAGTAGTCCAAGTATTTCTTTAACAAAATGCAGAATGATTGTGAGAAATGCTATTAGATGGCTCATTTTAAAAAACAAGAAAAGATTGTCTTTGATGTTAGAAGGACCAATAAGAGCAACAGACCTGCATCTTTAGGCAAATGCTGGCTGCGGTTTCACCTGAAGCAGGGGTAGAGGGTCTCCAGACCTGGGCAGGTGACTTTCTAACAAGACAGACTACTTTCCAGGTTGGGAACATTTCTCAAGCTATGCTCGAGGGTTAGCAAGAATTGGATACAAGCCTCTAAGATCAAGGCAGAAAGGCTCTCTGTCCAGTGTGGCAACCCACAGAAGGACAGTCCAATAACTTGAGGCCATTCAGAAGTCATCAAATGATGTTTTTAGGTAAAAAGAAAAGGTGAAGAAAATATGGTCACATGCTGTTGCACGAGGAGAGAGAAAATGCGAACTGTTTCTAATTGCAAAAAGAAACTCTAGAAAAATAACACAAGAGAGCAGTGAAAGTGATCAGCTGTGGGGTGGGTGCTGGGCAGGTATGGATGATGGAGATGGGCTGGAAATGAACCTTAATATATTTCAGTGCATTGTACTGAGTGTATCTTAATATATTTCTTCCACTTTGGGAATAAATTGAAATGTATTTCCCATTTTAAGACGTTTCAAATAAAATCAAACCATCAGATGGGAATTACTGGAAACGGAGGTGTCTATCACGCTCTAGCCTCTGATCTGAGCACTTGTCATCTTCTGAGCTTCCCGCAGGCAGCTCCTGGGGCTCTGGTTAATCGGCTTCCTCCTCAACTTGCTTTCTCCTTGGGGGCATTTTCATAGAAGCTGTTTTCTCATCCTGAGGCCTGCTGCTCTCTGATCCCTGGGCTCCGTATCTGAGCCCTTCCATTTGACTCCCCCTGAATATAGCTGAAGTCCACAGCCACCCGGTTCTCTCCTGGTGGTGTCAAAGGGCCCAAACATGAAATGACCAGGCAATTCTTCTGAAGTCTCCAGGACAGCTCTCCTTGGAGGGCCTGAAGGGGTCCTTGCATAGGGGACCACAGAGAAGAGCAGATTTGGGGTTCAGAAGAGAAGCCTCGGCAGCCCCAATTCCTGGTCCGGTAGGCTGCTGTCCAGGCAGCTGACTCCTTCCGAATATTGACAGGGGCCAGCTGCCAGGAAAGCTATCAGCAACAAAATACCAACCAACCAGTTCGAGGAGGGTAGTGCTGGAGAATGGGGGTGCCATAGGATGAGACAAGGTCTCGGGAAACCAAGCTCCCCCCAGACCACCCAAGCCAAGCTACCTCTCGCTTCTGAGCTGCATGCTCTTTCTGCAGTTCCTTCATTTTTCTCTTCCATTCTGTTTTCTGAAAAAGATAACTGTTTGACAACTGGGCCTCTAGATATTAAAATATACTCTAAAGCTAAGGAATGAAAAAGTATTGGCTCGTGATTCAGCAGAGCAGTGAAAAGAATAGAAAGCCCAAAGATAGGGGGGGTGGCGGGAATGAAATCTTAGTCTGAAGGAAGATAGATTATTGACAAATGGAGTTCAAACAGGTGATTAACTGCCTGGGGGAAAAATATACGATCTTGAATCTTATTTCGTATCTTAAGCCAAATAAGTTGTAGGGGCGTCAAAGATTTAAACTTAAAAAACCAAAGTGACATCAGCAAGGTGGGGCAATGGAAGGTTCCAGCTCTCAAACCGCCCACAGGTGAGGATTCCTTTATGGGAGCCCTGGAATCCAGCAGAGAGTTTCTAGCACCTCAATGGAGCAAAAATAACCTGAGAATAGATTCATTCCAGAGAAGTTTCACTGGCTTACATCTGCTCTGCTCTCCCCAAGGTGGCACAGCTCAGTGCCAAGAGAGACTCTCTCAGCCCGCAATTTTCCCCACAGGGGAAAGTGAGAGAGTGAGGGAGCACCACTGCCCCAGCCTCCCAGGATGCTGCCCAGGAGGCCCAATTCTGTCCCTCTCAGAACTGAGGGAAAGGGCAGAGCTGAATCAGCCTGTGGTGCTGGCATAGCAGATCCAACTGGCTTGCCTGTGGACACGGGGAAGTGTAAGATGAGAAGTTCTTATATGCAACTGATATTAAGTTGTTATCAGCTTAAAATAGACCACTGTACTAGAAGATATTTTATGTAAGCCTCATACTAATCACAAAAAAACCTATAGCAGATATGCAGAAGATAAAGGAATCAAAGCATACCACTCTAAAATAAAATCATCCAATCAAAAAGGAAGGCAGCAAGAGAGGAGGAAAGGACAAAGCAACCACAAAACAATCTGAGAACAATTAACAAAATGGCAATAGGAAGTCCTTACCTACCAATAATTACTTTAAATTTAAATGGATTAAGTTCCCTAAGCCAAAGACAGAGTGAGTGAATGAATTAAAAAACAAACAAACAAACAAACAAACAAACAAGATCTGGCTATGTGCTGCCTGTTAAGAGACTCACTTTAAGAACACGCATAGTCTGAAACCAAAGGGATGGAAAAAGATATTTCATGCAAACGGTAACCAAGAGAACAGGGGTAGCTATACTTCCATTAGGTGACACATGCTTTAAGTAAAAAACTGTTACAAGAGACAGAGAAGGTCACTATATAATGATAAAGGGGTCAATTCATCAACGGAATACAATTATTAATACATATGCATCCAACATCAGAGCACCTATATACATAAAGCAAATATTAATACAACTAAAGGGAGAAGTTGCAATACAGTAAGCGCATGGGGCTTCCATGGCCCCCTTTCAACAATAGATAGATCATCCAGACAGAAAACCAATAAGGGAACACTAGACTTGAATAGCACTATAGACCAAATGGACCAGACAGACATATATAGAACACTCTATCCAAAAGGAAAACCATCTATGGAATGGAGAAAATATTCTGCAAACCACATATCTGACAGGGGTTCATATGCAAAATATAAGGAACTTATACAACTCCGTTAGAAAAAAAAATTAAGGACCCAAATAGGCATTTCCCCTAAGTTGGCCTACAACATCATTAATCAGCACAGAAATATAAATCAAACCACAATGAGATATCATCTCACACCTGTCAAAATGGCTATTATTTTTTTTAAAAACAAAATATAACAAGTGTTGGTCAGGATGTGAAGAAAAGGGAACCTTCATACCATGTTAGTGGCAATGTAAATTGGTATAGTTATTATAGAAAATAGCTATAGAGTGGAAGTGCCTCAAAAAATTCAGAACCAACTTACTCATTTTCCCCAAGTATCTCCCACATATAAATGAGTTATACTTGTTAATAAACCTGTTTACCTGCTGTTTAAAAAAATTAAGGGGTACCTGGGTGGCTCAGTCGGTTAAGCTTGATTTTGGCTCAGCTCACGATCTTGGAGTCATAGGATTAGCCCCATATTGGGCTCCATGCTCAGCAGGAAGCCTGCTTTTCCCTCTCCCTCTGCTCCAACCCCTGCTCATATACTCTCTCTCTCTCTCTCTCTCTGTCTATCTCAAATAAATAAGATCTGGGATCCCTGGGTGGCGCAGCGGTTTGGCGCCTGCCTTTGGCCCAGGGCACGATCCTGGAGACCCGGGATCGAATCCCACGTCGGGCTCCCGGTGCATGGAGCCTGCTTCTCCCTCTGCCTGTGTCTCTGCCTCTCTCTCTCTCTCTGTGACTATCATAAATAAATAAAAGTCAAATAAATAAGATCTTTTAAAAGAATTTAAAATAAAACTACCATAAACTTTGACAATCCCACTTCTTAATATTGATCCAAAAAACTGAAATCAGGATCTCAAAGCATACTCACCCCCCCCATGTTCCCTGCAGCATTATTCACAATAGCCAAAATATGGAAACCTAATAATCCATTGACAGATGAATGGATAAAGCAAACATGGCACATACATACACTGGAATGCTATCCAGCCTTAAAAAAGAAGGAAATCCTACATCAACATGAATGAACCACAAGGACATTACACTAAGTGAAATAAGTCAGACAAGAAAAACACTGTATGATCTCACTTATGTGTGGAATCTAAAATAATCAAACTCATAGAAACAGAGAATGGTGGTTGCCAGGGGTTAAGACGGGGAGAAAATGAAGAGGTTAGGGTCAAAGGGAACAAGGTCTGTTATGCCAGATATATTGCATACTTAAAACTTGCTAAGAAGATAGATCTTATGTTGTGTTATTACCACATACACAATGAAAATAATAATAATAATAATAATGATAATAATAGTAATGATGGGAGGAAACTTTAGGAGGTGATGGCTATATATGACTGTGATCTGATGGTGGTGATGGTTTCAAGGGTAAATACTTACCTCAAACTCAGAGTTGTGTAAATCAAGTATGTACAACTTTTTACATGCCAATCATAGCTCAGTAAAGAGGTATATATGAATGAAGGAATAAATAAGTAAATAAATAAATAAGGCCATAAAGGCAGTAAAAGAAAACACAAAAACATTTTCTTCTTAAACCTCAGGGTGTCCATAAACAAAAGATTGATTATTTGATCATTTGGACCACACAAACATGATTAATTTCATATGGCCTAACCACCATAAACAAAATTAAAGGAACAATGTGGGGAAATAACCCCAAGAATGAGAAAGGGTTGGGTTTAAGTTCCATATATTATACAAACTCTCTAATTGGTAAGGAAATCAATAGAAAATGAGGCAAAGGATGTAAACAGAGATCACAGGGGGAAAAAAATTAGCTTTTCTTACTGGGAAACTTGTAAAGTAGTTAGACCTTAAGCTCTTTCTTAGCAAATCTTAGCAGAAACAGAAGCACCGATGTAGTGACGGTGCCCATGGCCAGCCCTTCCTTGCCATGGAGTGATCAGCGGTGCAGACCATGTCTAGCTGGACTGTTGTAAGATTCATCCAGCAGTGACCAGAGCAGAAGAGCAGACTGTGCACAGCCTCTCCAACTCCATATCCAGACTCAGAATGGGGCAGCATGAAATCGGCCAGGAGAAAAGTTACACCATGGAAAATGGCAATGGCTACAAATTAAATCTTTTTAGGTCCCAAGAGTGGTTTTTAAATATTTACCATCACCCACTTAGACCCACCGCAAACTCCTTCAAACCCAGGAGACTGTCACACTTCCTAACAGTTGTTTTCAACTGGGTTGGACTCAAAATGAGGGTAAAGGTACCCAATAAGGGGCATAACCGTATGTATTTTGAGAAGATCCCGGGTAAACCTGCTATTGCACCCCTGTATATCACCAGCCTCACCTGAGAACCCTAGGAATCCTACCCAGTGCTTTCACGTACTGGCAGAGGTCTGTAAATACAAAACCTGATACCTTTCAACTTCTGTAAAACCATAGAGCAAAACCGAGAAACTTTGTTAAGAACAACATGATTCAGATCCCTGGGTGGCTCAGCGGTTTAGCGCCTGCCTTTGGCCCAGGGCGTGATCCTGGAGTCCCAGGATCAAGTCCCTCATCAGGCTTCCAGCACAGAGCCTGCTTCTCCCTCCTCCTGTGTCTCTGCCTCTCCCTCTCTCTCTCTATGTCTATCATAAATAAACAAGCAAACAAATAAATAAATAATAAAATGAATGAATGAATGAATGAATGAATGAATCCTTTAAAAAAAAAGAACAACATGATTGGCTGTGAGAGAAAAGGCAAGAGTTACCAGCTCACCTGAATGTCTGTCTTCTCCTTCAGTACCTCGAACTCCTGAGTCTGCCTGAGTTTCTCCTCAATGTCCATTTTTTCCTTTAGGGCCCGAATCTCCTGATTCTGCTTGAAATGCTCCCCAGATTCATCCAGCCGAAAAATGATACTAGACTCCATCATACTGTGGGACTGGGACTGCAGCATCTTCAGTTTCTGAAAAGCCAGGACACAGTTTTATTTAGTTGAAGATCTAATCCTGATGTTGCCTTTTATACCTTGAGCAACATCAGAAGGGCACACCTTAGCCCACCACAAACTCCAGCTTGTCCTCACTAGACATCTACGTGGCTGCGCATACCCACACAAGTCTGCATTCTCCCCCACGAGGCTTCCCCTGAGAGCTCATGCTTACACAGGAGAAGCAGGTTCCCGTGGACCAACAGAATTCAAGAGCAGAATTTCAACTATACTGAAATTCAGCTGTACCTGAAACCCAGAACTCACCAGACAGCTGCCCCATTTCCTCTTCAGTCTCAAATAGGCTGAAGAGAATCAGACTCTTAGAGCCTTTGGGAGGGTCTCAGGCACTCTGGACCATTCCCTGAGGACTCCTGTCCGTCCTCCCACCAGAAAATGCTGCCTGTCACCAAGAAGGCCTGGCTCTGCATGGCTTGGAGTGGTGTCACCAATACCTAATGATTCCCAAGCTACTAGTATGTAATCTGAAAGAAAAGGCACAGAAAAGTGGATCCAAGAGAAGAGGCCTTTCCACCTATGGTTATTATTTTTTTAATTTTTATTTATTTATGATAGTCACACACACAGAGAGAGAGAGAGAGGCAGAGACATAGGCAGAGGGAGAAACAGGCTCCATGCACGGGGAGCCCGACGTGGGATTCGATCCCAGGTCTCCAGGATTGCACCCTGGGCCAAAGGCAGGCGCCAAACCGCTGCACCACCCAGGGATCCCACCTATGGTTATTTTTTTAAACATATCACTGCTGTAGTCACAAAAGGAAATTAGTTCCATCTCTATCATCAAACAAAACTCATAAGCCCTGTTAAAGCTTTAAAGAACTGCAAGTCCCTGAGTTTAACTTGTTCTCATTCTGGCTAATCTTTAACTCCTCTCTACTGCTAGAGCAATATCAGGTACAAATGTTAACCATTTCTAATGGAGTGTTTTCGTAGCGTCAAATGCTTTATCAAGTGTATGCACAACCCTCAGCTTCTGATGTGCCATTTCTGTCTTCACACCGATGCTCACAACAACCAGAGAGCTGGCTCTCTCGGCATAACAAACCTTCATGGCAATTTCCACTCAGCTAGGGACTCCTTTGGCAGCTGGATTTAGTGTACGTCTTATCTAAAGTTCTCTCTACAGTCAGGTAATTTAGCGAAAGTAAGCTCACGGGCTTTTGCATCAAGAGGAAATTTTTGAGGAGAAACATCTTTGAAAAGTATTTCCCTCTCCTTGGCCCTCCTGACAGCAAGGGGAATCTTTTTTGTGTAATGAGATGGATGGTCTTACAGTGTTATTCACACTCATTGTCAATGAAATCTTATCTTTTTCTCCCCCAAATTAGGGGGAAAATAACAAAATAATTATCCAAGTACACTGAGAATTCTGTATCCAGTTTGGTTCCTATAATAAAAGTAAAATAATAAAATGTCACATGAGAGGAGATGGGGGAGACATACAAACACAAAAACAATATAAGCAATCCTATAGAGGAAAGACCAAAAAAAAAAATTGATGTTCTAATTGAGGAAAATGGGATCTAAGTTAAAAAGAAACCATGGATGGTAAGAATTAGGTCCTCATTCACCAAAAGTTAGAATTTCTGAACCAAAGTAACCTTCTGACCTTTGATGAGGTAGTTTCCCAACAACAACTCCAAATGCACATCAAAACCTACCTCTCAAATGTTTAGTCAGCTACCACCACGTCAGGGGAGGAGTGGGAGTTGGCAGGGGTGTAGGCAAGTTCAAGAATGATGAGCATGGAGCTGGGGCAGTAGGGGCATGAGCTCCATATGGTGGAGCAGTATCTTGTCTCCACCATATCATCCCTGACCACACTGCAGGAACATTTAGCCCCCACAGATGGGAGGGCTTGGGTCACTATAGATACATACACACACATACACACTCACACTCCTCATCTCAACTCCACAGCCTTCCCCGTCCTTGGCTTCTCAGCTCAGATTGAGATGACAGGTCACCCAAGATTCCAAGCATATCCTATGATGACCTCCTCCTGGCAAAGTGGTCCAAGTGTTTATTTAACAAATTGCAGAATGATTGTGAGAAATGCTATTAGATGGTTCATTTTCAAAAACAAGAAAAGATTGTCTTTGATGTTAGAAGGACCATTAAGACCTAAATATATTCTGAAAGTATTTCTCCTCAGAACATTATCCCTGACGTGATTTTAGTCATACAGGTTTATATGGGAAGAGAGGGTCCAGGGATAATGACCTTTAATAAGGTTTTCTTGGGGGCATCTGGGTGGCTCAGCAGTTGAGCATCTGCCTTTGGCTCAGGGCATGATCCCGAGGTTCTGGGATCGAATCCTGCATCAGGCTCCCCACAGGGAGCCTGCTTCTCCCTCTGCCTATGTCTCCACCTCTCTGTCTCTCATGAATAAATAAAATCTTAAAAAAAAAAAAAAAGGTTTTCCTAAACAAACTTACAGTATGCCCAGTAGAAGAGCAGGAGCTTTTCATTTAAAAAGCTAAGCTCAAATCCCAGGTCTAGCTCTTAGTAGCCATGTGACCTTGAGCATGTTATGGGGCCTCAATGTCCTCTGCTGTAAAGGAGGCATGAGAATAGTTTTGTTTAAAGAACTTTAAAAAAGAAGTAAGTAAATGAAAAATGTACCTACTTTGAGGATGTTATGGTTGTTTTGTTGTTGTGAGAATTAAAAGTTAGTGTATATAAAGCACTCTGTACAGGGGAAAACAGTAAATACCTTTAGTAAATCTTACTATTACTTGTGATCTCCACAGACCCCAACAGAGTGGCTGGCATGTAGGCAGTGTCAGCATATATTTGTTGAGTGAGAAGTGCATTCATCTAAATTTTGCCTCATATCTTATCCAGTGATGAAAGAAACTCCTTTGCAAAAATAAAGTCTAGGGAGTTTTTACTATATACCAAACAATGTGAAGTGCTCTCTACGTGCTAATTTAACCCTTTCAGCAATCTATCTTACAGAAAAGAAACTGAGGCACAGGAGGGTTAAGTAACTCGCCTATGGTCACACAGCCAAAATGTGCTAGAGCAGGGATTCAGCCCCTGGCATCAGCCTCTGGTATCCGGCCTAACAGTATATCAGCCCCCAATGGCAGATGGAATAAAACTAGAACAAACTAAGAAACAAATTTTAAGAATAAACAGATTTTTCAGCAAAAGAACTTTGAATGCCTTTTGTGTAAGTTACCTCTTCTAGCATAGAGTTATGGTTGGCAACACTTTTAAATTCATCCCATAATGATTTTTTAAACTTGTCTATTTCTTCATATAGGCTGGCCCGCTCCTTTTCTTTCCATTCATCAAATTTTTTCTTAGTTTCTATTTCCTTCTGATGGCTGACCTCTGCTTCCTGGAAAGAAAAGAAGAACAATAGAATCATTAATTCCACATTACGGCAAATATTTACTGAGAAACTGCTAGGGCCTCTTGTATGGGCAAGTCATTATGGAGACCCAAAGCACAATCATCTCAGAGCTCCCACTGTTTGGACATGGAGTGGGACAAGTCTTACCCAAACTGTAAAGTCCCTTGAGGGTAGGGACCATGTCTTTTCTTCTCTCTCTTTGTATTCTTGGCATAGTTGGTGCTCAATAAATGGGTGCTGAGGAAATGATTACATGCAGGAAGGGGTGAGGCAAATTTACATATCTTCATTCCACCAACTATCTACTAAGTACATCCTTGAGAGTGGACTTTGGAGTTTATCCAGTCTTTGTTCTTCAAAGCGCAAACTAGCAGGGTAGTGTAAGAAGTTAACATTCTGGTTTAAATGCCCTCACAGAGTGCTGAATAATGTAGGAAAATGCAATTCTCTGCTCTACTTGTAGCCAGACAGATCTGGAAAAATAACTGAATCTTCCTTCTCAGACAACCCAAGATCATTTGCCATATCCAGAAAGATGCTATCCTGGTGCTGGCTGACTCCCTGCTGCAGGCTAGTTTCCTGCTGCAGAAAACCAGCCTGACTTCTGGTCCTGTGGAATACAGGTGCCTCTTGGGTCTCCTGGGTAGTCCACGAACGGGTCTCCCCGGTGCTTCCTCTCCATGCCCACCTGCAGCTGTCGGCGCTTCTCTGCCTCCCTCTGGGCTTCCAGCTCCTCTTGAGTCCATTTTAGCTTGGCCCGCAGCTCTTCCAACACGTCCTCCCCCAACAGCCACTCTGGCTTCTTCTGCTTCACTGTGGGGTCCATGCAAAGACAGGGTAACCAGTTTAAGTTAAAAAGTGAGTGGAGCAAGGTTCCTCATCTATGCGATGTGTCACACCTCTGGCTGAGACCAGCCATGCCACTTCCATTGGACATTGACTACAGGCAAGTGACATAACATCCCTGACCTTTAGTTTCCCCACATCAGAAAATGGAGATAACAACAGCACCTAACTCAGAGGGTTGTCGCGAGGGTGAAAGGTGATAGTACAAAACGCTTAGCACAGTGCCTGGCATGACAACTCAATAAATGTGAACTATTATTATCACTTAAAATAACTATTTTGATGGTACCAACACACACAAATGTAAATGCGAGATTGGTAGGTAACAGAAGCATAATACCAAATAGCACGTACACAGTGATTATTAATACAAAGAACACATCTATGTACCTGGCAGCCATCAGAGAAGAGTTTAAAGGAGTGAAAATAATTGTAGTTTTAAGTTCACTTTGTTCAGAAACACAGTATAGTATTAAATTTCAAATGGAAAAAAAAAAGCAGCATGCATTATGAAGAAAATTTTAGCCAAGGTTGCTTTAAAAGTATACTTTAACATTTCTAAGATTTAAAAAAAAAAAGAATGAAGTATAAAAGAACATTCTAACTAAACCACATACTGACAAACCAAGAGTTACGGGTTAATTGAAAAGACGCCAATTGTACTTGAACATTTGTTACTTTTTAAAGTACCTGTAGTGCCTATTAGATAGATGGTACTGTTATTAAACCTCTAAACCTGTCTTTGAAAAAAAAAGAAATGGTTTTCCTCAAACTGGATTTTTTGGAAACTAGCAATTTTTAAATGCAGTAGAAATTAATTTGGGTTAACAAAGTGATTTGAGATGATATGAAATTGGACAGCAGAGGGATCTGAAAAGCCAGCTGCCTGAGAATAAAAAGGTCATTAATTTAGCAAAAGTTGCCTTAAGAACATATTTTCCCTCTCCTTCAACACTTAACCTTAAGAAAATAATAAGAAATATGCACAAAGATTTACATGCAAGAATGTTGATCATTATGTGATTTATAATAGGGAAATTGACAAGTAACCCATATAAAGTACAAAGTAATTTAATTGTGAAATAAATTAGGATAGCCACAGGATGGGATACTATTCAGCCATTAAAAGCCATGTTTCCCAAGATGACTGGATGACAATAGAAATGTGATATATTCCTAACTGAAGATAAGCAACAGTCAAAACTGCATACTATATGATTATATACATACACAGAAAAATAATAACAGAGAAAAACATCAAAATATTAACTGTGATTTTGACCGTGGTTTTTACCTTTTCTACCTTCCTGTATCTAAATTTTCCAGGTCAAAAGTATTTTTTTCCAATATTTTTATTGTGGTAAAATACACATAACATAAAATTTAGCATCTTAACCATTTTTAAATGTATAGTTCGGTGGTATTAAATACATTAATAATTCATAATGTGCAATCATCACCACCATCCTCTTCCATAACTCTTTTCTTCTTGTAAAACAAAAACTCTGTATGTTTCAAATAACTCCCCATGCACCCCCTCCCCTGGCCCTGACAACCATCATTCATTCTACTTTGTTTCTATGAATTTGACTTCTCTAGGTGCCGCATATTAAGTGGAATTATACAGTATTTGTCTTCTTGTGACTGACTTACTTCACTTAGCATAATATCTTCAAAGTTCATTCATATTGTAACATATTACAGAATTTCCCTTCTTTTTAAGGGCAAATCGTATTCCCTTGAATGTATATACCACATTTTGCTTATCTATTCATCTGTCTACGGACATTCGGGTGCTTCCAAATCTTAGCTACTGTGAATAATGCTGTTATGAATATCAGTATACAAACACCTCTTCAAAGACATATCTTTTTAATCAGAAAAAAACATTTAAGAAGCAGAAAATGTTTTTCTTTAGCAGCCTCCAATGCAGAACCAAGAAAAATCAGATATATAATAAATGGATAAGTAGGTAAGTAAATGGTCCTGTTTTAAAACTCTAAGTCTGCTCTTTGAAAAGGAAATTAAAATGAAAAAATAAGAAAAAAGTTTTATTTAATGGGATTTTATATTTATAAGATTTATATTTTCATATTTTCATATCTATATTTATTTCACGTGTTAACACCTATTTCTTATGGAACCACAAAAATGGATATAAAGTTCCCAAATCTCTTTATGGGGAAATATACAGCCTCGCTACTTGTTTTGGAACTCGAAATAGTAAAATTAAAGTGATTAAGTCATAATTAGCTACACACAAAAAGTCAAAAGACTGGCCTAACTGCTCATTAACCCCATTTAAAAACACATTCATAGCTAGCATCAGAAAATAGCAGACTCATAGAAGGCTGGAAGGTAAGGACCCTTGAAAATCACTGCATCTGACAGTCCCATTCACAGCAAAGGCCACTGTGACTCAGAGGGGTGCACTGACAGTGGTCACATAATAAAAAGGGATAAAGCTAACACCAGAACTTATCTCTTTTTTTCTCTACACACATGGTCAGAAACCCTCCCATCTTCACATGGGACAGATTCCCCCATGGTAGATGGTGGGATCATCCCCTCCTCTACTGGATGATGAGGCCTGAGGGCAGCTGTGATGGTATGTGTGTCCCACACCCACTGAAGACCAGCCCAGACTATTCCCCACTATCCATAGTCCCACGAGGACCACCTGGACTCACCACCTTCTGCCATGTTCAAATGCCTGCGCTGCATGTGGCCCTGGAGAAAGGTGACATTCATGAATGCCTTGTCACACAGGTGGCACTGCACAGAAGGGAAACAGTGGTAAGTGCAGGAATAGATAACCTGGGTCAACCTGGGGTCCTCCCAATATAAAAATTCCTATTTCTGTGGGCCCCCTGGGCTGCTTCAGAAATGAAGAATTATATTTGAACACAACCAGTGCCCAAGGGAGCTGTAAGCACTGACTACGAATTTGATGACACTAAGGAATTTTTGTTGGTTTTTCAAGGCATGATGATAGTCTTGTGTTTATGTTTAAAAGTGGGAGTTCTAGGCAGCCCAGGTGGCTCAGTGGTTTAGCACTGCCTTCGGCCCAGGGTGTGATCCTGGAGACCTGGGATGGAGTCCCATATCAGGGTCCCTACATGGAGCCTGCTTCTCCCTCTGCCTGTGTCTCTGTTTCTCTTTCTCTCTGTGTCTCTCATGAATAAATAAATATTTTTTAAAAAATAAAAAATAAAAAAATAATAAAAGTGGGAGTTCTTGCCTTTTAGGAATATGTACTGGAATAGTTGTAGATAACACCACATGCCTAATGCACGTCAAAGTGATGCAGGATTGAGAGTAAGTAGGGGAACATATGCAAAAACACCGTCCATGAGTTGATAACGGGCTGAGTAGTGTACATATGAAGGTTCATTATACTACTCCCTCATACATATTTAGAATTTTTCACAATAAAAAGTAAATTAAAAAAAAATAGCCAATGCCCAGGTCCCAACCCAGAGTTGAGAACCACCAAGTAGAGGATCACAAATAATAGTATCTCTAATTCCACTTCACTTTCCTCAAGCATCTTCAACACTGCCAATCTAACATATCATCTTTTCATGATAAAACTTCAAAAATTTTCCAACACTGAGGCTGCCAATCTTACTCCATCAGACTAAGAGGGCAGATTATTTGCTATCTTTACACAAATGTGACAGAAATTGCTAAATGTCCCCCAATTTCCTCAGTAATAAAAACCCCGATTTTAGGTGGTCATGAGGTTAATGAGAATAAACACTTTATGTTCCGGCCTCCCTTGCCAGGTGTGGCCATGTGGTTAAATTCTGGCCAATGACATGTAAGCAGAAGTAATAAGTGTACCTTCTGGAAGGTGTCATTAAAGCCATGACAGTCCAGTAGCCACTCCTTCTTCCTCCAACAACAGAAACCATTTTCTTCTGGAGAATCACCCTGTCCCTTACTCTCCATCCATGGGCTACGGTCCCTCCTCATCTCCACGGTGGGAAATGTGATCTAGACCAAAGCCAGTCACAACCTCGAATTTCCAGGGACCTATGAGGGGTTCCCAGATGGGTAGGAGACCCAAACCGAGCCAAATACAGGACATGATGAAAAACTGGCCAGGTTTCTGGTACCAAAGTAGGCCCTCTATCATGCCAGCCTCGAACCTGGGAAAATCAGATACTTGCACTGGTGGCCCAACCTGCTCCCACACAGAGCATTCTTTCTGGAATGGAACCAACACTGAAGAAGCATTACTAAAAGCTACAGAGAGACAAACTAAATTCTAGTGCCCATAATCTGATTCCAAGGACAAGCCACACCTGAGTCCCACCATAGCTCTGGATTTTTCAGTTAAAGTAACCAATAAAATCCTTAAGTCAAGTTAAACTGCTCTTCTGTTATTTACTACTGAAAGGGCTCTGGCCCTTTTTATCATAATTAACATTATATCAATTAATACAATTAACATTGTATCATATCATTCCTTCTGTCCCACCCACCCCCAAACTATGAATTTCTTGATAACCTGAGCCAGCATGACTTGTGCCTGCATCCTCAGAGCCAGGCACAGGGCCTGACCACCATGACAATTCATTAATTGCAACAGTCCCCAGGCCACACTTGCCATGCAGATGCAGATGTTCAAACGCCCCTCTGAGTAATGAATTGTCACTTGTTTAAACAATAGAGTCACTTTCCCACAATGGGCCTGGCAGTACGAATCTGTGGCTACACACTAATTCTGCACACACACACACACACCCTTACACATGCCTTTTTACATCACACTGCTACACGCACACACAAACCCTTCAAACATATTACACACCACACACTCTTGCATACATACATAGGCATAGACCATACACAGATGTATGCTCCAAACAGCCACATGTTAGGCACACATCTTCACACTGTCTTTAAGCATGCACATCCTCCACACATTCATACATGCACACCCTAGATATACCTCTCCATAAACACACACACACATACATCCTTCAGATATATACTTGCTACACACACACACACACACACACACACACACACATACACACACTCTGTAGAACTTGATGGGACATCTCTAACCTAACCCCAGTCAGCGTGGCCCACAGCAACCCGGAGGCCCAGTGTGCTGGTGCTGCCCAGGGGGCCCAGTGATGAGGCCCCCAGCCCCCCTCCTTTCCCACCCTGCAGAGGTTCCTCACCGGGTGATAGTTGTGGACCCCAGTCTGTAGGAGCAGCTGCTGCAGGGTGCGGATCATCTTGCGGCGCTGGCGGCTCTCCTCTTTCACGCCCTTGAACTCCTGGGTCTGGCGCTCCAGCTCCTGCCGGCCCTTCTCTTGCTGGCTAAGGCTAGCCTGCAGCCGGGCCTCCAGCTGAGTGATGCTGGTACTCAAGCAATTCTGGCAGTGCAGCAGGTACTGAATGGTGAGCTGGGCCAAGTGCAGCAACTTGAGCACTGCCGGGTCCAAAGGCTGCCTGCAGCGGTGGCACACCTCCTGGTCCAAACTGCAGAAGGTAACATGAATGATGTTCTCCTGCAGGGTGGCCACATCCAGCTCTCGCACCACACGGTCCATATCCAGTGCACTGATGCGCCTCCAGTCCACACTCTCAGAGCGCGGCTGGAACTTGAAGGGAGGGAAAGGGTAGGCCCCAAAGAGGGAGCCATTGAGGCCCTCAGCTGTGGTGGCCAGGTACTGCATGGGCTGAGGAAGCCCTGGGCTGACCACCAAGGGAGGGTGGCACGAAGGCTACGGTAGCAGGCAAAGAAACTGAGAGAGGACCTAGAAAATGAGAAGAAAGTCCAAGTTCAGCAAGACACATCTGGAGGCACGTACTATACACCTGGCCAGCAGGAGTATAAGTGGGCAGAGGTGAGGGACCCATGCAATGGCTGCAGTACACCTGGGATGCACTGATGTGGTGACAGCTATGGAAGGCAAGGGGGTGTGGATTCAGATTGTAGCTCTGGGCAAGTTCCCTCACATCCTGAAGCCTTCTGTGTATACTGGGGGATCATGGAGCCTACTTTTCAGGCTTGTGATTAGGAATGAGACAAGTGAAGCACCCAGCCTAGTACCTGGCACATAGCAGGTCCTCCTCCTAGGAATGAGGTGAGTGACTCCTCCCTCCACTGTGCCCCATGCCCAAGTCTGCTGCAAGAGTGCCTGCCAGAGGTCTTTGTCAAAAGGAGGGGTCAAATGTCTAAGTGCATCCTTCTGCAACCCTATATTGAGATCAGGAGAAAGTCCAATAACTTGCCACTGGAGGCAGAGCCTCCTAACAACCACCATACCCCATCTTCTCCTCCTGTCATTACAAGGTTATAGTGGAACAGGAGTGAGCTACCTTTCTCAATTGCCCCAGCTGTAACGCATGATCACATGATTATGCTTCCCTCTGGTGGGATGTGAGTAACATAATGTCCACCACCGCCAGGGGATGCTTAGTAGAGCAACTATGTCTCTGCACACAGACTGTGCTTAATCCATAATGGTCTTTTTTTCAAACCTATTGGTTTAGAGAAGAGATTCAAATTGTTCTCAACAGACTCAGATTCTCCTCTCCACGCACTTGGTAGACACAGAAATTGTTCTCTCTCTTTAAAGAATATTTTGACAATAGCAATAGGATTTTAAGATAAACATTCGACTACTAAAAAATTATAATTTTCCTGCAGATAAACTTATACAAGTGTGCAAAGGTGCTTGTGCAAAAACTGTCATGTAATATTGTTTATAACAGCAAAGTACAAGAAAAAATACAAGAAAGTGAAGTACAAAGTACAACAGGAGATACAAATGGTATCTCTATACAATGAAATACTATGCAGCTATTGATAAGAATAAGGCAACTATTCATGCACTGATACAAAATAATGAGTGTGTGTTTGTGTGTGTATATACATATACATATATACAAATATATACACATAACACAAATATACATACATATACACACAGATATTTCCACAACTGTTTAAACACATAATATAAAACTATTTAAACATATAATAATTTGCAAACATAAAAATATGTATATCTGACATAGATATGGACCACATATATATCACATAGATATAGATCTATAGATATATTTCACAATAGCATAGTTACCTACGAGGAAGGAGGGAAATGGGATGTGAAACGGGGATAAATAAATGAGGAATAGATGGTGCATGAGTAGGAGATGGATGGATAGCCATCCTTGCACAGACCAATGATGATAATGATACATATGTATAATGTATATACATATATACACATATACGAATGATGCATATTTGTTACTCATATATAATAATAATAAAATAAAATACACTAATTTGTGATCCCTATATATTATTCATTATCTATCATTTTGTAAGCATAGACTATGGTATTTCTAGAAAAATAAATAAGCTGTTATAATGGATGCCTCTGGGAGTGGGAATGGACGCTGGAAGACTTTGATTTTCCACTTTCCACCTTTCTATACTATCCAAAGTTCTTTACATCATCATCTATTACTTTTCTTTTTTTTTCAGTTTTATCTATTTATTTATTTATGATAGAGAGAGAGAGAGAGAGAGAGCGGCAGAGACACAGGAGGAGGGAGAAGCAGGCTCCATGCCGGGAGCCCGATGTGGGACTCGAATCTGGGGCTCCAGGATCGCGCCCTGGGCCAAAGGCAGGCACTAAACCACTGAGCCACCCAGGGATCCCCTACTTTTCTAATTTTTACAGTAAAATACAATTTCTACCCTTGAGGAACTTCGAGTCTGACCAGGGCAACAACAAGGGGACTCTATCTAATCAAGTTATTTCTAGATCATATGATTCAAACTTTTAAGTACAAGAGAAAGTCAGAGGAGAGTGAGGTCCCTGATCTCATGAAGAGGAAACATTCTTGAAGAAATTCTGGGGCTGGGTTTGCAAAGAAGGGATGGGCCTCCAGGGGAGGTCCCTGATCTCTGTGAGCCTTCACCTGAGCAAGATAGTGATAGGCCTGCCCTACCTGCCCATAGGGTTCTAGGATGCTTAAGGATTGCCAGGGCGCAAGGCAAAGTCACTCGGTAATAATATCGGCTGCAGTGTGGCAAGTGCCAGCCTCTGTGTCAGACACAAACTCCACATGCAAACCTACAAGTAGTATCACTAGTCCCATTTTACAAACAAGGAAACCAATGTCTGGAGAAGAGTCTTGCCTCACTTAGGGAGGCCAGAGTCAAAGTACAGTTGGAAGTGCATCTGGCTCTAAGGCTTGTGGCCTCTGATCATTGATCTTTGAGGCTATTTGTCCTAAAACTTTGCTTTGATCAGATCATGACCCCTTATCCCTCCAACTCATTCATTCATTCATCCATTGCCCCCTCATTTACAGCATGCCTACTTGGACCAGGGCTCATGCCAAGGCATGGGGGCTACTGAAGTATGTTAACTACACACCTGCCCTCCACTCAGGAGCTCAGCGTGGCCTCTGGCTGCCACAGGGGCCAAACTGCTTAGCTTGGCCTTGAAGACTGCCCACAGGCTGCCACTGACCCACCTTTTCCATTTCGGCTCTCACACCTCCCTTTCTCAGATACTCTTCCCCCAAAGAGACTCCAAAACCAAAACCATCCAGCCATGTTCACCTCCATCATGGCCATAAGAGCAGCCCATTTCTACTTAATGTGCTGTGTTATTTAAGCAAATTTTCAAAAGAGACAGGAGACATGATACCATGCTCAGCTCCAAGCTGCAACTGTATCACTAGAGCCTCAGAGACAATTGCCACAACAAGCTATGCTTTGGAGCAACAGCAGGTTACTAGGCATGCTGTGGGCAAGGGTAACAGGACACCTGCTTCCTGTCCTCCTCCAGACGGAGAGCTCACCTACAACTCACTGTTTAACTATTTAAGCTTTGGCCTCAGATGTTGGCCTACAATCCTCTCTCTAATATTAAGGCTAAGAATGTTCCATCAGCAATTCTCTCAGCTTCTCCTACCTTGTTGAATGCTCCTTCCAGCCTCTTCCTTGAACTATCCTTTTACCCTTCTTTTAACATGAGGGGGATGATGAGGGTGGGCCGTGCCTCCATGATATTCTGTTCTTCATTCATGACTCATCACTCCCTGCACACTCTCCTTGAAGACGAGCTCACACATACCCACAGCTTCATCAACCAAAGACCTGCTTTTGGCTGAGCCTCAGCCACTCCCAGAGCTCTTTCTCACTGGCCCATCTCTCCCTTGGAATCTTTAGGTCCAGCCTTCCAATACTGATTATACCAGAAATTGCAAATCCAAATTCCCTCAGGGACAAAAAGGTAGCATTAAATGCAGAAAATGTGCCAAGTATAAGAAAAACCAAAGTACAAGCTCGATGATAAATGGTAATTGATTCCCTGTCTTAGTAGCCATGATACAATTAGGCAGCAATTCTCAAAGTGTGGTCCCTGACCAGCAGCATCAGAGTATCAGCATCAGCTGGGAACTTGTTAGAAATGTAAGTCTCCAGATTCATTGTATTGATTCAGAACCACTGTAGTAGGGAGTCCTAGGGATTGTGCCAGAATGGGGAGTGCATGCCCTGTTTAAAAGGAGCAGTCTTGGGCAGCGCAGGTAGCTCAGCGGTTTAGCACCGCCTTCAGCCCAGGGTGTGATCAGGAGACCGGGGATCAAGTCCCATGTCGGGGCTCCCTGCATGTAGCCTGCTTCTCCCTCTGCCTGTGTGCGTGTGTCCCTCATGAATAAATAAATAAAATCTTTAAAAAAAAATAAATAAAAGGAGCAGCCACCTAAGGGCGGGGGGCGTGCAGCTGGTTGAGCAACTTTCTCTTGGTTTTGGCTCAGGTCATGATCTCATGGGTCCTGGAATGGAACCTGGTCATCTCCTCATTTAGTGGGGAGCCTGCTTGAGAGCCTCTCCCTCTGCCCTTCACCCAACTTGTGTGCAGGCACCCGCTCTTCCCCTGCCAAAATAAATAAATAAATATTTAAAAACAAAACAAAACAAAGGAAGGGCAGCCACCACTGAGCTTCAGCCATACGGGAATGGATTTTATGTGTTCCTCTTGGCTAAATCCAAATTCACTAAAAAGATATTCAAACACCTTTATGAACTGTTTTTCAAACTACCTTTCTATTTGCATTTCCCACTACAATATCACTTGCTGCCCACACGTTCATAGCCCTGGGCTATTTATTTATGGGCACCCATTTTTAAGTGCTTCATAAAGAATAGCTCATGTAATCCTCAGAACAATCCCTTGAGGAGGCACTAATATTACTCAAACCACAAAGAAGTAAAGAAGTTTGCCCCAGATGCAGGAGGCAAGATCCCAACCCACACAGCCTAGTTACAGATCTGAGCTCTTAGCCACTATGCTGTGCTGCCTGTTGGTATAGATGGACCTCCACCACTTCCTCCTCCTTCTACTGCAGGTGAATGAATGCCTGCTTCAAGGCCTTGCTCACACCTGACAGCCACCACAAACCTTCCCACAGTCAAAATGCCCTGCCCCTCCCTTGGGCCCCCAGAGCACAGAGTATACACTCGTTTCGGTGCCTCACCACACTCTGGTCTGTATCTGTGTGGCTTTCCAACATTCATCTAGTCATCCCGAGAACAAATGACTCCTAAGCCCCTGCTAAGTGCCAGGCACCATGACTGGCGCTCAGAATTGATGGTGACCCAGGCAACAGTCCCTGCCATCATTAATAAAACTAATTAAAAGTTCTGGAATTGTGTGCTTTGCATACAATTATAAGGCTTTCCATGCACTATTCCACTTTGTTCTCATTACAACCCAGTGTACAGATGAAGAAACTTACAAGTTACCTAAGAGGGCAGATGACTTTCCCACAATCATACAACCAGTAAATGATGGTGTCTGGCTCCACATGTCTCCAGAAAGACAGAAAAATAGACAGAAATTACCCTACAGATTGGTAAATGCCAGAGTAGGTACTAGGACAGGGTGCATTGGGTGTGCCAAGGACAGGCCATACCAGGACACCCCTGTCTCCATCCTCCTCCAGCACCCCCAGTTGTAAGTTCTGCAAGGACTAACACCATGGCTTATTCATCTCCACTGTACTCTAGCCTCTAGCATATTACTGGGAACCCAGATTGCTATTAACCTGAGCAGAATTATCAAAATCTTAGAGTATCTGCCTCAAAAGTCTATATTCTTGGAGTCTTGGAGAAATGAGCCTATGAACCAGCAAGAATTAGGATAAATAGTAAGAATGGAGTTTGGAATCCTTAATTTGGACCCACTGGAGGGAAATGCCACTCACACTTACTAAAATGTTGGATTTGTTACCATGTGTGTCCACATTCCCGATACCACTGGCCATTCCAGCCCTTGTGGGTGGGGGCTCAGGCTCATCAATGAGAAGCCTCAGAGCCACACTGACTATCAAGATATAGCTGCAGCCCTGAAACACTTGCATTTACACTCTGGGCACACACCAAGGATGGCAGCCCCAATCCCAGTTATACAGAATTCTGAATTAAGGATCTGAGTTCATGTGGTCTTACTGAACCCCAAAAGTGTCATACCTGTCTTCCACTAGAATCCCCAGGTTTTCATAAGTTTTAGGGCTCTGACACCCAAAGGTGAGCAGAAGTGGGGAAATCCAAAGACTACGATAGCAGCCAGCACTGATTAAGTTTCTGTGTACCAGGCACTGTGCCAGCCTTTAAAAGTACTATGTCTAACCATCACACAATCCTGTATGTAGCTATCATTTACCTCTTCTGACAAATGTAGAAACTGAGACTCAGAAAAGCTAAGGGACCTGCCCCAAGTTACTCAGCTACTAGGTAATGAAGTCAAGATTCAAATCAGGTTCTGTCTGATTCTAAAGCTTTTGAATTATGCCCAACTACCTCCCATTGATTGCAATGATGGCACATAAATTACTTCCCACCATGGAAATGAGAGTACCTGAGATCACTTGACCAAACTGCAAGAACTGAAACGTTACAGCAAATCACAACAGGATCAGTGCCAGGGACCTGAAATTCTCTCCGTATCTCTGCAGAGCTTAGGTGAACAGGACCCAGCTCCACAGTTTGCATCCAAGTTAGGATGGCAGGTGACAAAGCCAAACGAGAGTGCTGCAGATCACCTGGAAACCACACACACCAATGGGCAGTCACGCTGTGCTTTCTCCAGACTGGAGCATCAGGAGACTGCTTTCTCCTCACATCTGGGAATAGAAACACAAGGCAGACATGACTCGTTATCATTAGGAAATCCAAAGCTGTGTTAACCATCTCTACATGTTTTGATGGGGTCCCAGGAAACTTCCCAGTCCTAGACCAATCTCATGAGTTAGTGGGACCCAAACGAATGTTATTTATGCTAGCATTCCAAACTCTATTCACTGTTATTTATGGGCACTGAGATGATGGTTTCTACCTGGGGCAATCCCACAGCCAAGAAAGAAAGCCCATCTACCACCATCGCTTTGCACACCCTTGTTTTGCACACCCTCGGGTTTACCACCTCACAAGGCAGCTATCCCATGGCAAAACATCTCCTGGAGAATTTGTGGTTCTTCCGAAAGCTGCCCACCTGTCATCTGTTAAAGATAACGTGGACAGAAGTCAACCAAACAACTGATCTTTTTAAATTCTGATTTTTTAAATATAAATTGACAGCTAGAGTATACCACCGCTGCTCCCACCTTACTGTACCTTCTGCTTCCTCAAAAATGCAGCCAAGAGGAGCTGTTAGGGGAGCCAAGCTACCAAGGCAGCTGCCAGGCCTGGCTCCCAGAGCCACCCCAGCAGTACCTGCCCTGGGGAGCCCAGGCTTGTCATTAATGTTAATTGTTGTCGTTGCCAAGGAAACTCCCACACAGTTTGCAAACAGGTTATATACAAGCCTTAGGCAAGGGAGCCCTACAAATCCCAAAGGAGAGTGACTCGGAAGCTCTCCTGGAACACTATTGTCACAGATCTTAGGCTTATTCCCTAATTCTGTTGTTTTCTAAAAAAAAAAAAAAAAAAAAGTGTACCATTTCCACTCCTTGCTCTCCACAGGGGCTGCACCTGCTCCCAGAACTATCAAGGTTCTGGTTTCTATTCCCAGTAACTTTAAGGAGGTATTTTTATTTCTTTTTCTTTTTCTTTTTCTTTTTCTTTTTCTTTTTTTTTTTTTTTTTTTTTAGTATAGCTGACACACAATGTTACACATTAGTTTCAGGTGTACAACTTAGTGATTCGACAAATTTAGACTTTAGGCTATGTTCACCGGGAGTGTAGCCACCATCTGTCCCGCTACATCATTACCACAATATCGCTAACCGTATTCTTTACGCTCTGCTTTTTATCCCCGTGACATCCACTCCGTAACAGAAGACCTGTATCTCCTTCTAAGAAGATCTTTTTAAAAGACAACACCAACAGTTTTGTCAAAAACCTCTCTTAACTTTTTGCCACAAGAGAATCTTCTTTAAAAGAAAAATCAGGGCTAGGGCTTTGACTGGCATTGCTCAGGAATATTATAGAGGGGAAGACTACAAACTGACATGACCTGTCTTCTCAGGTGCAGAATTGTCAAAAATCAGCCCTGCTTTTCACATCTAAAGGAACGGAGTTTAGAATATACTGGTGCTTTCTTTCCCTTGGAACAGTCATTGTTTCTTGGTAGACTTTCTCCAGCTTCAACCATCAGACCCCCACAAGATCCTCCCTGGAGGTGCGCGGCCTAGCAACAGCTGGCACTACAGGTAATTAACCCACCTAACCAGGACCCGCCCTCTCTGAAAAGGGCGCACAAGGTGGTTCAGAAGAGCCCACCATGTTGCCCCCATCCCTGCTCCTGTCAGGACAAGAGCCACAAGCCTTTGACCAAACTCCAGCTTTGTGGCAAAACCCAGTTAAATTCCACAAAGGAATTCAGGCTTCTGTTCCCAACCTGAAGCATATAACTCCATGGGACCATTTTATCAAGTCGGATGGTATCCAAAACTATTTCCACATGAGGAAGATGTCTCTTGGTGCTGCCAGAGCCAGAAAAAAGATGGCTTATCAACCACTTGACTGGAGGGCCAGCTTTCTCTAAAAGGGATTGTTCTCACTGGTCAATCCTCAGCTCCAGGAGGCCAGGAGAAGGTGATGAGGGACCTCCCTGACACAGGAGGTGGACCACCCACCCTGGCTGCCGATGAAAGAGTGAGAGGCCATAGTCAGAGCACCTCACACTCACCAGGCCTCTCTTCGAAGTTCTTTCACAAATCAAATTCCCAGAGACAATGGGGGCCCCCCCAGGTGGGGGGGAGGGAGGGGACGTCCTGGGCCCTAAGGAGTACAGGGTGAAGGGGAGCCCCGGTCCAAGCCCTCCAGACCCCCTTCTAGACCCTCCTCCCGTACAAAGCAAGTCTCCCTGGACTTTTACCTGCGGCCACCTCAAAAGGAAAATACCGTCACTGCCTCCTCCTAAACCCCAGCCCCAGAATGCAAGAGGAACAAACCAGAGATGCCAATTTTTTGTTTTTAAATCATCTCATTATCAAAAGATCCCCCTTTACCTGCAGAACTCAAAGCATCAAGCCCTCCAAATCGTTTCACTTTTTTCAAAAAGTAAGCATCCGAGTCTGTCCACCCAGGGAAGCAGTCCTGGGGGGGGAGGGGGGCGAGGTGCAGTCACTCCTGCTTCTCTCCGAGGGTACCTCGGTCTGGAGTGAGCTGAGCGAGTGGAGGTGGGGGCGGAGCCGGCTAAGGGGCGGGGCCAGGGCGGGACAATGGGCGGCCAGTGCGTGTAGGGGCGTTGCTATGGGCGTTGCTGTGGGCGTTGCTGTGGGCGTTGCTGTGGGCGTTGCTGTGGGCGTTGCTGTGGGCGTTGCTGTGGGCGTTGCTGTGGGCGTGTCAGGGCGCGGGGCCGGGCGCGGGGCCGGGCGCGGGGCCGGGCGCGGGGCAAGGAGCGGAGCCGGGCGCCGCTAGCCGCGGTCTGCAGTCCGCGCAGGAGTGCATCTCCCGCGGCTCCCGGGCTGGACCGCCCCAGCCGCTAATGTTTAACCGCCCTCGGCCCGCTGCACCCACCGCACGGTGGCACCGCGAGGGCGCTCCCCACCCGAGCCCCTCCCGGGGCCAAATTCCTGCCATAGCTTTCCCACGCGGTCCTGCTCACCTGGGGGCCTCCGGAGCCGGCAGAGGTCCAGAGGTGCGGGCTCCCCAGCTTGGCCCCGGCCCCGCCTCCCGGCTAGCTCCCCCGCCGAGACCTCCCGGAGGCGGCTCCCCGAACCCCGGCGCGGGCCGGGGGTGCGCCCCAGCGGCGGGGAGCCGGGACGCCCTCCCCTGCGCCGCCGGCCCCGCGGACCCGAGGGCAGCAGCGCCTTCCGCGCCCGCAGCTCGAGGCCCGGGGTCTCCGACGCCGCGGGCTCCCGGGACCGCGCCCCACGCCACCCAGACGGGGTGGAGCCTCTCCCCAGCGCCCCCGGGGCAAGCTATTTTTAAGTCTGGGGGGGGGGATGCCTTGTTGAGTCCGTCAGGAAAATCCGGGATCCTCGAGAGTGGCTCGCTGGCCTCGCTGAGGGCGCGGTCGCGGGAAGCCCGGGGATGGAGGCGCTGCAGCCCCCACACACGCAACAGAGGGCGGCCCGCGGGTGAGCCGGGCCCTCGCCGAGCTCGTCCCGAGGGGCAGCGCCGCGACCCGGCCTTCCAGCCCGCCCCGAGCGCCCGCGCCGCCACTCGGGAGCGGAGAACTCCTCCTCCCCGGATGCTGGTCCCCGATTCCCAGCTACTCACTGCCTCACCGAGACCCAGACTGCTGGGGTTTTTTTTTTTTTTTTTTAAAGGCCTTCCTCCCACTCCAGTCTCAGTCTGCCAAACTCTGTGTCTTGGGGCAGCCAAAGCAAGAGTGTATGGAAACAAGTGTTGGCAAGCATGTGGAGGAACGCCTGGGTGGCTCCGCGGTTTGCGCCCGCCTTCGGCCCAGGGCGTGATCCTGGAGACCCGGGATCGAGTCCCGCGTCGGGCTCCCTGCGTGGAGCCCGCTTCTCCCTCTCTCTCCCTCTCTCTGCCTGTGTCTCTGTATCTCTCATGAATAAATAAATAAATAAAACCTTAAAAAAAAAAAAGAAAAGAGAGAAAATGGAACGCCAGGTGGGAATATAAATTGTACAGCTGCTGTGACAGAAATAAAATTGCCGTAGGATCCAGCAATTCCATTTCTGGGTATTTACTCAAAAGAATGGAAACGGGGACTAAAACGTATTTGTAGACGTATGCTCCTAACAGTATTGTTCACAATTGCCAAAAGGTGTAAACGACCCTAGTGGCCATCAAGGTATAAATGGATAAACAAAGTGTGCTACATACATACAATGAACTATTTATTACTCAGTCTTAAAGCATAACGAAATACTGATACATGCCACAATATGAACCTTAGAAATATTATGCCAGGAGAGAGAAGTCAGATACAAAAAGGAGAAATGTTATGATTCCACTTATATAAGGTAACTGGAATAGTTAAATTCATAGAGATATTCCAGGTGGAATAGTGGTTACCAGGGGCTGGGGTGAGGTGGAGGGAGTGTAGGGAATAGGAAATTATTGTTTAATGGGTACAAAGTTTTAGTCTGGGACAATGGCAAAGTTCTAGAGATGAATAGTGGTGTTGGCTGTGCAACAATGTGAATGTACTTAATGCGACTGAATTGTACATTTGAAAATTGTTAAACTGATAAATTTTATGATATATATTTTTTTAATCGCAATTTTTTAGATGGGGAAAAAAAAAAAAAGATTGGATGGCCAGGACCAAGATCAAGAAGGGATGTCTGAAAGCCATCTACTCTGATGGGGAATCTTGTTCCACCCCCCCACCCCCCCCACCCCACCCCCACCCCCTGCCCTGGCCAGGAGTTCCTGCTGCCCACTAGAGGGGAGAAAAGAGTCAAAACTTTAGAGTTTAAGATCTCTTAACGTCCTGGAAGAGAGGACAGACAATTTCTCTGACATCAGATGTGGTAACATTTTTCTAGATGTGCCTCCTGTGGCAAGGGAAATAAAAACAAAAATAAATTATTGGGATTACATGAGAATAAAAAGCGTCTTCACAGTGAAAGAAACAATCAGCAAAACTGAAAGTCAAACTACTGAGTTGGAGAAATACTTCCAAATGACATATCCAATAAAGGGCCAGTATCCAAAATATATAAAGAACTGATACAACTCAACCACACACAAACAAATAATCCAACTTAAAAATGGGCAGAAAACATCAACAGACATTTCTCCAAAGAAGACATACAGATGGCAAACACATGAAAAGATGCTCAACATCATTCATCATCAGGGAAATGTAAATCAAAACAATGAGATATCACCTCACACCAGTCAGAATGGTTAAAATCAACAACACAAGGAAAAACAAGTGTTGGCTAGAGTGTGGAGAAAAGGGAACCTTCTTGCAGTTTTGGTGGTAATGCAAATTGGTGCAGTCACTCTGGAAAACAGTATGGATGTTTCTCAAAAAGTTAAAAATAGAACTACCTATAATCCAGTAATCACACTACTGGGTATTCACTCAAAAAAATACAAAAACACTAATTCAAAGGGATATATACACCTCTCTGTGTTTATTGCAGCATTATTCACTATAGCCAGTTATGGAAGCAACCTAATCTTGTCCATCAATAGATGAATGGATAAAGAAAAGGTAGTGTGTGTGTGTGTGTGTGTGTGTGTGTGTGTATATAATATTATTCAACCATAAAAAAGAATGAAACCCCTACACAACCTACACTCTAACCCATTCCCTGAAAAAAAAAATCACCTTGAAGGACATTGATGCACTACAGGAGAGATCTCCTTTCTCAGGAAAAAGATTTTCTCTTCTGCAAAATGAAAAATGCAGGGTCAGCCTAACCAGGACCCACTCTCTGAGTCTAGAAACAAACCCAAGGCATGGCAAACTGGAACGAACTGAAAAAAACTGCAACTAAAATAATAGAAATGTTTAAAACCTTGACATACAAAGGGTGGTTCCACATCAAGAAATAGAAAAACAACCCAATAGAAAAGTGATTTAAAAATATTAGGCAATTCACAGAAAAAGAGAATATGTGTTATTAAGCACGTGAAACACTAAGCCTCACCAAAATTAATGTGACAATTAAATACATTTTTTAAACTATCATACTGGTTGAAATTAAATAGACTTTTGGCATCGGTGAAGGATGGGAAAATGGGTAATTTCAAACAGCTTTTTTGAAAACAAATTGGCACCACATATCAAAATGTAGTCGACAATCCAAGAATCAGAGCTTTTGCTACAGCATTACCTACACTATTAAAATTAGAACCAACTAAAATGTCCACCAGTTGGGTATTCATTAAATAGATTATAATGTATACCCTACAATAAAACACTCTGCAACCATCATGAAGAATAAATTATGCTAATGAAAAAGGGTATCCAAGATACTTAATGTTAAAGTGAAAAACAACTGACATAATAATATGTTTTTAAAACACTATCGTATCAGGGGCACCTGTGTGCCTCAGGGGTTGAGTGTCTGCCTTTGGCTCAGGTCATGATCCCAGGGTCCCCGCAGGGAGCCTGCTTCTCCCTCTGCCTATGTCTCTGCCTCTCTCTGTGTCTCTCATGAATCAAATATTTACCTACTAGACTTGCACAAGCACTAGGCTAAGGCAGGAAACTAGATAACCTTTCAGAGTCAGTCTTAACCCTTTACTTGCTACTGTAGGGGTTCTGGGGGGCGGGGGGAAGAACTAGGGCAGACAAGGTGCTAGTTGGAAATTCTTGGAAGGCTTGTGGCCAAAGTTTCTTATCAACAGCATGCTATATATGCAGAGAAAAGGTGAGAGATACATACCAAATTTGACAGTGGTGCAAGAGGCACTTTCACCCTTTGCTCCATATAATCTTGTTGTTTGAAATTCTAAGAATGAGTGTGGAACTTGGAGAAAAAAAAATTTGGTATAGAGAAGCCACCAGCATAGCCTATTTTCAAAGTCTATCATGACATAAACATGTGGCACAGACTCCAAAGAAAAGGCCAAAAGAAATCCAGGGCCATCTGGAGTCCCAGAAATCCCACAATTCTTACCACTCTCTACTTTTAGCACTTTGCCCAATCCCCACCTCACTACCATGTCTTGAAATATCCTTTTCTACTAGACAAACTGTACTTACTAAGCCATACAGTATAAATTTATTTCCTACATTTTATTAATCAAAAGCATTTTACTGTCAGGTAAATCTCCCTATAAACATTAAATTATCAACATTAACACAGTGAATTCATATAATCACAGCCCCACATAGAGAAATTTGACATTGAGATTGACCTATTTGGTCCCATCATGAAACAATACATAAATTTTTGAAATATTAAAACTATTCCTGAAAAAAATAAAATAAAAATACATAAATAAAACTATTCCTGGGGTACCCGGGTGACTCAGTAGGTTAAGCCTTAGACTCTTGATTTCAGAACATATCATGATCTTAAGGTCGTGAGTTCCAGCCCCACCTCAGGCTTGCACTGGGCATGGAGCCTGCTTAAGATTCTCTCTGTCTCTCTCCCTTTACTCCCCCCACAATTCCCTCACCCTGCTCTCATGGTGCATGAGCTCTCACTCTCTCCCTAAAAAAAAAAGAAAAAGAAAAAGAAAGAAATATTAAAACTATTCCTAATCAAACCATTTAAAACCTTTGGAAACCTTTGGGAATGTTAGTTGGAAAGACATTTTCATATATTCTCCAGATGTAGAAAGGATATCCAATGCGTGTGACTGTCCTTCCTGAAAATGCTGGCCCTGAAAATCCTTCACCTGTGGAGGCAATCAGGAGAGCTGAAAACCAGCAGGGGTTCTGACGACACACTCAGAAAGTAGCTGTGAAGAGGAACAGCAGGCCCCAAAATCTGACCATGGTGTCAGATGTCTAAGAATCCAAAGCAAGTAGCCAAGAATAAATACAGCTGGGGAGGTGACATGATTTGTGAATATTTTTTAATAAGACTGTCATTAGCAGTGATTCTCAAAGAGGGAAATATCAGAATGAAAGGGGATGGGGGGTTGTAGCTTTAAAAAAAAACCATATTTTTGTCATCATAAAGCCAATTACCAAAAGGAAAGTGCTAGAAAATCTTGGTTGATGAATATTTGTAGAAGAAATATTGATTCTCTTGCATCCTAAAAAGAGGAGATAAATGTTTATGTGATTATTAAAGAGAAGTGGTTTATAAAAACTGGAATTTGTAATTTGCTTTCATGAGCCAATTGAGATAGGGTAGGGGATAGCAGACACCCTGGGAAGGCAAGAGGCTATCAGAGGGCGATGTGGCCAGTCATAAGGATGTAAGTACAAGGGACCTACAATGGACTGAATGTTCATGTCCTTCCCAAATTCATATGCTGAAATCCCATGCCTCAATGTGATGCTATTAGAAGGTGGGGCCTTTGGGAGGTAATTAGGTCATGAAAGTGAAGCCCTCATGAGTGGGATCAGTTCCTCTATAAAACAGAGCCCAGAGGGGCGCCTGGGTGGCTCAGGTGGTTAAGCATCTGCCTTCGGCTCAGGTCATGATCTGGGATCAAGCCCCGCATCAGCTCCCTGCTCAGAGGGGAGTCTGCTTCTCCCTCTCCCTCTGCCCATCCCCCCACCACCTTGTTCATGCTTGCTCTGTCGCTCTCTCAAATAAATAAATAAAATCTTTTTAAAAGGAGGGAGGAGCCCCAGAGAGCTCCCTTGACCCTTTCCACTACATGAAGATTCAACAGGAAAAGTGCCCCTCACCACGGGACAAGGATCTTCACTAGAAGCCAACCATGCTGGCACCCTAATCTTAGATGACCAGCCTCCAGAACCGTGAGAAGTACATTTCTGTTTTTTATATGCCACCCCGTCTATGATACTTTGCTACTGCAGCCCAGAATCTTGTCTGTTTGACCCACCCGTATCTTCAACAACTAAATCAGTGCTTAGCACACAGAAGAGACTCAATTAATGCTCACTGACTGAATACATTCATGAATATCAAAATTAAGACCAGAAATCAAGTCCCTTTTTCCCCAGTCAATTATCTAACAGATCCTAAAACTAATCTTACAGAAGTAAATTTAACATGTTAGCAAAACCATTAGCTGCCTCTCCTAACACTCATTTTTTCTTCCTCCTTAAAATTTTCAGCCTCCCTTGCAGCTATACTCTGACCAGTGAGATGGAAGGGGAAGTGTTAGAAGGTCCTTGTGGGAAATCTTCATAAAATAAGGGAGGTGCACCTTCTCCTTCCTTCTTGCTGCTGCTTGAAATGCAGATATAATGGGCTGGAGATCAAGCAGCAGTATGGACCATGGGCTATGGACACTAAGGATGACAAATGTCAAACAAAACAATGCAAGAAACCCAGGTCCCTGATGGCCATACTCCTCCACCGTACCTCCCCCACCAATCACCTTGCCTTCAGACTTCTTTTACATGAGAGAGAAATACGCTTCTGTATTTTACACACTAGTGGTCTTTGGGATTTTTTCTACTACAGACAGAGAAAGCTGATTGTAATCCTGGGCAACATGGGCATGAACACAAAGCTGCCGCTCTAGGAAGTGTCCAGATCTACAACGTAGCAGCAATGACCCAGCGTCAGCCCTAAGTGTTACCTAGACCCAGCTTCCCAGGTGTCCCCCCTTCTGGGCCTCGAATCAGGTCCCTGTAAGTCCTGGGACAGTGCTTGCGGCACAAATTGTCCACCAGCGTGTTGCTTCCTCTGACCACAGTCCTTCCTTCCTTGTTCATGTAGTTCCACAGATGCAGAGCATAGGAGTCGTTGAAGCTAAGATCCATGTCCCAGACTTCATAGTAGCGCCTCCACTCTGGGTAGGAGATGGGGTAAAATCTTTGGGGGTGCAGGAAGGACAAGTTCAAACACCTGAGGTCACTCACCTCCTGGAAGTCTCTGAGTTTGCACCACAGTCTCAACATCCGGGTCATCAAATTGGGACCCTGGTTGCCCCAGATTTCTGAATTGTAGTGTTCAACAAAGTTTTCCATACACTCCCACAGGAAGGGGTGGTGGGGGAGGAACCCGAACACCCCGTTACTAGAGTACCGAGAAGACTGTGCAGCCAGAAAGTTCTCCTCAGGGATGGGCCTGATGGAGATGACATCCGTGTCCATGTAGATGCCGCCGTACTTCCAGATGATGGCCAGGCGGGACGCATCTGAGCTGACGTGAAGCCAGTTGCTCTCCACACTGGCGTTGATCTGCGGGAACATGAACAAATCAGCCACAGCAGCAGGGGAAAGGGAGGGTGTCACAGTGAGAAGCCAGCCCAGGGTAGCTGAGGAGAAGGAAGCAAGCCAGCTTCTCAAAGATCAACTGGACAAAAGACCAGTTCTGCAAATTTACCAAAGTTACCTCCACCTCCAAATTTGCCTTTAAGTGGAAAGTTTACAGCAATCAGTAACAATGGGAAGATTTTAGCAGCTCTTAAATTTTGTGCATTTGTTTTTTTAAAAAACTGAAGCAGTAGAATGATAAAGAAGAAATCCAGCAAGGATTTCACAATAAACCCTTTGAGGCATTTTCAGCAGGGGGTACATTAACCACAAATATGAAACTGTGAAGGAAGAATGTTTTAAACCCTAAAAATGCTGAAAACTAATAAAGAAAAAAATAAACTAGGAAACTATCTAACAGACCAATATGTATGCTCTTTAAGAAATTGGTAGAAGAGGGTCGCCTAGGTGGCTCAGCGATTGAGCGTCTGCCTTTGGCTCAGGTTGTGATCCCTGGGTCCTGGGATCGAGTCCCACATCAGGCTCTCTGCATGGAGCCTGCTTCACCCTCTACCTGTATGCCTGTGTCTCTGTCTCTCTCTGTGTCTCTCATGAGTAAATAAATAAAATCTTCTTAAAAAAGAAAGAAGAAGAAGAAGAATCTTAAAAGGGCATGCATGTATTCCTTCATTAATTCATTCTTTTAATAATATTCATTGAGGGACAACTTGCTATGCGCCAAGCTTTGTTACAGTTGCTAAGGAGATAGAAGTAAACAGACAGACAAAAATCCCTACTGGGTGGAGATAGACAATAAACAAATCAATACATAATATGTTGGGTGTTCACAAGGACTGTGAAGGATAAAAACCTGGATAAGGGGGCAGGGTGGAGCCCTATCTTATCTTGGCTTCCAGTAGAAACCTGAATAAAGTTAGTGAGTGAACCATACCAATATCTCAGAGAAGAGGGTTCTAGGTAGAAGACAGCAAGTGCAAGGGCCCCAGGGTGGGAGCACACTCATTGTGTACAGGAACGGAAAAGAGGCAGTGTGGCCAAAGCAGAGTAGTGAAGGAGAGGGATAGGAGATGGGAGCAGAGAGGGATGGGTGGGGAGGAAGGGCGGGTCACACAGGCTGCGGTAAAGACGGAAATTACTTGGAAGGTTTGGAAGAAGGGAGTGACCTGACTTAGTCTTAAAAGGCTCATACTGGCTGCTATGTGGACAACAGGGGTGGGGCTTGGGAGGTGGCAAGGGCTGAAGAACAAAGGCAAGTTAGGAAGGCTGTGGAAGTGGTCAGCTTCTGAGCACACAGTAAGGATGAAGCTGGTCAGATGGATTGGACTGGAGTTGGAGATAGAAGTCAAGGATGACTGCAAATGCTGAAACATGAGCAAAACAGAAAATGACTCTAAAAGCAATAAAAATTAATCACTATAAATGGCAACATTCCAAATGGAATGCTAAAATTTTGAATTGAGAAAACAAAATGGATTTTTTTTTAAGTAGGCTCCATGCCCAGTGTGGAAGCCCAACACGGGACTTGAACTCATGACCCTGAGATCAAGACCTGAGCTGAGATCAAGAGTTAGACACTTAACTAAATGAGCCATCCAGATGCACCCAAAATAGATTTTTCTGAATTGAAATATGTTGATTAAAAGATGAAACATAAACAAGGACGCTGGGTGGCACAGTTAAGTGTCTGACTCTTGGTTTCAGCTCAGGTCATGATCTCAGAGTCATGGGATTGAGACCCATGTCAGGCTCTGTGCTTAACAAAGAGTCTACTAAAACTCTTTCCTTTT
The DNA here is from genome assembly GCF_905146905.1 of Nyctereutes procyonoides. Taxonomy (NCBI): domain Eukaryota; kingdom Metazoa; phylum Chordata; class Mammalia; order Carnivora; family Canidae; genus Nyctereutes; species Nyctereutes procyonoides. Next base: position 34,811,117 of record NW_026575042.1, read on the forward strand.
GCCTCTCTCTCTATCTCTCTCTCTCCAAAATAAATAAATCTTTTTTAAAAAAAGGATTGTACTTAAACATTTGCCCTTGACAAAATAAACATTCTTTAAAACTCTACTATTAAAAAAAAAAAACTCTGCTGTAAAGTCAAATGCAAGCAGGTCAACTAATACTTTGCAGAAATCTTTACACAAGTCATTAACTTCACCAGAATTATATACAATGGCTGAAAACCTCATAAATAATAATAGCAAAAATGCATCAAAAACTATTCCAAGCTCTTCATAATGTACACAAATACTCAACACTGGCATTATGGTTATTCCCATTTTTCAAGTGAAAAGCTGAAAGCAATAAGATGTTCAGTAATTTGTCCAAGGTGAGAGAGGCAGGGACTGGATTTGAACCCAAGCAGTCTAGCTCCAGAGATCCATTTGTTCAAAAGAAACAAGGTTTAGTAGAAATAAGTAAAGTTGATTATTTTGTAAATTGGCGATTGTTAGTGAACAGCCCCAGAGACATAGGATATCAAAAGCCACACAGAACAAGAGGAGGAAGAAATCTGCCTTTTTGTGAGCATGGGACTAACATCAACCTAAAACACAAGAGCTCCATTGGGGGTGAGCACTAGAAGAGGATTAGGGGTCATGCTACTCAGCCCCTCCCCACCCCACAGTACTCAACCCCTGGCATCTCCCAGAGCTACAGTTGCCAAGTCAGTGCAGCAAACCCAGTGGGCACCAGCAAGTGATGGCACATTGGGCCATCCCCAAGAGCTGGCCCCCAGCTATCCTGAGGTGGCCTAACTGGGGCAGAACATGCCATGGGCCAGCACCCCTAAGGTATCATGGTGTGATCTCTGCAGACACACGGTCTGGTGTACTACCCTGCAGGCTCAGATGGGGCAGGGCCTTAGGGCTCTGTGTCCCAGGGCCTACTTTGTTCCCAAAACTCAACACTTGTAAAATTGAAGTGCAACTCAGAGGACCTAAACTGTGCTCTATGGAACATCAGCTCCAAGAAAACATTAATGTCCAACTGAGAAAGATATCCAGGCTCAAATAAGTTTGGAAAATGTTAGGTTGAATCAAATGAATGTTTCTTTAGTTTAGAACTACAGAGGCTTTAATTTCTTCATGTCTATGAGTGGTCTGCGAGGTGGGGAAAAAAAGGCAGCAGGTAATATGCAGCATCTTCCAAAACAATTTGAGCAGAGATTTGTCCCAGGAGCAAAGCACAGTTTAGGTAATGTTCACTTAGCCCAGGTGTGGGGAAAGTAGGCCAAAGCACTGCCTGTGCTGGTGTAGTCCTCCTGGAACATTCTCTAGCAGGCTAGCCCTGAGAGCCACAGGGCCTGCCTCCCTGGCCTGCACCCCGCCCCCCAGCTCCCAGGGGCCCATGCTGATCACCACCTTTTGTTGGGGACCCCTTGCTGGCAGCTGCAGATGAAATCTCAGTCTTTCGAGCTGTTCCATGGCCTCCTGATGAGCCTCGATTTAAGACTCCCAGGCTCCTCCAGAGAAGAGATGGGCACACTGGGATCTAGAAGTCACATGGGGCCAAGAGTAAAACTGGTCTGGAGCTTAGTCCAGAAAATGCCTCTAGTTGACAGTAAGTAGATGCAAGGGCATCTTCCCCCTAGGATGGTAGGCTGAATAATGGCCACTCAAAGACCTTAGGTCCTAGATCCTGGAACCTGTGAATGTCACCTCATATGAAAAAAGGGTCTTTGCAGATGTGATTACATTAAGGATCTTGAGATGGAGAGATTATCCTGGGTTCCCCTGATGTACCTGAATGCTATTGGAAGTATCCTTTAGGGACACCTGGGTGGCTCACTGGTGGAGCATCTGCCTTTAGCTCAGGGCATGATCTCAGGGTCTAGGGATCGAGTCCCTCATCAGGCTCCCTGCAGGGAGCCTGCTTGTCCCTCTGCCTATGTATCTGCTTCTCTCTGTGTCTCTCATGAATAAATAAATAAAATCTTAAAAAAAAAAAAGGAAGTATCCTTTAAAGAAAGACGTAGAGGGAAAGTTCAGAGAGAGAAAAGGGAAATGCGCAGATCTCCACAAGAAAGATTTTTCCCTAGAGCCTCCCTGGGAACTGGGGCTGGCCAGCACCTTGACATCCACCCAGTGATGTGGACTTGGGACTTCTGGCCTCCATAATGGTAAGAGAACAAATGTCTGCTGTTTTAGGTCACTCCGTTTATGGTCATCTGTTACAGCAGCCACAGGAAAGTAACACGAGTACCTGCATAATGGCCTCACTATTGCCTCTGGGCCTGCAAAGCCTAAAGTATTTACAATCTGGCACTTTACTGTGAAAATGTTTGCTGCCATTTGGTCTAGCCTACGATTAGAACTCAAAAAGGACTTTATATGACAAGCAAATGGTATTATTTTGATATCGATTTTTAAATTACTTTTTAGTTTTATTAAGTAATTTTATTTTTAAAATTAACATGTTCTCATCACTAAATGTACTCTTAATCCAATCACACAACCTGATATTGTGTTATTTTCCTTAGGTCTTTTTCTTCCACGTGGACGGGGCCGGGGGGGCAGTGGGGTGGGGAGTGAGGTGGTACGTAGCTAAAATAATTACAATCACATTATAATATAAGTGTATTTATTCCAGATTGTATTATAGTCTTCATAACATTCCCAGCTAAAGCCTGCATAGTGGAGTTATTGAGTGGTTCTACTGTAATTTCCTTAAGCATTATCCGACCGTGGGTCCTCTATGAGAGAAATATTTAATTTGAAATATTATTTCCATATTATGCTATGTTACTGAGGGGAAGATTACAAAATTCTCAAGAGCTCCAGAAGTTTCTTGGTCATATCTTAATATAACTCAATCTCATATAGCAGCACTCCACCTGATTCTTCACGAATTTTCTATTCACATCATTTTCAAATTAAATATTGCCTAGTTTCCCATTCAGATACAAAAAAAAAAAAGTTTTACATAGATGGGTTTAAGTAAATGAAAAATAAGTGGTTATACCTCCAGAAAAGACACAGAAACTCATTCAGTTAAGGATAGTCTCAAAAGAAACCTCATTCTTAAGAAATAAGGCTGGAGGCATAAGACACAAAGCTAGAGAGAAACCTGACTTAAGTCTCTCCTGTTTATTTGAATCAGGACTCAGTGCTATAGAATCAAGGCCAGGATCTGGGTTCTAGTCCCATGTCTGACACTGAGCCCTGGGCTCAGTTTACCAATCCATAAAATAAGGGAGACTGGACTCATTGTCTGCAGTTGCTCCCAATGCGGTCATTCTAAGATTCTCTGAACACTTACGCGAGTGTACCATGAAAGCAATGGTGTGTCTTCAAACAGCCTTTTCATATCCAAAGGGAAGAGGAAAACATTGTCTATTGCTGAGAGGAGGGAAAAGCCTGGGTAAGTGGAGTTGGAGGGCAGCCGTGTGGTATTGCAGAGACCCTTCATGAAGAATGCCACAGGCTGCCTGGGGTAAATCTTGGCTGCAGACTCCACAGCACAAGAGACCAGTGGAGTTGGTTCCATTCTCTCCGAGGTCTCTATGAACACAATGCCGTGCCCATTGCCCAGGAGGGCTCCTGGGTCCTGCTCTAACTGTTGGGGAGGAAGGCAGAAGAAGCAGCTGGACTTCAGGCTTAGCTGGTAGAAGAAGGCACAGACAAGCAGCAGGACGACCAACAGGAAGAGATGGAGCTCCTTCAGCATATCTGCTTCTCTTTCCAGGCCTGCTCCTTTAAAGCAACACAACTCATTACAAAAATGCATTCATAAAACCCGATAAAGACAACACATGAGAAAACGAGACATGAATACCACTTTTAAGATTAGAGTTTGTAAATCCTAAGTAAAATATCATCAGATCAAGCACGGTGATGTTCAAAAGAAAAATACATTCACTACGGTTGATCTGAGGAATTTGAGAATGATTCAAAACAGGAAAATAATCATTGCATCTATATGTTGAGCTGTTGTAGAAATTTTTCCGAAGTTTACTTCAGGTTGTCTCGCCTCAGGCTGCGGGTCTTTAGGGAAAAAGACGGTTTTAGGTCTCAGTGCTTCCAAGTCAAGAGAATGGGAGAAAATTGGAAACTTTTATTCGGAGGGTCATAGGCAGGTATTTGAGGAAACCAGAAGAATTCAGAATCCAGCCCAGTTTTACAGGCACACAGTAAACATTCAAAGATAATTAATCAGAACTAGAATCCAACATCTACAAAGATGTGTTGTTGAAACTTAATTTTTCTCCCTAAAGGCACTGTAAAGATAGCCAAATTAAAACAAATTCATTTTTGTAAAAAAAAGAAAAAAGTCCATTTTTAACAAATTTAGCTGAATTATTTACAGCAAGAATAGTGATATTGACCAAATGGGTTTTTAAAAATCTGCTTTGCTGGAACTTTTTATAAGGAATTTCACATTGAATTTTTAATAGCCTCTCGAGGCCAAAAGCTATACCAAATACTTACCATCAGATTCACCTGCAATACCTGCAGCTTTGGGTGAATTCCTCTCTTCCTAAGGTCCCCAAAATATCCTGAGGTTCCTGCATCTGCCAGGAACCTTTACTCACCTGGTAAGGCTTCTGGGAATTCTATGAGCAAGGTATCAGGCCAACATTTTCAAGGGGCTTTATTGACTCCATAAAGTCAACCTTAGTTCCTTAAAGCTCTCCAGTCATATCTGAGTCGACTCATGTGTCTCTCAAATACGATATTCCAGTTAAAGCCTTGGTAATACAGCCAATGTTTTCAATGGTGTCCTGTTACAAGGTGAACAGATTCTCATTGGATTTATGTAAATGACTATAATTGCCTTGAGAGAAAGAACACTCAGAGTTTCTGAATTCAGGAGGGTTTCGATAGGGAGAAAAGATAAATGTTTCTATTTGCTTACAAAGGAATATTTTATCAAATTTCTATTAACTTGGATTAGGAGAAAAGGTTTCCTTGAATCTGGAAGAGCTAACACTAGAGAAAAAGCAATGTTTAAACAAAACTCATAAAAACTATAATCATCTTTTTCAATTCATTCAGCCTCATGTTATTAATTCCCATTCTGTTTGAATGTAATTTTTCCATTAGTTCTGGAAATTCCTTCCCAGTTTAGTTTTATGATCTTAAAGATATAGAAACCTGAGTTCATCAACAGTCCTTTTTGTGAATCTCCTTGAAGCTGAAACAGATTTGCAAGAGCATCAGGACAATAACTGTAAATGACAAAAGACTCAAAAATGTCCATGGTTAAAGTCTGATGGGAGTGCATTGAAATAAACTTGACAAGGAAATTTGGTTATTTCCAAATTTCAACATTCAACACAACATTTCAATAAGTAGAATTTCAAGTGATGATATTATACCAGGACATATTAAAACTTTAGGAATTTTAAAGAATTTTTGCAACAGTTATAGCATTTACCCACACAATATAGCCTAAGAAGGTTTATCATTATTTGTTTGACAATGCTTCCTATGTAACTTAATATACCAAACAAACAAGCCTAATTAATCAAAAATATTTCATTTAGAATTTGAATTGGAGGGTAGTTTATTAAGAACCTCAGAAGTTTCTAGAGTACATGCCTAAAAATAGGATTACAGATCATTACAGAACATAAAACTTACAATTAGTCCAAAAAAAGAAAACCTTAATCTTTTTAACAAAGGTGGCCATAAGAGAGTCTAAAAGCAAATACAGAATACATAGTTGTTAACAATATTCAGCTCTTTAAATATTGAGAAGTTTTAGTTTTCTTAAGTAATCAAAAAACTGATGAAGACAAAACATAGAACTTTGCTTTTTCTGGGCAGAAATAAAAAACTTTGATTAGAATTTCTTATCAAGACCAGACCAACAAGCCAAGAAAACTTAGTCTTAAAAAGTCTAAGAGAGAAAAACCAAATTCCAATCTTATAGTAGTGTACTTTTAAAATTCACTCATTGCAATATTAGTCCTGACAGTGTATAAAATTATTTTCCAAAGATTCTCCTTCTCAAACCTTTTATAACTTTCTTTTTTCACTTAGAATTTGTCCTAAGTTTTCCCTCTCTAAACAACAAATTCTCATTTCAAGACAATTGTTTTCCTCAACAAAAATATATCCTCATTCCTTATACCTTTCTTCTGTATCTTCCAAATTCCTACATGCGGAGTTGCTTTCAGTATTATTTCCAACAGTCTCAATCACATTTATCAGAATTTTAACTCTTAAAAACTTCAGTTTCCAGTGAAAACTAAGTAGTAACCAATTGTGAACTGTCTGTTACATCAGAATTCTTTAAATTGGCCAATTTATGGACATTTCATAATTTCTAAAAAAGCATTTTTTCAAAGCACAGTTGTCAATAAAACATACAACATGTTTATTGGCAGACCCAAATTTATCTTTAGTTTCTCTGTGATAAGAAGCCAAAAGCAAAGAAACTTATGTTTAGTAATTAACATTTCAGTATTATACTTTATTAAAACACTTTTTATTTATTCAACCCATTTGCTCTTAACAATTACCCATGAATACTTCATGAGACAGACAAATCAACCATCATTTTAAGTAATCTTCGCTGACAAATTGCAACAGAGATAAAGAGTTTATTTGACCTTCAGTGAACCTTGGTAAAATAAAAGTTTTAAATTTAATGTTGACAATTCTAAAGACTTGTGTATTTTACCAAAACCCTTGAATTTTAATTTATCAAAGATTGTCCCGGATCACATGAACTTGAAAAACATGTGGATTAGTTCTTATTCTTCTGAGTTTTAGAATGCCCAATTTTTACAAGTGTTTGCCATAAAGCCAATTAAACAGAACTCTTTTACAAATGAATTATTAGCAATACCATCCGGAGGTACAGAAAATATCTCACATTTATAACACATGTGGACACATATACACAAACAAGATGCAACTGAAGTCTAGCCTTCATTTCACTCATGTTTGTGGAGAAGACATTACAGACCCCAATTTCCCAATATCTCTCTTTTGTCAAACAAATCTAATCACAAGGTAACATTATAATTTATGGATCCTTGAATGAGTCATTTTCCATTTTTCAATTAGAACATGACCAGTTTTGTCCAAAGATACCAAAAGAGTACCTCTATTGGTCATTGGTTCCGCCCCAAAGTTGGGGGCTTCACTGATTGAACCAAATGGCTTCCTCGCTTCTGGTTGTTTAGTCTTATAATTGGCTTTCTCTAAGTTTGTGCACAAGAAAACTAATTCAAACATGTCAAAAGAGTCCCATCTAGGCCATCTGAGACTCAGGTTATCCTTACTGAAAATTTCCCACTTAAGTAAGCACCTGCAAGGAGAGGATCCCCATGCGCTAGCTGTCAAGCCTGTGGAAGTTTCCAGAGACACATCCCCAAGGCTTCCAGTCACCTGAAAGCACCATTTTCCCTGAAGGAGCAAGTAAGTGTCCGTTGTATTTGGAGCCAAGTGATTCAATCTGTCATATTTCTTGCCAGAAAATTTAGTCAAGCCTTATATTAATAATGTCCATTAGCAAAATGCCAAATTAAAACAACCAGCCCATCAGCTCCAACCCCTCTGGGATATCTCCGCCTAGAGGATATTACTGGTAGCCCTCAACAGCTCAAATAAAAGTCAGGACCATCAACTCCAGTTGAGGAGGTTCAGATAGCAGGAGAACGCACCTGATACACCTGTGAGCTGCTGGGAAGTTGGAAGGGCACCATGGGCTCGTGCTGGTACCAAGCCTGAGTTCCAGAAGAACCCCCGGCGATCTCATGAACATGGCTCTGACATCCTGCTGACAATACCAAGAAATGTCGATGCAAATTGAACAAATCTTTTAGAATTTTTAAAAGAAAGAGTTTTATTTGAACCCAGGCTAGGACAGCTGCCCAAGATACACAATCTTCACAAAGAAGAGAGTGCTCTGGTGAGGAAACATTTGGCATACATTAAAAAGTTACAAATCATTAGACAAAGGACATTTCAGAAAGATGCAGGCCTTATCTTAAGCTTCTAGTATACGCAAGGCTGTATGGCTTTAAAAATTATGGGAACCAGGGAGGTTTTTTTTCTTTTTCTTATCTTTGTGTTTGGAATGCTCCTTTTTTGTTATTTTTTAAACGAATCAGATGTATGATGTATGTTCATGGCAGAAATAAGTCCCATACTCTGAGATTTTGCCAAGTCACGTTGACCTTGATAGATATTAAAGTATAGCTTCCCTGGGAGCCCAGGAGCAGGACGTACGGACATTAAAAATTGAAAATGAAAAAAAAATTGAAAATGCCCTTTATTTTTATCACCATTAAGCCAGGAACTTGCGGTTACCTAGTTTCTGAGATCTTAGCAATGACGACAAGTTTTTCCTGCTATACCTTCTGATAAATCGCCACTTAATCATCCAATTCAGCAACAGGGCGGGGTGGGGGAGGGCATTAAATCATTGGCAGAAGCTCAACACCAAACACAAGAAGTTGCCAGGAAGCTTCTCCCTTTACTAAGTGCCCCCAGACACAGAGACTTGGGGAATCTAATGAGCTTGCACAATCTATCAGGTGACCTGTACACTAATCCTGTGTGTCTGTGGACTATCAGGAGGGTTAGACATATCCCAGCAGAACCCAGGAGCCAGCAGATCATGCACCTGGGCAGTTTGCTTCTATCAAAATCATGGGCAGAGAGATGGGCAAGTTTCCTCACTAGACAACCCTATAGATTGATTCTAACTTTGCAAACACAAGGTTGATTAAGAGAAAAGAAAAACCATCACCACAAATAAGCAATGGACAAACTCCAGTCATCCAAGGTCCTGGTGATGTGGAATGAGAATTGATTCCCTTATTTCAGTTCCATAGGTGCAGGAAGGGTGCTTTTGCCCTGAGGTCCCCCTTATGGTATGTGAACTTCCTGTCAGTCTCAGGAGGTCAGCTTCATCACCTCCATTGATGGCAGTCCCCACATCTCCCAAGACGGCGTTACCTTCTGCAGTCTGCTCTCCAACACCCCTGACATGAACACTTAGTAATGTTCCTTGGAGTCATCCTCTGCTCAGGGAGTCACCTATCTTCAGTCCAGAGCCTTCTCCCAGCCATGATCAGCCATCCACAGTTCCCCCTGGATGCTCGGGTATAATCAGGGAGGACCCCTCCTGAGCAGACTCTGGATCCTGACACAGCAGGTCCTACATCAAGGTAAAGCTGTCCCACTGATCTATGGCTTCTTGTTCCTAGGCACCCAAGGCTCCCCAGGCCAGCTCTTTGGGTCTACACAGACACCTCTTTCTTTGCAACTGAATTTATTCTCTGAACCTCATCAATTCTAGGCTCAGTGTTATTTGGGAGCATCTTTCCAGAGCTCCCTAGCATTGGATAGATTGGTTTTCTTTCCTTACAGAGAGGAGAGAACAGAGCTCCTGCTCCCAACTCTGGGGTAACTAGAGGGTTCCATTTGGGGGGAATTATATGATATATTCCTAGTGCCTATATCTTGGGTACTCACATAACCTAGTGCCTTCCAACTGCTTACACAGTGGCCAAAATCACTGAACAAGTGGCCCAGTCAGAGAACAGTGAAGTAGTTGGTGGCTTTTGTCACAAGATGGAAGTAAGCATTGGTGATGCAGTGAAATCCTAAGCACATAAAGTAGAACCAGTCTACCCAAGAACTAAGTAGAAGGTATGATGGAAAGAGCACTGAGCTTAGAGTCATGCCTCTACCCACCCCACACTGAGGGCACTAGGACAAGACTCCAGTCTGCCCAGAGCCTCAGCTCCCTGGTAGAAGCTGTGGAAGATAACGGACCTCAGGCTCACGTGGGCATGCACGAGTGCTCTGTAAGGCAAAGAAGCAACACTCACCGTCCACCACAGTGAAGAAGGGGCAGAAAGAATACGATGACTGTAGATGCATTTGGACACTCTGATGACAAACATTAAGTTATTGTTTTCAGATCAATGGAATCTATTTCCCAGTAAACCCTGAAGAAGGAAATCCTCAGCCCTGTGGTAGAGGTGATGAGACATGTGCAGAAGCCAGCAGTCGGTCAGTGGCATCCGGGGGGCGGGGGGGGCTTTCAGGGCCACAGAGTAAGGTCCTTTCTAAGTCTCTCTGAGGAGGCCTCCTGTCACATGAGCCACTCTATCAGAAATTTCCCAGAGCCCCCAGAGCCATCCCTTTAGTCTTCCCTCATCCCTTATGAGCAGGACTGCCTCTCCTTCCTTCTGCTCACCCTTCTGCTCTATCTGGTCCATTCCAGATACTAACCTTCTGTGTTTGTGGTCAGGTGCTCCAGAAGCAGCTCCCAACCAGACTCCACAGATCCCTAGAGGCTCTAAGGATGGACTCCAGGAAACCCTGAACCCTGGGGCCATAGCCTGCGTCAGTGCCTTTACCCTGGATGCCACCTATCCATAGCTTCTCCTACATACCACCAAAGGAATGTCCCTGCTCTCTGACCCTCTGTGACATTCACTCTGTTTAAAATTCATCAAAATGTCTTCACCACACAATAGCAGGCCCTTGTATTTTATAATGCTGTTCTTTGGGTGTTTGGAACTAGTGCCCCCCAAAAAAGAAGGAGAAGAAACAGTACAAGGAAGAAAACCACAGAACTACAGCAGAAATTTCCCCAACATTCTAGCCCTATGGATAACTTCAGATAAGTTCAACTGTAAATAGTTCCGTGTATGGGCCTCAATTCCCTCTGCCATAAAGGACCCACTGTATTGAGAAGGAAAAGGTAAAGGCATTTTTAACAATAAATGTTTGTTGAATTGAATTACACGTGAAAAGCACACTTCTCAATTCTGTAGTTTCTTTGAACCCTGATGTACTGTAAGAAGGAAATATTTAAACCAACAATACGTGTCCTGTTTATTTTGGAACTTTGGGACCACAGTTCCGGTTTTTAACTTATTTGCTGAGCAAGAGGGACTGATAAATTTTGCTAAAAAGCACTCAGTTATCAATAGGACAAAACCCATATGGTGATATCTTATCAACACTGCTAATTCCTTTCCCCATTGTTCTGAAGCTGGAACAAAGCCTGGGGTGTTGCATTTATACAAATAGTGAGGGGATGGCTGGACAGAGGCAGTGCACTCTGCAGTGCACTGCCTAACACTAGGGAACCCACGGGAGAATAATTGAAGCACGTTAAGGAGTGACTTTATCAACATTAAGTCTTGAAGAAAAAAAAAAACGTTGGGACCATAGTTCCAGTTTTTAACTTATTTGTTGAGCAAGTGGGACTGATAAATTTTGCTAAAAAGCGTTCAGTTATCAATAGGACAAAACCCTTATGGTGATACCTTATCAACACTGCTAATTCCTTTCCCCATTGTTCTGACACCAAAACAAAGCCTGGGGTGTTGCGTTTATATGAATAGTGAGGGGATGGCTGGACAGAGGCAGCACACTGCAGGGTTCACAGCCTAACACTTGGGAACAAACCTCTGGGAGAATAATTGAAGCATGTTAAGGAGTGACGTTGGGATCCCTGGGTGGCGCAGCAGTTTGGCGCCTGCCTTTGGCCCAGGGCGCGATCCTGGAGACCCGGGATCGAATCCCACGTCGGGCTCCCGGTGCATGGAGCCTGCTTCTCCCTCTGCCTGTGTCTCTGCCTCTCTCTCTCTCTCTGTGTGACTATCATAAATAAATAAAAAATTAATAAAAAATTAAAAAAAAAAGGAGTGACGTTATCAATATTAAATCTTGAAAAAAAGTTTTTACTAAAAATCAGGCAGTCTGGGCCAGAGAAAGATCCCCTGGTCCTGGGGCAATATTTTAAACTATTCTGCATGTTTAAGAGAATTGTTCTAGGGACACCAGGGTGGCTCAGTGGTTGAGCGTCTGCCTTCAGCTCCGGTCACGATCCGGGGGTCCTGGGATCGAGTCCCTCATCCGGCTCCCTGCGAGGAGCCTGCTTCTCCCTCTGCCTATGTTTGTACTTCTCTCTGTGTGTCTCTCATGAATAAGTAAATAAAATCATAAAAAAAGAAAAGAAAATTGTTTTAGCTCTGTGTTTCTGGAGACAGCGCTTTTTGTTCTCCACTCAGCCATGCCAGTTAAATATGATCCTGTTTCCCAAACCTTACATAGCCATCAAGAATGTATGTCCAGGTTTGTTCTGGAAATTACTGTATCTGCACATGTAACTTCCTCCTTTTTAGGTGTACTTGCAAGTAAAAGAAGGGATGGGGATAACGGCGGGAGATGTGAGGGGAAAATAATTGTTCTTGGTGAAATGGTTGTCCCCCAGACACCAGAATCTCAAGCTCAAGAACAGAATCTGCAAGAAGCCAAGAGCAAATGGTGGACCAGTTCGAGGCTGGAGACTGAAGGCACTCTGCTATTACACTCTTGAAGTCAATATTTCATTTCTTCTTTCTGTAAGGACTTGGGAACATCTTTGGAGCCACTTATGCCAAGTGTCCACATGGCACAGGCACTTTATAACAATCAAGTGGCCATGAGAATCAGCATTTCTCAATGTGGCTGAAAGAAACTGCTATGGACTGAATATTTGTTGCCCACCCACCGACCCACCACCAGCAGCACCAAAATTCCTATGTTAAAGTCCTCAGCCCCCTGTGATGGTATTTGGAGGTGGGGCCTTTCAGAGGGAATTAGGTTTAAATGAGGTTATGAAGTTGGCATCCTTTAAGAAGAGGAAGATGAGAGATCTCTCTCTCTCTCCATGAGCATGCGCCAAGGACAAGCCACGTTGAAGATAGCCAGAAGGCAGGATATGTATAAACCCGGAAAAGGATCCTCACCAGGAACTCAGCCTCCACCTTGATCCTGGATGTTCCAGCCTCTAGAACTGTGAATAGCAAATGTCTGCTGATTAAGCCCACCAGTCTACAGTATTTTGTTACAGCAGCCCAACTGACTGAGCAAGAAACCCCATAACAAGCTTTCCTCTGATTTCCTTCCTTATGTTTTTATAAGAATCTATTTTTAAGTCACTGATGAGGTTGGAACTTGTCTTAAGATTTGAAGAATTGAGTGACGCCTGTGTGGCTCAGTGGTTGAGCATCTGCCTTGGGCTCAGGTTGTGATCCAGGGGTCCTGGGATCGAGTCCCGCATCAGGCTCCCCATGGGGGGCCTGCTTCTCCCTCTGCCTATGTCTCTGCCTCTCTCTGTGTCTCTCATGAATAAATAAATAAAAATTTTTAAAAAGGATTTGAGAAATTGAAACCAGGCCTCCAGTGGGGGAAAGGACAACTTCATTTGCAAAAGAAACCCATAGTGGGTAAAATTGTCCTTACCTGAGACCTCTCTGTCTTCCCTTCCTTCTGTCTGTCCACACAACTCTCATTTGTCCTCTTTGTTATGCCTTCTCTCTTCATTTTTTTAAAAAGATTTTATTTATTTATTCATGAGAGACACAAAAACACAGGCAGAGGGAGAAGCAGGCTCCATGCAGGGAGCCCGATGTGGGACTCGATCCCGGATCCTGGGACCATGCCCTGAGCCGAAGGCAGATGCTCAACCGCTGAGCCACCCAGGAGTCCCTGCCTTCTCTCTTTAAATGAAGACCTCTGGTCTGCCTTATCTCAGTGCCTAACACTATCACCATGCACCCAGGACCCAAATCAGGAAATCAAGGGGTCATTCTTAACTCTTCCCTTCCTTACCCCTCCTGTACAGGCCACGTCAGTTCAGGTCCTCCAAGAAGCAGACATCAGGATTAGATTAATTGTACATGGATTTTAATTGATAGAAGTGCCGGTATGAGAGAAAATAGAGAGCTGTATGAGGCTGGAAAGCTGGAAAATCCCATTTTCCTGAGAAGTCTGAGAAGCTTGCATGGAAGTGTCCTGGGCTGCCTTGCTGATGGCTGTCCTTGTCTATGGCAGGTTCAGTGGTGTCATCAGAGTCCTCAAACTGGTCAGCCATAAGAGGAGGGCTATGTCTCCCAGGAACAGGTCTCCTTCAGGATTCTTGCTCCATTGGTCACTAGAAGCCCATAGGAAGAGTCGCCTAGGCACAACTCGGTGATCCATTTCACAGAGCAGGAGCTGGGTCTTTGGTCAGTTGTACTTCCTCTGATTGGAGGTCCTTGAGGCACATGCTCACAGCTGCCAGAGTCACCCCTTGAGCTGCACAGATCTACTTCACGTAGTTTCACGGAGCAGTGCTTCCTCGGTTCCCATGGGCCTTTCTTCCCAAGGGGAAACTGATAAGAAAGAGGTTAGAGGATGAACCACAGCCCCTGTCACTGTAGTTGACCTCAGGGCTGCAACACATCTGCTCCCACCTCCAACATCCATTCTGAATTCCTTCACTCCAAAAGGGTTGCCTTATCACATGTTGGTAGCTTAGCTAGTTATGCAACTCATGACCTTACAGTGCCTCAATCCTTGACAGTCAAATCCTTTCTCAGCTTAGGGTTGCTGCTTGTGCAGCTTGTGTCTGTGCACAGTTAAAAGGGGGCAAAAGAGGACCAGGAGGCCCCACAATGGATCTCCTAGGTTCCATACATACCAGATTCCTTCCTGCTGCTAGGGTGTAAAAGCACCCGGACCTCCTCCTGCTGATCAGGGTCAATTATCTCCACCAGCATAACTGCTCCTTTTACTTGCTGGCCCCTGGCCATGGGAAGTCCCGTGCCTTGCAGCAGTTCGTAATCCAACAACACCCTTGTGGTATCACCTGGCAAGAATCTGTCCTATTTGGGATCAGAACCTCCAACACTGAAGAGCTCAGAGTTGCCCTGATGGCACAAAATCCTCTGATAGGTCATGAGGAGTGGTAGTCAGTGGGGACATTCCTGTAGTTATCTCTTGATTCCTGGATCCATGGACTCTTCCTCTTGAGAGCAGAGCAGCATATACTGGTCTCTGAATTGATGTAATTACAGTGTTTTGGAAGGTGTCACCCCATTCTTTCAGTATTTTCCCAAGCTAGCACTTCAGCTGCACCTTTAGAAGACTATTCCAGAAAGCTCTCTCTGGGTAGTGCAATATTTGATACAATTAGTAGATTCCATGGTCATGGACCTACTCCAGCACCTCCCTCACTGTTGAGTCCCCTGGTCAAAACCTGTGCTGGATGAGATTCCATAGTTGTGGATCAAGCATTCCATAACCCCAGATAGTGCTGTGGCTGAAGATTTGCAGGCAAGAAAGGCGAACTCATACCTGGAATAGTCATTCCTGTGGAGATGAAGCATTGGCCCTTCCAATGGGAGGCGCCTGATGTAACTAAATAACTGGGCACCAAACCATCAGTTGGTCTCCTCAAAAGTGTGATATCAAGGACTCAGTGTTGATCTCTTTTGCTGGCAAGTTGGACAATCAGAGGCAGCACGAGCTACATCAATCTTGAGAAGTGAGGATTGATGCTGTTGGACCAATGCGTGGTCTCTACCTTTGATACCATAGCCATCCCCTACATGTGCCCATCGTGCCAGTTCTGGGCTGGTGACCAATTACTAGACTGTCAGCTGTTCATCAAATTTCCTGTGGGGTATCTCACTGTTGCTTTAACTTGCACTTCTCTGATAACTAATGAGTAAGCATCTCTTTAAATATGTTTACTATTTGTTTTCCACTTCTGTAAATTGTTTCTTCATGTGCTTTGCTCATTTCTCTGTTGGGTTCTCTGCCTTTTTCTTATAAATCTACACATTCCTAAGAAAATCTAGATATTAATCTCGGTTTGGTTTTAAATACTGCAACTGTCTTTTCCCAACATATCGTTTGGATTATTTTGTCTTTTATGTCCTCTATCTAACAAATGTTCTTATTTTAATGAGATAAAGACAATAGTTATTCTGTTGAATGATTTGTATTTGGGAGATTCTATTGAAGAAGACTTCCTTATTCCTAAGTTATAAAGACATTCTCTGACATTTTTTTCTTTATAATTTCATAGCTCACATTGAGTTTATTCATCCATTTGCTTATTCATGGTGAGATGTGAAGACTGATTTTTCTTTTTCCCCCTATAGTGAGTAAGCCAGTTTCCCCACCATCATCTATAAAACAGTTCATGCTTCCTCCATGGGGTTATGATGTCAACACTGTCATATAGCAAGTCCCCATATGTAGGCCCCATATATCTGTCTCTGAGTTTTCTCTTTTATTCCACTGGCCAGTTGTTCTGTTCCTATACCTGTACTTCTTAAATTCCTTTGGCTTTTTAAATTGGCCTTAATCTGTGATAGATATTGAAGAACTGATCCCTTTTCTAATTTCCCCACATGCCTATGGAGAAGCTGCACTTGGCAAGACAAAATGACCAGAGAAACAATGATGAAATTATTATCACCAGAATAAACTGATAGAAATGTAGAGATTAAAAAAAATAACAGGTCATGGGACACCTGAGTGACTCAGTCAGTTGAGCATCCAACTCTTGGTTTCAGCTCAGGTCATGATCTCACTAGTGATGGAGATCAAGCTCCTCATAGGGCTCTGTGCTCAGCAGGGAGTCTGCTTGAGAATCTCTCTCTTTGCCCTTCCCCCCACTAATTCTCACCTCTCTCTCTCTCTCTCAAACAAATAAATCTTTTTAAAAAAACAGGTCAAAAGTTGTGGCTGGATTGAACATACTCTTGGAAAAAAATTATTATTTTTTTTTTTTGGAAAAAATTTAAAAGGAAAAGGAAGAGAAGGAAGAGGAGACAGAGTAAAAATAAAGACATAACCACAGCTTTCCAGGGGAAAAAATAGAAGAATTTAAATTATTTAAGAGGAAAAACTCAAACTATTAGAGAAAATGATAGTCCAAAAGAAATGCATAATGTGGTAGGACCATAAATGTCTCCCAAGAAATTTCAGCAGGATTCTGGAAAAAATGATAAGAGCAGCATAATTTTTGAATCTCCCCAAGTCCCCATGAATGAGCAAGAACAACTAAATTATGAAACAAAATCCCATGGTTAACATTTGCCACAAACTAGGTGACAGGGTATTCCCCTAATTCTCAAAATGCAAGTGGATGCCAATGATCCACCAAAAGCACCAAGAACTCTATGGTATCAGCTTCTGTGCTGGAGAAAGCAGACAGAAGCAACCAGACTCAAGAGCAGGAGAAACTCAAAATATCCAACAAATATTGCTGGAAAGGATGGCAGCACTGAAATGAGAGAGCTTTGTCCAGTGTAGTAGTGGCTGAGGGCAAGGGGCCCATAGTAAATTATGAAGGGGCTGGAATAGCCTGAGCCTCCATGAGCTCTGGAAACTGAACAACAAGGCCTCCTCTCCAACACAGAGCCTCACACTGAGGAGATACCAAGAAGCACAGAAACAAAATTATACAGGATAAAGAATTCCACTTCCAGGAAGGCAGACTACAAGAATATTTGTTGCTTACCTGAAACAAAACCACACAAAATACACAAACAAAAAATAATAGTCAAAAATATGCAAAATGCACAAAATACGTCAACAAAGATAGACAACATATATGAAACAATGGTTCTCAAGGCACCATGCATCAGGCAATGAAGGACAGTAAATCCTTTTTTAAAAAAGATTTTATTTAACAGAGAGAGAGACTGAACATGAGCAGGGAAGGGGCAGAGGGAGAGGGAGAAGCAGACTTCTCTCTAAGCAGGAAGTCCAATGCGTGGCTCCATCCCAGGACTCCGGGATCGTGACCTGAGCCAAAGGCAGACACTTAACTGACTAAACCACTCAGACGCCCCAGAAGGACAGTAGCTCCTGAAAGATGGGATACAAACAAGTTGAGCTCTCTGATTGCCCCACCTTCCTGCCACGGGGGGATTTTGGGCCTCAGTATAGGGAATAGAGAGCCCACTCGGAAGCCACAGATTTCTTGCATTGAAAAGACAAGCTGAGGGATCCCTGGGTGGCGCAGCGGTTTGGTGCCTGCCTTTGGCCCAGGGCGCGATCCTGGAGGCCCGGGATCGAATCCCACATCGGGTTCCCGGTGCATGGAGCCTGCTTCTCCCTCTGCCTATGTCTCTGCCTCTCTCTCTCTCTCTCTCTCTCTCTCTCTCTGTGACTATCATAAATAAAATAAAAAATAAAAAAACAAGCTGAGATTCTAGGAAGATTGAGGTAAGCAGAGTGCTGGAGAGGAGAGAGCTTCACAGAGCAAAAACTCTGGAGACCTATAGAATCATCCCTGAGAATTAATCAGGGAAATAACGAGAGCAAGGTATGTGAGGAGTGTGAGGGGGACTGATGAGGGTGTGAGAACAACCTGAGGTTAGAGAAAGAGCCATCAGTAAGTACTAGAGGAAGGGTACATGGGGTCACACAGGGTCAGAAATAGTGCCTGTTCCTACCAGTCAGGATGAAAAACTTCATAATTCCTAGGATATTGAGCAGGAAACTCAGAAGGCTCTTTGTCTTGAGATAAAGACAAAATTAGCCTTACACTAACACATCTCTGATACTGCCTAACCAACCTTAAAAGCAAGACCTAAAAGCATCAAGTAACTTGGCTGAGTCCCAGAACAAAGCTCAAGAACATATCTAGGAAAACTAAAATATCCAGTACCCAAAAAAGTAAAATCCACAATGTCTCACATCTGATCAAAAATTACCCAGCTTGCATAAATAAAATCTTAAAAAAAAAAAAAAAAAAAAGGGGCAGCCCCGGTGGCTCAGTGGTTTAGCGCTGCCTTCAGCCCAGGGTGTGATCCTGGAGATCCGGAATCGAGTCCCATGTAGGGCTTCCTGCATGGAGCCTGCTTCTCCCTCTGCCTGTGTCTCTGCCTCTCTCTCTCTCTCTGTGTGTGTCTCTATGAATGAATAAATAAAATCTTTAAAAAAAATTACCCAGCATGCAAAGGAGCAGGAAAAGACAACCAATAATGAAAAGGAAAAGGAAACTCAATCAATTGAAACCAAATCAGAACTGACATGTTAGGGTTAACCAACAAAGATATTAAAATAATTATTATAAAAATACTATGTATGTTCAAGAAAGCTAAGAAGAGATGTGGAAGGATAAAAGAGACCCAAATGAAACTTCTAGAGATGAAACTACAATGTCAGAGATGAAAAAAAGATTGATAGGAATAATGGCAGATTTGGCATTGCACAAGAAAAGAATGTTCTTGACATAGCAATAGAAATGTAGAAGACATAATAACAGAAACTATCTGAAATGAAAACACACAGAGAAAAAAAGAATCCTTAAAAATGAACAGAGGATCAGTGAACTATACAATAACTTTAAGTGTCTGATATATGAATAAATGGAGTCCCTCCAAAAAGAAAGCAGACAATGGAGACAGAAAAAATAGTCGAAAAATTGTAATAGCCATAATGTTTCCAAATTTGAGGGAAATTATACAGCCACAGATTCAAAAGCTCAGCTAACTCCAAGCACAGAGACATGAAGAAAACTACAGCAAGGCACGTTATAACCAAATTCCTCAGATCTAGGATAAGGAGAAAATACTAAAGGCGGTCAAAGAAAAAAAAATTCACGTTAAATAGAAGAACATAGAATGATTCCAGATTTCTTCTCAGTAACCATCTAAAAAAGAAAATAACATTTTAAAGTACTCAACCACAAAACAAAAACAAGCACCTTTGAGCCTAGAATTCTATCCCCAGTGAAAATATCTTTCAAAAATGAAAGCAAAATAAAGTCATTGTTTTGTTTTGTCTTGTTTTTGAGCTATACAAAAGTTGAAATAATTAATCACCAGAGGATCTGCACTTCAAGAAATATGAAGCCAGGTCCTTGAGGCAGAAAAAAAGCTATGCCAGGAAATACGAATCTCTACAAGGGAATGAAGAACATCAAAAATGGTAACAACATGGGGCCCACTTGGCTGGCTCAGTTAGAAGAGCATGGGACCCATAATCTAAGGGTCATGAGTTCAAGCCCCATGATGGGCATAGAGATTACTGAAAGAATAAGTAAACTTTAAAAGATAAATTTGTTTATTTAAAAAAATGGTAATGCCCTGTATGGAGCTCTCTGCTCAGTGGGGAGCCTGCTTCTCCCTCTCCCTCTGCCGCTAACCCTGTTGTGCTCTCTCCATCTCTTTCTGTCAAATAAATAAATAAAATCTTTTTTTTTTAATGGTAACAATGGGACATCTGGGTGGCTCAGTGGTTGAGCATCTGCCTTCCGCTCAGGGCATGATCCTGGGGTCCTGGGATCGAGTCCCACATCAGGCTCCCCACAGGGAGTCTGCTTTTCCTCTGCCTGTGTCTGTGCCTCTTTTTCTGTGTCTTTCATGAATAAATAAATAAAATCTTTTAAAAATAATGGTAACAATGCGGATAAATATACAAGTATTTTGTTATTTCCATCCCTTTAAAATATAAGTAACTGTTTAAATAAAAATCAAAATAATATTGTTTGGAGTTTGTAGCATATATAAAAATAAACTGTACGGTGAAATAGCATAGAGACAGAACGGGAAGTAATGGGAAGTAATGGGGGAAGTAAGTTCCTACACTGTATGTGAAGTGATAAGGTAAGCTGTCATAATTTAAAAGATTGTTGGTTCATAACCCTTTGGGGGGCATTCCAGGCATAATCTGAAATTGGCCTGCAAGTGCAGAGGACAAGGAGAGACCAAAGGAAGAAGCAAGCTGCTCCAGGTTGATAGGTAGCAGTATTGATAGGCAAGGGGAACTTACAAGGCTCATCTTGGGCTGCAGCGAGATGAGCAGATCCCAGGATCTGCGTACCACATCTTAAAAATGTATGTGGAGAGAACTCTTAACTAGGTACAGTCACATATGCTGTGCAGGTGTTCTCAACACCACATCATTGTCTGAAGGCTATGTTCTTGGACCAGCCACTGAGAGTGGGAAAGGCAAGCAGAACCCAGATTCCAAGGACAGTGGAGGAGGTCGATCTTCTGATTGCCTGGGTCCACCTCACAGGTCGACTGGCAATCAGGTCTTTTTGATGACCTCCTCCAACAAAAATGTACACTATAAGCCCTGCAGCATCCACTTAAATAACACAACAAAGTTTATGGCTAATAAGCCAAAAGGGGAGATAAAATCAAATCCTAAAAAAATATTCAATTCATCTAATAGAAGCCAGAAAAGGAGGAAAGGAAGGACAAAATACAAATGGGAGAAATAGAGAAAAATAGTAAGGTGAGAGACTTAAAATTAACCACATCAATAGTCAAAAACCCAAAATGGGGAGAAAATCGCACATATGCAAAAAATGACTATTCTCAGTAATTGTATTACTCTGAGATTTGTGTGTGTGTGTGTGTGTATTAGAGGTTAAAGTAAACGAGTGATTATAGGAGATTCTAATTTTATTTAGTACTCTAGGTTCTTGAAATCAAGATTTCCAGGGTAAAAGATAGGAGGTATGGATGTATTATAGAAGAGGTTAAGTAAAACATCCTGTAGTCCTGAATTTTAGTTGGAAATATCAGTATGAACTCGTGTTCATAGTGTTTTGGGGTGTGTGTGTGTGTGTGTGTGTGTGTGTAAACTTTTCCTACCTTTGTCCATTGAAGAAGCCTAGAAACAGTGATCAATCCTTGGTAGCAATTAGCAATCCTTGTACCCAGATTGCGATTTTGAAATATCATTTTTCACTAAGAGAAACAAGGGTTTTATGGGGAAGTGATCCATTTCATGCTTTGGGCAGAAAACAAATATAAGATAAGTCAAGATTATGTCTTCACATCAGATAAAGGAAGCTACTAGGCTCATGTGAAAATGATTCAGAAACCAACTCAAGGGATTTCTACTGAACAAAAATAGAACACTCTTAAATAAATAAACAAATAAATAAATAAATAAATACTAAATTTTTAAAGATTTAAAAAAATAAAAAATAGAACACTCTTAGCTTTAAAAGGCCTAAGTGCAACTGATTGAAACTCTTCAAGTATGTTTAAATCCATAATGATTCATAATGATTAAATGGTTCATAATGATTAAAAAAAACAAATTGATTGGCCAGTTTTCGATTGTGATAGAGATTCAATTCACTATCTAAAAACTTGGAAGAGAAAGAATCAAGTATTTATCCTATATTTCCCCACATAAAATTGCACTATTGGTTATTGGTTATAAAAATAGAATTCTTATAAAAATAACTCCACCTTACAAATGTATATAAAGTATTTCAATGAATAAATGAAAAATAAGTTAATGAATTAGAATATCATTATTTTGCAACTCCCAATAAAGTAATTGTTCTAGACATTGACCATCAAAAGCTGTTAATATCACTAAAAGAAAGAAAACCAGACATTGTGTGCCTCCTGATGAAGGACCACAGCACCACCTATGGTCTTTTCAAAGGGATTTTATCTACGTTTGATAAAGCATCTGGCTCCAGCTGTCAGTTTGCAGGAAATACAGAGAACAGAGAAATGTGCTGAACTGCACCAAGAACAAAATCTAGACTATAGAAAACTACACAGAAGTCCTGAGATCATCATCTGAAATGGAGTAAAGAAAAGGAAAGATGGAGGGGAGTCCTAAAGATTAGAAGAATCTTTAAAGACATTGCCATTTTTTTGAATGATCAGGACTAAGCTATAGAGTCTAGGATTGCCTACAAGTGAAAAGCTATAAAGAAACAAAGAAAGTGATTACTATAAAAGACAGGAAAATGGATAGTTTTGGAGGAAGGAAGGGTGTTGAGATCAGAATGGGACATATGGATGGATTTCTGGGGTAAATGGCAACTTTCTAGCTACCTGGGTGACCTGGATGGTAGTTTACAGTGGTGTTCACCTTATAATGATTCAATAACTATACATTTGTCTCAAGGGTGTTCTGATGCCATGTTTTAACTGTTTTACAATTTTATTTTATAAAAACACATAAAGATGCAGGATTTATGGACTCAGTAGTCAGAGACAATTGAATAGCAAAATTATATTGCCTATTACATAACAACAGCTAAAAATCAGTAAGAAATTAAACTTTATTCCTGTAGAAAATCAGGGAAAAGCTACGACCAGGCAGTTCACAGCAAAAGAAATACAAATGGGTTTAAATATATGAAGACACTCAACCCTACATATAAGATGATGAAAGCTGCCCTGGGATATATTTACCTCTCAGATGAGCAAATGCCCATAAGTTTAATAACACAAGGCATTGGGGAAAGTGTGGACAAACCATCACTCTAACATGCTGCTGGGAGCATAAATTTGTACAACCACAGCAGAGGACAGTTAAGCTATACTCATTGAAATATAAACCAATGTACTCTCTGTCCATCAACTTCATTAGCAGGAATTTATCCTAGAAATCTAGTTGCACACCAGCAAAAGAATGTATCTTTTCATGTTCATTGTTTTGATTTTCAAAGGATTAGAAACAACCTAATGTCCATCAGAAGGGACTAGTTTAATAAATGAAGATACATCTATAAATGGAATAATATGCATCCATAAATGTTAAATTTATATACTAACTTGGGAAGAATGGGCATCTTTAAAATGTTTATCTGTCCAAGAATAAGAGATGTTTCCATTAGTTCAAGTCTACTTTTGCATTTTGAGGTGTATTTTAAGGTTTTCCTCATTATAGGTTTTGTACATTTCTTGTTAAGTATTTCTTTTTGATATTGTTTGTATCACACCAGTCACTGGTAATTGCGCACATAAAAGCTATTGCTTTGTATGTTAATTTTTATCTTACTACCTTGCTGTATTACTCATTACTATGCTGTATTAATTTTAATTTTGATTTTCTTGTGTTTTCTATCTAAACTTTCGGGTCATTTGTGTGTACTTGCCTTTCTTTGCAATCTTGATTTCTCTCGTTTTTTTGTTTGTTTGTTTTTTTAAGATTTTATTTATTCATAGAGACACAGAGAGAGAGGGAGGCAGAAGCAGGCTCCTTGCAGGGAGCCCGATGTGGGACTCGATCCTGGGACTCCATCCTTTAGTGCTGCAGGCGGCACTAAACCGCTGTGCCACCGGGGCTGCCCCTTGATTTCTCTCATTGTTTTCTTTTGAAAAATTGTTTTGCTCTTCACATCAATACAATGTTAAAATGTAATGGAGGTAGCGGATATCCTGTCTTGCTCCTTGACTTTCTGATTATTTCCCTTTGATGAGAATGCCAATAGTGTTTCCCCATTAAACAAGATTCTAGATTTTATTTTTTTTTTTCCAAAGATTTTTGTTGTTGTTAAAGAGGAGAGAATGGGTGGGCAGAGGGAGAGAATCTTCAAGCAGACTCCCTGCTGAGCACGGAGCTCAATAAGAAAGGGCTCTATCTGGCAGCCTGGGTGGCTCAGTGGCTTAGTGCTGCCTTCAGCCCAGGGCCTGATCCTGGAGACTGGGGACTGAGTCCCACATTGGGCTCCCTGCATGGAGCCTGCTTCTCCCTCTGCCTGTGTCTCTGCCTCTGTGTGGGTGTCTCATTAATAAATAAAATCTTAGGAAAAAAAAGGGGGGGGGCTCAATCTCAAGACCCATGAGATCATGACCTGAGTGGACCAAGAGTTGGACACCTAACCAACTGAGCCCACCCAAGCGCCCCTAGATTTTACTTTTTAAAAAATCAGAATGGGTGTTTATTTTTGCCAAAAGCTTTTTTATCATCCATGGAAATAACCACATTTGTTTTTAGACCTACTATGTGAGTTATATGAATACATTTCCTAATACTGAACCATATTTGTAACAGTCATGCTAAATTACCTTAAAATATGCTATAGATTGCTTGCTAATATTTAGGATTTTTGCAGCAATATTCCTATGTGAGATTGGTCTGTGGTTTTTTTGTGCAATCTTTATCAGACTTAGGTATCAACATTATCCTTGCTTCATAAAAACTAAACTTTCCTTCATTTTTCTACATTTTTTAAGTTTACCTTATATTAGGGATTATCTGGCCTTTAAAAGATTTGGTACTTCCCATCTCCAGTAGGATGAATTTCAGCTAATTCTATTTTCCTAGGAAAGTAATCATTATCAAATTTATTTGTACTAAGTTATGAGAGTAATCCTGTTTGTTTGAATATCCTGTTATACTGGCTATTTCTCCCTTTTATTTATATGTCTTTTGGCATTTGTGCTTTCTTTCTTGATTGGGCAAGCTAGAGGATTGCTTTTGTTTTATGAACTCTGTTATTTATTTTATATGTAATTACTTTCTGCTTTTATTTACCTTTATTAAAGAATTTTGGGGAGGAGGGACCTAAATGTTAGTACTGGATTCCATTAAATCAGTGATGGGGGAAATCCATACCTTTTAAATACCTTATGCAAATAATGAAAATTAAAATAAGTAAATTAAATAGTCAACTCATAAAAGAAAGTAAAAATAGATGGCAGTAAAGTGCTTGACTTTCAAGTCAGATGCTGACAAGATGGAAGCCAACTGCTGAATATTTCTCCTAGACTGGAGAAAGTTTGGATTGGATTTGGATTGAGTTTGGATTACTGTGGGATGACGATATTCTACAACAGTCTGAATTCATGACTGCTGATCCAAAGTACATGGCAACCATCTCCTCAATCAACCCAGACATTTTAACCAGAGACAGGACGGAGGTATAGTTCTTCCATGCGGATCTTTAAAAATACTCTACTACTAGCTATACGTAACAGCACAAGGGGCAGCATTTGTACAACTCAATCCCTGCTAGTAATTAATACTAGGCTGAACCATGCCCAAAATGACCTGTACACAGTTACTACAGTTACCTCAAAATTAAAACTAAAGCTAAAATATGCCAAAGTCTACAAGGTTACGTGAATCTCAGCAGTTACGTGTAAAATTTTATGTTTACCAATGTTTAGTATTCAAAGGAATTTATTTCCTGAAACTGTATCTATCATCTTCAATTTCAATCATATTTGATAGACATTAGGAGCACACGAGGGAAAATATTTATAATAAGAAAGCATACAAAACTGTACATGCAGTAATGACTTTGCAAAACAAAATATAAATATGCCATATTTTATACACCAAAATATTCAGTGGCAGTAACTCCTTGAAGGTAAAATCCCTGTCTTACTCATCTTTATAGTGCCATCTTACAGAAGAATGCCTAGTACAAAATATGTATTCAGTAAGTGCTTCCTGAAAAAAATGAAAATGAGTAATACACATCTTCAAAAAAGGTACTCGATCAAGTAAATATATGAAATTTTAATATTTTTTTTCTGAAATATACAAAGGACTAAAGACAAAGTCAATACCTAACTAAAACTTTATGTATCTTCATTATTATAAAATTAATCTTGAGTCAAAAATCCAACTCTAAAAATACGGTCTCAAAAATCACATATCTACATATAATAATACTAAGACAAGTAAATTGTCTTATGCTGCATCATCATCATCCACTGCAGCATAGATGGCTTGATTCCTCCTCTTAATTTTCTTTCTTTGTTCAGGTTCATGTTCATCACTCAGCCTCTTTGATGGCAACTCAGTTAAGTCCTTTCCATCCCCTGACTCCAGAGCCTCACCAGGGTTCCTCTCTCTGCCATCTGGAGAACCCAATGTATCATCAGAAGATACAATCATGGAACCCGGCAAGATCCTGACATCAGAGAAGCTTGCAGAGAAGTCAGAAGCTTGATCAGAAGAAGGTTCTGCAGATGGTGTATTCATGTCACTACGTGTACTTATAATACTATCTTCATCTTCCTCTTCTTCATCTAACATTATTTCATCTGGATTAATAGAGGACAGGGCAGACGTATCTGTGTTATATTCACTACGGTCTTCTCCAGAGTCATTACTCTCCACATCATCCTGCTCTTCATATTCCCCACACAAATGATGTTCTTCCTTGGCCTTCTGAAGCCTGACATTCATGTCAGTGATGCCAAGTTGGGCACAAAATTCAGTAGTTTGAGGATTGATCCTATGAACCAACTGCATTTGTGTCTGTGGTCTGCTAGGGTCATAACAAGCAGCTGTTATGCTAAAGTTACATGGAACTTTGAGGTCATGATTCAGTATTTCCAACACTTTGTTCATAGCTTCTTCTGTTGCACTATAATCCCATCTACAAAAGTCCAAAACAATAGCTTTTTACATTTTATTAAACCTCAGACAATAAAAGATGAAATCTAACAATGGATTTTGTGTGCAAGGATAAAATATAAACCATATATAAAAATTCCATTTAATAAAATTATAGTTAATTTGCCAAAGGACTATTTTGGAATAAAAATAATTCTTAGAAAAAACTGTTCTTAACTCACGCTCTAAAACAATCATAAATTATTTTAACATGTGAGCCAAATCTCCATCATATTATCATTTTATGCATGCTTGTTCATTCATAAACTTAATTGGGTTGGTACTCAATTATCCATTTTTCTATCCCTTAGATGGGAAATTTATACCAGTCAATCTTCACTATTTTGACACTCAATAATAATTCCCTTCATTTCAAAAAAGAAAAGAAAGAAAAGAAAAGAAAAGAAAAGAAAAGAAAAGAAAAGAAAAGAAAAGAAAAGGGTGAAGGGAATAAAAACTGGGCATGCAACAGGTCAGACTCACCTTGTATGCAGGCCATTATTTTCAGGCATATTCCATAGCCTCTCAGTCACATTAATAAGATCATTGGTAGCCCTAAGAACAGTAAGCCATTCGATATCATATTCTAAGTACTCAGGAGCATTGGGGTCATGGTCTATTTCTATTACCTATAGGAAGAAATTGATACTTTTATTTTTAATATTCTAAGAATTTCAATATAACAATACAATTTAGGGGCGCCTAAATTTTAGGGTGGCTCAGGCGATCAAGCATCTGCCTTCAGCTCAGGTTATGATCCCAAGGTCCTGGGATAGAGTACCTCGGGCTTCCTGCTCAGCAGGAGTCTGCTTCTCCCTCTCTCTCAAGTAAATAAATAAAATCTTAAAAATAAATAAAATAAATAAAATAAAATTTAAAAGGAATGATGGCTTAAAAACACTATTGTAACTTAAATATTCCCAAGGAATTCTAAAAATACCTAAATTATAGATAGCATAAATAAATTCTAAAGGGAAAATTAATATTTTTCTAATCATTGGAAGAGCAAAACTATGCAGTTATTTCATTTTCTTTTTACCTGAAGAAAATCTCTATGTGGTAAGCATTTGTCCAAGGCTAAAAATTTGGTTGCTTTAGCTGTCTGTCCTTTATCCCCGGCCTAGAAATATGAACCATGATTTAAGAAAAAAATGTTAAGACATCACAGGTAATTCATACATAGAATAGGATGGAAACAATCTTTATTAAAAATACCCCTAAGATGTATGTCAAAGAAATAACTGTCACTATTCCAAAATAAGTTAGTTCTATAACCACTAGTGAAATGGGCAAGGCACTTAAACTCTCTGGCTGCAACTTCCTTACAAAAGTTAAAGCAGACACAAATGCTGATGATAATGATACTGTTAAAGCACATAACACAAAGGTTAATAACAGAATAGCTTAAAAGTAATCTGGCAGAGCTAAAACTAAGCAACTTTTAGAAGAAATTATAAGGGAAAAATCTTTATAACCTTGGGTTAGGCAAAGATCTCTTAGATATAACCCCAAAAGTAGATGTGATACATTCACAGAATGAAATACTGCTCAACAATAAAAATGAAATAAATACTAAACTTGCTGCATGAATAAACCTCAAAAACAAGCAAAGGAAAGAAACCACAAGACAAAGACTATGGATTTTGATCCCACTTATATAAATGTTCAGAAAAGGCAAATCCATAGAAACACAAAGCAAATTAGTGGGTGCCTGGGGCTAAGGGTGGGAACATGGACTCACAGCAAAAAGATACAAAAGATCTTTTGGGGGGAACGCCTGGGTGGCTCAGCTGTTGAGCACCTGCCTTTGGCTCAGGGCATGATCTCAGGGTCTGAGATTGAGTCCTGCATCGGCCTCCTTGTAAGGGGGGCTTGCTTTTCCCTCTGCCTGTGTCTCTGCCTCTCTCTGTCTCTCATGAATAAATAAAATCTTAAAAAAAAAAAAAAAAGAAAAAGATCTTTTGGGGTGCTGGAAATGTCCTAAAACTGTGCTATGCGACATTTGCTCTGGAAACACCCAGGAGTCTGGAAATATACTAAAACTCACTGAATTGTACATTTAAATGGGTGGATTTTATGTTATGTAAATTATACTCCAATGAAACTATTTTTTAAAGAATGAACTGGTAGAAAGAAACATGGGCAGATGTCAGTAGGTCACAAACATGAAGGCCATATTGGATGCAGTACAAAGTGACTCCCTGAAAACAGTAAGGCACATGGAAGAAAACAGACAAGGAGCAGGCTATGGGACGTCCTGTTGTGGGCCAGGTTTTAGTTCATTGGTGGAGGGGGGAGCTGAATGGGGTGGAAGGCACACAGATTATAGGCAGATTGTGGCAGCAGGGCTGCCCTGAAGAAAAGGGGTCTTTGGTGTTGGAAAAGGGGCTGAAAGAGAACACTGGCAAAGTCAGAGGAGGTTGAGGAGCTAAGAAAAAGGGATCAAACACGTTAATTCAGACTTAAGTCCCTGCAGTTAACAACAGAAGATGGATGGAGAGGAGAGTACCAAATCTGATGCTTCAATATAAATCCAGGAGTGTCATGAGCCCTACAAGACAAAAGACAGTAACACAGATGTAGAAAAAGTGATTGATATGAACAGATGACTTGGACCTTACAAGAGGATAATTACTTTGGCAGTGGCCCAAAGGGAAATAAAAGGAGTAACCTTGCCTCCTCTTCCCAGTAAAACTGGGGAGTGAGGATCAACCCACAACAGCCAGGGCCTACAGGAATGTTTTCAAACAGAACTTTCCACACTATACTTGAAGAACATCATTAAAGTGTACCCCACAAGAACGTGTGGGGTCAAGTTCAGGAAGCACTGCACACCGCATTTCACTCTTGGAGAAAGGGGCAGTGCCCATAACACATTAAAGATTCTCAGAAATTACAGCCCAGGTGGCTCAGTGGTTTAGCACCACCTTCAGCCCAGGATGTGGTTTTGGAGACCCGGGATTGAGTCCCACATCAGGCTCCCTGCATGGAGCCTGCTTCTCCCTCTGCCTCTGCCTGTGTCTGTGCCTCTCTGTGTGTGTGTCTCTCATTAATAAATAAATAAAATCTTTAAAAAAAAAAAAAAGAAAGAAATTCTATAAGAGCCTTTGAGACAAACTCTCTAATCTTGTTAACCCAGGACATTTCTAAATGTTTTCCCCCTGTGGAATACTTTATGGGGAAAGTCAGAGTTTTGTGAGAATGGGAGGGGAAAAGGAGAACCACACATTTCTGTAAAGGCCTAATTGTAAGCATGTATTTATTCTCTATCTTCCATTGAGCACCATCAGCACCATCATCCCCCATTTCCCAAGGAAACTCTGGAACCTGAGTTCTGTTTTTCCCTCTTTGCCGTAGGTTAGAATCTCATCTTTTGCTTATACAGCCTCCTCTGCCTCCCATTTTACTTATTATAATCCATACACAAAACTGCTACCAAACTGATCTTTCTGAAATGAAGTCCGGTTTCATCACTCCCCAATTACCTTCTGGTTAAAACCCCAAACTCCAGTGTATGGCCCGGAAGGCAGTTCTGATCTTGTTCTTGCCTCATCTCTCCCTCTGCCTCAGCTACAGGCACTGCTGCAGTCCCATCAGCATGCCGGGCATTAGGCCCCTAGCCTTTGCACAAACAGGTCTCTCCATCTAGATGCTGTCACCTATATTCTACTGCTTCCCGGCATAAACAATTCCTCTGGGAAACATTCTCAATCTCTTCATCTCTCCATCTACCTCCCCTTGTCTCACCACAGTATGGCACAGGTGGCTCCCACAGTATCCTGGCACTTTTAGTCACAAATTTATTACACTATTTTATAATCACTGCTGGTCTCTTCTCCCCGAAGATAATGGAGTTACTTGCAAAAGCAAAGTTATCTCTGATCTCTTTGTCTAAATTTACAACTGGGCCAATAGTGCCTTAGCCTGCAGATATTTGATGAGTGTTTGTTAAATCAAAGAATAAATATTTTTGGTTTCTACCTGATGCTGCATCAAGGCTGCAAACTTCACGTGAAGGTGTGCAGAAAACCAGTAAGTAGGTTTTAAGTGCTCTAAAAGCTCAGAGGCAGCAGGACTTCCCAATGTGTTATTTTCCACTTCTTGTCGGAAAAAAGATTTAGTCTTAAGAAGTTGCTTCTTATTTCCATAATGATATATCCCTCTTGGCCAATCGTGAGATAAGAATATGTCCATAGGCTGCTTTAGCTTTAACAGAAAAAGAAAACTTTTAAAAACAGATTAACCAAAAGCAATCCCTACTTTCTCTCCACCACCGCACAACCATTTGCCACTTAGATCCTTAGATTTCTCTGTAATTCATTCTAAGGAAACTTTATTAAGATGGTCACAGAAGTCACTAAGAACTCACTCATCTAAGCAAAAAGAAATCGCTTTCTCTCTCCTCACAAATCACCCATATCTTCCATGGCAAGGCAAAGCAATACAGACACACTTTGATCAGACTGCCAACCAGCTACATAGGGTCTCTAAAATATATACTAACCATTATTCTTTTCCCTTTTAGTGAAGAAACTATTTTAAGACACAGAGACATCAGACTTCATGAGATCTCTAATGTAAATAATACAGTAAAACCCAAAGGTACATTCTTTTTTTTTTTTTTCTAATGGACTCACATAGCATACACCTAAAAAATCCTGTTTACTACTATGTAAGTTATGTTAGCAGTATTTGAGGTGGCTGGTGTGTTCATGGGGTGGTCACAAAATACACCTCATACTTTACTGATCCCTAGCACCTTCAAGTAATCTGCAATAAGTACTTGGAAAAATAAATTAAAATAAGTTTTCAAGACAATATAAGACAGGTATGATGAATCACCAAATAACTGATGCAAGCAGTAAGTGCAATGAAAATTCAGAGAAGGGAGATGGCTTTAAACTAGAACACTGGTGGGGCACCTGGGCAGCTCAGTCAGTTAAGCATCTGACTCTTAATCTCAGCTCAGGTATTGATCTCAGGGTCCTGAGTTCAAGCCTCACATTGGGCTCCACGCTGGGCATGGCACCTACCTAAAAAACGAAACCAAACAAAAAACTCTAACACTGGCATCTAAGCTAGTTCTTCAAAGACTGGTAGAGGACTGAAATGGGCAAAAGGGAAAAGCACTCAAGGTAGGGAACTGTTATGAGTAGGATATTAAAGAAATGCCCACAAGCGTCCTTATGCTCCTACAGAGACTGTAGGGTATGGTGGGAAGGGCCTGAGAGCATTAGGCAGGCTCCATCACTTAACTATTTGAGAAATCCCAGGCAGGCTACTTACCTATCTGAGCCTTGGCCTTGCATCCTTAATGTGACAAGTTAGGGTAACACTTACTTCATTGAACTGTGTGGCAATTATATGAAATATCTTCTGTGAAAACCGCTTAAGCCCACTGTCAGCCATTTAATGCATCCTCAAACAAAAACCTAGTTTCACTTACTCTCCAGTTAAGCCAGTGTTCCAATGCCACCCTCACAATACTACCATATTCTCTATTATTTTTTACCACTATTTATTACCTATTTAGTACCATTGTTTACAAATTTTAGTATTTTCTTTAAAGTATCACTTTATGCCAGCATATATTTTCTAGCCTTAACCTAAGTAGTAATATCTAAAGTCATGGATTAAATGTTCTATTTTATTAATACTCCCTAAAATAAATTCATAATATTAGAATTAAAAAATGTTAATCTGTGAACCTCCTAAAAGCAACTGAAGATCCAAATTTTAGAAATACTGAATTAGGCTCTTCTTGGGAGTCATACACCAAAATGATCAAAATACACTTTGGTAGAATTACTTTAACATTTTTTCAAGTCTGCTATAATGTACTTTTTACTTACCTGTTTTAATTTATAGACTTCAATATTTCTCACATGATATATACTCCTTATCGTAGCTGGATTATAAGGGGGGCACTCAAAATGACCTTAAATTAAAGAAGAGAAATAAGCTATATTCAACTCCCTTAAATACCACAAGTACAAATATATATATATATATATATACACATACACTTCTCCAAAACTGATGTCTATCATTAATGTTTTTGGTTCTTAAAAATTTAATGAAGACACTGTCCTTAAAATGCTGGTATTTTCTACTAATAAGTGATCACTAATTATAAATCTCTAAATAATTGAGGGGTTTATGATTTTTTAAATTATATTTAATATGGAATACATTGGTCATTCACATAGTTTAAAATTTAAAAGATACCATCAGAACAGAATAAGGAGTTTTCCTCCAGAGAGTAGACCAGTGATTGTAGGGCTGGGGTGGGAGCAGGAATTAACTACAAAACTTCTGGGAATGATAGAAATGTTCTAAATCTGGATGGTTGCATAATCCTATAAATTTACTGAAAATTACTGAATTGTATACTTCCAAAAATATGTAAGTTTTACCTCTACAAAGCTGCTAAAACAATGGGAGGCAGGGATCCTCCTATTCCTGTCCCCCAGCCACCAGTAACACTACCTAGAGGCAACCAGTGTTAATCAGGTTTTAGTATTTTATTCCAGGGATATCAACTATGCATATAATAATACACAAACTTCTTTACCCTTCATTTTTTTTTTTACACAAATGGCAGTAGTTTCTACATATTTTGTGCCATGTTTTTTTCTTTACTTATTTTGGAATTCTTTGTGTATGATACGGATAAAGCTGCTTATTTTCTTTGTAAAAAAAAATTGCTTCATGGCACTATATTGTATAGTTTTATCATGATATAGTTAATTAGCTCCTACATTTTGCCATTACAAACAAGGCTGAAATTTTAAAATGTATACACATCATTTTGCACTTGTGGAATATATCTGTACATTACATTCCTGGAAATAGAACTCCTGGGTCAGAGTGCTTTTATAATTTTCATAGATTACCAGCTATCCTCCAAAGAATGGAGGATAGTTTGCACCCACACTTGCCATAAAGGAGAAAGCCTATTTCTGTATTCCCATGCCAATAGTTTAAGACCATGGGCAGCAGGGAACAGACTTATGATTGAACAGTTGCACTGAGGATATAAGTTTTAGCTGCCAATTCATAAAATTTCAAAATTAATGTGAACCCAAGCTATTTCTTTAACTTTAAAAGTAAGGTATAATTTTTTCAGATATAGTAGAATGAGTAAGTACAGTGTGGTATATTTCTACAATGGAATACTACTTATAAGTTAAAATGAATAGAGTGATATGTATCAACATGGATTTCAAAAACATATTAAACAATGAAGCAAGTTGCAGGAAGATATGTGCAAAATGATACATTCCCATGAAGTTTAAAACATGCCAAACTATATGCTGTTTAAAGCTGTTACATATCTGATAATGACATAATCAAATGAATGACAAACACCAAATTCAGAAGAATGACTGCCTGGTGAGGAAAGGGAAGAATAAAAGGAGAATGGGACTGAGGACAGATTAAACATGAGCTCTGACTGTATCTGTACTGTTTTATTTCTTTGAAATCCTAACTAAAAATCACAAGATACAAAGACTTGATAAAGCTAGACAATGGATACATAAATAATATGTTCTAAAGTTCTCAACATTTTTACATGTATAAAATATTTCATTAAAAAAATAATAATAGTTCAGAGAAAAAATCCAATGAAAACGTCAAACTATAAATTATGCGTAAGTTACCCTGAGACATGCAAGTTCTAAAGTTTAAACACAATTCTCAGAATAATATATACCTTTTCGATAGTCATGAGATTTAAAGATACCAGAGATGCCACCAATCCTTATGCCTCGGTATTTTACTACACCAGCCAAACCTGAAAAAGTACACAATTAAATAAAATAAAAATAGGCAGAAGCAATCTCTTTACTAACTAAATGAAGAGTTTAAAGGCCTAAAACTCCATGTGGCCCTAAAATTATTTGAAAATTAAATGTCATGATGAACTCTTACATAGTGATATGCCAAAAATACATAAAGGAGACTTGGAAGGAGAGGCCTAGAAGCAGACAGGCAAGAGACTAAGCAGAAAGGAAGGAATAAATGAAATTAGGTGCGTTAAGGGAAAAATAGACATAATTTGGTACTTAATAAAATACTATAGTGGGCTGGAGAGGAAAAAATGAAAAATGTCCTATGATAAATTTGTATGTTATACATCTGAAAGTCAACAGGTATAAAGTAATAAGAACCTGCAGTTTTGTTTTTTTTTTTTTAAGATTTTATTTATTTATTTGAAAGAGAGGGGGAAAGAGAGAGAGAACACAAGCAGGGGGAAAGCCAGAGGGAGTGGGAGAAGCAGGCTCCCCGCTGAGTAGGGAGCCTGATGCAGGGACTGGATCCCAGGACCCTGGAACAGTGACCTGAGCTGAAGGCAGATGCATAACCAACTGAGCCACCCAGGTACCTCAAGAACCTGCAGTTTCGATATTTCATTTCTGACTGACCATCTTCAAATATTTTTTCACAATATTGCAATTGTCAAATAATCAACCAGCAATGAAGTAGAGATACACATTCCTGAAGTTATGATGTCATCATTACAGCTATAAACATTTATTTTTTAAAAATATTTTATTTATTTATTTGAAAGAGAGAAAGCATGAGCTGGGGGAAGAGCAGAAGGGGAGGGAAAGAGAAAATCTCTCAAGCAGACTTCACCGTAAGCAAAAAAACTCGACTCAAGGCTCAATCTCACAACCCTGAGATCATGACCTGAGCCAAAATCAAGAGTTGGATGCTCAACCGACTGAGTTACCTGGGTGCCCCACTATAAACATATCAATAGGGGATCCCTGGGTGGCGCAGCGGTTTGGCGCCTGCCTTTGGCCCAGGGCGCAATCCTGGAGACCCGGGATCGAGTCCCACGTCGGGCTCCCGGTGCATGGAGCCTGCTTCTCCCTCTGCCTGTGTCTCTGCCTCTCTCTCTCTCTCTCTGTGATGACTATCATAAATAAATAAAAATTTTAAAAAAAATTTTTTTATTTCAATAAAAAGAAAGGGACTGTATAATCTAACAGGGCTAAAACTGAACCTGAATCTAATCAGGCTGTAAATCTAAATATAGTATTATATAGATTATAAGTAATGCAGAGGATGAAAGGAAAATGTTAAACAACATACAAGAAATTCCAATCAGTTAAATCCAGAAAGCAGGAAATTCTGTAAGACGAAATTCCATTTTCCTCAACAAATAAAGGACATGGGGTAAGGGAGGAAAGGGACCATTACAGCCTAAAAGGCATTAGAATCATGACAATCAAATGAAATGTGTGGACCTTGCTTGGATTTTACTTGAACAAGTCCATTTTAAAGCCAAACTCTTGGTATTAATCACAGAAATCTGAAGATTAGGCAACAGATAATGAGGAAGTATTGCTCCTTTAGTTAATATAATAACGCTATAGTATAATAATGGTACTATATAATAATGTATGTAATTATAGTACTGTAGCTGTGATATCTTTTAAAAAGTCCTTTATCTCTTAAAAATATGTACCAAAATATTCATAGGTGAAATCATCTGATGGCTGGGATTGGTTTTAAAATACTCTTAGTCACTTCTTCCCACAAAAAATGTTTAGAGGGGAAAAAAAGAAAAGTTTAGAGGGGAGTGGGGTTAAAATAAGGATGACAGAATGATAATAGTTGTTGAAGCTGGTTAGTAGGTACAAAGATTCATTTTACTATTCTCTATTTTTGAGTATGTTTAACGATTGTCATTATAATAAGTTTAAGTATTCTTTTTTTTTAATTTTTATTTATGATAGTCACACACACACACACACAGAGAGAGAGAGAGAGAGAGAGAGAGAGAGAGAGAGGCAGAGACATAGGGAGAGGGAGAAGCCGGCTCCATGCACCGGGAGCCTGACGTGGGATTCGATCCTGGGTCTCCAGGATTGTGCCCTGGGCCAAAGGCAGGCGCTAAACCGCTGCGCCACCCAGGGATCCCAAGTTTAAGTTTTCTTAATTTAATAGAAAGAGTAAGAAAAAATAAAAGGACTGCAAATAGTGTAAAAGGTCTCTGCAGTTATATTTATTATTACTATGTCATATTATCTATATTGCTTAAAACACTACATGAAGCATGGACACATTTTCATGATTACCTGTTTAAATTAACTGTTTAAACTTTCAGAATTAGTTAAATTAAGAGGCTTTCCCAAAACACTATACATCTCAAGATGCTGCCCAGCTAATACACAAATCCTGACAGGCTCTTCCATTCCAAACAAACCAAAAAGTTACCCACAAACACATACCTAAATAATAAATGTTTGGTGCCACCCAGCCACCATAGGGTAACTCTTGCAAATGATTTGAGGCTTCATGGTTTCCCCCAATGAAGATTGTGAGAACTGGGGCCCTTCTCTCTCCAGAGTAATACCTGGAACAGAAGGGTAAAGTTGTCAGTTGGCATAGCAGAAATCAGGCATAGAGAAAAGCCATTACGCATCCCTATGAAAGTGGGCGTAGCAGAAAAGCAAAATAAGGTCCAAAGGAAAATCTGAGCTCACGATAAAAAAAACTTTTAAAAAGCTCTCCCTAAACAAATTTGCCTATGCTTGTCCCTAAGAATGATGGGGCTGCCTGCCACTTTGGGTTCAAAACCAGCGTGCGTTCAATGAGGTCAAGAACTTTGTGTCGTTGCTTAACCCTAGCTTCTAGAAAGCGGACGAGGACAAAGCAGGTGTCCACCAAAAACCCCCGGGTCAATAAATGAAGCCGCCCCAGAGACCTATCCAGTACAAGGGAGATTAACCTGTCAGCTTCTTCCTCCAGGTTGATCCCCTCAGGCTTCGATCAGACAAGACAGACAGGTGGAAGGAAATGAGAAAAGTGACACCAAGCACCCGTTCCTAGACACAGCGTTAACAAAAGAAGGTAACTAAGCGAGACAGCTGGTCCGTGACGGGGCCGGGGGGGGGGGCAGCAGGGGTCGCGGGGGGAAGGAGGAGGGATTCGAATCCAGTCCGGGTCCTCCCCCACCCACTGCTCCGAGTCACGGCTCGCGGAGCCGCTCACCTGTAGAAGGTCTGCATGTGGCGGTACTTGGGCGGGACGGCCATGCAACGCAGGTCGGCCTCGTTGCGCACCGCCTGGAAGTCGCCGCAGCACAGCAGAAGATCTATCGGCCCGGGGCCGCGCCTCTCCGCCAGCGCCAGCGTCTCATAGATCTTGTCTAGTTCGCCGTGGCAGCAACCGGCCACAGCCACCCGCATCCCGCCGGCCCGAGGCGGGGAGCGCTGCCCGCAAGCCCCTGCCCCAGAGCCAGCCCACGCCGGACCGCGAAGACGACGCGCCCCGCTCGGCTCCCGCCAACACCGAGCCCACGCCTCGCGCAGACGCCTGGAATACAATTCACTTCCGGTTTCCAAGTCTCGCGAGAGAGTGATCTGGAAGGGCAAGAACCGCGGGATGCGAGAGCGCTTTCCAGACGATTCGGGCTTTTCCTGGCTCCGTGGGTCCTTGGGTGTTAGCTGCCGGGCAGGTGGTAAAGATCAAGACGCGAATAGCCGAGTTGTGTTTTGTTTTTTTTGGTTTTTTTACCCAGAAACAGCAGTTTAGTTTGATAAAACTAAGCCAGATTAAGCAAGTGAGCCCGTGCGATTGGCTCATTTCCTAGGACGAACCCTCTCACAGCAAAGATAAATTTCCTGAAAGCGAATTAGAGAGTAAAAGATGTTTTTTTTTAAAAAGACACATCAAACTGAAAATCATTTTTTAAATAAAACTTTAAAAGCTCGCTGAGGGTCTCTGAATTATCCCACGGAAGAGTTTCTAAAATTACCGGGTGGCTCAGCAGTTTAGCACCTGCCTTCGGCCCAGGGTGCGATCCTGGAGTCCCGGGATCGAGTCCCACGTAGGGCTCCCGCCATGGAGCCGGCTCCTCCCTCTCTCTCTCTCTCTCTCTCTCTCTCTCTCTCTCTCTCTCTCTATGTCTATCATAAATAAATGAATAAATCTTAAAAAAAAAGTAAAATAAAATTACCGTGTTTTTTTTTTTTAAAGGAGCCGAGGACTCTTATTTTTCCTACCAAATAGGTGTTTGCATAACTAGACTGCAAGCTCAATGAAAGCGGAAGAATGTCTAGAAAACGTCCAGGAAGGAAAAGAACCAAAATGGCAATTTAAAAAAATGAGTGGCCCAGGGGCACCTGGGTGGCTCAGTGGTTGAGCATTGCCTTTGGCTCAGGTCGTGATCCCCGGAGGTCCAGGGATCGAGTCCCACGTCGGGCTCCCGGCAGGGAGCCTGCTTCTCCCTCTGCCTAGGTCTCTGCCTCCCTCTCTGCATCTCATGAATAAATTAAAAAAAAAAGGAGTGGCCAATATAGAAACAAGCAGAACAGTAAGCCAAATTTAATCAAGAAAGTAATCTAATCAGGATTATACAGGAAGTAAAAAAAAATCCATCTTTCATTTAAAAAAAATCTGTGTAAAATAACATTGTAGGAACAATGACACCAGAGTTAATTCAAAAGTAAGCAGAAAAAAAAAGTAAGCAGAAGAAAAAAAATAAAAATATATTTAAAAAAAAGTAAGCAGAAGATGTGAGCAGAACCATGACAATAAGAAAATACTGGAAAAGTCAAATCCATTGAAAAACATTGTACCCAGAGTGATTTACAGGCAATTTCTTTCAGATTTACAAGATATAACTTTAATGATATGTAAATTAATCAAGAGAGAATAAAAGGATGGAGACCTAATATTTCCAATCTTTTTAAAATATTTTGTTTTCCTTCTGTGTTGGATTTTTTGATTATACAAGAAATGCTTTTTTTATTTTATAAATTTATTTTTTATTGATGTTCAATTTGCCAACATATAGAATAACACCCAGTGTTCATCCCATCAAGTCCCCCCCTCAGTGCCCGCCAACCAGTCACCCCCACCCCCCGCCCTCCTCCCCTTCCACCACCCCTAGTTCATTTCCCAGAGTTAGGCATCTCTCATGTTCTGTCTCCCTTTCTGATACAAGAAATGCTTTTTACAGCATTGCTAAGTTTAACTTTTCCATTTGATTTTTTAAATTTTATTTAAATTCAATTAATTAACATATATTGTATTATTATTTTTGAAGTAGAATTCAGTGATTCATCAGTTGCATATAATACTCAGTGCTCATTACATCAGGTACCCTCATTAATACCCATCACAGAGGTACCCCATCCCTCTACCCCTCCCCTCCAGCAACCTTCAGTTTGTTTCCTATGATTAAGTGTCTCTTATGATTTGTCTCCCTCTCTGATTTCATCTTATTTTACTTTTCCCTCCCTTCCCCTATGATCCTATGTTTTGTTTCTTAAATTCCACATAGGAGTGAAACCATGTAACTCCTTGGTTTTATTTTGCTTAGCATAGTACCCTCTAGTTCCGTTCACATCATTGCTAATAGTAAGATTTTATTTTTTTGATGACCAAGTAATGTTCCATTGTCTCTATATACACCACATCTTTTTTATTTTTATTTTTTTTAATTTTTATTTATTTATGATAGTCATAGAGAGAGAGAGGGAGAGAGGCAGAGACATAGGCAGGGGGAGAAGCTGGCTCCATGCACCAGGAGCCCGACGTGGGATTCGATCCTGGGTCTCCAGGATCACGCCCTGGGCCAAAGGCAGGCGCTAAACCGCTACGCCACCGAGGGATCCCACCACATCTTTTTTATACATTCATCTGCTGATGGACATCTGAGCTCTTTCCATAGTTTGGCTATTGTGGACATTGCTGCTATAAACATTGGGGTGTAAGTGCCCCTTCGGATCACTATGTTTGTATTCTTTGGGTGAATGCCTAGTAGTGCAATTGCTGGATCATAGGGTAGCTCTATTTTTAACTTTTTGAGGAACCTCCATACTATTTTCCAGAGTGGCTGCACCAGTTTGCATTCTCACCAGCAATGCAAAAGGGCTCCCCTTTCTCTGCATCTTCACCAATATCTGTCGTTTCCTGACTTCCTAATTTTAGCCATTCCAACTGGTGTGAGGTGATATCTCATTGTGGTTTTGATTTGTATTTGCCTGATGCTGAAGGAAATGTGGAGCATTTTTTTGTGTGTCTGTTGGCCATTTGTATGTCTTTTTTGGAGAAATGTCTGTTCATGTCCTCTGCTCATTTCTTGACTGGATTACTTGCTTTTTTGGGTATTGCGTTTGATAAGTTGTTTACAGATCTTGGATATTAGCTCCTTATATGATAAGACATTTGCAAATTTCTTCTCCCATTCTGTAGGTTGTCTTTTGATTTTGTTGACTGGTTCCTTCACTGTGTAAAAGCTTTTTACCTTGAGAAGTTTCCCTTGTCTTTGGAGATGTGTCTAGCAAGAAGTTGCTGCAGCTGAGGTTGAAGAGGTTGCTGCCTGTGTTCTCTAGGATTTTGATAGATTCCTATCTTACATTTAGGTCTTTCATCCATTTTGAATTTATTTTTGTGTATGGTGTAAGAAAGCGGTCCAATTTCTTTCTTCTATGTGTGGTTGTCCAGTTTTTCCAACAGCATTTGTTGAAGAGACTTTTTTTCTGTTGGATATTCTTTCCTGCTTTGTTGAAGATTAGTTGACCATAGGTCCGTTTGATTTCTAATCTACAGGAATTGTCTTTTCTGAATCCTTTTCTCTTCCACATAAAATATTTTAATTGGTTCTAACTTAAAGAAACATGAACAAATTAAAACTTACAAGCACATTTTGATGCATTTTTATATGTATAATCACCCATATAACCACCACCCATATGAAGATATAAAATACTCCCAGCATTCAGAAAGGCTCCCTTGTGCTTCCTCACAAGCCCCTACACCCAAAAGAAAAGCATTGCTCTAACCTCTATCAACATAGGCCAGCTTAGCTTGTTGTTGTTGTTTTCTTTCTAATTCCAGTATAGTTGACATATAGTGTTATATTACTTTCAGGTGTGCAATATAGTGATTCAACAATTCTATACATTACTCAATGCTCATTGCAAGCAGACTCTGAATCCCTTTCATCTATGTCACCTTTGCTTGTTTTCAAACTTCATGTAAATGTCAATATGTATTATTCACTTAATTTAATGTCTATGAGATTCATCTGTAAATCTGTAATATAAATAGATATAGCCATAGAATGCTGTTTCATATTACTGTGTACTATTCCATTGTGTGAACATACCACATTGTGTTTGTCTATTGTCCTGCAGAAGGACAAATGGATTGTTTCTAATTTGGGGCTATTGCGAATAAAACCACCATACACATTCTTGTAAAAATCTTTTGGTGGGGGATCCCTGGGTGGCGCAGCGGTTTGGCGCCTGCCTTTGGCCCAGGGCGCGATCCTGGAGACCCGGGATCGAATTCCACATCGGGCTCCCGGTGCATGGAGCCTGCTTCTCCCTCTGCCTATGTCTCTGCCTCTCTCTCTCTCTCTCTCTCTCTCTCTCTCTCTCTCTGTGACTTTCATAAATAATTTAAAAAAATCTTTTGGTGGGCATAGAATTTATTTCCAGAAATATAATCTCTGGGTATAGAGCAAATTATATGTTTAGCTTTGATAGGTAGATCAGTTTCCATAGTGTACCAATTACACTTTCTTAAGGAATATAAAACCATTCCAATCATTCCATGTGCTCAATAGCCTTGGTATTTTTTTATAATTTTTAAGAATATTTATTTATTTATTCGGAGAGAGAGAGAGAGAGAGAGAGAGCGAGAGAGAGAGGCAGAGACACAGGCAGAGGGAGAAGCAGGCTCCATGCAGGAAGCCCTACGTGGGACTGGATCCCGGGTCTCCAGGATCACACCCCAGGATGCAGGAGGCGCCAAACCGCTGCGCCACCAGGGCTGCCCAATAGCCTTGGTATTATCTTTTTGTTATACTTTAGCCATTTCCTTACATTTTGTGCAATGGTATCTCCTTATGATTTCCAAATAGAGTTTACAAGAAAAATTTAAAATATCAGCCAAATTGAATTTTCTTCTTTTGTGACCAAAAGGAAACAATAACTTAATATCATAACATTAAAAAAATAGTGGTCAAAGAAGGAAATAAAAGATTATGAATAAGAATGAAAAGTGCATGGTGGCTCAGCTCCTGCTTCCAACCCACACCCCATTTCTAGAGGTCATATCAGTGAGTGAACAAACTTGGGAATTCTCACTGACTTTCTTAAATCCAGAGAGAATCAAATTTAATAGAAAGCCTCACCCCTTTCCCCTGTTGAGTGAGGAGAAACAGAAAAATTGTTGGAGAAAAGTGGATTGAATGAACAATGAAGATAATTCTTTTTTAAGTGTGAAAAGCCACATTCCCTGAACAGACAGGTACACTCAGTGTGTGTGTGTGTGTGTGTGTGTGTGTGTGTGTGTGTGTGTGTGGTCCCATGGGACTACAAGTCTCAGATCTGCACGTAAATTCCTTGATTCTATCAGAGCAAAGGCAGTATTAGATAGGAGCACCCCCAGTAATGAGCAAGATGAAAAGTGAAACCACATGTCAACAATGGAAATGTGCTAAAAAGAGTATAATCTGGAGTTAGA
Organism: Nyctereutes procyonoides; assembly: GCF_905146905.1. Lineage (NCBI taxonomy): Eukaryota > Metazoa > Chordata > Mammalia > Carnivora > Canidae > Nyctereutes > Nyctereutes procyonoides. The sequence continues at coordinate 34,854,533 of NW_026575042.1, forward strand.
CTGAGCAGGTGTCCATTAAAACTTCTTAGGGACAACCAGACCTTAGTTTCCTTTTTTTAAAAAGATTTTATTTATTTATTCATGAGAGATACAAGAGATACAGAGCAAGAGAGAGAGGCAGAGACACAGGCAGAGGAAGAAACAGGCTCCATGCAGGGAGCCCGACATGGGACTCAATCCCGTGCCTCCAGGATCACGCCCTGGGCTGAAGGCAGTGCTAAACCACTGAGCCACCAGGGCTGCCCAGACCTTAGTTTCTAAATACCATTCCCCTCTAAAAGAAATGAAGTCCACTTTTTGAAGTGGTTCTAGGTCAGAGAAAGTACAAAATGTGCCTGGATCATCTTGTGCAAGAAAGCAAGGAAGTGTTCAAAGAATCTCAAACATCAAAAGACATTGGCCAAATCTGAAACAATTTCAGCATCAAAATGCATAATCATAGTAACAAGCTATTGGCCAACGAATAAAGAAGGAATCTACTACAGTGGAGCCTTGAACAATGCAGGGGTTAGGGGCATTAGGGGCACAGATTCCCACACAGTAAAAAATCCATAGCCTACTGTTGACTGGAAGACTGAATGATAAACAGTCTTTTATCATATTAACATATATTTTGTGTTTTATATGTATTATGTAGTGTATTCTTACAATAAAGTAAGCTGGATCAAAAAATGTTATTAAGAAAATCATAGGAAGAGAAAATACATTTACAATACTGTACTGTGAAAAAAAATCCATGTATAAGTGGACTGTATAGTTCAAACTGATGTTGTTCAAGTGTTAATTGTATTCTATATTGATATAAATAAGTAATAGAGGAAAGAAAGGGATCTTATTTACATAAGAATGCTGATTGGTAAATATGGAAGGAAAGTTGGATTAGAGATCACTATTTTAACATCATCATCATTACCATTGTTTCAAGCAAGAATCAACTAATACTAAGACCACTGAGTAAAACTTTAGAGAGTAATAGGATACTTATATAGTTTCAATGTATCTATTATTTGAGATTATTTATAGTCTCAAAGTATCTTTCCAGAAGATGGTAATTATAATACAAGGAAAAATAAGGATTTTACACTAGAGAAACCTGGCACACACCACTTTAACAGAAGAATGATCAAAGTTCATCTTTTTTTTTTTTCAAAGTTAATCTTATTAGGAATGAACTAATCTACATCATGTGCCTCTTGATATGTCATACATTATTTCTGTGGTATTCTTGCCAAAAATGCATAACTTGAATCTTAAAAAATAGGAGACAAATTGGAATTGAGACAGTTGAAAAATAACTGGTTTGTCTTTCCTTAAAAAATGCCCATGCAAAAAGGGACAAACTGAGAAAGATTAAAAATTAAAGGAGAGAGAAGATTCACAAATACTGTACTATAAAAGACATTAGTAGGGCAATTGGTCAATACAGAATAAGTTCTGTAAATTCAATAGTATTGCATCAGGGTTAATTTCCTGATTTTGTTAATTGTACTGTGGTTATATCACTTGTTTTTAGGAAATTTACATATTGTATATATATGTATTATACATTTAGGGATAAAGGAGTATCATTTCTGCAACTTTCATATAATACCTATTACATATGATATGTAATTTATATATATAATGTATCATAGATAGATTAGGTAGATAGATAGATAGATAGATAAAATACTCCCTCCCTCTCTCTCTCTCTGTGTGTGTATTTTTAGTTTTTGTTCATCTATGCATTGCAGGTGCTAGAACTAAGAAACCATCATTTCTTAAACTTCCTTGCCAGTTGAGGTCCAGATTCTGTTTTGCAAATGAGAAACACTTGAGTGAAACAAGAAGCGAGAAGATAGGTAAAAGCTGTTTCTGTTCTCTTCTGGCTCTAGCTATAATAGTGGTAGCTCAACATCTCAAGCTCCTTCAGTAATGGTGAGCTTGCTACTGTTCCTGATCTCAAGTAAAATATGTCCCTCCCCCCACCTAGTTTGCATCTTTAGCCCTTCCAAAAATGTTGTGATCTTTTTGCTTAAAATACCTAGAATGGGTTCTATTTTCCTACATGTTATACCAGCCAAGTTGTCATTCAAGTATAAGGCAACGAGCAGATGTGTTTAGCCATAAAAGAATTCCAAGGAAACAGTACCCCAGGGGCCCTTTTTGATGAAAAAAATGACTTGACAGTGAAATCCAGCCAAATAAGAGTTGAATAAAAATGAAGAACACAGGAAGAAAGAACCATATTTAAAAGATGGATGATTAAAAATAGAGCAGTATGACGGGATAGGAAATGCGGAGATGAGGAGTAGGGTATTTCATGCATATAGGGTGATTCTAGAAGACCATGTTGATGGGTGACATTAAGCAGAAACCTTCATGAAGTAAAGGAGTGAGCTATGGAGATATCTAAGCAATGAATTTTTTCTTTCTTTTTTTAAGATTTTAATTATTTATTTATGAGAGACACAGAGAGGCAGAGACATAGGCAGAGGGAGAAGCAGGCTCCCTGCAGGCAGCCTGATGCGGGACTCAATTCCAGGACCCCAGGGATCACGACCTGAGCCAAAGGCAGACGCTCAACCACTGAGCCACCCAGGCATCGCTGAGCAATGAATTTTCAAGTCTGTTTATAAATAAAATGTGACAGACATCAAGAAAAACATCTATCCTTGCTATCTGTATCTCAGAATTGAATGAGGTGATTTTGGCACCTACCACCACCTGATGGCAGCAAACCCTACAGGAAAACTAAGAAGAGAGCAAGTGTGTGGTGGTAAAACAAAAACTTAAGAGGGGCAAACATCACAAAAGAATAAAAGTTCTGTGGTTCTAGCCTCTGAATCTTAAACTTGTCAGACATATCACCGGACTTTCTGATTTCATTTTAAAAAACACCTTCACTGGGATCCCTGGGTGGCGCAGCAGTTTGGCGCCTGCCTTTGGCCCAGGGCGCGATCCTGGAGACCCGGGATCGAATCCCACATCGGGCTCCCGGTGCATGGAGCCTGCTTCTCCCTCTGCCTATGTCTCTGCGCCTCTCTCTCTCTCTCTCTCTCTCTCTCTCTCTCTCTCTGTGACTATCATAAATAAATAAAAAAAATTAAAAAGAAAACACCTTCACTATCTCTCGTTTACAAGTTTGGTAACTTCCAGATTCCATTTCTGTATTGTAAATGGTTAAAAAAAAAAATTGGATTTACTTACCTAAACTGTCATCTTCAAGTCTTTATTTTCAAACACATCTGCCTAAAGTGGTCGTCATTGTTCAGGGTGGAGGTGTCTTTTTATTACCCAGGCAATCCAGAAGATGGTATAGCCAACTGAAGACCTGCTGATTTTATAGAAAGTAGAGCTCTTGTCTTTGCATTAGTTTTAGAGGATCTACCAGTGTTTCTACACCTAAATACAGAGAAGTGGTGTCTTAATTTTTCAAGTGGATGAAGGTTTATGGACAAGCCAAGCTCTGTGTGGAGTAACACTCAGGGATTTTGCCTGGTCTGTTCCTCTTGACACTTCAGGTCAGAGCTTGGGGTGCCACCTCCACCAAAAGGACTTCAGGTCTCATGAAGTTTCCTTCCTAGATGCTGCCTTAGCCCCATACATATTATTCTACATACATATTATTCTACATTCTAATGACTTATTTTCTTGTCTCTCTTTATCTTTTGCCTGAAAGCTTTTGAGAACAAGGAATGTTATCTATCTTGCTCATAATTATATTACCACTCCTGGGCACTGTGCCTGGCACATAGTGGGTACCTAAAATATATATTTTGTTGCATGAATACATTTCTAGGATCCTTGGTCCTCTTTTTAAAAATAACTCTCTAAATGATTTCTTTTTTCATTATTAAAGAAAAAACAATTGCTTAATTCACAACTACTTAATTTTTTACACTTAAATTCTTCACTGGGTATTTCCTGAAAACAGGGCTTTCTCTTTATAACAACAATATAATTATCAAAGTCAAGATATTAGCAATGATTAACAATCATCTAAAGATTTTGTTCAAATTTCACCAACCTTCCTGTTGATGTCCTTTGTGACAAGAGGGGAAAAAAATGGTTTTTTTTTCATTGTCCAGGATTCAATCCTAGATCACAAATTGCATTTGGTTGTCATGTCACTTTAGTTTCCTTTAACCTAGAACAATTCTTCAGCTTTTCTTTGCTTTTCATGACAATTTTAAAGGATATAAGTGTGTTATTTTGTAGAATATCCCTCAATTAGGATTTGTCTGATGTTTCCTCATCATTACACTCATGCATTTTTGGCAGGAATACTGTGGAAGTGATGCTATAACCTTATCAGTACATCCTATCGTGGTGTCTATTTAACTCATTAGTGGTGATTTTAATCAAAATTGCTTGAATAAACTGGTGTCTACCAAATTTCTCTACTATCATTAGTAATTTGTGGGAAGATACTTTGAGACTGGATAAATATCCTGTTCTTCACTATATTTTCATCAATTTAAGCATCCCTTGGTGATTTTTGCTTCAATTATAACTCACATGGTTGTCGTGTGGTGGCTTTCAAATTCCATCATCTTTATCTGTAAGTTGGAATTCTACCAAATTTGCTTGTAAAAAGAACATTTTCTTTTTTTTACTGTAATTTTGAATAAAAGACTTTTTTAATACCTTACTACTCCTGCTTTATGCATATGCATATTTTGTACCTTCCAAACATTTGATGAATTACTAATGCATTATTTCCCATTGCAAAGGCATTGTAGATTTTGCTTAATTAGCTGGTTGCTTAGGCGAGTGCTTAGTTGTCCCATGTAGGATAGGCCTGTGGAGTCCTAGGAGACTGTGAGGGCTCTGGTAGGAATTTTGAAAGAGAAACCTGTGCTCAAATTGATTGAGCCTCTTATTCAACCCCTGAGCAAACTTAAATTATTGAACCTCTCTCAGAGTCTCACTTTTATTTCTGCCTGCTTGAAGTTGGGAACCATGTCTTTAAACCACTTTGAATCCCTAGTAAATATGTGTACAAGTAACCCCACAGTTAGTGACTGTTAAACTGAACTAGGGATCCCTGGGTGGTGCAGCGGTTTGGCGCCTGCCTTTGGCCCAGGGCGCGATCCTGGAGACCCGGGATCGAATCCCATATCAGGCTCCCGGTGCATGGAGCCTGCTTCTCCCTCTGCCTGTGTCTCTGCCTCTCTCTCTCTCTCTCTCTGTGACTATCATAAATTTAAAAAAAAATAAACTGAACTATATCTCGTCTGCACCACCATTAATACATTTTCTCTTTTTGATCTAGCTAAAGACTCTCCTCTATTGTCAAATCCTTTTAAAGCTGCTTCTAAATTCCTTTTGAGGCCATTCAGTTTTTGGTTTACAACTATTCTTCTATACTTTATGCTTTCCTCCTTTTGCATAGGTATGTTTCTACTTTCAAGAATTTGACTTTCTCTAACCTGGTAGTTGCATTTAGATATTTCTAAGTACCTTTCAGATTTCTTTCTGGCTACTTTTCATTTTGTATTACTATTTTTCCTTATTAAATTTACACTTCGTTGTCATTTTTTTCAGAAATTAATACTGCTCTGAGATAAGAGCCATGGAAGGATGGGAAGAAATTTCATTCCTGTTTGTAGGGAAGTCAGTGTAGATATTTCCCTCTTCTCACTCACCACAGTGCCAGTTACCTGTTTTCTTGTTGTTGTTACATGGAAGTTTTATCAAAATTTCTTATTACCCCTCAATTTCCACTCATTAATTGGCTTTGAAGAGTAAACCTACAGTTATTTAGCAGCAAAATTTGAACTATAAATGAGATCCTGATCCTCAAGCTTAAAAGTTTACTAATCAATGCTTCCTTCCTGTAAAATGGCTATGTCAGTCTTCTGGAAATAAAACAGAAATGCCTGAATAGCAGAGGTGTTGGATTCTTTGAGTCACATTCCGTATCTCCTGTCCACTCTGATTTCAGCCACAGTTGTAATGATGGTTCTGCTGCAAGCTCAGATTCATATTGTCAGTATTGCACCCCAAAAGCAAGCCAACAGATTCTGCTTTTCTATACCAGATTAAGGAAGCCCTCTCTATTCTGAGCACAAGTACAATCCAGGACAGTTACCAGCCCTGGGGAAATCCTCAACCAATGCAGGATGGGAGAGTGGATAAATGCTCCAACTTCAAGAGGGACATCGGGGGAGCATTCTGTACATTTTTCAGAGGCCCTAAAGGAGTAAGCAATGATTTCAATAATGGATCCTTATATTGACTTTTCCTTCTTTCTTTTCTTACACTCCCTGACCCATCAATTCTGTTCTCTGGAAACACTTCCCAAATAAACTACCTGCACTGAAATCACTATCCCATGATCTGCCTTTGGTGGTGCCCAAACTAGGTAAAAAATTCATTCAATAAGCATTTACTAAGTGACTATTTTACACTAGGCAGTGAGATAAAAGACTTAGCAGATAAAAATCCTAGTACTTACCCTGAAGTGTATAATGACGAGACAAGTAAACAATTACCAAAAAATTAAAATATATTGTTGGATATACTGTGTTAGTCGCAAGAACATGATGCAGGGACGCCTGGTTGGCTCAGCAGTTGAGCGTCTGTCTCCCTTGGACTCAGGGCGTGATCCTGGAGTTCCAGGATTGAACCCCACATAGGGCTCCCTGTGAGGAGCCTGCTGCTCTGCCTATGTCTCTGCCTCTCTCTGTGTCTCTCATGACTAAATAAATAAAATCTTAAAAAAAAAAAGAACATGATGTATAAAAACATGGGGAAGGGGTCACCTAACTTATACTTGGGTAAAGGGCTTCCTGGAGGATGTATTGCTTGAGGTAATTGGTGAACATGGATAAATACAGCTATCACAACTCTATAAATATAAATGTCATATAAATGTCAGCTGAAATTTCATTCGATACTTTTATATCCTCTGTTCAAGTGTTATGCTCTGCTATGTTATAGTATGCAGAATATGACATGATTTTAGGTGATAGGTGGACATTTAAACTTTTTTGTAGTTATCATGTTAATATGTACTAGAATAAAAATAAGCACAAAAACTTGATTTTACAGACTCTTATGGTTTAGGATGAAGCTAAACTATTTAATGAATTGAAGTTGACTTTAAAGAAAAATACTGAGTGAATAACAACACCCAGGTTCAGATGACAAAGTTTGCATGGGTGGTATGCAGATTACTGAAGTTTGGAGAATACTACAGAGGGAAAAATCTGAAGTGAAATTCCTGCTTTCTAGAAACTCAACAGTTTGTTTGGGAAGACAGAGCCACGAGGAAGGATGATTAGGGCTACAATAAATTTGAAAACCAAGTACAGGTTTCCCCCACAATGCAAAATTAGAGTGTTCTTTTCTTTTTAACATCTAAGAATTTATTTAAAGACACAAAACAGGGATCCCTGGGTGGTGCAGCGGTTTGGCACCTGCCTTTGGCTTAGGGCGTGATCCTGGAGACCCGGGATTGAATCACACGTCGGGCTCCCAGTGCATGGAGCCTGCTTCTCCCTCTGCCTGTGTCTCTGCCCCCCCCCCCCTCTGTGTGACTATCATAAAAAAAAAAAAAAAGACCCAAAACAGCTATATTAACAGATACATATATATTTGTTTTTTCTTTATGCTGTTTAATGCTAGAGTGTTCTTATTAAAACTTTCTAAACTAAAATGGCATAAAGTGAAGAAGGAATACCATAACTTCATATGGAAACATTTTTGAGCATTCCCAGAGCTGAAAAATAACCTCTTTTAGGCATTTCTGATACCTTAGGCCATATCTTACGAACAAATGAACAAAATAAATGGAGATAAAGCACAGATGCTCACAGATACAGTTCAAAGCTATGGGTGGCTTGATGCTGAGATGCTGAATGTAGTTCCCAGAGGAAGAGCTTGGGGATGTCACTCTCCCCTGCTGCCTGTGGTTGACAGGTGCCTTACAAAGGCTCACTGCAAAACACACACTGCTATTTTCATTTACTACCTTTTTTTTCATAAAAGCAAAAATTCTCTTTGGGTTTCTTTGGTTAGCAAAAACAGATTCTAACGTAGGGCTTTGCTAAAAGCAAAGTGGCTTAAGGGGAACTTTCTAGAATAGAAAGCAGTGAGAAGCAAAGTGAAAAGGTTAGAGGCTACAAGATCAGTTGGAAGGCTATTGCTCTAGGGCAGGGGAGAGGTAGTAACAGCGTGATTAAGGAGTGGCTATAAAAATAGAAAAAAAAAACAAGTAATGAAACAGGTTTATTGCAACCACTCTATGAAAACTGACTGGTTATAGACAGCAGGAAGGTGAAACCTGTCCAGCCAAGTCCAGGGCTGTTTTATACACACACATACACACCACACCCATAGACACACACATGGAGTGGGAAAGCTGAATTAATTAGAAAATATCATTAGAAGCATGTTTTCATTTGGCTTCAGTTATCAGAGCGCTTTAGTGTTAATTCTCAGATATTTGTCCCCCTTTTTTTCTATTTGACTCAGAGACTGAGGAAATAGTAACATATACATAACGCTTTCTACATTCCAGTCATGTTCTAAAGACCTTTAGTTTCCCGTTCTCATAACCCCTATTTTATAGAAGAGAAAGCCGAAGCATAGGGAGGTTAAGTAACTTGGCTGGAGGTAATGCAACTGATAAGTGAAGTAGCAAAGACTAACCCAGGCGTTCTGGCTCCAGAGTATCTATTCTTAACACTACGCCAGAATTAATGGGTCGATTACGCCGAAGACCTGGTTCGGAGACCACAGCCCCTTCATCTGTAAAATGGCGATAACCACGCTAGGAACCTGCTGCAAAGGAGCGAGATAATGTATAGGAACGTGAACTTCAAATTACATATGTGACTCTTTACCATGTGAATAGGTGAGCTGCATTGTAACGACTCAGCCCGTGAAGTTTGCAGCTCCAAGAGCGAGACCCCGCCCCCGTGGCTCCGCCCACCGCGAGCGGCAGGTGGGGCCGGCAGATCTTCTTTGCGCATGCGGAAACTGCTGCCCGCTCCCACCTCTAACCCAGGCTGAGAGTAGCTGCCGTTTCTGAGACGACGATTCGTCAGGAGACGCTTGGCGCGGTTTTCCTTTTCTCTCCCCTCTGCGGGCCCTGGTCGTACTTCAGCTGTGCCTAGAGTGTGGTGTGTTCTCGTCTGTCTGCCTGTCTCTCCGCAGAAGGTGCCTGTCGTTGGCCCAGTAGTTCCCTGTCGAAAGTGCCGGCCCCCGCGCCGGCACCGGCCGTAGCCGGGTGGGAAGGCTCAAGATGGCGTGCCTGTTGGAGACCCCAATCCGCATGAGCGTCCTCTCGGTGAGTGACCGCCGCAACCGCCCGCCAGCTCGAGAGCTCGGGCCGGCCCGCAACACTCACCCCAAACATGGAGTGCCTCCTGGAACACCACCCCTTGGGGTGGCTTCCGGCTCAGCTGTGGGCCGTGGGGAGAGAGAGGGTGGGCGGGAGGAATAGACGGGACCCCGACCGAGCCAGAAACGTCTAACTCCGGGAGCGCCCACCGGTGCCGTTGCTCAGGTGGCCTCTGGCGGACGGGGTGGTTGGGCATACGGGCGGCTGGTCCCGCGGCTCGGCTTGGGTCTTGCCAGGTGCTTCGCTGAACCTTCCTGTTAGCGTTGCCGCTTCTCCGGGCCGAGCGCTGTACCCTGTGGGGCGCGGGGCTTGCTCCTGGCCTGGGAAGGAGCGCCCGTCCAGCCCCCCCGCGGCGTTGGCGACGAGGGGTGCAGGCACTTCGGCCCCCACAGCCTGCGAGCGGCCAGGCACCGGGTAGAACCGCTTGCTTCTTGGCAACGGGGATTTCACGTCAGCTGCAGCGTGTGTAGTTATTTGAGCCCCTCTGCTCTGCCCTGCTCTGGAGGTCGCAGCTCCGAGTCTAAAGGAACCTGGGCCTGGCATTACTTTTTTTTTCTTCTTCTGCTTTTAAGGGGAGTCAAACGCTGAGAAAAAGAAAAAATTAAAATTTTCCTACTACCATTGAAAGAAGGGAATGTATTGACTCGCCAGGAAGTAATACCTAGTTGTTTGTTTTGTTTTGTTTTGTTTTTTCTTCAAATTAAATCCGGAAATACAACTTTCACTTTTCACTCTATGGCTCTTGAGAACCAGGACCCGGAGTGAAAGTTACTGAGGAATAACTCCAGAGGGTTTTTACAACGATTCAGAGCTGTCCAACTCAGAGAAGAGTCACTTTACCTACCAATGGTCCATCTGCTGTTGTTGGAAATAGGCAAAGACTGGTTGGCCATCTTTTAGACTTGGGGAAAGCTGTCTGATTCTGAGAGGGTGGTTGGATTACAGATGCTTCGATTTGTCAGGTTCCTAGAATCTGTGACTCCAGCGGGTTTCTTTTCTCTCCCCTGACTTCCCCCATTGATTCACCTATCTGGAAGCCCTTAGGGCATTAGCTGTGATTCAGGGTTAGAACGCTGTGGCATACCATAACCTAGATCATTTAATTTGGGGGGATGGGGACTGTCACCAGATTTGCCTCCTGATGGGTTTTAGCAGTCCTTTTCCTTATTTTATACAGCAATGGAGGAAACACTGTTCATCTAGGTATTGAATCAGGTTCGCCTTTTTTTTTTTTTTTAAGGTTTGTCTTTTATTCTACCTCTGTAATATTTTGTGGGAGAGCAGGTGAATGACTTTTCCCTCATGTTTCTTTTTTTTTTTAAGTATGCCTTTCAACTGTCCTCATTTCCCTTTAATTATCTTGTTTATCCTTTTTTTTTTTAACGTTTTATTTATTTATTCATGAGAGACAGAGAGGCAGAGACACAGGCAGAGGGAGAAGCGGCTCCACGCAGGGAGCCCGATGTGGGACTCGATCCTAGGTCCCCAGGATCACGCCCTGGGCTGAAGGTGGCACTAAACCGCTGAGCCACCCGGGCTGCCCATGTTTATCCTTTATTTCACCTGAAGCTTTACTTTTTGTACACTGTTAACTTGTGTCATGCCTACAGTTGAAAATTTTCATTTGTTTCACTCCCTCAGTAAAAATATTTCCTGTTTTATTCTATGCAGAAACTTCTTGAAGAGTATTCCCTAATTCTGGGGATTTGCTTTAGTTCTAATGTCACCGAAGTCTAATTTATTTTTCAAAGTCCCAACACCTTGTCTGTCAGTTCACCAGTTACAGAGCCTTGGAAAATCAGACATCACTGTGGCACAACCTTTTGAAATAGAATGCAGGTGGAACAGGAAATATTAATCAGAAATTACCTTGAAATAATTGATTCCTTTAATATAGGCTGCTTACTGTGCACCAGTTATGTACAAAACTGTAATGGAATACATTTTAGGGAATGCAAGGATGAGATCAGATATGCCCTCAGGGATCTTACAGTCTGAAGGAGCCCACAGTCCGATAAACATAGTTCAAGCAAGGGGCAAATCAAATGCCTTTAAAGGTTTCATTCAAGGCCCTTTGTACCTTCTCCCCATGGGAGATCTCTTTCACTCTTACAACCTTAACTGTGATCAACTCATAGATTACCTTGCCAACCTTGACTTTTTCCCACCTAGTCTCACATCTTCATTTGCATGGATGTTACCTAAGACTTTTTTCCCCCTCTAGTATCTATTTTTTCCCATTAGTATCTATATTATCATTCAATGAATTATCATTGAATTTAAATAAATTATTGAATTGTATTATTGGTTTCAGAGGTAGAGGTTAGAGATTCATCAGTCTTATATAATACCCAGTGCTCATGACATGCCCTCATTAATATTCATCTCCCAGTTACCCCATCACCCTGTCCCTCTCCCCTCCAGCAACTCACAGTTCATTTCTTATTAAGAGTCTCTTTATGGTTTGTCTGTCTCTCTGATTTCATCTTGTTTTATTTTTTCCTCTTTCCTCCTTATGATCCTGTTTTGTTTCTTAATTTCTAGGTATGAGTGAGATCATATAATTGTCTTTCTCTGATTGACTTACTGCACTTTAGCATAATATCATTTAGTTCCACCCACATCATTGAAAATGGCAAGGCTTCTTTTCTTTTTTTTCTTTTTTCTTTTCTTTCTTTCTTTCATGATTGAGTAGTAGTCCATTGTGTATATATATGCCATTCTTTATCCATTCATCTGTAGGTGGACATCTGGGCTCTTTCCACAGTTTGGCTATTGTAGACATTGCTGCTATAAATATTGGGGTGCAGGTGCCCCTTCACATCACTACATTTGTATCTTTGGGGTAAATAAATACCCAGCAGTGCAATTGCTGGATCATAGGGTAGCTCTATTTTCAAATTTTTGAGGAGCCTTCCTACTATTTTCCAGAGTGGCTGTACCAGTTTGCATTACTACCAACAGTGTAAGAGGGTTCCCCTTTTTCTGCATCCTCGCCAACATCTGTCATTTCCTGACTTTATTTATTTTAGCCATTCTGACCGGTGTGAGGTGGTATCTCATTGTGGTTTCGATTTGTATTTGCCTGATGCCGAGTGATCATGTGTCTGTTGGCTATTTATGTGTCTTCTTTGGAGAAATGTCTGTTCATGTCTTACCTGAGACTTCTAACAAAGCACATTCCCTTCTCCCAAGAGGACTTAATTGAGACTTTCCATTTCTATTAATGGTACTGTCTTTCATTGATCAGTCACCGTTAAACCTCTTGAATTATCTTTGGCTCTTCCCCCCCTTTCATGGTCCTGTATCTAATCAGTCCTTAAGTTCTTTTGGCTCTTAGTGTTTCAGACATCTGGCTGTTCCCATGGCCACCCTCTCATATCATTTTTGTGCCTGCACTACCACAGTGTCCTCAGAATTACTTTTACCGCTCCTTATGTCTTAACCTTTCAGTTCTCTACTGTAATTTTCCTATAGAAGACATTGGACATACTGCTTTCCTGTTTCAGTTCTTTGGTAGGTTCCTATTGATGAAAGGCTGATAATCCTGTTCACTTTGGATGTAAGATTCTTTATTTTCTGCATGAACTGTCTATCCCATATAAACTGTCTTTCCCAGATTGAAGTGATCTTGGATTCTTCCAAACCCAGTAACTTCTTGTCTGCCTACTCATTTGTACATATGAATTATAGCTTTGTACGGATTCATTCATGTAATATATTTTGAACTTCTGTCATTTGCCAGGCATGGCGCTGGGTTTGGGAATACGGTGGTGAGCTGCACAGACCTATCTCTGCCCTTTGGAAATTTTAGCCTAATGAGTATAGATATCAAATCATTACACAGTTCTTTAATTGTGAATGATGATTAGTGTTATGAATGAAAAATATAGGGTGCTGTATGACCATGTAGTAGAGGAACCTGATATTGAGGGCCGTGAGGAGAGCTAGGGAAGATTTCCCTGAAGAAGTGATAATGAACCGAGAGTTTAGGGATGGTTAAGAATTAACTAGAAAAACAGAAGAGTGTTCTGGGCAAAGGAAACTGCTTTTGCAGAAGCCCTGAGGCCTTTAATAATTGTTCTGTCTTAGTAAATTAATTCAGAGGTAAGTGCTTGACCTTTTTCTTAACCCCACTGGTATTTATAGCACCATGTCTTGCATATACTAGGTATTCAGTAAATGTTTGGTTGAACTATCTATTTTGGGGATTTGAACAAACTCTCTGGCTATCTTTTTTTTTTTTTTTTAAGATTTTATTTATTAATGAGAGACATGAGAGACAGAGACAGAGAGAGAGAGAGAAGCAGAGACACAGGCAGAGGGAGAAGCAGGCTCCATGATCCGAGGTCTCCAGGGTCATGCCCTGGGCTGAAGGCAGCACTAAACCGCTGAACCACCCGGGTTGCCCTCCCGCTATCTTTCTAGGCCACATGGTGATCATCCCTAGCCATCTTTGGTTTCCACTTTGGTTTGCCTTACCCTTTTCAACAAATTTATAAATTCTCCCATATTTCCCAACTCTTGGATGATTTCACATTGATTGTTTAAAACTTTTTATTCTGAAGTAATTATAGATTCATGGGAAGTTGCAAAGATAGTACAGAGAGATCCTGTGCATGCTTTGCCCAGTTTCCCTTGTTAGTTACATTTATTTATAACTATAGTACAATATCAAAACCAGGAAGTTGATATTGGTAGAAGTACGTATATAGTTCTTTATCATTTTATTATGTGTACAGTGTAGCCATCACCACAATCAAGGTAAAGAATTAGTCTGTCATCACAAAAATCTCCCTTATGCTACCTCAAACCTACCTACACCCTCTGCCCACTATCTCTAACCCCTGGTAACACCTAATTTCCACCTCTGTAATTTTGTCATGTTCTGTAATGTTACATAAATACAGTATGTGACCTTTTGAGATTGACTTTTGTCACTCAACATAATGCTCTTGAGATCCATCCAAGTTGTGTGTATCAATAGTTTGTTCCTTTTACTGCTAAGTAGTATTCCATGGTATGGATGTCATATTTCAGCTATAAACCTGTTACACATTTTGGTTATTCCCAGTTTTTGCCTGTTATAACCTGCAGTGAACAATCATATACAGGTTTTTGTGTGATCATAACTTTTCATATTTCTGAGATTAGTGCCCAGGAGTATAATTACTAGGTTATATGGTAAATGTATGTTTAGTTCTTAAAGAAGCTAGCACTTTTCTAGAGTGGATATACTATTTTACATTCCCATCAGTAATGTATGAGAGATCCAGTTTCTCCGTACCCTCAACTAGCATTTGGAAGTCATTTTTTGTTTTATCTATTCTAAGTAGATTTGTAGTGATAACTTACCATGGTCTTAATTTGCATTTCTCTAATGACAAGTAGTGTCAAAAATACTTCCATTACTTATATGCCATTCATATCATTGAATATGAGAAATACTTTAGTGAAGTATTTCTTCATATCCTTTTGCCCCCTTTCTAATTGTACTGTTTGTTTTTTAACTGCTGAGTTTTGAAAGCTCTTTATAGATTCTAGGTATGAGTCCTTTGTCAGGTGCTTAGCAAATATTTTCTCCCAAGTCTGTGGATTATTTTTTCAATCCTCTATAACTATAGATTAAAAAATAAACTTTCTTTATTTTCTCCCAAGTCTGTAGAATATCTTTTCATCCTCTATAACTATAGGTTAAAAAATAAACTTTGATCTCAACTTCACACAGCATACAAAAATTAATTCAAAATGGATCATAGATTCAATTGTAAGACATTAAGTGAAACTTGTAGAATAAAGAAGAGAAAATCTGCAGAACCTTGGGCTTAGTGAAGAAGTCTTAGACATAATAACAAAAACATGACCTATTTAAGAAAAAAAAATTTATTTTATTTTATTTTTTTATTTATTTTAAGATAGAGAGAGAGAGAGAGAGAGAGAGGCAGAGACACAGGCAGAGGGAGAAGCAGGCTCCATGCACCGGGAGCCCGATGTGGGATTCCATCCCAGGTCTCCAGGATTGCGCCCTGGGCCAAAGGCAGGCGCCAAACCGCTGCGCCACCCAGGGATCCCCACTTACTAATTTTTAATTTAAAAATTTTTTTCTTGGGATCCCTGGGTGGCGCAGCGGTTTGGCGCCTGCCTTTGGCCCAGGGCGCAATCCTGGAGACCCGGGATCGAATCCCACATCGGGCTCCCGGTGCATGGAGCCTGCTTCTCCCTCTGCCTGTGTCTCTGCCTCTCTCTCTCTGTGACTATCCTAAGTAAATAAAAATTATAAAAAACAAAACAAAACCTTAAAAATTAGTAAGTGGACTTAACCAAAATGAAAATTTATCTTTGTGAAAGACTCTGTTAAGAGGATGATCGCATTTTACTGTGGTCACTTTGTAATGATTTGAGAGAGGCAAAGTAATAAAATTTTATTGCATAGCATTGTAGGCTGCTGTAGACAGCTAAGGCATCTATTAATTTTAGTTGTCTTCTTTAACAATGTATTCTTAGTGCCATTATGCCTTTTTGACAAGCAGCTAGTAGAACTATACAGGGTATTCCAAGTCTGATTCAGGGTATTCCTTGATTTTGTTCTGTCCTTGGTAATTATAAGCATTTGTTGGACTTAAGCTGCATATTGATTTGCTCTCTTAACATGGACAACTGACAATAGGAAGAATTTTTATGTGAAGTTAAGCCCAGCTATATGATAAGCATGAATTTGGCCTCTTGGTTTTTAGTAATAAATGCAAAGCAAAATCTGGTCAATGCATTTTAAATTTTGTCATTAATTCACTCCACAAAGCATGAGGAAGCTCAGGATATGTTAGGAGGTGTTCCTAAAAGGAATTTAGCAGTATGAACTTCCAAGTCTTTACTGGCAATGTGTGAGGAATGGGAGATGATCATTGTTTGTTTCCAGGCATAAGGTTGTCTCTTTAAGGGAAGATTGCCACCTGAATTCAGACATTGAGTGCTCAAGGAGTCTTTTAAGCTTTACAAAGAGTTAGAAACACTTTCATGTAGGGTCTTTCTATTTCATTGGAGATCTAGCTCCTGTGTCCTTCCATTCTCATTAAGAATTTCAAAATAGTGCTGGGAGCCAGGAATTTCAATGGTTTTGACTTGTATCTTTTTTATTCCTGATTTGGCAATTGCTTTGCAGTGCCATCTGTCATATTGGCTTCTGGGTAAAGATACGGAGTTACTGACAAAGAAATATTCCTTTTACTTTCTGGAAACTGGAGAACAGCTGCCTTTGCTGAGCAGTGGTGCTATGATCCCTGGGACTATTTAGATAGGATTGAAAGCTATTCCAAATAAGAGCTGTTTTGCAGAAACATCCCCAACTTGTCACTTTGATAAAGGAAAACTGATCCTCTTTCTATAAAATCAGAAGAATAATGAGTTAGCTATATTCTCCAGTATATTCATAATATAGTTAATTGGAGGAGGGGGGAATGATAAGGGAGTATCATGCTGCCTCATGAACATGAAAAGTTGTGGTCCATTGGGAAAAGTTTCCGGTTCATATGATCTATTACTATTTGGTGGTCTTTACCATCTGCAAAATTATTATAGTACATGAGATTCTTTCACTACAGGAGTTTTAAGAATTTATTAGGCTTTCAAAAAGTTATATGTGGTCACTAATTGGATAAGGGGAATGAAGAAAAGAGTTATCATAATCAGACGTGATTGACAGGATTTTTACCTTTACAACTATGTAGTATTGTGTACTGAGGATTGGGAGAGGAGCATGTTAGGAAGTAAGGAGGAAAAATAAATTTCATTTTAGACATGCTGAGTTTGCAGTGTTTTCTGGACATTCCTGTTTTAGAGCTGTCCAATAGGCAGTTGGATATTCTGGAGTGTTTTCCATACCACCAAGTAATTCTCTAGTTCTCCATGGACCCCAGCCAGGTGTCTTATAATTTAACTCAATTCTGACACTGTCTGCCTGACCTGATAGAGTCAGATCCCACAGGTAAAGGGTTCAGTCCTACAAGACACCAGTTCTAAGTCCAGTTTGTTCTGGATCAGGTCCTAGTTGTAAGTCCAGGTTGTTCTTCTGTGCCTCTGGCTGATCAGCTATAAATCAGAGGTTCTCACAATGCCCTCCTTGGTTTCGGTAATTTGTTAGAATGGTTCACAAAGCTCAGGAAAACCTTCACTTATGTTTCCCAGTTTATTACAAATGATACAGATGAGCAGCCAGATGATGAGATACATGAAGATCCAGACATGTCCCAAATGCAAGAACTTCTGTCCCCATGGAATTGGGGTATGCCACTCTCCCAGGATGTGGATACATTGACCAGCCCAGAAACTCGTCAGATTTTATTGAGCTTTAATCACCAGCACTCCCTTTCCTCCCCTCACACACCATTTTTCCCCTTCCCAGAGATTGCTGGGTTGGAATGGAAGTTCCAGCCCTCTAATCACATGGTCCTTCTGGTTACCAGTCTTATCCTGAGACTCTCTTGAGGCCCTAGCCTAATGTTCATTAGCATAAACTCAGTGTGCTCAAAGGGCAATCTATGAATAACCAGAGACACTCCTATCACTTAGGAAGTCCCAAGAGTTTTAATAGCTTTGTGCCAGGAACTGGGACAAAGACCACATGTATTTGTTGTACCACACACATAAAGATCTAGTGCATAAACCTGGGGTGATCATTATTTGGGAGTCATCCCCATACTGATCAGTGGTTCTGACTTATTAAGGCTAAGAGTCTCAACACCCTTGTCCCCAGAAAAACGTGCATCTGTTTAAAGAATCACATAATTTCAAGTGGTTTATGATTCCGTGAAACCTACACATCAATCTTGAGTTAATAATTCCTTTTTTTTTTTTTTTTACTAATTCCAGAGTCAGTCTCAAAAACATATATAGCAAAATTTAGAGGTCATTTGCATTCATTTTTGAATGTAAAAATTGTAACAATAATAAGGTTTTGAAATTCATGTCACATATCATGTGGAGACTTGGTTCTGAAGAACCATGATCTTTTGCCCGGAATATGTAGTGATCTATAAGGTGCACTACCTTTACAGAAATGGTTTTGTATAGTAAATGGTGTAGCAGGCCTGGGGGAAAAGGGTAGGTCAGCTGGAAATCCACAAAGACACTTGGGGGGTCTGGGCACAGGCAAAACAGAATAGACAGAGATTACAAGTGGCTGGTGATAGTGGCATGATTGTCACAGGCACAGTGTGGGTGATAGGTCAGACAGATCCTTAGTGGTACTATAGTAGGAAAGCTAATGTACCAATTGTTGAAGCGGTGGGCTGAGTCTGAGTCAAGCACCATGGATAGCTCCGATGCAAGGATATTCACTGTCTAAGAATCAGAAGCAAGTAAGTCCTTTTTAAAAAATCAGGAGACAGCTACTCTGGACACTACCAGTTACAAGGTGTACCATGAAAGATGGTACCCAGGATCTCTAAGTCATTATATGATTTCAATCTTGAGTAATAATTTAAACTATTCTTGTGGTCCACCCATGTCTGAATAGCCTCACTCTTGTTCTGTCAAGATTGAGAAGCAAGCATTTGTATACATTCTAGTGGGTTTCCTGAGCTATCTTACCATCTTGGGAGGCATTTTAAAGAACCTCAGAGAACCCAGAGAGCATCTCAGTATTTGTGAAACTGATCACAATCCTTGTCATTCCTATGCCCTAGACCTTTGTCTCCTTGGACTTCCATATTCTGCTTTGTATCTTACTTAGTTCTTTACTCTGTCTGGAAGGATCTCTTCTTGGCCCTCAATCTTTAGACATTCCCTGCTATATTGAAGAGTAAGTGAATAGAATTTAATAGTAGGAAGGAACCTTAAAGATCATCCAAACCCAAACAACTCCTTGTGATTTGACCATATTTTAAAAGAATAAACATTTCAGTACCTGATTAGAAAGAGGCATGAATACTAAATTGCTTCCAGTTCTTGCAACCACCAAAGTATGTTTATAGCAATTGTTGATATTACACAGAAGCTATAATAATATTTTATTTTATTTATTTATTATTTATTTATTTATTTTATTTTATTTTATTTATTTATTCATAGAGACAGAGAGAGAGAGAGAGGCAGAGACACAGGCAGAGGGAGAAGCAGGCCCCATGCAGGGATTCCGACGTGGGACTCAATCCCAAGTCTCCGGGATCATGCCCTGGACTGAAGGCGGTGCTAAACCACTGAGCCACCCGGGCTGCCCTAATATTTTGTTACATTAAAAATTCACTACAGAAAAAGTAAAGGCTACTCTTCATGTCCCTAGCTTGCTCTGGCTTTTAAATTATGAAAGTAAAAAACCCTCTTTATATGAGTGTGAATTACGGAGTTTTTGGAAGAAATCTGCAGATGAACTTTAGTTCATTCTTGCCATTTTTCTTTTTTAATTGGGGAAAACTGAGAACTAGAGAGGCAGACTTACCCACTGTCGTATCCTATTATATAAAGTGTCAGAGCCATATATTCAAACACCTAATTAAAAACAAAACAAAACTGTGTGCACAGCCTTACATTTTAGAATTTTGGAACTCTGAGCCCTGATTTACTGTTTTCAAGTGTTTCCTTAACATGTAAAGTCTGATTTTCAGTGTTATTTATTGAGAGTTCAGGGTTGCCTCTTATCCAGGTAGATTAAATTTAAAAATTATGTATTTAAGTATTTTCATGATTGTGTTTGTGAAATTTAAAGCTGATTGTAGGGATGCCTGGGTGGCTCAGTGGTTGAGCATCTGCCTTCAGCTCAGGGCATGATCCCAGAGTCCTGGGATCGAGTCCTGCATCGGGCTCCCTGCAGGGAGCCTGCTTCTCCTTCTACCTGTATCTCTGCCTCTCTCTCTCAGTATGTCTCTCCTGAATAAATAAAATCTTTTTTTTTAAATTTTTATTTATTTATGATAGTCACACACACAGAGAGAGAGAGCGGCAGAGACACAGGCAGAGGGAGAAGCAGGCTCCATGCACCGGGAGCCCGACGTGGGATTCGATCCCGGGTCTCCAGGATCGCGCCCTGGGCCAAAGGCAGGCACCAAACCGCTGCGCCACCCAGGGATCCCATAAATAAAATCTTTAAAAAAAATTAAAAAATAAGTAAAGCTGATTGTATTCTAAGAGTCTCAGTTGTCATAATTATATTATTATATTCTATGCATATAGGGTCCAGTCAAGCTGAAGTGCCATTTTAGAAACCTTCTAAAGTAGCTAGAGGCTGCAGAAATTAGGGCTTTGCTTAATATGGAGATAGAGGATGCTATGAACCTCTAGAAACACCAAGGTATGAATCCCATGATAAAACAAGTAAAGGTTAAAAATAGTTGCAAAAAACCAATGTGACAGGTCTGAAAGAATTTGAATGAGAATATGATTGAGTTCTAATGGGGCAGAAGTTTACCAGAATTCAAAAAGTAAAAGAAAAACAACACAACACCAAATCTTGAGTTTTAAATAGTACTTGGGCATTTTCTTCTCATTTTTCTTTATTTTGGAGGCTGGTGGGAATATTGGAATACATAGGAAGCTCATGGTAGCTACCTGCAAGGAAAAGATCAGACTTTGTTGATGATTTTATTTAATTAACTTATTTTTTAAAGATTTTATTTATTTATTCATGAGAGAGAAAGACAGAGACATAGGCAGAGGGAGAAGCAGGCTCCAGGCAGGGAGCCTGATGTGGGACTCGATCCCAGGATTCCAGGATCATGCCCTGAGCCGAAAGCAGATGCTTAACCGCTGAGCCACCCAGGCCGCCCATTGTTGATGGTTTCTTTTGCTGTGCAGAAGCTTTTTAGTATGATATACTCACATTTGTTTACTTTTGCTTTTGTTCCTGTTGCCTTTGGAGTCCTCTGAAAAACATTGCTAAGACCATTGGCAGGGAGCTTACTGCCTGTGTTTTCTTCTAGGAGTTCTATGGTTTTAAATTGTATGTTTAAGTTTTTAATCTATTTAAATTCGCTTTTATATACAGTGTAAAATAGTAGTCCAGTTTTATTATTTTGCATTGTAGCTATTCAGTTTTCCCAACATAATTTAGAAACTGTCCTTTTCCACTGTATATTCTTGGTTCCTTTTTTATAAGTTAATTGACCATATGTAATTGGGTTTATTTCTGGGCTCTCTGTTTTGTTCTCTTTATCTGTATGTCTGTTTTTGTGCCATTACCATGCTGTTTTGATTACTGTAGCTTTGTAGTATAATTTGAAACCAGGGAGCATGATACCTCTGGCTTACTTTTTATTTTTGTTTTCGTTTTTCCCTCTTAAGGTTATTTTGGCTATTTGAGGTCTTTTCTGGTTCCATACAAATTTTAGAATTGTTACCATTCTATGAAAAATGTCATTGGAATTTTGAGAGATTGAATTGAATCCTTAGATTACTTTGGGTAGTACGGATATTTTAATAATACTGATTTTTCCATTTTATGAACAGAATATTTTTCTATTTATTGGTGTCTTCAGTTTCTTTTGCCAGTATCTTACAATTTCCAGTGTATGAGTCTTTGCACTCCTTGGTTAAGTTTATTCCTAGGTATTCTTTTTGTTGTAATTATAAATGGGATTGTTTTCTTGACTTCTCTTTCTGATAGTTCATTATTAGTTTTTGTGTATTGATTTTTGTATCCTACAAATTTAATGAATTCTTTTATACTTTTAGTAGTTTTTTGGTGGAGTTTATGGATTTTATATATATAATACCATATCACCTACAAGTAGTGAGCATTTGAATTTGTCCTTTCCAGTATTATGCCTTTTCTTTTTCTTGCCTAATTGCTGTACCTAGGACTTCCAGGACTATGTTGAATAAAAGTGAAAAGAGTGGGCTTCCGTGTCTTGTTCCTGAGCTCAGTGGAAAAGCTTTCACCTTTTCTGTTCTTTTTTTTTTTTTTTTTTTTTTTTTTTAGCTTTCACCTTTTCACCATTGAGTATATTAGCTGTGAGTTTGTCGTGTATGGCCTATGTTATTTATTTTTTAAAAGATTTTATTTATTCATGAGAAACACAGAGAGAGAGAGAGAGAGAGGCAGAGACATAGGCAGAGGGAGAGACAGGCTCCATGCAGGAAGCCTGATGTGGGACTTGATCCCGGGTCTCTAGGATCACGCCCTGGGCTGAAGGCGGTGCTAAACCACTGAGCCACCCGGGCTGCCCATGGCCTATGTTATTTTGAAGTATGTTTCCTGTATACCCACTTTGTGAGTTTTTAAAAATAAATGGATGCTGAATTTTGTCAAATGCTTTTTCTGCATCTATTGAGATGGCCATGTGATTTTTATCTTTAATTTAAAAAAATTTTTTTTATTTATTTATGATAGTCACAGAGAGGGAGAGAGGGAGAGAGGCAGAGACACAGGCAGAGGGAGAAGCAGGCTCCACGCACTGGGAGCCCAACGTGGGACTCGATCCCGGGTCCCCAGGATCGCGCCCCGGGCCAAAGGCAGGCACCAAACTGCTGCGCCACCTAGGGATCCCTTATCTTTAATTTTGATAATGTGTATAAGATTGATTGGTTGATTATTTTCTTCTTCTGGGATCTCCTATAATGCAGGTGTTATTCCACTTGATGTTGAAACATCCTTGCATCCTGGGTAAATCCCACTTGATTATGATGTATAATCCTCTGAATATGTTGTAGAGTTTGGTAATATTTTGTTGAGGATTATTGCATCTATGTTCATCAGGGATGTTGGGCTATAATATTCTTTTTTTGTGGTGTCCTTGTCTGGTTTTGGTATCAGGGTAATGCCTGCCTCATAAAATGAGCTTGGAAGCTTTTCCTCCTCTTGAATTTTTGAAGGAATTTGAGAAGGATCAACTTAAAATTTTGAATTAAATCTTTTAGAATTCACTAATAAGAAGCTGTCTGGTCATGGACTTTTGTTTGTTGGAAGATTTTTTATTACTGATGGAATGTTCTTACTAGTAATCTGCCTATTCTGATTTTCTATTTCTTTATGATTCAGTCTTGGAAGATTTTAAATTTCTAGAAATTTATCCATTTCTTCTGTGTTGCATAATTTGTAGGCACATACTTGTACATGGTAGTCTTATGATTTCATATTTCTGTAGTATCAGTTGTAACTTCCTTTCTTTCATTTCTAATTTTATTTGCATCTTCTCTATTCTTTTTTTCTTGGTGTATCTAACTAGAATTGTCCATTTTGCTTTTCTTTTCAAACAACTGGCTCTTCATTTCATTGACCTTTCCTATTGTGTTTTAGTCTTTGTTTTATTTATTTCCATTCTGATCTTTATTATTTCCTTCCTTCTGCTAACTTTGGAGTTTGTTCTTTTTCTAGTTCCTTTAGTGTAAAGTCAAATTGAGATTTCTCTTGTTTCTTGAGGTAGGCTTGTATTGTTATGAACTTCCCTCTTAGTATCACTTTTGCTGTATCTCATAGATTTTGATATGTAGCGTTTGTGTTTACATTTGTCTCTAGGTATTTTTTTATTTCTTCTATGTAGTTGTTCAATGACATGTTTAATCCCCAACGAATTTGTAGTTCTTCTAATTTTCCCTTGTAACTGATTTCTAGTTTCATACCATTGTGGTCAGAAAGATGCTTAATGTAATTTCAGTCTTCCTGATATTGAGATTTGTATTATAGCCTAATATGTGATTTCTCTTGAAGAATATTCCATGTGTATTTGAGAGGAATGTATATTCTGCTTTTGGATGGAATGTTCTGTATGTGTCTATTAAGTTCATCTGGTCTACTATGTCATTTAAGACCAATGTCTTCTGTCCGGATGATCAATCTATTGATGTATGTGGGGTGTTAAATTCTTCTACTGGTATTATATTGCTGTCAGTTTCTCCTTTTGTGTCTATATTTGATGTATGTATTTTGGAGCTTCTCTGTTGGGTGCAAATATATTTATAAATGATTTATCTTCTTGTTGGATTGACTGTTTTATTATTATGTAGTGCCTTTTTATGTCCCTTATTACAGTCTTTGTTTGCTTTTTTTTTTTTTTTTTAATGGGACGCCTGGGTGGCTCAGTGGTTGAGCATCTGCCTTTGGCTCAGGGCGTGATCCTGGGATCCAGGATCGAGTCCCACATTGGACTTCATTGGGAGCCTGCTTATCCCTCTGCCTGTGTGTCTCTGCCTATTAAAAAAAAAAAAGATTTTTTTCTTTTTTTATTAATTTATTTGAGAAAGAGAGAACAGGGCAAGAGAGAGCACAAGCAGGGTGAAGGGCAGAGGGAGAAGCAGACTCCCTGCTGAGCAGGGAACCTGACGTGGGGCTAGATCCCAAGATTCTGGGATCATGATCTGCCAAAAGTAGATGCTTAACTGACTGAGCTACCCAGGCACACCCAATCTTTGCTTTAAAGTATTTCATCTGATGCAAGAAGCTACACTGGTTTTCTTTTTGTTTCCATTTGCACAGAATATCTTTTTCATTCCTTCACTTTCAGGCTCTGTGTTTGTCCTTCTGAATTGAGTCTCTTGTTGGTCTCTTTAAAAAAAAATGAAAGGGGCACCTTGGTGGCTCAGTGGTTGAGCATCGCCTTTGGCTCAGGTCATGATCCCAGGGTCCTGGGATCGAGACCCGCATCAGACTTCCTACAGAGAGCCTGCTTCTCCCTCTGCCTGTGTCTCTACTTCTCTTTGTCTCTCATGAATAAACAAATAAAATCTTAAAAAAAAAAAGTCAACATAGCCACTCTGTGTCTTTTGGTTGGAGAATTTAAACCATTTAAATTTAAAGTTAGTATTGATAGGTATGTACTTACTGCTATTTTGTTTCTGGCTTTGTAGTTCTTCTCCACTCCTTTTTTCATTTTCTCTTTTCCATTGTGGTTTGATGACTTTCTCTACTGTTATGTTTAGATTCCTTTTTTATTTTGTGTATTTACCATAATAGTTTGCTTTGTGGTTTTTATGAGATTCACATCTATCATCTTGTGTATGTAATAGTCTATTTTAAGTTCATAGCAACTTAAATTTGAACACATTCCAAACTTTATATTTTTACTTTCTCCCACTCTACAATTTATGCTTTTGATGTCACTTTTTACATCTTCTTAATTTATGTATCTCTTAACTAAGTATTGTGGTTTTAGTTAATTTTATTATATTTGTTTTTTAACATTCTTAGTAGCTTTATAAGTCATTAATACACTACCTTTATTTTATATCACCTTTTCAGTGATAATTTTTGCTTTTTATTAATTTTTCTTTTTATTAATGTAATTTTTTTTTTCAGCTTAAAGAAGTCCCTTTAATATTTCTTGTAAGGCTGGCTTAGTGATGAACTTTTAAAGCTTTTGTTTGTCTGGAGAACTTTCAAGTCTGAGTGATAATCTTGCTGGGTTTTCTTGGTTGGAGATTTTTATCCTTTCATCATTTTGAATATGTCATGCCACAGTCTTCTGGTTTGCAAAGTTTCTGCTGTGAAATCTGTTGATAACCTCTGGGGTTTCCCTTGAAAACAATTTGCTATTCTGTGCTGCTTTTAAGATTCTCTTTATTTTTCATTTTTGACCTTTTAATTAAAATCTGTCTTAGTGTGACTTTCATTGGGTCCATTTTCTTTGGAACTCTCTAGGCTTCCTGGACCTGGACGTGTTTCCTTCTTTAGGGGAATTTTCAGCCATTATTTCTTCAAATAAGTGTTTTGCTCCTTTATTTTCTTCTTCTGGGATTCCCTATAATGCAAGTGTTACTCCATTTGATGTTGTTCCTCAGGTCCCTTATTTTCATTTTTTGAAATTATTTTTTCTTTTTGCTGCTCTGAGTTCCATTGATTTATCATCCAGCTCACTCATCTGTACTTCTGTCTTCCAGTGTATTGAATCCTTCCAGTATATTTTTCAGTTCAGTGATTGTATTCTTCAGCTCTGTGATTTCTCTTTGGTATTTTATGTTTGTTGAAGTTCTCACTGTGTTCATCCATTCTTTCAGGTTTGATGAACGTTTTTATGACCATTATTTTGAATTCCTTATCAGGTAGATTACTTGTCTCCATATCATTATGGTCTTTTATTTTTTTTTTTTTTGAGGTTTTGTCTCATTTTTTGTTTCCTCATTTTGTTTGACTATCTGCATTTGTTTCTATTAAGCAAAACAGCTAGCTATCTTTCTCAGTCTTGAAAGAGTGTTTTGGTTTTTTTTTTTTTTTAAGATCATATTTATTTGAAGAGCAAGAGAACTTGTGTTCAAGCAGGAGAGGGGTAGAGGGAGAGAGAAAATCTTAAGCAGACTCTGTGCTGAGTGTGGAGACCAACGTGGGGCCCGATCCCACAACTCCGAGATCACAACCTGAGCTGAAATCAAGAATCAGTTGCCCAACTGACTGAACCAGCCAGGTGCTCCTTGAAGTAATGGTTTTATGTAGTTTCTGATCCTTCTCCTTCAATATTGCCCTAGCTCTTGGTTGTCTTTTCCACCCTTGTGATTGTCTTAACTGCCTAATTTATTCTTGATATGCCCCCGTTGTTGTGGATGTGCCAAGACTTGTTAGCAATCTAAGAGAAGGAATCTCTTTTAGCATCTCATTTCAGACTAAGCGGAAGCCAGACCTTCAGGCAGCAGCATTTGAAGTGTGGAAATATATGCAGTCCTGTGGGGCTTCAATTGTAATTCCTGTGGGCCTCCAGACCAGAAGATCTGGAGGTGTCTCCAGGGCAACAGTTGGAAAAGTCTGAGCTCCAGACAAGTGTATAACTCTTTCCTGGGAAGTCTGGCCGAGCCATAGCAAGCCCAAGGTGGTAAACAAGTTTGGTGTCTCCCTGAGAGTGCCTTTTTAGCCTCTAGATGTGTGGGAAACTTGATGCCTGTCCTTCAGGCTAAAGCACTAGGCTAAGCAAATAGGTTTTTTTCATAGGAACACTGGGGTAGTGTGTCAGTTTTCTCTCTCTGCAGTGCCTTGGGGGTGGTGGCCTGCCACAAGAGCTGTCTATCCAGTTGTTACAGTCCCGTGCAGCTCTGGAAAGCCAACCCTCTTAGCCACCAGGGCCAGGAGATTAAAAGATGTTACCCGTGTGGATCGTGTGTGACTGCTGGCTTTAGCAAGGCAGCTGGAGAGTGTGGTGGGTGGGGTAGACTCACAGACTTCAGAAAGGGAGCAGAAAAATGTCTGTGATTACTTGTGGGCTTCAACAGTGCTTTGAGTAAGTGCCTTGTCTATGTGTGTGCTCCAGCTTTAGGCTGGAAATGAGAGAATACCAGCTAGGGGCAGGGGAATATCACAACCACTTTAACTTGTGGACTTTAAGTAGGGAGCAGGAGAATTCAGAGACCATTTGCACTTGCCTGCCCTCACCAGAGAGCAGGGGAGTACTCCCAACCTCCCATGCTCTCTAGCCTCAGCAAGTGCCAGGACCACTCACCCCTACATCCCAGCAAGGCAGTGGGACAGTGCTATGTCTGACCTTACTCACCTGTGCTAGCATAGCAGTCTATGGAGAGTGCAGCAGTGGTGTCTGCCAGCCCCTCTGTCTCTGGGCAGCATCTCAGCTGCCTCTCACCCCTCTAATTGATGCCTCCAGATCTGCAAATGATTCTCCTTTACATATAACCTACACACTTCTCAAACTACTGTTTTTTTTGGTGGGTTTTGGGAAAGTGATACCATATAATGAGCCCTCCAAGAGGGGAACCTCACTTTCCTATAGCACTTTGGGACCCCTGGATATTATTAGCACCATTGGTATTCTAAGTTCAGACATTCTAGGGGCTCGTCTTTCTGGTACAGATCTCAGAAGCCAGGGCGCCAGATGTGGGTACCAACCCCTCCTTCCTCTGGGAGACGCACCTACCTGGTAAGATCTTTCCCTCTTGTGTGCCATGCCAGAGGTAGAGTTTTTTGCAAGACTGTATCTTCTTGTCTTATCTATCTAGATGTAATCTTTTTATCCTTTGTTGTAAAGAGCATTTCATCTAGTTTTCAGATCTTTTTAGGAGGGAAATGATCCATATTTAGTTGTAGAAATTGGTGTGTCCATGGGAAGAGATGAGTTCAGGATTTTGACATTTGCTGATGCCAGAGAGCATGGGTAGTTGGAGTGTCCCACCACTCCCTGGCTGGTGCAGGTGAGTGCAAATAGTTATAGTTCTTCTTCCTAGCTAAAGTTGGACCTTTCTCCCAAAAGGCAGAATTTTCATTCACCCCCAGTCATGGACAGCTGATTCAGCAGGGTAGAGATTGTTTTAGTTTGCCTTTTCAGGATGTCTGACCAGTTTTCTGAGATCTTTCCACTTTTTCCTCTTTTGTACTACCAAAAAAAGAATTAAAGGTAGTTTGATTATACAGCTTAGTTTGTTTCTAGCACTCTTCATTTATGTGTATTACTCTGTGATAATGATTAATAATGCCCTCTTTCACTCTTTAAAATTATCCTAGTTTGGATGATAAATTTGAGGGCGTATTACTATTATGTTGTTATGTAACAAGTTACTCTGAAACTTAACTCCTTAAAACTATGTTTATTTCAGTTTCTGTAGGTCAGGAATTCAGGTGTAGCTTAGCTGGTGCCTTTGCCCCAGAATTTCTTTAGAAGTTGCAGCCATGGTGTTAGCAGGAGCCATGTTTTGTTTGTAGTTTTTGTTTCTGTTTTTGTTGTTGTTTTTTAAGATTTATTTATTTGAGAGAGAGAGAGGATGAGTGGGGGAAGAGTAGATGGAGAGGAAGAGAGAGAGCCCTCAAGTTGATTTAATCCCAGGACACCGAGATCAAGACCTAAGCCAAAATCCAGAGTTGGCCGCTTAACCAACTGAGCCACCCCTATGCCCCTAACAGGAGCCATGTTTTACCTGCAAGCTCAATTGGGGGAGATCCAAGCTCACCCATGTAGTTATTGGCAGGATTTGGTTCCATGTGGGCAATTGGACTAAGGGCTTCAATTCCTTGCTGGCTTTGGCTGTGAGCCTGCAGTTCCATTCTATGTGAGCCTCTTCGTAGCACAGCATGGCAGCTGGCTTTTGATACACACACACACAAAACTCTGAAGTGACATCTTATCATTTCCACTGCATTTTGTTTGCTAGAACCAAGTACCAGGAGGTAGGTATCATTGGGGGCCATCTTACAGACTGCTTAACATAGTTGGTCATTCTAATAAAAGGGAAATTGCTTCCATTAATACTTCTCTATAATGGAATGCAACTCATTACCTGTTTTTGTTTTCCTGCAAGAAGACATTTACTTCAGGCTTCTCTTTTTCTTTATAGTGATCAGTACCTGTTTGTACATACAGTAGATTCAACTCTTCTTAATTCACAAACTTGGTATCTACAAACTTTATGCTAGATGGGCCCATGTACATTTTCATATAATATAATCTCAGGATGCTAATAAAGCATAAAATGTAACAGATTTTTAATTTATGCATTTGTGGTGGTTTTATTGCAGCTTTGAATATGTAAAATGAGTTCAGATCCAGTTTTTAAGGTCTTGCTAGGTCATTTGTTTGAAGCCTTGTGCCAAAAGGCAGAGGTCACAGTCTGACCTTAGCTAGCTCTGCTCTCCTTTATGGGCACAGACTGTACTTTGAGCTTTAGCGGGCTGCTTGGCACATTCAGTCAGTTGGAAGGACAGAAGGATCACCATGTCTACAGCTACTGGAAGATACAGAAAGCAATTTAAAAGGGCAAGGGTGTTTTGTTGTTGTTGTTGTTGTTGTTACTGTTTTTAGTAGGCCCCATGCCCAGTGTGGAGCCCAACGCAGAACTTGAACTCACAATACTGAGATGAAGACCTGGGCTCAGATCAAGAGTCAACTGACTGAGCCACCCAGATGCCCCATAAAAGGGCATAGGTGTTTTGAAGTGAAGCCACATCTGGAAAGGACAGAACATCAGAAACCCTCCTAACTTTCTTGTCTCTCTGAGTAAGGAGGGAAGGAAGAACACCAGTGCTTCTCATATTTCTGGAGTAAATAAGAAGTACCCAATACTCCTTACTTTGTTGTTGGCAAGAATGAAGAGCCCCAAGGTTCTTTCCACTGCTACCTCCCCCAGTATCATAGACACGGTCCTACTCATTCCCTTGAGGTCACCAGTATTAAGCTCTTTATATCCATTTACATGAACTACCACAAGAAGCTCAGGGCTCTAGGGTCATTCCTCACGTGCATATAACCCTGTCTTTTTACTTTTCTATCCAGATCCCTTACCTTTCTCTGAACATTTCCTTCCATCTTTTTTGTTTAGACCAAAACTGGAATTTTCCTCCGATGATACTTTTTCCCAGCTTTCTTTTGTAAACTTCTTAGCTAGTGGCTCTTTTTCCTTCTCTGTCTCTCATATCCCTCCTATCCCTGGAGATGGAGATTGAGACTTTATCCTCATTGCTCTTTTCAGACCCTTTTCTTTCCCTTTTCTCTAAACACTCCTGGTAAGATATATCTTATCAGACTCTGCCTTGTGCATCTATAGAACCTCTGGCTCATTCTTCTTCATTTCTTTGAGATTTTAGCTCCTAGCTCAGTCACTTTCTCTAGCACTACTTAAATAATAACTTACGGAAATTTCATTTTTCTTAAAACTGTAGGCTTCCCTGATGATCATATCCTTCATCCTGCCTTGAGGTACTTGTTCCCATAGTCATTTCCTAGACCTTGACCTTACCAATAACTAAAGTTCCTCCATAATCTCAATTTCAAATATCCTGGCCACCACCTCTGTCCTTCCAACCCACTCCTTCTATTGCCCCCATGTCAGCAATCCTTCTTCAGTCCATTACCACTTTTTCACTGGCCTTTAATAGGTCCATCATCATAATCATAACTTTTCATATACTCTCAACTCAGCTGACCCCTTTCCCTAGCTTTGTCATCCTTGTGTGGTATAACTCTGGCTCTGGTTAAATCCAACTCTCTCTCTTTTTTTTTTTTTTTAATTTACAATAGTCATACAGAGAGAGAGAGGCAGAGACACAGGCAGAGGGAGAAGCAGGCTCCATGCACCGGGAGCCTGACGTGGGATTCGATCCCGGGTCTCCAGGATTGCGCCCTGGGCCAAAGGCAGGCGCCAAACCGCTGCGCCACCCAGGGATCCCCCAACTCTCTTTTTCATGCGTCCTTCGGTACATTTTAATGTCGCTGAGGAAAAACATAGCCATGCTGACTGGTCATACTTTAAATTTATAACCATGAACCTCAAGAGGGCTAGTGCTGCCTGGCAGTCCTGGTACATGTTCTTGCCCATTCAGTGTTGTCATCTTCCTCCTTTCTTCAAACCATCCACATCCACACCCACCCTCACCATTGTTTACTCTCTAAAAATAGAAGTACTCACGGAGTGTCCATAAATGCACACTACCATATCTATCTACTTAATTCTCTCTGGTCATTGTACCTCCCATAGTTCTACTTGACCAATAAATTCCTTTTTCTCTAAATATTCATGAACATTGTTTCAAAGTTTTCCCCTTGCCCCAATGCAGCATGTTTTTCTCTCTGGTAAAAAAACTTTTCATCAGTGAAGAAGTATGCTCTCATTTATTTACATCTTTTTTAAAAAATGCTTTCCTGACTCCACTTCTCCCTGTAGCTACTACTGTTTCTTCATTCTCCTTTACAAAATGAAACTCCTTGAAAGAGTTGTCTGTGTATACTTTCTCTGATTCTTCTTTTCCTATTCATTCTGAAGTCCTCTTAAAGCAGGCATTGGCTTCACCACTCTGCCCATACTTTTGTTGTCAAGGTTGCTGATGACCATCATATTTCTGTATCATGCCCTAATCATCATCTTATGCTATACTTTATTAATAAAATTTGTATATTTGTTACTTTCTCCTTGAAACATCCTCTCATTTGGCTTCTTGGAATTCTGCTTGATCCAAGTGCTCCAGTGTTTAGTCTTCTGGCCTTGCTTTATCCATGTAAAGTGAACTCCCTTAGTGGACTCATCCCATTCACGTGCTGACAATTTCCTGATTGTATCTCATGCCTACAGCTGTCTCCTAAACTCTAGATTCATATATCTGGTTGCCAATTTGACATTCTCATTTGGATGGCTAATAAAATTCTTAAACCTAACGTGTTCAAAACAGAATTTTTGGGGCATCTGGGTGGCTCAGTAGGTTAAACATCTGCCTTTGGCTCAGGTTATGATCTTGGGGTCCTGGGATTGAGTCCCATGTCGGGTTCTCTGCTAGTGGGGAGTCTCTTTCTCTTTTTCCCTCTGCCCCTCCCCTGCTCATTCTCTCTTTCTCTTAAATAAATAAAATCTTAAAAAAAAAAAAAAGCAAATGAATTTTTGATCTTCTCAGTCTTCGTCATCTAATTAACTGTGGCTATCATATTGGACAAATTAGATGCTCAGGCAAAAACTTTAAGTATTATCCTTGGCTCCTCTCTTGTTTCACACCCCACATCTGTTGTATTGGGACAGTATATCCAATTTGACAGTCATTCAACTTCAACATTTATCTGGAATCTGAGTGCATTTTATTACCTTGAAAACTTGTTCTAGTCCAGGTTACCATCATCTCTCTGAAATGACAGCATTTGTGATATTGAAATAGCCTCCTACCTAGTCTCCCTACATTTTTCCTCTAGCCCCTCCACACATTTGTCTATTCTAAGATTGTATCCAGAATGATATTTTTAAAACAAGTCAGTTCATGTCTCCTTTTTCCTAGAACTCTAATGGCTTCCCAACTCAAACCATAAAAATAAAAATCCTTGCAATGATCAATAGGGGTTTATACTAGCCCTCTTCAGTGGAAAAATAACACAAGTGAGACGTGTAATTTTAAATTTTTCTAGAAGCCATGTTGTAAAAGTAAAAAGGAAATGTAAAATCTTAATATATTTAACTTAAACCAATATATTGAAATGTTATTTCAACAATAATCAATGAAAGGAATTCTTAATTATTTTAGTTTTTTACATTAAGGCTTCAAAATCTGGTATGTATTTTATACAATTTGGATGCCAGATTTTGATTGGGAATACTTGATTGGCATGTAGGTTTCATAAAATTTACAGTTGAACAAGTAGATTTATATAACCAAGTAGTTCTAAATATTTTTTCTTTCTTTTTTTCTTTTTAAGTATTTTATTTATTTATTTATTTATTTATTTATTTATTTATTTATTTATTTATTTATTTATTTATTTATTTAATGATAGTCACAGAGAGAGAGAGAGGCAGACACAGGCAGAGGGAGAAGCAGGCTCCATGCACCGGGAGCCCGACGCGGGATTCGATCCCAGGTCTCCAGGATCGCGCCCTGGGCCAAAGGCAGGCGCCAAACCGCTCTGCCACCCAGGGATCCCAAGTATTTTATTTATTTATTAGAGAGAGAGAGAGAGCACAAGAAGGCGGGAGCGGCAGGCAAAGGGAGAGGGAGAAGCAGGTTCTCCGCTGAGCAGGGAGCCTAATGCGGGGCTGGATCCCAGGACCCTGGGATCATGACCTGAGCCAAAGGCAGACTCTTAACTGACTGAGCCAACCAAGTACCTCTCTTAAAGGTTTTCTAATAACTGAATCCAGCATTGGTTTTTAAATTTAAAATACTAAAATTCAAAAATTTTAAATACAGTTTTTAGCCACATTTCAAATATTCACTAGCTACATTAAGCCAGTGGCTATCATATTGGACGGTGTAGCTCTTTATCATCTGGCCCCTCTTCTCTGACCTTATCTCCTGTGTCTCCTTTACTCATTCTGCACCAACTATAATGTCCTCCTGTTGGATCATAGCAGACACTTCCCATTTCAGAGCCTTTGCATTTGGTTTTCTCTTTGCCTAAAAAGTTTTGCCCCCAGGTGGCTGCATGACTTCCTCCTTCATCTTCTTCAGGTCTTTGCTCAAATGTCACCTTCTTAGAGCAGCTTTCCCTGAGCAGTTTGTTTAATATCTATACTATTTGCCTTTTGTCTCAAATTCTTACATTTCCAGGTTGCCTTTTGAAAGAAGAGAGAAGAGGGCTGAGAAAGGAGAGGTGACCTGATCTACAAAAGGAATCAGTGAAATACAAGAACTATCCCATACAGACAAATCAGTGAATATGTTAGGCAAAAGTGCAGAGTAAATACATGAATACATGACTATATATCCTCAGCCCACTGCTACCTAGGCATCTCAGAGGATTGTTTTGTGTGTGTGTGTGTGTATACATGACTTGACCCCTTACTCATTGTAAGCTCCTTAAATGCAAAGTTCTGCTATAATATCCTTTTGTGTCTTCTTTGGCACCTTGCATAGAACTTTGACCAAAAGACAATCTGTACTCCAATTTTGGGCCACCTATTGGTTAGCCTTTTGTGTTTTATATTCTTGGCATCTTCCCTCCCTTCTTTCTCGCGCCAGCAACTGGTATATGTTTGCTAATATTGGTATGTGTGTGTTGGCTTCACATGGTCTATGCATATGGTTGGGATGCTGATTCTTTCCTTGTCCAGTCTTGTGCACTCTTTGTTTTCCAAAACTAACTCCTCTAAGGAGTCTTCATCACTGATTCTCCCTCCTAGTTTATTAACTCCCTCCTCAGTGCTGCCTGTATGTGTGTATACTTTTTTTATTCTAGTAGGGAATATAAACATGTAAACATAATTACAATAGAAAATGAATTCTTGACGGCAGGAATTCAGTGCCTTGCATATAGTAGATACTCATGTGCTTGTAAAATTGAATGAACCAGGTCCAGGTACAGAGCAGTAAAAGAGAGTTGCTGTTATTGGGCAAAACTTATGTTGTTTAAGATACAGATCTTAAACCCAAGTACTTTTTCTAAACCACATTGAGAAGCAAGAGATGCAGAGCTGTGAGAGAATATGTGAAAAGGAACAGTAAAATCCAAGATCAGCTCCTATATAGAAGGGAGGCTAAAGATCTGAGGTACTTAAAGGAACTGGATATGTTGGAAAGCCAGGGGAGCACGTGTGTACAAATGGAGTGACAAAATTCATCCATTTGTATTACAGGAATACTATTTTCAGTTTTACTCTGGCTTTTGCTCTTGATATATTATTTCTTGATGTAGTTGTACAGTTGTTTGTGTCCCTACTTAAACTTTGATAGTCTGACATCAGGGTAAAAGATCCATCCCTCATTTGTTAACTAAGGAATTGGGAGAAATACTTTTTTTAAAATTATAAACCTTAAAAAAAATTTATTAGAGAGAGCGAGCGTGTGTACAAGCAGGCGGGAGGGGCAGAGGGAGAGGGAGAAACAGACTGCTGAGCAGGGAGCCTGACATGGGGTTCTAGACCCTGGGATCATGACAGCCAAAGGCCGATGCTTAACTGACTGAGCCACCCAGGCACCCTAGGGATTGGGACAAATACTTAAGAATCCTTCTAACTCTGTGGTTCTGTTATTTTGAGTAAACCAAATCCTGTTATCAGGTACTTTAATGGTATCCTGTTGGGCACAAGTCTTTCTACCAGTTTTGCTTGTTTGCTGACCCTGTTCTTTATAAATAGAGTACATACTAAAAGTAGGTATTCAGATTGCCTAGAGGATATTTTAGTAGGAGGCTCATAAGAGGAAAAATGTTTTGATTTTGAATTAATTCTATTATCAGAAAATCAGAATTTATGCAGTTTTTCCCCAGAGATATTTTTGGTGACTCAGAAGTATAAGCTGGCACTGTGTCTTGTCAATTAACTGTTTCTGATCATGGGTTCTGGGTAAACTGGAACAGTATTTTTTCTGCTTGATGCTAATTATTTGCACATGGGTGTAGTACATGAACATATTTCAGCAGGCATCAAGAAAGAAACAGAAGGGGGAAGCCTGCGTGGCTCAGTGGTTGAGCTTCTGCTTTCAGCTCAGGGCCTGATCCTGGAGTCCCGCATCAGGCTCCCTGCAGGGAGCCTATTTTTCCCTCTGCCTATGTCTGCCTCTCTCTGTGTATCTCTCATGAATAATAAATAAAATCTTTGAAAAAGAAACAGAAGGGACGAAAATTCTTTTTTTCTGGTTCCAAAACATATGTTCTTTGTTTTAAAAAGTGGGGCACCTAGCTGATTCAGTTAGTAGAGCCTGTGACTCTTGATCTCAGAGCTCTGATTTTGAGCTCCACATTGGGTGTAGAGATTACTTAATAAAATCTTTTTTGGGCAGCCTCGGTGGCTCAGCGGTTTAGCACCGCCTTCCACTTGGGCTGTGATCCTGGAGACCTGGGATCGAGTCCCACATCGAGCTCCCTGCATGGAGCCTACTTCTCCCTCTGCCTGTGTCTCTGACTCTCTCTCTCTCTCTCTGTCTGTCATGAATAAATAAATAAAATCTTAAAAAAATCTTTTAAAAAAAAGTAATGAAAAAATATAAAAAATATTGCCCAAATAAGTATTACAAGAAATAACATAATAGAGCAAACTCCACAATACAAATAAAGGGAGGTGTCTCCCTTTGCTTTTTGTTCTAACTCTCCCCATTCTATGTAGCTTCAGGCATTTCAGACTCAATAACTCTGTTGGACTTAATCTCTCTCTTTTTTTTTAAAGATTTATTTCTTTATTTGAGGGGAGATGCAGTGCTCCATCCCAAGATTCTGAGATCATGACCTGGAGCAAAATCAAGAGTTGGACGCTTAACTGACTGAGCTATCTTGGCGCCCTTAAATCTCTTTTAATTCTTTTTAATCTTTTTTTTTTTTTTTTTTATTCATGAGAGACCTGGGGGGTGGGTGCAGAGAGGCAGAGACATAGGCAGAGGGAGAAGCAGGCTCCATGCAGGGAGCCCGATGTGGACTCGATCCCGGGACTCCAGGATCACACCTTGAGCCAGAGGCAGACCCTTAACTGCTGAGCCACCCAGGCAATCCCTCTCTTAATTCTTAATTACTTTTCCCTCACAGAAACTGCGACAACTTTTTTACTTTAGTTTTTTTTTTTTTTTTTACTTATGTCTGCTTCCTATCAGTGTAGCTTCTCTGCATCAGTCTGAAAGCCTTCCTCTTGAATGTGGACTACCACTCTTGAACTTTTTATGAAGTGCTTCCCCTTTCTTCCTTGCTGAGAGCCAGATTTTCTGTCCCATTAGTGGGTACTAAACAGAAGCAATGTTCTTTTCTGTTGTTCAAAGGTGACATCCATCAGTTGATTAAGAAACTTACCTTGCTTCTTAACACTTACGCCTAGTTCTTCTGTTTGCAAAGCTTGCAGGGCTTACCACAAAGTTCCCACTGTCTAGTTGTGGTTTTAGTGAGAACTAGGTATTTTCTTTCTTCCTCATCTTGTCACAGCTTTTCTCAGAATGATTTAATGTAGTAAGTATTTTATTAGATTAAATAGCTATTTGATGTTGTGGGTGATGCTGTGAATTTGTGATTTGCATGGCTTCAGATGTCATAATTTTTCCCCCCACTTTCTAGGAAGTAACAGCTAGCAGTCGCCACTATGTTGACAGGCTATTTGACCCTGATCCCCAGAAAGTTCTACAAGGTGTCATGTAAGTAGTATGTATTTAAGAGTCTATCAAAAAGTCTTTTGTTTTTTATTAGCCTTGTTTGTTTTTGTGTTTGAATTTGCCAAATATTATAATTCTGAAAATGCAGAGTTAAAACTTTTTTCTTCTGTTTTAGAAAGATTCCCTTGACATTCATGACTTTAATATTGTACTGTAAAGAGTTGTCTGATAGTTGTTCACTGCCATGATTAACTTACTTTTTTGTAGAATACTTGTTTTACCATTTTAAAACATTTTTTAAACATATTTTTAATGAATGTTTTTGTGACTTTAATATCCAACAAAGGCAAGGGAATAAAATTGATACTTTTTTATAATTGGAATGGGGTGGGAGAATATGTCAGTATAGGTTTTTTGTTTGCTTTATTTTGTTTTTGATTAACTCAGTGACTGTAAGGGTTGAATTTCCTACTGATATTTTAAATCTTAGAATTTAGAAAGCAGTCGTTAGAAAATTTAAACTCTTGATAACTTGAATGCCCATTTTTTTCTCTCCATAATCCCCTAATATTTAGTGAGAGGAAACATTTTTAAGTAACATACCTGAGGTGATAATACTTTTAAAAATTCAGATAAATGTGATAAGATTGCAAGTAATTGAAAAATGAATTCTCTATTCTGAGAGTAGATTATCATGCTGTCAACATGTGACTTCTAGGGAAGAAGTTCTAGCCTGAGACTTCTCTTAGGGTTGACAAGCATGGAGTACCGACAGGCCTGAACTGTGTCCAGGGGAAGGAAGAAACCAAAAAGGGTCAGGATGTTTGGTATAGCAGTAAAGGCACACAGAAGTCCCTTTATTCTTCTCTTATCCTGTTAGTGTTATCAGCCAAATGGTACTTTCAGTTTAACTTTTGCTCAGTCATGGCAAGGCTTTATTTATAGAAGTATCTACAGATTGTAATTCTTAATCAAACCACTTCCCCCACCCCAACAAAAAAGGGCAGTGTAGAAGGCACATCTTAGGGATGTGGATTTGTAGAGTGGAGGCAAGATTAAAACGAGTCAGGCTGCTTGACTATTCAAATTGAGGTGGAAAAGAAGGTGAGGACTTGGATGTAGACCCACTTGGCATACTTGACACCTTACTTCACATTTTCTCAGTTTATAGGAACAGGAGATTACAATTTTTGTTTTATTTTGTTGACTTTGCCTTTGTCCCCTTCACTAGGAGGCTTTATCATGATTTAATCAGCCCTTTTGTAGGCTAGTTTGATTATTACCAGAAAAAGTGATGACTAAATCCTAAATGATATCTAGAATTACTAATACAGAAAATTCTTGCTGTGTGTGGGGAATGTCTTTCTAAGGAGGAGTGTTAATTAAAACTATCCCCACAACTAATTTCTGTGTATGG
Source organism: Nyctereutes procyonoides (assembly GCF_905146905.1). NCBI lineage: Eukaryota > Metazoa > Chordata > Mammalia > Carnivora > Canidae > Nyctereutes > Nyctereutes procyonoides. Next base: position 34,893,605 of record NW_026575042.1, read on the forward strand.
GTACAACCTAAACTGATTTATTTAACAGATGGATTTTAGACATTTATTTAAGAATAATTTAACTTTTAAGACTTTTAATTTAAAATTTAATTTAAATTTTTAATTTAATAATTAAGACTTTTTAGTTAGGACTAAACTTTGTCACTGTCTGAAAGTTAATTGTACGTAGTCAAGAGAATGAAAAGTAAACTATATTTTTAACATTTTATTCTTAAATAAATGTCTAAAATCCATCTGTTAAATAAATCAGTTTAGGTTGTACCCATACACGGAAATTAGTTGTGGGGATAGTTTTAATTAACACTCCTCCTTAGAAAGACATTCCCCACACACAGCAAGAATTTTCTGTATTAGTAATTCTAGATATCATTTAGGATTGTTCATTAAGTAGTTTAGTTGAAAATGTCAGACCCATTTAGTGTTCCATGAATGATAGATGATGATGTTGTATCATTATTTTTATTGATTGCTACAGTGGTTGTTTAGGAGAAAAGCTAATTTTGTCAGTCAGGATTTCTGCATGAAAAACTTATCTTGTATCATAAATGAGTAGCTAATTCAGTTGTTACTTGTCATTTGAAATTTGTCATTTCCCAAAGAACGCTGTAGCTTCTTGAGAATTGATAAATAAGGCATAAAAAACAATGGAAAGAGTATATTACAACAAACCAGCTAAGGTGAAGTTTAATGGCCTTAGTGCCTCTTTAAAAAGTTGTCAAGTCTAGGACACTTAAGCTAGCTAAAATAGATTAGCAAGATTTTTGTGGAGAGATGGTGGAGTACAAGGAGTATAGGCTTTGGAATTGGACAAGAGGTTGAATTCCTGGTTCTGACGTTTCCTGCTGGAGGCCTTTCCTAGCTGTGTGCTGGGGCAAGTTACTTAATATCCTTGAGCCCCAACTTCATCATCCATAAAGGGAGGGTAATATGCCCATCTTGCCAAGTTATAAGAATTAAGTCAAAAACATAAAATCCAATGCCTAGTATGTTGTAGATAATCCACAGATTGACAAGTGCTAATCATTACCCTAATTTAAAACAACCTCAAAAATAAAATTTTTTTCAAAGAGAAAAAAATAATATCAAACATTAAAAACAATTCAAACTGGTGGAGATAAGGGAGAGGGGCTAGAAGTCTTGATTCAGACAAGAGAATGTAAGTGATAACATATAAACATGATTACTATTTACAATAATAAAATCTGTGTAAAGTTGGAAAGGCACGGATCACCCCAAATCTTTTTACTTTATGACAGAATAGAGCTACCCTTATATGGATGTGTAGTGTGATTTGATAAAGTGTCCTTTTCTCCAGAGAGAAAAATTTATTCTTTCTGACTTAATATTTTCCTAAACTTTGTCACTGTCTGAAAGTTAATTGTACGTAGTCAAGAGAATGAAAAGTAAACTATATTTTTAACATTTTATTCTTAAATAAATGTCTAATACTGTCTTGTCTAATACTGGAGTAATACAGTATTGGTGGAAGAAAGAGGGAACCAAAATGAGGTTTAGAAAAAGAGTTGACCAATTTTTTTCTCTTTTATACACATTACACAGCCACCATTGAGTCATACAGAGACCATTACTAGACCAAAATAGGTAGAACGGAAGTAGCCACAGAGTGTAAACAACCAAAAGTACCCTACCAACTTTAAGAAAGGAGAAGATAGAGGCTGAAGTAATCAGCTTTGAGTCCAAAATATCCAATTGGAAAGACATTTAAAAATTGACGACTAGCTTTAGTTTCAGGACAACCAGAGTTTTTCATTTTTCTAGCTATAAGTTTGATTTTCTTGATAAGGATTGTTAGCATATAAAACATATCATCAGGAAAAGCACAATTGAAGAAATTAAAGGCAAATAAGGACTTTTCATCATGGTCTATAATCTAGAGCCATAGTCCTACCCGTACATCTAGGGAACTTCTTTGTAGCTAACCCATGTCATAAAGGACCATTTTACAGAGTTGGTGAATGTGGCCTTGTTGAAAAATAGTATTAAGTAACAGAAGTGCTTAATAGTTGCTTAATAGTGCTTAATTGTTGAAGAGTGAGTTCTCTAGAAATAATTATTTTGTTAGTGGTACAATATTTGCTATAAATTTAAATGATCCTATTGAACCAAAAGTTTGAATACAGAATCAGATCATAAAAGAGCAAAGTTTCAAATGCATAACTGAATAGAAGATCATTAGATAGGAATAAGATACGAACAGAAAACAGGGAGGTCATTTGTTAAAAAACAGTTACAGGATATTTTTTGAAGTTTATTCTAATGTGTTAGCTCAACCACATTAAATCTCATAGTTGAAGCTTTTAACTGTTTATGTAGATGAAGTCAAAGCTGCTTAGCACTGTGGGTTTTTTTTTTTAACATTTATAATAAATTACGGCACCTGATCTGGTTTTTACATGAGTGAATCTCCAGGAAAAGATCAGCAGATATCCCTATGTCACCCTGTGTTGAAGGACAAAAGATCAAATAAGCAAATGTGGCTGGCTTTGTAGTTTCCAAGCCGAATAGAACTAGGAAACTAGACTGGATCTCTTGGTAAACTCAGGCAGGCAGTTGAAGGTACTGTAGAATTGGTGGGTGATTTTCACCAAGTATCCACTTCTAAAAATTATTTTCTGGAGTATTTTAATATACTGATGCTGTAAGTTTATTTTGGTAATGATTACTTGATTTTTCTAGTTCCAGGAAATTATGTACCTCTGGTTTTAGTAGAACATAGACAAGTTCTCTTTTTCTTGCATTAACTAAAGATAGGAGCTTTTATAAAATGAAGACTTTGAATTTTGAGAAATTTTTAATTAAGGGATAAGTTTTAGGATAATTCAAAAGAAGTAATCCTATCAGTTGCTTTTAAAAGTGTTACAGATAAAGATAACCATATACCAAATGAAATGGAGTGACTGAGTCTTACTTGTTTAAACTAATCTGAGACAATTCAGTCTGTTTAAAAGGGTGGCAAGTTTTTCCAAAAATTGCTAGATCAGATTGACATAGTTTTATGCGCAGATGGATATTTGTGTGTGATACCATGTTTGTATACATGGTATTAACTTTGAATATCAAGAATAGCTGTTAATTTGTATGCGTGTGTGTGTATAGGTGTATATATTGTTTTGTTGTATTTGTAGAACATTTAAATATATGCTGTCGTATTATAATGTAACATTTTTTATGTTCTTTTTTTTCATTTTTTTATGTTCTTTGGAATGATTATATGTATTAAAAATATTTATAAATATGCCCTAAAATATTGTGGCATTTATTTTAATGCAGTTCCTACATTTTACGCTTCCTTTTTGGAGAATGTAAGGTGATTTGTAATCACACATTGATAAAACAGAGTTAAATACATTTCTGATTTCTAAACTAATATTTATTCAAACTGGAACTGTATCTAACACCACATACATTCCAAGAATCTACACAATAGGGTAGCTTGTATATAAAAACTGAATTCCAGCAATTCTCAGTTCCGTTCAATTTATATGTATAGTAGGTGCCTAATACATGCCTCAGTTGATTTGAAATGGGAAGTTCACTATAAATTCCTCAAGTACCTCCTGGATCAACGCCTTATGTTAAAAATAGCTTCGGTTTTTTTAACAGTATCACCAGTATCTAATTCTTTACAATTGGCAGTTCACCTGTGTCAATAATAACTTTAATTAGAATATGAGCATATCTCATTTCCTAACCATGCTGGAATGTAGAAAGCTTATGGTACTTGGATGTTTGGATGTTACATTCTCCAAAAAGGACATCATAATTAATTATATTACAGGGACAGAGCAGTGAGTATGTTTGTAATTTCCCAAGTCCAGATAATTTTATAAATTGTTTACCATGTTGCCTTATTCTGGCTACCTACAAATGTATATTTTCTCCTTATTTTACGGATGTCTTATGACCAGTGAGTTTTCAGAATTCAGTCAAACTTTATACTCAGATTGTAGTTTTCAGTATCCAGTGTATTTTTGGGCTACTTCACACCAATTAGACCAAGGATTGAATATACAGTATTCCAAACAGGAGCTTCTTCAGGTAAGTGAAAAGTAATACTGGCTCAAAGTGAAAATAATATAATTGATCTTTAGCTTGTGGCTCCAGCCTTCTGTGATCTTAAAGATAATTTTCTGTTTTTAGTTACTAGGTTTTCATTTAAAATTTATGCTGTTTGACTGACTGAAACTGTTTCTCCAGCAGGTCTAGATCCCAGTTCTTTAAAAACAAAATTTCCTGTGTCTTAATTGTAAAGTGCAGGGTTTACTTTCTCTCTTGGTTTAAAATTTTTTTTTCCCTTTGGAGAGGGAGGGAGGGAGGCAGGTGGAAGGGGAGAGGGAGAGGGAGAAAATCTTAAGCAGGCTTCATTCTCAGTGCAGAGCTTGACAGAGTGCTCGATCTCACAACCCTGAGATCATGACCTGAGTTAAAATCTGGAGTTGGACATGTAACCGACTGAGCCACCCAGGCTCCCCAATTTTCTCTTGGTTTTGATCACTATCCTAATTTTATAATTTAGATAAAAGTTCTGGTAGGCACTGTGCATGTTGGTTTAATATTTGAGCCTTTTTCTCTACCACACTGAAAATTAATCTTTCAGAGTAAAGAAAGGAAGTAGAAAGGTTAGCCTCTATATAAAAGTAGATGCCTTTTGAGTCCTTTTATTAATGGAAAAATAAAAGTTTCTAGCTAGATTTTAGCTGAGAATGTTCTCTGGCAAATTCATTTTTATAACATCTTAATATTGGCTTCTTCTCCCGTCCTCCAAGAGTGGGATAGCCTCAAGGCTTACTTTTTAACTTTTCAACCTGGGTATTTTTATCTCACCTCAAATGTAATTCACTGTGTCCAAAATCAAGATAGATCTTTGTCTCCTTAAGGGATTTATTTTCTAAGCTTTCTAGTGTTCTCTGCATCCAGGAACTCAGACTTAAAGTAGTCAAAGAGATGTCACATACCACATTTCCTAAACCCATCAAATCGCCTTGTTAACTCCTTTCTCAAAATGTTCTCTGTATTAGTGATTCCTGTGGCTGTCAACCTAGTCAGTCTCATATAACCAGACACCTGGATGGATTGCATAATTCCTTCAACAAACATTTGAGTGCCTACCACGTGCTAGGCATTTGATAGGATGAGAGTATGTAAGACTGAATGGATCTGGAAGATCCATAAGTCTAATGAAGGAGTCAGGTAGCTAAACAGATAGTCTACCATAGTTTGGTTAGTGAACAGTTTAATCATAAGCCAAGGGCAGTCTTGGGATCACACAGGAAGGGTATCAGCCATGTAGTTGCCTCTCTTGACTCTAGTATTCTCTGCATTCCTATCCATCCCATATTCATCTTATCGTCCTTCATAACCTTTTTTCTGATGGAAACATGATTGTTCTTTAATCCATTCCACCTTATTTTGTCTGTTCTCTTTATCACTTTTCTTTATGCTCTGCTTAATGTTCCCACCTTAAAGGGACACTTCTTTTCAGTCCAGGCTCCTGGTTCTGCCCTAGAAACATGATATATTCATTTCTAATATGGTGTTCTATAAATGGCTTTTCCATTTGCCCTTCCCATTCACTATCCAAATCCTGGCCATTTTCTAAGATTGATTTAGTTCCTCCTGTTGCTTCAAAACCTGTTAAGTGGGCAGCCTGGGTGGCTCAGCGGTTTAGCACCGCCTTCAGCCCAGGGTGTGATCCTGGAGACCCGGGATTGAGTCCCACGTCGGGCTTCCTGCATGGAGCCTGTTTCTCCCTCTGCCTGCATCTCTGCCTCTCTCTCTCTCTCTCTCTCTCTCTCTCTGATGAATAAATATTTTTTTAAAAAAAACCAAAAAACCAAAACAAAGCCTGTTAAGCTTGTCGGATCATCTACTTAGCCCTGTAAGCACTTGATTTAGCACCACCACCTGCATGGAGCCTGTTTCTCCCTCTGCCTGCGTCTCTGCCTCTCTCTCTCTCTCTCTCTCTCTCTCTGATGAATAAATAAATAAAATATTTTTTTTAAAAAAACCAAAAAACCAAAACAAAGCCTGTTAAGCTTGTCGGATCATCTACTTAGCCCTGTAAGCACTTGATATAGCACCACCTTACATTGCTAGTGTTATTTTAATCTCTTAAAGGAGATTGTAAACTCTTCAAGCATCACATTGTGTGATGCTCTTGTATCCTTCATAGAGCCTAACATTGCTGAGCTCAAAGCTTAATTGTTGAATTTCAGTAGTATATAAGGAGGGCATTTTTTTCCTCTAACATTAAAAGTTGGTAAATACATGATATATATTTCTTTGATCTACTGGGAAGAGGATGTCTTTAATTGAAAGCTAGAAATGCTTTTTCATTTTGTATAAAAATGTAAAATTGAAACACAGGAAGAAAAGGAAATACGTTAGCTCACTTTTCGATCAGTTTGTTCTGAATGCCTGATGGTATGCTAGAGGTAATGGAAACAACACTTGGCATAAAAGACACGGGTTGAAACTGGCTCTGTCATTTAATGTAGAGCTCTGAGAAAAGTCCTGAACCTGAGTCTTAGCTTCCTCATCAGTAAAATGGGGTTAATATTAGTCAAGGTTTTGATGAATAGTACATAATATAATGGATATGGAATGCTTTGTAAACTTCAAAGCAATATATAAGGTTTTCATAATTTTGTTGTGCCCCCATCTTGGATAATTTGAGTTTGTATTTTATAAAAATGCGGATTTCTATATGGTGCATTTTGTGATCCATTGATAGTAACTTCTCTGATATTTGCAGGTCAGATTGGCTTTCTTGCCTCTGAAGAGGAAACAGACTTCTGTCCTATCAAAGTAGTGATATGAATAGAGGGCAGCTAACAGGGACAATCTAACCCAGACCTGGGAATTGTCAGGATAAGCTTCCTGGAGAAAGTGAAATTATTATCTAAGGTCAGACCCGAAAGATGAGTAAAGTTAGCCAGGGGGAAGTATGAGAGGGATAAGAAGATGAAAGAGAGAGAATAGCTACACTCTAGCTGGCTCTGAAATTGAATCCTGTACCATATTTAGACCTGCTAAAGATGGATATATGTGATGATTATCTCTTCGGTTGTATTTCATAGACATGATTTTCTAGTATTTCTTTATAGTAAAAATTGAATAGAATGTATTTGCTAGACATAAAAGTCTCTTCTTCCTTATGTAGCATAGATCTATTTTATTTATTAGAGCCACAGAAGAATTATTTTCTTTAGCCATTGACCCATTTTATTAATTGTTTCTCTTTAGTCTGCATTTACTCTGTAACTACCAATTACTTTCTTCATAGGTTTTTTGTTTGGTTGGTTTTTGTTTTTGTTTTTGTTGTATTTGCAAACTATTAAGAGAACTGGAAAATTGGTTTTGGAGGGGTTTTTATTCTTGTCTATAAAAATATTTACTTTTGCATAGCTTCAGATATTTGGAACATGTTTATAAGGTAATTTGGGGACACTTCATTTCTGCTTAGTTTAGGAAGAACAGAAATCTGGGGAAACGTCCTGTTGGGAATTCCAGAATAGAGAAACCATCCGGAATGGCACCTGGCACAAGAAGACTCTCAATAGATAGCTGCTGGACAAATAGATATGCTACATTAGTATAGAACACATTCAGAGAAGGAAAGAAGATGAAAACAAATGGCAGACTGTTAAGTTAGGGTCTATAAGCTGATGATTGGGAACTAAGTCTCTATAAGGAGACGGAAGCCTAGATGTATAGTCTTACCCACTATACTTTGCTAAGTGAGTCTTTGATATCACGTAATTTTATAATTGTCTATCAGAACTTGGTTAAAAAAAAAAAGAACTTGGTTAAAACCCTATTAAACTTCATTCAGCTTAGTCCCCATAAATGAAAAAATATTCCTACTTATCCCCTGTGAACCATATGGAAGATCTGAGTGATAGTTTACAGAGAGAAATAGATTAGTCCCTGAAAAAAATAGACCTACACTCAGCTCCATTGAGCTACTGGAAGACTAGGCCAATAGTGTTTGGCTCAAAATGTGTGAAAATGCCATTCAAAAACTTGCAGTGAGAATCAGCTTTCAGCAGATGACTGCATCATAGCATTATTTTTCTGTCATAATTGAGGAAGGTAATTGAGGAGAAAGGGTATTATAATTATTACCAGAGTTTTTAATGCCAGTGAATTTGGTTGGTATTGGAAACACATGCTAATTATAACATTTAGTTGTTGATTTTTTTAAAAGTAACTTTTTCTCCTTCTGTTTTCTATTCTGTTTTTCTACAAAATCATGGTTTGCCAATTCTAGAATTTTTTAGGATTCTAAGTTTCAAAGTTGGCAAAAAATTTCATATATACGTTAGAGTGCTGTCACCTAAAAGAGTCAAAGAGATGCTGGGTGAGAATGTAGGGGAACTTATTTTGGGATATGAAAGAAATACAAGAGCTAAGAACTTTGAAGTTCTGTAGCAATGATCTTAACATAGTCAGACCTGACTCCATCCTATAAATATTTCTTTTTTTTTTTTTTTTTTAATTTTTTATTTATTTATGATAGTCACACAGAGAGAGAGAGAGAGAGGCAGAGACACAGGCCGAGGGAGAAACAGGCTCCATGCACCGGGAGCCCGACGTGGGATTCGATCCCGGGTCTCCAGGATCGGGCCCTGGGCCAAAGGCAGGCGCCAAACCGCTGCGCCACCCAGGGATTCCCTTTTTTTTTTTTTTTCTATAAATATTTCTTAATGACCACTGTACCACCCTGAAATTAAATCCATAACAATACAACTTCTCACATACATAACTCCAAATATAATATAATGCCTTCCCTGCTTATAAGGGAGAACTTTTTAATTTTATTTTATTATTATTTTTTAAAGATTTTATTTATTTATTCATGAGAATACACAGAGAGGAGAGAGAGAGGCAGAGGCACAGGCAGAGGGAGAAGCAGGCTCCATGCAGGGAGCCTGATGTGGGACTCAATCCCAGATCTCCAGGATCAGGCCCTGGGCTGAAGGCGGCGCTAAACCGCTGAGCCATCCAGGCTGCCCCAAGGGAGAACTTTTTTAAAAGATAATTTGTAATGTTTCCATATGTAAATGTTTAGGCATGAATACAGTAAAAAAACTTAATGAAATAGTATGGGCGCAAGAGCTGAAAATGTGGACTGACATATGATATTGATATGTGGCCACTGTGCTAGTTATCTGATTTTTCAAAATGAAATAACTTCTAATAAAAAGTATAATCTTCTTTTTATTTACAGGGCCAGATGTAATACTGAAAAATACAGTTTTCTTTAAAACAGTACAAAAACACTTTCTGTTTAATTATAAAACTGTGACCAGAAATTTCCAGGCACCCGCATAAACTTCTGAAATGCCTCTGTGAGGCTTTATTACTACTCTCTTCCCCACTTTGAGAATCACTGCTGTGTAGAATCACATAATGTTATAGTGTTTTTATTAAGATAGCATTACTGACCAATTAGGATAAGTCTTCTTTATTAATCATTTTATTAGTACTAGATTTATTTTGAGTCATTTATTTTTTTTCTCTACCTGTCCTTTGGGACTAATCAGTGTTTGTGAACCAATTGGTCATTCATAGAGATACTCTTCTTGTAGAATAGTTTTACTCCTGATGAAGTAAAGATCTGAATATAGCTAGAATAAAAAATACTGGTGAGAATGTGAAAAATATGAAAGATTTTTTTTCTTATTTTTTAATCTCTTTAAAAGGTAATTGGCTGCTTAAGTAAAAAATAGTAACAGTATATTGCTATTTCTAATCAGTTGAAAAATAAAATACATATGACAGTAATAACACAAAGAATTTATGGAGAAATGGAAGAAGTATATGGTTGCAAGACTCTTAAAATGCAAATGAAATGAGATACTATCTCTTGAAGACTGAGATAAGTTAAAAGATACATATTATAAATTGTAAAACAACCACTAAAAAAACCCAAATCAGAACCCAAAAAAGCACAACTAATAAGGCAATAAAGGAAATAAAATGAAATCATAAGAAGTATTCATTTCAGGGATCCCTGGGTGGCGCAGTGGTTTGGCGCCTGCCTTTGGCCCAGGGCGCGATCCTGGAGACCCGGGATCGAATCCCACGTCAGGCTCCCGGTGCATGGAGCCTGCTTCTCCCTCTGCCTGTGTCTCTGCCTCTCTCTCTCTCTCTGTCTGTGACTATCATAAATAAATAAAAATTTAAAAAAATATATTAAAAAAAAAGTATTCAGTTCAAAGAAGTCAGAAAAAAAAGAAAGGAACGAAGTCATGATCCCTGAAAGAACTCAACATGCTTTGTATTGGAAGTCTTTTAGGCATACTCAGGGTATCTCCCACTTTGCCCTCCCATGCTATCCTTTTTTTATAGCCCCCAGGCTCATTCAGCACCTATCTGTTCCTTCTCTTGGGTACTCCAAGTGAATTTGACTTTGTCACTAACTTCTATATTTGCCAATCCAAGATATTGAATAATAAAGATAAAGTGGAATTAATTGATTACTGATTTTTCAGTGTTGGCTCAACCTTACCCCTTTCTCTTCCCCTGAATTCAGAGACATGAAAAATGCTGTAATTGGGAACAACAAGCAGAAAGCCAATCTCATTGTTTTAGGAGCTGTTCCAAGGTATGTTTGCTATTAATCCCTTTTCTGATGTTCATATGAAGTTTCTAATATATTTCTCATTCTCATCCATAATACCCATCTTTTTTCTGTTTTGTCTATCCTATTTTTGAAAGCCTTTTAATTTTTAAAATAAATGCTTTGAAATATACGAAGCATCTCTTTAGAAATGTTTAAGTACTAGAGAATGGAATATGAAGCAAATGTGTTAATACTTTTTGGAAATTCAGGAAGATTATTGGCCCTGTAATAAAAGAATGTGTTGGGTAGGTAGATGATATACACCAGCCTAATTCTTCATCTCCTCAGAACCTTGGCAATTTTATATGATTGGATAATAATTTCTTAGGAGTCTCAAAACCTCTTTTGAATTAAAAAAAAAGCCAACTTTTTAAATTCTGCTTTTCTTTTTTAAATTTCTAATTATTAGAATTTGCTGTTTTCTAACTTAGAAAGTTTGATCTTTTTCTGATGAACTAAATATAAATACTCTTCTTTATGATAGACAATGATAGTTGTATAACTTTCTCTTTGCCTTTGCTACTCAACTAAATTTTATGTGCAGTTGCTTTAAGTTTTTTATTCAGAATTTTTAATGTTCTAGTTTTTCTTTTCATTTCTGTCTTTTGATAAAGGATCGATGGTTTTATTGTTTTTATCATAACTGACCTCAAATATATACTTTGATAACCATAAAGCTCTCAGCAGCCTTTCTTAGGGCATTAGTGTTCATTGTAAATAAATGTACTTTAAGGAACATGGATGTTCTACCTTAGAACATAAAGGAGATGGTCATTAAGTAATGGATGATTAGAGTTTGAGGAGTAGTTGCTTGGCAGGCAGGGCTGGAGTGGAAATGGGAGGATCTCCTGATTCCCCAAATGGGAAAATTGAAGAAAGAAGAGTTTCCCTTGCTTGAAGAGCTCCACAAGGACTCTGAATATTCCTCCTAAGTGAAACCTCTGTGATTTCTGAACCATACTTCTGGATAGTCCAGGTCCCTTTCTAGTCTAAATTTAAGATCTGACAGCACTTGGCATTGAATATTCTGAGTCTTCATATCCTGGAGTGGCAGATAACATGGACTGTGGTACTGCTCTCTCTACTTATGGACAACTTTCAGATTAATAGTTCTGATAAAGTCTAAGATTATACATAATAGTCCTTTTGCTCAGAATAAAGAACATCTCTTCTTGAGTTTTTACCCAAATATTCCTTTATTAAATTAGTAGCAGATATAAACAAATGATCATTTCCTAGCCTTCTGTGAGCTCACTGACCATGTTTTTAGTATGTGGGATATATTAGTAGCATTTTTCTGTCACATTACATTTAGCTGATTTAATTTTTTCAGTCTCCTCTGTTTATGAAATTCCTTCTTTTTAGATTGTTGTACTTGCTTCAGCAAGAAACTTCAAGTACAGAGCTGAAAACTGAATGTGCAGTGGTATTAGGAAGTCTTGCTATGGGTACTGAAAACAATGTCAAGTCTCTTCTAGATTGCCATATTATCCCTGCCTTACTGCAAGGTATGTAAGGAAATTGTTTTTGTGTAAGAAAAAATTAGAATCAGTTTGCAGTGTTTAAAATATGAATTGAATGGATGAGTCTCACATCTATTTTCTATTAATAGGACTACTGTCTCCAGACCTAAAGTTCATTGAAGCTTGTCTTCGCTGCCTGCGCACCATCTTCACCAGTCCTGTCACACCAGAGGAGCTACTGTATACAGTGAGTTTTGGAAGTTTTCAAATCATCAGTTACATTTCACTAACAGCATACCTCTACCTTACTCAGAACCTCAGAACTCATCATAACTATGTTATATTATAGAAAAGTCTCAGGAAGTATTTTAGTTCTTGCTAATTTTCAAATATCAAATGTTCTAGGTATTATAAAGAAGTGAAAGATACTGTTAGAGCTTGAGGAGTTTATAAGCTGTTTAAAAAAAAGAGAGACCAGGGGATCCCTGGATGGCTTAGCGGTTTGGCGCCTGCCTTTGGCCCGGGGCGCAGTCCTGGAGTCCCGGGATCGAGTTCTGTATTGGGTTCCCGGCATGGAGCCTGCTTCTCCCTCCTCCCGTGTCTCTGCCTCTTTCTCTTTCTCTCTCTCTATGTCTATAATAAATAAACAAACAAACAAATAAATAAATAATCTTTTAAAAAAAGAGAGAGACCCATTTTGATCTCTTAATATCAAATTAAGGCAGTATATTTAACGTATTCCCTCTAGGTTAAATCCAACAGAGTAGGCTTTACAGAGAATTTGACCTGGATCTTGAATAATGGGTAAGATTTAGAGAGGTGGAGAGGAAAGAGGACATTCTAGGTGAGATTTGTGTACAAGAGAATATGCAAGACATTAGGCAGAATTAGTCTAATGTGGGAAGGGCGTCAGTGTTCATTTCAATGGAAGAGATGAACCAGAACTTTCTTGCAGGAGGCTTACTTGCCAGGCTAGAATCAGAGAATATGTGTGAGAGAATCCAGAGATCTTTGGAGTCATTCATTGTTTTTTAAACTTCAGAAATTATTAGGGGGCTTTTTTATCTATTGACTACAAAGGACTTTCTCAATTGAACATTATCCAGGCCAATGTTTTTCAAACTCTGTGATTTATAATCCACAATAAGAAATACATTTTCCAGAATGCCTGGGTGGCTCAGTGGTTGAGCGTCTGCCTTCGGCTCAGGGCATGACCCTGGAACCCCGGGATCAAGTTCCATATCAGGTTCCCTTGCATGGAGTCTGCTTCTCCCTCTGCCTATGTCTCTCTTTCTGTGTGTCTCTCATGAATAAGTAAATAAATAAAATCTTTAAAAAAAAATTTCCATTGCCACACTGTGTGTGTGTGAGTGTGTGTGTGTTTGTGAGAAAGAATTTTCCTGAGACCATCTTCACAGAACGGTTCAATAAATGTGATGCCTTCTGGTTTCTAGTCTGTCCTTTTCTCGTTTTTAGAATAATGCTGGTTGTGATTCTCTGAGCCAACACAAAGAATCACAATGTCGGATAGGACAAATATAAGTCAGAGATCTTATCTAGAATCACATTTAACAAGTATTTCAAGAATATAAATAATCCTTCCTGCAAAGGAAGCAGGGAGAGGGGGCATATCATGAAGCTCCATTGTCCATCTTCCCCACATAAGATACATGCTCCTCTGTCCGATAATGGTACATAAAGTCTGTAAGTGAGGTTCATGGATCACTTTACACAGCAGGGATGCTCTAAATTATGAGACATCTCAATTTTATTTTATTATTTTAATTTATTTTATTTTTTAAATATTTTATTTATTCATGATAGTCACACAGAGAGAGACAGAGAGGCAGAGACACAGGCAGAGGGAGAAGCAGGCTCCATGCAGGGAGCCCGACGCAGGACTCGATCCTGGGTCTCCAGGATCGCGCCCCGGGCCAAAGGCAGGTGCCAAACCGCTGCGCCACCCAGGGATCCCAAGACATCTCAGTTTTAAACCTCAGGGATTTGTGCAGTATTCTTCAGGGAGCCATTCCTTATAAGTTGGTATTGTTCTCAAAATTGAGCAAGGACCATGATTAGCTGGAGGCCTTATTAAGTGCAGATTGTTAGAGCCTTCTGCCAGACTTTCTGAGTCAGTGAGTTTGGGGTAGGGTCTAAGAATTTGCTTTTCTAACAAGTTCCCAGATAGCTCAGAGGTTGCTGGACCACTCTTTGAGGACTGCTGGTTTACTGTAAGCAGTCCTAAATTGGGGACATCCTCCTCAAAGCTTTATACCGAGAAAGACTCTTCTCCTAGTAAGTGTCAGTCTGTTTCTGTGAAGGTCCTATTGTGATGCGTACAAAGAGTTTAAACCAATCACCTGTCATCTTTACCCTAGACTTTACTGTCCAACTCCTAGCCCAGTAAGTGAGAAATTGGTCCTGGCCAGCAGTTTTAACTCCTTCCTCCTTGCTCTCCAAAATTATTTTATGAACCACTAATGATTCATGGTACATACTTTGGAAAACTGGTCTACACGAACTTCACTTTTTTACATAAGAAAAATTATGACCCAGGGGACATTAAGTGGCTTTCACAGTGACAATGTCTGTTTTATGCCTCAGAGACAATGGTGGATCTGTAAAGAGTTTTGGATGGGATGATGACAGACAGTGTTTTAGTGTAATTAACTCCCATCTGTGAGTTGGACTGTATAGCTGGCACAGCAACTCAAGCACTAAACTGAGGACAGTGTTGGCCACTTAAAAGAAGGTGGGATGTCTAGTTTGAAATCCTGTTTGTCAGTTGGGTGACTGGGCAAATTATGTAACTGTTCTTTGCTTTGTTTAATCAACTATAAATTGTAGATCTGTAAAACAATTGGCAGAAACAGGGCAGGCGTGAAGAAATGGGATGAGGCTGTTATAACAGGAAAACTGAGGGATGAAAGAGCAATGGAGGAAAGAAAGGAGGTGGAAGTAATTAAGGAGTTTAATAGAAGCTTTCATATCATCCTTCAATTGCCTGTTCTTTCTTAGCTGCTACCTGCTTCCTTGTCTTCTGCCAGTGGACCTACTGTTTCCTCTCTTCCCCCCTTTATAAAATAGACATGTACTTGACATTCTCATCTCTCTTCTTTCTATACATTTACTACCTGACTTTCTTTGGGTATTTTTTTTTTTCCTTTGGGTTTTCTAAATTTTTCATTTTGCTTTTAAACTACTTGTGATAGTGTTGTATGAAAGGAGAGAATAGCACTCCCCTTGACAAGGATGGAAGAGGCCCTTGGGCCTGACAACACACATACAGTTAAGGCATTGCCACCTACTTCGTGGCATCTAACCAACGTTTTTTTAAAAAATAAAATAAAATAAACTACTTGTGATAACACAGAAGGTTATACTAACAAGCAAAGAGAAAGATTTTACTTAAAGGGAATTAATAGCCTTCTGTTTTCTTACTTAGCGGTTATATATTTTGAGCATTCTTTTCTTTCTAAGGGAAACCCTAAGTCTTGTTCATCTACACAGTGATACTCTTAAGTTTCCTTCCTTGCCCTCTGTTGTCTTTTGTCAAAGTGTGACCTGTGGACCAGCAGTGTTGGCCTCATCTGGAAGCTTAGATCCTACTCCAAACCTATAGAATCAGAATCTGTACATAATGACTATCCCTGGGAATTGCATGCACATTCATATTGAAGAAGTATAGCTCGAGGACTCATGACAGCATTGACTAGGAGACTTGAGCTAAGTCTCCTTTTCCATCTGTGGTTCAGACCAAGTACCCTTTCAACTTTGAATTCCCTTTGCACCCTAAGAAGGAGATTCTTGGAGAGCTGTGCAGCAGATTGGGGGATTCTCCTCTCTTCTACTGCACTGACTTGTTTATTGCTAAGTGTCAGCAATAGGCAGAATCGTGCTCTAAGTGAGAAGTTGATATTTTACAAATTGTCTTGTGAAGATTGAAATTAGCTAACTATCGTCATTAGGATTTTTACTAGCCACTGATACTGCAAGATCTCAGAGATCAAAGCTGTTAAGTCTTATTTTTATGCAGTAATTCTTCCTTATAGGCTGTTATTATATATCTTATTAGCTCACATTTTGGTTTCAGAACAGATTTCTGTCAAGTCTTTTGAAATGATTTTGTCTTATTATGAGGATGTAGGCTGTTTATGGGAGAGAAGTTGAGAATTTCTCACTCTTGTATTTTGTTATTGAGGATGAATATTGAAGCCCCTCGTCCTTTGCCTAAACAGTTTTGGTGACTCTTGTTTTCGTTTTGCTGTGTTCCTTAAAAAGACTTGATTTACTGTGATTAAGAAGCTTGCATATGTACCTGCTCATGGAAATAGTTTGTTAGATGTATTCACAGTGCCTAAGTTCATTGTTGCTCTCTTTTCCTTTGACTCCAGGATGCCACGGTGATACCGCACCTCATGGCACTGCTTAGCAGGTCCCGCTATACCCAGGAGTACATCTGTCAGATCTTCTCACACTGCTGTAAAGTAAGAACCAGAATAAATGTTTGTCTGTAATGTAAAATCTTCCATGCCCCCAGGAGATGTGCCTTCTTTGTGTATCCTCCCAGAGATAACCTGTACATATATAACTATGCAGACCTATGTATATTCTATCCCCTCCCCTGTTTTTATATATAAACAGACTTTTGTATATATTCTCTTCCCCTTTTTGGACACAAATGGTAGCATTCCATACGCACTATTCTCTACCCTGCATTTTCCACTTAATATATCTTGAAAGCTATTCCATATCAGTACATAAGGAGCTCCCTTACTTTTTTTAATAGCCGTATAGTATTTTACTATATAGATACCTAATAATTTGTTTAACCAGTTCTCTGTTGTTAGACATTTGCCTTGTTCTCAGTCTTACCTTATTATAAAAAAATGTTGCAGAAATATCTTGTGTAAGACATTTTATAAGAAACAGAGTTGCTGAGTCAAAGAATGTGTACATTTATAGTCTTACCATATATCATCTTGTATAGAGGTTGTACCATTTTATACTCCTACTCGCAGTGTGTGATCATAACTATTTCTCCACACCCTTGTTGTTGGAAATTGTCTTAAGTGATCTCATATAAGGAGAAATGAGAAATTCTTCTCTGCTCTTCATTGAAATTTCTGTTCATAAAAGGGTCTCAGCCTAAACTGAAGAGTGCTATAAAGTGCTACTTATTTTACTTCATAGTTTACATACTGAGTGTAGTCTTTTGATAGCCATGGGTGATGATTATTTATTTGAGATCTTTCATAATTTTTACACATTTGGTAATCTCTAACCAAATATTTATCTTCTGATGGTTCTATAAATTTTTCAGGATAGCATTACTCATCCTCTTATATTTATAATACAAAGACGAAGTGAGGAATTTGGGCAACTATAGGGAATAAAGGAAAGAGAAATGAACACCTACATAGGAAAGCAGGAAGTTCACACATCTATGCTCTTTTAGAACAGTTGCCCAAATAAATGAAAATTAAATCACTTGGTTCCAGAAAAAGTATCATTGATTTGTTTAACCCTTCTCGCCCAAATCCTAGGTGGCTTTCACAGCCTATTTAGTTCTGTTTAAAACATTTAAAATTTAAGAATTTTGCCAAAAATCCTTGAAGTTTCCGTTCCCAGATTGCTTTGACGGTGTGTAGGCCAACTCATAGGTCCAAGGATGTCAAACACTTCTTTAATCTTTTGAGACGAGCAAAGAAAGATTTTGAGAAAATGACAATTTTGTTGCAATTCACTTGCTAAAAATGATCTAAACTTAACAGGTTGTAGAATTTTCCAGTAGTGAAATGAAATCTTGTAGCCAGGTAGGTAAAGAAAGATACTCTAGAACTCCTGTGCCTCGTTAAAAATCTTTCTACATCTATACCTGAGTGTTTAAGAGCTTGGCATATACTAGTTATAACCACAGTAATCTAAAGGGGCACTGAAAATTGGACCTGGAGATGTAATTACTAAATGTTATATTATGAGCAGTTTGAATAATCCCTTCCAGAAGTTACCTAAATAGCTTTTAGAATTGCTCATTAGAAAATGTTAAATCCCTTTAGGCTTGTTCACCTGAAACTTCTCAGTACTTTTTAGCTGAAAATCATAGATAAAAGAATACCATTAAATCACTAGTTCTTTTACTGGAGAGAATCTTATGCTGAGTAAGAATTTATAGGCACCCTCCTGCCACTAACGGAACTGAAAATGTTACCAGAGAAAATCACCTTAAGTCAGCTTTCTTTTAGCCTGGTAATTAGTATTTGCCACTGTAATTAAATGACCAAATTCAAGTGTTTTGAGATATAACTAAACCTTAGGAAATATTATAGCCTTTATAAACCCATTGACCATAGTCTAATATAAATATTAATTTTTTTACTGATTTACTAGCATGAATCTTTGAAAACAACTGATCCAATGATCTCTGTATAGTTATTAACCATAAAAACCTTTTACTTTCAGGTTGTTCAATTTACATATAGGCTTAAGATTCATAGTCCATTTTCAGACTCATTCATAACTTTGCAAATGCAGTTGACCCTTGAACAATGTGAGGGTCAGGGGTGGCCAAACCCTGCTCAGTCAAAAATAGGCATATACCTTTTGACTCTCCTAAAATTTAACTGCTAATATCATTCTAATTATATCTTTGAAATTCTCTCCTTGATTGATTAAGGAGCAAAAAAAAAGGGCTAGTAATACTAACTGGGACTAAATTGTTGTCACTACTTAAACAGGTTACTCAAACTTCTGAGACGTGTCTTTTGGAGTTTAAAATCTTGAGGGCTTATTTGCTTCCCACATCCCACCCTGTGTATGTTGTCTCATTAGCCCAGGTCCTTGCGGGTTAATTTGGAGAGACCTAAGAGAGACTTGACAAGAATCAAATGATAGCTCCTTCTCTAGTTGGTTGAGCCATCAACAATTCAATTCTTTATTACTGTTTTTACACCATCCTATGTACAACTGCAGAGAGGAAGAAGGGCGTCCTTTGTAGTAATTATTTCCTACAGTCTCTGGGGCACAGAAATTGAGAGATTAAAAACTACAGTATCTTGTAAGCAGAGGGAACAGTTACGTTAAATGAATTGCATTGTGCTTGATCTTTTTTATAATATAACTTGATCAACACAGATATTTCATAAGTGACCTACCTCTTAAAAATATGCATGCACCTGCATATTAATTGATGTTTTTAAGAGTAAAAGACTGTAAACAATCTAAATGTCTAACAGTAGGATACTAAAGTATGGTTTACCTGCACAGTGGAATAAGGCCAAAAAAGAAATAAGAAAGCTCTTTATGTACTAATATGAATGATTTCTGGGAAGTAGTATAAAGGAAGTAAAAGCTTTAGAACAATATGTATAGTATATGTATAGTACATATAGCACATACATAGGTAGTATTCTACCTTTAGTGTTAAAATAGGGGAAAGGATATACTTACGTATTTGTATGTAATGGCTTGAAAAATGTAAAAACAATCTGTTAGTATTAGGCCACCTCAAAGCAGAAGAACAGGTTGGCTAAATACAGAGAATGGAATGAGCTGTGAGGTGCAAGGGTGAAGGCAGCACCCTGTCTACTTAGCTATTCTGCTAAACACTGCCAGTATTTAAATTAGGATGTTAAAATTCATATGGAAGGCAAAAACCTTAGTATGCTAATAATATTGTCAGCCTAGGGTAATTTAGGTTTATCTTCACAATTTATTCTAGTTACCTACTTGTTACTAGGTAAGAAAAAAATGGGTCAGATTCTTAGGAGAGCCTTTTCCTAGATTCCCCATTATAGACTACACCACTGTCTTTATATTGAATAAGCTGGAGACTCATGTTTTAAATGAGACTGTTGAAGTAAAGCATTTAGAACAGTGCCCAAGCACATAGCAAGTACCCAATAAGTAGTACCTATAATTATAATTGCAGATGCATGGATGAAGATGAGATAGGAAGATAAAGAGCATACTTGCAGCCTGTACCCTGAGAATGTCAGTATCTTTAGTTGTTCTAAAAGCAACCCTGCATTATTCTGGACAGATAGATATGGATAAATACATCAAGCAATACACACAGGGAATTTATCCTCATACTGTTCAGCAAAACATTGTTTTTAATAGTAAGACATTAGAAACTACCTAATATATGTAATGGGAGTTTGCATGAGTAAAGTGTGGCATATTATGTATCAATTAAAAATCAGAAATTAGAAGTTAGTAATAGAAGTTGCTGAAGTGTTTTGTTTTTTAAAAGAGCCTTTTTATAGAATATAAAGTGTTTAGGGAATTACTACCTATTAAATAGAATATGGTTGTTTTGTGATTCAGGACTAGGAATACTAATCTCCCCACTTCAAATGATGAATATTTGTGTCCAGGAAAGAATGACTATCTGCAAGATCTTTATTACTTGGCTAAATAGTGGGTTGGAAAAATTGATTTGAGAGATTTTTTCCTAGACTAGCAACTGGTTTTCTCTGTTGAGCCCAGATAGGTAGCCAGCTTTCAGTGCTGTATTTTTCTCTTCTGAATAACGATAAGCATGAAGTAGCATCCTTAACCTTGATTTGATTTCATTATTTGAATGGTTATATGGTACATAAAATCAGTGCATAAGAGGGGCACTTGGCTGGCTCAGTTGGTAGAGCATGTGACTCTTGATCTCAGAATAGTAAGTTTGAGCCCCACATTGGGTTATGGTGATTATGTAAAAATTTTTTAAAAAAATTAAAAACTAAATCAATGCATAAGAACTGTGGCAGTTTTGAAGCCTTGCTTTTAACCTTTACCTTCTGTCACTTTGAAGATCTTCAGCAAATTGCTTAGTAGAAAACAGTTGATGAGAAGTAACATCCTGAATTTTCCCATTTCTTTACCTTTCTACTCTAAGAAATGATAATTGAAAAAAGAGAAATGACATAGAAACAGAAACTAAAACACATTCACTTCTCTGTATGGAGTGTTGTGTTTTTCACCATCGTTAACTCAAACTTCCCTGATGTATTGAAGTAGTTTAAGCTCTCATCTACTTCTTGCACTTGAGTAATTTTATTGTTTCTCTGACCAGTTCATCAGTCTGAAGTTGTAAGAATGACTACCACTGTCTCCAGTGGGCATAGTTTAAGCTTGTGCACATGAAATGCAGAATTCACAGTGGTTCTCTTCTTGTGATGGTGTCTTTTTTTAAGAACTTCAAAGGGCCTGTGCCAGGATAGCTTCTGTACCCTCTTCATTATTTGGGGGTAAGGTAAGGAAGCAGCAGTTCTACAGAACTGGGATGACGTAAGACATGGCAGCCCTTTGTCTACCCTGCTTTATTGGGATGGATTTATGCAAGAGAAGGGTAGGTGAGAATTCTACATTGTAGTGAATGAACTTTTCTACATTTAAGTAAATATTTTGTTGGAATGAATCATTCATTACTCTTTTTAATGTTTTATTCTCTTTTCTTACAGGGTCCAGATCATCAAACTATTTTATTTAACCATGGTGCAGTTCAGAATATTGCTCACCTACTAACCTCAGTATCTTACAAAGTAAGATATTAAAAATTATGGCCAGATTTTTATATTTTATTTTTGGTTTCTAGAGTCCTGATCTAGAAGGAGGCCCACATGTTACGTTGGTTTGATAGATATTGTGATCAAGGATAACATTTTATCCACAAAATGTTGTGGGGTATTGTTTTATCTATAGAATCCTCTTTAAAAAAATTTTAAAAGCTACCCTTGCCTTTCCACTTTTTTTTCAAAATATGGTTGTGGCTTGATTTGCTATTGGTTTTGAGTCTCTTCTGCTCTGATATCAGTGCCAAAGCTGTACATAGGGTAATGCTTTGAAATATCAGGAAATACTTTGATTTCATATTTGAAACCTGAACAGCCATAGTGACTCAGGGCATATACTCACATACACATTTAAAATGTGTTCTGTTTTGTATTTTGAATTAAAAAGTCAAAGGTTTTCAGACTTGCTAATTTCCTTCACTGTCTTTTATATATAGATAAACAGCGTCGTGATATATGATCAAGCATTATGTTAAAAATGTAGTCATTTTATTGTTGTCCAGCTAGCAAGTTATAACAGATAATGGGGCATTGTCCTTATTGTGTCAGATTATGGCTGGTATGCCAGGACTTTGACACAGAGCAGAGAGAGCAGTAGTTATTTTTGTCTTCTATCCTCATGCACTGATTCTAATCTGCTCTGTGTTGCAGCCTGCTAATACCTATGTTTTCCTACTTCAGATATCCAAAGTTTGATTTTAGTGAAGCACTCACAAGGATGGGAATGGGGAATGAAGCCAGCTTGAAATTAGTCAGAGGGAGAGGAAAGAAATATATACTGAGAGCTGCTTCCTCCACCCTGTACCACATGGAGGCTGAAACCAGTCAGCACTGGCACATCAAGAAACAATTGCTGGGGTGGCTATTTACTGTCCCTCCTCTAGCTTCATAAATTCTCTGTCTGCTCCCTCCTATATCTTCTCCTCTCTCCCCCCTCCACTTATCTTCTGCACCAAGCTCCCTTATCTACTATAACTGATTATAGGTTGTGGAAGGAAAAAGGTTTTGGTAACATTATTCTTTTGTCAAGGTTTGCTTCATTGTCAGAGTGTCATTGACATATTTTAGGTTCCATATTTTAGGTGTACACATGCTGGAGCTGCAGATCTTTGCTGAAATGCAGGACAGGGCTTCTTCACACTTCAGTTACCTATCCTGCCAGTCTTGAGTTCCACATAAGAGCATCATATGTAGACTCAGAGGATTAGATTGTCCGGTGAGAACTGAAGAGAAAGAATGAAAAATAACAGTTCTTATAGGAGCTCCTGCAAATTGTGAAATACATTGTATGTGGTTAAGAGTTTGGCCCTGTGGTGTGGTCCTAGACCAGTAATCTAGTTTTGAGGAATAGTAGCACAATTCATAAGTGTTTTAAAAGTTAAATTAGGGGGCGCCTGGGTGGCCCAGTCATTAAAGCATCTGACTCTTGGTTTTAGCTCGGGTTGTGGTTTTGGGGTCCTGGGATCAAGCCCTGTATCAGGCTCTATGGTCAGCACGGAGTCTGCTTGGGACTCCTCTCCCTCTGCCCCTCCCTCCTCCTCTCTCTCTCTCTCTCTCTCTCTCTCTCTCTCTCTCTCTCTCAAATATTTTTTTGTTTTGTTTTGTTTTAAGATTTATTTATTTGCTTATGAGAAACAGAGAGAGAGAGAGGCAGAGACATAAGGCAGAGGGAGAAGCAGGCTCGCCACAGGGAGCCTGATGCAGGACTCAATCTTTGATCCCGGGATCACACCCTGAGCCAAAGGCAGACACTCAATCGCTGAGCCACCCTGGTGTCCCAAATAAATAAATCTTTAAAAAATAAAATAAAATTGGTTTAATAATAAAAATAAATTAGCTTAATCCTTTTCAGATTTTAACTTTGTTTCCTTCTGTTCCCTTTGCCACAACCCCATCTCACAAAACTTTAAGAGTACACCTTTTTTTCTTGTTTTCTTTTTTTTATCTTCAGTTCTCTTGTTTGTAGTTTGGGGAGAAGAAATGTCCCACTTGAAGGGTACTTGGTAATTAAGTGTTATTAAGCTCCCTTTGACTTACCAACATTGTATTTTGTACATTGTTCTTTTAAATTTGATTAGGAATTTATATAATTAAATTTTAGTTGCTGCTTCTTTCTGTTTTTTCTTTTCTTTTACTTGAAAATTAATTTTAACTTTTTATAATTAAGTTTAACTTACTGTACTCCAAATATTCAGGTTTTCCCTTGAGGCCTTTCTTTTTATATTTTAAGCAGATTTAAACAATTGTTTCTTCAGAAGAGTTTAGATTCTGAGACATTAAAATTCATATTTGCAAAATCAAGATAAATGCATTTTTTGTTTATTTATTGTTACAGGTTCGAATGCAAGCACTGAAATGCTTCTCAGTTTTAGCTTTTGAAAACCCCCAGGTATCGATGACCCTGGTAAATGGTAGGCTGGAACTTTCAGTGGCACCTACATGATTTAATTTATGAACTTTGTAGACTTAAAGAATTCTTTAATTCTTGTTTCTTTTATTTTTAGTTTTGGTTGATGGAGAATTGTTACCACAAATTTTTGTGAAGATGTTACAGAGGGATAAGCCTATTGAGATGCAGCTGACATCAGCAAAATGGTAAAAGTCAAGACAATGTGGGAAGAATAACTGTGCTTTATCAATATGTTAGAGTATTTTTGGACAGCCTAATCAGCTCACTGCCAATCCTCATCTTTGGGATTTTGGAATTTGCAAGTCATGGGTTGTCTCACATTTTCTTAAATGGGCATGAGTTTTTTACTCAGTGTACTATTAGCATTCAGAGCATCAGCACTCATATAACAGCTAAGGCTATCCACAGAAAATTACTTTATTACATTCTCAATGTACTCTCTCTGTGTTTCAGTTGAAATAATATAGAATTAGATTTAACTAACAAATTTATGCAAAGAATTGAGAAAATATAAAGATACAAACATATGGAGTGAGAATTAGTTGAAGCTGATAACCATCGCATAATTTCAGAGAATGTGGCTTCCTCGTGTTTAGAAAAACAAAACATAAAATTCTCATAGAGATATGACCGTTTATAAGATAGTTAAATTCTTATTAATACAAGTCCTAGCTCATATGAACATTCTGCTCATATGAATATGTCTAAGGTTCTTTGCTAAATTGATGGTTCCAATATTTAAGAATTTGTGCCTCTCTAGTATTTTGGCAAGAATGAGGAATTTTCAGTGAATTACTCATGCACAATGAATTTTTTTATATGAGTATATTGTATACTAGTTTGCTTTTTGTCTTCAAAACCTTTGTTAAAAAAAAAAAACTTTGTTAAGTAAGATAAATGCTCTTGTGGAATCGGTTTTTTAAAAATGTGGTAACAAGTCTTAAGGTGATAACAGCTATAAACAATTCAGTCCTCTATAATCTAAGTAAAAAATTTATTGATTTTTTAAAAATAGCTTTCTGTAGAAGCCAGAATATGGAGTGTTTTAGATGTACTACCACCCTGCTCCCCTCCCCCTGCCCGCCCAGCTTACTAAAGAAATCTAATCCAAAAAGGAAATTCGTTAAGTTTCTAAAGTGCTCAGTGTTCAGTAGCTACTTAGTTCAAAGCCAGATACAATTGTGAAGGCAAATTGTTATTCAGTTCAGTACAACCAAATCATTGACCAGTTGTCAAAGCCACTGCTGGCAAACTCTGAAGAATCATTAATTTCTTATGGCTATCTCTAAGTGTTAAATGTTAGATGCTTCTTCTGTGATACTTATATTACTCTTATTGGAGTTAGAATATCCCAGTTTAGCTTGATATAATCTTAGATACTTTGTGAACTTTATATTTTTATATTTTATATTTTAACTTTATATTTTTAACTTTTTCTCCCTTTTTATTATGGAAACTTTCTAACACAGAAACGTGTAGAAAAAAGTGTAAGGACCTCCAGTGTGGCTGGCACCTGGCTTCAGTTTATCCACTCATTAAGCCTTTATTTTTAAAAAACAATTTTGTATGCATTTCTTAAAAATATCTGACTTTATTGTCTGTATATATCCATTAGTTGCTTTTGAGTAGTAAATTGGCAGAACCTCATATAAGGTAATGTGAAAAACCTCCCACAAGATGAAGAGTAGCTGTCTTTTTTTGCCCCATAAAATCCTAAAGCCAAGGAATTTTTCTTTTAAAGCTTTAAAACACAAGCAAAAACTTACTTTTTGCCATCTTATTCCAGTTTAACTTACATGTGTAGAGCTGGAGCAATTCGGACAGATGACAACTGTATTGTATTAAAGGTGAGCTAATTCTCTCTGAACACACATAAAAGTCACTAAGTCGTAAGTGTTGAATATAAATCTTGGTATTCCCATTTCTTTTTTTTCTATTTCTTTTTATACATTTACAACTATGGTATGTGTGCATAGCATAAAATGATATTAAAACATCATGCTTTTCTTTCTATTCTATATGAAATGCCATGTAGTTTTTAAAAAATTGGTTTTAGATGTGTTTTAAGAGTGAAAGTGAAATAGTTCTTTCCTTGTCACACCTTTTTCATTTTTATGGAAATTAGGAAGACATAGACGTTGTAAAAATATGTAAAATTCAAGTGAAATATAAAATATATTTTAATCCTTGAGTTTCATTAAGTTTGCAACATAGTTTTATAGGAAAGCAGTTCACTAGCTCTGTAGACAAAGACTTTATATCACCCTCATGGCAGATAATCAAAAGACATAATGAGAAAGAAAAAGATAATAACACATGAAAGCCATCAATATTTATTGTGACATGTCAGAAGCAACTAGAACACAGAGAAACTCAGGTAAGAGACTGGCCTAAAAATTATAAGACCTGAATTTCACCACTGACTGGCTTGGTAACTTTGGGCACATCCCTTACTCTTCTAAAACAAAATAAATGTCAATACATTGACTATATATCATTTTATGAACCTGAGATCTCTCATTATCAGTGTACAAAATGAACCCAAGAATAAAAGAACATTTAAGACGAATACTTGCTCATAGTCTTTGGTGAAGCAAGTCAATTAATTTAATGAGATCTGAGGACCCTTCCCCCTTAGTAAGCAACATTGTGTAGAGTTCTAAGGATTCCATGCAAGTAACCTTGGTTTATTTGCTCAACTGCTCTACCCCTCCTCTTCTCCCTAATTGGTAAACTAGGTTAATAGCATCTTCTTCACGTACTAGTTGTGAGTATTACACTCAACAATCCATGGATTTGTGGTATTAGTAAATGTTAGTAACTGTTCAAAAAAATAAGAATAATAGGTTTTTCCTCTTGGAAGCCTAGGATTGTATTATAAAGCCTGCACTAGCTTGATAGAAAATCAGTAGTGAACAATAAAGTGCTAAACTTTATGATAAAGATATAATAGGAACTTAGAAAAGAGCAAAGCACAGTTGACTACAGTGTTGAGAAAGACTTCCTATAATTATAACATTTCAGTTTCCATCTTTGTGTTATCCTTTTAATGTGGGTTCATCAGCCTTAGACATAGTAAATACATGGGAATTTTTTTTTATTGAGTACCTAATGTAGATAAATTACCAAGACCAGCACCAGGATTTTTGAAGGACCTCAGAAGTAAAATTGGGCTAGTAGATATAGTCCTTACAGGGAGTAATTTGGAAAATCTAGGAATTACAATTGATGCATTTCACTCGCATTATAGGGAAACTCATGGAATCTGAGTAATGATAAGATCACTAAATTTTTAGTGGTATTTTGGTTTTGCAACTGTAGGTATTGATCACCCACCAAAAATAAAATTCATCTCAGTCCTATTATTCACTAAGGAAAAGATAGCATACTTTTTCTATGGCACAGTTGTTCCTGATTAAACTGCTGGATGTCTTTTAAGTAAATAAATACATAGATGGGGCAGAAACGTCAGACATGATTTATTAGGGAATTCTTAAATGTCTTTTATAAGGTTATACAGTAAAGTTTCAGTTTTATCCGTGATAAAAGCCTGACTAATGATTTGTATTAATGTGCTTTGATTGTATGATTTATGGTTTAGTGTGCCAGCACAAATGATTAATATACACTGAACTTTGTTTTTACATCCCAAAAAACCTTTCATTCTCTGAAAGTCTTTATTCAAACATTTGATCTCTAACATGCCTGCCAGTAAAAACCATTGAGTTGATTGAGTCACTATATGCTCTCCATCAACCTTTTGCCTTTACCACAAAGCAAATAATAAATTTCACTACCTTCCAGACACTGCCTTGTTTGGTTCGAATGTGCAGTAAGGAGAGATTACTAGAGGAGAGAGTTGAAGGAGCTGAGACACTCGCCTATCTGATTGAACCAGATGTTGAGCTACAGAGAATCGCTAGCATAACTGATCACCTCATTGCCATGCTTGCTGATTATTTCAAGTATCCCAGCTCAGTGAGTGCCATCACTGATATTAAAAGGGTATGTTCTGTTTTCCTTTTCAGCAGCTCAAGAAAGGAATTTTTTAAGATTTTTTTTCTTACTGCTCACAACTTTGAACCAATAGATAATTAGAGTTCAGAGCCCTTTTAAATGAAGGAATCTATTCTGTTTGATAACATAGATGATGTTTTATAGGTTTTTGAATCCAGTTTGTTTCACGTAAGTATCAGAAATTTTTCACTAAGCAGGTAACCAGGAAGGAAGAAAATTACATCCCTAATTCCCAACTAAGATCCAAAAATAGTGGGGTCTCTAAGCTGGGTATTGACATTATAGCAACATCATCTAATCCTATTGAAGTTCCCAGAATCCTCTCTTGCTATATTCTCATTCTTTAGGTTAAGGGTAATCTTCTTGTGAGTGGCCTTATTTGACTTTCCACCACTGTCTTTCTCTTTCGCTATGTTTTCTAACTTTTGTCGTCTTCTCTTTCCTTGCTTCAGTTTTATACTGTGCTTTGGGCCTGCTAGTGTCCACTAAAGTACTATATAACCTCTAGTTTGAGAGCATCAAGAACCAAACTGCTTTTCTCAAACTTTTTCTCAAACTGTAAGTTCCTTAGACTAGTTAGATATTTCTTTTGATTTTATTCTCAGCCTGTTAGTCATATCCAGTTCTCTAAGAGTAAGAGAACAATATTCAATTAGAGAAAGTTTATTTAAGGAGGTCATGGTAGAGAGAGCATTGCCTTCTAATTAGTAAGTGGTACTGTTTCATGAACGTGACTATATTTTTAATGCCAGTGGTCCCAATGGTAATTTTTTTTTTTTTAACTTTCCTTTTGACCTCTCCCATGTCCCTGAGTTCCCAAAAACTTCATTTGGCAGGCAACTGTTCATTTGGCTTTTAACACCGAAAAGGAACTCTTAATGGTTTATCTTTTTTCTTAGAAAGGGCCCAAAGTAACCTTCACTGTTACTGGTGTTAGTAATGTACACTATATATTAAAATTAATGCCTGTTCTTCCTTCAGTAGTATTGTTCTTCCAGTATAGGTAATAGATTACTTTGAACCATCTACCTAGTCTGTTTTCCCTCTGGCCACTTGCACACATTGACACAGTATGTCACTGGTGTAAAGATACCTGAGCAAGTCCTAACTGGCCTCATATACACCCTCAGTTGACCATTCTAGCAAGGCAAATAGGACACTTTGATGGACAGGAGAGTGAGAAAACATAAGAACTTGTAGCTTATACCTGTGTAAATCATTCATTCATTCATTCATTTTTAAAGATTTTATTTATTCATGAGAGAGAGAGAGAGAGAGGAACAGACACAGGCAGAGTGAGAAGCAGGCTCCATGCAGGGAGCCTGACATGGGACTCGATCCCAGGTCTCCAGGATCACACCCTGGGCTGAAGGTGGCGCTAAACCGCTGAGCCACCTGGGCTGCCCTGTGTAAATCATTTAACTAGTGTATAGAAAATTATCCCTATGTTGGGGTTTTTCCCAATTTTATTTCCATCACAGTAAAACTAGAATAGTAATAATTTTTTAAATGATCTTTTATACCATACCTGAATATTTGTTTTGTCATCTTTATTTTTGATGCTTGATTATATAATGGTTTCTGACCATAAAAATACTGATACTAGACCCATTGTGAGAAATTCTTACATAGTCATAAATGTGTGATTTTCATTATATATTTAATCCAAATCTGTATTCTAATGTATGCTATGGCTATGACTAGAAAGTACGTAAGACTTTAAGGATATAGATATTTTAGAACTTATACATCAAAATGAATGTTGGGTATTGGAGTTCCTCCCATAATCCGGCAGTGCCTGCTGTGATCAAAATATTTTTGAAACTACTGTTGTTTTTTTAGTTTTTTTGTTTGTTTGAATACTTTGAGAGAGAGAGAAGGAAAGGGAGCATGAGAGGGGAGAGGCAGAAGGAGAGGGAGAAGCAGACTCCCCAGTGAACGGGGAGCCAGATGTGGGCCTCAATCCCAGAGCCCCAGATCATGACCTGAGCTAAAGGCAGATACTTAACTGACTGAGCCACCCAGGCACCCCTGTTGTTATTGTTACCATAAATGATGTTACCTAGCTGAATTTATTTCCCCATTTTCACACACTACAGTGACAATTAATAAAACTCCTAGTTGATGAATTTAGGGCCTTCTAGCTAATATGCCATTTAGCTCTTTAGGAAGTTTCAAAAGAGTCTCAGAATGTTGTAAACAATATTTAACATCATTGCATAAAAGGGAACCTTTCCAAGGCACCTCATTTGGAGTGGTAGTCATTCCAATGAATTACTTACAGAATTATTTACATTATTAATATATGCCTTATACATTTACTGATTTATATTTAGTCATTGAAAATGTCATGAGAATATGCTTCTATTTCATTTTTGAGGTAGTTTAGTGATAATTAGATACACAGAAGAACTGATAACTTAGTCAATTATGCATATGGAAAGATAGCATTAATTGTTTCATACCAGTAAGTAACCTTAAACTTATCAAAGAAACCTCTGAACATAAGCCTCAGATAATTGTAATAGATAACATAGTAATGATTACCATGGTCTATTGTTTATTAAGAATTTTCACAAAGGTTTTCCTCTTTCTAAAATCTTGTTAAATGCTGAAATTGGCCTAACATTGCTCTTAGTGTTAAGAAAACCTCCTAGGGACCCTGTTACAGCGGTATTCATGTTATCAGCTGTAGCCTGTGGCTAGACAGACCTGAGTGCCTACTTTTTGAGGACAGCATTTCAAAGAGCTGGTGCAAGCAAGCAGTGCCGCTAAAGCTACCATCTAAGAACATTGAATTTTTAAGGGTCAGTTATTCACAAAGATTTTTCATGCACCAGTGTCAAATGTTGTGGCGTTCACTTTTAGACAGAAGCGGACCGCATGCATTCCAGATCATGCTGATGCAAACACAGCAAGGTCTTAGTCATATGTGAACAGAACCCAAAAATAAGCAGCAATTCAGTGAGAGCACTAATATCTTAATAGTTAATTTTTTAAAAAAAATTTTAACTCAATTTTATTGGAAATTAGATCTGTGGACTGAGTTGCAGTATACCTTTTTTTCCCTCCCATAGCTTGATCATGATTTAAAACATGCTCATGAACTCCGCCAGGCTGCATTCAAGCTCTATGCCTCTCTAGGAGCAAATGATGAAGACATCCGGAAGAAGGTGAGTCTGGGAGAGGGGCGTCCCCCAGTCCTGACAGCCAGCAGGCAGGGAGTGACGTCAACCTGAAAGTCGTGGTGAAGAGCACTAACAGTGACTGTTTGAATATAATAAAACAGAGTGACTAAAGGCATAATTGAAGAATGAATGGGACCCGGATTTGGGGGGTTGTTTGATTTTAGAATATAGAGTGGCATGGCCGTGCTGGAATGAAAAATAACTGGCGTGCTTTTTTCTGTCATTAATATGAATTATTATGTTGCACATTTTTGCATGTGTTCTGATAAAAATCAATTCTAGCACTGTGAAGCTTCAGACACCTTGAAAGATCTAACACTAGAATTGTAAATGTTATTTATGAAAATACTTTCCAATGCCATTGAGAAATTCAAACCTTTATTGTATATTGTTCTTTGATATGTGGCTTAGTTATGTTTTGATTTTTTTTTTGCTCTGTGCAAGTTTGATGTGAATAAAATCTTTGTGGAATAATGATTTTATGTTTAGTGAGTGGTCATCTGAATTTTACAGTTCCCAAAAAATGTATCACTGGTCTAGCACCTTATGTTACTACAGCCTAGTCTAACACTGAACTCATGTTCTTTATAGAATAGTTCTAAGCAGGGACTAAAATAGAGTGGAAAGCTCTGACGTGGCTGCCTCCACAAACCCCAAATGGCTGGTGTTTACCACTCAAAAAAATATATCATCTAATAAATTTTACACATGGCTTTTAGGAACCTCAGTAAATTAATCCACATGTTCTGTCTTGATGAATTGTAGAAGAAAGAGCAAATTGGGCATTATTTACTGAAACATGGCAATTTATATCTTTCATCTATAGCCCTGTGAGGAAAATCCAGAAGTATTGGGAATTTACCATGATTCAGAGAAGTACTTCGGGCTTATAGAGAGAGAAGTATGAAAAAACTGTAGGTTTATTGAAATAAATTGAAAAGGAGCCATTATTGAAGAAAACTGAGATAATAGATTAGATGTGTGAGTAGCTTTGATTTAAAAATCAGTGCAAAAAACTCAGCTAAACTGAATGTTTTCCATGTACCTCAATTTAATTCAGTTAACAAGATGTTTTTGACTTGAAGTGTTTAGTAAATATCTATGAAAATCCTTTTTTGACACTTCTGAGCTTTCATTTGTAATCTGTTACTTCAAGGCAAACATACTAATGATCTGACATTCCCTGTGTATAAGCATGATTTCTGGATGTTGATGCTGATATGTTTCATTCAGTTTAGGTACATGGTCTATTGCAAGGGAGGAGGCTTTTATGGCAACTCATATAGATAAAACATTTTTTAAAACTTTGACATGGACTGTGTAACTTAAATACATAATGATTTGGTTTTGGATGGTTATCAGGCCCATTGGAAAGAGAAGTATTTTACCTATTCTTTTAGCTCCGGAAGGCTGTGCCATGGACTGAAAGGGAGATAGATAGATGGACCATAATGGGGGGAAATAGGATGTCCATTTGTACTTCTTTGTACTTTTTTTGTTAATAAACTTGTTTTTGAATTAATGACTTAATTTGTGATATCATGTTCTAGAAATACTTGCAACATAATAGTCTGATCAGTAGTCTATTAAAACTTGTATTCATAATGTGTATAATTTCCTGGTAAGGCTAAATCCTGATAATTTCTGTAGAAAGATGACAAATAAAGAATAAGTTATAATTATTATAGTTTTTTTGTGTGGTAAAGAAAAGATACTGTGACGTTCTTATGTAATGGGGATTATATAGAGTTTTTAGGAAGATATTTAATCCTGGGAAATTAAGTGTTTGAGTAATTTACAGTTTATAGCAATTACTGAAGAGAGAAATTGTAAAATGGAAAATATAAAATAATATTGTGATAAAATCTGCATGAAAATGGTTCTTAGGAGTGGAGAATCCTTATTTTTGTTGTATAAAAATGATAAAATGATTACTCTTCCTTTGAATGCATTTATTTCTATTCTATTTTTTTGTTGAAATTATATCTGGATAGTTTTTTATTTACTTTCTCCATGAAACATTTATTTACCTTTTACACTTAATGCCTTATAAACTTTGATTGTATTCCTTTTTTGTGTAGATCTTGAAGTACAATGTTTATTATTGTTTTATTTTTTAATACAATATTTATGCCTGCTGAGATGAAATTTCAGTTCACTGAGCTAATGAGTAGAGACGGTGAAAGGAATTTCAAGGACTGTAGAGTTGTTTTTCCCACCCCTCCAAACAAAAGCAGCAAAAAGACTTTGTTTTAGGATAAAAATATAAAGTGTTAATTTGGTCTCCCTTTTAAATTGAAAATGGGAATGTAATTCAGTAAATACAGGAGATAACCTGTATATCCCATTGCCCTATAATGGCCAGTTAAAGAAATGAGACAGAATGAAGAGAAAAACTAGAGCAAAGAGGTAGAGACAGGTATACACACCAATAAAGGAGAAAGATACAGGCCTCTCTTCATTGACGTAGTCTATCTTATTGCTTCTAAAGATTTTTAAAGGCCTGCTGTGATTCCATTTCTTGATCCTTCTCTCTGGGGTAGAAGAAATTGAACTAATGACTGAACATGACCTATAGATCAGAAATTTACCACTCTTACATTGAAGCAGTGTTGGTGGATTCCCACTAAAAGAAACCAGTGGTATAACAGTCCTTAGGACCTAATAAGCACTCGTAACATTTGTTGAATAAATATAAAAATGGAAATCTAGAAACCATACACAGAGTGGCATTTCCGTAATACATTTGGATCTTTCTGTATTCTGTGCAGAGCAAAGTTGGTATCCTGATTCCTGGCTTTGCATCCTTTATCACTTTGTGGCATACTTACAAATTTCACAGTTTCTCACAGTTTCCTGTTAGAAAGTGAAGGAGGGTGGAAAAGTTCTGCAGGTGAGAATGGAAAACATTACTCTTGGCTATGACATTAAGAGGGAGAAGCCCAAGAAAAGATGAAGGACCCCTGAGCTTGACAACAGATGTTGCCTGGCCATATTGAATTCAGAATAATTCAAGGATTTTGGTCAGAGAAATCAATGACAGAGGCAGCAATTGAGAGCTCAGTGGAAGAAAGGTCCAGAGCACATTAGCAGTAAGTACACTGACAGCAATGCCAGGTAAAGATTAGCTGTAATCTCTGCCATGGGCAAAGTCTAGTTTCTAATGATGGCCTTTACCACATACTAATGCTAAGAACCCATATTTTCAGTTAATGGAACAGTAAAAAAGAAAGAAATTAAGATACCTAACAAATTATTTCAAATACTGGCATACCCAGTCAAAACTCCAGTCAGTGGTTAAGTCTTTCAGAGGCAGCAGTGGCAAACAGTCCTGTAATTGTGAAGTCAATTCCTTTATAACAAAAAATTGCTCTTCTGAAGACCATCACTTGATTGATACCTATTGATCATCAGGTTGGAAAATTAAAAGGATTGTTCATGTTTATTCTCTTCAAGGAACAGTAGAAGTTATCAGTAACAAAGTGTGAGAAAATTAGAAGTAATAAATATAAATTAAAATTCAAGGAAATTAATAAACCTAACATGTGATTTTTATTTTTGATAAAAATAAGACACATTACAAATGTTAAATGTAGTACTATTGTAGCCTTTGCTTCTTTGAAGTATCTAATAGACCCTTTCAAAAACTTTTCCTCTTGGATTTTGAATACTTAATATTTTAGCCACAGATCCCTTTTGAGGAACTAGAATGTAAGCTCCATGAGGGCAGGGATTTTTTTGTTTGTTCATCTCTGTATTCCCCAGCATTTATAACACTATTGGGTGCATAGTTGGCATGTAATACATATTTGAAGAACGAATGGGTGAAGAGAATGAATGGACAAATGAATGAGTGAACCATATTGCAAAATTGCATTATTAAGCACCTGTAATCTATATATGGGCCTTTCTGCATTAAGAACGTTCATAACTTTACTAGCAGTTACACAGGTATGTGAAGAGATGAGCTTTAAAATACAGGAAATCTATATCTGATCATATAGGCAAGGGGTTTCACTATATTTAGCATTTAACATAGAGAAAATACAAGAAATTCCCATTTTTGAAAAGGCAGACAATCCCAAGAGTGTGTCTTCTCACTTTAATATAGATCAAAGAGAACATGTTTATGGTATGGTAGTTTAATTTTGAAGTAATTTTTACCATTATTTCTTAGGGGTTTTTTTTTCCCTGTCTAAATGTATATGAATTTTAAAAATATATAGCATTCACAAGTGTGAATCTGGACCAATTTTTTTTCCTGTAGGTATGATTTGGTTTATAGGAATTAGCTTGTCTCTTAGGAATCAACATATTCTTAAAGTAATATACATCTGTATAAAATATCCCATATTAATAAATGTCAGATTTTTAAGATCAGTAATTTGTTTCTACATAGATTGAATTTCCTACATTGTATAAACATCGTCCAATGGGTGGAGGAAAGGGGAAAACAGAGATTAGATAAAGAGCAGTAAAACACAGCCTTAAGATTCAGCATTTATACTAAAACCTCAATAAGTCAGAGAAAACTAAGAAATGGCCAGAAGAATTCGCTTAGGGGCTCAAGGAATTACTGTGAACCAGTGAAAGTGGATGAGGTGATATCAATATATAGCTATCCTTGAATCAATTTAGGAACTAATAATTTAATATTTTTGTTATTTTTAAGGTTTCCTAAATGTTTTTTATATTTTCAAGAATTGAAAACATAAAATCTTAAGTTTTTGTTCCTTTTAGGGGCAAAAAAAAAGAATCCTCATCCAGCCACAGATGTTTTATGATAAATGTGAAGATAGTAGTAGCAAGATGTTTTTTGCTTTTCCCAACTGAACAGTGAGTTGTTTTTTTAAAAGATAGAGAAAAATAAGAAAAGGAAAACAGAGAAGGAGAATTTGTCTTCTACCCTCTTTTTCCTAGCAAAGGAAGTTATGTCTGCAGGGTCATTGTGAGGACAAGATCTAATGTATATTAAATATTTAGCGTGATGCCTGTAGGTGCTTCATAAATGGAAGCATTTGTTAGAATATCTTAAATGACTTCATTGGAAGATTAAAAATAAATACATATTTTTAAGTGTATTAGAAGAGCTGAACAGCATTGGGGCATAAAATTTTTTTAAAAGTTTGCAACAAAGATAATGATGTTTATGCTGTAAATTTCCAAAACTGTATTCATTCTAGTAAAAATATTTATGGTTCAGAACCATAGGACCGTTCTTTAGTTTCTCTCTCATTAAAGATAAGATGTCTTTTTATTCTTATATTTTAAAATATATTTAAAATACTGGTTTTCAAAACTCCCTGATGCTATAGCTATAGCTTGTTCTCCAAAGCACCAAATACAATTTTGTTTTTCTTGGAGTTAAGTAGAATATTACAATATAAATCAATAATTGGTTAAAATCCTAGGTAATAGATGTCTTCAGAAAAGTGAAGAGGCCAAGTTTTACCTGACTTTGGTTATCTAAGTACTACTGTCCATAGTTGCCTTAGATGTCATTTTTCCAAAGGGTCATCATTGGTATAAAATCATATCTCAAATATATATATCTTCAAATTTTGAACAAATATAAATTCTTTGATATTTTTAAAGTTGCAAGATTTTAAAATATATTTATAAATATAGGTTAGTTTTTTCTAATATCTTTCTGCTATGAAAAACTCATTGAAGCATTTCACTTTTGAACATTTTATCATTGGTTGTAGCTTGATTTTATTACTAGTTGGTTTTCTGTGTAACAATATAATTATACCACGAATTTATATTTTTGCAAAGCTCAGTAATTTTAATGGTCATTTAAAAGGCACAGTGTCAAAATTCTGTATTTGTCTCTGCCATGAAATCAGGCAGATGGAAGGAATTATTTCTGAGCCTTAGTCTGCATTTTGAAACAAATGCCTTGAACATTTTGAAGGTTTTCGACAGTACCACAGAAGTAGCATCCTTCAAGACTTGGCTTTGCTACTGAATAATAACAAATTCATGCAGAATTCTGAATTCCCTGACTTAATCTATGGTTAAATTGTTAGTTATCTTCTTAAGGCTAATCTACCAAAGAATTTTAAGTGAACTCTGCAACATTCTTTCACAATGGTAAGTATTTTTAAAGAGTTAACCATGACCATACCAGGTTTTGCCACTTGCCCACAGTATTGAAACCGTTGGCCTTCAACATACTGCAAGAAGCAAACCTGGGCGTGCTAATGCTATATACATAATAGAGGTATTTATAAAATCAAGTAATGAATTTTTATTTCAGAGTTGCATCAAATGGAGACAACATTGAATATTATTTGTGTTGTTGTGGTTGCATAAACCATTGAATTACAATTCTTATTCTTAAAATGTGAAGTAAATGTTGATTATTTTGTTTATAATCTAAGATATAAACCAAGAAATGGGTTAAAAATATGATCTTTATTAGATCTGTAGAACTAAAATTAGTGACTGAGTTGGGTTTTTAGAATGTTCTGTCTGGAAATGAATGAAATGTTTTGGATGATACAATATTTGTGGAGTAGTAGATTTTGAGAAAATTGAGTTTGTGGTGAGGAACCAGGACCATTGCTGCTGCAATTTTCCCCATGGTTATAAATGCTAGCACAGGGCTTGACAAACTATACCCTGTAGGTACTAAATATCTATGTAGTAATTCTATAACTTGCTAGCTTAGAATGGTTTTTGCATTTTTATATCGTTGGTGGGGAAAAAAATCAAAGGAATATTTCCTGACATTTGAAAAGTAAATTAAATTCAAATTTGTGTCCATAAAGGTTTTTTTCTCTACTTTTTGTCAACTTTATTAAAGTATAATTGATAAAGTTTTATTGGAATATAGCCATGTTGATTTGTCTGTGTGTTGCCTATGGCTGTTTTGCACTATAATGGGAGATTAAATAGTTGGCGACACAATCATATGCCACAAAGTCTAAAATGCAGGTTTGCCCCCCCTGTGCTAGTAATGTATAGCTAAATATAAGTGACTATGATACCAGTTTTGATGAAAACTATGCTTCCTGTTTGCCTTTTTATAATGAACTATAGAAAGAAATGGCGACATGCCAAAGCTGAGGTTAGGGGGGAGAGCAATTGTCTAACTTCTTGAAAGAGAGGCATTATCAAGTGTTGATGATCTGAAATTGTCACTGGATACTTTTCTACATGCTGATTCCCTTGTTTGACTGATTTTGTCATATAATGGGCCCCAGACAAATTGGATAATAGCTATACATTGGGTTATGGTAGGAAACATTAGGTTCTGAGTATTGGTTAGCAAAGTTGCCTGAATAAGATTTTTCACCATGCCAAAGAGAAAAATAAAGATCCAGTTTGTGTATTAAGCAAACATCTATTCAGCCTTTGTGATATACAAAGCATTGGGTTACGTGGTAAGGCGTCATAGAAAAATTATATAACTCAGATACTTATATCAAGAGATAATTTGTTTAGGAAACCTAATTTTAATGTAACTGCTGACATTTATTGAGCACTTCTTATGTGCCAGACTCTGTGCTAGGCATTAGCACATTATCTCCCCTAACCTCATATAACCCTGTGTGATAGCTATTGCAGATCAAGAAATAAGCAGTTTGACCAAGACCACCCAGATAATAAGAGACAGCAACTACATCATATCCCAGTGTCTGACTCCAAAGTCTGTGCTGTTAACTGTTGCTTTACTCATATAAAGTTAAATACCATAACCAGAGCCAAATTACGATATGAAATGACAAGAAAATTCAAAGGACAATGTGTGATAGAGTAGTTGAAAAAGAAAATGCTATGAATTTTTGAGAACCTAATAACTGTTACTAGCTGGTTGCAAATCATCAGATTCAGAAGATGTGTCTATTTTCTCACATAGTTTTTGATACAAAGTAAGTAGTGAGGTGCTTTAATATTCCCATTTATACATCTGGCAGTTATGATACATACCTCCTCCTATATGCTCAAGAATGAAGACTGGTTGTGTACCTTGTAGGAGCTCACAATTTAAAGTAGTTAAGGGGATGAAACACTAAAATGCTATGTAGTAATTCCAGGGCCTTGTGTGCAATAAAAGGTGATGTCTACATTGAGAGCTAGTTTTTCCATAATCTTGATTAAGGTACAGCTATAATTAAAATAGCCTATTATGAGTGAATCTAGAAGAATCCATCTCTTATATAATAGTCTCATCTCAAATAAGAGTTTACTTGAAAGCATTCTCACCTTTTCCTTCCAAAATATTAAAATCAGTTGTTCCACGAGTTTTGACCCACAAAATGAAGGATCTTTGTATCTCTGTTCTACATCAATTGGAAATGTTTTTCTAAGGGCACTGTATAGATGTGGTCACATTATAAACTAATGTACTAGAAGCGTCCAGAATCAATGATGAAATAGAGGTGCTGTGTCAGCATTTTATTTTGTAGATAGCTTCCTTACGGAATAGATTTTAAATTAAGGCAAGATTTTTAAATCCTTGTATGTTCTTTTAATAGTTCTCTCTTGTCAGACTATGTTGTTTGTACGTAGAATGTAAACTCCATTGAAGCATTATCTGGCAAATAGTAGCTGCTATGCTTGTATTAACTGAGTAAACTGTGTACGTCTGGACATGAAAATTCAGCCTGCCAACCTGTAGGATCACTAAGAATATTGGAAGCATGGATGTGTATATAGATGAGTAGAGGCTGAGCAGGGCCATTGTATTGCACAGCGCTTAGAGCAGTGCATCATTCAGATCCCTGGAAAACAGTACAAGGTGAAGAGGAGGTTTCTAGTTCTGTTATTTGAAGTAATTTTTAATGGTTTTACTTATGTGCTAAAATGAAAGAAGAGAATTAGCTATTTATGTTCCGTTCTGCCATTAAGCTGATGTTTGAGCTTTAAAAATTGAACATATATATATATATATATATAAACATATATATATGTAGAGAAATATATGTAGAGAAATATTTTTTGAGTGTTGATCTATGTTTACACTTTATAAGTATTTCTGACATGATGTGTTTGGTTTGGTTTTAGCAGAAAGAGGTGTTGGGCCAAGAGAACGCTCCCACTTCTTTCCGAGGTGTAGAAAAGTTTAGAACTTTGAGTATTTCTTCTAAACACTTAAAGAGACTTAATGAAATCTAGAAGCCTAAGAATAGGTCCACC
The DNA here is from genome assembly GCF_905146905.1 of Nyctereutes procyonoides. Classification (NCBI taxonomy): domain Eukaryota; kingdom Metazoa; phylum Chordata; class Mammalia; order Carnivora; family Canidae; genus Nyctereutes; species Nyctereutes procyonoides. Next base: position 34,934,047 of record NW_026575042.1, read on the forward strand.
ATAAGAATTCTCCCTTCTTTGTCCTCCACTCCTAAATGTGATACCATTCCTATTAGGCCTGCAAGAGGGATTAGATGTTGATTTAGTTCAGTGCCTTCAAGAGAAAGGACTAAAAGGAGGTCCTGTAGATCATGTCTTACTAGAATGTTTTGTTCACTTCTCTGGCTGGGATAAGATAACTATTTCCTCCCCACCTGTGTGTCCCATGATCATGGAATTTGAGAAATTTGGTATGAATGTGGGAGTGGATAGCAATAGAAGATTGAGAGAAGGGAAGACATACTTTGTGAGATGTTTACTTGAGACTCAGGAATATAATGTGTTGATCAGTGATTTGTCCTAAGAGATATTGTGTATCATTTAGAAAAAAGAGCCTTTGGTAAAAACTACCCTTTATTTTAAAGCTATTTGCTTGAGGAAAATGTCAGAAAATCTTACATTGGAGCAGTGGCAAAGGTATTTATATGGAATAGACTATGGGTAGGAAAGCCTAGAGTTCTCATTCAGAACAGATGGGGCTAATGACTGAAAACAGTAGAATATTAGTTCCATTTAGTTAGTATCTGCGGAAGCTGGATGCTGATTCTAGAATGGAGATCAAATCATTAGGGAATTGAATGAAACGTCAGTGGAACTCTTGTGGGTTTTCTTCACAATATTTCCTTAGGTTACTTTTTCTTCATTGGCTTCCATCTTTTCCAACCTTTGGCATTTTTACCCCCACCCTAACCTGAATCATTGATTTGTTGTTTTCTCTCTTGGGGGCCCTATAGTATGCTAATTTTTATTGGCCTAGGATGTCAGTATATATATATATAGGCTGTAGTTTCCACAGCACTAATAACTTTTTTTTTTTTTGGTTCTGATAACTTTTAAATTGCTTTTTCCCCAGTTTTCCAAGTTAGATCTCAGTTTCGTTACTAAGGCTAAGCAAAAATCTCATCCTTTTCACAGCAAGTGAAATGGACCTTACACTAGAAGTAAGAAAACCTAGTGGAGGGATGCCTGGGTGGCTCAGCGATTTTGTGCCTGCCTTCAGCCCAGGGTGTGATCCTGGAGTATTGGGATCGAGTCCCACATCAGGCTCCCCGTGTGGAGCCTGCTTCTCCCTCTGCCTGTGTCTCTGCCTCTCTCTCTCTCTCTCTCTCTCTCTCTCTCTCTCTCTCTGTTTCTCTCATGAATAAATAAATAAAATCTTTAAAAAAGAAAACCCAGTGGAGCCCTAGCACTGTCCTAATTTGCATAGACAGCCTTGACCAGTGACTTAATCTTTCTGAATTTCAGAGACCTCATTGATGAACTAAAGAAGTTGAATAAGTTTATTTCTAAAACTCCTTCAAAATTTAACATTATTCAATTAAAAACTTAACCATACATGTATTTAATTCCTCCAGATAGTTGTCTGCTGCCATCAGTGGCACTGAGAAGAATGCAGTAGGAGAATCGGGTTCCCAAATGAATAGGAGCAAGCATTGCAGCTGCCCCTTGCTTGATTCGTGGAAGGCCATGTGCTATTGGGGTGTGTGTGTTCTGCTTTTCTGTTTTAGTAAAAGATTGGTATAAGGATGTACTTAGGAATTATAAATACTAAGTGCGTTTCCATGATATGCATGGCATCATGTCTTTTAGTTAAGTATTTTGTAGCAAAATCAGAATGGTCACTTCCTAAAACCTAAGAAAAGTTTGGTTTTCCATTTTTAGGAGTGGATCCCTCCCCACACCCCTAACGATTCTACTCAGGCTACCAAATAAGCTGGTTGTGCATGCTTATCTTACTCTGGTATCTACCTTGTTACCTCATAACCCCTTTCCTTCCTCCCCAGTCTCTACCCTGTTTCTAAAACCAGTCTCTCCACTCTACTGACATCAGACCTTGTGTTCATAGGGCTCATCTGCTTAGAAAAAAAAAAAAGATAAGTTTTATGAGGGGCTGGACCTTAAATAGGTGGCCCCTGGTCAGAAAGTCTCGTGTGTATCGTGGGACTCGTCTACATTGACACTTATGAGTCGAAAGGGTCGCCATCCATACCAACAGGTTCAGTGTCCATTATAGATCTTTTTCCTTGCCAGACCTATTCTTTGTTCCTGACCTCCTTGTTCTGCATCCTGCTTGGCTGCTTAGCCCCTGCTATATTAACTAGACTTTCTGGATTTGCTACCTTATCCACTTAGATCTTAAATCTGCCTCTTCTGACTTATGAAGTTCGATTCCAAGTTTTCACTCTTTCTAGCCAGTTCTCTCTTGTCATCCTCTGTTAAGACTTTCTGGGAACTTTTCACAAAACCTACCTGGAATTAAATTATATTTGCTTGGCCATTGTGCACATTAGTATAAATCGTGGATGTTAAGAAAATACCCACTTTACCCTCCCAACTCCCTTGACTCCAAGCCCACTCAGTTTGAATCATCTGAGAAGTTTCTCGACACCGCTGCCTGGATTTTTACATCCTCTGCTGGTTTTTACATCTTCTGCTTGACCTGTTTTGATCACAGTTCAAGGTCCAATCTAAAGTTGCTAGTACCTAGAAAATGCTTCATCCTGGGTCATGCTGGAAAGAGTAGTTGGGTTTTGTTTTTAACTCTGACTCTTCCAGTTCTTCATATGCTCTGAGGAACAGATGGTATATGACTTGGCCACAACTAAAGTATGAGTCCACTGGAACTCATGGAGGGCTAGGGAATTCCCTTGTAAGCCAAGGCCATTTTCATCTTATTAACATTCCCATTTGTGCCATGAACTTTAGGATTATCTGGGTTCTGCATTTTCCCCATGACCCTCTAGGCTGATTGCCTTTTTCTCTCACAGGCTATAGAGTTCATCTGAATTGCAGGGGCCTCAGATCCTTATCTGTAGGAACTATAATACCAGAGAAAAAAGCTTAGTAGTCATGAGGACTAAAACACCAGCAGAGAGGTAGCATGGAATCTGGTCCATTGACCTAAAACTTGGTCAGCTTATGGTGTAGCATTTTTATGTGATTTAATTCTGTAGTAAATTTACAGCCTAGGCCCCCTAGAAGAGCAGAGAAAAAGAAATGGCACCTACACTCTGAAGATTCAGTCTGCCACTTACATTCCTGGCCAGGCACAGTGTCTATGTAACAGAGGGCCCTTCCTCCCTCCCTCCTTCCCTCCTTCCCTCCTCCTTTAAAGCAAATTCAACAAGTTATGCTACAGGGCATATTTGCTGAACTGTGGCTGAGAAACCTCCAACTAGAACCATTAGGCAGAACAACCTCAAGCTTCACTTGGCATTGCTCTTATATTCTAGAAAGACCTAAGATCCTTTGCAGGGTCTTGGACTTGGCTCTCTATCATTATCAAGGCTTTGTAGCACAGTACTGGGGTTGTTGAAAGGCACTATGAAGAACATGTGTTACTGTGCTTGGCCTTCCAACCCAGGTCTGAAAAGTTTCTGTTAGACCTTATGGCAGCAGCCACCGCCATACTCCTTCCCAGCTGACCTGAACAGTTTTTCTCTGAATGTGATCACAAACTTTTCTCTGCCTTGTAATCACATTTTTATCTTTATTTTGTCAGTATATTCACTATACTGCTCCTTTTATCCCTGCACAGATGGTGTGAATACCCTCAAGATTATAAAGCCACAGTTAGATCGTGTTGCTCATTCACATAGCCTCTCGTGATACCTTTTTGGATTGGAATCCTAGGTTCTCATTCTGATTTTTGCATTATTTTCACCCTCTTGCTCCCAGACTGGTATCTTGGAGAAGGTGGGCCAGGCATTCAAGTAGTGGGCCTACCAGAACCCTAGCAGAGCTACTAATGTCCCTCCACAACAAGTTTGGTTACAAATCAGGCTTCCTACTTGCAGACATTTTGATAGACTGTAACCTAAGAAGATCACCTTGTGCCTGAAAGAGAAAATACCTCCAAATAGACCTCCTGTTTTATATCCTAACTCAGGGGAAAGGCTTACCAGTTATTTTATAGCTATTCTCCAGCTCCACGATACCAGCCTCCACACCCTAGGAAACTTAAAGCATGAAGCTCTGCTCTGATGTTATGATGATTAGCTGCTAACATAGTTCCCCCTTGTCTGTTGGCCTAAGACTCAGTATTCTCTGGTATGGTCATTAATGGCCATTTCCCAGCCATTCTGAAATTGGAGGTTTTTCCCACTTACCCTTTGTAGACACTTAATTCACTCTGTCTGCCTGAAGCCCTGTAGCCCTTGTCATTCCTAAAGTACTTTTGCTGATGTAGATTCAAGTGCCATAGCACTCATTCAGTAGTTCGTTGCACTTGCCAATCCTTCATTGTAAGTTTGGTAGGAACAAGGGCTTTCCCTCCCTTGCCATTGTATCTTCAAGTTTTAAAACCATGTCAAGCATTCAGTGGGCACTCAGATAGTTGCTGACTAAGTAAATGTGGGCACGTAAATAGGATCTGTGCCCTATTTGCCCTTAGACTCGTCTGCCTGCTCCCTGGTTTTTGACCCCTTGTCTAACTAGACCTGTACTATCTTGTCTCTTCTATCCTACCTTCTCATGTCACTTCTGAACAACCTGATAAACTAACGTGTTTATTTACATGCTGATTGCAAATGACTGGAGGTAAAATAATCATTGCTTTATCCCCTCATTGTACTGAAGGCCGAGGGAGATCAAGTGATTGGTCAGGATTATAAAGCAAATCTGTATGCCTGCTAAGTGCTACACTTGTCCTATCCCTTGGCAGATTTACATCTTCGGTTGGATGTGGCAGCTAAACATTATCCAGAAGCCTCTTTAAATTCTTGCCCATGCCCATGTTTCCTAAGCACCCAGAGTCAGTCTAATAGCATTTCTCAGCTCCATCCCCCACCGCCCCCACCACCACTTTATTCTTGGAATAAAGAATTTTAGATTAGGGAGTATCAAGCTGATTTTGAACTCCCAGCATTGTCATTTGTGTAGAGTGAGAGATGAGCAGAGCCTTGGGATATGCATCCATTTAAGGAATGGAGGGGTGAGAGGACTATAGCTTAAAAAGGTTAAATTTGGGCATTCTTTTAAGTTGAGGTGGAAGTGGGCATTGGGGCAGGCAGAGAAGGACCCAGGGGGTTGGGCAGAATAAAGATGCAAGAAAGAGGTACGGAAAATAGTTTCTCTATAAAAGCAGAAGGGCTTTGAGCTTGAAGTACGAAACTTCAACAAGGAGTAAAGAAGAGAAATATGGAGACATATTAGTAAGGAGAAGAAGAAAGTTGAGACAACTTGTGTCCCAGGAAGAAAGCAAGGCCCCTGCAAAAATGAGGCGGCACAGAGGGACAGAGGGACTTCAGGCATGAGGAGGTGGGAAGAATTTGAAGAACGAAGTAACCATCCTAGGAGATAACGGGACTCTCCTGAGGACGAGTGCAGGGTTGGTGGAGCAGCAGTGATGGTCCCACCAAGTGGGATAGCATAAGCTGAGACCAGGCTGCCAAGTTTGGTGACTTCCATGGTAGTATCAGTGGTTTGAGATCTGAAGCAGTGATATGTGGTGGGAGGACAGTAAAATGGGGAATCTGTCTACTAAGTAGAGTGTCTGCGCAAGAGCATACAGTAGAGTAGGTAACCAGGAGCTGAGAAACTAGAAGACCATGAAGACAGGGTGAAAAATGTAAAGTTAAGGGTGAGATTTAGGTTTGGTCTGGGGAGAGGAGTCAATATGGAAGTTTTCTTATGTCAATTTGGAACCTGCAAATCACTAAATAAAAATGACCATCCCTACCCTATAGCTAAAGCATGGCTCCACGTTCTTAATAGTTGATATTTTTCTCCCCATCAACACTGTGTTTTCTCTTCCCATTTGGCTTGAACATCTGAAGATTTCCCACCCTCTTCTGTTCTGAAGTCAGCCTTCTAACTCCTGTCATTTTAGTCTAGGTCCAGGGATCCTCAGCCATGACTGCACACTGGATTCTACCTGAGGAGCTTTAAAAAAAAAAAAAAATACGGGTGCTGGAGCCCCATTCCACAGTCTGATTTAATTGACCTGAGATTTTTTTTTTTTAAGCTCCCCAGGTGATCTTCCCATGTGTTCTCCCAGCCACGCGCTTTCCAGGTGTAATGACTCCCATTAACATGTCACTCATGTTGGCACCTACCTTGTGAACACAGGCATACTTCTCTAACCAGGGCCATATTACAGGCATGACTAAGACCCTGGAGTCAGATTGTGCCTGGGTTCCTCTCTGCTTTGTGATCCCAGGCAAGCTCTGTATCATCTAGAACCTTCACTGATGAGAGTAATAATAATGCCTGCAAAAGGGTTAAATCAGATAATGTAATATGCGTATTAGCACAATGCCCAGCACGTAGATGTACTTAACCAATGTTAGTTGTTTTTGTTGATATTTTGGTTGCGATTGTATCAGCATTTTTTTCTAATATGTGGTTTTTCCATAGGACTGCACAAGTTAAGTTTAATTTCTTCCACACAGTTTTTATTTTGTATCTGTACATTGCTTAATGAAGGAAAATTGTAGGCTATCTTGTTTTTAAACTTTTTGATTGTAGTGATTATATGTAACAGGACTTAGTGTTACAGTAAAAAGATGGCAAGGGTTACTTTTCTAAATATTTAGCTTAGTTTCCATTTGCTTAGTAAGAAAGTAGCCACAGGGTGGCTCTGTCAGAAACCCACAGATTTCATAAGGAGCTGAGTGTGGACTATGATTTTCCTAGAATCTCACTCTGGCAGGAACCTGCCCAATGATGATTCAGTTGTATCTTTTGCTCTGTCTCAATACTGTTTATGTAATACCTCTGCAATATTTGTGCCATATAGTTATTGTTTCAATTATTTTTAAAAATAAAGAAACATAATCTGCCCTTCATGCCCATCATTCAGTCTGGCAGGTCCTTAGTGGGTAGGCCTTCCTTTCTGATGAGCTGCTTGCCTCCACCACAAAATGATGGTTCCGGAGGTAAAAACTCTTGTTAAAAACATTAACTTCTAATGGATATTAACATACTTGCATTTACAAGCAGTGAAATTTGTCCTCTTCGTGTTGTTATTTATGCAGCATTAACCTTTTTCTCCAGATCATTGAGACTGAAAATATGATGGACCGAATTGTGACTGGCTTGTCTGAGTCTAGTGTCAAGGTGCGGTTAGCTGCCGTCAGGTATGAGCTTTAAATGGTCTGAATAAAAACCCTTTGCCGTGTGTTTAACCTGTTTCCTTTCCGGACCTTCAGCAAGTAAGCGCAGAATCCAAATGTTACTCGAAAGTATTCTCAGGTGAATTCTTACATCACTTACCAGGGAAGCTAGCCTGAAAAGCCCATGAAGCCCTGAAGTAGTTGAATTAACAATGTCTATAGATATACTTGAAGTGCTTATTAGTATTTATTGAAATGCCAAGCAGTGTCTTTGAAAAGTAAAAGTTTTGGCTTCTTTTGAAGCTAATTTTGATTATTCTTTGTAGATGTTTGCACAGTTTATCTAGATCTGTGCAGCAGCTTCGAACCAGTTTCCAGGATCATGCTGTGTGGAAACCTTTAATGAAGGTAAGAAGAAAAGCAGCAAGTAGCACCCATTCCCACAAAGCCTTTATAGTGAGCCAAGGTAGCTAACAGAACTCCTAGGTCCAGCAGTATGGCTGGGTTTTGTGTGAAGAATTTTGAATATTTGTCTCCTCAGATATGATGTTCTAAAGCATCTTTAGATCTACAGAACGTGTTTCCAAGGTCAAGCATCTCAAGTGTGACATGGAAGCAGTTGCCCAGTTTTCTTTTATTCAGTAAAACTTGAGTTACTTATCTGATCTCCCTGTGTGTTTGGTATTACACTTTAGACTTCATCCACAGTCTTTGTAGTTTTTAGTTATAAAAAAAGGAAAAGAATCAGTCATTGAGAGGTATAACCTCTTCTTAACCTTTTGGCAATCCCTAGTTTTGTTTTGTTTTGTTTTGTTTTTTAACCACAGTGTCATCTCGTATGTCTCTACACCGAAATAACTTCTTTGGTCTTATGTCTTTCCTTCAGGACCAAAAAAAAAAAAAAAAATGGTGTGGGTTAAATAAATCTGAATCAAAACTTAGATGAGGCTGTAGGTTGCTGCTAATGATATCACCCTTTTTGTGCAGAGCCTTTCAGTTGATAAGGGCCAGGATAAATTAGACCATAGATAGAGTAGTCCTTTAAGAAGCTTAAATTTGTTGCTAGAAAAGGAGATTGGTATAGCTGCACAAAGAACTTGAATAGTGGACAGCAATAAGGCTCCTAGGAGAGGTCACAAACAAAGGCTGTGGATATTCAAAGGAGGATAGAGTGACTTCTGCCTGGAAGGGCTTCAAGGAGGCTTCTGGAATGAGGATGGCTTTAAAAAATGGGTAGGGTATGTACCTGAGGGGTAAAGGAAAGGTGTGGCAAGGGAAGGGAAGGGAAGGATTATTGATCTCACAGGGAGTTGTGGCAGACACAGAGATCAGGATGCAAAGCATATAGATTTGATCTTCATTAACTAGCTAACAGTTTACAGGAGAGTTAAAATGCATTATCTTAAGACAACTATTTTTATTTTGTAATTCTTGCTTATTCTAGGGAATTTCAGACTTGATTTAGATGAAGAAAGCATTATAAATAATATATTTAACCCTGAAGGTTTTTGTGATGATCCACTTCCAGTTTGCATAACAAGAGCTTCTAAGATTGCGTTAGGGATCATCAATCTGATCTGATCCCAAATGCAAAAGGATTCAGTTGAAGGGGATATTGCATATAAGCGAGGTGGTTTTTATCAAATCTTCACTCTTAGAATCTAGAAACACCAGGTTCTAATAATAGCTAATGGTGACTAACATTTGTCATTATGCTATGTTGCATGAGTCCATGGCAATTAGTTTGCTATGTACCTACTATGTGCTTGATGATAACGACAATTATGACAATAAATTAGCTTTTTAAAAACTTGTATAGCTATTACTGTGTGCCAGTTACTGTTCTAAAATCTTTTCATATATTAATTCTCAGAACAATACCATCATCCCCATTTTATAGCTAGGGAATTCATAAACTTATTTAGTGTTTGAGCTGAAATTTGCATTCAGGCAGCCTGTGTTCTTTACTCCCATTTTGTGTTGCTTCCCTCAACATTGACCGTATCACATTTAATCTTAAAAAGGCCTATCAAGGAAGTACTGTTTTTCTCAATTCAAAGACTCAGAGAGGTTAAGAAATATGGTCAAGTTCCATATCTAATATGTGGAGAGAAGGGGGTATGGAACCAGGGCTCAGTCTTAAAAACCAGTCCCCACATTGCCCTACCTGTGTAGTAGCTTGATTCATCCATGCTTTTGGTAAAAAAAAAGTTCTTCTAGAGGCAAACACATCAGAACATTTCAGGCTCTGGGGCAATTTTGTGGTTTCAGAAATGGGGTGATATAATGGAGTAAATTGAACTAACTCGTTCCAAAGCAGTCCCATGATGTTCACACTTTTCATATAGTGCGCCCCCTCCCTGACTTATGTGTTTATCTCTTTCTGTGCAGCACTTCCCATCCTGGCAGTGGGGCTGGAGCTTCTCCAGCAAGATAGGTGTGAGGGCCTTAGTCATAATTAGAGCACCAGGTAAAGTTTGACACAGTATCAAATGGATACTAATCAATATGAAAAGTCAAGGTGAAAGATAAATTGTTTTTGGTTCTCATTTGTTCTCATGATCTCAACTCCCTCATTCCAAACCATTAATAGCATCCCTTTTTTTAAATTCCGTAGGTTTTACAAAATGCACCAGATGAAATCCTAGTAGTAGCATCTTCCATGCTATGTAACCTTCTTCTTGAATTTTCTCCAAGCAAAGAGGTTCGTATTGATTTTCTCGTCCTAGACTTAGCTCAGTCTACCTAGAGCTTAGTTAAATAATTTGTACAGTAGTTGACTTTGAAATTTCACGATTGAGGTTTAAAAACTACTGGGAACACCTCAGTGGCTCAGTCAGTTAAGTGTCTGACTCTTGATTTCGGCTCATGTCATGATCCAGCCTGGTCATGGGATCCAGCCTGGTGTCGGGCTCCACACTCATCAGGGGTCTGCTTGAGATTCTCCTTCACCCCCTGCCCCTGTTCATTCTCTGAATGAATGAATGAATGAATGAATGAATAAATAAATAAATAAATAATAAATATTTTTTAAAAAAACCTACCTCTAAATTGGGGACGTAAATAAGATCATTTTTAAATGCAGTTTAATTTCTTAGTCTCCCTTTTCTGCCTGGCATGTGCAGCTTATTTGGAAGATACGGTAGCTTATAGTTCATCTAAACTGCCTGCAACTACAAATGTAATTACAAAAGTAATAGACTATTTTCAAACTATATATACTAAAGAATAAATTAAGGCTCAGTTTTGTAAACCAGAATCGTAAATCATTTGAGGGCTATAATGCTGGCATTGGAAAATAATTGTTTGACTTTTTTTGAGAGAGAGAGAGAGAGAGAGAGAGATTGAGAATTTTAAGCTCCATGCTGATCACAGACACCAACATGGGGCTCAGTCATAACAACCCCGAGATCATGACCTGAGGTGAAATTGAGAGTCGAATGCTTAACTGACTGAGCCACCCAGACACCCCAGGAAAATCCTTTTAATGTTTAATGTTAATGGTAGTTGTTTGGGGAGGGATTGCATATGGGAATACTTTTTCCCTTTTATACATTTTATAAATTATTTGAACATGTATTGTTTTTATACTAGGGAAAACTACAATAAGGTTTAATAAAGCTTAAATAAAATCTTATTTAGTTAAGATTAGTTTCATCATGTTAGTTTTATCATGTTAAAATATCTCTGGTCTGCCCAATTGTGAGCTGAGGTTTAGACACTATCCTTTATTTAGTAGTTCCATTTTTGTTGAATTTCCTTCCAGTAACACCTATAGGCTTCTAACTAGCATTTAGTAACAAGGTGGAGGTTCAGAGATAGTTACTCAATAAGCAGAAATCCTGGAACAAAAGGAGGGGAGAGACTGGTAGTTACTCTGAAGGAAGAAAAAGTTAAACAGGATGCCAGAGTTTCCATCTGTTTTCCTCTGCTTTTATGGTGGGAGTCTTGGCATGATGATGATCTGGTTGCAGTTAGTACAATACCATTAATCATCCTGAACAGTTCTTATGTTGCCTCAGATCTTCCTTTAGCATACATAGATAGAGTTTGGTTAGAAGTAAGGTAAATGAGCTAAGGCATAGGATCATTAATACGATTGATTTTTTAAAAAGATTTATTTTTATTTATTTATGATAGACATAGAGAGAGAGAGAGAGAGAGGCAGAGACACAGGCAGAGGGAGAAGCAGGCCCATGCCAGGAGCCCGACACAGAACTCGTCCCGGGACTCCAGGATCGTGCGCCCTAGGCCAAAGGCAGGCGCAAAACCACTGAGCCACCCAGGGAGCCCCGATTGATTTTTTTTATATTGAAAATAAATTGGATCCTGAACTGGAATGGAAAGAAATGCTATAAAAACATTTATTAGGCCAGTTGACAAAATTGGCATATGTGCTATAGATATGATAAAAGTATTGTTTTTTTGTTTTGTTTTTTTAAAGATTTTATTTATTTACTCAAGAGAGACAGGGAGAGAGGGAGAAGCAGAGACATAGGGAACCTGATGTGGCACTCGATCCCAGGACTCCAGGATCACACCCCAGGCGAAAGGCAGGCACCAAACTGCTGAGCCACCCAGGGATCCCCTAAAAGTATTGTTTTAATGTTAACCTCTCTGAAGTTGGTAACTGTTCTGTGATTCTAAGAGAAATGTCCTTGTTCTTAGGAAATACATTGAAGTATGAAGTATGAAGGGTAAAGGGACATGATGTATATGCTCTACTTTTAAATGATTCAGAAAAAGATGAATAATGTGGATATGGGCATACAGGAGAGAGATAATGATAAAGCAAATATGGCAAAAATGTTTAAAATTGTTGAATCTGGGAGAATATGTGGAAGTACCTTATATTATTCTTGCTACTTCATAAGTTTGAACTTAACTTCAAAACAACAACAACAAAAAAAAAAACAGGGCGCCTGAGTGCCTCAGTCGGTTAAGCTTCTGCCTTCAGCTCAGGTCATGATCCCAGGGTCCTGAAATCAAGACTGCATCAAGCTCCCTGCTCAGTGGAGAGCCTGCTTCTCCCTCTCACTCTGTAGTTCCCCCTTCTTGTGTGCTTTCACACACATGCTCTCTCTCTCTCTGTAAATAGATAAATAAAATCTTTTTTAAAAAATAAATGCAAATAAAAAAAAAAACAGGAGATAGGGAGGTGGGTAAAACCGACAAAAAGGAAGAAGGAGATACAGACTTCCAGTTATAGAATGAGTAAGTCTTGGGAATAGCAAGGATTGTAATAGCATTGTATGGTGATATGATACTATACTTCTGGTAAGCATAACGTAATGTGTAAACTTGTCAAATCATGTCATACATCTGAAAATAATGTAACCTTGTGTGTCAACTTACTAAAAAAATTTTTAAAAAGAAATAAAACCAATTTGTACACATAGAGGAACGTGTATCTTTCTTCAGAGTGTCATCTTGAAAGTCACTGTCCTTTTTCTTCTTATGTATATCTGAATTGCTTAAGACAATTGTAGAATCCACTTGAAAGGAGATCTTTTAAGCACTCATTGGTGACAGTAGATCAGTCCGCAAAGGTGCGGATTTTTTAGAAATTATCAAAGTCTGTTTTCAGCCAAGGATCATAAATAAAGGAGTGGTCAGGCTAACGCATGCTATTTTAGGTGTAGTGTGTGATGTGACTCTAAAAGTATACAACTGTTTTGCTTATACGATAGGTAGTCCTGAAAGTAGTTCTAAAAGATGTGTTCTGCAGCATGTTTGGAATAACATTGACAGTTTGGAAAGAAGCTAGTTTGGTTAATGTAAGTTCCATGTAAACCAACCATGTTGTCATAGTCCCAGCTTATAAAGAAAACACATGGAATACACACGTGCACTACCCAGGGAGTGAATGTCTCAAAGGACGGTGAGAATGAGAGTGTGGAATTAGATACTTTAATCATAAGGGCATGTGCAGAATGTGCAGAGATTAGGACAACTCCTGAGTCTTTCAGAGCTACAAAGAAAAGAGAAATGATGAACTATTTTGGTTTTTGAATTTGTGAGAGACTAATTGTTCTTGCCCTTCTCATGGTAGTTTTTGTGTCTGCCTCACTCACTGCTTTGTGAAAGTTACTTGGAGTTGGGTAAAAGTAGGAAGGAAATAATAGATTGTCAGGGTATATGCACATTAGTCACAAACCTGACTTTAAAACTGTGCTCTTTTTCCTTTCCAATCACAGCCAATTTTAGAGTCTGGAGCTGTAGAACTACTTTGTGGATTAACCCAAAGTGAAAATCCCGCTTTGCGAGTAAATGGAATTTGGGCGTTAATGGTATGTTTCACTCTTTTATATAAATCGTCATTTGTAAATAGAATGGAGGTGTTCTCAAAGGTAAAACTAAAGAATGTGTTATTTGAAATGTCCGAAATTTGCTTTTTGAAAAATCTTTCTATTTTGGCCCAGTTTTCTAATGATCTCAGACTTGAAGACTTAGTATTCAGCTTCTGGATTTGAATATAATCAAGTTGCACAGCTACAGTTCTCCTGTTTATTATTAGGAAAAGCGGACAGATATTAAAGTTGGACATCTAACTTGGAAAAAATACTTTTTCCTCGTCATGAATATATTGATAACCTGCCTAGAACTACTTGCTTGACAGAGCCTTTTCATGTCTCCTGTGCTCTTTATAATTCTGAAATAAGCTGGGGGGGGGGGGTGTTCATATTTTACAGATGAGTATACTGAGCACAGAGTGATTAAATAACTTGCCCAAGGCAACAGAATGATGCATAATTGCTTAATAACTTCTTGATAATTTCAAATAAATAATATATAATAATCTAAATTATAAAATGTAACTATGAAGTCAAAACTACATAACTTAAGATTTATTAAAATATATTGAAATTAAAATTTACATGGATTTCTTCAAATATAATTATAGTAGTTATAATTTAATTACTGTGTACCAGACACTGAGCAATGTTTGTATCTCTAGTTGTTATCACTAATACTTATTTTAAGTTATATTGGTTTATATCCACCTCACAATTAGGAACCTGGGTCTTGGAGGGTAAATGAATCATCCAAGGTGTCACACCTAATGAGTGGTGACAGTGGGTTCTGAACCTGTTTTAAATATATATTCTTTTCTCTGTTCTGTGTGTATTTGCTGTCTTTTCACACAAAATTTGGGATAGAAATACTCTTCTTCTAAGAAAGCACTGAATCCACTAGTTTGTTATCTTTCTCCTAAACTTTGAATCAGCTTTTAGTACTTCTCTTTCTTGAAGCTCTTTCCCAGGACTTTTTTTTTTTTTTTTTAACCTTACTTTCTACCTAACCCCCCTTTGCAACCTCCTTCTCAGGAAACCCAGTTTCAATTCCCAGTTTCCAATTCCCTTTATATTTCAGTTTCAGGGACTTCATCTACTCACATGGTTTCAGCTCCCCTTAATAGAAGTTACTTTGAGAAATATACATACCCACACATAATTGTCCCCTGTTCCCCAGGTCTATCACTTAAATGGCCTATGAGACTTCATTTGAAGCCTCCCTGACATGTACAATTTTAAAGTTAAAAATTGAATTTAGGGATCCCTGGGTGGCGCAGCGGTTTGGCGCCTGCCTTTGGCCCAGGGCCCGATCCTGGAGACCCGGGATCGAATCCCACATCAGGCTCCTGGTTCATGGAGCCTGCTTCTCCCTCTGCCTGTGTCTCTGCCTCTCTCTCTGTGTGTGTGTGACTATCATAAATAAATAAAAATTTTTAAAAAAATTTAAAAACATTTTTTGAATTTATTATCCTACTCCTCAAACCCATATTGACTATTTTATTCTCATCAGTCACTGTATAACCAGCTGCTTTCTTCTCTGTCTACCAAGTGTAAAATCCTGGCATCATTTGTGGTTTAGATCTCTTGACACCAGCCCAGTGCTCTTTTTCTCTCTGCCAAACTGCCTCACATCATTAGGTAACTTGATCTTTTGCATGTTTTAGCTCCTAAATTAAAAATAAGCCTGAGGGCACCTGGGTGACCCATCTGTTAAGCGTCCAGCTCTTGATTTTGGCTTAGGTCATGATCTCAGGGTTGTGAGATCAAGCCCCATCTCAAGGCTCCGCGTTCAACGAGGAATCCGCTTGAGATGCTCTCCCTCTCAAATAAATAAATAAGATCTTAAAAAAAAAAAAAGTTCTTGTAAGGCAATATTGATACATTTCTAGTTTACAAGAGATTTTTGTACCAAAAGTTGGTTTATGACTTATTTGGAATTTGCCATGTTTTTCTTTTCTTCAGATGTGTTATTATTAGATTAAGCTGGGGTAATCTATAATGTATCTAGAAAGGAGAAAAAAGGAGCAAAATAGATACCAGCCATCTGAAGTTGCTAGTAGCTTAGATACACTTCCTACCCTTTGGAGAGCTTCCTGTATATAAACTTGCCATATCAACACCTAGTATAGTAGGTGTTTTGGTGCCAGTAAAGTTGACAAAACCCACTACTTATTTTCACCCATAAGGGAGTATTTTTAGTCATTCTCAAAATGGGTGGCACAGTATAGTTATTAGTAATAACTTTGTTATTAAAATACACAGAAGAAGGGGTGCTTGGGTGGCTTAGTGGGTTAAGCATCTGCTCTCTATCTCAGCTCAAAGTCTTGATCTCAGGGTTGTGAGTGCAAGCCTCACATTGGGTTCTATGCTGGGTGTAGAGCCTACTTTAAAAAAAAAAAAAGGGTGCAGGGAGGTAACTTGATAACCAGAAACATTTATGAAAAGTAACCAAGCTCATAGATATAGATAGCAGATCAGTGGTTGCCAGAAGAAGCAGGAGATGGGCGGGTGGGAGAAATCGGTGAACCGTTTTATTGTTTGGGCTTTGGGTTTTTTGTTTTCAGTTTATAAATTGAATAATTTTTTTAAAGAATTGATTTGCATGTCTTCTAATTTTTTGTCAAATCTTAAGACTCTCAAATACCCATGTCAAAAAGTGGTCATATTCCTTATACAGGAGTATATATAGGAATGATAGTTATCTTTTCTTCACAGACAGAATTATAGGTAATTAACAGACATCAGAAAAATAATGTGACTTAAATTTAAAGATTATCTGCAGCTTCTGATTGTACTTTGAGAATTGTCAGTTACTATCAAAATATAATTTAATAAAGAAAATTAAACATGATTTTTGAAGCTTTTTTAATCCTTTCAGAATATGGCATTTCAAGCTGAACAAAAAATAAAAGCAGATATTTTACGAAGCTTGAGTACTGAACAGCTATTCCGGTTATTATCAGATTCAGATTTGAATGTGCTGATGAAGACATTGGGACTTCTTAGAAATCTCCTCTCTACTCGGCCTGTAAGTACAATCATCCAGGTTTCCACATTAGCTGCCCCTGCATATGCAATATAAAACCTTGCCTTCCCTCACTTCTCCCATCAACATCTGCCAGGAAGTGTGATTCAAATGTTGCCCCTTCCCAGAGAAGTGAGAAGTCGATATCTAGACCTGTCACCACCATAAGTGAACTGAGAGCTGCTTCACCATATGAGCTACCTGACCCTCCACTCCCACACTGCTTATTCTGTCTCCCTCTCCTTACTCCATGCTGAATATAAGCTTCCCTTGATTTGTTCCTTTATTTTTACTTAGTTTGCTGGCCAGATGGGTTTTCTTGTCTGCCTCAATTACTTACCCCTGGGGTCTCTGCTTCTTTTCCTTTAGAGAATGCTTCTCAGTGTTAATCCATAGACCAGTTCCCACCCTGCCAACATTTACTGGGTTGACCTCTGAAGATGGCAGTGTGGAGAACAGTGGCTATATGTCAAAGCAGGAGGGACTGAGCCTTTTTCTAGGGTCCCTCTTGTTGTTCCCTAAGCAACAGTGTCAGTGGCCTTCAGGTAGATGAAGAAACATGGGTAGTCCCTTTGCCTCACTTGTTTTCTGAGCCCTCTTTGTACATTTGTGCCCCAGGGTATTAGTAAATCTGTGCCATATTTTCCATATCTTTGGCTTATTCCCTTTCCCCATCCATTTTTAAAGTTTTTCTTTAATGTCTTTGGGCTTGAGGATCCCCAGTGACTGTATTCTTAATCAGGTCAAGTTTATGTCCTTCTTAACATATATATATATAATATACATACACAGACACATATACACACATACACATAGAAGGCAAAACGCAGTTTTCTGCTATAATAAACACTATTCTGTGGCATCTACTTCTATATGCCATGATGTTCTCTTTCAAGCAGTTATTGTTTAACTTTTAGAAGCTTTTTGTTCCTTTCTATGGTCTTTTTCTCTGTTCCCTAGATAATTGTGGATTTCCCATTGTTTTTGCAGCATATAGATAAAATAATGAGTACTCATGGAAAGCAAATTATGCAAGCTGTCACCCTCATTCTGGAAGGCGAACATAACATTGAGGTCAAAGAACAGGTATGTGCCCCCCACCACCACCTCCCTTTTTTTTTTTTTTTTTTTTTTGCTGAGGAGTATCTTCTGAATGTCAATAACAAGAAGGATTTTCATTAGGAGTGTCCTGAAATATTCAAATCTGTGAAAGAGTGTTGAGATGGAAGGTACTATAGAGACAAGAAATATTTGAGAAGAAAGATCCTCTACCACCCCTGAAACTGTCTTCAAGAATTCATCCTCCCAGAATAGAAGAAAATATTACCAGAGTCTATAATTTCACCCTCTTGTGTCATGCACTATATACTGTCCTTGTCCATAGGGATACTGCCTTTGATCATTCCTAGACTGAATCTACTCTCTAGGATTCATCATCTCCAGTTCTCTATATCCACCATATTCTGAACTAAAATTCCTGCAACACCCTGATAAAATAATTGTCTTATGATGGAATCGCTTTTCATTTTTTAACTCTAATGTATCCCTGTACTTTATTCCTATCTCATACTTCTAGTCTCTGTTGTCTTTTAGTAGGGCAGGTTTAGGGTAGGCATAAAAATACAGAGGCTATCACTTTTTTATATTTTCTGGGATTTATTATAGGATTTTTAACATAGGGGCATCCCGGGTAGCTCAGTGATTTAATGCCGCCTTCAACCCAGGGCCTGATCCTGGAGACCAGGGATTGAGTCCCACGTCAGGCTCCCTGCATGGAGCCTGCTTCTCCCTCTGCCTGTGTCTCTGCCTCTCTCTCTCTCTCTCTCTCTCATGAATAAATCGATAAAATCTTAAAAAAAAAAAAAGAATTTTTAACATAGTATATGTTTTGTCGTAAAAAGGAAAGTCACCTACAAATTTAAGTTTCTAATACAAGATCTGAGGCAATGGTAATGTTCAACTTTCTGACATGGATGTTGGCTACATGATGTGTTCACTTTGAAAATTCATTGAGCTATATACTTCTATGTGTGGAGGAAACTTGCCCAAGGTCATCAGTGGAGAGTTGAATCTAGAGTCTGATTTTAGGGCCCATGCTCTGCATTCTCTGTTTTCCTGAGTTAGAGTAATTCTACAGGTTTCAGAAGAACAACCCAGGAAATAAGAGTGGTAGGATATAGGAGCTGTGATTGAATTTGTGAGCAAAAAAGGCAAGAGATTTGACAAGGTGGTTTCAAGATGAACATTTTAGGTGATTTCTCCTAAAATTCAGTAATAATCAAGTTTTCTGATGAACAAAAATTTAACACAGAAAAATGATAATTCATAGGCATTACTAAAACTAGGTTGAACTTGATCCATTACTGATACACAACAAAGAGGAAGATGAATAACTCAAATTATTCTGCCTGAGAGTTCCTGGGTGGCCCAGGTTTGGTCTTGGCTCAGGTTTCAATGTCAGGGTGGTGATTTCAAGCCCCACGGCAGGCTCCATGTCCAGCTATTTTACTTAAACTATTTTACCTAAAGAGCATAGAAAGGCATTTTGTCTATAAAGACAGCGCACCTAGGTAGAATTCCACTAACTTGAGAAGTAAAGCAAGCCGAAAAGGTGAGGCAAGATTTGGATGAGGGCAAAAAGGACCAACAACAGTAATGTGTTCTGGCAGGACTCAAATTATACTCTTTCATACAGATTTTGAGATGGTCTGGAAGTAGGTGGTGATGGGGAGGCTTAAAGTGTCTAGTTGTTAGCTGGAAAAAGAAATAAAAGGCATATAGATTGGGCAGGAAGAAATAAAACTATTCCCAAACAACATGAATGCCTATGTAGAAAATGCCATGGACTCATCAGAAAAAGCTAGAACTCGTCAATGAATTAGCCAAGGCCACAATATAGAAAAATCAATTGTATTTTTAATATACCAGCATGAACAAGAATTTGAAATTTTAAAAACACTACCATTTATAGTAGCTCAAAAAAATGAAATACCATATTAAAATGTCATACATTATCCTTTACATATGTTGTTAGATTTGATTTACTGAAATGTATTAAAGGAAGTATCACATCTGTATTCATGAGAGATCCTAATGTATAGTTTTCTTGTGATGTCCTTGTGTGGTTTTGGTACTGATGTTTGATTATTGGGATAATGCTTGCCTCAGGAAATAAAGGTATTCCCTCCTCAGTTTTCTGTACCTATTTGTAAAGCATTGGTATTCATTCTTTCTTAAATTTTGGTAGAATGTACCAGTGAAGCAATCTGGAACCTTATGTTTCTTTTGTGAAAAGGTGTTTAAGCTAAAAACCATTTATTTTATGGAAATAGGAGTACTCAGGTTATCGATTTCTTTTTGACTAAACTTTGGTATTTTGTGTCCTTCAGGAATTTGTCCATTTCATCTTTTCAAATTTATTAACATGAAATTGTTCATAATACTCTCATCTTTTTAAAGTCTATAGTGTTCTTTGCAGTATCCTCTCTTTTGTTCTTTATATTGGTAATTTCTTTTTTCTTCATCAGTCTGGCTACAGGTTTATCAGCTTTGTTTTTTTGTTGTTGTTGTTGTTTTAATCTTTTCAGAGAAGCAGCTTTTGGTTTCATTGATTATTTTCCCCCACCCTGTTTTGCTTTTCTATTTCTTGATTTCAGGGATTGGCAAACTGTTCCCACAAAGGACAAGATAAATATTTTAAGTTGTGTAGGCCGTTCAGTCTCTGTGGCAACTACTCAGCTGTGCTGTGCTAGCCTGAAAGTAGCTATAGACAATAAACAAATAGACATGGCTATCTTCCAGTAACATTCTACTTACCAAACAGGGAGTGGGTTGGGTTTGGTCCATAGGCCGTAATTTGCCAATCCTTACTCCATCATTAATTTCCAGTTCACATAACTGTGTGAGGGTGGATATGTGTGTGTGTAGCTTTTCTCTATGTTCCCTGCTTATATGTTAAATTGGCTTGGGCCAAGGTTTGTGGGGCTTCAAAACAGAACTGTAGCTCACTCTGCCATGCTGTTCAGGCCTGAGGATGCACGGGTATTCTAAAACTCCAAGAAGGGGAATCACTTGCCTATCTTGATGAACAAGTTTTACTGAGAAGTATTTCATGAAGTCCCCCTCATATTCTGTCTTAGTGGGTAAAAGAGTACAGGTGACTCTTCCCTAGACAAGGCTAAAGAGGTTTGTCACTCCTTCTTCTTCCCAGAAATGCCTACGTCATGAAGCTAGAGTCCAAACCTGTTTATCCCCCTGGCTGTCCCCTCAGTCCTAAGAAATTCAGGGTGTTAAACCTGCCAAGATTTCTAACAGGCTCAC
The DNA here is from genome assembly GCF_905146905.1 of Nyctereutes procyonoides. Classification (NCBI taxonomy): domain Eukaryota; kingdom Metazoa; phylum Chordata; class Mammalia; order Carnivora; family Canidae; genus Nyctereutes; species Nyctereutes procyonoides. The sequence goes on from NW_026575042.1 coordinate 34,954,782, forward strand.
ATGTACCAGCTCACTTTGAAATCTGGCATCTTCCTCAGGGTGTCTCTCTCCTACATCTGGGGCATATCAAGGTCCCCTGTCATGACTTTAGTGCCCTAGAATGGTCTCCCAGTGCCTACTCAAGCCTTGAATCATACATTGTGTTTTCTATGTCTCCTATATCCCAGAGGCAGCCTTTTTTTTTGTTGTTGTTGTTGTTTAATTTTTATTTATGATAGTCACACAGAGAGAGAGAGAGAGGCAGAGACATAGGCAGAGAGAGAAGCAGGCCCCATGCACCGGGAGCCCGATGTGGGATTTGATCCCGGATCTCCAGGATCGTGCCCTGGGCCAAAGGCAGGCGCCAAACCGCTGCGCCACCCAGGGATCCCTGTTGTTGTTGTTGTTGTTGTTGTTGTTGTTCAAACCTCAGGACTCACCTCCTAATCAGTGTATTAATCTAGGAAGAATAAGACCACACACTCTTTACATCTGAGGCTTTAGGCCATAGTAAGAAAATACTCCTATCAATTAGCTATAATCTGCAAGCTTAATTAGCTTAAGTCTATTAAAAGAAAGGTTAAATTTGGAGAAAATTACTTGAATTTAGACCTCATTCCCACTCCTCATCACTTTGAGTGGTTCCTTACTGTGCTCCAGATCTCAGTGTCGCTTCCTCCAAGAAGCCTTCCCTGACCTTCGCAGCATTAAGCAAGTGCACTTCATGCTTTCTCGGTTCTGTTTTTCCTCTGTCCCACCACAGTGAAATGTAATTGTGCGACCGCTTCAAAGCTAGGTAGTGTGTCTTATTCCTGTCTCACCCTGATGCCCTGCAGAGTGCATGCACATTGTAGGTGCTCAGTAAATGTTTGTGGCTGGCTCGGTATCCTTTCCACTGTCATTTTACCTTACTTTAAACATTGCCCTCCTGTTGGTCTGGCTGTGAAACTCCCAACAACTGACAAAAGAGTCCCTTCCTCCAGTATCAGTGTGGTGATTATCTTCATATTATCTTCATATTCAGTTGGACAGGCTCCCTCCAGTCTCATTAGGTCAAGCTGGACTAAGCTCCTTCACACATTTACCTTACCTTTCTGTTCCTCTGATCAGGTTTTAAAAAGTCAAGAAGTCCTAAATGCATGTGGCTAGTGAACCAAGCTCCAGGCTTTCACCCAGAAGGTCATGAGCTTGGGAGCAAGTAGCATTTGGAGAGGGAGAGAGGGAAGTTGCAGCACCTATGATGCTTCTACCAGAGACTGTGTTTTTGAAGAAATCTTGTTGGGTTAGGAACAAGAGCTTCTCTTAGAAATGAAAATTTCAAGAAAATAACAATTCTCATTTTCCCTTTGATTGATGTGATAGCATGAGCTATAAGACATGGCTGCCTTTACCCAATGATGGATTATGCCCTTATCCCCCCAAAAAACTACTGGTGTTTGGGTTCTCTTTTGCCTAAGGTAGACTTTTGCGAGATGTGGTTACTTTTGTTGCCAGTGATGTCAGGAGATAAGAAATCAGAGCATTCAGAGTAGAACCTATGAGAATCCATGTACTTCAGACAGAAATTGCCCAAGTTCTTGAGAGAGCTTGCGTCTGGGGACTTCAGAGCGTTCCTGATCACCGGCCCTTTGTTCTTTTCCAGACACTGTGCATCCTAGCCAACATAGCAGATGGGACAACAGCAAAAGAACTTATTATGACCAATGACGACATCCTGCAGAAAATCAAGTATTACATGGTAGGCCTTTGTCCCTTTCATTGCTCTCTATTAGCTGCATTAGAAGGCTCAAAACAAATTGTGCAGAGATTAAAAAAGGAATAGACTACTCTGTAACAGATCCAAGGAACTCTTTCATCCTCAAGAAAAACAGACAAGAAGGCCTTGAAGCTTGTGCCATTTTTGGCAGTATTACCACCCATTCATCACCCCATACCCAGCCCTCGTTGTCTCCTGATTGCCTCCTCCTTGGTTGGCAAGTGAAGACTTGGCCTCTTGGTTTTCTTTCAGTGCCTCCAAATCCCTGCCTTCTTCTCAAGGCTTCTATCCAATGTAAATGAGCTTCTTTGGCACCTCTGGCACTTGTTCTTTGATTTGACCTGTTTGCTTGCAAACACAATCTGCTACCTATTTGCAGACACCTCAGCCAATCTACTGCCATGGCCATCCAATGAATATTGTTATCACCAGAAATTGCCCTTTGGCAAATCTGGCAATCATTTCATTCTGTCAGTGTCTCCAAGCAAAATCTTAGTTGTGGGTGAACTTGTCTTCTTTTTGCCTATCAATAACTGCATAGAAAGGCATAGAACCAGGCTGATGGATTTTGTGTTAATTTCTTGTTTACAAAACCCCTGTGGGTTTTGTGATTCTCCATTATGCTGACACCTCCATTCTCCATGAGAATGGGTTCTTCTCCTTCTTTAAACATCACCTTTTTTCTCCCTCATCTCTCTTAGTGGTGACATCACCTTTTGTTTTATTAAGAGAATAGAAGCCATAATCCTTCAGTGGCTCCCTGTTGCACCTTGAATAATAGCCATATCCCTCTGTGATGGCCTGTGAAGTCCTGTATGATATGGGTTACCATATCTCCAACTCCTCTCTTTCCCCTCTTACCTTTGTTCATTACACTGACCTCCTGTTCCTTGAAAATGCCATGCATGTTCTTTCCTGACTTAGGACCTTTGCACATGCAGGCTCATCTGTGTGGAACACTTTTCTCCATGCTCTTTCATGGCTTGCCTTCTCCCCTCTCAGATCTCAGCTCAACTGACACTTCTTTGTGGGCTTTTAATATATATAGATTATTCTTTGTTACTGCGTTCTGTTCCCTTCAGAGCAGTAACTCCATTATAGTGATACATATATGTATATTTGTGTGCCTGAGTGTAAGTTCCATGATGGCAAAGCTCTATGGGTTTTGTGCACATTTTTGTATCTGTCATCTTGGACAATGCATGGCCTTTAGTATGTGCTCAGTAAATAATTGTTGAATGAAAACCTTACTGCTTCAACCAGGAACTCCCTTCTTTCCAATATCAGATCCACATAGCATCTCTAATCTTCTCAAAGTTACTCTTAATTTCTCATATCCACAGAGATACACCTATTTTGTTCTGCTTTTCATAGCCAGACTTCTTAAAAGCATCTTCTGCACATGCTGTCTCCTTCCTTACCTCTAAATTCATTTTAACCCCTTTCATCTGGCCTCCATTCTGATCACTCAACTGAAACTTCTCTGCTTAAGGGAACCATTGACCTCCATGATGCCAAACCCAAAGGACAGTTTTTTCTCCTAATCTCACCTCACTTAGAGCACCCTTCAACACAGATGACCATTTCCTCCTCCTGGAAACATTCTTTTCTCTCCTATATGCTCTCCTGAGCTCTGTGATTTTTGTTGCACAATGACATTTTCTAGGGAAAGAGATGGTTTCAAAGATGGTTGTCTTGTCCCTTTCAAGATTCTGATTTAATAGGTCTGGGTTATAGCCTGGGCATCAGGGTTTTTTAAAGTTCCCCAGGCAGTTTTTATGTACAGCTCAAGTTGAGAACCACTGGTTTAGGAGCATCTCATCAACTCTTATGGCTTTTACTAGCATCTCTGCTTTTTTGGTTTCTGGGTTCTGGTCTAGTAGTCAGTTTTGGTAAATAAAATAGGCATTACAGTTTTTATGCTTTCCATAGTATGAAACCTACAAAACACAACCACAGTAATGATTACTGACCTTCAAAAGCCATGACAATAAGCTTTCATGATGCTACTTTCAGCTCTACAAATGCTGGTTCTTTTCTTAATGGAGGTAAAGGGTAGAGAAGCAAGGTAAGAGAGTCACATGAAGGGTATACCTTCCAGTCCTGTCTTCTGAACCCTGGTCTCCTGTCCTCCTGCTTACTTTACATCTCCTGTCTGATGCTTCCTAAAGTTGATGTTCAAAAATGCCTCCTCTAAACGTAAATTTCTTCTCTCCTCTTCTTTCCCATCTCAGTACAGTGGCTCTGCCATCTATCCTGTTGCTCAAATCTGGGAGTCCATCTTGATTTCTCTAGCTCTTTCACCTCATTAGTCTGATTTAGCAGCAGGTCCTGTCAGCTCTTCCTCCAAACCTAATCTTGATTCTGTTTGTTTCTTTATATTACCACTGCCCTCACCCTGGACCAAGGCATAGCATATCATGTCTGATTGACCCTAATATCCTTCTAGACCCCTCTGCAGTGTCACACAGAATGTAAATCAGATCTTCACCTTCCACTGCTTAAATCCTTCAGGAGCTTCCTGTCAACTCAGAGCAAAATCTAAAGTCCTATTTCTGGCCTACAAGGGCCCACAATTTTCCCTGAACTAATATTGCTCCACTTTGCCTCTCAATATGTGTGAACTCTACAGATACTTCTTACCTCAGACCTTTTCAGGAACCTTCCCTTCCTCTCACCAGGCCGCTCTTTGCACACTTTCTTGTCCTTTAAGTCTCTGCTTAAATGTTGCTTCCTTCAGAAAACTTTTCTGTGCTTTATACCTAAATTATGTTCCCACCCCTCCAACTCTCCAGTTTTCTCCCCAGCAATTTGTTTCCAAAAAAAGATGTATTGAATGAACTTATACATTGCAAAGACTTATTTTTGTACTGTATAATAAGTTCATTTATTTAACAAATACCTATTCATGACCTGAGTCTGAGATATTGATAAGTTTTGTTCTGTTTTGTCTTTGTAGAGGCCAAACTGGGCATCTCTTTCAAAGTCTTGACAGGTGAAAAGAAAAAAGAATCACCAGCCATAGACTTCTAGTGAAAGAAGCCACATCTACTTCTTGTCTCTGCATAGTTGAGATAGTCCTATATGGCAAAAGAAGTCTATCTCATCCTTTAAGAAACTGTTGAGCACATTATGCCACTGATATTTTCCCAGATATGCATTGTATTTAAAAGTACTGGGGAGTTCTTTTAAATTGACCAATAGGAAAATCATCTGTAGATATTGTTTTACTATTGAGTCATCTGTTATGTAGGAGAAAGTACTCTGTATGACTTAAACAAAAGTGGTTGTATTTTCAGTTCGTAAAGAAAAATAAGAATTGTGTTTCAGGAGAATAAGAGGCTCCTTAATAATAGTAACAACATTGGATGAATCAAAGACTCAGGTTTGGGGGGACATATCCCCCCCCATAAGAATCTTTTACTTACTCTTAAGAATAATACTCTTAGAAGAGTAATTTGAATCAGATAATCAATAGCTGAATACCAAAGGCATATTCATCCAATTTGTTGGCCACTGGTGATCTGAAAGTTTCCTGGTATGGATCAAGCATAGCCTAAGTCTAAAGCACAGACCTATGCTATGCCAGTATTTCTGTGTGCATGGATAGAGTGATAATTTGCAAACTACACTTATAGCCTTTAGGTACTTTGTTAGGCCTATCAGAGGGTTTCTAACCTAAACCCCAGTTTACCAGATTTCCCACCATCCTCTTGTCTTTAGCACAACCTGTTCACCCATTATTGCTAACTTTGTGGCCCCTGAGGACAAGTGAGTTTTTGAGGACCCTGCTTCACACTTTTAGCCTATTGGAATTGCCTATGGTATGTTATAAAATAATTCTTCAAATCAGATTACCTCCATATTTTTTTCTTTTTCTGCATCAAATAGGGTCATTCACATGTGAAACTGCAGCTTGCCGCTATGTTTTGTATATCAAACCTCATATGGAATGAAGAGGAAGGTAAGAGATTGGTGAGATTTGTTCTGAGGAAAATTATGGGAGGGAAAGCAGCAGACGCCCCTGAGATCCAAGATGTAGGCATTACTTAGCAGGTCCTGAGCATCCAACCAAGTCACCTTGGTATAAGAGTCCATGGGACTAGCCTGAGTTGGCTGGACAGTTAACAATGAGCTCCACCTTGCAGTTAACAGTGCGGCAGATTTTAGAGGATGGGGGTAAAAGAGACCCTAGAGAAATAAATGGCAGTCCATGCTCTTGGGAGAGCTAAGGAGGAGTTTCAGGGCGGGGGTGGGGTGGGGGGGGGTGGATGTACTTGAAGAAGATAACAGGTGAGTATGGATGGCCAGGTTGGTCTTTGATTGTGTGCAGAGGAGCCACATGGATGGACTACAGGCACATAAGCTTAATGGAGAAGAGGGTGCATTGGTGAGAAATGAGAAATACACTGTGACTACCGAAGCAGCCAGTCTATAAGGTGACCTCTATGGATCAGAGATTCTCCACCTTGACTGCATATTAGAGTCACCTGAGGATTTTTGCACCAGACCAATTTAATCAGAATTTTGGGGGTGAGAGGTTGTAGGCATTTTTTTTTTTAACTCCCCAGGTGATTCCAATGTATAGCCAAGGTAGCAAACAGATGTAAAAGAGCAGTGGTTCTCAGTACTGGGTTGACTGCTTAAGAATCATCTGGGGAACTTTTTAAAATGCAGATTTCTGGTTTTCACACCTAGAGATTTTGGTTCATTGGGTCTTGGGGAGATCAATGCATGGGTGAATCACTGCAGGTTCTTCTCGGGGAGGAAAGACTCCAAGAGTCTTTATTATTTATTATTATTATTCTACCCAGCAGCTGTGTCTAGAACAAAGTAGAAGGAGGAGAAATTGTATTCAACTTAGAGGCCTAGAGACCAAGTACTATCCAGGTGCCAGGGAAACAAAGCCACCCTCAAGTAGGTCCTAGTCTAGTTGGAAGATAGGAAGAGTGGTATGAAGTTGGAACTGCCACATACTAAGAGGCAGCAGGAGTACTGGGAGGTTAAAGGAGGTTGGAGAGAATAGAAGGGGGTAAATAAGACCTGTCTGGAGTAGGAAGAGCCTGGCTTGTTATGTCCAGACAGAAGAGATGAAGATGGGGCCAATGGCAGAGGGCCTTGTGCCCTACTGAGGAATCTGACCTTGACCCTGTAGTCCATGGAGAAATTAATCTATTAGCAGAACCCAGGGTGGACTGCAAGAAGGAAGGTTAAGGAGGAGAGAGACCAGTTAGAACATTGTTGGAGGTTCTGAGAATGAGAGGATCCAACTTCATTGGGGACAGGGGAATAGAAGGGTGGCAGAGTAAAGGACTCTGGTAAAGCTCTAGATTGTTGATCGTATATCAAGCAGAGCAACTGCCTGGGTCATGTTCCCAGTAACCTGATAGCTTTAATCTCCTAGGTTCACAAGAACGCCAGGATAAATTACGGGACATGGGCATTGTAGATATTCTACACAAACTGAGTCAGTCACCAGATTCAAACCTTTGTGACAAGTGAGTATCAAAGTAAAAGGGCCTTGCTTTGGGGTATGTTGGATTCTTTTATGAAAGGGTTTTGCTTGCTTAGTTATTTACATTGCCAAACTTAAAATCTTTTAGATTGTTGAATTCCCTTAACTTCTGTGAGCCAGCTGTGTGACTTGAGTTAGAGATAAGCTAATTAGCAAATTATTAAAGATTCTCATCTTGCTTTGAGTTAACATGAACCTAAGCCATCTTAGTGTATATCTGAAGAGGATCCAGGGATCATTTTCTTGACATTTAAGTAAAAAGGAAGGCCAACAATAAAAACATCCGTTATCTCAAAATTTCTCACTGAGCACTTGCCTTGTGCCACCTGGCCTGGCTGCTGAGAATACGGCAGTGACCACTGAGAGGTTCTTGTCCTTACCATTTACTGGGAGAGGCAAGAATCATAATCAGAGATTCTTCTACCCTCTGAATGGCTAAAACTGTTCTTCCTAGCTGTGTACACGCCCTCCTACCATAGCCTTCCCTCTATAGCTCAGTCTCAAGGTCCCCTCCCCCTCTACCCTGCTTCCTGCTCCAGGCACACCTGCCTCTTGCAGTATCACATCTTCATGCATTTATACATTCTGTTCCTTTTGATTTGCCATCCCAGTCCCCTCTCTGAATTCCCTCATTCACTCAGCAGGATATATATATTTTTAATAATAACCTTTATCAGGCACTGTTCTAGGCATTGGAGATAAAATGATGAATAAAATTGATGAAGTCCTTGCCTTTGTGAAAGTTAAGGTCTAGTACAGGAGACAGTGATAAATGAATATGTAATATGGTAGCAGATAATGAGAGGTATTATGAAGAAAAAGAAAAAGATGAAGAAATGAAGAATAAGTTTCTTCTCATACAACTGACAAATAAAGGCCTTGACCAGTAAAGGTCTCTGCAGAAGTGACATTTGATCAAAGTCCTGGATGAAATGAGATAGTTCGCCAGGCAGATGTTCAGAAGAAGAGTATTCCAGGCAGATAGGACAGTGAGTGCAAGGCTCTGAGACAGGAATGAGCTTGGCATGTTCAGGGAAACAACAGGAAGACCAGTAGAGCTGCAAAAAAGTAAATGAGGGGTAGGGCGGTAATAAGTGGACTCCAGGGGGCAATGGAGAGCAAGTGAAATGTCTTGTAGGCCATAGTAAGGACTTCGGATTTTATTCAGAGTTTAATAAGTCATTGGAGAGTTTTGAGCAGAGACCCTGTCTGACTTGGATTTGTGCCAAATCACTCTGGTGGCTGTGTAGAGAATCACCTGCGCAAGAATGGAAGCAGGAAGAGCAGGTCAAGGCTATTACAGTCATACAGGTAAGAGATGAGGGTCGTAGTGGTAGAGGTATTGAGGTCAGATTCATGATTTAATCTAAAGATAGAGACAATAGGATTTGCTCGGGGATTTAATGTGTAGGATGTTAAAGAGAAGAAAGGAAAATGCCTAGAGTTTTAGCCTGAGCAACTGGATTGGGTGTTGCCATTTACTAAGATAATGAGGAATACAGGAAAAGTGGGTTGGGGTAGGGAGAATCAAGGGTTCTTCTTTGGACATGCCAAATTTCGGATACTATTAAATATTCAAGGGACTTCTCAGGATAGTGGGGCTGAGGGTATAAACTAGGATGGTATATAAAGCTATGGAACTGGATGAAGTCACCTAAGGAAAGTAAGAGAGAGGAAAGAAGACAGGAGGGCTAAGGACTATGCTCTGGCGCCCTCCAGCATTTAGGGGAAAGTGAAAAAGATCTAGCAAAGGAAATGAAAAAACAACCGGTAAGGCAGGGAGAGACCGAGGCACAGGAGATGTCCTGAAAGCAAGGGAAGAGAATGCCTGAACATTAGCCATTTATCCTTCAAAACTCAGACCAGGGGGATCCCTGGTGGCTCAGCAGTTTGGCGCCTGCCTTCAGCCCAGGGCGTGATCCTGAAGTCCCGGGATCGAGTCCCACATCAAACTCCCTGCATGGAGCCTGCTTCTCCCTCTGCCTGTGTCTCTGCCTCTCTCTCTCCCTCCCTCCCTCTCTCTTTCTCTCTCTCTCTCTCTCTCTCTCTGTGTGTGTGTGTCTCTCATGAATAAATAAATAAAATCTTAAAAAAAAAATCAGATCAGGTGTCACCTTCTCCAAAAGGTCTTGCCTGATTCATTCATTCTCCACCCTAGGCTTTGTCAGGAGACCCCTTCTGCCAGGGACTTCTGTGGCACCCATAGGACATACCACACTGTGTCACGGCTGTCAGCTCACTCGTCTGCCCCACTGAAGGGAAAAGGCACTAGGTAATTGCTCCTCAAGTAAATGGCTCTGCCAGATTCTGGAGCACATAGAGCGGGCTGGGCCTCTGCCACAGTGAAGCTGGCCATCCAGTGGGTTAAAAAAGACAAATCCCCCAAATAATTGCAGCCCAGGGCTGCTGCTCAGGTGAGTGTCCCATCAAAGGCAAGTGAAAGCCAGGGACCTGCAGAAGGCTGGATTTGAGCTGTACTTTGAGGACTGGCACCTGTGCCTTCACCTCCACAGCAGTAGTAGCTGTTTTTGACTTAAATGGTAGCCTCTGTCAGCCCATCTCTCTTGGTTGAGGGCCAGATCATTCCCTGGGTTTCTCACATTTGTCCAGAAATGAAAGTAGTTCTACACAAAATCATTTTTGGGATGACCTAGAACACTAGAAGAGGCCTCACTAGCAGGATGTACAGTAGTTTTGAGCCCTGGCTTACATGGCTTAGATCAGTCTAATGCTATTGCCCCATATTTGTATGGCAAATAAGTTTTCAGCAATTCTTAAACTACATTAAGAGAATCAAGGGCTGAGCTACCCTACCTAGTCCATCTAAGGAAAGATAATCTTCCCTCTAGAACCATCCATCTGAAAGACTGCTTAGATATTCAGAGATAGCAGGGACATGATAAAGTCATGGTCTCTGAGGTCCAATATAACAAATAGAGATAGTCCCTGAGAAAGATTCAGAAGGAGTCTGAATTGGTAGTTCTCATTTTATTCAAAACCCTCATGTGGACCTTCCCACCATGGCACAGTGGAGTCCGTTACCTAAAGAAGACCTCTCTCAGGTACCTTCTGTCTTTAAGGTTTTGTGATCCTTTGACTTTCAAACACTTACAGATGAGGAGCTATTGCCAACAAGCCTTTCCACCTCAGCCTCACAGGGCTTTGGGATTGTGAGGTGAGGTAGATGGTCATTAAAAGATACCCTGTGGTATCATTCATCAGCTTATTTCTGAGGAAAATGACTTTGTAAAACCCACTCACTCATAACTCAGAGATCATCTGTATGGGGCTTTCCATTTTGATGGATTAGACTATTTGCAGTTACTATAGTTATAACTATAGTAATCTTAGATAATTGCAAGAACATCCCTTAATATGCACTTTAAAGAGTGTAGGTCATACCCGTTACTTCACTATAGAGACTGCACTTGGGTTCAGCTTATTGCATGCCCAGTCTACCTTGGCTTACTTTGATCTGCTAGTAGTAACTGAACATTTTAGCCATTTCTTTCCATAACTTAACAGGGGAGACCATTGCTAACACCTGACTTCCTGATTCCCACAATTGTAGCCTCTTGAGAAACTGCCAAGTTCATGATTGGAGTAGTAAAGGAGGCCTTCTCAGTCCGAGGAAGACACTTTTACAAGGATCAGAATGAGTGAGGCCACTGCTCACATCACAAGTGTTATTCTCCAACTAGCTACCTTCCTCCCCAACCACCCTAACAACCCACATCCTGTGCCGGTCTGTGTGAGCAGGCATGATGAGAAGAAAGAAATGAAACTACAGCCTCCTTCCTCAATTTGAAGACGTTTGAATCATGAGACAGCCATGGGTCCTGAGCTGTAGGCCCCCTTTGCACCTTCTAATCAGCACCTGAATGCCTCTCCATGGGTCAGTTTTCCTCTTAGCTTCCCAGTACCCTGAGTGTCCTCCCCCACGTCCTGCAGCACCAGCTAAAAACCTGCATGGCAATAGAAGAATTCCAGATCTATTGTGGCAATAGGTCAAGGACAAAGGGAAACTACAGAATGTCACTGCAGCAGGTATAAGGACAAGAGCAACCCTTCCGAAAAGAACCTCGGGAAGAGGAAAGTAGCCAGCATAGGTTTGAAGTTATCTGCTGACCACAGATCTCTGCCCCTTATGGTAGTCACCCAGCTGGGCTCACCCCATTTGGGGATCTTTTTAGATTCCAAATTACCATCTTTGAGACACAGGGGTTTTGCCTGAATTACACTTCTGAGATGGTGGCTAACAGGAACTTTGTGATTTCAGGGCAAAGATGGCACTGCAGCAGTACCTGGCGTGATGGGAGCGCCCTGGGCACCTGCAAGCATCCCACATCCTTGTTAAAGGAAGTACAGGAACTAGCCTCATTTGATTCCTTCTATTTGCACAAGTCACCTTGGACTGCAGGGAGCTGTTTTGCAAAAGCAATTTGGTAGGCTTAGATCTCAAATTCATCTTGAGAACATTTTTTTGAGGTAGTAATTTCCTCAGAGGACTATTGTGTTTGTTTTGTTTTTTTCTGAGCTACCTGGACTCTTTATTAGAACAATCAATCATTTTCCTTTGGACCTACAATTTTTTGCCTATGCTGCAGCCACTTTGTGAGTTAGAATGAATGTGTCTCTGCACACAGAGGTGTGTGTGTGTGTGTGTGCGCGTGTGCACGTGGGTCAAAATGAATGGGTGTGTGTGTGAGGGATACCTCAAATTTTTCTTTTCTTATTTTGTGTGAAAATCTCTTTTCTACAGATTTTCCAGGGTTTAAGCATTGCTTGCTGTATAAAAAACTTTACTGAATTATATACAGTTTGAATGAAATGTTATTTTAAAAACAAAACAATTGTTAAGTGTTCCATAAAGGTTATGTTGAATTTTGGTCAGATGAATATTTGTAAGTAAAAAAATATATGCATTTCTGAACCTCAACTTACATAGATTTTCTTTATAAAAAAAAAAAAAACACACAAAAAAAAAAAAGAAAGAAAGAAAAAGAAAAAAGGTTGGCTGTAGTTGGCCTGAATAACAGGCATGATATATGGTGCTGTGCAAAATAGTAAGCTAGCATCTTACTGCCGTCAATATCAGCAGGTACAGAGCCTCTTTTCAGCCTAATTCAATAAGCTCTCAGGCTTCCAAGTCAGATGGACAGGGTGGAGTGGAGTGAGGCAACAAATTCACCATAGGATTTTTGAACTATCAAGGGGAAATAGAACTACTGATAGTGAAAGCCCAGCCCTGACTCTGGCAGGCTACACTTGACCGGAACCGGGCACCAAGAGCCTCCCAACTGCCCTAAATCCTGTCATTGGTGTAGCAATATCTGGCAGGATTTAGAGCCAGTCATGGAACCTTATGCTCAAACTAAAATAGGTCATCACTTTTGGAAACAAAGTCCGATCACCTTGTGCTTCCTGAAACAGTATATATCACTGTGAAACTAAAGAATGCTCTACAGACTCATCTGTAGAAAGAAGCAAAGAACAGGATAGTTTAGAAAGCTGTTTTTCTCTTAGCTATACTCAGCTAATTCTACTAGTCACTCAGGACCGCTATTCAGTGTGCTTTTGTAAAGTGAGATCAAAATTTGAGTGAGACATGTGGCTGAGATCTTTTCCTGCATGAAGCCCAAAGCACTGAAGTTTGAGCGAGGGAAAGGGACTCTCCCCCGAGGATGGAAGATGATGGCTTCTTTTCCAGTGAGTGCTACTTCACCCTTCTGCAGCCCTTAGCTTGGCACCTGGCTCCAGCTTCTGGGTCAGCTTCAAGGTGAACTCAACAGAGGTTGCTCTTGACTGTTGGAGGAACAACCAGCCTTCCTTTCCTTTGCTAAAAGAAGTTCAGAGGCATTGTGGCCCGGAAGCTTGCCATGAGTGTGTGCTACTGGCAGAGCCCCAAGCCTACCAGCCACTCCTGATGGGATTGCTCACAGCGCAGCCACCCCATCAGCAACCTGCACCTTCCTTGGAGGATTTAAATATGTTTGATTGCAAATGAATGTTTTTAAGTGTATTTAATGCAATTTTTCCTGTTCTCAACATGACCACCCAAGATTCAAACACAGAGATTTCCAAGTTGTTTTTTTTCCCCCCACCGAACATCACCAATTTAAAAATCTGTCATGAGAGAGACTTGGGTTTTGTGCAGCCATCAGAGTGCTAGTGTGAGAACACCAGTTTAAAGAAAATGGAGTTTATTGGGAATAAAGCGTTATTTAGGCCCACTCATTGATACTTCTAGTACTGAGAAAAATATTGTTGGTTGGCATTTGTAACACAAAACACTATAGAGTTGGTATTTAAAGGTACCAGGTAAATATTAAAAGAAACCAATAATGAATTGCTGAGACAATCTTGAACCCAGATAGCATTAGAAAGCTGAAAGCCCAATGAAATAACACTTTCACACTTAAACTCTGTGGATAAATCTTGCCTGTGGCTATAAAACAGATAGTCAAAGAAAAAGTGCTTTACTATAATTAACTTTTCTGATTTGAATGAAGGAAAAATGTATTTATTAAAACAGAGCTGTTTGCTGCTTTAGGCAGGTGCAGTGTTCAGTCAGCAAGGAGGTGGGAGGAATGGGGCGTGGCCTGTGTCTCCACCCGAGTCCTTCACTAAGCTTCTCGCTCTCTCTAATACTGCATTCTGTTTCTCCTTTTGTGCCCTGATTGTAACCCAAAATTTATGAACTAGAAAAGAATGTCCAATTTAATAAGTTGCATTTTTTTTCCTTAAGCACTTTATGCAGAACAATACATGTTCTTCTGGTAGTGTTTGGATAATATGATTTTAACACATGCTAATAAAAGCCAAGAAAACAAATCATGGCAACTTCTTAAAAGGAGTCTGTGTTCCGAATGTCTAGAACATTAGGAAACATTAGAAGATAATGTGTACTGGCTTTTGGAACCTATGATTCTTGGTGAACAGGAGGCCGGGAAGTGACTTTGCATTTCAGAGTGGGGGCTGGTGCCCTGTGGTAGTTACAGCTCCCCTACAGGGGCATATGCAACTGTCTGGGAACCTCTCTTCTTGGCCTGAAGGCTAGGAGACATTTTACAGGTGGCCACACCCAGCCACCAGGACCTCCACGGGGTTGTGTCTACTCCCTCCATCCTAGACTCAGGCCCAGAATTTGGCAGGTGACCAGCTGCCCTGTGTATAAGCAGCTGCTCCCCCTCTGCAAGGATGTGCACGTGCTCTTCACATACTGCACACTGCCTTCTTTTCCCCATCTCTAAAATGTAGAGCAGCACCTCCTATCTCTCAGCCTCCCTAGAAACCGAAAGCCAAGGACATCACAGCTACCCCAGAGCATGGGGATGGGCGGGGGCGGGGGAAACGTGGCGAGTGGTGAGGTGGTTGGCAAGCGAGGAATTCTCTTGCCACAGGGCAAACATGAAATGAGACCTGAGAAATGAGGAACTGACCCCAGATTCTGATGAAGAGCCAACAGGAAGAGGTCCAACACTTTCCCACCTGGGATCAGGCTTGTTGTCGCCATAGTCCTGCTCCTTTGTGGATTCATCCTGATTGCTGGGCAGAGAGGCATGCATATGTTTCCAGCCTGACTCCAGTTTTGGTCTATGACCTGGCTTCTGGGGAAACAAAACCCCTGCCCCAAGGGCCACATTATGGCCTATGTTAGCCACCTTTCCTCACTCTATGCAGCCCCTGACTCCTGGCTTTGGCTTTGCTTGGCAGCTGACCCTCTTGCTGAGTGGAGAGCCAGAGCCAGCCCTTAGAAAGGAACCACCCTCTTTATTTCATGGAGTGGCGCCTGCCCCCTACTCTGTCAGGCATTCGAACCCAGAAGCTGAGACGCCTTAATCCCCAAAACAACATCCATCCTGCAGCCCCTGGTTTGCTTCCATTGTAGGAAGCCAGGCCCAGGGTCTCTACCACGGAGTCCCATCCTTAGAGTGGGCTGACGTTTTAGATCCTCAGGAGCCTTCTCTCCTCCAATCCCCACCCCCTGCCCCTATTCCTTCTGCTTTGAACCTTTCAGACTCTGAGAGAAGAAATGCTCTACCAAGTTATAGATGGAAAGGGTATGTCACCACTTCTCCCACTCTAGTGCCCTCTGCCTTCCCCTCTCCCAGACCTACCCCTACAGCCTCAGTTCCCCCACCTATTCTTCCTCTCCCCTACCCTGCTTTCAGAGGCTTTGGTCATACCATTTCTCATCTCTCCAGTGATGGGAGATCTTGGCTTCTCAGTTTCTGGGGAGATCAGATAGCAGTCAGCTGAGTGCACCTCGAAGTAGCTCATTCAGAGCCTGTGCAATACCTGTGGGGGTAGAAGACCAGGCACAGGGGTCTAATGCTCTGCATTGAAGGCACTCACAAAGGGAATAGCACAGGCCCATGGTGACCTAAGTATTTGGAGATCTGGAATAGTGGATTCAATTTTCCTGACATCCTATCAGGGTCCCTCCGAGTACATTGTTTCTCATGGAAGTCAGTACAGATGCTGATGAACACAACAGGCATGCATGTTTGCATCTAGAGGTGACAAAAAGTCATGGGGAATGCAGCCACCCACCGTGTTACAGGCCTTGCTCCCCACTTCACACAGCCTGACTCATGCTTCCATCCCCAGTGCCAGCATAGTGTTGACAGAAAGACTAATGCAGTCATGAAGCGCAGTCTTGTGGGAGCTAACTGCGCATTTAAAGAACTTCAAGTCTTAAGCAGAGTCTTCTGGAGAAAACCAACAAATGAAAGGAAATTGCTAACAATACCTTGGGGAGTGAAAGAACACAACCTTTCCCTCAGAGAGGAAAAAGCAGATGCCAGGGCTTAGTGGATTCAAATAGACCAAAAACAAACTAGCAGGAGGGACTGGCTACCCTTGTTAATATTCACAGGGGTAAGGCATCTGGGTGACTCAGTCGGTTAAGCCTCTGCCTTTCACTGGAGTTGTGATCCTGGGGTCCAGAGACGAAGTCCCGTGTTGGGCTCCCTGCTGAGCAAGGAGCTGCTTCTCCCTCTTCCCCTGTTCCTCCCTTTCCCTCTGCTCCTCCCCCTGCTCATACTTTCTCTGTGTCAAATAAAATTAAAAAAAAAAAAAACCATATTCACAGGGGTAGTAATAGTTAACTTTTTACTGAAAACCTCCTGTGACCCTCAAGGGCACAACCATGGAAGGGTGGCTAACCTAGGTGATTTAGCGGAAGCTGCAGGCAACTTGGCTCCATTGGGAGCTCAGATTTTAAAATTAGGCAATAGCCAGAATCAGAAACCAAAGAGACGGGGGAAAGAAACGTCAAAATCAGATGAATCCTTGTTCCAAATGTAACTCCCAAGCATTATTTTATAAAGATGGCCTGATTCATGGAGAACCTCAGATGGCCAGTTGGGCAGCGTTGCAGGACTGCCCCTGTGACTTGGGTAGGCAGCAGGAAGATTAAAGCCAGTTTCTATCTGCCTCCATGTCCATATGGCTGGAATTGTTCTATCTAATCTATTTGCACTGTTTTCAAGTTCATAATTATCAACTTGAACTCTAAACTTGTTTAATCCATAATGTCAATTTATTATATAGATAACACTGCCCTATGCAGCTCAGCATCCTCTGAGATGACACCATATCACACGAGGGTACAATAACAGATGTCCACTTATTTTTTAAAATCCAAGAGGTAGCAAAAAACAAAAACAAGCTGTATGTTTTATACTGTTTAATAAGTCAGGAAAGAATATACTATTTTTTGTTTTTATCGTTCTTGAGAATTAGCCAAACCAAAAAAGTATTGATGCTGAAAAGAGTTAAGTCCCAATTCTGGAGCTTTCCTACGTGTGGCGGATTCGAGCGTACTGACATTTCATCTCGTGGCCTTGTCCCTGGTCACATGCTCCAGAATTGCAGCCCAGCCTCTCAATCCATGTCCTCAGGGAAGTGACATGCCTCAGTGGGGCCCGCCGCTCCTTGCCCCAGGGCCTGTGGGACAAGAGATGTTTTGCAGGAATTCTGAAACATAACCCTGTGCCTGTCCTCTGTCCCACTCACCATCCACAAAGAAGCAGGAAAAGGGGATCTCACTACATCACAGAAGATGGAGTGAGGGGCCAGGGTGGAAAGGACAGCAGAGAAAGGTCCTACTATATGTGTGTTCAGGACCAGGAATTAAAAATTAGGAGAATGAGGGGCACCTGGCTGGCTTGATTGATGGAGCATGCGACTTGATCTTGGAGTTGTGAGTTCAAGCCCTGTGTTGGGTGTGGAGATTACTTAAAAATAAAACCTTTTTTAAAAAATCAGGAGAGTAATTTGTTGAGGACTCAATATGTGCCAGGCCCCAGGCTAAGAACTTTAATATCCTTTGTCAGCTTCCATCTTCACGGCAGCCCTTGTGAGGAAGTTCACTATTGTGGAGATGTTATTATGGAGCTAATAATGGGTCTGTCATTATCTCCATTTCACAGATTTGGGGCCCAGAAAGGTAAGTAACTTTCCGAGGCTATTCAGCTGATGAATAGCGAAGCCAGGATTCAAACCCAGAATGGGGTTGTCTGCAGTGCCCTTGACCAGTGACCCTTAGCAGAGAACGTGATGGTAAGTTGGAAGCACACTGTGCTCCTGACAAAACTGAGGAGGCATGACACATCAAACAAATGAGGGGAACATAGCGCCCCAGCAAGGCTGCTGCAGAATCATGCTCTCAAGAGGCTGGCATTTATTCCTGGGATGTGTCTGTGCTCAGACCCCCCGCCCCCCAGGAATTGTCCCCTTTGCTCATTATCACCTGGGGCCCAAAAGCCAGGCTTGTGATCTCCCAACACTCTCTGCAATAGCTCCAATGAGTATTTCCCAGCCAGGCCGCTATCCTCCCTTCCCAGACTTGGCCCTCAGTTATACTACTTTTCCAATCCTCCCCTACAAGAATGAAGATGGGCCATGACCCTGGACACAATGAAATGCATGATGGGCTGTCTCTGAGGGTGGGTCCCTAGAGGAAAGCTGGCCCTAATGGTGCCACTGTCACCAGAGTGAGATTTCCTCCCAGCAGGTGAATGGCTTTAGAGAACCACAGCTTGCATTTGCATGTGTCAACCTGGGTCTCTGTGATCCATATAAAGCTACACTTCCCATGATCTCTCTACTCTATACCCCACCCCACCCGGCTTGTCCCTCAGCTGGCAGGAGGCAGCCACAAAGATTCAATGCGGGCCAGCAGGGTCCAGCTCCCGTCCCATCTTCTGTTGCCCTCAGACCACCTACTCTTACTTGGCTGGATTCAGATCTTGAGACTGTGAACATATGAAACATTTACATAAATATGATGGTTAAAACCCAAACATTTGTGCACGAGTATGTTATTACCATTTCAGATCTGTGTGGAGCTTTCACCCAGGAATTCCACCCTCACATGCTTTGCTTTTTCCAGGATCCTCACCCCCGGGCCCCTTCCTCCTCACCTCAGGCTCAAACTGCAGATAGCCAATTCAGTTGCAGGAACATCATGGGCCAGTCCTAGTTCTACGTGTGGAGTAGGGTAAGTCACGTGCACTCTGAACCCCTTGGATTTCTTTCTCACCCAAATTTGGAGATAGAGATGACCTGGCAAACTTTTCCCAAAATGTGGGGGCTGAGGGATAGAAGAGTCACAGCAGGCTCCGGGGCCTTTTGAATAAAACTCCAGGGCCAGCAACCCCACTAAGGGCCTGGTGTGGGGTGTGTGGAAGCACAGAGGAAGTGAGGTAGTGACATCTAGCGTCTAGCTGACTTTGAAGCAAGATTCTAGAAAGCTAGTTACATTTTCCCAGTGGTTTCCACAAGAAAACGCAAAGTAACTTTGCAATGGAAATATGACTCCAAAGTAAGAATGCAGGAAATAAAAAGTATTAAAAAGGAAGATCATTACTCTGGGAAAGCACAGAACAGATCGGATTGCTACCGAAGTTATATAACGGCCCCTCTTTTTCAAATAGGACCTTCCTTACTAGATTGAAGACTTAGTTACCACATAGTTATTATCAGCCCCCCCCAAAAAAACAGATTTAATAAAGGCCAAAACTGCCTTGATGACTTACCCAGAGAAGCTTCTGGAACTTCGTCTGAAAACTTAAAAGTGGGAAAGAGCAATGCCAGTTCTCTGCTGGCGTCATCTCTGTCCTGGCTTCCGTGGACTGCGTTAAAGGGCATTTCTGTGCCGAACTGAGCGCGGAGACTGGGAACATTGGCAAAATGCACAACAAACAATTGTTTCATTTGAAAAGAAACGTTTTGCTCTCTGGCAACCTCTGGCAACATGGTCACCAGCAACCAGCTAGCACAGGCGTTTCTGTGAAACGGCTTTCTCTCCATCGGAAATGCCAAGAACAACAAGGATAGTAGCTGACATCTATTCCATCATGATGGTATTCTGGGCAGGTTGCCGGGTACTTCACATACATGATTCCATTTCATTTGTGCCATAGCTCGGTGAAGGACACTCTGTCATGATTCTCCATTTAAACATGTTTGAGTCATGGTGTAAGCTTGGGAGCTGCCATTTTGTTGATGTCACTACCAGGGACTAGCACCCTGCCAAGAGCTCCATATAGGAGTGCATACTTAAGTCTTCAATAACCCCATAAGATAATACTAATACTGCTAGGGCTTCCTTTGTGTCAAGCACTGTTCCGAGTGCTTCACATACACGTATACTCACACATATATATACACACATACATACATATGCTCATTTAATCATCATATCAATGTCTGAGGCATTGTAGTACCTATTCTTCAGATGAAGAAATTGAAGCACAGAGGGATTCATGCATGGCTCAAGGAAGTGCTCTTAATATTCTGTGGCCTCCCGTGATAGATGTCATAACCCCATTTTACAGATGAGAGAATTGAGGCTCAGAGAAAGGACTTGCCTGAGTATGTGGTAGCCTAGGATCTGAACCCTGGGCTGTCTTAGTAGTCCTCACATATGAATGTTCTGGCCCCCTAAACTGCAAGGTACAACTGCAGTTACTTAGTCCCCAGCTCATTTCTTTTCTATTGGCTGGGGCGCTCTCAGCTTCAAAGGCAAGACACAATGGATTTGGCATTGGCGATGCCAGGCTAAATACAGGACCGAGGCAGCCTAGTGCAGAGTGTAGAACTGGGTGCCCTAGGTGGTGTCAGGACACCCTGAGTGGGAAGAGGGTGGAGAGGGTTGAGTCTACAATGCAGATCCCTAGGCCCTGCCCAGAGTCTCTGACTTGGCAGGCTTTAGTGGGGCCCGGCAATCTGTATTTCCTGGATGAATATTGCATGAGTTTCTGGGACCACACTGCAGAACCCTCTAGCTGTAGGACTGGATCAGAGGGTGAAGACATCAGGGTCTCCTCAAATAGATAACAAAGAGGGATCCCTGGGTGGCGCAGCGGTTTGGCGCCTGCCTTTGGCCCAGGGCGCGATCCTGGAGACCCGGGATCGAATCCCACGTCGGGCTCCCGGTGCATGGAGCCTGCTTCTCCCTCTGCCTATGTCTCTGCCTCTCTCTCTCTCTCTCTCTCTCTCTCTGTGACTATCATAAATAAATAAAAATTAAAAAAAAATAGATAACAAAGAGGCCAGGGGCTGTCCCAATATATATAAAGGGGAGATTCAGGGCTGAATGTAGAGCAGGGCTCTCGGCTTCCTTGGATGCAAGTTTTGTGATAAATGAAAAGACCACAGCTGATGACATCACCTGTCAGGCTGCTCCCTCCTTGCCACATCAGGGTCACAGGGCCCCATGAGCATTCTCCAGGCAGTGATCACGTCCTCAGCGTCCTCAGACCTGGTGAGGATCAGGAGGTGGCTCCGTCCACTGCACATGTGATGTACCAGCTTCTCAAATACCTCCTAGTACAGGGAGAGGTAACTGACCCAGGGTAGGGGTCCTGGGGCCTATAGTGAATCAGTGGGCCTATCCCATCCACAGGAAGGGAGAGGGTCAGTGAGCAGGCTTGCCACCAGCCAGCATGCCCATGAAGGGCCCAGGGGGTGGGGGTGGTGATGACCAGCCACACTCAGAGAACCCAGATAAAGGCTAAGGCAGGAAAATGAAACTTTGGGTTGAATGAGAGATTATAACAAGTTAAATAGGGACGTGTATGGAAATCATGTGGATGCTGGATAACCATGGGGTGGGATTAGCTAAGACTTATTTTTTGCAATGCCTCACAACCTTTCCTGCTGCTTCAAGTAGCAATACTCTGGTTTTCCTTTGGGGAGCAACCCTTCCCATTTCACTTGGCCTAGTCTGGCTGACAACCAGATGCCTCTCCACCCCCTCCACCTCCACCAAACACACACACCTCACCTGAGAGGTGGGGCTACGACCAAGCTAGGTCAACTAGGCCTCCATCCCAAGGAGGAGAGTCAGAAGCAAGTGGAAAGTAGTTGAATCTGAGCTGTCCAACAGCAGTACCTAAAGCGACTGTCCATGGGACTCTGCTCCTAAGATTCCTACAACTGCCCTGGTTCTTCTTCTCCCCAACACCTTCTTGTTCAACTGCTTCAACTCTCTTCTTCAGTTCTAGGAATTATGGGGTATCCTTCCAATAAATCCTTTATGTCATTGCTTAACTTAGAATCAAAATCTCTTCCTTGCAGCCAAAGAACTGTTACCTGATACAGACTATAATCACCATTCCGAGAGCAAATTCATGGCCTTATTGCTGTTCATATTCTCGTTTTTCCTAGTAATCTATTTTCTCCCAAATTAACATCAATCTTTAAATATAATGTTGGAGAAAGAGAAAGAAATGAGAGTGTGTTGGATATATGGAAGCAGATGAGCTGACCTCTCCAGCTCTGTGCTGATAGAAAAGTCGCATTTCTGCCTCTGTCATGGTTCTCTCTTCATTTGTTAAAATGTCAAAACCGGCTTCGTGGATCTGTAAAATATACATATATTGTGAAAGGGTAAATCAAGCCCAAATTCACATTTAAATGTGCTGAACAGTAAAAGATAATGGGAAGGGTAACATTAAAAGCAGCCGAGACCCTCATCCTCATTATATCTGTCCCAAATGGATTGAAAATGTTTAATTTACTTCAGTGGAATTTTGGTTGAAGCTCCTCAGAAGCCTCCATTTCCCACTAGCACACTGTTGTTCGATGCCCCGCCCCTGCTTTTCCACTGGAGGAGACGGGGGCAGTCTGTCAGGCAAGCGTCATCCCTCTTACCTTCATAATAATCTCATCCGTCTTTCCATGGGCCACTGCATCTGGCTTAATGATGGCCAAGGTGCAGGTCTTCCCTGATGAAGCTGCAATAAGCAGAGGGTGGTGCTGTCAGACGCTGGGCTCACAGCACCCATCTCTGAGGCTCTCAGGGGGCCAGCCACAGGGGCCATGCAGCCTCTGCACACAGCTCCTGGGGCTCCCCGCGCTGTGCACTTGGACTGTAGTGGAGGCACAGGTCAGGCTGCAGACCTCAACCTCAACCTGGCTACAAGGGACAGAGACATGCCAGGAACTTGAGCCTGAGAGAAAAGGGGTGGGGGTGGGTGGGCGTGGGCAGGGAGGAGATCAGAGACTACTGAGGAGCAGAACCCCAGCAACAAATAAAAGAGTTGGCTTGGAGTGGGGGAGAGCTGGAGCAGAGGCAACACGGGCCTGGCCTCTCCTGTGCCTTCCGGTCACCTCTCATGATTCTGAGCCTCTCACTGCTGTCCACTGTCTTCTCTCACTCTGCTGGCTCCTTCGCTAAGGCTTCTTTTGAACTTTTCTGGCCTATGGGGAGTTATGATGGCCCCAGGCCCTGAGTCTATCTGACTTTTCAGTACCAGCACATTCTAACAAACTGCAACTACCATCTTCTCTATCTCCACAAATTCTCCTGAAAGAAGACCAGACTGGCCAGCTCATTGTTTGGAACCAACATAGCAGTCATAGCTCCCTGACCAGTGTCCTGATCAGTGTTCATAAGTCCAGTCAGCTGTGGCCATGAGAGAAGTGGCACATGATTATAGTCCCTGTTCAGGCCTGCAGAAGCTGTGGGGGCCTGGTGTTCAGTCCATAAGCCCCTCCCTACTGTACTCCTGCTTGTATGAACTTGGCCTTGGTGAGTTACCTATATTCTCCACAGACTCTGTATCCCGCATAGCCTCTTTTCTGTTCTCAACCTTTGTATCAGTTGTGTGGTAAAGAAACATGATAAAATCTGCATTTGAGGACAGCTTCCTACTCTGGAAATCTCAAAAATGTGTACTGCAAAAATGTGAATCATTTTAAGCAATAAATCTATTCATTTTTCTGTATTATTTCTAACGTCCCATGAACACATAGTCTTTAAGGGACTCTTACAATGTATAAGGGACTCCTTATACATTGACCCATTAATGAGATCCCCTAGAGGTGCAGGGTAGGAGAGAAGAGGCCAGATCAGGGCCCAGAGAATTCCAGCTTGAAAAGGGAGCAAACAAGTAAAGGCCAATGAAGGGGAGGCTGCAGAGAGGCCAGAGAGGTAGAAGGAAAATGAGAAAGGTCATGATATCTCAGAAACGAAAAGAGATGAGGCTTTGGAGAAAGAAGACACCATCGACATCATCCAAGTCCTCAGAGGCTATAGGATATGACCAGACACCGTTTGTTGGCTTGGCACCATGATGATCAGTGGTGCCCCCATGAGCACCAGGGAGGGGCAGACACAGAGGCCAGACTGAAGCAGGTAAGGTGGGAGCCGAAGGTGAGGGGTTGGCCCAAGGACTATGGACGCTCAGGAAGCTCAGGCATGGAGGAGAGGAAGGCTAAGGGCAAGAACAGGCTATTGTGTTATTTTCTAGGTGAAGAGACTTGATTTGAGAGGAGATAATGAAGGAGGGAAGAGGAGATCATCCAAACAAGGAGCTAACAAATGTTTCCTGCAGAAGCCAAAACACTGATATTTTTTCACACTTGAAAAAAAAATTTTTTTTGCTCTCCTGAACTGTACCTCTTGCCTTGTTAGAATCCAACTCAAACAGTCCTTGTTATCCACGCACGAATAAATAGCTTTTTTGCTTCACACAATAATAAACATCGTCCTCCTCTTTCCAACTGGAACCTGAACTGAATGCTGGTTTCCCCTGGAGTCTCCGTTACTGTCATGAGCCACCTTCCCAGCAATGGCCCTTTGAACTTCTGGCTTTCCCTACTGTCAGGTCAAGGTGTTCTTCCATTAGTAAAGGTTCAGGAAGAACTGAGATGCCCAGGAGTATAAAATCGGTGACTTGATACTTGGTGTGGGGCCGTGGGGTAGGAAGGCGTTCAGCAGCACAGCTGACTTTTGGACCCTTCAGAAACAAGGCGCAAAAAGGAAATGAGCTCTTTAGCTCAAATGAAGACTAAGGAAGCACCAGCATCATTACTTGAAATTCCACCTTCCTTTTTATTAAGTGGGGCTTTTCCTGATGTGGGGTACTTGCCTTGAAAGTCATATTTGTCGTACTTGAGCATGATCAGAAAGCTGTGAAAGGTATCTACGATGCCAAGAAAGGGCAGAAGGGAGACTTGACACAAAATGTGTGAAGTCAAGTGATTGGAATCGAAATGTTTCATGGTTCATCTTCCCACGGTTCAGATTGCCCCAAACACTGCTTACTCATATGCTTTGCCTTTTCGTCTTGCTTAGTGGTTCTCTACTCACCCATGTCTTCATCTTCACCATTGTCTTCATCATGGGAGAGGCATCCATCTTCATCAGAGAGAGCCTCGTCTCTAATCTAGTACAAATTAGTCATGAACAAAAAGTAGTTAGCTAATTAAATTACCACAAAGACCTTCCAAAACTGACAGAAGCCAAGAAAAAAAAAAAAAAAAAAGCAAAGACCCAACATGCAGAGCCAAAAAGAAGGCAGTCAAGATCATCAGCCTTGGAAACTTTACAAGACCCTTTTTAGTAGCTGGATGATGGTGGGGGTGAGGGTGTCTGAAGACCAGGAAATCCATGCTGACTTTAAGGTTTAGGTGCTGTCGATTTCCACAAGCATCAAGTAGACAAGGTGAAATAGGGAGTTGGCCAGAAGACAAAGGAAGAACTGACATACAAGGAGATACTAGCACCTGGCTCCCCCCCCCACCTCCCATACAGGGAAGTGGTGAAGACAGACAGCATCTCCCCCTGCAGGAGGCACAAGCATATGTGATCTTTGGGAAAAAAAATAGGATTGATTCTAATCCATTCTATAAACACAGGGCTTTGCTATTTGGAATTGAATATGAAAACTTAAACAACGAACACTGAACAACGTTAAGGCTCACTGGGCGGAAGCTCAAAGCACCAGGAAATGCCTCTCTCTTTATCTGAGGTGGTGTCAGTTTCAATGGCAGCCAAGTTTTTGTGAAAAACTTGTAGTCTGTGTTGTCATGGAAGTAATTTATCAAAAATCACAAGCTATGTTGATCTTATTTCTCGTACAGAGCTTAATTTCTAAATTAAATGAACCCTCAGGGATCACAAAATTTTCAGGAATGGGGGGTGAGGGCAGGTCACCAGGAGAGAGCTCATCCTGAGGCTGACTTCTCCTACCAACTACTTGACTCCATAACTTTATTTTCATTTTTGAACTCATATTATCAGGATTCCAGAAACCCCTGTTAGGAATTGAAGTGGGGGCAGGGTGCCTGGGCGGCTCAGTGCCCTAAGCATCTGCCTTCAGCTCAGGTCATGATCCCAGGGTCTGGGGATCGAGCCCCACATCAGGTTCCCTGTTCAGCAGGGAGCCTGCTTCTCCCCTCCCTCTCCCTCGCCCTTCCCCCTGCTTGTGCTCTGTCACTCTTTCTCTAATAAATAAATAAAATCTTAAGAAAAAAGAAGTGGGGGATGAACGGGAAATGGATAAAAGAAGTTTTTTTTTTATATATTTATTTACTTATTCATGAGAGACACAGAGAGAGAGGCAGAGACACAGGCAGAGGGAGAAGCAGACTCCCTGCAGGGAGCCCGATGTGGGACTCGATCCCAGGACCCTGGAATCACACCCTGAGCCGAAGGCAGCCACTCAACCACCGAGCCACTCAGGCATCCCTGGGTAAAAGAAGTTCAAGTGCTCTGGAGGAAGGGGGTGACTTCTTCAAAGAAGGCTTTAAAATGAACGTATGTCCTGGTAGGCACTGCCTCCCCCTGAGCCCTCAGGGACCCCCAAGTGGGCATTTAATGACACTTATCACTGAGCACTCTGGGAAAAATTAGTGGGGTGGGGAGACACTGAGTTCGCCTCTTGTGGAAGTGCTTCTTACCACTTTCCGTTCGCAGCCTTCAGCCAGCACCTTCTTTTCAGCCTCTAGCTGCTCTCGGATGGTTTTCTGCAGCAGCGGGGCATTGGCTCCTCTAACCACTGCCACCAGCTCTCCACCCTAGAGCACGGAACACATGCCCTACTCAAACCACTTGAACTCATCTCCACAGATCTCCATCTTTCAGGAGACAGTGAGTGTCCGAGAGCTCTGCTTAGGAGTGTGCCCAAGGGCGAGGGCTCATCCACTTCTCTGCCTTCTACCCCATGCCTCGCCTTCCAAAACTTCCTTCAGGGAAACAGGGAGTTAGTTAAGGGAGGAGCCGGGCACGTGAGGTTGAGTGACCAAGCGTGGCCTATATGTGGCTCATCCATGCAACAAATATCTATGGGATGCTTACTCTGCCAAGCACCAAGACCTCAGCAAAGAGTATCAACAGTCAACGTGAAAAGCCATGGTTGTCTGCTTCCGTGAATGGGAAGTCAAGTGGGGAGAGACTTCTGTGGCTGTATCAAAGACACAATTACAATAGAATAAGATCATCACTTTAAGAGGATGCTTGGCATTCGAGGCAAGAATGGCTTCCCAGCTCCAGCGGGGTGATCAGAGGAGACTTCACAGTGGAGGTGGTGTGTGTGGGGGTGACTGAGTCTCCTGCTTTGACCTTTTCTGCAGTCTCTGCCTGACTCACAGAAGTTCATGGAGGGGCGCCTGGGTGGCTCAGTTGGTTAAGCGTCTGCCTTCAGCTCAGGTCATAATCCTAGAGTTCCAGGATCCAGCCCCAAGTCGGGCTCCATGCTCAGCAGGGAGCCTGCCTCTCCCTCTGCCCCTTACCCAGCTCACACTCTCTCACCTACTCCCTCACTCTCAAATAAATAAATAAAATCTTTAAAATAATAATAAGAAGAAGTTCATGGAGAGTGGGCCATCCCACATTTCCACCCACCCAGCAGAGGGTGAGAGGTGGTGAGGGAGCCTGCTGCCTCGGCCCCTGTGATTCACGCCTCAATCACTAAAGGCTCAAGCGGGTGAACCCATGTGACAGCGATGGCATTTCTACACCTCTGCTCCACTGTCACTTTGACTCCTTCCTACTTCTCCCTCCGTCCTCACCCACACTTCAGCATCTAACTTCGGTCGTCTGTCAAGAATCAACACTCAAATAATGTGTACCATCAGCTTCCAATTTGTAAGACTTGCAGTGCCAAGGGCAGGAGCCCGAAGGTTTCCAAACTGCACAACCCGGACCTGGCTGTCAGGAGACGTGGGCGGGTAGGCCTTGTATGCCCCTGACCGTGTGAGGAGGGGGCTGCAGTCAGGGGTAGCATATCCATCAGTTGTCTTCAGAGCCTGGCAGGTGACCTAAGCTAGGAAGCCAGGTGTGAGGCGGTGGGCCCGGAGGGGCATGGGGCCAGAGCATGGATGTCACACCCAAAGACATCTAAGTGATCTTTCTTTTTTTTTTTTTAATTTTCATTTATTTATGATAAGAGAGAGTAAGTGATCTTTCAAAACACTGAGCTACTTGGCTTCCTCAATAGTCCCTTTCATTTCTGAATTCTGTAAACCTACCTTCACATCTTATGATTAAATGAAAGTGAACGTAGAGCTCGTCTACCCCATTAGAGTATGTGTGCTGAGAGCTTCCCTCTACGGAGCAGGGGATAGAAATCTCAAAACCTTGTGCTCAGATTGTGAAACGTCAGTCAGGAGTGTCCATGAGCCGGAAGGAGCATATGCATTTGAGTGACTCCCGTTCTTTCCCATGTACAGCCAGTCAGGAAGGCCGCCGAGCCCAGAGTGGCCACCAGGAGCCGTGTCACCCCCGCCCTCCCCACCAGCGAGCAGTGCCACCATCCTAGGCAGGGACCCGCACCAGCAGGACTTAAGTATGCCTAGCCTCATCCGAAACAACAAATGCGGTCGAGGAGAAAACAATCACGTGTTTGGAGCAGTCAACAGCCAGTCGCCCCTGGGTGACTCTCCGGGAGACGCCTCTGTCGGAACCCTGATGATCTGCAATCGTTCTGGTCCTGAAAATGTACTTACTGCATAAAACAGAAAGGTCGGCTCACACTTCCCTCGGTATTTTTCAAGGACATCAAGATGATCTGCTTCTGCCTAAAGAAAACAAGCTGTTAGGAGAGCCCTGGGGTGCTGGGGACGCAGGGGCATGGCGCCGGGAGAACCACATGGGACAACACACACAGAGACACACACCCTCTACACACACACGTCCCCCCACACATACACATGGCACACGCATACATACCCCCCACATACCCTCTCTCCACACACCCCATGTGTATATACTCACACATACCCCCCACACACATATCCCTCTTATATACGCACTACGCACACCGCCCCATACACACTCATTGACACACTCCTCCCAGCACTCACATCCACACTGTGACTGTCCTTCCCAGATGATGCCCTGGCTGGCTCTCATGCTTTTTCGTCTAATGTCTTGTCAGCAGAATACCTCTCCTGTCAACATATTGATGAAAACTGTGGACAGTGTGCTTTTTTGAAGGATCAGACAAAGAGGACACGAGGGCTTCTCCCCAGCCAGCCACTGCTCCGCAGCCAGGGGCTCCACTGTCTTGACACCCTCCTGCTGCCACAACCACAGAAGTGGCAGGTCCTCGGACTTCGCCTTCCATGTCTGGTAAACCCTGGACAGGGGCAGGCATTTGCGCCACACACTCTCTCCAGAAGTGTCAGAGCTGATTCCCGGTGAAGAAAGTGCCAGGTCCTTGAGAGGTCACTGCAGGTGTATTTCCTCCTGTGTTCCGCCTGTGACCCTCTAATCTGAGCAGCCCACTGAGTGTCCCTCACAGGCTTCTCTGGGATTTGTTCTCATTTCCATGCACCCATCCAAGTAAATATTTTCTACAAGTTCCCCACGACAGCAGAGAATAAAAATCTTGAAGCGCTGTGCTCTGAGAGTAAGACTTCAAAGCCTCGGTGTTCATGAGCCACAAGGAGCACACGTGTTGAGTGACATGCACCCCTTCCCTGTGCACGGGGACAAGAGATGCCTGAGCTCAGCGGGACTGTCGGGGTGGGCGTGGGGGTAGGAATCTCTATCTCCAGAGAGACTATAAAGCATCATGTCTGATGGCCCAAAATTTCACAACCAATGCCTCTTCAATGACCTGGAAAAGGCAGCCCATGCTTCCTGTTCCCGCTTTTTTTTTTCTTGTTCCTGCTTTTAAGTGTTCAATTCTTTTTGCAACATTGTGTGACACTCTGCGGAGAAAGAGGGTCTTACCAATGCAAAATGCAGAAGGTCCAGGCCAACCTCGATCCTCATCTTCTGGAAGAGGCTCACCATGGGTTTGCAGGGGCCGCACCAGCCTTGATAGACGTCGACCACTATGTGAAAGCAAGAAGCAGGACGCTCAGCAGGCACGGACACTCACCACATCAGGCAAAATTCACACCTGCCAACTCGAACACCCCTCCGGCGGACGGCTGCTTGCAGCGTTATTTATGGGTCAAGGGATTTATCATCCCGTTGGAGTAGGAGCCAGCAGGGAGACACAGCTGCCCCTCATTCTTATAAACTCAGTGGTCAGAATTCTGAACATAATGAAGTAAATGTGATAGAAAAGTTTTCTTTTTTTTAAAGATTGTATTTATTTATTCATGAGAGACACTCAGAGAGAGGCAGAGACACAGGCAGAGGGAGAAGCAGGCTCCATGCAGGGAGCTTGATGCGGGACTCGATCCCAGGACCCTGGGATTACACCCTGAGCCCAAGGCAGACGCTCAACTGTTGAGCCACCCAGGCATCCCAGCAAAAGAATTTTCTTAACACAGATGCTTTACCTGAAGTAAATTTTTAGGCTACATTCATGGCCAGGCTGGTACAGATGGCCCTCAATACATATTTGAATTGTACTAGAACTATCTGTTCTAAAAGAAAGAGGTCACCGTAGGTGGCCTGTCAGCATAAAATCAACTCTCAGCTGCTTTGATAATAAACACAGTTTTGACATTTTCCCGATGGGTTAAAAGCCACTTGCCTTGGGTAAAGGAGACTTTTATTTACTCTATAAAATCAACATTGTTCTGACAAGTGTACCTGATACAGACCTTGGTGGAAACTTGGCTACTTTTTTCTTTGTGGGTCCCCATCTATGGAGTGTGCCAGGACTGAGTGTAAGGGAACCCTCTCGTCTGATTGCACGAGGCCACAGGGCCTGGGAGGAAGCTAAGCAAGCTAAGCCAACACTCATGTACCAGATACATACAGGATGTGCCCAGCCCAACACAGCTAGCGCGAGATTGTGTGAAGTTCAAAGAGGTGAAGTAACTAACGAAAGATACAAAAATAAATAAATAAATAAATAAATAAATAAATAAATAAATAAATAAATTCTCAAGTTTTGAATCCAGGTTTGTCTGAGTGCATGCTCTTTCAACTATTCCAGGAAAGAATCAAATGCATGAATTCAGGAGCGCTGGTTAGTCTCAGCCAAGCAGCATAGTTTTTGGAGAGAAAGTAGGAACCAAGTTGGGTATGGGAGGGATGAGGAAGCAAGGCACAGGGGGGCGGTGGGGGTGGGAAGGAAGGAAGGGAGGAAACCACAAGATTTTGAAAAGGAAGGGAAAGACAGGCAGTGAAAGTCACGTGGGTGTGGAAAGGACTCCACCTTGGAGCCTGGCAGAGGAAAAGAACTGGTGGTGGCAAGGAGAGACCATCTGAGGGAAGAAAAGTCAACTAGATTCTAGACATGCTGGGTTTCCAGTTCAAACAAGAGAATCTAAGGCCAGTGGTCTCAGAGGCAACCAGACACCAGCAGGGACAGGAGACAGATTTGAGCCTCTTGTGCAGCCACATGGAGGATAAAGCTCTGAGTTTCTCTGAGGACAACAACACTAGAGGAGGCTGGGGATTTCAGTACATCATAGTAATGGGGGAGGATGGCATTTGGGTCAAGCCAGGAAAAAGTCTTTGAAGACTTAGAGGTCCTATGTTTGGGCCCACCAAGGAAAGCGGGTTCACGTCCCACTGGGGAAAAAAACAGGGCCTAATTAGCTACCAATCTCTCCGCAGGATTTGCACCCATAGTTCAGCTTCCCATCTCCCCTTGTTGCCCCTGGCTCTCTGAGCAGGGGGGGGGGGGGGGACGACAAAGGCATACTTCACAAGGTTATGGGGGAGAGAACAGGGCTGGAGAGGAAGTGTATCAAGCATTTGAAAGACGGGAAGCAAGACAGAGAAGACATCTAGAAGGAAAGAAATGGCAGAGAAAAAGAAAAGGGGTGTGTCCACATGCCTTTGCATGTATAAGTGTAATAGTGTAAATACACACAAGTGCATGTGTGAATCTGGATAGACTTGCACGTTTGAAGGCAGATGAAAATGAGCCAGCAGAAGGCAAGACTTCCAAGATGGTGGTTGACTTTGGAAGCAAATTTCCACTGGTTCTAGAAAGAATGAAGAACCTGTCTTCCTGGAGACGGTTCAATAAAGGGAGGATGAGCCCCTGCTGCCTCCAGCCAACACAATTCCCTGGCACTGCTTAGAGCAGGGCTGACAGTGTCCATACCCAGCAGATGTCAGCTGTGATCTCATAGGGTGCCTGGGACATGGCAAATTCTCAAAAAAAATGTTGAGGTGGTAGTTTTCTTACTACTGTTAAAGAAATAGAAGTAATAGTTGTTTCACCCTAGAGACATGTTCTAGTTGCATGGACAAGACATGCAGACAAAATAGTTGAGACCTGGCACCATCAAAAAAGCTGTGTAATCCCTCAGGTAGTAGAATGTGGCAAGACTCACACCCACACTGCTGGATCAATACAACCAGCATTTATTTAGCACCCAC
Source organism: Nyctereutes procyonoides (assembly GCF_905146905.1). Classification (NCBI taxonomy): domain Eukaryota; kingdom Metazoa; phylum Chordata; class Mammalia; order Carnivora; family Canidae; genus Nyctereutes; species Nyctereutes procyonoides. Next base: position 34,987,077 of record NW_026575042.1, read on the forward strand.
TCTGCCCCAGGCCTGGGCAAGTCTGCTAGAGATAGAGACGAAAAGGACAATACCCCTGTGTTTAGAGGGAAAACCATGAGCGCTCCTCCAGACCGGGGCCACACCAAGCTGGTGTGGGTTAGGGGAGAGGTGTGAGGGAATAAAGAACCCCCCCCCAAATGGCCAGGTGACTCCCAGGGGAAGTGACCATGCAGAGATTCTGGGAAAATGTCATGCAAGGAGACTGCTGCTCTGGAGCTGGGCCTAGGAATGAAGGAGATATCTCCAGCTTATGATGGGGTCATATTTCAGGGAGCAGGGACAACATGGATAAAAGTGAGCAAATGTGGAAACCTGTGGCATGTTCAGGAAACAGATTGGAGCTCAGGACATATCTCAGGGAACAGTGGGTGACAGGGCTAGAAAGACAAACTGAGTCATGAGAGAGGAAAGAGGTAGGGGCCTTGAAAGCTGCAGTCACTGGGTGCGGGTGGTGCTGGGGAGAGAGGAGCAGATACAAGCTGGCTTGGCAGGTGTGTTTATTGGGAGAAGAACTGAGCGGATGCAGAGGGAGAAGGGGAGCCCAGAGACAATGCACAGTGAGTGAAGGAGAGAGAGAGCAGTAGGCGCAGGTGTGGTAGGCAGCCTCTAAGATGCCGGGGACTCCTGCCTCCTGGGCTGTGTGCCTTTGTGTGACCCCTGGCCCTTGAATGCAGCCTGGACCTAGTGACTGGCTTCTAACAAATCGAGTAGGCCAAAGCGATTGGATGTCACTTTTGAGACTCAGTTACATCAAGACTTTGACTTGCATGTCTCTCCCTCCCCCTCTGCCGCTTCCTCTGGGGGAAGAAAGTTACTGTGTTGTAAGCAGCCTTACGGAGATGCTGATAGCAAGGACTTGATGTCTCTGGCCAGTAGCCAGCAGGGCCCTGGGTCCTGCCAACGGCCACATGAATGAAGCTGGAAATGACCTTCTAAGATCTGTCAGAGCCACATGACCAAGCTTAGAAGCAAACTGGACTTCAGTTGAGCTTTGACGTTCCCTGTCTTACTCCTTAACTGCAGCCTGGTGAGAGACCCCAAACCAGAGACACCCCAAACCAGAGGCTAAGCAACACCTGGATTCCAGACCCACAGAAACAGTGGGATGATAAATGTTTGGTTTTTTTAAACTACTACGATTTGGGGTAAATTGTTGCAATAGGTAACAGATAACATACAAGAGAAGAGGGACGAGGAGGCCCACAAGGGACAGGGGCTCTGCTGTATCCGAATGACCACGCAGTCTCCGGTTCCAGCCCCTTGGCACGCCTGGCTCTCCTTCCAGCCTCGGAGTTCCACAAGATCCCCATATCCCTTCCAACATATTCCCCTTTATGCCTCAGGTAGTCAGAGGTTTTCACTCCTTCCCACTAAAACAACCCTTGGGTCCGACAGTCGGCTCCGTAACAAGGGAACCCTGTTACCTACCAGTACTGACTACTTTCCTGAACTGAACTTACTACAGATGTGCACGTCAGATATATACACACACACACACAAAGAAATTACCTGGTTCTTCATTTAATGAAATTCAAGATAATAGGAAAATGGTGCTCATTGCAGCTTTTCTCTTCATGGTTCAAGATGCCATTTAGCAATTTTGAAAAGGATGGATCTAAAAAATTATCTTAAATTACCAGTTAGTCCTTTGGAACTGAGCATTTCCTCCCAAAGCTCCTGGGTGCTGATGTTAACCTAACATCAAAGAACAAAGGGCAAGGATGGGGAAATGATGTAATGCATTTGCTCCAGATACCTACCTACCTCTTGCTACCCCTGTTCCCTCCTTCCCTCCTCCCTCCCTCCCTCCCTCTCTCCCTTGCTCCCTCTCTTCCTCTCTTCCCCCTCCTCCCTCTCTCCCTCCCTTGCTCCCTCTCTCCCTATCTTCCCCCTCCTCCCTCTCTCCCTCCCTTCCTCCCTCTCTGAAATAGGTACAAATACAGCTCAAGCTGTCTTCTCTCCCCAGTCTGCCTTTCTCTTCCTGTCTCTTCTGCCTCCATCCCCAGGAATAACCACTAACCTAAGAAAATCTCAGTCATTTTTTAAAAATAATTTTATCTTGTTGCTTGTCCAAAAAACAATATATAAAGTTGTTTTGTATCCATAAAATGTACATAAATGATATCATACTATAGAGATCTTTTTGCAATTTTTGTTCTCACTCAAATCGAGTTTTGACATTTATCTAGATTCATATACAGAGAGGCATTCATTCATTTTTTTTCTTTTGGTCTTTTTACATATTCTGGAGATATAATTTATGTATAGTGAAAAACACAAAACTAAAGCATTACAGTTCGCCAAGTTCTAGCAAATGCATATACCCAGGTCATCACAGCCCTATCACAACACGGAACTTTCCCATCATCCCTGAAAGTCCCTCTGTCTTCTCCTAGTACACCTGCTCCTCACCCCAGGTGAACACTGATCCACTTATTGTCACACAATAAATATGTCTATTCTTAAACTGTCTATAAATGGAATAGCGCAGCATATATAACTTCTTTGAGAAGTGCCCATTGATCTGTCCATTTTCTTTATTGGATTGTTGGCCTTTTTATTATTAGATTGTAGAGTTTATATATATCACAAAGATGCTCTCCTATTTTCTTCCAGAGTCTTTCTTTACAACTTAAGCTTTCACTTTTAAGTCTGTGAGCCATCTGAAATTAATTTTTGTCTATATTATGAAGGAGGGACTGAGGTTAGTATTATTTCCATGTAGAGGTACAGATGTTTCTGCAAAACTTCTTGAAAAGATTTTCTTCCTCATTAAATTGTTTGGGCACCTTTGTTGAAAACCAGTTGAGTAAATAAGCATGGGTTTATTTTGGACCCTATTCTGTTTCATTGACCTATCTACTATTCTTTCGCTGACACCACATTCTTTTGGTTACTGTAATTTTATATTAAGTCTTGGAGTCAGGCAGGATGGGCTTCCATATTTGTTCTTCTTTTTCAGAATTGTTTGCCTATTCGTGATCCTTTAAATCTCCATATGTAGTTTAAAACCAGCTTGCCAATTTCTACAAAAATTCTCCTGCAGAGATTTTAATTGGGATTGCATTGAATCTATGGATCAATTTGGAAAAAAATGGAATCTTCACAACATTGAGTCTTCCAGTCCATGAACACCATGTTTCTCATCACTTATTCAATCTTCCTTAATTTTTTTTTAATAATTTAAGTTTTATTTTCTTTTTTTTTAATTTTTTTATTTATTTATGATAGTCACAGAGAGAGAGAGAGAGAGGCAGAGACACAGGCAGAGAGAGAAGCAGGCTCCATGCACCGGGAGCCCGATGTGGGATTCGATCCCGGGTCTCCAGGATCGCGCCCTGGGCCAAAGGCAGGCGCCAAACCGCTGCGCCACCCAGGGATCCCTCTTCCTTAATTTTTAAAGCAATGTTTTATGCTTTTTGGTGTATAAGTTTTCCACATATTTTGTTACTTATATCCAAACATCTACACCAGAAATAATAGTTGAATTTATTGCTATTTCTTCACATTTTTCTCTTACCTCTGAAGTATTCTGGTTTCCATCATAAATGAAATTTAAGGAGAAATAGATGTTATACATAGTACATTACTAATAGTGTACATTTTTGCATAGTGTTTTTATTTTGAAACAATTTCAAACTTATAGAATATTTGCAAGTACAGTATAAAGAACTTCTTGAATTTTTTGAAATCATTTAAATTATTAAATAACCTGAATTATTTTGAAATTGTTTGAATTTAAATTACCAATCTGATATTCCATTATCTCTGAACATATTATCCTACATAACCATAATGCAACCATCAAAGTCAGGAAAAACACTAATGTATTATTACTAGGCCACCTTCAGATCCTGTTCAGCTTTTACCATCATCCCAATAATGTCCTGGATAGCAAAGGATCTTGCCAGAATCAGTACTGGATTAGTCTCTTTCAGTCTGGAATAGTTCTTCAGTCTTTCCTTGATTTTCATGACCTCGGGGTCACTTTTGAAGACTATGGGAGGGTTAGTTTGTGGAATGTCCCTCAGTTTGGGTATGTTTGATGTTTCCTGATTAGATTCAGGCTGTGCATCATTGAGTTGGTTGGAACTGGGTTGGCTGGAATATCAGAGAAGAGGAAGAGTGTTCTCTCATTGCAGCCTATCAGGTGACATGCAATTTTGATCTGCTCCTTATTGTTGATGTTCACTTTGATCACTTGATTAAGGTGGTCTGCATCATGAAATTATTCTCTTTCCGTTTGTAATTAGTAAGTTTTGGTGAAGCTAGTTTAAAACTATAAAAAATCAGGGGCTCCTGGATGGCTCAGTGGTTGAGCACCTGCCTTTGGCTCAGGGTGTGATCCTGGGGTCCTAGAATCGAGTCCCACATTGGGCTCCTTGTATGGAGCCTGCTTCTCCCTCTGCCTGTGTCTCTGCCTTTCTCTTTCTGTGTCTCTCATGAATAAATAAATAAAATCTTAAAAAAAATAAAGGAATAAAGACCTTAGGATATCCATATTAAGAATGAGTGATAATTGCCATGGTCTTTTGATTTTTATAGATTTTTTTTAAAAAAAGATTTTATTTATTTATTCATGAGAGACACAGAGAGAGAGAGAGAGAGAGAGAGAGAGAGGCAGAGACACAGGCAGAGGGAGAAGCAGACTCCACTCAGGGAGCCTGACATGGGATTCGATCCCAAGTCTACAGGATCAGGCCCTGGGCTAAAGGCAGCGCTAAACCGCTGAGCACCCGGGCTGCCCTCTTTATTCCTTTAAAGGGGCTGGAAACATAGAACATCTGCAAATCTTCTACTAAAGATTCATCTTTCTAAAGAAATCATATCTTCATACATTTATCTTTTTCCCATGGGAAAAAAAAAAAAGAAAAGTCTTCTGGGTGCTTTGAGTGCTCTAAGAAATTTGGACTAAAGTCAGTTTGGGCTCACAAACATAGTCCTGAAGAAGGTGACGGAGGCTTCAGAAGAGTCCCCGCCCCCACCCTCTCTCATGAGTTGCTGCCAGTGGCTCAGCTGCAGCAACTCTGTGGTACCCCGCTGTCATGGAAGAAGCCACACCAGCAGCAGGACCAGGACTCTGAACATTTGAAGAATGGGGCAGGAGCAGAAGAGTATGGGAAGTGTCTTGATGTCACTAAGCCCTACATTTGGTAGGGAATGAGTGGGGAACGTGTGGCACATTCTGGCCAGATGGTCCCTTGACATCCTGTGATTTCTGTCTCGGTCATAGAAGGAGCCCTAAATAGTCTTACTCAAAGACAGGACAGGGTTCCTGGGCTGGAAAACCCTAGAGCACTTCTTTCAAGGAGCTGACCCGGTAGACTTGTGTAAGGGAATGCTTACACAGATGTCTCCAAGCACACCCACTCATTCTCCTCCTCAAGAAGTGGGAATACTTACTTGGAGTATCACATTGAATTCAGAGCTCTGGGGAATAGCATTTTTTTTTTTGGAAATCACCAAAAAATATCATCCCCAAAGGGGATACAGGGCATAGACGGATGAAAAGATAATTGTATGGGACAAAAATCTTAGAGCCACCACAGAGAGCAATCAGTCCAGCCCTGAAATGCCTAAAGGGGTCTTGTCACAACAACTCTGCAGGCTATGTATCACCTTCCTGTTTACAGAAAGGATATGGAGTCTTAGAGAGGCTGAGGAAATCATTCACAAAGCAGTAAATGGTAGGCCCAGGTGCTCAGAACTTATTTACAGACAGCATGTAGACATATGAAAAGTTTCATAACTCTGGATCACTAGAGCATCAGTGCTGGAAGGCCCCAAGGAACGGTTCACTCATTCTACAGATGGGCAAGCTATATAGCCAGGGAGGCTATGTGATTTATTGCAACTCTCAGAGTGACTAGAAGAGTCAGAACTATGTCAGATCTTCAGACTTTCAATGCAAAGCTCTTCCCACCCCCTCCTAGTACATGCAATCCTTACAATGACATTGCTTTCTCCCTTTTTAAATCATTAGACTTTGGAAATTCACATGGAAAGTGCTCATGCCCCAGAGGACAGAGTCATTTGTTCCAGGTACAGATGAGGTACTCTATACGATGAATGGGTGGCACATAAAACATCAAAACATAAACACTATAAGCCTAAAGGAGCTTACACCCAATTTTATGTTTGCTTATATTTAAGGGCACAAAAAAAGTTGTCACTAGGGAGTCGAGATAAGTTTGTTGGAGTTTTTTTCCCCCCTCTAAGATGGAAGGGTACAATATTCAAGTTTGAGAACACGGTCACTGTACTGCTGGCAACTAATATCACTTTTATAGATTTCTTTCCACTCCTCAACCCCTACCCCCAACCAAGGGCTGGAAGCAAGCGCCCCGGAAGGCTTACCTGCAGGGCTATTTCCTTCTTCTTGCTGCCCATGGCTCTGCAAAAGAAGGTAGAAGCTCTGTTACTTCGGGCTCTGGCTCGGCTTGAGGACAAACCGCTGCGAAGACCAAACCCAGAGCCTCCTGCAGACAAAGCCTCCGTCCCTTTAAGGTAACTGTAAGTGACAGCAAAGCAATGCCCTGTTGCGAAATGAACACCCCCCGGGGCGGGGGGGGGGAGCGGAGCCTGCAGCCCTCAGGGTCGTGGCTCGCCAGCTAGTTTTCTGCAAAGCCCCTTCCCAGGATGGGGGGGGCGGCGGGGAGCCCGGCGAGGCAGCCCTTCAGGCATCGGAGCGCTCGCCGAGGAATTCGGGAGGAAGAGGCCCCCGAACCCTGTTATCCCTACTGTTGCAATATAGTCCTGGGAAACTGAGCCACCGCGAAGGACCTCTCGACAGGTACGCGGTCCTCCAGGTGCCGCGAGTTCCCAGCTGGTCTGCAGCGACCCGGCCACAGTCGCGGGGGCAGCTCCGCGCGGCCCGAGTCGCCCGGGTAACAAGCCACGCCCACCGGGGCCCCGCAGAAAGGCGGAGGGAGGCCGGCCCCCTCGGGATCCGAATTGGCCCGAGGGACGCTCTCATTGGCTGATGCGGTGTCAGCGTCGGGGGGTTTGGCTTCACCCAGCAGAGACCCTGTGCGCTCTGGGGCTGCACAGTCGCGTCCCCGGAGGCCTGCACACCTGCTGCCCAGCCAGAGCAGCTGTCAGCCTCTCTATTGTTACTTACTGCCACGCAGGGGCGGCTCCAGGTTCGGAGGGATCTGAAGGGATTCCCTTCAACAAAGAATGCAAAATTACAAAGTCAAAATTATGCTTGAAAGTCAAGTGGAGCAAATAGAAAACGGTTACAAACGCGGCGTGAATAGTCCATACCAATTATAGGAGTCAACGGATTAAAAAAAAAAAGGCCCAACCATGTATTGTCTATAAGAAATTCACTTTATTTTTTAAGTTTTATTTATTTAAGTAATCTTTACCCTCAATGTGGGACTCAAACTCACAGCCCCAAGGTTAAGAATTGCATGCTTTTCAGACTGAGCCAGCCAGGTGCCCAAAGAAATTCACTTTAAAATTAAAGACAGGGCAGCCCTGGTGGCTCAGCGGTTTAGCACCGCCTTCAGCCCAGGGTGTGATCCTGGAGACCTGGAATCGAGTCCCACATCGGGCTCCCTGCATGGAGCCTGCTTCTCCCTCTGCCTGTGTCTCTGTGTCTCTCTCTCTCTCTCTCTCTCTGTCTCTCATGAATAAATAAATGACTCAGAGCGTGATCCAGCGGTCCAGGATTGAGTCCCGCATCCATCTCCTTGCAGGGACCCTGCTTCTCCCTCTGCCTATGTCTGCCTCTCTCTCTCTGTTTCTCATGAATAAATAAATAAAATTTAAAATATAAATATAAAGACACAGATAAGTTAAAAGTAAAGGAGTGGAGAAAGCTATGCCTGTGCTAACACTAATCAAAAGAAAAGTTATTAACTTCAAGCAAAGCAGACATCAGAACAAGGAAATTTATCAGGAATAAAGAGAGAACAATACATAATGTAAGGGAGTTGGTTTCCCAGGAAGACATGACAATCCTTAATGTGTATGCACCTAACAAGAGATCATCAAAATGCATGAAACAAAAAATGTATGGAACTGTAAGAAAAAAACAGATGAGCCCACAAGTATAACCCAGATGAACCTACAAGTATAACTGATAACTTCAACACCATTTTAAAATAATGACTAAATCCAGCAGGCAAATCCAGCAAGGATATAGTTGAACTGAGCAAGAACATCAGTCAACCTGATCTGACATTTAGACAATACTTTATCCAACGACAGCAAAATACAGATTATTCTCAAGTTCACATGGAATATTCACGATGACAAACCACACTTCAAGTCATACAACATACCTTAACAAATTGAAGAGAACAGAAATTATACAGAGTCTGTTCTTAGACCACAGTAGAATTAAACTAGAAATAAGTACCAGCTGATATAAGAAATCAAAAAGAGGGCAGCCTGGGTGGCTCAGCGGTTTAGTGCCGCCTTCGGCCCAGGGCATGATCCTGGAGACCCGGGATCGAGTCCCATGTCAGGCTCCCCGCATGGAGCCTGCTTCTCTTTCTGCCTCTCTCTCTCTCTCTCTCTCTCTCTCTCTGTGTGTGTGTGTGTGTGTGTGTCTCATGAATAAATAAATAAAATCTTAAAAAAAATAAGAATGTACTACATCATTAAAAAAATCAAAAAGATTTAAATAAGTGAAGAGCTATTCCATGTTTGCGAATAGGAAAAATCAATCTTCTTAAGATGTCAACCACTCCCAATGTGATGTATACATTAAGCACAATTTTGGTCAAAATCCTAGTAAGCTATTTTGTGGATAACAATAAATTTATTCCAGAGTTTATATAAAAAGATAAAGAGACCCAGAATAGCCAACGTAATACTGGAGAAGATTAACAAAGTTGGAGAACTGGCACGACTGAACTTCAAGACTTATTATAAGCAACACAGCATGATATTAGTGAAGGAATAGATTCATAGATCAGTGAAACAGAATAGAGCCCAGAAACAGACCCATATAAATGTGGTCAACTCATCTTTGACAAAGGCCCAAAGGAAAGTCAATGGAGAAAGGATAGTCTTTTCAAAAAATAGTGTTGGGACTGGACTACTGGCTCTGGACACAGACCTTACACCTTTTACAAAAATTAACTCAAAATGGATCATAGACATAAGTGTAAAATGCAAAACGGTAAAACTTCTAGAAGGAAATACAGTAAAAAAGCTAGGTGATCTCGAATTTGGCATTTTAGACATGACACCAAAAGCATGATCCATGAAAGAAAAAGTATAACTTGGACTTCATTAAAATTAACAACTTCATCAACTATACTCAAATTTGAAATTTTTTTTAAAGATTTATTTATTTATGATAGACATAGAGAGAGAGAGAGAGACAGAGACACAGGAGGAGGGAGAAGCAGGCCCATGCTGGGAGACCGATGCAGGACTTGATCCCGGGACTCCAGGATCGCGCCCCGGGCCAAAGGCAGAGCCAAACCACTAAGCCACCCAGGGATCTCCAAATATGAATTTTTTTATTTTTATTTATTTTTATTTTTTATTTTTTTAAAGACCTTTATTTTATTTACTCATGAGAGATACAGAGCGAGAGAGAGAGGCAGAGACACAGGCAGAGGGAGAAGCAGGCTCCACGCAGGGAGCCCGATGTGGGACTCGATCCACGGTCTCCAGGATCACACCCCGGGCTGCAGGCGGCACTAAACCGCTGAGCCACCGAGGCTGCCCTGAATTTTTTTTTAAATAGGTAAACAAAATTTTAAATGTGTGCTCTGCAAAAGACTGTTAAGATAATTAAATAGAAATGCCATAAGCAAAAAAAAAAAAAAAAAAAAAAAAGAAACGCCATAAGCTGGGAGAAGGTATTTGCAAAACATATCTGAAAGAAGACTGTTATCCAAAACACACAAAATTCAGCAATAAGAAAACAAACAACCCAATTAAAAAATAGGCAAAAGATCTGAACAGATACCTCACCAAAGAAGATACACAGATGAAAAGTAAATAAATGAAAAAAACCTCAACTTCATTTGTCTTTAGGGATTACAAATTAAAGCAGTAATGAGATCCTTCTACACGCCCATTAAAATGGCTCAAACTCCCAAAATTGACAATATTGATTCACAAAAGTTGGTGAAGAGCACCAGAGCAATAGACACCCTCATTTATCGCTGGTGGGAATGCAAAATGACATACAGCCACTTTGGAAGACAGTTTGGCAGTTTTTTACAAGCTAAATATAGTCTTACTATATGATCCAGCAATGATGCTCCTATATGTTTATTCGATTGATTGGAAAACTTAGGTGTACATAAAACCCTCTATGTAATGTTTATAGCAGCTTTTTTCACAATTTGGAAATAATGAAGATGTTCTAAATAGGTGAACAAATAAGCAAACTGAGCCACATCCATACAGCAGTGTCTGTAAGACACTGCATTGCAGATTGGGTCTACTAAATGCAACTGATGCTTTGTTGCCACGGGGTGGTGGTTACTCAAGCTCTTGAATGGTTTGAAATTTCCCTTAGAACTTCATTTCCAAAATAACATTCAAATCAAGTATTAAATTCTGCCAGGACACTGAAAGATGCTTTGTGTTCTTTTTGGAAGAGTTCGATTTCTGGTTGTCTCTACTATAGAATGTAGTCACATCTTTGCCAAGTTAAACCACAGAACAAACTTGAGGCAACCACGTCTTTACACCCTGACTTTATACCTGTTGTCCTGTGCAATTATTTATAGCAGCCCTTTTTGCTTTCAAAAGTGTACAGTTTGGGCAATATGGAGCCTCCTCAATTTTTCCCAAATGGATCACCCCCGCTTTTGACATCTTGATTTAATGAAAGTTCAATCTTTCACATATTTTATGATATCCATCAGTGACTGGATTGTGTTGCCCAAAAGTCCTCCCCTAGGGAAGGTGCTTTGTTTGTTTTGCTTTGTTTAATGCAAAAACTTCTAACATCAGGGGTTGCTGCTGTGTTATGGTGTCTGAAAGACTGAAAAAACAAACAAAAATAATTCTTTCCCTTGCAAGTTATGTTTATTGCCACAAGATGATGGTTTACTCAAGGGAAACCCTTCTGTGATCCAAATTGGATGCCAGGAGCATTTTCTTTATTTAAACACTTAGAATTGTGTCGTGACTGTGTGAAACAAGAATGAACTTACGTACTTTAAGAGCAAATCACAAAACCAAATAGCTTCCAGTTTTTTATGTTAGCTGATAAGAATGTATACATATTGACACCTCTCTGCTTCCAGATCTTACGGTTTCTTTTTCCATAGATACTAGCATGTCCCTACTGTGACTGGCTCTGAGGAAGGCACCTAGGAGTAGTCGAACCAGGAGCATTAGAATCTCACAGACGTGGTTTGGGTACTTGGACCTACCAGCCACCAGCTGTGTGAGCTCAGGTACACTACTTCACCTTCCTCAGACTCAGTTTCCCAGTCTTTAAAATGGGGAGTATAGCAACTACGTTTCAGGAATGTTGTGGACAGAGACAATGTCTTCCAAATTTTCTTGATAATCAGGCCATTTTTGCTGCCATGTTGAGGTGTCATCCTCTCTTCACAGCTTAGGCTGGGAGGCAGCTTCCTGGCACGGTTCACAGTGGCCACCCCCAGCACTGGCAGCCAGATGGAGCCATTTGATTAGTTTTCCTCAATCAGGGTGGCATTGATAAGCATTGCCTCTGAACCTCCCCCCACACACACACACTGCCCCCATCTGTGAACTCAGCGTTACCAGGATGGCTTTAATGACCAGAGATGTTTTTAATTTGATGAAAGTTGTCAGTTTTTATTCCTTTTTTTTTTAAGAGTATTTATTTGAGAGAGAGAGAGATAGCAAGAGAGTGCACAAGCCGGGGGTAGGGGCAAAGGAGAGGGAGAAGCAGACTCCCCACTGAGCAGGGAACCCAATATGGGGCTTCATCCTAGGACCCCAAGATCATGATCCGAGCCAAAGGCAGACACTTAACCTACTGAGCCACAAATGCTCAGTTTTTATTCTGTTTACTGCTTTTTTTTTTTTTTTTTTTTGCCCTGCTTAAGAAATCTTTTTCTAAGGATTTCCTACCCCCTGGTCATGAACGTTTATTTTCTCCTAGGAATTATTTAAAAAGTTATAATGAAAGGACTTATTAAAAATTTACACTTAGACCTTAATCCATTTCAAATTCATTTTTTAACTGAAATTTTTGTTAAGCTAATTGTAGGTTCATGCAGTTGTAAGAATAACATGGAATCCTTTGTACATTTTGCCCAGTTTCCCGCTATGGTAACATTTTGCAAAACTATAGTATATGATCACAACCAGGATGTCAACATTGATATAATCTACCTGTCTTAATCAGATTTCCTGAGTTTTAGTTGTACACCTGTGTGTGTGTATCTATATATATCACCTGTGTGGATTCATGTATCCATGACCATAGTTAGGATCCTAAACACAAGGATCCTCTGTATTGCCCTTTATAGCTATACCCACCTCTCTCCGGTATCTCTCTTAACTTCAGACAACCTCTATCCTGTCCCCCATTTCTAAAATTTTGTCACTTAAAAAATGATATATAGATCATATCATATAGCATGTAACTTTTGGGATTGGCTTTTCTTGACCCGGCATAATTCCCTGGAGAATCATCTAAGTTGTTGTATATACCAATATTTTGTTCCTTGTTATTGCTGCATATTTCATGCATAGGTGTACTATAGTCTGCTTCTAATTAACTTTTTTATGGGATGGGAGGTGGCTGTCAAATTTCTTTTTTTTTTTTTCCATATGGATTTCTGGTTATGCAAGTACCATTTGTTGAAAAAACTTTGCTTTACTCCACAGTGTTGTTTTGGCATGTTTGGCATATATCAATTGATTATCAGTTGAGTTTCTTTCTGGACTCCCTAGTCTATCCCACTGATTTATTTATCTATCCTTATGCTGGTACTTCTCTGTCTTGATTACTGATGTAATCAAGTTATGGACTGAATGTTTGTATCCCTTCAAAATTCATATGTTGTAACCCTAATCCTAATGAGATCATGTTTGGAGGTGAGGTCTTTGGGAGATAATTAGGTCACGAGGGTAAAGCCCTTATGAATGGAATTAGTGCCCTTATAAGAATAGGCCAGAGAGCTAGCTACATTTCTCTCTTTCTGCCATGTGCCATCCTAAAATTTGTATGGAACCACAAAAGACCCAGATATAGCCAAAGCAAATTTGAAAAAGAACAGAGCTAAGGACATCATGTTTCCTGATTTCACATTATATTACAAAGTGATAGTAACTAAAACAGTGTGGTATTGGCATAAACACAGACACACAGATCAAAAGAACAAAATAGCTCAGAAGTAAACTCATGCATATACAGTCAATTTATGACAAAAGAGCCAAGAATATACACTGGTAAAAAGGATAGTCTCTTCAATAAATTGTGTTGGGAAAACTGAACAGCCACATGCAAAAGAATGAAACTTGACCACTCTCTTATACCATGCACAAAAATTAACTCAAAATGGGTTAAAGAATGTAAGACCCGAAATCATAAACCTCCTAGAAGAAAACATAAGCAATAAGCAATTATTTTTTTTAATTTGACACCAAAAGCAAAAGCAACAAAAGCAAAAATAAATAAATGGAATGACATTGTGATGAAAAGCTTCTGCACAGCAAAGGAAACCATATGAATGGGAGTAATGAAAAAGCAACCTACTGAAAATATTTGTAAATCCTGTATCTGATAAGGGGTTAATATGCAAAATATATAAAGGACTCATACAGCTCAATAGCAAAAACCAATCCAATTTAAAAAATTGACAGGGGATCTAAATAGGTATTTTTCTTTTTCAAAGAAGACATACAGATAGCTAACAGGTACATAAAAAGATGCTCAACATCATTAATCATCAGAGGTATACAAATCAACATCACAATGAGATATCACCTCATACCTGTTAGAAATGGCTATTATCAAAAAGACAAGAAATAATAAGTGTTGGTGAGGATGTGGAGAAGAGGGGACCCTTGTGCGCTCTTGGTGGGAATGAAATTGGTGGAGCTGCCATGGAAAACAGTATGGAGGTATCTCAAAAAATTACAAATAAAACTTCTAAACTTGTTTTGTGAGGCCAGCATTACCTTGATTCCAAAACCAGACAAAGACCCCACCAAAAAGGAGAATTATAGACCAATATCCCTGATGAACACAGATGCAAAAATTCTCACCAAGATACTAGCCAATAGGATCCCACAGTACATTAAGAGGATTATTCACCATGACCAAGTGGGATTTATCCCTGGGATGCAAGGCTGGTTCAACATTCATAAAACAATCAACGTGATAGATCACATCAAACAAGAGAAAAAACAAGAACCTCACATGATCCTCTCCATAGATGCAGAGAAAGCATTTGACAAAATACAGCATCCATTCCCTATTAAAACTCTTCAAAGTGTACAGATAGAGGGAACAATTCCTCAATATCTTAAAAGCCATCTATGAAAAGCCCACAGTGAATATCATTCTCAGTGGGGGAAAACTGAGAGCCTTTCCCCTAAGATCAGGAACACAATAGGGATGTCCACTCTCACCACTGCTATTCAACATAGTACTGGAAGTCCTAGCCTCAGCAATCAGGCAACAAAAAGAAATAAAAGGCATTCAAATTGGCAAAGAAGTCAAACTCTCCCTCTTCACAGATGACATGATACTGTATATAGAAAACCCAAAAGACTCCACCCCAAGATTGCTAGAACTCATGCAGCAATTCGGCAATGTGCCAGGATACAAAATCAATGCTCAGAAATCAGTGGCATTTCTATACACTAACAATGAGACTGAAGAAAGAGAAGTTAAGGAGTCAATCCCATTTACAATTGCACCCAAAAGCACAAGATACCTAGGAAGAAACCTAACCAAAGCGGTAAAGGATCTATACCCTAAAGATTACAGAACACTTCTGAAAGAAATTGAGGAAGACACAAAGAGATGGAAAAATATTCCATGCTCATGGATTGGCAGAATTAATATTCTGAAAATGTCAATGCTACCGAGGGCAATTTACACATTCAATGCAATCTCTATCAAAATACCATGGACTTTCTTCACAGAGTTGGAACAAATAATCCTATGGTTTGTATGGAATCAGAAAAGACCCCAAATAGGCAGAGAAATTTTGAAAAAGAAAACCAGAGCCGGGGGCATCACAATGCTGGATTTCAGGTTGTACTACAAAGCTGTGATCATCAAGACAGTGTGGTACTGGCACAAAACCAGACACATAGATCAATGGAACAGAATAGAGAACCCAGAAATGGGCCCTCAACTCTATGGTCAACTAATATTTGACAAAGCAGGAAAGAATATCCACTGGAAAAAGGACAGTTTCTTCAATAAATGTTGTTGGGAAAATTGGACAGCCACATGCAGAAGAATGAAACTAAACCATTCTCTTCCACCATACGCAAAGATAAACTCAAAATGGTTGAAATGTAAGATAAGAATCCATCAAATTCCTAGAGGAGAACACAGGCAACAACCTTTTTGGCCACAGTAACTTCTTGCAAGATACATCTATGAAGGAAGGCAAGGGAAACAAAAGCAAAAATGAACTCTTGGGACTTCATCAAGATAAAAAGCTTCTGCACAACAAAAGAAACAATGAACAAAACTAAAAGACAGCCTACAGAATGGGAGAAGGTATTTGCAAGTGACATATCAGATAAAGGGCTAGTATCCAAGATCTATAAAGAACTTATCAAACTCAACACCCAAGAAACAAAAAATCCAATTATGAAATGGATAGAAGACATGAACAGAAATTTCTCCAAAGAAAACATACACATGGCCAACAAGAACATGAGAAAATGCTCCACATCACTTGCCATCAGGAAAATACAAATCAAAACCACAATGAGATACCACCTCACACCAATGAGAATGGGGAACATTAACAAGGCAGGAAACAACAAATGTTGGAGAGGATGTGGCGAAGGGGGAACCCTCTTGCACTGTTGGTGGTAATGTGAACTGGTACAGCCACTCTGGAAAACTGTGTGGAGGTTCCTCAAAGAGTTAAAGATAGAGCTACCCTACGACCCAGCAATTGCACTACAGAGTATTTACCCCAAAGATACAGGTGTAGTGAAATGCCGGGACACCTGCCCCCCAATGTTTCTAGCAGCAATGTCCACAATAGCCAAACTGTGGAAGGAGCCATGATGCCCTTTGACAGATGAATGGATAAAGAAGATGTGGTCTATATATACAATGGGATATTACTCAGCCACCAGAAAGGATAAATACCCACCATTTGCTCCGACGTGGATAGAACTGGAGGGTATTATGCTCAGTGAAATAAGTCAATCGGAGGAGGACAATCATCATATGGTTTCACTCATACATGGAATATAAGAAATAGTGAAAGGGACTATAAGGAAAAGGAGGGGAACTGAGTGGGAAAAATCAGAGAGGGAGACAAACCATGAGAGACTCCTAACTAGGAAATAAACAAAGGGTTGCAGAAGGGGAGGTGGGGGAGGGATGGGGTAACTGGGTGATGAGCACTGAGGAGGGCTCTTGATGGACTGAGCACTGGGTGTTTTATATGTTGGCAAATTGAACTTAAAAACAAATGAAAAAATAAAATAAAATTACCATATGAACCAGCAATTCCACTTCTGGGTATTTATCTAAAAAAACAAAAACACAAACTTGAAAAAAGTTATCTGTACTCCCATGTTCTTTGTAGCATTATTTACAATAGCCAGGATTATGGAAACCAACCGAAATGTCCATTGATGGATGAATGGATAAATACTGTGCTATATGTAAACAATGGGATGTTATTCAACCATTAAAAAGCATGAAATCTTGCCATTTGTGACAACATGGATGGACCTCAAGGGCATTATGCTAAATGAAAAAGTCAAAGACAAATACTCTACGAGCCCTCTTATATGTGGAATTGAAAACAAAACAAAACAACCAAACAAACAAAAAACAAGCTTGTAGATACAAAGAACAGATTGATGGTTGCCAGAGACCAGAAATGGGAGATTGGAGAAAGAGGTGAAGAGGGTCAAAGTTGAAAAGAAAAAGAAGAAAAAGAGGCCAGAGAGATAGCTAGCTCTCTTTCTGCCATGTGAGGACACATGGAAACATCAGCAGTCTGCAACCAGGAACACCGTCGCCTGAACCTGTCCATGCTGGCATCACGACCTCTGACTTCCAGCCTCCAGAACTATGAGAAATACATTTCTGTTGTTGATAAGCCACCCAGTTTGTAGTATTTTGTTATAGCAGCCCAGGCTAAGACGTAGTAAGTCTTAAAATTGGGTCGTCTCGTGGATGGAACTGGAGAGTATTATGCTAAGTGAAATAAGTCAATTGGAGGACAAACATATGGTCTCATTCATTTGAGGAATATAAAAATTAATGAAAGGGAATAAAGGGAAAGGAGAGAAAATGAGTGAAAATATCAGTGAGGATGACAAAACATGAGAGACACCTAACTCTGGGAAATGAACAAGGGGTAGTGGAAAGGGAGGTGGGTGGGGGGTTGGGGTGACTGGGTGATGGGCACTGAGGGGGGCACTTGGCGGGATGAGCACTGGGTGTTATGTTATATGTTGGCAAATTGAACTCCAATAAAAAAGAAATTTAAAAAAATTAAAAAAAATAAAAACAGTGACTTGTGCTGACAAAAATAAAAAATAGAAAATAAAAAAATAAAAACTAAAAAATTTTTTAAAAATTGGGTCATCTTGAGTCCTCCTCTGACTTTGTTTTTCTGTTTGAAATTGCTTTGGCCATTTTTATGCAAATCTTAAAATGTCTGTTAGTATCTTTTAAACAATCCTATTGGAAATTTGATTAGGATTGCATTAAATCTAAAGATTAACTTGAGGAGAATAGACATCTTAATGATATTGAATCTTCCAGGCATGAATATGGTATCTTTCCATTATTTACTCTTTAAAAAAAAAAAAGGCTTTATTTGAGAGAGAAAGAGATAGAGAGAGAGAGAGCATGTGCGAGCTCGGTGGGGAAGGGGTAGAGGAGGAGGGAAAGGAAGAATGCCAAGTGGACTCTGCACTGCATGGAGTCCTGTGCAGGGTTCGATCTCAGGACCTTGAGATCATGACTCGATTGGAAACCAAAGGTCAGACACTCAACCAGCCGAGCCACCCAGGCACCCCTCCATTTATTTACTCTTTCATTTTAGCAATGTTTATAGTTGTTGGAAGTTATTTACACTTCATGTTTATCAATGCTATTATTAGAAATTACTTTTATGTTTTTGCTTCATTTCCAATTATGTGCTGCCGGTTCATAGACACACACTGGATTTTGTGGGGCGCCTGGCTGGCTCAGTCAGCAGAGCATGTGACCGACCCTTGATCTCAGAGTTGTAAATTTCAGCCCCACGCTGAATATAGAGATTACTTAAAAATATAATCTTAAAAAAAGAAAGAAAGAGAGAAAAAGAGAAAGGAAGGAAGGAAGGAAGGAAGGAAGGAAGGAAGGAAGGAAGGAAGGAAGGATGGAAGGAAGGAAAAGAAAGAAAGAAAGAAAGAAAGAAAGAAAGAAAGAAAGAAAGAAAGAAAGAAAAAAGAAAGAAAGAAAGAAAGAAAGAAAGAAAGAAAGAAAGAAAGAAAGAAAGAAAGAAAGAAAGAAAGATACACTGGGTCTTGTGTGTTGACTGTATTCTGAGACCTTGCTAACTTTACCTATTAGTTCTAGTAGTTTTTTGTTGATTGTTGATTTTGTTGAAAACAAGCTAGTGAGCCACAAAATGAAAGCAGCCTACCTCTGAGTCCACCAACCTGTGTTGGAGTCTTGCATTTTTTTTCACGTTGTAGCGGTCACTGGGGGTCCCATCAAACTGCTGATCTGTATTGTGAGTCCCCTGTAGGCCAGGCTGTCTCAACTACTTCCTAGTGACTCTTACCACAGAGACCAGTTTCCCCTCATGAGCAGGACTAACGAGCCCTGTGCTGCCCACCACTCTGGCTTATCCAGAGGACAAAGGAGGTAGCAAGGAGACATGCGCACAGTAGTCAGATCCCAGGTTCCTGTGGGCAGCATTCCTCCAAGGCTACCCGTTTTGCAAGCAGAAGCACTGACTGCCCTTATTCAACTTTCTTTTCAGGAATGTTTACACAGTGAACAACCTTGAAAGATAGAGATAGCATCTCCTTCTTTTTAATTTTTTTTAAAGATTTTATTTATTTATTCATGAGAGACAGAGAGAGAGAGAGGGAGAGAGAGAGGGAGAGAGGCAGAGACACAGGCAGAGGGAGAAGCAGGCCCCATGCAGGGAGCCCGACGTGGGGACTCCATCCCGGGTCTCCAGGATCACACCCTGGGCTGAAGGCGGTGCTAAACTGTTGGGCCACCCAGGCTGCCCTAGCATCTTCTAAAACAAAAGGCGGGTGCGCTTACAGACTTGGAAGATGGAGGTCTTGTCTCCCTCTACAGCAAGCAGACTCACTCTCCAATGTGAAAGCTTGGTTTCCCGAAGCTCGGAGTTCTTCTTAACACAACCCCCTGCACGAGCAAAGAGGTCTGTGTTGTCCTCTGGGAATCAAGGTTCAGGAATCCTGTGCAAAAATGCAAATACCCTGATGACTGCTATTGCTGTGTGTAATAACCTATCCTTCACCTCTGACCTAGGAGTTTCATGTTTTCTGCCAGTTTCCATACAACTTTGAAAAAGATCACTTGTTAGTTTGCAAGTAGGATAAAAATCTCAGACCTTCATAGTTCCTGATACCTCCCAAGAGGTAGTGAGCTTTGGCCCATGATTGTTTGGGCTCTCCTGGGTGACTAGAGAGCAGGACTTCTTTCCCATCTAACTTCTCATTAGAACAGAACTCCTTGCCCATCTTTTCTGGGCAGACAAAAGAAGCTTTTGAGGCAGATCTGGATCTTAGTCAGCCACATGGATCTCATTACTAAAGACTCTGCTCCCCAGAAGCTTCCTGAATGACTGCCCCAGGCATCTGAGGCTTAATGCTCAATGGCCTCCTGGGTTCTCTAAACTTTGCTAAGATGTGTGCATATTTTGAAATGCTACATACAATATCCATATTTGTTTTAGTGTAAAAATAATGTTTTAAAATTCTAACCATCAAAGAATTAAAACTTTTCTGTCCTGTTTATCAGCAGGGGTAATGTTAATTGAATTTCAGAGAATGGGGCTAAATAAAAATGAGCAAATCCTGCATTTGCATTTCAGGTTCAAAATCCAGGCAATTTTTGTTTCTCTAACTGGGTATTACAGTATTTCAAATACTAAGACTAATGAACACATGTGGCTCCAAAGGACGATCATTTCTCCACTGTTTGACCAGCTGGGGTTGGGTGATTAAGGAGGAGAGATGCTCAGGATGCTGGTCTCAGCCTCCTAAATGTAGAATGTCATCTCCTGTAGAGAGGCTAGGCCATGCCGGGTTGTTCATGTGGCAGGGAATGGCTCTCATCTCAGCTCCGCTTCTTCTCAGCTCCAGAAACTGTTCATCAAAGGGTTTCCTCATGAAGGAAGATGGTTAAAGATTATGTTTGAGAGGCACCTGGGTGGCTCAGTCTGCTGAGCATCCTACTCGGTTTCAGCTCAGGTCATGATCTCAGGGTCCGCAGATCAAGGCTCGATCCAGGCTCTGGGGTCAACAGGGAGTCTGCTTGAGATTCCCTCTCTCCCTCTGCCCTTCCTCCCACCCACATGTGCACTCTCTATCTGTCCGTCTCTCTCTCTCTCTCTTTTTTTTTTCTTCACAATCTGTCTCTCTCTCTTAAATAAATAAATAAATAATAAATAAATCTTTTTTAAAATTCTGTTTTATGTGGTTTTCAGCAGTTCACTTTGATGTGCCTGAATATAATTTTCTCTGTGCTTACCCTCTTTGGAATTCACCAAGCTCCTTGAATCTATGAATTTCATGTCTTTCACCAGCTTGAAAATGTTTTGCTGTTACCTCTCTGACTATTGCTTCTGTCCCATTCTCTTTCTCTTCTCCCTCTGGGACTCCAGTGATATGAAGTTTAGACATTTGTATATGAAATGTCTATCTTCTATGCTATTATCTCTTTTTCTCTTGGTCTTTTTTCCTGTGCTTTTGTTTAATGTATTTTCAAATTTGATTCAAGTCCAGTAATCCTGTGTTCAGCTGTGTTCAACCTGCTATTAAACTCATCCAATGAGTTCTTGACTTCTGGTAATAGAGTTTATAAGTTCTAGAGTGTGCATTTTATTTCTATTTTTATTTTTTGTAGATTCCACATATCCGGTGACATTTCCTTTCCTTTTATCTATTTTACCTACCTCGTCTTCTAGTTTATTCAACATATTAATCTAAGTGAGAATATTTTAAATTTTCGAAGCATAACACACATGCAATGATACATAAAGTGTGCTAACTGTGAATGCACAGTTTGGTGAATTTTCACATTTGTGTATATCCATGTAACTAACCATCACCCACATCAAGATACACAATATTTCTGGAATTTCTTTCCATTGTAGAAGAAAGGGCATCACTCCCCTCCCCCAAGAGATAAACACTATTTTTACTTCTTTCACCATAAATTGGTTTTACTATTTACTGGACTTCATATACGTTGTCTCTTGTATCTGGCTCCTTTCACTTAATATAATGTCTGTGAGATTCATTCACATTGCTTTTGTATCAGTACATGATTCTTATTTATTATAATATGTTATTTCATTGTATGAATAGACCACAATATATATATTCATTTTCTAGTTGATAAACATTTGTGTTGTCTCCACTTTCAGACCATTATGACTAAAGCTGCTTATAAATATTCTTATATATGTTTTTTGGTGAACATAGCTGCTCTTTTCTCTTAAGTATGTACTTGGAAGTCGAAATGTTGAATCAGAAGGTAAATGTATGTTTAGCTTTAGTAAGTTCTACTAAACATCTTTTCAAAAATGATTGTGCCAATTATCAACCTATTGCTGCTCCATCCTTATTACCTGTCCTGTGATAATGAAGCTGAACCCTGTAAACATTTCTCTTCTGCCATCTGGCTCATAGTTAAGCTAGTACTCATAGAGAGTACTAGCAGCCACCATAGGAGAAAGTGGCTTCTCTTCCTGGTTCCTGCAGAAAGTGGTTCCTAAACATGTGGCAGGCAGAAACACAAAGTAGATCTCCATTGATAGCCTCCTCCAATACCACAGAGCTCAGCTCTTGAATGCATCATTCTTGTGAGAAGTTTTCCAGCAAATTCCAAAGTGCAACACCTTTCCATGGATGGCATCCCTCAGTACCCAAGAGAAATGCTTTCCAGTGCATTCCATCTGCATGGAACTTCATCAAACTTTATCATCCAGTGAGTCATGGCTACACTGTCTCCAACAAGGTATGGACCTCAGCCTGGCAGTAGAAGGTAAGGAGGGACCTCATATAGGTTTGCTCCTTCCTTGGGTATTCTGCTTCAGCCCCAGAGGCTACTCCTTAATATCTGCTAAAACTATATTCCTTAGAATTCTCTTTTTCCTCTTAGTACGCAGTCCCCTTTTATACTTAATAATTCTTTACATTAAGATTTCCTTATCCAAATTACTGTGTGTTTTCTGTATCCTAGCGAACCCTGGCTGATACGTGGATATGCCATTTGACATCTCCACCACCAATGTATGAGAGTTCCCGTGCTTCTACAATGCATTATTTTAGAGTCCTATCTACTAACTCCAACACCTGAATGATCCATGTATCTGCTTCTATTGCCTATTTTTTCTCTTGCTTGTCAGTTATTATTTCCCACCTCTTTACCTGATTATTTTTTACTATATGCAGACATTGTACGTTAGAGCCATAGATATAATGATATAATTTGCTACACAGAATGTTCCTTCTTTCCTCCAGTAAGCAGATGGCCATAAGGGATGATTGCCTCAGTCTGGCGAAGGGTTAAGCTGAATCGAGGCTGGATTTCAGTTTTTGCAAAACAGTCTATCTCTGTTTACCCCCTTTCCTCACATGTGGATTTTGTTGGAGAACCTTGCAGATCTCTGTACCCTTAGGCATGAAAGACTGTAGAGATTTAGTTCTGCTCTTCAGAGGTTCCTAATCCAACTGTCTAGATTCTGTCCCCTTGTAGATTATGAATCTGGCAAATGTCTTGAGGTAGGAGCTGCCCTTGTATTTGAGGCAGGCCCTTTACTCTTGGAGAGACTTTGTTTTCTAAGTGCAGTAAGACTGGGGAAGATTTCACTCTGCTTTTTAGATGTACACTCAGACCCAGAACTCAGCAAATGTCCTGTGGAGAAAATGGGTTGTGTTTTTAAAGCCTCATGTTCCCATTTTTCATTCTAGTACCATGTAGCCACTAATAGTTCTACTGATTTCTCTTTCCTCCATTAGCGATCTTTCTTTTGGCAAAGCTTGATTGTTAGGCAATGCCCCCAACTGGCAAATGTTCAAGGAGAGGAGTGGGGGGACAGCTGGAGAGACTCACCTCATCTTGCTGCGGTGGGAGCATTGACCTGCCACAGCCTACTAGAAGAGGAAATCTAGGTTTTTGAAACTCAAAACTCTTCTTTTCAAACTTCTGTCTGTAGCTTGTGTTTCAAAATCTTAGATTTGACTTTTCTTTCTTGACAAATTTCTGCTGTTTCTTCAAAATATCTGTGTTCAATGTTCTTCAAACTGTAGGTCATAACCCATTAATGGGCCATGAAATCAGTTTAATAGCTCTTGATAACATTTTTAGATGAAACAGAATAGAATAGATCAGAGTGTATCACATACAATGAAGATAAGTATTGTTTTGTGAAACTTTTGTTTCACTTGTGTGTGCATGTGTTTGGTTTTCAAGGTAAAACCTATTCATTTCTATGGGTTGCAGCTAAAAATGTTTTAAAAGCCACTGTTAGTTTAAACAGAGGAAGAGCAAAGGGAGAGAAAAACAAATGATCAGAAACAAAAGTATCCATTGAATATGGACAACTTTTTGGAGACATTTGGCCATGACTGGGAAATGGGCTGATTGAAAGCTGCTCTTCAGTCCCCAGCAAACAAGAGGGAATCCACATGAGGGAGAAACCACAAGAATCAGAGAAGAAAATCCTGTGAGGCTTGGCTCCTCATGGGGCTGGGGCAGCTGGGGATCTGCAGAGGGTGTAGCAGGGAGAGCCGAAGATGAGAGATGACTGAATTTGGACTGGTACAAGCCACGAAAACCCTGAGACAAGGCTGTGCCATTCTTGGTGCCATATCATAGTTAGGCCAGCCAATAAAAGACTGCACTTGGCCCAGAAGAAAGGTCAATTGAGGCTCTTCTGCTAACCTATGGTGGGTGCTTCAGAGTTAGCAAACGATCTAAGTCTAGCCACAGACCTGAGGAGACTAGTATCCTTTTCACCTTCTCCCCGCTTTCTCAACACCAAACACAAACACAACTGACCAGCCCATCGCGGCCAACAGACAGGGGAAAGAGTATGGGCTCTGTGGTCTGAAGCCCTTGACTTTGAGTCTACTGGCTGGAGGGGATTGGGTTTGTGTCTCTTCATGTCTAAAACAGGGGAGGTAAGATCTGCACAGGTCACTGGGAGATGTGCAGACTCATCATCATGCCCACGTCTGGCACACCATGAGTGTTCAGGAGCTCAGAGCTGCTTTTACCCCCAGGGACCACACTGGGACAGGTAGTTCTGGAGGAACGCTGTGCCACAATGACTGGGCTGGTTTCTGGCCACTGAACCCCCAGGCACCAGTTTGGGTCTATTCTGAGGTATGGCACTCAGCAAGCCTTGGGGCAGAGAGGCCAGCACAGGACAGGGCAGTGGATGTGGAACATTTGCTGTGTCTCTGAGCCAGAAGGTTCTCTGGGTCGGCCCAGCAACTCTCGTCTTTGCCCTGTTGCAAGAGTTGGCTCCTGGCCTTGTGGCTGGCCTTGGACTTCAGGGCCTGAAACTTGGGCCTGAGCCCAGTCTGGGTTTTTAGCCAGGAGTCGTTTGGGCCGGAGTCTGGCCTTCTGTCGTGCTGTGAACACACCTGGTCAGCCACGTGGATCTGCAGAAGTTTTTGGAAAGACTTCATCTCCGTCATACCTCAGCATATAAAGATTTGTCTCTCTCTTCTCAGCCTGAGTGTTACTTGTTCCTCAAGCCCTGGCTCAACCATCACCTCTCACAGAAAGCCCGCCCTGGGCATGCATGCCCTCCCCACATTGGGTTAGGTGCCCTTCCTCTGGGCACACACATGCCTCTCTCTTCCATACCATTTGCCCTCTGCGGGCACTCTGCGTTTGCTTGGAGGTGGGTCCCTGCCACCGCAGCTGGCACACAGTAGGTGCTCTGGAGGTGTTTACTCAATGAAAGAATTATCTAACTCTGGCCCCACTTTCCTGTCCAGTGCCTCTGTTTGCCAGCAACTGAGCCATGCTTTATTTCAGGGAGTAGAGGAGGCAGCCCAAATGGGACAGGTGCCCTGTTGTAAGCCACGACCTACATTAGAGAATCCCAGGTACCTGCACGTGGTTCCTAGTTGTTTAAGTGCCATTTCTGCAGAGATGGATTTTTAAAGACTTGTGTATGAAAGTGTGTATAAAGATGAATCTTTGATCTTGTGCAGGCACTGTCTCAGCTCAAGCTGAGGGCAACCCTGCTAACGCCTCGTGCCATTCAGGGCCGGGAGAGGATGTTTCTTGACAGAGGGAGCCCAGGAGGGGTCAAGAGACAACCAGGATACACAGACCTCCCAAGGCCTGTGGTAAATGGAAGAAAGTGGCAAGACCCAGCCAATCACAATGAGCATCTGTCTGCCCCAAGCCCCTTCCTCAGCCAGTTCTTTTACCCCCTACCCAGGTTAGATCCTTGATAGCTCTGAATGCACTCCCCTTGACACGAGGACTCTTGGGGTCTACTTCAGAGCAGCAAGTGGAAGTGGAGGGACACCAAATGGCTGTACGGGTACCCGGGATGACAATCAAAACTTGCATGGGATTGGCAGCCCCAGCACAGCACGAAGGACTCGTAGTAAGCTCCCCCTAGGCTTGGGGTAGAAGGTGAAGCTCTCAAAATGACAAGGGGATGAGTTCCCTGGATGTGTAAAATGGTTCCAAGTCATCACCAAGGTCCGGCCACCAAAAAAGTCCTCAAAACTGACACCAGTTATCAAAATTACAGTGAGATACCACTTCAGTCTCATTAGGGTAGCTATAATCAAAAAGATAGTGAGTATTGGGGAAGATGTGGAGACCTTGGTGCTCTCTCCCACATCGTTGGTGGGAATGTGGTGTAGTTGCTCTGGAAAACAGTTGGGGGCTTCCGCAAAATGTCAAACACAGCTAAACCTATATGGCCCACAACTCTACTGGTACTTCAGTTCTGCTCCTGGATATGTCACCAAGAGAAGTGAAAAACATGTTCACACAAAGAGTTGTACACGAATGCTCACAGGAGCATTATTCATACCAGCCAAAACGTACAAACAGCCCAACTGTCCACCATCTGAAATGGAGAAACAACATGTGGTGTATACATCCATTGGAATATTATTTGGTCACGAAAAGGAATGAGGTGCTGCTTCGCACTGCAACACGGATGAACCTCGAAAAGATGCTAAGTGAAAGAAGCTGGTCACAAAGCACCACATGTGGTATGATTCCATTTATATGAAATGTCCTGAATAGGCAAATCCATAGAGCCAGGAAGCAGATGAGTGGTTTCCAGCGACTGGGGGGGGGGGGGATGGGGAATGGGGAGTGAATGCAAATGGGTAAGGTATTTTGGTAGGGGGGGAGGGATGGAAATGTTCTGGAATTAAAAATCGTGATGGTCCCCACAACTTTGCGAATATACTAAAAACCAGGTAACTGTACACCTTTAAAGGCTGGTTTTATGGCATATGAATTATATTTCCACTTTTTTTTTAATAAGGAAAAAATGTCAACCGATCGAAAGGAGTTCGCAGAACTGAAGACAATGAGATGGAGCGCGGGGGTCGCCCGTGTCCGTCGCATCCATCTGACGGGACTTTGGGCGGGGGAGCGGCGCGGCAGGAGGGCCCGGGGCCAGAGACGCGGGGCCAGGATCTGGGAAGAAGCAGCACGCCCGGGATTGGGGCGGACGCAGTCGAGGTGGCGGCCCGGGTCGCTGACTGCGGAGGCGTCGGCGGGCTCAGAACTTGCCGAGCGGAGCGGAGACTCCAAGGCTGGGGCACCGAGGCTCTCGGAGAGGCCCCCGCGCTCTGCCCTCCAGCGCCCCGGACCTGGGGTCTGAGCCCGTAAGTGCGCAGGGGCGCGGGGCCCCTCGGAGCCGGCGGGGGGGGTGTCGGCGCGGGTGGCGGGGACCGAGCGGACCGTGGTGCGCGCGGGGGGGGGGGCCCTCGGAGCCGGCCGCGGGGAGGGGGGGGTCGGGGGCCGGGAGTCGGCGCGGGTGGCTGGGACCGTCCGAGCGGGCCCGGGTGCGCGCGGGGCGGGGGGCGGCGGGGTCGCGGGGCCCCCTCGGAGCCGGCCGGGGGGGTCGGGGGCGGGAGTCGGCGCCGGTGGCGGGGACCGTCCGAGCGGGCCCGGGTGCGCGCGGGGCGGGGGGCGGCGGGGTCGCGGGGCCCCCTCGGAGCCGGCCGGGGGGGTCGGGGGCGGGAGTCGGCGCCGGTGGCGGGGACCGTCCGAGCGGGCCCAGGTGCGCGCGGGGCGGGGGGCGGCGGGGTCGCGGGGCCCCCTCGGAGCCGGCCGGGGCGGGGGTCGGGGCCGGGAGTCGGCGCGGGTGGCGGGGACCGTCCGAGCGGGCCCGGGTGCGCGCGGGGGGGCGGCGGGGTCGCGGGGCCCCCTCGGAGCCGGCCGGGGGGGTCGGGGGCGGGAGTCGGCGCGGGTGGCGGGGACCGTCCGAGCGGGCCCGGGTGCGCGCGGGGGGGCGGCGGGGTCGCGCCCCCCCCCAGCGCCGCCCCCGGCCGCCCGCCGCGGAGCTCTATTTTTAGCCGCGCTGTTGCAATATAAGGAATGTGCGGCGCGCCAGGCGCTCGGGGCGCGCGCGGGCTGCGCGGTCGCTTTAAGGAGGCGGCGGGGCGGGGACGGGCCGGAGCGGCCGGAGGGCCCGCGGGCCGGGAGCCGCCAGTCCGGCCGCAGCGGGGCCGGCGGGCGCGGCGCTGCCTCCTCGGCCGCGCGGACATGCAGCAGGCGGCCTGAGGCCGGAGCCGCCCGGGGTGCGGCGCGCGGTGAGTGGTCGCGGCCGCCGGGGGGGGGGGGGCGGCGGGGGCCGCGCTTTGTTCCGCGCGGGAGGTGTGGCCGCCCCGGCCCTGCGCGCCCGCCCCGCGCCGAGTGCGCCCCGGGCCCCGCGGGGAGTGGCCTCTGCTGGCGCCGCGGGCCCGGGCGGAGCGCGGGGGGTCGAGGGAGCCCCGCCACCGGGGAGCCCCCAGCGGGAGGCCCGTCCGCCCGGAGCCCCGCTCGCGGAGCCGCCCTGGGTTTCTCGGCCGCGGGGCGAGGACCGGCGGGCTGGGGCGGCGGGGGGGGCCCTCTGTCTCCCCCGTTTCTCTAAAATGGCGCTAACGTGGGCAGGGATCCGCCGGGGGTGTCGTCAAATCGATCTCCGGCGCGAGAAGCAGCCTGCGGCACCGGCTCCGCGCGCCGCGGGGCCCGGCTCATTCATCGGCCGCGGCAGTGCCCGGGCCTGCGAGGGCGAGGTGAGCACCGGGAATGCGCGACGGCGCGGCGTGGCCGGGAACGGGGTCGGGCGGGGCGAGCTGGGGTCGGGGCAGCCAGTGTGGAAGGGCGCGGAAGGCCCCGGAGGAGGCGATGCCTGGCGGGAGCGGGGACACCCACTGACGCTCCGTGGCTGGAACTGAGGTCCGTGCTGGCCGCGGGGAAAGCCGAGTCCGGAGGGAGAGACAAGGGCCACCTCATCGGGCCTGACCTCAGAGCTCTGGGATTCCCCTGCCGCCTCCCCCGGAGCCTCCTTGGGCTAAAAGGTTCTTGCATCTCCGAGGCACACGCACTCCGTCCTGGACCTGACCAGAGAGACGACTGGCAAGGCTCGGAGCCCAGTCCTCGGAAGAGTAATAAGGGGGATCTGACTCGAAAACCCTATAGCCCCACCGAAATAGTAGCGGCTCGCAGGGCTCGCACAGACCAGGCACTTGCCCGGAGCGAGCTTGCTCATCATTTGACAAGACTCTCCCAGATGCTGTATTGTAATCCCCACCTACAGATGGGATGCTGCGGCCAGAAAGTGTCGGTCACTTGCCCAAGATCTACCTAGAGACCGGGTGGCGGTCCAGGCCTCTCTTCTGAGGGCCTGGCTGTCCCTGGCTGGAGGGCTCCAGGTACAGCCTGTGTGGCAAGCTGTTGCACTGTTGTCAAGCTCGGGTTGGTTGGAGCGTAGGGTGGTGAGCTGAGCTGTTGGTATTAATAACCGACACGTGTCAGGGCTTTGCAGTGAACAAAGCACTTCTCCGAAGCGGTTCTTAGAGGTTCTCCTTCTCTTCCCAGGGAAGAAACTTGAGCTAGCTAACATTTTATAAATCTCCTAATTTCCTGTAAATTGCAAGTCCCTGCTGACTAGGCCTGAAAATGTTTCAGGCCATGGTTTTCAACCTTGGGTCTGTTCTCACTCCCGGCAGCCAGTTAGTTCCTCGGTCTGCGGTTTATGGAGTAGTTTGTACTTTCTCTGCCAGGTCAGGAGGTATTGGGCTTTGATGCTCTGGGGTTTTCAAGGCTGCAGGGGCTGCCAGTTTCTTCTTAGATGCGAGTGGGGTTGAGTAAGCCGGTGGGTGGTAGCGTGCTCTAGTAGAACTGCCCACCCCCCACCCCTGGCCTCAACATTTCTTCATGTAGAAAAGGGTCAAAGCCCCCTGCTGAACCCCAGTGAGGCAGGAGACAGTCTTCTAGGGCAGCCTGCTTTGCTCTCAAAAAAGGCAGTTTGCATTTTCCCCTACTCATGCTTTCGCCTACAGAAGACATTCTTGCGGCAGGTATAACTTTTATTTTATTATTAGCTCTAACCATAGGTATTTCACACTTTGAGTTGATCTGAGCTGCTTCTAAAGTGACAGATCTCTGGGGGTGGTTCTTGAGTTTGAGTGATCACCTGGAGCCAAGGAGGACTACCAAATCTGATGAACTGAGCCAGCTCCTGGGGTGACTGGTCCTTACCTCAGTCAGATTTGCGTGGGGACCAGCCTGCTGGATCAAGTGAGTTCTCAGGGAAGCGTGACCTCTGCTTTATATTTCACATGTGAGTAATCAGTTCTACCAATGAAATGCCCCCACACGGAGTGTTCTTCCCTGCAAGTGATTGAAAACATACCTACTCATGAGCGTTGTATAGTTTGTAAAACCATACATAACATGAACTAACTGGGAATACGTTTTTGCGCCAAGCTGGAATATTCTCAAGCATCAAGAGTTACAGAGGTTCTGAACCTCAAGGCAGGCATCCAGCCATCTGAGATGTACAGATGTACAGTTACCTTTGTGTGGGAATGGGAAAAAGGGAGGAGCTGAATGACTCCCTGGGCCCTGGGGCATCTAGCAAGTATCTGTTATCTAGGGGCTGAGCAGAGAATTCAGGCTCCTAGAGAAATTTTGTTGGTGGACTCTGAGGCCCTGCCAACCTTCCTAGTCTTGGGTGTCACCATTGGGCCTTGAGGTGCTGGACCAGAGGGGTTGCCTTTGGCTGCAAAGAACAAAACCCAAGGAATAGCACATTAAGCAGAGTTTAGGTCTTCCAAAGATGCCGAAGATGTGAAGTTGCCCTATACAGAGATGAGATACTAGTGGCACTTCCAGCAAGCCCTTGCGTGGGAAAGGCAGCCAAGAAAGCTGAGGGTCTGGTGACCAGAGCAATGGTTTTTACCTTATTGGGTCACAGCCTCTTTTAGTATGCCAGTGAGAAGCCCAGGAAAAGTTGCTTGGGTGTACAGAGTGGGGCATACAATTCAGGGGATTCATGGATCTCTGAAAACAAGCCCTGGATTCCAGGTTAGGTCCCCTGGTCTAAGCCATGTTGTGTCCCTGCTCTTTACCAAGGACTTACTCTGTGGCTCTGCCCTCCCCGCCAGACTATAGCTCTTGGGATAGCAGAGTCAGGGGTCAGGAGTGAAAATGAGAGGGCCAGTTGCTGGTGCATGTTTCAGACAACAGAGCTGACCTTGTCGAGGCTGAGGTGACAGCCTTGTTGTCACCTACACTCTTGCCTACACTCTTTGCCTACACTCTTTGGTGCTCATCTCCAGTCTCCTGGGTGATGTTTCTGCTGCATGTGATGAGGTTGGTCTCACCTACTCCCAGAGACTCCACCCCCCCCGCCCCCCCCCCACTGAGCACCAGGTTAGCATAATCCAAGGCAGTTTTCTGCATTTATCCCTCTTATAGGGTTCATGAAGTAGCAGTGTGTATTTAACTATTTAATGTCCCTCTCATTGACCTTTAGTATTTATGGAAGCTTTTCAAAGCGGGGTGTGCTGATGGCCAGAGGCCAAATGGCAATATAGGTCATTGCTGGTTGCTGAAGTGACATCAGAGGGGTTTTCATCTCCAGAACTTGGCATCTGGCCACCTAGATGGATAAAACACCATGATTTACGTCTGGGTTGCGATGCTAATGAGATTTGGGACAGCACCGAGGGTGGATGAGGATGGATTTGGCTCTGCAGCAGTGTGGTGGTAGGAGACGATGGAGAGTTGGGGGCTCTGCGCCCTCGTTCTGGTCCTCTTTGACTAACTAGAGGGCCTTGGGCACATCCCATGCTACAAGGGCCCAGGCACCATCTGTGACTTCTCTTCTTGCCCTCAGGGTTGTCATGGGATTAGATGAAATACACAGATGAGAACATACTTGGGAGACCAGAAAGGGCCATAAGTATTAAGAGCATCATCAATATTCAAGCAACCTCAGACAACAGAATCATAGATCCAGAAAGGGCCCCTGGAGCATAGTAGTAGATTCAGATCCCGTAGAGCACATTTCTCAGAGTGGTCAGGGAGAGGGTTTTAGGTGGGGCACATATGACATCATTTCATCTTAATATACTTGTTTATGTATGTTATAAAAATACAGGCATCCAATCAAACTCAATTTTTTAAAATGGATATTTTGTTCAAATTAAGCTTAGAGAAAGATTTTAAGTTAAAGTTAAAGATTTTAAGTTAAAAAGTATGGTGGAGAGCACATGGCTCTTGATCTCAGGGTCGTGAGTTGAAGCCCCATGTTGGGTATAAAGATTACTGAAATAAAAAAGTAAATAGTATGGTGATTTTTTTAAGGTTTTATTATTTTTTTTTTTACTTTTTTAAAAAATATTTTATTTGTTTATTCATGAGAGACACAGAGACACAGGCAGAGGGAGAAGAAGGCTCCATGCAGGGAGCCCGATGTGGGACTTGATCCGGGGACTCCTGGATCACACCCTGGGCTGAAGGCAGATGCTCAACCCCTGAGCCACCCGGGTGTCCCGGGTGTCTGTTTTATTTATTCATGAGAGACAGAGAGAGAGAGGCAGAGACCACAGGCAACCTCCATGTAGGGAGCCTGCCCGATGCAAGACTCGATCCTGGGACTCCAGGATCATGCCCTGAGCTCAAGGCAAATGCTCAGCTGCTGAGCCACCCAGGCATCCCAAAAGTATGGTGATTTTAAGGTAAAGATTAAGCCAGTAATAGTTCAGTAGTAAACAAATACAGTCCAAATGGGAAGGTGACTCGTTGAATAAAGACTGGGAAACTTTGAATAGGGGAGTGGTTCCCTTACAGTCCCTCCCCTACTCCTTTGGCTTTTGCTGCACCCCTCTAGGGATAGGGAGCTTGCTGCCCCCAAATCCATCCACTTTTCCATTTGGGGATTCTTGTCCTTGTTGAGTTCTTTCTTACCTCTCCACTCCATTCCCCCTCCCTCCTTCCTTCTCCCCTCACTCTCCTCCCTCCTTTCCTCCCCACTCCCTCCTCTCCCACTCTCCCCTCTCCTGTTCCTCCTTCCCTCCCTCCCTTCAACAAAGACTTGTGGGCTGGCCCCAGGCTAGATACTATATTGGCCACATCTAGGCCTCACAACAGTTGCCATTAGCCTTTTACATGTGTGGAAACTGAGGCTCAGGGAGATTGAATAGGCCACTTCCAGTCAAAGCCCGAGAAAAGCAGAGCCCAGGAGTCTGACCAAGGTGCATCTGGTCCCCAAGCACATGCTCCTTCTGTTACACTGAGCTGCTCCCAGAACTGGATGACCAAAAATGACACATCTCCTGTTTCCTAGTGCTCATGGGGCCGTGCCCCTCAGGTGTCTGTTCACACAAGATCAGTGCTGCAGTGGAGCAAAGCCCTCATGAGGAAAGGAGACCATGCAGCCTCTGCTAGAGGATGTGATGAGGCAGCTGAAGCCACCAAGGCACAGAAGGAGCTGGTCGGTGCAGAGGCAGAGAGCCTGGGTGGCAGTGGTTTTCCCTGACTCCCATTAATCTTACAGTCAGCTGTGAACCCCTAAATAATTTGTGCAATTGGTTTATTTTTTAATTTTGAAAAATGAAAAAAAATATAAAGGATCATACAACAAGCACCACGTACCCATACCCAAAAGGAACAGATATGGCTATTTAGCCTACACTCAATCCATCGCACGGTAGGTCAGGACTTCAGCTGTGTCCCTGGTCCTTAGGCCTGGTTGGTTTGGGCCTGTCCTCCCCTCTGAGGCGAGCTTCTGAGCCTGGGCCTGGGTCCTGGGTTTTCTCATACGGGCTCTTTCAGCCTCCTGTCCCCTTCGAATTCAGCAGGTGCCACCTGGTTGGTTGCCCATAGCTAGGGAGAACCCACCTGGGAGGGGGCTTTTGGACTTCACCCTTATCAAAAAAGTGGATCTGCTCTCGGAAGCACCTGCTGGATCACTGCAGGGTCAGCCAGGCTGCAGAGCACACCTGCCCCAAGCAAGCACCGTTTAAATGGCAGACATGTATATTCAGAAAAGAGAGAGAAAAAAAACCATGATTTTCTTTTTATAATTAGATGACAGTGATTCACTAAGCAGCTCATTTTAAACACAAAACTTAGCAAAATCCTTTTTCTATTCCAAAGTGTAGAACTCCTTTAAAGCACAATGTGGTACCTTTCCAATCCCTGGCTTCCCCACTGCGGCCGCTGCCACAGGAGGAGAGCGCTGGTACCCAGGTTTGGACCCTGCTCTGCAGGGCCAAGGAAGGAGGGAGGGGCAGTTGTTTGCACCCTTCTCCCTTCCACCCACCCCCTGACTCTGGAGCTGGAGCCTGAGCCTGAGCCTGCCTCCCCTCTCCAAGCTTACGCCTGGGTGAGAACATTTAGCAGAGGAGTGTTTTTGAAAGCTAGGCCGAAGAGATTCAGAAACTTCCAGGAAAGCCTTCCACCCCCATACAGATTCCATTTGTGGGGAGTCACAGTGGCGAGGGAATGAACTAATTTCATGAGAGAACATGGGAACCTGAGGTGGTCCCCAAGTCCTCTTTATTAAGTGGTAAGAGTTGCAATATTTGCTATCCCTGAGTGCCCCACAGGGAACAACACTGCCTGTGTCCCATCCCTGGAGTCTGACGCAGATGCTGCAGGAGCCAGCCTGGGAGCCCCAGGACCTCAGAAGCACCTGCTTATTGGGCTTTCTCTTCCAGTAAATGGAATCGGAGTCTGCACCAGTGCAGGCAGTTAAACATACTATAAAAACAAATCCTGTTTGATTATACAGAAAGACACATACATGTTATGTCTACAACCCCACTTCTCTCTTTTTTTAATCCGATGATTTGGATTATTTGTAATTAATTCCTCCCTTTATTTCTAACCCTCTTTTTTTCTGGCCCCAGCTTTAACATCACTTACTTAGATGTCTGCAGTATCATTTTGTTTCTCTGTCTCTAGTTTTCCCCCCTGTAAATCCATCTTAAAGTTGGACAAAAAGAAATATCAGAACCAAATCTGAGCATTTACTCCCATGCCTGTAGACCCTTAATGAGTAAGGAGAAGGGGCTAGTCCTAACAGATAATAAAATACTGTAAAACTAGAATAAAGTAGTGTAGCCCTGGCACAGGAATAGATAGGTCAATGAAATAGAATAGAGCACCTCCCCTGAAGTCCCTCCTCCCCCCCAAAACCCCTCTTTATTTTAAATGAGACCCAGTTTCAAAAGAAAAGTTCTGGTTTCATAAGAATCTGCTGTATATACTATGTGTTAGGCTGCCCTACTATCCCAGATACCAGACTATACCCGAGTACCCAAATAGTGAAAATGTTTGTGGGCATCATATGGAGCTGTGTGGTAGTGGCCGGAGGGGTGGTTAAATGGGCCCATCCACCCCATAGAAACTAATCATTTGGGCGGGGGGGAGAGTTTTTGGGGACAGGTTCTTGCTTCTCCAAAGCAGCATATATTCATTTCAAAAGCAAAATTAATTTTATTTTTATTTAGGTTTTTTTCTTTTTTATCCTTTAGAGTTTCAACATACCTTCTTGAAAATTCCCCCTTATAGATAACCCACACATTCACCCACCCCTTTGTATTTGAATTCCCCTGAAATGTAGGGCCTGAGGAAGAGAGTGAAGCAAGCCCATCTCTCTTGGCCAGGACCATTCTCTCGCAAGTCGGCACAGCAGCCCAGAATAGCCTCTATCATGCTCTTCTGTCAATGACGGCTTTATTGTAACCAGGGATGATGGAAAAGGGTGGAGCCACTGTCCCAAAGCCTTGGGGGCATATATTAAAAACTAACTGTATGAGATCTGTCTTCTCAGCCATCCCTCCACACCCACATTCCTCAGGTTGGGATTCCTTGGGCAGAGGAGCTGGGAAGGCCTGGTGCTCCAGGAAGCCAGGCCCCAGGTGCCCTGCTGGCCTCCCAGGGAGCTAAGGGCTGCTGGCCTCAGAACCTTCCCACCCACCCCTACTCACTGACCCCTGACCCCACCCGCCTGCGGTGGACAGCGGCCTGAGTCTACTTATCTGGGACTGGGTGGGTGTTTCCTGCATGTTTGAGATTTTACAGAGGAAATAAAAATAAAGAAACAAAGCCTTTGTTTTACTTCTGGACTCAAACTGGGGACGGCTGGAGGGATGGAAAGGGAGAGCTGGAGTAGGTCACTTGGCACTCCAACAAAATAACCATTCTAATGAAGCATTTAACAGGGACTTTTTTCTATTTAGGGTTGGTGTGAGGGAATAGGAAAGACAGGGCGGAGGGCTGGGAGAGCCTCTTTGTGTGGAAGCAGAGGGCCTCTGGCAGGGCCTCTGGCAGGGTCTCTGGCAAGGATCTAGGGCCACCAACAGGGCTTCAGAATTGGCAGCCAGGGGGGCCAGAGTGGGTGTCAGGCCTCCTTTCCTTCCTCAGAAGACCCACAGGAGAGCGAGAAAAAACATGGACTGCAGGGCCAGAGGACTCCTGCTCCACTTTCTGCCCCGCCACCTGTTGTCATGTGACCTTGGGCGGTCCCCCGCCACTGTGAGCCTCCCTTGCCTGGTTCATAACAGGGAACAATGCAACCGTAATGCAGATATTCCAGGCACCCCACCCCGGTTGTTCCTGCCCCAGTTACACTGGGCTAAGCCCTCATCCCACATATGTGGAAATGGGGAGGTGCTTTCCCCAGAGTTTCGTCATTCTTCCCAAAGGATTTTCTCCCTGTAGAAGTTCTCTGACTGTATTTATGTATTTTTTCTTTTTTTTTTAAGACTTATTTATTCATTTGAGAGAGAGTGCATGGGGGAGGGGCAGAGGAAGAGGGAGAGAGAGTCACAAGCAGACTTGGAGCTCAGTGCAGAACCTGAGGGGACAGGGGCTCAGTCTCATGACCCTGAGATCACAGCCTGAGCTGAAACCAACGGTCAGACACTGAACCACCTGCACCCCCCAAGTGCCCCAAAATTGTTTTATTTTTTTAAGTAGGCTCCACGCCCAGCACAGAGCCCAGTGCAAGGCTCTAAGAGTCAGACGCTTAACCAACTGAGCCACCCAGGTGCCCCATTATTTCTTTTTCTTTAAACACTACCCAAGTGCTGATGAAAACGCTCCCCACCTGCAGCACTTCTGAGGATGTCAGGGTGGGGTCCATATCCCCTGGCCATCAGACCTCCTGGGTCCACTGCCCCATGCGTGTGTGCAATCGGCTTGGCTTCCTCATTCCTTAAATCCTATTAAGCCACAGCTAACAGGCTTTCACCAAGGGCTTATAAGAAAGGGGGTTACCCATTGCTCAGAACAGGGCAGAAGTTAAAATTAAGCAGCAGACATCCTCCCCTTGCCTGCTCACCCCTTAGAGGGCTTCTCCCTGCCTGTCTCCTGAAGCCTTGTTTGCTACTATTTTCCAGGGACTAGTTTTCCTGGACACTTTTCCCCAGAACTTCTGAGAACTCCAAATTTCCATTACTTTTGGTTGCACAGCAGTAATGAAATCTTTCCTGGACTAGGCTGCGGGCCTGTGCTTTTGCTCAGAAAAAAGCCACTAAAAGAGCTCGTCTAAGCAAGAAGTACATGCCCTAGCCTTCCACTGCTAGCTAGGTGTTAACTCAGCACTGTCAGTACTGGACACATCAAACTCCCAATGATTACAGCGAACCCATGAGTCAATTTTTTTCCTTCCTGTTAGAACAGTGTGCCGCATAGCCATGAGGATGAGAGCTGACGTAAATCAGTAAACATTTATTAAGCACCTTCTTTGTGTCACACATGTGCTGGGCACCCAAGGTACAGTGGCGAGGCCCCCAGAGGACAGGCCCTCTGTGCTCCTGGAGCTGACACATGCCATTATGAGCAAGTAAGGGATTGAGTGGCAGCGTGCACAGTGCCATCGGGAAGGACAGCCGAGTGTTTGGGATGGTGTAACAGTAATCTCACCTAGTCTGGGGCATGCTGGGGGGTGCTCAGGGTGGTGTACGTGAAAGTGAAGTGC
Organism: Nyctereutes procyonoides; assembly: GCF_905146905.1. Lineage (NCBI taxonomy): Eukaryota > Metazoa > Chordata > Mammalia > Carnivora > Canidae > Nyctereutes > Nyctereutes procyonoides. The sequence goes on from NW_026575042.1 coordinate 35,024,930, forward strand.
TGAGGATGTGGTCAGGACTTAATAAAGGGGCACTATAATGATCCATCCTGGCCACAGGACTCAGCCCGATTACACCTCCAGCAGGTTACTCCTTCTACCAATAGTAGTTTTGCACAGAGGGGTTTATAATTTTTCCAAGATTACACACGTAGGAAGTGACACACCCACGATTCAAAACTGGATGTGTTGAACCCATTACCAGGCTTCTGATATCTGCTCTGCCTCCAGCTTTCTGTCCCTGGGATACCCCCTGTGAGATAGGTTATGGGGTGGGGCATAGCCCCCTTTCTCCAGATGCCTGAAACAAGGCAGCACAGATAGTGGATTCTGATCATTTCTCCATCATCAGAAATAAAACGTGCTTCCTTTTTAAGTCCTGGGATGGCCAAGAGGCAGAAGCAGGGGCTGCTGGGGTCTCTCTGTGCCGTGGGCTATACTGAGAGCCTCTCAGACTGAAGGAGGTGATTCAAAGGGAGCATCTGCCTCCCCCACCCCTAGCCCTGAGCGCTTTGGGGCAACTTGGAAAATACAGTTGAGTGGGGTCTCAGGCACCCCTCTGTACAGTTTGGTGGAAAGGGGGCATTGGCAAGAGTTCCCACAACATACTGATGATGATAATGGTAATGAGAACACGAAGAAGAGCAACCTTTATGTGCCAGGCACTGCTCTAAGCACTTGACTGTTTTAGTTCATTCTGTCCTCAAAACAACCCTGTGAGGTGGATACTGTCGTTCACAAGTGAGGAAACAGGCACAAACAGATGGAGGGATGTGCCTAAGGTCACACACCTAGCAGGGGGGCAAATGCTTTGGTGCAGGACTTTTTATAAAAGTGCTATAGGTAGGAAAAAGAGACGTAGGAGGCCAGTAGTGGCTCGTGGGGTTGTAGCGGGTCTGCCAGCTTGCCCTCCTACCCCGCACCCTCCCCTCACCTCCACCCCTGAGTCCAGGGCATAGCCATCTGGCCTGGCCAGGCTGCTAAGGATGGTAGGAGACCTACAGCGACTGTTTTGCACTTGGGGAGAGAAATGTGAAAGTTGCTTCCTGCCTTCCCAGCTTAAAATCTGGAGTTGGGGTGCATCCCTAAAAAGCCCCCCCCCCCCCAGCCCTAGTTCATCCCTTCAGAGCCAGGCTTTCAGACGCTCCTCCTTCCTCCATTCTGCTTCACAGAGCCTTTGCAAGGAAAATCCTACACCTCCTCAGCTGCTCATTGTCATGCCCACCTCGTTTTCAGGAAGTTTCCCTTTTATTTTGCTCCAGCCCAGCTCTCTACAGTCTGGTTACTATTTTAAAATGGAGAGGGGGTTGCCTCTCCCCACTTCAGGCAAGAGCCTGGACTGCATTTCTTTCTCATTTTTTTGGTCAAATATATGCGTTTTTTACATTTTTCATTAATGGGGGTTTGACATCTTGAATAGAGATGATAGAAACAAATCAAAGCAGCGGTCGTTTTTGAGTGCACCTTTCTGCCTTTCACCTCCCTGGCTTCTGGACACTCCTTGGGTGGGCTGTGTGCCCTCCCTCTAAGGACTATGAGCCTGGAGGGTTTCCAGGCTGAGTAACCCCTGCTGCTGCTGTTGCTGCTGCTGCTGCTCCTTAATATCATCTTCACCTTCTCTAATCTCACACCTCTCTGGGGCCAAAGCCAGGCCAGGCACGGCAGTGCAAAGAGTTGTCTGCCTTGGAGCAGATGCACCACTGGGTGTGTGCATGCTGGTGCATGCTTGAGGTGGCCCGGGATGGCAGTGGCAGCAGGTGCCCTTGCGGGCTGGAGCCCCCCAGGGGTGATTCCTTTGGCTCGTGTGATGTGTAAAACTTTTTAATGGGGAGCTAACATTAAAAACTCAACTTCACATAAAAATTCAGATTTCTGGCGGCAGCCCTGATGGCTCAGCGGTTTAGCGCCTGCCTTCAGCCCAGGGCCTGATCCTGGAGACCCCGGATCGAGTCCCACGTCGGGCTCCCTGCATGGAGCCTGCTTCTCCCTCTGCCTCTGTCTCTGCCTCTGTCTCTCTCTCTCTCTCTCTCTCTCTCTCTCTCTCTCTCTGTCTCTGTGTCTCTCATGAATAAATAAATAAATAGAATCTTAAAAAAAAAATTCAGATTCCTGGCTACTCTTTAAAAATGTAGAGTATCTGGCAAGCTTGTTGCAGATATGCGCAGGTTCTGTAGTCAGTTGCTGGAAAGTAATAGTGAGCTCCTATTTGCCACAGGCCCCTCTGCTCCCTACTGCATGTACCTGCTCCCTTTCTCTCATTTATTGGCCTGACCACTGAACACATGAGACTGGGATTTGTTTCCTGAGTGCCTCTTTCTGCTCCTGCAGGGTAAAGCAGTTGAGGTAGTGAGGCAGCCAGAACTTGGGAGGGCTGGAGGTTAGCCATAGTCGGACCTGGCAAGAAGTGTTCATGTCCTAGCTGGGGGCTGCTGGCACAGAGCAATGCCTGCCCCTGGCATCCACGCCTTTCCTTTGCTGTCTGTCACCACCCCTGCCCTTCTCCTGGGCTGCTTCCTTCCTAGTGTGCTAATGGGAGGCCATGGTTCTGTGAGATAGGCCCTGGGCTGGGACAGCCCTGAGGCACAACCTGTGAAGCTGTGCTCTGCTTAGCTGCACCCCCCCCCCGCCCCCAGCCTAGGGGAAAGATAGTACCAGAAGATTTGCCTTATTGTCATCAGGAGGCTCTAAGGACAAGATGTGGCATCCCCAGATCAACAGGCAGAGTGGTCAGGGAGCTGGGACCTGGGAGGTACAGGGGGCTCGATGTTTGCGAGTGTGGGTGGCAGGGAAGTACCCCCTCATTGTCACCCACTTCTCCTTCTGGGCCAGTGCCCAGGTATGTCTGGTGGAACTCCTCGCATGATCTGTCCCTTATGAGGACCACCAGTCACGGCTCTGGGACCTGTCTGGCCCATTGGGTATCGCGCCCGCACTACCTCTGCCCTTCCCTCTCCCCAAGCCGGCATTCCAGCTGGCACCCAGCGTCACCCCTGCGTTGTGGAAATGCAGACAGCAGATGCCTGGAGTGTCTCTGTGCAGAAAGCTGTGCCAGGGCCCTAGAGAGGTAGAGAAGCTGAGGCCCGGCCCTCAGACCCCCGCCTGCCCCACCCTCGTGGGGACTGTGACAGGAAAATCACTCCCAACTCCTGGATTGGAAGGGAGGAGTAGAGGAGCATGCTCCCGAGAAAAGCCAGAGTGGCCACATAGCCACTAGGAGCTTGGAGCTAGGAGCTTTGGGGTCAGACTCGCCCACGGACGAGCCACAGAACCTCTGTGACCTCAGGGTTCATCACTGACAGGTGCTAACCCGTGCCTTCTTGGTGTGGCGCCTGTGAGGAGCCAAACGGCATAATGGCAGCAAAGCACCCGGCGGCCACCTGCCCCTGGCGGCCACCTGCCCCCGGCGGCCACCTGCCCCCGGCCAGCACTCCCTAGACCCGCGAGCCAGGCGGCCCAGTGGACGGGGATCCGGAAGGTAAAGGGGCCGGGGAGGAAGGGATCGCTTCAGGGGGCTGGGGAAGACAGGAGGCTGTTCCTGACAGGGAACGTTGGCGAAAGACGGAAGGGCAGAGAACATTCACTGGCAGACGCAGGCTACCCTGCCCGGGCCTGGAGCCCCGACAGATTGGGCGCCGCCTCTGTCCTCGGGGAGCCACGCTAGGGCCCAGCAGGAGCGGAGGCCGCGTGAGGAGGCTGAGGAGGCGAGCGGGCCGGGCCGGGCAGTTCAGGAGGCCTGGGCTGTGCCGGCACAGGGAGAGCTCGGGGATCCACAGCGTTGGCTGAGGGGCGATAGTGCTGGAGCCGTGGGAACTAATGCGGCTGGAGGTGTTTTAGGGAGGGAAGGTGGAAGGAGCGCCGGGGCGGGGAGTGGGGCGAGGGGCTGGAGGTCTGGTGGTTGAGGCTCCGCTGAGTCCCGTCGTGAAGCACCGAGGAGCCTGAGCAGCCGGCAGAGGAGCTGTGAGGAGGCAGCTGCATCAGAACAGGGAGACACTAGGACAGGGGCCTGCCGGGCTCTAGGGAGTCCGAGGGCCGTCACTTTGGGGGCCCCCAGAGTGTCCAGAAGCCGCCTGTCGCTGGCGGGATGACTGCCCCGATGACTTCCCCGGTGGACATGCAGACTCCTGTCTAAGACTGAGAGGTTCTCCTTGGCTGCAGGTGTGATTGCCCCAGAATTAGGAAAATATTAATAGGCCCCCAGGGCTGAGAGTAAAAATTTAAACACAAGGCTATTTCCTCCTCTCTGCCTCTAGCTGCCACTAAAGAATGCTGTGACCCAGGGGACAGCCCTGCCCCACAGCCCTGGACTGAGTTCACTCCCACCCTCCTTGTGGCCGTAGGACATGGGGGAGGCATGGGGGATGCCGGGGTAGGACCTGTGAGGCTGAGAGGGCCAGGGGGCAGCACCCCATGAGCTGGGGATGCCAGTGGGGCCCATGGTTCTGAGGGGCTCTATGGGCCCTGAGACCCTGGGGCCCTCGTTAACCCCTCAGTGCCAAGAGCCTCAGACCTACCAGCACCCAGGACTAGCTGGGTGATGAGTGGGGCAGTTTTTGTTTTTACTCACCAAGTCCAAGCTTCCCCCTTTGCCACCCTGTTCCCTGGGGCAAATGCCTTAGCATTTCTGACTCTGTCTCCTCACTTGTAAAATGAGGAGGCTAAATGCCGCCCTGCATGGTAGTGCCTGGGCCCTTGTGCCTGTGCCTGCGGGCCTGCATCGCCTTCCTGCTGTGCCTGGCCCTCTCTCCCTCCCCAATCTGCTTCCCTCTCCTTGGAGCTGCTGTGGGATTCGGAGTTCATCCCATGCAAGCTGTCCATTCTCTCCTGGCTCTTCTCACTGGTTAACCTGACTGTGGACAGCAGAGAGAGTTGGGGGCCCGTTGGATTGGGTTAGGACAAGGTGTAAATGTGGCCCGCCAGGGCAGAATGAGGAAGCTGAGGCCCACACACAGCATGAGAGCACACGGAGGAGGGAGTGGTGAGGGCTAAATTCTGTTGAGCTGTTTACCTGTGGAACCAGCCAGGTCGCAGGGCCTGAGCTCAGGTGGGACTCTGGGGAGGCGGGAGGGCTTCCTGGAGGGGAAGGCTTGGCATGGATGTTGAAGCTTGCTGGTGATGGTAACAACTTGATATTTACGGAGCATTCCCCATGGGCTAGACACAGCCTGGCAAATCAGCGTAGCCAGCATGACCACCAGGAGGCAAATGCTGCCACTGTCATAGAAGAGATAAACCGAGGCACAGAAGATAAGCAGTTCGCTCAAAGTTACAGACTGAGTCAGTGGCTCACGCTCCTTGATGAGGAATCCTGGGTGAGGGGCAACTGCTGCTGGGCAGGGAGTGCCCGGTGTGCAGGGCCATGAGCAGTCAGGCACCACACAGAGGTGCTAGAAAACTGGTCGCAACGCTGCCTGGTGCTTCCACACAGCGCTGGGCAGCTGCGTGATCCCCCAGCTTCCTCCTTGGTCTTCGGGCAGGAGCATGCGGCAGGGTGAGACCCATACCGTTTGGCTGACTTTGTCCCAGTTGGGCTGGGGGGTGGGCGGTATGTCTGTTCCCAGTGACTAGGATCTGCCCTGGGTGCCTCTTGGGCCCTGACCTGCTCAGCTACTTCCCTGACAGGAGCAGGGATGTGGCCTCGGAGGACTCTCCGACTCTGACGTCACCTGCCTAGCTCACTGCTGACCTCTTTCCTGCACTCCCAGGCCAGCTGCCTCTGGCCTGGCCTGCCTTTGCACCCACTCACCATCTCTCCAGCCATGAGAAAACGCCTAGCTTGATGGGCCAGCCACGGGCTCTGGAGCCGCACTGCATGATTGCAGATCCTGACGCTGCTGCTTTCTAGCTGGGTGACCTCAGAAAAGTTATTTGATGTTGTTGTGTCTCAGTTTCTTCAACCGTCAAATGGGGACAATCATACCTCCCAGGGTCGTTGGGAGAATTAAGGGAGTTAATGTGGTAAAATCTTGTAACAGCATCAGACACGTCACTATGTTAATTACTTAATTGTTCATCGTTTTGAACTTTGGTTGCTCCTGTAATCTTTACAGCAGTATTTCCACAAACTGACTCTGGGCTCATAAGTAGCCAGGCTCCAGGCCCTGTCAGGAGGCACTCTCAAGCTAGCAGGAAGACCCAAGTGTGAATAGTCGTGATACGAGGAACCCCCTGGTGCTGGGAGGTCATGTAAGGCCAAGGGCACAGCATCCTATGCCTGGCCAACGCTAGAAGTCGGCCTTTGCCTGGATCTCTGCATCCCTGCCTGACCATTTCTGTCCTGATGCCAGCAGTCCAGACATGGTCCTGGCAGAGGAGTTTGGATTTGATGGCGTAGAAAAGTGGGGGTTGCAGTAGTCACACAGGGCCTGGGTCACATAGTTCTCCAGAGATAACCAGCAGGCATCCCCTAAGGGTCCTGAGACCCTCCCACAGAACCCGATGGCCAATAAGTGACATGTTTTAGAGGGAACCAGGACAGTAGTGGGTTAGATCTGGGCATACAAGTTCCCCCAGTCACCTGGTTCTGGCCGCCAAGGTGTGCATTACAAAGGGTTCTAAGACTGAGTGGGGAAGAGGACAGTGGTCGATTAGGATGTCTGCCATGGGAATGGGAGGAGCAGCATCCCTGCTGCCTTCTCACCCTCTAAAACCCAGTGGTGCTTAAGGTTCTTTATCACATAAAATAATACACGTGATCGAGTGTGTGTGTGTGTGTGGCGGGGGGGGGGGGGTTAGTCTTAATAATGGAATGAGCTGAATGGACTGGTGGCTTCCTGGAGGGGTCGAGTAGTATAGTGACAGAGCTGGACTTGGATTAGCAAAGATGTGAGACAATGGGCTGGGGCAAAGTTTTGAGGAGGGCAAGAGTGGAGAGTGAAGCCTCAAGGGATAGCAAGTGGCCTAGACCCCTGGCGGGACCGCACACCATCTATGTACAGCCTGCAAGGCAGCAGCCCTGGGAAGCTGCCCATTTCTGGGAATTGTACAGAAGGGAAGGGCAGCTCCTGGAATGCAGAGCCATTTCCTCCACATGGGTTGGGTCACACACACCCCCTGCCCCCAATGTGTCCTCATCCCCCTGAGCTGGGCACACCCAGACATCATGGAGATGAGATTAGTTTCCCAGAGCTGATTCAGCTCAATGTGATTGAAAATCCATTCACTCGCCCAAGAGCTCCATTAATAGTGAATGTGTTCCTTTCTTCCAGCCTTCTTTATCAGACAACTTTGCAGTTCAACTGATGGAATTGGGGAAATCTTTAAAATAATTAGTATAGAAGATTAGGGAAGCAAAAAGCAGTGAAAACTAAACTTTCAGTAAAGTTAGAAACGCCTTTGGGTGAGGCTCTGGGTTGGCCACTGCTCTAGCTCCAAGAATCTGGTCCTATAGTCAGGGCCAGGGAAGCAAACAACAAGGACGAAGAGTGCCCTGTGAGTTAGCAAAATCACAATGACAGTCAAAGTTTAAAGCTCTGTGATGCTATAAAACCAGTCACCCAAAGAGTTTAAGGCAGTGTGGGGAGACGGTTCCCAGGGTGGCCTTTGGTGTCCAGCCAGTCCACTACAGATGCCCACTAAATGGTGGGGAGTGTTATTGCTATGGAGCCTCTCCTGGGCACGAGTTGTTCTGGCCAGGACTGTATGACACTGCTTTGGAAGCGTGCCGGTTGGGGGGATGGGGTGCATAGAGAGGCCAGGGAGCCTATGGATCCCTTGACAATGTCTGCAGACAAAGCTCTTTCTTTTTTTATGTGTCCACTTAGAAAAATGGGGGGTGTTTTGAGCTATTCTTTGGGGAAACAAGCTCTGTAGAAACCCTAGAGACTGGGGACCTCGGAGAATGCAACAGATTTACCACTAGACCCTGGTGTTTGCGGGACTGCTGGAACTCTCTGTTGCCCCAGGCATGTATATGTGCTACTGTATTGGGTCCTCCAGCAGCTCTATGTGGTACAGGTGCTCTTAGGGCTGTTGATGGGGCAGGCAAGTGGTCCAGATAACTGGGGTCGACCTGGTTGGAGGGAGACCAGGGGCCAACTACTTTGCTTATCAGTGCAAATATGCCCTTGCTGGGGGCCTTTCCATTTTGTTCACTGGGGCCTCACACATTCTTGAGTATCCTGTTCTCTTATTTTAAAGTGGGAAAGCAGGCTCCTGGAAGTTAAGAAACTTGTTCCAGGTCACACAGGGTATCCATATCAGAGACATAAACAGAACTCAAGTCACCTGACTGCAGTCACAGGCTATAAATGACACTCCCCCCACCCAGACTACCCCCTTGAGAGCCAGGGTGGGGCTTTGACAGAGACTGTCCCCAGGAGGTCTTGGAACCCTCCCAGCACACTCTGAAAATTGCTGGGGGAAGAAGTTATGCTGGGGTCATCTGTCCACCCAGCCTCCCACCTCCTAGGAGCATCACCCCCTGCTTCTTGGCCCAAGGAGGGCTGGGTGGATAGAAGGCTGCCCTGGGGCAGTATCCCGCAGTCGGTCAATGAAGAGACCCCGAGCCTCCCATGTGTTGGGTCCTACCTGGCCCTAGAAAAGGCAAGGGAATGAGGAGATGGGGCTCTTGTCCTGGTGGAGCTTCTGAGCTGCTTGGGGAGAGGAATCTGCCATTCAGGAAACAACTCCACACCTTGCAGTATGGTGCTTACCCTGAGGGAGGAAGGCTGCCAAAGACAGCCAAAAATGCTTATTTCTCTGGTGGGAGATGCCCAGAGTCTTTGTATATGTGTCATTAAAATTGCCCAAGCAGGGATCCCTGGGTGGCGCAGTGGTTTGGCACCTGCCTTTGGCCCAGGGTGGGATCCTGGAGACCCGGGATCGAATCCCACTTCGGGCTCCCAGTGCATGGGGCCTGCTTCTCCCTCTGCCTGTGTCTCTGCCTCTCTCTCTCTCTCTCTCTCTCTCTCTCTCTCTCTCTGTGACTATCATAAATTAAAAAAAAATAAAAATAAAAAAATAAAATTGCCCAAGCAGCGATGCTGCCTTTTAGGAAAAAGTTTCCAGCAGGAGCAAGGCCTTGGGCTACCGGTGGCCTGGGAGGGGCTCTGGGGGCCCTGGTTGCCCTGGGAACCCGCGCTCCCGCCAACACCCGCCCAGCGGCTGCTGTTCCAAAAGTTGGTTTCTGAGCGGAGGGGGCTGCCCTGAACCTTGGAGCCATTTCCCATGGAAACAGCGTTCTAAATGGTGGGTGACGTTCCCACACAGCCCGCGGAGCTGAGATGGCAGCGGGGCTTCTGCCGGGGGAGCCTCTGAGTGGAGGAAGGGGGGAGAGGGGAGGGAGGGAACCTCTCCAGGGAACAAAGTAAACAAGGCGCAAGAACAAACATCCGAGCGCCTCCTCTAAGCTGGGCACATTTCATACATTTTCATCTCATGCTTAGGGCAATCCTGCAAAGTATAATTTTCTAACCAATCCCATCTTACAAATAAGAGACTGAGGCTGTGAACGGTGATTTGCCCAAGGTCACTCACCTGGTCAGTAGGAGGGTATCCAGCATGGAAAACTGGTGGGGGGGTGCTTTATAAAGAGACTTAGGCCCACTACCCTCCCACCTCAAAGGGGCCATCCATGACCTCCAAAAGAGCGAAGAACGGACACTCTGTAATGATCTCGAAAAAGATCCGGAAAGGTCTCTGATCTTCTAGTTGAATAGGCTGGGGGCAAGCCCTTGTGAATGTAAGCAGTTTGCTCCTTAACCACCAGCCAGCTTTTTATCCTGTGGTGTCTTTCGTCATAGCCTGTGGTGACTAAAAAAAAAAAAAGAAAAATCTTTCTTTTTACCATTGGAGTCCAGCCTATTTTGTAGGAGTTTGGATGTGTATGCCCCTTGGCATTTTGACTGTCCTCCCCAGTTAACAAACACATCATTTAGTCTGGGATTATTTGGGGGGACGCTGAAAGTTGGAAAAACCTGTCCATCAGGAGAAGAGCCATTACGAATCAGATGCGGGGTTGGGTGGGGGGGGCATGGTTCTGGACTCATTCTCTTTGGCCTGCAATCTCTTTCCTTCTTGGGCCCCCCTTGCCTCCAGCAGGGCTTTCCTGTGTGATTGGTCTGACTTGATAGAAGGAGGGAAGCAGTCCTAACTCCTGGCTGGGAGGGTTGCCCCTTAGCCCTCTCCAAGGTCAGGGCCAGTGCCATGGCTAGTGATCTGCCGGTTGTTCAGAAATGCCAGTGTTGACCCTCCAATTCCTTCAGCTAGCCTTTGCTGCTTGCTGATGCTCTGCTGGGGACTTTGGTGGTACGGAGAGGGGGTCCCCACCCTTTTGTGCACGTTAAGTGTAGACCATTTCAAGTGTACGGGTGGCCTCCGTACAAGGAAGCACAGGGCACAGAGTAGAAGCAGGTGCCTCCCACAGGAGATGAATCCTGGGCTCAGGCCCAGCCTGTAAGGAGGGGTGTGCTCTCCCAGGGGGACCTGGGGTCTGCAGAGGACTCCGTGTGACCACAGGGCACACTGGGCGAACACAGAACTGGTTGGTAGAGAGAGTAGAATGTGAGAGGCGATGGCACAGCTACTACTGGAGATGTCAGCGCTGCCCACCGGTGACAGCAGTGACAGCTTTGAAAGTCCAGTGAAGGAGCCGGGACTGGGCCCATCACATGTGGGCAGCACCAAAGGGTATTTCTTTTTTTCTTTTCTCTTTTTTTAAAAAATTTTAACATGTTGCCATACTTGCTTTTTTTTTTTTTTTAAGATATTATTGATTTATTTGACAGAGAGAGCACAAGCAGGGGGAGAAGCAAAGGCAGAGGGAGAAGCAGAGGGAGAGGGAGTAGCAGACTCCTCACTGAGTAGGGAGCCCAATGCAGGGCTCCATCTGAGGAACCCAGGATCATGACCTGAGCCGAAGGCAGACACTTACCCGACTGAGCCACCCAGGCGCTTTAAAACCTTCAAAGGGCTTTAAACCATGAGGGATCCGGACCAATTTTTGTGCTAACTGTGTATTCTGTTATTATTATTATTATTTATTCATGAGAGACACACAGAGAAAGAGGCAGAGACACAGGCAGAGGGAGAAGCAGGCTCCGTGCAGGGAGCCTTACGTGGGACTCGATCCCGGGTCTCCAGGATCACACCCCAGGCCCAAAGCGGCACTAAACTGCTGAGCCACCTGAGCTGCCCCCGAACTGTGCATTCTAACCTGCACATTGAGTCTTAGTTGGGGGGGGGGGAACCCTGAGTTGGCTGCCTGGGGTCTCTCAGAAGTCCAAACCCTGAGGGCAGGACTCTGAAAGGAATGAGCCTTTCATCTGATCCATTTCCTGCCAGGTGCCTTGCTCTGCAGGCAGGTCCCCAGGTGATTCTGCTGTGGGTGGTCTAAGTACCAACTCAAAGATACAGTTCATGTCCTCTGTCATACTTACTAGTGGATTTCTTCATCTTGTTTTATTTTGAGAAGAAAAGCAAAAGAAATAATTTTCCTTCTTGATATCTTCCCACCCACTGAGTATTTTTTATTCATGTTGCTGCCAGCAGAGAATGGAAGGGAGCTTTTTCTTTTTTTTTTTTTTTTGAAGACTTTATTTATTCATGAGAGACACAGACAGAGAGGCAAAAACATAGACAGAGGAAGAAGCAGGCTCCCTGCAGGGAGCCTGATGCGGGACTCGATCCCAGGACCCCAGGATCATGCCCTGAGCCAAAGGCAGACGCCCAACCCCTGAACCACCCAGGTGCCCCATAGGGGAGCTTTAAAACCAGCCTCTTTCACAAGCAAATATGCTCACCCTGGCCCTGTGTCACTCACTTTCCACCCTTGGCCAAGACAGTGCAGGTAAGGAGGGGCCGTGAAGAGACCATGCTATACCTGGCTCCCCCTACCTGAGAGGCAAGGGAGAGGGAGAGATGACTTTTGCCCTCCTCTCCCCATTCCTGTTTACTGCCAACTGCTCTGTGGCCCCGTTGGACCGCTAGCTATCTCTTGTCATGTGGGAGAGCTCAGTTCACCAAAGCCTCAGCTTGTTCCCACCTTTACCCCACTTGGGGAGACGGCACCAGATACTGGGGCTGCAGCTTAAATCCCTCCCCGAAGGACATGGAGTCATACATTTTTGGGTAGCCTGAACATTTTATTTGGCAGAAACATTAAATTTTTTTTTTAATTTGAGGATAGTTGGGGATCCCTGGGTGGCTCAGCGGTTCAGCACCTGCCTTTGGCCCAGGGCGTGATCCTGGAGTCCCAGAATGGAGTCCCACAGTTGGGCTCCCAGCATGGGGCCTGCTTCTCCCTCTGGCTGTGTCTCTGCCTCTCTCTCTATTTCTCTCTATGTCTATCATGAATAAATAAATGAAATCTTTAAAAAAATTTGAGGATAGGGATCCCTGGGTGGCGCAGCGGTTTGGCGCCTGCCTTTGGCTCAGGACGCGATCCTGGAGACCCAGGATCGAATCCCATATCGGGCTCCCGGTGCATGGAGCCTGCTTCTCCCTCTGCCTGTGTCTCTGCCTCTCTCTCTCTCTCTGTGACTATCATAAATAAATAAATTTAAAAAAAAATTTGAGGATAGTTGACACACAATGTTATATTAGTTTCAGGTGTACAAGATAGTGATTCACCAACTCCATGCTATGCTCACCACAAATGTAGCTGCCATCTGTCACCGTGCGATGCTGTTGTAATACTGTTGACTACGTTCTCTATGCCGTACCCTTTATTCCCATTGATGGGAATATTTTAATATTATCAAGCTTTCCCAATATGTATATATAATACTAGCTTGTTGTAGCAAGTATTGAGAAAAATTGAGAACCTATATTGCCTAGAACCACATCTAGACATACAGATTCATAGATGAGTGACTTCATGGAAGTGCAGTCATGTGTACTTGTTGTTTTGCAGCCTGTTTGGGTTTTTTTCCCTGCATGAATAAACTTTTTCTAGGTTAGTGACTATCATCCTTTTTAATGGCTGCATAGTATTGCATTGTGTAGATAAACTTTTTCTTTAACTTTCCCAATATTTAAGTGATTTCCATTTTCCCCGTTCTTCATATCTTTTTGTACACTTGTCTGATTATTTCCTTAGAATAAATTCTCATAGGCCATATAGCTTTGAGAGAGGGTATGTCATTTTAAATTTTGATATATTTATGCAAGTATATTCTCAGTCCAGGCAGGACAGATTTACACACTCAGCTGCTGTGTATAAAAGTGGCTATACTTCCTCATGCTGCAGGGAAATCCTAAATGTCAACATCAAGCTTCAGTAATTGCAAAGCATTATGCAATGACTCTCGCCCGTAGCCCCATGCAAATCAGTGTGGCCACATAACCCACAGTGGTGTCTATCACCCGTTCTGTTGATATCTAGAATTGAGGACTATTTAAAAGCCGCAAATAACTGTAAAAAAAGAAAATCCAGCCCTTTCATCTGATAGGTAAGGAAAGTATGGCTCGACGTGGCCTTCCCAAGCAGCAGGGAGGCATGCAGGACACCCAGTCTGTTGTCCCCACACCCTTAAGTGTTCCCGTCACACCTATGCCATGCCTTTCTGCCTCCCAGCTTCTGCAGAGATTCTTTCTTTCCTAGTACTGTGTGGCAGGATCAAGCTGGCACCCCCTCGGCACCAGGCCAGCCTTCGTGCTACCCAGGAGTTCCGCAGCAGGGGGTGGCATTGTTCTCCCTGGCACCCTGGTGGGGTCCGCAGTGAGCAGCCGAGGTCCCTACAACCACCCTTTTCTGAGTGCTCCTTCTGTGCTGCCTGCCTCCCTCTGCTCCTTGTCACTTTATGACACTGCTTTCAGAGATCACTCTTCCCTTTTCTGCTGTCACAACCTCTTCACAATCAGGCCTTATCTGATAAGGCTCAATTGTTCTTTAGAATCCAGGCCACAGGTTTCTGGCTCCTACCTGGTCACCTTAGCTCATTAGCACTAGTGAAACCTTGGGATGGATAAATCTTTGTTGTGGGGGGTTGCCCTGTGCATTGTAGGATGTGTAGCCATGGCCTTGGCCTCCACTGACTGGATGCCAGGAACACCCTCTTGGCTTTAACCACCAAAATTATCTCCGGATGTTGCAAATGTCCCCGGAGGCGAATTGCCCCTGGTTGAGAACCCCTGCCTTAGCTGCACTCAACATCTTTAACACAAAACTAAGTCCTGCTCCTTCCTGCCTCCTCCCTAGCTAACACGGAGGTTGACCAGATGTCAAGAGATTTTAGCACAACTTTCTATATAACAAGGGGTAAGGAGACACTGGGAGAGGAGCCATGATCACTAAATTCTGAGGGGGGTGGGCACGGAGATCCTGAACTCTGGTGCACGAGGCTGTGATGCCGGCCTTCCCTTAGCTTGGGCAGCATCAGATCCTCCCGGGCATAGCAATCCTGTGACCAGAGTCAAACATTTGTGCCATCCCTGCTTGGACTAGCATCCGCATGTTTATCTGGACAGGAATAGGGCAGACTTTGGTGGTAGAAAAGCTTTTTTGATGTGGCTTTGGCTGTTAAAGACCTCATGGTGTCTAATAGTACTATGTCCCCAAGACCAGGTGTGGCACATGGTTGGTATTCAACAAATGATTGAGCAAATATATAATTGAGAGTATTTATCACTGTGTAAGGAGGGAGGAAACTCAGTATTTTCCTCCAAGGTCAGAAAGGAGAAAATCCCCTCATTATACATGTCTTGTCTCCGCAGGTCTGACCTACCAGAAACATGGCAACCAGTGCCGTCCCCAGTGACAACCTCCCCACCTACAAGCTGGTGGTGGTGGGAGATGGGGGTGTGGGCAAGAGTGCCCTTACCATCCAGTTTTTCCAGAAGATCTTTGTGCCTGACTATGACCCCACCATTGAAGACTCCTACCTGAAACACACAGAGATTGACAATCAGTGGGCCATCCTGGATGGTGAGACCCGGTGGCAGCCCTGCATGGGGCTGGGGCCGGGTGGGAGTGGGGGAAGGGGAACCATGTGAGGTGGAGGGTCAGGAGAAGTGGATGAACTTCACTGAGGTGGGATGGCTTCTTTTGTGTCGCCATTACGGCATGGTTGGTATAAGGCCGTGTATGTTTTCCAAGGGTGAATTCTGAACAGCTTTGTGGAAACCAAAATGTGTATTCAACAAAGAGGCAAGGCTAGAATCATGCCAATTCAGTGATGTCATGTTTGTTATTTCTTGCTGATCAGAAATGCTGATTAGCATCTACAGATGTCTCTGGCTAATAAAAAAATAAGGCAAGAGGATAAATTATTTTTTTAGTGAGCATAGTTTAGTTTTGCTTGGAGGGAAAATCTTGCATTTGACTTTGTTTCTAGTTGGGTCTAAATTGGTCTAGATTAGCAGTTCTCAGATAGTGATATCCAGGCCAGCAGCCTAAGCATTACCAGGGAGTTTACAAGAAATGAAAACCCCCAGGCTCTACTGAATCAGAAATTCTGAGGGTGGAGCCCAGCAATCTGTGTTTTAACACACCCTCCAGGTGATGCTGAAGTAGAGCCACTGCTCCAGATTCTTACTGGTTAGGACTTTATACCGAGTCTCTCTCTTAAACAAAGAGCCCTTAAGGATAGACTGTCATTGTAGGAGGGGAGGTTTGAAAACCATTGGGCTACAGTCCTCTGTCAGATATGTGATTTGCAAGTATTTTCTTCCAGTCTGTAGCATGCTTTTTATTCTCTTAACGGTGTCTTTCAAAGATTAGAATTTTTAATTTTGATGAAGTCCAGTTTATCAGTTCTTTTATGGATTGTGCTTTTGGTATCATGTCCAAAGTATTTGCCTAACCCAAGGTCACAAAGGTTTTTTTCTGTTTTCTTCTAGCAGTTTTAATGGCTTTAGGTTCTATATTTAGGTTTATGATCTACCCTGAGCTAATTTTTTTGTATATGGTGTGAGGTATGGAACAAAGTTTTATTTTGTTTTGGTTTGTTTGTATATGGAGATGCAGTTGTTCCAGCACTATTTGTTAAAAACATTGTCCTTTCTCCACTGAATTGCCTTTGTACCTTTGATGAAAATTAGTTGCCCATATGTGCTTTTTGTTTGATCTGTCTCTCTTAGCACCAATACCATGCTGTCTTAATAACTATTGCCTTATAATAAGTCCTAAGATCACATACTGTTAAATTCCCAATTTTGTTTTCTTTTTAAGTTGCTTTGGCCCATCTAGGTCTTTTGTATTCCATATGAATTTTAGAGTCAATTAAGTTCAAAAATTGTAGATTTTGATTGAGATTGTGTTGAATCTTTAGATAGGAAAAGGATTGACATCCTCACGATGTTGAACCTTCCAACCCTTGAATGCAGCATTTCTCCATTTTTTTAGGTCTTCTTTAATTCTCGTATCAATTGTTTTGCGAATTTGCTTGCATAGGTCTTTTATGTATTTTGTCAGATTTCTATCTATACTCTGTATTATAAATGATACTGGTTTTTCATTTCAGTTTTCAATTGTTGCTAGTATGTAGAAATACAGTAGCATTTTGTATATTAACTGTAACCTGCAACCTTGCTAAACTCACTTATTAGCACTAGTAGCTCTTTTGTAGATCCTTTGGATATTCTGTGGAGATAGTCAGGTCCGTGAGTAAAGATAGTTTTCTTCTTCCTTTCCAATCTGGATGGCTTGTTTCTTTTTCTTGCCTTATTTCACTGACTACAGACATACTTGTTCTTGATTTAAGGCGAAAGCTTTCTTTTAGTCTTTCAGCACTAAGTATGATGTTAGCTATAGGCTTTTTATAATTCCCTTTATCAGGTTGGGGAAGTTCCTTTTTTTTTTTTTTTTAAGATTTTATTTATTTATTCAGGAGAGACGCAGAGAGGGAGAGGCAGAGACATAGGCAGAGGGAGAAGCAGGCTCCATGCAAGAAGCCTGATGTGGGACTTGATCCCAGGACTCCAGGATCATGCCCTGAGCCAAAGGCAGATGCTCAACCACTGAGCCACCCAGGCATCCCTGGTTGGGGAAGTTCCTTTCTATTTCTAGTTTGCTGAGAATTTTTATGAGATGTGGATGTTGGCTTTTGTCAAATGCTTCTTCTGTGTCTACTGAGATATTGAGATGGTATTTCTTTTTTAGTATGTCAGTATGGCAAATCACAATTTTTCCACTGTTAAACCAGTAGTGTATCCCTGGGATAAATCTCACATGGTCATGATGTATTATCCTTTTACATATTGTTGGCTTTGATTTGCTAAAATTTTGTTTAGAATTTTTGTGTCTATGTTCTTGATAGCTATATTGGTCTGTAGTTTTCTTGTCATGTCTGAATACTGCAGGCTTTATAGAATTAATTGAGAAATATGCTCTCTTCTTCAGTTTTCTGGAAGAGTTTCAATAAAATTGATATTATTTCTTCCTTAAATGTTTAGTAGAATTCACTTACAAGGACATTTGAGGCTGGAGTTTTCTTTGTTGGAAGATTTTTAACTACAAATTCAATTCCTTTAATAAATGTAGGGCTATTCAGGTTATCTGTTTCTTTTTCGTGAGTTTTGGTAGTTTGTGTCTTTCAAAAAGTTCAATTTGGGACTCCTGGGTGGCTCAGCTGTTGAGCGTCTGTCTTTGGCTCAGGTCGTGATCCTAGGGTTCTGGGACTGAGTCCCACATTGGGCTCCTCGAAGGGAGCCTGCTTCTCCATATGCCTATGTCTCTGCCTCTGTGCATGTGTGTTTCTCACGAATAAATAAATACAATCTTTTTTTTTTTAAAAAAAGTTCAGTTCATCAGAGTTACCAAATTTATTGACATCAAGTTGTTCATGATAGTCTCTTATTATTTTCTTAATATTGGTAGGGCCTGTAGTGATGTTGCCTCTCTCATTCCTGATCTTGTTAATTTGTGTCTTCTCCTTTTTCCCTCATCAGGCAGGCTACAGATGGAGCCATACCATTGATTTTCACAAGAGAACCAGCTCTTTGACTTTTCCCATTTGGTTCCATTGATTGCACTCTTCCCTGCATTACTTCCTTTTGTCTGCCTACTTTGGATTTAATTTGTTCTTCTCTTTTTAAAGTGGAAGCTGAGGTCATCGATTGGAACGTTTCTTCTTTTCTAAGGTATTCATTTGATGCTACAAATTCTCCCAACTACTTATTTAGCAGCATCCCGCCTATTCTAATAGACCGTGTCTTCATTTTCATTTAGTTCAAAATACTTTCTAATTTCCCTTTTGAGGTCATCTTTGACCCATAGGTTATTTAGGAATATTTAGTTTTCAAGTATTTTCCAGGGACCCTTCTGTCATAGGCTTCTGTTTTATTTTCATTGTGTCAGAGAACATACATTAAACTTACTGAAGCTTCTTGTATGACCCAGGATTTGGTGTCTCTGGGTAAATGTTCCATGTGTAAATGAAAAGAATGGGTAATCTGCCATCGTTGGGTGGAGTGTTCTATGAATGTCTGTTATTTTGTCTGATATTTTATTGTTTCAGGCGAGAAGATAAATCCGATCCTTGTTACTCCATCTTGGTCAGAACCAGTATCAAATCGTTACTTTTTAAAAAATGCAACAACTTTGTATCTGTACTGAATTGTGTACTTTAAAAAGGTGTATGTTGGGGGTACCTGGGTGGCTCAGGGGTTGAGCATCTGCCTTCAACTCAGGTCGTGATCCCGGGGTCCTGGGATCAAATCCTGCATCAGGCTCCCCACATGGAGCCTGCTTCTCCTTCTGCCTGTGTCTCTGCCTCTCTCTCTGTCTCTCATGAATAAATAAATACAATCTTTTTTTAAAAAGGGGGTGAATATTATAGTATTTGAATTGTATCTTAATTTTAAAAAGCACCATCCGTCAGGGGTTCATCTGCAGCCCTGAAACTTTGAATAGTTCACCAGGAACCAAGCACCACTTCAGGGGCTTTGCATTGGTATTCTCTCTGCCAAGAATATTCTTCCTTCAGAAATATATATTTCACTTTGCATAGGTCTCCACTCAAATGTTAACTTTATCAAAGAGGCCTTCCTTGCCCAAACCATCTATACTAGTACCCACCCTGCTCTTATCATTCTGTCCCCCTGATCGACTCTTTTCCCTTTTTTTTTTTTGTTTTTAAAATTTTATTTATTTGTTTGAGAGAGAAAGAGATAGTGAGAGAGAGCATGAGCAGTGAGGATAGAGAGAAGTAGGCTCCATGCTAAGCAGGGAACCCAATGTGGGGCTTGATCCCAGGATCCTGGGACCATGACCTGAGCCGAAGGCAGCTGCTTAACCCACTGAGTCACCCAGGTGCCCCTGTGATAACATTTATAGCAGCTGCAGCAGTAAGGAAAAGGGATGCATGGCCAAATTATTTTATAAGCATGAACTTGCAAAGCTTTTGTTCTGCAGCATCTGGGCTCCCCTTGGGTGCTATGCCTCTAAACCTGCCACCTGAATCAAACCTAATTTAGGGCCTTGCCCACCAGGGCCTGCCTCAGGCTCAGATACGAGATGCCCAGATTAGTACATTTCTCCACCCAATTAGGTCTCATATTAA
Organism: Nyctereutes procyonoides; assembly: GCF_905146905.1. NCBI lineage: Eukaryota > Metazoa > Chordata > Mammalia > Carnivora > Canidae > Nyctereutes > Nyctereutes procyonoides. Next base: position 35,044,366 of record NW_026575042.1, read on the forward strand.
GAAAAGCTTAATGGCTTAATTAATGGCTTAAAACATTACAGCTAAATATTAATTAGTCTGGACTTTAAAAGGATGTCCCATATTTTGGGAACTTTAATCAAAAGCTGGTTGTATTTAGGCCTAAGTGTAACTCTGACACCTTCTGGGGCTAGACTCTTCTGGGGTGGTTGGCAGCCCTGGAATAGACGGGACTTTCCCCAGGGCATCCAGAGCCCTGACATCCTGCTTCCCTGGAGCCCTACCATCCTGAGTGAGGTGCTAAGCCTGGAATGCCTTCCAAGTGCTCTGAACTCTGCAGTTGCTCTTCTTCCATATTCAGAAAGAGCAAAAACATGACAGCTTGATCATGAGGAGGAGGAGGAGGAGGAGGAGGAGGAGGATTATGAGAGCAGCAATGATATTTATTGAGCACTTACACTGTGGAAGCCCTATGTTAAGCATTTCATATATGCTCTCTTTTAATCCTTAAAACACTGTTGTGCTTGCTACTGTTGTTATCTTCATAAAAATAAAGTGCAGGGAGATTTGCATAGCTAGTGATGGCTTAAACTACCCCCCTTTGTCTCCTGGATTCTCTCTGTTATTCTGGTTGGGTGGGAAAATCCTCTCCCACCTTGCACTCTGATCCCTGTGCCTCTGGGAATGGGGGCTGAAATCCTGGCGGGGGAGAGGGGAGTGTGGCCTGGATTATCAGGATCAACAGACACCCTCACCTGCCCTTCTTACAACTTCCCCAAGGCCCCCTCCGAGGGCTGTGTGCTCTTCCTCAATTTGTTCAAAAAGCCTTCTCTGTTGTTGCCACACTGAGGATTCTCACAGGCTTCCCGGTTACTTACAAACTTGTTTCTTGCTTTCTTTCAAGAGACCTCATTTCCCTGGTTCTCCAAGAATCTAAGAGATGGCAGGGGCCGGCAGGCAGGCTCCCCAGTGTTTGGGACCCCCAGCTTTGGAGCAAGCCTGCTTTGAGTTCTTTTCCCCGGGACTTTGGGATCCCCCTGTCTCACCTGTCATTGTTGCAGGCCCATTTCTGGAAGGATCTCCTCACTGTCTGGTGCCCACCTCTCTGCTGCGGGCTTGCATCCAGCCCCCTGATCTCCCAGTGCTCCAGCTCTCTCTTCTGGCCTCTGAATTTGGACCCCTACCTCACACTGGCTTTCAGTTATGGGATTCACCATACCCCAGTTCTCAGGTTTCATGCATCAGGAAGAACCAAACCTTAGGCAGCATCTTGAAGTTTTGTATTTATTCTTGTGGGTCTTTTTTTTATTGTGGTAAAATATACATAAAGCGTACCATTGTAACCGTTTATAAGCGTGCAGCTCTGCAGCATTAAGTACATCCCAGCTGTTCTGCAGCCACAGCCACCATCCATCCACAGACTTCCTCATGTCCCCCTGCCACTCTGTACCCACTCAGCAGGAGCTCCTGCTCCCCTCTGCCCAGCCCCTGGCAAGCACCGCTCCACATTCTTTGAGGTTGACCACTCCAGGCACCTCCTCTGTGCAGACTCCTGTGGTACTCATTCTTTTGTGACTGGCTTGTTTCACTTAGCACGGCGTCTTCAAGGTTCATGCATGTTATAATGTATGTCAGCATCTCTTCTTTAAGACTGAACAGTTTTCCACTGTGTGTATGGATATCACGGTTTGTTTACCCATTCATCTAGCAATGGACATGGGGTGATTTCCACTTTTTGGCTCTTGTCAATACTGATCCTGTGCACACATACCTTGTCTAATCCATGCCTTCAGTTGTTCTGTCTTGGAGTCCTCATGTGCCTGTTTTTTTTTTTCTGTTAGGCCAGGGCTCAAGGTTCCTGAGCTCTCTGGTATTACACCCCCTACCCCCCATTATAGCTGAAGAGACTGGTGCAGGTGAAGTTTCTTGCCTGGGGTCAGATCCAGCTAGAGGTGGAGCCAGGCCCAGGGCTTCATGGCTCTGCCCAGCACATTCCCCAACCCCATCCTGTCAGGCGCCTCCCATTTGGCCCAAGCCTTGGTCCTGCAGGGTAGGATGTTGACCAGATCCTCTGCCCACTTATAATAGGGGCAGGTGTTGCGGAGCTTCCTCTCCCATATGGTTCCCAGTCCTGCCCTCTGCCCAACCTTGCATCTTCCTTCCACCAGCAGAGAAGAGCGGTGGCGCTGAACTTCCTAACGCCTCTTCCCACTTGTAGCTCTTGGGCCCAGCTCTGCAGCCACTCTGTCCCCCTGTGTCCCCAGCAACAGCTTGGGCTTTGCAAAGAGTGAAAGCTCTAGCTCTTCTCCTGCACCCTCAGAAGCTGGGACGTTTCCACCCTGGCTTCTGCCCAAACCTCAGACACAAGTGCTGTTGTCTTCTCGGAGCAGCCCGGACCTGGCTTTTCCCTGAACACTTGAATCCACATTCTTTCCGGGCAGGGAGAGGGAAGGAAGATATTGGAAGGGCAGCAAGAGGAAAAGGAACGTGTATTGAGTTTATCGAGCTTCTGGTTTAGAGGCTTTACTGGGGGGCCAGCTTCAGAGTAAGCACTTCCCCATGGCCCCCCAACTGAGAATGGGGTAGAGGCAGAGCTGGCCTATTCATCCACCTTCCAGCCATCCTCCACTTTCTTGACTGGCAGTGACATGGGTGGAATTTCCCTTTTTCCCTTTATTAGGGAACATGGCCACTGGCCCTAGATTATGAAATCCAGCCCTGCAGGCCCCTGCCTAACCCTTTATCCTGGTTCCATCAGCCATTACTACTTGCTCGCTTCCAGTAACGTGCCAACTCACTGATCTCTCAGTGCCTAGGGCAGTGCTTCCTGGTACCCCGAAGCCAGATCTGCCTCCCGAACCCTCTTGCACTGTGGCTCCTTCTGGTTCCTAGCAGTGGGAGCAGTGGCTCCTGACCAGACACTTCTGGAAGGCCAAAGCCTGTGCTGAGGGCTTTTAGGGATTGTTCTATTTTCTCCTTGTAATAGCTCTGCCACATGGAGACTGGCATCTCCACCTTCCCGCTGAGCACAGCCACACCTCAGCCAGTGTGCGCCCGCACTGCCCTGCTGGTTGATAAAATGGTGAGCTACGTCCATGCCGTTGGGTACCACTGGAAAATCACTACTGCTGCTGTCCTGTGTCCCTGAGGGCCCTTCCTCCGGGGGCCCGCCCTCTGCTCCAGCGCCTACCTAGCAGCCCTCAGATGGGTCAAGCCCCTATGGGGGAGGACCAAGATTCAGTGAGGGGAAATAGCACTTCCGAGGTCACATGGTTGATGAAAGCCCCATTCCTCCAACCCCGAAGTGAAGGATAGTCTTGCTCTGTGCCAGCTTAGGCCTCCCAGCCTGGATGCTGAGGGGCCCCCGCATCAGCCAATGACCTGGAGTCAGCTCAGCAAGGCTGCATGATGATGAGGTGTGTGCACCGTGCACCCCTCCCCCTTCAAAGGCACAACACAGCCACACCTCAGTCCTGGGGGTTTTGCACTCTAAACCCTAGGTGGGGTTCCTTTCATATTGCTGACAGATCCTATACTCCTGCAGTTAATTTTGGGTTTTGCCCTGACTTCAGAACTTCATGCTGATTGCTCTTTGTCACATGACCTATTTGGGCTGAGTGCAGCAGCCAGGTTAGTAAGTTTGAGATCTTACCTGTCTTCTTATGTGTTACATAATCCCACCAGGCCCAGGGCCCCAGAATAGCCACTGTCAGCCTGTTGTCACCATGCCCTAGGTGTGAATTCTTCTTTCCCTTGGGCACCGACAGTCTCTGGACCAAGACTGAGTGCTCTCATTGGTGAGGCTTGTGCCCCAAATGGGATATAGCCTCAGAGTTGTTGCAAAGAATAAATGAAATGATACAAAGTATAAGTTCCTTGTGGGAGGCTGTCCTTTGCCCACCATGGTATCTCTGATGCCAGCTTGGAGCTGGTACTTACTTAGGGTGAGGGAGGGAATAAGGTACTTTGTGAGGGAATTGGCACATAGTAAACCTCAGGAGATGCCTATTGTTGCTGTGATTGTTCAGATTTATATTACTCTTTATGATGGTGGCTTGGTGCTTTCAAGATAAGCCCTATCACATGCAGATGAGAGGCCACCAACACATCTGCCTGCTTCTGGGGAGCTCCAGGAGTGAGACACAAGCCCCTGACTTGGAGCGACCAACCTCTCCTCTCCAGTGATGTGTGGACTGGCCCCTGAGTTTCGTGTACACAGATGAGTTCAACAAACACTTCTGGGTACCTGCTATGTGCCTGGCTCTCGTTAGGGCTCTGAGGACTCAGCTTTTGACAAAGTAAAGTCTCTGTTCTCATGAAGCTTATGTTAGAATGGGAGGGACAGAGCATAAACAGACATGTAATGTGTCAGGGGATGATAAATGCTATGAAGGAGAATAAGGCAAAGTAAAGGAAACAATGAGGAAGGGCTTGCTGTCTTACGTAGGCTACTCAGGGAAGGCCTTTCTGATACGGTGATGTTGAAGCAGAGACAGAAAGATAAAGCTGTACCTGTCCCTGAAGGAAGAGAATCTGCTCAGACAGAGAGAGCATCAGGTGCAGAGGCCCCGAGGCAGCAGTCAGCTTGGCCTTTTGGGGGAATAGGTAGGAAGCCAAGGTGCAGAGCAAGTGAAGAGGTGCTAATAGGTCAGAGAGAGAGAGCTGGGAGGCACTGATCTCATAGACCCCTGTAGAAAAATAAGAAGCCAGTGGAGTTTTGAGTAGAGGAGGAACATAGTTTGACTGTTTTAGGAAGAGTGGAGAATAGGCCACAGGGGAACCAGGGCAGAATCAGAGAGACCCATTAAGAAGGTAGGCAGACTGGGGCACTGCTGAAGGAGGTAGGGAGAAGGAGTCAGCTTCTCGATGTGTTTTGAAGGAGGAAACAGCAGGATTTGTGGGTGGAATATATGGCATGGGGTGGGGTAGAGAGAGAGGAATCTTTGGCTTGCACAACTGGTAGGATAGCTGTGTCTATCAACATTAGGAAGACTGATGAAAAGCAAGTTTGGGAGGGGAATCAAGAGTTTAATTTTGGACATGTTAAATCTGAGATGCCTTTCTCACATACAAATAGAAGTCAAACAGGCAGCTGGATGTTGGAGTCTGGAGTAAAGGGAAATGTAGAGGCTGGAGATGGAAATTTGGGAATGGACGTGTAATGCCATGTGAGGAGAGATGGCCAACGAGGTTAATGCGGTTTAGAGAAGGGGTCCTGAGACAGAGCGTGGGGACCCACCGATGTTTAGAGGACAGGGAGACAAGGGGACAGAGCAGGACCAGTCATGGCAATAGGAGAAGAACCGAGAGAGAGTGATGTCCCAAGGCCAAGTGAAGAAGGCTCTCCGACAAGGAGGGAACCATCCACCACTTCCAGTGTCAGCAGATGGCACGGTGGGATGAGGACTGAGACGTGCCCACTGGATTTAGTGACATGGAGGTTGTTGGTGACTTGACAAGACCAATTTTGATAGAGTGATCAGCGATGGGAGTCTGATTATATAGTATGTTTGAGAGAGTGGAGGGGAGGAAGAGCGGGCAGCAGAATAGACAAGTCAAGGGGTGTGGTTGGAAAGAGGAACAGAGACATGGACAGTAGCTGGAAGGAGATGTGAGGTCAAGGGGCAGGGTTTCTACTTTTTACTTTTTGGCTTTATTTTATTCTGTATTTTTTTTTTTTAAGGTGAGAAAAACTATAGTATGTTTACATATTGATGAAACAAGCCAAAAGAGAAATGGATGATGTTGGAGAGGGAAGGGGCTGTTGTAGCAGCAGTGTCCTTGTCTGGGTGACAGAGGCCAGGGCCTAGTGCCCGGGTGGAGGGGACGGTCTCGGACAGGAGCAGGGCCAGGTCATCCCCCACAGCAAGAAGACAGGTAGAGTGTGTGTTGCAGAGAAAAGAGGGGGGGGGGTCCTCATGCAAGTGTTTTTAATTGAGATGTGACTCACCAGTAAAATACCCCCTTTAAAGTGTACAATCGAGTGTTTTTTTAGTATCTGTACACAGTTGTTCATCCACAACTGCTGATTATTCACAAATCGGCATGCTCTTGATCACCACTGATTCCTCAGCATTTTCATCACCTCCCCCTAGAAAACTTACCCATTAAAACAGTCAACTCCCCATTCCCCCCACCTTCCCCCAGGCCCTAAAACCTCCAATCTACTTTCTGTCTTTACCAATTGGCCTGATCTGGACCCTTCATGTAAACAGCACCATAGAGTAAGCAGCCTTTGAGGCTGGCCTCTTGCACACTCTGCAGGCTGCTTTCAGGGTGCATCATGTAACACTGGTCAGAATTTCATTCCTTTTAACACATGAATAATATCCCAGTGTGCAGATGCATCACACTTTCTTTATCTGCTCCTCCACTGGTGGATGTTTGGGTTGCTTCCACTTTGGGGCTTCAGTGAATAATGTTGCTGTGGACATTCTTGTGCAAGTCTTTGTGTGGTCTGTTTTCACTTCTCTTGAGTATGTCCCTGCGCGTGGGATGGCTGGGTCATATGGTAACTCTACGTTTTGCTTTTTGAGGAAAACTCAGAATTGTTTTCTGCCGTGGTCGCACCTGCTTCCCCCTCCCCACCCCCCACCCCCACAGTGTGCGAGTCTGTGAGGTGGGATAATGTGGAATTTATCTCTGCTTCCCTCAGCAGGGAGTGGAAGCTAGAGGAGAGGAGACAGTGGGAAACGGCCCGTGGCCCCGGAGTGGGAGAGCACTGGATGGGAATATGTTTAGATTTGCTGGGTGATTTAAGGGCCCCAAAAGTCAATGCTGGGACTTTAAAGGGAAGCAGGTGCATAGCCATGAGTTCTGTCCTCCCAGCCACGCATGGCCATGGCCGTGGCCTGACAGGCGTGAAGTTAGGTGGAGGGTTTGGGGTAAACAGGTGGGGTGAGTGTCAGAAGCATCGCCTCCAGGCCTTTGTCTTCTATCTCTCCACACCTCAGTGTTCTGTCCTCACCCCCTCCGTCTAGACCTGCCCTTCACAGGCCTCAAGGACTCTGCTGGCTCTTCACTCAAAGATAGGTTGGTGCCAGGAACAGAGCAAGGCTTGGCCCCAGACAGCCTGGTGTTTAGATCTGCCTTTCCTGCTCACTAGCAGTGTGAACCCGAGCAGGTCACCTGTAAAATGTTGCCTACCCCCCTCACCCTGAGTGGTTAAGAGGAGGAAATGGGGTTGCAGGCCAGCACTTTGCCTTCCTGTTCCCCTCCATTGCCAGGCCCCTCCCAGGCTACTGTCCCTCTCTGAGATGTAATTGGTTACACAACTGAGACCCCCCCCCCCCCCCCTCTCTCCTCTTCCTTCTCTTCCCTCCCCAAGAGTGACATTTGTTTGGGGGGTGGGGGCATTCCCGGCTCCTCAGAGAATTCCACAAAGCTATGGACCATCTCCCTGAAAGAATGTGTACCCACATAGGTGATGTGTTCACCAAGCCAGGGAATCCGGGGACCTCATGAAGCTTCCTTGCCCCATTCCCCTAGCTAGCAGGAGTGTGGCCTTGGAAGCAAGCATCCCCTGGGGCTGGTGGCCAGCATTTCTCCCCTGATGCCATCCTGAGGTCAGTGAGTTGACGCTGGGGCCACTGCCAGAGGGAAGCTTCCCCATCGCCAGGGAGCCAGCCGTGTCGGCCGCCGCAGTATTTAGCCTCCCTTCCCCCTTAGAAAGTCCCAGGTGGCCTGACTTTCCACACCCTGCCAGTGTTTTGGAGAAGAAAGCAGCCCTTTTTCTGGAAACAGTACATGGTCAATGGGTCTAGTCCTTCTGCCTGGCGCCCAGCCCACTCCATACGCACTCTTACCCGGAAAGGGGAGCACAAGAAAAATAGTCAAGTGCCCACATCACTACCGATGCTCGACTAGGTGGCATGTTTTTCTTGGAGTCTTCTCCCAGGAAGAACATAGGCTTCCCCACCTGACTCCCCTGTAAAATGGACACGATCACTCCTGCCTCCCACTGTGGGTCTGTGGATTAGAGAAAGAAAACACCAGGCATGGTCCTTGGAGACATATATCTCTGGAAATTGTTTTCTGTATTGTTTCATATTCCAGAACGCTTTCCTCACCATGAAGGGTGCATTACACAAGTCAAAAAGTCACTCTTTTGTGATTTCCCTTAAAGCTGGCAAGGACTGTTTGAACATGGCAACTGCATTTCCTATAGCATGCACGTGATTCATCTAGTCATTCTGCAAGTATTTTTTGGACCTGCATTGGGTGCTGAAGCTTTCAAGAGACCCAGGGAAATGAAAGCCAGGCTCCCCTCCCACCCCGTCCTGTGGAACGCCACCCCCGGTGGGAAGCTGAGCCAGGCCGAGGCACCAACTTGGAGACCCCACAGAACTCCTAGAACCCAGGACACACACAATAGGAAGAGTTCAGACAGAGGTCAGAGGCAGGACCCATGGGAAAGGAGGCAGAGTATAGCCATGCTCAGGGGAGGCTGGGGTGGCTGGTGGAGAGGGCATCCTCGTTGGAGGTTACGGCCTGTGCAAAGGCTTAGAAGTGAGACACAGCCTGGCTGGTTCTGGGTGGCCATTCCCACATGCTCTGGTTGAAGATAAAAGACTGGATGGGCAGGGACAGCTGGGCCTCGGGGAAGTTAGAGTGGCCTCCTTCCCAGTGTGTGGCCTTGAGCAGATCCCTGTAACTCCCTGGGCCTCAGTTTCCGCATTTGTACTAGGCCATGAAGAGGATTCAGAGGGCGTGTGTGTACAAAACCCCAGCACAGTGCCTGCTGCCAGTAGGAACGTGTTGGGCAGGCCTATTTTCAGCCAAAGAGCTCAGACTGTACCCTGGGCCACCGCCAGTGTCCGAGCCCCGAGCCCATGCCAGGGCGTGCCTCCCTCTGGAAGCCCTGAGGAGGAAGAAGAGGAGGAGGTGGAAAAAGGGGAAGAGAGGGCGGGGGAAGGAGGGAGGCCCAGCCAGGACCCAGGCTGGTGCCTCCACATGCCTGCTGTTCACCTGCTGGGGGTGCTCCCAATGCCACACCAGCTGGTGGGGCTGAGCTTCTGAAATCCATAAGATCTAAGAGCAGCCTTGGGGTTTCCACATAGACCCTCCTCAGCCTCGCTGCAGGGCCCCCAGCAGCCTCTGAGTGGGAAGGCTGGGCCAGGGCCCACAGCTGCACAGCATGCACCCTCTCTGTCTCCAAAATCGCTCTGTCTTCTTCCCTCCCCCCACAGTGAGTTGCTTCTGGCTGCCTCTGCCTTTTTGTCTCTCTGTCTCATCTCTGTCTCTGTCTCTCTGTCACACACACACACACTGGAACAACACCTCTTCTCTCCAGTGACTAATACTTTCTGTCTCCAGAGTCCTCCTACCATCAGGCGTGGGAAATGCAGGTGGAAACATCATTTCTTAAAAGTGTAGCTGCCCCCTACTCCCCTGGGAGGCAGAGTGGCTGACAGGGGGCCTTGCCCAGGCACTTCTGGGGTATGTATGTGGAGGGGAGGGACTAGGCCCAGGTCAGCCCCCGACTGCTCCTCCTTGGTGGCACCTGCCCTGCTGGGGCTCCAATTAGAATTCCCACGGCTCCCTGCACTCTCCTCTCTCCCCTCGGCCCCCATTCCATGTCCTGCATCCTCGGTGTCTCCCCATTCACTGTTTTCTCCTCACTCAGGCACACCTGCCTTGGCTGATGCCCTGGTTGCCTCTGCCCTGGCCCCTTCTCCACCTCTTAACAGCCTCCCCCTCCAGGCCCTTCCCTCTTTGGCTGCTAAACTCACCCTCCTCTGACTGCATCTCTTCCCTCTGAAACCCTTGGTAGCTCCCCAGTACCCACTGAGTTAAAATTTTTTAGCTCATTTTTATTTTTTATTTTATTTTTTTAAAGATTTATTTATTTATTCATGAAAGAGAGAGAAAGAGAGGCAGAGGGAGAAGCAGGCTCCATGCAGGGAGCCCAACGTGGGACCCGATCCCGGGACTCCAGGATCACGACCTGGGCTGAAGGCATGTGCTAAACTGCTAAGCCACCCAGGGATCCCCTAGTTCATTTTTAAAGAAGATTTTATTTATTCATTTGAGAGGGAGAATGCGAGTGAGCACAAGCCAGGGGGAGCAGAGGGAGGGGGAGAAGCAGACTCCCCGGTTGAGCAGGGAGCCCTGTGTGGGGCTTGATCCCAAGACCCCAGGATCATGACCTGAGCTGAAGGCAGATGTTTAACCAACTGCACCACCCAGGCGCCCCCAAACATTTTAGTTCAGGATCCAAGGGCCCCAGCCTTTGGCCTTCCTGTCTCCCCTCTCCTGCCTGTTCCCCACCATAGATCTTTTATGCCAACACACTGGCCCTGTAACCAACCCCAAGTGTTTGCTTCCTAGGCCCTTGCTCATGCTGTTTCTCTGCCTGGAAGGCCTTCCCTAGACCCTGTCTTTTTTTATGTCAAATGCTATTCTTTCAAGGGCAAAATAAATATGCCCTCTTGGCTAACACCTTGTATTATCCCTCCAAGCTGAAGGGACCTCCCCAACCCTTCCCTAGATCTCTGATATTATGTGTCACTTTCTGTCCCACATTATTCTTTTCCTTTAAGTACCAGCCCAAGGAGCCTCTTCGTACTTTGATAGGGAGATGCAACTTATTCTTTAACCACCCCCAGTACCAAGCAGAGCGGTGGGCACTGAGCAGGTGCTCAGAAGAAAACTGGCAAATGGATGACTGATGCACCTCTTGGGGTCCCACATCCAGGCTGCTCCTTCCTGAAAGGTGGGGCAGACCTGGCGGTTGCCACACAACCACATGCCACCCTTGGGTGGTTTGTTATTAGGAGTATGCTGAGGCTGTTACAATGAGCTGGAAAGTTCCTTCATTTTCTGGGCTCTGGAGCAGTTTGTGATAATAAAAAGAGCTTTGTGCCATTCATGGGGGAGATTTGTCTCTTCAATTTCATGGGAAATTATTGGCCTATTTAAGTATTATATATTTTCTTGAGCCAGTTTAATTCATTTATATTTTCTTAAATTGTCCATTTCATCAAGAATTGAAATTCTTTTGCTACGAAACTGCATATTGTTTTCTCTCAGAATTAAATATATGTCTGGATCCATAGTCATAGGCCTTCCCTCTTTCCAAAGGCTTATTAGTCTTTTTTCTCTTTTTGTCACTAGTAAGAATTGCTAAAAGCTTTTTTTTTATTTCAAAGAATCAGCTTTTGATTCTTAGATATCTACTGCTTTTTCCTTCCTCTCATTTTCTTAGTTTCTACTTTCATTGATGATTTCTTCTTTCTTTGGTTTTATTTTTCCTTCCCCAGCCCCTTGATTTAAAAGCTGAGTTAAAAATAAAATAAAATAAAATAAAATAAAATAAAATAAAATAAAATAAAATAAAAGCTGAGTTAACTTTCAGTCTCTCTCATTTTTTTGGAAGTGCATTTAAAGCTTTAATTTTCCTCTGAGTACCACTTTGGCCTCAAACCAGAGGTTTTATTATTGTTCATTGTCATTCAATTCTAAATTGTAATTTCTGCTTTGCTTTTCTCTTTAACTAGAGCATTATAGAGCAGTATAGCTTTGCAAACTTTCAAGTGGATCGTTTCTTTTATACCCATGTTGCTGTTAATTTCTGATCTTATTTCATGTAAGCAAAAGACAGCCATAGAACTGCTTTCTGGAATTTGTTGAAATTTTTATTTATGACCTAATATGTGGCCAGTTTTTGTGACGATTTCATGTGTGTTTGGAAGTGCTTATTTACTGATTGAGTGTAAAGTTTGTTCTCTCGGATTAAGGTTTTTTGTTTTTAAGTTTATTTACATAATCTCTACACCCAGCATGGGGCTCCCACTCAAGACCCTGAGATCAAGAGTCACATGCTCTACTGACTTGAGCCAGCCAGGCGCCCCTCTCAGACTGTTTTTAAATTGCATTACTTAAATCATTACTTTTCAGGGGGCCACTTGTCTTGTCTGTCTCTAAGAGAGGCCTGTTCAAGTTCCCTCACAATGATTAATGGGATTTGTCTAAACCTCCTGTGTTTAAAAATCAGGTTTTTATACATGTACATTTTAGGCAACATTTTTATATGCTTATGATTTATGACTTTGACATTTCTTGATGCTTGTACTTTTTCCATTATTATAAATACACTGGTTTGTCCTATTCAGTACATTGGCCTTGAATCCTATTTTGTGGATATATGTGGCTGCCATATCCTTTTTTATGCTTTCACTTTTCATTCTTTCTGTGTCATTTTGTTTTATATGTGTCTTTTGTAGTAGCAGACAATTGTAGTAGCAGACAAATGGATTTTGTATTGGGTGTCTGCTTTAATGGGTCGGCTTAAACCCATTTGCATTTGTCGGTCATAGTTAAATTTACATCTACCATCTTCCTCCATGTCTCCTCTTTTAGTTTTCTTATTTTGGGGTAGTTTATTTTTGCCTTTTGTTGGATTGGTCTCATTTACTTTGTTCTGTTTTTTTTTTTTTTTCTGATGATGATTAGGAAATTTTCAGTTTTATTTCTTATGGTTATTCTGGATACATACTTATGTTTGTGTATGTATATTTATATTTTTCTATTTTTTTAAAGATTTTATTTATTTATTCATGAGAGACACAGAGAGAGAGAGAGGCACAGACACAGGCAGAGGGAGAAGCAGGCTTCACGCAGGGAGCCCACCGTGGAACTCCATCCTGGGTCTCCAGGATCACTCCCTGGGCTGAAGGTGGCACTAAACCACTGAGCCACCCAGGCTGCCCTATATTTTTTCTATTAACATCTGGACATAATTAATATCTTCAGCCTTTTCCCAAATGAGGCAAGAAATTTAGTAGTAATTTACTTTTCCCCTATTCCTACCTTCATATATGGGTTATCACAGATTTTAGTTCTAAATTATCATTCATTTTCTTCAGATTGTGTCATGGCATTTACTTAAACTTAATTCTTATGTTTTGCTGTGTCCCCTGTTTATCGTTGTTTATAATGCGACTCATCTTTTTCTTTCATGAATCTATTTTTCACTCCGCTGAAGTTTTTCCAACAAGAATTCTTTTAGAAAGCATGGATAATATTATTCTTAAGGTAATCAATGTGTGAAATAACCGTTTTTCCTCTCCAAAGGGTCCATTTTGATTTTTAGCTCTCTATTGAATTGGGTTTTTCAAATTCTGAATGCTCATATTTTCACATATCCTAGATCTCTCTAATTTTTATTTTGGACAATACATACCTTTGAAATCTGAATACATTAATGACATATCACCTGAATGTCTTCTGCTGTCCAATTCACCTTCCCATCCTTTCAACCAAATCTGTGACATTTTCATCTGTTTTGCTGGTGGGATTTATTTAGTTGCCCTTGGTCTCTACCTAAGGTGACACCAACTTCCACCAAGTACCTTCAACTGGCTGTATTGTTCTCACAGTACATACTTATCTCCACCAGAAATTATATCACCCATTCATTTGTTTGTCAGTCTCCCTACTAGGTTATGAGGCCCAGGAGAGCAAGGATGTTGCCTCATTCACTCTAGATCTATAGTGCCTAGAACACTGCCTGGCACATAGTAGGCTCTCAGATATTTCTTCAGTGAATGAATGAACAAAATTCGGTAGACTTCACGTTCATTTATTCATCCAACTACTCTTGAGTTCTGTTTGTGCCAGGTTCCGAGAAGGCCAAGCCCCTTTCTCTGGAGCTGATAGTCTAACTAGGGGCCTATTAAATGGGCAGGAAGGACAGTGGGCCATGAAGAGTCTGTACAGGGGTGGAGAGTGTCCCTGGGAGCTCAGGCAGCAGAATGCAGTGAGTCGAATGCAGTGAGTCAGAGTCTGCTGGCCAAGGCGAAGGGAGCAGGAGAGGAGGGATGGTTGAGGGATGGATGGCCCAGAGGTGGCCAGAGCAAGGGGAGGAGGACAAGCCCACAGCAGACATTCCTGTAGGGCTTCTTTGTGTCAGGCACGGTTCCAAAGGTCTTAGTATTTTCACTTAAAACAACCTTTAGGATCCTCATTCGTGGAAGCAAGGGCTCAGAGAAGTGAGTTTGCCCAATATCGTACTCTAAGAATAAAGAACCAGACTCATCCCAGAATCTGGCTTCAAAATCTATAGCCACCTGCTCCTCTGCATCCAGGGAGAAAGAAAATGGGCCTGTCAGAGAATAGAGTGAGCTGGGAAACGGGAAAGGCTGGCTGGCAGCAGGGGCTGGCAGGATGCTGAGGGCTCAGGCCTGCACATCTCAAGGGAGATCCCCCAGGTGACTGTGGCCACTCTGAAACATCCTGGGGCGAGCATTTTATCTCAGCAGGAAGAAGCTGAAGGGGAGTGGGCTTCAGGAGTCCATGGGATGGAGGGAGGGAGAGGGGGAGGATGGGTTAGGAAGAGAGCCTTTGCTGAGAGGGTCCCCCGTCCTTCTCCCCAGCTGTTCTTGCTTCCTGCCTCAGCTCCCCTTTCTACCACCCCTGTGACAGCCCCATCCCAGGGCCAAGTGAGCCTGGCTCTCAGAGGCCTCTCCTTCCCTGTCGCCTGCTTGCCCTCCAGCCACACTGGGACCGAGGACCCTCCCTGACCGGGGATGGCTTTCTCAGGGTTCCCCAACGCATGTCCTGGGGCTCTCCTCCCTAGGGGCTGTAAGGGAGAGGCGTCATTCCCAGCTTACAAAGAAAGGGGGCTCAGAGAGTCAGGAAACTTCCACGAATGAGCTTGTAAGGACTGCAGGGAGGATCCAAGCCCAGGTGTGGGGACCCCAGAGGGACTTCGTAGCAGAGCTGATCGCTGGCTTTATGAGGCTTTTCTGCAGACACCCACAGTTAAGTCCAGGGAGTAAGTAGGTTGGAACTGGCAGGTCCACAAGTGAGTCTCTTAGGGCCTCATGCTTTGAGCTGTTGAGGCCCTGCTGGGTCCCTCACCCCTCAGCCAGGGTAGTCACGCGGCCTCTTCTGGGGGTGGCTGGTCCCCCTCTCCTGGGGGACAGCAGCAGCAGCAGCATGGGGATCTGCAGGCCATGGGAGCTCCACCATGGGTGGTGACAGCCCCTGAGTGGCCTGATCCTACCCCAGTTCTGGACACGGCCGGGCAGGAGGAGTTCAGCGCCATGCGGGAGCAGTATATGCGCACAGGGGACGGCTTCCTCATCGTCTACTCTGTCACGGACAAGGCCAGCTTCGAGCACGTGGACCGCTTCCACCAGCTCATCCTGCGTGTCAAGGACAGGTAAGGGCAGCCGGGCCAGGACCTCCCAGCTCCTGAAGCAGAGCGGCTCTGTCTGAGTCTCAGGTGAGACCTGAAGCACAAAAGGGCAGAGAATTCAGACACTGGTCCCTTTGCTTCCTCGCCCAGTTCTTTCCACGGGGCCAAACTGCTCCCAGGGCCTTAAGTCAGCCCCCTCCCATCTCCTACACTCCCCACTGACAGACTGTTTAACTAGTTTAACCAAATCTTATCACGTCCGAAGAAACAGTGAATTTCCTCTCCAGTACCCATTGTAATTGGTTAAGTCACATTTGACTGTGAGATTTACAAGCCCCTAATTAAAGGCTTGTTTTTCTTTTCCTTAGCATTATATGGAGTAATCAAATAATTTGTAGTCTCTTTTAAGCCTAACTGGTCTTTTCAGTTAACTTGCTCTTAAAGAGGCATCGTAAAGAGAGTAAAAGGCTTAATTAACAGGAAAGCAGCAAGCTTTGAACAAATCTCAGTAAATTCAGAAAAATATACTTAATACCTGTCCAAAGGCAAAGTGTTAACAGTTTTATCAGGTAACAGATTACACACTCACACACTATACACACTCATATACATACGTACAACTCCAAGACGGTAATATCAGTTACGCCCCTGACTATAGGAATTTCAAAGGAGAAAACATAAATGACTCTAAAGTAGGAAAATATTCAACCTTTTGGCTAACCAAAGGGCAAAGGAAAATAAGAAAGTATTATTTTTCACCTGTTAAATTATAAATTATTTAAATGAAAATGTCCAATGATGTTAAAGATACTATAAGCCTGGCATTTCTTTCACCTTTAGACAGCAGTATGGCCACATAGATGGATGGGAATCTTTAAGGCAGCTGTGGCTGTGATCCCTCCCTTCCTCTCCTGGGAGCCATCCCAATTTTGCAGCTGCTATTTATTGAGTGCCAGCTGTGTACCAGATGCTGGCCCTGGTGTGCTTCCCAAGCCACCACTGACGGCTGCAGCAGCCCTGCGTGGCTTGTGCATCGGGGTGACCAGGAGATGAGGGAGCAGGTCTGGGAAGCCAGACCCCCCTGCCTCGAGCAGCCCCCCCCCCGGGGCCCTCTCTCATGGTACTCAGCCAGGGGTTTCCTGGGAGGACCCCTTTGCTCTACCTGCAAGAAGCCTAAACTCCAAACCAAGACAGCCAACCAAGACACCCCGGGCCCCCCTTCCTCTGCCTGGAGTCGTGTAGCTCCAGGCCCACTGGGGAGGCAATGGGGGCTGTGTTATGCCTGTACTGTGACTATGTCGCCTTCACCAAGTGTGGGGGCAGCGAAACTTCATGAGCTGCTGTTCCTTTCTTTCCCAGAGAGTCATTCCCGATGATCCTCGTGGCCAACAAGGTCGATCTGATGCATTTGAGGAAAATCACCAGGGAGCAAGGAAAAGAAATGGCCACCAAACACAATGTAGGTGGCGTGTGTGCACGTGTGTGTGTGTGTGTGTGTGTGTGTGTGTGTGTGGGTGTACGCGCGCGCACGCACTGGGCAGTCAGGGATGTATAGAGGTCCGTGCCCATCCCTCCTGTGGTCCCTTGGGCCTCCTGGGTAGCGGGTTAGATTCTGCAGAGACGCCTGGCAGCGCATATGTGCTGAGGGCTATGTTGTGAAACAAAACAGCAGAGTGGAGAGAAAGCACCCTCTTCTCAGTCATTGGGAGCTCCGATGTGGGGACCAGGTACCTTCATGGCCTGTGAGCAGTGGTGTTCAGGCCACCTCCTGGCCCCCAACACAGCAGATTCATCTCTGGGGTGTGCAGAGGGTTGGCTTCTGTCCCATTCTCTGAGCCAGCCAGATGATTATGCTCAGAATCATCGGACCAGCTGCAGTTCACCAAGCCCTGTTCTGTGCCAGGCTTTGTGCCGGGGAGCATTCACTCCTCACCACCACATGTTGAGGTAGGTATCATTATGCCCATCTTACAGTTGGTCAAGCAGGTTTGCCCAGGCCACACAGTGAATACCAGCAGACATCTTTGTGTGTGTGTGTGTGTGTGTGTGTGTGTGTGTGTGTGTGTGTGTGTGTTTTCAGTTCACTGTGATGCCCCTTTGCCCTCTGGATGTACTGGGTGGGGTCACTGGGTTTCTTCTCACCCCTCCCTGGCACGGGCACAGCCCAAGCCCCTGGCCCCATTGGTCAGTTATGTAGAAGTCCACTCGGCCTGCTGGGAGGTCTGCTGCAAGGTTACCCCTTCCCTCTGCCTGGTGGGCCCAGCTCTGTGAGTAGAGGAAGGGGACTCACTCCAAGTTACTTCTCCTCGTCTCTGCCTTCTGTATTCATTCATATGTTCATTTAACTGCCCTAGACCCGGGGAAATAAAACTTACTTTATGGTGCTTACTTCTAATGACAAGAGACAGATAATAAACAAAGCAGATTACACAGTGTGACATGTGCTATGGAAAAAAGTAAATCAGGGAAGGGGGTCAGGAATGTGAGGTGGAGAAGGATGCTTTTCCAAATAGGGCGGTTAGGGAAAGCCTTCCTAGGGAGGGTGCATTTCAGCAAGGACTTATAGGAGGTGAGGGAGTAAGCCCTACAGATCTCTAGGGAAAGAATGTTCCAGCCAACGTAATAATCAGTGCAAAGACACGATGGCAGGAATTTGAGAATCAGCAAGGAGGCCAGCAGGAGCAGAAGTGGGAGGGGTGGGTAGTAGGAGGCCAGGTCAGAAGAGGGTTATAAGGCTTTATGGGCTTTTACTCAGAGGGAGAGGGGAAACCATCAGAGGCTTTGAGTGAGGAGTGATGACGAGGTCTGGCTTATGGCTGAACAGCTTCTCTCTGGTGGTCATGTTGAGAAGGACGCTAGGGGCCAATCATGAGAGCAGGGAAATCAGTTAGGGGCTCCCACAATAACCCAGATACAGGTCAACACAGCCCAGGATGCTGCTGGTGAAGGTGGCAAGGAGGTGGTTGGATTCTGGACATGTTTCCAAGAAAGCCAACAGGATACGTGCACAGATTGGATGTGGGGTGAGAGAGAAAGAAGTTATGGCGGGCGACCCTGTGGTTTGGGCATGAGCAATTTTCTGAAGACCAGAGTGTCGGATGGGACACCTGGGTGGCTCAGCAGTTTAGAGCCTGCCTTTGGCCAGGGGAGTAATCCTGGAGTCCTGGGATCGAGTCCCACATCGGGCTCCCTGCATGGGGCCTGCTTCTCCCTCTCTCTCTCTCTCTCTCTCTCTCATGAATAAATAAATAAATAAATCTAAAAAAAAAAAAAAAAGACCAGAGTGTCGGTGATTGGGCAGGAGAGACAGTAGGAGTAAGTGTGTGAGACAGGAACTTGGTTGCAGATCTGCGGGGTTTGAGGAGCTGAGTAGATAATCAGATGGAAATGCCAAGGCAGCAGTCAGAGACAGCATGTGGGGTAAGTATTGGCAATCGGCAGCGTGTAGATGGCATTTGGAGCCGTGAACGCCAAGGGAGCCAGTGTAGATAGGGCAGGGGTCCTAGCACTGAGGCCGGGATACCTCACCTAGTGATGTGGCGAGGTGAGGAGGAGGCCACCAAAGGGCCTGAGCTGTGGGTGACACTTGAGGGCCACAGTGGAGTGTGGTGGCAGCCAAGTGAAGAACGTGCCCCAAGGAAGAGGGAGTGATCCACTGGTTCAGGGCTGCCCACGCTCTCCAGAGGAGGGCTGGAGACTGACCACTGGCTTCGCAGTAGCTCGCTCTGACCAGAGACAGGCCTGCGGTTTCCTCGGGGCTCTCACAAACCCCTTCTGCGTGACCCTCCCAAGCAGCGGGGTGGGCGGGGTGGGGGTGCAGAGAAGTGACAGCCTGCCCCTACGGCCCCTGCTACCGCAACCTGGGGCTCCCATCTCTCAGCTGCCTTTCTCCTGCAGCAAATGCTGCTGCCTCACTTATTTGACCAAGCGACTCTGCGAGCGAGCTACTATGGACAACATCCTGTTTTAGAGCTCATAAGGCAAGTTCCTCCTTAGCGGACAAGGCAGGCGCCCCACCCGGCGCCGGAAGGTGGCATTTCCTAGCCCTGTGGTGGAGTCAGATGGTGCTACCGTTTATTGCAAGGTTCCTCTTGGTTTAAATGTCCTTGCTAATGAAACCCTAGAATTCCAAGAACTTCAGCCTTTCTTCAGTGGTAGAGGCAGGACCCCCAGAAAGAAGGCAGATGGCTCCTGAGGCGTTGGGGGGGATGCTACAACTCCTGTACTTCTGAGTGGCACAGTGGGACGGCAGGCAGCAGTGATCTGAGGCCCCTGGAGTCACAGGATGTGAAGGAGCTCCAGGTAGGTCCCAGCCCCAGCTACAGGCACCTTCCTGCCCCTTCTCTGGGTGTGCACGTGGAAGTGCGTTGCCCTGACCACAGGATATCACAGGACTCTGGCTTTAAGGCCCCAGCAGGGGTGCCCCCCCCATGCCTGGGAGAGGCCCTGAAGCTGCCCTCGACACCCCTACCTGTCCGTGGGCAGCCAGGCAGGAAGTGGAGTGCGCACCTGGTTCAAACCTTGATTCTCTGCTGGCTGCCATGTGGCTTTGGGCAAGTACGTCACCACCCTGAGTTCAGTCTCCCTCGCCACACAGTGGAGATGCTTGCTTACCTCGGAGGGTTGAGGTGGGGATTAAGTGGGCTCAGCGATGTTGATATGTGGCAGGCGAAAGGGCCCATGGTCATCTCAGTCAAACGACCTACAGTGGAGGGCAGAGGCTCAAAGAGTCGTTGGATGATCATTTCAAAAGTCTGAGCCATGTTTTGTGCGCTCTTCCCGTGTCCCGGCCAGCTACGAGACCTCTGCTTGGAGCCACGGCAATGTGTGAAGATACTTTAGGATCTATTCTGGGCAGTCGTTTACAACATGCTCCTCTAAAACAACAGCTCACCCTGTCACCCATCCCAGCCGTGCATTTGAACTGATCATTTTTGTTTTCTTCACTGGGCTTTTCTTCTTTGACAGTGTTATAATGAAATGCCTTAATTTTGTTTTTTTTTTTTTTTAATTTTTTTTTAACTTATTTATTTATGATAGTCACAGAGAGAGAGAGAGAGAGAGAGACAGAGAGAGAGAGAGAGGCAGAGACATAGGCAGAGGGAGAAGCAGGCTCCATGCACCGGGAACCCGACATGGGATTCGATCCCAGGTCTCCAGGATCGCGCCCTGAGCCAAAGGCAGGCGCCAAACCGCTGCGCCACCCAGGGATCCCGAAATGCCTTAATTTTGTAACCAGGAAAAAGTTATGAACTATATACCAAAGTTCTTTTTTTTTTAAATTTTTATTTATTTATGATAGTCACAGAGAGAGAGATAGAGGCAGAGACATAGGCAGAGGGAGAAGCAGGCTCCATGCACCGGGAGCCCGATGTGGGATTCGATCCCGGGTCTCCAGGATCGCGCCCTGGGCCAAAGGCAGGCACCAAACCGCTGCGCCACCCAAGGATCCCCCCCAAAGTTCTTTTTTTAAAAAAAAAAGATTTTATGTATTCATTCATGAGAGACAGAGAGATAGGCAGCGACACAGGCAGAGGGAGAAGCAGGCTTCTCCCAGGGAGCCTGATGCGGGACTCCAACCCAGGACCCCAGGATCACAACCTGAGCCAAAGGCAGATGCTCAACCGCTGAGCCACCAGGTGCCCCTGAACTACACTGAAGTTCTTCAGTCTGACCACAGCCGGCCTACCCCTCTGGCCTGGGAAAGCCCGTGTATTTTGGGTTTTATTTTGTTTTTGATTTTTTTTATTGGACTTCAATTTGCCAACATATAGCATAACACCCAGTGCTCATCCCACCAAGTGCGCCCCTCAGTGCCCATCACCCAGTTACCCCCACCCCCTGCCCACCTCCCCTTCCACTACCCCTTGTTCATTTCCCAGAGTTAGGTGTCTCTCATGTTTTGTCACCCTCACTGATATTTTCACTCATTTTCTCTCCTTTCCCTTTATTCCCTTTCACTAATTTTTATATTCCCCAAATGAATGAGACCATATAATGATTGTCCTTCTCTGATTGACTTATTTCACTCAGCATAATTCCCTCCAGTTCCATCCACGTCAGAGCAAATGGTGGGTATTTGTCGTTTCTAATGGCTGAGGAATATTCCATTGTATACATAAACCACATCTTCTTTATCCATTCATCTTTCGATGGGCACCGAGGCTCCTTCCACAGTTTGGCTATTGTGGACATTGCTGCTAGAAACATCGGGGTGCAGGTGTCCTGCCATTTCACTGCACCTGTATCTTTGGGGTAAATCCCCAGCAGTGCAATTACACAGGCCTTCCCATGTCTCACAATTGCTGGGTCATAGAAGCCCACGTATTTTGTATGAACCCCACACTCTCTCCCCTCATGGGGAAGTGGGCACAAATCCTTCTTGCCTACAGGAGAAGAGGGGGGCTTGGGACTGCATCCTAACCTCAGGCAACCTTTGTTCTCCTTCCATGCCAGCCCAACACATCGTGTAGACACGGCCCTCAACACCTGTCTTGTGGGGCTACCTCGGCCACACTGCTGATGTCTGTTGCCTTTCAGCCGGGTGATGATTCCTCAGTATTAAACATGCAGACATGAGCCTTCTATAAACATGGCTGAGCTCCCGGACTCGTAGATGCAGACCAAACAAGAGCTGAGACCGGCAAGCTTGCAGGGGTAGGGGGTGGAGGGGGATGAGGAGGCACAGACCAGCTCGGGGTCACCAGGGGGCTCGGGGTCACCAGAGGGCACTGTCCTGCCCACAGCCCAGCCTCACCTCAGCCTTTCCCACCCGGGTCCCCCCTGTAGAGAGCCTGGTAAGAGTCAGATCTCCTCATGGTGGAGAAACAGGCCTCAGAAAGAAAAAAAGAATAACATCAGAACCTATTTTGGTTTGATAGATGAAGCAGTCTTTAGTCTTCAAGTATATAAAAAGATCAGGGTTTTTTTTTTTTTCTATTTTTAGGGGGCTATTAAAGATCTCTATGACTGGAGAATAAGAGGGAATTAGAAAGGCTGTCAGTAGAATTTTCCACCCTTAAAGAGCAAGGGGCCTGAGGTTGTTAGAGCTGTGGTCCTGTGGGGATCTCTAAAGGCAGGTGGCTTCTTGGGACCTCTGAGAATTCACAGTTTTAGGGAATAGGGCTTTGTGGACCTCAGTGCTACTTTTACCAAGTTGAGCTTTGCCTTCCAGATTCCGTACATAGAAACCAGTGCCAAGGATCCACCTCTCAACGTGGACAAAGCCTTCCATGACCTGGTTAGGGTAATTAGGTGAGTGATGCACACTTCCCTAGAAGCAGGCCCTCTGCGGCAAGGTGGGCCCCTGGAGGACCAGAGGGTGTAGCTTCTTGTTCCAAGGCCTGGGCTGCATGCTTCTAGGCCTGTTTTGGATTTCTTATCCCTCTGTCCATTTTTTTCCCCTGCCCTTCCCACCCTTCCCACCCACCTTTGCACATGCACCCTCACCCCAGGTGAAGCCTTAAGCATAAGCTAGAGGGAGGTGCCTTCCTGCCTGTGGTACCAACTCAGCCTCCTCTCTGACCTCCCCTGGGTGCTGCAGCTCAGGCTCCTGCTGCCCTCTGCACCGCCTGCCTTCCGTGTTCTCCCAACACCATGCCTGTCAGCACCAGAGGAAGTAGGCCGCTCTGCTCTCCCCCCACCCACCGACGTCAGCGCACCCTGCAACATTTCACCTAAATAGCTACCATTTGGGTTCCTAAGCTCAAGATGCTGAGGTGTTGCACATACATGTGCCTGCTTTGCAGACTGCACACATTGCCAGTGTCCAAGTGTTCCCATCTGCCCATTTCCTAAATCTGCAACATGCAGATCAGCCTAACCAGTGGTCCTCACATAGGCACGTAGTGTGAGGCCACGTGCTGGTGAGTTCTATGGCTGCCAGTTAGTTATGAACTCGTGCTTTCCCCTGCTACTTCTTGGCCCCCTTGGATACACACACACACACACATGCACAAACACACACACCCCTTTTCTCATCATTCCCCCGTATGGACTGTGATAGTGCAGCCCTCGTTTTAGGCTTTAGCTGGCAGCTCTGCATTCTCGTGAGCTTTTGCCTCCAGTTTGGGTATGCCACCCTGCCCGGAGCTGGTGGTGTCTTGGTTATGGACCGGTAGTTCCAGGGCAGGTTTTTAGACTTAGGAAGAGTTAACAGAAAACATATAAAAAGCTTTTACACTCGAGGGGCTTGTCATTTTATTTAAAATACAAAACACAAAAATAGCGGCCAATACTGAATAGCTCATAATGCAATTCATGATTTAAATAATTGCAGCCACAGCATGATGTCAGGAATTCTCACCAGTATCAAGACAGGCTTTGCCCTGTCCTCTCTGCCTTTCCACTTTCTTTGCCCCAGAGACAGTCTCCAAGCGAGGCCCTCCCCCAAGGTCCAGAACAGGCCTGCCACCTGCTCACCCGGGGCAAAGGAGGAGCAGAGACCATTCTGACTCTGTTTTTCTGCCTTTCACTGTCCTCAAAAGGCAACAGATTCCAGAAAAGAGCCAGAAGAAGAAGAAGAAAACCAAATGGCGGGGAGACCGGGCCACCGGCACCCACAAACTGCAGTGTGTGATATTGTGACAGGCCTGAGGCCCTGGCGACAGTGACCGTGGACCGGCCAGCCCTCGGGACCCTCCACTGCCTAACCACACTGAAAACCATTTCTAACCACGACCCTTGGCCCGAGGACCTGGCATGAGAAGGGAGAAAGGGAGGGCGGACAGGGAGGAGGTAGGCTCTGGCTTTGCCAGAAGGGCACAGGCCTTCCCATGTCTCACAAGAGACAGGGAAGCAACACGAAACAGAAGCAGCATCCAAGCATCCCTCATGTTGATTCAAAGCAGCTGTCCCTCATCTCTGGGTGGCTGCGTGGTGGCTTTGAAGTACACGGTATCGGCGGGATGTGGAAGCGAGGATCCATGGACAGAGTACCAAACAAGCCATGATCGATTCCCCCACACCTCCCTGCCCCCAGCCCAAAGTCTGAGCTTGGGTGTCTTTTGTAGATTTTTAAATTATTTTAGTGATTATAATTTTATTAAAGGGGTCTGTGCCCACTGACTGGCAGAGCTTCGTATCTTCAGCAGGCCTGTCTGAGACCACGTCTGGAATATTGTTGTTGTTGTTGTTTTTAACTGAGTTTTCCCCAGCAGTGCCAAAACTCAGCTCAGCATGGAAGAGGGGGGACCGAGAGACTCGTGGCCAGAGGCCTGGGGAGAAGCACCCCACTCATGGCCTCCAACCAGAGAGAAGAGAGACACGTTCACCCAGAAGGTTTTACTGTGCTTGAGATTGCAGGTATTAGGAAGCAGAATTGTATTTTGCTGAGCGGAGAGGCTGGCAGGAGCATGTCAGTTTTAAGAGGGGTTTTCATGAACCTGGAAATATAGAAATTAAGCCGATTGGCTTTGCAAAAGCGTTCGTCTGCATTGCAGACAATGTGGACCAAGCTCTGTGCTCCGAGGGCTCTCCTGCATGTATCTCTTCCTGCTTTCCCACCACCTACACTGCCTGGTGCCTCTTGGATGCAAACACACGGGCATGGAGGTTTCAGCACGTCATGGTAGGCTCATGTGGATGCCATCCAGAAGGCTCTAGTTCTTGCTGAATCTTAACCAAAAATGATCCAATACTGTTATTGCTAAAAACAGCACCAAGACCCAAAGCCTTTTCCATCTGAGTCCACTGACCACCGCTCCTTAAAGCCCAGTAAATGAGCAAACCCTGCTGAGCATTTGCAACCCTACGATTAGCTTGCCTTTCTGGCACACACTTTTCTTAGCTTCTTGGATCTTAACTATAACATAATCAGAGGAGAAAGAAAGGTTGGGGTGATGACATGGCCCCCACATGTCATGTTTCTATAAGGGGCATCTCCCCCCAGCTTCCTGACGATCCCACGTCCCTCTCAGGTGCTGCTGGTGTGATCCAAAGACTGGATTTTCCCAGCCAGGGAGGGTGAAGGTGCAGCAACAACAGTGCACCCCTGACGGAAGGTCAGAAGATGAGGCAGCATGGCTAGTGGCCTCATTTTCCATTTACAAATCAGATCACTAGGCAAACTAGAGCATCCCTAACAGGTGGCCTGGCTTCCTCTTTGGTGAAAGAAACCCTGAGAAAGTGAAAACCCAACTGGACATCAAGACACCTGGATTCTTGTCTGGTTTTGAGAGTGTGCTGCGTTCCTAACTCAGCAAGATCACCAGCACCAGGGGGCCCAGCGACTCTGTGTCGAATGAAATAATTGGGACTTGGGTTAATTGGAAAATCAAACTTTGTTTGTCCAAATGGCCCTTTTTCCCCCTGACCCTGAAAAGAAAGAGAACAGAGAACATTCCAGGTCATGCACTTCAGAGTGTCCCAAGATCTGATCATATTAATGGGCATTTTAAACACTCACAGGACAAGGCCCTTTCCGACTCTTCTGCTCCTCTGAGCCGAGTCCACAACAGCCGCGGGTGCAAAGGGGATGAGGAGACTGCAGCAAGACAGGCGGGAAGAAGTATGGATGGAGTTGCTTTGCGCAAAGGAGTAGTGGAGTGGGGCGAGAAGCCCTGCGCACAGGGGAGCAGCCACTGCTGGAAAGCTGCTCCTGGGCACAGACGACCACCACATGCCCCTGCTCCCTGCTGTCTGCAGAGCCTGCAACTTCTTGGCAGCACGAGTGGGGAGTCCTGTTGGAGGCGGATCAGCTGACCTAGAATGAAGCCCTTAGCCATGAAGGTAACCAGATAAAGGGGTTCCATCTGCTTCTGGTCCCTCCCTCAACAGGGGCAGTGCATCTGCCCACCCCGACCCTATCTTCCGGGACATCTGTCCTGCAGTCAGCCCACAGCTCAGCTCCACAATGCTCGAAGGAGAAACTGGTTAAGGAAAGGCCTTCTGCTGAGTCAGGGGTCAGGCTTCAGCTTCCATGACCCTGTGTTCCCCATAGGTGAGACAGAGAACACTTTTCAAAGACCGTTCTTCATGTTTTAGAGAATTCTGGGCTTCCAGATAGGCCAGAATGGTGTGCCTTCGGGCATCCCCCATACAATATCTTCTCCATGGTCATGTGGCAGGGTCAGCTGGGATACCCATTGGCCATGCTACTCCATGACTTGAGGTGTCCAATGGGACTTGTGTCTTTGGTGACATTTTGGTGTTTCCACTGGTTTTCCAGACCACCGAATAGTGCTAACTTACATCTCCCAGAACACACACTTCCTAAAATCCCCTCACCCCATGCCTTTGCCACTGTGTGCTCTCAAATCTCCTCAAATTTTGACACCCCCAACTAGGGCTACTTTTCTATCCAACAGGTAATTTTAGCCATCTTCCCCACCCGTACAGCCTGAGGCTCTAGCCACTGACTTTTCCTATACTTTGATGCATGGAGGTCACTTGGATGGTTTATATTAGGACTTTGACCCCACCTTGTGTTGTCTGCTGTGCAGAGTGCCTGGTAGCCTAGTGTGGCCAATCTCACTTTGCTGGGAGATGTGACCCACTAACACATGGCAGCTCTGACCCAAAGGCCCCTCAGTCATGTGACAGTAAATCTGGAGCCACAGACAGATTCCCTCCATTAGCAGCCCACTGGGTTAGAAATTCCATGTTGGGTTTACATAGAATGAAAGATACTTGAATTGTTGAGCGCCTGTGAGTGCACAGCTTCTGCCACCCGGTATTAATAGATGGCCATTGTTGTGAAATGGGAGTGATGCCTGAGGGTCTTGATGATGCTTGAGCCTTTTATGTAACTTTTTATTAAGTCTTTGTGTATCTCAACTCATTAATAAAGAAAAGAAGAACACCTGTCTTATATCCTCTTATTCAGATATTCCTAAAGTTTTGCTGAGAACATTGTAAGTTGTCCGTGTCTGGCCCGGGAGACCTATCAGAGTAAACCTGAATTGGGGAGAAGACCACTGGTGGCCATGAGGAGTGTCTCCTTCCTCTCGGGAGCCAGAGGATGAAGGCAAGTGGGTATGGTGATTAGAGACACAGCCTCTTGATGTGTGGCAGCCCCAGATTTGAGTTCTGCCACCGACTTTTATGTGCCTTTGAGCAAGTCCATGCTTCAGTCTCCAGCTGCCCTGCCTGAGAACAGGATAATAGTGTGCACCTCCTAACTGGACTGAGGTTGAAGCTAAGTTACGGTATGGATCTCAGAGATGGTGCTCTCTGTAAAGGACACGGGGCTGACACTGCTTTCCATGGAAGCTGCCCCCTGCCCCCATCCACAAGATCAAAGTCTTTTGTGCATTGTGGTTTCATTTCTCTATTAATCGAACCTGGTGGGCAGTTGGCCAAGTTGAGTCTCTCTAGGTCCTTTATCCAGGGACTAGAGACCAACTGACCATATCCCTCTCTTTGGACGTCTTTGGGGGATGATAGCTAAAGCATGTAGACCCAGATTCTTCTCAAACCCTCTGGACTGGGAGCAGACCAGTGTAGGAGCAGTGGTGTGGCCACTGGGCCTGACTACCTGTGCATTCCTTATTCTGCACATATTTATCAGGAATTGGGCTGGGTGGTAGGTCTATGGTAGTGAGCAGAGCAGACAGTCTTCTGGTCATCAGCTCTCCTTTAGTCCTGAATTAGTTTCCTGTGGCTCTTGTAACAAATTACCACAAACTTTGTGGCTTAGAAGTTTATTCTCTCACAGTTCTAGAGGCCAGAAGCCCAAACTCAATACCAATGGGCTGAAGGCAAGGTGTGGGCAGGACTGTGCTCTCTCTGGAGGCTCTGGGGGAGAACCCACTCCTTGCTTCTACCTGCTTCTGGAGCTGCTGGCATTGCATAGCTAGTGACCATTTCCCCCCAGTGTTCAAGGCCAACATCTTCAAATCTCTGTCTTCTCTATCTTCACATGGCCTTCCCCTCCCTATGGCAAGCCTCCCTCCCTCTGAGCTGATGCTCCTTCCTTACTGAGAAAGTTGAAGCCAGCTGAACAGAATTTCCACAGCCTCCTTCCACTGCCTCCACCCACCTCCTAGCATCTGCACCCACACACTGCCTTCTCGGCTGCTACAGGCAAACCATCCATGCTCCTGGCTGAAGCCAGTCCCTTCTCATGGGTGTGAGAACACATCCAGGACCTCCCTATGGCTCTTCATCTCTCTCTCTCCTATATCATCTGTTCTCTCTCTTGGATCTTTCCCATCTTCAAACAAGAGCAAAACTTTCCTTTGATACACTGCATCTTCCAGCTACCACTTGCTTCTCTGTTGCCTTTTGTAGGAAGCCATCTTTAAAGGGTAATCTACACTCAGTCCATGAATTGCTTGCATTCCTTTCTCTTTAAACTACTCTAAACAGACTTTCACCCAGCGTTCTACTGCCACTACCACCCATCTTCTCAAGGTCAGCCATAACTTCCATCTTGCTAAATTCAGTGGCTGGTTCTCAGTCTTTTCACATTTGATCTTACAGCATTAGTGCAGTTGATCACTTCCTTGTTCAACTTTCTTCCCTTGGCTTTTAGGATGCTACACCTGTGTGTTTTTCTCCTTCCTCATGGTCACTCCCTAACCTCCTTTGCTGGATCCTCTTCCTCTGTTGGAGCATCCCATAGCTCAGTCCTTGGTCTTCAACCTACCATATGATCCAGTAATTCCGCCATTGGGTATTTATCCAAAGAAAACAAAACACTAATTCAAGAAGATGTATGCACCCTTATTTTATTGCAGCATTATTTACAGTAGCCGAGATATGGAAGCAACATAAGTGTCTATCAATAGATGAATGGATAAGAAAAATGTCACACACACACACACACACACACACACACACACACACACACACACACCGGAACATGATGCAGCCATAAAAAGGATGATACTGTGCAATTTGAGACAACATGGATGGAGCTAGAGGGTATTTTGGTAAGTGAACGAAGACCCATAGGCCCCTCAGAAAAAGACAATATATGATTCCACTCCCAAATAGAATGTAAACAACAACAACAACAGAAAGTGAATAAATGAAAAGCTGAATCAAACCTGCAGATACAGAGAACAAACCTTTGTTGCCAGAGGAGATTAGGGTGGGAATTTGGGCAAGAGGAAGGAGATACAGGCTACCAGGTAGGGAATGAGTAAGTCACGGGGATAATAGGCACAGCAAAAAGAATACAGCCAATGAAACTATAAGTGTTGTAATGGGACAAATGGTAGCTACACTTGTGGTGAACATAGTATAATGTATAAACTTGTCAAACCACTAAGTTGTATCCTGAAATAATATAACATTCTGTGTCAATTGTACTTAGAAAAGAATTTTGTTCAAGGTAATAAAAAAAAAAAACAACCCGCCTAGCCCAGCGATTGTCTACACCTATTGTGGTGAGTGCTGAGTAATGTATAGACTTGTAGAATCACTATGTTGTACACCTGAAACTAATAACATTGTACGTCAACTATACCTCAATTAGATAAAGTCTCCACGTCACGGGTTCACAGCCCAATGGGGATGATGAACCATTATGATCTGTGCATTAAGAGGAATCCCTCCACCTGGGGGAGCCACAAGCACAAGGGGCTCTCATAAACTTAGTACTCCGTGGTTGAGGAGGTTGTTCACTGACTAGATGAGAATTTCAGGTACATATTGGGCCCAGTCATTCCATCACTTGTGAAGATTAAAGGTTTAACTGCCCAGGTTCCCAGGACTATTTAAAATAAACTCCGCCTCCAACTCCACGCATGTCTGAAGAGGCAGTTCCCAGGTGTCCCATGGATGTCAGCATCACCCAGGAGCTTGGAAATGCAAACTCTTGGGTCCTGTTCAGACCTACTCAGAATCCACGTGGTAGCAAGATCTGCAGGTGATCCATGTGTGCAGCCCAGCGAAGTCTATCACTGCCTTAGAACATCAGCCCAGCATCAGGACACCATCTAGTCCTGGACTCACGAGCCTCGGACCCTGTTCAACCACGTCCAGCCAGACGAAGCCTCCTTGGCATTCAGCTTGGCTGTGAGAGTTTGCTCCTCTGCCTGTAGCAGCTGCAGGAGCTGCCTGGCAAGGCAGTGTGCTCACAAGTGTCCCCCCAACCCTGGTCAGCGGGATGCCCTTAGTTATGAGGGAGATTTTACACAAAGGCAAGGGGAACCCAGTTTGCTTCTCAAACACTCTAGTATTTGCCTTCGTGTGTGGACAGCTATGTTCAGTGTAAAGAACAAGAGAACTCACAATCTGAGCTAAGGACATGGGAAAGCTCTGGGTTCTTCAGGCACTTGGCAGGTAGGATGTTCTATGCAAACTGCAGACACTCCTGTTCCCCAGGACTTTGATTTTGCAAAGCTCCAACAGCATGCCAAAAAGCTCGTTATCATGGTAATGTAAAAATGTAAACATAAAAAAGAAAACTGAGTTCACATGGAGCCAAGCACTGATGGACACTTCCAGTAGAATGTACATCCTGGCAATGATGTCGTAAACCACGGACTCTGACTCAAACTCCGCCTCCTAGACAGTCCTGGCACCCACGCCTGGGCTGATGAACAGAAGTAAAACAATTGTGATAAGTGATTTGCAAAGTGTGGTCCCCAGACCAGCAGCTTCAGCATCCCCTGGGAACTTAAAGGAATGCAGATTCTCTGGCCCCATCTCTGACCTACTGAGTCAGAAATTCTGGCAATGTGTGTTTCAACAAGCACTCCAGGAGATTATGGTGCTCCCTCAAGTTTGGAAACCTCTGTATTAATACATGTAAGTAAAAATAAACCCCCCCACCGCATACAGGTAAATGACAGATTGTCCTGGTCTCATCTTTAGGACAGCAGCAGGCAATCTGGACAGAGGTGTCCAGGTCCTGCCCCTGTCCTTCTGGCATTGGGTTTATGAGGCTCCCTCGAGGTCTAGAACCCAGGGATCCCAGCAGGGGGGGTTAGTAACCTCGCCTCCCCGGGGTGACAGTGGAGTGGCTGAACCTGCCTTCCCTCCCCCAAAATCATATGCAGAATGGTATATATATATATATATATACACACACACACACACACACACATGCATCCTTCTGGAGCCTCTCATATTGTATCAGATTCTTACTGTACTGCTGTATATTATCCAACAAAAACTGAACCTTAAGTCTCCTTTTCTGGGGAACCCTCTTACACTGTTGGTGGGACTGTGAACTGGTGCAGCCACTCTGGAAAACTGTGCGGAGGTTCCTCAAAGAATTGAAAATAGACCTGCCCTACGACCCAGCAATTGCACTGTTAGGGATTTACCCCAAAGATTCAGATGCAATGAAACGCCGGGACACCTGCACCCCGATGTTTCTAGCAGCCATGTCCACAATAGCCAAACTGTGGAAGGAGCCTCGGTGCCCATCGAAAGATGAATGGATAAAGAAGATGTGGTTTATGTATACAATGGAATATTCCTCAGCCATTAGAAACGACAAATACCCACCATTTGCTTCAACGTGGATGGAACTGGAGGGTATTATGCTGAGTGAAGTAAGTCAATCGGAGAAGGACAGTGTATGTTCTCATTCATTTGGGGAATATAAATAACAGTGAAAGGGAATATAAGGGAAGGGAGAAGAAAAAGACTCCTAACTCGGGGAAACGAACTAGGGGTGGTGGAAGGGGAGGAGGGCGGGGGGTGGGAGTGAATGGGTGACAGGCACTGAGGGGGACACTTGACAGGATGAGCACTGGGTGTTATTCTGTATGTTGGTAAATTGAACACCAATAAAAAATAAATTTATTTAAAAAAAAAGTCTCCTTTTCTGACTTGAGGACCTTCTGGCAGTTTCGCAGGCACTGAGAGAGGGAAGAGGAAATGAAAGGAGCAAAGATCCACATACTTTTCTAAGAAGCTCTGACAAAATTCTTCATTGGTTGACACATCCTTGAACCTGCCCCCACAACATCCCGAGGGAGGGGCTCGTGCCCCTGCTCGCAGTTCCCCACATGACTAAGTATGTGACCCACACATGACTCACTCACCTCCCCCGCACCGTGGTCTGCCTCACCTGCCACCCAGGCCCCCACCTCCTGGTCCAGAATTGATGCAATGCAGACAGGACGTTAGGGATGCTTGACAGCACCAGGACTACCCGGCTGCCTGCCACTGGGGCAGAAGCTGGCTGGGGAAGGGGGGCAGAGGAAGGATGTAAGGCATGTAGCAAAGACACTTGACATCTGATGCCATTTCTTGAATTCATAACTACCTAGGCCAGGGGTCTGCAGAGGACTGCACGTTAGTATTAATATCACTCTGGAGCTTGGGGAAGAGACTGCAGAGAATCTGGAGCGGGTGGCTTGGGTTGGGGCCCAGATGCGAAGACTGTTCTAAGTGCACGGGGTGATTCAGCTCCATAGCCAGGGCTGAGACCACTGGCTGGTTCTACTTTATCTGGTCCCCTGCATTCACTGGCTTTTCAGTGAATAAAAGAAACAGCTGCTTGGAGTTGCCTGTGTCTGAAGTTACTAAAAGACCCCACTTTCAGGGTGCCTGGGTGGCTCAGTGGTTGAGCGTCTGCCTTCGGCTTCGGATCAGGGTGTGATCCTGGGGTCCTGGGATCGAGTCCCACTCCAGGTCCCTGCAGGGAGCCTGCTTCTCCCTCTGCCTGTGTCTATGCTTCTCTCTGTGTGTGTCTCTCATGAATAAACAAAATCTTTTAAAAAGTTTTTTTAAAAAGGACCCCAGTTTCCCAGCCTTTTGTAAACTAACACTTTTCGTTACAGCAGGTCCTCTCGGAGCCTGGCTTGACTTGTTGATTCATCTGGTCACAATCGACAAATCACATCCCTTCCATTTTTATATCCCCAGGTCCTGGTGGAAGCCTAGTAGTACAAAGCTTAATGTTTATTACATGAATTAATAATTATTACAGCTTTCAGCAGGGGCCTCCGTGCCTTAAGCTTAAGTCGGATAAACTCATCCCACAGCCTCCCCACTCTCAAGTTCACCCCCTGTCAGTTTCCACAAAGAAAGCTCATCCTTAGCAACCATTCCTGAGTTTGCTGAAGACTTGGGGGTCCCAAGGATGGGACCCTCCGCTGTCAGGGCCTCTCCCTTGCCATGGCAGACTTTCCACCACCATCAGCCCCCGGAGCAGCTAAACACCCACCCCTCAGATTCCCTCATTGTGCGTGCTTTGCTTTCTTGTGCCACAACGCCATAATCCCTTCCAAGGCTGTGATATCACTCTGACCGTCAATAGGGTGACTGAAAGTCCCAGTTTGCTCAGGACTGAGGAGTTTCCCAGGATGTGGGCCTTTCAGTGCTAAACTCAGAAGTTGGTCACCCTACATCAAGGGAGCCCTTGATGCACCCTGAAATTTTTCAGCTTGTGCTATAGCAACCACACCAGTAG
The DNA here is from genome assembly GCF_905146905.1 of Nyctereutes procyonoides. Taxonomy (NCBI): domain Eukaryota; kingdom Metazoa; phylum Chordata; class Mammalia; order Carnivora; family Canidae; genus Nyctereutes; species Nyctereutes procyonoides. Next base: position 35,077,785 of record NW_026575042.1, read on the forward strand.
CTCTGAACTAGGCGGTTTAGTTCTGAATGTTAGCATCCATCGTAAGCACCTGGGAGCCTGGTAGAGACGTGGGAATTCCTGATGCCGCAGGTGTGGGGTGGCCTGGGGCCCTGCCTTTCTCCCAGCTTCCCGGGGACGTGATGCGGCAGGTCTGGTAGCACACTTTGAGAACTCAGAATGAGCTAATGCACGTAACGCCTTCAGCAGAGGGCTTGGCATGGGAGGCACGCGCCACGGACCCCGGCTACCAGCAGCGTTGGGCCGTGCCCTGACCGTGGGCCGGACGCTATGCTATTTACACACACGTTACCTCATTAATCCTCACGGGCCCTCCGTGCAGTAGGTGAGACAATGCGTGTTTTGCAGAAAGAGAAACCGAAGTCGGGGGACAGCCGAGTGATCGGGCCTGATTTGCACCTGGTTCTACCCTCTATCCGGCTGCAAAGCTACATGCTTTCAGTGCCACCCCCCCTACACTGAAGTTCAGTGCCACCCCCCCTACACTGAAGACCCACTGCTCAGCTAGCTACGCCACCCTCTTTAATTTTAAGTCGTTTGAGGAAAATCGTTCACTGTATTTCCCACATCCCGTCTTCTTCCATGTGAGCAGAATGCAGATCTACTTCCCCTGGGTGACTCAGCAGCAGCATTTGGAACCTAGATCACTCATTTTCCAGAATTTCTGCACTAGACCTTCTCCCAGAGACATAGTCTCTAGTCCTGTCCCTCCTGCCCCTTTCTCCAACCTCTTTCTGAGCCAGGCCAGCCCCTGGCAGTGAGTAGAATAGGACCCCAGAGGCCTCAAGTCTGGAGGCCTTCGACTTCCAGCCCACGGGAGCACCCCATAGCTAGGGATCCCTGGCACCCCACATTGGTCCTACCCCCTGGAAGGTTGCCCGGGGGAACCCTTGATGCAGGACATTACAACTGGTTTTTCTGGGACTCTAACAGCTCCTCCCCACCCCCAAATGAATCCAGACTTTTGTTCCCTATCTGTGGTTGGGATTGCTGACATTTCCAGTATTACAGGTACCCAGAGGTTTGTAGGTGGGGGTAAGAGCATGGCTGTCCAGGTCTTGCCAACTATAATGCTGCCTGAGGACCTTAGGCAAGTTGCCAACCACTCTGTGCCTTGATAACCTCATTTGTCAAATTGAGTTGATGATGATAATTGTACTTCTTAGGACTATTGCGCTATTATTAGGTTTGAATCTGATATACACCCTTAGAATAATGGCTGGCACATTGAATCTGTATTTAAATGTTAGTCATTAGAAACGACAAATACCCACCATTTGCTCTGACGTGGATGGAACTGGAGGGAGGGTATTATGCTGAGTGAAATAAGTCAATCGGAGAAGGACAATCATTATATGGTCTCATTCATTTGGGGAATATAAAAAATAGTGAAAGGGAATAAAGAGAAAGGAGAGAAAATGAGTGAAAATATCAGTGAGGGTGACATAACATGAGAGACTCCTAACTCTGGGAAATGAACAAGGGGTAGTGGAAGGGGAGGTGGGCGGGGGGTTGGGGTGACATGGGTGATGGGCACTGAAGGGGCACTTGGTGGGATGAGCACTGGGTGTTATGCTAAATGTTGGCAAATTGAAATCCAATAAAAAAATTAAAGAAAAAATAAATGTTAGCCAAGATTCCAGAATCCAATCACTAAACGCTTTTGGAGTATCTACCAGTAACTCCAGCTGCCATTTATTGAACACTTAGCAAGTACCTGTCATTGTGCTTTGCATGGATCATTTCACTTAAGGCTTGGAGGAGCTGGGTAACTTCCCCAAACACAAGCCCCAGTAAGTGGGGTGCAAGCAAGGATGCCAGTCTAGGCCAAGCTGCCCTGCACAGCCCCCTCTGCCTCCCTTGTGGAGCAGGTCCTGAGCTGGGCATCAGCAGGGAGGCTCAGCCTCACCCCATCGTCCTCCTTCCCTTGGATGACCAACCTGGAAGGTTCTGACCTGCACCCACATCCTCTGGCCACAACTCCTGTCCTCCTACCTCTCACCGGTCTGCCTCACTTCCCCTGTCCCAGTGTTCTGCAAAGTGGCCTCCACACTCCACTCACTCTGCCTGTTGTCCTCTCCTTTCCCAGTCTGAGCTCTTCTCTGACCCAGCTCCCCATATCAATCAAAACAGATTTGACCTTCATGAAAAGCAATTTGGCATCCTGCATCCAGAGGTTTAAACCCACCCCCTCCTAAAAAGTCCTCTCTTGGGACCCTCCCCTAAAAAAATCATGCAAAGAATCATGAATAAAGATGATCTTTGAATTTACAAGCCAAAAAACTTTGAAATAATCTAAGTGAACAATAATTGGGGAATGAGTAAATAAGCAATGCTATGCCCACAGAATGGAGTACAAGATATGTGGATTAGTGTGAGAAATACACGTTTCCTGCCCTTTTGCCAGCCCTGGGCATTATCTTCTTTGTCAAAATCTTTGCTTAGTAGAAACATGAAGAAGATGGCATCCAATTCCTTTTATTTTCAGTTTTCTGACTACCGGTAAGATTGGACTTCTTAAGATTTGTCAACTGTTAAACCAATTTGTGCCCTCTCTTCAATTTTCTATTGGAGATTTCATTTTTCTTAGTTATTAGTTTCTGCCTTATATTAAGTTTATTGACCACTTACATGTCATATTTTTTGCAAATTTTTTCCTAGCATGTAATTTCTTCTACTTTGATTTATTTTTACACTGTAGACATTTTAAGTTTCTTATGTTCAATGCTATCATTTTCCCTGTTATGGTTTTTGTCTTTGACGTGATGCTTAACAGGATCCTGTTTCATCCAAATATTATTTTCTTCTAATACCTTTATACTTAACACCTTTTTTTTTCAGGTGACTTTCTATTCATGGAATAATAAAACGGAATTGTCCATACCTCATACCATTATAGTGAAGAGTAAATGAGCTAATTCATGGAAAGCTCTAGAAATAGTAACTGGCCCATTTGTAGGTACTCTATCACTGTTAGCTATTATTAATTGAAACTTTAAGTCTTTGGAAATTTTTTCTGGAGCTAGGTGTGAAATAGGTTTCAGTTTTGTGTTAAGCCAGAGTTGTCCCAACACTATTTATTCAATAATACATCGTGTCCTCATCCAAAAGCCTATGGCTAGGATGCAATCTGTGTTGACCCCAGAATTCAGGGGGAATTCCCTTTACAGAGCTATGGGCTGGGGGTGAGGCTGCTCCAAAGCTCCCTGCTCACCTTCTCACCATGTACTCTCCCCCAAGCCAAGGTCAAGGACTGTCACAACAGGTTTCCTAAGTAGGGTGCAGACCCAAGAAATGTTCGGCCTACCATGTTCTCTCCCAGCCCACGTTCAGCACCACATGCCCTCAGTCTTTGTACAAACCGTCCCTTTACCTTGTTCTCTGGGGCCAGTGAGACTCCTGTTTTCTCTAAGAATGCTCCTCCCACAGTCCACTGAGTCTGCCCAGCCAAGTTCCCAGACAACGGCCCCCAACCCAGCCGCTGTGCCAGGTAGGAGCCAAGGAAGGACAGGCCCTGTGTCCTGCAAGGGTGGCAGTGAGGAGGTGAGGGGTACTCTATCTCCTGGGGGTCACCCAACCAATCTTTTTGGCCATTGTTGATTCCTGGACCCAGATTTCCTCTGAGGCTCCAACAGTTTTAGCTTCCCTTTTTAAAATTCACATTTGCAAAGAAGTTCACAAGTGACACGTGTTTTCCTGAGGAGCATGCTATCAAAGGTTAGGGTAGGCGGGGGACACCTGGGTGGCTCAGTGGTTGAGTGGCTGCCTTTGGCTCATGTCGTGATCCCGGGATCCTGGGATCGAGTCCCACATCGGGCTCCCTGCAGGGAGCCTGCCTCTTTGTGTGTCTTTGATGAATAAATGAATAAAAATCTTTAAATTAAAAAAGGGTCAGGGAAGGAGGTGGGATTTTTGGACAGAGGTGCTTCTATATTAGGCAGGGAGCTGAAATGCCACTTTCGGAGGGCTCTCTGAGTCCCAGGCAGGCCAACTGGCTGCCCACCTTGGGGGGCACTATTGATGGGCTGAGGCTTTCACCCTTACTTCTCACCGAGTCCCCCCCACATCCTAGGCAGGAGGACATTGCACTCTGGACATTACACTCCTCTCATGTGGGAAACCGAGCTGCAGAGAGGAGAGCTTCGAGCCCAGGTCTGGAAGGTCTGAGCAGCAAAGTGACGACTCTAAGCGCGTCCTCTATGCCGACCCCACGCGGGATCAGAGGAGCTTTGGCAATTATCCCGACTCTGTCTGGGCCCAGGTTCCCTCGCCTGACAAACGGAGTTCACACGAGTGCTTGCTTTAGTGGTTGTTGAGGATTAAATGAGTTGATGCATGCGAAGGGCTCCGAAGGGTGTCCGGCACACACACAGAGGGTTCCAATATGCGTGGTCGCTATTTTTAGCATCCCTCGCACTATTGTAGCAGCAGCAGCAGCAGCGGTGGTGTGACCTGCATTTGAGGTTCCCTTGGCGCGAGAAAGCCTGGGAAGCCGGACCAGCGTCCCTGTCGTCCAGCAGGTGGCACCATCGCAGAGCAGATGGGCGCCTTCCCAGCTCCTCCCAGCCTCCTCCCAGCCCGGCTCTGCAGGGAGGCCTCCGCCTGGCTTGTCAAAGGTCAGAGCCCAGGGCTCCAGGCCTCTGCTCTCACACCTGCCCTCCCAGACTTCCTGCCCCCTAGGGCTGCTTGATCCCTGATTAACTACACCCTGGGGACCCAGGGTCTGGTCCTGAGTGTGGCAGGTTCCTGGCTTGTATTTTGCGCCCGGTGACACACACAGGGCGCGGCCCAGAGGCCTCCTCAGGAACTGATGATTGCCTCTGGGCCTAACCCTCCCCACAGAGGCCAGCCTAGCTCCTAATGCAAGCCTAACCTAAACCCCTCCTGGCTGACCTCAAAGACCTCCTAGGGATTCCTCCAACTGCTTCAAGTTTTCCGGGTTTATTCAAGGAGATGTGGGGCCCCCCAAAAGGAGTTTTAGAAAGGGTCTTCTTGCCTTGGTTCTCACAGGGCTCCACACACATTTCTAGCCCTACTAACCTGCCACCAACTCAGAGACACTAAGTCCCTGACCTCTGGCCTTTGGTCCATTCACTCTGCAACCAGCATCTCACAGAATGTTGTATGAGGACCTCCTGCCTCAACTCACAGCTGGAGCTTGTTAACAGGACAGACTCCAGGGCCTGCATGAGAAGCCAGTGGCTCTCAAGGTGTGGTCCCAGGACGCCCCTACGCTACGCATCACCCGGAAACATGTAAGAAATGCGTATTCTCTCTCCCTCAGACCTACTGAACCAGGAACTGTCGGGTGGGGCCAGCAACCTGTGCCCTAGCAAGCCTTCCAGGCAGTTCTGCTGCACTGCGAAGCTGGAGACTCCCTGGCCTGCACTCTCCCCTCTTCCTGTGGCCGCAGGATTTCTCTCCCCACTGGTCTCCAGGTCTCTCTCCAGAGCTCCGGTGGGTCTAACTCATCGTTTCCAAGGGGTTGAAGTGTTTTGCGGGTGGTGTGATTTTGGGGTTGTGTGGGGCACCACCGACGTGGTTGTGATAGGTGTTTTCCCTTTTGACGTTGCTCAAAGCTATTGTGGTTTTCCTTTTCACCTTGATGAAAATGTGTGATGTTTTCATTTCAGTTGCTTAGCAAATAGAACCCTGACTTGTGACAGCCGACTTCACAGATTACCACATTTCATCATCTATCTTGTTTCCAGCTGCTATATTATTTTTCTCCTCTGAGGCAAGGGTGGGGGTGTTGTGTGGAGGCACTAAGGTGGCCCCGTTCTAGTGTGAAGGGGGAGGAGGTACAGACCCTGCTCCTACCCATCCCCATCCCCTGTGATGTGGAGAGTCCTGCCTTAGGGACGCTCCAGACCTGGGATGGGACCAGTCTGGTGCCTGGGGGGACAAGAGGTACAGAACCATTCTTAGGAAGCTCACAATCTCAAATAAACAGATAACCTTTTGGCAGAAAGTGTGAAAATTTCATTTCTTTCCCCTCTCAGTGACCTCCAAAAGAGGAATTTCATATAATTCAGCATTGTCATCCAAACACATGTAGTGAGAGAGAAAGGACAGAATTATTTTCCCTGGAAAAGGGGCTGTTGGCATAGCTAAACAAGGCTCTACTAATGATGCTAGAAGACTCAGAAAAAAAATTCTTAGAAAAAAATTCTAATTACAAGTAAACTTGTATGAAGTCCTAACCTCCAGTATTTGTGAAAGTGACTTTATTTGGAATCAGGGTCTTTGCGGTGATAATTTAGTTAAAGATCTTTTGACGAGATTATCCTGGATTTAGAGAAGGTCCCTAAATCTAATGTCTAGTGTTCTTGAAAGAGAAAGGAAATGAGACCAGGACACACAGAGGGAAAGGCCTTGTGAAGATGAAGGCCGAGACTAGAATGATGTGTGTAGAAGTCAAGGAACATCAAGGATTGCTAGCAGCCAACAAAACCCAGGAGGGAGATGTGGAACTGACTCTCCCCGAGAGCTTCCAGAAGAAACTAGTCTTGTCAACACCTTGACTTCAGGCTTCTGGCCTGTAAAATTATAAGAGAGGAAATTTCTCTTGTTGTAAACCACCCAGTTTGTGGTAATCTGTTACAGCAGCCCTAGGAAACTAACACAAGAACATCATGTGCTGTTTACCATAATGAATTTACCTAGAAAGGAAATTGATGATTTTCTGACAAAGTTTGTATCTCCAAATATGACCCAGAAAGAGGTAGGAAACTTGAATAGTTCAGTAACAAGAGAAAAACTTGGAAGTTTTTAGAGATATGAAAAAGTTGTTATATGAAAGTTGTGAGAGATATATCACTTTATAATGCAGCATGCCAAGATTACTTTATAGTTAGTTCTATTTAACTCCCCCAAATAAATAATTCCCTTGTCATTCAAACTGTACAAAACTATAGAGAAAAGTCCCTAAGTCATTTCAGAAAACTAGAAATACCTTAGTATCAAAGTCTGAAAAAGCAAGTGAAAAAAAAATTCATATGTAAGAATAGATGCAAACATTAAAAATATACTAATATGCAGTATATAAAAAGAATACTATGCTATTCACTATGATCCAGAGGACTTATTCCAGTGTAAGGGATATTGCAAGCAGCACTTCCTGATATCTGAGTTTGGGCAGAAGCCCCCACAGGCCCAGAACAAGAGCAGAGTTGTCGAATATCTCCCTTTCTTGAGGGAGACACTCAGCCCCTGCCAAACCACTAGAACCCTCTCGACCATGATATTTCCTTGAGAAGTTGAGGAATAGGAGATCAATCCCCAAATCAGGCTCCCTGCTCAGTGGGGAGTCTGCTTCTCCTTCTGCTGCCCACCCCCCACTCTCTCTAATAAATAAATAAAATCTTAAAAAAAAAAAAAGATTCAAGATGAGAGACTGTAGGTGGAGCTGCCTTAGTCTGGTAGCAGATATGGGTGAGGACTGTCCTAAGGAAGGCTGGCATTTCCAGCCTCCAGCTTCAGCAACAGTATGTGCCTATTTTCTTTTTTTTTAATTTCTTTTTTTTATTTTTTTATTTTTTATTTATTTATGATAGTCACACAGAGAGAGAGAGAGAGAGAGAGAGAGAGAGAGAAGAGAGAGAGAGAGAGAGAGGCAGAGACAGGCAGAGGGAGAAGCAGGCTCCATGCACCAGGAGCCTGACGTGGGACTCGATCCCAGGTCTCCAGGATCGCGCCCTGGGCCAAAGGCAGGCGCCAAACCGCTGCGCCACCCAGGGATCCCCCAGTATGTGCATATTTTTTATGGGCTAGAAGGCCATGGGTCCCATGAAAGGAGGTGGTATTTAGTAGAGACTCCCTATGGTGAGCCAAAGGACAGCCAGAGGGCTGAGGGGAGAAATCCACACTGCCAGCTTGAGGAAGCATTGCCCATTGCCCGGGTCCAAGGCTCTGTAGGAGAGGGAGCCACAGTTTGGGGAGTGAGCCTGCACCCCAGTAGCTATAAGTGCAACACACTCCAAGGGTACCCACACCAAGTAACAATGCACCAGACTTGTAGGACCTTTCTGTTCCTCATCTTTGCTCCCCTAGAAGGCTCCTGTGGTTGTTAGTTTTGTCAACTGACTGGCCATGGGGTGCCCAGATACTTGGTTATGCGTTATTCTTGGTATGACCATGAGAGTGTTTCTGGATGAGATTAGCCCTTGAATCTGTGTACTGAGGAGAGAGGATTGCCCTCCCCAGTGTGGAGGGACATCATCCAATCCAGTGAGAGCTGAATAGAACAAAAAGGCAGAGGCAGAGGGAATACAATCTCTCTGTGGACTGCAGAAAGTCAGTTTTCTTCTGCCCTTGGACTAAAAATGACTCCACTGGCTCCACTGGTTCTCAAGCCCTCAGACTCAGACTGAACTACACCACCAGGTCTGCTGGGTCTCAAATGATGGGACTTTTCAACCTCCACCATCCGTGAGCCAGTCTCTTATAAAATTTTTGATGTAGGGGTACCTGGGTGGCTCCATGGTTGAGCATCTACCTTTGGCTCAGATAGTGATGCTGGGGTCCTGGGACTGAGTCTCACATTGGGCTCCTCATGGGGAGCCTGCTTCTCCCTCTGCCTCTGTCTCTGCCTCTCTCTCTGTGTGTCCCTCATGAATAAATAAATAAAATCTTTAAAAAAAGTTTTTGATGTAGATATGAAGATAGAAATATCTACAGATATATTGATATAGACCTGGTTTTGTTTCTCTGAAGAACCCTGACCAGTACTTTGGAAAGAGCTGACACCCCTGTCCCCACTGCAGATTTTCTAGTCTGAGGCAGAGCTAAGCGAGAGAGAAATTTAAAGAAGATGAAAGGTTAGAGCTTAAATATTGGATTGAATAGGGCCTTTATATGACTAAAAATGATGGGGAAAGCTACACAAGCTGCCCAAGATCTCATCAAGAGTGAGGGAGGGCGCACCCAGGCTGTGGGCTTGAAGGACAGTGAGAAGAAGTTGCTTTCTGCTTGCACCTTACTGACTAGGCATCTGTGCAATCAGTGGTTCCACCAGGTGTGCAAGCATAGCTTAGGAGTAGGACAACTTAAAAATCACACAGTCAAGTCTGTAGATGTGGAAGACATTTGGCAAAATTCAGTTCACATTCCCAATAGAAAACATTTGATAAAATAGGAATAGAAAGAAACTCCCTAAAAATTTAAAGCCTATGGTGCCTGAGACCAATAACTAATATCTATTTTTATTTTAAAATTTCAGAAAAGCACAAAAGAAAATAAATCTTTCATATTCCCATCACCTACAACTAATAACTAATAAGCGACCAATTTGCTTCCCTTTTTATTTTTTAACAATGCTTATTCTGCATAATACATTTTTTTGGAAAGAGAATTCAAACAATGCAGAAAAGTGCAGCCATAAAATTTTTTGACCTCTAACCAGAAATAGTCATTATTAATATTAGGTAAACATCATTCCAGGTATCTTGCAGAACACATGTACAGATAGAAGGTTAGAGACACGTACATACACACACAGAGGCTGACAGGTTAATTTCGCTTACATTTGCATCTGTGTTCATGGGAATATTGGCCTGTAGTTCTCCTTTTCCTGTAATGTCTTCATCTGGTTTTGATATTAAGGTAATACTGGCCTTGGAAAATGAATTGGGAAGTGTTCTATACTTTCTTTCTTTCTTTTTTTTAAATTAAGCTCTACACCCAGCATGGGGCTTGAGCTCACACCTCTGAGATCAAATGTCGCGTGCTCTACTTACTTACCCAGCCAGGCACCCCTATACTTTCCTATTTTTGAAAAGGATTTATGTCAGATTGGTATTTTCTTTTTAAAATGTTTCATAGAATCCATTAGTAAAGACTTCTGGGCTTGGAGTTTCCTTTTTGGGAAGTTTCAAATTACAAATTCAATTTTTGGATTTATGATAGGGCTATCCAAATTTTCTTTCTTCTTAAGCCAATTTTGGCAGTTTTTGTCTTTGAAAGAATTTACTCACTCCATCAAGACTCCATTTATTGGCATAAAGTTGTTCATAATATTCTATTCTCTTATTATCCTTTTAATATCTACAGAGACTCTGGTGAGGTCCTATCTTTCATTCCTGATACTAATATTTTATAACTTGTTTCTTTTTTCCTTGGTCAGTTTACTTAAATCCTTATCAATATTATTGGTATTAAATTTACTTATTTTTGCAAATCACACATTTATTTATTTTATTGAAGTATAAATAATCATGATATGTTATACTAGTGCCAGGAGTACAATATATTGATTCAACAATTCTATACAGTACTCAGTGTTCATCAAGCTAAGTGTAGTCACCATACAACATTATTACAATATTATTGACTAGATTCCCAGGCTATGCTTTTCACCTCTGTGACCTATTTATTTTATAACTGGAAGTTTGTGCTTCCTAATCCCCTTTATCTATTTTAGCCATCCTCCCATCCACCTCCCCACTGGCACCCACCCAGAAGTTCTGCACAATACCATCAATCTTTCATTTTTAAGATTTAATTTATTTATTTACATGAAAGAGAGAGAGAGTGAGGGGAGGGGCAGTGGGAGAGAATCTCAAACAGATTCCATGCTGAGCATGGAGCCAGATGTAGGGCTTGATCTCACAACCCTGAGATCATGACCTGAGCCGAAATCAAGAGTTAGACTCAATCAATTGAGCTACCCAGGTGTTCCTCAATCTTCTTGATCTAAATGACATTTATAGAATATGATACCCAACAATTGTAGAATTTACCTTTTCGAGCACACATGGAACCAAAATACACTGCATGCTGGGCCATAAAACAAGACTTTTCAAAACATTTCTGAGGGTTAAAATCATACAAAGTATATTTTCTAACCACAATGAATTTAAGTTAGAAAATAATAACAGGGATCCCTGAGTGGCTCAGCGGTTTGGTGCCTGCCTTCGGCCCAGTGCATGATCCTGGAGTCTCGGGATCGAGTCCTGCATCAGGCTCTGTGCATGGAGCCTGCTTTTCCCTCTGCCTGTGTCTCTGCCCCCCCCCCCCCGTGTGTGTGTTTCTCATGAATAGATGGGTAAAGTGTTTAAAAAAAAAGAAAATAATAACAAATTAAAAGTCTCCTAAACTATTTAAAAATTAAACAGGAGCTCCCAAAGAATCAATGGGTCAAAGAAGAAGTCACAACAGAAAGTAGAATATTTTTTAACTAAACAAATCAGGAAATAATAACCTACTGAACATAAACCTGACATAAGAATAAACAAATGTCTGAATAGTCATTGATATTAATGAAATTATATCAACGATCAAGAACCTTCCCAGCAAGATGATTTCATTGGTAAATTTGGCAAACATCAAAGGAAGATATAATACCAACCATATACAAACTCTTTCAAAGCACAGAGGAATTAGAAGACTTCCTAACTTATTGAAGAGGCCAGTATAATCCTGATATCAAAAATTGGCAAGGAAAGAAAATTATAAGAACAGAACATTTCAGAACTATATTTTTCATGAACACAGATGCAAAAATTCTAAATGAAATATTAGCAAATCAGATACACAAATAAATTAAAAGGAAAGAGTATTGAATGACTAAATGTGTTTTATTCTAGGCATGTGGGGTCAATTATACAACCATAAACCAATCATCATAATTCACTGCATCAACAGAATAAAGGAAAAAAACTATATGATCATCTTCACAGATTCAGAAAAAGAATTTAATCAAATTCAGGAAACTGATGTAAAAGGGGAAGTTCCTTGATCCGATAAAGGATATCTTTTAAAAATGACAGCTAAAAAGGAAAAATGACAGCTAAATCATGTATGATGATAAAAGATTGAACACTTTTCCTCTAAGATCAGGAACAAGACAAGGATTTTGCTCTCACTCTTGTTCAACATTGAACTGGAGGTTTTAGCCATTCCAAATGGCAATGAAAAGAAACAAAAATATAAAAGTTGAAAACAAAGAAGTAAAAAAGTGTGCTTGTTGTCAGATAACATGATTATATTTTTGGAGCTTTCAAAAGAATCCATAAAGTAGTAATTTAGTGAATACAAAGTGAATATAAAAAAACTAATTGTAGGCTGGTCTGAGTGTAGTTGTGTTCACAATCAATTGATCATAGCCAGTTACAGATTTCTTTGTTCCTTCTACAGTCCCATTGCCTCACTTGGCTCACCTAAGAAAGAGAGAAAGAAAAGAAAAAAGAAAAGAAAAGAAAAGAAAAGAAAGAAAAGAAAAAAGGAAAGAAGGAAGGAAGAAAAAGAAAGAAAGAAAGAGAAAATGAAAGAAAAGAAAAGAAAGAAAGAGAGAATGAAAGAAGAGAAAAGAAAGAAGAAAGAAAGGGAAAAGCCAATTGTATTCTCTATGGTAGCCATATTACTCAGCCATTAGAAACGACAAATACCCACCATTTGCTTCGACGTGGATGGAACTGGAGGGTATTATGCTGAGTGAAGTAAGTCAATCGGAGAAGGACAAACATTATATGATCTCATTCATTTGGGAAATATAAATAATAGTGAAAGGGAATAGAAGGGATGGGAGAAGAAATGTGTGGGAAATATCAGAAAGGGAGGCAGAACATGAAAGACTCCTAACTCTGGGAAACGAACTAGGGGTGGTAGAAGGGGAGATGGACGGGGGGTGGGAGTGACTGGGTGACAGGCACTGAGGTGGGCACTTGATGGGATGAGCACTGGGTGTTATTCTATATGTTGGCAAATTGAACACCAATAAAAAATAAATTTATAAAAAAAACTAGGAAAAAAATAAAAATTTAAAATCAGCACCATTTACCATAGCACCAAAAATATTGAAAACCTAGGAATAACTCTTATAAAAGTTGCTCAAGACCTCTATTCTGAAAGCTACAAACAACCAAAGCAAAAACAACCCAAACCATAAACTATGGAAGTCCTTAATATGTGAAGGGATATAACAGGTTCATGGATTGGAAAACTCAGTATTGTTAAGATGTTGTTGTGGGCAAAATTTTAAGATGGCCCCATGATCTCTGCCCTCTGGTCTTGAGTCAAACTCTCAGAGTGTGTGGAGATCAGTGACTTGCTTTTGGTCAAGAGAAACAAAAGTGATGGACTGACACTCCTGTGACTATATTATGACATATATACAGGCAGTCCTCACTTTGTATATTAAATAGGACAAGCTGAAACTTAATCAATGGGAAAATTTTTTATTGTTCCCTGACCTTTAAAAGTGTTTGACAGGGATCCCTGGGTGGCGCAGCGGTTTGGCGCCTGCCTTTGGCCCAGGGCGCGATCCTGGAGACCCGGGATCGAATCCCATGTCGGGCTCCCGGTGCATGGAGCCTGCTTCTCCCTCTGCCTGTGTCTCTGCCTCTCTCTCTCTCTCTCTCTCTGTGACTATCATAAATAAATTTAAAAAAATTTAAAAAAAAAGTGTTTGACAAAGGGGCTACTGGGTGGCTCAGTCCGTTAAGCATCCAACTCTTGAGCTCAGCTCAGGTCATGATCTCAGGGTTGTGAGATTAAGCCCCGCATTTGGCTCTGTGCAGATATTTCTCTATCCCTCTCATTCTGACCCTCCCACACTTCTCTCTAAAAAAAATAAAGGTGTTTTATGAAACATTAGAAACTCCCTTTGCAACTGATGAGTCACTAAATTCCACTCCTGAAACTAAAATACTAAAAGTATATGTTAACTAAATTGAATTTAAGTCAAGAATTTTTTGAAGAAACTTCCTTACTGCCAACTATAAATAAATCAGGAAATTAGAAAAATAGTAAAATTAGTATTTATACAATGTAATTTACTGTATGAGAAATACTGGCAACAGCTACTAAACCTAAAAATGCATATATCCTATGACAAAGCAAGCAATTCCACATAATATCGAGAGACCATAGGTCTACCTAACAATATATGTAAGAATTTTCATATCAGCTTTATTCATAATAGCCAAAAACTAGAAAAATTTTAAATTTCCATCTTGAGGGATCCCTGGGTGGCGCAGCGGTTTGGTGCCTGCCTTTGGCTCAGGGCGCGATCCTGGAGACCCGGGATCGAATTCCATATCGGGCTCCCGGTGCATGGAGCCTGCTTCTCCCTCTGCCTGTGTCTCTGCCTCTCTCTCTCTCTGTGTGTGTGACTATCATAAATAAATAAATTAAAAAAAATTTCCATCTTGAGACTAGATTGACAAATTATACTATATCCATACAATGGAATATTACATAGCAATTTAAAAAACCTCACACGTGCAATAACACAAATAAATATTAAAAACATTGCATTGAGCAGCAAACCCAGACAGAGAAGTGTACATACATACTCTTGAATTACTGCTGTATTTAATTTATATGAAGTTCAGAAACAGTGCATTAAATTGATGGTAGCAGAACTTAGGTGGTTATCTCTGGACATCAATGTTAACTAGGAAAAAGCATAAGGAAAAGTTTCTGGAGTGATAAAGATGTTCCAATCTGGATTTGGGAACTCTACTGATGTGTAATTGGTAGAAATTGGTCAAGTTGTACCTTTCAGACTTGTGTGTTTTTAGGATGCCTGAGGGGTAGTGGTTAATTGCGTGTGGTCTCGGGGTCCTGGGATCTAGTTCCACATCAGGCTCCCCGTGGGGAGCTTGCTTCTCCCTCTGCCTATGTCTCTGCCTCTCTCTCTCTGTGTCTCTCATGAATAAATAAATAAAATCTTTTTTAAAAAGGATTTTGTGTTTTGCTACTTATAAATTATATTTACTAAAAATAAATATATAAATAGAAGGAAAATGCTTGTAAAGCTTTTTATACAGTGCTTTGCACACAGTATGTCATGAATAAATGTTAGCAATTTGCTATTTTAAAAACTTGTAGGATGCAGCTATAGCTGTACTTAGAAATTTATAGCTCTAAATGCATATGTTAGAGAAGAAAAGAAGTTCAAAAAAAAAGAAAAGTTCAAAAGTAACTATCTTTTTTTAAAGATGTTATTTATTGAGAGAGTATGCATGCACATGGAGGGAGAGGCAGAGAGAGAGGGAGAGAGAGAATCTCAAGCAGATGCCCCGCTGAGTGTAGAGCCTGAAGGGTGGCTCAGACTCATGACCCCAAGATCATGACCTGAGCCAAAACCAAGAGTCCAATGCTCAACTGACTGAGCCACCCAAGCACCCCCTAAAAAGTAACTATTTTAATTTCTATCTCAAGAAGTTAGCTAGAAGAAAAAAAAATCAAAGCAAAGTAAACCCAAAGAAAGTAGAAGAAAGGATATATAGAAGCACAATCATAGAAATAAAGTAGACATACAATAGAGGAAATAATTGAAGCCAAAAATTGCTTACTTGAAAAGGTTAATAAAATTGATAAACCTTGGGGCACCTGGGTGGCTTAGTCAGTTAAATGTCTGCCTTCAGCTCGGGTCATGATCCCAGGATCCTGGGAGGGTGCCCAATCAGGCTCCCTGTTCAGCGAGGAGCTTGCTTCTCCCTCTTCCCCTACCCCCGTCCCACCTCGTGATCATGCTTTCTTTCTCATTCAAATAAATAAGTAAAATCTTTTAAAAAAATTGATAAACCCCTACCAAGACTGATTAAGGGGACAAAAGAAGAAATTATAAAGTATCTATAACAAGAATTTAGGGGGTGCCTGTGTGGCCGGATAGACTAAGTGTCTGTCTCTTGATCTCAGCTCAGGTCTTGATCTCAGGGTTGTGAGTTCAAGTCCTGAACTGGACTTCACACTGGCTGTGGAGCCTACTTTAAAAAAAAAAAAAAAGGAATCTAAGAAGAACCTACAGATCCTACAGACATTTTTTTAAAATAAGAATATTGTTAATGCCCCTATGCCAACACATTTTAAATTTTAGGGCAAATTGAAGCATTCTTTGAAAACAACCTCACTATTTCTTTGTACCTTTTAATCTCCTTCCCCTATTTCACCTGCTCCCACCTCCAGCAACCACTAGTTTGTCCTCTATATTTATGTCTGGTTTGTGTTGTTTGTTGTTTTGTTTTTTAGATTCCACATATAAGTGAAACTGTAAGGCATTTGTCTTTCTGTGATTTATTTCACTTAGTATAATACCCTCTAGGTCCATCCATGTTGTTGAAATGGCAAGATTTCAATTCTTTTTTGTGGCTGAGTAATATTTGATTTTATATATATGCCACATCTTCTTTATCCATTTAACTATCAATTGACACATAGGTTGCTTCCATATCTTGACTATTGTAAAGAATGCTGCAATAAACGTAGGGGTGCGTAGATCTTCTCAAATTACTGTTTTCATTTTCTTCAGGTGAGTTCTAATGTTTTCTCTTATTTTTTCTGTTTTGGTTACAACAATTTAGTGTTTGTTTCTTCCCCTTGAATACTTTTACCACTATTATGAGCACATGAATGCTATTTTGATCTGCTTTAATTACCAACTATGAAATAATTTCAACATATAATACGTACCCCGGAGGGATTTTGTGAGTTATATTGGAGAGCTTTTGAGTTTCTATTATCTCATTTTAGAAAGAAAAGAAAAAGGAAAAAAAGAAAAGAAGAACCAGAACTCGCTCTATTTTTTGTCTCCATATGGACACAGAGAGAGAGGTGAGAAAGGACAGAAATGGAATGGATACCACTGACCACACATAAGGTACATGATTTTATTCACGAGAGACACAGAGAGAGAGAGGCAGAGACAGGCAGAGGTAGAAGCAGGCTCCATGCAGGGAGCCCGATGCGGGACTCAATCCCAGGACCCCAGGATCATGACCTGAGCCAAAGGCAGACACTCAACCATTGACCCACCCATGTGCCCCCGGGGTACATGATTTTAAATTTCTTTATACATCTTTGTATTATTTGCTAAAGCAAGCATGAGTTACTATTGTAATTCTACAAACTTGAATGAAGTAAGTTTAACAAATGACAAGCATTATGACATTTCCTCAAAAAAATGAAACCTAGAATTACCTACCACATGATTCAGCAATTCCAGGTCTGGGCACATGCCCCAAAGAATTGAAAACAGGGACTTGACTCAACGATGTTTGTACACTTGTGTTCACAGCAGCATTGGTCACAATAAGCAAATGGCAGAAACAATCCAGATGCCCACCAGTGGACGAATGGAGAAACAAAATGTGGTATATACACGCAGTGGAATATTAGTCAACCTTAAAAAGGAAATTCTGACACATGCTACAACATGGATGAAACCTGAGGACATCATGCAAAGTGAAATAAAGCAGTCATAAAAGGACAAATATTCCACTTATGTGAGGTACCTAGCACAGTCAAATTCATAGAGGCAGAAAGTAAAATAGAGGTTGCCAGAGGCTGGGGGAAGGAGGAATGGGGAGTTACTGTTCCAGGGGTACAGAGTTCCAGTTTGAGACGATGGGAAAGTTCTGGAGATGGATGGTGTGGTGGTTACACAACAGTGTGAATGTATTTAATGCTACTGACTGTACACTTAAAATGGCTTAAAATAGTACATTTAAAAGAGAACATGTGTTTCACCACAGTAAAAAAAAAAGGACACCTTTGGTCTTACTTATTTTTGGTAATCAAAGTACTAGTTTGTGGGTGTTAAGAAGGGCAGAAATGGAAGTTGGAGCCAACGAAGTGGAGAAGAAGGGGAAGGGAGGGAAGAGTACTGAAGGCAGTGGTGAGGCAGGATCACCAGTCTTTGGCCTCTAGAGCCTATGTGAGGAGTTCAGGAACCACATCTGTGGGGTAGGAGGCCACAGACCCTGCCCACGGGGAGTGCCTGAGGGAGACCTGGCTGAGGCCTTAGCAAAGTGGTCATCTCCTTGGCCGTGCCTCCTATACCAGGTTGGAGAAAGGGGGGAGCAAGTAGAGCCTGACCCTCTAAGATGGTAGCAATGGCCACCCTAATGCTTGTGCCCAGAAGCCACTTTGACCCAGAACAGTGAAGACCCACAGGGCCACCTTCTTCCTGTTTAGGATGGAGAGCGGGTGAGAAGTGTGGTGGCATTGGAAGCACAGACACGGGCTGGAGCCATGAGGAGGTGGTCTTGGAGTGGCAGGCAGTGATCAAATCATGAAGGACATTGTAGGGATGTCTTCCACCTTCCCACCCCCAAAATCTTCCTGCTGCCACACTACCTTCACCTGACATACACACGCATGCACGCACACACACACACACATATGCCCTTCTACCACGTTTTATCTTGAGAATATGAAATAATGACTTCTCAGGTAATAGCTTGTGCACTTTCCCACCCCCAGCACCCCAGTGCTCCATATATATTGTCAAATTTCACTGGTTGTGCGGTTTTCAGGACTGGCTCAAGAAGATTTCAAGCTAAGTAGTTATTTGCAGCTCCCTCTGTTGTTTTTTATCAGAGGATATGATTAAGGGCCGTCTGGTTCTTGGCTCAAACACATCTGTCTATTCATTCTTGTGTGTGTTCCTTCACAAACATAAAGCACCTACTGCTGGGTACTAAGCTTGGTAACCTGGTATATTATCAAGAGACCCTGAGAACTGGCCCGAGACCTCATAGATGCTCTGGTCAAACCCTTCATATTGGGCACAAGAGGTTGCTGAGGTTTAGAGTGGGAATGACATTTGCAAACGGTCATACAGCAAATCATTGTTTTGTGTTTTTAATTTTTTCCCAACCTTATGAAGACATAACTGACATATAACATTGGGTAAGCTTAAGGTATACAATGTAATGATTTTGTATTTGTATATATTGTGAAATGATCACTAAAATAAGGTTAATACATGTTATCACCTCACATAGTTACAGTGTGTGTGTGTTGAGAACTTTTTAGATTTGCTCTCTTAGCAGCTTTTGAATATGGAATACTAGATTTGAAACCAGTCACCATGGTTGTACATTGCATCCCCAAAAATGTTGCTGTGTTTTTTCAGTGATGATCTACAAAGGACCAACAAGCTTATGAAAAGATACTCAACATTACTAATCATTAGAGAAATGCAAGTCAGAACTGCAGTGAGATACCCCCATGCTCGTTAGGATGATTAGTATAAAAAAAGAAACAACAGCGTGTTGGTTGAGAAAGTGGGAGCCTTGTGCTCTGTTGGTGGTGATGTAAAGTGGTAAAACTTTACACTGGAGAAAAGGATGGTGATTCCTCAAAAAAATTAAACAGAATTACCATATGACCCAGCAATTCCACTTCTGGGTATATACCCCCCCAAAATGGAAAGAGAGACTCAAGGAGTTATTTGTATACCCATGCTCACAGCTGCATTATTCACAGTAGCTACATGTGGAAGCAACCTAATGCCAGATGAATGGCTGAATGAAGTGTGGTACATACACACAATGGACTATTATTCAGCCTTCAAAAGGAAGGGAGTTCCTGTGACCGAACAATTGCACTACTGGGTATTTACCCAAAGATACAGATGTAGAGAAACACCAGGACACCTGCACCCCGATGTTTATAGCAGCAATGTCCACAATAGCCAAACTGTGGAAGGAGCCACAATGCCCTTGACAGATGAATGGATAAAGAAGATGTGGTTTATGTATACAATGGAATATTACTCGGCCATTAGAAATGACAAATACCCACCATTTGCTTCGACGTGGATGGAACCGGAGGGTATTATGCTGCGTGAAATAAGCCAATCAGAGAAAGACCATCATCAATGTGGTTTCATTCATATGTAGAATATAAAAAATAGTGAAAAGGACCATAAGGGAAAGGAAGGAAACTGAGTGGGGAAAAATTAGAGAGGAAAACAAACCATGAGAGACTCCTAACTCTGGGAAATGAACAAAGGGTTGCAAAAGGGAGGTGGGTGGGGGATGGGGTTGCCTGGGTGACAGGCACTGAGGAGAGCACTTGATGGGCTGAGCACTGGGTGTTATATGTTGGAAAATTGAATTTAAATATTTTTTTAAAAAAGGAAGGGAATTTTCCACTATGCTACATATTGTATATGAATATACATATTCATATGTATATGAAGATACATATTCATATGTATATGAATATGAATAAACCTTGAGGACATTATGCTAAGTGAAATTAGTTGGTCACAGAAAGACAAATCCTACATGATTTATAGGACTTCCATGAGATACCTACACTGGTCAAAACCATAGAGACAGAATGGTGTTTGCCAGAGGGAGGCAGGCAGGGGCAGGAGTTTCAATTTTGCGAGATGCAGAGCTCTGGAGATGGAGGGGCTGCTGGCTGCACAACATCATGAATGTACTTAATACCACTGAACTGTGCACTTTAAATGGCCAAGATAATGAGTATGTTATATGCATTCTCTCACAGATCCTATCTCTTCTGTTCACTTTGAATCTTCTGTGCCTAGAACAGTGCCTGGCACTTAGTAGTTGGCTGTGTTAGTTTCCAGGGGCTTCCGGAACAACGTACCACAAACTGGATGGCTTTAAACAACAGGCATTCATTTTTTTTTTACTGTCCTGGAACTGGTGATCTGAAATCAAGGTGTTGGCAGGACCCAGCTCTCTTGGAAGGTTCTAGGGAAGACTCCTTCCTTGTCCCATCCTTGATCCCTGGTTTGTAGCTGTATCTCTCCAGTCTCTACTATGGTCTTCACACAATCTCCTACCCTGTGTTACAACCTCTGTGCCTCTGTTTTGAAGTCTGTTTTTGTAAGGACCAGTCATTAGATTTAGAGTCCCATAATCTAGTATGATCTCATCTTAACTTGGTTACGTCTATCAAGATCCCATTTCCAAATCAAATAACATTCACAGATACCAGGGATTAAGACTTCAAAAAGATTTTTTTTTGGGCGGGGGATACAATTTGACCCACAAGGGTAGCTAATAAATATGTTGAACAAATGATCTAATGTTCTCTGAAGCACTGCTATAATTTGATGAACTCTCAAATGAATTCAGGGAAAAGGCTTCAGAAGGCATCGTTCTGCCCGTGCTTTGTGATGATCAAATGGTACATAAAATGTCTTTTTCTGACGATAGTAACTAGAGTGTTCAGGTCAAGAGAAATAATGGCTCCAATGTTCTAGGCACAGATTCAACCTCAGGGGGGACAGGAAGTTTTAAGTGTCACATTCTCAATGTTCTTATATATCTAATTTACGAGAGTAATTTAATGGCATTATAAAGTTTAGAAAAGAAAATCAACCACCATCCCACTACCCTAATGTTCTTTGGGAAAAATTCAGGAGGGGAACTTTCCAGGTAGAGGAAACAGCAAATACAAAAACCTTGGGGCAGGCATGAGCTTGGTGTGTTCAAGGAGCAGAGAAGGCAGCACAGCTGAGGGTAGCAGCATTCCACAGGCTGATCCCAGTCTCTTGCTGGACATCTTTGTGGGTGTCCATCCAGTTCACGAACCAGCAACCTTCCTTTATTTAGTAATCCTCCTCCAAACAGCCTACTTTCCATACCCCCTCTGCAAGCATGCTAACCCACAAGGAGGATGTGGTGTGGACCTGGTGTCTGTGCAGAGGAGAGGAGATGATGGATACAATTGGGTCCTCTCTCCAAGTCATTTGGAATTGGGACAGGATAAGGGCGAAGCAGTCTCTGGAAAGTTCTGTGACCCTGGAAAGCTGTGGAAAAGGTGCTCTCTACTTCATCCAGAGGCAGTGGAGGCAGGTCAGTAGGAAGAGCAGCAGGGATTCAGAGCTGAGTCAACAGTCAGCTTGCTGATGCATCCATCCTGACAGTGGGCAGGATTCCTGCCTCTGGTTCCAGGGCACTTGCCCATACCCCTATCATATGTTCTCAGTTCTTTAGCAGAGGCTGATTTGGGTCAACCAGTAAGAGAAGTGTTTTGAGTAAAAGAATTCTGTGGTCAAATAATTTGGGAAACAGTGAGTTAAATAAAATTTAATAGCTTTTTATGTGCAGGACTTCGCAGAGCCTTTAATAGGATTGTGTACATCCAAAAAAGAACTCCAAATTAAAAACAAGAACAAGAAAATGCAAACCTCAAGTGAGCTGCATTTCCTTCATTGATTTCTCAGGCTACACTGGGAAATGGTGTAACAGAGCTAAGCGGGGAGGCTTTCAGCTTCCATTTTGGCTCAGTCCTGGAAGGCTGAGGACGGTAGACGAGAGCCCAGCTATTCTGACCAGGAACACGCCTGTTACTGAAAACGTTTTATCCAGTAAGGAAGGACAAGACCGGAGAGAGCACAGTACCTGAAGGGACAGAAAGAGAATATAGTTAGTTATCCTCTGTTGTCCGTTGGGTCCAGCCTTTCTTTTTTCTTTTTTTTTTAATAAATTAATTTTTATTGGTGTTCAATTTACCAACACGCAGAATAACACCCAGTGCTCATCCCGTCAAGTGTCCCCCTCAGTGCCCGTCACCCATTGGTCCAGCCTTTCAATGAAATCACTGAAAGCTCAGAATCATCCCAGTACATTCGTCAACTCCAAAATCACATTCCACTAATGGATGTGCCCCCTCACGCGAGCCGCCGACAGTGTATGCCCGTTCACAAGACGATTTACTGTCGGCCTGTGGGGACTGAGTCCTCTGCTTCGATCATTCAGGAAAGATTAGAAGCCACGGGCTTCCCGACTGACCCCCAAGCACCCCAGGGCTTGCCCTTCATCTCTCCTGTGTTCACCCGTCGCCCCCCGCTGTGCTGGTCACTTGGGGTGGGAACTCGGGTCTGACGATGCAGGGAATCAAGGTCCAAGCTGACACCCGACAGAGAGGGAATGCAGGGCAGAGGGCGTTGCGGGGGGCAATAGGGACCCTGCGCTTGGGTGGCTGGGGTTGGGGGCCGGGTCTAAGCTTTACGAGCCAGAGGAGGGGACAGCGATGCCGGGCTCTAGGGGCCAAGTGGGGGCTCAGGCGGAGTCAGGCCCACTGTGGGGTGCGGAGGCCCGGAGAGCCGGTCCGTGGCAGGCTCGGACGCCCAGCTCCCAGCCCATACTAGCATGCCTATTGCAACTGGGTGTAGGAAACAGGTTTTATGTGATGTTTATCCATGACAGCCATTCGTCCACACGCCTCGGTGAGTCACGCCCCGCCTGGGGCGGCGCCTAGAGCTTCGAGCGCTCTACCCGGGCGTTGCAACTGCGCCCTCCGCGGACGCCTGCGCGCGAGGCCGGGTGGGGGGCGCCCACGCGGCGGGCTCCTCCGCAGAACCCGGCGACCCCCGCCCGCGGCCCCGCCCCTCCGCGGCCCCGCCCCCTCCGCGGCCCCGCCCCCTCCGCGGCCCCGCCCTCCGCAGAACCGCGACCCCGCCCTCCGCGGCCCCGCCCCCCTCCACGGCCCCGCCCCCTCACGGCCCGCCCCGGGGCGGAGACGTCGGGAGCAGGGGGCCCGGCTGGGAGCCGAGCGCCGCGGCCGCGCTCCGAGTCCGCCCCCCGCGCTCCAGGGTGGGGCGCCCTCAGAGCTGAGCGCCCGGAGCGCGGCGGCGGGTCCCGCGGGGCAGGTGCGGCGCGGCGCGGCGGCTGGGCCCTCGCGCTTGGCGGGCCGATGTGCCCGGGTGTCGGGGCCTGTGGACCTGGGCTCAGGTGAAGCTCTGGGAAAGGGCGACACGGCGGGGGCGAGATGGCGGACGAGCCCTGCGCCCCCGGCGCCCCGGGAGGCCAGCGCGCACCCCGCCCCGAGCCGCGCCTGTCCAGCCAGCTGCTGCCCGAGCTCTACACCTTCGTGGCCCGAGTGCTGTTCTACCTGGCTCCCGTCTACCTGGCCGGCTACCTGGGGCTCAGCATAACCTGGCTGCTGCTCGGCGCTCTGCTGTGGATGTGGTGGCGCAGGAACCGGCGCGGGAAGCTCGGGCGCCTGGCGGCCGCCTTCCAGTTCCTGGACGACGAGCGCCAGTTCATTAGTCGGGAGCTGCGGGGCCAGCACCTGCCGGCCTGGGTGAGCTGGGCCGGCCGGGACGCGACGGAGGTCGGAGGTGGGGCGGATGCTCTTGGAGGCCCGGAAGGAACCCGCGGTCCGCCGGGGAGCTGGGGCGGCAGCCCCGCGACCCGCAGCCCTGATGCCCCGCCAGGCGGCGCCCCCAGTGTCATCCCCGTCGCCGGCCCCGACAGCTCGGGGAGGGGGAGCCCAGGCTTCACTTAAGGGCCCAGAGCCTGGGAGAGAAGTCACGGGCGGGCCACACCCAGGAAAAAAAAAAAAAAAACAAGGGCGTCTGGGGCTTTGCAAAGTTACTCGGGAGGGAAGCAGGAGGCATTTATTCCACCCGCCTGTTGATTCACAGGAAGAACGTGGGGCGCAGGGCTAATCCGCAAACGCAGCAATGATAGAAACTGCAGACTAGTTGCCTCAGCAGAGGTCGGGATAGACAGAGGGGACCCGGGCTAGAGATGGGATGGAAGAGATGGGGTGGGAGGCTGGATCCCCAGCTTCTCTCCCTCCCTCTGCCCGGCAGGGATGCTCAGACGTGCCCAGACACGTAAACACATTCACACTCTACAACTACAGACCTATCTCCTCCGGCTGTGAAGTGGCCAGGACTATGGTTTCTTAAATGCTTCTGGCCCTGAGAATCACCTGGTCCACTTAACAAAAACAAGTTCTTAGCCCCACCTCACAACTCCCAGGTGGAACTGAGGCACCTAGGTGAATCCAGGGATGAGATGAATTGGGGAAACACAGGCAAGTCCCAATAGGCATTGCATCCAAGATTTGGTCTGTGCCAAAACTACACTTCTGGGTGCTTCTCTGATTCTTCCAGATATACTCAGGCCCACAGGGGGAGATGTCATCAAGTGTCAGCATGGTTTGCTTCTTCTGAGGCTTCTCGTTGGTTTGTAGATAGCTATCTCCACCATGTCTTTATATGGTCTTCCCTCTCTACATGTCTCTGTGTCCAAATTTCCCCTTCTTATAAAGTCAGCAGATTGGGTTAGGGCCCATCCTAGTGACCTCGTTTTAACTTAATCACCTATTTAAAGGCCTTCCTTCTAAAAACAGTCACATTCTAGGGTGCAGGGGTGGTAGGATTTCAACATACAAGTTTGGGGAATATGGTTCACCTTGTAATACTGATATTTAACATATAGATTGACAGTTCAGTTTTATAAATTGGTTTTTATATATTGAGGATGAGGGAGCCAAAGCCTTCTGCTAAGGGTGCAAATTAAAAAAGCACAATGACAACTTTCCTAGGGTAGCAGCCATGGGAACAGTATTTGGGGCTCACCTCTCAAACTTGGTTTTCCTGATTATTCTTTGGGGGCTTATCCTGAAAGATCTGGATCCATAGAGTAGACCTGAACCTATGCACACTCCTTGCTCATTGTTGAGGGAGTCTTGGATGCCTGTCAGACCTCTGTTGGGACCCCATGGTGGCTTCAATCCATGAGGGTGGGCTGTGAGGCCTCACCAAGTGACCGCCCTCCCTTTCTGGCCCTTGTGGTATTAGGGATGGAATAAGCAATGTTTCTGAAATGGAGGCAAGAATCAGATCCTATAGTGGCATTGACATGCCCCAACCACCACTACCTGCCCCCATGCATGCAAACACCAGGAGCAACATGAAATTACCCAACAGGTTGTTCAGCCTGATGGGTAAGACAACACAAGAAGCTGCCTCACCTCACACACCGTACTCCAGGCCTGACCCAGCTGGGTATAGGGTACACCGAGGAAGGTGATGGTGTCTCTCCTACCAAGAGGACAGCTGGGGGCAGGAAGTAGATGTATATAGGTAATTGCCATGGAGGTCTCCGAGGAGCCAGAGATAAGAGTCTCAACAAGGTCCAGTGAGGGGTCGAAAGTATGGAGTAAAGGACATCCTGCTTGATTTCCATCTCAGATTGTCACCAGACCATAGCCTCCCACTTCCTTGGCAGAATCCTGGGAGGGGCCTGGCCTCAGCTTGCATTCTCCAGATTCTCCTGGCTGGCTTAGATGGCCAGTTTGGTGGGCCAGGCCTGGATTGCCTTTTGGATTGAGGCAGTGGTGCTACAAAGCTGGAGGAGGCTTTTGAGCACAGTGTGGCCAGTATATAAGGGAGCACCATGTGGTTTGGTTTGGCTCAAGTGTGTAGTAGGGCCCTGATGAACAAGGGGCCAAATAGAGGGGGGCTTGATGGAGCTTGGGCCTGTTTCTGAAGGCTGCAAAGAGCCTTCCTTGGAAGGTTTCCTGTGGAAGGCTTTGGAAAGATCCTATAATAAGCAGCATGGTCGGGGAGAGGAGAGGGGAGGTGAGAGGAAAGCTGGAAAGACCAGATGAGAAGTTGATTTAAGCCAAGATGGTGGTAGTGGGGTCAGGGGAGGGGGATGAGAGACGTGTAAGAGCGGGACTCTGGGTGTTTGGTGGCCTCTAGATTAGTGTGAGATCCAGGAATCTTCCAGGGTGTTTTCTGATCTGGGGAGCTAGACATCAGAATGAGAAGCAGGTCTGGGGAGGTTGGTTGTGTGAACACCTAGAGCGAGCAACTAGATGCAAATGTGGGCTTTTCGCCTTGCCTCGTGAAAGCTGCCAAGCCTGAGGATGATGCCGAAAACCTGGAAGCCACTTGATTGAATATTCTTCTGATCTTGTCCCTGTCTTCCGAGGAACACATACAGAGACGTGGCTCTAGGTGTGGTGGGGGCAGCATGACTCTTGCCCACGGTTTTAGATCATGAGTGTCTTTATCCTTACATAGACCTTTTGGTGTGTCTTTGTCCCTGTTTTGAGAACTGATTTCCTTGCATGGAAGTGGGGTCTATGACTTATGACCTCCTTTGGTATCAAGAAATATTTTTACAAGTTAACGGCAAACCAGCAGTTGGCAGGGAGGGGTGGGGTTAAAGAAAATTGAGGGTCTTGGCTTCCACCCTTGGGCACAGTCGCGCAAGTCATCCCCTCTCCACAGCAGCACCCAGGGAGGGGAATGTGGAGAATCCAGCCTGCATGCTGCATAGACAGGGCATCTTGTTCTAATTTGCACCAAGCCCCCTGAGGGGGTGGAGGCCCGGGCCAAGCTGAGCTGGAGCAAGTCTCCCCTGGCAGGCCATTGCTAGTTCTTTTTTTTTAAAGATTTATTTATTCACAAGAGACACAGAGGCAGGAACATAGGCAGAGGGAGAAGCGGGCTCCCTGTGGGGAGCCCAATGTGGGACTTGATCCCAGGACCCCGGGATCACGACCTGAGCCAAAGGCAGACACTCAACCACTGAGCCACCCAGGCGTCCCGTCATTGCTAGTTCTCATTGGAGCAAAGACTCCTCAACACCTGGCTCCACCCTTCTGCCTCCAGGTGATCACTGTATTCCTTTCTTTCGCTGAGCCTCAGTGTCCCCACCTGTAAAAGGAGGTTGTTTCTGGTCAAACTTCACACAGCCCTGCCTTTCCTTTGGTTCCCTTCTATGGAAGAGATAGCTGGAAGAAAGGGTTCCTCACAAGTAAAGAAGCCATGGATGCTCTTATCTGGTGAACGTGGCCTGGCCACTTGGAGAGAACAGGCCAAGCTGCCCTCGCTGCTCATGCTCTCACTGGAGCAGTAGCTGCCACTTGCTGCTCATGGGCGAATGTTTGGTGTTTGTGAATGGATTTTGATATATTTTTATATAAATCTTGCACACAGTTCTTAGATATATATTTCAAGGCATAAAGAGCCTCTTCCATCAGCCCCCCTCACTAGGGCCGGGGACTGTGGATAGCATAGTGACCAAAGTGGAGTCCTTGCTGCCCCAGAGCTGGAGAAAGCCCAGCCCCACCACTCCTCTGGCCGCAGCTCGGGAGGTCGGTTCTGCAGGCCGCGCTGGTGGGCCGTGAGCTGCTGGTGGAGAGGAGGCCTGCGTGCGCGCTTAGTGGGGCTGGCTCAGGGCTGGCTCAGCGGGGCTGGCGCTGCATCCTCAGTCTCCCAGGCCTTCTAACGCCACCTTTCCCCAGAATGACACTCATCACCAAGTGTCTCGCCAGCAAACATGTCTGTGGTCTCAGGTCTAGCCGGGCTTGCTCTCCAGCCAGCTGATAGCAATCAGTTGGCAGCTCTGTTAGGGACAATTAACCCTGTGTTTCTGCTGGGATGGGCCTGGGGGCGGGGGCCGATGTGATGTGGTGGCAGGTGCGGACTTGGAGTCTGACACTCATTCACTGGGGAGCCTTGAGAAGGTCCCCTGGATCCCTGATTCCCCTCTGAAAATGGCAAGGCTTTAGGAGAGGCCCTGTGGAGTCTTTTTAGCTGCTGGAGTCTGCTATCATTAATCAGAAAAGGTTGGCTTTTCCGAAGTGCCTCAGGCCCACAGGACCCTGTTCGGTGGCATTTCTTGGCTGTCCATCATCTAAATGGGTGCGCCCTGGGGACATCAGCTAGGCAAGCACCAGGGTTAAGTGAACTGTTCACGCAAAGCAGTGTGCATCCCAGGGCTCCCAGCAGTGTCCCCGGGATGGTCCCCTCCGAGCCTCCCTGCCAGCCATTCAGGCCGAGGACCAGGGTTGAGGGCTTTGCTTTCCTGGGGCTGAGCTGGCATTCTTTCCGTGGGTGGAGCAGCAGTCAGCCAGCGCCCAGGCTCTCGTGGTCTGTCCTGTACTGACACTTTTGTTAATTAGAGGAAGTAAATGCAATGACAGCGCCGAGCTGGCCGCTCAAATTAGTTCAGTTCTTGGAGCCGGAGCCGTGGGACCTGGTCTTAAACATCTGCTTGGAGTTAGGGGACTTCTTGTGAGGTCCCCGCAGCCCTGGGAGGTCATGCGAATGGCTTGAGGTCAGGCTTGTCCTCAGGAAGGAAGAAACAGAGCACGTTTTAGTCGTGCCCCTTGGGTCTCTGCCCCACGTCTTAGTGATGCTTCATGGACTGACAATGTCTTAGGCCAGGATTGGGCAAGAAGAGGGACGGAATATGGGCGTCTGCCCCTCCAGGCCCAACCCAAGGATCTTAGGCATCCGTGTGTTCATTCCTGTACTCTGTCAGGAAACATCTGTCGAGGGTTTGTGATGTGTCAGGCACAGTGCTGCAAGCTGGCCGATGCTGTGAGTGCCACACGGTCCTGCCCTCAAGGAATCCCTGGTCTATGTGGGGAGTCAGACCTGCTAGAACAGCCTTTCCTGACACAGTGTGATCAGTCCTACGAGGTGGCAGTGCAAGGCCCTGGGAAAGCCTGGGGGAGGGGGCTGGTCCAGGCTGGAAGTGGCCCACGAAGTGACACTTCTGGTGTTGCTGGCTGTGGGAGGGGGTGGGGACTCTGGGCAGGTTTGGTCACTTGAGCTCATAATCTCATTCTGGGGTGAGCAGCTTCTGGGCTTCAGGGGACAGCAATTTATGATGCTCGAGCTCTCACAAGACTGCCCATTGCATTAGGGATGAGGGGTGGAATTTTGCTTCCACAGAAATGTCCACAGCAAAGTACCTCTGCAAGCCAAGTACCTGAGGACCTTAGTAATAGTGGGGGTGTGTTGAGGGGCATGTGGTAGACAAGGCCCAGGAAGGTGACAGTCACTGTCACACTCTTCTTTTTTTAAAATATTTTTTCTCTTTTTTTTTAATAATTTATTTTTTTATTGGTGTTCCATTTGCCAACATACAGAATAATACCCAGTGCTCATCCCGTCAAGTGTCCCCCTCAGTGCCCGTCACCCATTCACCCCCACCCCCCGCCCTCCTCCCCCTCCACCACCCCTAGTTCGTTTCTCAGAGTTAGGAGTCTTTATGTTCTGTCTCCCTTTCTGATATTTCCCACACATTTCTTCTCCCTTCCCTTCTATTCCCTTTCACTATTATTTATATTCCCCAAATGAATGAGACCATATAATGTTTGTTCTTTTCCGATTGACTTATTTCACCCAGCATAATACCCTCCAGTTCCATCCACGTTGAAGCAAATGGTGGGTATTTGTCATTTCTAATGGCTGAGTAATATTCCATTGTATACAGAGACCACATCTTCTTTATTCATATATTCATGAGAGACACAGGGAGAGGGGCAGAGACATAGGCAGAGGGAGAAGCAGGGTCCCTGTGAGGAGCCTGATGTGGGACTCAATCCCAGGACCCCGGAATCATGACCTGAGTCAAAGGCAGATACTCAACCACTGAGCCACCCAGGCATCCCTGTCTCACTCTTCTTTCATGGCCACCTGTGCAGTGGGCAGGAAGAGTGGAGAGCTGATCGCCAGCTTCCATTGGCCTCCGAGGCCAGTCGACGGCAGGCAGGTTGAGCTAGCACTTCAGTGGGAAATGTCCCAGTCACTCTGGTGTGAGCTGCCCCCTGGAGGCCACACCCAGCTACCCAGAGGAGGGGGGTTGGGGAGCTGGGGCTCAGCCTGCCCTCTCCCTGTCCTGACTCCCTACCCCTCCATTCAGAGTTACTTCGGGGAGAGATCCAGGGAAGCCTAGAGCTTCTAGCCCGGAGTGTGTTCACATGAGCTTGAGGAAAGTGATTCCTCTCTTCCTCCCCCTTTACTGCAAATAGTGAAGAGTTAAGGTATTTCCTGCCCCAGTGGAAACTGTTAAAGGGAGAAGCCCCACTTTCTTCACCCTGCCTTCCAAGCCAGGCCACACGGGGAGTCAGGGTCCGGCTCCTGCAAGCTGTCTGTCTCAGGGAGCATGGGGTGGCCTGGCCGCTCCTGCCCAAGAAGCCCCATCACAGTATGCCAGGAGTCCTCTCGATGCTCACAATAAAAAAACAGGGAACTTCTCAGGGACACAGGATGTTTCAAAACTCCAGAGTCACCCACTCCATTCTTTGGCCCATGTCGTGTTTACTTTTTTTAAGTCTCTGGTTATAAATTGGTTTAAAATCTGGTTTTTCTGGTTATAAAGGTGAAAGTAGTCCTATTGTAGAATATTTGGAAATGGCCTAAAAGAATTAGAACACTGTTTATAGTCCTTCCACACAGAAATACGTCATTCTATTTGCGTATACTTCTTTTCTATTGAAGATGTATGAAAACTGCTTTTTAAAATTAATTAATTTATTTATTAATTTATTTATTTACAAGAGACACAGAAAGAGAGGCAGAGATATCTCATAGGCAGAAGGAGAAGCAGACTCCCTGCAGGGAGCCCAATGCAAGACTCCATCCTGGGATCCCAGGATCTCAACCTGAGCCGAAGGCAGGCACTCAACTACTGAGCCACCCAGGCATCCCTGAAAACAGTTTTTAAAAAACTTGTACCCTTTTCCCCCCTGTTTTTTTCTATTATTAGCATTATATTATAAACATTCTCCAAAAAAACCTGTTTAAGGATTACAATATCCTTAATATGAATATACCCTACACTGCTGAACCATTTCGTTAGCTTTGATTATCTGCTATTTCCAAGCTTGTCCTCCTCGTGGGCTAGCCGAGGCAGGCAGTGTTTCCTGGATCTGTCTGGAATTTGTCCCTCTACCTTGCCAGACTGACTCTCTTGATCTTTTCTTCCAGTGCAAGCTCAGGCCCCCACAGCACCTGGAGCCTGTGTCACACCCCACTTCCTTCATGGGCTTGCACCTGCCTATTCTTGTGTCTGACTTTTCCTCCAGACTGAATGCTCTTCTAGGGCAAGGTGCATTTCCTGCTCCATGTCTGTACCCACATTTCCTTGCTCGCTGCCCAGTACATAGGAGGCTCTCAGGAAAAGTTTGTTCCAGGAAGACTACAGCGAATGCTGCAGGAACCTTAGTCCGTGTTTCTCAAGTTCCTTAATGTGGATTCCTACATGTTAAACTCATTTGTCAAAGCTTAGAACACCTTGTGCCCCCCAGTGGCTCAGTCGGTTAAGCATCTGCCTTCAGCTCAGGTCATGATCTCAGATCCTGGGATTGAGCCCCCCACATCGGGCTCCCTGTTCAGTGAGGATTCTGCTTCTCCCTCTCCCTCTGCTCCCCTCCCTGCTCATATTCATGCTCTCTTTCTCTCAAGTAAATAAAATCTTAAAAAAAAAAAAAAAAAGCTTAGGGACACCATAAAGATTCTCTTTCCCACTTCACTGTGGCCTTATCAGCATCGGGACTTTCACTTTTTGGTCTCTTAAGGCTTCCATCATTTTATTACAGTTTGCAATAATTGCATTTTTTACAAATTAAAGGTTTATGGGAACCCTGCATCGAGCAAGTCTCTATGTGCATTTTCCCAACAGCATTTGCTCACTTTCTGTCCCTGTGTCACATTGTGGTAACCCTTGCAGTATTTCAAATTTTTTCATCATTATTCTATTTGGTGATCTGTAATTAGTGAGTATGACTCCCTGAAAGCTCAGGCGATGGTTAACATTTTTTAGCCATAAAGCATTTTTTAATTATGTACTATTGCACACCTAATAGACTACAGTGTGGTGTAAACCTAGCTTTTATATGGGAAACTGAAAAATTCATTTGACTTGTTTTAAGTGAATATTATTGTAATATTGTATAGTCACTTCATCACAGTGGTCTCGAACCAAACCTGCAGTATCTCTGAGGTATACCCATACTAGTTTGATAAGCAAGAAGATATGTTTTTTCACCTTGGGGCATGACCAGACCTAACTGTTGGACTGCATTCTCTGCTGATTCACCATTACACTCGGTTGAAAAACACACCCATGTGGACAGCTTGGGGCAGCCCCTCCATGCTCCAAGCCCTTGTTCCTCAGCAAAGGATGACAGGCTCCTGGCACCAGGATTCTTGTTGCCAGTGACTACCTTTGCAGTTTTATCTGCTCGGTGTCCTCCTTCTACTGGCTCCTGTTGACTTGGGCCAGGCTGCAAGCTGGTGCATTGTTCAAGAGCCTATGGATTCTAGAACAGCATTAGATGGAATTTCAAGTTGGCCAAATAACTTTTTCCTTTAAAGCTCTTTTAGCCGGGTAATTTTAAGAATAGTGGGCAGATTTAAAAGCAGTTTTTATGGTTAAATGTGTACCTCTCAAGAACAGAGAGAAAAATGGGTCAAAGTCTGTACTTAACCAGGAAAAAAGTATATGAAATGAGGGACCATTTTCCAGTAGAGGAGGAACCACTAAATAGGCACCATGGAGTAGGGACCAGTCTCCAAAGACAGGAGCTGGCCTGAAGCTCCATGTGGCCTCCCTGTGGCAGGACATCCCTGTGGAGCCCTGGAACGAGGGGGTCCTCTCTTCTTTGAGCATGGGAGGCTGTTGGTGGCATCAATTTGAGTCCGCATATGTGTGAGTGTAAGGATGCACACCAGAGCAGAGAAGAACCAGGAGGCTTTTTCCCCAGCAAAGAAGGTATCATTGTGTGGACGTGTGATTCTGTGGCTGTGCCTGTGTAGTTCTCAGGGCACGGGTCTCAGGTCTTCAGGGTACAAAGAGACACACAGACCCTCCTGTGACAGGGAGTGAGCCAGGTTCGCCTGGTGACAGGCAGGCCCTTGAAGTGAAGCTGGCCGATCCCGCCACCTCCTGAGAGGGTCTGGCGCCTACCGCTGCTGTCCAGGCCTCCCAGCCTGTCCGTGGGCCCTGCCCAGGCTCCGGCGCTGATTGGGGTGGCCATCTCTCTGGCTCCATTTCCTCACTGCTGTGGGATCATTTTTCCTAAAGGGTTTAAGAAGTAAAGCACATGACCACCTGGGGATGAAGCATGGATGTGGGGTGCCGTGGTGGTGGCCTCTGCGAGCCTGGAATTCCGACTTCTACTTGAGTTTGCTTTATAGTCTGCCTCTGTTTTCTGAACTCTCCTTACCGTCACTGCCTTAAAAATGTTGTCATTAAAATATGAGCCCACTCTGCCTGGGAGGCTTTGGCCCAAGCACGCGAATAGCAGAAGATGTGAGTTTGAAAAAGGGAGGCCTTAGGTGGGGGCTGAGGTCCCCTCTTTTTAAGCTGCTCTGAGGGGCACTGTCGGGGAGCGGGTGTGGGGGGGGGGAGGAATCCAGGGTCCTGGTGATTTGACCACTGGCCTGGGCAACTTTACAATTTCCCAGGCCTACTTTGGGGACTTGCTCACACCTGTAATGCATCAGTCAGGGTTGTGTTCATGTTTGAGGGGTGAATGAATGCTAGAGCTCTGAATTTGTCTCCATTTAGATTCATGTTCATCAGCTCCTGATTGCAGACCTGAGTGGGGTCGGCATTGCAGCCTCACTTCCCTCCATCAGAAGACACCTGAGGCTGGACCCGTGCCTCTCAGGGCCCCTGGCAGCACTTCCTACTCCCGCGGCCTGGCTATATGGGGGCTGGGAGGGGCTCACATTTTTAGGGGTAGGGGAAGCGCCAAAGCCAGGCCCACTCGTGGTACTGTGTTTTTCATCCTTTTCATCCACTGGCTCTTGCCTCCCTTTGCTCTTTGTGGCACAAGAGTTATTCCCTTTGTAAAAGAACCGGGACCCATAAGGTGCTGGTAAGGATTTGATGACAAAGCCGTATTCTCCCAAGAGTGACTGCTGGAGACACGGATGGGGACTTGGTTAGCCTCGTCAGGAACCCCGGGGGCGGAACGGTCACCTTCTTCCAGGGCCTGAGCAGGTCCTCCAGCCCAGGGAGCCCTGCCCGCCCAGACTTCCACACCCCTTCACCCCCGTGACCCGAACCACCTGGGAGACCTGGGAGCTCGTGAAAGGTACAGGCCTCTGGGTCCCTGCCGAAGGTCCTTAGGTTCCTGAGTCTAAATCTGCGAGGGCCCTTACCAAGAACCGACGTTTTAGGGAGCTCTGCAGGTGATGGGTGAGCCCCCTGCCTCAGTCTGCCCCCTGCATTGCCAGGAGGTGTGGGTGTCTCCCCACCGGCTGGTCCCGGAGACTCCCAGCCCTGTGAGGTATTGGGACCGAAGTCCAGTGGCTTTAGGACTCAGCCCGAGTCCGGGCCAGCAGTTTTTTGTTTTTGTTTTTTAAGATTTTATTTATTTATTCATGAGAAAGAGAGAGGAAGGAAGGGAGGGAGGGAGGGAGGGAGGAAAGAAAGAAAGAAAAGAAAAGAAAAGAAAAGAAAAAAGAAAGAAAAGAAAGGAAAGAAAAAGAAAGAGAAAGGAAGAGAAGAAAGGAAGGAAGAAAAAGAAAGGAAAAGAAAAAGAAAAAAGAAAAAGAGAAGAAAGGAAGGAAGGAAGAAAAGAAAGAAAGGAAAGAAGAAAGAAAGGAAAAGAAAAGAAAAAAAGAAAAGAAAAAAGAAAGAAAAGAAAGAAAGAGCAAGCAAGCTGGCTCCATGCAGGGAGCCCAACGCGGGACTCGATCCCAGGTCTCCAGGATCACGCCCCAGGCGGAAGGCGGCGCTAAACCGCTGGGCCCCCGGGCTTGCCCGCCGGCGGTCTATTTATGCCTTCCCTGCGTTCACCTCGTGCGGGAAGACGTGCGGAAGACGTGCACGGAGGCTCTGATTGGGTCCCCTCTGCCACACCTGCCTGTGGAGCCCCCTCCCCATTGGACAGTACCACGCAGGCGCCTCGCAGCCATTGGACGCAGCCTGTCCGCAGGCGCAGCCCTCAGCCAATCAGCAGAGGCCAGGGAAACCGCCCTCACCTGGGTCCTCCCCTTCAGCCCCAGCCCCCTGCGCTGTGCTCACGTCTCCTCGCTTCTTCTAGCCTCCCTTCTGTTTCCCTGAGTGCCGAGCCCAGGCCGCTGGGGTCCCGTAGAGAATTTGCTGGACTTTGGGTCAGACAGAACTGGACACGTAGCCCGATACTGTCCTGGGCATGCACCTGCGGACAGAGGGGTCACAGTGTCTGCACCTCCCGCGTCCAGACACCTGCCCGCAAGCGTCCCCGCTTCTGGGGCATTTACCGCGAGCCGGGGACGGTGCCCAGCACCTCGCATGCATAGTCTCACGTACTCACGTACTCCGTGGAATTGGCAGCATTGTGCCCCTCTTGTGGATGAGAAACCCGAGGCTGAGAGAGGTGAAATTTTAAATGCACAAGGAATACTTAGACACTAAAACGGACTTCATGGGCTGACACTTCAGGCGCAGGAGGCGGAGAGCAAAAGGTTTGACGGCTGGGCTCAAAATATATGCAGGAGAAATAGGAGTTCGGTCACCCGGGTGATCTGGGCAGGTACCAACTGGGCTCTGAGCCTCCCCTCATCTGTAAATTGAGGATGATTGTGGCTTTGCTGTGCACGTTATGGAGTGTTAGGAGGATGAAATCAAAGTATCTGTGGAATGTCCTTTGTAGACTCTAAAGCGTGGCCTACCAGTGAAGACTCCGGTCTCATGAGGGCAGTCCCCTGCTAAATTAGGCTTTCTACGAAAGAGGAAAACCTCTTCGTTACATAATTACATAGGTGTTGTGAAGAGGAGTGAGGAGGCAGGATGGAGGAGTACAGACTTGGTGGTGAGACAGACCTGGGTCTGTGTCTCAGCTCTGGCACTCCGGAGCTGCCGACTGTGAGCAACCTTTCTGAGCCTTGGTTTCTTTATCTGTGCAATGGGGCTGATAAGGGATTAAGGTGAGTTCTAAGGGATAGGAGATAACATGAACTCAAAAAGGTTTGAAAATAGGATGGGAAAAGATACAACTGGGCAACTTTGAAACAAAAGTAAACTAATGGCAATTTTAATATTAGACAAAATAGAATGTAACTCAGACACCTCCTAAAGACCAGGGTGTTATAATCCTAAAAAGAATAGTAATTAGGGCAGCCCAGGTAGCTCAGCAGTTTAGCACCGCCTTTGGCCCAGGGTGTGATCCTGGAGACCCCAGATTGAGTCCCATGTCAGGCTCCCTGCAGGGAGCCTGCTTCTCTCTCTGCCCACCCCCTCTCTCTGTCTCTCATGAATAAATAAATAAAATCTTTTAAAAAGAATAGTAATTAAAAAGGTAATCTAAAAAAACCGGTAATCTAACTGTTAGACATGTATGTACTGCATAATATAAACTTGAAATGTAAACCAACAACCTGACACAACTACACAGGGAGGTGGATAAACCAACATTTGGGCTTGGAAACTCTAATACATTCCTCTCTGAAAATGTTAAATCAAGTAGACAAAGAGGAAATAAGGATAAGAATATTCAAAGGGCATGATTTTTTTTTGCAAAGGATATGATTAAGAAGTTGATCATACCTGCAACAGTCACAGAAATTAATCATGCACTAGGCCACAAAGGAATTATCAATATATTCCGATTGATTGCCATCCTACAGACTGTGCAGACTATAAAGAAATAGAAAACAATACATAGCTTTAGAAATCTCACATGTCTAATTATTTAAAATTATTCTATTAAAAAATCATTGTTTCAAAGGTAGTCATAATGAAAATTAAAAAAAAAAACGGGAGCTGAATAATGATGAAAACACTATGCCAAAAATCATAGGGGAATTTATAACTTTGAATTTCTCATAAACCAAAAACTGAAATAAAATTTTCAATTCTAAGAACATAAAAGAGCAACAGTTTTAGATCAGAGAAGTAGGGAAAGAAATAATAAAATTAAGGGTGAAAATGAACAAAAATTTTAATATGAATGCAAAAGGAAAAGAAAATTATTAACAACAACCAAAGCTAGTGCTCTGAAAAGATTAATACAATGGGCAAAACCTTTGTCATCCTTGATCTATTAATAAAGAGAAAAAGACGAAAATAAAATTTAGAATGAAAAAGATAACTACAGATAAAGCAGATTAAAAATAATAAAATATTATAAATAAATATCAGTACATTTGAAAACCTAGATGAACTAGTTCCATTTCTAGAAAAATATAAATGCCAAAATTACCATAATAAGAGATAAGTGGACCTTTATACACCATTAACCACTAAAGAGAGAAATGGTAATTTCCCACCCCAAAAAGCTGTCTTTATAGAAACTTCACTGATCAGAAAATTCCTATTATTTACAGGTTATTTAGAAAATAGGATATGGAAAAGCTGTCCCACTAGTTTTACAATTTATTATAAAATCGTTGTAGCAAAACTAAATATGAATTGTACAAGAACAAAAATTGTAGGTACCGCTTTGAATTGTGAGTGTATAAATCCTAAATGAGATATCAGGCTAACTAAACGAACTGCTTCAAATGGGGCTTATTCCACGAACTAGAGACAGTTTTGTTTTATAAAGGAACATCAGTTAACTTGGCCACCTTAGTGGATGAAAGGGGAAAATAACCTGATTATCTCAGTAGATTTGAGAAAGTGCTGAATATAGCTCAATACCCATTTATAATGAAAGCTCTCAGAAATTTAGCTCTCCAAAAGAACTTCCTCAATCTGATCAATGCTGTCCTCTAAAAATCTACAGCAAAAATCATGCTTCATGGAAAAACTTCCATTTGATGTCAGGAACAAGATAGACCTGCTCGCTGTCACCACCACTGCATGGTGTGGTGCCACAGGGCTTGGCCTGTGATGACAAACCTAGGAGAAATAAGAAGGATGAAGATAAGAAAAAAAAGGTTATTGAAGATTATAAGGGTCATGTTGCAAAGCCACAGTGATTAGAACAGTGTGGCACTGGCCTACAAACAGGCAATAAAACCATGGAGTTCAATACCAAGTCCAGAAACACACTGGACAGAAACATGTGAGGAAAGGCTCTTCAGAAGTTGGGAGGAAAGACGGGCCCCCCCCCTTTTTTTTTTTTAGTGTGATAGTAGAAAATCGCCTTAGTGGGAGTCTGTATGCCTATCTTACCTGCTGTAAAAAAATTTCAGACAGATTAAAGACCTAAGTGCAAAGCTAAAATAGAAAGTCAGCAGATAAAAACATGAGAATTTGGAGTATGGAAAGACTTTTTCAAAAGTCCAATTATAATGGAAAAATGACTAATTTGTCTCCATCAAACTGAGGAAGCATTGGGGCTGAGTAGCTGTTCCCTAAGTGTCTGGCTCTCTGACATCCTCCCCTGGTCCGGGACCTACCCTGGGGGCAGCCACAGAGAAGATGGCCTGGCTCTGGGTTTGGTATCACTGGGGAGTCATGACAGGTGCTGAGATTGAGGCCGAGGCGAGCTGGCAGGTGCCTAGGGCAGAACAGGGTTACTTGATGGTTCCTTATTTTCTCAGCCTGAATCGCTGCTCTCATCAGGGCATTCAGACTTGCTCTCTAGAGGAATCTCTTAGCAAGGAGCCTCAAACACGAGTGTGGCTGGCCAAGGGACCATGAAACCAGTGCGGGCCCTGGGCGTTCCGCTCCTGTCCACACGTTCAGGGTGAGTGTGGGCCACTCTAATGCAAAGAGTGGGTTGGTCATTAATACCACACAACCAGCCCTGACGGAACTCTAGAATCATGCCAGGAGCTTGTTAAAAATAAATTGCGAGGCCCCACCCGGCAACACTCTGATTCAGTAGGAGTGAGAGGCAGCTCAGGAATCTTTGTCTGACTGGCTCCCAAGTGTGGCCAGGGTTGGACCTGCCAAGCTGGATCGCTTTTCCAGGGTGCAGGAGATCAGAACTCAGCTCCCAGGGATGCAGAACCTCCCCTGGAGAGGCAGAGGGTAGGAGGTGTAGAAAGGATATACACATCAAGTGGGAGTGCAGTGGTCAGTGTGGAAGGAGGAGACGGAGGGGTCCAGCCAGCAGGCTTGAGCAGAAGAGAAGCAAAGGTGTGAGTGAAAGCCCAGCCGTAACCCACCTTTCTCCTTTGTGGGGGTCCCACTCCCTGCACTTTGGTACTGATCCTGCACTGCAATGGTCCATTAATTGCCTGCTTCCTTTACCAGCCTAGGAGCTGTGTGAAGGCAAGAAGCTTGCATTCATTTATGCATTCATTCATTCCACAAATATTTATTAAGACATTCATATGCCAGGGACAGGGACTAATAGGGAACAAGTCTGAGTCAGCCCCCTCGAGCTTCCAGTCTAGTAAGGAGGCTGGCAGTAAGACCAAGTGGCTCTAATGAGGTGTATTCAATGCCGCAGTGGAGAACCAGCAGACACCTAACAGGGACACCTATCTCTGACTTGAGAGATCAGGAGAGGCTGCTTGGAAGAAGTGAGGTCAAAGATGGTGATGAATGGAGCCAGTAGAGAGGACTGGATGTCTTTTTCCTCCCCCCATGGAGGAGTTTTTACTTCAGTGCTGGCCATTATGATACGGGCCAATGAAAGGGTCTCACGCTCCATTTGCCCAGTACCAGTTTGGGACCTGACCCAGGGCAGCAGCAGGGAATGTGGCGAATAGGCTGCCTCTCCCCAGCTGAACCGCATGGGCCGTCCCCAGTTCCTGCGCACAGCCCCCAAGGTTTCCTTTCCCATTATTCCCTCCTGTTCCTGCGGACTGGGCCAGCTCCCCCTCTGGGAACCAGGCAGTGATTTTCCTGTAGCACCTGGGAATATTAGATGCTTCTTCAAGTTAGTATGGATCAGTATCTAGAACTGGGGAATCTAAGGCTGGAAGAGGGCTTGGTGTTCCTGGAGTCCCAGAAGCACTGGGCTTCTCTGACTTCTCAAGGCTGTTAAAACTGCTCCTAAGGGGCACCTGGGTGGCTCAGTCGTTTAAGCAACCCACTCTTGATTTTGGCTCAAGTCATGATCTCAGCGTTATGAGATGGAGCCCTGCATTAGGGTTCCGCACTTAGCGGGGAATCTGCTTGGGATTCTCTCCTCCTCAAATAAGTCTTAAAAAAAAAAGAAAAACTGGGCAGCCTGGGTGGCTCAGCGGTTTAGTGCCACCTTCAGCCCAGGGTGTATCCTGGAGACCCCGGATCGAGTCCCACGTCTGGCTCCCTGCATGGAGCCTGCTTCTCCCTCTGCCCGGAATCTCTGCCTCTGCCTCTCTCTCTCCCTGTGTCTTTCATGAATAAGTAAATAAAATCTTTAAAAATAATAAAAAAGAAAAACTGCTCCTAAAGGAACTAAATTACTTTATACTCCTGGGCACAATGGTCTAGGCCAGGGTCTATGTTTGGGCCTTCAGGGCATCCCCAGAGCTAGCCCAGGGCCTGGTGTGCACTAGGTGTGTGAACTGCATGGACACGTTTCCTTTCCTGAGCTTGGGAGGTCCTATGCCCACCATGAATCTGATTCTGAGTTGGCCTTGTGCTCCAAGGACTTGGCGACAGAGATGACCATTGCTACCATTTTGCTGATCCATGTTTTGTGTCAGGCACCAGTACTGTCTTACACCTTTGTCCCTGAAAACCTTGGGGGCTGGGCTGGGGTTCTGTGAGAAGCTCAGCAGACACTGGGAGAGACTGAGAGTCTTGCAAGGGGTTAAGAACCCTCAGAATCCGGTCCTGCAAAGGTTAGCAAGTAGGATTGTCACTTCTCCTGGGGATAACCCCCCCAACCCAGGGATGGAGCAGGACTTGCCCAGCAGACAGTGGCTGGCAGCTGTGACCTGAAGGAAGCTCGCCTATGTGACTACAGGATGGGGCCTGCTGGGGAGGGGCGCTCCCATTCCCCAGTTACCTATGAAAACAG
Source organism: Nyctereutes procyonoides (assembly GCF_905146905.1). Taxonomy (NCBI): domain Eukaryota; kingdom Metazoa; phylum Chordata; class Mammalia; order Carnivora; family Canidae; genus Nyctereutes; species Nyctereutes procyonoides. The sequence continues at coordinate 35,118,909 of NW_026575042.1, forward strand.
CATGAACCAACACAATCCTACGTGTTGCTAAGTGGAAAAAAGCAGATTACAAAACACTGTGACCTCAATTTCTGTGAAAACTACATATCCTTGTTTCTGCCACGAGCCTGGAAGGAAACGCATCAACCTGCTTAACGGTGGTTGTCACTCAGCATTTTCTGATAAAATATCTTTCCTTTTGCTTGCCTGATTTTCTAATTTTTCCCCAGAGGCCGTCATTATTTGTGTCATTAAAAGGATAAGGAGGACAGAAGTGGCAAGGAGCAAAGTGGGGTGGTACCCTGGGCCAGTCGGATGGGGGTTCTGCTGGGTTTCCACTGGGAAGGTGGGGCTTATTTGCATAAGCAAATGAGGGGTTCCAGCCCTACCCTTCCAGCCTGAGGGCTACGGTGCAGTGGGGATGCTGGTGGTGGGGAGCAGTCCAGGACCGCCCACCTGTAAGCCTCCCAGCTGGGAGGAGGGAGGACGAGGTGTCAGTGTGGGCAGTGCGTTGCTGGTTGCCTGCAGCCTGCCCCACCTGACAGTGTGCCCGGGGCAGGGGTGGCTGAGCCTCTTGGCAGGTGCCGGGTGGGCACTGAGCAGGGCGGGGAAGCAGAGCAGAGGTGGGGTGAGTGGAGTGAGTGGGGTGGGAGCGGGAACCCCAGGGCTGCGCTGCTGGGTCTTTAGGGGCCGAATGCTGTTGAGTCTAACTCACCTTCAGGGCTTCTCTTCCCTAGATCCACTTCCCGGATGTGGAGCGGGTCGAGTGGGCCAACAAGGTAAGGCTGTGGTGGGCCTGCTGGGGCTGGCCTCCTGGGCCCCGTCCTCTTGGTGCTCCTGGGCTGAGTGACCCCACATTGGGTGGGGGCGAGGCGACTATGGACTAAGGCCCGCTGGGGCAGAGATGGCCCTTCTGCCTGTCTCGTTCCCTTCCCACCCTCGGGGTTCTCATTTCCAATGACTTTCTTTAAACACACACACATGCAACAACAACAACAACAACACCCTTTTTTTCAGTCTGAAATTAATGACAGTCATAGCAGAAATGTTAGAAAATAGAAGGATTGAGCAAAACGCAGCCCCCCAGGAGGCCAAGTTCAGCACTTCCCAGGGAGAGGGGGGCCTATCCCGGGGGCCAGCCCTGACTCGGCTGCCTAACCTCTCCGAGCGGTTCCCTCGTCTGTGCAGTGGGAGTAATGATGGTCGCTGCGGGGTGAGGTTGTGAGGACTCATGAGGTCATGAGAGCACCATGATGCCTGGGATGTCAGGGTCACTGTCGTCATCCCTCTGACTGCTGTTAGCTCATGCGCAGATCCCCCGTGCGCCTGCTGCCCGATGCCTCAGGGAGGGCCCGGCTCTGTGAGTCCAGGTCTGGCCCTTTCTTATAGACGAGGAAGCAGAGTCTGGCCCCTACCTGATGAGCCCAAACCTGTCTCCTAGACATGAAGGCTCATATATCCTCCCACCCTCTCAAGTATCCTGATTCAGTACCTTTTTCTAGGACAAACCTTGCCTTTGTTCTGGTTAGAACAGCCCGTAGCAGGAGTGACTTCAGTTTAGGTATAAAAAAGGACTTCCTGATGGTTTTCGAGCCAAGGCTGATAGTCTTGTGTTACCAGAAATGTCATTGCCGTGTGGGTCAAGACTGTTCCCAGCCTGCAGGTAGAAGTTGGAAGGGGATGGTTCCTTTCAGAGGAGTGGCTGGATTTCTGTGGATTAACGCAGGGCCCAGGTCCCCTGGGACAGACCTTGTTCTGAGCCCCCAAAGTAGAGTTCTTCTTCCCTGTGTGTCCACTAGTTCATGGGTACCCCCGTGTGTTACACCCTTCTTTCTTGAACTGACACACACTATCCCTACACAAGGCGTTGGGGATGTGTGACTGGGGATGAGGCTCCCGTCCTCAGCTGTGTAGACAAACCACACACTGGGGCACCAAGTGTGCTCCGAAAAACCTCGTGCCTGAGACCCGTTGGGCAGCCCACACAGCAGCGAGTGAGGAAGATGGGACCAGCTCCTAAAGGGGCCCCGAGAGAGATGGGGGCAGTAGAGGCCTGTAATCCCACTGCCTCAGGCTCCCCTGATAATGGGTCTGGCGACCGCGAGGGGCATCTGTGTTTACAGAGTCCAAGAGAAGGAAGAGGAACGTGTCAGCCCTGCTGCTCCCTCCCTACCCTTCTCTGCCTGCTTCCCAGATCCGGGCTAGGAGTTGCTCTGCTGCAGAGATCGGCCAAAGGCAGCCTTTTCTGATTGCTAGAAAAAAAATAAATTCACAGAAAACAAATTAACTTTGTCTTCTGTGACTTTTTTTTCCCTAAGCCTCTGGCACCTGCTACTTCTTGATGACACCACAGTGTTTGCTCGGATAGCTTATGTTTTAGCACAGAACCAAAAGGTTCGTGATACTAGGTTTAGTGACTCATGGTGCTCTGCAAAACAGCAACAAGACGCATTGCCTGGGCAAGTGTGAGAACCGCTGCTTTAGTTACGGGATGTTTGATGGACAGATGGACGGATAGATGGTAGGTGGGTGGGCAGGCAGGCCTGGGGGTGCTACAGTGTAAGGTCCCGGGGCCAGGTTGTCCTGGGCAGCCCTGGGTCTTGGGTGGGGGAAACAGACCTGATCCCCAAGGGCCTCCTCTCGTCATCACAGATCATCTCTCAGATCTGGCCCTACCTGAGCATGATCATGGAAAACAAGTTCCGGGAAAAGCTCGAGCCCAAGATCCGAGAGAAGAGCAGCCACCTGAGGACCTTCACGTTCACCAAGCTCTACTTTGGACAAAAGGTGGGTGATGTCTCAGGAGGGGCAGCCTGTCTCTACTTTGCAGACCCTGCCTCAGGTCACGCACCTGACCCGGAATATCCCAGGGGACCTCCCCAGAGGCCCGGCCCCCACCTGCACTTTTCAGCCTCCCAGCCTCAGTGGAGACCCCTCACCCCTGAGTCCCAGCATCGCCATCTCTGCAGGTTAAAGGAAGCCTGGTTCAGAGACAACAAAAAGGAAAGGTGGGAAATAAGTCTGCATTTCTTAAGCCAAATTCTGAAAACATGCCCTGTTGTCGAAGCCAGCCAGAGAGAGGGATGTATAAGTCGTGCTTGCTGAGGCACCAGCTCCGAAGATCACACCTTCCCAGGTGAGGTGGTGCCTCAAAGCAGGGGCTAACTCTCTACCAGCTGGCCGATTGTGTCAGTTAGCGTTACAAGCCCAACACTAGTTCTGTGAAGCTAATAGGTGACCTAGGATAGAGGAGGTTCACATTTGACATTCCTGACATCGTGTCCCTATCTTGACAGCCTCTTCTTCCACCCTCTTGCCCCACTCCTGCTGCCCCCAAGTGCCCCACTGATGTGAGTCTTATTTTTGTCATTTGAAAATTCCTCCCCCAGGAGTGCCTGGCCATTGGGCTCAGTTGATAGAGCATATGACTCTTGATCTCAGGGTTGTGGGTTTGAGCCTCAAGTTGGTCATAGAGTTTACTTAAAAAGAAATGCATCCCTCAGAACTGCTATGATGTTCATCACTTTGTGGGCACTGGCATCTGGTCTGGTGTGGGACAGGCAGGTGTCAGAGCATAGGCCGGCCTGCCCCGGAGCATGTGCCCACCTCTGCCCTGCTAGCCACCTGAGCGGGCGTGGAGCAGACAGGCCTGACCCCTGGAGATCCCGGCTTATGCGTCTCAAACTCAACCAGGACTGGTTTGTCTCAGCACCTGCTCTTTCGTTGTACAGTCCCTGCTTCATTCATGCAGACTCACGGAGCGTGGCTGAGTGCGAGGCACCACAGACAGAAAGGAGTGTGACTGGCCCTGCACAGGGAGGGTCACTTTGCCCCTCCAAAAGGAGGGGCACTGTCCTGTTATGGAGACAGACACATGACCTTGTGGCCCAGCACATGGCCGTGTACTCACAGCAGTGGAGGAGTGTGAGCACCCAGGGGCACAGGGGCACGGGGGCAGCTGCAGTAGTCAGGGAGGACTGCTGGAAGCAGGCGATGTCTGAGCTGGCATTTGAAGGACTGAGCAGGCCCAGAGCCAAGGAGCAGGCGGACGGCTGTGTTTATGGCCGAGCCTGATGCCTGTGGGATGTGGTGCTGCTGGGAAGCCATCCCTTGGGCCTAGTGGTGACTCTAGGCTGTGGGGGCCCCTTACAGCACCCCACTCCCCTCCCTAGGCTTCCACTGGCTTTGCTGGGTCTTTAGCAGCAAGACCCCGGAGGCCAGGGTGGAGCCAGGTGCTGTGCAGCTTGAAGCTCCTACAATTTTGGGGGACCCTCTTAAAGAAAAAGAACATAAAAATGTAAAATCAGGAGAAAAATGAATATTAAATAAATATGAGAAGGTACAGGAAAATAAACCACAGTGAGTTATACATTTAAAAAGTTGACATATCACACATACCACAACCTGGAAAAACTACGTGATGATTTTAATTAACTGCTCAAGTTGTCCCTATGATACATTTTATCCTGCGTTTTTGGCTCCGTGCTCTTTGATAAGCTTTTCATGTGACGGTGCATTTGGAAATGTCACTTTCTAAGGAGGGAATAGAAAGATAATGGGATCTTCGCTAGTACGGTTGATTGAGTTTTTTTCCTCCAACACTTCACTGTGAAAAATCTCAAACATACAGAAAATGTGAGAGCATTATGCAGCGAACCCTCTGGATTGTACAACCACTAACTTTTTGCTATATTTGCTTTAGCACGTATCCACACATCTGTTTTTTTTTTTCTCATTTTTTTTTAATGCATTTTAAGCCAGATTACAGACATTAGTGAACTTCGCCCCTAACTACTTTGGCATGCATAGAACTGAAATTCAAATGATACTTATTTTTTTGTTTTTGATAAATAATAACCAGAGCCCACTCCAATGCCCAATAACCTCCTGAGAGGAGGTAAAGAGAGGAGTGGGGTAGGGAAGAGAACTTAGGAGCTCAGCCCTCGGCCCCAGAGGTGGGAGACTATGGCCTGGCCCTAGTGTGAGGCACTTTAATTTCTAGGGTCAGAACCCTCAGCTGGGGACCCTGCCTTCTTGTCTTGCCCTTGGGGAGCCAAATCCTACTCATGTGCCAGGGCTATTTAAATGCCTCCTCCTCCAGAAGCTTTCACTAACCTCATCTATCCGAAGAGAGGTGCTCCTGAAGTCCCCTGATCCCCATGTGACAGCTGGGACTGCACTTCACTGTGCCCTCCCCCACCATTGTCTCCTCTGCGGGGCTTCCAACCCATGAGGGCAGGCTCAGCCTGTCTCACTCCTGGTCTTCTCCCCAGTCCAACGCCTGGCACACAGCAGGTGCTCTGGAAACATCTGTGGTAGGAGAGAGAGAAGGAAGGGTGCACATTCGAAGGGGGAAGTACCATGGTTCCAAGGACAGACGGGCTGCAGCCTGAATTTCTCGGTGCCTCATGCCAGGAGTGGAGTGATCAGTTGTTGTGGACAAAGCCCCGTGCTGGGCGTGGGCCCAGCAGCCATCCATTGCTGTAAGATCCCTGCTGACCTCTCCCTCTGGCATCTCTTCCAGTGCCCCAGGGTCAACGGTGTCAAGGCGCACACTAACAAGCGCAACCGAAGACAGGTGGTCCTGGACCTACAGATTTGGTGAGCCCTCTTCCCTATGCGAACCAGGTGTAGGGGACCCGGGAACACTGCGTGAGAACGGGTGGTTTGAAGATGGAGTAGCATATTTACATTCTAACTTGGGGTGTGAAGGCGCCTCACAGCACACAGTGCCCTGGGCTGGAACACAAGGTCCCTGCTTGGGACAGGGAACGATATCAGAATGGATGGTCTCCGGGAAGCCACTGCTGTCTGACCCCTCAGCTCAGGCTTAGCTTCTCCCACAGGAGAATGCTCTGGTACCCAGGCCCAGGCAGCAGAGCTTTCTTGGAGGTCAGGGCTAGTCAGCTGGAGGCTCACACCGGCTGCCTTACAGAGGATGTAGAAAGAGGGAGCAAGTATGGCAAGAAGATGTGGGGACTCATGGTAAGGCCCAGGGAGCTCTGAGCACGGGCTGTGAGAGATCCGTGGGAGAACCGGACTCTGTGGCTCCCCAGGAAAACAGGGAGGCAAACACACGTGAGTGACTGGCTCAGTGGGTTGGGCGAAGCTACCTCTTTTGAATGATGTTTGTAGCCAGCTTGAGTCTGAGAGAAGGGACATTCAATCCAGGAAGTCTTCCTGGAGGTGGAGAGATTTGACTTGTGCTTTAATGGACCAAGGATCCTTTAAGGGATCCACCCACCAAGGGACGCCTGGGTGGCTCAGTCGAGTGTCTGTCTCTGTTTCAGCTCAGGTTATGATCTCCTGGATGTAGGGTCCGGCTTGCCTGGGGCTCTGAGCTCACTGGGGACAATGCTTGATGGTTCTCTCATTCTGCCCCTCCCCCATGCACTCGCTTGTGCTCTCTCTCTAAAATAAATAAATCTTTAAAAAAAAAAAAAAAAGGTGGGCAGGCTGGGTGGCTCAGCAGTTTAGCGCTGCCTTCAGCCCAGAGCCTGATCCTGGAGACCCAGGATCGAGTCCCGTGTTGGGCTCCCTGCATGGAGCCTGCTTCTCCCTCTGCCTGTCCCTGCGCCTCTCTCTCTGTCTCTCCTGAATAAATACATTTTAAAAATCTTAAAAAAAAAAAAAAGGACTAAGGATCAACTGTGGAAGTTCGAGAATGTTGCATTCCTCCCCAGTGTCTCATTTCCTGTCCTTAGCCCAGGGGCTGGCACTGAGAGCGTATCGGGTAGATAGGAGCCAACTCTGGGAACACCTGTCCCCATCTGGGGGATATGTTGGGATGATGGTGACCTGGGCTCTCCAGCTCTGCCACAGGATCCTGGTATGACCACTGAGGCACATCAGGGCCATCTGGCACCTGCTTCGCTTCTCCCCAGCTCTGGCTGCCCTGGGGTCCCTAGGTTGCCCCACTTCCAGAGGGACCCACCCTTTCTGTGACATCCTGCAGGTATTTGGAGGCTGCCCTGCCTCTCCGCTTCGTCTTCTCCTTCAGTCCTGTGACAGGGTCTCACGATCTTTACCCCCAGAGGCACCCATTCTGGGCTCCCTGTGCCCGTCACTTGGTGCAAGCCACCAGCTAGATCCTGTGTCCTTGGGGAAGAGACCTAAGCAGAGACGGGGCAGTGGCAGAGGGGTGGGCGGCACGTGCGTCAAGAGCCCCTGCTTCAGCTGTGTGGGGTGTCGCGGGGCAAAGTAGTGCCCAGAGTCCCTGCCCTGCAGGCAGAGGATGTGCGCGGACACTGGGCACGGGGCCCCGGGCCCCGGGGGGCGGCCTCTGGGGCCTGGCCTAGGTCAGCGTTTGTGCAGACCTGCGGAAGGCCGAGGCTTCTGGGAGCCATGGCCAGGTGCTGCAGGGCGTGGTGGCCGGCTGTGTGGCCCTGGGCAAGTTCCTGGTCTCTCTCAGTGGTGGACCTGCCCCTGCCCCCGGCCTTCCTTCTCCCTCCCTGCTTTCAGCTACATCGGGGACTGCGAGATCAGTGCGGAGCTGCAGAAGATACAGGCTGGCGTGAACGGGATTCAGGTACGTGGGAGCTGGTGGCACGGGCTCCCCCTCCACCCACCGCCCACGCTGCTCCTGCCCCTGCGGTGGGAGGCTGGGCAGGGGGAAGCGGGCTCAGGCTGGAGGAGGCTGCAGAAAAGGTGATGATACTACACACAGGCTGGTAACGATCACCGGACTCCAGGCCTGGGTCACATGGCCAGAAAGCAGTGACTAGCCTTTACCGGGCCTCGGCTTGGCCCCGTGGCCCCACACCTGCCTCTGTTTGTAAGGTCCCCCCCAAGGAGACATTAGCTGCCCCGGGAAGGCGGAGGCTCTGCTTATGGGGTGATGCACAACCAGTGCTTAGAAAACGCAGTGGATAGAGGGGGCGGGAGCATCTTGCGGTAGAGGAGTAGCAGGCTGGGCCGGCCTGAGATGCGGGCAGGGCTGCGGGCCTCTGCGGCAGTGCACCAGTGGACGGCAGGGGTGGCCAGCCCCCAGCCCCGGCCCCCGGTAGCCAGCAGACGGGTGGCAGCTGTGCGCTGGCTTCTGTTCCCCGAGTGCAGTCCCTGTCACAACAGCAGGTGGCCCTGACATTTAGGGGTGGCATGGGCATGAACAAGGCAGCAGTGGCCTCGGCCGAGCGCAGCGGGTGCAGGGAAAAGGCAGGCTGAGGTCCTGTGTGCCCATCCAGTTGCAGGGCACGCTGCGGGTCATCCTGGAGCCCCTCCTGGTGGACAAGCCCTTCGTGGGAGCCGTGACCGTGTTCTTCCTTCAAAAGCCGGTAAGTCCCAAAGAGACGCAGGCCTGTGTTTCCCTGTACGGCCCCAAGCGCTAGTTCAGTCCCGGAGTGGCACTGCTTGAACCAGCCCAGACCTGGGTGCTCCACACTCCTCGTGTCCCATCATCTCAAGTAGCTGGGGGTGCTCGACTCTCTGTGTCCCCCAAGAGCAGGAAACGAGGTCACACAGGGGGTCTGAGGTGGAGAGGAGTCTGTAACTCAGACCTCTCGGCCCAGGCTGGCCTGTGGCCATGTGCACTGGTCCACTCCTGTGTGGTCCCAGCAGGGAAGCAGCAGGTCCGACAGCCCCAGACTCAGAGGTGACACCCCTGCTGAGGTGCCCCACAGCAGGCGGGGTTCTCCATGCGGGTGGGCTCCAGGCACTTGGCAGAGGGCCCTTGGCCTTGGGCATCTGGCCCCTAGAGTCTAACAGCCTCCCTCCGCCCCTGCAGCATCTGCAGATCAACTGGACAGGCCTGACCAACCTGTTGGATGCACCGGGAATCAAGTAAGTGCACTGTGAGGGCTGCCAGGCGGGACCCCAGAGTGGGGCTCCCCGTTTTCTGCATGAGGAGAGGGGCCTGTACCACGCTGTCCCTGCTCCCGAGGGAAAAGCGGTGGTGAGTTTGGAGTGGGAGCAGGAGGCTAACAGTGTTGCGGCAGGCGCTGTGCCCCGAACACGCGCACATGCTCAAACGCCCGGGCACACACCGGCCAGAGGTGAGGTCAGAGCGCAGGCTCTGGAACCGGATCCAGCCAGACCAGGCTCCTGCTCGGTTGGTCGCTCCACAGCTATGTGGTTTCAGAACGTTTACTTTACCCCTCTGGGCTCTTCCTCAGTGAAGGGGGAGCCCGGTTCCTCTATGTTGCGGTTCCTGGAACAACAGGTAGGTGTGTGCGGTGGCACAGTGGGTGTGGAGTCACGCGATGTCCTCCTTTCATCTGCACTCCTCCCCCTCCCCGACCCAAGTATGTGGTGACAAGCCACTTGGCCTGCCCTTTCCATGGTCACAGGGGGCAGCTGTCGCAGTAGAGGCCAGTGAAGAGAAGCTGGTCTGGGGAATTCCACATCCCTGGGACTGGCCGTGGGGGCTGCTGCACGCAGGGCCTCAGGCTCCCTGAGAGGAGCAGAGGAGGGCTCCAGCCCCACATGGACACATCCCTGGGAGGGAGGGACAGTTGGACTGGCCAGGGCAAGCACCAGTGGGCTTACCAGGCTCGGGCACCTCCCCTGCCCACAGGGAGGACCTCTGGCTCCTTCACGGGGGATGTGGCCACGGATCTTGGCCCCCTGCATTCAGAGAATCCAGTTGTGCACTGTTTTATTCAACAGATGTTTACTGAGCACCCACAGTGTGCCAGTCCTGTTCTAGGCACTGTCCTGCTCCTCTACCCGGGGGGGATGGAGAATTTTGATGGCATGTCCAGGAGTGGAAAGGCTCCGGGAACAAACACTTGGCTCGTGCTGTGCACCAGGCACTATTCTCTACACTTCACACATTTTAACTCCTCCTTGTAACAACCCTGGGGGTGGGGGTGTAATATTAATGTCCTCTCTTTAGAGATGAAGAAACAGGTCCAGAGAGGTTAGCAACTTACTCAAGTTCACCCGGCTCGTGGGTGATGGAGCCAAGATTCACTCCAGGTCATCCCTCTTAGCTACAGGCCATGGTGCCTCAGAGAACAAAGCAGGATTGGGAAGGGGGTGGTCAGGGGCTGTCAAAGTGTCTATCCCACATCCCTCCAAGCCAGGCAGGCTAGAGTCAGGGCTGTTCTCTCCTGGGCAGGGCCCACCCCACCAAGCTCTGCCCCTGGGCGGAGGGGCAGGTGACCTGGGGAGGTGGTCCTGCTCCTTTACAGCTGGCCGTGCCCCCTGTCCCCAGTGAGATATCGGACAGCCTGCTGGAGGACCTCATTGCCACCCACCTGGTGCTGCCCAACCGCGTGACCGTGCCTGTGAAGAAGGGGCTGGATGTGACCAACCTGCTCTTCCCTCTGCCCTGCGTGAGTACCTGCAGTGGCCACAGAGCACTGGACACCCCCACCCCCCAATCTGAAGGACAGATAGGCAGGAGGAGGGAAGGCATTCTCAAGACGGTGATCATTGATTGTCTCTGACCTGAGAGAGCACAGCATCCTCGTTTTATTGGGTGAACACTGAGTCTTGGGAAGGTTGACTGGCTTGCCCAAAGGCACCCATCCAGGTGGCATTCCTTCCTGGATCCTGGTGCCTTAGCAGCCTGGGTTGGGGACTGTGGGTAGTCACCCCTACCCTGGGAATGACTCCATCATTTGGGGGTGGACAGAATCCCTGCGGTGAACTGGGAAGAATCTTCAGTCAGCCCAGGACGTGGAGCCTTCTTGTGTGTTCAGCCCCACAGCCCCCTCTATCCTGGGCCCTGCTGGGGAGGCCTCTGAAGGCAGACACATGGCCTCCCTACAGTAGGTGCCCTTCAGGAGGGGCAGTCAGGGCTCAGGAGAGGGGCACATGCCCATTGCACCATCAGCGCTGGGGGACATCGGTCTACTCCAACCACACAGAGATGAGGCCTGGGCTGGCTAGGGAGGCAGCACAGGGTCCTCACAGCCTCCCCATAGCGACTCGTGGGCTTTATCCCACACTGCGCTTGGCAGTCTCAGAAACCCTTCGATATCATCACCTGCATCACCATTACTGAAAACAGTCTGCCCTTAGGGTCTATCCCCAAGATGTACTGGAGAGTTGCTACGAGTTAAACTCACTTGGAATAGTTCTATGCGTTTGTGACAACTGGCCATGAATATTTACATTGTTTCATTCCATTTTCTATTTGGGGGGCTTAATTTTTACCCTAAATTCCTTCTACCCATCATGTGAAATATTTGCAAGCTTCCAAAATCCTATATAAACACAAATTCTATTTTAAGTAGTCTGGCTTCTACCCCTCGTCCCCTCCACCTAACCTCCCCCACCCTCCTACGAGTAATGTTTATCCTTCCACTATTCGTTATTTTCTAATATGAGCAGATGCATACACAGTTGGGTGCGTATCTCATTGTGTCCATATTCCCCTTCTTTGATGGATGGCAGGAACTAGTTTTCTCCACCTTGCTCTCGTCACTCCGTATGTCATGGGCACCACTCATGACTAGATCGTGGTCTACATGCAGGTTATAGAGAAGGGGAATACAGGAGGAAAGCTTCTTAGATGGTGGTCGTTGGCACAGGAGTAAATGGCTGCAGTTGAACAAGCCATTCACCTGGCAGGTTGGAGCAGGCAAGGTCGGGAAGGCCAGGAATGTGGGCAGGGCACGGTGATGCGCTGGACAGAGCCCCGGGCCCTGACGTCACTTGCTGCGTAGCTTCAGCGAGGAGGGTGCCATATCTGGCTTGTCTCCCACCTAGACTGTGGCGAAAGTGAGATAGGACTGGGGTGATGTCTGATGGATGGCTTTGGCCCCATGTTATGGGCCCCGAGGGCTGGCACAGCCCAGGAAGCAGCTGTGAGCCCTGGGCCGGGGCATTTTCCAGGGAGTGATCAGAGTCCACTTGCTGGAGGCGGAGAAGCTGGCTCAGAAGGACAACTTCCTAGGGATCCGAGGCAAGTCAGACCCCTACGCCAAGGTGAGCATTGGCCTACAGCAATTCCGGAGTAAGACCATCTACAAGAACCTGAACCCCACCTGGAATGAGGTATTTGAGGTGAGGATCTCCTGGCTGCTTTTGATGCCCTCCAGGCTCCACGCTGGGTCATGTGGGGTCCAAACAAGGGAGGGCCTCACAGACCCGTGTGGCAACACCAGGCCAGAGGCGTGGGCCCTTTCCCCATAGCCCCTGGGCTTCCAGGGGGAGGCTGCTGTGACCCTGCTGCAGGGACAGCTTCATAAATTAATTCCCACCTGCCTTCTCCACCAGTCAGCTTTGTTGGAATTTTTCTTTTTTCTTTTTTAATTTTTTTTATTTATTTACGATAGTCACAGAGAGACAGAGAGAGAGGCAGAGACACAGGCAGATGGAGAAGCAGGCCCCATGCACCAGGAGCCCGACATGGGATTCGATCCCGGGTCTCCAGGATCGCGCCCTGAGCCAAAGGCAGGCGCCAAACCACTGCGCCACCCAGGGATCCCTGTTGGAATTTTTCAAATCAAAGAAAGAACCTCAGAGGCAGTTCTGCCCAAATCCTCTCAACCTCCCCTGCAAGATGGGGTTCTCCAAAAGCACTGGAAGGCAGGAACCTGCCCAGTGGGCTGAAATGGCAGGTGGTGGAGCTGGAATCTGGCTCCCTTTGGGTCATGCTTGAGGTCTGCTTCATCAGCCGTTTTGGTCTACATATCAAGTCACCTGTCTTTCCTTCCAGTTTGTAGTGTATGAAGTCCCTGGGCAGGACCTAGAGGTGGACCTGTACGATGAGGATCCCGACAGGGATGACTTCCTGGGCAGGTGAGGAGGAGGGCTGCGCTGGGCCCAGGAGCTTTGGGCTAGGTCTTGGGACACGCACCCCTGCTTCCACCACTCAGGGACCTGTGACCCTGGCTTGGCTACTGTGACACAGTGACTGTGTTAGGCAACCTGCCCCATTGTTCCACATTTCTGCCTCTAACTGCCTTCCTAGAGGTCTCCTGAGTGCCCAGCCCTGAGCTGAGCTATGGGGATCCAGAAGACTCCAAGGTTTGTGGAGCAGTCATAGGGGCCAGGCTGGCATGGATGGCCAGGTCCCCAGTGCCAAGGAGCCCCAGCCATTTGCTCTGGGGCAGCACTCAAACTCAGGGCTGTGGGAGGACTAAAATGGCTTTGCTGGGGCTGGCTGTTAAAACTTCAAATTTACATCATTTGGCCCATTAGCCCTGCTTCTAGGAATCTTCTGTAAAGTTCAAAGCATTATACCTGAAATGTTCTGCAAGAAGCAGAACTGTGGTGGCAAAACAGAAAGACTGGAAACATGAATAGTCCAGCCTCAGGGGACATTAGTTGAATGTTTGAATAAATCTGCTGTTACCAAACTACAGAATATTCTGCAGCTTTTAAAAATGATTAGTAGGATCTATGTGTATTGACCTGGAGGACTCCAGTATGGGCGGGAAAGCAACCGGAAGTGGCCGGTGCAGTTTGATTCATTTCTCCGAGGAGGACCCTCGAGTATGTGTTTGTGTGAGCACAGAGAAGGGCCTGGAAGGTACACAGCAGGCTCGTCTCACTGCTCATCTCAGGGGTTTGGCATTAGTAGGCAGAGAAGAGTTTTACCCAAATCTTCACACTGCTGTATGGTTTAGCCTGTTTCTATGAACATGTACTTTTAAAAGTAGAAATAAACTGGGCGGCGGGGGTGTGTGTGTGTGTGATCTGACAGCCGAAGAAACAGCTCACCACCAGATGTTTTCCTTTCATCTTAATGGAAAAAGCTGCAGTTTTTGTACTGCAGTTTTTGTTGCAAATTAGACTGTGGCTTACAGTTCATGTTGTAACTGATTTCCGGTGTGTTCTGAGCCCGAGCACATTCCTAACAACTACACAGTGTCCCCTGCGGCTCTCAGGATCTTCCGTTTGGCCTTGGGTCGGGGTAGGTGGAGGCACACACATGTATACCTGTCCCTCGGAGGACATCTGGGGAAGTGTCGGAGGAGCATTTGGGGTTGTTACAATGACTGTGGGAGGTGGTGCCACTGGCATTGAGAGGGCACAGGACAGAGAAGCTAAGTACCTGCAACGCATGGGCAGTTTTGCACAATGAAGAACCATTCCATTCAAAACGCCACTAGTACGATCACTGAGAAATCTAGAGCCAATGTGTCCAGCAGTGTCTGCTCATTCTCCTCTGGGGCTCAGAGCCACCTGTCTGCCCAGGCAGCAGCCCTGAGGGTAAGACAGTCCTTCTGTCTTACTTGAGCTGCAAGTAGTTTACTGTTGGCTCCTTGAGATGCATGGGCTCCCCGGTCCCGAGGGTCGCTTCTTGCCTCCTTGGAGCTGAGCTGACGCCCTGTGTATTCCAGCCTGCAGATCTGCCTCGGGGATGTCATGACGAACAGAGTGGTGGATGAGGTACAGTTGGTGCCTGTGACCCCTCCCTGTGGACATCCTTATTTCCATCTGTCCACAGAAGGACAGAAGCACTTCTATGACCACTGCTCCTTCCCTCAAGCCCAGAGCCCACTCCACCTGGGCTGGATCACCTTTTCCCTAAAGCCCCTATTAAGGACCCACCAGGTCCTACACCCCTACACCCAAACTGCTTGAAGAGGTTCAGTAGCAGCTCACTGGCCCTTTCCCTGAGCTTTCATCTCCCTCCTCCTGTAGTGGTTTGTCCTGAACGACACAACCAGTGGGCGGCTGCACCTGCGGCTAGAGTGGCTTTCGCTCATCGCCAACCCAGAAGCTCTGATTGAGGTGAGCGTGGGGTGTCAGCACTCCCTAAAGGAAAGATGTGTGGGTATGGTGGCGGCAGGGGGTGGAGCTTGTGGCAGGGCTGATCCATGTGTGAGCTGTGTGGAAGGGGGGAAGATGAAGCCCCCTGACCCCACTCACAGAATCCTCCAGCCAGCCCCACCTTCTGCAGAACCTGTCCCTCAGCCTCATTTTCACACAGGGCAGCTCCTGATCTCTCAGCAGATAGACTCTGAGCATCTCAGGGAAGATGGGATCCTTAAAAACTTAAGTTAGTGGTGGTCCGCCCAGTTCATGGGGAAGTCCACTGCTGGGTCTGACTTAAATCTGTCATGCTGCAGTTGTAGGCACGGTCTCAACAAAAAGTTAGATGGTGCGGAATCTTAGGGCTTGTCTGGAGTGCAAGGGTTGGCTGGCTTCCTTCTGCCATAAATAGGCTTCTCCAAAACCAGTCTGTGTCTCCTGATGCTGCAGCACCTAGTGAGGGTCTCTGTCTGCTTGTAGGACCAAGGTGGCCTTTCAACTGCCATCCTCATAGTCTTCTTGGAGAGTGCCTGCAACCTGCCGGTGAGTGTGACATGACCAGTGTTATACCCTGCCTTGTGCCTGTCATTTGCAAATGTCCATATGTCATTCATTTATCCTATTCTTATTGTGCTATAGAGAAATCCTTTTGACTACCTGAATGGTGAATATCGAGCCAAAAAACTCTCCAGGTTTACCAAGGTAAGGGAAAGCAAGTCCTGGCTCCTTTTCCCCAGAGTAACCACAGCCCCATCTCCTGGGTGACCATCTGTGCACACACAGCCTACAAGTCTGCTGTGTGCCAACTACTGGGCTTTACAACTCATCCCCCCACATTCACTGTGCCTGAGTCCCAGGCTGAGCGTGTCTGCATTTGTTGCCATTTTACAAGTAGCACCTAGGAGGTTAAGTACTGGGTCACATGCTAAAGGAAGAGCCAGAATTTGACTGTTTCCATAGCTCCAGGGAACAAGAGCCTGTGCCCAACCAGGCCCAGCTCCCTGCCTCCTGTCATTAACTTGGAACCTCTCCTGAGGTTAGCCCTACCCTGGTGCTTGCACAGTTTGGGCAGCCCAAAGGCTTTGGGAGCACCACATCAGCCTTCTTTCAAAGGGAAGCAATTAGCTGGCTCCAGGTCCCACTGATGCTCCTGGGAGTTGGGAGGTCAGGTGGGGTGAGGGGTGGTGTCTCAAGCGGATGGTGCCACTTTCATTGCTGTGGATTTGCCCCTCATAGAATAAAGTCAGCAGAGACCCTTCTTCCTATGTCAAGCTATCTGTAGGCAAGAAGACACAGATGAGCAAGGTAAGACAGCTTGTGTGTAGCCATGGGACAAGGAAATGGGGGCCCCGCCCCTTTTCAAGGAGAGAAGAAAAGGGAAGGGAATCTGAGAACTGAATGCTTAATGCTTACTAGGTGCCAGGTTACAATCTAGGTACTTTGTCTTCAGAGCAACCTCACGAAATAGCTCTACAGTTCTAGAAACCAGAACTCTGGTTGGCCCCCTCCCCTGGAAGTGAACTCTAGTGCTGCTGGTGTGCTTTTCAGCCCCTGCAAAACGTCCTGAGGGAGCTCCTTGCCTTGGAGTCTGGCTGCCCTGCCCTAATGCCTCCCATAAGTCCTAGTGTGTGCGGGTCTGACACACACTGATGAAGGACTGAGCAGGGGCTGAGCAGGGGCTGAGCAGGCTCCCAGTGCTGGTGGGTGGCCAGATGAAAGGAGAGGGTGCCGGTATCCTGCTGACCCTTCAGCGATCTCTCTTCTATCCCCAGACCTGTCCCCACAGCAAGGATCCAGTGTGGAGCCAGATGTTCTCCTTCTTTGTGTACAATGTGGCAGCTGAGGAGCTGCATCTGAAGGTTTGTCTGGAGTTGCGTTCTTGGGACAAAGCTAAGAAGTATCTCAGCCAGGAGGGGCGGGGAACTTGAAATGCACCAGGTTCTCTGAGCAGTCAAGTCAGCCCCTTGTGTGTGGGAGAGGATGCAGAGGCCCCACATCTTCATGAGGCAATGAGCAAGAGGCTGTGGAAGGACAAACCCTTCCTGCAGGAGTTTTTCCAGTTATATAGCACCCAGAGTGGCCTGTGTTGGAATCCTCCCAGGGCCTTAATGATGATGTACCTCTTTAAAAAATAATTTAATCTTCACAAAAGATCTGTGGAAAAGAGATACTTCCTTTATTTTACACATGAGCAAATAGAGGCTCCATCAAGGACTCTGTCATGACATCTTTAACAACAAACAGCAGAACTGGGATCTTTTGGGGCCCTCAGCCTATCAGTCCCTAAGCCTCTATGGCCCAGGGCACTTGACACACTGCCTCTACCCTGACTGCAAACAGGGGCCGGGCCTGGTCCTAGTCCCAGGCGTTCAGAACAGGACCAGAGGCCAACAGAAGCACAGTACATGCTTACTGAAGTGAACTTAGACTTGAATGGGGCCTAGAGAGGTGGTGGTGGGTATGGGGCTTAATTCTCCTGTTTTGTGACTGGCCCACTGCCCAGGTACTTGATGATACCCAAGAGTGTGCTCTGGGAGTGCTGGAGATCCCCCTGTGCCAGATCCTCCCCTACACAGACCTCACCCTCGAGCAGCGCTTCCAGCTGGACCACTCAGGCCTAGACAGCCTCATCTCCATGAGACTCGTGCTTCGGGTAAATGCTTCCTTTGGTTCCCCAGGGTGGGTGAGGGGTGGAGCTCTGGCCATGGAACAAAGTGGGCTCTCCCAGCGCTAAGTAACTGCTCTGTGCTGAGAAGCAGTTAGGAAATAAGTTCATATTTTTCATCAACTTTGGAATATTGTCAGCCCTTATCTCTTCAGATACTGTCTCTCCCATTCTTTTAATCCTTCCTTCTAGAACTCCTACACTGGACCTTCTCACCATCTCCTGTCTCCACCTGACCTCACTTTCATATTTTCTATTTCTTTATCTCTTGGTGCCACATTTCTGATTTCCTCAGATCTGTCTTCTAGACTACTAATTCTTTACCTAGTCATGGTTTTTTTTCAAAAGCTATTTTTATTTCCAATTTTATCTTTTCCAAATCCAGTTTTTTCACTGTATTTTATTTTATTTTTTTCTTTTTCACTGTATTTTATTATCATGTTTCTATTCCATCTTTAATCATCTGAAAATACCTATGTGTGTGTGTGAATTCTATTATCTGAAGATCTCGAGAGTTAGATTTTGATGTTTGTTGTATCTGTTGATGTGTTTTCAGGGTGACTCATTTCTATGTTTGGTAACTTGAGTTGCAAACATGTTGAGTTTGCTTGCTTCCAGGGAGGTTCTGTTTTGCCATAACCAAGCACTTGGGGGCATTACAAACTAGGGTCCATTCTTATGTTAATTTTTAAATTTTAGGTTTCAAGATCACACAAGTATAAATATGAACCAAAATTCATATAAGATAGTCCTGTAAGGTGCCATATTCTCAGAAAAGTCTTCAGGTCCCCCAGGAGAGTATGGTGGAAACAGCCCTATTTCTTAGCATCTTTCCTGGAAGGGGAGGGAGGGGTGGGTTTGGAATGTTTATCCTAGATTACTATTTTCCCTAAAGAGACCCTACCTACCTTCATGGTTCCTACTCCCAGCCTTACATTGTTGACCTGAGGCCTCTTCTCCTTACTGCTTGAAGTTTTCAAGGTTGATAAATGACTCTAGGAAAGCTTAGCCTTTATTTTTCAGTAATCCTAGGAGTTTTAGTTTTTTGTAAATTTGGCTATGTATTTACAAGGTGTTTCATTTTATTAGGCATTCCTAATGAGGCTTTTCAGAATATTGACCACCACCGTGCTAGAAATGGAAGTCCCTAGAAATGGCCTTAATGACTGAGGGAGGAGAAACATTATGGCCAAGGTTTGAAACTTTGGGGGTAGAATCACAGGGGTGTGTGTGGACAGGAAACACATTTTAGGGAAAGCAATGGTGAATAGGGTAACAGCTGGAAAGGACCCTACCTGGAAGGCAGTGTGTGATATATGTGAAGGGTAAGAGGAGTGCAGGAGTGGAGGTGTAGATCTGGGAGTTAGCTGCATGGAGGGACCATACATGCTGTAAGAATGAGTCAGGTCTGGGACGCCTGGGTGGCTCAGTGGTTGAGCTTTGGCTCAGGGCGTGATCCTGGATTCCCAGGTTCGAGTCCCACATTGGACTTCTTGCATGGACAAGGAGCCCACTTCTCCCTCTTCCTATGTCTCTGCCTCTCTCTCTGTCTCTCATGAATAAATAAAAATAAAATCTTAAAAAAAAAATGAGTCAGGTCTCCGCTAGCCAGTGTGAGTGGAGGCAGGACTGAATCCTCATGAAGACTCACTAGTGAGACAGTAGTGAGGGAAAAAGAGAATAATTGGTTATAGGGACCCAAGGGTGGACAGAAGTTAATGAAGATATGGTCTGGAGGGAGAAATCCATTGAGATGGGCAGTCAGGAAGGAACCATTTCCCAGAGGTTAAGATGAGAGCAGAGGAGGAGAAAGTGGATGTGGGGGGCCCCAGCCCATAACCCTGTCATCTGCTTGCAGTTCCTGCGCGTGGAAGAACGAGAGATGGGGAGCCCATACACAGGACCTGAAGCCCTAAAGAAAGGTCCTCTGTTCATTAAGAAGGTGGACACCAACCAGAACCCCAAAGCCCCATCCCAGGGAGAGTGCCCTGCAAATTTGCCATGCCCCCCAGATCCTGCTTCTGATACCAAAGAAGCCTCCAAGAGCACCACGACAACCACCAGTGC
Organism: Nyctereutes procyonoides; assembly: GCF_905146905.1. Taxonomy (NCBI): domain Eukaryota; kingdom Metazoa; phylum Chordata; class Mammalia; order Carnivora; family Canidae; genus Nyctereutes; species Nyctereutes procyonoides. The sequence goes on from NW_026575042.1 coordinate 35,138,272, forward strand.
CACTATTGTTGCCACCGAGCCCACACCCCAAGACACAGGCCCAGAGCCCAAAGGCAAGGACAGTGCCAGAGGGTTCTGTGAGCCCATGGGGAAGAAGAGTTCGGCCACCATCTTCCTGACTGTCCCAGGCCCCCACTCTCCAGGGCCCATCAAGTCACCCAGGCCCATGAAATGCCCTGCCTCCCCACTCGCATGGCCGCCCAAGAGGCTAGCTCCCAGCATGTCCTCACTCAACTCCCTGGCCTCCTCCTGCTTTGATCTGACAGAGATCAGCTTCAACATTGAGTACGCACCTCTGCTTAATCGGGTTAAAGTGACCTGTGTGAAAAAAATCCATTCCTGGATGGAAATGTAGATATGAACTCACTTTCCTGTACAAGTTCTGCTCTTTCACAAAGTGGCTTCATGAGAGGCAGCGTGGTATATGCTAGAAACAAAGGGCAAAGGGGAGAGAAAGCAAACGCATTCCAGTTGTAAAACAGGTGCTGGGCTTTGGATATTAAGGTTCCTTCCCACAGAGACATTTCCTGAATTCTCAAGTGTACTGGGATGATATGGAAAGCTTAGAATGTAGAAATAGGTCATCAATGACTGCCGTTTATTGTTAACTGTGAGCTTAACATGTTATTTAACTCCATCTTCACAATTACCCTATGATATCATAAAGGTCAAGTAACTCAGCCAAGGTCCCACAGGAAGTCATGGTATAAAGACAGATCCCACTCCAGGGTTCATGTTCTTCCTACTGTGAAGTAGGATAATTAGCATGTGAGTGGATGGGACTGACTTCTGACAGAAAGGACCTTACTGAGAATTATTAACCTACATGGCTCTATGTTCCTAAAGCAGGACATGCTTCTGTCTTAGGGTCTGGGGGAGAAGCCAACAGCTATAATGGCAGGGAAGTGACAAGTTCTTTCTTTACAGAGGCGGGGATCTCAGGCAGTGGAGGCTGGGTGAGATTCAGCTCACAGTGCGTTATGTGTGTCTGCGGCGCTGCCTCAGTGTGCTCATCAATGGCTGCAGGTAATGGGGTGCTGGGCCAGGGAAATGCTCCGCTGGGAGCATCAGGTGAACAAAAGAGTGGAGTTGCCTGAAGTAATGGTAGGGATGGGCGTCCCTGAGACAAATAATACACTAGGAAGAACTGAGGTTTGAAGGCTGCATGGTATGAATGACAAGGTCCTCAATGATGCCGAGGACTCCAGAGCCAAGGGCTTTGTTTAAATATAGCCACTGCAAAAACTGGGGTGACTTGGAGCCAGTACCTTTTCTTAAGTAAGAATCTCCAACTTCCTTTAGATGGGAAGTACTTGCTCTACTCCAGACTTTAAAAAACACATGTTTTCAAAATCCTGCATTGATGCTTTGTGTTCTAAATTCTGCAGACTTTTGCTTTTTGGTCATTTAGACTACAAGGCATTTTTTCCTCAAAGCCATCTAAAGCTTAATGGCTAGTAGAGCCTTCTCCAAGAGTCCTTTCAGTGTTTCTGAACTTTCTTCTTTAATGTCTTTGAAACCACATCAGAAACCTGACACCCTGTACCAGCAGTGGAGCTGATCCCTATGTCCGCATCTACTTGTTACCAGAAAGGAGGTGGGCAAGTCGTAAGAAGACCTCAGTAAAACGGAAGACCCTGGAACCCCTGTTTGATGAGACGTAAGTGAACCAAACTGCCCTGCCTAGAGTGTCTTCTTATGGAGTCAACTATTTGCCGAGTGCCTGTTGTGTGCCTGGAAAGCCTGCTAGATGCTGGGAAGGGCTAGGTCTGTGGGCCTCAGGATAACATAGTCTGTGTCTTCATGAAATTTTTATAGGTTAGTGGGAGAAAAGGACTGCCAAGGCAGTTTAGCAAAACAGCTATCAACTTTTCTTGCCCATAGAGGCTAAATTGTTCCTGATTATTATCTGCTCTGTACTTTTCCCCTTTAAATGAAATCTTTTTTTATAGTAAAAGGACTTAAATCTGGTCAACTATGTTTTCTTTGAATGTTTTAAAGTAGCAGTTAAAAATAAACATACCTTAAATCCAGAGACCTAAAATTTTCTCTAAAGCTCCAAGCTCTTTAGCCTGTTTTTTTCCCTTCTGCAACAAAGCATAGGTGGCAAGTGAAATAGATATCCTCCCTTGACTTGCCCACTCATATCCTTGGGTACAAGACTGGTAGATTCTAATCACATTTCCTGTTCTTGATGGGCCTGGTATGGCAAGTCTTAGGTGAAATATTCTGTACCTTGAAGTCAACTTGAAGTCAAGAAATCAAAATCTCATCATTGCCTCCTTCTGCTTCAGAATCCTACCAAAAGACATTTCTAACCAGCCTGGGAAGATAATATATTTGATGATTTTTATTTCCTCTTATCTTGGTCAATAATAACGCATTTTAAAAGAGTTGCACTGAGTCCTCTTTGGGCCATGTCTAAGAACTAATATGTTCCTTCAAGAGCTTCAAGAGTTCCTTCAAGAAAGGGTATGGAAGAGAGAGAATCTATTTACTATTTATTGAACACTTTATGCCAGGCACCATCCTAAAATGAAAGACTTTACGCTCAAAGATAAAAGGATTCAAAATTGCTATGTGGGAACACAGGAGGTAGAGGTTTGACACTTGGCTTTTGTGACAAACCTGATCTGTTAGCAATTCTCTCTCAAATTTTAACAGTAATATATGGTTGGGTTATCTGGAGGGCAGACTTGGCAACTTCCACCCTAACAATAAACCTAGAAATAAAGAGACAGAAACCTCTTGTGAGTCATACTAAGACATGTTGTAATTAAAATGTCAAAAGTTGAAGGGAGAATCTTAAAAACAGCAAGAGAAAAACTTGTTACGTATAAGGGAATCCTTTAGATAGCAGAGTTTTCAGCAGAAACTTGGCAGGCCAGAAGGGACTGGCATGATATAGTCAAAGTACTGAAAGAAAAAACTTCTAAACGAGAATACTTTACCTGGCAAAGTTGTCATTAAGAATTGGAGAGAGAGAAGTTATTACCACTGGACTGGCCTTTTTTTTTTAAATTTTTTTTTAAATTTATTTATTTATGATAGTCACAGAGAGAGAGAGACAGAGGCAGAGACATAGGCAGAGGGATAAGCAGGCTCCATGCACCGGGAGCCCGATATGGGATTCGATCCCGGGTTTCCAGGATTGCGTGGACTGGCCTTAAAAGAATTATGAAAGGGACTTTGTAAGCTGAAAAGAAAGATTGCTAATTAGTAGCAAGAATACATGTAAAGGCATAAGTCTCACTGGTAAATATATAGTAAAGGTAGTGGATTAATTACATATAAAGCTAGTTAGAAGGTTAAAAAAACTACTAAAAATAACTATCACCACAGTAACTAATTAAGGTATATAAAAAAAGATATAAAATGTGGTGGGGCAGGAGTAAAACGTAGAGCTTTAGAATGCTTTCAAACTTAAGATATTATCAACTTAAAGTAGACTGTTCAATATAAGCCTCGGTGTAACCTATAGTAGGTAGGTACACAAAATGTAAAAAGAAAGTAATCTAAGCACACCACTAAGCAAAGTCATAAAATGACAATGGAAGAAAGCAAAAGAAAGGAATAGAGAGGGACCACAAAACAGCCAGAAAACAACAAAATGGCATTAAGTACTATTAATATAAACTATCAAAGTTACTTTAAATATAAATTGACTAAATTCTCCATTCAAAAGACACAGAGTGGCTGAAAGGATAAAAAACATAAACAAGATCCATCTATGTGTGGTCTATAAGAGACTCATTAGGCAAAGTGTAACTCATTTCATACACAAACTGATAATAAAGGGATGGAAAAATATATTCTAAGCAGATGGAAACTAAAAGAAAACTGGGGTAGCTATACTTCTATCAGACAAAATAGACTTGAAAACAAAGACTGTAATAAGAGACAAAGATGGGCATTATATAATGATAAAGAAGTCAATTTAATAAGAGGATATACCATTTACAAATATTTCTGCATCCAACATAGGAGCAGCTAAATATAGAAATCAGATATTAACAGACCTAAAGGAAAAAAATAGCAATACAGCAACAACAGCAATACAATTCTAGGAGGGGACTTTAATACCCCACTTAGATCAATGATAGATCATCCAGACAATAAATAAGGAAATATCAACTTTAAATGACATGTTAGACCACATGGATTTAACAGATAGATACAGAACATTTCATCCAAAAGCAGAATATATAGAATATGTTCTTTTCAAGTGCACATGGGACATTCTCCTAGATAGATCATATGTAGATCACAAAACAAGTGTTAATAAACTTAAGAAAACTGAAATTATATCAAGTATCTTCTCTGACCATAATGATATGAAACTAGGAATCAAGAAATAAAATAGAAAATTTACAAGTATGTAAAGATTAAACACCATGCTACTGAACAACCAGCAGGTCAAAGAAGAAATCAAAAATATCTTTAGACAAATGGGAAGTACAACTTGCCAAATTTGTGGAATGCAGCAAAAGCAGTTCTAAGAGGGAAGTTCACAGCAATAAATACCTATGTCAGTAAACAATAAAAATCTCAACCTCAAGGAACTATAAAAAGAATGAAGAAAGCCCAAAGTTAACAGAAGAAAGGAAATAAAGAACAGAGCAGAAATAAATTATAGAAATAGAGACTAAGACAATAGATAAGATCAATGAAACTAAGAGTAGGTTCTTTGAAAAGATAAAATTGACAAGCCTTAGGCTAGACGCATCAAGAAAAAACAAAATCAGAAAGGAAAGAGGAGATATTATAACTAATACCACAGAAGTACAAAGGATCGTGAGAGTACAATGAACAGTTATACACTAACAAATTTGACAAGCTAGAAGAAATGGGTAAAGTCCTGGAAACATACAACCAAGACTGAATAATGAATAGAAAATCTGAACAGACCGATTACTAATAAGGAGACTGAATCAGTAATCAAAAATCTCCCAACAAACAAAAGTCCAGGACCAGATGGCTTCACTGGTGAATTATATCAAACACTCAGAGAATACCAATCCCTTTCAAACTCTTTGAAAAAACAGGAGAGGGAACACTTCCAAACTCATTATACAAGGCCAGCATTACCAAAACCAAATAAGGAGACAAGAAAAAATTATAGACCATCTATGAACATAGATGCAAAAATCCTCAACAAAAGATTAGAAACCTGAATTCAGTAATATATTAAAAGGATCATACATCATGATTAAGTGGGGATCTCAGGATGCAAGGATTAAACATCCATCTGCATATCAATGTGAAACATCAAATTAACAAAAATCATATGTTCATCTCAATGGATGCAGATAACACATGTGATAAAATTCAACATCCATTTATGATAAAACTATCAACAAAATGAGTATAGAGGGACTGTACCTCAACATAATAAAGGCCATAAGTGAAGCCCACAGCTAACATCATACTCAGACAAGGATGCCTACTCTTACCACTTTTCGTGTACTGGAAGTCCTAATTAGAGCAATTAAGCAAGAAAAAACAAAAGGCATCCAAATTGAAAAGGAAGAAAGTGTCACTGTTTGCAGATGACATGACATAGAAAACCCTAAAGACTCCACCCATAAACTCTTAGAACTAATCAGCAAGTTCAGTAAAGCTTCAAGATTCGAAATCAATATACAAACACCTGTTGCATTTCTGAACAGTAATAATGAATTATTAGAGAAATTAGAAAACAATCCCATTTATGGTAGCATCAAAGAATATAATACCTAGGAATAAGTTTAACCATGAAGGTGAAAGATCTGTATGTTGAAAGTTATAAGACATTAATGAGAAAAATTAAAAACACAAATAAATGGAAAGATAGTTCCTGTTCATGGAATGGAAGAATTAATGTTGTTTAAATGTCCATACTCCCAAAGCAATATACAGATTTAATGCAATCTTTTCAAAATTCCAATGGGATTTTCACAGAAAGAGAATAAATCCTAAAATTTGTATGGAACAACAAAAAACCCAAAGCAATCTTGAGAACAAAACTGGAGGCATTATACTACTTGATTTCAAACTCTTACAAATCTATAGTAATCAAAGCAGTATGGTTTTGGCATAAAAACAGACACAAAGATCAATGGAACAAGATAGTTCATAAATAAACCCACACGTATATTATGGTCAATTAATTTATGACAATAGTCAATTAGTATGACAACTTATACAATGGGGAAAGGACTGTTTCTTCAATACACGGTGCTGGAAAAACTGGACAGCCACATTTAAATGAATAAAACTGGACCATGATCTTACATTATACACAATAATAAACTCAATATGGATTAGAGGCTTGAATGTCTGAAACCATAAAACTCCTAGAAAAAAATATAGGCAATAAGCTCGACATTGAACTTAGTGATAATTTTTTGAATTTGACACCAAAAGCAAAGGCAACAAAAACAAAAACAAGTGCAAACTCCCTCAAGCTAAAAAGTTTCTGCAAAGGAAACTGCCCAATAAAATTAAGAGGCTACCTACAGAGTGGGAGGAAATTTCTGATAAGTGGTTAATATTCAAAATATCCAAAGAATTTAAACAATTCAAAAAACGTCTAGTTTAAAGATAACCTAAACAGACATTTTCCCAAAGACATACAGATGGCCAATAGACACATGAAAAGGTTCTCAGTATCACTAATCAACAGTGAAATGCAAATCAAAACCACAATGAGATATCACCTCATACCTGTTAGAATGACTATTACCAAGTGTTGGTGAAGATATGGAGAAAGGGAACACTTGTGCACTGTTGGTAGGAATGTAAATTGTTGCAGGCATTATGGAAAACAGTATGGAGTTTCATCAAAAAATTAAGAATAGAATTACCATATGATCCAGCAACTCCATCTCTGGGTATTTATCCAAGGAAAGTGAAAACACTAATTCAGAAACACATACATACTCCCATGCTCACTACAACTTTATTTACAATAGCCAAGAAATGAAAGCAACCTAAGTGTCCACTGATGGATTAATGAAGAAAATGTGGCATATATACAATGGAATATTGTTCAGCCATAAAAAATAATGAAATCTTGCCATTTGCAAAAACATGGATGGACCTTTAGGGTATTATGCTAAGTGAAATAAGTCAGAAAAATATTCTTACTGTATAATCTTATTTATATGTGGAGTCTAAAAAGAAACAAAAAACCCCATAAAAGCAAAAAAAAAAAAAACAAAAAAAAAAACAAAAGATGCCAAGCTTGTGGATAAAAAGAAGAGATTGGTGGTTGGGAGGGGTGGAGGTAGGTAAAGGGAGTCAAATGGAACACATTTCCACTTATAAAATGAAGTCATGGGGATATAATGCACAGCATGGTGACCATATTTAATACTATATTACATATTTGGAAGTAGCTAGGAGAGTGGATCTTGAAAGTTCTCATCACAAGAAAAAAAAGTTTGTAACTATGTATAGTGATAGATGTTGACTTATGGTGATCATTTTGCAATATATACAAAAATCCAATCTTTGCTATACACCTGAAACTAATGTTCCCTTATGTCCAAAACAAAACAAAACAAAACCAAAAACAAAACTAGAAGTAAGGATTCCAGTGGCCTCTTGTGAGTACATGACAAAGCTATAGACTAAGATTCCTCTGCCTTACTCCACAGGCAGAAGAGGGAAGGGCCACTATTTTCTATGAAGTTCCAATATACCTTAATATTCAGCATCCTTGTCCTTAGCTGGTCAGAAACAACAAAAGAGACAGGGATTAAGGCGGTTTTATAAGCAAGCACTGTTGAGAGTGAGAAGGGGTAGTTGAAAGAGAGGGAGACAGGGTAGGCTCAGAGAAAGAAACCCCAAAGCATAGTAGTCCAAGGCACTTCACAGAGAGACAAACAGCCTCTTGATATTTCCAGGGCTTGTGATTAGCATAGGACAGTGGTTACCTGTAATAACAATGCATTGAATATCTGCTATGAGCCAACATTGTTCTAGATGGTCCCCTCAATAGTCTATATCTGTTTTAAAAGTAGGAAAATGGATCATACACTTCAGATTTTCAACAAAAATGATTAAAATATGTAAATCTCGAAAAACTTACTTTCTGACTTTTTGCATTTAAAGATTCGAATTTTTTGTTCCCATGGAAGAAGTAAAGAAGAGGTCACTAGATGTTGCAGTGAAAAACAGTAGGCCACTTGGCTCACATAGAAGGAAGGAACTAGGAAAAGTAAGTACAAGAGGGACTCTTGGTGAGTTCATTGGTGGAACCCCTTGCAGAAATTCTGATGGGATCATCTGGCTGTTACCAGAACTGGCTTCAAGGACGGTAGGTCCTCTTTGGGAGGTTTTGTGTGTGTATCTTTTTAATATTGTTGAAAGTAAAATAGATGTGTAAATTAATGTGATGAACACTATTTTAACAAACTGGAAAATCTATCCGAATTCATCATTGCACAAGTATCTGAACATCTATTAAGTACTGTTTTGATAAATACAACACTGTGTGAAGCTTGGGTCTTATTATGCCAAGATTTTTGTGGCTATGGGATTTTACTTAAAGTGAAAGTAGAGAAAATATAATCTTCAGGAAGATGCCAAGGAGAGACAAAAAAGAATGATATTTGTATAATACTTTGCAGTTGTATTTCTTTTTAATTTTTATTTATTTATGATAGTCACACACAGAGAGAGAGAGGCAGAGACACAGGCAGAGGGAGAAGCAGGCTCCATGCACCGGGAGCCCAATGTGGGATTCAATCCCGGGTCTCCAGGATCGCGCCCTGGGCCAAAGGCAGGCGCCAAACCACTGCGCCACCCAGGGATCCCCTGCAGTTGTATTTTAATAAACACCTTCTTATAATCATTTTAAGAGCCTACTTCTATGATGTAAGTGACATTATTCCCATTTCTATAGTTGAGGCAACTGTGGTGTCTTGCTTAAAATTACTAATCTGTTCACAAGTAAAGGCAAGTCTATTTTCTCTTTCAGTAACATTTTTAAATTCTGAGGTTTAACTCCAAAGAGCAGTTCACCTTTCCCCAAGTACACTGAGGTCAATGTCTATACTGTCCTTCTGGAGAGCTTCCGTGTTGAGAGCTAAAAGAAAAAGAGCCCCTGATCAAAACTGAAACCTAAGGGGGCCCTTTTTATGATTGATTCCGTTTGTCCCAGTATGTTTCCATTTTTTGGAAAGAAACTGATTTTTTGTGTTTGTTTAGGTACTGATTGACTTATCAAAAGAGGATCTAATTAAGGGCTTCTCACGATGGTAAGTGAGCCCTTTCATTGTATTCCATTAATCTGGTACTCAAGACATTGTCTCAGACAGTTGCACATAATCTTTCTCTAAAACTTTTCCTTTTTCAGTACATGTCAGCTTCATTGCTTATCAAGGAGGGAGACACATTATCACCTGTACCTAAGGCTTCTAACAGACCTAAGCTCTAGCCTTAATCCTGGCTGGTTGACTTAAGAGAGATGGGCTCTCCCAGTCCCACAGAGGCCTGGGGACTGGGAGACAAGGCTGGTTAGACAAGGCTGCTTGTCCTGATGCTGCCACCACAACATACTCTCAATACTAACACAAGTCCAAACCCAACTGTCTTACAGGTATGAGCTGACTCCAGATGGACAGCCCAGAAGTTGATGAGCACCCTTCCACCTTTATATTAAGATGTGTACATATGTATATTTTGTAATTTAAGTCAGAACAGCCATTTGAAAATATATACATACATTTTTGTGTGAAATTTAAATATATGACTGGATAGTATTAGGAAGAGGTAAACATATATAAAAGCAAGTACTACTCTCTCGGTTGGATTTAATTGTTCAAATCCAGAAAGAAATGGGGTATTTATGCCTAATAAATTATTGGAACCTCAGGGGTGATTTTTTTTGGTAGGTAATTACATACCATATAATTTGGGATTAGCCCAAATATATGTGTCAAAAGTGTCCTATTCTCAGACATAAGGGGTGAAGGAGGTCTGTTTCTGGAGCGGCTACCAATATTCCTGGGAAGTAACCAACCAAGGGAAGGGGGTTTAAGTAGGTTTTCTATGTGTTTGGAAGGATAGGTTTTTGCTTGTTTGCCATCTTAACCAGAAGTTGTTTTAGGGTTGCTAATATTCGGGTTGTGGTACATGATGCATTCCCTTATACATCTCTGATGCTTTACCATTTTCAGGGCACATGTATTTAGTGAATATTCCAGTGCCATTGTGAGTAGCAGGACAGGCATGAGTTGCCCTAATTTTGTTATGAGAACTTGTCACTCAAAATAGAAATCTTAGCAGAAACAAATTTTATTACACATCTACCACGTACTTGCCATAGTAACTTAGTTCAACTGGATGGAGAGTAAACAAACATTAAATACCAAACACAATACTTTAAACATGGCTGATTAAGAAGTAACACAGGTAAATCTCCTGGTGATGGTCTAAAGAGGAAGTCTAAAGCAGTGTATAGGGGTTGAAGGGGAGTTTAAGTGTTGATAGGAAACATAATTTTAGCATATACTAGACAGAGGGCAAGGCTTGTGTAAGGGACAAAAAGCCTGAAAAGTTTTGTACCAAAAACCACTGTGGGTGCCAATGAGGACAAGGAACTGGTTGTCAACGATCCGTGGAAGCAGTCAGCTAATCTGTCCTACAGGAATATGGGGTCTAAGGTTACATACAATTGATTTAGTATAGAGACCTCCAAACTTTGAAACGAATGTGAAAATAGGTTTAGAACCTATAATCATGTGAAGCCTCAGGTAACCACAAAACTGGCCCTTAGGGTTGCCATGCCCATCCAGGGCACATGTGGGTCCACTGCAGCAGATAATTCCCACTAAAAGAAGCTCACTGGCAAAAAATTATAAAATACAATTGGAATTTTCAAATTATGAAACACACAAGGACATCAAACAGAAAAATGGCATGAGATGTATTTCAGCAAGAAAGTGGAACATCCACATGGCAAAGAATGGGGAACAAAGAAACCCACAAAATGATAACCTAAGTCTTGACTGCTTAAAAAATATAAACAAGCAAGCAACCAAAAATCTTTGCATAAACTGGATTCAAAAACACAGTGGCACTAAAATACTATTAACATTGTATTAGGGCCATGAGGCTGGTTCAGAGGAAAGTTGAAGTGTTTAGGTCACTATCTTACTTAGGAAATTAAAAATAGCTTTAATTAATTAACATTGTAAAAAGGTATTAATTAACATTGGTATTAATTAACATTGTAAAAAGGCCATTAACATTGTAAAAAGGCCATGAGGCTGGTTCAGAGGAAAGTTGAAGTGTTTAGGTCACTATCTTACTTAGGAAACTAAAAATAGCTTTATATTTTAAAAATAAATGATAAATTTGTGTTGGTTACTAGCTTGTCACCTCTCAGCTCCAAATTAATCCATCTTTGCTGTGCTTTGATGATTCAGGGAACACCAGACTTGTCTCTTTGTCAGGGGGCTTGATGTTAGGCTTTGCCAATATAGGGCATTGGAGAAACACTGCAAGGCCAGAGAAGCAAGAAAAAGGGGCTTTTTCTTTGTTTCTATCGGTGTGCTGTTTTCCATGGCAGCTAGCTATTCTTTGTCACCTAAGCACCCTCACAGTTTATCCGTGGCTCATGTCATTGGGCTCTACCACCATAATTATGGCCTTTAGGGTTCAGCATCTGCCAGCAAGTTGGGTTGTTTTGTTTCATTCTTTTTTTTTTTTTTTTTTTTTTTAACACAAGTAGGCTTCCTCCTATGGCCGCCAAACCTCTCCTCAAAGTTTCCAATCTCAGCCTAGTTTAAAGGCATTTTTCTAAATTTCACAATTCTTTTCTTTATTCTCCTTTATCCCTGAGCGTAGTATCTGCTTTCTGCAGTTGCTATTCTGTACCTCTTAGTCCTCTTTTATCTTTTAGTAGTTAACTACCATTCACTAGTTAGCAGTTCTTCTCCTGTTAGCTACCTATGTAACATGGTTTGTCTGCTGGCTGGACCCTGACTGACAAAGTATGTATTTACAACTTTAAGATAATCAGTAAAATGGGGTAACAATAGAAAAATCAGTAGAGCTGAACTTCTAAATCAGTAGTGGAGAAGAAAAGGTAGAGAAAAATCAACCCCCCAAAAATAAAGGAAAAAAGCCCAGAAAAAATAATTAGAAAAACCAAAAGATGGTCAAAAGACCTCTAAATATACTTACAATCACAATAAACCCACTACTAAAGCCTAGAATGTCAAATGGTGCTGGGAAAACTGGATAGCAACATGCTATCAAAATGAATGAAACTGGACCACTTTCTTATACCATACATAAAAGCAAATTCAAAATGGATTGAAAGTCTAATGTGAGACCTGAATCCATAAGAGTCCTGGAAGAAAATATAGGCAGTAATCTTTTTGTTACTAGACTTAGCAACATTATTCTAGATTTGTCTCTTCAGGCAATTAAACGACTGGGAGTACATCAAAATAAAAAGCTTTTCATCTCGCTCTTGATTTTGGCTCAGGTCATGATTTCAGGATCCTGAGATTGAGCCCTCTGTCAGGCTCTGTACTCAGTGGGATTCTCTCTCTGTCTGCCCTCTTCTCTCCCCGTTCATGCTTCCCTTGCCCTTCTCTCTCTCAAAATAAATAAAATCTTTTAAAAAATAAAATTAAAATAATAAATAAAAAGCTTTTGCATAGCAAAAGAAACTATGGACAAAAAAAAAAAAAAAAAAGAAGCAACCTACCGAATGGGAGAACATATTTGCAAATGACATATCTGATAAGGAGTTAATATCCAAAATACATAACACCAAACAACAAATAATCCAATTAAAAATGGGCAGAGGACCTGAATAGACATTTTTTCTGAAGAAGACATGCAGAAGGCTGCCAGACACATGAAAAGATGCTCAACATCAGGGCACCTGGCTGGCTCAGTCAGAAGAGCATGTGACTCTTGATCTCAGGGTCATGAGTTGGAGCCCTACTTGGGGAGAGATTACTTTAAAAAAAAAAAAAAGATGCTCACTGTTATCAGTTATCAGGGAAATTCAAATCAAAACCATAAGGAGATATTATCTTATACCTGTCAGAATGGCTAGTATGAAAAAGAAATAACAAATGTTGGCAAGGATGTGGACAAAAGGGAACCCCTGTCCACTGATGATGAGAATGTAAATTGGTACAGTGAGATTCCTCAAAAAATTAAAAGTAGAAATACCCTGTGATCCAATAAATCCACTACTGAATATTTGCCCAAAGAAAATGAAAACACTAATTTGAAAAATATATGCCCCCCCCGTGTTTACTACAGCATTATTTACAATCATTAAAAGCAAAAAAAAAAAAAAAAACAACAACAAAAAAGCAACCCAAGGGTCCACTGATAAGTGAGTAAAGAATATATGGTATATACAACATATATTACTCAGCCATAAAAACAGATGAGATTGTGCCATTTGAGACAACATGGATGGATGGACCTAAAGAGTATTATGCTAAGTCAAACAATTCATGCGAAGGGACATAAAAACCATATGAATTCACTTATATATGGAATCTCAAAAAACAAAACAAAGGAACAGACAAAAAAAGCAGAAACTGATCCATAAGTAGAGAGCAGGTGGTTGCCAGAGTACAGGGGTGTGGGAGGATGGGCAAAATGGGCAAAGGGGAGTAGAAGGTATAGGCTTCTAGTTAGGGAGTGTATATGTCACTGGGATGAAAGGTACAGCATAGGAAATATAATTAATGGTATTGTAATAACATTGTATAGTGACAGAAGGCAGCTACACTTGTGGTGAGTATATAATGTATAATAATATATTATACATGTATAATAATAATGTATAATAATGTACAGCGTTGTATCCGTACATACACCTGAAACTGGTTAACACTCTATGCCAACTATACTTGAATTAAAAAAAAAAAAAGACCCCAGGTGTATTAGACTCAATGTGATAAGGCAAAACTATACGGCTATAAGATAACATAGAATAATTTTACAACAATGACTAGGTAAAAATTTCATAAGACACACAGAGCACTAAACTATAAAGGTAAAAACCATACATCTCTAAACTAAAATTCTTCAGTTCATAAAAAGAAACTAGAGTTGACCTTTGAGCAACACGAGTTTTGATTGCATGGGTCCACTTACATGCGGATTATTTTTTTTATAAATACAGTACAATACTATAAATGTATTTTCTCTTACGATTTTAACATTTTTTTTCCTCTAGATTACTTTCTCATAAGAGTAGAGAATATATAACATATTAAATATGTGTTAAATGACTGCTTACATTATCAGTAAGGCTTCCTTCTGGTCAACAGGAAGCTATTAGTAGTTATGTTTTTGAGGAGTCAAAAGTAATACAGATTTGTGACTGCATGGGGGCAGGGTGGCACCCCCAGCCCCCATGCTGTTCAAGGGTCAACTGTATAGGAAAATGGAAAGAAGACAGAGAATAGTAAAAAAAACATTTCCTACACATGTAACTGTCAAATGGCTTATGTCCAAAATACATAACTCTTACAAATCAATATAAAAAGACATGTAGTCCAACAGTAAAATGAACAAAGCACTTCAAAAAAGAAATACAAATGGCCAACAAAGGAAAAGATGCTTAACTTCATTAGTAATCACAGAAATAAACATTACAACCACAATAACAACTCTATACACTACAATGGCAAAAAATTAAAAATCTGACTTACCAATAATTGGTCAGGATGTGGAATGGTGGGATACGCTGATGGTGGGATATTACCTCTAACTCTACAGCATACAGCCTCTGTGGTAGTATATGTATTTTCTTTCCCAGGGCCCAGCAATTTTACTTCTTAGATATTGATTCTAGAAAACTTGTACACAAGTGTACAAGGATGCATATATAAGAATGTTCATAGCAGCAGTTCACAACAGCCAAGAACAAGAAACAATCCAAATATCAATTGCCAGTAGAACAGACAAATGGATTGTGTAATATTCATAAAGGAATACTAGACAGCAATGAAAACAACCTGGACCAACAGACAACAACAGGGATCAATAGTATAAAAATAATATTGAATCAAGGAACAAATATTAAAAAGAATATGAAAAAAAATAAAATAAAAAGAATATGAGTCACCATTTTTATACAGTTCAAAAACAGGTAAAAATTATCCTGGTTTAGGTATACACAGAAGTGGCAAAATTATTTTTTTAAAAAATGGAAGAGACTAACAAGTCAGGCTAATGGTTACCCCTTGGGGGAAAGGACATATGGGGGAGTGCATTTTGGAGGGCTGGTCATGTTCTGTTTTTTGATTGTTGCAGGGCATTCACCATATAACCATTCATTATACTTGACATTTATAGTTTATACCATTCTTAGCATGTGTTATATTTTATAATAAAAAAGATAAGTAAATAAATGAAAAAAAAGGATAAGAAATATCCAACAACTATCAATTAAAAGAAAGGACAAAAATGCATTTAAGGTGAAATGCATGAGTAGCAACAGAGCTATTAGTTGAGAAGCTATTATCAACTATGAATTTATAAGTACATGTAAATAGGCTTGAAATACATAAAACAAATTTGACAAATCCACAGAAAAATTTCAGTATCTCTCATAAACTAACAAATCAACGAAACAAAAAATTGATAGAAATGAAGTAGATTTAAACAATTTAATAGCAGTATATGTCAAACAGAGATGAGGCTTTTTTAAGTAATCTGTGGAACATGTGTAAATTTCATCACATAAAAGTCACAAAGTCTCACAAATTCCAAAGACTTGATACCGAAAAAGGGAAAAAACAAACAAAACTGTTCTCGGACTACAATGCAATAAAATTAGAAAAAAATAATGAAAAGACAACCTAAGAAACCCTACATATTTTCAGACTCAATACTTCAAAACTTCCACTTTAACCAGCATGGAGTAACAGAAACCAAATTTACCCTTCCACCTGTACCAACCAGAACCAAAACAAAGAACAGACAAAATATATGAAATGGTTTTCAAGAAACTGGATATCAGGTGTATGTCCATACAAAGCCCTGAACATTAATGTTTATGGCAGTTTTATTTAGTAGTCAAAAACTTAAAATACCTAAAATTTCCATCAATAAATGAATGGATACACAAATTACGGTATACTCATACAATGGAATACTACACAGCAATAAAAAGGAACTATTAATAAATGCAACAACATGCAAAAA
This sequence comes from Nyctereutes procyonoides, assembly GCF_905146905.1. Taxonomy (NCBI): domain Eukaryota; kingdom Metazoa; phylum Chordata; class Mammalia; order Carnivora; family Canidae; genus Nyctereutes; species Nyctereutes procyonoides. Next base: position 35,154,457 of record NW_026575042.1, read on the forward strand.
TCTCAAAATTATGCTGAGTGGAAGAGGCTTCACAAAAAAAGAACTTTTTAAAATCAATTGTATGATTCTATTTATGAGATCTCATAAAATGCAAACAAGTTTATAGTGACTTAGAACAGATCAGTTGTTGCTTAGGGGCAAGAGAGGGCTGGGTAGGATTACCAATGGCAAAGAGATAACTTCTGGAGAGATGAAGTATGTTTAGTATTTTGATTGTGGTAATGGTTTCATGGGTGTATATATGTATCGAAACTTATCAAATTGTATGCTTTAAATATGTACAGCTTATTAGTCAATTATACATCAGTTAAAATATTAAAAAAGAGCTAAACAGTAATTGCAGTATCTTACTTATATTTTAAGTAATTAAAACTGGATAAAAGTGGACCTGACAGAGGGAGCTGCAGTTCTTCCTCCTAGTGGCACTGTCCTGCTCAGTGACCCTCCAAAAAAAGCTGAGACCTCTGAGGAAGAGTTTGAAAATCTGTTTTAAGCTAAGAGCTAACATCATTTTAAAATTAAATTCCTGGGGATCCCTGGGTGGCTCAGCGGTTTGGCGCCTGCCTTTGGCCCAGGGCGCGATCCTGGAGACCCTGGATCGAATCCCACATCGGGCTCCCGGTGCATGGAGCCTGCTTCTCCCTCTGCCTATGTCTCTGCCTCTCTCTCTTTCTCTCTATCATAAATAAATTAAAAAAAATTATAAAAAAATAATTAAAAAAATAAAATTAAATTAAATTCCTTCCTTTCAAATACTGTTAGATTCACAAACTGCCTCATAGCAATTTCTTGGAGTAATCTAATCAACTCAGAGTGCTTACATTATTGAATATCCAATTACTTTTTCTACTCCTCTCTCAAAGACACAGATTCTTTCACAAATTGTGGGCTAGAATTTAAAAATGTAACTGCACCTTAACAAAACAAAGAGTTTTGAATCTAGAAAAAGCCTAAGCTTGCTACTTACAAAAGAGCAGTAAGGGAGGAGGGTGCAGTAACATTGGTCCCTTGCGAAAATCAGAGTGAATACTGAGAACAGAGAATAAGCAGAAGGCAGCAAGAAAAGTATTCTTATGTAAAATAAAATGCATCAAGGCTCAGCCTTGTAAGAAAATATAATTCACTATTTGTGCATAATATAAATAAATAAGTCACTGAGGACACTTATATTTGGAAATTCTTCACAAAAACTTTATTTAAGATTTCATGTCCTTATAAAAACTATATTACATCAAGATTGCAAAAAGATACTTTTCTTAATGAGAGACTACTACCTACCCCGCTATAGTACCTCATAATTCATTTCCTATCCTAACACAATGATAAAACATTTCTTCCTTTTCTTCCTCCTGCTATGAAAGGGCAAGTGCCATGAGGGGTATCTTAATAGAATGTGCCATTTCCTGGCCAGGAAAGCAATAGGTTCCTATTGGCTGAATTTAAGAGAGCCACTGGCAATTCTTGTTCCCAGAATCAAAAAGGTCACTAAATCTTCAACTTAAATGCAACATTTCTATTATTTGCAACTTCTCTTCCTGAGTTTCTGTTTTACTCACACACTATACTTTAAACAATCTTAAACTTTAAGCACTCAAGAATTGCCTAAGGAATGATTAGAGGACTTAAAGGTAACTTACCACTTTAGCTTACAACTGTTTTCTATATAGGAATCTCAAAGTGAATAAAAAATATAAATGGGAAGGACCAATACTAAGAAGGGGACGAATCCTGAGAGTAAATACATTTACAACCCTTGTCTCAAAGCAAGATCAATCCTACAAAATACTCATAATGTTAAGAATGCAATTTACACAGTAACAATGATTTGATTTGTTTTCAGTATGAAAGTATTTTTAATTTCTTTACTGCAGGTACAATGGCATCCAAGTCATCAATTTCTGTAACAGAAAAACAAGAATAAGGCAAGACTAGCTTTATCTAGTGATAGGCTCAGATGAAATGAGAATCTCTATGCAATGTTGGTAAATTGAACACCAATAAAAAATTAATTTATTAAAAAAAAGAGAATCTCTATGCAAAGGCAAACCTCAAATGCAAAGGCAACAACAACAACTAGCACTTCTATGTACATTAAATTTTTCTTCAATGGTGGTGATGAGAGTGTCACTGATTCAGACCCAGATGCTTCACAGGGCATCTGTTCGTAAAGCTACCATATACCTACAAGTATCCTCTGACTCTGATATTAATCTCATCAGCAGTGTGCTCTTATTAAGAGATTCTACAGGCCACATCATGATATGTTATTACCTCTTTAAATCTATATAATTACATGGGTGAGTCTACATGGTGAAATCCTAGGTAAAAGCTGTCTCTCCTCTGGGTCCCCATCTGAGCACTTAATGATTTCTTCTCATGAACATAGTTCTCTCTCTTAGTTCTATTGGAAAAATTTCTCAATACTATAGTAGGATCATTTTTAGGGTAAAACATATCTACTTAATAAAAAATGTGAGGCTTCTCAAAGTACAAATCTCAGATGCAATGTGTTGTAGAGCTTTAGCCTGGTCCAGCTTACCAGATAAACTAGTTCAGATTCTTCTCTGCCAGATTCTTTGTGAATTTGATTTCTCTTTCTAAAACTGTCTTCTTCCAACCACCCTGTTAAATTTACTGAAAGCTCTTGACCACTGGAAAAGCAAGGTCCTTTTTTCTCATTATCTAGGCTCCAGCCTTACAAGCCCCAGTGGCACTTTCTTTAGATTCTTACCACTTTTTTCTATATTATTCTGCTAGGCCACTATTTAGAAACTAATTTTCCTTTATATAAAACATGCTTCCTTATATTTCACCTTTCTTCCTCCATGTTTAGCTGAATTTTGGTTGCTTTTCCTTTAACTTAAACATAGAGCCTATGCTATTTAAGCTCCTGACTTCAGTCAGAATACTTGTCTAGATCCACTTACAAATTGTCAAGATATCAGAAAAAAATATAAGCAAATCTAAAACAGAGAATTTGATTCACACCTTATATCATGAGGAGATCAAGTTATTCCCTGAACCCCATTCTGAAATCATACCTGTTTTCTAAAAAATTAGATATCTGCCTTATAAACGAACCCTGCAAAGAAGATTTTTGGCTGATTTGAGAATAATCTCTGCTAATCACACCACTTACAAAATAAAGTCCTTCTCCACTTCTGGTATTCAATACAACACTGTAGTTCTAGATGCTTAAAATGACATCTAGTAATGATAAAAATAGTTATGCTTGACAAACAGATTTCACTTTCCAATGTTAAGTGTCATTTGTAACTCCAGAATTTAAATTGTGACATAAATACAGAATTCATCTGCAGAGAGACATGGCTTCTAGGAGTAAATAATGCTGTATGAACCAAGCTGAGTGTCATAATATCTGGATGTTTCTATAGAAGGATTCTAAATAAGTGTTATCTGCACACCTATTAAAATATTTATTAATGATGAGAACTTCCCTATTTAACTGCTACCCCAAAGCAAGTAAAATCTTATTATTCTATGAAACTGATTTTATTGTCTTTAGGATACAAGGCAATACATTTCTACAATTTCAGGTCTCTTCTGTAACTTTTCAAATTACATTTTTCATTGCTATGATATCTTCCAAACATATGAGCATGACTAAAGTACATTCAGTCACTGTCTCCCTTGCTTCCATAGCATATATAAAACTTGCCACAAAGCATCCTTTATGTTTACCAGGCTCGATATTCCAGTCAGATGCTTCTTTACATTTCATTTATTCATCTATCTTCTTACCAAATTTTAATTTACTTATTAGTCCCTTATCTTCTACTAAATCTTATCTCCTCTTCTAATTTAATTTATTATTATTTTTAAATGTAAGCTCTCTTCCCAATGTGGAGCTTGAACTTACAACCCCAAGATCATGAGTTGCATGCTATACCCCACTGAGCCAGCCAGGCTCCCCTCCTTTTCTAATTTAATTTCCTATGTCAAAGAGGCATTCTTTAAAAAAATAAGAGCCTTGGGTCTCTCTATTTTGCCTATGATTCCAAAGGAAATTAGATTTTTTTTTCCCTTTAAGAGATAATACTACTAACAAAACCCTCAATCTGGCCAAGAATACAAATAAATCTCTTCCCTTATACAGATTTATGAATTTATCTTTCTTTCTACAGATAGTCACTTTACATTACTTATCACCCGAGAAATTTAATTTGTATATTAAAAAAAAAAAAACCACAGTAGATAAGCTATTAAAAAAAAAAAAAGAGGAGGAAAAAACCCTAAAAAACTAAATACCTTCAAGATCATAAATTCTATGAAGATTTCTCATTAGGCATGACAGAGTCAGGGTTAAACTGGGCCTAGCCAGAGTAATGTCATTTCTCATTTTAAGGAGATGTGCTTCTCTGTTTTGTACACCAACCTCAGCCAACTCTAATTTTAAGTCAGGAGTGTGTTTCCAGAACTGTTAGTGTTTTTAGACACTTCTACCAAAACACTATGGGTAAAAGTACTAATAAAGTGACTATGGAACACTCACCCCTCAAACCCCTTAAAACTTGAAATTTAACCACTATCAACAATGATCTTACCTAAGATTTCAAGTAGATCATTAGTAAATGCCTGAAATGCTGGGAAAAATTCCTCATGTTCTTCCAATTTGTTGATAATGCTTTTAAAAAAAAATGCACAGTTTACACTGAATTTCCAACTTAAGGTTCTTGCATCTGATTGAAATAAAACATTTTCAAAATGGAAAATTTCCTGCTAATTTCAATATAAATTTAATAATCATTTACTGCAATCCTTCCTTTTTGAAGTCTTTGTTCATCTAATACCACTTTTCTAAAAAAAAAAACCTTATTATCAGTCTAAATATGTGTTCCAAATTAAATTTATGTAACACTCCTAATGTGAAAGCTTTCCACTTGAGAATTTTTAAGAGAACTTGCTTTATAACATTTTCTAAAAATTGTTTTTTATATCCCATATTCTATGAAACATTAAGAATAAGTATCAGTCATCTAAATGTGGGAAGAGAAAAAAGACAAATATGTTCCTTTTAAAAGCATCAAGTATCAGAAAATTCAGTGTCAGATTAGGTAAGGATCTTTGTAGAAAACTTGCAGAATATATGAATAGGTGGTATATGTTATGTGCTCCTCTTCCCCTATGTTGTGTATAAAATTGAGGGGGGAGGGTGGAGGTGGAAGAGTTGCTTTAAGTATAGCTATAATGTTTCCATATTTCAAAAAGAATCAGCTTTTAGAGTTGACAAGCTTTAAAAAAAATCTTTAACATTTATCTTCTAATCAAATAATAAGCATACTATTAGCAATTGTTAAGCGACCTATAGTAGTGTACTAAAAATAGGACTTGTTTATATAGTCTGAACACTAACATGAAGTTGCTAACAAGGTGTGAATTTCTCCACACATAATTTTCCTTGGGAACAGGCTTATAGCAATAATGCTTGAGTTCTGACCCACCCTATGTAAATTTATAGGCCCTACAATCTATTTTTATCTTGAAAATGCATGGCATTCTCTCCATTGATAAGGTGTGAGATTATTTTATATAGTCAAGTTATTTAAAAAGCTATCCCAAACAGGAAAGGTAAATAACTTATGAAGCTTTGAAAAGTCTTTAATTTCACCACTCCAAGCATTCTGGATGATACTTTGCAAACTTTTTTTTTTTTTTTTTGGCAAACTTTTTAAAATAAATACCTTTGGAGGTCTTCAGGTCCCAATACCTGCATAACCTGTTCATTCATGTTCTCATTAATCACCCTACACAATTTTCCAACTGTGTTCACTAACACACACAATGAGGATGAACTATCTGAAAGAGAGAAATAAAAGGATATCTTAAAAAAGAATTTTCAACATCTTAAAATTAAATACCCTATGCTTCTGTTATCCTCAATTTTTTACTTTCTATTTTTTAACCTACTTTTTGTTGATTTATTAGGAATAATTCTTAAATGGGGGCCAGAAAAAATAAAGAGTTATCACCTAATTCTAAGAGTTCTTGGAGGTTTCTCACAGCATTGTTCATTTCTCCAAGCCTAGTATAAACTTCATTCATTCGAGGATAGACTCCATTTAAAGAAGGCACATCAAATAACTTTTGGAAGTGAGACACAATAGCTTGCAAAGTTTTTAAGTTTGGCATATTGCTGTCCTGTCCAAGAGAGAGGGATAAACAGTTAACATGTTAAAATAATCCTAAAACTTTAATAAAAACTTTAAAAGAGTAATAGAATCTTAATAGAACAAATATCATTATCTGTATCACTATCAATTTTTAAGATAAGATTACATTAAAATATGAACATTTATATAAGTATTAAACATTACCTTTTCCTTATTTTCAACTTCTTCTAACATGGTATCTACTATAAACAACAGATCTTCAACTCTAATACCTTCATTTTCATCATGCTTTTTTAAGTTATGCCAAGGCACCAGTTCTGTAGATAGTATTTTCAAGGACTTATACAAATCCTTTATAACAAAAGAAACAACATGGTATTATTGATTTTTAAAAAGACTCCATAATAATGTCAATATAATATAATTGTCCAGGCAAGTTTAATATATATAAACCATCATCAGTACTTTTTTTAAAAAATACCATTACTAGTTTAGAAAAAGTCTGTTAAATGTGTGTTCTCCAGGTAAATATAGGGCTTAGAAAAAACAATGATAATATTGATTATCTCAAATCTGGATGTTTAAAGTAATTATGTTATTTATTAGTAGTATATGTTACTTAAGTAATTATTTTTAAACTACTGATGTATAAAAAACAAATTCATCCTTTATATTTTAGCCTTAAACAATTTTATAACAGAATTATGGAGATATAATTCATATAAAATTCATTCCTTACAAGGGTACAATTCAGTAATTTTAATCATTTTACAGAGGTGTGCAACTATCACTATTCTCTAATTTCAGAGCATTTTTATCACCTCCAAAAGAAATCCCATACTCATTCACTGCCATTCCCCATTCTTTTCTATCCCCAGACCCTGGGTCACTATTAACATAATTTCTATTTCTATGGATTTGCCTATTCTGGGCATTTCACATTTAGTGGAATTATACAATAAGTGGCCTTTTTTGACTGGCTTTCCTTCACTTAGGATAATGTTTTCAATATTCATCCATTATAGCATTTATTTCTAGGCAGCTTTTTAATTTGAAAAAATAATTAATTTATAAGATTCTAAATTAAATTAACTCTACTTAATCTTCATTATGCCTACTTCATTCTCTTGGTCAAGACAGGTTGTCCTAATCTATTTTAAGATTTGCACAAAGGACAAAGCTAATGGAAGATTAAAACTCTAAGACTGGTCAATTGATAAACATTTACCGAGCATCTACTATATGCACGGCACAGTGCTTGGCCCTTTAGAACACTGCTGTCCAAAAGAAATGTAATATAAAGAGTAATTGTATTTACTTTTTTTTTTAATATGAGGATGGTTGACACAAAATGTTACATTAGTTTCAGGTGTATGACTTAGTGATCTGACAAGTTTATACATTATGCTATGTTCATTACAAGTATAGCTACCATCTGTCCCATTACATCACTATTACAGTACCACTCTAAGTCACAGTAATTTTAAATTGTTGAATAGCCACAGTTAAAGCAAAAAGAAACAGGCAACATTAACTTTAATCATATATTTGGTTTAATCTACCATATCCAAATGTCAACTTTTTAATACATAATCAATATTTTAATTATTTTTTTCTATATGGTTCTAAATCTAGTATGTATTTTAAACTTACAGCATATCTCAGTTGAGACTAGCACATTTTAAGTAATAAAAGCTACATATGGCTAGTGGTTACTGTATTAGTACAAACCTAAAATACATAAAGAAGTACAGGAAGTTCTTTTCCTTATTTTAGTCCTCCACTTATTTAACATTCTCCAGTGAATGCCCAGGCTTCACATATGGCTATCTGTAGCCTCTTATTTGGTAAGGAAGCAATTCAGTTTGGTATTTCAGAAATTCAAGGCAATACATCAGTATCAAATGAATGTTTTAAACAATAAGTGCCACTGGAATTTGAAAAAGAAGTCAGGAAGTTGAAGCATAAAAACCTTCATTAACCAAGGCTCCATCTACAAGCTGAGATTATAAAGAAATGGTCTTCAGTAAAAACCACCCAAATATAAATTTTGCTTGGGAATAAAGTATTATACAGTTAAGAAAAAAGAGCTGTTCTGGTCTACTTGGCAGTGACAGGATGGTTGTAGCATAGTGCACCAAGCCCTGAAAAATCTAAAAGAGGGTCTCCTATGTTCTCCACATTGCTCAGCTGTGGGGATGTAGATGTATAATCAACATCCTGTCTCTGTACAGCAGGCCCCTGGATCCCTGGGGAATGAGAAAGCCACAGGGTACAGCAGCATACTGGGTTGGGAAAGCAACAGTCTCTAGTTCAACTTTCCTGGAAAGGTGGGTAGGAAAGACAGAAGGAAGAGAGCAGACAGCTCCTTCATGCCTTTCCCAGCCTTCTTTTTTTAAGCCAAATCTAACCTGAGAAAAAAACTAATCTAGGAAGATGGTTGTCCCAACCTCGAGGGCTACTACAATATAGAAAATCTTTCATATGAGGCCATGTAGAACTTAGGCAGTTTCTCAATTTGGATCCTGATTCCACGTAATAGTTAAATATCTGAACCATTGCCTAACATCCATGAATTACTTCAGTGGCAGGGCCACTAAATTCCTCTCCAAGGTCCTCAGAACATTCTAATTACAACATTTACTCTCTTGTCTCCTTCTAGTGGAAAAACTATACAGTAGCAAGAACTCACCACCACTGTCAAGCTTATCTTGGGGTTCTTCCCCTTCCAGATTCTGGAGCACAAGTCATCTACCCCATTCACTTGGCACTTCATCATGGGCTTTATTTTTTTTTTTTTAAGATTTTATTTATTTATTTGGGAGAGAGAGAGTACAAGTAGGGGGAGAGACAAAGGGAATAGGAGAAGCAGACTCCTCACTGAGCAGGGAGCCTGATGTGGGGCTTTATCCCAAGACCCCAGGATCATGACCTGAGCCAATGGCAGATGCTTAACTGACTGAGCAACCTAGGCATCTCCTTTCATGGGCTGCTTTTATGGCATTCATTTCTTTTAATGATATCATGAATGTTAAATTTTATTTTGCATTTTTTAGAAAGTCTTGTCTCTCCAATTAGTCTGAATCTTGTGTTCATCTTTTTTTCTTTAAAGATTTGAGAGAGAGAGCGAGCATGAGCAGGGGGAGAAGCAGAAGGGGAAGGAGATAGACTCTGAAGCAGACTCTGTGCTGAGCACAGAGCCTGATGAGGGGCTCTATTCCACAACTGTGAGATCATGACCTGAGCCAAATCAGGAGTTGGACATTAACTGACTGAGCCATCCAGGCACCCAGTGTTCACCTTTTCTGACTACCTCCCCAATGCCTTGAACATAGTAAATCATCAGTAACTATCCATTTATGTGATTCTTCTTTTGTCTCCTTTCTCTTCTAGTCTTTTACCTTCTCTTAGAAAGGCTAGGGCATGTTCTAGCCCATCTTCCTTGTGAGGAATTAAAGTGGGATTAGCACAGTGGAGCATCTGGTTGGCTCAGTCATTTAGGTGTCTGATCATGGTTTTGCTTCAGGTCATGATCTTATGGGTCATAGGACAGAGCACCCCACATTGGGCTCCCTCCTCAGCAGGGATTGAGAGAATTGAGTGATAGTGTTGTCTTAATATACCTATCTTATAGGCCTAAGTCTCTCCAGTTTATATCTTAGTAAATGTTAATTATGTAAACCATGGTTAATTATGTAATCCTGCTCAAGGATTCTCTTCTGCCCCTCCCACAACTGGCTTATTTGCTCTCTCTCAAATAAATAAATCTTTTTTAAAAAATATTTATTTGAGAGAGTGAGAGAAACAGAGAGAGAGCGAGAGAGAGAGAGAGAGAAGGAGTAGGGGGAGGGGGAGGGGCAGAGAGAGAAACAGACTCCCCGTTGAGCAGGGAGCCTGACATGGGCTCTATCCTAGGACTCGAGGATCATGGCCTGAGCCAAAGGCAGATACTTAACTGACTGAGTCATCCAGGAGCCCCAATAAATCTTTTTTTTAAAAAGGTTTTATTTATTTATTCATAAGCAACACAGAGAGAGGCAGAGACATACACAGAGAAGCAGGCTCCTCACAGGGAACCCAATGTAGGACTCAATTTCTGCACCTGGGATCATGCCCTGAGCCGAAGGCAGACACTCAATCACTGAGCCACCCAGGTGTCCCCTCAATAAATCTTTTTTAAAGTGGGGTTAGCACTGTTTCCTACTACTGGGAGAACCCTCTGACAAGCAATGACTGGGTTTACATAATTAACCATGGTTTACATAATTAACATCTACTAAGATATAAACTGGAGAGACTCAGGCCTATAAGATAGGTATATTAAGACAACAACACTATCACTCAATTAAAATGTTTTCTATTTTATAGCTCTATCTGATCCCTATATAAAAAAGGAAAGAGAAATTAGCCTGAACACGAAGACTCTTTCATCAATTACCAGTATGTTTTCATTAATTTTTTTTAAATTCAGTATCATCATCGTCATTTTGCTGTCTTGGAATTTGTTATTCTACTTCAATCTTTTGAGAAATATTAAGCACACATTATGTATCAGGAGATTCCTTGGGATATATCAGAGAAAAAAAAAGATAAAACTCATAGAACTTATACATTCTTACTCATATCTTCTGTATCATTTATACTTCATGCAATAAGGGTTCTGTTGACAAATACTGTTACTGAATCACATATTCATGAACAGAGGTAGTGCTATATATATTATTGAAAAATCAAAGATCAGGGATGCCTCAGTAGCTCAGTTAGTGTCTGACTCTTGATTTCAGCTCAGGTCATGATCTCAGGGTTGTGAGCCTGTTTAGGATTTTCTCTCCCTCTCTCTGCCCCTTCTGTCCCCACTCAAAAAAAAAAAAAAAAGAAAAGAAAGAAAGATCTAAAGATTGAAGAAGGGAATAGAAACTAAATATTAATGACTTTAGCAATTCACCTTTCAGTGAACTACTCAACAAAAACTGAAAAACCTGAAGATACATGATAAAGAATGCAAAATAACTAGAAAGCAAAGAAATGTTTATCTTCCATGGATAGACATGATAAGTAAAAGTAGTATTGGCTGTTATTGAACTACTAACTGTTCTATAAAACAGTTATGGAGATGTGGACAGTTTTGAGAGAAGGAAAATGATTTAAAATATGAAGAGGAAAAAAATCCCCAATTAAAGTGGAATGAAGGATAAAACATTGTATCTCAAGAGGAGTAAAAGGCCAGGAAAATCTGCAGCATGGAAATACCAAAAAGAGTAAGATGAAGGTAGAACAGGAAAGGACCTAGAAGTGCAAAATAGATCCGCTACAGATTTTCAACATGGCAACAGGTCTAAAAGTCTTTAGCAAAACTTTACAGGAGGCAAAGCTTATAGTAATGACAACATCAAATAGGTAGTACTTAAAACCAATATGGTAAATAACAAGATTCAAGTTTTAAATAAGGTAAGCTTTACAGCTAAAACAAACAAACAAAAAAAAAAAATGAAGCCTCGTCCTTTAATAAGCCCAGAGAATCCAAGAGATTTTCAAAGCATGTAAAAAATATTCAACCCCTTACCTTTAGAGAAGTCAGTTGATCTGCCCACATTTCTACTATAGGAATAAGATGCTCAAATCCACAATCTCGAACAAGATCTTTATTAAAATGTTGGGTTCCTCCTTTGCTCTGTTTATAAATTATTACTGGAGCTCTTGGATTATGAACAATTGAATTGATGCTACTCAGAACCTTAAAAAAAAAAAAAGACCATGCTTTTAGTTGAAATGTTTATCACAGTCCTATCCAAAATGATTTAGGTTAAAGGAGTGCTTTCTATGTCAATATATCATCATTTTCAGAATTATTTTTAGGCATTAAGAAGTTCTTTAACAGGAATGACACATGTAATGTTTTGGAAGTATAGCAGTTTCATCAACATAATTAAATATATAAGTTCTAATCAGAACCACAGACTTCACAGAAAAGCTAAATGCATTTTCAAATGATTTAGACTTTAAAGTAAGTTATGAATGCCCTATTATAATCCGCACAGGGAAAAATAATCATCAATACATTCTTAGCTAGAATCTCATATTTCTCTAATTCTATCTCCTTATATTTAAGTTAAATCAGATGTTTAAAGGGAGCATATCCTGTTGTTTCATAACCTCAGTTAAAGTTTAAAGTGAGGACAATGAATAATAAAGTCCAACACATTCTATAGAGAAATCCTGTAAACATCATGCCAATTCTGGAAACCCCAAACCCAATTCAGAGAACTAATCCTTAAAATGCTGTTCCTCTACAACCATTCTCAGTACCAAAATCTGTATTATCAAGGTTCTACAAAGAAACAGAAACAATGTATATGCATATATCTAAAAAGATTTATTATAAGGAATTGGCTCACATAATTATGGAAGCTGGTAAGTCCCAATTTCTGCATTAGGAGAGCTGGAGATCCAAGAGAGCCAATGAAGTAGTTCTAGTTTGAATGCTCACAGGCCTGAGACCCAGGAAGAGACAGTTCAAGTTTGAAGGCAGGAAAAAAACTGATGTCCCAGCTCAAAGGTAGTCACGCAAGTGGAACTCCCTTTTATTCAGCCTTTTTGTTTTAGTCAGGCCTTCAAATGACTGAATGAGACTCATTCACATTAGGGAAGGCAATCTGCTTTACCCAGTCTGCAAAATCAAATGTTAATCTCATCCATAAACATCCTCACAGACATATTCAGAATAACATTTGACCAAATATCTGGGAAACCTATGGCCCAGTCAAGTTGATACATAAAATGAACCATCATAAATACCCACATAATCACTACCTAGATTCAACAATTGTTAACACTATCTTATATTTGCTCACTTAGCTGAAACTCCTAAAGAAAATACAGACATGATAAAACTTTACCCTCAAATACTTAAGGGTAAGTATGTTTCTCTTAGAAGTAGGCACATTCTCCTATTTAAATCCTAAAACCATTATCATACAGAAGAAATTTAACATGGGACACCTGGGTGGCTCAGCAGTTGAGTGTCTGCCTTTGGTTCAGGGTGTGATCCCAGAGTCTGGGGATTGAGTCCCACATCAGGCTCCCTAAGGGGAGCCTGCTTCTCCCTCTGCCTATGTCTCTGCCTCTCTCTCTCTGTGTCTCTCATGAATAAATAAATAAAATCTTAAAAAAAAAAAAAAGAAATGTAACAGTAGTTCCCTAACATCATTAATGCCTGAGTGAATTTTAAATATCTTAATATGTGACTATAGCACTCTGCCAAAAGCTATGAGTTCTACCTTACATATCATCCAAGGAAAGGAAGGGAAGACCCAAAACAGCAAGTTTAAAACAAAGAAGAATAAAGCCGTTTCCTTATTTACCACCATCAAGCCCAGAGCATATAATAAATAGCTATATAAGTATAAAAACAAGATACTCTTGATCTCAAATCTTTGTCCCTACTCATACTCCAAGCTATAAACTCATAGGTTTCCTGGTATTAAGACTTCAGATGTTCATGTTCACTGAGGTACTTTTGTTTTGTTTTGTTTTTAGTTCAAGAGAGTATTTCATTTGAGAGTTTCAAGAGAGTATTACATTTTCTTCTCTTGTATTTAAGTCCATTTTAATGGAAAAATTAATTCCCTTCCACAGGATTATTACTGACAGCAGAGCATATTCTTATGACTTGACCACAATCAGATGATTGCAGAAAAGTATATATTAACAATGATGAAACAGTAAAATGACAATAACCAGAGAGATGGGAATTTTTTTAAAACCTCAAAAATAGACCTTATTCAGAAACAGTTTGTAGATACCTGATAAATTTTTGCTATGGATAAAAACTGTATCTTAAGAGTAATCATTAGACAAATAGAAAAGAATTAAGATGACAAATGTCCTAAGTACTTGAAGAGAAAAAAGACAAATCTCAACCTAGCAAATGTAAGGAAAAGAAAAGAATGGAACCAAAACCATATACAGAAAACAGAAAGATGTCAGGAATAAAAGCAGATATATGAGTTGGTCTCAGTATCCATGAATCGTTTAATCCCTCTGTTAAAGGACAAAGCCTCTCAAACTGAATCTAAGAAACAAAAGGAAATTTAAAAAATTCAGTTATATGCTGGGTACAAGAGTTATCAAAACAAAAAAATCAGTTTTCAGAAAAGTGCCTGGAAATAAAATCAACTCAGAGATTTATGAAGAAGCAGCAACAATCAATTAGAAAATGTAATGGGGAAAAAAGGATGCCATTTTCAATAGCAATAAAAGTTATAAAACACCTAGGAAGTAAACCTAACAAAAAATACTCAAAAGCTAAATTTAAAAATGTATAAGACTTTATTCAAGGCTATCAAGTAAGGCCCACATAAAATCAGAGACATGTTTCTAAATGAGATGATTCAAACTATAAAAGTATCACCTTTCCAAATATTAATCTAAAAAGTTAATCCAATTATAGTTCATCTCAATAGGATCTTTTTTTGAATTTGACAAATTGTTCATCCAGAAGAATAAATGTGCTAAAAATATAGCAAAGGAAAAATTTTAAAAGAACAATGACAAGATTCTTACCCTAAAAGGTATCAAAACCTACTATAAAATTACAGAAATTAAAAGATAATGGAAATAGTGTAAAAATGAAACAGATTAGAGAGTCTAGAAACATACCTATGCATGTGAGTGGATACGATAGAGGTTTCGTTACAATAAAGTAGAGAAACAATGGTCTATGAGAAACTGCAAACTCAAATGCCTCTAGAAGCAAGATAAGACCATCCATAACTGAGTAAAGCAAGGATGGCCAGGGCCTGTAGCTAACTGAAGAACACATGCCCATATATGACAGGGGAAAGGCATAATTCTGTCCTGATAATGACTATGCAGGAATTTGTTGCCAGATTCCGGCTTTTAAAAAGAACTTAAATAAGAACTTAAATAGAAATAAGAACTTAAATAAAATATCTTAATTTTTAAATATTAGTAATTAATTCAAAGTTTAAAAAACCCTGTGTGGGTCCAATAAAATATGAGCATAAACCTAGTTCAATCAGTAAATAGCCAGGCTTAATCACTCATCTATTCAACGAATGGCCTATAAAACCAGTTAGGTTAGATCTCTACATGACGCCACATAGAAAATTAAGGTTCAGATGGACTAAATATCTAAATAAAAACAAAACCATGTAAGGATCCTAAGAAAATAGATTTACATATATAATAATAAAAGCAACAATAATAATTAGACCAATGACAACAACACAAACAATAAAAAGAGAAACAATTTAAGGGAAGAGAATAGGAAAAAGGATTATAAAATCTTAAAAAAATTTTTTTTAATATTTTATTTATTTGAGAGAGAATGCACGAGCATGGGGGAGGGGCAGAAGGAGAGGGAGAAGCAGACTCCCCACTGAGCAGAGAGCCTGACTTGGGGGCTTGATCTGGGCCAAAGGCAGATGCTTAATGGATTGAGCCACTCAAGGGCCCCAAAATCTTAAAAATATTACTGCTTTTTACTACCCTGCTTTGAATTAAGCCAAAGTCTTTCAAAAACTAAGACAAATTCTAAGTAAAGCTACCTATAATGTTTTTAGCCAAGAAGATATGTCCTGGTAAGATAGGATAAGCACACACAAATACAAATATTCCTTATATTTTTCTACCACCTGATAATTTATTAAACCGAGATGGAAACCAAGGTTCAAATACAATATAGTAGAGTATTTGAACACTCCAGTAGACAGATCACCTAAACAGAAAATAAGAAAAGAAAGGCTCTGAATTAAAAAAAAAAAAAGGGGGGGGGGTGGGCTCTGAATGATACACTGGACCAGATGGACTTAACAGATCTATTCAAAACATTCTACCCCAAAACAGCAGAATACACATTCTTTTCAAGTGCACATGAACATTCTCCAGAATAGATCATATATTTTAGGTCACAAGACAGGCCTCAACAAAAACAAAAAGACTGAAATCATAACATGCACCTTTTCAGGGGATTCCTGGGTGGCTCATGGTTGAGTATCTGCCTTTGACTCAGGTCATGATCCTGGGATCCAGGATTGAGTCCCATGCCAGACTCCCTGCATGGAGCCTGCTTCTCCCTCTGCCTCTCTGCCTCTCTCTCTCTCTCTCTCTCTTCCTGAATAAATAAATAAAATCTTTAAAAAAAAAAATGCACCCTTTCTGACAATGTTATGAAACAAAAGTCAACCACAAGAAAAAAATCTGGAAAACACAAACACATGGAGATTAAACAAAATGCTACTAAACAATGAATGGGTCAACCAGGAAATAAAAGAAGAAATTTTTTAAAATACATGGAAATAAATGAAAATGAAAACCCGATGGTTCAAAACCTTTGGGATGCAGCAAAAGTGATTCTAAGAGGGAGGTATACAACAATACAGGCTTACCTCAAGAAGCAAGAAAAACTCAAACAACCTAACTTTACATGTAAAGGAGACAGAAAAAGAACAAATGTAGCCTAAAGCCAGCAAAAGGAAGGAAATAACAAAGATTAGAGAAGAAATACATGATATAGAAACTAAAAAAACAATAGCACAGGTCAATGAAACCAGAAGTTGGTTCTTTGAAAAGATCAAAATTGGTAAATCTCTAGCCAGGCTTATCAAAAAGAAAAGAGAAATGACCCTTGCTGATCTGGATGCCTTTTTTTATTTTTGTTGTCTGACTACTGTGGCTAGGACTTCTAGTACTATGTTAAATAAAAGTGGTAAGAGTGGACACCCCTGTCTTATTCCTGACTGGAAGAACACCTCTCAGTTTTCCCCCATCTACGGTATTAGCTGTGGGTTTTTCATATATGGCCTTTATTATGTTGAGGTATTTTCCCTCTAAATATCCAATAGGAAAAAGTTCTCTTTAACAACTGGTGCTGGGAAAAATGGACAGCAACATGCAGAAGAATAAAACTGGAAGACTTTTTTATGCCACACACAAAAATAAATTCAAAATGGATTAAAGATCTAAATATGAGACCTGAAACGATAAAAATCCTAGAAGAGAACACAGGCAGTAACTTCTTTGACATCAGCTGTAGCAACTTTTTCCTAGATATGTCTCCTGAGGCAAGGAAAACTAAAGCAAAAATAAACTATTGGGACTACTACATCAAAATAAAAAGCTTCTGCACAATGAAGGAAATAATCAACAAAACTAGGAGGCAACCTACAGAATGGGAGAAGATATTTGCAAATGACATATCCGATAAAGGGACATGTCCAAAATATAGAAAGACCTTATACAATTCAACACCCAAAAACCAACTTAATTTAAAATGGGCAGGGTGTGGGGGCAACTGGCTCCAATATCTATCACCCCACTGATCACCAGGGTTGACTCTACTGATCTGGTTGGCTAGGCAAGTGTCCCCTCCTCCTTCACTCTATGTGCATCCCTCTCAAAGCTGTAGGTTCAAAGAGGACAACCTTCCCCAATAGAGGAGGGCTGTTCTTCAGTCAAGGGTATACAAGTAGCTGTGCTTCCCTACTAGAACCTCCAAACAAGTTCTCAAGGTCCATTTAGGAGAATGTTCAGCAGTCAAGCTTTCAAGACTCTAGACCACATCCAAATGAGACCCTGCAAATGATAGTCTGCCTTTCTTTAAAAAAATAAATAAAAGGAGAGGAGGGGGGCAGAAGGCATGAATAGATGTTTTTTCCAAGAAGACATACAGATGGGATCCCTGGGTGGCGCAGCGGTTTAGCGCCTGCCTTTGGCCCAGGGCGCGATCCTGGAGACCCGGGATCGAATCCCACATCGGGCTCCCGGTGCATGGAGCCTGCTTCTCCCTCTGCCTATGTCTCTGCCTCTCTCTCTCTCTCTCTCTCTCTCTCTCTCTCTGTGACTATCATAAATAAATTAATTAAAAAAAAAGAAGACATACAGATGGCTAGCACAGACCCATGAAAAGATGCTCAACATCACTTACCATCAGGGAAATGCAAATCAAAACTACAAGATATCAACTCACACCTGTCAGAATGGCTAAAATCAACAACACAAGAAACAAAATATGTAGGTGAGATATGGAGGGAAAAAAAACCCTCCTACACTGTTGGTGGGAATGCAAATTGGTACAGCCACTCTGGAAAATAGTATAGAGGTCTCTCAAAAAGTTAAAAACAGAACCACCCTAGGATCTAATGATTGTACTACTACACAGTAACCCAAAGAATACAAAAATACTCATTCAAAGGGATACACACAACCTGATGTTTATAGCAGCATTATCTACAATATCCAAATTATGGAAACAGCCTGTGTGCCCATCAATTGAATGGATAAAGAAGATGTGTAGGTGTGTATGTATGTATATATGTATACACACACACACACACAATGGAGTATTACTCAACCATAAAAAGAATGAAATTTTGCCAATTGCAATGACATGAATGGAGCTAGAAAGTATTATGCTAAGTGAAATAAGTCAGTCAGAGAAAGAGGAACACCACATGATTTCTTTCACTCACATGTGGAATTTAAGAAACAAACAGGGGCACCTGGCTGGCTCAGTCAGTGGAGCATGTGGCTCTTGATTTTGGGATTGCAAAATTCAAGCCCCATACTGGGTGTAGAGATTACTTAAAAATGTAAAAATTTTTAAAGTTAAAGAAAAAGAAAACAAGCAAAGGGAAAAAACTATAGAGAACAAATTGATGTTTATCAGAATGGATGTTGGCAGAAGGATAGGTGAAATAGGTGATGGGGATTAAGGAGTGCACTTATTGTGATGAGCACTGGGTACTGATTGCGTGGGAGTGTTGAATCAATATATTATATACCGTAAACTAATACTGTATGTTAACTAACTGGAATTAAATAAAAACTTAAAAAAAGAAAGAAAGAAAGAAAGAAATCAAGGTTCACTACAGATACCAGTCTCTTTGTCAGCTGTTCAATACCTGAAAGTATCTCTGGTCAATTAGGGCCTGCTGCTGGTTATCTCTGTTGGGTTCATCTGGTTTCTCTGGGTCCTCTGCCTTTTTTTGACCGATAAGATCCTGTAATCTAAAGGGGAAAAAAAATCAAGATAATACAAAATACTTTCCTAGACACTAGATTAAGACAACAAACTGAGCCAATGATTCATCTACCCTCCAACATCTTTAAATCAATTTTTTAAGATTTATTTATGTGAGAGAGTACATGCATGCACACAAGCTGGGGGTGGGGTAGGGAAATAGGTAGAGGGAGAGGTAGTGCAGAGAATCTCAAGCAGACTCCTCGATGAGCAGAGAGGCAACTCAGGACTCGATCCCATGACCCAAGATTATGACTCAAGCCGAAATCAAGAGTCAGACACTTAACCGACTGAGCCACCCAGGCACCCCTAACCCTCCAACAGCTTTATGTCATTTTACATATAACTTTTTTAAATTTAATTTTATAAGCCATATTATCACTAGAAAACAAGAATGTCCCCTCAACAGACCACAGATTAGAAATCGCTGAAAACAAAAGGGATCAGACTGAAGAAGAAAGTTCTAACCACTCCCCAACACTTGTAAAAAAGAAAAATAGGAAAGAAGTACAGCAAATGATGAAAGTAACTTCCAAGGTGCTCTGAGCTTGGAGGCTATAAGAAAAGGGAACAAAGAGCAATGGTCAGGGCAATTTGGGCACAGTAGCAGCAAGAACTAGATGGTATGGTCCTTCCCTTTTCATATTCCATTTGTGTCAAAGAACAAATACAGTGATGCCTGGGCCAGTCAACAGGGCATGGAAACCCAAGAGACCACTGTTTAAGGAGGCTACCGGAAAACTGAGAAAGTTTATTTGCCTAGAAACCTATGTATGAGTGTTTCTACCTGGTAGCAAACCATTTTCCTTTTCCAAATATCTTTTAAGTAAGGCTGTACTTAACATTCCTCCCCCCACCTATCATGCCTTTAGAAAAAAGTAGTCTCTTATTAAATCCCACTTCAAATTAATCACATTAAATTTAAGTATGCCTATCAGTTTCCTGTGCAACTCTGATCCATTAAATCATTCTATGACTCATTAATGAGCTTGACCTGCTGTATCTAAAATAGAACAGCAATATTCCAGGGTACTTGGGTGGCTCAGTCAGTTGAGCTTTGAACTCTTGATCTCAGCTCAAGTCTTGATCTCAGGGTTATGAGTCCAAGCCCTGAGTTGAGCTCCACACTGGGGCATGGAGAAGAAAGAAAAGAAAAAGAAAAAGAAAAAGGAAAAGGAAAAGAAAAAAGAAAGAAAAGAAAAGCATTATTCCATCATGTCATTTGCCTACTAAAGAAGCAATCAATGGTGGGGCGCGTGGGTGGCTCAATTGCTTAAATGTTGGACTTGGTTATGGCTCAGGTCTTGATCTCAGGATCTTGAGATTGATCCCCCCCCACACACACACACACAGGGCTCTGTGCTCAGGAGGGAGTTTGCTTCTCTCCCTCTTCTTTTGCCCCTCCCCTAGTTAGTCCTCTGTTCTTTTGTCTCTCTCAGTCTCTCAAATAAATCTTAAAAAAACAAAAAACCGGGATCCCTGGGTGGCGCAGCGGTTTGGCGCCTGCCTTTGGCCCAGGGTGCGATCCTGGAGACCCGGGATCAAATCCCACGTCAGGCTCCCAGTGCAGGGAGCCTGCTTCTCCCTCTGCCTGTGTCACTACCTCTCTCTTTCTGTATGACTATCGTAAATAAAAACAAAAAAAACAATGGCTTCCCACTGCTCTGTTAACTAAATCTAATCGCTGTAGGTTAGCATTTGAACAGCTCAATGCCAGTAGTCACAACCCGATATTCCTCCTGACTCCTTTCTTACCTCATCTCTTACTATTACCCTACAATTATCTACTCCAGTCATAAGTACTGTCCTTGATCTTCACTCAATTGCTTTTTTCTGCTCTCTGGTGAGTATATGCCAAAAATAATATTAATAAGTAGAATTTGTTTTAGGTAAAAAGTCAATCTCTCTCATCCAATAGATATGAAGACCTCACAATCCATTTTCCACTTGACTTCCCACCTATTTACCAATTTCATATACTTTACAGTTTTGCCAAAGGTAGTGCCAGGAACATATTATCTATGTTCAATACAATACAAGCAGGACATAGAAAAGCCAGTATATTCTCTAATGGGAATACAAGTAAACAGATATATCTGAATTTAAATGTTAAACTCTCCCTAAGGTGAAAATGTTTAACTTATCAATGAACTGTTTTCAAGTCTGATTAATAAATATTATGCTATGGATATATATAACATCTTAGCTCAGTACAGTAACCTAAATATATAACTGCATGTACGAGTTATAGTCACTCTGGGAAAAGTTAGATGAATAAAAACATATCTTCATTTAATAATGAAATAATCAACTTATATTAGCAACCTGGTGATGATGATAATTGTATTTATTGAGAATATTCTCTGTGAAGAACTCTTTTAAGCACTTTACACTATAAAACAAGATTTTAAAATGGAGCAAGCAAACCTCGCTAAGAGTCTCTTAAAATAGTTAAGAGGCCATAAGGTGGGGGAGCGCCTGGGTGGCTCAGTCAGTTGAGCCTTCAGCTCAGGTCATGATCCCAGGGTCCTGAGACTGGGCCCCACATCGGGCACCCTGCTTAGTGGGGAGTCAGCTTCCTCTCTCTCTGCCCCTCACTCCACTCATGCTCTATGTCTCTCTTTCTCTCACTCAAAATAATAGTGCCTGCCCTTAGCCCAGGGCATGATCCTGGAGACGATTGGGATGAGTCCCACATCAGGTTCCCTGCAGGGAGCCTGCTTCTCCCTCTGCCTGTGTCTCTGTTTCTCTCTCTCTCTCATGAATAAATAAAATCTTTTAAAAATAATAAAATCTTAAAAAAAAAAAAGGAGGCCATAAGGGAGGAGGATTTTATGCACATCCTCACTGTAAGAAACTAAATTTAAAAACTTTTCAGCCAGCTGTGTGGCCCTCAGCCTGGACTGAACTTCCTCCTCATCATGACACCTAAATTGTTCACATTCTATACTTCAAAAGGAGTCAATGAGATTTGTACTTTGGCAAGTTTCAATACTTCATTTGCATATTAAATTAACTCAACCCATCCCAGTTAATTTAGTTTCAATTCCTGTTTTGCATAGAGACCTAAAAGAGAATGGTACTCATGACCTTTCACCTTTACAACTCTGCCTCCTCTTATTCTTCCTCAGAACACAATTCAGGTTATCTACCTGAAACTGTATCTCCTAGACTGCAATTTGAATTGCCCAAATAACACCTGTTTGCTTAAACTTTCGGTGAATTCCTTCTTGATTGACAAGTATACATTTATCTCATTGTTTTTCTAAATTTACAGATGAGTACTAGTGAAAGCTAGGGACTCATGCAATATTGACCTCGAGTTCGCTTGGTCTCACAGTAAGTATCAGCCAAAGCATAATATTCCTGAAAACTCTGTATTTTGCAAAACCACACAGGTGAAAATAACAGAGCTTGGGAGAAAAGCAGTGTTAGAAACAAGACTACATTACAATAGATGCATCTTGTAATCAGAGAACTGGTCCCTCAAGAGTTAAGTTAGACAGCTCTAGTATATCTATAGGTTGCCTCAAGGGATATTACAAATACAGACCACAGAGCAGAAATGTTAGCTTGAGAATGCCAAGACTATGAAGATGGAAACGGAACTCCAGGCCAGAGAAGATGAGGTTAAAACAGGCAAGGGACCAAGTGCAACTTGCCTCCAGCCTGGAGTCTGTCTAATGCTGGGGGTCTAGGAGGGAGCCCTGGGTGCAGCCTCTCATTTTAAATTTTCTTAAAATAGAGCTGAAAGGGCAACTGCCTATGTACCAGCAAAGTTTTTCCTCTTGTTGAAAGCTATAATACTACTGCTATTCTCATTCTTGTACTAGGAAAAATCATGTGAACTATTTCTAGCAATGTCTATTTAATACTACTAATCATTCCTTTATTTCCCAATTGCATATGATATCACTGATGTTTCAGAAATGTGTTTTAGCAGTATAGGCTGTACTCAGAAATATGCCAGGGTTGTTTTGTTGTCTCCAGAGCAGGGAGCAGGGCCTAAAGGCCATAAAAATCCCCTAAGAGTAGCTAAAGATTTCTTTACATACTTAATGAACAATCATTTCATGCAGTCAGCAGCAATAGCTGTGTTTCTTTGTGGAGTCTGGGAAACACAGCAAACTGTAGTGCCAACTTAAAATATCTGTGCTTTCTCCTGTTTTCTTTTTTTTTTTTTTAATTCAAGGCTCTATTAAAGGTGTTTTATTTTTTTTTTATTTTTTTATAAATTAATTTTTATTGGTGTTCAATTTACCAACATACAGAATAACACCCAGTGTTCATCCCGTCAAGTGTCCCCCTCTGTGCCTGTCACCCATTCACCCCCACCCCCCGCCCTCCTCCCCTTCCACCACCCCTAGTTCATTTCCCAGAGTTAGAAGTCTTTATGTTCTGTGTCCCTTTCTGATATCTCCCACACATTTCTTCTCCCTTCCCTTATATTCCCCTTCACTATTATTCATATTCCCCAAATGAGTGAGAACATACACTGTTTGTCCTTCTCCGATTGATTTACTTCACTCAGCATAATACCCTCCAGTTCCATCCACGTTGAAGCAAATGGTGGGTATTTGTTGTTTCTAATGGCTGAGTAATATTCCATTGTATACATAAACCACATCTTCTTTATCCATTCATCTTTCGATGGGCACCGAGGCTCCTTCCACAGTTTGGCTATTGTGGACATGGCTGCTAGAAACATCGGGGTGCAGGTGCCCCGGCGTTTCATTGCATCTGAATCTTCGGGGTAAATCCCTAACAGTGCAATTGCTGGGTCGTAGGGCAGGTCTATTTTTAATTCTTTGAGGAACCTCCACACAGTTTTCCAGAGTGGCTGCACCAGTTCACATTCCCACCAACAGTGTAAGAGGGTTCCCTTTTCTCCACATCCTCTCCAACATTTGTTGTTTCCTGCCTTATTAATTTTCCCCATTCTCACTGGTGTGAGGTGGTATCTCATTGTGGTTTTGATTTGTATTTCCCTGATGGCAAGTGATGCAGAGCATTTTCTCATGGGCATGTTGGCCATGTCTATGTCTTCCTCTGTGAGATTTCTCTTCATGTCTTTTGCCCATTTCATGATTGGATTGTTTGTTTCTTTGGTGTTGAGTTTAATAAGTTCTTTATAGATTTTGGAAACTAGCCCTTTATCTGATATGTTATTTGCAAATATCTTCTCCCATTCTGTAGGTTGTCTTTGAGTTTTGTTGACTGTATCCTTTGCTGTGCAAAAGCTTCTTATCTTGATGAAGTCCCAATAGTTCATTTTTGCTTTTGTTTCTTTTGTTTTCGTGGATGTATCTTGCAAGAAGTTACTGTGGCCAAGTTCAAAAAGGGTGTTGCCTGTGTTCTCCTCTAGGATTTTGATGGAGTCTTGTCTCACATTTAAATCTTTCATCCATTTTGAGTTTATCTTTGTGTATGGTGCAAGAGAGTGGTCTAGTTTCATTCTTCTGCATGTGGATGACCAATTTTCCCAGCACCATTTATTGAAGAGACTGTCTTTCTTCCAGTGGATCGTCTTTCCTCCTTTGTCGAATATTAGTTGACCATAAAGTTCAGGGTCCATTTCTGGATTCTCTATTCTGTTCCATTGGTCTATGTGTCTGTTTTTGTGCCAGTACCACACTGTCTTGATGACCACAGCTTTGTAGTACAACCTGAAATCTGGCATTGTGATGCCCCCAGCTATGGTTTTCTTTTTTAAAATTCCCCTGGCTATTCGGGGTCTTTTCTGATTCCACACAAATCTTAAAATAATTTGTTCTAAGTCTCTGAAAAAAGTCCATGGTATTTTGATAGGGATTGCAATTGAACGTGTAAATTGCCCTGGGTAGCATTGACATTTTCACAATATTAATTCTGCCAATCCATGAGCATGGAATATTTTTCCATCTCTTTGTGTCTTCCTCAATTTCTTTCAGAAGTGTTCTATAGTTTTTAGGGTATAGATCCTTTACCTCTTTGGTTAGGTTTATTCCTAGGTATCTTATGCTTTTGGGTGCAATTGTAAATGGGATTGACTCCTTAATTTCTCTTTCTTCAGTCTCATTGTTAGTGTATAGGAATGCCATTGATTTCTGGGCATTGATTTTGTATCCTGCCACGCTACCAAATTGCTGTATGAGTTCTAGCAATCTTGGGGTGGAGGCTTTTGGGTTTTCTATGTAGAGTATCATGTCATCGGCGAAGAGGGAGAGTTTGACTTCTTCTTTGCCAATTTGAATGCCTTTAATGTCTTTTTGTTGTCTGATTGCTGAGGCTAGGACTTCCAATACTATGTTGAATAGCAGTGGTGAGAGTGGACATCCCTGTCTGGTTCCTGATCTTAGGGGAAAGGCTCCCAGTGCTTCCCCATTGAGAATGATATTTGCTGTGGGCTTTTCGTAGATGGCTTCTAAGATGTCGAGGAAAGTTCCCTCTATCCCTACACTCTGAAGAGTTTTGATCAGGAATGGATGCTGTATTTTGTCAAATGCTTTCTCTGCATCTAATGAGAGGATCATATGGTTCTTGGTTTTTCTCTTGCTGATATGATGAATCACATTGATTGTTTTACGAGTGTTGAACCAGCCTTGCATCCCGGGGATAAATCCTACTTGGTCATGATGAATAATTTTCTTAATGTGTTGTTGGATCCTATTGGCTAGTATCTTGTTGAGAATTTTTGCATCCATGTTCATCAGGGATATTGGTCTGTAATTCTCCTTTTTGGTGGGGTCTTTGTCTGGTTTTGGAATTAAGGTGATGCTGGCCTCATAGAATGAGTTTGGAAGTACTCCATCTCTTTCTATCTTTCCAAACAGCTTTAGTAGAATAGGTATGATTTCTTCTTTAAACGTTTGATAGAATTCCCCTGGGAAGCCATCTGGCCCTGGACTCTTGTGTCTTGGGAGGTTTTTGATGACTGCTTCAATTTCCTCCCTGGTTATTGGCCTGTTCAGGTTTTCTATTTCTTCCTGCTCCAGTTTTGGTAGTTTGTGGCTTTCCAGGAATGCGTCCATTTCTTCTAGATTGCCTAATTTATTGGCGTAGAGCTGTTCATAATATGTTTTTAAAATCGTTTGTATTTCCTTGGTGTTGGTAGTGATCTCTCCTTTCTCATTCATGATTTTATTAATTTGAGTCTTCTCTCTCTTCTTTTTAATAAGGTTGGCTAATGGTTTATCTATCTTATTAATTCTTTCAAAGAACCAACTCCTGGTTCTATTGATCTGTTCCACAGTTCTTCTGGTCTCAATTTCGTTGAGTTCTGCTCGAATTTTAATTAACTCTCTTCTTCTGCTGGGCGTCGGGTCGATTTGCTGCTTCTTCTCTAGCTCCTTTATGTGTAAGGTTAGCTTTTGTATTTGAGTTCTTTCCAGTTTTTGAATGGATGCTTGTATTGCGATGTATTTCCCCCTCAGGACTGCTTTTGCTGCATCCCAAAGATTTTGAACAGTTGTATCTTCATTCTCATTAGTTTCCATGAATCTTTTTAATTCTTCCTTAATTTCCTGGTTGACCCTTTTATCTTTTAGCAGGATGGTCCTTAACCTCCACGTGTTTGAGGTCCTTCCAAACTTCTTCTTGTGATTGGGTTCTAATTTCAAGGCGTTATGGTCTGAGAATATGCAGGGGACGATCCCAATCTTTTGGTATCGGTTCAGACCCGATTTGTGACCCAGTATGTGGTCTATTCTGGAAAAAGTTCCATGTGCACTTGAGAAGAATGTGTATTCAGTTGAGTTTGGATGTAAAGTTCTGTAGATATCTGTGAAATCTATCTGGTCCAGTGTATCATTTAAAGCTCTCGTTTCTTTGGAGATGTTGTGTTTAGAAGACCTATCAAGGGTAGAGAGAGCTAGATTGAAGTCACCAAGTATAAGTGTATTATTATCTAAGTATTTCTTTACTTTGGTTAATAATTCGTTTAAGTATTTGGCAGCTCCCACATTCGGGGCATATATATTGAGGATTGTTAAGTCCTCTTGTTGGATAGATCCTTTAAGTATGATATAGTGTCCCTCTTCGTCTCTCACTACTGTCTTCGGAGTGAATTTTAGTTTATCTGATATAAGGATGGCTACCCCTGCTTTCTTTTGAGAACCATTTGAATGGTAAATGGTTCTCCAACCTTTTATTTTCAGGTTGTGGTGTCCTTCTGTCTAAAATGAGTCTCTTGTAGACAGCAAATAGATGGGTCCTGCTTTTTTATCCAGTCTGAAACCCTGCGCCTTTTGATGGGGTCATTAAGCCCATTCACGTTCAGAGTTACTATTGACAGATATGAGTTTAGTGTCATCATGATATCTATTTAGTCCTTGTTTTTGTGGATTGTTCCACTGAACTTCTTCTTAAAGGGGAATTTTAAGAGTCCCCCTTAAAATTTCTTGCAGAGCTGGTTTGGAGGTCACATATTCTTTCAGTTCCTGCCTGTCTTGGAAGCTCTTTATCTCTCCTTCCATTTTGAATGAGAGCCTTGCTGGATAAAGTATTCTTGGTTGCATGTTCTTCTCATTTAGGACCCTGAATATATCCTGCCAGCCCTTTCTGGCCTGCCACGTCTCTGTGGAGAGGTCTGCTGTTACCCTAATATTCCTCCCCATGAAAGTCAGGGACTTCTTGTCTCTTGCTGCTTTAAGGATCTTCTCTTTATCTTTGGAATTTGCAAGCTTCACTATTAGATGTCGAGGTGTTGAACGGTTTTTATTGATTTTAGGGGGGGATCTCTCTATTTCCTGGATCTGAATGCCTGTTTCCCTTCCCAGATTGGGAAAGTTTTCAGCTAGGATTTGTTCAAATACATATTCTGGCCCTCTGTCCCTTTCGGCGCCCTCGGGAACCCCAATTAAACGTAGGTTTTTCTTCCTTAGGGTGTCATTTAATTCCCTTAATCTGTCTTCATGGTCCTTTAATTGTTTGTCTCTTTTTTCCTCAGTTTCCCTCTTTGCCATTAACTTGTCTTCTATGTCACTCACTCGTTCTTCCACCTCGTTAACCCTCGTCGTTAGGACTTCTAGTTTGGATTGCATCTCATTCAGTTGATTTTTAATTTCTGCCTGATTGGATCTAAATTCTGCAGTCATGAAGTCTCGTGAGTCCTTAATGCTTTTTTCTAGAGCCACCAGTAGCTGTATAATAGTGCTTCTGAATTGGCTTTCTGACATTGAATTGTAATCCAGATTTTGTAGCTCTGTCGGAGAGAGGGCTGTTTCTGATTCTTTCTTTTGAGGTGAGGTTTTCCTTCTAGTCATTTTGCTCAGTGCGGAGTGGCCAAAAACCAGTTGTATTGGGAAAAGGAGAGAAAGAGAGAGAAGGAAAGAAAAGAGAAAAAGAAAAAAGAAAAAGGAAAGAAGAGAAGAAAAAGGGAAAGAAAAAGAAAGAAAGGTGAAAAAAAAGGGGGTGGGGGAAGCAATCAGAAATCAAAAAGAAAAGAAAAAAGAAAAGAAAAAAAAACACGGGGGAGTATTTCTGTAGACTTTAAGTCCCTTGACTTCCCCTGGAACTGGTCCGTCCAGCTGGTCTTCTGGGGGAGGGGCCTGTTGCGCTGATTTTCAGGTGTTAGCACTTGGGGGAGCTGCTCTGCCCCCGCCTGCTTCAGGGCTCAGCGGGGGTTGTTTACCCCGTGAGGTCTCAGGAGGAACAGTTGCAGTTGCTATGGCAACTCTGGAAGCCTGGATTCAGCCTCCGCAGGAACTACAGGGCTTGGGGCTCTCGGCTTTCCATCTGCAGGGCCTGGAGGCTCCGGGGCGGGGCCGCTGATCTGCTCAGTTCGGGGCAGGAGCGTTCTTGCTGTCCTGGGCCCTCCCGGCCTCTGCCTGTCCCGGGGGGAGGCCGGATCCTAGGCTGTGTCCCGGCGCCCTGTGCTCCGGAGCCTGCGTTGTTGGATTTGCGCTCCCGCCCCGCAGCTCCCTCCCTGGAGCCGCTCCCGAGCCCCTCCGAACTGCTCCGGTGCGTGCTGCAGCCCTTAGGGAGCTCGGAGCACTCTCCTGCGCTCGCAGGTGTCTGTTAGTGTCCCAGGGAGCCCGAGGGCATCCCCGCCCTCCTGGGTCCTGCTCCAACTCCCTGCGAGCCCCTTTCCGCCCGCCCGGGAAGGTTAGTGCAGCTCCTGCTCCTCCGGGACGGGGCTTTCCTGTCCTGGGGACACTCGCCCCGGCCTCAGCCCGGCTCCTCCGGGGCCCCTCCCCCTCGGAGGCCTTTTGTTTCTTTATTTCTTTTTCCCCGTCTTCCTACCTTGATAGAAGCGCGAACTCCTCTCACTGTAGCATTCCAGCTGGTCTCTCTTTAAATCTCAGGCCGAATTCGTAGATTTTCAGGATGGTTTGAAGGTTATCTAGGTAATTTGTTGGGGACAGGTGATTTGGGGACCCTACTCTTCCGCCATCTTGCCCCTCCTCTCTTTCTCCTGTTTTCTACAGACATCTCCATAAGATATGTTTCTATGTGCAGATATTTTAGAGCTTTTTTAAAAAGATTTTATTTATTCATTCAGAGAGAGAGAGGCAGAGACACAGTCAGAGGGAGAAGCAGGCCCCTGCAGGGAGCCAGATAAGGGACTCGATCCCAGGACTCCAGGACTCCAGGACCACACCCTGGGCCAAAGGCAGGTGCTAAACCCGTGAGCCACTCAGGGATCCCCTACTTTATAGCTTTTAACTGTGCCTGATGAAGCCTTTCCATGATTCAGGATGACTCCATGCTGGAGATGAGGAACAAGTTGAAAAGTAGAATGCCAATTTTGTTTTTAAAATCCTGCCTTTTTTGCCACAAAGATACAAAATACATATAGATACCAATCTGAGCCTCTCAGAGTTATACATTCTCTGAGTCCTTTTCTCCACGTTCCTAAGACTTTTTATATGATTAGGATAAAAAGAAGAGTGATTCCCTTTAATCTATCAACTCCAATGCCACAACTCTGAAAGCAACTGTTTCTTTAGAAGTCCCACTCCAGGGCCGCCCCAGTGGCACAGAGGTTTAGCGCCGCCTGCAGCCCGGGGCATGATCCTGGAGACCCTGGATGGAGTCCGCATCCGGCTCTCTGCATGGAGCCTACTTCTCCCTCTGCCTGTGTCTCTGCTACTCTCTCTCTCTCTCTGCATCTCTATGAATGAATAAATAAAATTAAAAAAAAAAAAAAGAATTCCCACTCCAGGCCAAAATCCTACACATTATTTTTCAGGTCCAAACCAGACAATTACAAAGGCTTTGTCTGGAAGCTTTTGTAACCCTCATGGAAAGCTTCATGGGGGAAAGCTGCCCTCCCACATCAAACTTGGAGCACAGCCTATGCACTGTAATCTCTGGAGGGAGTTGCTGTCAAAAACTCAGCCCCCTTGACCCTTCCCTTTCCTTGCAACTTCCAGGCCAGCCATGCTTGCATATATTTCTTCATTCCTAGTCCAGGTGCCTCCATCCTGAGGCCTCTTTATTGGGGTGACCCTGACTGAAGTACTTTTCACTTCTCCTTATAGGGTGGCGGAAATCTTAACTAATATAATTTTCTCCACTCTGACTTCGTATTTTCTACTCACAGAGCTCCCCCTGGGCAAAAATCTGTCCAGGGCTCCTAGGCAGTGATATGTTTCCTCCTATCAGTGCAGCATGCCATTTACTGACTCTTGCCTGGTGCCATTTCATAGAGAAAAATAGGAATACTTTTTGGCTGCTTACACTATAGTGGTAAATGAATGAAGCCTTGATTGTTCATTTCAGTTTGGTTCACTGTCCTGGCCACCTCTACATCCATCAACTCAACACTAAAGTGACAGGATTCTAATTTTGTTTTCTCCTAGGGAAAATATAAATACCATTGAAATTAAATGAAATTAGTGTAGCACCTTTCGTTAATCTTGTACTGGCAAACCTATTTGATCACCTTCTAATAACCAAATTTTATAATCAACCTGTTGTAATAGTAACTCAAGAAAAATCCATTTTTTTTCCCATGTCAAGTAGACTCGTTTGATATTGAAGGTGGTTGAAAGGCAACAAATCTAAAGAAAAAAATTGAATTCTCTCAGATCCTAAAAGGAAGAGACAGCCTTTCCCCTCCTTTTCTTGTAGCATTTCCTTTGGAAAACTTGTAATTGTTAAATTCTTTCTCTGTCTCTTTAAGAAGTATGTCAGTCTTTTTTGTGTGTGTGCTAATTTTTTTTTAACTTAAATTCAATTTGCCAACATATAGTATAATACCCAGTGCTCATCCCATCAAGTACCCTCCTCAGTGCCTGTCACCCAGTCACCCATCCCCTCACCGACCTTACCTTCTGCAACTCTTTGTTTCCCAGAGTTAGGAGTCGCTCATATTTGTCTCCCTCTCTAATTTTCCCCACTCAGTTTCCCTCTTTTCACATATAGTCCCTTTCACTATTACTTATGTCCCACATATGAGTGAAACTGTATGACAATTGTCTTTCTCCAGTTGACTTATTTCACTCAGCATTATACCCTCCAGTTCTATCTACGTTGAAGCAAATAGTAGGTATTCATCCTTTCTGGTGGCTGAGTAATATTCTATTGTGTGTGTTTATATAATATATATATATATCACATCTTCTTTATCCATTCATCTGTCAATGGACATCATGGCTCCTTCCAGTTCGACTACTGTGGACACTGTTGCTAAGAACATTGGGCTGAATCTTTGGGAGTGTATATAAATCTTTTTTTAAGATTTAAATAAACCTCTTGCCAAGTTTACATCCTAGGAATATCTTTCTTTCTTGGAAGCCTCAGAACCACATCTTTGAAATGTAGGTATCAGGGAGGATGGTACCTTGTCTCCCTGTCTCTGTTGTAGTTTAGTCTAGGCTCCTGGCTCTCTAGGTTGTAACTTCCGGCTTATTATAAAAAAACACACAAAGTTCTTTTTTTCCTTAGGGTAAAGATAATTCACATACAATATATGTAATGGATTGTGCATGTGTAGCTATATAAAAGAATGAGATTTCTTTCTGGCTTTGTAATCTCCTTAGCAGACTGCCTATACTGTATATCTCAGTCGGTTGTTTATTCAGTAAAAAACTGTTCCCCTATTTTGTCTATATGTGAAGAGGATTTACTGGGCTGACAGAATATTTTATTTTAAATTATTTGCCCAATATTTGTAGTTCTTTAAAAAAATATTCTACCTCTGCCATTGCAAAAAATAAAAATTTGAAGAGTTTTACCTTAAAAAAAATGTTTTTCACCAGGTGTTTTATTGGTTCTAATTAGTATAATGGTTAAGAGTTTGAGCTTTGGAGTCAGAATGACTGGGTACAGATCTGAATTCTTTCCAAGTTCTTCCACATGCCATCTGTGTGATGTAGGCAAGTTATCTAACATTCCTAATTCCCTATTTCCACATCCAGATTCTAAAAGAATCTAAACCAGGGATCCCTGGGTGGCGCAGTGGTTTGGTGCCTGCCTTTGGCCCAGGGCGCGATCCTGGAGACCCGGGATCGAATCCCGCGTCGGGCTCCCGGTGCATGGAGCCTGCTTCTCCCTCTGCCTGTGTCTCTGCCTCTCTCTCTCTCTGTGTGACTATCATGGGTAAATGAAAATTTAAAAAAAATAAAAAATAAAAAAAAAAATAAAAGAATCTAAACCAATCCAGACGTAAAAAAAAAAAAAATTAATAATTTTTTAAAATTCCAAATTTAAATTTCTAAAGCAAATTGTGTTCTTTAAAATTCAACAAAAAATACAGCAGGGATTGGTTCTGAATCATAATTTTAAAGGCTAATTGTGAAAAAGTCAATCTAAAGACAATAGCCCAGGAGCACCTGAGCCTTCAGCTCAGGTCATGATCTCAGCCCCACATTATTGGGCTCCTGCTCAGCAGGGAATCTGCTTCTCTCTCTCCCTCTGTCCCTCTCTATGCTCATGCTCTATGTTCTCTGTCTCTAATAAAAAAATAAAATCTTTTAAAAATAAAAATAAAGACAACAGTTCCAAATAAACAACAACAAAGACCTATACAGTCAATTCTTGTTAATCATGGTAGTTCTGTTAGTCACCATAAACATTGAATTAGAAAAGATTGAGCCATTGCTCCTGGGGTTAATAGAGTCAGGTACCTGCATGCATCTAATAACATTTCTCTCAAATGATCAATATATAAGCTTGTTTTATGTGTGTCAATGTTTAAAAACACCTTATTTGATATTGCTAACACTGAACTCATAGCTAACAGCGCTATAACTCATGCCTAAATGAAGTTTACCTAGCACATGTATTTTCTCTGTAAGCCACATCACAGCCCTCTTCCCATTCAGGAGGGACACTAGACAGCACTTCAACACTATGCTTAGTGGCCATCTTGGAGAAATCACCAACAAAAGGTACAAAAATGCAAAAAAAAACAAAGAAAAAAAAAGTGGCACTTTGACAACAAAAAGAGCATCATCTTGTTCAACAGCTGGAAATGTGTATGTTGGGCATGTCCTCTCATAATCACGAAAGTGCTACAACTACTGATTTGAGGATTAAAAATAAATTTCAGCAGGTAGGCAAATTCACAGATATGAAACCTGTGAATAATGAAGACCAACCACCTATCTCTATGTGTGTGTGTGTGTGTGTGTCTTCACTAATATACTTACCTTGAAAGGAGTAAAATTCCTTTGAAGGGGATAAGGATATGTGACTCTAAAATATGCCATTTGACATAAGGAATGTCTTGAGCCAAAGAAATTTGAGACATGGCATATGCAGGAAAGGCTCTCTGACCTCCTCCTCCTCTCCTGAAGCAGATCATAAGACCTTCATGTAATAGGTGCCCTTGTATACCCAGAGGAAAGGAGCATCTTCATCTCTGAAGACAGAGGGACTTCAAGAAAGAATCTAAATTTCCCCCAGTATACTTAGCTAATGCCCTTTGGTCCTATCATGTTTTTCTACAACTTTCCATTCTTCATTAAACCTAGTATTAGGCAGCTCAGGCTTAACTATTTCTTCAGACCTTCATTTCCTTATGAAGACTTACATATAATCAAATGTAATCTATCTACACCTTCTCCTCTTTTTACCTCCCTCCATCATCCTTTTTCCAGTTGCTTCTCAACCAATTTTCCTATCTTATTGAGACACCAATAACTATATAGTTATTTAGGCCTGAAACTTAAAGGAGTCTTGATCCCCCCCCCAAGAGATGCCTATATCCAATCCATCACCCAGTCCTAACAGTTCTACCTTCCAATATTCCAAACACTCTCACCTCTGCTGTTATTGCCCCATGACCATGTCACCACCACCTCTTGTCCAAATTCACACAACAGACTATTTTACATTTAGTAATTATATTACATCAAAATGGTTTTCTTTTTTTTCATTGTCCTTATCCCCTCATGTAATCTCCATGAGGGCAAGGATCCTTTCTATTTGGCTTATTACTGCAATTCCAGTACCTAGAATGCCAAGCACATAGCAGAAGTACTAAAGGTACCAAAAATACTAAGGAATAGTAGGAAGGGGAAAATATTAAGTGAGCTAAAGAATGCAGCCTTTCTGAAACTTCCATTTCTCTTTTCTTTTTTAGTTTTTCTTCTGTACTATCTTAATTAACTCAGTACGTTAATCCTTGGATCTCCAGAATATTTGCCTTCACTATGGCATGTGTTGCCACAGGAAGGAAGAAACACGGTTTTCACTGAAAACTGAATCAACTTATGCTAATACAACTGATTTAATACATCTAATGCATATATTAACTCATATAGTTTTCAAAATATTTCCTCCCAATGCTCCCCACACTACCTCCTCAAGTCCCATTCCCTTGAATGAAAAAGTACACCTACATTATCTTCAAAAAATCCTACTACTATTCAGGACTAACTTTTCAAACTCCTCTGAGACTGTGCTTTTCAAAGTTAAGAAAAGTACAAGTAAGTGATGGATGTGAATGGCTCACTGCATTCATTCTAAGTACTTTTAAAGTGTGATGAGGCTGTGTATTATTCAGGCCATGACTAGCACCAACAAAAATTGAGAGCTCATCATGTATAATTTCAATGATTCACTTACAATTCCACTATGGCTTCCAAAGACAATTTTCTAGTTACAATATTTGCTCTTATTGTATCAGGCAAATGCTGTCTTTTGTTCTTAAGATAAATACATAGCCAAATCCAACACAGTAGAAACTGTATTAAAACTGTGGAATCAGGGATCCCTGGGTGGCTCAGTGGTTTAGTGCCTGCCTTTGGCCCGGGGCGTGATCCTGGAGTTCCGGGATTGAGTCCCACATTGGGCACCCTGCGTGGAGCCTGCTTCTCCCTCTGCCTGTGTCTCTGCCTCTCCCTCTCATTCTATCTGTGTTTCTCATGAATAAATAAATAAAATCTTTAAAAAAAAACAAACTGTGGAACCAAAAATACCCTTTTATGACATTTCCCCCCATCATCAGTCTGGTAATTTCAAGCCAAAGCCACCATGAGGTAAGTATAAAGTAAATTTAAATAATAAAGTAAGTAATAAAAATAAAAATATAAAACCATAACAAATCTGTAACTTTGGTAAAATAGAATTACTTGATGTTTTTCTTAAGGGCTTTCTCCAGTTTCTTCACCTGTTGTTTATAAAGTCTTAATTCATGCTGTGTGGGCCTGCAGAAAATAAATCACATTGAATTGAATTGCATTTTATTGAGTAAAACTATAAAGATATTTAATAAATAAGGTATGCCATGTTACTTGTCACAAATATGCTTATTAAAAAACGTAAAATATTTCATGACTGTCAGTGAGGTGTTTATTGGCCACTGAATGTCTCCTTCCATGTATTCTCAGTTCAGAACTTTTTACTCATTTTTCTTGTTGTTAATCTATTATTTGCTTTTATGGAGAAATATTTCAAATGTACAGACAAGAAGAGAGAACAGTAAGATAAATAATGGTGTACCCACTACTCAGCCTCACCAAAGTTAAATATTAACAGATTTGTTTCAATTTTTTTTCAACTAAAACATTATACGTATACTTAAAACTCCATGTGTGTCCCTCATTAGGTAACCACTATCCCAAAGTCACTATTCATTATTCTCATGCATGTTTAAAAATTTTTACTACATATTTATATAACCATAAATTTACATATCATCATGTGGTAGGTTTTTTTAAACTTTATATAAATGGTTTCTACTTTAGTTATTAATTCCCTCTCCATTAAAATATAAGATTTATGAAGCAAGTTATTATTTTGGTCATTATATTACACCACAGCTTAGGACAGTGTCTAACTTATAAGAGGTATTCAACAAACACTTCTTAAATGAAAAAAATCTTAACAATGTTCATTCTTTATTATTCCCTGACAAGACACAGAGCATCATCCTTTTGTGGTGGCATGCTATGTATAAATATACCTTGTATGCCATTTAAACTTTTTAGTTTTCTTCTCTCACAACACAGGAACTAAGATAGAAAACATTCTAAAGAAATCTGGGAATGGGAAACCTGCTGATATAAATCTGAATATATTCTGTGCTCCTACCCAGCTTTATCTCTTTCAATGTGGGCTCCTTTTTTCTCACTTCCCTTTCCTACCTACATGTGTTCTTGTTCCTTCCATCATATGAGATACAACTAACTAAAATGAGTGTAAAAAAAATATGAAGTTTCCAAGATTAGTTTTACAGTAAAGGAGCTAGAAAGATTCATTTAACATCCCAAATTCCAATATGTATTTACTTTCCAAAAACTAAATAAAAATGAGTCAAGTTTCTCTCACCTGGTTTCCAAATCTTTTTGGAGATTCAGCTTCTCACTTAAAAGTGCATCAATTTTGCATTGCGATTCCTTGAGTTGATTCTGTAATGACTTCAACACATTTCATAGAAAAATAGTTAATTTTCCTAGATTATTATTTTACTTTATAAAAACGTAATTATTAGCCATGTAGTCCCCATACCATTAGAAGGCCTTTATAAGTCGGTGAGGCATCCAAACTTCTATAGTCTTTTTCTTCTTCTGACTGACTTTCATCTTCTTTATATTGCCTATGAAAAGATACACAATGTGTACTTCTTATGAAAAATCTATCTTCAAAGGAAAAAATATAGCTAACAAAAGTCAACCCTGAAGTGTTTGAGAACCTAAACATGAATTAAAATTTAAGCCAAATTTCCTATTTGTTCTCAGAGAGAATGGTATTAGAAGATACAACTACCCAATATTACAGTACATATTTGTTCACTACCACCTTAATTAGAACATAAGATCCATGTAGACCAGAATTTTATTTTGTTCACCATTGCATCTCACTGCCTAGAAGAGTATAGGGCATAATGAAGATGGAAAAAAAAACTTTCTGAATGAATAAATAAAGCATACTGTTTTTCCTTTCTAGTACTTTTAGGTCACCAAAAAACCTATATGAAAAAAATAGAGTCTGAGTGGACAAGGCAATAGATTTAACAGTCCCAATTCAAATTGTGACACCATTAACATGATGCTATTCAAATAAGTCAATCTCTCAGTTTGTCTTCTGTCACGGAAGTATCTATCACATCTACCTCACAGTTTTGGTGTTAAAAATAAATAAAACACATTAAAGCACTCATGTTAAGGAAATCAGAAGTGAATTTCAAAAGTTACCTGTTTCCATTATCCAAGACCATTTTTAAAATTTCTATCTAAAGAGAAAGATGGAATTAAACACGGGAGTTTCACTTAACTACAAATTCACTATAGAATTATTTTCCCTGGGTAATTTTTCAAATGTCTCTGACATCTCACAAGAAAATCTGAGCCTGGTAGGTTTAATTCTTATGTTACTTTCCTTGGCTCTGCAATCATATCCACTAAGTCAGGGAGATACTAACAGAAATAATTAGCAATATATTTCATGTAATCTATTGATGTAGTAACAGTGGGGGGAAAAGGTTAAGTTACATAGCTGAAAGCCTATCATTTTAAAATGTACTTTTCCTCTTTTTTAGAGATAATAGCATATTTACAGTTTTCTAAGATTTTCAGTTTGTTAACTCCTGTATTCACATTTCTACTGCCTTGATTGCTGCTTCCTTTCCATGTTTGCTCATGTATGGAGACAAAGTAATATTAGTCCATAGTATTCAGAAACGCCCTTCACAAGTCCCTCTGAAGTCTTCCCAAACCTGTGCCCTAAATTAGAGGCTCCAAATAGTGTACCACAGGTGTCCTAGGCAAAACGGTTATAGATAAAATAGCAAGCTAGTCATGCCCTTAGGCCTCAGGGCAACTGGGTAGGGCTTAGAGTAGTCAAGAGTTATTGAGTCAGGTGATTTCAATTACAGTTTTGTGTGTACTCCAGTGTGATATATAAACATCAATATTTATTTCATAATGAGAAAAACTTTGGATAACACTACCCTTAAAAAATAGGTGTTAATGGGCAGCCCCGGTGACTCAGTGGTTTAGCGCTGGCTTCAGCCCATGGTGTGATCCTGGAGACCCAGGATCGAGTTCCACGTCAGGCTCCCTGCATGGAAGCCTGCTTCTCCCTCTGCCTGTGTCTCTGCCTCTCTGCCTCTCTCTCTCTCTCTGTTTCTCATGAATAAATAAATAATTTTTTTTAAATAGGTGTTAAGTAGGGGCTTTGTCTCTCTCTGTAACAGGCCCTATCCCATCTGTCTTCTTCCCTTGGTCTTGCTCCCCTAGCTCTACAGGTACATACCTCCTTTTCCTGTGCTTCCTGGTCATTCTACCTAAGCCTCCAAACTGTAGATTATCTTCTCTCATTTTCACTCCTCTTTTATCTCTCAATTCTTTAATCTTTTCTTTAGAAATGTAATACTTACCAATTATACCCTCCTTTTACAGTACTCCTGCTCCTTCAAGTGATAATAATAGCCTATTTATAGATTTCAAAAATCTACCTTGAAGTTGCTATAATCTCACTATTAAATTCATACTCATTCTTAGAAAGGAGACTACTAGAAACTATAAAGTCAATGAACCCTGAAAAACCCTCTCCTTTGGAAACTCTTCATTGCTGCAAAGTTTAAATGACTTCTAATTTTTTCATCTGTAAGAGGATTATATATAATGTAGTTCCTATTTTCTTCCTATCTCCTTCTCCATTGATGAGAGACATTCAATCCAAATATCTGGCCTGACCAAGGATTTTATAAGCCAAAATATCTGACTTCAGCTAGGCCAGTAATGACAGGATTGCTAAGTGAAAAGGGAATGCCTTACCCCCTATTTTCTCATTCCTCAACCCCGGATTTTTACAGAAAATTCATGACAACCAAATTCAACACTCCTCCTCAAAATGGACTCAATTCTTTTATGATTTCTAGTCAGAGAACCCCAGTTTGCCCAACTTCAGAGGCAACTTAACTCCTCATAGTATATTCCACATGACATATCTCAAATGATGGCTATGCTTTTTTTTTTTTTAAGATTTTATTTATTTATTCATGAGAGACACAGAGAGAGACAAGAGACACAGGCAGAGGGAGAAACAGGCTCCCTGTAAGGAGCCTGATGCGGGACTTGATCTCTGGACCCCAGGATCATGATCTGAGCCAAAGGCAGATAGATGCTCAACCGCTGAGCCACCCAGGTGTCCGAATCTTCTCTACTCTTACTAAAAATCCCAAACTCTATCATCTAGCAAGTCAGTAATTAGCAAGCTGCTGCCTGCAGGCTACCTGCAGGCCATGGATTTTTGTAGTTAGAGTTTTACAGAACATAGCCATGTCAATTCACTTACATATCATCTATGGCAGGCTTTGTGCTACAAGAGCAGAGTTGAAAAGTTAGTTGTGAGACTATACAGCCTAAAATGCCTATGATATTTACTGTCTGGCCCATTACAGAAAAGTTTGCAAACACCTAAATCTAGATTAGAATTTACTAAAGACATAGCCCAAAGTTTGCAACTGATATTTAGTTTGAACCATTGTTTTTCTTTTTAAATGTTTTATGAGTACAGCTGACATACGTTACATTAGTTTCAGGTGTACAACATAGTGATTCAACTTCTCTGTACATTCTGTATGCTCACAAGTGTAGCTACCATCTGTTACTATACACCATTACAATGTCATTGACTATATTCCCTATGCTTTCCAATTATTTACATGACTTATTCATTCCATAACTGGTAGCCTCTATCTCCCTCTCTCCTTCATCCATTCTGGCCACTCCCCATACCCCTTCCCTATGGCAACCATCAGTTTGTTCTCTGTGGACCATATAATATTTTTTAAATCACCAAGTTAATTGTGAATATTAAAAATCTTATCTATAAATCTCGGAAAACCCCGTAAATCTAGCTACACTGAGCTCACATTCTTACAAGGTATCACCTGGCTAGAGTGTAGGAATGGCTCCATTAATACAGATGGTATACAGCTGTCCATTTTGCCACAGTTCTCACCTCCTTCATCATTTTCATTATTTTCTTGATTGTGTAAGTTTAGTTGGCAAACTCTCAAGCCATTAAATTCTTAATTTTCCTTCTCTTTACTCTTACATACTATGACTGTCCATTTCATGGTCAAGTTGGCTAGGCTCTGGTGTCCAGCTGTTTGGTCAAACAACAGTCTAGATACTGCTATAAGATATTTTTTTTAGATGTGATTAATATTTAAATCAACAATATTTAAATCAACTTTAGGTAAAGGAGAACTTTTCATAATGTGGGTAGGCCTCATGCAATTAAAGGCCTTAAGAACAAAGACTGAGACTCTCAAGAAGGAACTCATCCTTGGGTCTCAAGTCTACAGGCCTGCCTCACAATCACATGAACTAATTCCTTTAAAATAATTTTTTTATATTTTTTCTATATAAAAATACATCCTATTGGTCTCTTTCTCTTGAGAACTCTGACTAATCTACACATCTATAACTTCATTACCCAGTTTTTCTGTATTAAAGGAAAAAGTGCCTTCCTTCTTTCCAAGGCAAATGAAGCCTTCTCATTCATTTACAGCTTACTAGACCAGTTTGTTAAAGAATGTTCTTTATAGGTTACTACATCTATGAACATACCAACAAATCCTTTGAACTCCAGACAAATTGGTTAAATCACAGTGCCATAAAAAAGTCTACGCTTTTAATCTATGCACTTCTGCTCATAGCATCAAGCAGTCTAAAATGACTACCTTTTTTGCCTTTTTACTTTCCCAAATTTTACTTATCCTTCAAGCTGAAGCACAACCCTCATCTGTTTTGTAAAGGCTTCCCTGGTCACTCCATCCAAAACTATTTTGTTCTTGTTCTAAACTCCTATATTACTGTCTGTACAACTTTTAATAATTACTCTATAATGATATTGTTTTTTAATCTATTACTTTTCTTAATTATTAATGTGTTTACATTTTACTCCTTTACTAGATTGTAGAATCTTAGTTAGAAGGTAAGAACTATATCCAAATCTTTGTCTCATCTCTGTAGAATCTCACAGCATGCCTATTATTTAAAAGACAGAGTTTTGGGATTCCTGGGTGGCTCAGTGGTTGAGCGTCTGCCTTTAGCTCAGGGCGTGACCCTGGAGTCCCAGGATCAAGTCCCACATCAGGCTCCCTGCATGAAGCCTCCTTCTCCCTCTGCCTATGTCTCTGCCTCTCTCTCTCTCTCTCTCTCTCTCTCTCTCTCTCTCTGTCTCTCATGAATGAATAAATAAATAAAATCTTAAAAAAAAAAGAGTTTCACTTGGAAATCAGGAGGTCTCTGAAGTTACTTGATATAATGCTACTTTCTGAGTAGAATGAAACAAGGAATTGCTCTATCATTAGTTGTTCTCTTGTCTTTTTCTCCTCCTTTTTTCACTTCTTTCTCCCTTCTATTCTGGCTTTTTTGTTGGTGGGGTTTTTTGTTTTGTTTTTTTGTTGTTGTTGTCATTTTAGAGTCCTCAAGGTGCTAGGAGGAATCAGCAACCAGCACAGCTCTGCCACTGGTCCTGCTGTGTTTCTGGAAAGTCATTATTCTTGGGTCAAGAATACAAGATGTACACCTGACAAAAGTGGAGAATTTATCTGCATTGTTAATTTTTTTTTAAATTTATGATAGTCATACAGAGAGAGAGAGAGAGAGAGAGAGAGAGAGGGAGGCAGAGACACAGGCAGAGGGAGAAGCAGGCTCCATGCACCGGGAGCCTTGACGTGGGATTCGATCCCGGGTCTCCAGGATCGCGCCCTGGGCCAAAGGCAGGAGCCAAACCGCTGCGCCACCCAGGGATCCCATCTGCATTGTTTATTATGGTTTCCTAAGTACCTAAAAAAACATAGCACAAGGTAGGTGCTCAAATAAATAACTGTTAAAAGAATTATTCCATCTATAAACAAGGAGACAAAACAGCTGTTTTAATGACCTTTAGATTAAATACTTTAGATTATTTGGCTTTAGATATCCCTCAGTTATTTTAGGTTAGTCAAAGACTATTATCTTTACCTTTACTTTTAATTTTTTTATCAGAAATGACAAGTGTGTTTTACTCTATATGTTTGATTTTT
This sequence comes from Nyctereutes procyonoides, assembly GCF_905146905.1. Lineage (NCBI taxonomy): Eukaryota > Metazoa > Chordata > Mammalia > Carnivora > Canidae > Nyctereutes > Nyctereutes procyonoides. Next base: position 35,197,046 of record NW_026575042.1, read on the forward strand.
CACAATGACATTTTTTTATTTCATATAAATCTGCATACTAATTATGTTGCACTTTTGTAGACAGTCTAATCCTATGCACTCTGTGGATACACTCAGTAACTATCCAGTAGCTAGATGACATCAGTAGAACAAATTATAATGCTTCAACAAACTAAAATAAATATTATTTCTTCTTTGACAAATATTTTTTTGATTATTAAACATAAATATTTTAAAATAAATGCAACAGTACATTTTAACATAAAAAGTAAAACACAAACTTTAAGATCTTTATAAAAGAAAAAGAAATTCATAGTTACATATTAGGTAGATTTCCAAAGCATATTTAAAGTTTCAAAGACTATAAATTTGGTGTGATTCATGACTAACTTCAAAAACTGTAATAGAGGATTAGTCTTACCTTAGTTTTTGAAATTTTCTAATTTTAGATTCATAGTAATCAATTAGGCAAAGTAACCTAGAAAACAGGAGATAAACGGAGTTTTCAAAATGTGGTATTGGACCATTTACTATACTATTCTCTCTATATAATTTCCAATTACAGCAATAAAGGTACAGGTTATCTAGACATTTTTTAAAAATTTTTAAGTGATTTTTGTCATAAGTATTATACTAAGCCATATATTTTAATTTTGAAGTATAGATTTTAAAGTAACCATGAAAATTATACCTCAACATATTAAATAAATATTTTCCTTGTCCCAGCAATTCTACCTCTAGCAATTGCTCCCACAGAAATATCTGATCAAACTTGGTACTCAAAATTAAGTCGTTCACTGCACTGTTATTTACAAGAGTGAAAACCCAGAAACAATCTAAATGTTCTTCAATAAAAGTTAAATAATGACATATCCACTCTATAGAAAACAATGAAGCATAGAAGAAATAATGTAAATTTGCATATCCTAATAAAAACTGATAAGGAAAAAAAGTAATGTTGCATAGCCAAATGTAGAGTATTGCTCTATTTTTGTTTTTAAAAAATAATTGTATGTGAAGTTGTATTTGTATTGAATAAGAACTCTGTGAGTTCAAGCGGGCGATAATACCATAACCTAGAGGATAGTCCTGGTTGTCACAATAACTCGTTGGGGAGGGGGCAGGGTGCTAAAAGTTCATCAACAAACTGACAGCAGTGCTAAACAATGAACCACCTCACTCAAAATGCCAATGGCACTCCTGTTGTTAAACACGAGGAAGGACACAAACCAAACTATTAAAAGGGGTTATAGGAGGGGTAAGCAGATATATTTTGCTTTACACACTTTTATATTGTTTGAACTTCTATAAACATGTACTGCTTTTGCAATTTAAAAAATCCTCAAGGAAAAAAATAACACTATATTTTCACATGTTATTCTTTTAAAATATACGAATTCTCCATCTTGGGAAACTTCCTCATTTTTTCAGACCTAATTCAACCACTTGTGCTTTTAATATTAGAACTTTCTGGATTATTCTTTCGCTCAATCTTTCTCGATCTCAACACATAACAGCTTTCATATTATCCTGTAAAGATGCTTTAATTTCCTTTATATCCTTCACAAGCCCTGTCACCCCTATCTCCTCCCTTACACTACCATTCCATCTCTATCTTTTCCCTCATAGCAAACTTCATTCATTCTGATTGTTACTGGATACCTTCAGTAAACTTTTAGGGAGGACTTCACTGTTTGTCAAATGGAATTCTGAGCAAGACAGCAAGAAGGCAAACCTATAAACTGATGAGGCAGGAAGTATCACCTCTCCTGAAATACTTTTGTTCTTTAGTTATCCTCAAATCCAAATGTAACTCCTGCCTACTTTCTTCCTTTATCTGAAATTTGAAAGTTCTATGGAGCTTGGCCCTTCTAACTGCAGGCCTGATATCTCTACATGGCTGATAGAAGGTGCCTAAGCACACACCCATAAATGAATTCATCATCTTCCATCCCTCCTCCTCAAACCTAGCTTAGAAGCTAGCTATTTTTGACTCCTGTCCTTCTTTCAGTATCTACAGCCAGTTAGTCTGGACAATTCCTGTCCATCTTTCCAATAGCTCTCCTTTCTTTTGGCCCTAATCCAGGCCTTTGCAATCTCCAACCTTGATTATTACAAGTGATTATTAACTTGTCTGTCTCTGGGTTTAATTTCTTTAATCAGAAATCCTGGTTTTTTTTTTTCCTGCTATACAGTAAGCAGAACCTAAACACTTCAGCCTGCAGTTTAAGTCCTTCAAAGCTTCAGCACACCTTTCCGTAGCGTCTCCTAAAATACTCATCACCATCATCTGTGCACTCTATGCTCCAAATCTCTTTGACTACTTGGACTACTTGCTATTTTCAAATATATTCAGTTTTCCTGCCATCATAGTTCTCTAACTAAAATACCTTTCCCTCACCTCTGCCTATTACAATTCGATAGTGCCTAATAATGTAGTTTGTAAGTTATGACCTTCATAATGCCTTTCTGGTCATCCCCATCTTCCTCAAAGGAAATGAATCTCTCCTTCTGTCATGCCCACTTATTATCCTATGGGCTCCATCATTATAGCGCATATCGCTATCGGTCTTATATTTTACTTACTTCAGTATGTGTCTATCTACCCAGCTAGACTATCAGATCCATAAATGGCAGGAAACATGATTTCACTCATTTGTATATGTTCTATATTGTTTTTCCCATTGCCTTTGTCACTTTTAACAATAACTGTAGTGGTTACAACTCATGTATTTCTAATAAGGTTAATTTACAATTTTAAGTTCTGTGCCTCAAACTGAAAATTAGCTTTATTAAAAAATCAAATAAAGTATAGAATCTTTAGGTCATCAGACAAATTCACACCTGAATTACCTTGACTTTATATGGTACATGGTAAGTTCTCTCAATGCTTCTCTTTCTCTCGCTGACTCACTCAAATTGGCTGGGTTTTGTACTTGTTTTTCATTCCCTTTCCTCCATCTTTCTTACTCCCCTACTTTTCCCACTGTAATTGTCTCTCTTCTTTTAGTTCTTCCTTACACTTATTTTTTTCTTTCTCTGCTTCTTTTTTTAAATTTATTCACATCTATCTCTATTTTTATATTTTAATTTCAATTTTTATTTTTTAAAGGTTTATTTATTTATTCATTCATTCATTCATTCATTCATGAGAGATAAGAGAGAGAGTGAGGCAGAGATACAGGCAGAGGGAGAAGCAGGCTCCATGCAGGGAGCCTGACTAGGACTTGATCCCAGGTCTCCAGGATCAGGCCCTGGGCTGAAGGCAGCACTAAACTGCTGAGCCACCCGGGTTGCCCTTAATTTCAATTTTTAAATTTTTGTCCTTGTTCTTCCTTCAAAAGGATGAGAATTATATATGTGTGTATTGTTTCTTAAATAATTATCAAGATCTATAGTCTTAACTTGTTTTTAAGTTGCATAAGACCTCATTTATTTTTATAGAAAAATAGAAATACCTAGTTAGTAAAGACTCCCAATCCTACTATGTAAATAGTTAAGACTAGTTAAGATGTAGTTTATTCTATTAAGTGAAAAAAACATGGTGTATCTTTTATACAAAACAGGGAAATAAGGCAGCCCAGGTGGCTCAGCGGTTTAGTGCCTGCCTTCTGCCCAGGGTGTGATCCTGGAGTCCCGGGGTCGAGTCCCACGTCGGGCTCCCTGCATGGAGCCTGCTTCTCCCTCTGCCTGTGTCTCTGCCTCTCTCTCTCTCTCTGTCTCCATTCCCCCACCCCCACCCCGGGGTCTCTAATGAATAAATAAATTAAAAAATAAATAAATAACACTAGACATTTAGCATTAACTATAGCAGAAAGGAATAGGGTCAAGGGGACAGAAATGAAAACACAACTCTTCTGAATATAAATGATTAGCTTTTACAATGGAATCACATCGATGTCTTACATATTCAAATGTAAACGGAAAACAAAGTAATCCCTAACCATTGAAAAAAAATTGAAACAAACCTAACTGTACATTAATTTGGTGATACAAACATACAAATAAATATTTCAAGATATTTTTGAACACTGATGTACTACTGATGTCAAAGGTAATTGCAGGGACGCCTGAGAGGCTCAGTGGTTGAGCACCTGCCTTCAGCTCAGATCCATGATCCGGGAATCAAGTCCTGCATCAGGCTCCCTGCAGGGAGCCTGCTTCTCCCCCACCTATGTCTTTGCCTCTCTCTGTGTGTCTCTCATGAATAAATAAATAAAATCTTTAAAAAAAAAAGATAATTGTAAAGAAATTTAAATTTCATAGATTTATTGTTAGCAGTAATTCTAGTATTATTTTGAAGCTATTTTTATATGATATATAATAAATAATTATATTGTTCTTAGGAACAAGGAGTTTTAGTATAAAAGGAAAGTTACAAATGTAGAATCAGAGGGTTTTTTTTGTTTTTTTTTTTTTAAAGATTTTATTTATTTATTCATGAGAGACACAAAGAGAGAGAGGCACAGGCACAGACAGCAGGAGAAGCAGGGCCCATGCAGGGATCCTGACATGGGACCCGATCCTGGGTCTCCAGGATCACACCTTGGGCTGAAGGCGGCGCTAAACCACTGAACCACCCAGGCTGCCCTAGAATCAGAGTTTAAATAAAAATCCTGGAATGTTAACTTCAGTTGGAAAAAAAATTAATGATTTTTTCCCAAAAATATACATAACTCTTTGTACTCTTCACTAAAAAGTCCTAAAATCAATAACAACACAATAAACATTATAAGCATGACAAGCAACCCCAACACCCATACTGTGGCCTCTAAAAACCATCCCTGGCTAAAAGAAATGTGTAATTAATCTTAAATTTAATTTAGTTAATTCTGGTTGTTTAGTGTTAGCTTTAACAAATATCTGGATTCATTCCCCAAAAGAGTTCTGAGGCAAAAAAAAAAAAAAAAAAAAAATGTATAGAATGTGCCTGTTCCCTAAAAGTAAGAAATCTAACAAAGATTAATGAAGTTGAGTCAAAAGGGCTTATAATACCAGTATGAAAAAGTTCCTACTGGCCAAAGACAGAATAATATGATCATTAAAATTGAAAAAAGACAGCCGCAAACAAAAAATCATGTTGCTTATCACTAGAAATCATAAGGGCATCAACTCCTTACTCTAAAAAGTGGGATTAAAATGAAAGAACTGAGTATTAATTCTATCTTCCCTGTAACAAACCACATAGAACAACCAAATAGCCCCTAGTCAATAGCAAATTTTCTTTTTAATGGAAGAATTCCAGAAAAAAATTTTTAAAGGAACAGAATTGAAAAATCACCATTTTGCAAAATCACCAATTGCATGAAACCATTAGATGAAGAGATGATGGGCCACTTCATAGAGGAAGGATCAGATTACTATTTAACCCTCTGAACAATCTTATTAACATCCTTAAAAGTAAGTCAGCTAGACACCAAGTGCCTCCTGATATGTTACAATCACACATTACATTAGAAGCACACATTACCACTTATGGAGTATTTTGCCCAAAATATTTATATCTGAATTTAGCCCCAACTTCTAATTTAGAGAAATACAGGAAACAGAAGAATAAATGATACGATAAGGAAAAAAAAATCTAGCAAGAACTTCTTGAGGCTAAATGACCAGTTTCTTCAATAACTTAATCACGTTTTAGGTGGAGTGGGGGGGGGGGCAGAGAAAAGGGGGAGGAAGACTCCTCCAGTTTATAAGAGATATATCCACTCCCAAGATAAAATGTTTTAAAAAATGACAATGAATCTAGCTACATATCAATTTATGTAGAAAACATTACTGTCTATCCAAGATGGTATGAGGAACTCTTTTGCAGAGATAAGCAAATACTCTGTTTTGAGTGACAACGCGCTCTTCGTCCTCCTTTGTTAATCTATAGATATCCTTTTGCAAAGAAGTAATAATATCTTGTTGCTCCATTCGTTTTTTCTTATAATGATGACATTTTGCCTGTAAGAAATTTTTCAAACAACATAATTATGATATGTACATCTAGGACATGGTATCCTAATAATATTGTACACAAAGCCATCTTCACAGTTTCTATTGAGATGCTTCATTCAAGAACTTCAAGAGCTGTTTTTAAATGGGTGCAAGCTCCAAGGACATTAATAAGTCATAAACACAAAAATATAACAAGTAAAATAGGGAAAATATGGCTTATAATCAATCACATGCATTTACTTATTTTGTAATAAGGAACTCCATAAAACAGACATAATTTCATGTACAGGTTTAGATGAAAATAATAATCAGGAAAGGACCAATATTAAGGATGTTAAAAACAACTAGGATTTAAAATTCAGATTCTTAAGTGATCAATGATAATTCAGGATTTCAGATAGTTTGATCCACTTAGACATTCATGCAAGATGGGAGACAGCAAACTCAGAGTACTCCCTAAATCAGGATTTGTTATTAAGCAATAATATATACCCCAAGATTTATACAAAGGTTTTAGACACTATCTTCCTTGTCCTCAATGAAATATCACTGGTCTGGTTTTCCTTTATTCCCTAGCTTCAATCCTTCAATGTCCCTCGATAGTTCATTATCAAGAGCACCATCACTATTGTTATTAATATACTTTTAAAAAATTAAGCTCAGTGAGAAAGCCCATCCCCATCTAATCTGCATTATCAGAAGAGAATGCTTTGTCTAAGCACATGTTCACCTGCACATCAAGTTTACTGAGACTTAGATAACCTCAAGGGGGAAAGGAGATTCAGCTTCTGATACCACAATATTTCCCAGTAACCACTGATCATTTCCTCAGCCCCAATCTGGAAGTCAGGTATTTGCTGTACAGCCATGTGACATGGTTCCACCTCTATCTATACATTAGCCCTAAAACTAGAACTAATAATTCAGTTTTGTAGGGTTGCAAGTTTTAGAGCAATATACAAGAATCAACTATATTTTGCCTAAGTCTTTCCATGAGGCCAACACTACCCTGAACAACACAAGAAAAGAGAACCACAAACCAATGTCCCTTATAAACAAACACTAATGCAGATAATTTCCAACAAAATACTTGCAAACCAAATTCAGCAGCATATTAAAAGGACTGTATACCAAGACCAAGTAAGATTTATTCCTGGAATGTAAGAATGACTCAACATATGAAAAAAAAAAACAATGTAATACACCACAGTAACAGAATGGAGACAAAAACATATGATCATCTCAACTGATACAGAAAAAACATTTGGCAAAATTCAATACCTTTCATGATAAAAACACTCAAGAAACTAGGAATAAAAGCCACTTATGAAAAGTCCATAGTGAGTCTCATACTCAATAGTGAAAGACTGAAAGCTTTTCCTCTAAGATCAGAAACACGGCAGGATGCCTGCATTTGTTACTTGTATTCCACATAGTACCAGAAGTCCTAGTCAGAGACATCAGCCAAGAAAGAGAAATAAAAGGCAACCATTTTGGAAAGAAGTAAAATTATATTTGCAGATGATCTTATGTGTAGAAAACCTTAAGTGTCCACAAAAAGAAACTTGTTAGAATAAATGAATTCAGCAAAGTAGCAGAATACAAAATCAACACGGAAAAATCAATTGCATTTCTATAAACTAACAATGTACAATACAAATTGGAAATTAAGAAAACAATTCCAGGGGCACCTGGGTGGCTCAGTCAGTTAAGCATACAACTCATGATTTCAGATCAGGTCATGACCTCAGGGTTGTGGGTTTGAGCCCCATGTAGGGCTCCACGTTCAGTGGGAAGTCTGCTTCAGATCTCTTTCTCCCAGGGCCCCTCACCGCCGCCCCTTCTCTGTATGCTCTCTCTCTCAGAATACATAAATAAATCTTAAAAAAACACACACGCATAATTCCATTTACAATAGGATCAAAAAGAACAACATAGAAATAAACCAAGAAGTCAGAAGACTTATACACTGAAAATTACAAAAGGTTGCTGAAGGAAAGTAAAGAAGACAAAAATGAATGGAAAGATACTCTCTATTTCACAGACTGCAAGACTTAATATTGCTAAGAGGTAGATACTACTCAAAATGATCTACAGATTCAATGTGATCCCTATCAAAATCCCAATGACTTTTTTTTTTTTGCAGAAACAGAAAAATCTGTCCTAAAATTCATATGGAATCTCGAGGGACCTCATATAGCCAAAACAACCTTGAAAAGGAACAAAGTTAAAGCTCTTATACTTCCTGATTTCAAAGCTTACTACAAAATTACAGTAATCAAAACAGTGTGATACTGGTATAAAGACAGATGTATATACTAATGGAGTAGAATGGAGAGCCCAAAAGTAATCCTGTGGATGTATGATGGACTTATTTTCATCAAGGGTACCCAGACGATCCAATGGGAAAAGAATAGGCTTTGTTCAACAAATAATGTTGGGAAAATTGGATATCTACATGCAAAAGAATGAAGTTGGACTCTTATCTAATACCATACACCAAAAAATTAACTTAAAATGGATCAAAGATTTAAATATAAGAAATAATATTTTAAAATTCTGAGAAGGGGCAGCCCCGGTGGCGCAGCGGTTTAGCGCCGCCTGCAGCCCAGGGCATGATCCTGGAGTCCCGGGATCGAGTCCCACATCAGGCTCTCTGCATGGAGCCTGCTTCTCCCTCTGCCTGTGTCTCTGCCTCTCTCTCTCTCTCTCTCTGCATCTCTATGAATAAATAAAATCTTAAAAAAAATAAAATAAAATTCTGAGAAGAAAACATCAGATAAAAGCTTCATGACACTGGATTTGGCAATCATTTCTTGGATAGGACACAAAAAAGCACAAACGAGAAAAAAAAATAAGCATGTTGAACTTTATTAAAATTTAAAATGTTTGTGCATCAAAGGACACTATCAACAGAGTAAAATGACAGCCCACAATATGAATAAATATTTTCAAATATTATATGATAAGGAGTCAGTATCCATAATAAAGAACTCCAACAACTCAACAAAATCCAATTCAAAAACAAGGACTTGAATAGACATTTTTCTAAAAAACATATACAAATGACCAATAAGCACAGGAAAGATGCTCAACATCGCTGACCATTAGGAAAATGCAAATCGGGGATCCCTGGGTGGCGCAGCGGTTTGGTGCTTGCCTTTGGCCCAGGGCACGATCCTGGAGACCCGGGATCGAATCCCACGTCAGGCTCCCGGTGCATGGAACCTGCTTCTCCCTCTGCCTATGTCTCTGCCTCTCTCTCTCTCACTGTGTGACTATCATAAATAAAAAATAAAAATTAAAAAAAAAGGAAAATGCAAATCAACAACAGAATGAGATACCTCTTTATACCCACTAGTATGGCTATTATTGAAAACACAACAAAATAGAAAATAATAAGTGTCAGTAAAGATGTGGAGAAATTGAAACTCTTATGCATTGCTAGTGGAAATGTAAAATGGTGCAGCCACTCAGAGAATATATTGCAGCTCCTCAAAAAATCAAGCATAAAATTACTATATGACCAACTAATTCCATTTCTAGATAAATACCCAAATGAACTGAAAGCAGGGAGTTGAACAGCCATTTGTATAACCACGTTCATAGCAGCATTATTCAAAATAGCCAAAGGTGAAAACAATCCAAGTATATATTGATGGATGAATATATAAACAAAATGTGGTATATATACACAACATAATGTTATCTAGGCTTTAAAAAGAAATTCCAACATGTAGAATATGCAACAAGGATAAATCTTGAAAATATTTTGCTAAAATGAATGTCAGTCACAAAAGAATATTTTTTTAAAGATTTTATTTATTTAAGAGAGAGCACATGATCAGGGAGGAGAGGGAAAGGAAGAAGCAGACTCCTCGCTGAGCAGGGAGCCCCTGGAGGAACTCCATCCCAGGACCCCAATATCATGACCTGAGCCAAAGGCAGATGCTTAGCCGAGTGAGCCACACAGGCACCCCAACAAAAGGACAAATACTGTATCATTCCACATATATGAGGCATATACCGTAGTCAAACAAGACAGAAAGTAGAATGGTGGTTGCCAAGAGTTGCAGGATCAAAGAATAAAGAGTTACTATTTAATGAGTACGGAGTTTCAATTTGGGAAGATGAAAAAAGTTCTGTAGGTGGATGGTAAGGACAGACGCACAACATTAATGGATTTAATATCACTGAAGTGTATACTTTAAAATGGTAAATTTTATGTTATGTATAATTTACCACAAGAGAAAAAGGGGAAAAAAATCTACTTATCTGTATATATTAGCAACAGTAAGAAATGAAACAGAAAATTGGAGCATCTGGCTGGCTCAGTCAAAAGAGCTCTACGGGTCATGAGTTTGGGCCCCATATTGGGTGTAGAGATTACTTAAAAAAAAATCTTAGGGGCACGTGGGTGGCTCAGCTGGTTAAGTGTCTGCCTTCAGCTCAGGTCATAATCTCAAGGCCCTGGGATTGAGCCCCACATTGCTGAGCAGGGAGCCTACTTCTCTCGCTCCCTCTTGCCACTCCCCATGCTGTGCTCTCTCTCAAATAAAATCTTTAAAAAAAAGTTTTAAAATAAACTAAATAGAAAATACAATCATTTATAATACCATTAAAATACTGAATACTTAGAGATAAATCTGATACAGCATGGGAAAGACCAATGTACCCCAAATTACAAAACACTGCTGAGAGGGGGACCTGGGTGGCTCAGTCTGTTAAGGGTCCAACTCTTGATCTCAGCCCAGGTCTTTTTTTTTTTTTAAGATTTTATTTATTTATTCATAAGAGACACAGAGAGAGAGAGGTAGGGACATAGGCAGAGGGAGAAGCAGGCTCCTCACAGGGAAGCCCAATGCAAGACTCAATCCCAGATTCCTGAAATCACGACCTGAGCCAAAGGCAGATGCTCAAACCACTGAGCCACCCAGGCATCCCTCAGCCCAGGTCTTTATCTCAGAGTCCTGAGCTCAAGCCCTGCGTAGGACAACAACAAAACAAAACAAAACAACATTGCCAAGAAATTAAATACCTAAACAAATATTGTGTTCATAATAAAAAATATGTTCATGGATCACAACATTCATTATTGCTAAGATGCCATTCTCCCCAAATGGATTCAATGTAATAATGTATTCAATAAAATATCAGCAGGCTTTTTTTTTTTTTGTAGAAATCAACAAGCTAATTAGAAAATTCACACAGAAATGCAAAAAGACCTAAAATAGCCAAAACAACATCAATAAAGAAAAATGTAAAAGGCTTATAGTGTCTGATTACAAGACTAACGGTAATCAAAACAGTGTGGTACTTCCAAAAAAGACAGATACATATATCAATGAAACAGAGTCCAGAAGTAGACCCACACATACAAAAACTGATTTTCACCAAAGTACAAAGCAATCTGGTAGAGAAAAGATAACGCTTTTTAACAAATGGTAAGACAACTGGGTACGGTGACCTTGGACTAGGCACTATCTTTTTAGATAGAAGCCAAAGTATGATTCATTTTTTAAAAACTGATAGATTGAACTTCATCAAAATTAGGAAAAACACTGAAAAATGAAGATAAGTCACAGGCAATTTCTTAAAAAGCTAAATATATACTTACCATACAACTCAGCAATTAGAGTCTTAGGTATCTACTAAAGAGAAATGTATCTACTACTAAAGAGAAATGAAAGCATATGTTTACACAAAGAGTTGAACACAAGTACAGGTAAATACATCGTGGTATATCCAATACAGTGGAATACTTTATGAGTAATAAAAAAAGAATTAACTGTTGATACATCCAACAATATGAATGAATCTTGAAATAATTATGTTGAGTGAAAGACAACCAGGTATCAATGATTTTGACAGAGTAGGTAGATACCAGCTGGTAGCAAAGATAGTGGTGAAAAGTGCTTACATAGTTTCCCACCTCCCAGGGCTATCAGATCAAGAACAGCAGTTGCAAACATGCATTCTCCTTTCTAGCCTGTATGTTCATTATATTTACACTGTGGTTTCGACTCTTACTGTCCTGTAGGGGAAGATGGTTGTGACAGTTCTGGTAAGAATCTTGTAGGATCAAAAACTCCCCCTTCCTACCAGTAGGAGTCCTTTAGATGACTGGAAACCACCTCAGTTCGAGACCACTCTATGACCCATAACTTATGCAAACATAAAAAGAAAAGACACTCTCCCTCCTCCTGTGTCTCTGCCTCTCTCTCTCTCTCTCTCTCTGTCTCTCATAAATAAATAAATAAATCTTTAAAAAAAAAGAAAGAAAGAAAAGACACCCCTAACTCCAGTGCAGTTACCCCCTATGGGCCTGCCTGCTCTCCCATCTTAAGAGTGTACTGTTCTTAATAAACTGCTTTGTGCTTGCTAGTTTCCTTTGGCTGTCTTTAATTGGAGTGCTGACTCTCATACAAATCTTTTTTGGGAAACCCAAAAACCAAGATGACCTCCATTCACACAACACAGAATCTCCCATGGGTAACAATTTTAATAGCCTGTGCCACATCAATTGTCCTTTTCCTTCCTGTATCTTTCTCTCCTTCCTTAGATTGTGAATGTCTTGCTGCCTTAAAAAAAAAAAAATTAGATCTATTTTTCATTTGGCCCAAGAAACAGTCTTACAGTTTTGTGTGTATTTTAGAAAGCTAAATTCAAAAGATGAATCCTACAGTAAAAAATTGAAGCTAAAGAACTTGTGGGAAAAAGTTATATAAAAAGAGTTTGGTGGGATCCCTGGGTGGCTCAGTGGTTTGGCGCCTGCCTTTGGCCCAGGGCGCGATCCTGGAGTCCCTGTATGGAGTCCCGCGTCGGGCTCCCGGCATGGAGCCTGCTTCTCCCTCTGCCTGTGTCTCTGCCTCTCTCTCTATCACAAATAAATAAATAAATCTTAAAAAAAAAAAAAAGAGTTTGGTGGCTTTACACTAAATGGTTTCAGTAATAAATAACAATTAGGGCAGAGTATGTAATTAGATTTTTTTTCCTGATTTTTAAAAATTTAAATAACAGAAAAAAATTAAATAACAGGAAAGAATTATTTTGTTATTTCAATTTTCAGTAACAGAATGTAGAGTCAATGAAAAGAGAGAATTGAAATATACAACAATAATACTAAATTGGAGGGGCAAAATTGTTTTGAGTGTTGCATCAGCATGGAATAAGGTAAAAATTACAAAGTAATACTAAATTTCTTTTTAAATGAAGTAGAGTTGATGTGCAATGTTACATTAGTTTCAGGCGAACACAATAATGCAACAATTCTATACTTTATACTATGCTCACCACAATTTTAGCTACCATTTGTCAGCACACAATGCTACTACATGCTATACCTTCCCTACCAGTACCTTTTATCCCCATGATTTATTCATTCCATAACTCCAAGCAAGTATCTCCCGCCCCCCTTCACCCATTTTGACTATCCCCCTCTGGCAACCATCAGTTTGTTCTTTGTATTTATGGGTGTTTCTACTTTTTGTTTATTCTTCTGTTTTTTAGATTCCACATATAAGTGAAATCATATGGTATTTATCTTTCTCCATCTGACTTAATACACTTAGCATAATACCCTCTAAGTCCATCCATGTTATTGCAAAAGGCAAGATCTCATTCATTCTTATAACTGAGTAACATATGTCACATCTTCTTTATCCATTTATCTATATCTATATCTATCTATATCTAATAGATGCTTGGGTTGCTTCCATATCTTGGCTATTGTAAGTAATGCTGCAATAAACACAGGAGTGCAGATATCTTTTCCTATTAGTGTTTTCATTTTCTTCAGGTAAATACTCGGTACTGGAATTACTGGGTCAGATGGTATTTCTATTTTTAGTTTTTTGAGGAATCTCCATTCTGGTTTTCACAGTGGTTGCACCAATTTACATTCCCAGCAACAGTGCAAGAGGGTTCCTTTTTCTCCACATTTTCAACACTTGTTATTTCTTGTCTTTTTGATTCTAGCCATTCTGACAAGCACAAGGTAGTATCTCCTTATGTTTTTTTATTTGCATTTCCCTGATTAATGATGTTCAACATCTTTTCATGTGTTTGTTGACCATCTGTATGTATCCTTCTTTGGAAAAATGTCTATCCAGGTCCTCTGCCCATATTTTGATCGGATTCTTTGGGAGTTTTTTTGGTGTTGAGTTGTGTAAGTTCTTTATACATTTTGGATATTAACCCCTTGATGGATATATCATTTGCAAGTATCTTCTCCCATGCAGTAGGTTGTCTTTTCATTTTGTTGATGGTTCCCTTTGCTGTATGAAAGCTTTTTATTTTGATGTAGTCCCAAAAGTTCATTTTTACTTTGTTTCCCTTGCCTGAGGAGACATATCTAGGAAAATGTTCTAAGGCTGATGTCAATAAATTAGTGCCTATGCTTTCTTCCAGATTTATGGTTTCAGGTCTCACATTTAGGTCTTTAATCCATTTTAAGTTTATTTTTATGTATGGTATAAGAAAGTGGTCCAGTTTCATTCTTTTGCATGTAGCTGTTCAGTTTTCCCAGTATTGTTTATCAAACAGACTTTTTCCCATTGCATAATTCTTGCAACCTTTGTCATAGATTGACTGACAATACAAATGTGGGCTTATTCCTGGGTTCCCTATTCATTTCCATTCATCACTGCTTTTTTTTTTCTTTCAATAAAAATAGCATTTTATTCCACTTCCTCCTGCCCTCCCTCCCCCTACGGCCTTCAGTATGCTTTTCCCCTCCCATTCTCACAGCAACATTACTATCAGAAAAAAATAAATCTCAGGGGATGGAATTTCAGAGGAGAGAGGAGATTATGGGTACAAAATCAAATCACAATAGGTATTTTTCAAAATAGATTATTCCATTTAGTCATCATCTTCTCCCTTATCTTCAGCTTCTCTTTTTCAATTCTGACCCCTTTATTTACCAACATCTTCATTTCCTCATTAACTACTTCCCAGTCATCATAACCCTCTTTACCCTCTTCTCCTTCTTCCTCCTCATCTTCCACTACCTGAGCATCTTCATCATATTCTTCCTCATCCTTATCATCATCCTGGTCCTCCACATAACCCTCAGCATCTGAGTCAGGGGTCTCCCTGTCCTCCCAGCTGTAGCCATCGAGATACATGAGCTGCCGGAGGAGCTTCAGGTTGGTTATGTCACAACTGAAAAGGTGTGAACTCTTGAGGTTTTCTAACTTTTCCAGTGGCTCTATTGTGCTGAGGTCTTTAATTCTGTTGCCACTTAAATTTAGATGCATGAAGTTCAGATGCTTTTCTGCTAATACTTCCAGCCCCCCCGAGATCTCTGTTATCACTTAGTTCAAGCTTCTAGGGTTTCTTTGGCAAATTTGTGACTGAAGTGAGGCCTACATTGATTATATTCCAGTTCTTCAAATTCATCTGTGAGGCCTTTGATTTTGCCTTCAATCAACTAGCAGTTGTCCAGGACAAGCTCTTCACATCAGAGGGTGTCCTGTTCCACAGCTCTAAATAAATCCATTTGTCCATGTCCATCTCTCACACTCTCTCTCTGGAAAGGCTCCAGTGCCCATAGAATTCAGTCAATCCATACCATACTATTTTGATCTGCATGTTTGTAGCATTTGTTAAAATCTTGAATTATGATACCTCCAGCTTGGTTGTTCTTTCTCAAGATTGCTTTGGCTACCTAAGGTATTTTGTCATTGTATATCATTTTCAGTATTATTTGTCCTAGTTCTGTCAAAATGTTATAGGTATTTTGACAGAGATTGCAACAAATCTGTAGATTGCTTTGAGTAGTATGGACATTTTAACAATATTTTAATTTTTCCAATCCACAAGCATGGAATATCTTACCATTTGTTTGTGTCATCTTCTATTTTTTTCCATCAATGTTTTATAGTTTTCATAGTGTAGGTCTTTTATCTCTTTGGTTAAGTTTATTCCTAGGTATTTTATTCTTTTTGATGCAATTGTAAATGCAATTTTTAACTTCTTTTTCTGCTACTTCATTATTAGTGTATAGAAACACAACCCATTTCTGTGAATTAATTTTGTATCTTCCAACTTTACTGAATTCATTATTCTTTTTTTTTTTTTTAGATTTTATTTATTTATTCATAAGAGACCACAGAGAGGCAGAGACACAAGCAAAGAGAGAAGCAGATTCCCTGCGGGGAGCCCAATGTAGGACTTGATCCTAGGACTCCAGGATCACTCCCTGAGCTGAAGGCAGACACTCAACCACTGAGCCACCCAGGTGTCCCCTCATTTATTATTACTAATAGTTTTCTGATAATCTTTTTTTTTTTTTTTTTTTTTAGACAGAGAGTGGGCGGGGAGGCAGAATGAGGGGGAGAGAACCTTAAGATGGGTCCAGGCCCAGTGGAAAGCCCAATGTCGGTTTTGATTTCACTATCCTGAGATCATGACCTGAGTTGGACACTTAACTGACTGAGCCACCCAGGTGCCTCTTGATAGAGTCTTTATACATTTTCTATGTATAGTTTCATTCATTTCTATGTAAAGTTTTACATATTTGCAAATAGTGACAATTTAACTTCTTCCTTACCAATATGGACACCTTTTATTTTTCTTGTTTGATTGCTGTGGCTAGGACTTCCAGTAGCAAGGTAACATTAGATTTTCAGAAGTCAAGAATACATATTTTGATCTGTGAAATAACCACTAAAAGAACAGTAAAAATCAGTTTACTGACCTATAGATTCCCTATGAATAGCACCATCATTTTTGCAAAGAGGGAGAGTTATATCCTGATACAGATCACACTGACTTAAAACTAAAAAGTTATGTTTAGAAATTTAGAGAATGTAAGAGTTTATAAAACCATATCCAAAGAAGCCAACGTACTGGTCTAAGTACAGAAAGAGAAAAACTGTACAGCAGAACATAAAAACTGCAAATATAATGTCTTTTGGTTTCTACATTTCCCTAGCAATCTTTCAAAATGATTTCCTTAACTTCTCTGCCCTATACATACAAAATCAACATTTCCTTTCTCTCCACTGCAAAACAAGAGGCATTAAAGCATTCTAAAACTGGAAATAACTGTATGCTAAAATAAGAAGAATGTGCCATTAATGGTGAAATAAGTGTTTTCTGGGGGGCACTCCCCATCTTCTCCAAGAAAGCACAGATTGATTGGTATGAAACAGAATATGTGACTATTCTGTAATGGTATGGGACAATTAGCAACATCGTAGGGACAGTAATTCCTTGGGTTCGCCAATTTGTTACTACTCTATAAAAAGTACCCTTCAGGGGCTTAAAAACAAACAACTAATTTCAATTGATCAATTTAGCACAGACAGCCTTCCTCAACACCAAATGTCCACACCCTAGTCCTGATTCTGTCTGCCCCCTTCCATGGCAGACTGGAACATGAGACCTCCTCTGTACCATTTGTAAGCTATATAAAAAAATCTCTGGGACCTGAAAATAGAAAGCTAATAATACCGTAAGTCATTTATGACATATGAAACTACTTGGTGGAAAAATACAAGTCATCCCTTACCAATGAACCTTCAAGTAGCAGTTCTTTGTAGTCCCTAAAACTCTGGTAAATTCATATGTCTTATGTTCCAATAATTTAACTTTGTAATTATTTATATATCAATCTCTTTGAAGAGATAAACAGATACCTTCCTAGAAAGATAGCACTTGTATCCTCTACCTCAATTCCCACTGACAACCAAAGAACCTTTACAACTCCTGCTGGCTGCTTTCTCACATTAGTAACTTGACGTGTTAAATGGTCTTGGGTTTCCACATGCCCTATATCTGAGAGAAAGTTCAAAATCAAATGCATATAGAAATATTTCCAAAATCCCTCCTCCTTTTAGAGAGATTTTTATAATTTTATAATGCTCCATTGATAAAGAAAGCTACCTAACAAAGCTAACCTAAAACATAACCTACAATAACAGTCTAATGGTAGAAAATTCTGTTGATTGATAAGTAATAAAAACAGATTTCATTATCTGCTCTGGAGTTAAGATCAATACGAGCAGCTCTCCCACTATGTACCCCAAGCTGGCAGCCTAAATGAGGGCAGAACACCAACTGCCACTGTCCTCATACCAGAACTCTCCATGGTTTCTAGCTGATTCTCTCTGACCCCAAAGGACTTTATATTAACTCATCTGATCCTTCTAACACTGTCAATATAAACTGAAGGGACATCTAGACTCTGTCTCATGAGTACTGGTCCCTTTCAGGCAGCCTAAACACCTTGTGCAGTAGGTAAATACAATGTTCTGCCAATAAAACCACTTTAAGGATTTGATGTTCATAAAGATGTAATATTGTAAGGATCTGTAATAACTTCTACAACACTATCACTACAAAATATTTATTTTCTTCAAATTATAACAAATTCTGTTTTAAAAATAACAGTTTTATAAAAGCAGGAAATTAAGCATTCAGTGTTACAATATTGTACTTATCTAAAAAGTAACCAAACAACTTATAATCACAAAGGGTATTCCATAAAAATGTTATGTAAATTTAGCTCAGTAACCCAAATATTAGAGCATCTACTATTATTAATAAAACAGGTACTCTTAGCCTAAATAAAACAGACAAAAATATTTGCCTTCATGCAGCTTACATTCTAACACAGGAGATACATAAAACAAATAAAGCACGTAGTATGTTAGTATGTTGTATAGTGATAAGAACTATGGATAAAATTTAAATCCGGAAAGGCAGTATGATGTGTAGAGGATGGAAATGGCAACCACAAGTAAAGTACTCAAGAAAGGAATCCCTGAGAGATGGTGACATTCAAGAAAGAAGACAACAAGCCATGTACCTAACTGGGAAAAAGCACGCAGTGCA
Organism: Nyctereutes procyonoides; assembly: GCF_905146905.1. NCBI lineage: Eukaryota > Metazoa > Chordata > Mammalia > Carnivora > Canidae > Nyctereutes > Nyctereutes procyonoides. The sequence goes on from NW_026575042.1 coordinate 35,215,811, forward strand.
AAGGAAAAAGAAAGAACAAAATACACAAAGGTCCTGAGGTGAGAATGCTCAAGGATAATGTTCAAGGAAGAGCAAGAACATGGGGCGCCTGGGTGGCTTAGTTAATGTCCTACTCTAGATTTCAGTTCGGTGATGATCTCAGGGTTGTGAGATCAAGCCCGGTGTTGGGTTCTGCTGAGCCTTAGGATTCTCTCTCTCCCTCTCTCTTTCTCCTTTCCCCACCTGCTCACATCACACTTGCTTGTGCACACACACTCACACTCTCTATGAAAAGAGTGTGTGACTGGTGTAGAATAAACCAAGAGTAAACCAGATGAAATCAGAACATAACAGGAAGCCAGATCATGTAGAATGTTAGAGGCCATGGTAAGATTTTTTTATTTTCCCCTAAAGAAAAAAGAAAGTCATTAGAGGTTTCTGAGCTACCATGCTGAAAGCATACTGAAAAAGGCAAGGGTAGAAACAGGGAGACCAACAGATAGGTATAGAGAAATGAAAGTGACTTGGACCCGAGTAAAGACTAAAAGAAAAAAATTGGGGAAAGAAATTCAGGAACTCCATTTCAGACATGTAAAATTCTAGGTGCCTATTAGACATCCAGTAGGCTGCAAGGTATCAGTCTGGAACTAAGGGAGGATGCCTGGGATAATGATTTGAAATTATTAATGAATTTATGCTATGCATTAGACAGAACATCACCAAGGGAGTCAGAATATACAGGAAAGAAAAAACGTCTAAGGAATAAGTACTAGAGAATCCCAGCACTAATTGGATAGGAAGGAAGATAAGAAGAGCCAGCAAAAGAATTAAAGAATGACCAGTGTGGTGAGAGGAAAACCAGAGAAGAGGATGTTCTGGAAACCAAACAAAGAATTTTTAGAAAGCAATCAGTGATCTGTCAATAAGATAAAGACCACTGAATTAAGTGACATAGAAATCACCTGTGACCTTAATGAGCTGTTTTACTACTATCATATAAGAAAACACATAATACCTGTAAAGCTTTATATTCCTTTTGAAGATCTTTTATCTTATTCTGTTGCTGGCAAACCCTATTTAGGGATTCATCCTCCAATTCACCAATTTTGGATTTCACACTCTCCATAATATGTTCCAAGTCATTAGCTCGTTGTTCCTGATTGGCTGCTCGGCTTTGCTCTAGCTGAAGTTCATTTCTAAAAACAGACACATGATTTCTTCCCTTAGTATAGAAGGAAATCACATTAACAAACATACTCATCTAACAACATAACAAATTTCTAAAATTTCATTGCATTGTTAAAATTTCTGTCATATAACACAAACCAATGGAAGAAATACAAGGCACTCTTACATATCTAAGCTATTACTGAAAGATCTACCTACTAAAAATATTTTTTAAACTTAATATTTAGTCAAAATAGAAAATTAAAGTTCAAGATTCAAGGCATTATTTTTAGAATGCATACCACTGGTATACAAACAATTCAAAAGAGAATTCTGTTTTTTCTTACTTAAGCTGCTGATTAGTTTCTATGAGCTCCTGGATCATGTTCTGTTGACGTGTTGTTTCCTCCACCAATGTTTTCAAATTCTGCCTCATCCTTTGTGATGACTGTTTATCAAAAACGATGAGATCTACATTTTTGAATATAATACAGATAGTAAAAATCAAAGGCAAAAAATTTTAAGATAAAAATTAGTTTTAAAAGGAAAAAGAATTTTTTTACCATAATGAGAAAGGATAAGATCTAGCAAGAATAGGATTTGATTACCTTTAAGATCAGTTCTTTTGACTAGAGATAAAGGCTTTAAGCCATGCATCATCAACAGCACATTTATGCTTTCCCATTCTGCTTCTTCCCGCTGTAATTACAAGGAGAGAAGGATCAACTTCAATATATAAAGTGAAGAAACACCCTCTCAAATATAATTTCCTTGTTTACAAAATAATGGAACTTTTTCTCCAAAGTTTCTTAATATGAATTTTTTATGCACACATGATGATTAAAATTAAAACAAATGTCTAACAAAATTAGCAGATCAAAAGGAATGCAAATAAGCACAAATAATAAAGCACATTATATAATTCCATACTCATACATATAGGCTGTAATGGATAAATTGAAACAAAAATACCAACCAAAAAACACCTTGTAATTTCAATGAACCAAACAAACCTTAGGGTTTTTTTTGCTTAACCAAATCACACCAGGCCCTACTCAAAAGAAACAGCTGCAAGGTGCCTGGGTGGCTCAGCTGGTTAAGCATCTGACTCTAGCTCAGGTTATGATCTCAGGATCATGGGATCAAACCCATGTCAGGCTCTGTGCTCAGTGTAGAGTCTGCTTCTCCCTTTCCTTCTGACCCTACTACCCCTGCTTGTGTGCAGGCTCTTGCTCTTTCTCAAATAAATAAAATCTTAAGAAAAAAAAAAAAGTTTGACCAAAGTTTAAAGAAAGAAAAGAAACAGCTGCCAATTAGGTCATATTAACTGAACAGTAAATTAAATGCAAGTCACACAGAAACAAGTACCACTTAATGAATAAGGTCACCAAAAAAAATCAAAATGCCTGAATAGTCAAAGCCAATGATGTAGATAGTCCTTTGTATAATGGACAAGATCTAACTATAAAAAGGAGTCTGTCCATCTAAGTAACTGATTCTAGTAGAGTCACTCTGAAAGATATTCTCAAGTTTTGTATCTCTGATTCTAAATACCTATTCGTACCATAAACCTGAGAGGGGGACCCTAACTCTCTAAATTAAGTAAATAAATAAAAACAATAATGGGAAGAAATGGTAGTAAGAATATACAATACAGATAAGAATAAAAATAAAGATGATTTTTTAGATATTTAAACCCATGATATTAATAGTCTTTTAATGTAAATACAATGATCAATTTGAAATCACTGTGTGAAGTTAATTTACTTGCATTTTAAGTTATTTGAGTATATTTGAAAAGGTAATCTGAGTGAATTTACAATCAATGTTTAAGTGCTTGAAAAATATAATTTATAAAATAGTTTTTTTACTAGTGATATAGTATTAAATATTGTAATAGCTTAAAGATTAATATAGAGAAAGTACATATAAAAATAATACTTTCCACATTCAAATGCCCCCAAACATTAAGCTCTCTACTGGTATGACTACAATAGCACTATTACTAACAGCACCAAATCTTTCCTTTTGACTGCTGACTTTCTTCACCTTCTTTATCCCTTCCACACTTCTCCTCCTACAATCTTTTCCCTTATTTATGTTGTTGGTCAGAAAGATTCATGATCCAGAATTAAAATTACTGAAGCTATCTGCTTTAGGAACCAAAAGCTATGTGGGCATCTCAGTGGCTATCTACTATGACTCATAAAAACCAAGTACTCTGTAAATAATGCCACACATTTTGAATGATCAAATTATATATAATTATATAGTTATTATATATAATTATATATATTATTTATAATATATATATATAATATTTCAAGTTTACCTGTTTTTCAGTCATGAGTCTGTTTAATGATTTACTGGACTCCTAGGCTTTAGGGGCTGCTGGAGATATAGTATCTTTTGTTAAATCAGAAGAAGTAGATGGGCAATAAAAAATATTCACGTTGCCTAAATGAAAAAAGAAAAAGTTCAATAGGTGCTAAAGAAAATTATATTTAAAAGAATGGATAACCCTTAGGCAATTTGAGCATTCCTGTGTCAAAACTTGTATGACTTCCTAGAAAGCTGATTTTAAGAATCATTAGAATAAATCCTATCTTATAATGTTCTCCTCTAGAAATAAAACATTATGAGTTTTACACACACACAACTATTTTTTTTAATTAGATATGTACAAAGCACGTGCTGCTAATAAATAAACTGCTATCTTGTGGAAGCTGCTTCTTGAAGCCAAAAGAACTATACCTGACCCAAAGTTATAGGCCAGTCTAACAATTCACTGGACTAACTCCAAGGGTAAATGTAGTGCCACTTGCTTAGGTAGTCTTTATTTCTAAGTAGATCAGAGGCTAGCAACAAAGAATTCTGCGTGACTGGCAGACACAAAAGTTTATATTCAGTCTACCCTACCATTACTTCTTCTTATCATCTAAGACTTTATCACCCTATAGGGAAATTTGGATTCTTTGGTATGTAGATATAATTCCTCCTTTCAAGAAGCACAATCATACACATTCATTAGCATCAGGAACTTTTAGATCTTGAAAGGACCTTGTATAGTGTTTAATCCAAAATCTCTAGCTGTTCATAGTTGGCAGAGCAGCATATGAGAGAGTTGTACCAAGACATCAGGTACTATAACCATCTGAATCCCAGAAAAGTGAAATGATCTTCTCAGAATTACTAAGGAAAAAAGTAGGCCTCTTCACTGCCAGGTAGTATTTCATCCAAAGCACCCTCCTACCCTTTTATGTCTGTTTCAGATAGTGAAATCCAACTAAACAATTTACCAGTCACCCTTAAGTCTGGTCTACAGGGTGCAGTCTTTCCCCCCTTATTTTCAGATAAACCCAATAACATGTTACAAATTCCCAAATTCTGCCACTTTTGTGCTTAATGTCATACTATCTCCCCTGTAAGCTTTGGTCTCTTTAACAACTCAACCACCCCTACTATGGTAACCCATCCTGCTTTTACAAACCGTTCACCTAGTTTTAATTTCTCCTAGGCTTTAGGGGCTGCTGGAGATATAGTATCTTTTGTTAAATCAGAAGAAGTAGATTGGCAATAAAAAATATTCACATTGGGATCCCTGGGTGGCGCAGCGGTTTAGCGCCTGCCTTTGGCCCAGGGCGTGATCCTGGAGACCCGGGATCGAATCCCATGTCGGGCTCCCGGTGCATGGAGCCAGCTTCTCCCTCTGCCTGTGTCTCTGCCTCTCTCTCTCTCTCTGTGACTATCATAAATAAATAAAAAATTAAAAAAAAATATTCACATTGCCTAACTGTATTAGAGAAATTTAGAGAAATTTTTAGAAATATACAAAAATAAATAAATAAATGTAAATTTAGAGAAATTTTTAGAAATATACAAAAATAGAGAAAGTATAATAAATCCACGAATACAGCTTCAATGAAAGCCAACATTCTTCCATTCTTATTTCATTTCTTCAATGTTTAGATTTCAGTATACATCTTTAACAAATACAAATTTGTTTTAAACATAACTTCAATACCATTGTCACACCAAATAAAATTAACAATTTATCATCACTTAATACCTAGTCCAGGTTCAATTTTCCTCAAAATATCTTAAAAATGTCTTTTTTTTTCAAATCAGGATCCAAACAATGTCCAAATGTAGCACTCTAAAGTTTCTTTTAATCTATACCAGTCCTTCCCCTCTTTTTTTTAACATGCATTTTTTGTTGTTGAATAATAGGCCATCTATTTTGTCAAACTACTTTTTTTTTAAATTTTTATTTATTTATGATAGTCACAGAGACAGAGAGAGAGGCAGAGACATAGGCAGAGAGAGAAGCAGGCTCCATGCACCGGGAGCCCGATGTGGGACTCGACCCCGGGTCTCCAGGATCGCGCCCTGGGCCAAAGGCAGGCGCCAAACCGCTGCCCCACCCAGGGATCCCTCAAACTACTCTTATTTCAGATTTGGCTTACTGTGTTTTTGTATTTAACATACTTTTCCATCCTCTATATTTCTTATAAGCTGGTTACATCTAGAGGCTTTATTAGATTCAGGTTCAGGGGGATCCCTGGGTGGCTCAGCGGTTTAGCGCCTGCCTTTGGCCCAGGGTGTGATTCTGGAGTCCCAGGATCAAGTCCCACGTCGGGCTCCCTGCACGAAGCCTGCTTCTCCCTCTGCCTGTGTCTCTACCTCTCTCTCTTTCTCTCTCTGTGTCTCTCATAAATAAATAAATAAAATCTTTAAAAAAAAAAAGATTCAGGTTCAGTATTTTCTGGCAAGAACACTTCACAAGTGGTGCTGTGTTTATCCTATTCTATTACTATCAAGAGTCAGTCAGAATTTTAAAGTGGGAAGAATACACCCTTGTAGACTAGACATAAGGGTGGTAGACCAGACGTAAGGGTGGTATGATACTCCCCCAGAGTGTGGAGTATATTCTGACAATCTTCCTAACTACCACACTGGACCACTCTCAAATTGTCAAAATGTCACCTCTCTCCAAATTCAAGGTCTGGCCACTCTTATCCTACTCTTCACTTAGTTAATTCATACCTGACCTTCAGATCCTGGCTCAGATTTCTTTCTTCAGGGAAAACCCCCCTGATCCCATGACTAGATCAGGTCCTCTTGTTATATGTTCTTGTAGCACTAGAAAGAATAAAGTATAGAGGTTTAGCTCAGACTCAGATGGCCTGAGTGACTACTAGCGTAACTATTTATTAAACTGTATGACATGGACAAACTCATTAACCTCTTTGAGCATTGATTTCTTCATCTGTAAAAGAGAGAACACAGTAATACTTACACCTCATGGGTTAAATTAAGTCAGACAACATGTAGAAAGTACTTAGAATGAGATAGCTGGCATATAGAAACTTATAGATAAGTGGTAGTTATTATATAAAAAGTATGCTCAACAAAATGGATCTTACCTAATCATACCATGGTATGTTGTTAGTTTAGATGCTTAGGTATTTTCTACAAATTACTCAGATAATTACCTAATATACACTGTTTTTATTTAAGTATGTTTAGGTAAGACTAAATTCCATGAGATAAGTAGTCTACTTTTGGTGATGGTGGAGTAGGTAGCTCTGTCTCCAAAGTCAATGAAGAAAGTTAAATAAAATACATTCAATTTGAGGCATGTGGCTGGCTCATACAGTAGAGCATACAGCTCTTTATCTCAGGGTCATGAGACTGAGCTCCATGTTGAGGGTAGAGATTACTTATGATTAAATATATATATATATATTAAATTCTTTTTCTTACAAATTAAAGAACTAACACAATAATAAGGAATTACCAGGCAAAAAAATCAAGGAGAACCCATTTTTTCCCTAAAGGCTTTTGGCAATCCAAAGAAAAAGCTGTGAGAATGAGTGCTAAGGATTAACACTCCCCCCCCAACCCCCCGCGCCCCACCCTCATTTAAAGTTGTTACCTGTAAGGGCTACAATGCTCAGGATAAGAGTTAACTAGAAGTAAACCACTTGTCCCATTAACTGAAACCTGGTTTCCTCTCCTCTAAGTCAAGAAGGTCCCAAATTAAAAGTGCTTCTGAAGGGTGCCTGGGTGGCTCAGTCAGTTAAGCATCACCTTCTGCTCAGACGGTGATCTCAGGGTCCTGAGACTGAGCCCTGCTTTGGGCTCCCTGCTCAGTGGGGAATCTACTCTCCCTCTCTCTCTCTGCCCCTCCCCCTTGCTTGTACTCACTCGTGCTCTCTCTCAAATAAATAAAATCTTCAAAACAAAAACTTCCATGCACCTAGCAGAAGCAAATGAAATCTCTGGAAAAAGGCCTTAAATTACTCACACCAAAAAAGGTTTCAAATACAACATCCAGCAAATAGTCAAAGATAACTAAGGCATACAGGAAACAAGACATAAAGAGACTGAAACAACAGCCAAAAGAAAACAAGCAAGAAAGAAGGACTTCTGATATTGTAATTATTAGGCAGAGACAATAAATTAATTATGCTGACAGTGTTCAAAGAAATAAAAATCAAAGCCTGAAGCTTTCAGCAGAGAACTGTAAACTTTTCAGTTTCAAGAAAACAGACTTGAAAAAGAATAAGCTAAAAATTTAGAAAAAAAAATTACAACAGCTGAAAGATCTCAAATCACAGGCTTAACAGTAAATTAGAAAGCAGAAGAGAAAATTAAATGAACAAATGAAGGGAAGTTAGAACAGACTCCATTTTTTTTAGTTTTCTATGCTACCTTCAGGAAAATAGAGCAGACTTTCTATTTCAAATGGAGAGGATACATGCAGAGGATAACTGGCATCCAAGAAAAAGGAAAAAAAGGAACAGAAGCAGAATTTGAAGATATAATGGTTAAGTTCTGTGAGCCAATGAAAGACATAAATCAACCGATGAAAGACATAAATCCATGATTCTAGAAGCCCAGCAAATTGAAAACAAAATAGAAAAAAAAAATTACACCTAGGCACATCATACCAGAGTACAGAAAAACAAAGAGAAAATCTTAAAAGAAATTACAGAAAAAAGATTATCTTCAAGGGAGCGAGAGCTGAAACGTCAGCTAAATTCTCAGCAGTAATAATGGAAACTAATAGTGGACTAATATACTCGATGTGTTGAAAGAAAATAACTGCTAATCTAAAATTTTAAATCTAAGGGCACTTAGGTGGCTCAGTTGGTTAAGTATTTGTCTTCGGCTCAGGTCATGGTCCCAGGGCCCTGGGACTGAGCCCTGCTTGGCAAGGAGTCTGCTTCTCCCTCTTCCTGCTGCTCCCCCTGGTTGTGCTCTCTCCTGTCTGTACCTTTGTCAAATAAATAAATAAAATCTTTAAAAATAAAATTAAAAAAATGTTCAACTGCCAAAACTTTTTAAAAATTAATTAACTGAATTCTAAATCTAGTGAAAATATCCATTAATAATAAAGGCATAAGACATTTTCAAACAAAACAAATCTGACAGATCTATACTATAAAAAATTCTAAAGGAGATGCTCATGCAAGAGATTCCTTGATTAAAAAGAAATATAGAAAGGCATAAAAAGCAAAGAAATGAATACTGTAAACACTGAGTACATAAAATAAAGTCTTGTGAAGATTTAAAAAATATAGCTAAAATACACAATAACAAAATGTGTTACCTGGGCATCAGGTAAATAGAGTAACAGTGTTCTAATTTTGTTTATAATTTAAGTGGAAGATAAAAGTATCTCTTAATATCGGGTATTTTGCAAATTAAGGATGCTTGAGAATTTCCAAAATAGCCACTGAAGAACAGAACTCAAGTGTGTAATTTCCTAACAAAGAAAAAAAAAAGGAACCATAGGATTAATAAAAATAAATCTAAAAGGAGAGAAACAAACAGAAAACAAATGGAACAAAAGAAATATAGATTTAAACTCCCATCAGTAATTATATTAAATGTAAATAGATTAAATGCTCCAGTTAAAGAAGAAAGACCATCAAGTTGGCTTTAAAAAAAAAATCAAACTATATCTTTTTGAAGGAAAAAAGATAATATATTAAAAAACCATATAAAATATAAACATACAAAATAGTAAAGGTAAAAGTATAAAGAAAGGATTGATGGCATGGTAACAGCAAAATTCTTTAATCTCTGAATCCCTATATTAAAATAAAAGCAACTGGGTAACAAAGAAAAAAACCTCAAAGAATAGTATTTGTATCAAAACATAGTGACAGGGGCAGCCTAGGTGGCTCAGCGGTTTAGCGCCGCCATCAGTCCAGAGCCTGATCCTAGAGACCTGGGATCCAGTCCCGCTTCGGGCTCCGTGCATGGAGCCTGCTTCTCCCTCTGCCTGTGTCTCTGCCTCTCTCTCTCTCATGAATAAATAAATAAAATCTTTAAAAAAAGTAAAAAACAACAAAACATAATGACAAAGTATTCCCCACACACATCAAAATATAAGTGAGTGGGAAAAAAATCACTAAGGATGCAAGAACTGCAGGATGATGCCATCTGTGCAAGAAAAAAAAAAAACACAAAAAACCAACTGGCAGTATTTAAAAGTTATAAAAACAGGAGGATTCCCAACCATTAGCATTCACTAAAATTCACTATTGCACTAATATGAAAACAGGTGAATCTGGAAGGGCTTCTGCCCTTGTGCCATAAGAAGGACTGCAGCTGCTAGGGTCTTATAAACATTCAAAATTAATATGCTAGAGCTCCATGACAGGGCCTACAGTTAAAAGATACTTCTGGGTATGGAACTAAAATTGAGCAAGACAGGGTCAAGAGAGAGGAAGGGAAAGTTGAGACCAAAGTGGGTTGGTAACAGACCCAGGAAAGCTCAGAAAACAAACTGCCATATTTTTTAACACAACACAAAGAAACAGAAGAAGTCTGAGAAATCAGAAAGGCTTTCCTGAATTCTGTCCCACTGTAAAAGTTCAGGAAAAGAGGATTGTGGAGAAATTGCAGAATAAAAAGTACCAGGAATGTGTCTCCCCATCTAGACAACAATTGCACTGGCAGGTTCTGTCTCAAGTAACTATTTAGGAACTCTGTGGAGTCTATTGAGGTTTGCAAATTCCAGGGAAACCTAAAATGATAATTTGTGGTTAATTTCAATTTTAGCTCTTAGCACAGTAACAATTACCCATTCTCAATTCCCATTCCTAAAACCGGCAGCTGTGTTTAGCATACCAGGAGCAGCTTGCACCCAGTCTGTACAGATCAGGGTAAGCAAAAGAACCCTTTGCTCCAAATATCAGGGTTTTGTGACCTGATTAGTTATTACTGCTTCTCACCTCAAAGGAGCAAAGAAGCTAAAGTGACTACTAGGAAACTTAAAGAGCCATTGTCCTTTTCTCCCCTTCATTGTTCTGTCTTGCCCCTTTTGGGAGCCAGACATTAAAGACTACACATTTAAAAGCAAATGCATATAGGGGAAATTAGAAAGTTACTACATATGCTGAGGGAAAGATGCAGGTTAAAAAAAAACCTGAGAAGACCTTAAGTTTACACCTCAGGTTGATCTTTGGCACAGAGAGCCTACAACAATCAAAAACAAAAACACAAGCAAAACCCAGTAAACCTTGGTGAAGAAGATTCTGATTTTCAGAATCATCACATTATTAGATTTAAATGTCCAGTTTCCAACAAAAAAATAACAAACACACAAAGCATCAGGAAAGTATGGCATATACAAAGGAAAAAAAAAAAACCAACAAGAAAATAGTTTCTATCCCTGGGCCAGAAAGAAAAAATAGAATTGATGGTAGATCTACTAGACAAAGACTTTAAAACCACCATCTTAAAGAATTAAAGGAAGAGGGACTACTGGGTGGCTCAGTGGTTGAGCATCTGCTTTTGGCTCAGGGTGGGATCCTATGGTCCTGGGATCAAGTCCCACATTGGGCTCCCAGCATGGAGCCTGCTTCTCATGCTGCCTATGTCTCTGCCTCTCTCTCTTTCTCTCTCCCTGTGTCTCCCATGAATAAATAAATAATATTAAAAAAAAAGAACTACAGGAAGATGTGCAAACAAATTTATATGAATAAATTTAATTATCAATAAAGAGATGAAAAACCTAAAAAGAAATAAGAAAGAAGGGCATCTGGGTGGCTCAGTCCATTGGGCATCTGATTCTTGGTTTTGGCTCAGGTCATGATCTCATGGGTCACAGGACTGAGTCTTATGTTGAGTTCCCCATTCAGTGGGGAATCTGCTGGAAAGATTCTCTCTTCCTGCCCTTCCCCCCATTCTCTGTCTCTAAAATAAATAAATAAAAATCTTAAAAGAAAATAAGGGTAGGGAAAGAAAAATAAGATAAAAACAGAGAGTGAGGAAAACCATAAGAGACTCTTAACTACAGAAAACAAACTGAGGATTCCTGGTGGGGGGCGGGGGTGGGGAATGAGGTACCTGGATGATGAGCATTAAGGAGGGCCCTTGATGTAATGAGCATTGGGTGTTATATGCAACTGATGAATCATTAAATTCTACCCCTGAAACTAATAATATACTATATGTTAACTAAATTGGATTTAAATTTTTTAAAAAAAATTTTTAAAGAAAAAAAATCATAAAGGGCAATAATTGAAATAAAAAATTCACTAGAAGGGTATGCCTGGGTGGCTCAGTAGTTGAGCATCTGTCATGATCCCAGGGTCCAGGGATTGAGTCCCACATCAGGCTCCCTGCAGGGAGCCTGCTTCTCTCTCTGCCTATGTCTCTGCCTCTCTGTGTCTCTCATGAGTGAATAAATAAAATCTTTAAAAAAGAAAAGAAAAATCACTAGAAGCAATCAAAGGAAGATTTGAGCAGACAAAAGAAATAATTTCCATTTCCCTATCTTCAAACTTACTGATAAACCTAGAGAACAGTGCCTAAGGGATATCACCAAGCTGGCCAATATAAAAACTATGGGAGAAAAAGAGAAAAGAGTGGCAGAGAGAATAAAGAAATAATGGCTGAAAACATCCCAAATTTTTGGAAAGACACAAATACATACCTTCAATAAGTTCAAAGAACTCCAAGTAAGATAAACTTAAAAAAGAACCACATCAAACTTCTGAAAGACAAAGAACCTTGAAAGCAGCAAACATGAAGTCACCCATCACATACAAGGGATTCTCAATAAGATAACCTGTAGATTTTTCATCTGAAACTTTAGAGGCCAGAAAGTATATAGAATATGATATATTCTAAGAGTTAACAGAAAGAAAGCATCAGTCAAGAATCCTGTATCTGGGGGCGCCTGGGTGGCTAAGTAGGATTGAACATCTGAATCTTGGTTTCAGCTCGGGTCATGATATCAGGGTCCTTGGACTGAGCCCTACACTGGGTTCCTTGCTCAGGTGGGATCTGCTTCTCCCTCTCCTCCCCCTCTCACTCTTCCCTCTTAAATAAATAAATAAAATCTTTAAAAAAAATATCCTGTATCTTGCAAAACTGTCCTTCAAAAGTGAGGAAGAAATTAAGTCATTCCTAAGTTAAAGAAAAGTTAAAGGAGGTCATTCCCATTGGATGTCTCCAGCAAGAAATGCTAAAAGGAATCCTACAGGTTGAAATGAAAGAACACCAGACAGTAACTCAAGCCACATGAAAAAAATAAAGATCTAAGTAAAGGTTAATGGCATGGTTAATGACATGAAAAATATAAAAGCTAGCATTATTAAAACAATGGTTTGTAACTCCACTTTTTGTTTTCTACATGATTTGAAAGACAAATGGTTTACAAAAAAAATAATTAAACACTGATATTATTATAACTTTGGTTTATAATGTCACATTCCTTTTTCTTTTTTTCTTTACATTACTTTTTCTACATAATTTAGAAACTAATGAAAAAAATAATGCATTTAAAAGAATTATTAGCTTATGTTTTGTGGCACACATATATTAACATGTGATTGTGTGACATCAGCAACTGAAGTAGGAATGGAGCTGTAAAAAGCAGAGTTTTTGCATGTTATTTATATTAAACTGTTATAAATTTAGAGTGTTATAACTTGAGGATGTTAAATGTAATTCTCATAGTAACAAAGAAGACAGTGATAGAATATATACAAAAAGAGGAATTTAAAGATTTCACTCAATAACATCAACTAAACACAAAAAACCCAGTGATACAGAAAATGAACAGAAAACCTGTAAGACAAAAAGAAAAAAGGCAAAATGACAGAAATAAGTCCCTACTTACAGCAATTACTTTAAATGTAAATGGATTAAACTCCTCACAGATTGGCAGAATGGATAAAAATATGATCCAACTATATGCCATCTAAAACAGATTCACTTTATTTTTTTTAAAGATTTTATTTATTTATTCATGAGAGACACAGAGACAGAGAGAAAGGCAGAGACACAGGCAGAGGGAGAAGCAGGATCCATGCAGGGAGCCTGATGTGGGACTCGATCCAGGGTCTCCAGGATCATGCCCTGGGCTGAAGGTGGCGCTAAACCACTGAGCCACTGGGGCTGCCAGACTCACTTTAGATCCAAAGTGAGTGATCCAAAAGTGAAAGGATGGTAAAAGATATTCCACGCAAATAAGAACCAAAAGAGAGCAAGCGTGGCTTTATGAATATCAGACAAAAAGACTTTCAATCAAAAAAATATTATGAAAGACAAAGGACATGAGATATTAAGCTAAGGTTCAATACAGCAAGAAGAGTTAACAATTATAAAAATGTATACACTTAATAACAAACCATCAAAGCACATTAAGTAAAAATTGACAAAATTAAAGGAAGAAATAATTCTATAATAATAGTTGGAGACTTTAATACTCCACACTCAATAACAGATAGAACCAGACAAAAGATAAGTAATGAAACAGGAATTGAACAACATAATAAACCAGAGCTAACAATTTCTAAGGAACACTCTACCCAACAAAAATACAATACACAGTCTTCTCAAGTGTGCATAAGACATTTTCCCGGACAGACCATATGTTAGGACATAAATTAAGTCAAAACAAATTTTGAAAGATAGATATACAAAGTATATTCTCAGATGACAACAAGATAAAGTTAGAAATCAGTAACAGAAGGTAAATGGAAAACTCATGAAGTTGTGATAACTAGACAATATACTCAACCAAACAATGGATCAAAGAAGAAATCACAAGGGAAATTAGAAAATACTTACAGGGGCACCTGGTGATTCAGTCAGTTAAGTGTCTGCTTTCAGCTCAGGTCATGATCTTAGGGTCCTGGATCAAGCCCTGCCTTGGGCTCCCTGCTCAGTGGGGAGTCTGCTCATCCCTCTGCCCCTCACCCCTGCTCATGCTCTCTCTGTCTCTCTCTCAAATAAATAAAACCTTAAAAAAAAAAAGAAGAAGAAAAAAAAATACTTTAAGGAAAATAAAAGTACAGAGCACCTGGCTGGCTCAGTCAGAACATGCGACTCTTGATCTTTCTGGGTCATAAATTTGAGAACTACAATGTGTGTAGAGATTACTTAAATAACTGAAACTTAAAAACAAAATAAAAAATACAACATACCAAAACTTTTGAAAGCAGTGCTAGGGGGAAAATTTACAGCTATAAACATTTACACTAAAAAGCAAGAACAGGGGTGCATAGGTGACATAATCAGTTGAGCATCCAACTCTTGGTTTCACCTCATGTCATGATCTCAGAGTTATCAGATTGAGCCCCATGTTGGACTCAGCTCAGAATCTGCTTGAGATTCTCTCTCCCTCTGCCCCTCACATTCATGCTTTCTCTAAAATAAATAAATTTGTAAAAAAAATAAATAAATAAAAACAAGAATAATTTCAAATTAACAACCTAACTTTACAACTTAAGGAACTAGAAAAAGAACAAAGCTAGCAAAAAAAAAGGAAACAATAAAGATTAGAGCAAAGATAAAGGAAATAAAGGAAAGCAAGAGAAGAAAATCAGTAAAATAAAAAGTTACTTGGAAAAATCAGCAAAATAGACAAACTTTTAGCTAAATGGACAGAAAAAAGAGAAGATTCAAATTATTAAAATAATAAGTGAAACTGGGGGCATTAGAATAAAAATTATTAAGAGCAAAACAAAGAAAATCTGGACAAACCCATAACTCATAAGAAGATTGAATTAGTAATCAAAAATCTTCCAATAAAGCAACCCTTGGAACTGATGGCTTCACTGAGAAATTCTATCAAACACTTAAATAACACCAATTATTCTCTAACTTTTCCCAAATTTGAAGAGAAAGGAATACTTCTTAATTCATTTTTTAAGCCCAGCATTACTCTAATACTAGAGCTAGACAAAGACAATACAAGAAAACTAAAGACCAACATTCCTTATGAACATTGAAGCAAATACCCTCAACAAAATATTAGTAAACCAAATTCAGCAGCATATTAAGAAGATTATACACCACAACCAAATGGGAGTTATTCCTGGAATATAAGAATAGTTTGACATATGAAAAGCAATCAATGTAATGGACTACATTAATGGAATGAGGGATGAAAAAATCATGATTATCTCATTTGATACAGAAAAAACATCTGACCAAATTAAACACCCTTTCATGATTAAAAAAAAAAAAAACCACTCAACAAACTAGGAAAAGAAAAAAAATCTACCTTGGGGCATCTGGGTGGCTTGGTTGAGCATCCAACTCTTGGTTTTCGCTCAGATCATGATCTCAGGATTGTGAGACTGAGCACCATGTCAGGCTCCATGCTCAGTGGGTAATCTGAGTGAGGTTCTCTCCCTTGTCTCTCTCCCTCTGCCCCACATGCATGCTCTTTAAAAATAGAATAAAATCTTTATTAAAAAAAGAAAAAAATCTACCTCAACATAATAAAAGCCACATATGAAAACATACAGTGAACGTCACACTTAACGGTGAAAGATTAAAAGTTTTTCCTCTAAGACCAGAAACAAAGCAAGGATGACCACATTCACCACTTCCTTTACATATAGTACTGGGAGGTCTAGCCAAAGCAATAAATCTAGAAAGAGAAATGTAGAAAAAGGTGTCCAAATTGAAAAGGAAGAAGTAAAATGACTCCTGTTTGCAGATGATATAATCTTATATGCAGAATACCCTAAAGAGTCCATCAAAAAAACAAAAACCTGTTAGAATAAATGAATTCAACAAAGTACTGGCATGTAAGGTCAACACACAATCAGCTGCACTTCTACACACTAACAATAAACAACTCAAAAGGGAATTAAAAACACAATTCCACTTACAATAGCATTAAAAGAAATAAAAAACCCAACCATGGAGGTCAAAAACTTGTACAACGAAAACTACAAAATACTGACCAAAGAAATTAAAGACAAATAAATGGAAAAACATTCTTTGCTCATGCATTAGAAGACTTTATACGAAGATGTCAATACTGCCCAGAATAGTCTATACAACCAATGTAATCCCTATCAAAATTCCAATGACATTTTTTGCAGAAATAAAAATCAGTAAACATACATAGAGAGTCTCAAGAGACCACAAACAGCCAAGGCAGTCTTAAAAAAGAACAAACCGAGATGCCAGGGTGGCTCAGTGGTTGAGCATCTGCCTTTGGCTCAGGGCATGATCCTGGAGTCCTGGGATAGAGTCCGACATCGGGCTCTCTGCATGGAGCCTGCTTCTCCTCTCTCTGCCTGTGTCTCCGCCTTTCTCTCTGTGTCTCTCATGAATAAATAAATAAAATCTTTAAAAAAAAAAATCTGGAAGGCTTATAATCCTGATTTCAAAACTTACTGTATAGCTACAGAAGTCTAAAGTGTGGTACTGGCATAAAGACAGACATATAAACCAATGGAGTAGAATAGAGAGGCCAGAAATAATTCCCCACATATATCATCAAAAGATTTTTTAAGATCTATTTATTTCAGAGAGAGAGTGCGAGCAAGTAGGGGAGAGGCTAAGGGAGAGAATTCTGAAGCAGAATCCCTGCTGAACATGGAGACCAACACAGGGCTCAATCTCAGGATTTAAATACTTCCACTGTCATAACAGCATTATTCACAGTAGCAAAAATGTGTAAGAAACCCAAGTGTTCATCAAATGATGAATGGATAAGCAAAATATACATATCCATACAATGGGATATTATTCAGCTTTAAATAGGAAGGAAATTTTAATATATGCTACAACATGAGTGAACCATGAGGACATTAGTCACAAAAGAGACAAATGGTATATGATTCTATGGACAATACTTAAAAGTAATCAAAATCATAGCAACTGAAAGTAGAATGGTAGTTGCCAGGCAGGGCCTTGGGGGACAGAAGACTTAATATCTAAAGGATAAAGAGTTTCAGTTTCACAAGATGAAAAGAGTTCTGGGGTGCCAGGCTGGCTCAGTGGGAAAAGCATGCAACCCTTGATCTTGAGGTTGTGAGTTTGAGCTTCACCAATAGGTGTAGACTGCTTAAAATAAATAAATATATTTTTTTTAAAAAAGTTCTGTAGCTAGATGGGGGGGGTGCTGGTAGCATATTATGAATGTATGTAGTATCACTGAACTAAAGGTACACTCAAAAAATGGTTAACATGGTTATAATGTAAATTCTATTTTTCTTTTTTTTTTTTTGTAATATAAGTGCCTGACTTAAGCTTTGATTGTGAAGGGACCCATTTCAAAGAGGCACTCATTTCAAAGATGGCTCTCTCTAATAAACAAGACTAAATAAAGAGCCAAGCCACTTCCCCCAACTGAGGCTCCTTTGTTTTAGAGATTTTGGTTGATTTTGATAACTAGCCATTTGAGCCACTTTTCTTTTTTTTCCCTCCCAAACTTTAAATTCTCTCTCTTGGGATCCCTGGGTGGCGCAGCGGTTTGGCGCCTGCCTTTGGCCCAGGGCGCGATCCTGGAGACCCGGGATCAAATCCCACGTCAGGCTCCCGGTGCATGGAGCCTGCTTCTCCCTCTGCCTGTGTCTCTGCCCCCCCCCCTCTCTGTGACTATCATAAATAAAAATTAAAAAAAAAATAAATTCTCTCTCTTATGTTTTAAATGCACCAATAAAGAGTGGGCCTACAGACCTATTCCTGGGAAGTATGAGGGAAAATGGCAAAGTAGGAGGATCCTGAGTTCACCTTGTCCTACAGACACATTGAGGCAACAACTACAGCTATGCAACTAACTCTTAAAATGACCTAGACTGGCAGAACAGACATCCACAGCTAGTCAGAGAAAGTCACAAAGAAAAGGTAGAAGGCAATTGGGAACCAACTCCCTGGTTCAACCAACCACAAACAGGATGGATATCACAAATATCAAGAAGCAAGAGGACCAGACCCCACACTGGGTAGCCCCTGGAACTGGGAACCCACACAGGGAAGATGAATCTTCTTAACATCTGGCTTTGAGGGGTGCCCAGGTGGCTCAGTCGGTTAAGTATCCCCGCCTTCGGCTTGGGTCATGATTCCAGGGTCCTGGGACTGAGCCCCACATCTGACTCTGTGCCCAGCACACAGTCTGCTTGTCCCTCTCCCTCAGCCTCTGACCCCTCCCTCCCCACCCTACTCATGCTCGTTCCCTCTCTCTCTCTCTCCCTCAAATAAATACATAAAATCTCTAAAATAAATAAATAAATAAATAAATAAATAAATAAATAAATAAATAAATAAATAAATAATAAAATAAACATCTGGCTTTGAAAACCATGCGGGCTTAACTCCAAGAACTTTGAAAATTGGAAGACTTAACTCAAGGAGAGCCAGAAGATGACAGGAAACTGAGTCCCTGCCCTTAAAGAGTCAACATACTAAATAACTCAAGAGACACAACGCAGAAGCAGCACCTTGAAAAGCACCTGGGGGTATTCATGAAGGAGCTTACTGACTAATCTGAGAATATGTACTAAGTGGCCAAAGATTTCTCTGGCAACAAAAACAATGGTGAGTGCCATTTTTCCTTGCCTCCTACAACCTAGATAGCAAGATGCTTCTAGGAGCCAGTTCCGACACTCTCCGTCTACCTTACTATCACTGTATCCCATGCCCCTACATCCTCCTACAGACCACTCCATCTAGCCTGCCCACCTTGGCAAAATAGCTCCTGCTCTGCCACACCTGGAAGGCAACTCTGCCAATACTGTGCCACTTCAAAATGACTCCTGCCTTTGGAAAGGGAAGAGATAACCCCCCACCAGCATGCCCACAGTTCCTGCAGCTGAGCCTTTTAGCTGGCTGTGCAGAGAGCATGTCCTGCCCTTCACTGTGCCTGCAGATAGAGCAGACACTAGCTGTAGACAGCTACCTAGAATGAATGCTAACCTCACCTACCAGTGAACACACAGGCAACAGGTGGGTCTCTCAACATTGCAGGGAGCAAACTATGCCCAGTACACCTCCATCAGGTAAATCAAATCATTGCAGCCAGTCAGGCTGGAAGCCAGTGCCATCCACTACTGTACCCACAATAACTGCAACTCAGCCACAACAGAAGGGGACACCCTTGGGAGTCCCTGGTTTTGGCAACCAGAGGGGATTGCACCATATGGCACCACAGGATCTCTTCCACACAAGGCCACTACTTTCAAGACCAGGAGACATAGCTGGCCTACCTAATACTTAGAAACAAATAGAGACAAAATGAAGAAACAGAGAAATATGTCCCAAATAAAGAACAAGACAAAATCACAGTAAAAAAGATAAATGAAAGAGAGATATGCAATATGCCTGATAAAGACTTTAAAGGTAATAGTCATAATTACTAGACTTGAGAAAAGAGTGAATGAACTCAGTGAGAATGTCAAGAGAGACAGTAAATACAAAATATATAAATATTTTATAAAATATATACATATGTAAATAATGTAATCAGTAAGAGCTGAACAATTCAGTAATAGAAATAAAAAAGACACTAGAGGTAATCAGTACAGATTAAAAGACACAGAAGAACAGATTAACAATCTGGAAGACAGAATAATACAAAGCAACCAAACTGTATAGCAAAAAGAAAAAAATAATAAAAAATGAGAATAGGGGAAGGGAACTCTGCAACATAACAAGAATAACAACATTTACATAATAGGGATCCCAGAAGGGGAAGAAGGAGAGTAGAGGGCAAAAAATATACCTGAAGAAATAATAGCTGAAAACCTCCCCAATATGGGGAAGGAAACAGACATCCACATCCAGAAAGGACAGAAAGTCCCTAATGAAGTGAACCCAAGGAGGTCCACCATCAAACACATCATAGGTCAAATGGCAAAAAGTAATGATAAAGAGAGAATTTTAAGAACACCAAAAAGAAACAATTATATACAAGGGAAACCCCATAAGGCTATCAGCTAATTTTTCAGCAAAAACATCACAGGTGGGCAGCCCAGGTGCCTCAGCGGTTTAGTGCCGCCTGCAACAGGGCGTGATCCTGGAGTCCCAGGATCGAGTCCCATATGTCGGGCTCCCTGCATGGAGCCTGCTTCTCCCTCCGCCTGTGTCTCTGTCTCTTTTTCTCTGTGTCTCTCATGAATGAATAAATAAAATCTTAAAAAAAAAATCACAGGTGCCAATACTCGCTACCTAACTTGCTTATATCAGCCCCATCTCGCCATATCACACTTCAGTGGACCCACCCTTCTCAGTCATGCTTGCCTCAGTCCCAGTCCTGCAGGTCTCCTCACAAAACCACCAGTACAAACGTCACCAACACACTTCCAAATCCACAGGTTTTATAGGACCTCAGCTGTGGATACAGCGGTGGCAGGACTCATTTCAGGAACAGACTATACAACACACTTTGTTAAAACACACACTACTCAGCTGGGGACGAAATACTTCCCACAACAGGTAAAGAGAACGTCTGCAGACAACTGGACTCAAAGAAAAAACCCCAGGACTCAAGAACAGAGCACATGCAACACACACAGGAGACAATCTCTGAAGTACCAGGTCCTAGGGAATAGGAGACACTGCACTGTGGGGCATTACAGGGCCTGAAAGACTATTATCATCAAAAGCAAGAGATATAGCCGACTCCAAACACAGAAACAGACACTGACAAAATGAGGAAACAGAAAATATGTCCCAAATGAAAGAACAGGACCAACCTCCAGCAAAAGACCTAAGGAAAATGGATATAAATAATATGCCTGACAGAGAATTCAAAGTAATGAAGATGCTCAGTGGCTTTGAGAAAAGAATGGAGAACATTAGTGAGGACCTTAACAAAAGACAAAAAAAAAAAAAAAAAAATCAGGGACGAGGAACATAATAAATGAAATGAGAAATACACTACTAGGTGGAATAAATAGCAGGCTAGAGAAAGCAGAGGAACAAATTAATGACCTGGAAGACAGAGTAATGGAAAGTAATGGAAAGTAACCAAGCTGAGCAACAGAGGAAAATAAAATATGCAAATTGAGAATACACTCAGGGAACTCAGTGACTCTATCAAGCATAACATTTGCATTATAGGAATCCCAAAAGAAGAAGAGAGAGAAAAAGAGGTAGAAATTTATTTGAAAAAATAATAGCTGAAAACTTCCCAATCTGAGGAAGAAACAGATATCTAGATCCAGGAAGCACAGAGATTCTCCCAAAAATTCAACACAAGGTGTCCACACCAAGACACATGGTAATTAAAATGGGAAAAAGTAGTGATAAAGAAAAAAAAATTAAAGTAGCAAAAGAAGACACTTACATATAAGGGAAAATACCATAAGGCTATTAGCAATTTTTTTTTTTTTTATTAGCAAGTTTTTGAGCAGAAGCTGTAAAGCCCAAAAGGGAGTGGCATGATATATTCAAAGTGCTAGAAGGGAGAAATCTACAGCCAAGAATACTCTATGCAGCAAGGCTATCATTCACAAGAGAAGGAGAAATAAAGACTTTCTCAAATAATAAAACTAAAGGAATTCATAACTACTAAGCCAGCCTTATAAGGAATATTAAATGGGACTGTTTGGCAAGGAAAGACCATAAATGAGAATACAAAAAGCAAAAAATATAAAAGCAGTAAAACTACGTGTTTCTGCAAAAACCAATCAAGGGATTCATAAAATAGAAGGATGTAAAATATACCACATACCTAAAATGTGGAGAGAAGAAAAGTAAAGAATGGGTTCAGGGCAGCCCGGGTGGCTCAGCAGGTTAGTGCTGCCTTCAGCCCAGGGTGTGATCCTGGAGACCTGGGATCGTGTCCCATGTCGGGCTCCCTGCATGGAGCCTGCTTCTCCCTCTGCCTGTGTCTCTGCCTCTTTCTCTCTCTCTGTGTGTGTCTCTTGTGAATGAATGAATGAATGCATGCATGCATGAATGAATAAATAAATAAAATCTTAAAAAAAAAAGAAAAGAATGGATTCAAACTTTAGTGACCACCAACCTAACACAGACTGCAAGATGTGGAAGATGTTATATACAAACCTAACAGTAGCCACAAATCAGAAACCAGTAATAAATATGCAAAGGATAAAGAGAAAGAAAGCCAAGCATATCACTAAAGAAAGTCAACAAATTGTGAAAGAGAACAAGATCAAAGCAACCACAAAAAAGTAACAAAATGGCAATAAATATATACCTATAAACATTCTGAATGCAAATGACTAAATGCTCAAATCAAATCATAGGGTGACAGAGTAGATTAAAAAAAAAAAAACAAGATCCATCTGTATGCTGCCTACAACAGATTCATTTCAGATGTAAAGACACTTGTAGATCAAAAGTGAGGACATGAGGGAAACACCTGAGTAGCTCAGTGGCTGAGCATCTGCCTTTGGCTCAGGGCATGATCCCAGTCTGGGGATAGAGTCCCACTCACATCAGGCTCCCTGTGAGGAGCCTCCTTCTCCCTCTGCCTATATCTCTGCCTCTCTTTCTGTGTCTCTCATGAATGAATAAATTTAAAAATCTTTAAAAAAAAAGTGAGGACATGAGGAACATTTATCGTTCAAATGGATGTCAAAGAAAACTGGGGTAGCAATATTTCTAATGGACAAAATAGAGTTTAAAACAAAAACTGTAATAAAGGACAAAGGACTATATAATAATAAAGGGGACAATACAGTAAGACGATGTAACAATTGTAAATATTTACGCATCTAACATAGAAGCACCCAAATACAGAAAACAGTTAAAAACAAACATAAAGGAAGTAATTGGTTGTAATAATAGTAGGGGACTTTAAAACCCCACTTAAATCAATGGATAGATAATCCAAACTGAAAATCACAAAGAAACACTGCCTCTGAATGACACACTGGACCAGATGGATCTAACAGATATATTCAGAACATGCCATCCACAAACAGATTACACATTCTTTTCAAATGCACATGGAACATGATGCAGAACAGATCACATATTAGCTTTAAGCCACAAAATAAGTCTCAACAAATTCAAAAATATTCAAGTCATATTATGCATCCTCTCTGACCACAATGTTATATAAAACTACAAATCAACTCTAAGAAAAAATCTGGAAAGAACACAAATAATGAAGGTTAAATAACATGCTACTAAATAATGAATGAGTCACCCAAGAAATCAAAGAAATAAAAATTACATAGAAACAAATGAAAAATGAAAACATACTGTTCCAAAATTTTGGGATGCATCAAAAGCATTTATTCTTAGAGAGAAGTTTATAGCAGTGCAGGCCTATCTCAAGAAGAAAAATCTCAAACAACCTAACCTTACACCTAAAGGAGCTAGAAAAAAAAATCTCAAAAAACAAACGCCCTACAAACTAAAGTCCAGAACCAGATAGCTTCATAGGAGAATTCTACCAAACATTTAAAGAAGAGTTAATACCTATTCTTCTCAAACTTTTCCAAACAATAGAAGAGGAACAGAAACTTCCAAATTAATTCTATAAGGCCAACATTACCTTGATACCAAACCAGATAAAGACACTACAAAAAAAGAGAGCTAAAAAAAAGAGAGCTACAGGCTGATATCTCCAATGAACACAGATGAACACAGATGCAAAAGTCCTCAACAATATACTGGCAATTGGAACCCAACAATACATTTTAAAAAATCATTCACTGGGCAGCCCCAGTGGCTCAGCGGTTTAGCACTGCCTTCGGCCCAGGGTGTGATCCTGGAGACCCGGAATCGAGTCCCACATCAGGCTCCCTGCATGGAGCCTGCTTCTCCCTCTGCCTCTCTGTGTCTCTGCCTCTCTCTCTCTCTCTCCCTCTCTCTCTCCCTCTCTCTCTCTCTCTCTCTGTGTGTGTCTCCCATGAATAAATAATAAAATAAAATATTTTTTTAAAAAAATGATTCACCAAAATCAAGTGAGATTCATTCCCAAGGTGCAAGGGTAGTTTTATATTCACAAATCAATTAATAACATCACATCAAGGTATTAAAAACCATATGATCTTTTCAATTAATGGCTTAAAAGCATTTGACACAAAGTACAACATCCTTTCATGATTTAAAAAACCATCAACTAACTAGGTTTAGAGGGAAAATACTTCAACATAATAAAGGCCATATATGAAAAATCCATAGCTAATATAATACTCAATGGGGAAAAACTGAGAGCTTTTCCTCTGAGATCAGAACAAGACCAGGATGTCCACTCTCACCATTTTCATCCACCATAGTACTGGAAGTCCTAGCCACAGCATTCAGACAACAAAAAGAAATTAAAAGCATCCAAAATGCTAAGGAAGAAGTAAAACTTTTACTATTTGCAGATGACATATCTATGGAAAACCCTAAAGATCTGCCAACAAACTACTAGAATGAATGAATTTAGTAGTCGCAGGATACAGAAATCTGTTGTATTTCTATACACTAATAATGAAGCAGCAGAAAGAGAAATAAATAATCCCAGTGTGCCTGGGTGGCTCAGTCAGTAAAGGATTCAACTCTTGATTTCAGCTCAAGTCATGATCTCACGGTTGTGAGATGGAGCCCTGTTTCTGGCTCTACTCAGCTGGGAGTCTATCTAAGATTCTCTCTCTCCCTCTCCCCACACTGTGTGTGTGCACCTGCGCTCTCTCTCTTTTGCAAATAAATAAATACATCTCTAAAAAGAAAACAACCCCACTTACAATTGAACCCAAAATAACAAAATATCTAGAAATAAACAACCAGGAGGTGAAAGACCTGTACTCTGAAAACTGTAAAATGCGATTAAAGAAATTAATATAACAAAGAAATGGAAAGACATTCAATGCTCACAGAAGACCAAATATTGTTGTAATGTCTATGCTACCTAAAGCAATCTACACATTTAATGCAATCTCTAACAAAAAATAAACAGCATTTTTCAAAAAACTAGAACAATCTTAAAATTTGTAAGGAACCACAAAAGACCTGAAATAGCTAAAGCAATCTTCAAAAAGAAAAAAACAAAACTGAAAGTATCACAATTCCATACTTCAAGTTATATTACAAAACTGTAGTAAACAAAACAGTATGGTAATGGCAAAAATAGATATATACTCTGTCAAATAAATAAACACATACATACATACATACATACACACAATTTAAAAAAATGAATTAAGGTCCTAAATGTGAGATCTGAAGCCATAAAAATCCTAGAAGAGGGGCAGCCCAGGTGGCTCAGCAGTTTAGAGCTGCCTTCAGCCCAAGGTGTGGTCCTGGAGACCCGGGATCAAGTCCCACGTCAGTCTCCCTGCATGAAGCCTGCTTCTCCCTCTGCCTATGTCTGTACCTCTGTACACCCCCACCCCTCTGTCTCTCATGAATAAATAAATACAATCTTTAAAAAAAAAATTCTAGAAGAGAGCACAGGCAGTAGTTTCTCTGACATTGATGGTAGTGCTATCTTTCTAGACATGTCTCCTGAGGCAAGGAAAATAAAAGCAAAACTATACTATTGGGACAATATCAAAATAAAAAGCTTTTGTACAGCAAAGGAAACAACCAACCAAACGAAAAGGCAACCTACTAAATGGGAGAAGATATTTGCAAATGACATATCTGATAAAGGGTTAGTATCCAAAACACATGAAGAATTTATATAACTCGATACTGAAAAAAAATAATAATCCAATTAAAAATGGGCAGAGGACATGAACACACATTTCTCCAAAGATGACATACAGATGGCCAACAGGCACATGAAAACATGCTCAATATCATTCATTATCAGGGAAATGCAAACCAAAACCACAATGCGATACTAACTCAAAACTCCCAGAATGGCTAAAGCAAAAAACTCAAACAAATATGGACGATGTGGAGAAAACAGAACCCTTGTGCATGGCTGGTGGAATACAAACTGGTACAGCCATCGTGTAAGACAGCATGGAGGTCCCTCAAAAAATTAAAAATAGAACTACCTTATGATCCAATAATCATGCTACTGGGTATTTATCCAAAAAATGTGAAAACATTAATTCAAAGGGATATATGCACCCTTATATTTACAGTAGTATTATTTACAATAGCCAAACTATAAAAGACGCCCAAGTGTTCACTGAAAGATGAATGGAAAAAGAAGATGCAATTATACACAATGGAGTATTATTTGGCCATAAGACAATATGGATGAACCTAGTGGGTATAATGCTAAGTGAAATAAGTCATTCAGAGAAATACAAATACCATATGTTTTTACTCATGTAGAATTTAAGAAACAAAATAACGCAAAGGAAAAAAAAGAAAGGAAAGAAAGACAAGCCAAAAAAATGGACTCTGGGAACAGACGGTTCCCAGAGCGGGGAGGTGGGGAGGTGGGTATGGGGATAAGTGAAATAGGTGAAGGGGATTAAAAGTTCACTTATCTTGATAAGCACTGAGTAATACGTGGAACTGCTGAATCACTATATTGCACACCTGAAACTAAGATAACACTGTATGTTAACTACTCTGGAATTAAAAAAAAAAAAACCACAATACATCTATTTAAATGCTAAGTCAGGCTAAGACTGACTATACTAAGTGTTTACAAGGCTATGAAGAAACTGGAACTTTAATACACAGCTGATGGCCATGTAAAATAGGACAATCACTTTGGAAAACACTTTGGTAGGTTTTTAAAAGGTTAAATATACTAAGACCCAGCTATTCCATTCCTAGATATTTACTTAAGAAAAATGAAAGCATAAGACCACACAGACTTGTACATAAAAATTCTTAAGAGATTTGTAAAATCGCCAGGAACTGGAAACAACTCAAATGTCCATCAAAAGCTAAACAGACACACAAACTGGTATAGGGACACAATGGAATACTTCTCAGTGATAAAAAGGAATAAACTTCTAAAAAAAAGGAATAAACTATTGATATATGCAACGACACTGATGAACCTGAAAACACTTATGCTAAGTAAAAGAAGCCAGATGAAGATTTACATACTGGATGACTTCATTTATATAAAATTCTAGAAAACAAAAACTAATCCAATCTACAGTCACAAAAAGTAAATCAGTAGTGGCTAGGGGAATGAGAGGCTGGAAAGATGGACCACAAAGGGGAACAGAAGAATTTTTGGGGTGAGGGATATATGCACAATCTTGATTGTGTGATGGTTTCACAGGTGTATATATATGTCAAAACTTATCAAGTAGCACACCTTAAATATGTGAAGCTTATTGTATATCACATATATCTCAATAAAGCAATTTAAAAAAATAAAGCTTTCCTGAAAGGAAAATATATGTATATTTGAAATTACATATGGAAAGAGTGTATCACATACTTGAGAACACTAACCCACCCTAATAAAATTACTAGACTTCAAAGAAAAAATACTTGGTCATCTAGAAAAAAGAACAACTTATCAGGGGAAGAAAAATTAGATTATCATCTCTCTTTGATATCAATGCTTTATACCAAAAGAATAAGAGTAGTATATTTAAGATATTCAAGGAAAAGAAGTGTGAGTCAAAGATTTTATAACAGCAAAACTGACTTTCATGTATAAAGAGCACAAACTTTCATCCACATAAACTCAGGGAACATTTCTTCCTAAGGAATCTAATAAAGGAGCATCAGGTAACCAAAACGATGCCTTTAACATCAACACAGGAGCACCTGGGTGGCTCCGACTGTTAAGCATCTGCCTTCGGCTCAAGTCATGATTCCAAGGTCCTAGGATGAAGCCCCAAGTCCCTTCTCTCTCTCAAAGATCAACATAAATGCTGGTGATGAGCATTAAATATACTTGTAGAACTAAGAATAAATAAAGACTAAAAGAGGAAAAGCAGAATATGTAATAACTGCGTGTTCTGACAATGTAGATATCATACATTATTTTTAAAAAGAATAAGAACATAAGCAAAAAACAAAAGGTTTAATGTTTTCAGTAATCATATTAGTGATGATATCAATAATTCTGATACTGTTGTGTATGTAAATATGAGATAAAACAAAGGAGTAACTATTAATTCTTGAGAATATCATCTCCTATGTTCTCAAGAACCAGTACACTCAACTGATTGCACCATCCAGGCACCCCAAAAACCTGCAGATATTAAAAAGAGTTTTTAAGGGGCACCTGGGTGGCTCAGGTGGTTAAGCATCCGACTCTTGGTTTTGGCTCAGGTCACATGATCACAGGGTTGTCGCATGGGGCTCCATGCTCAGCTGGGAGTCGGCCTGAGATTCTTTCTCTTCCCTCCCCTCTGCCCTTCTCCACACTCACTAAAATCTTTTAAAAAGCCCAAAAATTTTTAATTGGCAAGGCCACACTATAGTATCTAGAAATATACATTTATGAAAAAAAACCCTCTTAAACACAAGGAAGCAATTACTATAGAAGTCAGAAGAATGGCTACTAATGGGAGTACAGAAGTAATTGTGACTCAGATGGAGCAACGGAGGGGTTCTGGCAGGGTGAGCATGGTTCTACACCCTGAGTGGTACCATTTTAACAGTTTATTAAGCCACACATTTGCTACATGTGTTCTTTTCTGTTTGACTTCATAATAAAAATTCATTTTACAATTAAAATTTTATTAAATGACAATAAAAACAAAAGTAATGAAAATACTAACCAAAAGAAAGCTGGTATGGCTCTGTACCCACACTTCTGGATTCAAATTGTGGATTCTGCTACGCAGCCAGAAAAGTACTAATGATCTGTGCCTTGACCTCATTATCATGAGGAGAGTAGAAGTACTTAGCTCATAGGGTTGTTACGGAGATTAGGAGTTAATATAGAAAGAAAATAGAACAGTGCCTGGCTCATAGCAGGACAGAGTTGGTGATTACAGTTGGTGCCAGCTATGTAAGTCAATACAGTTATTTAATTTCTCTAGGCTTCAGTTTCTTTACCGGAGTTTAAAATATCTACCTGATAGGATTATCAGATCAGAAGGAAATACATATACCGTGTATCTATTACAGTATTCAGTAAATAATAAGTCTTTTCCATGGTCTCCCAACATCCAGAGAGTTATAGGCCACATTAGACATACCTCAGTCATAGCACATTCCTCTTGCACTTTTCACCTGGTCATTCAGGTTGATCTCAATGAAATGATCACCCAGTGAGTCTCACGTCCGAAACTGGATCTTCATCTAGATTTCAAAAAGAGAAAGAAAATTTTAAAATGTTCAACCTCCTACTAAGAATGGTCTTGTGTTATTCCCAGAGCAGGCATCTATGGTACCAATAACCATTAAACTGAAGTAGGAAACAACTGGAATAACCGCTGATGGACTTCCAAGGCTCATCGCCATGTGTCTTCTCCCTTCTCGTCTTTCCTCTCCCTGCTTTGTTAAGGTATTTAGCTGGGAGTCCAAATCTATCATCACCTATCATCAATCCTGACTTCTGGCTACAAAGGTAGGATATGCTTGTTTGCAAGGGTACTAAAATGAAGCACTCTCAGCCTGCAAAGGCAGGAAGAAAAACTATCTCAACTCCACCTACGACCAAGCCTTCCTTTTCAGAGGTCCATGCTGTGAAATCAATGTGCTGATAGTGCGCACCAGCCTTTCCCCCAACTATAAACTGTGACAGGACACGGACGGGGGAACTTGAGTCACAGGTAGAGACCAAATGCTTCCCAAGGCCAAAACAGAAGCTTTATCAGTTTAATCAGTGCCATAACACACGTAAAGCGAGATTGTGAGAATAGGGGTTCCAGGATAAAAGTTGGTTTGTACATGGCATCAAAAGCCAGATGCAGAGAAGCAAACCTGGCACTGTCCAGGTTTCCAAGAGTCCTCTGGTAACTTACCCTTCATAGGTCTGAAGCCCCAGGAACAAGCACCATCCGATAAAATGTAATTATTTTTCACCACTTTTGGGGGGCAACGCTGGAAATAATAAACCATGGCCTAGGGGATCCCTGGGTGGCTCAGCGGTTTGGCCCCTGCATTCCCCCCAGGGCGTGATCCTGGAGACCCGGGATCAAGTCCCACATTGGGCTCCCTGCATGGAGCCTGCTTCTCCCTCTGCCTGTGTCTCTGCCTCTCTCTCACACATCTCTGTGTTTCTCATGAATGAATAAATAAAAATCTTAAAAAAAAAAAAAAACATGGCCTATAACAGATTTTTTTCTCCATCGAGTTACATCAAAATCTGTAATTAGCTATCTGAAAAGCATATATCTCACATTACTGCAATAAATAGAACATGCAATGCTTTCAAAATCTCTGCTCTCTAATAAATAAATAACAAAAGCTCTACCCCAAAGACATGCCAGCATGCCGCTCGATTTTCTTAAGGGGAAGTGAACCTACAGCAAATAAGGAAATGGGAGTTAGGATTGGATGTCAATTCCACCAGATCATTCTGCCCCAGGGGAGGGTACACAAAGGACCAGAACAGGCCTCTCCCCCTTTGAGGCAGAAGCTGTTGGACAAACCCCACCCCCCGCTTCCCACCCCCCAGTCAGCCCACCTGTTCCTCAAGCTGTGGCGGGGGGGGGGGGGGGGGGGGGGGAGGCCGGGGTCTACTTGACAATACAGAAAGCAAAAACAGACTCACGCAGAGGACTGGAATCAATAGGGGTGACACCTGCACAGTGTTTACTATCATTATGGTGAGAAAATAAGTGGTGGGAGAAACCCTTTCTGTGAGGTCTCTAGGTTCCCGATCTCAGCCTTCTGACATTTCCACCTCACCGATTTTCTTCACAGAATCGATTTAGAGGGACGCCTGGGCGGCTCAGCGGTTGAGCGGCTGCCTTTGGCTCAGGGTGTGATCCCGGAGACCCGGGATCGAGTCCCGCATCGGGCTTCCTGCCTGGAGCCTGCTTCTCCCTCTGCCTGTCTGCGTGTGTGTCTCTCATGAATAAATAAAATCTTAAAAAAAAAAAAAAAAAGAATCCATTTGGACTCCGCAGCAAGTCAGCGGTCCTCCGAGCCTGGAATGAGCCTAATGAACCGTTGAAAAAGGCTACTCGCCTGCTCCCTCGCGCATCCATCCCCCTTTTTCACCCGAGTCATCTCCGGCCAAGCAACCGTCTCAAACACCTTGACGCTCTGCAGACGGAGGAATCACCTAGGACACAGCCGCCGGGGATCATTCTGAGCCTTTACACTTTAACCTTCTCGACCACCGCGTAAGGCGAGAATTACCAGCTGCAGGCCACCAAGGAAGAAACGGGGGCGCCGAGACGTGAAGGCCCGCGGAGCGAGCCAGGACTCGAACCAGGTTTGCCAGGGACACCGCGACCCTTATCCTGAGATTGTCTTAACTGGCCTCCTCGCCGGGCGCCCGGATAAGGGCCGGTCAGCCGGTCCCCGGGACCAGGCGAGGCCGCTGCCCAAGGACAGCCCCACTCACCTTCCTCAGCCGCGGCCTCCCCTCAGCAGCGCGCCCGACCCGGCCCCTCTCAGCCCCTCCTGGCCCCGCCCCCGCGACCGTTACCGAGCCCTGGGAGGCTGGCCAATCGAGCTGCAGCGCGGCGACAGGGCCCGCCTCCGAACGTGGGAGCGGCGAACTCCCGCCGCCGGGGGGCGGGGCGGGGGCGGGGCCTAGAGCGGCTCCGCGCCCGGTTGGCTCCGCTCCTGGGGGCGGGGCTTACACGCGCGTAGACGAGAGCGCGCGGCGTGGCGCTTAGGTCTGCGCCTGCGCGCTGCCGTTGCACGTGCTACAAGCCCGGGCCTTCTGGTTGCTGTCCGCAGCCACCTGGGAACTCCTTTGCCTGGAAGTCCGCAGCAAGTTTTTTTTTTTTTTTTTTCAATGACACAACAGGTTTATTGGTTATTGTACACGAATGAATTGTGAGCAACTTGAGAGTATTCACTATAAAAAGGGCTCAGTGCCTTCTTTCACTTAAGAAAGTTATACCAAACTGGGGCACCTGGCTGGCTTAGTCAGTAGAGAATGCAACTCTTGAGGGTTTTAAGTTCAATCCCCACACTGGGTGTGGAACCTAGATAAAATTAAAAAAAAAAAAAAAGTATACCAACTCCAGGAAAATAAAGGGGAATCAAACTTCAAATATGTGAGGCCATTGGTGCAAGTGAGGCTCGGGCAATGTGGCCACCGTACACTGCCTTCCAGGCACGCACTCAAGCCGCGACTGTGAGCCCTTGCTACCAGGCTTAGTCAGCCTGTTCTCTAGGTTCCAGACCCGGCTGAGCACGCAGCACCTGGCATCTGCAGGACCCCAGCCTTTTGTTTGTTGATGACATTTTACCCTTCTGCTCAGCACTTTCCAATCTCCACGAAGTCCCAGGCTCCGTAGGAGGCTCCAGAAATTCAGAGGTGGCTGGCTGGAGACGCTCAAAGTCTAATTAGGGAGATGAGTATATGCTCTGAAATTAAGATACAGTGTGATAGGCATAATCAGAGAAGTTTGCACGGGGCGCAGGAGGGAAAGAGAAGAATTACCTAACTGGATCACTTTCGTTTTCCTAGACCCGTTAAGTCTCATCCCTGGCTGCGTAGTAGAATCACCAGGGGAGTTGTGAAAACTTGGTGCTCAGTACCCCGACTACTGAAATCAGAAGCGCCAGGGTAGGACTCAAGTGTCAACAGTTTGTTAATAGTACCTCTCCTCCCCTCCTTCCCCTACCTCTTCCCCAGGTGATTCCAAGGTGCAGCCAAGCTTAAGAACTAGAGGAAGTAAACCTAGAGGAATACTTGAATGATTCTGAATGGTAGGAATTCCCCAGCGATATAGAGAGGAAAGATATTTAGAGAAAACGTCATGTGCAAATTAAATAATTTCAAAGCACACTTTTATAATGCCTACATTACAAGTGCTCAGTAAACATTATTATTATTTTGTGTCATTAAACCTAGGCCCCTTTGGTAGAGCTCATATCTGCCCTTCCCTAACACCTAACTCCCAAAACCGTTACAAATATAAAGGGTTTTTGCTGTAGGCATCCTGATGAAACTGAGTAATATGTTGCATCCCTAGAAAGGCAGACTAGGAAGGCCTTAGGTATGTGCTAAGCAGCTGGGACTTTATCCAGGGGGTGTTGGGAAACCATAGACAAGTTTTCAAACGAGGCAATAAAATAGAAAGGTTTTTCTATTTGGGTGTCTTCAAGCCTAATTTTCATGCATCTTGAAAATATAGATAAAAACTATAATAATAAATAAAAAATAAAAATAAATAAAAACTATAAAAACAGCTCTACCTTGTACAAATACGATCACTGCTTTTTTTCCCCACTAAAAGAAATCACCTCAATATTTATTTCTAAGCTTAATAAATTCAGGACCTACAAATAGGGTCCCTGCCCATCATTCTCAAAAACTCGTAGAGGGTTAAGTGATCCAAAAATTTCTAGCAGAACGTATAACTTCGCTCACACTTAAAGGGAAGGCCTGGACTATCAGCCCACTATCGTCGTTGCATCTTGCAGCCACATGGTGTCGCTGTTTGGTGACCTGTATTTTCCAGGTCTGTGGCGGAGCAGATCCCTTCAGGGCATCAATCATGATGTGTCTCACAAGAAGTCTCAGGGTTCTAGCTTTTAGAGTACAATATTTTCCGACCTATATTCGGCCTTCTTCCAGGCCTTCCTCCAGTGAGGGGCACTGTGAGTTTGATCTCTGTGTCTGCCCCATGCAAACATGTTCTCAACTCTGCCCCCAATTCTTTCCTTACCCGGCTCTTCACACTAGCAGTGGTTAGTAGTTAAATAGATTTTCACTTTTTTTTAAAGATTTTTTTTTAGTTATTTATTCATGAGAGACACAGAGAGAGAGAGGCAGAGACACAGGCAGAGGGAGAAGCAGGCACCACGCAGGAAGCCTGACGTGGGACTCGATCTGAAGACTCCAGGATCACACCCTGGGCTAAAGGTGGTGATAAACCTCTGAGCCATCCCAGCTGCCCCAGATTTTCATTTTCAATCTTCGAAACACAGAGTCCAGCTGCTTGCCTTTTCCAAGACAATAGTATAACTTGCCCACTCTTCTAACTGTAGCTGCCCTAATTGAGCCAGGAGGTCAAATAACACGGGTCAGTCAGGATCATTTGGCTGCAGATAATAGAAAACCTGATTCAAACGGTCTTCTTAAGCAATAAGGAAGTTTATCTCACATAACAGAAAGTCCACAAGCAAAACAGACGTTAAGGTTGGTGAACACAATGGTTCAACAAGTTATTGAGGACCCAGTTGCTATTAGTCTCTCTGCTGTCCTGTAAACATGGGAGGTTCAACACTAAAGTGATTTTTTAGAGTGTGTGGGTGGTTTAGTTGGTTAATCATCTGCCTTCACCTCAGGTCATGATCCCGGGGTCCTGGGATGGAGCCCCACATCAGGCTCCCTGCTCAGCGGGGAGCCTGCTTCTCCCTCTCCTTCCTGCTCCTGCTCTCTCTCATTATCTCTGTCTCTCTCTCAAATAAATAAAATCTTTAGAAAAAAATAAAGTGAGTTTCCAGATGTCTACCAGGAACAATCAGGACCACATACTTTCTTTTTCATCTAAAATCTTTCCTTTGGGCTTTTTTTTTTTTTTTTTGAACCAATTAGGTCACACGGGCACATATTCTGTCTCCCAATCAGTAACTGCCTAGCAAATGTGAAGAAGACTTAGCTTGGATTCCAGGAGGAAAAAGAGGTTACCATAATTGCAATAGACAATGGAGCGGGTGCTCCTTGAGTCACATAAGTTGCAAGGTGAAGGTATGGCTACTTGAGTAAAACTGGAGTCCTGTAAGGACCAAGAGGACAATGGATGCTAGATGTATGATCACCAGTATTCTTTACAGTATTCAAAACACAAGGCTGATTACGCTCTATTTCCTCATCATCACTCCTGGATTTTGTGTGTCAAGTGGAGGAAGTTCTACAGCATTGTCCTTCAAAGGAATTTCCCTGTATGAACCATCAAAGCCTTGTCAACACTTTAAGATTTAATTTTTAAGTAATCTCTACACTCAACATGGGACTCAAATTCACAACCTCAAGATGAAGAGTTGCATGATCCACCGACTGAGCCAGCCACACACCCTGATCTCAAGTTTTCTTTGTGTCTTCAATAACCCACCAGGATGCTAATGGTTCTAAACACTCACTTAACATTCACTTACAAAAATGTATTAAGCACCTGTTATATACCAGGGATTACCAGATGCACCTGTTATATACCAGGGATTACCAGATGCTGTATTTATAGGGGTGAGTAAACCAGATGTGTTTCTTGCCCTCATGGTGCTTATAGACTAGTTGGGAAGAAAAATATGAAAAAATCCCACACATAAGCATTAATTATGATAAGTGCTATGAAGAAAAGGAAGAGAACAAGGATATGTGGAGGAGCCTCTCTAAGGAAGTGACATTTAAGCTGAGATCCAAAGCCTGTCTTCATTTCAGTTTACTGCTTTCCCCTGTGCTTTGTCTTCTTAGTATAAATTATAGGCTTCATTAGCAATTAAAACAGATCTTTTCATTTCTAAACTTCTAAACTGATTCTCAAATTTTCTCCAAGGCATAGACGTATCAAACTTCTCCCCATAACAAGGAGTATGCCAAATACGAATGGCATTTGGTGATGAAGTCTTGAAAAGTCCCCAATTCACAAGTCTTTTAGATTTAGAGTCTTTAATTAATCCTTAATTATACTAATACATTTGTTCCTGCCTCTTCTATGAGAACTTGAACTATGGAGACATGGATCTTATCTTCCTTTTTTCAGGACCTAGTATTGTCCCTGACACATAGCAGGTGCTCAATATAGTGTGGAGTGGCAGCTAAATTTGAGTCATATTTTGACAGGGGCATTCACCTTTAGTAGCCATCTTCCAGTGTGAAAGACCACAAGTAAATAGCTCAAACAGATTAATAACAAATGCTCAAGAATCGGTACAGATTGGGGAACCTGGGTGGCTCAGTGGTTGAGCATCTGTCTTTGGCTCAGGTAGTGATCCTGGGGTCCTGGGATCAAGTCCTGTATCAGGCTCCTTGCAGGGAGCCTGTCTCTCTTTTTCTCTCATGAATAAATACATAAAATATTTTTTAAAAAGAATCAATACAGATTAACAATAGTTATATTAGTTGAACCTTTAAAATGTGTCAAGCTCTGGGTTACACACTTATGTTTTCTAACTTCTTGACTCTTCACAATAACCTTGACATGAGTACTCTTATTATCTTCATTCTACAAATGATCAAATTAGAAAATAGAAGTTAGGGACGCCTGGGTGGCTCAGTCGTTGAGCATGCAATGCCCTGCCTTCAGCTCAGGGTGTGGTCCCAGAGTTAAGTCCTGCCTTGGGCTCCCTCCAGGAAGCCTGCTTCTCCCTCTGCCTATGTCTCTGTCTCTCTCTAGGTCTCTCATGAATGAATGAATGAATGAATGAATGAATGAATGAATGAATGAATAAATA
The DNA here is from genome assembly GCF_905146905.1 of Nyctereutes procyonoides. NCBI lineage: Eukaryota > Metazoa > Chordata > Mammalia > Carnivora > Canidae > Nyctereutes > Nyctereutes procyonoides. The sequence continues at coordinate 35,252,558 of NW_026575042.1, forward strand.
AATAAATAAATAAAATGTTTTAAAAAATGGACACCTAGGTGGCTCAGTCAGTCAAGGTCTACCTTTGGCTCTTTCATGATCTTAGGGTCCTGGAATAGAGCCCCATGGAGGCTCTCCACTCAGCAGGGAGTCTGCTTCTCCTCCTTCTCCCTCTCCCTATATGCTCTCTCTCACTCTCTCTCTCAAAAATAAATTAAAAATCTTTAAAAAAAAAAAAAAAGACTTGTTAAGATCACACAGCTAGTATGTAGCAGAGCCAGGATATGAAATCAGAACTCAGGCTTGAAAACATATTTCATTAATCGCTTGACCATACCACTTCTCCTGATGGGCATCTGCTCTACCATAAGATTGGTGTATGCACTTATTCCAATTTGCGTATATTTCATCTGTCTATTCATCATCTACTGATGCATAGCAAACTATCCCTAAACATAGCCACTTAAAACAAACATTTAATATCTTGACAAACATTTAATATCTTGTCTATGGGTCAGGAATACAGGAGTGGCTTAGCTGGATGGTCTAGACAGAATCTTTCATGAGGCTGCCATCAGCTTGTTACCCATGATTAGTCTAATGGGTTTACTTCTAAACTCACTCATGTGGTTATTGGCAGGGCTCAGTTTGTTCCTTAGCAAGCAGGCCTCTCCATAGGCTACCTGAGTATCCCCACAACATGACAGCTTCCCAAAAGGGAGTGATCCAAGAGAATGTGTGAGTACCTAAGACAGAAACAAAGTCTTTTTTTTTTTTTAAAGATTTTATTTATTTATTTATTTGAGAGAGAGTAAGAGAGACTTCATGAGCAGGGGGAGGGGGAGAGGGAAAGAGAGAGGGAGACTCCTCTCTGAACAGGGAGCCCAACATGGGGCTCAGTCCCAGGACCCTGAGATAATGACCTGAGCTGAAGGCAGATGCTTAATGAACTGAACCATTCAGGCACCCCCTGAAGTCTTTTTTATAACCTAATCCAGGCAGTCACATATCATCACTTCTGCTCTATGCTATTAATCACACAGACCAACTATGGTAAAATGTAATAGAGGACTACAAAAGGATGTGAATACCAGGAAGTGGGATCCTTGGGAGCCATTCTGGAGGCAACTTGTCACAAACTATTTGCTCATTTCTTGTGAATGCCTCCTCCACTAGAATGTAAATTTCACAAGGGGGAAAACCATCAGTGCTGTTCATTGTTATATTCTCCCCATAGCGCTTGCCATAGGACAGACTGTCAATAAATACTGAATAAATGTAATGATGATAATGATTCAAATTCCAAGGAATGAGCTCCCTACAACAATCCTGTTTTACTCTCAGATTTCCGGTTGCCATTCAAATAATTATTTACCTATTTATTTAAGATTTTTATTTATTTTATCTTATTTTAAAGATTTTATTGATTTATTCATGAGAGACACAGAAAGAGAGAGAGACGCAGAGACACAGGCAGAGGAAGAAGCAGGCTCAACGTGGGGAGCCCGACGTGGGACTCGATCCCGGGACCCCAGGACCACGCCCTGGGCCAAAGGCAGGTGCTAAACCACTGAGCCACCCAGGGATCCCCCTTAAGATTTTATTTTTAAGTAATCTCTACACCCAACATGAGGCTAAAACTCAAACCCCTGAGATCAAAAGTTGCATGCTCCACCAATTGAGTGAGACCGGTATGCCTCAACTACCTTTTTGTTTCATTTTTTAAAAATATTTTATTTATTTATTAGTGAGAGAGAAAGAAAGAGAGAATGAATGCATGAGTGCACAAGCAGGGGCAACGGCAGAGGGAAAGGGAGAAGCAGGTTCCCCGCGGAGCAGGAAGCCTGATGCAGGGCTCAATGGAGAGCTTGATCCCAGGACCCCGGATCATGACGTGAGCCCAAGGCAGATGATTAACTAACTGAGACACCCAGGCGTCCCTCAAACAACTTTTTAAAAGCAGGACTCTATCATGCTGAAGAACATTTACTCATTTACATATTTTTTTTTTTTGCTTTAAAACAAAACAATTTTTATTTTAGTGCTGGTTTTCCAGGAAGCAAAACCTCAAAGGAGATTAAAAAATTTTTTTGAGCTGAACCCAAAGCTACGAGGGGTACAAATTTAGAGAAGGGTGTTACCTGTAAGTAAATGCTTACTCAGCCCAATCAGGAGTGCTGGCAGAGCCAAGAGCAGGTTGAGAGAACTGAGTCCAAGATTCTTGCATTCGATAGGATTCTGGAAGCATGTTAAAGTGGTTCCAGGTCAATGACTCTCCCTAGCTCCGAGATACAATTATCTCAAAATAAAATTTTTAAAAAATCACCAATAGAGGCAGCCCGGGTGGCTCAGCGGTTTAGCGCTGCCTTCAGCCCAGGGTGTGATCCTGGAGACCCTGGATGGAGTCCCACGTCAGGCTCCCTGCATGGAGCCTGCTTCTCCCTCTGCTTGTGTCTCTGCCTCTCTCTCTCTCTCTCTCTCTCTCTCTCTCACTGTGTGTCTTGTGAATAAATAAATAAAATCTTTAAAAAAAATCACCAACAGACCAGGGCACCTGAATAGGTCAGTCAGTTAAGCAGCTGGCTCTTGATTTCAGCTCAGGTCATGATTTTGGGGTCCTGGGATTGATCCCCACATGGGGCTCCATGCTCAGTGGGGAGTCTGCTTTAGGATTCTCTCTCCCTCTCCCTATGTCACTCTCCCCACTCATATTCTTTCTCTTTCTCTAAAATAAGTCAATCTTTTTTAAAAAATCACCATAGACCTACATTAAAAGAAGTTCTAAGTATGTACTTGAGAAAGAAGAAAAGTGATCAAAGAAGGCAAGTCTGAGATGCAACGATTGTTGAGAAAAAAATGATAACCATGTAGATAAGTCTACACAAACATTGTATAATTCAGTATAATGATCATGAAGGCAAATGTGTGTGCTTAAAAAAAGGACAGACTCAAATAAAACTTGATTGCAAGGTGAAAGGGGAGTCAATGACTTCCAAACCAGTAGAAAGAATAAGTGAAATACGAGAACAAAAATTCAGGCTACTTTTTTTTTTATTTTTTTTTTATTTATGATAGTAACACAGAGAGAGAGAGAGAAGCAGAGAGAGAAGCAGGCTCCATGCACTGGGAGCCCGACGTGGGATTCGATGCCGGGTCTCCAGGATCGCGCCCTGGGCCAAAGGCAGGCGCCAAACCGCTGCGCCACCCAGGGATCCCTTAAGAATGGAAGAAAGGAGAACAAAAAGCAGAGCAAAGGTGGGACAGATAGAAAGCAAAGGTAAAACAGTAGAGACAAGCTAAATACACTACCAATAATAAATTGACAGTTTATAATTCAAAGTGAGATAGTTCAAAACTCCTTTCTTATTATTTTTTAAATGATTTTATATCCCCTCTACCCATTTCTCCCCCCTCAACCTCTAATGACCACCGATCTGTTCATTGAGTTTGTTTTTGGTTTTGTTTTTAGATTCCCAGCCTATAAGAGCCATATACAATATTTGTCATTCTCTATCTGACTTATTTCACTTAGAATAGTGTCCTTCGGGTCCATCCATGTTGTCACAAATGGCAGAATTTCCTTCTTTTTTATGGCCAAATAATAGTATTCGTGTGTGTGTGTGTGTGTGTGTGTGTGTGAGAGAGAGAGAGAGAGAGAGAGAGAGAGAGAGAGAGAGCTATCCAGAAGTGGAATTGCTGGATCATATGGTACTGCTATTTCTAAGTTTTTTTAGAGGGATAGGGAGGGGGAGAGGGAAAGAATCTTAAGCAGGTTCCACATCCAGCTCAGAGCCCAACTCAAGGCTCTATCTCACAATCCTGATATCATAACCTGAGTCGAAATCAGGAGTCAGACACTTAACCAACTGAATCACCCAGGCACCCCTATTTTTAATATTTTTGAGGAACTTCCACACTACTTCCCACAGTAGCTGCACCAAATTATATCCTACCAACAGTGCATAAGTGTTCCCTTTTCTCCTTACCCTTGCCAACACTTGTTATTTCTTGTCGATAATAGCCATTCTAACAGGCTTGAGTTATTCATATATATACTTTCTACATAACTATAGAACATGGACTCAGAAGGAAACACCAAATTCATGTTCATATTGGCTTGGGGTAAGAGAAGCAAGTAAGGGTGTTGGATTTGCAAATCCAGTAGGGTTTTATCTGCAATGTTTTCTTCCATTGAATAAATGAGCCAGTATTTAATGATGGTCAATTCTAAGTCACAGGAATATGGTTATTATCTTCTATACTTTTTACATTTTTTTTACATTTCTCTAAAAATAAACATGTTACAAACTTTTCCCAATTTTTACCAAATCTTAACCAATTGGAACATGTGTCTGTACTGCCTTCCTTTGGCTCTTTGCTCTAATTAAGGGTGTATCTACAAACCCCACTCTCCACATGACTCAAACCAAAGCTGATATTCTCCTGAAATTGTCAAGCTTTTCTTGTTTCAAGTTCTACAAAATCACCTTATTTCACTCCTCCACTTTCTGTCTTTGTGTAGGTAGAGCCACAGCCACCTTGGGCTGAGGGGAAGATGCCTAAGCAGCAGCAGCCTGGTGAGCAGCAGGAGACTGTGGGTACTGGCATTGGTTCTTCTTTTTTTTTTTTTTTTAATTTATGATAGTCACACACAGAGAGAGAGAGAGGCAGAGACACAGGCAGAGGGAGAAGCAGGCTCCATGCACAGGGATCCCGAGTATGTGACTCTTGATCTCAGCACTGGAAGTTTGAGCCCCACATTGGGCGTAGAGATTATTTAAAAATAAAATCTTAAAAAATTAGTCAATCAATCACTAATGTCAATGGGCAAATTGGTGAGAGGTAGTTTGAAGTAAGAACAGATCTAGGTACTTCCTGGGAAACAAGGAAATAATCTGAGTGTGAGAATACAGTCAAAAGCATGGGGCACCTTGCTGGCTCTGTCAGTAGAACATGTAACTCTTGATCTCATGGTTGTAAATTTGAGCCCCATGTGGGGCATAGAGATTACTTTGAGAATAAAAAAAAAAAAAGGTTAAGTCAAAAGCAGGATTAGCTTGAATAAATACATTTTATACTTAAGTTCACTACCTTTCATGGTATTTTCTTGAGACTTAGTGTCTATAACAATTCTGTCTGGTAACAAGTAACTATCGCTACCTTCAGTGTCCTGGGCCCTGGGAATGAGTAGGTGGAAAATGTAAAAAAATGGCATGTTCCTGGCATCCCAGAAATTATACCAGGTATCTCAGAAATTCCAAGTATTATACTCAAAGAGAAAATAGTGGCATAGTACAAGCCAGGTGAGGAATCAGATTGCACTGCCTATTTGTGGTGCAGATTTGAGTGCACCTCTTGAATGTACTCTGTGGGCCCTGGGCAGAGGAGCTTCCCAGGCCTCTAAGGAAAGGCTTAGAGTTTTTTTTCAAGCACAATTAACACTTTTGTAATAATAGGCCCTGTTAACATGAACTTTTTGAATCCCACAGGCCTGGCTCCATGTGCTGGTCCTGCAATTTGCAATTTCCTTTTTTATTTTTTTATTTTTTTTTAAATTCATGAGAGAGAGGCAAAGACATAGGCAGAGGGAGAAGCAGGCTCTTCGAGGGGAACCCAATGCAGGACTTGACCCCAGGACCTCAGGATCACACTCTGAGCTGAAGGCAGATGCTCAACCACTGAGCCACCCAGGCATCACTGGCCCTGCAACTTCTGAAGGCTTTGGGTCCGTCTGTAATATAAATACTGGGCTGTTGTGAAAAGTACAGGCAATAATATATAAGGACATAGCAAGCATCCAATAAATTACACCTTATTGGTCTTATAAAGGATACCCAGATTTCTAAGTTTTTACAAGAAAATATGATCCTTCATTAGTATCCCCAACCAGGGTTTCCTGGTCCTAGCCCAACAACTAAGGATTGTTTTTTAGAAGAACTAAGGACTAGGAAAAAGGAATTAGGGACATGTCTTCAACTAGCCTGGTCCCATCGCTAGAAATTCCCACTTTGAAGCCTTTTACCTTCCCCCTGCAACTCATTCTTTCAATAATTCTTTATTGAAAACTCTCTGTTCAAGACACCCATTTAGAAGAAAATACAAATATGAAAAGTCTTTGTCTTGGAGGAGCTTTCAGTACAGGGTAGCAAACAAGAAATCAGTGCTCACTAAACAGAATCCTTAGAACATAATTTGCTTAAGAATTCAGTCATTATTGGGGTGCCTGGGTGGCTCAGTGGTTGAGCATCTGCCTTTGGCTCAGGTGGTAATCTCAGAATTTCCCAACCAAGTCTGCAGGGGGGTTGGGGCTCCCTGCAGGGTGCCTGTTTCTCCCTATGCCTATGTTTCTGCCTCTGTGTCTCTCATGAAAAAAATAAATAAAATCTTAAGAAAAAAAAAAAGAGAATTCAGTCATTATTTTATAGACTGATTAACCTAATTAATAGATTGTCCCTTCTACTCTCTATCCCCCTTCTCTCACATACTTGTTCAGCATCTAGAAACCGCCTTGACTACCAACCTCAAAGATGAAACAATTCTTTACACAGACCTCAAGCTGGAATAAGAAATTACACAATGAGGCCTGGATCACAGGCTCTGGCTCCCAAATCTTCTGGACCTTCAGAGCCCCTCCAGAATCCCTTCAAACGTCTGTGTATTGTCAACTGGTACACACTTCACAGGGACCACTCGCTGCCCTCCTCAAATGGCCCTGCTCAACAACCTTCTTCCCTGTCTGCTGGTGGCAGGGAAAATCAGAAGGCACCTAAAACCTACCCAGGCCTGCTTTACATTCATTCTTTTTTACTTTTTTTTAAGATTTTTTTTTTTAGGGTTTTATTTATTTATTTATTTATTTATTTATTTATTTATTTATTTATTTATTTATATTTGAGACACAGAGAGAGAGGCAGAGACACAGGCAGAGGGAGAAGCAGGCTCCCTGCAGGGAGCCCTATGCGAGAGTGTTCCCAGGACCCCGGGATCATGCCCTGAGCGGAAGGAAGGCAGACCTCAACCTGTGAGCCACCCAGGTGTCCCTACATGCATCCTTTAAACAAGTATTTCTCAGAGCCTACTCTGAGCCTGCGCTGTGCAGGTGTGGGAGGTACAAGAGCGAGAGCCAAGCGCCACAACCCCTGCCATCAGGAACCTCCAGTCCCCTATGAAGTAGCACGATAAGTAAAAACTACAGAAATAATTGCACACTCCGACATGGGCTAAGAAGTCCAAGACTGCAAGTCTTCAGGGCCAGGATAGTTTTCCTAAAAAAAAAAAAAAAAAAAAAAAAAAAGAGAGAGAGAGATATCTAAGAGCGAGCTCCACCACAGAGCTCAGAGAAGGGTGACTAGGGGCCGAGGCAGGGAGGCGGGCCCAGCAGGGGGAAGGGCATCCGCAGGGCGGGGACCGGGATCGCCGGTCTCACGGAGAAGCTGCACGGCCCGATACCCGCCCTAAGGCGCTGGGTCTTTACAGAAGCAACCAGAACCCGTGAAGGAGATCCCAAGGGGCGCATGCCCTTATCGGGGTCACCGGCCCGGCGGCTTCGGAGCGGACACACGGTCAGTTTTCGCGCCGGGTTCCCGCGGCGTCCGGCCCCCGCCCGCTACGGCGCCGCACCGGGGATGGCGAGACGCGGCCGCGGCCTCAAGGTTTCGGGCGGGCGGGGGTCGAGGGAGGGCCTGGCTGGCGCTGCCCGCGGGGGCGGGGGCGGGGGCGGGGGCACCCGAAGCGCCGCAGAGTCGGCGCTCGCTCGGGGCGGCGGCCGAGCTCTCAGCCTCGGAGCAGGAGGCGCCCGGGGCTCGGCGGAAGCGGCGCGGCCCGCGGCCTCCCGCGGCGTCCGGCGGCCCAGGTGCGCCCCGCGGCCCCCAGAAGCCCCTGCGCGCGGCCCCGGGCGCCCCCGCTGCACGCGGCCCCGGACGCCCCCGCTGCACGCAGCGCGGCGGCGGCCGCCATCTCCGGCGGCGGCGGGCGGTGCCGCGCGGACCCCGAGCCCCGGAGGGTGAGGCGGCGGGCAGTGCGGGGGCTCGCGGGCGTCAGCGGGGGCGGGCCGAGGGCGGGGGCGAGGGGGCGGAGGAGGCCGCGGGTCGCCCCATCCTGGTCAGGCCCAGCCTCTTAGCATAAAGAACCCCCTTGCAGCCCCTTCTCCCCCCGGACGCGGAGCCGGCCGTACCTTGCGCAGCCCAGATCCCGCGTGCGGGAGGGACCTTCGGCCTCTTCGCCGCAGAACGCGTCGCGCGCAGCTCCTGGTGTGTCCCTCCGCGTCCTCCTCCGCGTTGTCCGCGCGGGACCGCGCTCGTGGGTGCGGCCTTGCCCGCCGCGTCCAGGCCGGCCCGGCGCAGGCTGGGCGTGCAGGGCCTTGGGGGACGCCCCGTGGTTTACTTCTTGGGCTCCCCCCTGCTGGTGATCACGCAGGTGGTTTGCAGTTTGCAGCTAGTACAAAAGGCAGTTCGTAGAGCACTGTTACGTCTAGTGTGTTGAGCATGATTATTTGTTTAGAGTGGATCTCTCTCTCATAAGGCCTGTGGTTTATGTGGATGCAAAAATGCTCCTCGGAAAAGTTGTGTTTTTTTTTTTTTTTTTTTTTGATATTTTATTTACTTATTCAGGAGAGACACAGGCAGAGGGAGAAGCAGGCTCCATCCAGGAAGCCTGATGTGGGACTCGATCCCGGGACTCCAGGATCACGCCCTGGGCCGAAGGCAGGCGCTAAACCGCTGAGCCACCCGGGCTGCCCAAGTTATCAGTTCTTATACCTCCGGTGGCATTTGGGGGACATCTGGCTCCTGGAGCTTCCTGACTCACTTTGCTGGAGGTCCCAAGGCTTCACACGGGTCTGGGCGTACAGTGTCAACACCTGTTTGTTGAAGAGTGACCTCCTTTGTGATTGGCCTTACCTAGAGCTGTTGCTGAAAAGGGAACTATGAAGATCTTAATAATTTTTTTTAATTTTTTAAAAAAGATTTTATTCATTTATTCATGAGAGACACAGAGAGAAAGAGAGAGAGGCAGGGACACATGCAGAGGGAGAAGCAGACTCCACGCAGTGAGCCCGACATGGGACTCGATCCCGGGTCTCCAGGATCACCTGGAGCTTAACCTCAGAGCCACCCGGGCTGCCCTTAATGGTTGTCTTACTCTGAAACATGATCGTTCGATTGCTAGCGAAGAGATTTTAAAAGATTATGCTAATGCCTAGATACTCAAAAAGCTTTCTTTGAATGCATGTAAAGAGTTTCGAGTGACATCATCTCATCAGTGAAAATAAATGGAATTTGTTTTTCCACCCTGACTTTCATTTACATTTTTTAATTTTTAAAATTTATTTTATTATTATTGTTTTTAAGTAGGTTCCATGCCCAGCATGGAGCCCCAAAGCAGGGCTTGGACTCACCACCCTGTGGACTAACCACCCTGTGATTAAGACCTGAGCTGAGATCAAGAGTCGGATGCTTAACCAACTGAGCCACCAAGATGCTCCTTCATTTACATTTTTTAAATTTTGTGCTAAAAGAGAGGGAATTTTCTTTGTAATGATCATTTTTCAGTTTGGTTGCATGATTCTGGAAATTAAGTATATGGTTAAGGATTTAAGAATGACAAGTTTTAAACCAAAGTCTCTTCTGGCCTTCCCACCCATTGGGTAGGGCTAGGATCCTTTCTCTGTGGACCCTTTCTGTCCCTTACTGCTTCTCTTTACAAGGACACTCCTATGGCTACGTGGTAATCCTTTGTTTTTTTCTAGAGCTCTTCACTTTGAACTTAGTGTCCAGCTCAGTGCCTGGCACATAAGTGACTGATAACTATTAGCATGGTGAATGAATTTAGAGTATGACATGTGTTTATTAATCCAATTTGTAACTTAGAGATGTGTGACATATTTCTCATTTTTTAATTGAGTAAGGCAGATATTGGGGACAAGGACAGTTGTGATCATCTTTTGGTTATAGATATAGTCACATTCCAAAAAACACTACCAGCAGGGCACCTAGGTCTTAAATTTTTTTAAAAATAAAAACTTTGTTGAGGTATAATTCACATACCTCATACAATTCACCCATTTAAAGTGTACAATTCAATGTCTTTGTATATTGCAACATTAACTTTTTTAAGTTGTGGTAAAATACATATGACATAAAATTTGCCATTTTAACCATCGTGAAAATGTATAATTCCGTGGGATTAAGGACATCCACAGTTTTGTGCAACCACTATTTCCAAAACTTTTCAGCACTTTAGATAGATACTCCATAAATAGATGAATGCCTGTAGTTTAGGGAAATTTTTCAAGAAATAAATGTGATCTTGAGTTCTAATTTCCTTTCTAATTTGTTGTGTTGTCTTTTATACTTTCATATGAAAAGTTATAATAATTAAGATGGTACCATGCCTTATCGTAGTGCGATAATAATGAAGTTCCTTATGATGGAAAACTGGGCAGTTTTTTTCAAGTCTGAATGCTGGATTACTGAAGTTTCTAGGGTCTCTAAAAGTTACAAAGCAAAATTTGAATGAAATCCCTAAGACCACTCCGATTTGCAAAGGATGGCTTATCCAAATTTTTATATCATGCTATTTGGCTTCTTCTATTGCTGTGTATTCTCTTTGCTTTTATAGTTGCAGGATACCCTCCACTTTCATAGGAGATACCCTAGGGCTTCTTAAGACTAGAAAAATTCACAAATTTATAAGGTGCTCCCAAAACAGAGGGATTTATTTTAGGTGCAGAGTATTTGAATCTTTAATTTTTGTTCCGAAATTATTATGTTTTCCTTGCCTGCTGGATTGCTTTTCTCAGTGTTAATCTCTTTTGCATCTTTTAAATATGCTTCTGGCTGTTTTCAGCTAAAGAAGTTTGGCAATCTCCCATTTTTAACAAGGAGAGGAGCGCCCTTGGGCATCTATAGGGAGAGGGCTAGACCAGAGTAGGTCTTGGCAGCAAAAAATAGTTGAACCTATTTTTCAGTAGGTTTGGCAGGTATACAGCTGTTAATCTCAAATCTCCAAATGTGGAGGGTTTCCTATGCATGTGTGAACATATGTGTGCTTCAGATTTTAGTAAAATCTAATTAGTATTACAGCCCAGTTAATTCTGAGGTAATTGCATGGGAGTACTGGGCTTTAGTTCTGACTCAGGCCCCACTAGTGACCTGAGCAAACCACATAACTTTTGTGAATTCATTGTTGGCACTAGTAAATTAAATGGGCTTGAGTAAGTAGGTAAATTAAGTTTGCTTTTGGAAAGCAAACTAGCATATCCTTGGCTGCTTTCTGCAAATTTGTCATTTCTTTGAAGGTATCTACAAATTTTTTTTAATTTTTAATTTTTTTAAATTAAATAGGCTCTATCCCCAACATGGGGGTTGAACTCATGACCCCGAGACCAAGAGTCACATACTCTACCAACTATAAGCCAGCCAGGTGCCCCTAAAATATTTTTTTTAAATTACATATTCCACCTTAATATATATCCTTCTAAAATTTAATATTAAGATTGCATTTTATATTTGTTACCACCCTGTAACATAGATGCTTCCTGAAGATGCGTACTGTTTATCCGGGAGTTTCATGTATTCCCTGACCCATTGCCTCATACCCTTGGGGCTTCTTATACCTTAATTTGAGAAGCCCGAGACCCAGAGGACCTCTAGGTCTCTTGCAGCTCTGATGTGGTATCATATTTGAAATTAGTTAAACTAGAGTTTATGCTCTGGTTTTAGGAAATTATAAATTTTTAACAGGGAAAATTTGATTAGCCAATTTGCATGACTTTATTTCTTTTCCTGAAACCTGGAGATTGCAATTCTATTGTATGTAAAAGCTGTTTCATCAGAAACTCCATGCAATTTGAGAAATGGATTGCAAACTTAGAAAAAAACTCTTTGCAGATGTTATCTTTGTTGCTCTCAATCTTTCTTTGCTGCAATTCTGCTTTTTTCTTTCCTGGCTGCTAATTGGATTAAAGACTATTTTGCCAACCATGGCATCTGGAGATGACAGTCCTATCTTTGAAGATGATGAAAGGTAAATGTCTTGCATGGCAAAAAAAAAAAGTAGCTTTTGAAACTTTCAAAATTGTTTTAATCACTCAGGAGTGATTTATCCAGGCTACTTTGTTAAGGACACATTTTGTAAAGTTGCAGAATGCATGGTTTTGCTTTTCTGTGATTTAAACACCTTTTAAGTGGCCCCTAACGTAACACATCTTTTCCCGTAGGGCCTGGATGTAAGATCTCCAAATCTGCCTTAGCACAAAGTTTTCGGCAGTCACTTCAAAATAATATAACATTCACTTACCATTTCTGATTTAGAGTACACAAAGGACATTAGAGTGAATAAAAAGTAAGATGTAGTTAAGAGAGCAGGCTTAAAGCATATTTCATACAGATATTACATTATAAAATATATGGCATTCTTACAGGGCATGATATGATAAATATATATTTTATATTAAAATAATATAAATATGTATTTAAATTGTGCTAGAAACTTATGACAAAACAATCCTTTATTTTTTATAAGATTATTATAGTAAAGATAAGAATGGTCATTTTCCATATATTTTTATCTTTTTAATTATAGGACATTAATTCTATGACTTCTCTTTTTCTCAGTATAATAAATTAGAACCTTTTTTGTTAAAATGAATCCTAACTGGTTTAAGTATGAAAGGTTTGGGGAGTTTCTTGTTTTGGAGTGAGTGGATCTGAAAAAGAAAAACCAGAATTAAATACTGTGCTTTTTAAAATGGGGATAACAGGGGGAGAAGCAGAGACTTTTTACTGACCTTTCTAAGCATTATTCTGTAGCCCAGCTTAGAATACTATCCTAGATAAAGTGATAGGTTCTTAATCCTATTACTATTAAGGTGACTTTGTTTGGAATTATCCGACTATATACCTGTTTATAGTAGTTGTATCTTAAAGGAAGAGTGCATAAGAGGGAGAAGATAGCTATATGTACTGTGAGTAGAAATTTTTAGGTAGTGTCACTTTAATATCTTGTAATTTTAGGGGTTTAAAAAATCTGATATTTTCATGTTGGAAAGATTCATTGGTTATTTGCTTACTGTACTTGGCCAGTTGTAATTCTGTTATTTTATTCCCGTAGCCCTCCTTATAGCCTGGAAAAAATGACAGATCTCGTAGCCGTTTGGGATGTTGCTTTAAGTGATGGAGTCCATAAGATTGAGTTTGAACATGGCACCACATCAGGCAAACGAGTGGTATATGTAGATGGGAAGGTAGGAAAAAAATAAGTTACTTTGTAGAATATGGTATACATAAAAGCTTGATTTTGTTAACATAGATTCTTCATATATAAATTTAAGGCTTTTCTCTTACATTGATTATCTTTATATTTTGGCCGGGATCATGTTGCTGGACAAAGCAAACTAATAATAATTATAGATCCATAGACTATAACATTTAAACTTCAAGTGCTTTTATTTTCTAAAATATTTGGATTGTTGGGATTCCTGGGTGGCTCAGCGGTTCAGTGCCTGCCTTTGGCCCAGGGCGTGATCCTGGAGTGTCAGGCTCCGGGCATGGAGCCTGCTTCTCCCTCTGCCTGTGTCTCTGCCTCTCTCTCTCTCTCTCTCTCTCTCTCTCATGAATAAATAAATAAAATCTTTAAAAATAAATAAATAGAAAAATAAAATAAAATATTTGGATTGTGAATAAAATTACATCTAAATAGCATTGCTATTTACTCACTTTAATTATATAGCATTTCTAAAGTTAAGTATTAAATTTTCTTCCAAAAAAAAATAAATTTTCTTCCATTTGTGTGTTTTCAACTTTTACATTTTATTGCTTAGGAAGAGATAAGAAAAGAATGGATGTTCAAACTAGTGGGCAAAGAAACTTTCTGCGTTGGAGCTGCAAAGACAAAAGCAACCATAAATATAGATGCTGTCAGTGGCTTTGCATATGAATATACTCTGGAAATTAATGGCAAAAGTCTCAAGAAGTATATGGAGAACAGGTCGAAGACTACCAATACCTGGGTATTACATTTGGATGGTGAGGACTTTAGAGTTGTGTTGGGTAAGTGCCATTTCTGCAGAATCTGTTGACTTTTTATGATTATTGTTAATTAGTTCCCCTAACTATCCAGACCCTTTATGGGAGCTTTGAGTAGAGAGAGAGTGTGTGTAGGTGTATTTCTGATGTGTCCTATGTAAATGAAATGTTCATTTAATTGACTGGTTTATATGAGAGCCAGATTTTGTAGTGATGGATTTGAGGATTATAAACAGGTGCGGAAAAAAAGGAAATGGGCAGCCCCGGTGGCGCGGTGGTTTAGCGCCACCTGCAGCCCAGAGCGTGATCCTGGAGACTCTGGATAGAGTCCCATGTCAGGCTCTCTGCATGGAGCCTGCTTCTCCCTCTGCCTGTGTCTCTGGCCCCCCCCCTCTCTCTCTGCATTTCTATGAATAAATAAATAAAATCTTTTTTTAAAAAAAGGAAATGATGTAGACATTTGTTGTTACTTATTGATATTTCTATTATCTTTTATTATTGATATTTCTCTTTAAAAGGATGTCTAGAGACAGTTGGAAATTTAAGCATGATCAGTAACAAGGGAATTTTTCTCTAGACAGCAGTATGTTTAGTACTGCAATATATCAAAATTTCCAGTCCAGATAAAGCAGATTAAAAAGTAAAAGTAATAAGCCATTGATCTTAAAGCTAAGTTTTGTTGTTACAGATGGCTATCCATGTTTCCAGTGGGTCTACAAAACTTAAGACAAATATTTACCAGTTACTATCTTTTCTCTCCTCTGGTACTCCCAGTATTTCCTGCTTCTTACATCACTAAATTAAGATCATTTGGATTATCTCATAAATTCATTGATTCAGGGGATCCCTGGGTGGCGCAGCGGTTTGGCGCCTGCCTTTGGCCCAGGGCGCGATCCTGGAGACCCGGGATCGAGTCCCACGTCGGGCTCCTGGTGCATGGAGCCTGCTTCTCCCTCTGCCTGTGTCTCTGCCTCTCTCTCTCTCTCTCTCTCTCTCTCTCTCTCTGTGATGACTATCATAAATAAATAAAAAAATTTTTAAATTCATTGATTCACTTACTTAGATAATCTTGAGTACCTACTAAATATCAGTGAGCGTACCAGGCACTGAGGATACTAGATGAAAAGATGTTGTCTGTGCCTTTAAAGAGCCTACAAGCTAGTCAAATGCTAGCATATACCTTTAAAAAAATTCTTTTTAAAGATGAAAAATGTTTGGGGTGCTGACTCAGTTGGTGGAGCATGTGACTCTCTTTTTTTTTTTTTTTCTATGATAGTCACACACAGAGAGAGAGGCAGAGACACAGGCAGAGGGAGAAGCAGGCTCCATACACTGGGAGCCCAATGTGGGATTCAATCCCGGGTCTCCAGGATCACATCCTGGGCCAAAGGCAGGCGCCAAACTGCTGCGCCACCCAGGGATCCCCTGGAGCATGTGACTCTTAATCTCAGTGTTGTGAGCTCAAGCCCTATGTTGGTAGAAATCACCTAAAAATAAATAAACTTAAACAAATGAAAAATGAAAAGTGTTTATCAAGTAATTAAATGTACATAGTTGAAAAAAAAAACAGAAACTCTCCTATAGCTTATTTATTGAAGAAACTGGATCAGTTTATCTTAAAGAGTTTCTTGTGGTCTGGATTTTATTGATTGAACTTTTGTGATGTTTTTTCTTTTTTTTTTTGAAATATATTTTTAAAGATTTTTTTTTAAGTAATCTCTACACCCGATGTAGGGTTCAAATTTACAACACCAAGAGATTAAGAGTCTCATCCACTACCAAATGAGCCAGCCAGGCTTTGTTTCTTTGTTTCTAATATTTCCTATACATTGATAGTTAACTAAAGAATTGGTCAAATTTAGGTTTGATTTTTTTTTTTTTCTGGCAAGACTATGGTTTTGTTATATCAAGAGGCACATGGTATTTGTCAGTTTTTTTGATGTTGGCAACCATTGGTTGTCATTGGTACCTAATGTTTGCATCCATTAATTCCTTAGCAGTTGCTAAATGGTGATATTCTGGAATATTTCTAAAATGAAAAACTTCCTGTCATCTACTCTTTGGTTGCACAGAAGTACAATTTTTATAAGATATGCAGACTAAAAAAAAAATGCAGACTAACACTTGTTTTCCCTTTACTATAAACTTTTCAAAATACTGAATTGGCTCCTTATTTTCCTCTAAAGGTGATCATTTAGGGTTTTTTAAAAAAAACATTATTAAAAAATAAAAATAAAAACAAATAAAACCATTATTAACTCATGGATTTAAACAGTTTGATGTGTGTTGCAACACATTCAAGTTATTATTTGAACTGACCATCAAATCGTCCCCATTTTGGTCAATGGTGTGCTCTGTAGATTGGCTCCTGTGTCCTTTTTGTGACACATCCTTGGTAGACTTCGAAAGCTTCCTTGCTGTCAGATATGACAAGATGTCCTAGGCTCATTTTAAACATTTTCTTTCCTGACCTGAATCATACTTTTCTTCAAGAAGCCCCAGTTTCGAGGAGGGGCAAGATGGCGGAAGAGTAGGGTCCCCAAGTCACCTGTCCCCACCAAGTTACCTAGATAACCTTCAAATCATCCTGAAAATCTACGAATTCGGCCTGAGATTTAAAGAGAGACCAGCTGGAATGCTACAGTGAGAAGAGTTCGCGCTTCTATCAAGGTAGGAAGACGGGGAAAAAGAAATAAACAAAAGGCCTCCGAGGGGGAGGGGCCCCGCGAGGAGCCGGGCTGAGGCCGGGGCGAGTGTCCCCAGGACAGGAGAGCCCCGTCCCGGAGGAGCAGGAGCTGCACCAACCTTCCCGGGCGGGCGGAAAGGGGCTCGCAGGGAGTTGGAGCAGGACCCAGGAGGGCGGGGATGCCCTCGGGCTCCCGGGGACACTAACAGACACCTGCGCCCCGGGAGAGTGCTCCGAGCTCCCTAAGGGCTGCAGCGCGCACGGCGGGACCCGGAGCAGCTCGGAAGGGCTCGGGCGGCGGCTCCGCGGAGCGGGCTGCGCGGCTCCGGGAGCAGCTCGGCGGCGGCGGCGGCGGCTCCTGCAGAGGAAGAGGCTCAGCGCGGAGGGGGCTGCACGGCCGGGAGCAGCTCGGAGGGCCTCGAGCGGCTCCGCAGAGCGGCGGCTGCGCGACCGGGAGCGCGGATCCCACAGCGCAGGCCCCGGAGCACAGGGCGCCGGGACACAGCCCAGGATCCGGCCTCCCCCGGGACAGGCAGAGGCCGGGAGGGCCCAGGACAGCAAAGACGCTCCTGCCCAGAGCTGAGCAGATCAGCGGCCCCGCCCCGGAGCCTCCAGGCCCTGAGGACGGGACGGAGAGCCCCGTAGTTCCTGTGGGGGCTGAATCCAGGCAGGCTTCCAGAGCTGCCATAGCAACTGCGGCTGTTCCTCCTGGGGCCTCACGGGGTAAACAACCCCCACTGAGCCCTGCAGCAGGCAGGGGCAGAGCAGCTCCCCCAAGTGCTAACACCTGAAAATCAGCACAGCAGGCCCCTCCCCCAGAAGACCAGCTGGACGGACCAGTTCCAGGGGAAGTCAAGGGACTTAAAGTATACAGAATCAGAAGCTACTCCCCCGTGTTTTTTGTTGTTTTTTCTTTTCTTTTTGATTTCTGATTGCTTCCCCCACCCCCCCTTTTTCACCTTTCTTTCTTTTTCTTTCTCTTTTTCTTCTTTTTTTTCCTTCTTTTTCTTTTTTCTCTTTCTCTTTTCTTTCCTTCTCTCTCTTTCTCTCCTTTTCCCAATACAACTTGTTTTTGGCCACTCTGCACTGAGAAAAATGACTAGAAGGAAAACCTCACCTCAAAAGAAAGAATCAGAAATAGTCCTCTCTCCCACAGAGTTACAAAATCTGGATTACAATTCAATGTCAGAAAGCCAATTCAGAAGCACTATTATACAGCTACTGGTGGCTCTAGAAAAAAACATTAAGGACTCACGAGACTTCATGACTGCAGAATTTAGATCCAATCAGGCAGAAATTAAAAATCAATTGAATGAGATGCAATCCAAACTAGAAGTCCTAACGACGAGGGTTAACGAGGTGGAAGAACAAGTGAGTGACATAGAAGACAAGTTGATGGCAAAGAGGGAAACTGAGGAAAAAAGAGACAGACAATTAAAAGACCTTGAAGACAGATTAAGGGAAATAAATGACAGCCTAAGGAAGAAAAACCTACGTTTAATTGGGGTTCCCGAGGGCGCCGAAAGGGACAGAGGGCCAGAATATGTATTTGAACAAATCCTAGCTGAAAACTTTCCCAATCTGGGAAGAGAAACAGGCATTCAGATCCAGGAAATAGAGAGATCCCCCCCTAAAATCAATAAAAACCGTTCAACACCTCGGCATCTAATAGTGAAGCTTGCAAATTCCAAAGATAAAGAGAAGATCCTTAAAGCAGCAAGAGACAAGAAGTCCCTGACTTTCATGGGGAGGAATATTAGGGTAACAGCAGACTTCTCCACAGAGACCTGGCAGGCCAGAAAGGGCTGGCAGGATGTATTCAGGGTCCTAAATGAGAAGAACATGCAACCAAGAATACTTTATCCAGCAAGGCTCTCATTCAAAATGGAAGGGGAGATAAAGAGCTTCCAAGACAGGCAGGAACTGAAAGAATATGTGACCTCCAAACCAGCTCTGCAAGAAATTTTAAGGGGGACTCTTAAAATTCCCCTTTAAGAAGAAGTTCAGTGGAACAATCCACAAAAACAAGGACTAAATAGATATCATGATGACACTAAACTCATATCTGTCAATAGTAACTCTGAACGTGAACGGGGTTAATGATCCCATCAAAAGGCGCAGGGTTTCAGACTGGATAAAAAAGCAGGACCCATCTATTTGCTGTCTACAAGAGACTCATTTTAGACAGAAGGACACCTACAACCTGAAAATAAAAGGTTGGAGAACCATTTACCATTCAAATGGTTCTCAAAAGAAAGCAGGGGTAGCCATCCTTATATCAGATAAACTAAAATTTACCCCAAAGACTGTATTGAGAGATGAAGAGGGACACTATATCATACTTAAAGGATCTATCCAACAAGAGGACTTAACAATCCTCAATATATATGCCCCGAATGTGGGAGCAGCCAAATACTTAAACAAATTATTAACCAAAGTGAAGAAATACTTAGATAATAATACACTTATACTTGGTGACTTCAATGTAGCTCTTTCTACCCTCGATAGGTCTTCTAAGCACAACATCTCCAAAGAAACGAGAGCTTTAAATGATACACTGGACCAGATAGATTTCACAGATATCTACAGAACTTTACATCCAAACTCAACTGAATACACATTCTTCTCAAGTGCACATGGAACTTTCTCCAGAATAGACCACATACTGGGTCACAAATCGGGTCTGAACCGATACCAAAAGATCGGGATCGTCCCCTGCATATTCTCAGACCATAACGCCTTGAAATTAGAACTCAATCACAAGAAGAAGTTTGGAAGGACCTCAAACACGTGGAGGTTAAGGACCATCCTGCTAAAAGATGAAAGGGTCAACCAGGAAATTAAGGAAGAATTAAAAAGATTCATGGAAACTAATGAGAATGAAGATACAACTGTTCAAAATCTTTGGGATGCAGCAAAAGCAGTCCTGAGGGGGAAATACATCGCAATACAAGCATCCATTCAAAACTGGAAAGAACTCAAATACAAAAGCTAACCTTACACATAAAGGAGCTAGAGAAGAAGCAGCAAATCGACCCGACGCCCAGCAGAAGAAGAGAGTTAATTAAAATTCGAGCAGAACTCAACGAAATTGAGACCAGAAGAACTGTGGAACAGATCAACAAAACCAGGAGTTGGTTCTTTGAAAGAATTAATAAGATAGATAAACCATTAGCCAGCCTTATTAAAAAGAAGAGAGAGAAGACTCAAATTAATAAAATCATGAATGAGAAAGGAGAGATCACTACCAACACCAAGGAAATACAAACAATTTTAAAAACATTATGAGCAGCTATAGGCCAATAAGTTAGGCAATCTAGAAGAAATGGACGTATTTCTGGAAAACCACAAACTACCAAAACTGGAACAGGAAGAAATAGAAAACCTGAACAGGCCAAAGAGCAGGGAGGAAATTGAAGCAGTCATCAAAAACCTCCCAAGACACAAAAGTCCAGGGCCAGATGGCTTCCCAGGGGAATTCTATCAAACGTTTAAAGAAGAAATCATACCTATTCTACTAAAGCTGTTTGGAAAGATAGAAAGACATGGAGTACTTCCAAATTCATTCTATGAGGCCAGCATCACCTTAATTCCAAAACCAGACAAAGACCCCACCAAAAAGGAGAATTACAGACCAATATCCCTGATGAACATGGATGCAAAAATTCTCAACAAGATACTAGCCAATAGGATCCAACAACACATTAAGAAAATTATTCACCATGACCAAGTAGGATTTATCCCCGGGACACAAGGCTGGTTCAACACTCGTAAAACAATCAATGTGATTCATCATATCAGCAAGAGAAAAACCAAGAACCATAGGATCCTCTCATTAGATGCAGAGAAAGCATTTGACAAAATACAGCATCCATTCCTGATCAAAACTCTTCAGAGTGTAGGGATAGAGGGAACTTTCCTCGACATCTTAGAAGCCATCTACGAAAAGCCCACAGCAAATATCATTCTCAATGGGGAAGCACTGGGAGCCTTTCCCCTAAGATCAGGAACCAGACAGAGATGTCCACTCTCACCACTGCTATTCAACATAGTATTGGAAGTCCTAGCCTCAGCAATCAGACAACAAAAAGACATTAAGGCATTCAAATTGGCAAAGAAGAAGTCAAACTCTCCCTCTTTGCCGATGACATGTTACTCTACATAGAAAACCCAAAAGCGGGATCCCTGGGTGGCGCAGCGGTTTGGCGCCTGCCTTTGGCCCAGGGCGCGATCCTGGAGACCCGGGATCGAATCCCACGTCGGGCTCCCGGTGCATGGAGCCTGCTTCTCCCTCTGCCTGTGTCTCTGCCTCTCTCTCTCTATCTCTCGTGAATAAATAAATAAAATCTTAAAAAAAAAAAAAAAAAAAGAAAGAAAACCCAAAAGCCTCCACCCCAAGATTGCTAGAACTCATACAGCAATTTGGTAGCATGGCAGGATACAAAATTAATGCCCAGAAATCAATGGCATTTCTATACACTAACAATGAGACTGAAGAAAGAGAAATTAAGGAGTCAATCCCATTTACAATTGCACCCAAAAGCATAAGATACCTAGGAATAAACCTAACCAAAGAGGTAAAGGATCTATACCCTAAAAACTATAGAACACTTCTGAAAGAAATTGAGGAAGACACAAAGAGATGGAAAAATATTCCATGCTCATGGATTGGCAGAATTAATATTGTGAAAATGTCAATGTTACCCAGGGCAATTTACACGTTTAATGCAATCCCTATCAAAATACCATGGACTTTCTTCAGAGAGTCAGAACAAATTATTTTAAGATTTGTGTGGAATCAGAAAAGACCCCGAATAGCCAGGGGAATTTTAAAAAAGAAAACCATAGCTGTGGGGCATCACAATGCCAGATATCAGGTTGTACTACAAAGCTGTGGTCATCAAGACAGTGTGGTACTGGCACAAAAACAGACACATAGATCAATGGAACAGAATAGAGAACCCAGAAGTGGACCCTCAACTTTATGGTCAACTAATATTCGATAAAGGAGGAAAGACGATCCACTGGAAGAAAGACAGTCTCTTCAATAAATGGTGCTGGGAAAATTGGACATCCACATGGAGAGGAATGAAACTAGACCACTCTCTTTCACCATACACAAAGATAAACTCAAAATGGATGAAAGATCTAAATGTGAGACAAGATTCCATCAAAATCCTAGAGGAGAACACAGGCAACACGCTTTTTGAACTTGGCCACAGTAACTTCTTGCAAGATACATCCACAAAAGCAAAAGAAACAAAAGCAAGAATGAACTATTGGGACTTCATCAAGATATGAAGCTTTTGCACAGCAAAGGATACAGTCAACAGAACTCAAAGACAACCTACAGAATGGGAGAAGATATTTGCAAATAACATATCAGATAAAGGGCTAGTTTCCAAAATCTATAAAGAACTTATTAAACTCAACAGCAAAGAAACAAACAATCCAATCATGAAATGGGCAAAAGACATGAACAGAAATCTCACAGAGGAAGACATAGACATGGCCAACATGCCCATGAGAAAATGCTCTGCATCACTTGCCATCAGGGAAATACAGATCAAAACCACAATGAGATACCACCTCACACCAGTGAGAATGGGGAAAATTAACAAGGCAGAAAACAACAAATGTTGGAGAGGGTGCGGAGAAAAGGGAACCCTCTTACACTGTTGGTGGGAATGTGAACTGGTGCAGCCACTCTGGAAAACTGTGTGGAGGTTCCCCAAAGAGTTAAAAATAGACCTGCCCTACGACCCAGCAATTGCACTGTTAGGGATTTACCCCAAAGATTCAGATGCAATGAAACGCCGGGACACCTGCACCCCGATGTTCCTAGCAGCCATGTCCACAATAGCCAAACTGTGGAAGGAGCCTCGGTGCCCATCGAAAGATGAATGGATAAAGAAGATGTGGTTTATGTATACAATGGAATATTACTCAGCCATTAGAAACGACAAATACCCACCATTTGCTTCAACGTGGATGGAACTGGAGGGTATTATGCTGAGTGAAGTAAGTCAATCGGAGAAGGACAAACAGTGTATGTTCTCATTCATTTGGGGAATATGAATAATAGTGAAAGGGAATATAAGGGAAGGGAGAAGAAATGTGTGGGAAATATCAGAAAGGGAGACAGAACATAAAGACTCCTAACTCTGGGAAATGAACTAGGGGTGGTGGAAGGGGAAGAGGGCGGGGGTGGGGGTGAATGGGTGACGGGCACTGAAGGAGACACTTGACGGGATGAGCACTGGGTGTTATTCTGTATGTTGGTAAATCGAACACCAATAAAAATTAATTTATTAAAAAAAAAAAAAGAAACCCCAGTTTCTCAAGAGGAAAATGGTATTTCAAGAGTGTAATCTGGGCATACGTTAAGATGCTCATTCATTATTTTTAGGGAAGGTCCAGGCAGGCAGGCAGGCAGAAGAGGCTCCAAGGTACACATGCTCCAAGGCCTCCTGTAACTCACTGAATCCACTTCTGAGCCATAATGATGTAATACTTTTATCAGATGTGTTCTTTTGTTAATATACATACTGGAATAGGTGCTCTACCCATATGATTCAGATATTAAAATGATATGAA
Organism: Nyctereutes procyonoides; assembly: GCF_905146905.1. Taxonomy (NCBI): domain Eukaryota; kingdom Metazoa; phylum Chordata; class Mammalia; order Carnivora; family Canidae; genus Nyctereutes; species Nyctereutes procyonoides. Next base: position 35,275,844 of record NW_026575042.1, read on the forward strand.
AAGATACATGCTTCCACCCCTATTCCCACCCACCCTGTTTCCCTGATAAAAATAAGCTCTTTAATAGTGAGTCTTTCCTGTTTATTTAGATTCAAGCAAATATGAAAATTTCATACTATCTTATTTCATAAAAGCATCTTGTCTTCTTGACTTATTCATATATTCTGAGGATTCTCTCCTAACCATACACGAAGAGCTTTCTCATACTTTTTTTTATAGCTGCAGAGTCGGTCTCAATAGTAAATAAAATAGTTTAACTCACTCCTGACAATTGGGCACTTGGGCTATTTCTAATCCTTTATCCTTTGCTGTTGGAAGTAGTGTTGGATGAATGGCTTTGTTTATATGCCTCTTGGAATGTAGTTGACATATCTCCTTTGCATAAAATCCCAGAAGCGGGAAAGTAGGATTGCTGGGTCCAACAGAACTGCGCTTGTCACTTGAGCCATCGGGCCCCATTGCCCCTATGGTGCTTTTACTGCTGTGCGCTCCCGGTACCCATTTCCCCTCAGGTTCCCCAGCTGAGCATGTTGTCAGATCTTAAAATTTTTAAAAAATATTCTGCTACATGAGAAGTGGTATTTCAGTGTTTTTATTTGCTTTCAAAATTAATTGAGGTTGAGCATCTTTTCATATTTGATGTCCTTTGTTTTTCTCTTCTGATCTATGTGTCCTCTGACCTACTGTCTTTTGGGTTTTGGTCTTTCTCTCGTTGATTGCTCAGAGTCTTTCTGCCAGTAAGAGTGACTTTTGTCTGTGCTCTGAGCTTCGCGTATTTCTTCCCAGTCTGACTTTGCTTATGTGTGTACACTTTTTTCTTTAAAACATGTACTCCTGGGCTCCCTCAAAAGAAATATTCTTTACTTTGATGTAGTCACATTTATTCCATTTTTCTTTTCTGGATTAGTAGGTTTCTTCAGAGGCACATTCATAATAGCCTATAGAATATCTGAGTACATGCACATGTTCAGTAGGCATACTACATGAAATTCCAATTTTCACCGGCATCATGGTTTATTTTAGCACGGTATGCTCTGATCAGGTGTTGAGACAAGTTAGGTCTCCCAGTAACCATGGCTGTTGATGCTTCCGCTCAGGCTGCCACTGGAGCAACCACTGCCTACATCTCCTGGGCCCCTCTGCCTGTTTCTCCTTTAGCCCAGGTCAAAGGCCTCTATTCTCTGAGGCTCCCATCTCAAGCTATGGGGAGAAAAGAGCCCCTGTTAGACTGTGTTCCTGGAGTAGATGGCCTGTTAGAATCAAGCCCCTCACTGGCCCTCAGCCTTGACACAGAGGCAAGTTTTTTGACTCCTGGGCTTCTCACGTGCACACAGGTCATGATTCTAGGCTCATCTTCTGGCTCCTTGATTAGTGCAGTCTTCTCTACCACCCCCCACCAGGATACTAACAGTCACAAGTGGTTCTGGGATCCTCCCCCAAAATGCACACGTGTTTGTGCACACATGCACACATGTACATGCCCTCCAAGGTAAGCCTCAGCAGCTTAACTGATGCCCAGCTGTATTGTGGCAGCATTTTGCACCATACTGTCAGCACAGTCCACCAGGTATACCTGTGTTTTTTCTTACGATCCATAGTTTTTCCCCAAAATGAAAACATTACAAAAATGAATAGAGATTATTGTGCTATCCAGTAGGAAATTTCAGGTTAAATTTCTAAGCCTGAATGCTGTTCATCTGACATTGGCCCTGTCACAGCCTTTCTTGGTGGCCTTTGTGCAAGAAAGGTAGGGGCCTTTGTGCAAGAAAGTCTCTGGTCACAGATGACAGTCTGTGTAGCCAGGTCCCTCCTTGCATTCACTTCTGTGCATCCTAAATACTGAAGTTTGTGTTGCAGTGTTTATTTTGTTCAACAGGGCTTCATCCATTTGTACTAGAGCCATGATTATCTCTTGAAAGATTGTTTTATCTCACTTTTATTTTGTTTGTGAACCAAGTTAAATGGTTTCTTCAAATTTAGAAGAATTTGAAAGCCATGAAAAGTTAATGGAGTTTTAGAAATCCAGTATATCAAGCTTTTATTAAAATAATAAAGAGTTAACTTTATCTTTGAGTCATAGATTATAATTTTTTTTTGATTTGTTACTTTTACAGAAAAGGACACTATGGATGTATGGTGCAATGGTAAAAGAATGGAGACAGCAGTAAGTTGACCCTTTACTTACTCTTAGCGCCATGTATAAGGTTGCCACTGAAATGTTGCATTTCCTAATGGTGAAGATTGATAATTAAGCAGTGTCCTCTCGGTTAAGGACAAGAAAGAGATGAAGTACTCCTGACTCCAAATTCTGAACACCTCTCCTGGACAGCGCCTGGGGCAGGGAGGGCTTGGAAATGCCTTATGTTGAGAGCTGGCCCCAGCCTCACACTCTCCCTTTCCTCTCCTGGACCAGGCTCTGTCCTAAAAAGAATTCACACATCAAAAACTGGCCCCACAGGAGGTCCTGTCCAAGTTAAATTGGGCTTCATATCACAGCTTCTCAAACCTGCTTGTGTAGGAATCACCTGGGATCTTGCTAAGATGCAAATTCTAACATTTCCCCTGGTGATGCCAATGCTGCTTGTCAGCCCACGAGTCACACTTGAATAAGACTTTACAGCATACTCTCAAAGCAGATAGGACTTTTCTAAAAGTGAGGTTTTTGAAAAAGAAGCAATGCATACAAGTCAGGTGACACGAAGGCAGATAGGAAAGGGCACTGTCACAAACCACAGAAGATTAAGTGAAGTTTGTAGACCAGCAGTGGCAAGCGGCTACCCTACTATCGTGGCCAAGTGTGATCACATCCCTATCAAACCCCAGAGTGTTCAGCCTTTGCTGCTGGCTGCTTGCATTGTTATGGCTGCGGGCGGGATGAATATTTAAGTGATTTCAGCAAGAATGAAAGCATAGTGGTGTGCGTGGCTCGGGGAGCAAGTGGAAGCAGAGGAGACCATTGTGGGAAGCGCAGAGTGTGAGACTGGGAGCTACAGTCCCTGGGTGGAAATTCCTCAGGGCTGTGGGGTCTGCTGGCAAGGAGGGGGTACTATGCCTGGTCCCTGCCTTTCATGCTGGCTTCCAACATGAACACCAGGCTGGAGATAATGAGACCTACTCTGCTCTAGTCACGTTTTAGCTAGTTGCCCATGGGAGGTGCTTCCCTAGTCTCCTTGGGAGGTGCTGCCCTGGTCTCCTTCACCTGTTGTAGGTATAGGAAGATGAGGAGAGGTACTCGGAGAGCAGGAGGCCTGGGATGAGTTTATTCGGCAGGCTACCAAGGACCTCCTGGGTCTTGTGGCTCTCTGCTTCTGAGGAAGTACCAATGCCTGAAAAGTTACAAATATAGATGCTTCTCTCTTTCTTAATCCTGGTGTGAATTCTTGAAGGGTTATGTAATCAGGGCTCACTCAGAATTCATCCTCAGAGCTTGAGCCATTCACTCTCCAGGATAAATCTACTGACGGAGACTTCTTTTATGCAGAGAGGCTTGGAGAGCTGTTCAGTGTTTTTTGGCCCCTGTGGAATAGCTTCAGTTACCATTAACATGGATCAGGCCCTTACTGGTCCTTCCTGTTCTTTCCTTCCAACCTTGGCACCCTCTAAGTGCCAATGGGCAGTTTTGGATCCTCTTCCCTTCCACCCTCAAGGAATTCTCTAAAGCAATATAGAGAGAAAGTTGTTCTGTGGTATTAAGAATGTAGTTATAAATAAGTAAGAAGTTGAAAGGAATGTTCATCCACAATGTCTTTGGTCCTCAGTAATTAGCAGGGAACTGCAAGTATTTGGACGGTAGCTCTTTACTACCCAGTTGTCTCTTCACTGTAACTGCAATTGCTGCAGCTCTGTATCTGGGCAGTGATCCCCAGTATGTGCACACCCACCCTTGCTGCCTGTGAGTGACAGTTGATTTTCTCCTTTTTTTTTTCCATCTCAAAGCATCATGACCAAGATTTATGTATGTGTCTGATTGTGCCCCCACAGGGTCCCTGTGGTGGTGTCAGTACTGGCCAGATTCTCCCCACAGCTCAGAAAAAACTCCCCCAGGTGTCCTTTGCCTTCTTAGGTTGGATGATGTTAGCTCTGGGACCTCTCTTTGTCTGCTTTGGCTGCTAGGAAGCTCATAGCCAAATTTTAAGTCTGATTGTGGTTTCTTTGCTTTCTACCATGCTCCACTTTCATCCTTGAAGCCTCCTGTTCTTCTCTATGCCACTTGGCCCCTGTCTTTCTAATCTAGATTAGTACTATTCAGTAAAAATATGAGCCACAGGTAGGAGTTCCATGTGTAGCTTTTCTTTTATTCATGTGAGACTTCTCTAATACCACAGTTTAAAAGTTTTAAGGTGAAGCTCGTTTTAATAGTATATTTGATTTAAATCAGTATATCCAAAATATTATAATTCAACATCAATAGAAGTTTTTAGAGGTATTGTACATTCTGTTTCATTCTAAGTCTTCCAAACTCCGTGTAGATTTTACACTCAAACAGCACATGGGACTCACCACATTTCAAGTGCTCAACTGCCACATGTGGCCAATAGCTACTGTGTGGAACAGAATGGGGTGAGATTGGGTAGTGCTTGGTTTTATGTTATCTGTGCATTTTACTGTAAGCCGCCTTACATTCTGCGGAATCAGATTTTTGGAGTGGGTAAGAGCATTCTATCCCTTCCTGACTGGGTCCTCCAGCAGTTATTTCACCACTCTGTGCCTTGATTCCCCATCTATACAGTGAGGACACTAATAGTGCTTCTGTCAGGGCTATGGTGATGGTGCAATGAAGTAATGCGTGCAGACTGTTCTTAGTATAGAGTAACTTGGCATAAACTAAATGCTTGATATCATGCTTATCATTTTTACTTGTAAAAATAGTCAATGTTGTTTAAATAGTGCATGTTATAGACACACAGCCACAAGGTATAAGGGGTCTTTTCCCTCTGAAGCTTAACATTGTTCAAGATTGTAAGCAGGTACAAATAAATGTTCAGCCCATAAGAGAAATGTTCAGTCCATGCCACCCTTTTTAGATGGTGTTAATGCTCTAGACAAAGATAAATGTTTCTGGAATACTAACTCCTCCTTCTTTTGTTGGCCTAGGGTGAGTTTGTAGAGGACGGGACTGAAACTCACTTCAGTGTTGGGAACCATGACTGTTACATAAAGGCTGTCAGTAGTGGGAAGCGGAAAGAAGGGATTATCCATAGTCTCATTGTGGATAATAGAGAAATTCCAGAGATCCTTGAATGACTTCATGTTAGTGAATTTTAATCTTAACAAGTAAAAGGTGAAGACTTTTAAATTACTGTGGTAATTAAATATGTTCAATATGTACTTTTCAGTACACTTAGTCTGCCAGGTGTTTATTTTTTAGATACTTGAAACTGTAATATTTCAAGAGTCAAAAAAAAAAAGAAATATGTACAATCTTAAAAATTGCGATTTATTTTATAAATAATGTAAAATGTTTTAAAGCCAAATGGAAAAAAGATATGGACCAAAATCACCAATGTTTTACAAGAGGAACTTTTACTATAATAAATACTATAAAATAAAATTGGTGCTGCTTGATTTATGTTTCTAAAAATGGATATCTTCATATATTAATTTTTTTTTTTAATTTTAGAGAGACAGAGAGAGCACATGAACCGGGGCAGGGCAGAGGGAGAGAGAGATTCTCAAGCAGAATCTGTGCTGAGTGCAGAGCCCAATGTGAGGCTCAGTCTTGTGATTCTGAGAGATCATGAGCTGAGTGGAAATCAAGTCAGATGCTTAACCTATTGTGCCACCCAGGCACCTCTGTCTTCATATATATTTAACCTATGCAGGTAGATTGTCTCTTTAAAGCAATTGGTACATAATGATATGATTCGTTTAACTGGAGAAAATGAAAAATATTTTCTGTCTGGAAACTTAATATCAAAGAAATGCCAAATAGTGTCCCATAAGAATTTAATTAAAAATGGGTTTCTGAAAATGTAGTCATTTTGTTTAATCAGCACAGTGAGGACAAAAAAACACGAGGAAGAGGCAAACTTCTTTATACCAGACTGCCTTGGTTGTATCCTCATCGTTGAAAAAGTCAGAGTTGGATCTGGTGTCAGGAGGTAGCAAGCAGCATGAAGCAGGCCCACCCTGGCATACTCACTGAGAAGACCTGGTCAGTACAGTCAGTAAGTGTCTGAGATTGTGCATTCAGTACTCTGATGGTCTTTCAGGGAAGGATATAGCTTACTAGTAGAGCCTTTTATCAGGGTGTCCCATGTCCATTATACATGGTGATCCTCTGTGAGAGGAGGGGTCCTACATTTTCTAGACTTGCTCTGTCCAATATGGGAGCCATTAGTCATGTGGCTTTTTAAGTTAAACTAATTAAAAATAAGTACAATTAAAACATTCCTCTATCTCACTAGCCACATTTCAAGTGCTCAATAGTCACCCGGGGCTGGGAACAACCGTGTTAGACAGTGTAGATATAGTTATTTCCATCATCCTACCACATTCTGTTGGATGTGTCTCAAGTTAATGAGCTCTTTATCAGTGGCACAGGCAGGATTTGAACTCAGGTTTTTCTGACACAAACCCATGCCCTTTACTACGATCTCTCTGTCACTAATGTATTTCTAAGAGATTTGGGGCAGAACAGGGGCACAACCAGGTGTAAGCAGCAGGGAAGAGGAATGGAGAGAACAGAACAGAGAGGGAAGATGGCTCAAACAGGTCTGGGTCAGGCAGGCAACGTGCTGGGCGGCAAAGAGAGCATATTACAATGAGCCTGCTTGCCTCCTCCAACATGGTTTTTTTCAAGCCTTTGCTATTGGCGGGGCAGCATGCTACCTTGACAAATTCCCCCGTTCTCCTTCCTCCACCCCCCAGCTCCACTTCACCACCACTGGAAAACCAGGAAGATGAACTAAAGAGACTCTTCTGAGGCTTCTTAAACTCACATTTAGGTCTGTTTTCGAGTGTTTGAGTATTGTTTTTTTTCTCTTGAATAATGGGCCACTTTTAATGGCCATATTTTATCTGGGACCAAGAAAAAAAAAGGGCAAAGCAACTGTGTTTAGGTAGTTTGTTTTGAACTCTATATAGTTATTAGAGGTCAGAACCTGTGTTTTTCAGCATGCATCACGTCCCACAGCAAACACTTGGGGATACAGTTTGATTCAGTCTTTGTGGAAACCAAATGTGGGAGTGTTTGTTAATTAAAAGCATCATGGTAATGTAAAAGGAGTGCAGCCCGGATTTGAAGTTTGGCACAGGGTCAGTTCTTGAGAACCTCCCATCTCCTCATTTTAAAAGATGAGCCGATTTTATTGTTTAGTTGTTGAACAAGATACTTTGGATGTACAAAAAATAGAAATAGACAGTTGTATTATTATTTAACTGAGTATACCACTTACCCAGTTTAATAACTAAAGCATTACAATACTGAAGTGCTATATGCACTTCCTATTCCCAGGCCCCTGCCTTGCCCAAGTAATGTTATGGTTTATGTTTATCATTCCCATGCAAGTTTATATTCTTTCATCAGATAGGCATATACCTCTAAACAGTACATGGTATCACTTAAAAAATTTTTTTTTAAATTTTTATTTATTTATGATAGTCACACACAGAGAGAGAGGCAGAGACACAGGCAGAGGGAGAAGCAGGCTCCATGCACCGGGAGCCCAACGTGGGATTCGATCCCAGGTCTCCAGGATCGCGCCCTGGGCCAAAGGCAGGCGCCAAACCGCTGCACCACCCAGGGATCCCCTTAAAATTTTTTTTTTAAAGATTTTATTTATTCATGAGAGACACAGAAAGGCAGAGACACAGGCAGGGGGAGAAGCAGGCTCCATGCAGGGACTGCAGGACTCGATCCCAGGACTGCAGGATCCCATCCTGAGCCAAAGGCAGATGTTCAGCCGCTGAGCCACCCAGCTGTCCAGTATCACTGAAAATTTTAAATAATCCTATTCTATCCTTTTTTCCACTCAACCTTGTTTTTGAGACTTATCTAGGTTGGCATATGTAACTCCAGTTCCTTTTAACTCTTGCTTTCAACCATAAAAATTTACGTAACCATCCACTCACCTTAGTTTTCAGAAGCTCATTAATACCATCAGTGCTCTAATGAACATCTTTATGTCCCTTGAGGATATGAGTCAGTTTCTCTTGGGCCTTGCTGTTTAAAGTGTGTCTCTGGACTAGCAGCAATGACATCACCTAGAAACTTGTTAGGAAGTAAGACTCTCCGGTCCTTCCCCAGGCCTACTGAATCAGAGTCTGTATTTTAACAAGGCCCCATGGTGATTTATATGTGCATCAAAGATTAAGAAGCACTGTCCTAAGGATACTCAGAAGTGGAATTGCTAAATCAAAGGGTAAATATATCTTCAGTATTTGCCAAATTGCTTTCAAAGTTTGCTGTACCATTATAAAATTTTGATCAGCAGTAGAAGTTCTTTTCCTTATATTTTCAACACTTGAGGTAGTCAGGATTTAAAAATTTTGTCAATCCAATGTTTTTCTTCAAAAATGGTATCTCATTTTATGTTTATTATTTTTTAAGTTTTTATTTACTAATTTAAGTAATCTCTACACCCAAAGTGGGGCTCAAACCCCAAGATCAAGAGTTTGATGCTTTTCTGACCGAGCCAGCCAGGTACCCTGAAAAAAATATCTCATTTTACATTCTCTGATGACTAGTGAAGTTGGTTGTTCTACATGTTTATTAGTCATTACCTATTTTTCTATTGAGTTCACATTTTCTAATAGATTTGTTGTAGTTTTACATATATTCCGGAACTTATCTTTTGGCTGTAGCCTTTCCCTTATAGTAATACAAAATGTGCAAGAGATCAGCAAGTGTCCTCATTATCCTTCTATATTAACACAGTATCTACTTTCTCTAACAAGCTTGGAGGGCAGGGTTCACATACTGTTGTATCCCCTAGGACTTACACCCCTCACTGACAGTAGACAGATTTGAGCATCACTGCAGCTCAAGGATCTGGGCTGGGGCTATATATGCAGAAATCATTAGCATTTAGGGGAGATTTAAAGCAATGGGAATGGATGACATCAACTAGGGAGTTTGTAGACAAAAAAAAAAGGGGGGGTGGGGAGCGGAGCCTACTGAAGAGCTATAGTATCTGAGAGTGGCCTAGGGCAAGAAGACCTTAATTAAGAAAATCCTAAAGCTATAAAACAAAAGATAGACATATCTATTTAAAAATTATATGGTAAAAAATACCATAAACAAAGCTAATAAACTAGATTTGGGAAAACTTGTAATGTAAATGACAAGGGTCAAGATATATATAAAATATAAAGAGCTCTTAAAAATTGGCAAGAAGAGTCAGGCTAATTGTAAAATGGAATGGATATGAATAGGCTATGGAAAATGAAATCAAGTAGCCAGCAATTATATTTTTTAAATGCTCAAATTAATTTGTATTTAGGAAAATTATTTTAACAATGAAAACAGCAAAAAAAAAAAAGAACAATGATATATTACTGTCTGAGATGTAGAAGCGTACCCCTTTTACACTTTGAGGTTTAAAAGAAATATTTTAAGTTCTTAGGAAAACAATCTGACATTTGTTAAATTCAAAAATTCCATTTACATAAAGTTCAAAAACAGGCAAAAACTAATATGTAATTTTAGAAGTCCCCATAATGCTCACTTTAGGGGGAAGTTAGTAACGAGGAGCATGAGACGAATTTCTGAAGAGACAGTAATTTTCTATTTGATATGGGTGCTAGTCACAAAGATGTATTTACTTCCTGAAAATGAATGAAGCTATTTACTAAATAATTTTTACCTTTTTGTCTGTATGCTATGTTCAATATGAATGTTAAATTTCAATAAAGATTTTAAAGTGTAAAGTTTTTTAAAAACACAGTGTGCACATGCATACCCCCTTCTCTTGGGAAGAGAAGCCATCAATAACAATATATAATAAGAATATATACACAAGGATGTTTATTGCAGCATTGTTCATAGTGGGGAAAAAAGAAACTGGAAATTGTGAATGCCCATCTACAGAAATGATTGAATAAATTATAATACACCATAAACGACAATCCATTCATTCCGAATGAACTGCAGAAATTTCCATAAGGTATTTGAGTGAAAGAAAAGCAAGTTGCAGAAAAATAGCTATAACATACTGCAGTTGTGTTTAAAAAATAAAAAGACCCCATATATAATGTGTGTGTGTAGGTCTTTAAATATTTTTTCTATACACAATTTATGCAAGCATGGAGAGAAATATGGAAGGTTACAAACAGGTAGCATGAGTTGGGGGTGAGGTGGATAATGATGATGCTAGGGAATGGGTAACCAAAGAAAATTTAAAAGAAATTAAGAATTCACTTTTAAAAACTGGGCATTTGTTACCACATTTTTGCATTTATGTAAAATTTTTAAAAAGAAATATACAAAGAAAAAAGATAAAGGAGAAAGTGTAAAAACAGAATGAGTGTTTTGAGATGGTAGACAATCCTTAGCTGTAGAAAATATCACAAAACATCAATAGTTAACTATGTCATATTGGTGCTTAAATGAGAAGCGTAAGAACTGGAAAGTGTCCATTAGATTTGGCAATATCCACCAAGCTGGTGACAAAATTGACAAAATCGATCTGAATGAACTGAAGCAGAAGGCATATTAAAGTGGGTGGAGAGTTAGTAAGGTTAAGAGTAAAGGTGGAAAAAGGAATGCTGACAGTTCTCTTGCTACTGACAACTAAAAAAAAAAAAATCAATAAAAATATAAAATATAACTTCTTAAAGGCACCAAAAAGCTGAAAAGGCAATGATGAATTTCTATGCCAAGATGTAACAGAAGACAAACTCAAACTTGTGAGCCAGGCATTTGAAACCACCTAACCCTCGGAATGTTTACTGATTCTACAAGAGGTAATAAGATTAAACAGCATTTTTGATAGCTTAGCATGGCTAGGGAGACACAACCTGGGGTTGACAAAAGCCAATGCTGGCAAACTCTAGCAAAATTCCCACATTTTGAGTTGAGACCCCAAGAGCATCACTTAAGAAATAATAGAGTGATTTGTTTTTGAAATCAGAGTTACCTTTGATGTGAGTATGCAGCATAAATAAATATACAAGCAAATGAGACATGACAACATGAACTGGTGTTAGCAAAATTAATGAAGCAATAGAAACACACCCACAGGAGCTGCAGTTGCAGTTTAAGAGTTCACTAGATGTACAGCTTGACATAACTATGTTTAAAATGTTCAAGACAATAAAGACAACTCTGGGAATTTCAAAGGGAGCTAGGGATAAAAAGAATAATTTAAAAAGAACTGAACCAAATTTGTAAAATTGAAAAATACACAATGAAATTAATAACTCAATATCAGAATACTAAACTGGAAAACAAGGAAATATCTAGAAGAAAAATACAAAGAGGGATCCCTGGGTGGCGCAGCGGTTTGGCGCCTGCCTTTGGCCCAGGGCGCGATCCTGGAGACCCGGGATCGAATCCCACATCGGGCTCCCGGTGCATGGAGCCTGCTTCTCCCTCTGCCTGTGTCTCTGCCTCTCTCTCTCTCTCTCTGTGACTATCATAAATAAATAAAAAAAATTTAAAAAAAAAAGAAAAATACAAAGAGATTATAGAGGGGAAAATTATAGAGACTGCTCAATTAGCAATTAAAGGTCAAATAAGTATAAATGGAGTTCCAAAAGAAGAATTATGCAGAAATAGATCGGAAGATAATTTTCTAAATGGTGAAAGATAGTAAGCTATAGACTCAAGAGGTTCTGCAGACACTAAACAGGGAGAATACAAAAAACTAAAGACAAAATAAAACACCCCAGGCATATCATAGTAAAACTGCTAAAAGACAAACAGAAAAACTTTTAAAAAGCAGTTAGTAGAAAAAATACATACTAAAATGTTAACTTTTCAGTAGAAAAGAATGGATTTTTCGGAAAAAAAAAATCCCTTCAACATGCTAAAAAGAAATAACTACCAATCTAAATTTTTATACCCAGCAAAACTACCATTTATTATCAGGCAAACAAAAGGTTTGATGAAATTAATCAAGAGTAGAACAACTAAAAGAAATACTAAGGCTTTTTTCTTTGGTCTAAGAAAAAAAAAAGATCCCCAATGAAAACTTGAAAATGTGATAAAAAGGATGAAAAGCAATGATAATGGTAAAAATGTATATACAGATCTTCCTTATGATGGGGTTATGTCCCAATAAACTCACTGTAATTTGGAAATATTGTAAGTCAAAAATGCATTTAAAACCGACTAAACATCATAGCTTAGCCTGCCTTCAACATGCTGAGAACACTTATATTAACCTATAGCTGGGCAAAAACTTCTAACACAAAGCCTATTTTATAATAAAGTGTTGAATATCTCATGTAATTTATTCAGTACTGTCCTGAAAGTGACAGAATGTTTGTAAGCTTTCTAATTGTTTACCCCATGATGACATGCCTGAATGGGAGCCGTGGCTTGCTGCTACTGCCAGGAACACACAAGTGTATCACACTACAGTATCAGTAGCCCAGGAAAAGAGCAAAACTCAAAACACAAAGTATAGTTTCTACTGATTGGTATTGATTTCACATTGTCATAAGGTTGAAAAATTTTAAATCAAACCATCATTAAGTCAGGGACCATCTTTATGGCTAAATGCATAGCGGTTGTATAAAACAATACTTTCTTGTTGGAGTTAATAATTATCTATAATTAAAATCCAACAACAAATGCATATGGGTTGGGAGAGAAGTGAAGATTTACTTGCACTGTCTGGGAAAATGATAAAAGTACCAAGTAACATTAGACAAGGATAAGTCTAGTATGTGAACTGTAACCTAGTGTATCAATAAAAGAATGGTAAAAGTGTAATTTCCAAATTAATAGAAAACTAAATATTTCTAGAAAATATATTTTCTAACTATTTAGTTTCTTTCTAAAACTAGAAAGAAAATCATGGAAAAAGGAGCACACGCACACACACACACACACACAAAGCCAGAAAAAAATAAAACTACATAGTAAGATGGTTTACTTAACCCCAAATATATTGGCAATTACATTAAATGTAAATGTGAATGTTTAAATTAACAGGTAAGGAGGGTTAAATGGATTTAAAAAAAAACAAAACAAAAACTACATGCTATTTACAAGAGAGACATTTATAAGGTTTATAAAAGGTTTAAAGAAAAAAGCACACCATGCAACCACTAGCCAAATGAAAGCTGGCACACATCAAAGCAAAAAGCATTGCCAGAAACACAGAGGACACTTTAAAAATTTGTTTTAAATGGTTCAATTCACCAGGGATACAAATCAACTCTGAATTTATAAGCAACTAATATTGCCTCAAATTATAAAAACTGATATAACCAGAATATGCAAATTCAAAATCATAGTGGGATATTCTAACTTATCTCATAAATACTCAATATATATATAAATGTAAACAACAGAATTGATCTAATGAATGTATGTAGGACACTTAATAACTGCAGTATATGGATTTTTTCTCATGCATACTGAACAAATTGACCATATTGTGAGTCATAAAAGCAAGCCTCACAAATTTGAACAATTGAAATGACAGATATGTTCTCTGAATGCCATGCAATCAATCTAAAAATCAACAAAGTGGTAATGAGAAAATCCACATGTATTTGGAAATAAATGTATTTCTAAATAATCATTAAGTCACACAGAAAGAAAAATGGAGATCAGAACATACATTTTACTGAATGGTGATGAAAAGACTTCATCTCAAAATTTATGGGATGCAGATAAAGATTGTTATTATAAAGGCTAAAATCGATCAGCTAACTAACCATCTTACTAAACTGGAGAAGGGAAAGTAAGACCAGATGAAGTAGAAGGAAGGAAATAAGAGGGATGAAAGGAATGTAGAAAACAAACAGAGAATTTTAGGAATCAAAAAGTTAATTCTTTGTAAAGATTAATAAAATTGAAAAACCTCTAGTGAGACTAAGAAACAGAAGGCACTAGCCCAATAACAAAAATGAAAAGAGGACATCTATCTAAACCCTGCAACATATCAGTTACCTTATATAAATAAAATTTAAAACCTAGAATAGACACATTCCTAGAAATTACAACTCTTTAAAATGGACACAATAAGATAAAAATATCTGAATATTCCTCTAGCTATTAATGAAATCCATACCTCAAAGGAATATCGATATCATGTCACTGGCAAAATTCTATCAGATTTTAAAGTAAGAAATAATGCCAATCTTACCTGTGTTATAAGGCCACAAAATCTTGGTAACAAATCCTGATCTGTTTCTTTCAAGGAACTTATGGGCCAGTTCCATTGATAAGAATAGATGCAAAAATCCCAAATGAAATATTGGCAAGTCAAGTCTTGCAATATATTAAAATACATCACAATCAAGTTGGGCTCATTTCAGGAATGTAAACTTTGGTTTAAAGTTTGAACATCAATTGACAGAACTTCCCGAATGAGAAACATCTTAGTAAAATGCAGAAAAATAATTTGAAAAACTCAGCATCCTTTCATGATTATATATATAAAAAAATCCCTTGAGAATTGAAACATGCTTCCTTAATCTGGTAAAAAAACCTCCAGATTCCAGAACATATACCATAGTTAATATCAAAAACTTTCCCTTTGACATCAGTAAAAGATTTAGTATTCTTCTATTCAACATTTTGTTGCAATTCCTAAACAGGACAGAAGGTCAAAAAAAAAAAAAAAAGAAATAAAATGTTGAAAGTAATGGAAGGGAAGAAATAAAACTCTATTTGTGGATCATATATGCAGAATCAAAATAAGTTCTATAATAGGAGTGATAAGAATTTAGTGTATCTGCTAAACACAAACATCAACTCTATTTCTATCAATTGCTCTGAAGCTTGGTAAAAAGTTTATTAAAATAAAGGTTGCTGGATTCCATCTCTAGTGGTTGATTCAGTAGGTCTTGCAGAGGGGAGGGGAGTTCTTTAAGAATTTGTAGTTCTAAGTAGTTCCCAAGAGATGCTAATATTCCTACTCAGGGGACCATACTTGGAAAACCACTGCTATAGCTTACCAACAATGAAGCTTAAAATCACTTATCCAGAAATCTAACAAAAGATATACAAAGATTCTACATAGAAAACTACAAATCATTGTGCACATAAAGAGGATCTAAATAAAGGATATTCCATTGTCATAGACTGGAATTGTCAATATTCTTAAGATATGAATTTACTTCAACCTAATCTATAAACGCAATTTCACTCAAAATTTCCACAGGTTTCTTTTGGTGGAACTCAATAAGCAGATTCTGAAATGTGTATCGAGGCATTGTTGATAATTGTGAGGAAAGAACATGAACACTTAAGACAGATTCCCTGAGTCTGAATGCTGGCTTTTACTTTGTGACTATGGACAAATTACTTGAACTTCTAAGCCTGGTTTCTCATCCGTAATGTGGGGAAGGTCACTTGCACCTACCTTTATGTAAGATTGGTATGCATTCAATATCTACAGTTTAGATGCATGCCTATTACACATTAACTGTTCTGTATGAATTTGATAAATACGCTTAAAATACAGAAATAGGGAGGTGAAATCTACTGGCTATCTTCTAGAGTCCAGAGGCAGACTCCTGCATATAGGGACACTTGGTTTGTGACAAAGGTGGATTTATAGAACAGTGGGGAAAGGCTCCCAATAAAAGATACTAGGACAACTTGGTGTCCATTTAGGAAAAAGCACTTCCCAATATTTATAAAAAGCAATTCCAGGTACATTATAGATCTAAATGGAATACTTGTTTTTTTTTTTTTTAAAGCTTTTAGAGTATAATCCAGGAGAGTATCTTCATGACATTAGGGCAAGAAAAAAATATCTTAAATACTACACAATGTATATTAACCATAAAGGAAAATAATGACAAATTTTACATTAAAATTAAGATTGTGTGTTATGAGAAGAAACATTAATAGAATAAGAAAGTCACAAACACTGAGTGGAAGAGATATTTTCAACATGTAACTGACAAAAGGCTTGTACACAAATACATACAGAATTTCACCTAACAAAAACCAAAAGGCAATTACTAAAAACAAAATACTCCTCAGAAGGAAAAAAAAAAAACAACACAAACAAACAAACAGCAGGTATCCAAATAAATAAATGGACAAAGGATTTAAGCAGGCATTTCACAAAGGAGGAAACTAAAATGAACAAAAATATGAAAGAGCAATTTAATCTCATTACTAAGCAAAGAATGCAAATTTTTTTCACCTCACACATCAGAATAGCTAAAATTTTTTAAATGCTGGATAACTGGGTACTGGTGAGAATATGGAGTGACAAGAATTAAGTACTGCAGGAAGAGCAAGTTGGCACAACCACTTATTTTAGCATTACTTAGTCAAAATAAAGATATGCACAATCCTATGACCAACTATTTTAATCTTAAGTATATACATCCAAAGAAATATATACATCTGTGAATCAGCAGATAAATTATAATCATCATAGCAGCATTATTTATTTGTAATAGCCTCAAACTAGTAACTACCTGTATGTGTCCCAACAGTAGAAAAGATGTATAAATTATAGGATATCCACTAAGATGGAATATTATGAGGCGATGATAAAAAATATGCTACCTCATGGCTGAATCTTAAAGACATAATGTAGAGCAAAAGAAGCCTGACCCAAAAAAGGAGGCAGCATAACTGTAAAGTAAGGAAATGAGATGATTGCCAACGAAGAAGAGGTGGTGATTACCTTGGCAGAGAGAAGTAAGTCCTGACCAGGAAGGGGAGCTGGCATGGCTTCTTAAGTGTTGGCAATGTCCTTTCTCGACCTATGCAATGGTTATCTGGGTGTCTGTTCTATAATATTTGCTAAGCCTTAAATTTATATGCCT
This sequence comes from Nyctereutes procyonoides, assembly GCF_905146905.1. Taxonomy (NCBI): domain Eukaryota; kingdom Metazoa; phylum Chordata; class Mammalia; order Carnivora; family Canidae; genus Nyctereutes; species Nyctereutes procyonoides. Next base: position 35,292,758 of record NW_026575042.1, read on the forward strand.
TATCGTTTTGTATACATTACTCTATGTGCCATTTCTCACAATAAAAAAGAAACGTTGGGAGTTTGAAAGGGCAGACTTTTCTGAGTGTTGAACCTGGGCTTTACTAAAAGTGGAAAGGAATCCTGAGTTCCAAAAACCCCTTAGTTATACATTTTAGAGCAGGAATAACCTAGAAGGTGATGTCAGACACGTTTTCCATCATCAGAGAAGGGGATAAAACTGCCACAGATAGTGAAAGAGGAAGAGGCTCCAGCGTGATATGACTGAGGTTTACTGTCTGGATCCCTGAGAAGTGCAGCACTCTGGAGTGGAGGAGGGGAAGAGGCAGAGGCAAAGAAACAACTGTTGAGCCTGTTAGTGCCCATGAATCCCGTTTTTCCTCCCCTCCCAGCCTTTATTATAACATGCTGTACCTTCCTGCTCAGTCTTACTTATCACCCCTTCACCTAAATTCTATCCTTGAAGACTCAGCTCAGGGCCCTCTGCTTCAAGAAACCTCAACCCTTACCCCCTCCTTTTTAAAAGCTGCCCATTCCCAACAGTCAGGGTTCTGTGGCATGGTCCCTCTCTGCTCTCCACCCCATGGACCAGTCTTTTAGCTCCTGCAGACAAGTGACCTCTGCATTACAGGCTGCCTGACTGTTCTGGTGCTAATAGGGCTATGGGCTGCAAGGTAGAACTGAGAAGATACTGGAGGGGCCTCCTCAGATAGGAGGTAGGGGGAGAGCTCTGGAAGGGGCTTTCCTTCCCGAAGATTCCTCCCTTTAGTGGTCTTCAAGTGGAAGAAGCAGGGAGAGAAATGTTTGCCTCTGAATTGGGACTCGGCCTATGTCCCCCATTCATGGTTGTAACCTAGCCTCTCACCACCACATAGAAGTGACTAGGGTAGTTATTTTACTAGTCCCATTTTACAAACTAGAAGTGTTTTGGGCTAAGGTTTATTGCTGACCAGAGCACTTAAGAGCCAAGGTACTGGATAACCAGTTCCCCTGCAACAAGCTCATCCTGGAGCCCAGACCTCTAAAGTTAGCTGTCCTCTGCCTGCTACCTCCTCTTCTCTTGCTGAGAAGAGAATCAGAAATGTGCAATTCAGGAAGTATGTGGGGAGCACCTGTTAGGAGCGGTTAACAGCTACAGAGGGCTACTATGTCACATTGTCCTGGCTATCTTTGAGGGGCTTATGGCAGAGAGGGTGGAGAGGAGTCCAGAGCCATCCTGGGCTTAAGCCTTTCCTTTCTTACTCCTGACCTCACATTTATTGATTTGGCATATTTTTACATATATTTACCAAGGCTCCCTATGGACTGAGGAGACTCCTCTAGAAACACTGGTACCCACTTCCAGCTGACAAAGTTTGCCAGTCTCCAAGCCCCCTGGCCTGTGAGAGCTAGTGCATGTGAAAGTAGATCACTACCAGATAAAGATCCTTAACAAACCTATCCTTTCACAATCCTATTCCTGGAATTCTCACTGAGTCTGGACCAGCCCTGGGAATGGTCAGTTCAGAGGTCAATCTCTATCCTTACCTAAAACTTATTTCTAAGAAACTATGACTTGTTCTGAATATCTGCTCCATGGAAGAGGGCCACAAAGTGGCTAGTCTGGCTCAATACTTAGTCACTAAATGGGCATTCTCCTCCACCTCAGGGTACAAAGATGAAAATTTGATGAGCTTCAGGCTCCTATGAAAAGTCCAAGAGGCCTCCCACACTTCCTGCTGGGGCTAGGAAGCAGAGAGAAGTCAGAGAATAGACCATGAGCCTCAGCCTACTTCTCAAATTAATTTGTTTACTGACTTTTCCTAGAGTCCCAGTGCCAAGATCTAAAGGCCTGTGCTGTCCATAAAGAAGCAGCCCACACGTCCCAAGAGCAGCTGAAACCAGCTCACCCATTTATTTGACTGTGAACATGAAGGAGAACAACAAAATTAAACAATCTTTAATAAAATTCCTATAGAAAACTCAGTCACAGGGTTCTCAGTTCTCTCTCTCATGTCACCGAGGATTGAGAGTTCCCAAAAATCTTTGGAGAAAAAGCAGTAGTTTTGCTGGATATTGCCAGTACTCAGAAAGAGCATCCATTTACACATTCAAACCAGTAGTTCTTATTGCACATATTAACATTATTTGCCATCTAGCACCCTAAGTGTATGGTACCTCAACAAATAAATTAAAGAATTCCATGTGGCATATAACCATTTCAATTTGAACTAATATCCTTGAAAAATCACATTATTATAAGTTTTAATAAATACAGTAAGAACAGCTGGCATTTTACTAAAATACTGAATTTTAGGTCTGGAGATGATTCCATAAACAGTTTCCTTTCACTTGCTTTCTGTCTTGGATGCATTTGCTCAAGTATTATGCTCTATGAAGTGAACTGTTTCATAGATACCATGTAAAAACTGAAATTACTATGTGCCTCATTACAGAAGCAACTGGAAGAACTGGATCTCATAGTTAACTAAAAACTTAGGAAAAAGCTCTGCTTTTTTAAAACTTTAAAACACGACAGGAAAAAAAAGAGAAATGTCTTTTTATATAGAACTCCCCACTTGAAATTTTATAAATATATATGCAGCATATATATAATATTTGCCTCACGAGCAGATTTTCACCAAGTCTGATAGGAATGATGCTGTCATGGTAGATAAATATCAACAAAAGAATTAATCTTTCCACAAGTTTAAAGATTTCTTTTGAAAAATAATAATAATTTCAAATTATGTTATAATTTGTAGTTTATATAATTTAAAAAGGGAAGAAAGATGCCTTTCTTTTAAGCCTCATTTGGAAAGTAAGAACAACTACCAGTCCCCAGGTGTGGATAAGTTGGTTGAGTGATAACACTTGGTCACAATACAAAAAGAAGTATTTACACCTTTCTGGAAAAGTACCAAACACTTCAAAAAAGAATAAGACAGAAAACAATCTCTAGTAGCATTCTTCGGCGTGCAAAGTCAGCAGGAAATGATTATCCATAATGGTGGGAGTTTTCATGATGAATCTTGGAAGCATTCAATAAAGCAGAGGGTGGTCATCAGGGATTGTTCAGATTAGGATGTGTGGGATGCCTTGTTCTTAATTTAACTAAGTTCCAGGATTTCATTCCCTTTATAACATCTCTGGCAGGGTCATGTTCAATTTAGTGCAAGTGCAAAATGAAAACTAAACAAACCAACAAATACATTAGGAGCAAAGGCTGATCATTAAGATCTGTAGTCTTTCCGAACTGTGTGCGCCATCCAGTTCACTTTAGTAGTCCAGCTTTCCCTGAGTGCCTCATCAAATTTTTGCTTAAATTGCTTGAGTGCTTCTTCTTCACTCTTCCCTAAGGCAAGAGAGTCCTAAAAATGAAAGAGAAAAAAATCTGATTTTATATATCCTCCATAGTGACATGCAAATGTCAAAATCTCAGCCATACCTCCCCAGCCATCATTAAACTGTGTGCCTAATGTTCTTATTTAAATGTCTTCTGCAGGGGATCCCTGGGTGGCGCAGCGGTTTGGTGCCTGCCTTTGGCCCAGGGCGCGATCCTGGAGACCCGGGATCGAATCCCACATCAGGCTCCTGATGCATGGAGCCTGCTTCTCCCTCTGCCTGTGTCTCTGCCTCTCTGTCTCTGTGACTATCATAAATAAAAAAAAAAATTAAAAAAAAAATAAAAATAAATGTCTTCTGCAGCATGGAGAATGACAACTAAGGTAGGGTGATAATATAGTTCCTGCCACAGGGTTTTTGAAGATGAAATTTATGATGACTGCAAGACAATTACTCAGTTGCTTGTCACTACCACTCCTAGATAGTACAGTCTCACAGGAAATCGCTCTGTTCCATTCCCTTTGAACATTTGAATGAAATAGGCAAGTACAGCTGAGCTTCATGCCTCCAAAGTCCAATATACAAAGAAAAGGAGTTTTTACCTTAAGATACTGTATATCCTTGACTGATGTGAGCTCAGGAAGCCCTGCAGTCAACATCAGTGCAAAAAGGGTGATGAAGAGATTCCCGTGCCGTCGTAATATCAGATATGCATCCTCACAACACTGGCGGAAGCTTCAGTTGACACAACAAATCACAAGAACATGATGTTAGAGAAGCGAGCAAATGTCGTAAAGGAAAACAAGAGACGTATCTAGATTTTCTGTAAGAGCTGGAAATTTTCTACAGAACTGAAGGTTTAATTCTGATTTTTAAAGCACTTTGAAAATTGTTCCAAGACTAAAATTTACATAGAACAGATCTGGCTGTCTAAAATCACACATATCTTTTTAAAAATACAACTAAAGTTCTTTTTTTTTTTTTAATTTTTTTTAATTTATTTATTTATGATAGTCACAGAGAGAGAGAGAGAGAGGCAGAGACATAGGCAGAGGGATAAGCAGGCTTCATGCACCGGGAGCCCGATATGGGATTCGATCCCGGGTTTCCAGGATCGCGCCCTGGGCCAAAGGCAGGTGCCAAACCGCTGCGCCACCCAGGGATCCCTACAACTAAAGTTCTTATAAAAGGCTATGTAATATGTAACACCTGTGCTTTTTAATTCTATGAGACCCAAAAACTAGTTATAAAACAAGTGGTAATTTATAATCCATGAGGATTTGTGAACAATGTTTCTAGATTCTAGATTTATAGTCAAACTCCAGAGATTAATTTCTTTGATTTCGTCCCAAGTATGGATGCTTTCGTACTGCACCTCCATATCATCTTGCCTTCCCTCTCTCTCCTCTTAAAGATAATTATTCAAGAGGACCATCTGATGCTATCTCCCTAATTTTGCTAAAAAAGAGAAATGAACACCCAGAGATATATTCTGCACAAACTCAGACACATCTAGAAATGATAATTACAATCGTTTGGTGAACACAGTATGAGTTGGTCACATCATATAACTTAATTCTAATTATCATAATAGCCCTAAAAAAATTTTTTTAAGATTCATTTATTTATTTGAGAGAGAGTGAGAGCAAGTTTGAGGAGGGGGAGAGGGAGTGGGAGAGAAGCAGACTCCCCACTGAGCTCGGAGCTCCAACATGGACTCGATTTCACAAACCTGAGATAATGACTTGGGCCAAAATCAAGAGTTGGGCGCTTAACCAAATGAGCCACCAGGCACCCCATAATAGCCCTAAAATTTAATTATTTTTGTCACTATTTTAAGATGAAGAAACAAAGAAGATAAGTAATGTGCTTGGAAACATACAAGTAGTGAGGACCGGATCAGAAATTACAAAATTCTGAACACTGGGTCCCTTAGAATGAGAGCAAACAGCCTGTCCCTCTTAGCATCTCATAATGAAATGTCTAACAGTTTCAGAGAATTTTCTAAGACAAAGAGTGGTATACTATTGGAATAAAACACAGAAACTTATTTCAAATTTCAAGAATGTTTCTCCTCTCTGAACCAAAACATGGATGTGACAGGCGAATTCCCCAAAAGCCTCCAGTTAGCAGATTAAATGTTTTCCTGATCTAAATATACCTCAGCTAAGAAATTCTAGTCCAACTAGTCAGATGAGAAAATGTCAGATACGTTTATTCTTGACATGAGGTCAATACTTACCGGCCAAACTTTTCTGTGTTTCCTGTTTTTCCTTGTTGAATCACATGAATGAAATCATAGGTAAGAATAAAAGGCACCCGTTCCCTTTTAATGCCAAATTTAGACTTGAAATTTCCAAGAATATGTCCAAAGTCAATGTGGAAGAGCTGGAAAACAAATGGGACTTGATTTCTCTTGTTTCTCTGGTTCCAAACAGAAAGGCAAGATCTCAGCAGTCCTAGACCTGCAACACTTCACTGATCTTCAGCTGAGCCCTTGCCTCACTCTGTATTGATGGTACAGTTGCTACTATGTGTATAACAGAGTGATTTGGTAATTATATTATTACAAAACTCTCATAAGCCCTTCTCAGTTTTCAGAGGCTATTGGGTCACTTGGGAAGACTGTTTCTAATACTCATAGATCTTTTATACGCACTAATAACCCAGGCCTGATATTAAACTGCATTTACCTAGTGCAAAAGACAAATCTTTAAAAAGGAAAAGTTTTTTATTTTTTTTTAAATTATTTTCCTTTTTTTTAAAGATTTTATTTATTTATTCATGAAAGACACACACAGAGAGAGGCAGAGACACAGACAGAGGGAGAAACAGGCTCCATGCAGGGAGCCTGACGTGGGACTCGATCCCGGGACTCCAGGATTATGCCCTGGGCCAAAGGCAGGCGCTAAACCGCTGAGTCACCCAGGGATCCCAAAAAGGAAAAGTTTTTAAAAAGAAAAAGAAAAATACATCCAAATAATAAACATGTCTGATTTTTAAAATTTTTTTAAAGATTTATTTATTTATGTGTGAGAGAGAGAGAGAGAGAGAGAGAGAGAGAGAGACACAGACACAGAGACAGGAGGAGGGAGAAGCAGGCTCCATGCTGGAAGCCTGAAGTGGGACTCGATCCCGGGACTCCAGGATCACACCCTGGGCCAAAGGCGGGTGCTAAACCGCTGAGCCATCCAGGGATCCCAACATGTCTGATTTTTAAAAAGCCAAATAGTTCTACATATCAAACTATTTTGGTTAATATTTCTAAGTACTTGCCCAATAGCCCCCTCAACACCCTGAGTGCTAGTACTTAGAGGTAACTTCTGGCCACTCTTTAATGGGTTTTTCCTCCATTTTTTAAATGGTATATTTATACTTATTTTTTACTTCCTAGTTTTGAATTATGGAAGGTAAAGATTTAGTACTTTGTGCTGATGTAATGCTATACAATGAGGCACAGTATATCATAATTTCTGGTTAAATTAGTACTCCATGTTTACACTGTTCAGGCCATGTAAGTACATTTCAAAGCTAAACCATGTAGCAACAGTACACTATCAATACATTTCCCTTTTTGCCCATATTTTTCCTTGACAAAGCTTTTTTGGGCTTAGTATCCTAGGACCCTACTATTAATTCTTCTCCAAATCTTTTTTTTTTTTTAAGATGTATTTATTCATTTGAGAGAGAGAGAGTCTGGGGTAGAGGGACAGAGTCCCAAGCAGACTCCCCACTGAGCATAGGGCCTGAAGTGGGGCTCCATCCCACAACCTGAGACCATGACCTGAGCCAAAAACAAGAGTTGGACATTCAACCAGTTATACCACCCAGGCGCCCATTTAGCCATATCTTATATTGAAAGGTCATTTTAAGTAACTGCAGTAACTTTTCAGACATTAAACAAGTATTTATCACCTAACTTTAAGCAAACAAACCAATGAATATGTGAAGCAGATGGTGTGTGAAACAAAAGGAAAGCAAAAAGACATGACTCCAAGAATTACTAAAGAATTGCCTGAATTACACAAGAGATTGTACCGTATGTAATAGCATCATGAAGCCTTTGGCAGACTCTGGGGAGGCTCACCTGGCCAGTTTTTTTGACCATGATGTTGTCACTATGTCTATCACCAATCCCAAGGACATAAGAAGCTACACAGTAGCCGGCACAGGACAAGGTAAACTCTTCAATGGCTCGGTCTAAGTCATCCCTGAATGAGAGAGAGAGAGAGAAAAAAAAATGAATGAATGAATGAAGGAATAGAGGTTTTCAGACTCCAAAAGTATGGGATAGTAAGACCCAATTCACACTTGTTTCCTTTTTAATTTTGAGTAGAAACGCAACACAGAGCTGCCAAAACCGCATGAGCAGACCATGCAGGATCAGCCAAGAGAGGGAGGGTGATGAGTGCAGAAACAGGGCAGAAAGAAGTCTGCAGGAAGACTCAAAGACTTTGGATCACTGGACCTCAGCCATTCAAACTGCTGTGTCCTGGGGACTGAGCTTCATTGGCGTTGGGGAGTAGGTTCATATGTATAATAATAGGAGACCCTCAGCTTTGCTTAGATGATATGATGCTGGGCTTTAGAACATTTTTTGATCAGTTTTGACCTAACACTAGAATTCCATATTTAAGAGTTAAGTATTACAGTTCCAACACTTTAAGTCACTGAATTAAATTAGAAGTTGGTAACACAGACCCTTTAAAGACAAAGTCTTAAGATTAAAATTTGAAAACTAATTCTCCATATAGGCCTTTGGGTTTTGCCAATGATGAAATATAAATCTGACTTTGAAGTCTTTAGACAAAATACTTGCAGTGTTTTCCCTCACTATGAAATTCCTTAATTGTCTATGATTAGGTCTTTCCCAACATAATAACCATTAATAACACAGTTTCCAGCCCTGTTTTTTATTTTTTTTAAATATGGAGAGATCACAGTCTACAAACTCATTTACTGCTATTGTAAAAGTCTACTGAAAACTTACCTAAGGTCATATATTCACTAAGTATAGAAGTTGACACATTTAAAAAATTATTTAAAAATTTTGTAAAATCTTATATTGTAACTACTGTAAGGCTCTTAAATTTGATCTAGATAAAGTAGAATTTAATGCTAACCATCTGTGAGACTTTAGGAAGGCCTACTTTCTCATTCTGCTCTAACCTGAAATAAAGCAATAAATAACATTAACATTTCCTCTAGGACAATTATGATTCTACTTGGAAGAACCATTGTTTTGTCCGGCTGCTTGTTCAGAAGAATGACACACAAACTAACCCAGAATTGTATTCTTTAAGCCAGTTCAGAAGGGCATCTTTGTTGAAGGCTGCTGCGGCAGCCACATTGCTACTGTTCAGCTGAATGTCAGCAATTGTTTCAGAGGTGCTCACAACTTCAATGAGGCCAGAGCGGTCACCTGTCGCTAAACAGCCATAAGGCAGCATCCTGAAAGGGAAAAAAATTGGCACAGTCACATGTATATGTTAGCCATAAAATGAAACTTTAACAGAGTTTCTTCCTTGATTTTTTATTTTATTATTATTTTTTAAGACTTTATTTCTTCATGAAAGACACAGAGAGAGAAGCAGAGACATAGGCAGGGGGAGAAGCAGGCTCCTCTCAGGGAGCCTGATGTGGGACTCGATCCCAGACCCTGGGATCAGGCCCAGAGCCAAAGGCAGATGCTCAACCGCTGAGCCACCCAGGCGTCCCTTGATTTTTTTTTTTTAAAGATTTTATTTATTTATTCATGAGACACACACACATGGGGGGGGGGGGCACAGAGATACAGGCAGAGGGAGAAGCAGGGAGCCCGACATGGGACTCAATCCCGGGTCTCCAAGATTAGGCCCTGGGCTGAAGCGGTACTAAACCGCTGAGACACCTGGGCTGCCCTCTTCTTTGATTTTTAAAAAGTTTTATTACTATTGATACCCTTGCCATTTTTGTATTATTGTCATATGGAAAAATACAAGTTCTTTTTTTTTTAAGATTTTATTTATTCATGAAGACACAGAGAGAGAGAGAGAGAGGCAGAGACAGAGGCAGAGGGAGAATCAGGCTCCATGCAGGGAGCCCAATGTGGGACTCAATCCCAGGACTACAGGATCATGCCCTGAGCTGAAGGCAGACACTCAACCACTTAGCCACCAGGTGCCCCAAGGAAAAATACAAATTCTATTTTCTGTTGGGGGGTAAATATCTTGACCAACAGATGAAGCAGTTTACTAGAACTCCAATGTACCAGCTAAATTATAATTTGTTATCTAGTTATTCTGATAAAATATTCCATTTGTAGAGATGGACAGAAGCATATCAGATAAAAGAAGTCTTTCATTTTTACTCTAAATTTTGGAGAAGGGAGTTACCCTATATAGAGCACTTAATAGGTGCCACATAGTAGCAGGCTAAGCACTTTACACATTACCTTGCTTAATGAATGGCAACTCCATCCTTCCAGTTGTTCAAACTCACAATTTTAAAGTCACCTTTGACTCTTTCTCTCATGACCAGCATTTACCTACTTTGAAAATGTGTAGTTAAGATTTCTCTGCCTCCACTCTTCCTTTGGTTCCTACTCTAGATCAAGTCACCATCAATCTTTACTCAATTATTCAAGTTCCTTTATTAGTCTCCCTGCTTCCACATCATAGTCTGTTTTAAATCCAACAGCAATACAGTCCATTTAAAAGGTACGCATTTTATGTCACTCCCCCACCCCATCAAAATTTCTGCATTGGCTTCCAACCTTAGGGTGAAAGCCAACATGCTTGCCATAGCTCTCACAACGTCCTTCACTTCTAATATCCTCCCCTTATTCACTTTATTCCTATTATACTGGCTCCCTTGCTTTCCTCAAACGTATAAGGCACAACAGTCCCTAATTCCATTCTCTCTGCCCAGAACATCTTTCCCCAAAACATCTACATGACTTACTCCCTTATTTCTTTGAAGTCTTTGCTGAAATATTTCCATCTCAGTGAGAAATTCCTGATTTAAATTTACAAAACTATCTGTGACACAAAACTTGCTATCTCTTCCCTGCTTCATTTTCCTCTATAAGCCCTCAACACTATCCAGACATGTTGTACATTTTATTTATATGTTTGTTTACTGTCTTTCTCTCTACCAGTAGGATGGTAGTTCTACTAGACAGGGGTGTTCTGTTCCCTGCTGTATACTCAGTGCCTGAGAACATGCCTGGCACAAAGCAGGCACTCAATAAATATTTCTGAACGAATAGACAAATTTAATAACAAAATCCCCCCCAAAAACAAACAACAACAAAATAACAAAATCCCTGTTCAGTAAGTTCCCAATTTCACAAATGAGAAAAAGTAATTTGCAAAAGGTTATACATTTAAGCATAAGATCAAAGACTTAAAAATAGGTTTGTGCGGCTCTGAAACTATCTTTCAAATCCAACAGTCTCTAGAGTCACTGATTATTTAACAGGCCTCTCATGCTGTTCTTGTGTAAAGTAATTTTTGCTAAATTGATAGGTAGCATTTTGCTTTGAATTTCATTTATATAATCCCTAATGAAAATAAAAACTTTCTCATGTCTCTTTTACCCATTTTTAGAAGATTTTCTCTTATGAATTAGGATTCACATTCTTTCCCTATTTATTAGGGTTTTAAAATATTTTCCTTAGTGATTTATATGACTTTTTAATATATTAACATTATCTTTTTCTTCTTTTGGTTGTAAATATTTTCTACAGTTTTGTAAAAACTGTGCTATCCTTATAGCAACTCCAAAAGGGAATGTGATACCTGGGGAAGTTCAAATGAAAGTTGGTTATAGAAAATGCAATGGATGCAATTCATAGACTCAATAAATATATGGGTACAGCTATGTGCCATGCATTCTGTTTGCTGCTGGTGATACAGAAAGAAGCAAGAAAAGTGGTCCTTGCTCTCAGTGAACAGATAGGCCCAAATGCACAATGTGTACATGATCTTTGTATGAACAAGAATTGCCATGAGAGGGCAGCCCTGGTGGCGCAGCGGTTTAGCGCCACCTGCAGCCCAGGGCGTGATCCTGGAGACCCTGGATCGAGTCCCACGCCAGGTTCCCTGCATGGAGCCTGCTTCTCCCTCTGCCTGTGTCTCTGCCTCTCTCTCTCTCTCTCTCTCTCTCTCTCTCTCTCTCTCTCTCTCTTTCCGTCTCTATGAATAAATAAATAAAATCTTTTTTTTAAATGTTAAAAAAAGGAAAAAAAAAGAATTGCCATGAGAACATGTCTAGAGTTAATAAAGATCTCTGTGAGGAAGAAGGGACAGCAGAGTTGGAGGAAAATATAAGGGAGAATACAAAAGCAAGGTGAGGACAAGAAACAGTGTTGGAAAGACTATGCAGGGCCCTGACAGGTCATGTAAGGGCTTCTGTCATTCTCCTAAAGGCAATGAGAAAGCTTTGAAGGACTTTATGAAAGAGAAATCTGTGTGTGTGTGTGTGTGTGTGTGTGTGTGTGTGTGTGTGTGTGTGTGTGTTGGAAGAATGTATGAATGTAACGATCCACTAATAGAGCCAAGTTTCATTAAATAATCTTAAGTTTCCATACGACCAAGAAATCAGTTATCTTATGCCTCTTTCAGGCACTTTCCTAGTTCTAACAAAATAAGGCTGAGAGTAGAATTGCCAACTAAATGCTGGCAGCCTGATATATCAATAGGCTGCTTTACATCTGCATTATTATTTTTTCCCTCCTTTTAAAAAGTTACCATTTAATAAGAAAGGTAGCTTGGAGCATGGAATCGTTCTCAACACCCCTGTCCTTATCCTGACACAACACATGTGAGGTAAACATGCACGGTTAAACTGCACTTTGGCTCACTTTCCTCCTTTCCTCCCACCTCACTTGCAGCCAAACTCGGCAAAAATCCAACTTCCTCTTCAAAAGCATGCAATGATAAAAGCATTCAGTGTCTTAAGGATGAAATTCTCACAATGGGGAGGAAAAAACATCCTTGTCAGACAGTTTGACAGAAGTCAAGCTGGGGACAAACTCCTGGAGCCCTGACCATCTTACACAGGCTCATTTTGCACTCAACTTCCACACTTCTTATAAAGGCTATAACAACTTGTAATGTTTTTATCCCTTTCTCAGACTTTCTGACTCAAGAAGCAATTTGTTACCTTTCCACTAAACAAGTATTAAAATATATATTCTACAGCAGAAGGGATGGCAGCCCCATAACCCTACTCTCAATGGGTGTGTTTTCTCTGGCCTTGACTCTGACACATCAACGCAAATCTGAATGGTACTGTAGCCTCTTGCTTCCAAAAGAGTAAAGTGTAATTCCTTTACTTAATGTTTGCATTGCTTCCATCTTCTTCCTTAATCCTTCCAAAACTACCAATACCAATTTCATTATAGAACTGTTGATCAGCACTCTTAAAAGGGAAGTAAATCCCATTAATGTAACTCAGATGTGAAGTCACAATGAAGACAATCATCCAAAATTCAGGGGGCAGTAGAGGATTTTCAAATCTACCAAAGGTCAGGTAGATTTACATATAGACAACCTATGAGACTTGACAATAAAGGCTGAATACCTATTATTTGTTGACCAAATGAAGTCAGAGTGTTCTAACATACTGATGGTTTTACAAATGTTCTAACTTAACATGAAAGAAACCAAGAGTATTTTTGAGACATCTGAGAAAAATGAAAATGAGTAATAGGTACTTTCATTCATGCTAACATGGCACTATTACAAGTACTAAAATATTCTGGTCAAAGTAATAAAGCATAGAAGGTACCTGAAGATTTATAATTGAATTTAGAAGTGTTTGTGCTACATGACCCAGTTTAACCTGAACAGCTGGCCAAAAGAAAAACAAACAATAGGAACACTGGAGCACACATATTTATAGAAACAGTAAAAAAAAAAAAAAAAAAAGTTTAGTGAGAAAAAGGTATTCATTTAGAAATGAACCCTAAAGAATTAAAGTTCTACATATTTTAAAAACACGGGGTCAGAGTACAAAAAGTCAGCAGGGATCTCACAGAACAGACAAGTTCCTTTTTCTTGTTAGACACGTGTTGCTTCCCAAAGAGAGGCACTTGGTTTATTTCTAGCACTCCCACATGTGGTTTCCTCCCTTTGCCTGAGGTCACAATGAACTTCATTTGAAGCTAAATGTGCTTTACATTTGAATAGAATGGGTAAAATAAAAAAGCTAAAAGAAAATAAGTTGATTGGGGTTTTTAATTAGGCTGATGGAACTGAGAGAGGAAAACTAAAGTGACCCCAGAAAGAAAAGGCTGTGTTGTTCCTTTGCTTTTTTTCCTGCTTCTATTCTTGCTAGGACCTGCACCTTTACCCTACATATGCTTTAAGCCATGTCCTCCTTGTAAGGGACAAAATTAATGATATTTTTGGAGTCTTCCAGAACAATATCTAAACCACTGGCATTAGGGATCTCGAAGCCAAGACCACTGGCTTCAAGGAGTGACTTATGAGGGACACCTGGACCTTGTCCTTAGTCTAACTGGTTCCTGGATATCTGAAAGGACACGTACATCAGACCACCATCTCAATAAAAACCCTTAGACCTCAAACAAAGATGAGACTCAGGATCCTTTCCTTTCCAAGCGTCCTGGACAGTCCATCTGTATCTGCTCTCCCTCTATCTTTAATAAACTCTTTCACCTCTGGTAATTTTCTGTCCTGCATGAAGTTCTGCAGGCATCAGAACTTTTAAAAAATAAAGTTATTTATGTTTGTTTATTTTTATTTTTTTGAGAGAGAGACTGGGAGGGAGCAGAGGAAGAGAAAGAATCTTAAGGAGGCTCCATGCCCAGCTTGGAACCCAATGTGGGGCTTAATCTCACAATCCTGAGATCATAACGGGAGCTAAAACCGAGTCAGAGATTTAACGGACTGCGCCACCCAGACACCCCATAGGCATCGGAACTTTAAAGACAAAGTCTTTAGCTCAGCCTTTTATAAATGAACATGACTTCTCATATGGTCTAAATTTGCTCTTAGTAAAGGAGACCACTTTGTAGCTAACCTTAGAAAGAATCAATGAGTTAACAGCCTAAGCTTGAAAAGTCTCCTGTATTTTTATGGGATAAATCAAGTAAAATCATTTTTGCAGGGGTTTACTTTACAGGAAGGGTCAGCAAACTTTTGGAGATTAAGCCAGATGGTAAATATTTTAGGCATTGCAGACTCAATCCTGCAGTTACAGCATAAAAGCAGCCACAGACATTATGTAAATAAATGGGTTATGGCTGTGTGCCAATAAAACTTTATACAGAAACAGTGGGAGTTCCTGGGAAGAGGGATAAATCAGATCCCTCTGGGTTTATATTCCTCAGGCAGAGTTCACAATCATCCATTTCTCTTATCTATGCAGTATTTCTTATGTATATATGCTTGATTAGAAAACTTGCTATCTATTCCAAAATAATTCTACTTTTTACACAACTGTATTAGAAATTCCTCCCAATTTAAAAGCAAAACTGTCACTTACAATGCTCAAAGTGTCCTTTTTAGATAAACTATAATCTCACTTTATTCCAATCACATTATAAGTCCCATTAAAGTAACAATACCAACAGCAAATTGTTCTTTCTACCTCAACAGCCATGAAAGGATCTAAGACTAGAAAACTTCTTTAAAGAAAAAAACCCGCCCCCCCAAAAAAAGAAAGAAAATAACCCAAATCAATGGAAAATTACATATTTAAGGCACCACAATACTTTGATAAACAAAGGGTACTGGACAAGTCTTATCATGATTGTTTTCTTGCTTAGACTGGTAAAATGAAAAAATGACATGAAGTAAACAGTATGACAGACCTGGATTTGAATCTGGCTCCTAATTAATATTTTTGTAACCTTTGACAAATTGTTTAAAAATCCCTTGAATCTTAATGTTTCTCATCTGTTAAAAAGGAGTAACAACCTCAGGTTTTTTTTTTAAAGATCTTATTTATTTATTCATAGAGACACAGAGAGAGACAGAGAGAGAGGCAGAAACACAGGCAGAGGGAGAAGCAGGCCCCACGTAGGAAGTCCAACGTGGGACTCGATCTCGGGTCTCCGGGATCACACCCTGAGCTGTGGCGGTGCTAAACCACTGTGCCACTGGGGCTGCCCTCACACAGGTTTTTTATATGACATTACATATGTGAAGAACCTGATACAATATCTGGCTTGGGGCACCTCTGGATCAGGGCGTGATCCCAGAGTCCCGGGATTGAGTATACCACATAGAGATTCCTGCATGGAGCCTGCTTCTCCCTCTGCCTATGTCTCTGCCTCTCTGTCTCCCATGAATAAATAAATAAAATCTTAAAAAAGAAAAAAAACCTGGTTCAGTCAATAAAAAGCAAGTTGTTTTTTTTTTTTTTTAAGATTTTATTTATTTATGAGTGAGAGATAAAGAGAGAAAGGCAGAGACACGGGCGAGGGAGAAGCAGGCTTCCTGAGAGGAGCTCGATGAGGGACTCGATCTTTGGATCCAGGGATCATGCCCTGAGCTGAAGGCAGATGCTCAACCACTGAGCCACCTAGGTGTCCCTAAATAGCAGCAAGTGTTTTAAGCTTTAAAAATTCCAAAATATATTTAGTAATGAAGAAAACAATTCAAATCTCAAAAACTAATCAGAAAGTACTTACAATCTCACAGGGATAAAGTCAATCCCAAATAAAACTGTTTCCAACAAACTTGTGGACTAAGTGGCTATAGATACTAAAACATCAAAAATGACAGATAAAGTCAAAAAGGCTTTTATAAATAGTTATGGTTAATAAAGCAAGAAAAGGAGAACTCAGGGTCCCAGAAATATAGATTACTCATAGCACTGGCTGAGGAATTTACTGACTTGGTTGACTTTTTTTTTTGGGGGGGGGGGGTGTTGACGTTTTAATGTCCATGAGAAAAGACATACGGTGTTGGGTCCCTATGAGACAGGATCTGGACCTGAGATTCTATACAAGGATGGGGATTTGAAAGGGCTGTCAAGCCATGAATAGGGAACTAGAAAGTCTCTGCTCACTGACCAGAAAATGTAGCATGAAAGTCTGCAATCTACCTTGGGCACTGAATAAGGGGGGAAAAAGTTTCATGAAAATGCAAAAATTCAAGACTTCCTACATTCTCATCAGATCCAAGCATAAACTATCTATGAAATATAAGAGCATGAAGAAAAAGAGATAAAATAAAAATTGATTGTGTGTAAAGACCCTGGGGAACAGCACAAATTAAACACAAACTCATTTTGGGAGGAGACTCTCACAACCTAGGAAGCAAAGGACCCTCAGAGAAAACACAATCCACACACCAATAGGAATTCAAAACCAAATATTATCAACTACACAGGAATGAAACTAGACAATGTAAAAGAGAAAGTTAGTGAACTAGAAGACAAAATACAAGAAACTACAAAGAATGTAAGACAAAAATGGGAAATAGGTAAGACAAGTTAAGAGACATGAAGGACAGAACAGGAATGTCCAACACACCTCTATTAATGTTGCAGAAGACTGTGAGATTAGAAGAAATGCAATACTGAAAAATATTGATATATTCTGTATGAACTAAAGAAGATGTTATTTCCTCTGACTGAAAAGACAAAATGAGAATGGGTGAGGAAAGATAAAAATAAATCCATACACTAACAAACTGTAGTAAAACTGCAGAAACCAATGGCAAAGAGAAATTTATTTTCTGCAATGGGGAAAAAAATATACTATTTAGATGGACGGCACACTTTACAAAATAACAGAGGTCAGAATACCATGGAATAACCTCTTCAAGGTTTCTGAGGAAAGTAGTTGTAAGTTTAGATTTTAAAATTCTATAACCAGGTAACATCTGCATAAACAAGGGGTTAAGGATCTCTGAAAATCCAGTCTTCTACAAAAGCAACACCACTAGCAAAAAATTATCAGAATAGACTATTTGAGTAGTATGGAAATACAAGAAAGTTGCAAAAATCAGAAGAGTGTTTACTGAAGACAATAGCTGAATCTGAGTTGTTTTACCACGACACATTACAATCTCCCGTGTTCCCAGTTCTGCAACAGACCTGACAATGAACAGTCCACAATCACAGTGAATACAGTAATCTAGTAGCCACCGCAGGGAGTAAAATGGGGTTGGAGCTCCTTCAAAGCCTCATTTCTAGGGCTGTCATTTTTTGAGCTATCTAGTGGTTCCCAGGAAGATCTCACAATTTTATGTTTCTCTGATCTGAATTAGACCTCATCTACCTTTTACTGGAGTGTTTTTTCAAGGAAAAAAAAAAAAATCACAACCAACTAAACACTGCAGCGACCTAAGGGGTAAATAACAGTTAGGCAAATAATAGGCTAACCAAAGAGCTTAAAAGGAAAAGATGGGGAGTAAGGTGTCCACAGAAGATAGTGAAAACTTCCAACACAGACATAGAAATCTACAAAGCCATGTACATAGACAGGGTTTTATGTACACTCAGGGCAGTATACAAGCATAGCTGTCACCTCTTGCTAAATTGAGCTATTACACAAGTAAGGGCTAAGATACAGTTCAGAACTACCTGGCTGGCTGCCAAAGGAACTATCCTAACACATAGCGCCCCTCAAAAAAGAATGGAAGACTTAGATTTCAGAATTCAAGGAAACCTTGGTCAATTACTAGCTGACTCATAAACCAAGGACAAAAATCAGTAGCCACATATGAGAAAGAATACAAACTTCACAGAAATACTTCAGATAAATCACTAATCAGCAACAACACAAAACCGTGAGGAAGGATTAGAATCTGATTTTCAAAGCTGCCAAATAATAAAAATGTTCAGTTTCAACAAAAAAAAAATGTATGAGACATACAAAGAAACAAGAAAATATGACCCATACATAAGAAAAAAAGTACACTATAAAAAATGTCCCCAAGGAAGCTCAAACGCTGAACATTTTAAACAAAAATTTTAAAACACCTATTTGTTTTTTTAAGATTCTATCTATTTTAGATAGTATGCATGAGTAGAGGGAGGGACAGAGGGAGAGAATCTCCGCAGGCTCCTTGCTGAGTGTGGAGCCCAACTTGGACTTGATCCTATGACCCATGAGTCACTTTTTTTTTTTAAGATTTTATTTATTTATTTGTGAGAGGCAGAGAGAGAGAGGCAGAGACATTGGCAGAGGGAGAAGCAGGCTCCCTGCAGGGAGCCTGATGTAGGACTCAATCCCAGGACCCGGGGATCACACCCTGAGCTGAAGGCAGACACTTAACCACTGAGCCACCGAGGTGTCCCAAGATCACTTACTTTAAGGGGCACCTGGATGGCTCAGTCAGTAAGCATACAAATTTTGATTTCAGATCAGGTCATAATTTCAGGGTTGTAAGATTGAGCCCCACATCTTGGACTCTGTCCTAGGCATGGAGCCTGCTTAAGATTCTCTGTCTCTCCCCTTCTCTCTCTGCCCATTCCCTCCCAAATAAATAAAAAATAAAAACTGAAAAAAATACCAATTTAAGTATGTGCCAAGAATTTAAAAAACCATGTCTGAAGAACTGAAGTATGAGAATGTGAATCATCAAATAGAGACTATCAAGAGACAGAAATTATTTAAATGATCCAAATAAAAATTCTGGAGTTAGAAATTATAACAAATATAAAATTTACCAGAAGACACAATAGCAGATTTGAGCAGCCATAATAAAATATCAGCAAACCTGAAGATAGGTCAAGTATCTAATCAGAACAAAAGAAAAAGAATGAAGAAAAATGATCACAACCAATAAGTACATGATGGTTATGTCAGGAGGAGAGGGGGAAAAAAGGCAAAAAGAATATCTGAAAAGAATAAAACTGAAAACCTCTGAAGATAAATGAGAAACAAAATTTTATACATCTAAAAGGCTCAATGAATTCAAAGTCAAACTACACAAAAATCAATATATCTAAGGGGCTCAAATGAACAAATGAATTCAAAGTCAAAGTCAAAACCAAGTAGGCCTGGATACAGTATAATCAAACTGTAAAAATTCAAAAAAGAGAATATTGAAAATGAGAGATGTGATCCATCCCTTACAGACATTGCCCCTCCCCCAACCCCTGCTAAATTAACTGATTTCTTATCAGAAATCTTAGAGGGCAGAAAGCAGCATGAGGCATATTAAAACATATTCAATATCTGGTAAAACTATTCTTCAAAAACAAAGGAGAAATTAAGACTTCCTAGATAAATAAAAACAGAAATTGAACAAAAGTGGAAGGACTCACTTCTGGATTACAAAGACACAATAATCAAGGCTGTGCATAAAGACAGACATGTAGATCAATGAAACAGAATTTAGAGTTCAGAAAAAACCCTCACATTACATTCAATTGACACATGACAAGATTGTCAAGACAATTCACTGAAAAAAGGATAGTCTTTTCAACAATAGTGTGACAATCCAGTGACAACTGGATATCCAAATACAAAAGAAGGAAATTGGAATCCTACAATATACCAAATAAAAGCATTAACTAAAAATGGATTGATGATCTCTAATATAAGGGTTAAAACTGAAACATTTAGCAGAAAACCTAAGTGTAAGCTTCATGGCATTGTATTAAGTATTGATTTCTTAAACCTGACACTAAAAAACAAAAACAAAGAAGAAATAGATAAACTGGACTTCATCAAAATAAAAACCCAGGTGCATCAAAGGACACGATCAAGAAAGTGAAGAAACAACCCACAGAATGGAAGAAAACATTTGTAAATAATTTATTTAATAGGAGTCTAGTATCTAAAATATAAGAATTCGTGTAACTTAAAAATTAAAAAAAAAATCCAATTCAAAAGTGAGCAAAGGAGGGGTGTCTGGCGGGTTCAGTAGGAAGAGCATATGACTCAATCTCAGGATCATGAGGTTTTAGCCCCACTTGGGGGTAAAGATTATTTTAAAAAAAGAACTTTAAAAAAAATGAGCAAACGACTTGAATAGTTATGTCTCCAAAAAGGATATACGAATAACCAAGAAGAACATTAAAGGCTTGGCAACATCATTAGTTATTAGGAAAATACAAATTAAAACCACAATGAGAAAACTAACAAAACTGCAAGCAGAAACTGACAAATGCCAATTATAATGGGAAGTTTTTATAACATACCTGTGAAGTGAAAAATAAGTAAAAATTTGATGAGAGTATAGACTTGGACACAATTAACAAACTTGATAAAATAGACTGATTTATGACCTTACTGCTAATAATTATAGCATATGGAATCATTTTACTCAAAAATGGGTTGTTTAGAAAATCAGATTTTTGTTAAAGCATAAAGAAATTCTTAAGAAACATGACATTGATTTATGCTAACCACATAATTCTGACAACAAAGAAATAAAATTAGAAACCAGAGACAACAGGAATAAAAAAAAAAATCCAGTGCATTTGGAAGTTATAACAGTCTAAACTAGATCAGGAGTTGAGCCAGTAGAAACATGGCAGCAGAGCAGGAGGATCCTAGGCTTGCTTCATCCCATGAATAGAACTAGATAACTATCAAATCATCCTAAATATCCCAGAAATCAACCTGAAGACTAGTAGAACAAACTCTACAACTAAGGGTAGAGAAGAGGCCACATCGAAGAAAGTAGAAATATACAGACACTGCGTGGGAGAGAAATAGATTGTGGCCGCTGCAATGGGGAGGGAGCCATGGTCATGGAGAAGGGTGAGAAACAGATTACCATACAGAGCACACAGGGAAAACTAATCCTCATAGCAATTAGCTTAGAAAACAAGAGAACCCAAATTTTGTAAGTTCTTACAATCAGCAGGACTTTCAGCCTAGAGTTCTAAAGGTCAGCATGGGACTGCTGCTGTAGAAAAGGCAGGGCAAACAGCCTACAGAGAAACAACATGCAAACAGCTATCCCAAGAATGCCTGGGGTGCACAGTGGGGAAGTTATTTGCTCATCTTGGAGCATCCCACAGAAGCAGCCTTCAAGAAGAGACCCTTCCAAAAACAAAGAAACTGGCAGGTGCCATTTCCGTCCCCTACTCCTCAGCATAGGCAGAGCCACCTGCAGGAACCAGCACAAAGCCAACACCCACTACCTAATTTGCTTACACCAAGCCCCACCTCCCCACATTCTGGTAGATCCGCCCTTCCCAGTCCTTCTTGCCTTAAGCCCAGCACAGCAGGCCTTCTCTCCCAGAAGACTGGTGCAAACCCTTTCCAGCACCACATCTCCCCATCCAGGAGTTATCCAGGGCATCAGTTCCAGAGCCCTAGTTAAAACCACATTCAGGCCAAGGACCAAACACTGCCCATAACAGGCAAAAAGAGCTTCAGCAGATAATTGGCCTTAATGATAAAAGAGCCAGGACACAACAGTAGAGAACATGTAGCACACATTGGAGATGCTCCTGAAGTGTCACATCCTGCAGAACAGGGGACACTATACTACAAGGCACTATAGGACCTCTTCTTCATAAGGCCAAGAACAGGAGATGTAGCCAACTTTCCTAACACAGAGAAGCAGACACAGCAACTTGGATAAAATGAGAAGACAGACAAATTTGTGCCAAATGAAAGAACAGGACAAGGCCACCATTAGAGATCCAAGAGAAGATACAAATAACATGCATGACAGAGAATTTAATGATCACAATGATACTCACTGGATTTGAAAAAAGAGTGGAAGACATCAATGAGACTCTTAACACAGAGATAAAAAATAACCAACCAGACATGAAGAGCGCAATATGAATTAATGACCTCAAAGAAAGAGTAATGAAGAGGCACCTGGGTATCTCAGTGGTTGAGTGTCTGCCTTTGGCTCAGGGCATGATCCCGGGGCTTGGGATCGAGTCCTGCATCAGGCTTCCCACAGGGAGCCTGCTTCTCCCTCTGCCTGTGTCTCTGCCTCTCTCTCTCTGTCTCTCATGAATAAATAAATAAAATCTTAGAAAGAAAGAAGAAAGAAAGAAAGAAAGAAAGAAAGAAAGAAAGAAAGAAAGAAAGAAAGAAAGAAAGAAAGAAAGAAGTTAAGATGAATAAAAGAGAAAAAAAAGAATTATGCAAAATGAGAATAGACTTAGGGAACTCAGTGGCTCCATGAAATGTAGTAAATTCACATTATCGGATTCCTGGGAGAAGGGAGAGAAGGGGGGCAGAATAACAGCTGAAAACATCCCTAATTTGGGGAAGGAAACATGTCCAGATGCATGAGTCACATAGAACTTCCAAGAAAACCAACAAAATCATACACCAAGACATATTATATAATTAAATTGGCAAAGTAGAGTGATAAAGAAAAAAATTTTAAAAGCAGCAAGACAAAAGAATACAGTTACATATAACAGATATCCCATAAGGCTATCAGAGGATTTTCCTTTTTTTTTTTTTTATTTTGAGAAGTGGGGGGAGAGAGCACAAGTTGGGGGTCAACAGAGTGAGAGAGAATCTTGAGCAGACTACATGCCCATTGTGGAGCCTGCAGGAGGTCTCAGTTGCACAACTCTGAGATTATAACCTAAGCTGAAATCAAGAGTCAAAATTTGATTCGACTTGCTTGTCAAAAAGTCAGTACAGGAAAAAAAAAAAAAAGTCAGTACAGGGGCACCTGGATGGCTCAGGCAGTTAAGTGTGTGCCTTCAGCTCAGGTCATGATCTCAGGTCCGGGGACCAAGCCCCATGTTGGGCTCCCTGCTTGGCAGGGAGTCTGGTTCTCTCTCTCCCTCTGCTTCTCCCCTGCCTCATGGTCTCTCTCTTTCAAATAAATATATAAAATCTTTTAAAAAACTCAGAACAGAGTAAACACAACTAAAAAGGAAACCATAAAGAGGTAATTAATGATAAAACAGAAAAAAGATCAACAAAATTAGAAGCTCCTTCTTTTAAAATACTAAGAAGCAAATCTGTAGACTAATAAAAACAGTACATATGAAGTAATTTTACACACGCAAAAAAGGAAAAAAATTAAACATAAAAGAGGTTTTAAAATACAAGAAGATGCTATAAAAGATGTACTGGAAAATTTTTGGCTTCTAGACTGACTCAAGAGGGAAAAAAATCTGATGAGTCCAATAACCATTAAGAAAAATTAGTAGTCAAAAAGACCTAGACTGCAAAAAACCAACACCAGAACCAAACCTTTGCAGAGAGAAAAGGGAAAAGCACACTAAGTTTGCAAATAAATAAAATTTGCAAAATAAAATATAGAAGAATATCTTTAAAGGTAACTGCACAGAGAAAAAAATATTTTAAAAATAATATAACAAAATATATAAACCTTAAAGGAACCTAGTTAATTTATAGCAGAGAGAAAAACACAGTACTTTTCAACACTGAAAACATAAAAAACAAAGCTATTTATAAAAGATATGCAAATTAAAGTTCTATGAGATACCATGTTGTTTCCATTAGATTTTCTTTTCTTTTTTATTTTTTAAAGATTTTACTTATTTACTCACAAGAGACGCAGAGAGAGAGAGAGAGAGAAGCAGAGACACAGGCAGAGGGAGAAGCAGGCTCCCTGCAGGGAGCCCGATGTGGGACTCAATCCCAGGACTCCAGGGGCAAAAGCAGGCGCTAAACCGCTAAACCACTGAGCCACCCGGGCTGCCCTCCATTAGATTTTAAAAAAATCAACAAAAATCTGATTGGCAAGGAGATATTTTTGGGTGGCAACACAACACAATGGTACAACCATTTGGACAATGGTGGTCAAGTTGAAAATATACATGCCTTATGATGAATCAATTCTACTTCCAGCTATATAAACTAAACACCTCTTCCATATGTGAATAGTGAGCTAGGGGCATGTAGGTTGGCTCAGTAGGTTCAGCATCTGCTTTTGGTTCAGATCATGATCCTGGAGTCCTGGGACCACGCCCCACATCAGGCTCCCTGCTCAGTGGAGAGTCTGCTTCTCCCTCAACCTCTGCCCTCACTCTCCCCACCCATGATCTCTTTTACTGTCACTCATTATTTCTCTCAAATAAATAAATAAAATCCTAAAAAAAAAAAAAAAAAAAAAACGGTATTCAAACTCAAGGTATTGTTATTGCCCAAAAAAGCAATGAATGTAAATAGCTATTAACAGAATGAATAAATTTTTATTCAAAGCATTAATAAAGAAGTGAAAATAACAAATTAGAACTTCACTTCACTTATTGATCTTAGTAAATCCCAAAAAATGCTGTGAAAAAAAAAGTAATAGTTGCATATGATATATAGTGGCATTTATTTAAAGTTCAAAACAAAAAATAAAGTTCAAAACATATAATGGATACCAAATGCATAGTTAAAGCACAAAAATATACAACTTACAGCTTTAGAAGAGTGGTTAATTCTGAAATGTGGGAAGGCAGAATAGGATAAGAATGTATTAAGTTTATCTTCACGTTTAATTCCTTTTTTAAAAAGTTGGAAACACGTTAACAACTATCATTTAATTGCTAAATATATAATATTTATTAAATCTCAATGTAAAACAAAAATTGTAACTTATTTTCTACACATTCATGTATAAAATAGTTGATAGTTTAGAAAAATAAATCTAGAGAATTAAGTAAAAGAGGAAAAGGTAAAACCATCAACCAATTAAAAAAAAGTTTAAAACTGTATGGATCTATATTACTATCATAAAACATGCTTAATGTTTTCTAATCCTTGATTAAAAAAAGAATTCGAGCCCACTGAAGAAAACTACAGAAACAGGTATTAGAGGTGCACCTGGTTGGCTCAGTCAGTAGAACATGCTACTACTGATCTCAGGGTTGTGAGTTCAAGCCCCATATTGGGTGTAGAGATTACTTAAAAATAAAATATTTTTAGGAAAGAAAGGAAAGGAAGGAAAGGAAGAAAGGGAAGGAAGGAAGGAAGGAAGGAAGGAAGGAAGGAAGGAAGGAAGAGAAAGAAAGAAAGAAAAAGAAAGAAAGAAAGAAAGAAGAAAGAAAGAAAGAAAGAAAGAAAGAAAGAAAGAAAGAAAGAAAGAAAGAAAGAAAGAAAGAAAGAAAGAAAGAAAGAAAGAAAGAAAGAAAAACAGGTACATGAAGTAGAGGGAGAAACTGCCTTTAATTGCATCACCCAGAAATAATGTCTATTCTCATTTTAATTTCTGCCAACATTTTAATGTTTCACTTTTCAGTTAGTTCTTAATATGGTTGAAATAATTCTATGAAAAAACACTTTTGCACCTCACTTTTTAAATCTGACATTTGAATATAAGCACTTTCTCCAAATTGTTAAGCAATTCTCTATAAATAATTATTTAAAATACCCCAAAATACTTGGTCATAGGAGTAAGTTAATTACTTTTTTTAAAGATTTATTTATTTGAGATGGGGGGCACACACGTTGTTGGGGAGGGGCAGAGGGAGAGAGAGACAAGCAGCCTCTCTACAGAGCAGGGAGCCTGATGCAGGCTTGATCCCAGGTCCCTGAGATCAAGATCTGAGCCGGAATTAAGAGTTGAATGCTTAACCAACTGGGCCAATCAGGCCTCATTTTTTTAAACCATTACTCTATATTAAGCAAATGTTCAAAACTGTGGTTTAATTCTTTTATTGTAAATAAAGCAAGAATGCTTATCTTTGTGCATAAATTTCTGTCCACATTTTTAATTTTTTTAAATAGGCTCTATACCCAGTGTGGAGCCCAATGAAGGGTTTGAACTCACCACCCTGAGATCAAGACCTGAGCTGTAACCAAGAGTCAGACACTTAACCAACTGAGCCACCCAGGTACCCCTCCACATTTCTAATTTTAAGGTAAATTCTGGAAATATTGGATAGAGGATGTAAATAAACCTGACACAGGGAGGTTTATATTAATTTACAGAGATATATGAAAATATTTGTTTTTGTTGCTTGAATGGTATCAAACTAGTTTATCACTTAAGAAAATCTTTCCTAGGAAATTAGTGGTATCCCAACTATTGTAGTTTGTACTTCTATGCTGGAATTGACTGCATTCATGTAATTTTAGGGTATTTATTTTATATCTTGTATGAATAGCCTTTTCACATCTTTTCTCCATATTTCTTTCTATAAGCTTTTTAAATATTTAGGATTATTATAGCCCTCTGTCTTGTTCATTATGAATATTATGCCCACTGTAAGGCTTGACTTTTAATTTTGTAGGTTTTTAAAGAAGATTCAAATCTTATATTGTTATATAAATATAATCAACATTTTATTTGTAATTATCTTCATTTGCTCCTCACTTTAGAAGATTTGATAATGATTAAACTTTTAAAATCCGTTACGTTTCCCTTTTTCTGTTGCCATAACGTATTCTGCTGTCTACCCCTAATAATGGTTATAAGCTGAAACCACTGAAAGCACCCCTGAAAACTTCCCTTTCAGGAAGGTAGAGGAATTAGTGTTACCAGGCTAAGAAGACAGAGGCCTTTATCCGGCCTCATTATTCTCATGATCACCAACCAGTACATCCTTCATAAGAACACCTTGAAAACCAGAGGTTAGAGTGTGTTGTTGTCTGTCCAAGCTTTACTGGAAGTTCAAACCTCTTCTTTCTTTCTGGAATCTCTGTACAGTTTTACATTTGACGAGGTTTCAATAAGACAATGTATTTGACAGTACACCATAAAATGTAAAATGCTATATAAATATTACCATGAACAACAATTAATAATAATAGCAGGAGGGAAAGGATAAAAAAGTTTTAAAAATTTTGCTGTGGGGGGATCCCTGGGTGGCTCAGCGGTTTAGCACCTGCCTTCAGCCCAGGGCATGATCCTGGAGACCCGGGATCGAATCCCACATCAGGTTCCCTGCATGGAGCCGGCTTCTTCCTCTGCCTGTGTCTCTGCCCCCAACCCCTCCCGTTTCTCTCTTGGTGTCTCTCATGAATAAACAAATAAAATCTTTAAAAATAAAAATAAAAATTTTGCTGTGGAAGTAATAGAACATGAGACAAAAATAAATTCACTAGAAATCTCACCGAAGATCCAGACCAGCTTCTTTCCAAAGTAAATCCATCAAGCGCAGCATCTGGAGTGTCAACATATCTTGTCGTAAATCTAAGGGAGGCAAAATCCTGCTTTATTATAAAGGCTTTCCATTATTTTCTAACAACATTAATTCAAGATTAGCTAATTCAGCCAGAATTAACTAAAACCACTGACAAATATTATGCTAATATTTCCCCCAAGTTTTAATGTTTATCATATTTATTTTGTTAAATATCAGGTTTTTTGGTTAGCAATGTGCCTGTAACACTATTCCAGAAATTAAGTTAAATAATATTTTTAATTAAGGCACCTGACTGGTTCAGTTGGTAGAGCATGTCATTCTTGATCTTGAGATCAAGGTCATGAGTTCAACCCCATGTTAGGTGTACAGATTACTTAAGGAAAAAACCCTATAGGGACACCTGGATGGCTCAGCAGTTGAGCGTCTGCCTTTGGCTCAAGGCATGACCTGAGATCCGGGATCGAGCCCCACTTCGGGCTCCTTGCAGGGATCCTGCTTCTCCCTCTGCCTCTCTCTCCCTGTGTCTCTCATGAATAAATAAATAAAATCTTTAAAAAAAAAAAAAGAAAGAAAAAAAGAAAAAAAAAACCCTGTATTTTAAATTGTTTACCACATGTAAGCTACTATACTAATTGTATGGATACTGTAATACTATGTAATACAATAATGCTGCGTTCAGCATCCACACAATTCACACTATTAATTTTTTTCTTTCCTGGCTATGGTTAGCAATGCATAGGAAGTTCTTAAAAATCACTTAAGTAATTGTATAATGGGTTACAGAACCGTAATAGTTGATTTATTGTCATATCTAATAATAATTTTCAGCTAACAGAGGGCTGTGAAAGTACTGACTTCCACATAATGACATTCATATGGCCAAATGAGGTTAGAGGTCTAGCAAAACACTGCGAGTTCATTTTAAAATACATATAAGCACCTTTACTTATGTTCCTTTAATTCCTTTTAATAACCAACATAGAAATACTATAATCCTTATGGATATGGAGAACCTGAATTTTTTGTGACTTGTCTATAATCACACAACTAACAAGTGGTGGTTGTCATAACTGCCTTCTGGTTGGTGCAATCACCTCGGAGGCAGTTCTTTTTGAAAATATGGGTCAGTAAGATGCTTTAATTAAAATACAAAACTATGGCAGCAATATCAAAATTGCTACCACTGAAACAGAATATACGAATATACTACTGAAAATATTCTCTTGTACTTCACAAGCTTTTTACCAAAGAATTAAACTCTGTATTTTGCAGGAAAAAAAGGAAAGATTTAGGACATGCCAAATTCAACCTTATGACCATTGATAGCTACCTCTTGGTGGCATCTGCTATATATTTACATATCATCTTTCAGGTAAGGCAAACTGACAACAAATGAAAAATACTAAGGAATTTGGTAATGTAAAAACCTCAGTACATACCATCACCATTTTTAAAAATCACTCCAACTGAATCCTCACCAAACACTTTGTTGTTGTACACGAGCCACAAAGGCTTCATTTTGGAATCCATGTATTTACACTTTTCAACACTGAAATCAAACAAAGGAAAAATTAGCCCTCTTCAACTTAAAGAAATGGCAAGACTGTAATTTTGCCATGATAGATTAGACTTAGGGAAAACCCTCACCTGTTTCATTTAGGTCTGTAGAAGTCAGAACTAGAATATTTTCTCTTGGTAAAAAAGCAACTAGGAAGACAGCTTTGGTTGGCATATAGTAATGTCAGATGGGCTAGACTGAAAACCTAGATTTGTCCTTTTCACTACATACATTTAAAATTCCTATTTTTCTTTCTTTATTTTTCCTTGTGTCATTATACGTAGTCAATAAAAACCAGAATATATCATTGGATTAATATTAGGAATATTATGAGTTCATTCTTGATTTCTTAAAGAGGGATCAATTTTGAACTCTGACATATGGGGGAATACACATCATTACTTTTCCATTAGTACTTTTGAAGGGAATGAAAAAGTGAGAAATAATCTTGCAAATTAATTTAAGATCTCATTTTGAAACAGAAAAATAAATTAGTAAATAATAAATGATGGTTGCCAACATTTTGCATACATAGGATCTAACTCTTAGAAACCAATAATATACAAAACAAATTTAATCACATACAATTGAAAGGAAAATAACTTGTAATAACTTTCATGAACCCCACAGGTAAATTTAGATGGTAAACATACATTCTACAGCACACAAGAATAATCTCTGAGAAATTTAAGATTTTCCTTCTTTAAATATATTGTACTTATGGGGGCTAACAGTTAGGCCTACTGTTCCCGTAGGGCAGTCACTCAGAAATCCTTTCTGCATTGCTATTTTCATGGAAAATTCACTGTGCACAGCAAAGATAGACACTTACTAGAGTTCTGAAAGTATAACACATGGATTCAGAGGCGACTGCAGGTCAGAGAGGGCTTCCCGGTAAGCATTCTGTTTTAAACAAGTATGCATGGCCTCCTTCCCTTTGGCTTTGTTTAGCTTCACTGCATTCAGTTTGATTAAACTATTTAAAGTTTTTAACTTATTGAGTGCTTCAACCTGAAAGAGAAGTTTTCCCACCAACAAAATTTATTTATAAAAATAATATAAAGCACTATTATATCATGTGATTATATTAATTACCATTCCACTCCTTTCGCCAACACAAACACTTGACAACCAGCCAAAGAAAAATTAGTTCTTGGCTTATGACAAACATACTAGATACAATAGAGTAAAAAACATATTTTTATCACTTATTACTTAAAACACTACTTTTCAAAAATGTTCTTTAATCTTTTTCTTAAATGAAATCTTAAAAATCAGAGAAAAGTAAAGGGATATAGATTGTGGTTAAGAAGATAGTATGACAAAGTACTCAGAACTCTACAGCTCACTGAGTAGTAGAATTTGAAATACAATCTGAACCACTCCGTTTGGCCAGCTTCAATAGTATAAGAGGAAAATTCTGCCATTCAACCTTAATATCTAGTTCTTATCATCACTCTGGTATGACATCTTCTTAATATATTCTGATATTCTTTCTATGAATAATATAAAAAAATTACTGTGTAAAAAATATGGTTATAGACAATAGTATTTGTTGTCTAAGTCTACATTACTTGTTTTTATGAGGTAACTCTGGCTATCAAAACTTATGCAAATTAGGGATGCCTGCGTGGCTCAGAGTGTGATCAGACTGTGATCCTGAGTCACACACTGGGCTCCCTGCAGTGTGACTGCTTCTCTCTCTGCCTATATCTCTGCCTCTTTCTGTTGTCTCTCATGAATAAATAAATCTTTAAAAAACAAAAAACACTTATGAAAATTTTAAAAAAAATTTATGCAGTTAGTACAAGGTCAATCAACAGTGGCCAACTGAATCACAAAATTGTTGTTTAAAAGTTAACTTCATTGTTTAATAACTGGGGTCTTTCCATGTCATGTTACATAAAAATCCATTAGAACAGCGCTGGCCAGCCATAAGTCATAAAAAAAGAGTATTTTATTGTTATGTTATTAAAACTGACACAGCTTGTTAATATAAACACAGTTATATTAACATGTAAATTATATATATATAACAAGCATATAAGACATGTATACAACAAACATTATGAACACCTTGGCTTGAATTTCCATGAACAGGAGATTTATTTTACACAATGTTTTCATTTTCAAACTTTGCTTCTATGAAAAGAAACCACTAAGACTCTGTAGGGAGATGAATTCAGTCATGCAGTTTTTATAGACAGGCTGAGGGCTTGCTCACAGGAAACTGGAAGGTTCTATGTAGCTTGATGAAAATCGAGATGGCTGAAGCTTGCCAAGTTAGCCACAGACACTCCATTTCTCAACAGTTTCAGGAGCTGTACAAACACTGGTGAAAAGGGAACCAGTTGAAAAACAGACTGTGCAAACAGGAACTTTTTGAAGTATTTCAAATTTGAATTTCTTCTATGTTTGTACAGTTGGGAATTTTCAGGCCCCATCACTAATTGTGTTGATATTCATTTCCTGGAATAGTGTTGTGAATACCCGTATGGCCATAAGTCAAATACTTGTAAGTGTTTCAACACTCTTTCCATAGGTTTACAGTGATAACAAGAGCTGCCATGTAAAGAGTATATAAAGTCTTCCCCTTGCTACTTATCAATTAAGAGCAAAATTAATGTGATCATACATATGTCAGATGTTTGACATTATAAAAGTCAAACTGAGGTTCCCAGAGAACCAAGGAAATGTACGGTGTGGCTTGATCATGAGTGAGGCCAATGACGTAGGACCTCATCAAGTGGAGCCTTTTAGGCTTTGGTAAAAAGTTTGGGGAAGATCCGCTCTACATGCTAGGTGAGACACTACTGGATTTATGAATCAATTAATAAAGTCAGTTAAAATTCATTCAGTTGAATTTTTTGTGGCAGCTTCAGGATCTGAAGCAAACATCCAGTGACATTCAGGATGAGAAACACAGGTGTGGTACTGTGAACTGTTTTGAATTTACCATATTTCTTGCCATTTTTCTCTCGGTTCTGAGCTCTGGTCTCTTTGTATCAAGCTCCTGATCAAACTGGCTGTCCTTTATAGGGCAGGTCAGATGGAGTTGGCAGATAGTTCCACCCAGAACTAAGCCCTCATCTTTCAGAATATAATTTCCCAGGTGGAAAACCCCAATCTTAGTTCTGTCCCTGGATTCCACATTAGAAATTGCTGACAGTTTAGTCTGCAATTCTCCATTTGTTTGAATCCTTCCCCCAGATTCCATGTTGGGAACTGTGGGAGCTGTAGTTCTCCATTTTATTTGGAATTAGTCCATATTCCATATTCCTTAGGATTTGCTGGTTTATCCCTTCCCCAGTCCAAGGTTCCATGGAACCGGTAGTGCATAGAGGGATTTCTCTTGGCCAGGACACAGTAACATCTCTTGGTCACTACTGATCTATTAAGGTGCACATGTTTGTTTGTCTTGTTTTATATTTATAAAGGCTACTGCTAACAGGGATCTCAGAGGTTAAAAAGCTGCAAAAAATGGGGCAAGCAGTCAAAGGTTGTTAGAGTATCTGTCACTTTAAGAAGCCTCCTCCTGTAATAGGGGTAAGTTGGTCATGGAACAGGTTAGACTGACACTAGGTCACCTGCCAACATCAAGAAAATTTCTGTGCAACAAGGTACACTGTAAAACACACCAAAATTCCCAAACCCATCACATCTCCCTTAGGTATTTGGCTCCAAGAAACCCAAAGGTCTAGCTAAAACAAATAGGATCCTTTAAATCTAAAGAGTTGAGCACACCACCTTTCAGCACAACTGCTTACTTTATGTCTGAGAATTACATGTAGAGGCTGCTTTTAGACAACAGGCTAGAGCAACAGGAATGTAGAACAAGACAAAAGAGCTCACAGTGGACACCTGGCTGAATACAGACCGGCCCATCAGGCAACCCACCTCAAAATAATCCATAAGCTCTAACTGATCAATGGGCTATTTACAACCAGGCACAGTTATGAAAAACTGGGTAATTCCATAGGTCTCCATACCTCCTCACCTTATCCCTTTAAAAACACTCACTGCCTTGTTGCAGATAGTCTCTCTATGCAGTGTATTCAATAAACTTGTATCTCCTTTGTTCTGCCTTGGTGAATCCTTCCACCACATGCCATAACCTTCTACCCTACAATTGCCCCATGTTTAGGGTTCCCCATCCGATTGGGAGACACAACACAATACAGTCCTGGAAATTTCAGATAGCTAGTAAAATGGCAAAGTCTTACTAAAGAAAACCTAGAAATATCATGGCCATTATGGGGAAATTTCCAATTAGAGAAGATATTTAAGAAATGCACTTGAGGGGCACCTGGATGGCTCAGTGATTGAGCATCTCTGCCTTTGGCTCAGGTTGTGATCCTGGAGGCCTGGGATCGAGTCCCACATCAGGCTCCCCATGGGTAATCTGCTTCCCTACATCTCTCTCTGAGTCTCTCATGAATAAATAAATAAAATCTTTAAAAAGAAATGCACTTGAAAGCAAGTGTTCCCAACTCAAATAAATAGAATGGGATATTCACTTATGAGTATGAAGCAGCCTCTAAAAGCTTTCAAAATTCCAAAATAGTTTCACCAAAGGATAAATACAAGAGGCTATTGAAAAATTAAAAAGAAAAAGTATTTAAAATAAAAGATACTGTTTTAAATCTTTGTAAAGATACTGTGGCATAAGACTGTTTTCTCTGGGAGAGAAAGGATCAATAACCACTTGGTCAGGTACTGGAACGAAAGGCTATTGACTGAGGCATAAGACTGACATAATTCCTACTGCTCCCCTCTATTCTTTGGAGTATCCATTCTAATAACCCTCTCTGAACTGCCTTTCCACATTAAAGAGACTATTAAACAGTTAGTTTATAAAATAAGACCAGGCTAAGGGCTACTCTCCTTTATCTTTCACATCTTGCTCAAAGGCTGAACTAAGGGGCCATAGTCAAAGAATTTCTTAAACCCAGGGAGAGAATTGGTTTTTTTTTTCTTTTTCTTTTTTTTAAAGATTTTATTCATTTATTCATGAGAGACACGGGGGGCGGCGGGGGGTGGTGGTGTGTGTGGCACAGACACAGGCAAAGGGAGAAGCAGGCTCCATGCAGGGAGCCCGATGCAGGACTTGATCCCAGGACTCCAGGATCTACGTCCTGGGCCAAAGGCAGGTGCCAAACCGCTGAGCCACCCAGGGATCCCCAGGGAGAGAATTCTGAAAGCAGATTACCTCTGGAGCCCAGTCAAGAGAGGGAAATAAAATTTCACATTGTCCCTTTCGTTTCAGTACCTGACCAAGTGGTTATTGATCCTTTCTCTCCCAGAGAAAACAGTTTCCTTCTTGCTGGTCTTGTTTTATATCCTTAGGCTAGGCTTTTGGCTCACTTGAGATATGCAAGTTTTTCTTTCTTTTAGTTATCTTTAGGAGTGACTCTGATCTTGTGAAGATAATATTTTTTGCATCCACTCTGAAGATGCCTCTTAGGTCAATGGAATTGTTTAATACTGCCAGAAACAGTTAACTGTTTGTCAAGGTTGACACCTGACAAGATATTTGAAAGGACTTAATAACTTTATGATGAGAAATTTGGCCAAACTAGAAGATAATATTCAAAGCTCGACAGGATTTTTTTTTTTTTTTTTGGCCTTCTCCCCTACACTTAACCAGAGGGAAAGAAAAACACTCTTACACAGGTGGACAGGTGTGTCACCCTTTGATATCATTTAAGCAGCAACCCAATTCTTTTGGGAACTGAAAAAGCTGTCCTTGTTTTACAACTCTAGTCTCTACAGGGCCAGAGATGTTGCTCCAGAAACAACTCAAAATCCAGTAATACTTTTTACCAAACTCAAAACCTCTCCAATTTATCTCAGTAGGCTTATAAGTATTATAAATTCTGACTTTAAAAGAACAAAATAGAAGAGCTTGCATTTTTTCCCCCTGTGCCTCTGAGATTATAAATGTTCTACCAGAGTCCTCTCCATTAGACCATCTCTTTGACATGTAAACTTCAGGGAGGTAATTTTTATCAAAAGGGGAAAAAAGGTCATTTGGAACTTGACTTGTCAAGAACAGACACAAGGAGGGCGGGGATGGGGGTGAATGGGTGACGGGCACTGAGGGGGGGCACTTGACGGGATAAGCACTGGGTGTTATTCTGTATGTTGGCAAATTGAACACCAATAATAAATAAATTATTAAAAAGAAAGAACATACACAATTTAAGACTCTTCTCCACAAGTATTAGAAAAAGGTTTAAGCCCCTAAGTAGGTAACCTGAACTTCTACATCTAACAGAAAAAGAATTTAGAGCCAATTATTTTTTAATAAACGGTGAGTTTCGTGTTATTATACCTAATTTACAGTAGTAATTTAAAAGTATAAGCTATCTGTTTGCTTTCATTTGTACTGGTGTGTGTGTCCATACGTATGGTTTAAATGTGTGGTATTTTCTTCTACCTCCAGACTGTACTGCCAAAATTAATTTGTAGAAGAGCTCCAGCTTAAGAAAAAACAAAACCAAGCACTTACATAAATTTAGTCTTCACAAAATTCTCAGAAATGTAATAGAAACCATCCCAAAAGTTTTTCAAGTTGACAAACTCTAGAATAATTTTTGGTAGATTAAGGGAAGTTTAAGTTCATTTGTTGAGTGGTAACAGGCATGTCTTTAGAGTTATCAACATCTATATACCTATGTAGATAAAAACTTTTATTCTACCTGAATTTACTGGCTAAATTCATGTATTTCTGTTCTAATTTGTCAGCTGAAAAATAACTTAGAATGATGGCTGATTTTGTTTAATGTCTCATGAAGTTTTCATAGGTAAAATAAACA
The DNA here is from genome assembly GCF_905146905.1 of Nyctereutes procyonoides. NCBI lineage: Eukaryota > Metazoa > Chordata > Mammalia > Carnivora > Canidae > Nyctereutes > Nyctereutes procyonoides. The sequence continues at coordinate 35,328,412 of NW_026575042.1, forward strand.
TAACTGTTTAGAACAAATGATTTAAACAGATACAAGTGAAATAAGAGTAAAGTTTCTAACAATAATTATATTTTATAATATAGGTACCTCAAAAATAGCTTCCCAAATCTCTGGTAACTTGAAACTTCAGTTTTGCCAAGTTACATAATGGAAATCTGCTGAGTATGTACATCATTTCCAAATAAGAAAATACTGAAATATTAATTATTGAATACAGGTTTATCTCCTTTTGGCTTATTACAGAGAAACTAAAAGATATTTGGGTGTGTTAGTGCACTGGAAAACCGAAAAGGGCATTTGCTTCTAGAAATTATGAAATGTATTCATAAACTTATGAATCTACAGAATGCTGGTGTTAACAGTTCATAATTCCTTCTAGGTTTTCACTAGGAACTAAGGTTTCTAAAGATTAAGAATTATATAATTAATATATGCAATTAAAGCTAACAGAAATAAGGGAAACATCTCCATATACAAAGAAAGCAAAATGTGCTTTTGGTAAAAGAAAGTATGAGAAAAGAAACATTTTTGAGGGGAAAAAGTTGTAGATATATTTTTTTTAATTTTTATTTATTTATGATAGTCAGAGAGAGAGAGAGAGAGAGAGAGAGAGGCAGAGACACAGGCAGAGGGAGAAGCAGGCTCCATGCACCGGGAGCCCGACGTGGGATTCGATCCCGGGTCTCCAGGATCGCGCCCTGGGCCAAAGGCAGGCGCCAAACCGCTGCGCCACCCAGGGATCCCAGTTGTAGATATTTTATGAAAAAAGAAACCTTTGGAAAGGAATTTTACGTGTGGTCAGGACTAAAACTGGAATGGGTAGGTCTTAATATCTAAGTAAGCTGGTGTAAAATTAGAATTTGGTTTTCTGGGTTTTTTTAATATTTTTTATCTACTTTTGATAACAGACTGTGAAGTTTCTTCATCTTTAAGTGATCTGCCTAGAAAATAAAGATACTGTGTTTTATCAAAATAATTTCCTATGGTTGCTTCTCTTTAAGAAAACGGAGTCTTCTCAATATTAAAAGACCTAAGTTTTGCTAATAGATAATGATTAAGCGTCATCATGATTTGTGATCCTATTTACCCAGTGCGTTAAAACATTTTTCCCCCACAAACTTCCCAAAATCAAATTATAAATGTTCTTTTTGGGGAGACGTGGGTGGTTCACTTGGTTGAGCATCTGCCTTTGGCTTGGGGTGTGATACCGGGGTCATAGGATCAAGTCCCATATTGGGCTCACTGCAGGGAGCCTGCTTCTCTGCCTGTCTCTGCCTCTCTCTGTGTCTCTCATGAATAAATAAATAAAACCTTAAAAAAAAATGTTCTTTTTGATGTGGAAGAAAATTTGGAGGGACACCTAAGTGGTTCAGCCAGTTATAACTACTTTGGAATTTTTCCAAAGGACCTCCTGAAACATTTCAAGGGATCTGTTATACTGATTAGGCTTATTTGATATATTAAATCACATAGAAAATATTGTCAGGGATCCCTGGGTGGCGCAGCGGTTTAGCACCTGCCTTTGGCCCAGGGCGCAATCCTGGAGACCTAGGATCGAATCCCATGTCGGGCTTCCGGTGCATGGAGCCTGCTTCTCCCTCTGCTTGTGTCTCTGCCTCTCTCTGTGTGTGTGTGACTATCATAAATAAATAAAAATTAAAAAAAAAAAAACTTAAGAAAATATTGTCAAACAATAGAAAACTTTCTTTACGCTGTATTTGTGTTCTAAAAATTATGTGAAATTCCTAGAAATCTGGCATGTCCTGGTATAATACTGTTACTTGTAATTCTGATTATCTTAAAAGGTTTCTGACATCCTCTGGGACCCCAATGAAAAATGGCAAAAGTAAACTATCTTCTTACTGTGATAGCCTTACATTCTGAAATTGCTGTCATTAAAATTGAGGTTCACACTAAAAGGATTAAACCTGAGTATCAGAGAAATGCCCCAGCATTCATGCAAAAGCAATAGCAATACAATCTATAGATTGTGGCACATGTGGAAGAAATCCATTCTGCTTCTGCAAAACCTGTCCCTTACTCACAGAATGTTGCCATCCTGATGTACTTTTAAGATGGCTACAGTCTGCTCCTGAATTAGAGAAATTAAAATGGGTAAGCAATAGCTCTTAAGTTAAACAGTCTGAGGCTATGGGAAACCCAAGATGGCTGCTTGGTTCTTGCTGACTCCCTGGCCAACCCCATTTTTTAAGTTTTTGCATTCTTTAACCCACCATAATGCATTTAAGATGACCCAAGTTATGAATAGGGATTGGTAAAGACACTCTTATTAAATTGCAAACACAGAGGGTACTTGGGTGGCTCAGTGGTTGAGCATCTGCTTTTGGCTCAGATTGTGATCCTGGGGTCCTGGGATCGAGTCCCACATTGGCTCCATGTGGGGAACCTGATTCTCCCTCTGCCTCTCTCATGAATAAATAAATAAAATCTTAAATAAATAAATAGCAAACACAGTCTATCAGCAATGTCTGACCTGTCAGATCCATAATCTGAGAATAAATATTTTTGTTCCCAGAGATCTCAGACCTCCTCCCACTGAACCTTTTGAACACCTGTAGATGACTTCATTCAATTGTCACTTAGTATGGGTTATCAATATGTTGTTATTGTATATATGTTTTCCAGATTGGCTGAAGCTTTCCCAAGATCCAAGGCTAATGCCCTCACAGTGGCAAGAAATTGTGAGGAAATGTATTTCCCACTTGTGGTATACCTTCCACAATATCCAGTGATGGAGGCCTCCACTTCACTGGACAAATCACATGAGGTTTAATGAAAACCTCACAAACTTCTTAGAATTAATACCGTCCCTGTCATCTTCAATTATCAGGCAAGGCTCAGAGAACTAATGGGATTCTGAAACTTAAAATTTCTAAACTTGCCTACACTACTGGAATTTCCTTGCCTACGGTATTATCTCTGATGTTGCTGACTGTTAGTAGTTACCCCTTTAGGAAACAAACTTACACCACATGTGACAGTCACCAGCAGGCCAATGTCATTGGTATAGAGCCTTATGCTCATCCCCTGTTGTCTCAATGCTACTAAGACTAGCTACTGTAAATCACTAATATCTTAGGCTCAAGCCTATCATCAATGGGTTAAAGAAGACTTCTTGAATCCCAATTGGTCACAGTATAGAGCTTGGTGACTGGTTATTCTGGAAATGTCATAAGAGGAGGACAGCCCTCAATCCTCATTGGAAGGGACCTTACCAAGTGCTCTTGACCACTACACTGCTGCAAAACTAAAAGGTATTAAGCCTTGGGTATATAACTCATAGCTAATGGAGGTTCCACCTCCAACCTGGACAGATGCTGGCAACTTCTAAGACAAACTGATGAGGAAGAGAAGTAGCTGATGTCAAGGCAGACTGCTTCTGCCCAAGATGACAGATCAAGACTATAAATTTTAACTACACAGGAACCTTTTCTCTTTCTCCTTTCTTCTACTCTGGCATTACCCTGGAAAGAAAATGCCCTCATCTCTTTCTCCCCAGGCCACTGCTTAAGGGAGGTAAACTCTGGAATTTAAAATAGCCTTTTATTTCAGGCAAGGAGAAAATCTAACTGGGCCCCTAACTTTTCACAAACAAAATAAGACATCTCATTGGGTGACTCCTCTGAAGTTACATTGCTGAGTTAGAAAGGACTTGCCAGGAGGCTTTCATGATTCAGTATTCATTCCTCTTGGCAGGTCCCTACTTCCCTGGTTAGGAATAAATGTAAATGAGTCTATGATCAGGAACTTCTTCTCAATTCTTGAAAAGTACTGCAGAATCTGCTGCTAAAGCAAGAGAGGCCCATCAATCATCCTTAGACTCCTTAGCCAAAGCTGTTCTTGATGGTAGAACAGTCTTCAATTACCTTTTAGCTGAGCAAGGAGGTATCTCTGCTGTGACCAACACTACTTGCTATATCTGGATTAACATTTCTTAGGAAGCTGAAATTCAGTTATATCAGACCACAGATCAAGCTACTTGGCTTAAAAGGGTAACTCCTTCAACAGGGTCTTTCCTTGACTGGTTTGGGTCTTGGGGACCATAGCTCCAAAATGCACTCCAAACACTGGGAATTATCCTACTTATAGTTATCATAAAAATCTCTCTGGTACATTGTATTTTCTCACAAATTTTAAATGTGTATTTGTTAGCCACTAAGCATCAAGGACTGGAATGTCAAAAAGAAAAAAAAAGAAGAAGAAGAAGAAAGAGAATGACTGACTTCTAACCTATGAATACCATAAGGATTAAGCAAAAATATCCTAATCTATGGATAATGGATACCATATAAAAGAAACAATAAAAACTTCAAGAACTTCAGAACAGTATCTGATAGTGGAACTAATACTTTAAATTTTGATCATATCTTTACATTAAGCAGAGAGCCTGATCAAAATGGAAATGTTAAAAGAAAATGACAGGCCTCAAATGCTAGGCCAAGTCACCAAGCTGGGGCTTAATACTTAACCTAACTGCAATTTCAAGCCTCCCCCAAAGTAAGTCTTTTATTTTTTTTTAATTAATTTATTTATTTGAGAAAGAGAGAGAGAGAGCAGGGAGGGGGAAGGTGCAGAGGGAGAGGGCGAGAAAAACTCAAAGACTCAATGTTGAGCACAGAGCCCTACACAGGGCTCAATCTCACAACCCCAAGATCATGACCTGAGCCAAAACCAAAAGTTGGCCAGTTAATTGACTGTGCCACTCAGGTGCCCCCTTTTCTTTCTCTCTCTTTTTTTTTTAAGATTTTATTTATTTATTTTGAGAGACAGAGCACATGCACATGAGTACAGAGAGGAGCAAGAGGGAGAAAGAGAATCCCAAGCAGACTCCATGCTAAGCACAGAGCCCAACACAAAGTTGATCTTACTACCCTGAGATCATGATCTGAGATGAAATTAAGAGAGTTGGATGCTTAAGTAACTGAACCACCCAGGTGCCTCCTGCCCCTGCCCCTGCCCCTGCCCCAGAAGTGTAGTCATAACAGTCAGGAATTTTCTGGTCAGCATCAAGAAGGTAATCTGTTGGGGATCCCTAGGTGGCGCAGTGGTTTGGCGCCTGCCTTTGGCCCAGGGCGCGATCCTGGAGACCCGGGATCGAATCCCACGTCGGGCTCCCGGTGCATGGAGCCTGCTTCTCCCTCTGCCTGTGTCTCTGCCTCTCTCTCTGTGTGTGTGTGACTATCATAAATAAATAAATTAAAAAAAAAATTAAAAAAAAAAAAGAAGGTAATCTGTCCTTCCCAGCCCCTCAAAGGAAAATGAGGAAATTCATTTAATAAGACCCTCTGTCCTTCCTCCTAAGGGAAGGTAACTTTCCTAAAACAATAATTTCTTTTCCTAATTGTCCCACCCCATTTTGGCCTATAAAATCTATTTTGCAACTTGAAGTCCCCTTTACTAGATTAGCTAGGTGGGACACTGCCCAATTCATAAATCATTTAATAAAGCTAATTAGATAGTTGAAATAATTTTGAATTTTATTTTCCAGGCAATGAATATTACTTCAGGGATTTTAAAGATGGAAATGGCATAATACATCTACATTTTTAAAATGTCACTTTATCTCCTGTGCAGAGAAGGGTGTGTGTGTGTGTGTGTGTGTGTGTGTGTATAGATAGAAACACGGGGTGCAATTTAAGAAGTTAATTAAGACATCCAGGTGAGAGAAGATAGTTGATTGGACAAGGACAGTAACCATGAACACAAGAGACATTGATGGGTATGAGATATATCTAAGAGGACTATAAAATTAAGGGGACTAATGGTATTCATTTCATATAGCTGTGAAGAATAAATGGCCCATAAGAAATGGTGAGTAAATGTTAGCTATTATTACCACCATTAATGGGCATTCCAAGAGGATCAGATAATAGCTGTTTTAACACAAATGAAAAATCATAACATAATCATAATATAAAAATATATTACGCATATATAATATAAATCCATAAAAAGCTATGGATGTTTCTTTGGCAATGCAAATGAGTTAGAGGAGTGTAACAGAACTGGAAATTACTACAAGGATCTTATATAAAAGAGTGGACACCAGAGAGGTATAGAAATGAATAGGGTAAGAGTGGAACAATGTCCTTCAAATGAGATCGAGAGGTTGGAAACCTTATCAAGGCAGGGGAGTCTTTTCCATCAGACAAAAAACAATGCATCAAAAAGCAAAGTCTGGAAGAGATTTTTTAACTCTACAAAAGATTTCATCTAAGTGGATTGAATATACTGATTCAGATTCTATCAGCTAGATGTAGCTACCTTGCTAATAACTTCCTAGTCACATACAGAACTTTGGAAAGTGCACTTCACCGAGCACTTTGCTTGGAAAGAGAAATGGCCATGTGATTATATACCAATTCATAAGCTGTGACCAAAGCTTGCCTCATAGTCAGGGACCCAGAAGGAACATGAGTAGAAAATTAGTGACAAGGAAATCTGGGGGAAGAGATATATAATAATCCTCTCTGAATAGCTAGGAAAAAGGAAAAAAAAAAAAAGATATGTGTCTCCCTGGATGTTCACCAAAGGAGGGCTTTGGAAGAGGATTTTTATAATCAAGTGGATAGGATGGCCTGTTCTGCAGATACAGTCAGATTCCCCCAACCAACTCTGTCATCACCGAAAGGGGTTCATGAACAAAGTGGTCAAGGTGGCAGGGATGGAAGTTATGCATGTACTCAGCAATAGGGACCTCCACTCTCTAAAGCCTACCTGTCTCTGACCATTGAGTGCCTGCTCTGACATCAGCAGAGACTAATACTGAGATCCCGATATAGCACCACTTACCTGGGATGGACAGCCAACTATCTGGTGATAGGATGATTACACTAGACTGCTTCCACTATGGAAGGGGCAATATTTTATTCTTACTGGAACAGACACTTTAACTTTGGATATGGATTTACCTTCCTCGCATGCAATGTTTCTGCCAAACTACCATTGGTGGAATCACAGGACACTTTATCCACCATCATGGTATTCCACACAGCATTGCTTCTGATCAAGAAACTCATTCCATAGCAAATGAAGTGTAACAACAGGGGCATGCTCATGGTTTTCACTAGTCTTACCATGTTCCCTATTAATCTGAATAGCTAGCTTGAGAGAAGAGTGGAATGGCCTTTTGAAGACTAACTTATACTACCAACTAGGTGGCAATACCTTTCAGGACTTGGTCAAAGTTCTCCAGAAAACTATATACGCTCTGAGTCAGCATCTAATATATGACACTCTTATTCCCAGGACTCAATGGTCATGAAATCAAGGTTTAAAAATGGAAGTGGTACCATTTGCCATTACCCCTTAGTAACTCACTAGCAAAATTTTTGCTTTCTTTTCCTGTACCCTCATGCTTTACTGGCACAGAGGTCTTAGTTTCAGAAGAAAGAAAGAATGATTCCAATGGGAGACATGGCAATGATTCTACTGAACTGGAAGACTCCAACCACTCTAAGCTCCTTATATCTTTGAATCAACAGGTAAAGAAGGGCATTATGAGGGTCGCCTGGGTGGCTCAGTGGTTGAGCATCTGCCTTCGGCTCAGGGTGTGATCCCAGGATCCGGGATTGAGTCCCACATCAGGGACTGCATGGAGCCTGCTTCTCCCTCTGCCTGTGTCTCTGCCTCTCATGAATAAATAAATAAAATCTTTAAAAAAAAAATAAGGAGAAGAAGGGCATTATGATACTGACTGAAGTGACTGATCCTGAATACCAAGGGGAAATTGGCCTACTACTCCATAGATATAAGGAGGAGTATGTCTAGAATAAAGGAGATCTTTTCTTAGTATATCCAAGTCCTGTGATTAAGACCAATGGACAATTACAAGCTAACTTAGGTAGGACTACTAATGACCTGGACCCTTCAAGAATGAAGGTTTGGGGGGGAAAAAAAAAGAATGAAGGTTTGGAGGGCTCCTTGGGAGGCTCAGTTGGTTATGGAGCTAATTCTGGCTCAGTCTTGATCTCAGGGCCCTGGGATGGAGCCCCGTGCTTATCCAAGAGCATGCTTATCCTTCTCCCTTTCTGCCTCGGCACACCACCACCCCCAGCCCCCGCCATATAAAATCTTTAAAGAAAAAAAAAAAAAGAATGAAGGTTTGGGTCAACCGAGCAGGTCAAGAAACACCAGTGAAATGCTTATTACTAAAGGCAGAGGGAATACAGAATGGGTTGGAAGAACGTAGTAATCAATACCAGCTATGACCACACGACTGGTTACAGAAATGGGATTAACTATTATGAGTATCTCCTCCTTGTTTTGGTATGCATATGTTTGTGTGTGTGTATGCGCATGCCATATGTACACACAGAGAGTCTTTGTTTCCTTCCCACTCTTTTCCTTTATCATATAACATAAGATGTACTGACTTTATACTGGCTTTATATCATAGTATTTAAGTGTTAATTTTACATCATACCATTTAATTTACAGAGAAACAAGGAGAAAAGTAGACACCATTCAAGGATATTACCTCCTGTTCTGGGAAAGAGCTTAGTGTATTTTTTATTGTACTGGGTAATTTTATCATCTTAGGGGTAATTCTGAACTTGAGTCTTTATTTAGAAATTAAATATGGTTTTCAGAGCTGTGTATACATGCCAAGTTGATCTGTGATGGTTAGTTTTAGGTATCAACTTGACTGGGCCACAGAGTGCCCAAATATTTGGTCCAGCATCATTCTAGGTATGTCTGTAAGGGTGTTTTTGGATAAAATTAACATTCGAATGGGTAGACTGAGTGAAGCAGATTGCCCTTCCCAATATGAGTGGATCTTATCAGAACCTGTTAAGGTTTGAATAGAATAAAAAGGTAGACCTTCCAACAACTAAGAAGGAACTCTGCCTGTCTGACTGCCTTGAGCTACACACAGGTTTTTTTCCTGCCTGGAACTAAATAAAACTCCTTCGGTGTTAAGCTTGTCTGCTTTCAGACTATAACTTCAGCATCAGTTCTCCTGGTTTGCTTAATTGAAGATCTCAGGACTTTTCAGCCTCTGTAATCACAGAAGCAATTCTTTATAATAAATCACAACATCACCGTCCTCTTCTGCTTCACTCTCTATACAGCTAACCCTTGAATAAAGGGTTATAGGTACTGACTCTACCTCCAGCCTCATGCAGTCAAAAATCTGCATATAACTTTTGACTCCCCAAAAACTTAACTACTAATAGCCTACTTTTGACGGGAAGCCTAACCAGTAACATAAACTGTCAATTAACATATTTTGTACATTATCTGTATCATATATTATATTCTTACAAAAAAAGTAAGCTAGAAGAAAGAAAATGTTATTAAGAAAATCACAGAGGGCAGCCCCAGTGGCTCAGGACTTTAGCGCCACCTTCAGCCCAGGGCATGATCCTGGAGTCCTGGGATTGAGTCTCACATCAGGCTCCCTGCATGGAACCTGCTTCTCCCTCTGCCTGTGCCTCTGCCTTTCTCTCTCTCTCTCTGTCTCTCTCTGTATCTCTGTGTCTCTCATGAATAAATAAAATCTTAAAAAAAAAAAAAGAAAGAAAGAAAACCACAGAGAAAATAATTTACTGTACTGTATCAAAAAATCAGTGTATATATAAATGGACACATGTTGTTCAAATTTAGGTTGTTCAAGGGTCAACCATACACATACACAAACACACACACCGCTTACTGGTTATTTCTCTGTAAAACACTAATACACTCTTCACTGAACTAACACCATCTAAGACCATCAAAACCTTCAAGCGTCACCTTCACTGTGAACTCTTCCCTAATGTCCTACGTTTGGTTACATGCCTCTCTTTTGTGCTTCCATAATATTCTCTTAACAACACTTCTATCATAGCACTTAATCACTGATTTGCACACCTTCTCTATGGGATATAAACTCCTTGATAACAATAACATAACTATATTCACTTCACATTACCAGTACCTAACACAAACCCTGGCATATACTAAATTATGAGTAAATATATACTAAACCATTAAGAAAACCTTCTTCTGTTTATCTAGAGGATAGTCAATTCAAGAAAAATTACTGTTAAAGAACAAAAGCATACTGTTGCTACCTGTCAGTGAAGGATGCTGACATGAAGAAGCCAGAATAAAGGGTTGTTTTATTTTGATGCCAGAAATGCTCTCATTTCAACCTTCAGTGTATGTGTATGGTTCAACCTTCAGGGAACAAATGACTGACCAGCAAATCAATCCTGGGCCATGGTTATGCTCCTCACTTGCAAGCAAACTATTAAACAACCATTACTGGGACACCTGGGTAGCTGAGTGGTTGACCATCTGCCTTTGGCTCAGGTAGTGATCCTGGGGTCCTGGGATTGAGTACTGCATCAGGCTATCTGGATGAAGCCTGCTTCTCCCTCTGCCTGTGTCTCTGCCTCTCTCTGTGTGTGTGTGTGTGTGTCTCTCATGAATAAATAAATAAAATCTTTTTAAAAAAATTAAATAAACAACCATTGTCATTTGCAATTACTTAGCTGTATAAATCAAGATTGTCTCCAAAACAAAAGAAATAAGTGGATACTGAAACTACAATTGTTAATAATAGTCCCAGATTTTGAAATTCTGTATTTAGTATAATAGCTTCATGGTTCTGTTTAATGGCTTATATTTTATTTTAGTTTCAAAACACCATTATACTGATAAAATTACATTGTTGTCTCTTTTATATAGTGGATCTATGTTTAGGTTTTGATTTATAAAAGAGAGTTATGGTGCTAAAAAGTTGTGACAACTCCTGCTGTAATAAAAAAAAAGTTAAGTTTTATAGCTGGACAGACTTAAATTTATTTATTTATTTTTTAAAGATTTTATTTATTTATTCATAGAAATGCAGAGAGAGAGAGAGAGGCAGAGACACAGGCAGAGGGAGAAGCAGGCTCCATGCAGAGAGCCTGACATGGGACTCGATCCAGGGTCTCCAGGATCACGCCCTGGGCTGCAGGCGGCGCTAAACCACTGCGCCACAGGGGCTGCCCTGGACAGACTTAAATTTAAAACTTATTCCTGTCACTTAACAGTTGTGGGATTATAGACAAGTTACTTAATCTCTTACAGCCTCTGTTTTCCTCCTTGTCAAATCCAGACAGTATTGGCAACTACTGTGGTGCAGTATTAGGAGAGTAAAGTAATATACTTAAGACACTCATTATGTTTCCTTGCATATAAGCATTTGATATCTGACCTATCAATATCACTAATATCTCATCACCTGCAATGATTAGAAAATGAAGACCTGGAAAGAAGATAAGGGACTGCAGGCCTATATATATTCTATATATATAGTTTGAAAAAGCAGCTTGAGGATTCTGAATTCTAGATCCTACAACAACAATGGACTTAGGTGTCAAAATATCTGAAACTAAAACATATGCAGAATATATGAATCATAAATACTATACTAACTGGACAGAGTAACTCAGAGATATGAAAAAACAGGGTCTAAAAATTTCATGACCTTTGTCTCCATCACCATCAAACCCATTGTTAAGCATGTCTAAATAAGTATTTCCTATTAAAATGTAAGGCATGTTTATTAATACAGATACTATGAGGAATCAGTGATTTTGGGGGGAGCACTCAATGTTCCAAGTTTGTTGACACTTCACTTCTTGACTTAAATTTTAATTTAAAAATGTATTTATAAGGTTTAGTTACTGAAACCTCTATGAAATAATGTAACATGAGAAACACCATATGATACAATTTATCAAATACAATGTGGCAAACTGAACATGAAGATTAAAAAAACTTGATACCTGCTTGGAAAGCACTTTCATGTGCCCTACGCTTCCCCGGCAGTATGCTTCAAGGATGACACCAAACTGTATTGAGACAGCAGGGATATGCACTTCTGACCTACAAATAAGTTAATAATATTAAGATGGGTTGTTTATAAAACACTTCAGATCACCAAATAAAAATACCAACTTCATATTCTATTATCAAATAAACTTTTAATACTGATCAAAAAACAGAAGAAACATGATCTTGTTCAAAACTATTAGTGGGATGGTCAACTCCCCAAGTCTTTAAACACCATAGTTCAAAACCATGTGTGATTTTGTAATTAGTTATTTTTTTTATTCAAAACACCCAAAATTTTCATATCTTACTTTATTTGGTTTTCGCAGTTGAAATGGCAATACTGCCAATTAAAAGACAATAAAGTAAAACACAAAGATATGACTCATATCATACAAGTGACTAAACCCTCAATTATACAATTTTTTTTTCACCTAAAGAATGTCATATATGTTTGAAAAAGGAAGGAACACCATGTTTTGTTATTCCTTGGGGGGCTTAAAAATAGGAAGATTGAACTGTATGAAAAGATGACTAATTAAAAAAAAAGAAAGGAAAAACCTCTATGAATAATAGGAAGTCAAGATTCAGAAATGTAACCCCCAGAATTAACATAAAAAAAACAGAGCTTATTTTTCTTAAGAAGTTTACCTAAAATGGAGGAAAAGTCATATTTTTCTGACGATCACTGATTTTAATACTCTGAAGTCCAGATGAAAACGACAAAAAAGTGTGAGTACAGAGTCAGAAATGAGGATTCAACAATTTCCCCAGAAACAGAAGGATTTTAGTTATCCTTCCTGATTTTACCCCAATATAAACTCACTGAAATAAGACTCCTATATTTCTGAAAATGACCTAATAAAGCAGTTGAAAATGTTGCTGCTGTTAAACAAAAACTTTGAAACCTCTACCTATTAGTAGCAATGATATTAATACCAAAGCCTTTCAAAAGGAGTCCGTAGATCTGATTTTAGCCCAAATATGTTATAAGTACACAATAAGTACACCTGACTAGAAAATAGCAATACATTATTAGTTTCAGTTAAAATATCAAGGAGGCTTGGTGGAACACTTATATGAATTACTTTGCCAAATCCTGAAAATTAAGAGTTGAGTATGAAGAAACAGAAGACACCAAAAAGCGTGTAAATGTTATATATGGCTCAGAAACAACTACAGCAGGTGACGGATAGACTAAATGTTGCATGTTATTCTGATTTATATTTACAAAAGCACGAAGTAGACGCAAATTAAAAAATAAAAAAGACTTACCTAAGGTGCCAAAATAGAAACTGCCCTATCCTCCGATTAGCAAGTGCTCTTTCTAATAGGAATCTAGACAGGGCACAATCAAGAAAAGGCTCATATTTTAAAACTTGCACCAGTTGTAAAAGATACTGAGAGAGTTCTTCATCACTAAAAGAAACAAAAGACAGATAAGTCACTCAACAACCAGTGCCAAAAAAAGATCCCTTCCGATCAAGCTATCAAATACTAACTTACTGAAACACAGTGGTCCTTTTATGTCAGGCTTATGGCATGCTTACATTCACTATTCCACTGTTAAAATAACACAAAAAAAGCTCAAAATTTCCTGTGGGCAGGAGGGGGAATGGAAAGGAAAGAAGTAAAGAACAGGTTTATAGGGCATTTCAATTAAATTACCTAGGTTGATACGATTAATGATTGCATTTATAATCAGCCCAGAGCTTCTATAAAATCAGGTACCTTAATACTGATTACTCATCATGCTGGAAAAGTTATATTCTCAACTAGTTTTTTTTTTTAAATAAAAATTCCATTAGTAATTTAGCAATTTATTTTCCTGTATCATTAGGGTTAGGTAATTCCTTTTCCCAGATAGTCAGTGAACATTAAAATATTAACTTTAAACTATTTAAAGGATAATGAAATGAGTATATGTGTAAGTGGGAACTGATTCCCTGAATTAATACAACATAATATTGTAATTAAATGAGCTGAATTTTTTTTTTAAATGAGCTGAATTAATTAAGGTTAGTGGTTCTCTGTTTTCTGCCTATCTCCAACCCATTCACATGTGAACACATTCTCATCAAAGGCAATTCCAATGGTCAGGTAAGATAGGAATCCCAAGTCCCTTACTTGCTAACTATAGTCTTGGGCAATAAATGGTTAAAAATCTAATGTAGATCTGGGACTGAAACCCAGGGCACTACATTAAAAAAAATACTCAGAAGTAGAAAATTTATCATAAGAAAGTCAATCAGAATTAGCCATATGGAACATGGAGAGCACAGCAATCTCCTCCTGGGGATCTATACATTAAAAAAAAAAAAAAAAAAAAGGGATCCCTGGGTGGCGCAGAGGTTTAGTGCCTGCCTTTGGCCCAGGGCGCGATCCTGGAGACCCGGGATCGAATCCCACATCAGGCTCCCGGTGCATGGAGCCTGCTTCTCCCTCTGCCTGTGTCTCTGCCTCTCTCTCTCTCTATCATAAATAAATAATAAAAATTAAAAAAAAATACTTGGCCAAAAGGGGGCCGGGTAGCCCCTTCCCCTCAGGTCTCCAATGCAACTAGGAGACTCATTTTTAAAAAGTGGTCAACAATCTAAAGTTTACTGTAAAATCTATGCCCTTTATAAAACTTAGAAATGGTGTAAAAGATAGAAAGGAAGTATAGAAACAGAAGGAGGCTTCCTCTTTCCTTATACTTCAAACTTCACTCCCCTAAAAAAAACAACTATAGAAGAATTTGTGTAATTTCCTTTGGACACCACATGACCTGAAATATATATGACTTTTAAAAAGAAGAAAAAGGATTAACAGTATCCATAATTTTCTGAGAACTTCTATTTTTCAAATAACCATACAGTATAATCTTCATTCTTGAGACTAGACTTAGATAAATCTGAAAATGCCCATTCTCTGAGATGGTCTCAATAATGACATTTCTTCAAATAAAGTTCATAGATTTTCACACATGTACTGGCCAAAGGGAACTCTACAAGCATGTTCACTGTAGCACTGTTTATAACAGGGAAGTCTGGAGAAAACAGAATGTTCCTCAATATGGAGTAAATAAGATATATCCCTATGAAAGAATATTTCAGAGTAGTGAAGGGAATGAACTATATTTATATGTAATTAGAGAGAATGACCTCAAAAACCTATGCTGAATTTTTAAAAAGATTTAAAATAATACATATGGTAAGACATATCAGTGTAATTTCTAAATGTACAGTGTTACCCTATTTTTTAAAAAAAAACTTTATTTAGTTATTAATGAGAAACAGGGAGAGAGAAAGGCAGAGACACAGACAGAGGGAGAAACAGGCTCCATGCAGGGAGCCCGACGTGGGACTCGATCCCGGGTCTCAGGATCAGGCCCTGGGCTGACGGCGGCGCTAAACCGCTGAGTCACCCAGGCTGCCCTCTCTATATTTTTATAGTTATAAAATATAGTATAAACAGAAAAATGTGGTATAAAAGGATACATGGTCAAATGCATGATAATGATTGTTTTTGGGAAGTGAAAGCAATCAGGATTAGGTAAAAAAAAAAACTATGAGGACTTCAGCTTTTGCTATAATGCTATTTGCTTAAAAGTATTAAAAAATGACAAAATATTAACATTTCTTAATTCTGAGTGATAGACAGAAAAGAGTTAACATAACAGCAGGCCTGAATGTTATCCCTTAAAAAAAAGCCTGTTTACAACACTGGCCTTTTAGCCTGCATCTGGAAACAAGGATTTCAGAAGGCTTCTCACCACCTAACAGGTAAGAATGGCTTTGCATGGGTAAATTGTTCTCAAAAACAGTATGGTTTATGCTCAACATCCATCTTCTTTCTGGGAGTCTAGAATTTTGCTTTTGTGTTAAGCAGAGGGTGATTCTGTAACTAGCCCCCAATAAAAACTCTAGCCACCAAATCTCTGAGGATTGTCCCCAGTAGACAACATTTCAGACATGTTACTACTTGTTGCTGAGGGAATTAAGCATATTCACTGTGATTCCGCTGGTAAAGAACTCTTAGAAGCTCCTGCATAGTTTTCTCCAGTCTTTGCTCCATTAATCTTTTTCCTTTACCAATTCTACATGGTCTCCTTTTGCTATAATAAATCATAGCCAAAAGTATGAATATATGTGAGTTCTGTGAATTCTAATGAATCATGGAAGCCAAGGGCGATCTTGGTTGTGTGTCTCTGGGTTTTGCTTTTGTTTTTTGGTTTTTTTTTAAGATTTTATTTATTTATTCATGAGAGACACAGACAGAATGAGAGATAAGAGACACAGGCAGAGGGAGAAGCAGGCTCCATGCAGGGAGCCCGACGTGGGACTCAATCCCGGGTCTCCAGAATCACACCCTGGGCCAAAGGTGGCGCTAAACTGCTGAGCCACCTGGGCTGCCCCTGGGTTTTGTTTTAAAATAGAGAGTAAACATGAAAGAGGAAGGAAGAAGAGAGCAAGGTGGAGGGAGGAATATAGGGAGAGAGGGGGGAAAAATGCTTTTAACTCTGAATAATTCCTAGCTCTTTCCTTTCTTATCAACATTCAAGCAGATATCACCTTTTCTATCTACCCCCACGTTATTCCTTTTCCCCAAGAAAGCCACCTGCAGAATACCTCATCTGTCGCAGGCAGCCCACAGCATATTCTCGCACGTACTGATCTGGATAGTTGAAATCTAGAAGCTCTAAGGCCTCCCGGGGGGGCAGTTTAGGCCAAATCTGAAGTAGTGCCTGAAGCTGTTGAAAAATTAAAACTGGTTCAGAAATTATAGAGGAGAAAAATAATCTATTTTTTCTTGGCAAAAGATGGGTCAAAAGAAAAGCATATGTACAATTGCTGAGGCCTCAAAAATCTACTCTTATTAACATGGACTAATAAAGACTGTCTTTGTTGAAATATTCTATAGATAAGCAAGTTTAAAAAGCTATGAAGTACTTACCTGGGAATAGAATGATACACTGAATATAACAATTCTACAATCATTACCATTTAATAATTTTTTAAAGGAAGAAAGAGAAATGATCAAGAAATATTTAAAGGTAAAATTCAAAGTACAAATATAAGCTGTAACACCCAAGCTAATGATAGCTAATTTACATATAAAAAGAGTTCATTAATAACTCAACATAAAATTATTTAGGGGGGACCTTACTTTTAGTTCTCAATATTTTTAAGAATATCCATCACTTAACATAATTTTTTTTTATTGACCATATATGTTTAAAACCTTTAAATCACAATAAATGACTAAAAAGAAATAGTTTAGGGGCCCCAGGTGGCTCAGTCAGTTGGGCATCTGCCTTCAGCTCAGGTCGTGATCCCAGGGTCCTGGGATTGCACCCCGCATCCAGCTCCCTGCTCAGAGGGGAGCCTGCTTTAACCTCTCCCTGTGCTCCTTCTCACTGTGCTCTCTCTCTCTTTTTTAAATAAATAAAATCTTTAAAAAGGAAAAAGTTTATTTTCTATAAACAAAGTAAATATAGCCAGTCTACTATTTATAAATGTCACATAGAAATGATCTAGACAGAATAAAGAAGAATCCCTCCATGGGGATGAGGTGGAACTGCAGGTAGAGGGTGGATTCTAGCAGACATGGTCACATCTTTGGAAACCTTAGCTCCAGAGAACCCAAATACCTAGAAAGAATTCTTACCTGTCTCCCATCAGAGCACTGTGAGACTCATCTCACAACGTTGCTCCAGGCAAAAAAAGTCACTGCCTCCTCAAGGTTAGTTATGTTTATAGTACATATTCTTATCAGGGATAGTTAAATGAGAAGAAAAGTGGTTTTGCAAGAGAGCAAAAAAAAAAATTTTTTTTTATAATTATGATTTGTGGCTAAGTTCAACCCTACCTGATAAAATCATATTCCTTAATATCTGATAAGTATTATCACATAATATATGTGTGATATTGGGTATCACATAAGTAGCACCTTGAATCTAAAGACGACACACAAAATGTATGCAACATCAAAACAAAAAAAATATGGCAAACAGATGGCAATGACTGAAGGACTTCTCTCAACTGACTGCCATTTTCACAGTCATACTGCAAGAAGTAGCCAGAGAGTATTTACTGCCTAGCTGCCTTGTTGTCATTTAAGTTATGTGAGACTTAGGGTTTAAGAACTAAATAAAAATAAGTTATATTATTTTAATTCTAATTTTTCAACCCCTCTCATTAATTATGTCAAATGGAAAATAGGTCAATAATACTTGAATGAATATCTAGAAGCTAAGTTAAAAAGTATGTTAAAAAGTATGAAGCAATTTTAACCTCACTAAAGATACTTTTAAAGAAATTCATTTTTCTATTACTTTACATTTGCAGAATACTTTTGAATAACTTTTTAAAATTTGATTATATTGCTATTACTACACATTTACATAAACATACATAAACTGCTAACATCATATGAAATTTGGTATTACAATTAGATAATTACATAAGTTATTTAAATATACTAAAATGTTAGTTTTTCAACTTTTACCTTAAGATCTTAATTATTCTTAAACTTGCATAAATAAAAATAGGCTTTATACTTGCTCGTTTTATGTATATAGCACACATATGCGTACAGTACATAAAAAGACACATACTTACCTATGGTATAAAAATATCATGGCAATGGGGCTATTAGAGAAAAAAAGTCTGAAATGGCTCCTAACAGAGATGCCTGGGTGGCTGAGTTGCTTAAGCATCTGCCTGTGGCTCAGGTCCTGACCCCAGCGTCCTGGGACAACACCCCATATCATAGAACCCAATATCGTATCAGGCTCCCTGCTCAGTTGGGGAGTCTGCTTCTCTCTCTTTCTCTGCCCCTACCTCCTGTTCATGTTCCAGAGTTCATTCTCTCTCTCTCATTCTCTCTCTCTCTCTCAAATAAATAAATAAATAAATAAATAAATAAATAAATAAATAAATAAGATGGGGGCGGGGGGCGGGTACAGCGGCTCCTAACAAGTGTAGTAATGAAAAAAGTTAACAAATACTGGTCTAAAGATAGGAAACACCTACCCCATAGCACTTTTTTTTTTTATCACAGATGGGACTCCCTCCCCACTTTGACCAAGATCCTAATGGGCGAGCAATCCCCATTATGGGTAGAAGAATTGGTGGGGGGGGGGAACAGACCATTTCCCAATTTCTAGTTAGCACATGGAATACGGAATACATTGTTACACAAAAACAATACTGAAAAGGGTAGATAACATTCAGTAATACTAGAAAGTTTAACTATGCTGTGAGTTAAAACCTCCCCTATTATTGGAAAGAAGCTACCTCTATTAAGTTTACTTACAATTAAAAAAACAAAAAGTTCACTTACAATTATTAAAGCATTAATATAAAATTAATAAATAAATGTAAAACTATTTCAATGAATGAATGAATGAATGTAAAGCTAAATAAAATATCAAAACTCACTACTTTAGTTTGGGAAAAGCTATGGAAGTGAACAGGGAAATCTGACTCAGCCATATAAACCGTGAAAGCAGTGTTAACCAACCCATGCCTTCTGCAAAGACTATTGAAACCCCTTTCACATTATGCCAACAGAGTATTTTCCTGTGGATTAAGGGAGGGCTACTCTTCTTTTTTTTCCCCCTGGGGTGGTGGTGAGAGGGAAAAGCTACTCTTCTATAGAATTTTTACCCATGGCTTAGGCCTCTAGAATCAGAATACAAATCTTTAACAGACTTCTGGCTCTCTACTTCTTAAGGTAGAGTCAATTTATTAAAAATATAGTTTATATTCAATCTTTTGTACCCATTCACTGTAACTAGCAATGGGACAGAGTTGGGAAAGCAAAACACATTACTTTTTATTCCATCAACGTTTCTTCTCTAGACACTAAAAAAAAAAAAAAAAAAAAAAAAAAAAAGAGGATTAGGACTGGCTTTCTTCTATCAAAATGGAGAATGTTTGTTTATATCTGAAAATAACTCTTAAAAGTTATCTCCTGGAAATGAGATAAGTGTGTTAAATTCCTAAATGTAAAAGTTTTCTGTCCCCAGAGTTCAAATAAAGAAATATGAGGGGTGCCTGGGTGACTCAGCTGATTAAGTGCTGACTCTTGGTTTTGGCTCAGGTCATGATCCCTGGGTCCTGGTATCGAGCCCCACATGGGGCTCTGCCCTTAGTGGAGAGTCTGCTTAAGGATTCTCTCCCCCCCACCCAGATCCCTCCAATTACTTGCTCGCACTCTCTCTCTCTCTCTTTCTCTAAAATAAATAAATCTTTAAAAAGGAAAGAAATATTAATGGAAAATTAGCCCATTCTTTTTTTTTTTTTTTAAAGATTTCAGAGAGTGAGAGAACATGCATGTGCGTGCGTGCTAGTGGGAGAGGTCAGAGGGAGAGTCCTCAAGCTGAATGGCTGCTTGGCATATAGTCTGAAGCCCAGCTAGATCTTATAACCCATGAGATCACCTGAGCCAAAACCAAAAGTCGGTGGCTTAACAAACTGAGCCACCTAGGTACCCTTCATTCCATCTTCTGACACCTAACATAACCTCTCTTTTAGATATCTTTTAAAAGTACAGCAAGAAATTTCTTCTAATTACATACAAAATAATAATATGATGCATTTCTTGGATAAGCAGTTAGAACTGGACATTATCCACTAGAAGCAGGCAAACATGCCAACTAAAAAATGCTTATATTCTACCATTATGGGAGTTCATAGAAGACTAACCTTGAATTTAGGGAAATAAGTGGCTGCTAAAACCTATACAGAAATAGTTCCTTTTCAGAGTAAGTAATGTTCATATGGCTAACTGCAAAAACAGTCTAAATGAGGCACATTATAATTATGTAACATGATTCAAAAAATTGTTAAAAAATAGAAATAAACTCAAAAGAAGTCCTAAGCTGACAGAAGTAAAATAAAATAAATTTTAAATGTATATAAATATATAAATAAATATGCATTCCTTGAATTTTTTTAAAGTCTTACAGATTTCACACATATATAACACTGTATGCTAACTATATTGGAATTAAAATTTAAATAAATTTTTAAAATGTCATTATAGATTTACTAAGACCAGAAAACGTTTTTTTTTAAAGATTTTATTTATTTATTCATGAGAGAGGCACAGACACAGACAGAGGGAGAAGGAGGCCCCCTGTGGGGGAGGCTGATGTGATGTGGGACTCCATCCCAGGACCCAGGATCATGCCCTGAGGTGAAGGCAGACATTCAACCCAGCCACCCAGGCATCTCAAGACCAGGAAACTTTAAACTATCCGCTAAATTCAAACAAGGTGAACAAATTTAGTTATTTTAAAATGCCAAATGTATTTGTTCTGATTTAAAAAGAACATCAAGGACCTTTCTGTAGAACACTGATAACCAACTGGATTTAATAAATGCCAGTGCTTCTTGATAGGACTCTGAAAACTGTATCAAGGAGTTAAAATCTGGCGGGTTTTTTTAGAATACTTTTTTTTCCTTTTCTTTATTCTACCTAAAGGCAAACATTCATCAACACTGCCCAACTAAAATGAATGTTAAAACTGATTGAAAAGGTTTATTATCTAAAGTATTAGCTTCTAGAAACAGGTAATTTTCAAACAATACCTATTGATTTTATAACAGTCATTGCAAATATTTTTTTTTAATTTTTTATTTTATTTATTTATGATAGTCACAGAGTGGGATCCCTGGGTGGCGCAGCGGTTTGGCGCCTGCCTTTGGCCCAGGGCGCGATCCTGGAGACCCGGGATCGAATCCCACATCGGGCTCCCGGTGCATGGAGCCTGCTTCTCCCTCTGCCTGTGTCTCTGCCTCTCTCTCTCTCTCTCTCTGTGACTATCATAAATAAATAAAAATTTAAAAAAAAATAAGTAAAGTCTTTAAAAAAAAAAAAAGGATAGTCATATAATCCCTCATTGCAAAGATTAAAGTTATTTTAAGATTAAAACTTTGGGGCTCATTGATAAAACTGTTAGAAAAAATCCAGAACCTACTACATCCAGGCAGGGATTATAGATAATTACACCACAAGCCATGTTTTAATCGTTCTTATTGAAAGATACGAAAAAAACCTATCTAGTATCTGGGATTTTAAAATCTAAAACTGTCTATCATGTAATGTAGAATTTACATGTAAAATTTAAAACCTGAAAATTTCTCCTATAGAAAATTATCCAACCTATGGAGATATAGGTTCCATTTTACATGAAATCAACAAAGTAATATATACTCCCAAAATGAATCACAAAATACAAAAATTATCTTTTGTTACCTGAGCAACATCCTCAAGCTTATTCCACTTGATCGACAGCAGTAATTTTGGCAGTGACTGTGGAAAATTCTCTCTGCAATCTTGTCTCAAAGTCCATATAAGATCCATTTCATTCTCACAAAGTTGAGACAAAGGATCCCTGTCCAAGATTTCTTTCAGTACAGCAAGAAACTTTTTTCCACCTCGACTCTAAGGAAGTAAAATTACTCATTCATTACATAACTGAATTCTGTGAATATCACTGGCAAACACTTAGCAAAATTTTATACAATGAATTTATAAACAACTTATAAGCTTTAAGATACTAAAAATCTAATTCCTTAAAAAGGTTAATAAAGATGGATGCCCTTTTTATAGGTTTTATTGACAGCATATTAAATTTGTAAGCTAAGGATGAAAGAAAGAATTATTCTCAAACAGTTCTAAAAAGAGGGGGAATATTGTTTCTTTAAAAATCCATATGCAAACACTAGGTGGCAGAATTGCAATTTGGACTAAAAAGTCATTTATTATTTGACCTGAATGTCTATACTTCGATTTTAATTTTCAGTTTCTATAAACAAACAAAACAACAAAGATGAACCAAATATATGAAGTTTTAAAAAAAAGTATGTGTCTTGTTGGCTCAGAGGCATCAAAACCATTTAGTTTAAGAATTGAATCCTGGATAAAACTAAACATGAATCAAATACCATTATCCCATTTTCTTTTCTAATCTGTACAAGAATATACTAAAATAATGAAGATGGCCCAAGCTATTTTTTGGATCTAGACTCTGAATTATCATGACATTAAAGGAAAGTGATTCATTTCTCCAAACTTAAAGTAAAACTATACCATTTAGGCCAAAATACATTTAAAAACAAATGTAGGGACACCAAAAAATAGGGACACCTGGTGGTTCAGTAGGTTGAACATAAAACTCTTGGTTTCAGCTCAGGACATGAGAGCCCTGTGTGGGGCTCCCTGCTCCCTGGGGGGGGGGGGGTCTACTTGAGGTTCTTCTTCTCTCCCTCTGCCCCTCCCCTCTCCCCTCCCCTGCACTTTTGTGTGTTCTTTAAAACAAATAAAATCTTAGAAAACAAAACTCTCTAGAATTATGACAAGATTCTGTATAGACTTATATTCTATTATTATGTAATTCTGTACTTCACGTTTTCAACTGCAATTTCATACAAGTATTAAAATTGTCATACTAACTTTCTAAAGTAATGAGACTTAAAATAATATATGTATATGTACAAAAGAATGGGGACTATGATTATTATACCATAGGTATAATTGTGCAGAAAATCTGAAAGAATCAACAAAAATATTATTGGAACCAATGCATAATTAGGGCAAGATTGTAGGACACAAGTTTAATAAACAAAAGTAAATTACTTTCCTATATACCAGCAATAAACACGTGGAATTCGAAATTAAAAGTCTAATACCATTTACATTAGAACCCAAAAATATGAAAACTTAGGTATAAAACTAATAAAATATGTACAAAATCTACATAAGGAAAACTACAGACCTCTGGTGAAAGAAATCAAATAACTAAATAGAGAGATTTCCCATGTTCATGAATAGGAAGATTCATTATTACCAAAATGTCAGCTCTTCCAATGTAATCAATAGATTCAATGCAAACCTGATCAAAATTTTGAAGATGCTCACAAACTGATTCTAAACATACAGAGACAGAGAAGACACAGAATAGCCATCATAATACTAAAGAAGAAAAAGATGAAGGACTCATACTACCCAACTTAGTAAATGTGAAATACAAAACTAGAAAACGCCTAGAAGATAACATAGGAGAATCTAGATGACTGTTTGGCAATGACTTTACATGTAAACCAAATGCATGATCCATCAATAAAAGAACAAATAAGCTGACTTCACTAACTTAATATTAACTGTTCTGTGGAAGACACGGTCAAGAGGATGAAAAAACAAGACTGGGAGAGAGTATCTGCAAGTAGACTTATCTGATAAAGGATTGTTATCCAAAATACAGAAAGAACTTTAAAAATTCAACTATTAGAAAATAAGCCATCAAACTAAAATATGAGTCAGAGACCTAAATAGACACCTCACCATATAAGACACAAACATAGCAAATAAGCATATAAAAAGATGCTTAAAATTATGTCATCAGGGAAATGCAAATTACAACAAAAATAAGTTCTAATATATATTAGAACTGGCCAGAATCCAGAACACTGACAACATTGAATGTTATTATGGATGTGGAGAAACACTTATTCACTGCTGGTGGAATGTAAAATACTACAAAACCACTTAGGAAGACAGTTTGGCAGTTTCTTACGAACTAAACATACTTTTACCATATAATCCAGTAATTATGCTCCTTAGTATTTACCAAAAGGAGTTGAAAACTTATACCCACACAAAAACTTGCACACAGATGTTTATACCAGCTTTATTCAAAACTGTCAAAACTTGGAAGCAACCAAGATGTCCTCCAGTGGGTGAATGGACAAACTGTAATACATACAGACAATGGAATATTATTTAGCACTAAAAGAAAATGAGCATTCATGCCACAAAAGACATGGAGGAACTTTAAACTCCTATTACTAAGGGAAAGAAGCCAGTCTGAAAAGACTACATGCTCCATGATTCCAATTTATATAACATCTGGAAAAGGCCAAACTATGAAGAGAATAATAAGATCAGTGGTTAGGCGTCTGCCTTCAGCCCAGGGCGTGATCCTGGGGTCTTGGGATCGAGTTCCACATCGGGCTCCCTGCATGGAGGCTGCTTCTCCATCTGCCTGTGTCTGTGCCCCTCTCTTTCTCTTTCTCTCTTTCTCTCTCTCTCTCTCTCTCTCTCTCTCTCTCTCTCTTTCATGAATAAATAAATAAAATCTTAAAAAACAAAAAAGATCAGTGGTTGCCAGGGGTGGGTTGGGGGAAAGAATAGGCAGAGCACAGAGGATTGGCAGGACAGTAAAAATACTCTGTATAATATGATAATGATAAATACATTCCATTATACATTTGTCCAAACCCACAGATTGCACAACACCAAGAATGAAACCCAAGGTAAACTATGCACTTTAGGTGATTATAATGTATCAATGTGGTTTGTTCTAAGTAACAAAGATACTGCTCTGGTGAGTGATGTTGATAATGAGAAAGAGATATTCACATGAAGGGACAGAAATATATGGGAAATCTCTGTATCTTCCTCCCAATTTTGTTGTAATTCTAAAACTGCTCTTTAAAAAATAAAGTATCGAGGGAGGGAGGGGCAAGATGGCGGAAGAGCAGGGTCCCCAAATCACCTGTCCCCACCAAATTACCTAGATAACCTTCAAACCATCCTGAAAACTTACGAATTCGGCCTGAGATGTAAAGAGAGACCAGCTGGAATGCTACGGTGAGAAGAGTCCGTGCTTCTATCAAGGTAGGAAGACGGGGAAAAAGAAATAAAGGAACAAAAGGCCTCCAAGGGGGAGGGGCCCCGCGAGGAGCCGGGCTGAGGCCGGGGCGAGTGTCCCCAGGACAGGAGAGCCCCGTCCCGGAGAAGCAGGAGCTGCACCAACCTTCCCACGGGCGGGGGCTCGCAGGGAGTTGGAGCAGGACCCAGGAGGGCGGGGATGCCCTCAGGCTCCCTGGGACACTAACAGACACCTGCGCCCCGGGAGAGTGCAACGAGCTCCCTAAGGGCTGCAGCGCGCACGGCGGGACCGACCGGAGCAGCTCGGAGGGGCTCGGGAGCGGCTCCAGGGAGGGAGCTGCGGGGCGGGAGCGCGAATCCACCAGCGCAGGCCCCGGAGCACAGGGCGCCGGGACACAGCCCAGGATCCGGCCTCCCCCGGGACAGGCAGAGGCCGGGAGGGCCCAGGACAGCGAGGACGACAGCTCAGCGGCCCCGCCCCGGAGCCTCCAGGCCCTGCGGACAGAGAACCGAGAGCCCCCAGCCCCGTAGTTCCTGCGGAGGCTAAATCCAGGCTTCCAGAGTTGCCATAGCAACTGCGGCTGATCCTCCTGGGGCCCAACGGGGTAAACAACCCCCGCTGAGCCCGGCAGCAGGCAGGGGCAGAGCAGCTCCCCCAAGTGCTAACACCTGAAAATCAGCACAGCAGGCCCCTCCCCCAGAAGACCAGCTAGACGGACCAGTGATACTCCCCCGTGTTCCAATACAACTTGTTTTTGGCCACTCTGCACTGAGCAAAATGACTAGAAGGAAAACCTCACCTCAAAAGAAAGAATCAGAAACAGCCCTCGCTCCCACAGAGTTACAAAATCTGGATTACACTTCAATGTCAGAAAGCCAATTCAGAAGCACTATTCTACAGCTACTGGTGGCTCTAGAAAAAAGCATTAAGGACTCACGAGACTTCATGACTGCAGAATTTAGATCCAATCAGGCAGAAATTAAAAATCAATTGAATGAGATGCAATCCAAACTAGAAGTCCTAACGACGAGGGTTAACGAGGTGGAAGAACGAGTGAGTGACATAGAAGACAAGTTAATGGCAAAGAGGGAAACTGAGGAAAAAAGAGACAATCAATTAAGGGACCATGAAGACAGATTAAGGCAAATAAATGACAGTCTAAGGAAGAAAAACCTACGCTTAATTGGGGTTCCCGAGGGTGCCGAAAGGGCCAGAGGGCCAGAATATGTATTTGAACAAATCCTAGCTGAAAACTTTCCCAATCTGGGAAGGGAAACAGGCATTCAGATCCAGGAAATAGAGAGATCCCCCCCTAAAATCAATAAAAACCGTTCAACACCTCGACATCTAATAGTGAAGCTTGCAAATTCCAAAGATAAAGAGAAGATCCTTAAAGCAGCAAGAGACAAGAAGTCCCTGACTTTCATGGGGAGGAATATTAGGGTAACAGCAGACCTCTCCACAGAGACGTGGCAGGCCAGAAAGGGCTGGCAGGATATATTCAGGGTCCTAAATGAGAAGAACATGCAACCAAGAATACTTTATCCAGCAAGGCTCTCATTCAAAATGGAAGGAGAGATAAAGAGCTTCCAAGACAGGCAGGAACTGAAAGAATATGTGACCTCCAAACCAGCTCTGCAAGAAATTTTAAGGGGGACTCTTAAAACTCCCCTTTAAGAAGAAGTTCAGTGGAACAATCCACAAAAACAAGGGCTAAATAGATATCATGATGACACTAAACTCATATCTGTCAATAGTAACTCTGAACGTGAATGGCCTTAATGACCCCATCAAAAGGCGCAGGGTTTCAGACTGGATAAAAAAGCAGGACCCATCTATTTGCTGTCTACAAGAGACTCATTTTAGACAGAAGGACACCTACAACCTGAAAATAAAAGGTTGGAGAACCATTTACCATTCAAATGGTTCTCAAAATATACCCTAAAAACTATAGAACACTTCTGAAAGAAATTGAGGAAGACACAAAGAGATGGAAAAATATTCCATGCTCATGGATTGGCAGAATTAATATTGTGAAAATGTCAATGTTACCCAGGGCAATTTACACGTATAATGCAATCCCTATCAAAATACCATGGACTTTCTTCAGAGACTTAGAACAAATTATTTTAAGATTTGTGTGGAATCAGAAAAGACCCCGAACAGCCAGGGGAATTTTAAAAAAGAAAACCATATCTGGGGGCATCACAATGCCAGATCTCAGGTTGTACTACAAAGCTGTGGTCATCAAGACAGTGTGGTACTGGCACAAAAACAGACATATAGATCAATGGAACAGAACAGAGAACCCAGAAGTGGACCCTGAACTTTATGCTCAACTAATATACGATAAAGGAGGAAAGACGATCCACTGGAAGAAAGACAGTCTCTTCAATAAATGGTCCTGGGAAAATTGGACATCCACATGCAGAAGAATGAAACTGGACCACTCTCTTGCACCATACACAAAGATAAACTCAAAATAGATGAAAGATCTAAATGTGAGACAAGATTCCATCAAAATCCCAGAGGAGAACTCAGGCAACACCCTTTTTGAACTTGGCCACAGTAACCGGAGAAGGACAAACAGTGTATGTTCTCATTCATTTGGGGAATATGAATAATAGTGAAAGGGAATATAAGGGAAGGGAGAAGAAATGTGTGAGAAATATCATAAAGGGAGACAGAACATAAAGACTTCTAACTCTGGGAAATGAACTAGGGGTGGTGGAGGGGGAGGAGGGTGGGGGGTGAGGGTGAATGGGTGACGGGCACTGAGGGGTACACTTGACGGGATGAGCACTGGGTGTTATTCTGTATGTTGGTAAATTGAACACCAATAAAAATTAATTTATAAAAAAAATAAAAAATAAAAAATAAAGTATCACTTTATTTTTTTTTAATTTTTATATAAATTTTTTATTTGTTTATGATAGTTACAGAGAGAGAGAGAAAGAGAGAGGCAGAGACATAGGCAGAGGGAGAAGCAGGCTCCATGCACCGGGAGCCCGACGTGGGATTCGATCCCGGTCTCCAGGATCGCGCCCCGGGCCAAAGGCAGGCGCCAAACCGCTGCGCCATCCAGGGATCCCAAAAAATAAAGTATCACTTTAAACACACACACACACCATGTACAATTACGTAGTTTTATATTTACATCCTCAACCTAAAAAGGATATACCTTATTTTACAGGCTTGACAGTTTCTCTGAAAAGTTACCATCATAAGTCATTGGAGTCTGAAAATCAAACTCCTACACTTACATATCTTAAAATGAAACCTGTTACTGCAAACAACAGAGTCTAAATTGTTCGTGTCAGAGAAAGAGACTGCTGTTAAATACTGCAAAAAGCTAGCAAACCTACTGTAATTCCCTGAATCAAAATAAGACTCTATAGACCAACTATAAGTAAATATCCTGAAGACCTAGCAGTAAACTAAAAGGGGAGAGCAGGGACTTAGCTATATAACTGTACTATGATTGTTTACTGAGCTATGAAAAGCATAGCACTGAATAAAGCCAAGGTAAAAATAAACTACCAGAAATGTGGTACAAAGCCCCAAGAACACAGAATCCTACATTCTTTTGCAAAACCCAAAACAATCAGTAATGTTAACTTATACTGTATAGGGTAAATGGTGAACTTATATACCTGTCCAAAAGCTTGAACTAAAATAATGGTAGAAAGCAATGAAAACTAACAGTCATATTCTCTGTCTTTATGTTTAGATTTTTCAAATTCATGTACATATTACAATATAATAGTGATTATTGGCTAAAATAAAACAAAGCAAATATACTTTGCTATAAAGCCCATCAAAAACTGACTGTGGTTCTTTCCCCTTCGAAATGGGGGTTGTGAGGGATGGGTAGAGGGAGGGGTAAGAAAGGCTGGAAAACTCATGGGTCATATCCAGAAGGGCTAGAAGCTTAGACAGCATGTTCCCAGTATGTCTGTTGAGGACAGAATTAACTATGTGTTGGCCAGACTTGGGATCTGATCAACACGTAACAGGATAAGAGAGGCCATGCAGTCGGGGCTGATGGAAAAACTGAGAAGATAGTTACATGATTGGGAGATTGATCACAATCAGGGGTTTGAGCAAATAAATAAATATATTGAGGTTAACAGAAATCCAGATTTCTAATGTCAGAAAACAGAATTACAAACATAAAAAGGTAAAGGCTAAAAAAAATCCTGTGGTGGTGGATCTAATAAATTAAATATATTGATAAGAACTTCTGGTTTTTAATATTTAATAGATAAAGCAATATATCTCTGTGCTTATATATGCCGGACTATATGCAAACATATATATACATGTTACCTAGCTGTTTTGTGAAAAGGTCTAGATGCAATTGCATACCAATAGCAATAAGCTTATACAGTGCCCAAATCTTAGATTCTAAATACTTTTCACACATGGAATCAGGACTCTCTAGAGAAAAGACAGATTCCAAAGCTAGGTTGGGGAAAATAACAGATGGGCCTGGAACACTTTATTATACCAGAAAGAAGGAAATGCTCAAAGAATGATAAATTATAAGTCATTAATAAAGCAGAAATTATGAATATATACTACTCTAACTAAAAAAAAAAAGACTAAATAAATGAACTAGAAGCAAAACCTCTACCCTATAATATAAACCAACTAATAAATCGAAGAGAAAAATTAATTTGAAAATCAGCACTTGGGAAATCACTGTAATGATACTGATTCAGGCAAGATGTGTTAATAAATGTTTATTAAAAATAAGTGGGTCAAAGTTTAACATGAAACGGGATGGTCAGTCTCAAAATATGCCCACAAAATACTTTATACCTAAAAAAAAACTAAAAAAAAAAAAAAAACCTAACAGACACTATCCTAATCAAGTAATAAAAATTAACATCAATAGTAATAGAACAAATTAACATTATTTGCCTGCTGATAAAATACAGTAAGAGAAACACTCCACCACTTCAATTCAATGTATTACACCATTCAAAATGCATAGCTGGAATCTGATCATGACAAAACATTAGATAAATACACTGAGTAACCTTCTAAAAAAGGAACTGACCAGTATTCTTAAAATGTCAGAGTCAGTAAAGGTAAAGAAGACTGAGGAAAAGAAAACCAAAGATAAATGGCAATAAAATGCAACAATTAACCAGGGTTAAATCCTGGACCTATAACAAACGTTTTTTTTTTTTTAAGACTTTAAGTATTCATGAAAGACACACGGGGGGGGGGGGGGGGAGACAGACATAGGCAGAGGGAGAAGCAGGCTGCATGCAGGGAGCCTGATGTGGGACTTGATCCTGGGTCTCCAGGATCACGCCTTGGGCTGAAGGCGGTGCTAAACCGCTGAGCCACCTGGGCTGCCCACAAATGTTATTTAGAAAACTGGACAGAATTGAATGGAATGTGTGCATGAGAAAAAAAGAACTGTACCGACATTATTTTCCTGATTTTTATGAACAGATTCTGGTTAAGTATGAGAATGTTCTTGTTTTTAGGAATTATACACTGAAGAATTAAAGGAGTAAACGGGAACGATGATGCCACTTAATATCATATATTCAGAAAAAAATGCATATACACAGATTGATAAAACAAATGTGCCAAAATGTTAACAGTTGGGGAAGCTAAAGAAAGACTATACAAGAATTCTTTGTATACTTCCTGCAAGTTTTCAGTTAAGTCAAAAAAAAATTTTAATGTTTGATATTTCCTTCCCTAAAATTGAGGGCTATGAAAACTCCAAATCATTCTCCTAAAAAAATTTCCTAGCCACATTTCCAGACCTGTGAACTAATAATGGCTTGAGTCATCATCTGCATTCTCCAAAGCGAACCACTGAAATTTTGAGTTTCTGCAGTAAGAAAATAACATAAAATTATAACATGTTTTAAATGAGAGCAGGGTTTCTCAACCTCAGTACTACTATTATTCGGTTGTAGGAGGATGGTCCTGTGCGTTATAGAAATTTAGTAGCACTCCTGAAGTCGACCCACAACATGCCAGGAACACTCTTACAAGTTGTGACAACAGCCAAGAAAACCTCTAGACAATGCCAAATGGCCCATAGAGGGCAAACCAGCCTCAGGTTGAGAACCACTAAATAAAAAGATCAAAAATTGCCAATTCTATAATCATAATTCACAAGGATCACAGTTTTCCTATTCTACAGACCCAAGATCCTTGGCAAACATCTGTTTTAAAAAATACCAACACCTATTAGGATGACTCCTGTAAAAAAACACAAAAATGATGGCAAGGATGTGAAAAACTGGAATGCTTTTGCAGATGGTAGGAATGTAAAATGGTACAGCTATGGTGGAAAACAGTATAGCAGTTCCTTAAGAAAATTAAAAAGAGAATTAATAGTATGACTCAGCAATTCTACTTCTGGTATATATCCCAAAGAATTGAAGCAGAGTCTTAAAAAGATATGGTGTATATCCACGTTCATAGAGGCATTAATCAGAATAGCTAAATCCTTGGAAGCAACTCAAGGACTCATTGATGGATAAATGTAAAGAAAAAACGTGGTATATACGTACAATGAAATACTATTTGACCTTTAAAAATGGAAGTTAACACATGCAATAACATGGGACAAAAAACTGAGGGCATTATCCAAAGATAAGCCAGTCACAAAAAGGTAAAACACCATATGATTCCATTTATGTGAGGTAGCTAGAATGGTCAGATTCACAGAGACAGAAAGTAGAACAGTGGATGCCAAGGGCTGAGGGGATGGGAAAATGGGGAGCTGTTTAATGGGCACAGAGTTTCAGCTTAGCAAGATGAAAAAGTTCTGGAGATCAGTTGCACTTAACAATGCAAGGATACTGTAAATATACTCACAATACTTCACACTTCTGAAGTCTAAACTTAAAATGATTAAGATGATTAAAGTTTTATGTAGTGTATTTTAACACTATTTAAAACACTTTTAATTTCAAGAGCAGATTTAAGTCCCTTAGCTTATAGTAAAGGATGATAAGATAAATTCCTTAATAGGACTCCTGATAGTAAATACTGATGGTATTGGGATCCCTGGGTGGCGCAGCGGTTTAGCGCCTGCCTTTGGCCCAGGGCACGATCCTGGAGACCCAGAATCAAATCCCACGTCGAGCTCCCGGTGCATGGAGCCTGCTTCTCCCTCTGCCTATGTCTCTGCCTCTCTCTCTCTCTCTCTCTGTGTGTGTGACTATCATAAATAAATAAAAAAATTTAAAAAAATACTGATGGTATTGATAATTTCACCTGAGGAAATGTATGTGTCCATATATACACACACACACACACACACACACACACACACACATACATATACACATACATATACACACACACACACGTCAACCTACCATTATCTTACTAAGATAACCTGCTCAGGGCACCTGGGTGGCTCAGTTAAGCATCTGACTCTTGATTTCAGCTCAGGTCATGATCTCAGGGTCATGGGATCTAGCCCCATAGTAGGCTCCACACTCAATAGGAAGTCTCCTTGAGATTCTCTCCCTGTCCTTTTGTCCTTGCCCCTACTCATGCTCTCTCTCTCTACACAATAAATAAATAAAATATTTTTAAAAATATACAGCAAGAGTAGAATGAGAATGCAGTTCTTTTCATTCCTCTCATTCAAAAGACCACGAGATGTCAGAAATTATACATATTTTAAAAAATTCTAATCAAGGGCACCTGGGTGGCTCAGTCAGTTAAGCATCTGCCTTTCGCTCAGGTCATAATCCGGGAGTCCTGGGATCAAGCCACACAATGGGCTCCTCACTCTGTGGGGAATCTGCTTCTCCCTCTCCTTCTGCCCCTCCCCCCACTCATGGCCTCTCTCCCTCTCTCTCAAATAAGCAAAGTCTTTATTTGTAATATTTTTTAAAGATTTTATTTATATTCATAAGAGACACACAGAGAGAGGCAAAGACATAGGCAGAGACATAGGCAGAGGGAGAAGCAGGCTCTCTGCAGGGAGCCCAATGCAGGACTCATCTCAGGCCCCCCAGGAATAGGAACTGAACCAAAGGCAGATGCTCAACCACTGAGCCACCCAGGTGCCCCTGATTAGGCGTCCCACAAATAAAATCTTAAAAAAAAAAAAAAATTCTAATCAACAACAGTTCTGGGATATCAGAGAGACTGCCTACATAATAATCTTTTAATGAGAGAACACAGAACCAAGGACCAAATCTGCTAAGACTGATGTAGAAATGAGAAATACACATCTTTGGAAATTCTTGCTCAGAATAGTCAAGAGATACAAGGAAAAGGAGGCCAAGAGGAACCATCAAGAGGATTGTCAAAGGATCGGGCTGGTGGAGCAGCTACTTTGGTCAGGTATGCCTCCTCCTCTGTGTGTACTGAGTTGGACAGGCAATAGCAATGGCACCAGAATGAGATGAGGAGCTGAGGTTACTGAACCCTAGGGAGCTATCTGACCTCAGAAGGTACGAAAATATTCAAATCCAGGAAAACCCTCTATAAACATAGTCTATCATAACTCATACAGTTACTGAAGGAAAGTTACAGTGAATAATCAGAAAACCAAGGACTCACAAGTACAAAAAGGGCTAAACAAATAATCACCAAACATCTCAGAAAAAACCCATAGGAAGAAAGATGTCAACAGAAGCAAGACCAGTTTTTACAAAAGTATTTAATGCCTAAGAGAGGGGGCGCCGGGGTGTCACAGTCCCTTAAGCCTCTGACTACTAATTTCAGCTCAGTCAGGTCATGACCTCGAGTTCATGCTGAGCATGGAGCCTGTCTCATATTCTCTCTCTATCCCTCCCTCTGCCCTGCCCCACACATGTGCTCACTCTCTCTCTCTCCCCAAAATCAAAAATAATCCCTCAGAAAGAACTAGCATATATAGCCATGAAAAATAATCAGAAATCTTTTTAAAGGTTACTAAAATTTTCGGGTTTTTTTATTTTAAAGATTTTTTTTATTTAACTTACCTTATTTAAAGATTTTGAGACAGAAAGAGAGCACAAGTAGACTCCCCACTGAACAGAGTCTGATGCAAGACCTGATCCCAGGACCCCGAGATCATGACCCGTGAAGGCAAATGCTTAATCAATGGAGCCACCCAGGCACCCCAAGGTTACTAAAATTTTAAAAAGAGAAAGGAAACAGACCCCAGTTTGATTACTAATAAGAAAATGCAAGTTACAGTAGTGTGACACTATTTTATTATCCAATGGATTAAAATATTAACAGGGTTAAAAAAATTAAAAGTGTTGGCAGATACGCAAAATGACAGGAACTCTTCCACAGTGTGGCTAGGATTATAAATTTTAAGGTACGCAATTTGGCAGAATTTTTATTTAAAAAAAAAAGATACTTTTGATCTTATAATTTCACTTCTAAGAATCCATCCTATAAAAATACATGTATGTGGGGGTGCCTGGCTTAGTCAGTGGAGCATGTGATTCTTGGTCTCAGGATTATATGAGTTCACAAGCCCCACGCTGGACAAAGAGCCTACTTTATAAATAAATAAATTTTAAAAACACAAACACATGTAACAAATATTCATTACAGTACTGTTTTGGTAAAGAATAATTGGAAATAAGCAAAAACATCAGTAGGAGTATGTATTTTAATAACTAATAGCTGATAATAATGCCTCAGAATATTAAAAAAGCTTTAAAAAAAAAAAGAGAAGTGGAGGGTTCCTGGGTGGCTCAGTTAAGCAACTAATTCTGATTTTAGCTCAGGTCATGTTCTTAGGGGTCCTGGGATTGAGCCCCATGTCCAGGTCCCCGCTCAGCAGGGCATCTGCTTCCCCGGTTCCCTCTGCCCCTCCCTCATCCATACTCTTTCTCTCTAAAATAATTAAATTAAAAAAAAAAAAAAAACAATAAATAAAGGGAAACTGGGGTGGCTCAGTGGTTGAACATCTGCCTTTAGCTCAGGGCCTAATTCTGGGGTCCTGGGATCCAGTCCCTCATCGGGCTCCCTGCAGTGAGCCTACTTCCCCCTCTGCCTATGTCTCTGCCTCTCTCTGTGTCTCTCATAATAAATAAATAAATAAATAAATAAATAAATAAATAAATAAATAAATAAATAATCTATCTATCTTTTAAATAAGTAAATAGAGAGAAGTTGATCTCTTAAAAGAGCCAAGATGCACAGAATGCATTAAATCAAAAAGGGAGAAACTACATACATAAAGATCCATTTATTTTTTTAAAAAGATGTATTTACACATAAAGGTAGTATGTAAATGCATACACTGCATTAGGATTAATATCTATAAATTAAATTGCTTACAGTTATCTCTGAGGACAAAAAGTAGGTGGTGGTTTTAAGAATAACTTTCATGTTCACTTTCACAATTAATTAATTATACTATGCCCCCAATTTTTTTAAAAAAAGGCATAGTAAACTTGGGCCAGAACATCCTTGATAAGAAGAGAACCTTCTGATTTAAGTAAGGTACTAGCAAACCATAGGAGAAATAGTAAAACTTAAGTTACCAGTTACCGTTCTGATGTTTGAGGGTCAACATTAAGACTAATAAAGAGTAACAAAAAGAGGCATTAAAATGAAGATATCCTCATATAAGTATTATTTCTAAAAACTAAACTGTAATTATCTGTTTTAATATAGGCTTGTTTTGTTATACTTGTTTTGTTTGCTATATTTTACAAATTGAAGGATTATGGCAACCCTGCATCAAGCAAGTCTACCAGCACTATTCTTCCAACAGTATTTGCTCACTGTCTCTGTGTCTCCTTTTCATAATTCTCTCAGTATTTCAAACTTTCTCATTATTACTATATTTGTCATAGTGATATGTAGTCAGTGATCTTTGCTGTTACTGCTGTTAATTCCTTGTAGATGCTATTAACCATATCACAGAAGATGGCAAACGTAATCAATAAATGTTATATTCATCCTGACTGCTCCATCAACCAGCTATTTCCATCTCTCCCTCTCCTAGGGCTTCTTTGTTCTCTAAGACACAATAATATTGATAGTAAGCCAATTAATAATCCTACAATGGCTTCTAAGTGTTAGAGTAAATGGAAGAGTTGCATGTCTTACACTTTAAATCAAAAGCTGGAAATGATACAACCTAAGAAGGCATGTCAAGAGCCAAGACAAGGCAAAAGCTAGGCCTTTTGCACCAAAAACTTAGCCAAGTGGTAAATGCAGAGGAAAAGTTCTTTTTTTAAAAAAAAAAAAGATTTTATTTATTTATTCATGAGAGACACAAAGAGAAAGAGGCAAAGACACAGGCAGAGGGAGAAGAAGCAGGCTCCCAGATGTTGGATCCTGGGATCAGGACCTGAGCTGAAGGCAGACGTTCAACTATTGAGCCATTCAGGCATCCCAAGAGGAAAAGTTCTTAAAGGAAATTAAAAGTGTTACTCCAGTGAAAACATTAATGACAGGAAAGCAAAACAGACTTATTGCTGATACAGAGAAAGTGTTTGTGGTCTGGATAAAAGATCAGTCATACTCCTCCCTTAAGCCAAAGCTGAATGCAAACAAGGCCCTAACTCTTAAATTCTATGAAGCCTTAGAGAAGTGAGGATGCTGCAGAAGAACAGTTTGAAGCTACAGAGATTGGTTTAAGAGGTTTAAGGAAAAAACCTAATTCTGTAACAAAAGTGCTAAGAGAAGCAAGTGTTGATGTAGAAGCTGCAGGAGGTTGCCCAGTAGATCTAACAAAGATCATTAATGGAGGCGGCTATACTTAACAACAGCTTTTCAATGTAGATGAAACAGCTTTATATTAGAAGAGAATGTCATCTAAGTGTTTCACAGCTAGAGAGCAGAAGTCAATGTCTGGCTTCAAAGCTTTGAAGGACAGACTAATTCACCGGCTAACACAGCTGGTGACTTTAAGTTGAAGCCAGTGCTCAATAACCATTCCAAAATCCTAGGGCCCTTAAGAATTGTACTAAATCTATTATGCCTATGCTCTATAAATGGAACAACAAGGCCTGATGACAGCACATCTGGGGTTTACTGAATATTTTATGTTCACTGTTAACACCTACTGGTTAGAAAAAAAGACTTTTCAAAAAATTAGTGCTGACAACGCACCTGATCACTCAAGAGCTCTGATGGAGATGTACAATGAGAATGATGAGATTTTTCATGCCTGATAACAAAACATCCATTCTGCAGCCCATGGATGAAATGAATAATTTTGACTTTCAAATCTCATTACTTACGAAATATATCTGATAAGGTCAAAGGTGCCATTGAGAATGATTCTTCTGATGGATCTGGGCAAAGTAAACTGAAAACCTTCTGGAAAAGATTCACCATTCTAGATGCCATTAAGAACATTCATGATTCATGGAAGAAGTCAAACTATTAACATTAACAAGTAGTTTGGAAGGAGAGGATTCCAACCCTCACAGATGACTTTGAGTGGTTCAAGACTTCAGTGGAGGAAATAACTGCAGGTATGGTAAAAATAGCAAAATAACTAGGATTAGAAGTGAAGCCTGAAGATATGACTGAATTGTTGAAATCTCATGATAAACCTTGAACAGATGAGGATTTGCTTCTTATGGATGAACAAAGAAAGTGGTTTCTTGGGATCCCTGGGTGGCGCAGTGGTTTGGCGCCTGCCTTTGGCCCAGGGCGCGATCCTGGAGACCCGGGATCGAGTCCCACGTCGGGCTCCCGGTGCATGGAGCCTGCTTCTCCCTCTGCCTGTGTCTCTGCCTGTCTCTCTCTCTCTCTCTCTCTCTCTCTCTCTCACTGTATGACTATCATAAATAAATAAATAAAAAATAAAAAAAAAAGAAAGTGGTTTCTTGGGATGGAACGTACCAGTAATGAAGATGCTGTGAAGACTTAAAAATGACAACAAAGGATTTAGAATATTACATAAAGTTAGTTGATAAAGCAGCAGCAGGGTTTGAGAGGACTGACTCTAATTTTTCTTTTTTTCTTCTTTTTTTTTTTAGATTTTATTTATTTGTTCATGAGAGACAGAGAGAGAGGCAGAGACACGGAGAGAAGCAGAAGCAGGCTTCCATGCAGGGAGCCTGAGGTAGAACTCGATCCTGGGTCTCCAGGATCACACCCTGGCCTGAAGGTGGCGCTAAACCGCTGAGCCACCAGGGCTGCCGGTGACTCTAATTTTGAAAGTTGAAAGAAGTTCTACTGTGGGTAAAATGCTACCAAACAGATTGTTGCTGCACAGAAATCATTCATAAAAGGATGAAGAGTCAACTAATACAGCACACTTTATTGTACTATTTTAAGAACTGCCATTGCCACCCCAACAACCTTCAGCAACCCAACCCTGATCCGTCAAAAGCCATCAACATCAAGGCAAGAACTTCTACCAGCAAAAAGATTACAACTGCTGAAAGATCAGATAATGGTTAGCATTTTTCTTTTAAACAAAATAGTGTTTTTACTTTAAGGTACTTGTTTTTTAGGCATAACGCTATTGCACATTTGACAGACAACAGTATAGTGTAATAAATCTTTTATACGCACTGGAAAACCAAAAAATTCACAACTAACTTTATCATGATACTCTCTTTATTGCAGTGGTCTGGAACAGAACTTACACTATCTTCAAGGTGTGCCTATAATTAACAAACTGTTAAGTGTATACTTGTAATTAACTTCTTTTGTTTCTCTAAAGAGAAGTGCTCAAAGTATTTATAGTAGTAGATGACCTGCACTGCAGGGCTATGGATATTTTTGAGAATTCCAAGGGCAAAGCAGAAGACACCCTGGGCCAGACATTTCTCCAACTAGCCATCATAAAATACTGCTTTGATTCTATGTAAATGACAAAAACATACATTATCTCCATTTTGCCTCCTAGCCTCTATATAATTGCCATTTTATGTAGA
Organism: Nyctereutes procyonoides; assembly: GCF_905146905.1. Taxonomy (NCBI): domain Eukaryota; kingdom Metazoa; phylum Chordata; class Mammalia; order Carnivora; family Canidae; genus Nyctereutes; species Nyctereutes procyonoides. The sequence continues at coordinate 35,367,763 of NW_026575042.1, forward strand.
ATGGCTTTATACTGAAGACACATTAAAAACTGTAAACAAAAATAAATAAATAAATAAAAATGTAAACAGGTAACATGAAAAAGGAATATCAGATTAGACTCAGCAAAGTCTTAAACTGTTTAAGAGTCAAAAAATTAAGCTAAAAAGTATAGGTGGTAGAAATCTACATATATTGTAAACTAAACAAAGTAATCTATTTTGTAGTCTTTGGGTAGAAACAATCGGCATAGCATATATGGCAGAGACTGCTGTTTGTCCCTCAGTATTCTTTGTGCTCTTCCTTTATTAACTAGAATCTCTTTTTCTTAGCCAAGTACCTGCCTGGCAAACTAAAGACTACCTTTCGCAAGCCTCACTTGTGGTTAAGTATGGCCATGTGAGTAAGGCCTGGCAAATAAGATGTGAGCAGCAATGAGGTATATTAATGATATCCTCAAAAATAGGTATGGCCTCTACTCCTGCTTTTCCTTTTACCTATTCCTGCTGGCTGGACCATAATAATATGAGAAGCTGAAGCACTAAATTAAACCATGAGACAGAAACTATATGTTAACATAACAGACCACCAAAATGGAAAAAACCTTGTTCCCCAGAGCTGTAGATCCTGGCCTGATTATATCTCCTGTTATGTGTAAAAAATTACAGCCTCTTCAATCAACTGAATAACATTCACAAAGATAGTACAGTTAATCTATGAAGTGTCATAGCATCTCTTAAGGACTGCTGATGGGGGCACCTGGGTGGTTCCGTAAGTAGTACATGCAACTCTTGATCTTACAGTTTGTGAGTTTAAGGGCCAAGTTGGATGTGAAGCCTACTTTAAAATATAAATTAATCAAATTAAAAAAAAAAAAAAGACTAGCTGCTGAACCTGTGTTTATATCAGAAAAGGGTTTACCACTGAACATAGACCACCTATAAACTCCTGCCATTCAACAAAACATTTGTATGTACTTATTCACATAAACTCTCAGACTATTCTTGCATAAGAGTATGGTCATCTGTAAGTCATTAGCATAAATGAGATGCAAGTAAGTAGTAAGGACCATGTTATAATAAGAAAGGATCATTTTAAAACCTTGATACTTACTGATACATTAGCGCTGTCACTGCTTGCAATCTCAGCTGCCTTCTCGATTATCTGTTTAAAAAAAAAACTTTTTAAATTAAATTTTGGTGCTTGTATTTGTAAAATTTTAATTGTAAATGATTACAATTGTACTTAGACTACAAGAAACAACATGAGGTCTGGCATGCTTTATAATGTAAACATGAACTCTAAATGCAAAATGGTCTCAAGTGGGGATTCCCAATCTTCAAACTCTTGATAATTGAGAGTCAATGGTATTATAAGGGACTGTGACTCCTAGGGTGTATAGGGTGCATCAGCATTGTCCATAGATTAAAAAAATGCAAAGACTTGAATATGTATGTGAAAGAATTTTTTTGGTATGTGAAAGAATCTTAAATATAGGTAAATATTTTCTGATAAAGAAAATGCAAAGGCATGTAAGAGTTACTAAATAATTAAGTTTTTGTCTTTTGTAATTGTTTTTTTACTGAATTAACAAAAGTAGAGTATCAAAGACAGCCTAAAAATATCTTTTGAATTCATTAATTTCAAGAGGGGCTCTGATTCTTGAAAATATGGGAAAATCAGTGTTAAAGAATCTGAAGATTTATATCCATTTACTGGCTTCTATAATTCTAAATGAATAATTTGACCATATCCTCATATGTAAAGTGTAGTGATAACTCTTATCCTATTTCATACGGTTGTTATGACAAAAGGAGATTATAGTTATTAAAATCAATAACCATAAAATTGACTTGAAAAGCAAAATGTATACAAGTGCTCACAACAAAAATAATTACATTAAATAAAAAGAATATGGGAACTTTCACCTTTTTTATATGTATTGATTTTTTAAAATAATCACATGTAAATTATACAATTTCAAAAACCCCAATAAGTACAAATATATTTATACATATTTAAAGACAAAACCCTCTAACTCAAGTTTATGTTCAAAGACGGACTTTAAGAAATTACAAAGGCAAAAGGAAAGTTTAGTGACTTACGCAATGCTGAAATAAGACATTTTAAAGAAGCTGGATTTCCCTTGAAATATTAGACAAAAACTCTTGTATTTGCATAGGATATTCTATTTATAAAAATGCTTCAAAAAGCACCCCATTTGATCCAAAAGAAACTATAACTGATTGTTGAATACATACTATAAATGAACACAAAAACAGTCATAGCTTGGAGTATAAAGTGTATCATAAGCAGCTATGCCTTCTGGTTAAATTGCTATTCTAAGGAATAAAGCCATAACATGAATGCAATGGATGAGTCAAAATGTACCTTATTCTACTACAATGTACAATATGGTTCTTGGCATATTTGGGATTTCTACTACTAACCATAAATTTAATTTGGCTATATATTACTGATCAGAAAGTCATTTCAGAAGAATTTCAAGTGAAAAGTTATTTTTTATGTGGATAAAACTCAATTAAAATAAGTAAAGAAGAAACATTAGGTAACATAAATTTAATTTACACACTATTTTAAAAATCTATACTATACAGGTCTGAAAGTGCTGAACTTTAAAATACAATTAAGCTTAAAAGTGGATTAATTTGAATATTAATTAGTATAATATCAATTTTTAAAGGAAGATTATTCTCACATAGATTAGAGAAATAAAATAGACTTGCTATTGAGAATTTGCTCCAAGATTTTCTCATAAAAATCAGCATCAATCATATCTGAAACAAAGATGCCAAGCCTGAAGATAGAACATATGACAGCCTACCTCCCAGAATGTAAATGAGGATAGCCCCATTTTCAACCCTCCCCCATAACCTTCTGATACTCAAGAAGTTTGTAAGGAAATGTGTTTAGAAATGTAAGTCCTTGCTATAGATTCTACATAAATAACAGTACCTTAAGAAATCTTATTAATAGTAACATTCAACATAAATCATCTGTTCTTTGAATACCACAGCAGTGGCTACATCATTAATCCCTGAACATGCTGGGCAAGTTTGAATGTATATTTGACATGCTCAGACTTACATATGAATGCATTTATAGCCATTTTAAATTGAAAAGAACCTCAGAGGGACACCTGGGTGGCTCAGCAGTTTAGTGCCAGCCTTCAGCCCAGGGTGTGATCCTGGAGTACCTGGATCAATTCCCATATTTGGCTCCTTGTAGGGAGCCTGCTTCTCCCTCTATCTCTTTGCCTCTCTCTGTGTCTCTCATGAATAAATAAAATATTTTTTTAAAAAAAAGAACCTCAGAGAACAATTATGATTTCCTCATTTTATAAATGAGAAACCTGATCTCCAGAGATATTATGTCTCACCTGGTCAGTGATAAAGCCAAGACTAAATATGAGTTAGTTGGCTCCATGCTCTTTCCACTGAATCAAGCTGGCAATGTATGTGACATTTGAAAGAGAAACAAACATGTAAAGATTAAACTATAAACATGCAGAGCCAAGAATGATTCGATGATTTCCATGCATAGTGGCCCTTTAAATATTTGGCTTACCTTATCAAAGGGAGGATAATAATAAGGTTGTTTTTTATTCTCTGGGAATTTGATATGCAAAGCTGTTGCATTTTCAGTATATGGATTTGTTTGAACAGTTCCCATTGGATTCAACATTTCTTCAAGTTCATCTAAAATGTGCAAATAATTTTATTAAAAAATATTTTTGAAACTAAACTAAACTAAATCCTTAATAGAAAAAATTTTAAAAGTATGTCACCTAAGGGGCACCAGGGTGGCTCAGTATGTTAAGGCTTTGGATCAGGTCAAGATCCCAGGGTCCTGGAATAGAGCCCTATATAGGGCTTCTTGCTCAGCAGGGAGTTTGCTTCTCACTCTGCCCCTCCTTGCTGCTTGTGTGTGCCTATGTGTGTGTATGTGTAGTGCGGGTGCACGTTTGCTTGCTCGCTCTCTCTCTCTCTCTCTCATACTACTCCCTGTCTCCCTCAAATAAATAAATTTAAAAAAAAGTATGTCACCTTAAGGGATTTGGCAGACAACTGTTATCAGTAAGCCTCTTATTTACTGTTAATACTTGACACAAGAGTTGAATGTGAGTTTACATACACCTCTAAAATAAGAAAGTTTGCAAAAATTAATACCTACCCCACCTCCTTCTTCAAATTTGATAATTATTCTCAATCATGAAATAAAAAAAACTTAACTGGAATTGCTCTCCATCAAAATCAGGTGACCCACAGAATTTTTATTACTTCACAACATATATGAATTTATTACTTTCCATGGTCATCACAGCACCCAAACAGATAGCTTGAGAGTCATCAGTGATATTTTTTGGACAAATCTAATGTTGTTTATCTTCTTCAATTATCCCATAACTGTTGATATAGTTAAAGAGCTCTCTGGTAGTTTCTGGAACACTCCATTCAAGTGGTACTCCTTTAACCAAATAAACTGCTTATTTCTTTAAGGCATTCCTTCCTCTGCTCGCTCACCTAAACATGGTCTATTCACAGAATTGTGCATGAGAATTTTAGATTTCAATGTTCTCATAAAACTTTTTCACTTCACAGATAAATTAACTGTTAAAGACACTGTAAACTCAAGAGAACAGAATTAGCAGTGCAGTCTAAAGACTCTCCTCGCCAAACTATTATCTCTTTCCATATACTGATTTTTAGTACATTTGTTCTCTCCTAAGGAAATAAAAGATAAAAATCCATTGTGTCCAGGCCTAATGTCCAGATATTATGCATACTCAAATTACTTACCAATGCTAAAAAAAAAAAAAAGCCTTTTTAGAAATTGATTTTATTTATTCATTTGAGAAACAGGGAGAAGAAGCAGACTCCCTGCTGAGCAGAGAGCCCTACACTGGAGGGGTTCTATCCCAGGACCTGGAGATCATGACCTGAGCTGAAGGCAGATACCTAACCATCTGAGCCACCCAGGCCATCTGGTACAAAATCTTTACAAAAGTATTTGCAAATTTCAGTTCCGTAATCAATTCTTTGCTCCAGTTCTTTAATACTCCCTAATTTCACAGATTCTATTGTCACCTAGAAGGAAGAAATTCTCATTTATACACCCCTAAAGCAGATATCTCGGCAAAATTAAATTCTATACTATGATATCTGGTAGCATTATACTCCTTTATCCTATCATATGCCATCTATCTAAAGTAAAATGTAACATTTTAGAATTATTATCAGCCCCAAACACAGAGAGGTAACCTTGCTTAAAAGTGATTACAAAATGTATTCTATTCTATTATAAATAGAGAGTACAAATTGGTAAAACCTCAACTGGAGGGAAATTTGTGATTATCAAAATTACAAATGTATTTCTTTTTTTAATTTTAAAATTCCAAGCTTTTAATTTTTTTAAGTTTTTAATTCCAGTTAGTTAACATAGTGTTATATCAGTTTCAGGTGTACAATAACAAATGTATTTATTCTTTAACTCAATAAACCCACCTCTAGGAATTTATGTTAGACATATACCTGCATATAAGCAAGATTATTATTCATTGTAACACTGCTTAAATTATTAAAAGATAAGACCACATTAAGAACAGCAGCACTCAATATAGATACATAAGGTTAAAAGGGCAAAATGCATTTTTGCTATTTTGTTTAAAAATAGGAAGAAAAATAGAAATCTACATTTGTATTTCCTAGTGTATACATGAAGAAATCTGGAAAGATACAAAAGCAATCAGTAATATAATTACATACCACTTAATGAGGACTCTACAATAGATTATTTGTAGTTCCTTTGTTTCAGCTTCACTCCTACTGGGATAAAGTGACAATTCTACAGCTGATACATATAGAGCAAATGTGTTCTTTTATTATTTTTCACATTACATCTTGTTAGAGATGAAGTCAGGCTCATGGTATGCCAAGTTAATACTGCCCCAAATTGTCAATTTTGCTAAAAATACCAGTCAAGTTGCTTGGTGATTCTGGAGAACATGTGTGAGTCTAAATTAAGACTTTCAAAAAAGTGTAACTGCTGAAATGCATGCAACTATAAAGCTCATAATTTCTTTAAGAATGTATATATAAATGTACACTACTCTCCTATATTGGGAAAAACATGATTGGTAAAAACTACTGCAGGTATATGGAAGAAAGGTAGAAAATGAAGTATACATACATAAAATATTAGAACATGAGTTTTAAATATGTTTGTGAAGAATTATCCAAAACCAATTTCTCAGATGTCAACTACTAATAAATGAATATTTTTCAAGTGTTTGTCACAAAATAAATTTAAATGCAAGAAGTTCACAATTTTATTAAATATATTAACAAACTATGAAGGCAGGAAAAAAAAGAAAACCACTATTATATACAAAGTTTACACTAAAAATTTCCAATATCTGGGAAAACTAGTATGAAATAATGGAAAGAATCAAGCAGTCTTTTGTACAAATCTTAGTTTTGAACCAATTACGTAAGACTGACTAACTTATCTCTAAGGTTCACTTTTCTCATACGTAAAAGGGAAATAAAACGATCTACCTTGTTTGGGTGTTTGAATAATATTACAGAAATATATCATATAGAAGGTGCTCCGCTTAGCTCAAATTTCAGGTTAAATCCAATGAAACATTTACTATGTTTTTACTAATTCTTCCATATTAGTGAATGTTCCTTCTACTAGTGTAGACATTTAGTACAATTAGGAGTAACAAAGGTTGTTATAAACAAGACATTATTCTTTTAGGAGAATTCTCCAAAATCTATAAAATTCTCTTAGGAGAGGGATCCCTGGGTGGCGCAGCAATTTGGCGCCTGCCTTTGGCCCAGGGCGCGATCCTGGAGACCCGGGATCAAATCGCACATCGGGCTCCCGGTGCATGGAGCCTGCTTCTCCCTCTGCCTGTGTCTCTGCCTCTCTCTCTCTCTCTCTGTGACTATCATAAATAAATTAAAAAAAAAAATTAAAAAAAAAATTCTCTTAGGAGAATTTCTCCAAAATCTATAAAAAATAAACCATTTAAAGCAAGAACACATTCATCAAGATAACAAATATACTCAGATACAAATCACTTTTTAAATATATTAAAATAATCTGTGGGAAACCATTTTAAAATAAGTAATAAAGATACAAAATGATGGTTTCTTTACTAAACAAATAGTGAGTCATAAAGAAACATTACTAGTCCACATGCCAATAGTTACTCTTTAAGGATTAGGATATAAGTCTTACCAGGAAATGAAGACCAGCTGTGCAATATTATGTCTCCAGATCTCAACTGTCCTTTAAAGTCAAAAACCATCGTATTTACCCATGCCACAGGATAATGCTGTTGAAAAAGATACCACTGCATAAATATGCTGAAAAAGAACTTTACCATGTAAACATGTACATACCCCTTTGTTTCAAAATTTAAATCTAGAAATTTCTAGAGTTCAGATGACTTCCAAAAGATCACCCAAAATAAAACAAGATGTACATGGAAAAATGTTCAAAATCTTTACAATGGTTCAAGAAAACTTTGAAAGCCAATTCGTGATGAAATAGTGTATCCAAAAAAACATTATTTATTGCTTAATACCACAAATGATGAAAAAATTTTAATGATTCAAGAAAATATGTGTGATATAACATCAGGGTATCTCTTTTAAGAGCTTAAAGCCTTAGTTAACTTTAATGTAGGAGAAGGCAATGTCTGCAGGTATTGTAGAATTTATTTCTATTTCTTAGAAGGAAGCATAGATACTTAGACCAATTTACATAGACACCTAGACCAAATAACTTGGTCATGGTATATCAAAAAACCCTATAAAATAGTTGAATGCAAAAAGAAAAGAAAAGAAAAGTCAAATGCTTTGCGTAAAATTATCAGCGTAAGAAAAAACACTAAGAAAATACCTCTTCTGTGACTTTTACACCCTAAACTTTATTTTTAAAAAACTGTATGATAATAAGCAGAGGAAAAGCTTTCTTAATTCTTACATTAATGAATAAAGGATACATATTCATGTACATAAATACAGTAACCAGCTTTTAAAATATATATATGTAATTCATGTCCCCATCCCTCCAAACCAATTTTTCACAAACTTAAAAGAAAATGAAAAAATTTGACTAAAAATATAAAATGAAAGATGAGAATATGAGAACAGATACACCATCCTTTTCCCACAATTTTGAAATCTAAGAAATTAAAACTAAAAGTTTGTTCATAATTCACTTGACAGCAAAACATGGCCGGAAATGCCATAAAGTTAACTGATATTCTGCATTTGTCTCATTTAGTGTGAATATTCATATATTTCACCACTAGATACTGATGTGTTTGATTACAGATTTGTACCCCAGGTCCCACAGGTGTGAAGTATGTTGTATGATCTTCTAAAATTCACAAAATTCTGAATGTTCAAGCATCTGTGGCACATAGAATTTCAGTTAAGGGACTATGAACATATAATTTTTTTAATCTTTTCATTCTTTTTTTATCTCTATCTTCTAAAAAGTATTTTATTTACACTGGAACATGTAAAGACATTTGCTAAAACAAGTTTGCTAAAAGAGAAATAAATGAACAAGACATAAAATGGAGATTTATTGTCTTTAAAATCACTTCACAGACACAAAGTTTTATGCTATTATTGAACTTATGTTACTCAGTTATTTCAAAGAGTTTTAAAATTATTCCATTGTAGCGTATAATTACCACTTTCCCAGATTTCCGGATGGTCTGATATTTACAGGGATTAATATTTTTAGTTGACTTTTTTGTTTTCACTTTATCCAAAACTGCATAAACAGCAAAACATAATCGAGCCATTCGTGGCAGGTCACAAGTATTTATATCAAATTCCAGTGGTTCATTCCAAATGTGATCATTTTTCCCTGATATCTCTGAGCTTACGATGGTTTTACAGAGGAGTTCAGTACCATGAAAAAGGCCAGCCCTGACATGAACCTGTAACGAGAGAGACAAAAACAAATACAGATTTATGAATACTGCACCACCAAAACACTTCTATTTTGAAAAACAAACATATACTGGGAGAAGAAGGAAAAATTTTTGTTTACAGAATCATCAGGCTGTAAGTAATCAGTATATAATTCACCAAACTGTTATTTTAACCTATTTTTCACTTAGTAAGTAAACCAGCTAAAAATGCAATAGGGGGCAGTCTGGGTGGCTCAGCGATTTAGGGCCGCCTTTAGCCCAGGTCCTGATCCTGGAGACCCGGGATCAAGTCCCACATCAGGCTCCCTGTATGGAGCCTGCTTCTCCCTCTGCCTGTGTCTCTGCCTCTCTCTCTCTCTCTCTCTCTCTCTCTCTGTCTCTCATGAATAAATAAATAAGTTTTTAAAAAAAAATGCAATAGGTCTCAATGGTGTAAGTAGGTCTACAGAAACTAAGACCTTAAGTACAAAAACTACTATCGTATACTCACTGACTGCATTTATTTAGGGTCTTGTCTTACTCTTCTGTACAACTGGAAAGGAAGTGATGGATAAAATGTCTCTAAAATCTCTTTGTACTTCTGAATGATGTATGAACTAGTCATTATAAGAGCCACCTAAAGATATTCTATCCATATTTATAATTATCTTACACATCACAGGTTTTCATTTCTTCCTAAAGACACAGGTCCAGAGTGATGCAAGACATATATGAAATGTCCCAGAATATTTTACTCAGTCATTTATATAGTTTTTAAAATGACATAACCCAATTATTTCTAAATTTAAAAATGTGTAGTACAGAACTAGAACAAATAACCCTAAAGTCTATATGTAATCACAAAAGACTCCAAATAGCCAAAGCAACCTTGAGAAAGAATGAAGCTGGAGGCATCACAATCTCAGATTTCAAGATATACTACAAAGCTGTAGTAATCAAAACAGTATGGTTCTGGCTTAAAAACAAAGATATCCATCAATGGAACAGAACAGACAACCCAGAGATAAACTCACACTTACCTAGTCGATCTAAAAAAAAAAAAAAAAAGAGGCAAGAATATATACCAATGGGGAAAAAGGACAATCTCTTCAATAAGTGATGCTGGAGAAAAGAATGAAACTGGACCACATTCTTATGCCATAAACAAAAATAAATCAAAATGGTTTAAAGACCTAAATGTGAGACCTGAAACCATAAAATTCAAATTACTCCCAAATAGGCAGCAACTTCTTTAACACTGGCCTTAGCAACATTTTCCTAGAAATGTTTCCTCCAGCAAGGGAAACAAAGCAAAAATAAACTACTGGGACTACATCAAACTAAAAAGATTTTTCACAATAAAGGAAACCACCAACCTAACAAAAAGGCAGTCTACTGAATGGGAAAAGATATCCGCAAATGATGGATCTAATAAGGAGTTAATATCCAAGATCAACTCAATACCCCCCCAAACTCAAACAATCCAATTTAAAAATGGGGAGAGAATCTGAACATTTTTCCAAAGAAGACATTCAGATGGTCAACAAACATATGAAAAGATGCTCAACATCACTAATCATCAGGAAAATGCAAATCAAAGCCACCATGAAACTTTACCTCACACTTGTTAGAATGGCTAGAATCAAAACAACAAGAAATACAACGTGCTGATGAGGATGTGGAAAAAAGGGAATCCTTGTGCACTGTTGGTGGGAATATAAATTGGTGTAGCCACTGGAGAAAACAGTATGAAGATTCCTTGAAAAAATTTTTTAAAACTTAAAGTACTATATGATCCAATAGTTCCACTACTGAGTTATTTACCCAAAGAATATCAAGGAAACCAGTTTGAAAAGATGTATACATCTCTATATTTATTTTAGCATTATTTATAACAGCCAGATATCTGAGCAACCCAAGTGTCTGTCCACTGATGAATGGATTAAGAAGATGTGTTATAAATATATAATGGAATATTACTCAGCCATAGCAAAGGATAAGATCTTGTCATTTGCAACATTAGAGGATATTATGCTAAGTGAAATAAGTCAGAGAAAAGGCAAATTCCACATGATTTCACTTATATGTGAAATCTAAAAACAAAAGAACAAATGAACAAAGCAGGAAAAAAAAAACCCATACATACAGATAACAAACTGATGGTTGCTAAGGGGGGTAGGGGGAAGGTGAAATGGGTGAAGGTACAGGCTTCAGTTATAGAATGAATAAGTCACCAAGATGAAAGATGCAGCATAGGGAATATAACCAATGGTACTGTAACAGTGTTGTATGGTGACAAATCATAGGTATACTTGTAGTGGACACAGCATAATGCATAGAGTTGTCCAATTACTATGCTGTAAACCGGAAACACGGTATATCAACCATACATCAATAAATTAATTAGTAAGTTAAAAAGTGAGTGTGGAAGTAGAACTAAACACAATATTAAAAACAGACTGACAATGAAATACTTTGTGGTCAAATTTTTTATATTGATTTATTCAAATGTGGTATTAGTATACTAGTAAATAGTAAACTGAGTATTACTGTTTACTGAATAAATGAATCATATGTGAATATTTAGGTTTGTCTTTAAAATAAACTTATCAATAAAAATTGACTTATTAGAAGAGACATTATCTTCATTTTGAAACGGAAGATAATATCCAAGAATATCCATTCTATCTAAAGATACAGGAACATATTTAAATAGAAATATAAAATTTTAAGTAAAACTCAATTTTTTAAATTATTAAAATATTTGTGTTAGAGTTATTTGAGTTTAAAAGCTATTAAAATTATGTTATACTGACTTAAATAAAACTATAGGTTAGTAGACTACACACTTCATAATGTTTTTTTAAGACTTTATTTATTTAGAGAGAGTATGAGCAGAGGGGAGGGGCAGAGGGAAGAGATGCAGGCTCCCCACTGAGCAGGGAGCCCAACACGGGACTCATACCCAGGACCTTGGGATCACAACTTGAGCTGAAGGCAGATGTTTAACTGACTAAGGCACCCAGGTGCCGCTATATTTCATAATGTGGGAAATAATAATTCACTTTAATAAACAGTATTCATTTATCTAACTCTTGCAAAATAAACACAGATTGGGGTGTCTGGGTTGCTCAGTCAGTTAAGTGTCTGATTCTTGATTTCGGCTCAGTTTATGGTCTTGGGTTGTGAGATCAGTCCCATAATGAGGCTCTGTACTCAGTGTGGGGTCGGCCTGAGATTCTCTCTCTCCCTCTGCCCTCCCCCTGTTTGCATGCACTCTCTTTCTCTCAAAATAAATAAAATCTTTTTAAAAATAAAAATAGGGATCCCTGGGTGGCGCAGCGGTTTGGCGCCTGCCTTTGGCTCAGGGCGCGATCCTGGAGACCCAGGATCGAATCCCATATCGGGCTCCCGGTGCATGGAGCCTGCTTCTCCCTCTGCCTATGTCTCTGTCTCTCTCTCTCTCTCTGTGTGTGTGAATATCATAAATAAATTTAAAAAAAAAAAAAAAAACAAGCATTACCTTATAAAAAAAAATAAATAAAAAATAAAAAATAAATAAAAATAAACACAGATTAAAGGGTTAGATTTGTTAAATCATTAAAAAGCTAATTAAAAAGAAAAATTATTAAAAAGCTATCAGAATAGGGATCCCTGGGTGGCGCAGTGGTTTGGCGCCTGCCTTTGGCCCAGGGCGCGATCCTGGAGACCCAGGATCGAATCCCACGTCGGGCTCCAGGATCGAATCCCACGTCGGGCTCCTGGTGCATGGAGCCTGCTTCTCCCTCTTCCTGTGTCTCTGCCTCTCTCTCTGTGACTATCATAAATAAATAAAAATTAAAAAAAAATAATTAAAATAAAAAAAAAGCTATCAGAATAACTATTGAAGGTAAATGATGGGTTCATGGAAGTTGATTACACCATTCTTTCTACTTTCATGTATGTTTGAATTTTTCCTTTAAAAAAATTTTTAAGCGGGATGCCTGGGTGGCTCCGTGGTTGAGCGTCTGCCTTTGGCTCAGGACATGATCCAGAGTTTTGGGATCGAGTCCCGCATCAGGTTCCTGCATGTGCTTCTCCTCCCTCTGCCTGTGTCTCTGCCTCTCTCTGTGTCTCTCATGAATAAATAAATAAAATCTTCTGTAAAAAAATTTTTTAAGCTAAAAGAGAAAATTATTTATTCCAAATACAGATGGATTATTATTATATAGTAAAGATTAAAGTAACAGGGATTATAGAGAATTACTAAAAGCACTTGCAGTAAATTCTCAGGCCACCAAAATTTTTATCTGAACACACATTTGATTTCCTTCAACTTCACAGAAAAAGGATCATTCTTTCTACTTAAAATCTCTAGTTCCATCTTGCTCCAATTTCCCAAGTACTTAGACCTTGTTCCTTTGCTTCTCTAAGTTGGAAAAAACTCCTCCCCAGCAAGCTATAAAACCTATGCATTTCTCTCCTATGTCAAACTCAACCAAAAATCTTCTTTAGAATCTAACTAATCATAATGAGAATGGAGTCACATCAGCATCTACTTAGACATTTATGTTTCTTACTTTCAGTCTTTCATCAAGCCTATACTGTATACAGGAGGAAAATGACTTATGATGTGATCGATTTTAAAACTTTTTATATATTAATTTGTTTTTTAAGTTGTTTCTATGCCCAATGTGGGGCTTGAACTCACAACCTTGAGATCAAGAGTCGCATAGTCTACCAACTGAGCCAGCCAGACTTCCCTATACTGTACTCTTAAATGAAAGAGAAGATAAAATAATACAATATAAACTCACTAAGAGCATCTTCACATAGTGATGGTGCAAAGAAATGAATAGCAAGATTACTGGTGATTTATCATTCTCTTAAGTGATTGTGGATTTTATTTTATGTTAACTATAAAATATTTTTAAATTATCATTCTACAAAGTACCACACAAAATAGCTGGATGATCTAAACTTAGATCCTATACACAAGTATAACACCAAATGCTCAAAATCAATCCAAAACTCATTATATTTAATGCAAATATGAATGAAATCATCTTTTTGTATTATTCTTTAAAAAACTACCATCCAGGGCACCTGAGTGGCTCAATCAGTTGAGTGTCCCGCTCTTGATTTCAGCTCAGGTCATGATCTCAGGGTTGTGGGATCCAGCCCTGCATCAGGCTCCACACTCAGTGTGGAGTTGGCTTGAAATTCTCTCTCTCCTTCTGCCCCTCCACCCCACTTGCATGCACACATGTGCACACATGTTCTTGTTCTCTCTCTCTCTCCAAAATAAGTAAAATCTTTATGAAAAACCATTCAAGGTTACCTGTTTTTAAAGTGTCAAAAATTTAAATAAATTAATTAATACAGCGTCAAGACTGAGTAGCCATAGCTTCAAGCAACTTTTAAGTCCATGTCTCTACACTACTTTTTCCTATTGTGCTGTCAATATTATATTTTAAGTCTAGCCAGTGAAAGAGTCTATAAAAGAAACATGTGAGAGCCACCTGGGTGGCTCTGTCAACTAGGCGTCCAACTCTTAGTTTTAGCTAAGAGTCATAATCTCAGGGTCATTAGATTACGTGCTCAGCAGGGAGTCTGCTAGAGATTCTCCCTCTCTCTCTCTTCTCTCCCCCCAGAACATTCTCTTTCTAAAATAATAAATAAACCTTATTTTAAAAAAGAATGAACCTCTAAATTCAACCTCTGATACTAATAAAACACTCTGTTAATTAAATTGGATTTAAATTTACAAAATTTTAAAAAAGAAAGATATGTGAAACATTTTATCTACTGTAATGATGCTGGCATATGTGTTGGCACCCACTTTATCTCCCACTGAGTCTCCTTCATAAGGAACCACTAATATCTCTCTGTTTATAGTACTATCAGGATGAGTTCCAAACACATGAATAACTAGTTTATCTTCAGAGAAATTCTGAATTCTTTTTAAAGATTTTATTTATTTATTCTTGAGAGACACAGACAGAGAGGCAGAGACAGCAGAGGGAGAAGCAGGCCCCGTGTAAGGAGCCCTATGTGGGACTAGATCCCAGATCCCAGGATCATACCCTGAGCCAAAGGCAGATGTTCAACCACTGAGCCACCCAGGCATCCCCTAAATTCTGAATATTATAACTGATCATGTTTTCTTTGCTTTGACCACTAGCTATATTGCAAGAGAGCAAAATCCATAGTCCGACATCAAACAGTTATGGAGGATCTTACTACATACATACTTACGGTGAATCTCGCTCCTGACTTTTTTGACTGTTAATTACCCTCAATCATTTTTTAAAAAGTCAAAATTTTATATAAGGACACTGTGTGTGTGTGTGCGTGTGTGTGTGTGTATTGAGAGAGGGACAGAGACAGAGAGAGAGAGATGGATTGAGCATTATACACTGAACTTGTGAAGTGAAATTTGGTAAATCATAAAACAAAACATATATAAAACACATTTTGCATCTTTGTAAGACAGGAATTTCAGTATAAAAATGGTATTCAGTTCTTACTCTCGATGACCCTGAACACTTAGTGAGACTTATGAATTAGAATAGTTTATTCAGAAAAATTACAAGTTTAAAGAAATGAATACTTTTCAATGTTTTTGTGATAAAAACAAGCTACTTAAAATAAATTGCTGAACTTGAAAACGTTGGCATCTCTTGGTTTCTAACAATTTTTGAGAGTAAGAACACAAAGGAGTTCACTCCATAAGTACTTAATAAATGTTAGTATTGAAAGAACCAAAACAAAAACCGCTAGTTGTAATTCCATCAACCAACTTCTAACAGAATTCAAACATAAGGAATGAAGTAAAAGTATGAATCAGTTGGCTACAAAGCTCGAAAAATCTGGAATATAATGAACTTGAAAAGATCTATATCTATAAAGATCTACTAGCTATAAATAGCAACAGCAAAGAGTGTGATCTAGAAAAGAGTAATAAAAAAGATTCTAACCAAGGCATGGTAACAATAAAAAAAGAGACCCGGCACATTCTGAAGAAATGTGCTGAAATATTACTCATTACCTAGTCAAAGTGTGATTTAAGACCAGTCATTAAGATTATATATACTTGAGAAATCTCCTAGTAATTGGCTAAAATAATTCAAGTTGATACATGGTTAAAAACAAACAAGAGGTACTAAAAGTGATCTACATTTAAAATAAATTGAGGTGGGGCAGCCCAGGTGGCTCAGCGGTTTACCTTTGCCTTTAGCCCAGAGTGTGATCCTGGAGACCCTGGATCCAGTCCCACGTCAGGCTCCCTGCATGGAGCCTGCTTCATCCTCTGCCTGTGTCTCTGCCTCTTTCTCTCTCTGTCTCTCTATCTCTCATGAATAAATAAAAGATAGATAGATAGATAGATAGATAGATAGATAGATAGATAGATAGATAGATAGATAGAGGGGAACCCTATGTTTTCTGAACTTAGAATTTCCCATGATATCAGGATTAAGGAGAAGTTTTTATTTTATTTTATTTTATTTTTTTTTTTAGAAGTTTTTATTTTAGAAAAAGCAGTGAGAAAAACTATACTCTGAATTTGTATCACATGGAATTTTGTCAAAATTGTCCCATTCCATGATTCTTGGACTGAAGCAACTTCAAGCTCTGAAAAGTAAAGAATTTTAAAGCACCATCATGCTTAACACAGTCATGTTTTATTGTCCAACTTGAGTAAACTTCCAAAAAGACCCTTTTACACAAGCCCCAGAACATTTGGAGAACAGGAAAAGGCAGGCTTTATCATGCAAAGAACTTTCCCTGTGCTACAGCAAGGATGTGCCAAAGCTGCACACAGACTGCATTCCTGAATTCAACAATTTCTGTGTTGGGCAAGCCATGAAACTTTTTCCCAACATTATACCTAATTTCCTTCTTGTTCAGTAATAATGACCAAAATTCACCACTTGCTGCCTTTAGATATTAGACACAAAAAAAGGTCAGTAGCATGAACAGGCTGAAATTCCCACAGTTTCCTGAAAGGTATCACTTTGTAAAGAGACAGATTTGTTCTGGTTTTTGGGAGGAGCGTTATGCTACCTTTAAGAATATGTTAGAGACAGTTACATTAAAATGTATTAATTCATAGCACAAATATTTATTTAGTGTTTCAGACACTGATAAGAGAAAAAAAGATTAAGATAGTTTCCTTATTTCTTCAGGTAATATATATTTTAACAGTTTAAGGGTGCTGAGACCCATATAAGTAGGCTATGAGGTGTTATGATTTTTGACTAATTAGTGTGCTATCAGATATACGTGAACTTGACATTCTGTGGGTTTATCCTACTTGTGGTTCATTGAGCTTCTTGAATCTGTTATATTTATGTCTTTCACCAACTTTGTAAGCTCCCAATGATAATTTCTTTATATACTTTTTCTGAACTGTACTCTTTTTCTTTCTGAAACTCAGATTACACAAATGTTCAACCTTCTGATATTGTTGCACAGGTATCTGAGGCTATAAAGAGTTTTTTCTCCCTCAATCATTTTTCTCTATTTTGTTCAAATTGGAAATTATTTTTTTTATTTTATTTTTATTTTTTTTTGGAAATTATTTTTATTAATTTTCAAATTCACTGACTCTTACCTTTTTTTTTTTTGACTCTTACCTTTCTCATTACCATTTCACTATTGTGTCCATTCAGTGAGTTTTTAAATTATAAGTTACTGTATTCCTCAGTTCTAAATTTTCCATATGGTTTCTGTTATATCTTCTATTTCTTGGCAGAAATTTTCTATTTTTCCATCCTTTTCGATTGTGTTTGTCCTTCCTTGGAGAATTTTTATAATAACTGACTTACCACCTATGTCAATTTGAGCACTGACACTTGTTGATTATCATTATCCATACATCTTGAGATTTTCCTGGCTCTTTATATGCCAATTAATTTTAAATTGCATCCTAGACCATTATGACCACTATGTTATAAGACTCTGGGTTTTATTTATAGTCTACGGAGAATGTTGATGTTTTAGGAGAAATGGTTTATGTTCAAACTCCAAGGTGCAATAAGCCCCTTGAAGCTATGGTTCTAATACCAGTTCAGTTTTTAAAATCCTTTAGAGAGCTCTTGGATTTGTCCTCTGTGTGCAGCATACAGTGACCAGACTGAGACCTGGGTGGGAGTATATGCTACAGTTCAGTTCTCAAAGTATGTAGGCAATTAAGAGTCAGATCCACATATGTACAGCTCAGGAATAAACCTATAAGCATAAACAACTTTAAGGAGTTGCTTCCCCAAGCTCCTCTCACTCTTCAATCATCAAGAATTTTTTGGTTGCCTGGGGACCTTTTTGTATCACCCAGACAGAAAGCTAAAGCTTCATTCACCCACACATCCTGGAACTATGCCAAACAGCAGAAGAACAGAAAAAGAAAAAGTCTGTGAGCATTTGCCCCATTCTCTCTACAACTCCTCTAATCAGAGAAGGTTCAACTCTGCATTTTAGGCCTATCCCTATTATTATTGCTGCTGCCACAGGACTTCTTAAAAACTGGGGCAAATGAGAACAGAGAAAAGAACAGGAAACAACAGGGAAAAAAGCAGGGAGAGCCTCACTTTTTCTGAGTGTTAGAAGACCCCTTTAACCTTAGAGCTATAACTAGAGGGCTTCTTGAATTCTGTGTGCATTAATGCACACAGATTTGGGACAGCACTGAATTCAGGCTCCTCCTGAATATCAAGATGCATACCTGAAAAGTGAAACACGACAAGGCTAGGAAAAAACTGATAAGGAAGCATTATGCTCCAAAATTCTAAGCAAACTCACAGAGTTAAGACAATCATGTGCCCTATAAGATCTCGGGGACTAGGAATATAATGGATTTCACTCCTGTGATTAGGGGTATACTATTTGACATAGCTGACTTTGTGGAAGGGAGATTATCTTTCATGGCCTGATGTATTGATGAGCCCTTAAAAAGGGACCAGGCTCTCTTCCTGGCAAGCGTGAGAAGGATTTGATGCTTGAGAAATTCTCCGTTTCTACAGTTAAAAACGGAGAGCCACATAGCCAGGCTTGAAAGATGCCTCTAGTAAGAGAAATCTTTAGTCAATCCCCTACCAAGACCAAGCAAGGAAATGAGAACCTCAGTTCTACAACTTCAAGGAACTAAATTTGAATTCCCTTGGTAGCAAATTCTTCCCCAGAGCCTTCAGGAAAAAATACAACCAAACTAACATCTGGATTTCAACCTTGCAAAAGCATAAGCAGAAAACCCAGCCACACACCATGCCCAGACTTCTGACCAACAGAAAAGTAAGATAATAAATACATATTCAAGATGCTAGGTTTGTGGCAATCTGTTAAACAGCAAAGGAAAACTAACTTAAGGGGCTATCATGAATGTAATGCCAAAAATGTAACAACATAAAACAAATTCTTCAAAGGACAAAAATTATCAAAACTGACACAAAAGAGAGCAGCCCGGGTGGCTCAGTGGTTTAGCGCTGCCTTCAGTCCAGGATGTGATCCTGGAGACCCAGGATTGAGTCCCACATCAATCCTCCATCCCTGCATGGAGCCTGCTTTCTCCCTCTGCCTGTGTCTCTGCCTCTCTCTCTTTCTATCTCATGAATAAATAAAGTCTTAAAAAAAAAAAGAAACAACTAGAAAATCTGACTTTCTATATATCCATTAAAGAAATTAAATTTCTAGGGGTGCCTGGGTGGCTCAGTGGGCTAAGTGTCCAACTCTTATTTTCGGCCCAGGTCATTGGATGGGGGCCCCATCTCAGGCTCTGTGCTCAGAGGGGAGTCTGCTTGAGATTCCTTCTCTCCCTCTGCCCCTTCCCCCCACTTGCTCACTCTCCCTTTCTTTCTCAAATAAATCAAGAAATAGAAAGAAAGAAAGAAAGAAAGAAAGAAAGAAAGAAAGAAAGAAAGAAAGAAAGAAAGAAAATTGAATTTCTAATTAAAAATCTCCCCACAAAGAAAACTCCAGGATCAGATGGCTTGGAGTAAATCTTACCAAACATTTAAGGAAGAAATAATACCAATCCCATATAAGCCTATTCAGAAAAATTGGTAAGAGGAAGACTTCTCAAGTCAGTATGTAAGAGGAAAAAATATCAATAATTTTTTTCTTTAATGGTGTGTGGACTATTTTACCTGTTCTAACAATCATGTTATACTTCCGCAACTCAACAAAAATTTAAAAAGTTTAAAGGAAAAATAGAATTACCACTAAAACAGAAAACAAAGGCTAACTGACCATAAGCATACTCATTAAAAATTAAATCCTAGCTGAGAATATAAGAGCAAAAAAAAAGGCCCTGTTTTAATGACAGCTAACCAAAAAATATTTAAAGACTATTTATAAAAGCAAGGCACTGGTAATCTTTGGCAAGTTGCTCCTGAATATATCCTCATGCCAGCAAACATCTCAAAATAAGTGAATCTCTTTCTTGGATCACAAAACTATTCACTCACTTTCCTACCAAGCAAAACAGAGGAAAATGCATACTTTACACTTTGAGACAAATGCCTTGTTAAGTCTTTACTTAATTATATGGGGTTATGCAATAAATCTCCATGTGTTAACAACTTGTGGTCCATAATGTAGTCCTCTATTTTCTTCCAGGAAATGGTATTACATTTTTTCTGTGTTCAGCAAGTTTCAAATAAAAAAAAAGGCCTGAGAAAGGAGACTGAGTCAAACTCTAAACAAGGCTGACAAAGGAGAATGAAGCTTGCATAGGAACCTGTGGCCTATAGTTTTGGCTTAAATTGTTATTTGCTGAATTCCTGATTTAAGCAAGTTCTTTCAGGCAGTCCCAGTGGTGCAGCAGTTTAGCACTGCCTACAGCCTGGGGCATGATCATGGAGACCCGGGATTGAGTCTCACGTCGGGCTCCCTGCATGGAGCCCGCTTCTCCCTCTGCCTGTGTATCTCTGCCTCTCTCTCTGTCTCTCTCTCTCGCTCTCTCTGTGTCTCTACGAATAAATAAATTTTTAAAATCTTAAAAAAAAAAATAAGCAAGCTCTTTCACATAATATATACGGGGAAAATGTCACTACATCCTTTACATCTTCAACTATTCAAAGAATACTTTAAAACAAAAATTCTTGTCTTAACATTAAGTCACCATATTCTATCTTGTGTAAATGACCAATATGGGTAAAACTTAATCTTCAATGTGACATTCATTAGGCATATCAGTGAGTTATTCAAATAATGGAGCAGATGGGGCACCTGGGTGACTCATTTGGTTGAGTGGCTAACTCTTGGTTTCTTGGGATCCGGCCATGACTGGCTCCATGCTCAGGGCAAGGTCTGCTTCTCTCCCTCTCCCTCTGCCCCTCCCCCTGCACCTGCACTTATGCGCACGTACACACTCTTTCTCTCTAAAGTGAATAAATAAATCTTTAAAAAATAATAACAGGGAGTCCCGGGTGGCTCAGTGGTTGGGCGCCTGCCTTCAGCTCGGGTCATGATCCCAGGATCTGGGGTCGAGTCCCGCATTGGGCTCCCTTCATGGAGCCTGCTTCTCTCTCTGCCTGTGTCTCTGCCTCTCTCAGTCTGTGTCTCTCATGAATAAATAATAAATAAATAAAAATAAATAATAAATAATAACAATGGAGCAGATAAAAAACCTCAAATCTTAACAAGTACTCACTTTTACACTTTCTTCTGTGTTAAGTTTATTTCCCTTAACCAAGACAATTTGGAAAGGATTGTTATTTTCCCAAACATGCTGCAAAAGAATAAAATAGAGTATTTTAATTAAAGAAATAAATATTATGTACTAGCAATGAAATCATCTTATTGGTTCTCATGTCCACTGACAAAATAATGAAAAAATACCTCTGAACTAACAACTGAAAATCCCATATACTAAATTAAGCATCACAATCACTAGCACTTAGTTCTTATGACAAAACACAGGCAGCATTCCAATACTGTCAAGAAATTCACTAAATTAAACACCATCAACTAAAAGTATTAAAGCTTTGGATGAATTAAGAATAGACCATTTAAATTAATATACAGTGAGTATCTTAATCATCAAGCAGAGAGTAAACATACAACTTGTTGAAACTGAGTAACTATTTAAAAATGTTAACTATTCCAATCAATAAAAAGAAACTTAAGATTTGCTTTATATAAATATAGTACATTCTGGGAAAAAATGTTATCTTTGATACATTTAAATTCTAGGGCAGCCCAGGTGGCTCAGCGGTTTAGCGCCACCTTCAGTCCAGGGCCTGATCCTGGAGATGTGGGATTGAGTCCCATGTTGGGCTCCCTGCATGGAGCCTGCTTCTCCCTCTGCCTGTGTCTCTGCCTTTCTGTCTCATTCTCTCTCTCTCTCTCTCTCTCTCTCTCTCTCTCTCTCTCTATCTCACAAATAAATAAATACAATCTTTAAAAAAATAAAAAAATAAATTCTAAAAGTATTCAATAAGAAGGTATCAAGTTATACTAAATATGCTATCATAGCTAAGCTGACAGAAATGAAATACACTAGAAAATCAACTATGTCTACACATCTAACTTTTCTACTAGAATGTCTCAAATTGCTCACTGAAGTCAGTGTTTAGATGCTATCTCAAGAAATTTCTAATTTGGTGTTATTTTTCTGTGACACAAAAAGAACACTGAAAGCAGAAATAGCATAATTACATTTATATGTAGCTTGAGCTGAGGAAAAAGAATAGTAGCTAGAAAGATAATTACCAATAAATGAAAATGGATTTTTGGCAAATGTACACTGGTTGTCACAGAAGAAGTGAGCAGAGAAAATATGTGAGGCTTAAGCACAATACCTAACAAAAATTAGATGCTTTTTGAGGTTACCAAAGGTTCACATGTGAAACTTACAGAAATAATTCGCATTTTCTTTGGGGGTAAAGGAAGAGGAAAGTTTGATGCATTTCGATTTATGGCAGCCTCTATGGCAATCATTTCCTGTTCATACATCTTCTTAATCTTGCAACATTCCACAAGCATAAAATGGGGCAAAGTCCTGTTCATTACACAGTTCCGGATATACTACAGTGGCAAGAGAGAATAAGGTAAAGACTTCCAAGCAAATACTTAAATTGACAGAAGAATAAAATTCAGATGAACACCACTATGCCAATATACTATGAAAATATATCTTAACAACTCAATGTCAAAAATAAAAGAAATTAAAATCACAACATAAAATTGCTACCATTAATTGAATGTCTAAGACCTAAGAACCAGCTGCTTTTTATATTTGTACCTAATTTTCCTAACAACCCTGTAAAAGTTTAATAGATGAAAGAATTAAAAGTCAGAAGAACTAAATTATATACCTGGCATCTTATAACTGGTATTTTTAAATCTACTTGTACTTCTTTTTTTTTTTTGCTAAACCTTTAAAAAATATGTACCTCAGTCTAGATGTTTTGTCTTCTCTTTGCACTTAGTATCTGATATTTTGATCAATCGGCTTACCTCTCTAGGGGTGGGATTTGAGTGGCAAAGACTGTGATATCACAGTGCAAGCTTTGACCAATCTGTCAGTAAAACTGAACATGCAGTACACATGTGCCATTCTTTACATTCTGAAGTAGTCATCTTAGACTTTCCCATGGATCCCTGAAGCAGACCTGGTCTCTTTACAGCAAAGGGCTCTAGACAACCATTACCATCTCCCTTGCAAAAACATATTGCCCATCTTAGCCTGATGCTCTGTTTTATTTCCATGAGACCAGGATGACTTTCCAAAGGCATATAAGAAAAGGGGTGGTTATTCACATTACCAGGGATGCCCAACAAATCTGAATAGAAAGAAACCTAAGATGTTCCTCAGAAGAATATAAATTTCCTACACAGATTCAGTGTATTATATTCAATTCAGAACCATAAAATACCTTTTTTTTTTAAAGATTTTATTTATTCATGAGAGACACAGGCAGAGGGAAGAGCAGGCTCCATGTAGGGAGCCCAATGTGGGACTCGATCCTGGACCCCGGATCACGCCCTGGGCCAAAGGCAGACACTCAACCACTGAGCCACCAGGAATCCCCACAAAATACTTTATTAAATTAAAAAAAAAATTCCAGAATGGTCTTTAAGTGGGAGTTACATATTATGATAAATATATTCAATCAAAAATTTTCCACTACGAAGTATGTGTCATTCCACTTCCTTCCAATTCCTTTGCCTATATGGTATTATTTCCTCTCTCATGACCTTGTACAAAAATGTATACAAGTCTTTATATTTCTTTATAATAAAAATGCTAGAAAACAAAACAAAAACAAATAAACAAAAAAAAATTCCTAGTTTTGGCAAAATAATATACCCTCCACTAATTAAGGTTAAAACAAAAGTGTTAAGAAGCAGGAGGCTACTTAAAAGATAGCAGAACATAGAGGGTAGAAGCCAGCACTCCTTTATGACCACCAAGTACTTTTCCTCTTCCTTCTTCCTCTCATGGGCTACATACAGTTCAAGCACTTATTGTCAAAATGCCATAGCTCCCAAAGCTGTGCAGAGCAGTTACAATTGCTGCTAGACTTTCTTCCTAGTAAACCACAAAAATTAAAGGCCACACTAAAAATCTGAAAAGGTAAAAAAATCTGCAATTAGCTGTAAATAAAGCACAGCTCCTTATATTCAAACATCACTTAATATTTGGAATATCTCTATCTCTCTTGCTTAAAACAATAAAAATCCAAAAGTAGGAGTAATAACATATTTTTCTAAAATCCCGTTAGTATTTTCTTCTAACTTTGCATTTAGCCTTTATTCTTTATGTAATGACCATTTTTTGGTCTCTAAATATAATTTCAACAAAAATATCTTCAAGTACCTTGAAGGCAAAGCCAGGATCCTATCGTATAAATAGCATACCTCATGGTATTTAAATTCCACTCCAGTTTACTCCAAAAACAATATGAGGCACTATCCTCAAGGAACACATAATTTCATGGAAAAAGGTATGTCGACTAAGATGGAGGAAAGCTTTTGAATATGGTCAGACCTAATTCTTACAAAATTCCTACCAAATATGGAAGTAAGAGACAACAGAAGGAAGGGCAATTACACATATAAATGTTAGACTGAAACTGAAAAGTTTTATAATTCACAATGAAAATTTATAAGACTTTGTTAACTGATAAGCACAAGTTTTAATACAATTTTATTAGTGACCATTTAATAAAAAAAATATTGTATTTTACTTCCCCCAGAATATTTCCTACCTAATTATTATGTTTACACAATAAAATAGTAGGCAGCTATAGCTTATTTTATTCAGAATTCATAGTGCCACAGGAAATGATGATATAACACTGAAACAATCAAAAAAGCAGAAAGGAACCATTTAGATACACACATTAAACATATAATCATTATGCCAAAAATATACATAACTACAAGTAAAACAACCAAGTATGCCAAAATTTTAAGAATGGTTATCTCACAGGGAGGTAGGATCATGAATTTTTGTAGGTTCTAAATACTTGACTATGACAATACATTTTTATCAGAAATGTAAATTCTTAAATACATACACACACACATCTCTGGTAAATTGACAGTTAATACACATACCTGGAATTGAATTAGTGGGTGATCACCAAATACATATTCTACTCTCCCACTGACTTGCAACACATAATCATTGGGGCTAACTTCATCTTCTTTCCCATGAATAGTCAAACGTTTTTGGATTGCCAGTTCATTTATTTTGATAGGATTCATATTAGGAGATATTTGAAAGCTAAACACGTCCTAAAAAGGGAGGTAGAAAAAAAGGAGCAATTTTATAGTTGTGCTGAAAAACCTCACTTTTTAGATGTATACTTATTACTACATCATATATATATATATACGTACATAATACGTACATATATATAAAGTATGTTATATATGCATATCCTTTACATTTAACATTTCAGTACATTTTCCTATTTTCTAAATATAATGTGTCCATGATAAATTTAAGATTTCTGATCATTCGCAAGTTATCTTATGCTACTATACAAAGTGCCACAGATTCCACAGTTAAGATTAATATCTAACTAAAGCATATATTTAGCTAAAATTTACCATCAGAGTTTATCAAATGTATTTCTCAGGGACTATCTTTATTTTCTAAAATATCTTTCTCTGAAAAAGGTACCAAAAAACCTGCGGTGTTCAAATCATACTAAGAATTTTATATTGTCACTATTAAGAAGAGACATATACTTTATACTAATTAAACTATAAATGAACAATTCAGTCCAATTTTATAAACATGTAAAGAAAAACAAAGAAGCTTTAATTAATGAAGATATAGATAGAACAGAGTATTATCAAATCTGCTCACCATAAATCCAAAAAGTACAGATGTTAAAGATTATTTAATAACATCTGAAACATCTCAATCCAGCAAAATAATTTCCCACCATATGATCACACACCAAGGATTTAAGAAAATTCACTGTCTCCTAAAGCAGTCAACTGCTACTCTGGACAAGTGATCGTTAGAAAACTCTGTGTACTGACCAGAGATTGATTCTGCAATATTTCCACCAAGTGAAGTCACTTCCCTTTTCTACAAGGTACTTCAAATTCCAAATTTTTAAACCTAAATTTACTGGGTGTTCCAATCTATTTTCTCTAGTATATTTACCCTTTCCTCCTAATTTCCTGTGTGAGTTGATGCTATATGCATCAAACCATATGAGCCAGGATCCAAAGAGTCATTTGAAAAGTCACATGACTCCACTTTCCTCCCCTCACTTCCCAAAAAGATAGCAATGATCTTATTTCCTTGGGTTGCCAACTGTAACCTCTTCTCCATCTCCACTAACACTCTTCTACTTCAGCAATTCTTCATCTTTCTCCTAAAGAGCAATATAGCGTCTTAATTTCCTTGCACTATCCACCTCAAAACCTTCATCTACCTTAGAAAGTAATCTACCTTTAAAAAAAGAGTCACAAAGAGATGATACTTTTTTAACATAATACAAATGGTCATAACTATCTAAAGCAGTGCTACTCAAGTAAAACTCTTTAAAAATGGAAATATTCTGCTCTGTGCTGTCCAATACAATAGCACTTAGCCACAAATGGTTGAGAAACCTGATATGTGGCTAGTGTGAATAACTGAATTTTAATTTTTCTTAATTTAAATTTAAATGTACATATGTGGCTAGTGGCCACTGTATTTAAAGAGCACAGATGTGAATAATAAGACCTAAGCTCCTTAATACATCATAAAATTATTCTAAGAGTCCCATTTACTATTTCATAAACTTTTTAGAAATACAAAACTCAAGGACACTCTTAGTATCAGATAGTAAGAACCTAAAGAAAGGACCAGAAATCAGAACTGGACTTGAAAAACTCAGATATTAGAAATAATACTCAGGAAAAAAAAAAGAAGACTAGTATAGTTAATGTGTTTTAAGAATTAAAAGCGGAAAAAAAAAAAAAAAGAATTAAAAGCGGGATCCCTGAGTGGCTCAGGGGTTTAGCGCCCTGCCTTTGGCCCAGGGCGTGATCCTGGAGTGACGGGATCGAGTTCTGCATCCGGCTCCTGATTCTCCCTCCTCTGCCTGTGTCTGCTTCTCTTTCTCTGTGTCTCTCATGAATAAAATAAATAAAATCTTAAAAAAATAAATAAATAACACATTATATGTTAATTGATTTTAAATTTTTTTTTTTTTTTTATTTACGATAGTCATACAGAGAGAGAGAGAGAGGCAGAGACACAGGCAGAGGGAGAAGCAGGCTCCATGCACCGGGAGCCCGACGTGGGACTCGATCCCGGGTCTCCAGGATCGCGCCCCGGGCCAAAGGCAGGCGCCAAACCGCTGCGCCACCCAGGGATCCCTGTTAATTGATTTTAAATAAAATTTTAAAAATGAAGTTAAATGAAACTGATTTCTAAATAAATAAATAAAATAGAAAAAACATTCAAAAACTGGTTTTCCAACCTTGATCTAGACTAATACATCATTGCATCTCAAAATCATATATGTGCAAAAGATGTGTCACTTTTGATTATTATACATAATCGTAAATTTATACCCATCTAAAATCTAAAAATTTATACCCATCTAAAATGCTCAGCATTTACCAGCTGAGCAACAGCCTCCTGTACAATTGGTGCTGCATTCGGGTAAAAATCACAAATGTATTACAAAGTATTTCTTGTAATACCTGACAATTTTCAAAATGAACAGCCACAATGAGCTTTCCTCCATAAAGTTTATCTTCTAAGTTTTCAAGGATCGATGGTTCATGTTCTGGTGGATATGTCTGCTTCAGCCAATCCATCCAAGACAATCCCACAAGTGACTGAATCTTTTCCTCACTGAATTTGCGCATTTTTATTCGGAAATCATTCACTTCAGGATCCTTCAGTGCATCAAATTCATGTAGACCTAAACAAATTTTTTTAAAGTGTCATTTTGAGTAGCTAATACAAGAGAATATAAAATATATCCAACCATATATACTGGATATTTTTTATCAAGCAAATAAAACTGGGCAGGAAAATATGAAAGATCAAAAGAATATCCAGATAAAATAACAAATTTCATGTACAGAAGATGAACATATAATTAAGATTTCTAAAAAAGACAAATTTGAAACCTTCATAGAAATGTAGCTTTGAAGAAATGTAATTGGGTACCAGTTTTATAAAGATTATTGCTGAAATAATACACACTTTAAAACCATATATAAAATACCCAGTTTTTTTGGATGCCTGGATGGCTCAGTGGTTGAGCATCTGCCATCAGCTCAGGGTGTGATCCCAGGGTCCTGGGATTGAGTTCCATATCGGGCTCCCCACAGGGAGCCTGCTTCTCTATGTCACACACACAAACTCTCTCTCTCTCTCACGAATAAAAATCTTCAAAAAAAAAAAAATCTAGTTTTTCTTTACAAACCAAGTAAATCACATTTAATATATCTAAGAAAGCCTAAGAATCTGAAAATGTTTAAATTAATGAACTTAAAATATAAGCTATTACCTAAAACTAAGTTTACATTTTATAGATTAAATTTTTGGTTCACTGTGAATTTTCAACAATGGTTATAGTCTATCAATTAGTCAAAAATCTCATAAACATAAAATTATTTATTGTATTTTAACTATGAATCACTTCTACCATCAAGACAACTAAATATAGCAACTGTTTCATAAACTTATCATTATCCTAATAAATAATTCTTGAAATCTACAGCAATAAATGAACATGCAGAAATGTTTATGCCTACATTAACTTTTAACTGTAAAATTGACAAACAGTTTAAAGTTTGGCAATACATTGTGCTAGAAGGCATATATATTTAATACTACAAATTATAAACACACACATAGATTCTTTGATCTCAAAATCCTACCAAGAGGAATTTCAACCTGAGAGACTCTAGTAACAACCAGAAAAGCCAAAGCCAAATATGCACACCCAAATCAATTACATAAGATGCCCAGCTTCTAGTGAGCCCATCTCCAACTTCTCCTTGCGAACAACCTTCCATTAACCATATATAAGGCCTTCCTTCTTTCTTGGTATAAGGCTCTCTCACTCCCCTGCCTGCCTCAGAGACACTGACAAACATGAAGTTCCTTTACTATATAGCAAGCTCTGAGTAAATAGTCTGTTCTCATTTGGGTGGTCTTTATTTCCACAAACCTATGGAAGTACTTGTACATTATTTGTTACAACGTACTGATAACAGTTCAAGAATGCTCACTGTAGTTTTGTTTATAATAATTTGAAAACTGAAAATAAAGTTAATCATTAAGATCTAGTTTAAAGACTGAAATACATCCATATATTATTTTACAGTAGTATAAGTGATAAAATGAATAGACAGGGTTGATGGTGTTATGTTAGCCCCAGATATATTAAAAGTAAAAAGAAGGGGACGCCGGGGTGGCTCAGCGGTTGAGCATCTCCCTTCAGCTCAGGGCATGACCCTGGAGACCCGGGGTCGAGTCCCACATTGGGTTCCCTGCATGGGGACTGCTTCTCCCTCTGCCTGTGTCTCTGTCCCTCTCTCTATGTCTCTCATGAATAAATAAATAAAATCTTAAAAAAAAAAAAAAAGTAAAAAGAAGAAACAAAATGAGTCTTGCAAGATTCCTTTTATGCAAATTCAAAAGAAACTATAGAATACGTATAAATTTTTGTTTTGGAACAGTACCTGAGATGACAACATAAAAGTTTTTCAAAGTGTTGAGAAGAGAAATACAGTGCAGCGGCCTGTTTTTGCTTTTGTTTTTTTTAAGATTTTATTTATTTATTCATGAGAGACAGAGGTGGGGGTGGGGAGGTAGAGACACACGCAGAGGGAGAAGTAGGCTCCACGCAGGGAGCCCGATATGGGACTGGATCCTTAATCTCCAGGATCAGGCCCTGGGCTGAAGGCGGCACTAAACCGCTGAGCCACCCGGGCTGCCCAGCCTGTTAATTTTAAGGCCATTTAATACCGTATCATTTGACTCCATACTATTTAAACATATACATGTCAATGAGAGTCATCTAGACAGCAGACTTATACCTCCATTGTCTATTTCCTTTTATATATTAAACCAATTATTATTTCAAAAATAAATATTAAAGGAGTGCCTGGGTGTCACAGTCTATCAAGCATCTAGCTCTTGGTTTCAGCTCAAATCATGATCTCAGGGTACTGAGATCAAGCTCCACGTCCACCTCCACACTTAGCACTGACTCTGCCTTAAGACACTTTCTCCCTCTCACTCTGCCACTACCCCTCAAATAAATTAAAATCTTTAATAAATAAATAAATATTAGAATAAACTGTGGCATTAAATATAGAAAAGTAAAAATGTTTGAGTTGTTTAACACAGCAAAGGTAAAATCTTAAAAGTACATTATGATTTCCTGGATAGTCCTAGATCTGGAATGGAAATGCATACTCTAAATGAGC
Organism: Nyctereutes procyonoides; assembly: GCF_905146905.1. NCBI lineage: Eukaryota > Metazoa > Chordata > Mammalia > Carnivora > Canidae > Nyctereutes > Nyctereutes procyonoides. Next base: position 35,398,596 of record NW_026575042.1, read on the forward strand.
TATGAAGGGACTGTAATTTATGCAGACTACCTACAGCATTTTGAAGCTTCTTTCCCAGCATTGTTGAAACTATTTCTACCCATGGATATAGGCATTACAGGTAAAAAAAGAAAATGAGTACCTAATACATTTAACAAAAATCAAACTCTTTCTTTTCCTTTATCTATTAAAAGTCATGTCTAATCCACTTTCTAATGTCTCTCAACTCTGTCCACTTTCAGTTCCTATAGCCATTAACTTAATCCTGGCCATCACCATCCCTCACTTGGGATTACAACAACAGTTTTCACTAATTTCTCTAATCCCAGTCTTAATCTCTCTGATCTACTCTCCATTTTTTAATTTGAATAATCTTTATATAATGCAATCTGATTGTGTTACTCCCCTACTTAAATCCCTGCAAAGAGGGGTGCCTGGGTGGCTCAGTGGTTGAGCATCTGCCTTTGGCTCAGGTCATGATCCCCGGGGTTCTGGGATCGAGTCCCACATCGGGCTCCCTGAGGGGAACCTGCTTCTCCCTCTCCCTCTCTCTGTGTCTCTCATGAAAAAATTTAAAAAATTAAAACAAAAAAATCGTTAAAAAATAAAAATAAAAAAATAAATTCCTGCGAGGGTGACTGGGTGTCTCAACTGATTAAGCGTCTGCCTGAGCTAAAGCTCAGGTCATAATCTCAAGGTCCTTGGGATTGAGTCCCACATCAGGCTTCCAGCTCAGCAAGGAGTCTGCAACCTCTACCCCAACCCCTGCTCATGCTTCTTCACTCTCTCTCTCAAAAATAAAATCTTTTTTTTTTTAATTTTTTTTTTTAAATTTATTTATGACAGTCACAGAGAGAGAAGGAGAGAGAGGCAGAAACACAGGCAGATGGAGAAGCAGGCTCCATGCACCGGGAGCCCGACGTGGGATTCGATCCCGGGTCTCCAGGATCGCGCCCTGGGCCAAAGGCAGGCGCCAAACCGCTGCGCCACCCAGGGATCCCAAAAATAAATAAAATCTTAAAAAAAAAAAAAAATCATCCCTTCGATAGCTTTCTAATTGCTTTTAGGAATAAGTCTCTAATTTTTAAAACAGCCTCAATGGTTCCATCTGCTCTGAGGCTGGTTGCCTCTCTCGTCTTCTTGCTTTTCCTAGCTGTCCATTTGTTTACACAAACTATAGTCAATTACTTTTATTCCTCAAATAGGCCATTCTTCACACATGCCTTTCTCACTTGATTACCCTTCTTCCAACTCCTACTTGATCAACTCCTAATCAGCACTGAAGGCTCAGTTTAGTTGTGTGTTTTCTATAAAGCCATCTCAATCTCTCAGTTGATTTTACTCCTTGACCTATAGCAGTATACACATTAAATTGTAATTGTCTATTTACTGATCCATATTTCCCACTGGATTGTGAGCTCCCATCAGACAAAAAACAAAGTTCACCCAAGTTCACTGCTGCGGTGCCTATTAAAAACACTCAATATATACTGTTGAATTGCAATTGCTACTGTTTAGGTAATTTTTTCAATATATTATAAATATGGAACTCTGTTCACGTAACTGTTAGAATAAACTGAAAAGTACAGAGTTCTTAAATTCATCCCAGACTCACTGAATCCCAATCTCTGAGAATCTGCCTTTTTTTTTTTTTAAAGATTTTATTTATTTGTTCATGAGAGAGAAGCAGAGACACAGGCAGAGGGAGAAGCAGGCTCCTCATAAGGAGCCCGATGCGGGACTCGATCCCAGACCAGGATCACGCCCTGAGCTGAAGACAGACACTCAACTGCTGAGCCACCCAAGCGTCCCGAGAATCTGCTTTTTTTAAAAAAAAAAAAAAAAAAAGCTTGAGATTAGAAACCACTACAAGATTTCTTAAAAATAGAAACTTTGCCAAAAATAAGAAATTAGGGGGGTGCCTGGCTGGCTCAGTCAGAAGAGCATGCAACTCTTGATCTCTGGATTCTAAGTTCAAGTGCCACGGTGGATGTAGAGATCACTTTTTAAAAAAGAAATTAGAGCCAGCCCGGGTGGCTCAGCGGTTTAGCGCTGCCTTCAGCCAGTGTGTGGTCCTGGAGACCCGGGATTGACCTGGTCTGACCACGTCAGGCTGCCTGCATGGAGCCTGCTTCTCCCTCTGCCTGTGTCTCTGCCTCTCTCTCTCTCTCTCTCTCTCGTTCTGTCTCTCATGAATAAATAAATTAGTCTTTAAAAAAAAAGAAAAAAGAAAAAAGAAAAGAAATTAGGTTAAGTAACTTAATTGTAAACCTAGTTAATTTCTTACAGGTGTTCTGGTAAGAAAATCTGAAAGCAAATCTTAAATTTTAAGATAAAAATATTATATAGTTTATAGATAAATATGATTTTTTTAAAGTAGTCTCCCAGCCCAACATGGAGCTCAACTTGGGTCTTGAACTAACAACCCAGAGATCAAGACCTGAGCTGAGAATAAGAGGTAGATACTTAACTGACTGAGCACCCAGGTGCCCCAAATAAAATCTTTTCATAAAAAGAGTATAAAGTGAGTAATTTCTTCACATTAAAGATACTGTTAAAATCCTGCAGACTCTGTATTTCCTTCACTTTAAAATATACCACAAATTTAGATAAGTCAGGGAAAATATAAGGGAGTTGTCAAAAATTATTTTTCAAGATGCTGACAAAATCCTCTGATCAAGATTTACTAATGGGTATCTGAAGGGATGACCTTCACTATAGAATATAATCAGAGCTCAAATAGCAGCTCTGTAAATAATTATTTAGAACATAAAAAATAAAATGATCAGACAAATTATCATTCAGGAAAAGGTATTTTTAGACCCACCAGGGCAGTTATATCTGTAAAGGTTCTATTGTTTTCTTTGGGGCGGAGGAGGCAGCAAACTTGTTCCTAAAGTTAAATTGAAATAATTGTTTATTGTCTTACCAGGACACATGACCTCACCAAACCCCGGTTGTAGTCACCACATACAAATTAGCAACCGCAAAAATTGACTTGTTAGGTACTTAAAGTGAAAATTCATTCTAAAATACTAAAACAGACTTACTTAAAATAAATAAAATAAATAAAAAAAATAAAACAGACTTACTCAACTTCCTAAGTGAATGTTAACACGTGAATCTGTGTATATGATCAACAACAGGTTTTCTAAATTCACTGAAAATCTGAAGTACAATTTATAAATAGTTAAAGAGTTTATAAACTGTTCAATTGAATATAAAACACTCCTTGCACGTTGATCATTCAAATTGCAGGCACATTGCATTGAAAATTTTTATATAATAAACTTTATGATACAGAATGAAATTACATCACACTGCTTATGAAAAATTCAATTTATATATGTATATATGTATGATCCCAGCATTGTCACCAAATAAAAAAACAGCATGCCTAATTCAATTTGAATTTTATATAAATGATGAATGATTTTTATCCCATGTATATCCCTTTTATATGGGATTTAAGTATATCCCATGTAATATTTGCGTCTAGTATATTTTTATTTGCTAAATCTAGCAAGCTCATGTAGAGGTAATAGTGGCTAACAAGACCATATTTATTGGAGATCACAACTAGAACATGTTGCAGTGATCTAAGTTTTGAAAACATGGCATATCTCAAAAAGACACCCATATCCTGACAAAAGTTAGCTCTCCCTGTGATGCTAACCTTTTGGTTTATCAAATATTTTACTTTAACAATCAGTGTGGTTCTGGTCTACTTCCTTCCATCCAGCATAGAAACATATAAAAGCTACATATTTTCATACATACAAAGTCATTAGGAAAGAACTATATCTCAATATGGTTCAGTAGATATTCTTGTCTTGGATAAGATTATAAGTGATTACTCTTTTTACTTTTTTATATATTCTTCAATTCAAACAAAGAAGAGACTTTTTGTAATGAAGAATTTAAAATTTATCAAGAAATCCTTGAAGCTCTAGCAATAAAAAGGGATGCTTTCTAATGAGGCCATGAATACATAAGAAAACTGTGGGGGCTCCTGGTTGGTTCAGTCAGTGGAGCATGTGACTCTTGATCTCAGGGCTGTGAGTTCAAGCCCCACACTGGGTCTGCAGAGTACTTAAAAATAAAAAATCAAAATCTTAAAGAACAAAAAAGAAAGAAAATCTTGTATGGTAAATAATTATAAACCTATTAAAGGGGGAAAATTATTACCTAAGCAAACTAGCTATCCTCTGAAGTAATCAAACTTTCTTAAACACTAGGTTGTCTAGGCACCTGGATGGCTCAATTGGTTAAGCATCTGACTCTTGATCCACCTCAGGTCTTGATCTTAGGGTAGTGAGTTCAAGTCCGATATTGGGCTCCATTCTGGGCATGGAGGTTCTGCTCTAAGTACTCAAAGGGAAGAACGTAGCCCCACATTTGTAATCATTAGTTAGCCCAAATCACAATACGTCAAGATCAAGAACGCAATCTGACAGGGCATGGTTCTTGGAGAGGATGCTACTATGTCATCTTGTGAATACTTATAATATTAAATTGAGTGGTAACATATTATCCTAGAAGAGTGAATTTAATTAATGCAAGGGGCCAATCCAAACCCAAAAATTTCCAGTGGATTGTTTGGTTTTGTATTTAAACTTCAAGTCTCTAAAATAAAATAAAAACAACACAAAACTGCTACTTCAAAATAAATAAATAAACTTCAAGTCTCCTCTGCAGTAAACCTCTTGTAGTACTTAATTCTAGTATCTTGTCTAAAGCAGGATATTGATCAGGATGCCTGGGTGGCTCAATGGCTGCGTATCTGCCTTCAGCTCAGGGGGTGATCCTGGAGTCCCACGATCAAGTCCCACATGGGGCTCCCCTGGAGAAGCCGGCTTCTCCCTCTACCTCTATGTCTCTGCCCTCTCATGAATAAATATATAAAATCTTTTTTTTAATCTTTAATCTTTTTTTTTTAAGATTGTATTTATTTATTCATGAGAGACAGAGAGAAAGAGAGGCAGAGACACAGGCAGAAGGAGAAGCAGGCTCCATGCAGGGAGCCCAACACGGGACTCGATCCTGGATCTCCAGGATCAGGCCCAGGGCTGAAGGCAGCGCTAAACCGCTGACCCACCTGGGCTGCCCAATAAATAAAATCTTTAAAAAAATAAAATAAAGGAGGATACTGATCTACCACTGGCCCCTGTTACATCCACGATTATTATAGCAAGAGAGGCTCTACCATATTTTCTTGGTTACAATTCTCTCTGGAACTAATTTGCAAAGAATAACATGGACATATATCTTGACTCACTACAGAAGTATCTCTACTTAAAGATAATTTTAGTTAAGGAGTACAATTTGTCAATAATTTGGATTATTTATAGAAATTTTTCAATCAGCTTTGAGTCTTGGTATAGTCATATATAAATTGTGTGTATACAGTAGAGGTAATTCAAAAGAAATGGAGGATTATCTCTAAGAAAAGGGTTTCTCAAACTGAGACAAAGGGACAACTCTTTTCTTTCCAATATGCCAAAAGACAATACTTTGGCAAATAAAAATAAGTCACTAGAAAAAGAATAAAAAACATAACCCATGGGACACTATGGTAATATCACATTGCTATGGGAATTTATAAACATTTACTCTCAATTTTTATACTTATCTCAGACTGTTTATCAATTTACAAATAAGCATTGGTCCTCGGATCACACTCTGAAAAGCAATGTCTTCGATCATACCTACAATATGTTTATACATATAACAACAAATGTGTTAAGAATTCATACAGAGAAGTTTTTATTACCTTTTCCTATAAGGACTCCAATTTTTGAGTCTAATTTTTCCCCTGGGTCACAACTTCTTGTCACTAATTTGAGAACTGGAAGAAAAGGTCTGACATCACAGAGTCTTCTTGTTTCATCTTCAAGCTCCTCATATACAGCAGTTTGATTCACACATGCAAACATATAGGAGTCAATTTCCATAAGGAGGTTAAACATTGGATAATTGTGAACTTGTTTCCATAAAATCTGCAGGAAAAAATAAGAGACCTTCTGGAACAGAAAAATTTGTTCAAGCATACAAAGATACACCTACAAGGATACTCACTGTGGAACTCTTTATAAAACTCAAAAAGAAAGGACAAGCCAAATGTCTAGCAATAAAGGATTGGCTAAATCAATTATAAAGTATTACACATCTGTGAAAATAAAATAAAAATACTCGATAAAATGGAAAATTAAGATATATTAAAAGTTTTTTAAAACACCAACTTACAAGAGAATATTAACCCATTTTTGTAAATGATAGTATAATGCACAAAAAACTGCACTTATGTAAACAAAGTTATTAAGTGACTATCTGCCAGACTGATCAAGAAAGAGAGGGCTCAAAATCAGAAATGAAAGAGAAGTTACAATCGATATCACAGAAATACAAAGGACTTAAAGAGACTACCATAAAAAGTTATATGCCAACAAACTGGAAAACCAAAAGAAATGGATAAATTCCTGGAAACATAGAATCTTCCAAGACTGAATCAGAAAGAAGCGAAGGAGGGAGGGAGGGAGGGAGGGAGGGAGGGAGGGAGGGAGGGAGGGAGGGAAGGAAGGAAGGAAGGAAGGAAGGAAGGAAGGAAGGAAGGAAGGAAGGAAGGAAGGAGATACTCTGAACAGAAGTTACCAGTAACGAAACTGAAACAGTAATTTAAAAAACTAACAATAAAAGGTCTAGAAACAGATGGCTTCATTGGTGAATTCCATCAAATATTCAAAAAAAAAAAAAAAAGAAAGAAAGAAAGATAATCACAGTACCTGGGTGGCTCAGTCAGCTAAGTATCCAATTATTTTGGCTCAGGTCATGATCTCAGTGTCATGAGACTAAGGCCTAACACAGGTTCCTCGCTGAGCATGGAGCCTGCTTAAGATTCTCTATCTCCTCCCTCTCGCTCTCCCTCCACCCCTCTCTATCTCTAGGGGGGAAAAAAGAATCCTTTTCTTTTTTTTCAAAGATTTCATTTCTATATTTATTTGAGAGAGAAAAGCATGTATATGTACAGCACAGGGAGAGGAAGAGACTCTCAAGCAGACTCATGTTGAATGAGGGACCCGACCTGGGGCTCTATCTCACGACCCTGAGATCATAACCTGAGCCGAAAATTAAGAGTCAGAAACCTAACTGACTGAGCCACCTAGGCACCCCTCAATCCTTTTCATACTCATCCAAAAAATAGAAGGGGCTAGCAATGCTTCCAAATTTATTCTACAAGGCCAGCATTACTCTGATACCAAAACCAAAGACACTACAAAAAAAAAAAAAATTACATACCAAAATCCCCGACAAACATAGGTGCAAAAATCTTCAACAAAATATTAGCAATGCAAATTCAAAAAGACATTAAAAGGATCATTCACCACAATCAGGTGGGAATTATTTCATGAATGCAAAGATGGTTCATTATCCACAATTTAACCAACATGATATGCCTCATTTATAAAATTAAAGATAAAAACCATCAATCATCTCAGTAGATGTAGAAAAGGACTTGACAAATTCAACATTCATTCATTATAAAAACTCAAAAAGGTAGGAATAGAGAAAATACACTTCAACATAATAAAGCCATATATAACAAACCCATGGCTAACATCTTAGTTAACAGTGAAAAGCTGAAAGCTTTACCTCTAAGATCACTTACAAGACAAAACCGTCTACTCCCATCACCTTCATTCAACACACAGAACTGGAAAACCCAGTAGTAGCAATCAAACAAAAAGAAAAAGCATCCAAATCACTAAAGAAGTAAAATTGTCACTACTTGCAGAAGACATGATACTATATATTAAAAAAACCCTAAAGAGTCCACAAAAAACTTTCAGAATAAAGAATTCCCTAAAGTTACAGAATACAAAACTAATATATAAAAATCTATTGTTCCTATACACTAACAGAGAAATTAAAACAATGCCATTTATTAAGTATATAAAAAAAAACTAGTCTTACTTACTAAGTAAGTCAGAGAAAGACAAATACCTTATGAATTCACTTATATACAGAATCTAAAACACAAACATGAACTTTTTCCAGTTTGATACTGCCAGATTTGAATTGATTTTTTTGTTCCAATAAACTCTTCAAATTTAAAAAATAAATAAAAATAAATAAAATAAAAATAAAAACTAAATAAATAAACAATAAAAATATATAAAAACAAAAACAGAAACAGATTAATAAACACAAAAAACAAACTGGTGGTTGCCAGAGGGGACAAAGTGGGGAGAAGGGGAAAATAGGTGAAGGGGATTAGGAGGTCAAAATATCAGTCATAAAATAAATAAGTCATGGAAATGAAAAGCACAGCAGGAAGAATACAGTCAATAATCTTGCAATAGGGACTCCAGGGTGGCTCAGCAGTTGAGTGTCTGCCTTTGGTTCAGGGTGTGATCCCGGAGTTCCGGGATCAAGTCCCACATCAGGCTCCCTGTGTGAGGCACCTGCTTCTCCATCCCCCTATGTCTGCCTTCTCTCTGTGTCTCTCATGAATAATTAACCAAAATTTAAAAATAATAATAATAATCTTGCAATAACTTTGTATGGTGACAGATGATAATTACACCTATCATGGTGAGCATTTGATAATGTATGTAACTGTTGAATCACTAGAGTTTCTACACCTGAAAGTAATGTAATTATGTCGACTCCATTTCAATTTTTCTAAAAAGTGAGTATCTATGAAGATGTCCATATTTACCACTCTTTTTTGTTGTGTCTTTTTAAGATTTTTATTTACTTGACAGAGAGAGAAAAGACAGTACATGTGCACAAGCACGAGGAGCAGCGGGGAGAAAGTGAGAAGCAGGCTCTCCACTGAGCAGGAAGCCTGACTTAGGGCTTGATCCCAGGATCCTGAGACACTCAACCAACTAAGCCACCCAAGCACCCCCATATTTACTATTCTTATGAACATAAATAACTTCTAATCAGAAAAAAAATAGAAAATTCAAAGTATGTATTATCACCCCCATACAAAATTTAAATTATTTTTTCTGCATTCTAGTCTATTCTATTCATCAGGTTATCTTCATTAATTCACACTGCCCTATCAAGATAAGCAGAATCACTCTCTTATCATCTTCTCCCAAGTTTCCTCAATAAGGTCATATAAAAGAAAATCATCATAGAAATGGCAAGGGGAATTACAAATTTTAACTGCAGCTAGCACAAAAACCAAGAATTGAAAATAATAGACCTGGAGTAAAAATCACAGATAATCCTCAGATTCAGTTATATACTGGAGAAAGTGCTGCTGGGCAACAATAGAAAAAATAGGGAAAAAAAAGGATTTCATCAAAACTTTTAAAATTTTATACATCAAAGGACACTACTGTGAGAGTGAAAAGGCAACCCAAAGAATGGGAGGAAATGTTTGCCAATTATATTTCTGAAAAGAGACTAATATACAGGATATATGAAGAACTCCTGTGACTCAGCAACAAAAAGTAAACAATTAAATTTTAAAATGTCCAATGGTCTTGAACAGAAAAGTCTACAAATGGTCAATAAGAACATGAAAAGAGGGACGCCTGGGTGGCTCAGTGGTTGAGCGTCTGCCTTTGGCTCAGGGCATGATCCCAGAGGTCCTGGGATCGAGTCCTACTTCGGGCTCCCTGTATGGAGCCTGATTCTCCCTCTGCCTGTGTCTCTGCCTCTGTATGTATCTCTCATGAATAAATAAGTAAAATCTTAAAAAAAAAAAAAAAAAAAAAAACATGAAAAGCTGCTTGACATTAGTCATTAAGGAAATACAAATAAATACTGCATATGATACCATTTCACAGCCATAAAAATGGTGATAGAAAACAAACAACAAAAACAGAAAATAACAAGTGTTAGCCAGGCTGTGGAGAGACTAGAACCCCCATGTATTGCTGAATAGGAATGAAAAATGGCTGCTTCTCCCTCTGCCTGTGTCTCTGCCTCTCTCTCTCTCTGTGTCTCTCATGAATAAATAAATAAATAAAATCTTAAAAAAAAATACTTTAAAAAAAAAAAAAGGAATGAAAAATGGTAACACCACTGTGGAAAACAGTTTGGCAATTCTTTAAAAATTAAAACAGAATTACCATATGATATAAAAATTCCTCTTCCAAATACCCAAAAAAATTGAAAGCAGGACTCAAACAAATACCTGTACATCAATGTACATCATAGCCATTATTCATAGTATTACTCACAATAGCCAAATCATATGCCCTGATTTTCATATTGGATTCAGCTATTTGAAAAATGTTAAAAAAAAGTTTAGAAAAATAATTTCATTTACATTTCATAGTACTCACAAATCAATATCACTCATCAATTCACTTTAAAAAATAATCCAACAAAACAAGCAAGCCTTGCTATGTAAAAAAGTTACTTCCAAATTGATGATTTGAGGGGGATGGGTGAAATAGGTGATGGGAATTAAGAAGGGCAGAGTGCACTTGTAGTGACGAGCACAGGGTGTTGTACGCAAGTGTTGAATCACTATACTGTACACTTGAAACTAATATTACACTGCATATTGACTAACAGGAATTTAAATTAAAAACTTAAAAAAAAAGGGTAGCCCAGGTGGCTCAGCTTCAGCCCAGGGCGTGATCCTGCAGATGGAGACCCAGGATCGAGTCCCACATTGGGCTCCCTGCATGGAGCCTGCTTCTCCCTTTGCCTGTGTCTCTACCTCTCTCTCTCTGTATCTCTCATGAATAAATAAATAAAATCTTTTAAAAATAATATAATAAAAACTTAAAAAAAAAAAAGAATTTGCTTCCAAAGGAAGGCATGCTACTTATGACTGGGGGAAACCTTTCTTCCCCATAGTTACCATGAAAAGTCAGCGTAGGGAGGAAGGAAAAGGAGAGAAAAGACAATCAACCAAAAGTCACATACAGAAAAATTAAGACAAGTTCAAAGATAGTAATTAAAAAGATTTTAACTCAAAACTTCCTTGGTAATGTCAAATTCCTTTAAGCAGCCTGAACAAACGTTTCAAACTAACATAGGTTAATTTTTCTTAAATCACATATCACACATTGTTTAAAGTAAGAGTGAGAATTATCTTTTATATATCTACGAAAGACCAAACATGTATCAAAGTCTTTAAAATCAGTGACCTAAAGATTAATTTTTAGGTCACATTAATAACATTTCTATAGAATATAGTCACATTAATAACATTTTCTCTTTTTTTGTAATATTTTTTATAATAGAGTATCATCCCCTAAGTGAAAAAGTAAATAAGCTACATTTATAAAAATTCTACCAATTACATACCTGCTTAATATAGGAAATGGTAGCTTCCCGAGGAACCTCCAACTGAATATATATCCCAGTGGGCAAAAGGAAATCCACAGGTATGGAGCCATCAGATGCTAACTGTGAATCCACTGCCCAGATGTCAAGGATGTCTGCCATAGCAGGAGGCATTATGATATTGAAGCACATTCATAACCATGGGGCCCTAGAAAGTATTAAGTAAAACTTAGTGAACCCGAAAATGAGCCAAATTCTTATACTAAAATATCATAAAGCCCACCAATCCATAATAAGTCACTGGATTTCAATATAGCAAATAATGTAACAGTTGACTAATTAAAGATTAAGCCACCAGAAATAAATTGTTGTTTAAAAACACTTTTGGTTATCATTCCATACATTATATACATAAACACACCACACTGACTCAAATCAACAAAAGTACATCATGTGAAAAAGAAGATCTGCTGTACTCATTCCCTGTTATAATCCAGAATAAGACCTGGAAGATTGTTGAAGGTCTCACTATTAATGATTTCTCCCGTGAGAAGATGGATCTAACTGCAAAGGAACTGGCAGAAGAAAAAGAAACTGCCTTTGAGTTTCTTTCTTCTGCCTGACTAGCCCATCATTTTGATGTTACTAAAGGCTCCAAAATTGAAGAATCTAAATGTCGTCTTTGACTCTAGTACAAATGACAATAATGCTGTACTTAAATTACTTGTGAAAAATGACACGTTTGAAGGAGTATCTGCTTCTTGGTATAAATTTGGGATGGTTTATCATGCTGTTAGTGCTGCATTCTAAATAAAATATATATTGAAATGAAAAATAAAATAAAATAAAATAAAACACAAGGAAGCAAATGAAAATGAAAGCACAACAGCCCAAAACCTTTCGGATGCAGCAAAAGCAGTCCTAAAAGGTAAGTATATTATATTACAGGCCTAACTCAAGAAGCAAGAAAAGTCTCAAATACACAACCTTACCTTGCACCTAAAGGAGCTAGAAAAGGAACAGCAAATAAAGCCTAAAGCCAGTATAATGGAACTTATAAAGATTAGAGCAGAAATAAGTAATATAGAAAAAGAACAGATTAATGAAACTAAGAGCTGGTTCTTTGAAAATATATAATAAACATCTAGCCAGGGGAATCCCTGGGTGGCTCAGCGGTTAAGTGCCTGCCTTCGGCCCAGGGTGTGATCCTGGAGACCCGGATTGAGTCCCACATCGGGCTCCCTGCAAGGAGCCTGCTTCTCCCTCTGCCTGTGTCTCTGCCTCTCTCTCTTTGTGTCTCTCATGAATAAATAAATAAAATCTTTAAAAATATATAAAATAAAATAAAATAAAATAAAATAAAATAAAATAAAATAAAATAAAATAAACATCTAGCCAGATATATCAAAAAGAAAAGAGGAAGGACACAAATAGATAAAATCATGAATGACTAGGAGATCACAACCAATATCACAGAAATACAAACAATTATAATACTATTAAAAATTATATGCAAACAAACTGGGTAACCTGGAAGAAATGGACAAATTCCTAGAAACTTACAAACTGTCAAAACTGGGACAGAAAGAAATAGAAAATTTGAATAGACCCATAACCAGCAAAGAAATTTAATGAGTAGTCAAAAATCTCCCAACAAACAAAAGCCCTGGGCTAGTGGCTTCCCAAGGGAATTCTACCTTTTTTTTTTTAACCAGACATTTTAAAAAGAGTTAAAAAGAGTTAAGAGTTTCTTTTTTAAACTTCCAAAAAATAGAAATGGAAGAAAAATTTCCAAACTCATTCTACAAAGCCAGCATTACTTTGATTCCAAAACTAAAGACCCCACTTAATAAAGGAGAACTATAGGCCAATATCCCTGATGAACATGGATGCAAAAATTCTCAACAAAATACTAGCAAATCAAATTCAACAGTACATTAAAAGAATTCACCTCAATCAAGTGGGATTTATTCCTGGACTGCAGGGATGGTTCAATATTTGCAAATTCATCATTGTGATACATGATATTAATAGAAGGATAAAAACCATATGATCCTGTCAATAGATGTAGAAAAAGCATTTGACAAAATACAGCATACTTTCCTGATAAAAACCCTCAACAAAGTGGGTATAGATAGAACATACCTCAACAGCATAACGGCTATATATGAAAGAAAGATCCACAGCTAATATTACCCTCAATGGGAAGAAACTGAGAGCCTTTCCCCTATCGTCAGAAATAAGACAAGGATGTCCACTCTCACCATTACTATTTAACTGAGTCCAATAAACTCTTGATTGCCTCAGCAATCAAACTACAAAAAGAAATAAAAGGCACCCAAATTTGCAAAGAAGTCAAACTTTCACTATTTGCCAATGAAATGATACTCTACATAGAAAACCAGAAAAAGACTCTACCAAAAAACTGCTAGAACTCATACATAAATTTAGCAAAACCCAAGGATATAAAGGCAATGCGCAGAAATGTGTTGCATTTCTATACACTAATAATAAAGCAGCAGAAAAAGAATTCAAGGAATTGATCTCATTTGCAATTGCATCAAAACCAGTAAGATACCTAGGAAGAAATCTAACTAAGTAAAAGATGTGTACTATGAAAACCATAGAGCACTTATAAAAGAAATTGAAGAGGACACAAGTAAATGGAAAAGCACTGTATGCTCAGGGACTGGAAGGATAAACCTTGTTAAAATATTTATACACAGGGCAGCCCTCCTGCATGGAGCTCCCTGCTTCTCTCTCTGCCTCTCTCTCTCTCTCTCATGAATAAATAAATAACATCTTTTTAAAAAAATATTTAAACACAAAGCAATCTACACATTTAATGCAATCCTCATCAAAATACCACCAGCAGGGCAGCCCTGGAGGCGCAGCGGTTTAGTGCCGCCTGCAGCCCGGGGTGTGATCCTGGAGACCCAGGATTGAGTCCCACGTCAGGCTCCCTCTGCCTGTGTCTCTGTCTCTGTCTCTGTCTCTCTCTCTCTCTCTCTCTCTCTCTCTCTGTGTGTGTGTGTGTGTGTGTCTCTCGTGAATAAATAAATAAAATCTTGAAAAAAAAATACCACCAGCACCTTTCACAGAGCTAGAACAATTCTAAAATTTGCATGTAACTACAAAAGACCCCCAGTAGCCAAAGCAATTCTGAAAAAGAAAAACCAAAGGCATCATGATTCTGGATTTCAAGCTATATTACAAAGCTGTAGTCAACAAGACAGTATGATACTGGCACAAAAAGAGGCACATAGATCAATGGAACAGAACAGAGAATCCAGAAATGGACCCACAACTGTATGATCAACCAATCTTCAATGAAGCAAGAAAGAATATCCAATGGAAAAAAGACAGTCTCTTCAATAAATGGTATTGGGAAAACTAGACAGCAACATGCAGAAGAATGAAACTAGTCCACTTTATTACACCATACACAAAAATAAATTCAAAATGGTTGAAAGACTTTAGAGTGAGACAGGAAACCATCAAAATACTAGAGGAGAATACAAGTAGAAACCTCTCTGACCTCGGCTGTAGCAACTACTTACTGAACATGTCACCAGAGGCAAGGGAAACAAAAGTAAAAATGAACTATTAGGACTTTATCAAGACAAAAAAAACTTCTGCACAGTCAAGGAAACAATCAACAAAAATGGGAGAAGATATTTGTAAACAACATATCTTATAAAAGGTTAGTATCCAAAAACTATAAAGAACTTACAAATTCAATACCCAAAAAACAACCCAGTTAAGAAACAGGCAGTAGACAATGATAGACACTTTGCCAAAGACATCCAGATGTTTAACAGACACATAAAGAGATGCTCAATATCACTCATCATCAGGGAAATAAAAATCAAAACCAGGACAAGATACTATCTCACACTTGTCAAAATGGCTAAAATTAATGCAAGAAACAACAGGTGTTGATGAGGATGGGAGAAACTGCACTGCCTGAACATTGCAGCATTTACTGATTCCTCTCTACTAACTCGTATACATCTTATACTCTGGACCCATTTAATGGACACTAATACAGACCCTGAATCTTTCTCATGTGGCAGCCTTGTTTCTGTGTAGGAAGAGCAGTGCACTACTGAAAGACTGTGGTTTCAGAATCCAACAGCTTACTTGTGAGAGCTGGTACCATCTCTAACTGGCTGAAAGATCTTTAGCAAGTCACGTTATCTTCTCCCTACTTAAATTCCCTTGTCTGTGAAATGATGAGATCAACAGTAACTACTTTAGAGCATAATTATAAAAACTGAAGATAGAACACCTGGAACTTAGTAAAGACAATAAAAAAATTCCCTGTTTTTTATTTTTATTCAAAAGCCCTAAGTTCGGGACACCTAAGTGGCTCAGTAAGTTAAGCACCTGCCTTTGGCTCAGGTCATGAGCTCCCTTCAGGTCCTTTCCTGGGATAGGGCTCCTTGCTCAGTGGGGAGTCTGCTTTTTCCTCTGCCCCTCCCTACTGTTCATTCATATTCTCCACCCCACCCCACCCCACCCCACCCCGCATATAAATAAAATCTTTGAAAAAAAGAAAAAAGGCCTAAGTTCTTTTGAGCTCTGAGTTATATATTTTCAACTACTTTCATTTACCTAAAACTGACTAGCACACAGTAGCCATTTAGTAACTGTTTAACGTATGACAAAATATTATCCCTACTCCTACAATTAAAAAAAAAAAAGCTCACAGGATAACAATAAAATCTAAAACAGCTAAAGGTGACTTTTTACTCTGTGTCACCATTCTAGGAACTTCTTTACATGCAATTCTAGATTTTATCCTTCCTACCACCTCTACCACCTTATGGTAACACTGCTATTCCTTGAGGAACATAAACAGGTTAAGATCTCAAAACCACCAAGTGGCAGTCCTGGGATTTGAACTTGGGTCTAACTCTAAAGTGTGAGCCTTACACCACCTTCTGCATAATAACCATTAAAATACCAGAAAAAAGTTTGAGACATTTAATCATAATCACATTATGTTAACTATAAGCTCCTTGAGAGCTCACCCCATTTTTTTTTTGCTTTTCTTCTCCATGCTTTTTTTTTATTTAGATTGATTGATTGATTTGAGAGGGAAAGGAAGAGAGGGAGAGAGAGAGAGAGTGTGTGTGTGTGTGTGCACGCGCACATGCAGGGAGAAGGACAGAAAGAAAAGCAGAGAGAAAGAGAGAAAGAGAAAGAAGAAAGAAAGAAAGAAAGAAAGAAAGAAAGAAAGAAAGAAAGAAAGAAAGAAAGAAAGAAAAGAAAGAAAGAAAGAAAGAAAGAAAGAAAGAAAGAAAGAAAAGAAAGAAAGAAAAGCAGATTCCTCACTGAGCAGGGAGCCTGATGTGGGGCTCAATCCCAGGATCACAACCTGAGCCAGAAGACAGATGCTTAGCCTACTGAGCCACCAAAGCATCCCCCCTCCCATGCTTTTTTAAAGTATTGTCTCTTACCACAGTGTATGGAGAAGTCATCATACTTAGGCACTCTCAACTTATAATTTTATAAACATGAACAAACTATACAAAGTTACTACAGATGTCATAAATAGTCACTGACCCTGAAATAGCTTTAGGTACATCACTGCAGTCTTTGGAGAGGAGCCTTTTTTTTTTTTTTTTTTTTTTTAGATTTTATTTATTTATTCATGAGAGAGAAAGGCAAAGACACAGGCGGAGGGAGAAGCAGGCTCCCTGCATGGAGCCTGATGTGGGACTCGATCCTCAGTCTCCAGGATCATGCCCTGGTCTGAAGGCGGCGCTAAACTGCTGAGCCACCCGGGGATCCCTAGAGGAGCTTTTCAAACCATGCAAGTATCAGGTGTTCTAGAAAACATGCTATACCAAATTAAATAAAAAGACCATGTTTTGCCTATATTCATCTACCACCATGCAAAGATTGGGGAAAGCCAGCTCCTGCACACCAAGTTACAGTATGTATGATAATAAATCAAGAGTTTTCAATAAAAGCTGAGAGAGAAAAACAAAAGTTAGCATTTAAAATAGAGAAGGGATTATGAAACATCAGCCACCTGTCACACAATTACAATCATGATAAACCTGTACATGCCCCTACTTTCTTCAGCACAGATTTTTGGCAAGACTCTCACAACTAAAAACCAAATCACCTAATGAATAACAATAGTAATAAAAGATCATGAAACTATAAAAACAAAACATTTAAGATCTCACCATTACAAGATAGCTGGAAATGCTGAGGCTTCCTCAGGCCTGAGGCCCAGAACAGCAATCTTTTCAAAGAGACAGCACCTCACCACCCAATGGCATTAACTCCCCAGATAAAAAAATTCCGAACTTCTGGGGGTCTTGGAGGAAAAAGCACTATGGTAGATTTAAGAATTTCTTGAAGTAGTTGTAACTAAAAGAAATTACAAAAAAGAATTCCTGGGCCCTTACTTTCCTTCCTTTCTGGATCTGTTGTTCAACACTCTCACACTTTCTATCCTTAATCCTGCCACCCTGAGCCACTAATATTTGCCAACATATCCCATACTCTCTCCTGCCTCCTACTTTTTTTTTTAATTTTTATTTATTTATTTATTTATGATAGTCACAGAGGGAGAGAGAGAGAGAGAGGCGCAGAGACATAGGCAGAGGGAGAAGCAGGCTCCACGCACCGGGAGCCTGACGTGGGATTCGATCCTGGGTCTCCAGGATCGCGCCCTGGGCCAAAGGCAGGCGCCAAACCGCTGCGCCACCCAGGGATCCCCTGCCTCCTACTTTAAACATCATTCCCTCTCCCTAAGATGTCCTCATCTACATTATCTCCTGATCAACTCTTACTCCTCTAGACTCTTGGAATACATACACCCAAGCACCAAGGCATACCTATGTCAAGGTAGGAGCATACTACATTGAAGCTGGTTGCTTATAAATAGCTCCCAACTTCCTATTATTTCCACTTCTTTATCTGCAGCTTTGACACATATTATGGTCTCAGTAGTTACTTACATATAGCTAAATGAATTAATGAATGAAACAAATTCTATGGAAGTCACTTAGGAGACCAATTATACTAGACAATAAAAAATGTGATTTGGGGGATGCCTGGGTGACTCAGAGGTTGAGCATCTGCCTTTGGCTCAGGACATGATCCCAGGATCTGGGATCGAGTCCCACATCAGGCTCCTTGCATGGAGCCTGCTTCTCCCTCTTCCTGTGTCTCTGTCTCTCTCCCGCTCTCTGTGTCTCTTTCATGACTAAATAAAATCTTTAAAAAATAAAAATAAAAAATGTAATTTACATCATGCTTAACATGGAAAACTTTAACTATGTGGCCTTCAATGCAATCTCTCAGTACCCAATCTAAGAAATTCCATAAACAGCCCACAAAGGTGACATCTTTCCATGAAGTCAGGGTAATATTTACCATTATATAGATAAAATGCCATGCACATATAGATCTCCTAGAACTCATTAAATTAAAAAAACTGAAATGATTTAATTCAGATATCAGTTAAGTCTATTTGCAAATGGTTTTATAAAATCGCAGTCTCTATATTTTATAGCATATGTATCTTTCTGTAAAAGAGTAAACCAGAAAAATATTAACAAATATACAGAATTGACTGCATCATCATTTACAATGGGATCTTCACTTAATATCACTTTGTCTCTAATCCATAAACTTCTGTCATGTGAAGAGGAACATGAAATATATCTTACCTATAACCTAAGTACCATTCCAAAAAACAAAATAAAACAAAACCCACACACACAAACACAAAAACAAAAAAGACACTCAGGTCAACATAGAACACATAATTACAGCCTAATATGTAGGTTATATTTGTGAATCACTTTATTTTTTTTTAAGATTTTATTTATTTATTCATGAGAGAGAGAGAGAGAGGCAGTGATATAAGCAGAGGGAGAAGCAGGCTCCATGCAGGGAGCTCGATGTGAGACTCAATCCCGGGACTCCGGAATCACGCCCTGAGCCAAAGGCAGACGTTCAACCATGGAGCTACCCAGGTGTCCCTGTGAATCACTTTAATAAAATAACTTTTATTCTGGGCAGCCCCGGTGGGGTTTTTAGCACCGCCTGCAGCCTCACTCTCTCTGAATGAATAAATAAATCTTTAAAAATTTTTAAATAAAATAAAAAATAAACCAATGCTCAATGTTTTCAAGGACTTTAAGCTAAATACTACCCAGAAGAATGGTTTTCAATCCTCTCATATTCCATACTTTTTTTTTTTTTAAAGATTTTATTTATTCATGAGAGACACAGAGAGAGAGAGGCAGAGACACAGGCAGAGAGAGAAGCAGGCTCCATGCAGGGAGCCTGATGTGGGACTTGATCCTGGGACTCTAGGATCATGCCCTGGGCCAAAGGCAGATGCTCAACCGCTGAGCCACCCACACGTCCCCCTCCATATTCTTTTTAAACAAATATTATATACACTTTAAAAATCTGAAATGAAATTATTCATAATTTACATATATATACCTAATTTCAAAATAAACCTATATAATACCCTAGCTGTAACATAAAAGGAGAAATAAAAGAATATAATAAAGCTTTTTTTCAATATGTAAATACATAGGCATAACCAAACCTGTTTTATAAAGCAGTCATGTTTGCCTCTATACATAGAAACATCATGGATATGACAAATACTAATGCAGACTAACCCAAATGTGCTGTACTAATGATCAAATACTACAAATGCCACTCACTGGTGCCACAGGTTTTCCAAATCCGTATGTTTCAAAATCAATATTTTGAAATCATGTAAAAAATACTTTGTATTATATTTTTACCTAATACAGAGTTAAGATCTCAGCTCAGATAAAAATAAACGGTTTTCACCTACACACATATCTGGAAGAAATTCAAAAATTGTCTTGTACATAAGGCATTTTTTTATTGTTGTAAAAGACTGTCTTAGGGGTGCCTGGGTGGCTCAGACAGTGAACCGTCTGCCTTCGGCTCAGGTCACGATCTCAGAGTCCTGAGATCAAGCCCCCTCATCAGGCTCCCCACTCTACAGGGAGCTTGCCTCTCCCTCTCCCTCTCCCCTCCCTCCCCTCCCTCTCCCTCTCCCTCTCCCTCTGGCTATCGCTCCCCCCCTGCTCTCTGTCATTCTGTCAAGTAAATAAATAAAATCTAAAAAAAAAAAAAAAAAAAAAAGACAATCCTATGCATTGCAGGATGTCCAATAATCCATTACCTACTAGTAAATAGCACCTCTTCAAATCATTGTATCAACAAGTACAAAAATAATCACCCTTTACAAATTTCAAAAAACACCTTATAGCAGGGAGGTCACACTGTCCACTTTCAGAACCACTGCTCTTCAACAATGCCTACTATTTCTCAAAGTAGTAATGACCTAGAAAAGTTTGCGGTTTCTTTTTAAGATTTCATTATTTGAAAGAGAGAGAGAGAAAGAAAGAAAGAGGGAGCACAAGCAGGGTGAGGGCACAGGGAGAGGGACAAGCAGACTCCCTGCTGACCAAGGAGCCAGAGGTGGGGCTCAATACCAGGACCCTGAGATTATGACCAAGTGAGCGCACCAAGGTACCTTGACCTAGAAATGTTTTTATCTAGACCTAATTATACTTCATAGTTAAAATAGTAATGAACACAATTTGTCATACATTTCTACTGGTAAACCAATGGTGTTTCTTGCATTTGGCTATGCTGTCTTTGGCTAATTCCTGAAAGGTTTAAAAAAAAAAAAAAAAAGCTCAATTAAAGGAAACTGTAGCCCCTTAATCAGAGGAATATAAGGCCAGTATGACTAGCTCTTAATTTTCATGACTCTTAGTAAGTGTAAACTTACAGGTGGAGTGGTCTAATTACTCACAGGGTAACCTGTAGCTCTTCATAACATCCTACACAACATTTTTCATAGGTACTGAGAGAGGAAGCATACTCACAAAATGTGCTGTTATCAAAACAGCATGTCCTTTGTCAGACTGAAACTGTGACATGGTTGCTAAACAAATGAGGTAATAAACCAAATGCTAACAAATAAATCCTTTGTAGAGATGTTTTGAAAAAAATTATTGCTACACATTTAAATATAAAATATATCTGGTTCCTATTTCCCTTTGTCATTCTTATTTCATAAGAGCACCACACACAAGAGTCCAGCCTAAGAATTAACTCAAGAGTTTCAGTTTAGGAGAGCTGCAAACCCTGGGAACCCTGCTGGTGACTGTCTGTTAAGCCTCCATTCTCTTGATTTCAGCTCAGGTTCTAATCTCAGTCATGGGATCCTGCCCAGCATCAGGCTCCGTGCTCAGCAGACAGTCTACTTGAGATTCTCTCTCTCTCCCTCTCCCTCTGCCTCTGCCCCTCGCCCCACCCCGTGCATTCACTCTGTCAAATAAATAAATCTTTTAAAAAAGTTATAAACCTTTCTCATTTTAAAGATAAAAAAAGTAAGGCCCAGAGAAATTAATTATCTAGGATGACACAGCAACAGAGCCAGGACCAAAGTCAGATTTTCTTCTCTAGCAATTAGCATGCTTTTAAAATCTATTTTCCCTTTATTTTTTATGTTTTCCTTCTTTTCTCTTTTTTAAAGATTTATTTATCTGCAGAAGCAGAGGGAGAAAGAGAGAATCTCCAGTAGATCAATGGGGAGCCTGATGGAGGGCTCAATCTCAAGACCCTGAGATAATAACCTGAGCCGAAATACTTAGTGGACTGAGCCACTCAGGTAGGTGCCCCTCCTTCCTTTCTCTTTAAAAGAAGGTCCTTCCCAAGGCTATCATGCCAGCAGTATCCTCAGTATTGCATCACTCTTCTGTTTGAACATCTAGAAATGATCAAAGCCTGAGGACAAGCATGAAACAATGATGAAAACTCTTCCAGGAAGCTATTAGAGGCACAGGAACTTTAGCAATGACAATTAGCTCAACTAAACCCTTAAACTGTATTTACCAATGTATATCCTGTCAACTGTTCCCTGGCAGAAAAAAAAGAGTTTAAATGTACTCAGTCTCCTTAGTAATATGCCATCAGAAACATTAGATTTTACTTTTTTTAATCAAATGATAAGCAGAACCAACATAAACTTGTTATACAGATGGACAAGTTTAACCAAAAACTACTCTGCAAAATCATGGAAGAAATTTTAAGAGAGACTAAAAGGCAATTTTTAAAAATTAAATGCAATAGGGCTGCCTTGCTTGCTCACTTAGTAGAACGTGGGATTCTTGATCTCAGGGTTCTAAGTTCAAGCCTCACACTGGGTGTGGAGATTACTTTAAAAAAAAAAATTTTTTTTTAAATCTTAGGGGCAGCCCGGGTGGCTCAGCGGTTTAGCGCCACCTTCGGCCCAGGGTGTGATCCTGGAGACCCGGGATGGAGTCCCACACTGGGCTCTCTGCATGGAGCCTGTTTCTCCCTCTGCCTCTCTCTCTCTCTCTCTCTCTTTCATGTGTCTCTCATAAATATATTCTTTAAAAAAACTTAAAAAAAATATTAAAAAATAAATGAAATACTGTTTACCTAGTATTCATTTCTTTCTTATTATATGATTTAGCTAGAAGAAAAGTAAATGTTTATAAAAAACAAAAACATGAGCACTGAAAAGGGCCATGCACTTTTGAAGAGCACTACATATATGATCTCAAATCTTCAGGTTTCAGAGACTATGTAAAATTGATGAGATCTTGAATCATATGGCCTTCAGTTCTGCCATCCACATTATTCAAAAACAACAAATCATGGGATCCCTGGGTGGCACAGTGGTTTGGCGCCTGCCTTTGGCCCAGGGCTCGATCCTGGGGACCCGGGATCGAATCCCATGTTGGGCTCCCAGTGCATGGAGCCTGCTTCTCCCTCTGCCTATGTCTCTGCCTCTCTCTCTCACTGTGTGCCTATCATAAATAAAAAATAAAAAATAAATTAAAAAAAAAAACAAATCAGCCTCAACTAATTTATTTACATGGAAGTATGCAAGCACTAACTCTGAACAGAGCAGAACTTAATTCTGTAATGACTGTTATTTAATCTGAATCATCATAAGTCTATGTAAAGATATCTCCAAAGTTGGAGCATCTGGCTGGCTCACTCAGATGGGCATGTAACTCTTAATTTCTGGGTTGTGAGTTTGAGGTGAGTTACACCCACCTATGTTGGGTGTATAGATTACTAAAAGAATTAAATAAACTTAAAAGAAAAAGATAGCTCCAAAGTAATTCTACAAATTACTAAAGAATTGCTAAAATTTTATATACCTTATCATGTATGTAAAAATAATATTTAAATTTATCCTCTCAAATAGAAAGTATCACTCACTCTAAGTTGCTTGTAGAAAATATTTGGAAATATGCACTGACCCTTGAAAATGTTATATCCACGAACCCAGGAATTCAAATTCTATAATCTACCTATTTAAAAACTTGAATACAGGAGGCACCTGAGTGGCTCAGTCAGTGAAATGTGGGGCTCTTGATTTTGGCTCAGGTAATGAACTCAGGGTTATGAGATTGCATTCAGCGGGAGTCTGCTTCTCTCTCTCCCCCCGTCTGCCCCTCCCCCCCACCCATGTGCACCCTCTCTAAAATAAATAAGTCTTAAAAAAAAAAAAAAACTTGAATATTGAAAAATTTTCAGGGATCCCTGGGTGGCACAGCAGTTTAGAGCCTGCCTTTGGCCCAGGGCGTCATCCTGGAGACCCGGGATCAAATCCCACGTCGGGCTCCCAGTGCATGGAGCTTGCTTCTCCCTCTGCCTATGTCTCTGCCTCTCTCTCTCTCTCTCTCTCTCTCTCTCTCTCTCTCTCTGTGTGACTACCATAAATAAAAAAAAAAAGAAAAAGAAAAAGAAAAATTTTCACAAAGCAAAACATACAAATACAACAAAACTGCAAATAACCTGTCTAAACAAGAAGTAGTAGTTAACCATGATATATATACTTGATGGTATATTAAGCAGACATTTGAACTGATGTTTGTCAACTATGTACAATACTAAAGAATTGTTTCTACACAATA
The DNA here is from genome assembly GCF_905146905.1 of Nyctereutes procyonoides. Lineage (NCBI taxonomy): Eukaryota > Metazoa > Chordata > Mammalia > Carnivora > Canidae > Nyctereutes > Nyctereutes procyonoides. Next base: position 35,422,829 of record NW_026575042.1, read on the forward strand.
TAAAACAGCACAAAAAGTATAATTAGGGGGCTCCTGGGTGGCACAGTTGGTTAAGTGTCTGCCTTTGGCTCAGGTCATGATCTTAGGATCCTGGGATACAGATCTAGATTGGGATCCCTGCTCAGTGCCCTGCTCAGTGGGGAGCCTGCTTCTCCCTCTCCTCCCTACTTGTGCTCTCTCTCTTGCTATCTCTGTCTCTCAAATAAGTAAAATCTTTAAAAAGTATAATTAGAATTCTGTTTACTTTTAAAAACCATGAATACAATCTAAAGCATAGAAATTAAGGCTGGAAGGAAATACATATGCTAATACAGTTCAAAGTAACTAATAAATATTTCCTTTTTCAATGTTTCATTAACAAGAGCATACAGCTTTATACACTTTTTTTAAAGTATTTATTATTAAGAACACTTTGAATAGTCCAAAGGACTCAGGCTAAAGCTAGGCTATCTATTCTTAGTATGTGGATGTTGATTAGTAGTTCCAAACTATAGATTTGAGGCATCTGGCTAACTCAGCAGAGCATGTGACTCTGTATCTCAGGGTGATGAGTTCAAGTCCCACATTGGGCATAGAGCCTACTTTTAATTAATTAATTAATTAAACTACAGATTTACTTTTTAGTCTTTAACCTCAATATATACAAATATATTTATAAATACTTATATATGCCTCTGTAGAACAAGTTTATTATAAACTAGATTTCAACATCCCTGAAAGCAGAGATTACTTAAAATTTTTTAAAATATCTTAAAACAAAAATCAAATGCAATAGTATTGACCTAGTATACATTTCTTTATTATATGATACAGCTATAAGATGGGACTCCTGGGTGGCTCAGTGACTAAGCGACTGCCTTCAGCTCAGGGCATGATCCTGGAGTTCTGGGATTGAGTCCGCATGAGGCTCCTTGCAGGGAATCTGCTTCTCCCTCTGCCTGTCTCTCTGCCTCTGTGTGTGTGTGTGTGTGTGTGTGTGTGTGTGTCTCCCATGAATAAATAAATTTTTTACATCTTTAAAAAAAAAAAAGAAAAAGAAAAACTACACAACCAGGGGCGCCTGGGTGGGCTCAACTGCTTAAGCATCTGCCTTCGGCTCAGGTCATGATCCCAGAATCAAGCCCCACATGGGACCCCGTGCTCAGCAGACAGTCTGCTTCTATCTGTCCCTTTGCTGCTCCTCCTACTTGTGGTCTCTGGTGTGCTCTCGCTCGCTCTGTCTCTCTCTCTCTCTCATTCCCCTTGTCAAATAAATAAAACCTCTAATATATATATATATATATATATTATATATAACTTATTTGAGAGAGAGAGCATGAGTGAGGTGAGGGGCAGAGGAAGAAGCAGACTTCCACTGAGCAGAGAGCCTGATGTGGGGCTTGAATCCAGGACTCTGGGATCATGACTTTAGCTGAAGCCAAACATTCAACCAACTGAGCCACCTAAGCACCCCCCTCTTTTTTTCTTTTTTTAATAATACTGTAGGAGTGAAGTAAACAACCCTGGCTTATTGGATATACTTTTGCATCTGCCATGCAGATACATATTTTAGACAAAAGTTTCATCATCCAGACAACTTCTGTTTCTCAATATAGTGGCAATAGATCCACAAGATTTACAGGGTGTCCGTTTGTTTTTCTTTTGGAGAGTGAGTATATCAACCATCTTCATTCCAGAAATGTCATCCAATCAATTCCAGTACCTATTTTTTTTAAGTTTTTATTTATTTATTAGAGAGAATAAGAGAGAGAGAGAGAACAACAGGGAGTGGCGGGCAGAGGGAGAAGGGAGAAGCAGACTCCCTGCTGAGCAGGGAGCCTGATACAGGGATCGATCCCAGAACCCCAAGATCATGACCTGAGCAGAAGGCAGACACTTAACCAACTCAGCTGCTCAGGCACCCCTCTGGTACCTATTTATAACAAGTGACATCATGATAACCAGAAATGACTATATATAGCAAAGGATACCCACATGCTAAGTGCTGTGAGGGTGAGTCATGAGCCAAACTGTACAAGTGTATGGTGATGCTGGTGAGTAACTAACCAACAGCCCTCACATCTAGGAACTGAATCAGGGCCAGAAAGCCATGTGGATGTCAAACAGTAACATGAGAAGAATTTTAAATAGCTTTACAGCTGTAGAAAAAGAACTATTCCAGGCTCTGAACCTTTTAGTTCTGTCTGCTGTCATTTTGAAAATAAGTTGTAATACATAAAAAGTAAAACAGCATCCTAAAAAGGTGGCATTTCTCCCAAGTCATTTCAGGATTACTATTTTAGATACTAATTTAACTTTGGTCTATGCAAGTATTTGTCTGTTTAAATGCTTTTCTTCAGAGACCAATTATCCTCCTAAACTATCTAACCATGAATGACAAATGCTTATGTGTCTTTTATTTCCTCTTCACTAGTAACAGTAAACAGAATTTTTTTTATTTATTTTTTTATTTTTTAAAATGTTTTTTTTTCTTTTTTATTTATGATAGTCAGAGAGAGAGAGAGAGAGAGAGAGAGAGAGAGAGAGAGGCAGAGACACAGGCAGAGGAAGAAGCAGGCTCCATGTACTGGGAGCCTGACGTGGGATTCGATCCCGGGTCTCCAGGATCGCGCCCTGAGCCAAAGGCAGGCGCCCAACCGCTGCGCCACTCAGGGATCCCAGTAAACAGAATTTTTAAAAATTTAAAAAGCAAGGAAAAATTAAGAGATACTTTCCTTGGTGCAAACACTCTTCTTTCACTGCCTGTTCTATCTAGAGTACATGGTAAGTTAGGAGAGGCAGGCTGACAGTGTCATCTCAGTGCTAAGGCTTTCACCAAGAGAAAAAGGAAAAAAATTGGAATTCAAGTTAATAAATACTTATTAGCTACTTATACTTTTTAAGACACCATATCACACACCTGACTGGGAGAAAAGGAAATTACAAAAATAAAACATGGACCAGTTTGCAACCCAGTCAGTAACACAGCACTCAAGTTGGCTGAGACAAACAAATGGGAGGCTCGTCTGTTCTGTTTCATTCAAATGGTGCACAGTCTTAAACTATTGGAGATAATAAAACAGAGAGATAGTAACGGCTCATATTACTATGTTTTCCACCTCAATCCAGAGAGCCTGAATCACAAGAGATGAAGATGGACTATTAAAAAAGGGAAATATAAAGTATCTGCCTGACTTTCAGAAAGAAGGTTGGAAGGTAGTGTCTGGGGATCAAGAGATCTCCCCTGAAAAAGCTGAGGCAGCACCACAGCATTGCTGTCATGAAACCCCACCTCCACTGCCACACACTGCCTCAGCCTATGACCTGTGCACAACAGAACAAGTACTAGGAGTTATATGGTTTGGAGTAGAATTCATTATAGGTCACTATGTATAGTTTCTCGAAAAAAATCTGAAATCCTGGGGCGCCTGGGTGCTTAAGTATCTGCCTTAGGCTCAGGTCTTGATTTCTGGGTCCTGGGATGGAGCTCCATATTGGGCTCCCTGCTCATCAGGGAGTCTGCTTCTCCCCCCCCCCTTCCTTTGCCTCTTCTCCCTGCTTGTATGACTGCTCACTGTCTCTCAAATATTCTTTTTTTAAATATTCTTTTTTTAAAAAGAATCTGAAATCTTCATCTGTTTATGCTTCAAGCAACTTATGGCTAAGGTCCTGTATTTAATTTATAATAATACCATATATTAATCTAATGAACCACATTTTGTTTGAAAAAACTCAAAAACAGCATTATTTTTAAAACTATTACTTGGGGGATGCCTGGGTGGCTCAGCAGTTGAGCGTCTGCCTTGGCTCAGGGTGTGATCCTAGGTCCTGGGATCGAGGCCCATATCAGGCTCCTCACAGGGAGCCAGCTTCTCCCTCTGCCTATGTCTCTGTCTCTATGTGTCTCTCAAGAATAAATAAAATGAATGAATAAATAAGTAAATAAATAACACTATTACTGGGGACTCCTGGGTGGCTCATCCAGCTGAGTATCTGACTCTTGATTTCAGTTCAGGTCATGATCTTGGGGCCATGGGATCAAGGCCCTGGGACAAGCCCTGTGTTGGACTCCATGCTCAGCTGAGAGTCTGAGATTCTCTACCCCTCTCTCTGCCTATCCCCCATTACATGAACATGCTCGCTCACTCTAAAATAAATTTTAAAAAATTTTTAAAAATAAAACAGCATTACTTTTTGTCATGAGAACTTTTAAGTTCTACTCTCAGCAACTTTTCAAATACACAATGCAGTATTATTAACTATAGTCTTATCATGAGTATATTACACTCATGACTTATTTTATAACTCGAAGTTTGTACCTTTTGATCCCCCCCTTCACACATTTTGCCAACATTCCACCCCTGCCTTTGGCAATCAACAATCTGCTCTATGTATTGATTAGTACAGTTTAGGAAATTTTTTTTTAATTTCTACTTATAAGTGATATATAATATTTGTCTTTCTCTGAATTTTCACTTAGCATAATCCCCTCAAAATCTATCCATGTTGTTCCACATCGTAAGATTTCCTTTCTTTTTATGGCTGAATAATATTTCTATGTGTGTGTGTGTACACACATTTTCTTTATCCATTCATCCATCAGTGGACATTTAGGCTGCTTCCACATCTTGGCTCTTGTAAACAATGCTGTAACGAACGGAGGGATGCGTATCTTTTTCAGTTACTGTTTTTGTTTCCTTCAGATAAATACCCAGAAGTGGAATTGCTGGATCAGATGGTAGTCCTATTTTTAATTTTGGGGGGAATCTCCACACTGTTTTCCATTACGGTTCCACCAATTTACATTTCCGCCAACAGTGCACAAGGGATTCCTTTACTATACATTCTCACCAATACTTGTTATTGCCTGTCTTTTTGATACCAGCCACATTCTAACAGGGTGAAGTGATTATCTTCTGTTTTTTTATTTTCCTGAAAGTTGAACAACTTTACAAGTACTTGTTGGACATCTGCAGGTCTTCTCTGGAAAAAGATCTATTCAGATCTCTGCCAATTTGGGGGGGGGGCACTATTAACTTGTATGGGTTCTTTATGTTTTGAATATTAACCTCTCTCATCAAGTATGATTTGCAAATATTTTCTCCCATTTCATAGGTTGTCTTTTCATTTTATTGACAGTTTCCTTTGCTGTGTAGAAATTTGTTTGATTTAGTCCAACTTGTTTATTTATACTTTTTTTTTCCTTTGCTTTTGATGTCAAATCCATCACCAAATCCAGAATACTGTCAAAATCAAAGTAGGGGGGATTACCACCTATATTTTCACCTAGGAATTTATGGATTCAGGTCTTAAGTTCACATCTTTACTCTGTACTGAATTTTTGTCTATGCTGTAAGACAAGGATCGAGTTTCATTCCTTTGTGTACAGCTGTCCAGGTTTCCCACCACCTTGTATTAAAGAGATTATCTTTACCTCCACTGTATTTTCTTAGCTTCTTTGTCCTAAATTAATTGAACATATATGCATCACTTTATTTCTGGGCTTTCTATTATGCTCCATTGATCCGAGTGTCTGTTTTATGACAATAACACAGTTTTAGTTACTATAACTTTGTAATATAATTTGAAATCGGGAAGTGTGATGCCTCCAGCTTTTTTGTTCTTTCTCACAATTGGTTTGGCTAGTCAGTATCTTTTGTGGTTCCATACAAATTTTAGGATTGTTTATTCTTATTTTTGTTAAAAAAAAAAGTCACTAGTATTATAAAAGGAATTGTTACTGAATCTGTAGATTGCTTTGAGTAGTATGGACATTTTTACAATATTATTTTTTCCAAACCATGAGCACAAACTATCTATTTACTGTGTTTTCTTTTTTTTCATTAATATCCTATAGTTTATGTGTGCAGATCTTTTATCTCATTGGTTATGTTTATTCTTAGTTATTTTATTGCAACTGATACATTTTTGATACAACTGTAAATAGGACTGTTTTCCTAATTTCTTTTTCATAGTTCATCAACAGAGTATAGAAATGCAACAGATTTTTGTATTTCCCAAATTGCCTGAATTCATTTAATAGCTCTAACAGTTTTTCATGGAGTGTTAGGGCTTTGTACATCCTATCTTCTTTCTTCACCTACTAATAATGAAGATTTTAATTCTTCCTTTCTGATTTGGATGTCTTTTATTTATTTTCCTTGCCAAACTGCTCTAAGACTTCCAACATGATGTCGAATAAAAGGGATGAAAGAAGGCATCCTTTTCTTGTTCCTTGATCTTAGGGAAATTTTTTTCAATTTTTCAACAATTTTATGATGTTGACTATGGTTTTTCATACGTGGCCTTTATTATGTTAAGGTATGTTTTCTCTGTACCCACTTTGTTGAGTTTTTTTTTTATCATAAACTGATATCAAATTTTGTCAAATGCTTTTTCCTTTTTATTTTTCCTTAAGATTTTATTTATTTGAGAGAGAGAGAGAGAGAGAGAGAGAGAGAGAGAGATATGATTGAGAGGGAAGGAAAGAGGGAAAGGGAAAAGCAGACTCCCTACTAAGCAGGAAGCCCAAAGTGGGGCTCAATCCCAGGACCCTGGAATCATGACCCAAGAAAGGAACACTTAACTGACTGAGACACCCAGGCATACCTCAAATGCTTTTTCTTTATCTATTGAGTCAACATGGTTTCTAAACCTTCATTTTGTTAATACAGTGATGTATAACACTGACTGACTTATGGATATTGAACCATCTTTCCATCCCCAGAATAATCCTACTTGATCACACTGTAGGATTCTTTTAATGTACTGGTGAATTCAGTTTGCTAATATTTTGTTCAGGATTTCTGCATCTATGTTCATCAGGAATATTGGCCAATAATTTTCTTTTCTTGTGGGTCCTTGCCTGGTTTTGGTGTCAGTATAATGCTGGCCTCATTAAATGAGTTTATTAGAGTTCCTTCCTCTTCCATTTTTTAGAAGAGATTGAGAAGGAGTGGTATTAATTCTTCTTTAAATGTTGGGCAGAATTCACTAGTGAAACCATCTGGTCCTGGAATGTTGTTTGTTGGGAGGTATTTGGTTACTGATTCAATCTCCTTACCAGTAATCTGTTCACATTTTCTACTTCATGATTCGGTCTTGGTTGATTGCATGGTTCTAGGAATTCATCTATTTCTTTTAGGCTGTCCAATTTGTTGGTGTTTAAACATTATTTATATCTCTTCTCTTCTTAATACACCATTTAAAATACCGCTTTGTTGTGGAATGTGATTTTCTTTTTATTCATTTATAACACCCACATCCCTTACTGTTACAAATAAATTATTTAGAGGAAATAAAATGGAAAATGTCATTAAAGCTAAACCAGAATATATTTCCTGATTGAATTCAGCTCTTAAAACCAACCAAGATTCTCTTGATCTTTTTTTTTTTTTAAAGAAAAGTTACTACTAGAGGTACATTTGACTTTATTTCTCAGTTCTGTAAACTGAGGGGATACTTTCACACAATTTATAATGTATTAGCTAAAACGTTAGCAATGAAAAAAAGGTTTAAGAATCAAAATAATCTAATAGAATATTTTAAAACTAGCTGCAGGGGTGCCTGGGTCGCACAGTCGATTGGGTGCCTGCCTTGAGCTCAGGTCATGATCTGAGGGTCCTGGGATTGAATCCCATATCAGGCTTCCTGTTCAGTGGGGACTCTGCTTCTCCCTCTCCCACTGCCCCAACCACTGCTCATGCATGCTCTCTCTCACTCATTCTCTCTCAAATAAATAAAATCTTTAATAAGTAAATTAAATAAATAAAAAGTAAAACTTACCTGCAAAACACTTATAATTACGTGATAATGAGTTCTGCCTAGTGACTTAGAATAACTTTTTTTAAAGGCCTCAAAATTCCTGTACTTCTATCCCTCCTTTATTTGTCCTTTAACTTCCTCCTATTCTTTACTTTTTTCCTTCTACTAAGAATTGAGGACTATGTTCTTTCCTTTTATATGAGCTCTGCTTGGCCAATTAAACAAAGCAAAGGTAATGCTATACTTGTATCTGGACCTAGGTTTAAGAAATTGGTACTTTCTACCTGCTACCTCTTAAGACACGTGCTTGTGAGATGCTCATTCTAAAAGCCACGTGTAGGTGGTCTGACCAATCCCAAAAGGTAGATTTCTAAGTGAACAGGCCTTCATGACTCCAGCCCTCAGATTATGAGTTTCTCCACTTGAGGCCCAGATACCATAGACCTGAGACAAGATGACCTTGCTGTGCCGTGTCCAAATTCCTGACCACAGAGGAAAGGCATAACAAACTGGATGTTTTACACCACTAAATTTTGGAGTGATTTTTTACAGCAACAGATAATTAGAATATAATCTATTAAATTAAAAATCAAATTACAGGGACGCCTAGGTGGCTCAGTCATTTAAGCATCTGCCTTTGGCTCAGGTCATGATCTGAGTCAGGGTCCTGAGATTGAGCCAGCATTGGGCTGGCTCCCTGCTCAGCGAGTTTGCTTCTCTCTGCCCCTTCCCCCACTCATGCACACATGCATACTCTCTCAAATAAATAAAATCTCTTAAAAAGAGAAATCAAATTACACTACTACAGTCAAGAGTTAATTCACTTGTTTCTTTTTTTTTTTTTAGATTTTATTTACTTATTTATGTGCGCGTGCGAGAGAGAAAGAGAGAGAGAGAGAGAGAGAGAGAGAGAGAGAGAGAGAGAAGCAGAGACACAGGCAGAGGGAGAAGCAGGCTCCATGCAGGGAGCCTTGATCCCAGGTCTCCAGGATCACGCCCTGAGCTGAAGGCGGCGCTAAACCGCTGAGTCATCTAGGCTGCCTTCACTTGTTTCTTTAAAAAAAAAAAAATACACACACATACATACCATCTTCTTAAATATGTATTTTTTTGCAAGGGCATTTCTTATAAGAAACATCTTCTTATATACAAATAACTTCAGAATATTAGCAAACAAGTTAATCTCTGAAATTACAACCACTCAAACCAAAATCCTACTGAAATTAAAATGGAATTGAGAACTAAAAGTTAAAATTAAATTACCTGTGATAATATTAATGTTGTTATAACAAGTCCCCTGAAAATGAGGTATATGTTAAATGAGCTTTTAAAAACATATCTGTATATAAAAGTGAAAATTCCATCACCAAATTTTGATCTATCAAAACTTCAGTTATAAAAACTGTCAAGACAACTTCCTTAAATCATAATTGCTGAAACTAGACTCCCAATTAATAAACCAATACATGCTGTAGTCAATTTCCTTAAATGTCTATTTTAAATTCTTATTTTTTCAAAGAAAATGCATAATATTTAAACAAGTTCTTAATTTTTTTTTTAGATTTTATTTATTTGAGAGAGACAAAGAGAGAATGGGCAGGAGTGAGGCATTAGGGAGGGGAAGAGGGACAAGCAGACTCCCTGCTAAGGGAGGAGCCAGACAACACAGGGCAAGGAGCCCAATGTGAGGCTCAATCTCATGACCCCAAGATCACAACAAAGTGAAAGTCAGTCAGTTAACCATACCGAGCCACCAGGCGCCCCTAATTTAATATTTCAGAGCCAACTGGTATTTTGTCTACAACTTGGCATAAGCACATAACCTAAGAATCATTTCATCTCACATTACAAGCTTCCATCCACTATAAGAACATGATGCAGTTTGTACCCAGGACCTGGATGAATCTACAGAGCTACGGAGAAGCCTGGCTCTTAAAATAAAGAACCCCACACTATGGGCAGCCCGGGTGGCTCAGCGGTTTAAGCGCCACCTTCAGTCCGGAGCATGATCCTATCAAGTCCCACATCAGGCTCCCTGCATGGAGCCTGCTTCTCCCTCTGCCTGTGTCTCTGCCTCTCTCTCTCTCTCTCTCTCTCTCTCTCTCTCTCTCATGAATAAATAAATAAAATCTTAAAAAAAAAAGAACCCCACACTAATGAAAGCAGCTTTAGCATCTCATATTCTTTCAAAACTGCAGAAGAATAAGGTGAAAAGAGACACAATGCAAGCACTTTCCTTATGCCTTTTTTTTTTTAAGATTTTATTTATTTATTCATGAGAGACACAGAGAGGTAGAGACACAGGCAGAGCAAGAAGCAGGCCTCCGGCAAGAAGCCCAATGCAGGACTCAATCCCAGATCCCAGGATCTCGCCCTGAGCCAAAGGACGCCCTGAGCCGAAGGCAGACACTCAACCACCGACCCACCCAGCATCCCCCTTATGCGTTTTAAAGTTCAACTTTAAGGGAAGAAAAATGTGTGTTATAAACTTTTGGAATATAGATCCCTTATTCTATACCTTAAAAACTGAGAGCTACAGAAATAAAATGATCTTCCCAAGGCAACTGTGGCAGAGACTGCTCTTCTCCCTCCGCAATAATGGGAACGTGGCTGGGCACTTGGCAGTCTAGATATCCCAACCTCCTACACAGTATGAAGCGGCCATGTACTAAGTTCTTCCTAGTGGAATATTAAGTGGAAATGACCTGTGCCACTTTAGGTGAAGGATTTAAGACAGTTTTTGTGCCGCCTATACCTTTCTTCTTTCACTGGTCATAAAGGATAAAGAGTCAAGAGACGGAAGAAACCACCTGGAAGACAGCCACCAACCAGAGGACCATCTACCTTAGATTATCCCATGAGTAACAAATAAATATCTATTGTGTTTGAGCTATTATTCACTTTCATTCTCTTATAGCAATTTGGACTTTACTAATTTAGTCGAACACCGTAGTTTAGGTAGCTCAGGGCCATGTCCTCCCCCTCAGTCACGTTCATTCCAATGCTTTTCCTACTCTACAACTGTATTTTTCTCTCACTCTACTCCAATCAAACAGAATTAGGAAGAGGAGTAGGGGAACAACACTGATGAGACTATGTTTACGACACTCGCAAATCATTCACTCCATTTAAACTCAACAGCTTTCATCCTTATCACTTTTCACAATGCATTTTTTAATCCCTTGGTAGAAATGAACATATTTACAGCCTTCTTCTCCTTCACACTAGTCATCTAACTAGAATTACTGTATTTTTAATTTAATAAATATAGAGGCACAAAGTATATGAATTTAAGGCATGTATATGAAAGAGTGCTAAGGGAAAGGAGGAAGCAGACATTTGAACACAGACTTGAAGGAAGAGAGGAGATTAGACAGACAACATGAAAAAGAACATATGCAAAGACCTAACAAACCTGAAACATTTGAGGAATTCAAAGGCAGCCCTTTGAATCACAGAAGAGGCAAAAACATGGAGAGGCAAAAAACAGAGGCAGGATGATATTGGAAAGGCTACAGCTAGATTCTGGTAGTATTAAGGTGTTGCCCTTCATGTAAAAAAAACAAAAACAAAAACAAAAAAAAAAAACAGGAAAAGACTCAACAAAGAATGTTAAACAGGTGAATAAAAATAGATCAAATAGGTGTGTGTGGGGGGGAATAGGTAAAGGGGATTAATAGTACATTTATCTTTCTTTTAATACATTTATCTTAAAGAGTATTGGGTAATGTATACAATTGCTGAATCACTATATTGTGTACCTATAACTAATATAACACTATATGTTAATTACACTGGAATCAAAATTAAGAATTGATCAAATAAACAATTTCTATTAATTTTAGTGAGAAAATAAGTGTGTAAAAGTGATGAACCCAAAAGAAAAATGAGCAAAATAATTAAACACAATTTCACAAAAGACCAAAAAATCCATAAACATATGAGGGAAAAAAAAGTTCAACCTCATTAATCACCAAGGTAACATAAAACCAAAGGAGATACTATTTCATAGATCATTGCTGGTGAAAGAATAAATTGATTCAACCTCTTTCAAACAGTATGGCATCGAAAATTCCATTTCTAAGTATATATCCTTTGAAAACATTTTTCTTTAAGTTTTTTTTTAACTATTTATTCATGAAAGACGAGAGAGAGAGAGAGGCAGATACAAAGGCAGAGGGAGAAGCAGGCTCCATGCAGGGAACCTAATGTAGGACTCGATCCTGGAACTGTGGGATCACACCTGAGCCAAAGGCAGATGCCCAACCGCTGAGCCACCCAGGCATCCCAGAAAAACTCTTAATCAATGATGTCACACATACATGTTCAATGTGGATTTTTTCATAATATCTGAAAACTAGATACAACCTAAATGTACATGAATAGGGCAGCCACGGTGGCGCAGCAGTTTAGCACTGCCTGCAGCCCAGGGTGTGATCCTGGAGACCCGGGATCGAGTCCCACGTCGGGCTCCCTGCATGGGGCCTGCTTCTCCCTCTGCCTGTGTCTCTGCCTCTCTCTCTCTCTGTCTCTCATGAATAAATAAATAAAATCTTTTTTAAAAATTAAAAAAAAATAAATGTACATTAATAGAATGCATCAGTAAGTTGTACTGAATATTTTACAATATGTAAAACTAACATAATACAGCTATACACAACACCATGAATGAACCTTACAAAGTTGAGGGAAAAAAGAAAATATACAATATGATTCCATTTACTTAAGTATATATACAATGTTAAATATTTTTCCAAGATATACAAATAGATGGTAAAGCTATAAAGAAAAACAAGGTTGGGCACCTGGGTGGCTCAGTCAGCTAGGCATCCAACCAACTCTTGATTTTGGCTCATGTCATAATCTCAGGGTTGTGAGATTGAGCCCCACATGGGAAGCTGTGCTGGGCATGGAGCCTCCTTAAGATTTTCTCCCTATCTCTGTGCCCCTTCCTGCCAGAAGAAAGAAAAGCAAGGAAATAACAAAATATTCATCTAAGTGTAGCTTAGAGAAGGGAGAAAAATATGACAGAGTAAGAAAGGACTGGACTCATTATGCACAGATTTTTTTTTTACTGTTCTTTAAATTATAAATTTCAGTTTTCATGTGATCTTCGGTATATATGCTAAATTTCACACTTTTTAATAGCTTAAAAGCAATAACTATGTAAAACCCATAGGCACTACTTGGCATGGAGAATCCATTTGATGGGAACCTATTCCCCACTTTGCTGTGACCTCCATGTTGGTGATAACTAAAGCCAAGTTCCAGGTTTCTCCTGTCACCTGCAGTTGCTTTTCTAGCACTGCTCCAACCTAAGAATCTTGACATAAGCAGCTAAAGCAAGGAGTTAGGATTCTATTAAACTTTATTCCTGCTACCCTTGCTAATATCTAGATAGTGAGTTCCTGACGAACAGGGACAGGCTCTTTTATCTTTCAGGTTCTGTACAAGACATGATACAAGATATGAGTGAATATCTGCTAAATGATGAATAAATAAATACAAACATTATAGAGTTAAGCTACTACCTAAATATAAGACTAAAGTTTAAAATCAGGCTGGTGCAGGGGCACCTGGGTAGCTCAGATGGTTGAAGAGTCCAATTCTTGATTTCAGCTCTGGTCATGATCTCTGGGATCCAGCCCCATGATGGATTCTGCACTCAACAGAGTCTGCTTGAGATTCTCTCTCTCATTCTCCCCCTCCCCAGCCCTCCCTCCTCTACTTGCCCACAGGTGCTCACACTCTTTTTTAAAAATTGATTGATTATTTATTTATTTATTTATTTACTTATTTATGAGAGAGCAAGCAGAGGGAGGGAGAAACAGACAACTCATCAAGCAAGGAGCCTGATGCAGGGCTGGATCCCAGGACACTGGGATCTTGATCTGAGCCAAAGTCAGATGCTTAACCAACTAAGCCACCCAGGTGCCCCAAATCTTCAAAAAAAAAAAAAAGATTTCAAAAACAAAATCAGACTGGTAATTATTCATATTCCCCAGGCCTCTTCATAGCACTGTTTTTTTTAATTGAAATATAGTTGATATACAATGTAATATTAATTTCAGGCATTCGACATAGTAATTCAACAATTCTATAGCCCCTTCACAGTTTTATAGAAGACTCTAGGGGTGTCTGAGTGGTGCAATTAAGTGTCCGTCTTTGGCTCAGGTCATAATCCTGGGGTCTTAGGATCAAACCTCACATCAGGCTCCCTGCTCTGCAGGGAATCTACTTCTCCCTCTCCCTCTACCCTACACGCACATGCTCTCTCTCACACAAGTAAATAAATAAAATCTTTTTTAAAAAATAAAATAAAGAAGACTCTTGGCTGCTCAGGGACAGCAGAAAGATACCCCAAAGTTGTTTTATAATCTCTGCCCACAAAAATAGTGAATTTATAGTTACAGTCTGTATATAATAATCTCTAGTCATTAATAACTGTTAAAACTCAATTTTAAAAACTAAATAAAAAATTAAGATCCTTTTAGAAAGTAACATAAATTACTATTTTTTATAAATTTTCACTTATTGGGCACTCTGGGTGGCTCAGCGGTTTAGCGCTGCCTTCAGCCCAGGGCCTGATCCTGGAGACCCGGGATCGAGTCCCACATCGGGCTCCCTGCATGGAGCCTGCTTCCCTCTCTGCCTGTGTCTCTGCCCCCCCCCCCCCGTATCTCTCATGAATAAATAAAATCTTTAAAAAATTTTTTTTCACTTCTTTATTTTTAAGCAATCTCTTCACCCAACGTGGGGCTCAAATTCATGACCCTGAGATATTAAGAGTGATATGCTCCTCCAACTGAGCAAGCCAGGCACTCCACATAAATTAGTTTCTATTTCAGTTTTAACTATTATACTATTTATTAAATTATACTTAAAATGTGCTCTGAGTTATGCATTAAAATTAATTCTACATATAAAACAATGACATTTAGGGGATCCCTGGGTGGCGCAGCGGTTTGGCGCCTGCCTTTGGCCCAGGGCGCAATCCTGGAGACCCAGGATCGAATCCCACGTCGGGCTCCCTGCATGGAGCCTGCTTCTCCCTCTGCCTGTGTCTCTGCCTCTCTCTGTGTGTGTTGTGTGTGTGTGTGTGTGTGAGACTATCATGAATAAATAAATAAAATCTTTAAAAAAAATTTAAAAAAATGACATTTAATAACATATGTGACATAAGATAATGCTCTTACATTGGAAAACTATTGAGATCAACAAGGCAGCCATTTATATTGCCCTTTATATACTACTTCCTCTGTCATGTGGCAGTCAAAAGGCTAAGTGAGATGCTTGCAGCAAAGAAAACAGTTTTGAAAGGTCATGCTACACAGATAGCCAGAATTTCTTTCACAATATCCTCACTGTCTATGGTAGACTATATGACAATCTGACCACAGTTATTTTCTGAGTAAAAGCAAAAACCATGTTATCAAAGGACCAGAAACAGTAGGCACTCAACAATATGATCTTTATGAACATTTTTTCTAACTGCATAAACATTCAATACATATTAAAGAAAAAGAACCCTGAGGCAAAGACAAGAACTAGAGGAAGAAGAACTAGTGAAGACTGGAAAGCAAGTTTAAACCACTCAATTTATTCAGTGTTCATGTAATATGGTAAGAAGCTTCTCAAGTAAGCTTTTTGAAATTAAAACACATCATTTACCAACAAAAAGCATAATAATTATAACAATACTGAAGACAATGAATATGATCTACTTCAAAATTTTCAAATCCTAATGATAATTATAAACGCGATACAAAAATTTCAAAAACCTCTGCAGGAGCTATAATCCCATCAGTATTTTTTTTTTTAAGATTTATTTATTTATTCATTCAGAGAGAGAGAAGAGAGAGGCAGAGACACAGGCAGAAGGAGAGGCAGGCTCCATAGAGGAAGCCCGATGTGGGACTTGATCCTGAGTCTCCAGGATCACACCCCGGGCTGCAGGCAGCGCTAAACCGCTGCGCCACAGAGGCTGCCCCCATCAGTATTTTTTCCCTTAATAATTCTTATTGGTCTATCATCCATGTGAACAAATAATACTTTCCCTGAATTGTTATACAATGTGTTAGTCAACAGCAAGATGAAAACTTCCCCTACCTCCTTATAAAATTTCCAATCTCAGAGGTTTACAAATGTGCGGGGCGGGGGGGGGATCATTCTAGCTCATTTAATGATCTTGTCCTATCCTGGGAAATCATAGTTATGCCTTCCTAAATCAAAACACATAACTTTCTCCTGAGCCAAGTGAAGGCACTAGTATATCAGATGTCACAGTCAAGTTACATAGACACAGTATCCATAAGTTTCTGGCAAACATATTCTTTTTAACTCTCTAAAATTTTAATTCCTATAAGGCTCTCTCACTAAAATTTAACTACAACACAACTTTCTTCACCAGTTCTGATCTTATAGCAGAGCATGAGGATTTGTGTTACTTCTATAACTACTAAAAACAATCTCTAGTATACACTCTTTTAAGAAAATACACAAATTTAAAACATTCCACTACTCAAAACCAAGGATACACTACAAATTGTAATCCTGTATATTCGTGGTGGGAAGATAAAATGGTGCAACCACTGTAGAAGAAATATGGCAGTTCCTCAAAAATCTAAACACAGACTTGTATTTAATCCAACGACTCCACTTCTGGGTATATACCCAAAAGAATTAAACACAGGGGAGCACCGGGTGGCTCAATCTGTTAAACATCCACCCCTTAATTTTGGCTCTGGTTGTGATCTCAGTTATGAAATCAAGCCTGGCATCAAGTTCTGCCCTCAACAGAGAGTCTGCTTCTCTCCACCCCCCCACCTTTACCACTTGTGCTAAGATAAATAAATCTGTAAAAAATAAAAACGAATTAAAAGCAAGGACTCGGGCAGCCCGGGTGGCTCAGCGGTTTGGCGTTGCCTTCAGTCCAGGGTGTGATCCTGGAGACCTGGGATCAAGTCCTACGTCAGGCTCTCTGCATGGAGCCTGCTTGTCCCTCTGCCTGTGTCTCTGCCTCTCTGTGTGTGTGTGTGTGTGTGTGTGTGTGTATTTATATATAAATAAAATCTTAAAAAAAAAAAGCAAGGACTCACATAGATATTTGTATACCCAAGTACAAGTAACATTACTACAGTAGCCAAAAGATTAAAAAAAAAATTCAACCAATAAATGGGATAAACAAAATGTGGTATATGCATACAATGGAATATTTATCTAGCCTTTAAAAAGGATACAGTGACACATGCTACAACATGGATGAACCTTGAGGATGTTAAGGTATTTGAAATAAACCAGCCACAAAAGGACAAATATTGTTTGATTCCACTTACATGAAATATCTAGAAGAGACAAATTCATAGAGAGAGAGAGTAGTATAATGATCCTAAGAGATTGGAGTGAATTACTCTTTACTGGATACAGTTTCAGTCTGGGATGGCAAAAAGACCCTGGAAATGTATAGCAGTGTTGGTTGCATAACACTGTGAATGTATTTAATGCCAGCAAATTGTACACTTAAAATCAATTAAAATGCTCAACTTTATTACGTATATTTTACAATTAAAAACAAACTAAATCAGGGCAGCCCCGGTGGCCCAGTGGTTTAGCTCTGCCTTCAGCCCAGGGCATGATCCTGGAGACCCGGGATCGAGTCCCACGTCAGGCTCCCTGCATGAAGCCTGCTTCTCCCTCTGCCTGTCTCTCTCTCTCTCTCTCTCTCTCTCTCTCTCTCTCTCTGTCTCTGTGTGTGTGTGTGTGTGTATTTCTCGTGAATAAATAAATAAAATATTTAAAACAAAAAACTAAATCCAAATAAACTTACTCATCAAGAACTAAAAGCTGTCCATGCCTCTAACTTATCTTCCTCTATTCTTCCTAGCGTCCTGTTGTACTAAAAAATCTGTTTCATTGGGATCCCTGGGTGGCTCAGCAGTTTAGAGCCAGCCTTCGGCCGAGGGTGTGTTCCTGGAGTCCCGGGATCGGGTCCCACATCGGGCTCTCCCTGTGTGGAGCCTGCTTGTCCCTCTGCCTGTGTCTCTGCCTCTCTCTCTGTGTGTGTCTCTCATGAATAAATAAAATCTTTAAAAAAAATCTGTTTTATTAATGCACCCCTTCTATCACCAGCACTTTCATATACTCCAAACACCTGGCCTCACCTTTCATTAGCCACAAGTTACACCTCTCAGCTACAGCTTTGCCTTTCATTCCTCCTACATCCTCGTCTCTAGATCTACACCTCCATCACCACTCAGAAGAAGATGCAAAGGCTCAACACTGGTTTACAACTGGTCTACAACTTGACTAATGCTTCCTCTCCCTTCACAACGTCAGCTTCCACTACCTCCTCTCTCACTGACCCCATTCAGGCCACACTGACCCTCTTACTGCTCCCAGAACACATCAAGCACAGTCCAGTCTCAGAGCCTTTGTATTTGGGTAACTTCGGCCTGGAATGCTGCTCCCCATAACCCTAACCCAAGTATCTACCAGTCCTACTCTCTTACTTTCTTTAGAGTTGTCAGCTAAACTGTCACCTAATCAGAGAATTCTTCCCTAATCACCCCTTATGAAGTAGTAATCTTTATCTCAATATCCTCATCAATATCTACTTTTCTCGGGCAGCCCCGGTGGTGCAGCAGTTTAGCGCCCCCTGCAGCCCAGGGCATGATCCTGGAGACTCTGGATCGAGTCCCACCTCGGGCTCCCTGCGTGGAGCCTGCTTCTCCCTCTGCCTATGTCTCTGCCTCTCTCTCTCTCTCTCTGTGTGTCTCTATGAATAAATAAATAATAAAATCTTTAAAATATATATATATCTACTTTTCTCTAATATATTTTTCTTAATAAAGTAGTCATCACCACCCAACACAGTATATACTAACTTATTATACTTCCATCCTCATAAGAATATCCATTCCTTGGGAAAGGGATGTCTGTTTTTGTTCAGTGTTGTAACCCTAGAAGCTAGCACAGTTCTTGATATATTAGTAGATGCTAAATAAATATATATTGACTCAATCATGGCCTCCAGTCCCTTAATATATTCCCTTTCACCAAGCTTGAATCATATAGATAATCATTTCAAACATCAATGTCAAATTTCTCATTTCCATCTAAATGGTTAGACAAGCTAAATTTATACTGCCTGCCAGGTCATGCTAGCTTATCTTTTTTTTTTTTAAGATTTTATTTATTTATTAATGAGAGATACAGAGAGAGAGGCAGAGACACAGGCAGAAACACAGGCAGAGAGAGAGAGAGGCAGAGAGAGAGAAGTTCTCCATGCAGGGAGCCTGAAGTGGGACTATATCCCGGGTCTCCAGGATCATGCCCTTGGCCCAAGGCAGGCACCAAACTGCTGAGCCACCCAGGCATCCGTATGCTAGTTTATCTTAAACTGACCTTTCACTGATTACTCAGCAATCCTTTCTTTTTCTATCCTGGTGATCATATTAAGTTTCTCCATCATCATCTCTGGCTTAGTCAGTTCTAGCCAACAGCTGCTTATCTGACCCTCCTGTTTCCCCTTTATCCCCATAATTCATCTTTAATAAAGTAGCCAGGGAAATCATTAAAGCATGTAACATATCATGACACTTTTCTGCTTAAGACCTTCCTTAGGGGCTGGGTGGCTCAGTGGTTGGGCGTCTGCCTTTCAGCTCAGGGCATGGTCCGGGAGTGCCAGGATCAGATCCCACATCGGGCTCCCCTCGAGGAGTCTGCTTCTCACTATGCCTGTGTCTCTGCCTCTCTCTGTGTGTGTCTCTCATGAACAAATAAATAAAATCTTTAAAAAAAAAAAAAAACTTCCTTAAAAAATTTCTTGAGTCTAGACTCCTTACCATGGCCATAGAGACCAACATGGTCCAGCTCTACTTCCTTCAACTTCATCTCATGACAGTACGGCCCTCTTCCATTCTGTTCCAGAGTATGAGACTTCTTTCTGTTCCTCAAATAAACAAAAGCTTGTTTTCACTTTGAGGTTTTTACCTTAGCTTAATTTTCAAGTGACTGAATTTTTGTTTTTCACATCTTACCTTAATGTCACCTCCTCAGAAGTAACCACCCAACCACTCTACCAATTGCCTAGTTTTATTTTTTTTTTAAGATTCTGAAAGAAAGGAGAAAGCATGAAAAAGATCACAAGCAGGGGGTCGGAGTAGGAGAAACAGACTCCCCACTGAGCAGGGAACCCGATTTAAGACTTGATCCCAGGACTCTGGGATCATTACCTGAACTAAAAGGCAGACACATAACCAACTGAGTCACCCAGGTGCCCCCAACTGCCTTGTTTTACAATTCTCTTCATTATCGCATTACAATTTCGTATTTTTCTGGTTCACGTTAACAATTGGCTCCATGAGAACAGATCTTATCTACAAGAACGCCTGGCACAAAGCAGATGTTTAATAAATATTCTATGAAATTGGTGATTACAATGTTTCCCGTAAATATTTTCTTCTCCCAGGATGCCAACAACCCTGCTAATTAATTATATGCCTAGCAGATAACCTCAAATTCTACCTTATTGAAAAAGTAAGGAATTACACAGTTTTCTTCCTCTTTGCCTAAAAATTCCTTGATTTGTTTTCTTCCATTCGTGTGGTTTCTAAGCAGAAACATTGATACTCTTCTACAAGAGTTAAGCCCTTGACCCATATCCTTGGTCTCAAACCTTTCTACTTCCTCTTGGCAATTAAACAAATACTTAAATTACTTATATATATATAACCACTCTAATGGATCATTCCCCTTTACCTAAAATACTGAGGTGTTAATGCAAAAATATCTCCTATGAGGCTTAGTCCTCAATAACTGCACACATTTCTTGAAAAGTTTTCTATTTTTTTCTCCATGCTATGTATTTTGTTAAGTAAGTACTTAACCTCTTATAATTCATCCTAGTCTACTTAATTTGTTCCCTCAGTTATCAATAAACTTTTTTTTTAAAGAGAGAGAAAGGAAGGAAGGGGAAGGGAGGGAGAGACAGAATCGTAAACAGGCTCCATGCCCAACATGGAGCCTGACCCAGGGCTTGATCTCACAACCCTGAAATCATGACATGAGCTGAAATCAACAGTCACACACTCAACTGACTGAGCCACTAGGTGCCCCGCAATAACTTCTTAATAGTTACATTCAATGATGCTTACCGTGGTATTAAAATCCTTAATCTTTCTACAGCATCTCATCCACTTAAAGAGCCTCTCCCTGGGGCATCTGGGTGGCTTGGTCAGTTAGTGTCTGCCTTCAACTCAGGTCATGATCCCAGGATCCTGGGATCCAACCCCACATGGGGCTCCCTGCCCAGCAGAGGGACTGCTTCTCCCTCTCCCTCTGCTGCTCCTCCTGTTTGTGCCCTCCCTCCCTCTCTCTGTCAAATAATAAACTCTTTTAAAAATGTATAATAGGGATCCCTGGATGGCACAGCGGTTTGGCGCCTGCCTTCGGCCCAGGGTGCGATCCTGGAGACCTGGGATCAAATCCCACGTCGGGCCCCCGGTGCATGGAGCCTGCTTCTCCCTCTGCCTGTGCCTCTGCCTCTCTCTCTCTCTCTGTGACTATCATAAATAAATTTTTAAAAAAGAGAAAAAATGTATAATAAAATAAATAATAAAGACCCTTTCACTAAAATTCTTTACTATGTTTCAAAGAAAAACATCACATGATTCTGGTTTCCTTCATAATCTTATTTTTCTTTTACTGATTCTTTTTAAAAACAGCCACTCATTTACTACAGGCATTTCCTAAAGTCCTATGCTTTACATTTTTCCCTCTGCTAGGGCCCTGGAAATGTTATCGACTTTCACAACTGACACTCTATGTAAATTACCCCAAAATCTATTATCTCCAGGTCCTAAAGTATCTTTTGCTAATTTTCAGTCTCATATCTCCACAATTAAGGAGATATTCTAAAACTTCTACTTATAATTCAAAAATGTGTCTAACAGAATTCATCATGTTACAGTCTCACCCACGAGACCCCTAGGCTTTCCTCAGAGTTTCCTTACTTCTGTTCAGGGTACCACCATCCTTCAAGCCAATGAACTCAAAATGTTGGATTCGCTTGTGTGACTCCTTTCTTCCATGTTCCCTGCGAAATTATTTATGAAATCTCCCCTGTCAAATAAACTCAATCAAGTAGTCATTATTTCACTTCTGCAGCTCTGATCATAGCTGTAACTAGCCAATTCATTTCATGAATATCTGTTAAACACTTAACTTGCCTGCAAGACTTAGAGGCCCAGTTTACCTGACAAGATAAGCCTGGGCAGGTAATGTCTGTCCTTAACTATATAACATTGACAATGTAATTTATCAACAATGTTATTTATTATCCAAACCAGTAGATTTAAAAAAGCAAAATAAGGCATTAAAAATAGTTGAACATCCAGTTGCACATAGCTGGCTCAGTCAGTGGAGCATGTGACTCTTGAACTGAAGGTTGTGACTTTAGGAGTTCCACTTTGGATGTAGAGATTACTTTAAAAATATAAAATCTTAAAAAAAACATAGTTGGACATCCAGAAATGCGAGAATGGTTCAGTATCTGCAAATCAATGTGATGCACATTAACAAAATGAAGGATAAAAATCATATGATCATGTCAATAGATACAGAAAAAGTATCTGACAAAATTCTACATCTGTTCATGATAAAAATTCTCAACAAAGCGAATTTAGAGGAAACACATCTCAACATAATAAAAACCATATTTATGACAAACTCAAAGCTAACATCATACTGAATGGTGAAAAGCTCAAAGTTTTTCCTCTAAGATCAGGAACAAAACAAGGATATCCACTCTCAACACTTTATTCAACACTAGAAGTCCCAGCCACAGCAATGAGACAAAAAATAATAAAAGTCATTTAAATTGGTAAGGAAAAAGTAAAACTGTCACTATTTGCAAATGACAAGGTACAATATACAGAAAATTTTTTAAAAACAATAAAGAGGGACGCCTGGGTGGCTCAGCGTTTGAGCGCCTGCCTTTAGCTCAAGGTGTGATCCTGGATTCCCAGGTTCGAGTCCCACATCAGGCTCATTGCATGCAGCCTGCTTCCCTGTCTGCCTGTGTCTCTGCCTCTCTCTCTCTCTCTCTCATGAATAAATAAATAAAATCTTTGAATAAATAAATTTTTTTTAAAAATGCATTCCTGGGGATCCCTGGGTGGCGCAGCGGTTTGGCGCCTGCCTTTGGCCCAGGGCGCGATCCTGGAGACCCGGGATCGAATCCCACGTCGGGCTCCCGGTGCATGGAGCCTGCTTCTCCCTCTGCCTGTGTCTCTGCCTCTCTCTCTCTATCTGTGTGATTGTCATAAATAAATAAAAATAAATAAATAAAAAATATTTAAAAAATGCATTCCTTAAAAAAATAAAACAAAAAAAAAAAAAAAAACACTAAAGATTCCACCAAAAAAATTAGAACTAAAAAATTAAGTTGAAGGTACAAAACTAACAGAATCAGAAATCTGTTGTGGGGGATCCCTGGGTGGCGCAGCGGTTTGGCGCCTGCCTTTGGCCCAGGGCGCGATCCTGGAGACCCGGGATCGAATCCCATATCGGGCTCCCGGTGCATGGAGCCTGCTTCTCCCTCTGCCTGTGTCTCTGCCTCTCTCTCTCTCTCTCTCTCTGACTATCATAAATAAATAAACATTTAAAAAAAAAAAAAAAAAGAAATCTGTTGTGGGCAGCCCAGGTGGTTTAGCGATTCAGTGCAGCCTTCAGCCCAGGGCCTGATCCTGGAGACCCAGGATCAAGTCCCACGTCAGGCTCCCTACATGGAGCCTGCTTGTCCCTCTGCCTGTGTCTCTCCCTCTCTCTCTCTCTCTGCGTCTCTCAGGAATAAATAAATAAAATCTTAAAAAAAAAAAAAAAGAAAGAAAGAAATCTGTTGCATTTCTATATGAAATAATGAACTAACAGAAAGAGATATTAAGAAAATAATACAAAAAAAAAGAAAATAATACCATTTAAAAGTGCATAAAAGAATGAAATACATAGGAATAAATTTAGTCAAGGAAATAAAGGACTACTCTGAGAACTATAAGAGACCGATGAAAGATACTGAAGGATAGGAAATGTGAGTGGCTCAGTCAGTTTAAGCGTCCAACTCCTGATCTCAGCTCAGGTCTCAACTCAGGATCAAGCCCTGCATTGGGTCCCATGACCAACTTTTTTAAAAAGTTTAAAAAAATAAACTTTTAAAAATAAAAAAAGAAAGAGACTAAAGACAACACAAATAAATGGGAAGGCATATCACGTTCATGGACTAGAATTAACATTGTTAAAATGTCCATACTACCCACAGCAATCTACAGATTCAATGCAATCCCTATTAATTTTTTTTTTTTATTTTTTATTTACTTAGGATAGTCACAGAGAGAGAGAGGGAGGCAGAGACACAGGCAGAGGGAGAAGCAGGCTCCATGCACCGGGAGCCCGATGTGGGATTCGATCCCGGGTCTCCAGGATCGCGCCCTGGGCCAAAGGCAGGCGCCAAACCGCTGCGCCACCCAGGGATCCCCTGCAATCCCTATTAAATACCAACAGTATTTTTCACAGAAATAGAACAAATAATCCTAACATTTGTATGGAACTACAAAAGATACCTAACAGCCAAGGTAACCATGAGAAAGAACAAAACTGAAGTAACACAATTCCAGATTTCAAACTACGCTACAAAGCTACAGTAATCAAAACAGCATGGTAATGGCACCAAAAAAAAAAAAAAAAAAAAGACCCAGAGATCAACGGAACAGAGTAGAAAGCCAAGTAATAAACCCACACTTCTATGGTCAATCTACAACAAAAGACACAATACACAAAAGGGAAAGGACAGTCTCTTTAATAAATGGTACTGGGAAACTGGACAGATACATACAAAAAAATGAAACTGGACCACTTTCTTATACCACACACAAAAATACACTCAAAATGGATTAAAGACCTAAATGTGAGACAGGAAAACATCGAACTCCCAGAATAAAACACAGGTAATAAATTTTTAGACATCAGCTTTTTTTTCTTTTAAATATTTTATTTATTTATTCATAAGAGACATAGAAAGAGAGAAGCAGAGACATAGGCAGAGGGAGAAGCAGCCTCCATGCAGGGAGCCTGATGTGGGACTCAATCCCAGGACCCCTGGATCATACCGAGCCACAGGCAGTTGCTCAACCGCTGAGCCACCCAGGCGTCCCTAGACATCAGCTTTGACGGTATTTTTCTGGATTTGTCTTCCCAAGCAAAGGAAAGAAAAGCAAAAATAAATAGTTGGGAGTATGCCAAAATAAAAACCTTCTGCACAGCAAAGGAAACCAACAATAAAATGAGAGGCAACTTAGAGAATGGCAGAAGATATTTACAAATTATATATCTTGGAAGTAGTTAATATTCAAAATACCAAAGAATTTATAGAACACACAATTTATACAAGAAAACAATCTGATTTTTAAAATGGGCAGAAGTACTGAATAGACATTTTTCCAAAGAAGACATACAGATGGCCAGACACATGAAAAGATGCTCAACATCACTGATCATCAAAGAAATGCAAATCAAAACTACAATTATCACTTCACACCAGCCAGAATGGATAGTTATCAAAAAGACAAGAAGTAACCAATGTTGGTGAGGGTGTAGAGAAAAGAGAATCCTCATGCAGTGTCAGTAGGAATGTAAATTAGTACAGCCAATCCAGAAAACAGAATGGAGGTTCCTCAAAAAATTAAAAACAGAAATAACATACAATCAGATTAATTTTACTTCCAGGATATTCACTCAAAGAAAACAAAAACTCTACTTCATAAAACATATGCACCCCTAAGTTTACTGCAGCATTATTTATAGGAGCCAAGATGTAGAAGCAATCTAAGTTTACACTGATTGATGAATGGATAAAGATGTGTGTGCGCGCACACAGACACACACACACACATATGCATACAATGCAATACTACTCAGCCATAAAAAAAAAAAAAGTGAAATCTTGCCATTCATGACAATACGCACAGACCTAGAGGGTGATATGTCAAAGACAAACATCATATGATTTCACTTATATGTGGAATCTAAAAACAAAAGAAGCAAATAAACAAAAAAACAGACCCCTAAGTATAAAACAAACTGGTGGTGGCCAGAGGGGAGGATGGTGGCAGGGTGCATGCAACTCTTACTCTTGGATTTGTGAGTTCAAGCCCCATGATGGGCATAGAGAATATTTACAGTAAAATATAACAAAGATTCTAAAAAGATAAAAACTAAGTCATGGTGATAAAAAAGTACAGTGCAAAAATAAGTTGTGTGATTACAGAATGCTACATGCCAATTATATCTCAATAAAGCTAGGGGAAAAGTTTGGCATTAACTGATCTACAAAAGGCTTACACCAGATATATGGTCATGCTGACTGTAAATTCAGTACTTAGGAAAATGACTGCTCCATCCTAAATACATTCTACCTATTGATTCATAAATGAATGAGCTGAAATACTCACTTTATCACCTTCTCTTCACTCTTTATTTTATTGCAAGCTTATTTTCAGCCACAAACACTGTGTTGAAAGAGGCCAGCTATAACCTCCTACCAACTCCAAAAAAGCTTCAAAAAGCTTCAGTTTTCAATTAACCTCTCTAAAAAGCTTTCAACAATACTGACCCCTTCTCTCTCCTTCATGAAGCTCTGTTAACAATGGGGTAAACATAATCCTAAATATCAGACTATTTTAAAACAAGGCCTAGGATTTCTATCCCCCAACACAGAGATTAACTAAAAGATTAAGAATCTAAAGGTGCCTGGCTGGTTCAGTCAAGAGCATGCAACTCTTGATCTCAGAGTTATTAGTTCAAACCCCACGGTGAGGGTAAGGATTACCTAAAAGTAAAAATCTTAAAAAAAAAAAAAAAAAAGATTTAAAATCTAACCGATATTCACATTTTCCTTCTATATTTAACTTCTGGAAAATCAGTGTAAATAAAGATACAAAATCGGATACTTACCTCAAAATGACAGCCCCCATTTCAGTCTTTTAAGATGACAGATGATGTCATTACTTATTTTTTAAACTGAAGTTTTCATGGAAGACTTTCAAATTAGAAGATACACTACAAAAAAGGGTGAAGAAAGGTATTAACACCTAAATGAACTAAATTAAAAATAAAATTTTATTACTTGTATGACATTTGATTGCTTATAACTATTTCTAAATATGGGGAAAACAAAAAACATATGAACTGGGCAGCCCAGGTGGCTCAGCGGTTTAGCGCCGCCTTCCACCCAGGGTGTGATCCTGGGGACCCAGGATCGAGTCCCACGTCAGGCTCCCAGCATGGAGCCTGCTTCTCCCTCTGCCTGTGTGTGTCTCTCTCTCTATCTCTGTCTCTCATGAATAAATAAAATCTTAAAAAAAAAAAAAAACCTTTTAACTACAATATTAAAATTGTAGAACATTATAGGGAGAAGGGACCTAAAATGGATGTCCTATACAACTATCAAAATTCTCTCATTTTATCACTTCTTTCTTGAAACCTCTTTTCTGTAACATAGTAATTTTCTTTTTTTTTTTTTTAAAGATTTTATTTGTTCATTCATAGAGACACACAGAGAGAGGCAGAGACCCAGGCAGAGGGAGAAGCAGGCATCAAACAGAGAGCCTGACGTGGGACTCGATCCCGGGCGGGGGGGCTCCAGGATCATGCCCTGGGCTGCAGGCGGTGCTAAACCACTGCGCCACCAGGGCTGCCCTTAATTTTCTTTCTACTTCTCAAACTATTTCTCCATCTACATCATAAGCTGTTAACTATGGATATTTCATTTTCCCCCTTTCCTGTTTATTTTTTTAAAGATTTTATTTATTTATTCATGAGAGACACAGAGAAGAAGGCAGACACAGAGGGAGAAGCAGGCTCTCCGTGGGGAGTCTGATGCAGGACTCGATCCTGGGACCCCAGGATCACTACCCAAGCCAAAGGCAGATGCTCAACCACCGACCCACCCAGATGCCTCTTCTTTAATATCTAAAACACACAAAATATATGGAAAGACGCATGCAAAGATGAACACTATAGATCATCCCACAGAAGAACATCAATATTACATCTACCTATGTGCTCCTCTCCTCCCAATCTTTATCCTAAATACTTACTATTACATTACTGTTTAAAGCAAAACCTTGTCACGTATGTATATATCCCTAAACAATGCTGTGTTTAGGTTTGTTATCCCTGGCTCCCTTTTTCAGCTTGATAAATTCATATGCTGAATTTTGTCATTCAAATATTTTTCTAAGCTTTGTCCATGTCACTTTCTTTTTTAAGATTTTATTTATTTATTTGACACAGAGAGAGAGCGCACAAGCAAGGAGAGCAGGAGAGGAAGAAGCAGGCTCCTTGCTGAGCAGGGAACCCGATATGGGGCTTGATCCTAGGATCCTGAGATCATGACCTGAGCAGAAGGCAGATGCTTAACTGATTGAGGCACGTAGGCACCCCATCCATGTTACTTTTTAATTGTTACATTTTAATTGTATTTCATTATATAAATATGCCACAATATATTCACCCATTCTGTTTTCAGGCATTTGGATGGTTTAAAGTTCTTTGCTTTTGTCGACATTATTATATAAATGTCAAAAAAAAAATCTCCAGGTGCACATGAACACTGATTTCTTTTTTCTTTTTTTTTTTTTTAATTTTTTTTTTTATTTATTTATAATAGGCACACAGTGAGAGAGAGAGAGGCAGAGACACAGGCAGAGGGAGAAACAGGCTCCATGCACCGGGAGCCCGACGTGGGATTCGATCCCGGGTCTCCAGGATTGCGCCCTGGGCCAAAGGCAGGCGCCAAACCGCTGCGCCACCCAGGGATCCCCTGAACACTGATTTCTTTAGAGTATCTTGTAAACCTAGAAGTGGAATTGTTGGATTATAGGACATGTAAACACCCAATTTTACCAAAAATGCCAATTTGACTTCCAACTGTATCACTCTACCAACTCACCAGCAGTATGTAAACTGATGACACAATCCTCTCCAATACTTGGTAAAGTGAGATTTCTTAATTTGTGGAAATACAGAACATAATACCATGATTTCAATTTGTATTATTACCTGATTAGGTTGAAGACCTTTTCACATGTTTATTAATTATCTATGTTCCTTTTCACATTCCTTTGTTCCGTTCTGGCCATTTTTATTGGGTAGTCTTTTTCTCATTACTTACTAGGCTTAATATATTCACAACCAGGACTGCCTACATAATTTGCAGGCCCAGTGCAAAATTAAAAAGCAGGGCCATGAAATGCTGAGTGGTTCAGTCAGTTAAGTCTGACTTCAGCTCAGGTTGTGATCTTGGGGTCCTAGGATTGAGCCTCATGTCAGACTCTGTGCTGGTGGCCAATATTTAAAAATTAAGAATTTTAAGAATGAGGGGATCCCTGGGTGGCGCAGCGGTTTAGCGCCTGCCTTTGGCCCAGGGCGCGATCCTGGAGACCCGGGATCAAATCCCACATCGGGCTCCCGGTGCATGGAGCTTGCTTCTCCCTCTGCGTGTGTGTGTGTGTGTGTGTGTGTGTGTGTGTGTGACTATCATTAAAAAAAGGGGGGGGGGATTTTAAGAATGATAGTTTATCATGAAAGTAAGTATGGGGCCCTGTGTGACCACAGATTGTATGTACATCCATGAAGGCAGCCCTGTTCAGGACACTAATTCTATATTATATATAAAATAATTTTTTTTCTAAATGTGCAACAATTTTTTTCCAAATTTAGTTTATCTTTTCATTTTTCTATGGTGTCTTTGTTTTTTTTAATTTTTTTTTAAGTAGGCTCCACACCCAGTGTGGAACCCAACATGGGGCTTGAACTCATAACTCTGAGATCAAGACCTGAGCTGAGATCAAGAGTCAACGTTTACCCAAGTGAGCCATCCAGGGCTCCTATGGTATCTCTGGATGAAGATTAATATTAATGTGGTCAAAACTATCAAACTTTTTTTAAGTTGACCCTTCGGTCTCATTGGGAAAATCCTAGTCTTCACACAGTTTGATGGCTTTGCTTTCTCATAAGAATCCTAAAAAATGGGTGTTTTCCAATGATCAGTGAGCTCACAGCCCTCTCTTCTCATCCATAATGTCCCATTCTTCACTAATAAAATCTTAAAGGACTTTATGTACTTTATTGATAGCAGCATCCTAATCACATCATTTAATTCACTTCTAGGCAAGCCCACTCAAATTGGATTAGAGTTTGTGCTACACACCAAGTTTAGAACTATTATTTATATGTTGTAGTACTCCAAGTCAGAAATTTTCATAAAAACTCCAAACATCTGATTAGAACATTTTACATTTAAATATTTAAAAGAAGAAAGAAAAAACTTACAAATCTTCGAGTTTCATAAAATTAGGAATTAAAGGAGAGTATAAATGTTGCTATAAAGGTCGAAAATTTTTTTCATTTTGTATCTTCAAAAAAAGACTGCCAGGAAGGAAGTAATTTATTTTTTTTTAAAGATTTTATTTATTTATTCGTGAGAGACACAGAGAGAGAAAGACAGAAGCAAAGACACAGGCAGAGGGAGAAGCAGAGGGAGAAACAGGCTCCACGCTGTGAGCCTGACGTGGGACTAGATCCCGGGGCTCCAGGATCAGGCCCTGGGCTGAAGGCAGCGCTAAACCGCTGAGCCACCTGGGCTGCCCCGAAGGAAGTAATTTAATTCTAGTGTTGGTTTCTTTGTTTTTGCAATAAGGTCAATAAGAATGTTATAAAACAGATTTTAGACTATGTTAAAATATACCAAACTGCTTACTTTTCCAAAAGGAAGGGAACCAGTCAACTCAGAAATAACCACAGTTTGCTGGTGCAGGATGCTGACAGTCAGGGAGGCTTTGCGTGTGGGTAGGGGCAGGGATATATGGGAATTCTCTACTTCCTACTCAATTTTACTGTGAACCTAAAACTGCTCTAAAAATGATGTCTATTGGGATCCCTGGGTGGCGCAGCGGTTTGGCGCCTGCCTTTGGCCCAGGGCGCGATCCTGGAGACCCGGGATCGAATCCCACGTCGGGCTCCCGGTGCATGGAGCCTGCTTCTCCCTCTGCCTATGTCTCTGCCTCTCTCTCTCTCTCTCTCTCTCTCTCTCTCTCTCTCTCTCTCATTCTCTCTCTGTGTGATTATCATAAATAAATAAAAAAAAATTTAAAAAAAAAAAAAGATAAAAATGATGTCTATTTAAAAGGTGAAAAGGGACGCCTGGGTGGCTCAGTTAACTCAACAACTCCTGATTTCAGCTCAGGTCATGACCTCAGGGTCATGAGTTTTAAGCCCCCATTGAGCTCTGTACTCAGATGGGAGTCTGCTTGAGATTCTCTCCCTCTGCCCCTCCACCCATTCACACATGGGCTCTCTTTATTTTTTTTTAAAGGTTTTTTATTTATTTATTTATTTATTTACGATAGTCAGAGAGAGAGAGAGAGAGAGAGAGAGAGAGAGAGAGAGAGAGGCAGAAACACAACACAGGCAGAGGGAGAAGCAGGCTCCATGCACCGGGAGCCCGATGTGGGATTCGATCCCGGGTCTCCAGGATCGCGCCCTGGGCCAAAGGCAGGCGCCAAACCGCTGCGCCACCCAGGGTCCCTCTCTTTAAATACATAAACAAAATCTTAAAGAAAAAAAAAAAAGGGAGAAAAAGAAATGTATCAATTACCAACAAAAAAATAATCAATTTGACACAATATAGACTAATAAATGTAAGTATACTGCTTACTCTTCTTGAACAGTTAACAAAATTATTCTGATGTTCAAGGACACAATTCAATAAACGTCACTCGTAAAATTCTTAGTAAAGCTTTAGGTGAAAAGAGTGTTATTAATAACCTTTGCATGAAGATCCACTCACAGCTTTATTATGAAAAGAAAGGGAAAAGTTCTGTACAAACAATAAATATCCATTAAACTTTAAAAAGATGGGTAGAGAGGATTTCAAAAACTTATCCAAGCATTGAGAATAGCATATAGCCAAACCAAAACCCCTACACAGTCTATCTCTAGTCCTTGTTCAAGTAAAAGCACTTTTCTACAAAAACATAAACAAAATACTATGCCCCAATCATGCAAGTTACATTATAATTTAAAAGCTGGCTAAACTATTCTATTTAAAAAAAAATGATTTCAACCTCCCAACCTCCACCCACAAGTAAGCTAGCAAAAACAGATAAACTCAAAAATCACATCATGGGGATCCCTGGGTGGCGCAGCGGTTTGGCGCCTGCCTTTGGCCCAGGGCGCGATCCTGGAGACCCGGGATCGAATCCCACGTAGGGCTCCCGGTGCATGGAGCCTGCTTCTCCCTCTGCCTGTGTCTCTGCCTCTCTCTCTCTCTCTGTGACTATCATAAATAAATAAAAAATTAAAAATAAAAAAAAAAAAAAAAATCACATCATGTATAAATACTCATCTCTCTCTTCTTCCTCTTCCTCCTGAACTCAAAGTACTCCTCACATGTTACCACAAGGTCCTAGGTCTAAATTAAAGGATAAAGTAATGTAATTTCCACTACATTTTTTTTTTTTACAAAATGCAATTAGAAGAGTCAAAAATATTCTTTGATAGCTAGTACCCAAGAAAGAACCAGACTAAGATTGCTAGTATAAGAGCATTTGTCTGTTTTTATTTCTTTTTGTTTAACAAATGGAGATTATATATTCTGGGGTTTTTTAAATAAAGGTTTTCAAAAAACCAAGAGAGCCAACAAGCATAGGGGAAAAAAAATGGACATTCTCATTAGGGAATAAACATAAAAACTAAAACTACAATAAGATACCACTGTGCGCCCACCAAAATAGGTAAACTTCAAAGAAACTAAGTATACCCAGGCCTGCTGAGGATGTGGAGCAATGGAAATTCACATACCTTATAACATAGGAATTTCACCCTAGACATAGGTAGGCTGTGTACACATTTCACCAAAAGATATTTGCTAGAATGATAAATAAAACTACACGTAGACACCGTTTTCCACAAATTCCTGCTTCCCAAGGTACTTTCTAAAGATTTAGGGGATTCCTGGGTGGCTCAGCGGTGTAGCCCCTGCTTTAGACTCAGGGCGTGATCCTGGAGTACAGGTTCGAGTCCCACATCAGGCTCCCTGCATGGAGCCTGCTTCTCCCTCTGCGTGTGTCTCTACTCTCTCTCTCTCTCTCTCTCTCTCTCCCCCTCCTCCCCCCCTCCCGTGTGTGTCTCTCATGAATAAATAAAATCTTTAAAAAATTAAATAAAATAAAGATTTATTTATCTTAGAGAGAGAGTATACACAAGTGCATACGCTCAGGAGGGAAGAGTACAGGGAGAGGGAGAAAGAAGTACAAACCAACTGGGCGCTGAGCATGGAGCCTGGCATGGAACTCAATCCCAGAACCCTGAGATCACCACCTGAGCTGAAAACAAGAGTCTGATGCTCAACCAATTGTGTCACCCAAGCACCCCACCAAGGTACATTCTTGGCAAGGTTGTGAAAAAATGCCTAATATTGGGGTGCCCGCATGGCTTAGTCAGTTAAGTGACTTCCTTTGGCTCAGATCATGGTCATGCTTTCTCTCTCTCTCAAATAAATAAAATCTTAAAATTAAAAAAAAAAAGCCTATTATCCACCATAACAACAAAATGTAATTATGTGAATTTTGTGAAAGATGTAATAACTAGCCTTATGTGTTATGCTATATATATACATGCATCAAAACATCACATTATACACCTTCAACTTACATAATGTTGTATGTTAATTAAATCTGAATACAGGTCAGCCCGGGTGGCCCAGCAGTTTAGCGCTGCCTTCGGCCAAGGGCATGATCCTAGGGCCTGCGTGGAGCCTGCTTCTCCCTCTACCTCTACCTCTACCTCTACCTCTCTCTCTCTCTCTCTCTCTCTCTCTCTCTCTCTCTCTCTCTCTGTCTTTCATGAGTGGATGAATAAAATCTTTAAAAAAAAAAAAATCTGGAGATCCCTGGGTGGTGCAGCGGTTTGGCGCCTGCCTTTGGCCCGGGGTGCGATCCTGGAGACCCGGGATGGAATCCCACGTCGGGCTCCCAGCATGGAGCCTGCTTCTCCCTCTGCCTGTGTCTCTGCCTCTCTGTCTCCCTCTGTGTGACTATCATGAATAAATAAATAAAATCTTTAAAAAAAAAAAAAAACCTGAATACAGCATGTAAGGCATTTTGGCAATACCTACCAAAAGTACAAACATATATGGCCTGGAAAAAACCCAAAATCTCTACCAACAGAGAATTGCTTAAATAAATTATCCAAAAGAAAATCATGCTAATTAATACACACACACACACACACACACACACACACACATACTCCATGGAAAGATCTGTGAAGATTTCCATTGTAAAGTAAGAAACACAGTATATAAAGGGAAGGGCAGGAAGACCAACTTGTAGAATAACGGGTATAATATGTGGGCTTTGTGAGTTCTGGATGGTAAAGATAGAAATAAGAATCTGTATTTTTTTATGGGATGCCTACGTGGCTCAGAGGTTTAGTGCCTGCCTTCAGCCCAGGGTGTGATCCTGGAGACCCGGGATCAAGTCCCATGTTGGGCTCCCAGCATGAAGTCTGCTTCTCCCTCTGCCTGTGTCTCTGCCTCTCTCTGTGTATTTCATGAATAAACAAAATCTTTAAAAAAAAAATCTGTATTTTTACTGTCTTTATTCAAAGAAACTCTAGTAGGAGGATACATAAAATAATAAACAGTTTCCTGGGTAGGGTAAATAAGGTGGAAGAATGGAGTGAACAGGAACAGGATGGCTGAAGGCTGGTGGGTGGCAAAGTTTATATTGTTTAACTTTCTTTTTTTAATTTTTGTTTTGTTTTATTTATTTACTTGAGAGAGAGAGAGAATAAATGGGAGGGAGGGGCAAAAGGAGAGGGAGAAGTAGACTCCCTGAGAAGGAAGCCCCATGTGGGGTTCAATCCCAGGACCCTGAGATCATGACCTGACCTGAAGGCAGACGCTTAACCGACTGAGCCACCCAGGTGTCCCTATTTTTTTTTTTAATTCACTTATGAGGGACAAACTTCATGGTAAGCACAAAGCCCAATGCGGGACTCAATCCCAAGACCCTGAGATCATGATCTGAGCTGAAATCAAGAGTCAGATCCTGAGATCATGATCTGAGCTGAAATCAAGAGTCAGATGACTGAGCTACCCAAGCATCCCACACCCCTAACTTTAGGTTTAAAAAGTTTTTAATCCCACAGGAATCTATTATTACTAAATATATCAGTAACTTAATAAACCAAAATAGGGTCCAAATACTATCAACATATACACATGATAACAGAACTATTCTTTTTTTTATCTTTTTACTTTCTTGTATTCTTTATTTTTTTTAATAAATTAATTTTTATTGATGTTCAATTTACCAACATACAGAATAACACCCAGTGCTCATCCCATCAAGTGCCCCCCTCAGTGCCCGTCACCCATTCACCCCCACCCCCCGCCCTCCTCCCTTTCCACCACCCCTAGTTCGTTTCCCATAGTTAGGAGTCTTTATGTTCTGTCTCCCTTTCTGATATTTCCCATCTCCATAACTGAGATCCCAGCATTGCCCATCAATGTCACTGAAGTCTATAGTATAACTATGTTTATCTGGCCTAAATCATCAACCCAAGATCCTTAAAACTAGTCTTCTAAAGATATTTTCTCTTAATTTGCAATGACATGGATGGAATTAAAGGATATTATGCTAAGTGAAATAAGTCAATCAGAGAAAGACAAATATATGATCTCACTCATATGGAGAATTTAAGAAAGAAAACAGGATCATAGGGGAAGAGAGGAATAATAAAACAAGATGAAATCAGAGAGGGAGAAAAACTATAAAAGACTCAATCGGGAAACAAACTGAGGGTCAATGGAGGGGCGGGGGTAGGGGGATGCGGTAACTGGGTGCTGGACATTAAGGATGGCACGTGATGTAATGAGCACTGGGTGTTATATATGACACTGACCTCTACATGTGAAACCAATAATACATTATAGGTTAATTAACTGAATTTTAATAAAAATTTTTAAAAATAAAAAAGGTACCATCCAGAGTTTGCCAACCAATTTTACCTCCTCCTTAAACAATGATATAACCCCTATCATGAAGTATCCTAATGAATTATATCATCCGATATAACCTAAAATGCAAAACACTGTGGTATCTATAAGGACGCTGTTCATTCCAGCACCCAGTCAGTCCATCAAGCCAACTCCTATACACCTGCACCAGTTCAGGTGACATTTTCTCTAGAGCCCTTCCTAATTCCCTAAGGCTCACTCCCATAGGATCCTGCTGCGACCTGTGTCAGTACATTATTAGCTTTATTTTTTTTAAAGATATTTATTTATTTATTTATTTATTTATTCATTCATTCATTCATTCATGAGAGACAGAGAGAGAGAGAGGCAGAGACACAGGCAGAGGGAGAAGCAGGCTCCCCATGGGGAGCCCGATGTGGAACTCAATCCCGGGACTCCAGGATCTCACCCTGGGCCGAAGGCAGACGCTCAATAGCTGAGCCACCCAGGCGTCCCACATTATTAGTTTTAAATCATTAGATTACAAATATCAGTTTGCTTATCTTCCCTACTGGACTGTGAATCCCTCACGACAAGGAGAGTGAGTTATATTCATATTAATAACCCAAGTATTTAGCAAAGTGCCTTTACAAATGGCAGGTAATCAGGACACCTGAGTGGTTCAGTGGGTTAAGTACCTGCCTTCATCTCAGGTCATGATCTCAGGTTCCTGGGATTGAGCCCCGCATCAGGCTCTCTGCTCAGCGGGAGTCTGCTTCTCCCTCTCCCTCTGCTTGCTGCTCTGCCTGCACATGTGCTGGTGTACATGTGCTCCCTCACTCTCTCTGTCAAATAAATAAATAAAATCTTAAAAAAGAAAAAAACAAATGGCAGATAATCAAAACTGCTCACAGAATGAATTAAACAAACTACACTTGTAGGCAAACTGTGAGCATGGCTGAAATTCCACTTAACGTTCTCAGCCCGAGACATTTTAACTTCATTCAGTCCCTGCTTTGAAGGAAAAAGCAACTCCAATAACACTCTTCTTTACTGAAATATATTAATACCTTAGATTAATATGAAACACTTGAAAATATTATCTCAATCACTTCAGGAATGTTGCACAAAACTATTTCAAAAAATATAGGTGTCTATTAAAAGGTAGTCACGAAATAGGTGATGGAGTGCTGAATTTTATGACATTTTGTTCATTTCTGACTTATAAGAAATTGTGAGTTATAATGACAACAAAAAAATAAGAATATATAATATCTTCTAAGAAGGAAACAAAGATTACAGGGATCAGGCATTTCTCCACATAGTGTCTTTTTCTTTTCTTTTAAGATTTTATTCATTTATTTCACAGAAAGCACAGGCAGGGGGAGCAGCAGGCAGAGGCAGAGGGATAGGGGGAAGCAGGCTTCCTTCCTGCTGATGCAGGGCTGGATCCTAGAAGCTTGGATCATGACCTGAGCCGAACGCAGACACTTAACTGACTGAGCCACCCAGACAACCCTCTCTACACAGTGTCTTAAACACCAACTTATACAAGCTTTCCATTTCGACTGTCTCAAAAGGCCTGAGAAAGGGGAAACAGAGACTAGAACAACCAACTATTCATATATACCCAAGAACTGTTTCATTCAGAATATGTTTTCAAATTTTATCAAATACTGGTAAAAACTAGGAACTAAGGAGAAAGGCAAATTTTAAGGATGTCTGTTAAATACATCTTAGTTGACTGTGAACCTGTCCTCCAAATCCAGAAATTCAAGAGAGCTTTCTATTTTGTTAGAGAATAAGGAACAACAGACAAAAAGAACAAGGCCTATATACTGATCCATGCATAGACACAGCTATATTTATGTCTATCTAAAAAAACCAATAATTCATACTGATCTCGGATTCTAATCCAACACACCACAATGTTATTCAAGCCATATATAAACTCTCTTTATCTTCAATATATTGTTAAACTCAATCTTAAATACACAAAGTAGCTACAGAATTCCTAATTCAAATCTAATTCAAATGAAAAACAATTCTACTAACAATAGTTCAGTATTTGTTTACAGATGTTTTGTTTTGAGCTTGTTTATAGTCAAAATTCTATGTAGTTAATTGGTTTCTTTTTATTCTC
This sequence comes from Nyctereutes procyonoides, assembly GCF_905146905.1. Taxonomy (NCBI): domain Eukaryota; kingdom Metazoa; phylum Chordata; class Mammalia; order Carnivora; family Canidae; genus Nyctereutes; species Nyctereutes procyonoides. Next base: position 35,460,793 of record NW_026575042.1, read on the forward strand.
CCTTTCCATGTGGTTATTTATTAGAAATCCAGTTAGGTCTATTTGTTTGTGTTTTTATTTCACTTCAGTTTTTTCCTTCCCATCCTGATAGATTTTATGTACTTATTTTTTATTATGTGAGACATTAATACGGTTCTAGAGCCTGACCTACACAAAAAAGATACACTCACAAAAACATCCCTCTTTCCATCCTGACTGCTTTCATTTCCATCCCCTTCCTTTCCACAATGTTCCCACCCAAATCCTATAAGAAACCAATCTCATTAGTTTCTGGCTGATCCGTCTTCGGTTTAGTTTTGCACAAATGTGCAAATACTTACCTGTATTGTTTCCCTCTTTTCTTACATAAAAGGTAACATATTATAGCTATTCTTATGCACACTTTTTTCCATTAACAGATGTCCTAGAAATTACTCTGTATCAGTTCATAGAGTTCTTCCTCATTCATTTCTTACATCTGCACTGTACTCCACTGTATGAATGTACCACTGTTGATGGGCATTGTTTCCAGTATTTTTACAATGCTCTTATGTAAATTACTGACATCATCCTGCTCCCCTACAAACACCATCTCAGACAAAACTAAAAACAAACAAAAAACTGGCTCTACCTCCCCAAACCACCAAACTCACTCAACACTCCCACTGTTCCTGACATAGCCTCACTCCAAGTTATCATCACTATTTCTTGGCTGTTTCTGCTGTAACACTCTCCTAATCAGTCTCTCTGCCTCTACTCTAGCCTCTCTACAATTCAACTGTGCCAAAGGAACCCAAAATGTACTCTGTAGAGCACAAGTCAGATAATTTCCAATTCTTTGCTTAAAATCTTCCAAAAGCAAAAAAATAAAAAAAAAATAAAAAAAAAATCTTCCAAAAGCATCCCATTGTAACCCTACTTGAGTTGGACCTATGACCTACAGAAACCCTGTATGGTCTGTATCTGTCCATCTCTGCCCTCATCTTCACTCTCTTCCTCATTTACTACTGTTTAGCTATACATTGTTCTTTAGGGCTTTTTTATACTTCAAATGTTCTGCCCCAGGTCATCTGCCATCTTCTAACATTCACGACTCAACCAAAAGTTACCATTTCTAAGAGGTTTCCTGTGTACCACCACAGTTAAAATATCACCTGGATCATTTTCTACCTCATCACTGTCATAATACTTGTTAATTAGTATTTGCAATTCTCATTTATTATTTATATGTTTGTTTCTTCCACCGGAAAAGAAGGCAAGTTTTCTTTTTAAGATTTTATTTTAATAAAAATAAAATAAATTAAATTTTAAAAAATATATTTTATTTTTAAGTAATCTCCACACCCAGCAGGGGCTTGAACCCCAAAGCAGAGAGTACAATGCAGAGCTCAATCTCACAATCCTGAGATCATAACAGGAGCTGAAATCAAGAGTTAGAGAATTAACTGACTGAGCCAACTGGGCACCCCAAAAAATAAAATCTTTTTTTTTTTTATTTATGATAGTCACAGAGAGGGGGGGGGGCAGAGACACAGGCAGAGGGAGAAGCAGGCTCCATGCACCAGGAGCCCGATGTGGGATTCGATCCCGGGTCTCCAGGATCGCGCCCTGGGCCAAAGGCAGGCGCCAAACCGCTGCGCCACCCAGGGATCCCAAAAAATAAAATCTTAAAAAACAAATTATCAAGGACTCAAAAACTCTTATCTATGTAAGCTATATCAATATTTGCTGAATTTGAAGTTAAAACTGAGTTTAAATTATTTACTACATAAATGTTTATAATTCTATTAATTGTTTACTTAAAACATTTTATATTTAGGGGCACCTGGATGGCTCAGTCAGGTAAGCACCCAACTCTTTTAATTTCGGCTGAGGTCATGATCTCAGAGTCGTGAGATCAAGACCCATGTTGGGCTCTATGCTCAGGAGTTGGCTTGAGATTCTCTCTCTGCCTCTTCTCCTCCCCCTGCTCATGCTCACTCTAGCTCTCATTCTCTCTCAAAATTAAATAAAAACTTAAAAACATTTTATTTTTAAACATATTTCAGGGATCCCTGGGTGGCACAGCGGTTTAGTGCCTGCCTTTGGCCCAGGGCGCAATCCTGGAGACCCGGGATCGAATCCCACGTCGGGCTCCTGGTGCATGGAGCCTGCTTCTCCCTCTGCCTGTGTCTCTGCCTCTCTCTCTCTCTGTGTGTGTGACTATCATAAATAAATAAAAAATAAAAATAAAAACATATTTCAGTTTTAAAAACCTTATTTTTTAAAACAAAACTTTTAGTGAAAAGAGTAATACTGCTTTATATTTCTGCAAATCGTATGTTGGTAAATTGAACACCAATAAAAAATTAATTTATTAAAAAAAAAGTTAAAAAAAAATATTTCTGCAAATCTCCTTAATGTCTGGCTTAATAGAAGACAGCTAGGGGTGCGCCTGGTTGGTGCAGTCGGTTGATCTTAGTTTCAGCTCAGGTCATGACCTCATGGTCCTGAGATCAGGCCCCACACATCAGGTCCTGCATCAGGCTTCACAACTCAGTATGGAATCTGCTTGAGATTCTCTCTCCCTCTCCCTCTTCTGCTGCTCCTTTCATCTCTCTCTCTCTCTTAAATAAATCTTTTAAGAAAAAAAAAGAAAAAGAGGACAGCCAAATTCTCATCTCTGCTTCTATATTCAATCTATTGTGATACCACAAGTTATATTTCTTCTGGAAAACTCTATCACATATTTGTAAGTGAATGAGAGCAAAAATAGCAGATAATTTCTTAAGTTATGAAAATAGTTTTGACCTTACAGATCTGTATGAGCTCAGGCACCATCAGGGTCTCCATACTTTGAGAACAACTGCTCTATTCCATACTCCCATAATACTCCCATAGGCTGTATGATTTACACTTACCACGTGGCATCAGAATTATCTGTTAATCTGTCTCTTTATCTTAAAGTTCCTTAAAGCCATGAACCATGAATCTTCAACCTTGTATTCCCAGTGCTTCACACAGCATATTCCACATATCCTCTCAATAAACACTTCATGATTAATGATAGAGGAAAATACACACCTTAATATAAAAAAGCGTATGTAAATAAAGCAGATTTCCCATGGCCAGTTCTTTAGCTAATAGAAATGCATAAAAGAAAAACTTTACAATATACTTATAACAATTCCATAACTCCAATAAAGGATACATTCAGACCGATATGACCACACTAGATTAGACCTTTTCAAAGTTCAGCCCTGAGGGAACAAGGAAAGCAGATCCTAAAAAGTATCTCAGACTGTAAACAAACACCCACCACTCCAGTCTTCTGACTAAATAAAAGTATCCACCTCTGCAACAAGACAATTTAACTACTGTTTAAAACAACAACAAAAATGGGTGGGGAGGAATGTTGGTGTCTAGGTAGGGAGAGTGCCAGTGACTGATGACAAGGATGAAACAGGTATGCTCAGTTTATGAATTTCTTGAAAATTGTCACTCAAATTAGAATATGAAAAAATATTTTTCCTGTCTTTATTTGCATTGTTTTTCAAATCAATGCCACCTTACATCTCTATGAAAAAACAGCATCCCCCCAAACACCAACATCATAACATTACTAGACAGGATACACATGTGTCTGTCTCACTCACACCTAGCCCAGTACCTCACTGCTCAACCACTATGTCCACTTTAGAATATCCGAAGTACCTATACCAAGTAAAGAGATCCTTTTGCAGTAAGACCTACAGACTGGGATGAGATGTTACCATAACCAAGAGAAGAAAAAAGCTCTTAGAACAATTCTCAGGAGTGATGCGGAACTGCAATGCAAAACTAAAGGAGCCTGGGGCTCTAGGGGAGCAGCCTAACATCCTAGAGGAAAGGCCTCCTTTTCTAGCTCTGTACTCTAAACCATAAAATGAATCTCTAAAATGCAGAGGCTCTCTGCACACTTTTCAGGAAGTCTTTGTAGTTTGCACGCCCAAGAAAGTCCCAACCTCTTGGCAAAACAAATCCAAAGGTCTGAATTTTGACTAGAGTCAGCTCACTAGTATTTCACATATTGGCGACACATTCAATTACTGTTAAATTGCTTACAAGCAGGTTAACATTATTACTACATTTTCTAGATAAGAAAATAGGAACAGAAATAACCTAATATGACTTGACCTCTTATGGAGAAAAAGACATGTATTTTAGAAAATAACAGTCATCAAAATAAATTCCTAGCCCCTATTACAAAATTTTACAAAAGCACAAGTTCTTAAGCTTTTGGTACATAAAAATCACAAAATATTTTTGCATTAGCAACACAACTTGTAAATACAGAACCATACGAGGACATTCACTTTGGCATAACCTTGGAACATTGTTTATAGAACCATAATATCATGGTTTAGAAAATAAACTTTTCTTATTTTCTAGTTTATCACAGGAAAAGAAACTATTATCCATTATGTTCACTAAAATTTCACTGTCAATTTTATTTATTTTTTTATATTGCCTATTCAAAGAGCCTTCTATGGCCCTTAAGTGGATATAACATTCTCATTTGATAATCTCATCAACTGTTAAGAACAGCTCTAGCAGCGGTTTAGCGCCTGCCTTTGGCCCAGGGCACAATCCTAGAGACCCTGGATCTCCAGGATCGAATCCCACGTCGGGCTCCCGGTGCATGGAGCCTGCTTCTCCCTCTGCCTGCGTCTCTGCCTCTCTCTCTCTCTCTCTCTCTCTCTCTGATGACTATCATAAATAAATAAAAATTTAAAAAAAAAAAAAGAACAGCTCTACAAAATAAGCTAAAATCTGGTCATTAAATGCAAGACACACAATTCCTTAGGAACTCTTTTTTTTCTTTCCTGGGTATACTTACTGTGAGCAGCCTTTAGCAAACTCATTAAGTATAAAAAAAAAAAAATCAGCACTAGGAAACCCATTTTCCATTTTAAAAGGATTCTTCCTTCCCGTTACAGAAAAAATCAAAATTTCCTTATTTAGATCAGCAGAGCAAAAGTTTCTATATAGACAAAAGAAAGATGAGTTAACACAATTATAAACACGAGTGCTTTGTTTATAAAATCTTCAGTGGTTTTCCAGGCTTGAAAAGAAACGTTACAGAGAACCACCACTGTACTCATCCAGCCACATGATAACTAAACATGCTCAGCAGACAGAGGAGCCCTAGGAATGACTAAATTGACCTCTCTGGTTAAGGGTGGAAATGAAAAGTAGGCTCTGAACTCCAGGGAATCTGGCACCTGTTTATTCAGAATTACTCTGAAGTGAGTTAGGCTTGAAAAGAGACCAATAAGAGGCCAAGAGCTGGTATGGCCAGGAGAAAAATAAGTTAACATTAGGGAACCAGTGAGAAGATGGTCTCCTCGGAATCTGAAGGCTTTTAAAAACACAATTAAGGGGGCACCTGGGTGGCTCTGTTAGTTGGGTGTCTGCCTTTGGCTCAAGCAGGATGGAACCCCACATCAGGCTCCCTACTCAGCCAGGCTCCCTTGCTCAGCAGGAGAGCCTGCTTCTCCCTCTCCCTTTGCCCCTCCCCCAGCTCATGCTCTCTCAAATAAATAAAATCTTTAAAAAAAATAAAAATGAAAATAAAAATAAACCACAATTAAGCATTGCACTATAGGTTGTATTGTAGTCCTGGTTATTTTATTGTATGTCCTGTACCCTAAATCAGATTAAGAGCTGAGAAAAGATGGATTTATTTTCTCCATATGACATGGACTGTTAGAACTTCTATTCATCTTCTTCTTGGGGTAACTACAATGTGCAGAACAATGTTTAAAGTATGTATGGGCAGCCTGGGTAGCTCAGTGGTTTAGCGCCGCCTTCAGCCCAGGGCCTGATCCTGGAGACCCGCAATCGAGTTCTGCATCGGGCTCCCTGCATGGAGCCTGCTTCTCCCATTGCCTGTGTCTCTGCCTCTCTGTCTCTCATGAATAAATAAATAAAATATTTTTAAAAATAAATAAAGTATGCACTTTTAATCATTGCTTGCCTCAAGGAATGAAAACTGGGTAGCTGGGGAAAGGGTGGAAAGGTTACCATTTCTCTAGGTTCAATTTTCCTAGGGCCCATGGTTTTCTTCGGTTTACCATTTCTTTTTTTTTTTTCTCCTTTTTAAAAGATATTTATTTATTTATTCATGAGAAACACAGAGAGTTGGGATCCCTGGGTGGCGCAGCGGTTTGGCGCCTGCCTTTGGCCCAGGGCGCGATCCTGGAGACCCGGGATCGAATCCCACTTCGGGCTCCCGGTGCATGGAGCCTGCTTCTCCCTCTGCCTGTGTCTCTGCCTCTCTGCCTCTCTCTCTCTCTCTCTCTCTCTGACTATCATAAATAAATAAATAAATAAATAAATAAATAAATAAATAAATAAATAAATAAATAAATAAATAAATAAATAAATAAATGCATGCCACAGAGAGAAGAAGCATAGACTTAGACAGAAGCAGGCTCCTCACAGGGAGTCTGATGCGGGACTCGATCCCTGGACCCAGGATCACACCCTGAGCCGAAGGCAGATGCTCAACTGCTGAGTCACCCAGGCATGGACCCCAATTTACCTTTTCTTATTATTTTTTTTAAGTAGGTGCCATTCCCAACGCAGGGCTTGAACTCATGACCCGAGATCAAGACCTGAGCTGAAATCAAGAGTCGACTGCTTAACAGACTGAGCCACCCAGGTGCCCCAAGGCTTTCTTCAGTTTAATTCAAACATTACCAAGTGCCTACTATAAGCAGGGCACTGTGCTAGTAAGTATTTTAGTAGCAGATACATGGTGAAAACTAAACTGTACAAGAAATAACAAGAGATGGTTCCCCACCCTCAGAAAGGAATACGTAATTAGCTATGGGAATTTCAAAAGAATGGGGTGAAAGCTAAGACAAAGGTATAGGATACAAAAGTGGGGCTCTTAGTGCAACCCAGATGGTTTTGGTTAAATACACATGAGCTGAAAAAGTCTGAATGAGACCAAAGTTTGGGGGTGAGATGGGGCAGAAAGTTTTTTCACTGTGGATAGATGCTACACTAATATCTCTATACGAATTATTACATGATGAGGTGTTACCCATTTATCCCATTTTACAGATAAAGTAATGGAGGCAAAGAGAAGACAGATAACTTGCCCAAGATCCCATGGCTAACAACTACCAACTCAGTTCGGTTCCAAGACAGTAACAGAAAGGTTGGGTCTTAGGTTTCAGTATTCCTTGGGAAGATCAGGGCTCTTTCACCCTTATCCTTTATTCCTCTATCCTTAAATTTTTTTCTTCCTTTCATTCTTCTACCTTTCCCTGGATTTTCTCCCACTCATCTTTCTTCCTTGCTCAATCAGTAACATGGCCTTTCTCTTTGCACACATTAATATCAAACCTGGCCACTTTAAAACTAATCAAAATGGGTGCCCCAGTGGTTCAGTCAGTTAAGCGTCCAATTCTTGATTTCAGCTTAGGTTAAGACCCATCTTTGGATCTTGAGATCGAGCCCCACGTTGGCCTCACACACTGGGTATGGAGCCTGCTTAAGATTCTCTTTCCCTCTCCCTATGCAGCCCAGCCCCTTCTCTAAAAAATAAAATAAATAAATAAAAGCAAAAAATAAATAAAACTAGTCAAAACTACAGCAAAAGATTAGATAGTATGTCAATGTCCATTCATACATTAAATGGACAACCAGAATGTTTAAAAAGCCATGAAAATGAATAAAACAGTTCTATACCTACAGATACATAATATCAAATATACAAAGTGACAAAGAGACACAAAGAACAATGAGTATACTATGCTACCCTTTTGTGAGGGTGGAGATTTGGGGTGTGTATATATTAACAAATGCAGTGGTTAGGGCAGCCCAGGTAGCTCAGCCTTTTAACGCAGCCTTCAGCCCAGGGCGTGATCCTGCGGACCCGGGATCAAATCCCATGTCAGGCTACCTGTGTAGAGCCTGCTTCTCCCTCTGCCTGTGTCTCTGCCTCTCTCTGTGTGTGTCTCTCATAAATAGATAAATAAAATCTTAAAAAAAAAAAATGCAGTGGCTATCTAGGGAATAACACTAAAAAAAAAAAAAAAAAAAAAAACCTTAGAAGAATGATTCCCTCCTGAGAGAGAACTGAGTAGCTGGCAGAAAGTGGGAGATTTATATTTCACTTTACCCATTTTTTAAATTTTTTTTAAGGTTTTATTTATTTATTCATGAGAGACACAGAGAGAGAGAGAGAGAGGCAGAGACACAGGCAGAGGGAGAAGCAGGCTCCATGCAAGGAGCCCGATGTGGGACTCGATCCTGGGTCTCCAGGATCACACTCTGGGCTGCAGGCGGCGCCAAACCGCTGCACCCCTGGGGTTGCCCCCATTTTTTTAATTTTTTTTTAATTTTTTATTTATTTATGATAGGCACACAGTGAGGGAGAGAAAGAGAGAAAGAGAAAGAGAAAGAGAGAGAGAGAGAGAGAGAGGCAGAGACACAGGCAGAGGGAGAAGCAGGCTCCATGCACCGGGAGCCCGACGTGGGATTCGATCCCGGGTCTTCAGGATCGCGCCCTGGGCCAAAGGCAGGCGCCAAATCGCTGCGCCACCCAGGGATCCCCCATTTTTTTAATTTTTAAAAAGATTTTATTTATTTGAGAGAGAGAGTGCACATGCATGCAAGGGGGGGAGGAGAAAGGCAGAGAACCCAACCCAGGGCTCAATTTTAGGACCCCGATATCATGACCTCAGCCAAAACCAAGAGTCAGATGCTTAACCAACTGAACCGCCCAAGTGTCCCTTCATTTTTAATTTTAAATGATATACATGAAGCAGCTATTAAAAATTAATATATATTTAAACAAAATAGTTAAAAAAGAAGGTAGTTGTCTCCTTAGAAACTGTTATTTACTTGTTAGGAACAATGGGACTGCCTTCATTGTGAGTCACCAAATGGTAAGCTCTTGAGAGCTTATTTACTTTACCTTAGTAACCAGATAATACACCAGCATAGAACCAATCCATGCCTAATATTAGTGAATTAAGTACATATAAATTCCTTAAGATAATCCTCTAAACAAGATCTAAACTACAGAGCTCCTATTTCCTTATTTTCAGTTTCACTTAAAAGTACGGTCATCAGGGGCAACTGGGTGGCTCAATTAAGTGTCCAACTCCTCATCTCAGCTCAGGTCTTGATCTCAGGGTCCTGAGTTCAAAGCCCTCATTGGGCTCCAAGCATTGGAACCCTACTTAAAAAAAAAAAAAAAAAAAAGTACAGTCATCAAAGTATGTTGCTGGAGATTAGCTTTGCTACAGAGAGCATGAATCTGTCTTTGCAGGCAAGCATAAGTCTACTGAACCAAAACACATAACCAGGTTAATAAGTCAATATAGGAAAATAAAATGGGGCAGCCCCGGTGGCACAGCGGTTTAGTGCTGCCTGCAGTCCAGGGTATGATCCGGGAGACCCGGGATCGAGTCCCACGTCAGGTTCCCTGCGTGGAGCCTGCTTTTCCCTCTGCCTGTGTCTCTGCCTCTCTCTATATATCTCTTTTGTGTCTCTAATGAACAAATAAAATCTTAAAAAAAAAAAAAAAAAAAGGAAAATAAAATGAAGACTATGGCCCAATTCAAACCTGATGCTGGAACAACTTATAATTAATCACTAAGTATTTGAGCCAGAATGTATAGGAAGTAAAAAGTAAAGGACATACTATCTAGAAGAAGAAACAAGCACACTAACATAAAAACTATTAAATAACAGCTTAAGTCAAGACCAGAACTCATATTTAGTTTGACCAGAAGATAAAATCAGGAGGGCGTGGTGTTATTTTGTGGCTTCCCAAAATCTACTACCTCCAGCCTGCACCCAGCCATCCAGCCATCTCCATCCTGGAATTGTCTTGGTGAAAACTGATATGCTCCCAACTATCTAAAATGTAATCCCTGTGGGGATGGGGACACCTGGCTAGCTCATTTGGTGGAACATGCGACTCTTGATCCTAGGGTTGTGATTTCGAGTCTTACTCTGTGTGGAGAGAGAACCTAAAAAAAAAAAAAAAATTTTTTTTAATGCAATCCTTGGGCAGCCCAGATGGCTCAGTGGTTCAGTGCTGCCTTCAGCCTAGGGCATGATCCTGGGGTCCCGGGATCGAGTCTCGCGTCAGGCTCCCTGAATGGAGCCTGCTTCTCCCTCCGCCTGTGTCTCTGCTTCTCTGTGTCTCTCATAGATAGATAGATAGATAGATAGATAGATAGATAGATAGATAAAATGCAATCCTTTTGCCTGGCAGTCAAGTGTAAACAATGAACTAGCAAGGTCAAGCTAAAGCTCCAACTCATTCATTAACCTTGGGAAAATTCCCTTAACTTCCATTTTCTTATTTGTCAGTGGGATGGTTCAGTTACATGATCTTTAAGTCCATTTCAGCTATAAATTGCACTTGGTCAAGCAATTTATACCACAAAACGCCTCGGCTTTAATTCCAAACAACACTCCAACCTTCTTCCTAGAAGGTCCCACATAGCCCTGCCTCCTTGTTGGGACTCGACTCGTCCTACACATCTGTCCCACTCACTTTCTTCTCTCAAACTATTTACAACCTCCTTTCAGTTTCTTCAAGATGCTAGTCTCCTTCCCACCAAAGTTTTCCCATGTACCAAATCCCACCTATTCGAGGCATGCTCAGTCATGTCAGACCCAATGGTCCCTTTTTTAAAAGAGCAAGTATTTAGGGGCACCTGGGTGGCTTAGTTGGTTAAGCATCGGCCTTTGGCTCAGGTCATTATCCCAGGGTCCTGGAATAGAGGCCCACATCAGGGGCCTCTAATAAATAAAATCTTAAAAAAAATAATAAAGGGGCACCTGGGTAGCTCAGCTGGTTGACCATCTGCCTTCAGCATGGTCCCAGGCCCTGGGATTAAGCCCTAAGTAAGATTCCCTGCTCAGAGCGGTGTCTGCTTCTCCCTCTCCCTCTGCCTCTCTCCCCAGCTTGTGCACTCTCTCTCTGTCTCTAAAATGAATAGATAAAATATTTAAAATAATAAGATAATAAGATAAAATTAGAAGTATTTTATAACAACCTCTTTACCACACTGAAATAAAATTTATATTTAACACAAGGCATAATTTTAAATAATTACATATATATGTTATATAGAATACTAACTGTATTATAAAGAAGAAATAAAAGGAACATAATTTAGTACAAAATAAGATATATGCTAATGATAAATGCCCTAGTACAATTATATTAGAAGGGAGTGGAATAGTATAATACTATTGTTTTTCACAGCAAACTTTGAAGGACTATTTGACCATTCAAAATATACATATGATAGAACAGCCTAACTTATAAAAACAAAAAAAACTAGTAACCAAGAAACCTGAGTGCCAATAAAAGCTTTGCCAGTAAGAAGCCCAAAATCACGAAGTCTTTTTTTTCAATTTTTTATAAAGTTTTTATTTAAGTAATCTCTACACCCAGTGTGGGGCTCTAACTCATGACCCCAAGATGGAGAGTTGCATCCTTTCTAACTGAGCCAGCCAGGCAACCCTTTTACAAAAATGTTTTAATGCTGGGCAACCCTCTCAGGTCCCCATCCCCTTTAGGAGCTTTGTACTATCCCCTCAGTAAACCTTACTGTCACTCAATAAACTTTGCTTTACTGCCCACCAAAAAAAAAGGGGGGGGGGGTTAATGTCACTTCACCTGTCTGGCCCTCAGTTCCAGTCTGAGTAAAGAATGCACACAAGGCTGGCAGTCACTAGGTGGTGATCAAGCAGGTGGAACTCCAAGCAAACAACCAGAACAGCAGCTTAGCTAGGATTTGTTTACACACTGCAGCTAGCTTCTGTTTATATAAGGCTTCTCTGTTAGTCCTTGTATGATAAAAGAGTTTCATGGCAGTTTCTTATAAAACTAAACATGTAATTACCAGACAATGCAGCAATTGCACTCTTGAACATTTATCAGAGGAAGGAAAATTTCTGTTCACACAAAAAAAATAATAAATCTTCATACTTTATTCATAATCGCTCCAAACTGAAAACAATTCAAATCCAATCTAAACAATAAAAAAAAAGGCTGATTGGAGCCAAAAAACAAACAGAATACTTCACGAACCAACCTCCATTTTTTTTAAAAGATTTTATTTATTTATTCATGAGAGAGAGAGAGAGGCAGAGACACAGGCAGAGGGAGAAGTAGTCTCCATGCAAGGAGCCTGACGTGGGATTTTATCTTGGGTCTCCAGGATCACGCCCTGGGCTGAAGGCGGCGCTAAACCGCTGAGCCACCAGGGCTGCCCCAACCAACCTCTTTCTAAAAGACAATATATGAGTTTACTGTTTTTTCTTTTTATTTTTTTTTAAAGATTTTATTTATTTATTAGAGACACAGCAAATGAGAGAGACACAGGCAGAGGGAGAAGCAGGCTCCATACACGGAGCCCGACGCAGGACTCGATCCCGGGTCTCCAGGATCACACCCTGGGCTGAAGGCGGCGCTAAACCGCTGAGCCACCGGGGCTGCCCTACTGTTCTTTTAAACCTTATAGATTAACTAAGAAATCATTCTTTAAAATATACACACAGCAAAATACCTGTGATTAAAGTAAGGCCATTTAAAGTATTCTATGAAACTGTGGGAGACTAGTCTGGACTGGATTTCAGGACAGAAGCGCTCTGAATATGAAACTATCTCTTTTCCAACACTTCAATTCTACATTTCATTACCTATCTCCTTAATGTAGGTTCAACCATAGATATAATACACAGTATTAGTTCAAATGAATGTAAGATACAATAGGGATTGAGAAAAACATAAAAAGTGGAGTGCTTGGGTGGATCAGTTACTTAAGCATCTCCGTTTGGCTCAGGTGCTGATCCCAGGGTCCTAGTATTGAGCCCCACACTGGGTTCCCTATCAGCCTGCTTCTCCCTCTCCAGCTCCCCCTACTTGTATGTGCGCACACTCTCTCTCTCAAAGGAATAAATAAAATCTTTAAAAAAAAACAAAAAACTCTTGCCAATGAGGGGCACCTGAATGGCTCAGACAGTTATCATCTGCCTTTGGCTTAGGTCATGATCTTGGGGTCCTGGGATCCAGCCATGTGTCGGGCTTCCCACTCAGCAGGGAGTCGGCTGATCCCTCTCTGCCCTGCTCATGCTCCCTTTCAATCTCTCGCTCTCTTTCTCAAATAAATGAAATCTTAAAAAAAAAAAAAAATTCTTGCCCATGACACTAACAGCTAAACTCGCTTTAAAATTTACACCATTTCCCATTCTCTGCCAATACTTTTACAGTTTAATAAATACGTAACAAAATGTTAGATGATATAGAGAAGGAAAACCTTGGTCATAGACAATCTCCTGATTAACAACCCTAATACTTAGCAAAACACACTTATGAATGGAGTTTAAAAAGAAAACAGGGTGTCTGGGGGGCTCAGTAGCTTAAACGTTTGCCTTCAGCTCAGGTCATGATCTCAGGGTCCTGAGATCAAGCCCCACATTAGGCTTCTTGCTCAGCCGGGAGTCTGTTTCTCCCTCTGCTCTGCGCCTCTGTGCTCATGCACTGTCTCATTCTCTATTACAGGTAAATAAATTAAATTTTAAAAAAAGAAAACAGAATTCTTCAGCAAAAAATTAAGTAATGATACATACTACAATAAAGATGAACCTGAAGACATTAAGTAAAAGAAGCTTTTATGATTTATTTATTTATTTATTTATTCATGAGAGACATAGAGTGAGACAGAGGCATAGACACAGGCAAAGGGAGAAGCAGGCTCCCCATAGGGAGCCCGACAGGGAACTTGATCGCGGGTCTGCAGGATCACAACCTGAGCCAAAGGTGGCACTAAACCGCTGGGCCACCTGGGCTGCCCCTAAAATTGATTTTTTTTAAATTGGTATAGGAATATACAAAAACTACTGAATTGTACATTTTCAATGTATGAATTGTACAGTTGTAATTTTATATGTGTGTATACATACATGTATATGTGCATGAACATACACATACATAGAAAATCAACAAATCTATTTACCAAAAAATGGAGAAAAAATTCTCACCACTATTATTCAACATAGTACTGGAAGTTCTAGCCACAGGAATCAGACAATGAAAAGAAATAAAAGGCGGGCAGCCCCGGTGGCGCAGCAGTTTAGCGCCGCCTGCAGCCTGGGTTGTGATCCTGGAGACCTGGGATCGAGTCCCATGTCCGGCTCCCTGAATGGAGCCTGCTTCTCCCTCTGCCTGTGTCTCTGCCTCTCTCTCTCTTGTGTTTCTCTCATGAATAAATAAATAAAATAAAATCTTAAAAAAAAAAAAAAGGAAGGAAGTGTGAGTAAAACCATTAAAAAAAAAAAAGAAATAAAAGGCATCCAAATTAGTAAGGAATAAGTAAAACTGTCACTATTTGCAGATGACATGATAGGATATTCAGAAAACACTAAAGACACACAAAAAAAAAACTATTAGAACTGATAAATTCAGTAAAGTTGTAAGATACAAAATCAAGATATAAAAATCTGTTGCATTTCTATACACTACCAACAAAATAGCAGAAAGGAAAATTAAGAAATCAATCCCATTTATAAGCACATCAAAAAGAATAAAATAACTAGGAATAAATTTAACCAAAGAGATGAAAGACCTATACTCTCAAAACTATAAGGCACTGAGAAATAAATCAAAGATGACACAAATAGGGGATCCCTGGGTGGCTCAGTGGTTTAGCGCCTGCCTTTGGCCCAGGGTGTGATCCTTGAGACCGGGGATCGAGTCCCATGTCAGGCTCCCTGCATGGAGCCTGCTTCTCCCTCTGCCTGTGTCTCTGCCTCTCTCTCCCTATGTCTATCATGAATAAATAAAAAATCTTAAAAAAAAAAAAAAAAGATGACACAAATAAATGGAAAAATACATCTGCTCATAGACTGGAAGAATACTGTTAAAATGTCTATACTACCCACAGCAATCAACAGATTCAATGTGATCTCTCAAAATACCAATAGTATTTTTCGCAGACCATGAACAAATGATCCTAACATTTGTACAGAACCACAAAAGAACCCAAATAGCCAAGGGAACCTTGAGAAAGAACAAAGCTGGAAGTATCAAAATCCCAGACATCAAACTATATCACAAAGCTATAATAATCAAAACGACATGGTACTAGCACAAAGACATATAGATCAATGGAACAGAATAGAAGGACCACAGATATACCCATACCTACATGGTCAATTAATGTTTGACAAAGAATGCAAAAATATACAATACGGAAAAATGTCTCTCCAAAAACTGGAGAGCTACATATAAAAAATGAAACTAGACTTTCTTACATCTTACACACACAAAAAAAAACTCAAAATGGATTAAAGATGTAAGTGTGAAACCTGAAACCATAAAACTAAACATAAGCAATAATCTCTTGGACATCAACCTTGACAATATTTTTCTGGATCTGTCTCCCAGGTAAGGGAAACAAAAGCAAAATAAACAACTGAGACTACATCAAACTAAAAAGCTTTTGCAAAGCAAAGAAAACCATCAACTAAACAAAAAGGCAATAAAATGACGGAGAGAGAGACCAAAAATCATGTATCTGATAAAAGGTTAGTATCCAAAATATATAAAGAAGATGGGGGGGATCCCTGGGTGGCGCAGCGGTTTGGTGCCTGCCTTTGGCCCAGGGCGCGATCCTGGAGACCTGGGATCGCGTCCGACATCAGGCTCCCGGTGCATGGAGCCTGCTTCTCCCTCTGCCTGTGTCTCTGCCTCTCTCTCTCTCTCTCACTGTGTGCCCATCATAAATAAATAAAATAAAATTTAGAATGCTTAATTACTGAGTCTTTAAAAAAAAAAAAAAAAGAAGATGGGGCACCAGGCTGCCTCAGTCAGTGGAGCATGCGACTCCTGATTCTGGGTCATGAGTTCAAGCCCCACTCTGGGCATAGAGCTTACTTAAAAAAATAAACAAATAAATAAATAGTTTTAAAAACAAAATAAAGTATGTGCAGACCCTCTGTAATTTAACACCAAAAAACAAACAATCCAATTTAAAAATGGGCAGAAAAGGGTAACTGGCTGGGTCAGTTGGTATAGCATGCAACTCTTGGTCTTGGTGTTTTGAGTTCAGGCCCCACATCAGGTGTAGAGATTACTAAAAATAAAATCTTTAGGGGATGCCTGGGTGGCTCAGGGGTTGAGCATCTGCCTTCAGCCCAGGGTGTGATCCTGGAGTCCCGGAATCGAGTCCTACATCAGGCTCCTTGCAGGGAGCCTGCTTCTCCCTCTGCCTGTGTCTCTGCCTCTCTGTGTGTCTCATGAATAAATAAATAAAAATATTTTTTAAAAAGCACTATGCAGTAAAGTGTGTAGACTGTGTGTGTGTGTGTGTGTGTGTAACTTTGGCTATCATTATCAATATGGCTAACACAGGGTTGTACTTAAAGCAGGTACTCAACAAGTATTACTTCATATCCAGCGCTCAATTCCTTGCTCAAAATCATAGTGACTGGTAAATGTTAAAGCTAAGATAATCCTTTTGTTTTGGTTTGTTTTGTTTTTGATGCTAAGCACACAGCTATTTCTACAATCTGAAAAAATTCCAGTAGGTAGGAAGTGCTGGAGGAGATGTAGTTTTCAATCCATAATGAATTCATGGGAATAGTGATCTCCATTTATTCACCTATGCATTAACTACAGGACAGGTATAATACTAGCCAATGTAGAAAACAGAATAAATACAACTTTTTTTTTAAGATTTTATTTATTTATTCATGAGAATACACAGAGAGGAGACAGAGAGAGAGGCAGAGACACAGGCAGAGGGAGAAGCAGGCTCCATGGAGGGAGTCTGACGTGGGACTCCATCCCAGGTCTCCAGGATCACGCCCTGAGCTGTAGGCAGCGCTAAACCGCTGAGTCACCAGGGCTGCCCTAAACACAACTTTTAAAGTCTTAATGATACTTATATAGTTATTGTCCATTTTGTTTAATTTGTAATATCTTACAGGTTATCTTTTTAATCTTCAAACTAGTTGAATTTCCCTTTTTAAATATATGCATTCATTATATTCACCTTCTGTGTGAATGTTATTCAAAATTCAAAAGCACACAAGGCTATGTCAACTAGAATGTTTTAAAAAGCACAAAAGAGGGGATCCCTGGGTGGCGCAGCGGTTTGGCGCCTGCCTTTGGCCCAGGGCGCGATCCTGGAGACCCGGGATCGAATCCCACGTCGGGCTCCCGGTGCATGGAGCCTGCTTCTCCCTCCGCCTGTGTCTCTGCCTCTGTCTCTCTCTCTGTGACTATCATAAGTTAAAAAATAAAAAAATAAAAAAATAAAAAATAAATAAAAAGCACAAAAGAGGGGAGAAGCACTAACGGAAATTCAAACCCACAAGGATATACAATAAAGTATCCCTATCATTCATGTCCCTCAGTAACCCAGGTTCCTCTCCCCAGAGGCAACCAACACATACCACTTTGTTGGGTATCCCTTCAGAAATACTGCATTTATAACCAAGCAAATACATATATGGAGTCTACCTTCTTTTTTAAAAGATAGTAATGGTAGGATTCTACACATACTGTGACCACATCTTTTCTGTTTTGTTGTTTTTTTTTTTTTTTCATTTTGCCCATTTATTTGGTAAAATCATTCCACACCAGTACAAAAAAGTTCCTCTAGGGATGTCTGGGCGGCTCAGTGGTTGAGCATCTGCCTTTGGCTCCGGGCGTGATCCTGGAGTCCCGGGATAGAGTCCCACATGGAGGTCCCTGAATGGAGCCTGCTTCTCCCACTGCCTGTGTCTCCACCTCTCTCTCTGTGTCTCTCATGAATAAATAAAATCTTTAAAAAGAAAAAAACAAAACAAAACTTTCCTCTAGAGCGCTTTGCTCTTTCAGCCAGTAGGGCATGTGAACTCTTGACCTTACGGTCCTAAGTGGAAGTTCCATGTTGGGTGGAGAGAAAAAACTTTCCTCATCTGTTTTATGGCTATAGAGCATTCAATCACAAAAAAATGTACTACTTTTTTAAGTCAATCCCTCACTGAAGAACATTTAAGTTACTTTAAAGTTTTTGCCATTATAGGAGTACTTGGGTGCCTCAGTCAGTTAAGCATCCAACTCCAGATTTCGGCTCAGGTCATGATCTCATGGGTTGTGGGATGGAGCCTGCATCAGGCTCCATGCTCAGGGGGGGAGCTGTCTTGAGATTCTCTCCCTCGGCCCCTTCCCCATACTATCTAATAAATTCATCTTTTCTTTAAAAATTTTGCCATTGGGGTACCTGGGTGGCTCAGTTAAGTGTCTGCCTTCATCTCAAGTCATGCCCTGCATTCCCATATCCCCACATCAGGCTCCCTGCTTGGTGGGGAGTGGATAGCCTGCTTCTCCCTCTCCTCCTCAGTTTTACTATCTTGGTCTCTATCTCTGAAATCAATTAACCAATCTTTTTAAAAAAGTAAAGTACCGGGACGCCAGGGTAGCTCAGTGGTTGAGCATCTGCCTTCTGTTCAAGGCGTGACTCTGGAGTACCGGAGTCGAGTTCCGCACTGGGCTCCCTACATGGAACCTGCTTCTCCCTCTGTCTGTCTCTGCCTCTGTGTCTCTCATAAATAAGTAAACAAAATCTTAAAAAAAAAAAAAAAAAAAGCTTTTAAAAAATAAATAAAAAATTAAGTATTTCACTATGTAACTTCACCAAACTGCTATTTTCTCTAAACTGCTACTTTTTTAGAATTACACATTAAAGCAAACACTATTAACACTGTCAGTAAAATATAAAGACTTCAAAAAGCAATGGGCTTCTTAAAAAAATTTTTTCTTTACTGATATCAGATCCCAACCTTAGCATGTAAATAGATAAAACCAAGTACAAAACTTCTCTAATCTATTAAATAGTTCATTTTCAAAATTGATAATACTTCAATGGCTTCTAGTAATGAAAAAATAATACTTGTAACTTTATAAATACTCAACCCTCATCTACAGAAACCATTGCCTACGGATGAATTCAAAATTCATGTTTACCTCAAAATGATTATTATGGAACTGACAAGACAGGATTTTCTCATTCTAAGTGCTTGCTGCCTTTTTATTTTTTTTTTTTAAGTAATATCATGGGATGTCTGGGTGGCTCAGCAGTTGAGCCTCTACCTTCAGCTCAAGGTGTGATCCCGGAATCCCAGGATCGAGTCCCACATCGGGCTCCTTGTGTGGAGCCTGCTTCTCCCTCTGCCTGTCTCTGCCTCTCTCTCTCTCTCTCTCTCTCTTTCTCTCTGTCTCTCATGGAAAATAAATAAAATCTTGAAAAAAAAAAAAGATCAAGAATCAGATGCTCTACCAACTGAACCAGTCAGGCACGCCTAAGTGCTTGCTTTATATTTTGTAAAATAATATATAGTTTGGGAAATGTTAAGTAAAAGAGAAATGGGTAACTAAAACAACACTGGCAAGTCACTAAGATTACTGTTAACATAAAAAGTTAAAAAAAAATAAAATAAAAAGTTCAGACTACTGAGAGGGTAAATAACTGCCCCAATTTAAGTCCACTCAGAACCTCGCAGAGGTAGGCAGAAAATCTTGTGTCCTACGCATCTCCTACTGTATGTCTGAGTATTATTAATGGCAGATATAGTGTTAATGGTCATATTCTTCTCTCATGTGAATATGGGGAAGGAGGTCAAAAAATACAAGTGCAATGCTTCTCTACTCATTTTTTTAAGTTAAAGGACTAATAACTGTAATTTCTTGGTTCATTTATTCAAGAGTAAATTTATATCCTCCAAAACCTTCAGATCAAGCTTAGCAACGTGTTTGAATGTATCACCCAAAAAAATTACCTGAATAGTAAGGGGGAAAATACTTTTGAATTTTCTTATTTGAAAATTCTGTAAAGATGATTTATACCAGCTTACCAGGACATCTAACTATAGTAGGTCATACATTAAGCATTTTTGACAGTTACATATATATAATAAAGCATAAAACCACAGACTTTCTAATTATAAAGCCACGGCAAAAGGAAAAGCTTATCATACATTCAAAACAAAAGCATACTACATCAAATGACTAATTTATTGTTTAATAATTAACTCTTATCAATAAAATTAGGCTATATCCATATCAACTTATTTAAGAGTAGTGAGAAAAAGAAAGTTAACAGTTGGGAGGGGAGTAGGGGGGAAGGTAAAACAGATAAAGGGATTAAAAGGTACACACTTCCAGCTATAAAATCAGGAAGTCAACGAGATAAAAAATACAGCATAGGGAATACAGTCAGTAATACTGTAATAACATTGTTTGATGACAGATGGTGACTACACTTATCATAGTGAGCAGTGAGTAATGTACTGAATTGCTGAATCAATATGTTATTCACCTGAAACTAATACTTCAATTTTTAAAACAAAAGGTCAATGGTTAAATGACCAGAAAATTGCTTCCTGTTTCCAAATGCTACACAAGTACTGGAAGATAAAGCTGGTGATTAGGATACTAAAAAACACAATACTTAAAATTATATATAGTATAGTATATATACATAATATAGTGTATAATATATATATTACATATACTAGATATTTATATATGTATACACATATACATACTACATTTACATATATATTTTTTAAAGGTCTTTTTCAACCTTTCTCTGAAGAAATAAAGAACTAACTGAGGCAATCAGTTAAAAATATAAATTTCCAAGGGCACCTGGCTGGGTCAGTGAGTGGAGCATTCAACCCTTGATCTAGGGGTTATAAATTCAAGCCCTACATTAAGTACAGAGATTACGTAAAAATAAAATCTTAAAAAAAAAGAAATGTATAAATTCTAGAGTCACAGAGACCTGAGTTAGAAACCTGACTTTTGGGCAGCCCCGGTGGCGCAGTGGCTTAGCGCCGCCTGCAGCCCAGGGTGTGATCCTGGAGACCGGGGATCGAGTCCCACATGGGCTCCTTGCAAGAAGCCCGCTTCTCCCTCTGCCTGTGTCTCTGCCTCTCTCTCTCTCTTTCTCTGTGTGTGTGTTTCTCATGAATAAATAAATAAATAGATCTTAAAAAAAAAAAACAGATACAGAAACCTGACTTTTTCCAAACTATGTGTTGCTTGGCATGTTAACATCCCAAAGCTTCAGTTTCCTTATCTCTTAAGTGAGGATGTCATCAGTATCTTCCCTACAAGTTGGTTATAGAGATAAAATCTAGAAACAACACTTAGAATAATATGGCACACTAGTAACCATCCAATAAATGTTAACTATTACTATAGTCTAATTCATATAGTAAGCAAAAAGAGCAGTCTTTCTTTTTCTCTCTCCTATTTTCAAAACATTTTATCTGAACGTCATGTGGTACAAAAGTACTACGTGCTTGAACATGTTCATATAGAAGGCTTTTTCAGGTTTTTGGGCCAACCTTCCTTCAGAAGTAAAAGACCAGTTTTTCTAATAGGCTATATTGACAGCCACAATTTTTCTTAAGATTTATTTGACAGAAAGAGAGTGCACAAGCAGGCAGAGTGCAGGGAGAGGGAGAGGCAGGCTTCCCACTGATCAGAGAGCCTGACATGTGGCTCAATTCCAGGAACCTGGGATCATGACCTGAGCCAAAGGCAGATGCTTAACTGATTAAGCCACCCAGGCACCCCAAGCATCTTTTTTTTTTTTCACGATGCATTCATTTTGAAAGAGAGAGAGCACCTGAGTGGGGGAAGGAGCAAGAGAGGGAGAGAATCCTCAAGCAGACTCCCCGCTAAATGCAGAGTCCCCTCAGGGTCTGATCCCAGGACCCTGAGATCATGACCTGAGAGGAAATCAAGAGCCAGACACTCAATCGACTGAGCCACACAGGCACCCTCTATTTTTTTTTAAGATTTATTTATTTACTTGAGAGAGAGAGAGTACACCCAAGCAAGAGAAAGAGGGAGAGGGAAAGAACTCAAGCAGACTCCCCACTGAGCTCGGAGCCCAATTCCACAACCCCACAATCATGACCTAAGCTGAAATCAAGAGTCCAATGCCTCACCAAGTGAGCCATCCAGGTACCCCAAGTAAATGACTCTTGATCTCAGCTCAGGTCTTGATCTCAGGGTTATTAAGTTCGAGCCCTGGGATGCCTGGGTGGCTCAGGCATGATCCTTGAGTCCTGGGATCGAATCCCACATCAGGCTCCCTGCATGGAGCCTGCTTCTCCCTCTGCCTGTGTCTTTGCCTCTCCCTCTGGGTCTCTCATGAATAAATAAAATCTTCAAAAAAAAATTATATCTTAAAAAAAAAGTTCAAGCACTGTACTAGGTGTAGAGATCACTAAAAAACAAACAAAAAAACAGTAAAGTTAAGAAGTAACTGACAATATACAGAATTATCTGGGCAGCCCGGGTGGCTCAGCGGTTGAGCGCCTACCTGCCTTCAGCCCAGGGCGTGATCCTGGAGTCCCATGTGGGGCTCTCTGCATGGAGCCTGCTTCTCCCTCTGCCTGTGTCTCTGCCTCTCTCTCTCTCTGTGTCTCTCATGAATAAATAAAATATTAAAAAAAAAAAAGTATCTAATACAAGACCTACACTAAATCAATAACTCAAGAATATACAATCTTAGGCAGCTCTTTCTGCCCGCAGTTCCTGTCCCTGCGCTTTAATAAAAACACATTTTGTACCAAAAAAAAAAAAAAAAAACCCACACACAATTTCAAGTGACCATAATTCAACTATTTAATAAAAAAGTAACTACATGTAAGTAACTTGTCAGAAGTAGTAGTGAGTTGGGACGCCTGGGTGGCTCAGCGGTTGAGCATCTGCCTTTGACTCAGGGCATGATCCTAGAGTCCCGGGATCAAGTCCCACATCGGGTTCCCTGCATGGAACCTGCTTCTCCCTCTGCCTATGTCTCTGCCTCTCTCTCTCTCTGTGACTATCATAAATAAATAAAAATTTAAAAATAAATATAAATAAATAAATAAATGAATAAATGAATAAAATCTTAAAAAAAAATAGTAGTGGGTAGTCTGTCTACAAAAATTGAGCATTCAAATTGCAGTTTTTCAGTTTAATTCCTATGAATAGTCAATAGGTTAAATTATTAAACATTTTTAAAACTTCAAATTATATTAAATTTATAATTCTGATGATCTGAAATATTCATTTTTAAATCATGAAAGTTCAATATTTAAACTAGTAAAGTGTGAATATCTCAAAATGGAATTTGACCTCTTGTTGACAGTCACCTCAAATTTCTTCCAGTGGCTCAGCAGGTAAGGAATTCATGGAATTCAGGTCTTCAAGGTCTAGTAAGCACTGTGGTTAAACCATCCAGTCAACATCAAATTATGTAGGCAATGCCTATTCATTATCTAGCTCCTTTGACCCCCCCATCCTTTTCCTATTTCACAACTGCCAATACCTCTAAATGATAGGAGAGAGATATTAAATCAGTAAATATTATAAAGTAATTATTAGAAATGCAAGGAAAAACTATGGTCAGGAAGAATGTGGTTAAACTGCAGTTTAAATAAAGCTTCTGGATTACTCATGGATTTCTTTTAATCCACATAATCCTCCTCCAGAAGGCGTGGATAATCAGGATCGCATCTCCCTTGAAGGCAAATAAGCATTTGCCTGGTGGTCTCCCAAGTGACTAAAGCACCAGGGGAGGACAACCTACAGAGTCAGAGACAAGCCATCAGTTCTTCCCGAGTTTGCAATGGAGGACTGTGAGTCACACACCTGGCTCTAGCAATACCACAATACAGGGGACTGCCCAGACTAACTTTCTTTATTTTAGCAGTAAATACACCCAGCTAAAGGGTCAAATGATAATTCCTCAAGTGAACTGCTTTAAAAATGCAGGAAATGAGGAGGTATATGTTCTTGGTGAAGAGATACAGGAAAAACAGATCCTGGAGCCAGGACTCAGAGTAAGAATTTGTAAATTTTGTAAGGAAATGATGGAGTTTATTATTAACCGCTTCAGGCTGGAACTAATAAGATAACTGAAAACTACCATTAGCTCAGTATATACAGAGAGCATATCTTCCCCTCAATCCCTAGGAAAACTGAATAGCTAAAACAACTTTAAGTGCTGGGAATACATAGGTAGGTTAACAGAAAGTGACAATGCTAGAGAGAAACTAGGGAGAAAAACTGAGACTTCATAGCATAATCCTTGACAAAATTAATCTCTAGCTAACCCTGCAATAGCAGTAAATGGGAAGTCTAGATTTATTAAAGGGAGATGAGAGGATATGTGATATTACCCATTATGATTTTATCACAGAATCAGCCCCCAAATTCTGTTAGACGGTCCCTATTGTAACCTGACATTATGAGATTAGCCTCACTTGACAGGTTCTAAAAGTTATACAATAAATCTTTTTTAATTTAAAGCCTTTATAAACATTCCTCCATCTATAAGGATAATTATTACTTTATTGAATGCTAAAGACTGGAATTACCTTTTATATTTCCAGAAGATAACCAACAATTAGGGTGCTCAGTTATCCACTGATTCCAGTTCTAACATATTCTAGCCATGAAAATTTTTCTCTTTAAAAAACCAAAAATAAATTAATTAATTAATTAATTAATTAATTAAAAAACAAATACCTTCAAATGTTAAGAATGGGGAAGCAGGGGCTACAAAGAGGTAACACAAGGGAATTCTCTGAGGTGTTGGAATTGTTCTGTATACTGTTAGTGGTGGTTATAATTACAAAAATCTTATGCACTGTTAAAACTCAGGACTGAAGGGCAGCCCGGGTAGCTCAGCAGTTTGGCGCCAGCCTTCAGCCCGGGGTGTGATCCTGGAAACCCGGGATCAAGTCCCACATAGGGCTCCCTGCATGGAGCCTGCTTCTCTCTCTGCCTCTCTCTTTCTCTGTGTGTCTCTCATGAATAAATAAATAAAATCTTAAAAAAAAAAACAACTCAGGACTGAAAATGAAAGAGTTTTGAAAAACCAAGAATCACACTTTTAACTATAGAAATCAAACTGATGATTACCAGAGGGGCAGGGGTGGGGGATAGGTGAAATAGGTGATGGGGATTAAAGAGTAAACAAATTTATCACAATGAGTAAACTAACTTATCATGATGAGTAAGATAGAATCGTTGAATACTTTATATTGTATACCCAAAACTAATATAACATTGTACATTAACTGTACTGGAATTTTTAAAATTAATTTAAAAAATTTGGGGCAGCCCAGGTGGCTCAGCGGTTTAGCGCTGCCTGCAGCCCAGGGCATGATCCTGGAGACCCGGGATCGAGTCCCACATCGGGTTCCCTGCATGGAGCCTGCTTCTCCCTCTGCCTATGTCTCTGCCTCTCTCTCTGTGTCTCTCATGAATGAATAAATAAAAATCTTTAAAAAAAAAATAAAAATAAAAATTTTGAGTTTTACTATATACAAAATTTTTTAAATTCAATGCCACCCCCTTTTAGGAATGTCTTTTTACCAAAGTCTCCTTAGTCATCTAAAAAAAATAAGTTTATTGAAGGGGCACCTAGGTGGCACAATCAATTGAGAGCCTGCCCTCAGCGCAGATCATGATTGTGGAGTCCTCAGACTCAGTGGGGACTGGGCTTCTCCCTCTGCCCCTCACCCCACTCATGCTCTCTTGTGCACACTCTTTCTCAAATAAATAAACAAAATATTTTTTAAAAAAAAAGCCTTTTGAAAAAGGTCTAAATTAGAAACACAATCTGCATTACCAGAGCAACTAGAAAAAACACACTACACACACCCAACCATACATCTAATCCCTTTCATTTTCTCTCTCTCAACTAGAAGCTTGTGACTCAGAACTATTTAACCTGGAGATGATAACATAACATAAAGGCTATCATGGAATATATGGTAGAACAACTTAAAAAGGAAATAAAGAAATGCACCAGTTTGGAGCCACTCCAAAGGGAAAGGTGGATCCAATGGCCAGACAATCCAGAAAGACTCCTTGATTAGGAGAAAGGAAAAAGGTCTCTTCAAGAAAAGGGAGTTTCCTCTCACAAAGCATTCTAGCAGACATTGGACTACTGAAGACTCATAGGCACTCCTTAGAAAAACAACCCATATCTATCAGGGAATGGAGAAGGAGCACAGGGGAAAAAATCCAAGTGGCAAAATTTGGGAAGGGAGGTGAGAAGAGGAGTGATAAGGGCAGTTGTCCCACACAAGCCTAAAAATTCATAACATTCTCCCTTATTTTCCTTTTCTTCTGCTCTTCAATTACTAATGTTCAGACAGTATCTTCACTGCTACAGACTCAGGTCTCAGGTGGGGAGTAAAAGTCCTAGGTTTATTTCCCTCCTTCTACAACATGATAAAGTTCTCAAATGAGTAATTAATAGAAATCAAATGAGGGGCGCCTGGCTGACTCAGTTGGTGGAGCTTGTGAATCGTGATCTCTGGGTTGTGGGTTTATGCCTCACGTTAGATGTAGAGATTACCTAAAAATAAATTTTTGGAAAAAAAAAAATAAATAAAAAGAAAAGAGAGAAACACCTGGGAGGCTCGGTCAGTTAAGTGCCCAACTCTTGATTTTGGCTCAAGTCATGATCTCAGGTCATGGGGTTGAGTCCCGTGTTGGGCTCCACACAGAGTAAGGAATCTGCGTGGGACTCACCTGATCCCTCACCCTCTCCCTCTATCCCTCTCCAGGTTTGCATGCACCCTCATGCTCTCTCCCTCTCAAATAAGTAAACAAATCTTAAAAAAGAAAAGAAAAAACAAATGACAAGGACTTATCCCCCAGATGTAATAATTCCAAATCAAATGGTTCAGAGGATGGATGGATACATACAAACATACACACAGAGATTTTTTTTTTAAATAGTGTAATTGAAAAATAAAAAATAAAAAAAAAAACCTGTTCTCTGTAAAAATTCCAATTGCTACTCTAGAGGATTTGGTATGTAATACTGCATGAAACTACCACATTCTAGGGGCACTTGGGTGCCTCAGTGGTTGAGCCAAGGCGTGATCTGCAGTCCTGGGATCAAGTCCCACATCAGTCTCCCTGCTTCTCCTTCTGCCTATATCCCTGCCTCTCTCTGTGTCTCTCATGAATAAATAAAATCTATAAAGAAAGAGAGAGAGAGAGAGAGAAACTATCACATTCTAGAACCAATCCCCTCCACTCAAGATCAAAATTCAATGTCTCGAAAGAACCAGACAAGCCTGGAAAGCTTTCCAGGCTTGTCTGGTTATTTATTTACAAAAATAATAATGAACCAGGACACAATGAGTAAAATTCACATTTGCTATCAAGGCCTTCATGTCTAATTGCTTAGCCTTTTCATGGGATGTAACACCTAACTAAGACTGAAGGAATAAGGACACCTACCAGAATAACTCTAGGCTCTTTGATTACTTCATTTGCACAAATCTGGGGCCAAAAAGGGTAGTTTGTGCAGTACATACTGTCCTTGGAATCAAAAGATTGTGACTTATTTCATTCACACATTCGTTCATTCAACATCAGTTAAATGTTCCAGACACTGTACTGGTTACCAAGAATACCACGGCGGGAGCACCTGGGTGACACAGTGGTTTAGTGACAGAGATACTTGATCTCAGCTCAGGTCTGGATATCAGGCTCCTGAGTTCAAGCCCCAGTGGGCATGGAGATTACTTTAAAAATAAAAATAATAAGAATAATAATAATACCAAAGGAAGGCAGATAAGCACCTCACCCTCAGAGTATGCTGAAGGAAAAAGGCCATAAATAAAAAAGAAAATAAGCAAGATAATTAGCAGACAATGCAGGTAAAGAGTGTGGATTTACTTCTTAGTGTAATGAGAAGCCACTAAGACAGAAAAGTGAGTAAAGATCACACTGCTGTTTGATATAAGAAAGCAAGACCAAAGGCAAGAAGACCAGTTAGGAAGCTACTGCCCCAAAAGAACTGGGGTGGTAGCAATAAAAACAAAGTGAAGTAAATATAATTGAATGTATTTTGGGGGCACCTAGGTGGCTCAGTCGGTAAAGGGTCTGATGCCTTGATTTCGGCCCAGGTCAGGATCTCAGGGTCGTGAGATTGAGCCCCCATCAGGCTCCTGCTAAGCATGGAGCCTACTTAGGATTCTCTCTCTCTCCCTCTGGCTCACACTATTCTCTAGCTCTCTCTCCAAAAAAAAAAAAAAAAAAAAAAATCTATTCTCAGATAAAACTGACAGAGTTTACTGAAGGATTGATTGTACTGGGGACGAAGGAGCAGTGAGGCAAAGGGGTGAATTAAGGATGACTACCATATTTTTCACTTGAGGAGTGTGGAGAAGGGAAACAGGGGGTTCTCTTATAAAATGGAGACTGCTGAGGAAGGAATGGGTTGAGGAACAGAAATCAAGAGCTCCACCCTGAACATGTTCACTTTAAGATGTCTATAGACAAATGGAGTGAAGATACCACACAGGCAGTAGAAAAAATCTGAAGTTCAGGACTGGAGATAAAAATCCAAGAGTCAACAGCATATTGAAAGTGGATTGACAGTAGACAGGAGATCACCCAGAAAGAGTGCAAGTAGAAAAAAGCAGAGGGAACATAAAGAACACAGTTAATGATATTGTAATAGCAACTGTATGGCAAAAGATGTTAGTTACACTTGTGGTGAGCACAGAATAATGTATAAACTTATCCAATCACTATGCTGTACACCTGAAACTAATGTAACATTGTGTCAACTACACTCAAAAAAAAATTTTTTTAAAAAGAAAAAAGTAGAAGAAATGGCTTCAATGGGCTGGCTCAGTTGGTAGAGCATGCAACTCTTGATCTCAGGGTCATGAGTTCAAGACCCCACATTCGGAATAGAGCTTACTTTAAAAAAAAAAAGTAGAGGTAATGGCTTGGAAACACTAAGGCATTAGGATGTTCTGACTTCAGAAGAGAATGAAGGGGGGATGCCTGGGTAGCTCAGCAGTTGAGCAATCTGCCTTTGGCTCAGGGTGTGATCCTGGAGTCTGGGGAGTCCTGCATTGGTCTCCCTGTTGATGAGCCTGCTTTTCCCTCTGCCTGTGTCTCTGCCTCTCTCTGTGTCTCTCATTAATAAATAAATAAAAAAGAAGAAGAAGAAGAAGAAAAAGAAGAAGAAGAAGAAGAGTCAGTTAAGCAACTGCCTTCAGCTCAGGTCATGATTCAGGGTCCTGGGATGGAGCCACAAATTGGGTTCCCTGCTCAGCTGGGAGGCTGCTTCTCCCTCTCCCTCAGCCACTCCCCCTTCTTGTGCATTCTCTCTAATTCTCTGTCTTTAAAAAATAAAAAAAAAGAGGAGAGAAAGAAAAGTTAACAAAAGAGATAAAGAGAGTAAAGAGAAGGAAAACTACAAAAGTGTAGCATCCTAGAAGGTTCTTTTATATAATGTGATTCTATAGTCCACTACCACCCTCCCAAACCTTGTGACATACACCCACTCAAACTCTATAAATAAAAAGACTGGGGCCAAAAAGACTGAGTGACATCCCCAAAGCCCCAGCTACTAGGAAACCAGGTCTAGGTCTAGAAGGAAGCAAGATGTGACTTCTGACCCCTAGCCTTTTCACAGTGGCTAGCAGTACTTTTACTGTCAGGTTCACCAGTCTGAAGTTAGGCAACAAGAAAAAAATCACAATTTAGGAAGAATGTAACTTGGATTACAAGGCTTATTTTAATTTTTTTCTATGTATCTGTTCACATTCAAAAACAAACTGGGGGACATCTGGGTGGCTCAGCAGTTTAGCTGAGTTTAGGTCGCCTTCAGCCCAGGGCCTGATCCCGGAGATCCAGGATCGAGTCCCACATGGGGGTCCCTGCATGGAGCCTGCTTCTCCCACTGCCTGTGTCTCTGCCTCTCTCTATCTCTCCCTCCCTCCCTCTCTGTGTCTCTCATGAATAAATACATAAAATCTTTAAAAAAAAAAAAATTGGATCGGGGTGCCTAGGTGGCTCCGTGGTTGAGCGTCTGCCTTTGGTTCAGGTTGTGATCCCAGGGTCCTGGGATGGAGTCCTGCATCAGGGTCCCTCCAGGGACCCTGCTTCCGCCTCTGCCTATATCTCTGCCTCTCTGAATAAATAAACAAAATCTTTTTTTTTTTTTAATTTTTATTTATTTATGATAGTTACAGAGAGAGAGAGAGAGAGAGAGACAGAGGCAGAGACACAGGCAGAGGGAGAAGCAGGCTCCATGCACCGGGAGCCCGATGTGGGATTCGATCCCGGGTCTCCAGGATCGCGCCCTGGGCCAAAGGCAGGCGCCAAACCGCTGCGCCACCCAGGGATCCCCTAAATAAACAAAATCTTAAAAAAAAAAGTTGGATCAAAAAAAAAAAACTAGAAAACTAGGAAACATAAGTGAGAGGTACAAAATGGCAATAAGTTAAAAGCCAACTCAATTTTCTACAATTCTAAAAAAACACCCTGCAGGTGTTTGACACTCATCAGAGAATGAATCAGGGTATGTAAAACAAAGGGGTTTTTTAAGTCATTTTTGCTTTAGTGAATACAATTTTTTTTCAAGATTTTATTTATTTAAAACAAAAAGCCAGAGTTAGAGCATGAGCAGAAGGCAAGGTGCGGGGGGGGGGGGGGGGGGGGGATGCTGCCTTCCAGCTGAGCAAGGAGCCAGATCTGATCTGTGGCTCCATCCCAGAATCCTTGGATCATGACCTGAGCCAAAGGCAGATGCTTAACCAACTGAGCGACCCAAGTGATCTTTGGTGGTGGCTGTTGCTGTTGTTGCTGTTTTTAAGATTTTATTTAGGAGCACCTGGGTAGCTCAGAGGTTGAGCATCTGCCTTCTGGCTCAGATGTTGATTTCAGAGTCCTGGGATCAAGTCCTGCATCAGTCTCCCCCCACAGGGAGCCTGCTTCTCCGCCTGCCTATGTCTCTGCCTCTCTCTGTGTCTTTCATGAATAAAAAATTAAAATCTTTAAAAAAAAAAAAAAGATTTTATCTATTAGAGAGAGAGAGAGCAGGAGGAGGAGCAGAGGGAGAGGGACAAGCAGACTCCATCCTGAGCGCAGAGCCTAAAGGCCTTGATCCCAGGACCCTTAGATCATGACCTGAGCAGAAACCCAGTGTGACCCTTAATGGGCTGAGCCATCTAGGCACCTTTTGAATTTTAGTTTTTAAGGTTTAAGATTTTTACTTGTTTCCACAGTTGCCTTCTTAAACTATGATCTTTCCCCTGACTGCTCTCTCCTATGCTACATTATCATGACTTAAACAGTTCTGCTTTTACCATAAAAATCTTACAGCGTTGCATAAAAATCCCCACATGATTAATAAACTGCTGAGAATTCTGACTCGTCGAAGACGGTTTTATTAGGAATCACATTTCCAAACATTCATTCAGGGCTTCAAAATAAGTACTCATCTAACTTAATTATGATGACTTCACCAGACACGAACGCTGCCCACAATGATGTTTACAAAAGCACTTGTCACTCCCTTCGGATGTAGCAACGCAGAAAAAGGAGTCTGTTTCCAGATTCCTCGTGTGTTTATACTATGTAACAAGTGACAGTTAAGTGTCACTTAGGATCATTTAAACAGCAAACCGCTTCCAGTTTGTATGTCCCACCATCTTCCATCCTAAGCGAACCCTTTCGGTCTTATTTACTCTAATTTCCACTCAGCGCCTGAGACAGGTACCCTACGTCAGCCTTGGCAAGAAAGAGACTACAAGATTCTAGGGTGGGAAACACAGGGTTCTATTTTGGCCCCTATAAGAGAACGGGATCCAATATGAAGCAACTCCACTGGTGGTTATTGCAACACCAGCGCACTTCGGAAATAAATGTATCCCCCCCCCCCCACCCCGCAACGTAAACCCGCAGTCAGGAATCGGCAATGGCTAAAAAGATGCGGCAGCAGAGTTGCAGCTAATAGCCTGGCACTTACCGCGCGCCGGCTGATCGGTCGTGCACATCGTCCTGTCCTACCCTCAAAACAACCCTGTGAGGTACGGGTTATTATTATTATCCCTTTAACAAACCAGGGCACTTGGGCCCAAGGCCCCAGGACTGGTCTGTGGAAGCGCTGGGATCTGAAAATACGTCCGCACCCAAACCGCCTAGGATCCCCGCCCCTAAAATGCACTTCAAGGCAAAAAAAAAGGGGGGGGGCGGCACCTGAGGGTCTGGAAGCTCCGGGGGCGTCCGCTGAGGCGGAGGAACGACAGGAGACGACGGCGCCGCCTCTCCACAGAGGCTCCCCCTCAGGAACGCCACGGAAAGCGCCAGCGGCCCCGGGCGCCCGGGCGCGTCTCGGCCGCCCAGAGGCCGGGAAGAGCCTTCACCTCAGAGAGCCCCGGGGAGGGCCGCAGTCGGGCGAGGCGCCCCCGCAGGCCGGCGGCCGGGTGTCCTCCGCGCCGGCAGGAAGCGCGCAGCGGGTACACAACTCGCCGGCGCCGCAGGCTGTGGCGGGCAAGAGCGCGCCGCCCGCGCGGGGGCACCTCAGCCGCCGCCGCGACCGCGCCGCCGCATCCGGGGCCCGCGCCGCCGCTCTCACCTGCCCGGAGCTCCGCCGCCGCCGCCGCCGCCGCCGCCGACTCCGACTCTGGCTCCGGGTACGCAGTCAGCAGCCCAGGCCACCGCGACCATCCGCCTGCGGCGCCCCCATCCCCGCTTCTCTCGGTCGCCTCCGCCTGCCCCGCGCGGCGCTACACCGGCCCGCCACCCACAGCCATGGCCCGCTCCTCCACAGCCGCCGCCGCCGCCGCCGCCGCCGCCGCCGCCGCACCGACCGACGGAGCACGCGCGCGCCGCCGCCGTGCCCGCGCGCGCGCACCTCCCTGGCCGGCCGCCCAGCACCCCTGGCCCCGCCCCGCGCGCCGCTCCGACCAATCCCCGGCCCGGGAGCCCCCGCCGCCAGACCTGCAGCACCCGCGCGGCCCGGCCGCGGAGGAGGCCGCGCGGTCGCCTGGGCTCTCGGCTGCGGGCGCGGCCGGGACGCTGCGGGGCTCCCCGAGGACCGCGGCACCGCAATCTCCCGCCGGCCGCCGTCAGCGGAGAGCAGCCACCTGCCTCGACGTTCGGAGCCCCCTGGCGAGATGCCCCTCTGTTCCTCGCGTCCCCGTTGACCTCTTTGCTCTTCCCCAATTCCAATCTGGAACTTTGGACCGACTCCTGGACTGGCCGCAGCCCTTCTTCGCTTTTCCCCCTTATCCTGTCACTGCAGTTCTGGAGATGGAGTGCTAGATTGGCTGCCACAGCTGGCCCTGCAATTCCTGCAGTGTTGATGGCCATAAAAGCAGAAGTCCAGGGGTGCCTGGGTGGCCCAGCGGTTTAGCGCCTGCCGTTGGCCCAGGGCGTGATCCTGGGGACCTGGGATCGAGTCCCACATCGGGCTCCCTGCATGGAGCCTGCTTCTCACCTCTGCTTCTGTGTGTGTGGTGTGTGTGTGTGTGTGTGTGTCTCATGAATAAATGAATAAAATCTTAAAAAAAAAAAAAAAAAGCAGAAGTCCAGACTTCCAAACCCAAAATTAGTTTTCTGTGTGTTCGCTTTTGCGATAATAATGGCTAACATTTGTACGCAGTGCCTAACACGTCACCTAACCTTTTTTGGGTACCTTATCTCCTGTTGTCTTTTGACCACAACCAGGACATTTTATGGGCCTCTTTCTTAGCGGCATACTTGAATTTCACTTACTGAAAAGCTGAAATCTTAACTTATTGGAAAGCTCTCCTGTATTGTAGAATTATTATAACTTACTGCTACTATACTAGCTCAAATAGCTGAGTAATCGAGGATGAAGGCTAGCAGTAGAACCAAATATTAAAGCAAAAGTGGCAAACAGGCCAGTGATAAAAAAGTAGTTTGATAAATTATCTTGGTTTAATAGAATCTTTATTTCTAATAAAGCTAGAACCATACCATATTCAAAAATAAATTTCAGAAGAATTAAAGATATAAAAATACAGAAACCAGGGGTGCCTGGCTGGCTTAGTTGGAAGAATAAGGAACTCTTGATCTCCTGGTCCTGAGTTTGAGCCCCACATTGGGGGATAGAGATTACAAAAAAATGTTTTAAAATAAATACATATATATATGAATATCTGGCTGGCTCAATTGGTTAAGCTTTGGACTTGCTCTCAGCTGAGTTCAAGCCATGTTGGCTCCATGCTGGGCATGGAGCCTACTTTAAAAAAAGCAAAATTAGGGGATCCCTGGGTGGCTCAGGGGTTTAGTGCCTGCCTTCAGGCCAGGGTGTGATCCTGGAGTCCCAGGATCAAGTCCCCCATCAGGTTCCCTGCATGGAGCCTGCTTCTTCCTCTGTCTGTGTCTCTGCCTGTCACTCTCTCTCTCTCTATGTCTCTCATGAATAAATAAATAAAGTCTTAAAAAAAAAAAAAAAGCAAAATCAGGGATGCCTGGGTGGCTCAGCAGTTTAGTGCCTGCCTTCAGCTCAGTGTGTGATACTGGAGTCCCAGGATCACTACATGAGGCCCCTTGGAGCCTGCTTCTCCTACCTCTGCCAGTGACTCTGCCTCTTTCTCCGCCTCTGTGTCTCTCATGAATAAATAAATAAAATATTTTTTTTAATTTTTAAAAATAAATTTAAAAATAAAAAAGTAGAATTAAATAATAAACAATATATAAAACAAAAATTTAGGGGAAATTTTTTAAAGAATAGTAATATGACTTTCGTTAGGGGGAAATTTAAGCAAGACAGGAAGCTCAGAATCATTAAGGAAAAAATAAAAATATTTGTCGACATAAATATTTTGAAAGTATTGCATGACATCATAATGACAAGTTTAAAAAAATAGAACAAAAAGATAAATAATAAATAAATAATAAATAAATAATAAATAAATAGAACAACAAAACATATGGCAAACACATTGTATCTCTACCATAAAAGAGTTTTTATAAATGAATTTTTTTTTTTTTTAAGTAAGCTCTATTGGGAATCCTGGGTGGCTCAGTGGTTGAGGGCCTGCCTTCCGCCCAGGGCATGATCCCGGACTCCCGGGATTGAGTCCCACATTGGGCTCCCTGCATGGAGTCTACTTCTCTCTCTGACTATGTCTCTGCCTCTCTCTCTCTGTGGCTCCCATTAATAAATAAATAAAATCTTAAAAAAAAAAAAAAAAGTAAGATCTACTGCCTAAGGTGGGGCTTGAACTTGCAATCTGGAGATTAAGAGTCACGTGCTCTATGAGCTGAGCCAGCCAGGTGCCCCCATTAAGTGGATTTTAAAAAAAAACAGGGGAACAATGTTATTAAAATATGGGCAAGGTCTACAAGCAGGTGATTAATGGAAAAGAAAATCCAGGGATGCCTGGGTGGCTCAGTGGATGAGCATCTGCCTTTGGGTCAGGGTATGACCCTGGGGTCCCAGGATCGAGTTCTGCATCGGGCTCCCTGCTTGGAGTCTGCTTCTTGCTCTGCCCTTGTCTCTGCCTCTCTCTCTGTGTCTCTCATGGATCAATCAATAAATAAATCTTAAAAAAAAAAAATCCAAGTGGTCCATTAAAAAGATGCTTATTTCACAATAGTTATGGAAAAAGAAATTAAAACAATAATCCATTTTTCACTCCAATCTAGGCAAACATTAAAAAAAAACAATCAGGGATGCCTGGGTGGCTCAGCGATTAAGCATCTGCCTTCAGCTCAGGTTGTGATCCTGGAGACCAGGGATTGAGTCCCACATTAGGCTCCCAGTATGGAGCCTGCTTCTCCTTCTGCCTATGTCTCTGCCTCTCTCTCTCTCTCTCTCTGTGTGTCTTTCATGAAAATCTTAAAAAAAAAAAAAAAAAAAAAGCAATCAATGATACATGGAGAAAGAAGCCTTGGTACATCTCTGATAGGAATATAAATAGCCACAAATTTTCTAGAGTAATCTGGGAATGTCTATTAACATTTAAAATATACATACCTACCTATTGACCAAGAAATACATTAACACTGCCCTATGGAAAAGCTAAAGACAATACCAATTGTAAGGATATACACAAGGATGCCATATGGGTTGAATTTTGGCCCTCCTACAGATATGTCCACTCCAAAACCTGTAAATATAGTCTTATTTGGAAAACGGATTTTTACACATGTAATTAAGGATCTTGAAATGGGATCATCTTAGACTTAGGATGATGGGGTGGCAGCAATAAAATATTTTGCCACACACACACACACACACACACACACACACACACAAAGAATGGGCCCTAAATCCAGTGACAGATATTCTTGTAAGAGAAAGGGCAGAGGGATGGGGATGCCTGGGTGGTTCAGTGGTTTGACACTTGCCTTTGGCTCGGGGTGTGATCCTGAAGTCCTGGGATTGAGTCCCACATTGGCTGCATGGAGCCTGCTTCTCTCTCTGCCTGTGTCTCTGCATCTGTGTGTGTGTGTGTGTGTGTGTGTGTCATGAATAAATAAAATCTTAAAAAAAAGAGAGAGAGAGAGAAAGGGCAGTGGGAGATTTGAGATACAGAGACACAAAGGTGATGTGAAGAATGAGGCAGAGATGAGAGTAATGCATCTACAAAGGCAAAGAATCCCAAGGATCATTGGCAGCTACTAGGAGACATAGAACAGATTCCCCCTCAGAGAATCTAGAAGGAAACAACCCTGCCAACTCCTTGATTTCAATTTTCTAGACTCAAGAACTATGAGAGAATAAATATCTGTTGTTTTAAGCCACTCAGTTTGTGGTAATGTGTCAAAGTAGCCACAGCAAACTAAGATGCTTGTATTGTTCGTGGTGCATAACAAACACAAACAAACTGAGAACAACCTGATAGTCTGTAATTAATGGAATCCATGAATCAGTTGTACTACCTCTGTACTATGGAATATTATATGACGATGAAAATGAGTTAGACCTATTTGTATTGACCCAGAGGGACATCCAGATATATTGCTACGGTGGAAAATGCAAATTGTAGAGTGATAAAGACCCTTTTAGCATATTACTGACCGTTTATATTTATGTTTATATGAGCATGAGGAAAGGCATGGAAGAGTTTATAGTAGGCTGATCATATGGAAGACATGGGTGGGAAAGAGTTATCTTTTTTTAATATATATAGATCTTTGAATTATCATGCTTATTATAACCAGTATGCATATTAACGTATTCTTTTAATCAAATAAATACAGTTTTATAAGTTTTTTTGAAGAGTTATTTAGTGGGGCACCGGGGTGGCTCATCTGACTTCAGCTCAAATCATGATCTCAGGTTTCTGGGATTGAGTCCCAAATTGGGCTACCCACTCATTGGGGTCTGCTTGTCCCTCTCTTCTGCCTCTGCTCTTCTCCGTGCTCATGCTCTCTCTGTCTCTCTCTCAAATATATAAATAAAATATTTTTTAAAAAATAAAGATTTATTTGGGCAGCCCTGGTGGCGCAGCAGTTTGGTGCTGCCTGCAGCCTGGGCTGTGATCCTGGAGACCCGGGATCAAGTCCCACATCAGGCTCCCTGCATGGAGCCTGCTTCTCCCTCTCCCTGTGTCTCTGCCTCTCTCTGTGTGTGTCTATGAATAAATAAATAAAATCTTTAAAAAAATAAAATAATAAAATAAAAATAAAGATTTATTTATTTTACATACATATATATTGAGAGAGAGTGTGTGTGGCAGGGGAGAACAAAGGGAGAGACTCAAGCAGTCCAATGTGGAGCTTGATCTCACAACACTGATATCATGTCCTAAATCAAAATCAAGAGTTGAACACATAATTGACTGAGCCACACAAGTACTCCAGTTTTATTTTATTTTTTAAAATAAGCTCTACAGGGGCAGCCCAGGTGGCTCAGCAGTTTAGCCCTGCCTTCAGCCCAGGGTGTGATCCTGGAGACCCGGGATCGAGTCCCATGTCGGGCACCCTGCATGGAGCCTGCCTCTCCCTCTGCCTGTGTCTCTGCCTCTCTCTCTCTCTCTCTCTCTCTCTCTCTCTCTCTCTCTGTGAGTGTGTGTGTCTCTCATGAATAAATAAATAAAATCTTTAAAAATAAATAAATAAAATAAAATAAAATAAGCTCTACACCCAAATGGAGCATAAATTAATGACCCCAAGATCAAGAGTCCCATGCTATACCAACTGAGCTAGCCAGGCACCCCTAATAAATAACATTGTAAAGGAAAGAACAGGGGCAGCCCAGGTGGCTCAGCGGTTTAGTGCCACCTTCAGCCCGGGACCTGATCCTGGAGACCCGGGATCGAGTCCCACATCGGGCTCCCTCCATGGAGCCTGCTTCTCCCTCTACCTGTGTCTCTGCCCCTCTCTCTCCTCTATCTCTCATGAATAAATAAATAAAATCTCTTAAAATAAATAAAGGAAAAAACAAGGGCTCCTTGGGTAACTGAGTCAGTTAAGCATCTGTCTTCGGTTCAGGTCATGATCTCAGAGTCCTAAGATGGAGTCCTGCATGAGCTCTCTGCTCAGCAGGGAGTCTGCTTCTCTCTCTCTGCTCATGCTCTCTCTCTCTCTCTCAAATAAATAAATAGAATCTTTAAAAAAAGAAAAAAAAAAGAACATGAGACTTCATCTTGGGGTCATGAATTCAAGCCCTACATTGGGTATAGAGATTACTATATAGTAAGATAAATAAACTTAAAAAAAAATAAAGTTGTGAACATAAAGAGAAGGTTTTATCTGTCCAATTTTTTTTATCTGTCCAATTTTAGAAGAGGCAAATGTTCTCCATGTCCTGCACTTTCCCATCACTGATTTCTGTGTTATACTTTCAATACATAATCTTTTGGTGTTTTATTTCTCCCCTAATTTCTTTCTTTGCAAGTAATTCTGAGTATTTCCTAAGATTACAGAATTTCTTTTATTTTTCTTTTTAGAATTTGAGTGCTCTCTTGTCATCGTATAAGTAATATATTCACGTGATTTGATATCCAAAATGTACAACGGAACAGGCAGTAAATCTCTCGGCTATGAAGCTCTCTTCAGAAAACCAATGTTATGTGCAGAGCAGTGGGGGCTACAGCGCCCCAACCCCTGTGTTCAAGAGTCACCTGTACTTTGTACCTAAATGATTCCCAATGGTTGCATTTTAAAGTTTTTTCCTATTGTATAATATGTCACACGGTGCTTACTGATATGACACCTAGAAACTATAAACAATCTATTCTGCATAAATGTGATATATATATCTGAACAGGTGAAATCAGATTTTTTTTTTTAAGATTTTGATTATTTGAGAGAGAGAGAGAGCACAAGCAAGGAAGCAGCAGAGGGAGGGGGAGAAGCAGGCAACCTGCTGAGCAGGGACCCCCATTGTGGGGCTCCACCCCAGGACCCCAGGACCCCAGGATCATGACCTGAGCCAAAGGCAGACGTTTAACCAACTGAGCCTCCCAGGCACCCCTCAGATTTTTTTAAATTAACAGATCAAATCAACTATCCAATGATAGGCACATTCCTTATTTTCACTAAGCTTCAGTTTCCTCATCCGTAAAGTGAGAGGACTGGATCATACAATACAGATGACCCTTCCCAATATCAGCATTCTGCATCTTTTTTCCCAGTGCATCTTTAAGGCCTGCAGTTAAGGGTTCTCCTAGGGAAACAGAAGAAGTCCCTTCTGAATGAAAAGAAAAAGTTCTGATTAAACTAAGAGCTTTTTTTTTTTTTTTTTTTTTTTTTTTTTTTTTTAATGATAGTCACAGAGAGAGAAAGAGAGAGAAGCAGAGACATAGCCAGAGGGAGAAGCAGGCTCCATGCACCAGGAGCCCGATGTGGGATTTGATCCCAGGTCTCCAGGATCGCACCCTGGGCCAAAGGCAGGCACCAAACCACTGCACCACCCAGGGATCCCAAACTAAGAGCTTCTTGACTGCCTTACACAGTTGCTGGGAAGGAAGAAGCCAACAACACCTGCAGTCATCAGCAGCTATTCTAAAGAGCATTTATCCAACCACAGCAGGGGCAAAACTGAGAATAGCCCCTTCTCTCTCTCTCTCTCTCTCTCTCTCTCTCTCTCTCTCTCTCATGAACTTGTCCATGCTCTCCTAAGTCATATAATCCTGGCACAGACATCAAATAGTTTCCTTTAGCAAAATCCTCAAAAGAGTCAAATCCTATCTTTTAATACCTGCTGGACCTTGAGAGTTTTAAGCAATAAAATGAGTAAAAAAAAAGTAAAGGGATACCAATGTTGTCAGTTTCTTGAGCATCCTTCCAAAGGTATTGTATGCATATATAAGCAAATACAGATACATTTCCCTACTTTTTTTTTTTACACAAATGGACATGCTTGACTCATGCTTGCCTTTTTACATGAAATTTTTTATTAAGATTTTATTTATTTATTTATTCATGAGAGACACACAGAGACATAGGCAGAGAGAGAAGCAGGCTTCCTGCAAGGAGCTGGACTCAGTTCCGGATCCCAGGATCATGCCTTGAGCCAAAGAGAGACACTCAACTGCTGAGCCACCCAGGAGTCCTTTTTTTCATGAAATATATCTCAGGTTGTCTTATATCAGCATATATAAAGTTTCTGTATTCTTTTAAAACATTTATTTGATGTATAGAATACAAAAAACTGCACATGTCCCAAATTTTCACAATCTGAACACACCAGTGTAATAAAGAGAACATGAGGAATATCCTTTTTTTTTTTAAGGAATCTCTACATCCAGTGTGGGGCTTGAACTCACAACCACAAGGTCAAAAGTCACATGTTCTATCAACTAAGTCAGCCAGGTACCCTGTAAGAAACATCTTAAAACCCACTTCTCTGAACCTAGTCATGGCCCTGTTCCCAGGGACAATCATTACTCCAACTTCTAATACTGGAAATTTCTTTTTCTGTTTTTGAACTTTTGCTATTATTGTTTTTTTAATTTTTAATGAAATGGATTCCTTTGGTGTGCCTTTTTTTTTTTTTTAAGATTTAACTTAATTAGTTTATCTGAGAGAAGAAGAGAGAGCAAGCACACGTAGGGGGATGAGCAGAGGAGGGAGAGAGAATCTTTCAAGCAGACTCCACTTAACACAGAGCCCAAAGCAGGTCTCCATCCTATGACTCCGAAATCACCATGCCAGCTGAAACCAAGAAACAGGCGCCCAACCAACTAAGGCACTCAGGTGCCCCTGTGTACTCCATTTTTTCTTTTTTTTTTTTTCTAAGATTTTTTTTTTTTTTTTTTTTTTATTGGGATGCCTGGATGGCTCAGCAGTTGAGCATCTGCCTTTGGCTCAGGACATGATCCCAGAGTTCTGGGATCAAGTTCCTCATCGGGCTCCTGCATGGAGCCTGCTTCTCCTTCCTCTGCCTGTGTCACTTACGAATAAATAAATAAAATCTTAAAAATATATATATTTTAAAATTTTTAAGTAATCTGTATATCCAACATGGTGCTCGAATTTACAACCCTGAGATCAAGCATTATATGCTCCACCAACTGAGCCAGCCAGGTGCTCAAGGTGTGCTCTTTTTGTGTTGAGCTTCTTTTGCTCTACATTTCCCCTATCCTGTTTTGATATTTATACACTACTGCATGTCACAATACTTAGTTCATTCTCATTGCTAAATAATATTTCATTGTATCTGCATTCTATTTTATGACTGTAATGTTCCATTGTAAGAGTATACTATAATTTATTTATCTGGTCACGCATTAATGGATATTTAGACTGTTTTCAATCTTTTGCTATACAAACAATGCTAGAATGAACAACTTTGAATTTATATCACTTTGTGCATATGTAAGTGTAACTATGGAACAAAATCGAAGAAGTAGGGACATCTGGGTGGCTCAGCGGTTCAGCATCTGCTTCTGGATCAGGGCATGATCCCGGAGTTCTGGGATCCGGTCCCACATCCGGCTCCCCCCAGGGAGACTGCTTCTTCCTCTAAGTTTCTGCCTCTTTTTCTGTGTCTCTTGTGAATAAATAATAACATATTAAAAACAAACAAATAAATATTTTTTTTAAATCCAGGAAGTAGAATTACTGGATCAATAGGTATAGATATTTGTAATATTGAAGGAAAGGGGATCCCTGGGTGGCTCAGCGGTTTAGCACCTTTTGGCCCAGGGTGCGGTCCTGGAGACCAGGGATCGAGTCTCCCGTCGGGCTCCAGGCATGGAGCCTGCTTCTCCCTCGGCTTGTCTCTGCTTCTCTCTGTCTATCGTAAGTAAGTAAGTAAGTAAGTAAGTAAGTAAGTAAGTAAATAAATAAATAAATAAATCTTAAAAAAAAAAAGAAAAAGAAATACTCAGGCTTTGAGGAACTTTTTTTTTTGTTTTGTTTTTTGTTTTTTTGTTTTTTTGTTTTTTAATTTTATTTATTTGTGATAGTCACACAGAGAGAAAGAGAGAGGCAGAGATATAGGCAGAGGGAGAAGCAGGCTCCATGCACCGGGAGCCCGAAGTGGGATTCGATCCTGGGTTTCCAGGATCACGCCCTGGGCCAAAGGCAGGCGCTAAACCGCTGCGCCACCCAGGGATCCCACTTTTTTGTTTTTTGAGGAAGTATTTAAAAAAAATTTTTTTGAAGGATATTGATCGTTTACCATCTTAAAGGATATGCTCTTAACACACTCACCAGCAGAGTATTTGAAAGTTTATTTTTTAGAGCTTGGAGACTGGAAACTTAGAAATCATATTATATGGCATACTCACGTTACCCAGAAAAAAATCAAAACCCTGAAAGATTAAAAGAATTGCCCAAAGCCATAGAGCAAGTTAGGTATCATTTCTAAATTCTGAAGGAGAAGGCCTGGATACTGAGCTCACATATTAGAAAAGCAACAAAGCCTCAAACAACCTTTTCTTCTCACAGCTCTGGGCATGCATGCTCTTTCCTTTCCTCAACTGCCATCAAAGACCAGCACAAGGGGTGCCTGAGTGGTTCAGTTAAGTGTCTCTTGATTTCAGCTCAGGTCATCATCTCAGGATCAAGCCCTGTGTTGGGCTCTGTGCTCAGTTCAGAGTCGGCTTGAGATTTTCTGCCTCTCTCTCTCCTTCTGTCTCTCCCCATCATGCTCTCTCTTTCTCTAAAATAAATAAATAAATAAATAAATAAATAAATAAATAAATAAATAAATCTTTAAAAAAAAATGCCGGCACAAAAATGTCCAGCCATATACACACCAGGACCATCAACCATGGGAGGAAGAGGATAGAAAGGGAGAGGCAGATGGGATGCAGAGATTACTCAAGGGGGAACCAGACACTACATTTGCCTGGAAAGCAAAGTAATAGACATATAAGGCTTAGAAGGAAATGTTATAAAACACCTAGACATGTCCACACACACATACACACATGCACAAAGGTTATAGATGAATTATTTAATACTATACAACTTTAAAAAGAATGAAGGGGGCACCTGGGTGGTTAGTTGGTTAAGCGTCCTACTCTTGATTTCAGCTCAAGTCATGATCTCTGGGTCGTGGGATGCCCAGAATCTACTTGTCCCTCTCCTTCTGCTTCTTTCCCTACTCACATTCTCTCTCTCTAAAATAAATAAATAAAATCTTAAAAAAAATAAATGAGGCATTTCTATATGAACTGGTCTGGGACAATCTCCAAAATATTATTCAATGAAACAGATATAGAATAGTAAAATATAAAAAAAAAAATTAAAAAAAAAGAATAGTAAAATATGCTGCTATTTGGTTAAGCATAGATTATCATCAGAAAGACATAAGGGGGCACCTGGGTGGCTC
This sequence comes from Nyctereutes procyonoides, assembly GCF_905146905.1. NCBI lineage: Eukaryota > Metazoa > Chordata > Mammalia > Carnivora > Canidae > Nyctereutes > Nyctereutes procyonoides. The sequence goes on from NW_026575042.1 coordinate 35,504,376, forward strand.
AGTGGTTGAGCATCTGCCTTTAGCTCAGGTCGTGATCCTGGGGTCCTGGGATCAAGTCCAACTGGCATCAGGGTCCCCACAGGGAGCCTGCTTCTCCCTCTGCCTATGTCTCTGCCTCTTTCTGTGTGCCTCTCATGAATAAATAAATAAAATCTTAAAAAAAGAGAAAAGAAAAAAAAAGAGAAGAAAGAAAAAACAAAAGGAAGACATAAAAAACTAACAGTGGTTGCCGGAAGAAAGATAATTAGACGCTGGGAAACAAGGTTGAAGAGCAGAATTTATTTTTATGGTTATTCTTTTATGCTATTTGAAATTTATCATGTTCATGTATCATCACTACTTATTAAATATATAATTTATAAAGAAAATGTACATATACAGTATATATTTAATGTATTATATATTATATATAATGTATTTTTTATATATAAAGAAAATCCATAAGTGGGGTGTAATTTAGTGAAAGGACTATCACTGAGGAAGAAGAGGCAAAAAGCAAGAGAGGAAGGGGTGGTGCCTTGTGAGAGAGTTGGTGTGGCAATGAGGGCACTAGAAGGACAGGAAGTAGGTTCAAGGACTAGCCTTGAAAACTGAGAAGGCTGATCACACTGCACTTTAAGTGCAATTGGTCTTCAATCCTATTACCTTGCAACTCTAGAATGGTGTCAAGCACTGAAGAAATAGAAGTTGAATGTTGGAAAACAATAAATCAGGCACTTTTAAAACCAGTTAGGGCTGGTATGCAGAGTTAGCTAGATCAAAGATTATAGCTCTGGTTCCCAGGGGGTTTGGGTGTGACTCTCCCTTCTGGAATGAAAACTATTTATCAAAAAAGGTGCTGCCCTTGTTTGTTGTTTCAGACAAGCTACCTGGGATTCCCCTTTAACCTGTTTCTATAAATAAGAAAGATGATGTAATGTAATTAACATTAACATTAAAAATAATCTGCCACCTTGAACACATCGAACCAAGAATTTTCTGGCCCATTAGGAAGGTGTCAAAGCAGAAATGTCTCAAACTCCAATTCCAGTGGCCTATTTGTAGTTTCGCCCTGATTCATCCACTACTGAATTTTTAGTGGGAAGCTTATTTTCAGCTCCTCAGGCAGCTCAAAGGCTTTATATTTGCAAAACAAAGCCCTAACTTCAAAGGGAATTACTTTAGTTTAAAAATGGGCTCCATCACAATGTTTTTCCTTAGGGAAAGGCCAAAGAGAAGATTTGGTTTTCTAGAACTTCTGCTTCTTCTTAAGTATTTTTTTTTTAAAGACTGTATTTATTTATTCATGAGAGACAGAGAGAGAGAGAGACAGAGGCAGAGACATAGGTGGAGGGAGAAGCAGTCTTCTTGCAGGGAGCCCAATGTGGGACTCAATCCTGGGACTCTGGGATCACGCCCTGAGTTTAAGGCAGATGCTTAACCACTGAGCCACCCAGGCATCCCTAAACAAGTTTTATTTCCAGATGTAGGCAGTTTGTCTTTTTATACCAACTTTTGATACTGAAATCATGCAGGGATCACAAGTCTAGAGCAGTCTTGAAATACCTATGCAAATAAATAAGGAAATTTGCAGGTGTAGGATGGGTCTTGAAAACAAAAACCTGGATTGCACAGTCTGAAAGGGTGGGGACCAGAGTGAAATGTGAAATGCCTTCCCTAGTCCTCAATCCCCCAGACTGGTCAAGAGGAAGATAAATATTCTTATAAGATCAAGACTTACACACTCAGAGGGTTTAGAGATATTCCATCCAGACTCAGTTTTCAGGATGAAATCAGTAAGTATTTTTCAAGTATCTCCTTAACAGCTGCCAAGAGAATTTCATACAAGGCTGTGTTTTTCAAATCCAATAACACACAGACACTTTGGAGAGTAAGAAAATGTTCCCAGACCTTTGAGAATATTCATTTCTTCATTCACTCAGTAACAGTCACAGGCCCTGGAATAAGTGGTGGAAATATGGGGTTGAACAAAACAACTTGATTCCTACAGCATATGCTACAGAGGAAGAAACAGTCATTAATGAAGTCATCAGATGATTTTTTTTTTTTTATAAAGACTTCTTTTTTTTAAATTTTTTTTTATTTATTTATGATAGTCACAGAGAGAGAGAGAGAGGCAGAGACACAGGCAGAGGGAGAAGCAGGCTCCATGCACCGGGAGCCCGATGTGGGACTCGATCCCGGGTCTCCAGGATCGCGCCCTGGGCCAAAAGCAGGCGCCAAACCGCTGCGCCACCCAGGGATCCCAAGTCATCAGATGATTAACTGCAAATTACAACCAAGTGCCATAAGGTGGGGGTGCCTGATGCTGTGAAAGTAAATAATAATGGGGCGCTGGGTGGCTCAGTCAGTTGAGCATCTGCCTTCAGCTCAGGTCTTGATCTGGGGGCGGGGGGGGGGGGGGTCCTAGGATTGAGCCCCTCATAGGGCTCTCTGCTTAGCGGGGAGTCAGCTTCTCCCTCTGACCCTCCCCTCTCTCACTCATGCTCTCTCTTTCTCTCAAGTAAATAAATAAAATCTTTAAAAAAAAAGAAACAAAGATAAAGAAAGAAAGAAGGAAAGAAAATAATAATGGAAGGGGAAAGCAAAAGTTTTCCTAAGAAAGGGAAAACTTGTCTCAGTCTAAACTAACAGGCAAAGAATGGCACAGAGAAAACAGCCAAGGCGAGGGTCCCGGGGACAGGAGGGAATATGGCTATTTAAAAACCAAACAAAAAATAAATAAATAAATAAATAAATAAATAAATAAATAAATAAATAAATAAAAACCAAACAAGAGGGCAGCCCAGGTGGCTCAGTGGTTTAGCACGGCCTTTAGCCCAGGGCCTGATCCTGGAGACCTGGATCAAGTCCCACATAGGGCTCCCTGCATGGAGCCTGCTTCTCCCTCTACCTGTGTCCCTGCCATTCTCTCTCTCTGTGTCTCTCATGAATAAATAAAATCTTAAAAACAAAAAACAAAAAACAAAAAAGACTAGAAAGCATGGGATGACTTAGGTAGCCATTACCATCAGTTGATAATATTTCCAGTACTCTTCCCCTCTGGAGCACTTGAGAGGACTGTACTTCCCTGCTCCTTTGAAGTTAGGTAGAACTCCTGAAGTTGAGTGGAGCCCTGAGACTTGTTTGGCCAGTGAAATGTGAGCAGAAGTGGTATCGGTTACCTCTCAGCCTCTCTGTGGAAGCATTGAAGAGATGAAGTGGGTTTTTCTCTTTTTCTCACTAGCTAATATGAAGGTCCACAGGAAAGGAACAAAATCTTTGACCCAATACAAGAAGGACAGCTATCCTGGAGAGCCGACAGGAGCTGACACAGACCGCGCATGATCTAGAAAAAAAATCCATGTTAAACCACTGAGGCTTAGGAGCTGTTTGTAATTGTAGCAAATCCAGTCAATCCTATTGATACAGATCCAAATCTGAGAAACTCCGTGTGGAGAAAACACATAACCTAAAGGGGGGGGGGACCCTAAAATAATTCAGAATTTATTTGTTTTTAAAGATTTTATTTATTTAATCATGAAAAACACACACAGAGAGAGAGGCAGAGACACAGGCAGAGGGAGAAGCAGGCTCCATGCAGGGAGCTAGATGTGGGACTCCATCCCAGGACTCCAGGATCACGGCCTGGGCCAAAGGCAGGTGTTCAACCACTGAGCTACCCAGGCATCTCAATAATTCAGAATTTAAATGCAAAGAATGTCTTATATCTACAGCTATTATCTATATTGCATCTGCATATACGGACATTTATTCATTCATTCATGAATTTCAATATCTAGTTCTTCAAAACTATCTGATTTTCTTTTCTTTTTTTCCCACAATGTATCTGATTTTCTATATGAAGTCTTAAACACTGAAGAATAGTGTTTCTTTATTTTATACAGTTTGCATAGAAAACAATTTATCAAGTGCCTCTCTACTATCCATTAGCACCAGATTAAGTATCTGAATTTACTCATTTAATCTTCCTACTAGCCAAGGAAATAAGTCTATGATGATATGTATTTTCCAGATACGTAGTATTATTTCAGATATCTATAATATTATTTCAGATGCATATAAATGAGCCTCAGAAAGGTTTATTTATTTATTTTTTTAAATGTTTTATTTACTTATTCATGAGGGACACAGGGAAAGGCAGAGATAGGAGAAGCAAGCTCCCTATGGGGAGCCCAATGCAGGACTTGATCCCAGGACCCCAAAATCATGACCTGAGCCAAAGGCAGACACTCAATCACTGAGCCACCTAGGCATCCTTAGGCTCAGAAAGGTTTAACAACAGCTGGGAAGTGAAGTACCTAAAACTGAACCCAGATCTGCCTGACTCCTTAACAAATGGGCCTAACTTTTAGTGAATACTGTGGATATCTTGAGACTGAAAACTCTATTGGAATGAACTCCTTCAAGGTAAGGGTAATACCTTATTTGTCTTTGCATCCCCAGCAGAGTCTGTCACCTAGATATCCTCAAACCATATTTTTGAAAGTATCAAATGACTAATTGAAAAACATAAATGAGCTTTATTGCTGATAAACTATATTAACCTCAAGGGACTATATTTTGTCTATTTATGCACTTGTAACTCCATTTGATGGTAAACTCTTTGGGGACAGAGTATTGTTTTTTGTTTTTGTTTTGTTTTTTTGGCAAGATATTGTTAAATAACAAAACCCAACTGAGTCCATTTTAAAGACCTACTTGACTTTTTTAAACAATTCATTAATTGGGCAACATTACATCAAGCAGGTAGAGGGGAACTCTGAGGAGTTGTACAAAATGGAAGGTTTTTATAGAAAGCAGGATAGGGAAAGAAAGCTATAAGAAAAAAAAAGCATTGTTTCAGGCAAGATCACCTTCCCTTATGGGGAAAAGTAGGGGGTCTTATAATACAGATTGCCTCATCTTCCTTTGGGGAAGGAAAAGGACCCATGTGAGAGATTACCTCATTGGTGCTTATCAGAAAATTGCTAATAGACAGGGTAAGATTTACATTTTTTTTTAAAGATTTTATTTATTCATGAGAGAGAAAGAGAGGCAGAGACACAGGCAGAGGGAGAAGCAGGCTCTATGCAGGAGCCCGATATGGGACTTGATTCCAGGCCCCCAGGACCACATTAGGCCGAAGGCAGGCGCTAAACCTCTGAGCCACCCAGGGATCCCCAAGATTTACATTTTGTTTTTTTTTTTTTTTTTTTTTTTTTTTTTTTTAATTTTTATTTATTTATGATAGTCACACAGAGAGAGAGAGAGGGAGAGAGAGGCAGAGACACAGGCAGAGGGAGAAGCAGGCTCCATGCACCGGGAGCCCGACGTGGGATTCGATCCCGGGTCTCCAGGATCGCGCCCTGGGCCAAAGGCAGGCGCCAAACCGCTGCGCCACCCAGGGATCCCCAAGATTTACATTTTGAAAGGAGGTTGCAACTTGCAATTATGTTAGGTATTAAGCCCTTGTTTGGGAAGTTGGCCTAGCCCAAAAGACACCATTTTGGGCCTGTGGTTTTCCTAACAATACAGATACAATGTTTATTTTTATACCTTCCACAGTTGACACAGGGGCTTGCTGAGTCAGTTTTTAGCAAATGTGGATTAGGTCCCTTCTTCTGAATCCACAAAGCCAGTAAATGCTGACGTAGAGATTCTGTTCATGGCAATAGGCCCTGGTCTTTCTACACCATACTAACTGCTGTCCTCTAGCTCCCTGAGTTCTATTCTTCTAGGAATAATTTAGTGAATTCAGTGTTTTTGTGTTTGGATTCTTTTTCAATTTATGGCTCAACCATATGTAACAGAAAAAAATGCAATTTTGTATTCAACTTTGAAAACCATTAAGTCATCTGTTATGGGGGGGGCGGGGTGGAGAAAACACACCTGAATGTACATATGATTAAATGGCCTTGAGGATGTAACACAAGCCAACCAAAGCACAGAAATCCAGAGTTCACCCTGCAACAGCATCCTGAAATTGTGTCTCCACTTCCACTCTGGGTCTTTGAACGAGCTTCCCAGGTGTTACTTCCCAGTGATGACATGACTCAGTCTCTGGAGCTCTGGGTTGCTCTGAACTGGAAGGATACTATCTTATCACACTTCAGTCCAGGCAGCTTAAGGTAGGCTTTTTGAAACTTTTGACCAACTCCCAGTAAGAAATGCATTTCACACTGCATCACAGTACATTGAGTGTGAGTGTGTGTGTATTTATAATATTTATATTGTAATAAAAATATGATGTAACAATACCCCATTATATGTGCTGCACTCTGATGTCGGCTAGTCTATTTCTATTTCTTTCTCTCTTTTTTTTAAGATTTTATTTATTTATTCATGAGAGACACACAGAGAGAGAGGGAGGGAGGCAGAGACACAGGCAGAGGGAGAAGCAGACTCCACGCAGGGAGCCCGATGTGGGACTCGATCCTGGCTCCCCAGGATCACACCCTGGGCTGAAGGCGGCACTAAACCCCTGAGCCACCTGGGCTGCCCCTCTATTTCTATTTCTATTCTATTTCACATTTTAAAAATTGTAGTTGGCAATCTACCAACTTAATTTCACCACCCATTGAGTCTCCCAGTTTGAAAAACACTGGCCCAATGCATCCACATAAGTTGCTGCTCCTTGAGTTCAGGGACACATATCTTTTCTTACCTGTGTCTTTAGCACCTGTCACGCTTTTTTTTTTTTTCCCCCTGAACAAATGAGGAAGTGAATACCTACCGTGTGGTAGAAGTGCAAGGATACCAACACTGGGAACTAACACTGTAGAGATCCTTGCCCTGGTGGAGCTTATAGCCTATTGAGGAAAGGAAAAAAAAAAAAGACCCACTAACCCACCATCAATAATCAGAGACAAGGAGTTGGGCACATGTAAAAAATCTCTTCCCATCTCTACTCCACAAAAAAAAAGTTCCTGGAACTTGTTGTTTCTGTCCCCATTTTCATTGGAAGCCCCAGTCCCCTCATTCCACAGGGGCCTGGTAAGACTCCTTATTTGAGAACTCTATCTCTACCCCCTGGAGTGAGTGGGGGGCCTGGCTATAGTAATGACTATGATTGGTTTGACTTCAAGTGAATCAACTGAAGTCACCTTTATAATCAGTACATGGAAAGGGTGTCTTTTTTCTCTGGGACTATAGCTATAAGATTGAATGAAGTGAGAGCTAACTTCCATTATACGAAGAAAACAGGTTAGAAAACGAAACTGAAATACAGAGAAAAAGATAGCTAAGAGCAGAAGCAAGAGAAGAAAGACCATATTTGAAACTCAGTCTAAGACAGGTCTAGGGTCAGCAGATTAGCAACATTTCATAACTATTTGAGCTAATAACTCCACTTTTGGCTAGCACTGGTTTTAGTTGGATCTCTGTTATTTGCAGCTAACTATAACTGAAGGGAAGGTAGAAAGCCAATTAACTTCTTTTGTTTATGTATTTTAAGATTTTTAATTATTTTTAAAGCTCTTCATTTTATTATTTTTTTTGAAGTTTTATCTATTTGAGTAATCTCTACACCCATGATGGGGCTCAAACTCACAGCCCCTAAGATCAAGCCACATACTCCACCCACAAGCCAGCCAGCTGTCCCTAATTCCTTTTTTTAAAAAAGAGTAGAAAAGGGGGACCCTGGCTGGCTCAGTTGGTAGAGTATGCAACCCATGATCCCAGGGGTTGCTTTAGTTCAAGACCCAGATTTGGCATACAGCTTACTTGAGGAGAGAAAAAAAAAAATTGTGGGGTCACAGACATGCTTTTCCCATGATTGGGAAACTTGCCCAGAATATGCCAGGTTTCAAGGATTCCAGAGTTACAAAGTTGGCTGTTTTCTTTCCTTCCTTCCTTCTTTCCCTCTTCCTTCCTTTCATCTCTCTCTCTCTCTCTAAGATCACCTTATCAGTTGTGTGGAGAAAGATTAGTGGGGTTTATTAAGGGAAGAGAAAGCAGGGAAGCTATGATATATATTCCTAGCTAGAAAAATAACTAGCTAAAGTAGTTTAGACCCGAGTGTCATGGTAGCAAAACAAAGGAAGAGAAGCAGATTTAAGAACAATTTTGGTGGCACTGCTAGGACTTGGTTATGGACTAGATAGATGTAAGGGGTTGAATTGTCAAAATGAATAAATAAAATGGATAAATTAATATATGCTGAGTTCAGCACAGAGAAAAGTGGTATGTCTTAGACCCTATGGTAAGAAGTGCAATAGTGAAGATGAAAAATAGTCTCTGTCTTCAAGGAGTTTATAACAGGGATTTCTAAGATTCTTCTTCTTCTTCTTTTTTTTTTAAGAGTTTATTTATTTATTCATGAGAGACACAGAGAGAGAGGCAGAGCGTGAAGCAGGCTCCCTGTAGGGAGCCCAATGTGGGAAAAGATCCTAGGACCCTGGAACCATGACCTGAGTCAAAGGCAGATCAACCATTGAGCCACCCAGATGCCCTGCTCCTAAGATCCAAAAAAGAAACCCAACAACAGCAACAACAACAACAACAACAACAGGAATAGCAAAGGTCTCACCAGCAGTTGAAAGAATGGGCTTTGTATTCCTTCTAGACGTGGGAGGACTGAGCCTTGCCTTTATAAGACAGAACTTGTGTTAACTCTGATAACCTAGCCTCTAGCCACCCCCCCTCCAGGCCATTGTGGGGATTAGGAGAAGGACTGCTAGTGAGAGGGCAGTGGGTGAGGGGAAGGAAAAAAGATGGAGGCAAATATATGTAAGATGGGAGCCCATGCTGAACTTCATTGTCATAGTCAGCAAAATAGGATTTGGAGAAACAAGGGGTATGAGAATAGGTGTTATATAGTGATGGAATGCTAGCTTCCGAGTGCTCTATCAGGCCAACTATCTCAGAGGGCACAGAACAGAAAGGGTCTCACAACAGGTTAAATGCTCAAATCACACTCATTATTAAATCAAGGAAAAACACAAAGAGGGAGAAGCAAGGGGAAAGATGGGTTAGATTGACACATTTAGGATAAGATGCAATGAAGTGGAAGCGTGACAGTACCTGAATCCTGGAGGGGACGTAACGTTCATGTGATCTGTCTCTTGGCTGTATCAGGACCAATATGTACTTACATTTTGGTGTACTTACAAAGTCTAGAGTTGAAGTTTGAGCAAAGGCGTGCCCCCCTAGAAGTTTCCCTGAATCAGTGACACATGCTGACACCAAAGAAATCAGTGACACATGCTGTCACTAGGTGACACAGCAGTACACCTGGCCACCGGTGTACTCATCAAGTGGCAAGTGAGCAACTATGGGGTGTTACTTGTATATTTTGGTCAGAGGATGCGGCCAGACTGGTTGTTATAGTCTGCATTAAGACTTCATGCAGGAGGGGCATCTGGGTGGCTCAGTTGGTTAAGTATCTGTGTTTAGCCTCAGGTCATGATCCTGGGCTCCTGGGAATGAGTCCCCCCAATCAGGCTCCCTGCTCAATGGGGAGTCTGCTGGTCCCTCTCCGCACACCCCCACCTCATGCTTTCTCTCAAATAAATAAATAAATAAATAAATAAATAAATAAATAAAATCTTAAATTAAAAAAAAAAAAAAAGACCTCATGAATGAGGGGCCCCTGGGTGGCTCAGTAGGGTAAGTGTCTGACTCTTGATTTGGGCTCAGGTCATGATCTCAGGGTCCTGAGAGATAGCCCTGCTTCCTTCCAGGCTTTTTGCTCAGTGGGGAGTCTACTTCTTTCCTCCCACTCCTTCAGCCCCTCCCACCCCTCTCTGTCCAAAATAAATAAATAAATCTTTAAAAAAATCACTTCATGTATGAATATTTAGTGTCTTGGTACATTTGGGATAACACCAATACTTTGAGTTCCAGTGTCTCATATACTTTCACTACCTCAAAAATAGTAGGTATCTCTTGGACCTTCCATCCTTTCTATATTTAACACACACATCTTGTATATATTATCTTTCCTTAACAAATTTATATAAGGTTTTGCCATTATCTTACAAATCATAAACTTATTCATTTTCTAAAATGGAATTAAATGGTCTACAAAGCAAACACATGTTACAGTAGGACAGTGTATCCAAGTCAGAGAAAACTCTGGGAATGGTATAAGCTAGTACCTGGAGAGGAATACCAAGTAAGATCCCTGGGGAGGACCCTTCAAGGACCTAAGAGGAGAGGGACTTTTTTCTTGGGAGTCAGGAGCTAAAAACCCAGGAAGGGAAGGGGGCCAGCCAGAGCCTGCAATGGAGTGCTCAGGGGCCCATGGCTAGAGATGTGATAGGGAAGCAGCTAGGATAAGCAAATGCAGCCTATTATCCAACAGGATTGCTGACACCCAAACTTGGAGCCAGAGACTTTTCCCTGAGGCCCCCAAGGAAGGGAGAAGTCACAGAAGAGGTGAGAGGAAGCACTGCCAAGCAGAAGTCCAGCCTAGCCCAGTGCAGCCCAGCCTTAGGGCCTGTGAATAAAAACCAGCTCATACCAGGACTCCCCAGGTTTCTTGCAAATCTGTAACTTCCTTAAAGTTAGCTATTTTTGTTACTCCTTGTTTCCAGGCAGTTCAACTAGTAAAATGAATAGGGTTTAAGGCAAAGACAGGAGGAGGTGCAGTGGGGTGGGGGGTGGGGGAATTGGTTACTTATTTAAAAGCTGGCCTGGTGATTGGGAGCAGCCCCTAATGGGGAAGCTATATGCTGTTGGGATGGGGTGGGTGGGGGAGGGTACAGCAGCGCCCAGGGAACCTACGGGAAGAGCTGAGGGAAGCCAGCTCCATCCTAGTGGAGGTGTGAAAGCTGGATGGGGCCGGCGTTGCGGGGGATGGGGGTTGAACTGAGAGCTCTGATCCGGGCTGCTCTGCTAGCCCCTCGGGGTATACTTGGGCTTTTAAAACCACTTTGCTTTGTAGTCAGAGGTATAGGAACTGACTGCTGTGGGCAGGGGAGACTGTGGGAAAGAGTTGGGCCCCTCCCCTCGGGGCTCCCACCGTGCCTCCTCCATCACTGTACACTCATTGTCTGTTCTCTGTGGGTCTCCCCCGCCAGACGTGAGCGTCCCGGGAGCAGGCACTGTGTCCGATTCACCTCTTTCTGCCTCACAATGTGGCCCAGCGTGGGGCCTGACACTTGGAAGTTTCTCAAAGAGTTACTTGTTGAATGAATGAACAAATGAATGCTTTCTCCCAACTACTCTGAACTCTAGAAGGGATTTACAAAGAAGGAAAGGCCTGATCGCTGCTCCGGATTCCTTACATCACTTAGCCAGGCATTCGTGTGCCTCCGGGATTCAAGGAGGCAGTGAACCCCTAAGATTTAGTTTCTATGTTTATGTGCATTTTCCTGGGGATAAGATTCTACATAATTTATCAGGTTTTTAAAGAGGTGCCTGCCCCCCCCCCCCAAAGAATGAGAGTAATCATTGAGAAAACAGTTCCAGGACGGCGATTTTATTAAGTTTGCTCAGCATTTATTTCTCTGAACAAAATCACTTTTCTTTTTTTTTAAAAGATTTTTTTTTAATTTTTTTATTTATTTATGATAGGCACACAGTGAGAGAGAGAGAGGCAGAGACACAGGCAGAGGGAGAAGCAGGCTCCATGCACCGGGAGCCCGACGTGGGATTCGATCCCGGGTCTCCAGGATCGCGCCCTGGGCCAAAGGCAGGCGCCAAACCGCTGCGCCACCCAGGGATCCCCAAAATCACTTTTCATACCAACACTGCTGTTTTCTTCCTGTCTATCATCTCTTGAGTTTATTTTGTAATGTCAGAATCATCTGTTCACCTGAGTAAATGGTAACAAGATGCTGATGGGGGCCAGGGCATGCTACCCTGAAACAGGGCACCCTCACTTATTCAATATTTATCTTAAGCTGAAGGAATTTTTTTTTAAAGATCTTATTTTTAAGTAATCTCTACTCCCAATGTGGGGCTCAAACCTACAACCAGGAGATCAAGAGCCACTGGGTCTTATGCAGTGACCAACCAGATGCCCCTAGCTGAAGGAATTTGTAAAAGCCAAGAAGCAGGAGGGTCACTCTGACCTCCCGCACTTTCTTCCCTGAAACAGGTCATAAAACTCCCCTGTGAAAGGCACCCTCCCTGTACCAGGAGGAAGCAGGACGTTCTTGTTAGCAGGGACAGAGGATTTAGGCCGGAGAAGGCTGTGTAAACAAGCCGTGCTAAGCTAACCATTATCTTCCTAGTTACTTCTTCACCGTTTACTACCCCTAACCCAAACCCCCTTGTCTTGTCAATTGTTCACAAACTTTTATTTCCCTAAAAGGTATAAAAACCTTCATGCTCTGGTCACTTCTTGAGGTCCTCATTCTCTCGGAAGGCTCTCACGTATATGTAAAAAATTTTGAAAACCGTATATGCTTTTCTCCTGTTCATCTGACTTTGTCAGTTTCAGTTTCTGACCAAGCCAGGGACCCTGTGAGGGTCGAGGGAAACTTTTTCCTCTCCTACGGTACTATCACCTTCGCATTCTCCCAGAACTTCCCCTTTTGTCACCCCCGCTAAGGCACCCTTAATTGATTTCTCTTGCATTCGGGGGTTTTGCAGGCGGGGACCCAGCGGGGAGCAGGTGTGGGGCTTTAGAAGTGAGACCTCCAGCGCCCAGGCCGAACCAGGAAGAGAGCTGCTGAGACACTCGGCTACCTAATCCAGTTCTCCTTGCACGCTCAGCAGCCTCCCCTCCCTCTGCATAACAATGGAAGGAAAGAGGAAGTGGGAAAAAAATAAGGTCGTGTAATTGAGTTAGAAGGGGTAATTACCAGGACCCCGGAGCAGAGGGAAAGTACCTCCCAGAAAGAAGAGCTGAAGACCAGCCTACGAGGAATGAGTAACACATACTTGCTGGTGCAGGGGAGCAAAAAAATAAAACCTCAGTGCTGGATTGGCCAGGCACTGGAAAAACCTGAGGTAGGCAGCGAGGACTGGGCTACAGTAGATTCAAGGGAGGAGGAGAGTGAGCTCCAAGCCAGGCGGGGATTTTGCAGCAGCTGCTGTGCCCTGATACTGAGTATCGGTGCCGCAAGGGAGGGATGAGTCACTCCCAGCAGGTCCAAGTTTAGGATTAAAGAGAGAGCCAGTAGGAAGGCACTCAGCAAACACCTTCCTGTGAGAGGGCTAGTGACCATGCTAAAGAGGGATCCCAGTCCGGTACGGGACACCAAGGAAGCCCTGAACCTGCCAGAAGGGCTCATTTGCATGGAGACTGAGCATGAAATGCTGTTTTAAATTGCCTTCCCTTCCTCTCCCCAGAAGTTCCTGCCAGCTTTGCCACCCTTCGCTTGATTTCATAGAGTTGTTTAAAACCAGGGTTGGGGGATCCCTGGGTGGCTCAGCAGTTTGGCGCCTGCCTTTGGCCCAGGGCGCGATCCTGGAGTCCCCGGATCGAGTCCCACGTCGGGCTCCCTGCATGGAGCCTGCTTCTCCCTCCTCCTGTGTCTCTGCCTCTCTCTCTCTATCATAAGTAAATAAATAAATCTTAAAAAAGAATAAAATAAAACCAGGGTTGGGTTAGAGTGGAAGGCGAAGGGACAATGCCAGATTATGGTGGTGAATGTCACATCTTGCTATAGGAGGCAGGGAAGGGCAGGGCGTTTTGAAACGAGAATTCTTGGTTATGGGTGCGGCTGTAAATGCTTCCTGCACCTTGATGCCTCATGGGAGAGAGCTAGCTGCTGTGCGGGGACCCGGCAACAGTGGGCTGGTTTCTTTGAGGAAGTAAAGCCCACCACCCCATCCTGACGTTCATGGTAGTTGAAAGGATGGCAGGACCCGACTGCATCACTCATCCTAAGTCTGTATGGAAACAGAAAATGCCCTGGGCACATACTGACCCGCTGTATGGACTGTTAGTTCACGGTGCCTGAGCAGCCCCTGAAGCAGCATGTTAGAGTCCCATGCAGGGGAGGAGGTTCTTCAAAGGTGACTTTGATTAGATGGTTTTGTGTCTGTTTTGCGGTAACATATATACATCGTGAAATTAGCCATCCTATTTTCTTCTCTAAAGATTTTTTTTAAAGATTTTATTTATTTGTTCATGGGAATACACAGGAGAGAGAGAGAGGCAGAGACACAGGCAGAGGGAGAAGCAGGCTCCATGCAGGGAGCCCGATGTGGGACTCGATCCCGGGTCTCCAGGATCACGCCCTGAGCCCTAGGCGGCGCTAAACCGTTGAGCCATCGGGGCTGCCCCTAAATATTTTTATTTTTATTATTTTTTTTAAATAAATTTTTATTTATGATAGTCACACACACACACACACACACACAGGCAGAGACACAGGCAGAGGGAGAAGCTGGCTCCATGCACCGGGAGCCTGACGTGGGATTCGATCCCGGGTCTCCAGGATCTCGCCCTGGGCCAAAGGCAGGCGCCACACCGCTGCGCCACCCAGGGATCCCCAATATTTTTATTTTTAAGCAGTCTCTACACCTACTGTAGTGTTGGGTTTCGAACTCACAATCCTGAGATCAAGAGTTGCATGTTTCACCGACTGAGCCAGCCAGGCGCCCCTTAACCATTTTAAGATATACAAATTCAATGATGTTAATTAAAACCACAATGTTGTACAACCAGCACCATGATTTCCAAATTTTTTTCATCACTCTAAACAGAACCTCTCTACTCATCTGTGCGTTTATTTTTGTTGTTACTGTTTAAATAACTTTTTCTCGGGTTGCGTGGGTGGCTCAGTGGTTGAGTGTCTACCTTTGGCTCAGGGCATGATCCTGGTCCTGAGGATCGACTCCTGCATGGGGCTCCCTGCAAGGGAGGAACCTATGTCTGTGTCTGCCTCTCTCTCTGTCTCTCGTGGATAAATAAATAAAATATTTAAAAATAGTAATACATAAAAAATAAATAAATAACTTTTTCTCTAGGATATATGTTGATCTCTGCTGGTAGGTGGAGTCAGGTCAAGTTATACAGAGTCAACAGATTTCTTCACCTGAGTTTCTTTTGTCACAGGATTGCTGTGAGGTCTTTTCTGTGTAAACAGCTTTGCTACTTTCCTTCTACATACTCACACTTTTTTTTTTTTAACAAAGTAGGAATTATATCAAACTACTCAAAACTTAGTGCTTAACACTACAACCCTTTTACTTGCTTGCAATTCTGTGAGTCATCAAGTTGGATGGGAATCAACTGAGCATTTCTTTTTCTTTCTTTCTTTCTTTTTTTTTTTTTTAGATTTTATTTATTCATGAGAGACAGAGAGAGAGGCAGAGACATGCAGAGGGAGAAGCAGGCTCCTCTCAGGGAACCCGATTTGGGACTGGATCCTTGAACTCTAGCATCAGGCCCTGAGCTGAAAGCAGAGTTTAACCACTGAGCAATCCAGGTATCCTTCTTCTATTATTGCTAACTAGGGTCATTTATGTCAGTGTAGTCTTCCGGTGGTTTAGCTGGGGCTGAATGATATAATATGACCTCATTCATATGTTGGGAGCTGGCTATGGGCTTGGGTATATATTTCCAGCATGTTACATGGGTGGTAGGGTTCCAAAAGCAGCAAAAGAGAAAGATTAAGACCCCAGTACAACTGGTTTTCAAGCTGCAGTCTGACTCATCATTTGTTAATGTCCCATTGTACAAAGCTAGTCACATGGCCAAATCCAGAATCTTTGTGAGTGAGGACTTCATGAAATCCAGATACATCCAGTGTGGTTCCTTGGGGCCATGATTGCAACAAGGCACCACACCTGCATTTTGCATTTGCTTTCCCTCTTAACAGGATATCTATTCTCCAAGTTGATATAATCATCATAATTACATTTGTAATGAATACACAATAGTCAATCAAATGACTATGCCAAAATGTGCCTAATCATTACTTTATTTTTTTTGTGGTTTGTTCTAATTTTCACTGTTAAATATGTCATTTAGCTCTCCCTCCTTCACCTTGGCCACTTCCTCTGTCTGCCACTCCTGGTGCTACCTTGTGCTTCTTTTGTATAGATCGGTGCCTCTCTTGAAGCGAGGCACTCTCCATGGCTGATGAAAGGCCCAAAGAAGGAATCAAGACTGAGAACAAGGATCTATTAATTTAAAGGTGGTGGGCAGGATGGTCCAGCAGGCAGTGTAAGATTAAGAGGTATACACCTCTTAGTAAACTCTTGAAAGCCCACTGTAAAAAGCTGGGTTTGTCAATGAGGCAGATCAGATTCTGTTTTGATGGGCAGCCAATCAATGGAACAGACACACCTGCACATTTGGAAATGGAAGATGAAGACACACTAGATGTTTTCCAGCTGCAGACAGAAGGCTGTGTATTACAAAGGGAAAGTGAGGGGCATCTGGCTCACTTGGTAGAGCATTCAACTGTTGATCTCAGGAGTGTGAGTTCAAGCCCCAAACCTGTGTTGGTGTAGAGATCCCTTAAAAATAAAATCTTAAAAAAAAAGTAAAAGGGAACCTGCTACTTTACTCCAGAACTTTGTTCCTCCAGACTAAGAAGACATTCTCAATGAGAAAAGCAAAACTTGGTTCCACCACATCCGGATTAATTTGGTATAGTTTTCTCTATTCTCTCATTTTCCTCTTCCCTATTCCTTTGTTGTACATAAAGTAATTGTGTATGTACATAAGCACATTACATTTTTTTTCATTTTTTTTAACTAAATGGCCAGTAGTGTGTTTCAATGGACATCAAATGGAGATGGGATACAGGAAAATACTGGTTCTATGGGACAGCCCAGGTGGCTCAGCGGTTTAGCACTTGCCTTTGGCCCAGGGTGTGATCCTGGAGTCCTGGGAACTAGTCCCACATCGGGCTCCCTGGGTGGAGCCTACTTCTCCCTCTGCCTGTGTCTCTGCTTCTCTCTCTGTCTCTCAAAAATAAATAAATAAAATCTTAAAGAAGAATACTGGTTCTATGAAAATACCCCCCTACTCCATTAATGGCATACTCATTTATATTCCAGTAAGTTATTTTCCTTTCACTGTTTAACAAAAAAGGACAGCATAAAAAGCCTTGCATACCTTGTTCAAATGGATAATTTTAACGTTTTTCATTTATCAATGTAAAACCAAGGACGATTTTATAACATTTTTGCATGTAACTGTTACATGTAGGGCACTCTATCTTTAAGTAGGAATAAATTACTTGAAAAGAAGTGAAAACTAGGGTCAGGTGGCTCAGTCGGTTAAGCGTCTGCCTTCAGCTCAGGTCAGGATCCCAGGATCCTCCATTGGGCTCCCTGCTCAGCGGGGAACCTGCTTCTCCCTCTGCCTCTCCCTCTCCTCTCTCTTGCTCTCTTTCTCTCTCTCAAATAAATAAGAAAAAAAATCTTAAAAAAAAAAAGAAATGAAATGTAGGTAGTTCTCCCTTCAAGTGTCTTGTTCTATAAACTTCTTTTTCTCTAAAAAAAAGTTATTGGAACATCTGGGTGGCTCAGTGGTTGAGCATCTGCCTTTGGCTCAGGTAATGATCGCAGGATTTTACTGTTTCAGTAAAATCTTGTAGCATCCAAAAATCGTCAACTATAGATGTCAAAGGCTGCTGCTGGCCCAAAAAAAACAAAAAAAACAAAAAAAAAAAAACATTTAAATACTCCTCCCCTTTTTTTGCTTCTAAAAGATAAGGGATATGGGTTTGTAAAAAGAAAAGAAAAATCTATATATATGTATATGTAGAGAGAGAAATATCCCCTGTTGACCGTTTTTAAAAGGTTCCAGATTGGATACGTGTTTCAACCAAATTTTAACATGAATGAGAGCATAGTAGGCAGGAAGAACACTTGATACAACTATGCAGATTTCATAAATGTGCAATAAAAGTATTTGTTGTTCCTTTAAAAAAAAAAGGGTCCTGGGATCCAGTCCCCCATTGGGGTCCCTACAGGGAGCCTGCTTCTCCCTCTGCCTGTGTCTCTGCCTCTCTCCGTGTGTCTCTCATAAATAAATAAATAAATAAATAAATAAATAAATAAATAAATAGATTCTTTAAAAAAATTATTAAACAGATATTTATTGAGTACCTACTATGTGTAAGGAATTATTCACAAGGACTAAGGATGCCTGTTTACTTAGAATTTTTTCAGGAGAAATTCAGACAAACATGAATATATAACATGTACTGTGGAGAAAAAGCAGGGAAGGGAGATTAGAACCCGAAGAGAAGTGGGTGGAGGGTAGGTTTGGTATTTTAGCTCTGAGCCACCTAAGCGTCCTTGTAGTCTTTTATCTTGACCACTTCAATCTTTTGCACCTTCTAGCTTTTGAGCTGTAATTGGTATTTTCTGTTGCTCTAGGGTATATGTACATGGGGGGAGACATATTAAGTGGCACACGCATACGCACGCACAAACATGGTCAGGATCACACTTTGACATATACATGTTTCCTGGTGTGAAAAAAAATCAGGCATAAAATATCTAGAATCATAAAGGGTCAAATAACAGGGGAAACCAATTTTTTAATCAGGGGACTTAGGTAGCTATTTCTTTGAATAGCAGCTGTATCTTGGCCCTGAAGACAAATAAAAGGTTCCTTGGCAGGGGTCCATCTGGGTATGTGTGGTTCTGACCCTGTGCTCTGTGCTCTGCTTGGTTGGGTGCACTCTTGGGCACTGACCAGGAGGTGGGGCCACTTTTGGCAAGAAGAACCCGAGTCTTGGGCTCTTTGTGTCTATTTCTTTTTTAACTTTTATTTATTTATTTTTTAAAGATTTTATTTATTTATTCATGAGAGACGGAGAGAGAGAGAGAGAGAGAGAGAGAGAGAGGCAGAGGGAGAAGCAGGCTCCATGCAGGGAGCCCAATGTGGGACTCCATCCTGGGTCTCCAGGATCAGGCCCTAGGCTGAAGGCGGCGCTAAACCGCTGAGCCACCGGGGCTGCCCCTATTTCTTTTTAAAAAAAAATATTTATTTGTTTGAGAGAGAGTGTGTGTAAGTGTGCAGGGGGGAGGGGTGGAAGGGGAGGGAGAAGCAGACTCCCTGCTGAGCTTGACCCCAGGACCCTGGGATTATGACCTGAGCTGAAGGCAGACACTTAATGGACTCAAAACACCCAGGTACCCCTCTTTGTGTCTATTTCTACTTTTTTTTTTTAAGAATTTTCTTATTTAAGAGAGAGAGAATGAGTAAGCAGGTGGAGGAGCAGAGGGAGAGGGACAAGCAGACTGTGCTGAGTGCGGATCCCAACAAGGGGCTTTTATCCCATAACCCTGAGATCACAACCTGAGCCGAAATCAAGAGTTGGACGCTTAACTGATTGGGCCACCCAGGCACCTCTGTTTCTACTTTCTAAGTCGTTCAGTAAGGGCAAGATCAGTGTCCCTGACCCATAGTATGTCTGTCTGCCCCATAAGAAAATGTTTCATTAATTAATTAATTCATGTATTTATGCATCTGTTTATTCAATAATTTGTCTACTCATTTGGGCATGTATTGATATGTTATTGCATTCATTCATTCAGTACACATTTATCAAGGTCAAGATTCATGCTCGAGGGATCAATGATAACTAATTAGAGAACCTAAGTGGGTACCCAGGGAAAGGTCCTAGTCCCCAGATCGGCAGTTGTTGGTGTTGTGTAAATTGACATCCTGGCAATGTACTGATCAACTCTTCTTGGTCCATTAACTTTGAACAAATAAACTAGTGTTTTACCACTCCAAAACCAAAATGTGCTGACTGAACCTTCTTTACCAGGAAAATGGTATTACATTTCTCTTTGTGATATGGAAGGTTAGAACAACAATATGTGACCTACAGCTCTGGGCACTGATTCTGTACTATGTCAGCTGTGAAGAAACAGATGTCCCTGCATTCTTTTTTTTGGCAAGTATATGTACCTTTGTGCTTTTAAAGGACGACGGGCATTTTTTTAAAGAGCAAAATTCAGACTCCCTGTCCTTAAGGAGTTTATAATCCAATTGGAGCAATAAAGCAAGTCCACCAGAGTTATAGATCACAGAACTAAGAAAGTTTTTTTTTACTAAAGGCTGGTGTCTGGTTTGAAATTCCCTACAAACATGGAACTGTCCCTGCAAAGTACAATGAAAATAGTCTTTTCAGCTCTGTACCAACACTTCTCTGGGGAAGAACTTACTATTATTTATTTATTTATTTATTTATTTATTTATTATTTTTTAAAGATTTTATTTATTTATTCATGAGAGACAGAGAGAGGCAGAGACACAGGCAGAGGGGAGAAGCAGGCTCCATGCAGGGAGCCCGATGTGGGACTTGATCCTGGGACCCCAGGATCATGACCTGAGCCAAAGGCGGTGCTAAACCCCTGAGCCACCCGGCCTTCCAATAAATAAAACCTTGAAAAAAAAAAAAAAAGAAGAAGAGAAAGTCTCTCTTCTTCTATCCCCATCCCCCACATTCCAGCACCTCATTTCTCCTCTCCAGAGGCAACCACTGTTAAGTGTAGCCTTCCAGAGATGCACATATGTCAATTTTTTCTTTTTTTAAAAAATTTTTTTCTTTTTTTTTAATTTTTATTTACGGTTTTTACAAATATTTTGTTTATTTTAATGAAGCTGGTACAATGTCCATTTAAAACCCATATCCCAGGCCAAAAAAGTACAAATAAAATAAAAAAGAGCAGTGTTCTGTTGAATACACTTCTGCATGAATAACTTTATTAACTGCTAATGAAAATTAGAACTTTTCTGGGATCTTCTGACAAGACTTTTATCTTAAAATGCTTTCTCTTCAGTGAAGCCATCTCTGGAGTTAGTCATTAATTTTTTTATTTTTTATTTTTTTTTATTCATGATAGGCACACAGTGAGAGAGAGAGAGAGGCAGAGACACAGGCAGAGGGAGAAGCAGGCTCCATGCACCGGGAGCCCGACGTGGGATTCGATCCCGGGTCTCCAGGATCGTGCCCTGGGCCAAAGGCAGGCGCCAAACCGCTGCGCCACCCAGGGATCCCTGGAGTTAGTCATTTACTCTCATCATCTCTGTCTTCTCGACTCCAGCCTGATATTTCTCTTCTTTTGGTCCAGACCCTCAAATTTTAAAAGAAGCTTCAAGTTAAGGAAAGGTCATTTTTCCACAGTTCAGTTCTCTGAAAAACTTCCATCTCCCACTGAAAGTCATAGTCCAGGAGTGAAGCAATCACATGCTAGAACTTCAGGGCCAATTGGGAAGTCATCATGAACACTTGTATTGGTCGATCTTATTTATCACAAGCCTGAAAATGCACAGTCCTGGAAAAGGTGGCCTCTCTGTGCACACATGTAATTTTTAAAAAGGAAAGGGCAATATGAAGGGGGCTGAGGTTTGATCACCAAAAATCAGCACAATGAAAACAAGTGATAATGAGTAATGGGCACTAGAATTCAAATTACCAGATGTTTTAAAGAGATGGGGTGCCAGTTTTCAATTCCGTTTTGAACACCACATTACAAAAGAACTATTTTTAAAAATAAAAAAGGATTGAGGGTAAAGAAAAAAAATAAAAAGAATATCTAAATCGTTGAATGACCCCCTGTTTGTTCCTGATAAACTTCAATCACATCTTCTTCCTCCATTCCCAGTTCTTTTGGAGTGTGATCATCAGCGATTCTCTGACCTTCAAAGAGAAACCTGAGTGAATTCATTGGAACTCCCTGTCTTTGACAGTATGATTCTTTGAGTTTCTTGAGATGTGTTGTCATTTTCACTTTGAAGTGAATCTCACTGCAATCCTGTCCAATGACTTTGAGTTTAATGTATTCTCCTTCCTTCTTATCCCCCAAGTCCTCAGTTGAAGGTTTTGCCTCCTGGTCAGACCTGGGGAGGGCGGCTTCACCCAGGGTCTCGGCACCGCAGCGGCCTCGGGGAGGCAGAACCTCGCTCCGGGGTTTACAAATCCGTCTCTCTTCCCCACAGCACAACACCGCGGCTGGAGGGACTTCCGCTACGTGTCCAATTTTTTTCCTTTTTAAAGTAAGCTTTACACCCAATGTGGGGCTTGAACTCACAACCCTAAGATCAAGAGTCAAAACTCTACCAACTAAGCCAGCCAAGTGTTCCTTAATATTCTTTTTTTTTTAACATTAGTGTTAGTATACAATATACAATATTTTCCCTGTAATAACATATCTTAGACATTATACCATATCATTACTTAGAGGTGTTTTGTTCCTTTGAATTGGTGCATAGCATTTCATTGTACAGATATGTCCTAATTTATTAAATCTATTTATGAATATTTTGGTGTTTCCAACCTTGTTATTATAAACAAGGCTGCAAAAAATTTTTTAAAGAAAAAATAAATGAGGCTGCAATGAATCATTTTGATTACATATCTTTTTTTCATGTATGTAGGCAAATTTGTAAGATAAATATCTAAAGGCAGAACTTCTGGATCAAAGGGCAGATGTGTTTGTGACTTTTTTTTTTTAAGATTTTATTTTATTTATTCATGCATGAGAGACAGAGAGAGAGAGAGAGAGGCAGAGACATGGGCAGAGGGAAAAGCAGGCTCCCTGTAGGGAGCCCCAAGTGGGACTCTATCCCAGGATCTGGGGACCCCGGGATCACAATCTGAGCCAAAGCAAACACTCAACCACTGAGCCACACAGGTGTCCTGTGTTTGTGATTTTGCTAGACATTGCCAGTTGCCCTCAGTAAACGTGGTATCAATTTGCATTCCTTTCTTCAATTATGAGACTATTTTTCCCACATGCAGTTACCAGGATATTAACGACTTTTTATCTTATTTATTTATTTTTATTTTTAAATATTTTATTTATTTATTCATAAGAGACACAGAGAGAGGGAGAAGCAGGCTTTATGCAGGGAGCCCGATGTGGGACTCGATCTAGGGACTCCAGGATCATGCCCTGAGATAAAGGCAAATGCTCAACCACTGAGCCACCCAGGCATACCTATTTGTTTCTTTTAAAAATATTTTATTTATTTATTTTAGGGAGAAAGAGAGAGTGCACATGCGCAAGTATGTGCCCTCAAGCAGTGCACCCTCAAGAGGGGAGGAGCAGAGCTAGAAGGACAAGCGGACTGCCCTGAATGCAGAGCCTGATGTGGGGCTTCATCCCAGCACCCCGAGGTCATGACGTCAGGTGAAATCAAGAGTTGGATGCTTAACCCACTGAGCCACCCTGGTGTCCTGGATATAATTACTTTTATTTATTTATTTTTATTTTTTAAAGATTTTTTTTAAACATTTTTAAGATTTTATTTATTTATTCGCGAGACACACACACACACACACACACAGATGCAGAGACACAGGCAGAGGGAGAAGTAGGCTCCACTCAGGGAGCCTGACTGGGACTCGATGCTGGGTCTCCAGGATCATGCCCTGGACCGAAGGCAGGTGTTAAACCGCTGAGCCACCCAGGGATCCCCATTGCACTTCTTTTATTATGAATGAAGTTGAGTATCCTTTCATATATATGAGAGCCACTTGTATTTATTTTTCTACACATATTTTCTATGTGTGGCCTATTTATATCCCTTACATATATGTTTTTACTTTTTGTTGATTTTCTTCTCCAAATCTAGATTTTAAATGTGTATATATGTGTATATTATATATGTATATATAATATACACTTATATTATTTTTATCATTATATTATTAAAATATACATATTATATATATGGTGGGCATGGAGCCCAACACAAAGCTTGAACTCACGACCCTAAGATCAAGATCTGGTTGAGATCAAGAGTTGTACACCTAAACGAGCCATCCAGTCACCTCTATAGTGTATACATTTTTAATTAGTTTAATTTAATACAAAAAGACAAATACTATATGATCTCACCCTATATGGAATCTGTAACAGTGGAACACATAGTAACAGATATAAGAACAGTGAGGAGGGGATCCCTGGGTGGTGCAGCGGCTTAGCGCCTGCCTTTGGCCCAGAGTGCGATCCTGAAGACCCAGGATCAAATCCCACATCAGGCTCCCTTCATGGAGCCTGCTTCTCCCTCTGCCTATGTCTCTGCCTCTCTCTGTGTGACTATTATAAATAAATAAATAAATAAACAAACAAACAAATAAATAAATAAAAATAAAAAAAGAACAGTGAGGAGGAGCCTGGGATCATGACCTGAGCTGAAGGCAGATGCTTAACCGACTATTGATTTTCAATCATAGTTTAATACAGCTGGGGTAAAAAAGATGGGGTTTATTAGTATTTTCTTCTAAAGCTTCTTATTTATTTTTTTGAGTGCTGTTTTACCATTTTGAGGAAGGCTTTTCCACAGCAAGATCCTATATATACCGAAATTCTGTGGTGTTTTCTTCTGGTACCTTTGTTCTTTCTCTTTTCACATTTCAGCCTTTCCTCTATCTAGAATTTATTTTGCCATAAAGTACAAGATGAAAAAAAAAAGTACAAGATGGTGATGCAATTTTATTTTTTTCCAGGTTGCTCTGCATTTTTCCCAAACCTTTTATTGAATATCCATCTTTTAAAAAAGATTTTATTTACTTATTCATGAGAGACACAGAGAGACAGAGACATAGGCAGAGGGAGAAGCAGGCTTCCTGCAGGGAGCCTGATGTGGGACCCCATCCCAGGACCCCAGGATCACACCCTGAGCCGAAGGCAGACACTCAACCTCTGAGCCACACACGCAAACCCTTGAATATCCATCTTTCCCCAATTGATTTAGAATACTATTTTGTTTTTCAAATAGGCTCCACACCCAACTCACCACTCTGAGATTCAAGAGTCCTACGCTCTATGGAATGAACCAGCCAGAGTCTCACCCTCAGAATACTATATATATTTTTATTTTTTTTATAGATTTATATGTTTGAAAAAGAGAGAGAGAAAGAGAGAGAGAGAGAGAGAGAGAGAGAGAGAGAGTGGGTGGGAGGAGGGACAGAGGGAGAGGAGAGAGAAAATCCTAAGCAGACTCCGCACTGAGTGGGGAGCCAGATATGAGGCTCAATCTCACAACCCTGAGATCAGGACCTGAGCTGAAATCAAGAGTTGGACACTTACCCAACTGAGCCACCCAGGCACTCCCAGACTACTATCTTTATAATAAACTAAATTTGTAAAAATTGTAGGTATAATTTTGCATATATATTTTTTGATTGTTTAATTTTGTTTCATGTTCTATCTGACTAGTCACATC
Organism: Nyctereutes procyonoides; assembly: GCF_905146905.1. Taxonomy (NCBI): domain Eukaryota; kingdom Metazoa; phylum Chordata; class Mammalia; order Carnivora; family Canidae; genus Nyctereutes; species Nyctereutes procyonoides. Next base: position 35,529,412 of record NW_026575042.1, read on the forward strand.
CCTATTCTGTATTGTTTTAATTATTCTTTTTTTTAAGATTTTATTTATTTGAGAGAGAGGGGAATAGAGAGAAAGCCTGCAGGAGCACAGGGGAGGGGCAGAGGGAGAGGGAGAAGTAGGCTCACCACTGAGCAGGGAACCTGGTGCCGGGCTCCATTCCAGTACCCTGAGATCATGACCTGAGCTGAAGGCAGATGCTTAACTGAGTGAGCCACCCTGTACTGTTTTAATTGTTTTATGTTTAATATGTTTGATATTTAGAAGAGGTAGTGTCGCTCTCTCTCTCTCTCTCTTTTTTTTTTTTTTAGAATTATTTTTTGGTATTTCCTAAGTCTTAAAAATTATCTAGTTAGAATAAATAAAATCTTTAAAAAAAAGGGGGGGGGTGCCTGGGTGGCCTGCCTTTGGCTCAGGTCATAATCCTAGGGTCCTGGGATTGAGTCCTGCATCCGGCTCCCCGCAGGGAGTCTACTTCTCCCTTTGCCTATATCTCTGTCTCTTTCTGTCTCTCATGAATAAATAAATGAAATCTTAAAAAAAAAAGTTGTCTAATTAGGATATACCAGTCTGGAATAGTCAGAAGTGCATGTGACTCTTGATCTCAGGGTTGTGAGTTCAAGTCCCATGCTGGGTGTGGGAATTACTAAAGATAAATAAAAACTTAAAAATAAATAAAAATTGGGATGCCTGGGTGGCTCAGCGGTTGAGCATCTGCCTTCGGCCCAGGGTGTGATCCTAGAGTCCTGGGATCAAGTCCCACATTGGGCTTCCTGCATAGAGCCTGCTTCTCCCTCTCCTGTGTTTCTGCCGCCTTCTCTGTGTCTCTCATGAATAAATAAATAAAAATCTTTTAAAAGATGCTGGTATAAACATTCCTATTAAAAATAAATAAGTAAATAAATGAATAAAATTTTCTAGTTTAAAAAATTTGATTTTTAAAAAAGATTGTATTTATGTATTTGAGACAGAGATTGGAAGATTGGAAGCAAGCTAGAGAGCAAAAGGGAGAGAAGGAGGGAGAGGGACAAGCCAATTCCATGCTAAGAGGGGATCTCAGTGCAGGGCTAGATCCCAGGACCCTGAGATCAGGATCTGAGCCAATATCAAAAGTTGGATGCCCAACTGACTGAGCCACCTAGACCCTCCCAAAAACTTGATGTTTTAATCCTGCTTATGTGTTTTTTTTTTATTTTTTTATTTTTTTATTTATGATAGTCACACCGAGCACAGAGAGAGAGAGAGAGAGAGGCAGAGACACAGGCAGAGGGAGAAGCAGGCTCCATGCACCGGGAGCCCGACGTGGGATTCGATCCCGGGTCTTCAGGATTGCGCCCTGGGCCAAAGGCAGGCACCAAACCGCTGCGCCACCCAGGGTTCCCAATCCTGGTTATGTTAAATGTATAGATTAATTTATTGTGAATTGACATCTTTATAATATTTAGTATTCCTACCTAATATGTATATTTTCTTCCTCCGACCTGACTATTTTTTGAGGCAACTCATTCTATCATTAGATGGTTCTGCTAATTTTTAAAATTCCTCCTTGTTTTGAAGCACGTCTTTCTTTCTTTTTTTTCTTTTTTGAAGCACATGTCTTTCTATGTAGTTTTTAGGCAATGGCTCTAATTCTGTCCCTTGAAATTATACAGGAGTTAAAATGTAAAGTGTTTACCATGATTCACAAAAACCTACATTAGCATTTCCCAACTTTCTACTTCAAGGAACACAAAGGAGATTATAATTTGTGCACAGAACACAGACAAGTAGATGGAACTTTTGCAGTCCAAAGTGATGGTGGTAGGGAGGATATCAGGTTGCCCAGGGTCCTGCTTTTGCTGATTGGAGAGCTGAGGGGATCTAGAGGTGCAGCCATGCAAAACTCCTCTGGGGAACATCATCTGGGAGGCTGGTAACAAGAGGGTCCCCTCCTTGTCCATCTGTGCCTTTCTCATTTCATTTGAGCTTCTAGGACCTGCTCTTCTTTCCTAAACCTTAAAAAACCTTAAATATACCAAACACATTTTCTACAAGGGGCTTTGCATTTGCTGTTTCCTCTGCCTAGTGATATAGCTTCAAAAGTTCACACAGCTGGCTCCTTATTCTTCATCTTTTTTTTTTTTAAAGTAAAGTTTATGCTTAAGGTGGGGCTTGAACTCACAATCCCGACATCAGAAGTTGCATGTCCCACGGACTGAGCTAGCCAGGCACCCCTGCTCCTCAGTCTTTTGATCACTAGATACTATACCTAAAGGAGCAGCCCTCTTCTGCCCCAAGTCATGCTATTTTCTCGGTGACACTTAGCTTTAGAAATTTCCAGATGACTTGTATGTTCATTGTCTCTTTCCCCATCATTAGAATGTAAGTTCCAAAAGTCTTGTCTGTTTTGTTCTCTTCTGCCCATAGAGCCTTATTCAGCGCCCCACAAAGGCCCTCAATAAGTATTTGCATTGTAAATGAGTGAATGGGCTTCATAGCAGTTATGACTTCTGCTATCTACCCTATTACTTTTTTTGGCCCTTCTGGCCACAGAGAGACCACGGGACCTTATCATCCCCTTTGCAGAATCCAGATATACTGTGTCAGCAGTATTCTCGGAACCCATCCAGTTTAGTAACCCTATCAAAAACGGAAATGAAGTTAGCTTGGTAGGAAATGAGGTCAGTTTGGCAACCGATGGTGAAACATGTGAATAATGTGGGAGTTCATGGTCTGAGTTAATCATGTAAGATATGTTCCATGGCAGAGTAATAGGAAGATCAAGTGGACCATGAGCTGTGTAGGGCAATTTGGGCTCAGAGAGGAAAGATCCCTATAAACTAGAGATTGCTTTCTGTGTAACTTGAGCAGGCAAATGTGTAGTGGAGCATGGCTGAGTCCTCCCAACCTGGGATAAGGATTTTGGGGCATCTGCAGCATGTGGCTTTGGTCAAAATCAATAAGCACTATTTATCAAACCTCCCATACCCTGTGCTAGACATCTGTTATCTCTACTCCTCCTAATACTCCTGTAAAGTAGGAACTATTGTCCATTTCAGGGAAAATGATACGGAAACTTAAATGACAAAGGACCTACCCACGGTCACAGAGTATGTGATAAGACAAGGAGTCAATCCAGGTCTTCCACCCCAGTTGGGGCTCCCCCTCTTTTTTTTTTTTTTTTCTGTGCTAAGTAAGAAAAACAATGCACATCTAGGGCTCTAGTGAATTCTTTTGCAAGCAAACGTTGAATCTATCTAGTGGGATACATAATGCTTAATCAATTCTGAAATGTTATATTTAAGTCTTTGGAATTATTTTTGTTAATGAACCACACAACAGAAATAGAAGATGAGTTCCGAAAAAGAAAAACATCTTCTAAAATAACTACGGTAGTTATCAACATACTCAAATTTCCATGTGTCATCATCCATCAAGAACTAATACGCATAGGTGGGTAGCTCAGTTGGTTAAGCGTCTGCCTTCAGCTCAGATGGTGATCCCAGGATCCTGGGATAGAGTCCCTGCTTCTACCTCTGCTTCTGCCTCTTTCTGTCTCTTATGAAAAAATAAATAAAATCTTAAAAAAAAAGAACTAATAGGCATAAAAGCTAATCAATAGAACACACCCATAAATGAAAATAATGATGCTGTTAATATGAAACATGCCGTTAAGATGAAAGATACAGTTGAGCGCAGTAACCTCCTGTTTTATCCATATCTTTCCTAATTTGTGGAACCGATGTAATTATCACGAGAAAGAACAGAGGCCACTGAAAATTACACCCACGTGGAGGACACTGAATTGTTTAATTGCAGGCTCAAATCTTCCCATTTCTTCTGGATAATTAAAGCCAATGGTTGCGTCTCCCACCCCCATCTCTAAGCCCCCAGCTCTGCACCAGGATGTTTGAATTGGCACTAGGAGAAGGAGTGAAGTTCTTGGGTGGGGTAGTTGGGAGATGTGGTCTAGAAACTGCCAGCAGCTATTCTTGAATTCACTTGTAGGAACTTGTCTGAAGGAGAGTGGAGCTGACATGCAGAGAGATGTACAGACATGAGAAAGAAGAGGAAGAGAGAGAGTCAGTGTTAGTTGCACTTGCCCTTGAGGTTCTTTCTGTGGTTGTCTAAGTGAGTTGAGTTGGGTTTCTTTCACCTGTAGCCAAGAGTCGGACGTTTACTTTATTCCAAACACCTCAACCATCAGCTTTCTATTGGCTATTTGAACTTCATCCCCTCTGATTAGGGGGACTCTGTTATGTGTGTGTTAGTTTATGTGTGTCCTCACCCATGCTCTCCTAAGAAATCTTCCCTTCCAGGCTCTGCCCTTACTGGTGATGTGTTCTCAGGGACTATAAATGAGTTTTAGTATTTACTTTTTTGAAACAGAGTTTGTTCTACTTTTTAAGTCAACCTCATCTGTTTAAAAAATTTTTTTTTCTTTCAATTCACTCCTAAAACTGGATGTGGGCAAGCCTAGGGATCAACTGTGGAATAGTAATAAAGCACTAGAACTGGAGTCAGGACAAAGGTGCTTGAAACCCAGCCCTTTTATTTATTTATTTTTAAAGGTTTGTTTATTTATTTATTTTTTTAAATAATTTCTACACTCCACATGGGCTTGAACTCACAATCCTGAGATCAAGAGTTGCAAGCTCTTCCAACTGAGCCAAGCAGGCTCCCCAAAACCTAGCTCTTTTCGTCTGATTGTGTGACCTTGAGCAAATTGCTTGACAGTTTTTGGATTTATTCTCATCTGTTCAATGAAATGAATATATGCAGACATCTCGTATAGTGCCTGGGACACCATGCATGCTCAGTAAATGTATGTTAAATGAATCACAGTATCTCTTTTTGAATCTACCATATGGATAATAAGTTCTCTTTGGTCTTTAAAGTTCTACCCCATTTCTTAGCCCACTGAGATCAAAGGCCATACCCCTCATTTCAGTTTGATCAAATGTCGAAGCCCTAAAAGAGGGCATTTGTTTGGTAGACTTTATGTCACATGCACCATGGCATGAGAGGAAGTTTCTACTGAAAGGATCTTCTAGGACCACTTACAAACTTTTTTAGTGAAAAGGCAGATTACCATATTAACTAATTAATTCATGCTAGGGGACTACTAATAAAGGCTAATTTAGGGGCACCTGGATGGTTCAGTCAGCTAAGTGGCTGCCTTTAGCTCCAGTCATAATCTTGGGGTCCTGGGATTGAGCCCCATATTGGGTTCCCTGCTTAGTGGGGAGTCTGCTTCTCCCTCGCCCTCTGCCACTCCCCCTGCTCATGCACTTGTGTAGGCGCTCTCTCCCTCTCAAATAAATGAATAAAATCTTTTTAAAAATAAAGGCTAATTTGTCATAAAATTATCACAATATACTTCAAAATCAGATATATTTATGGAGAGGCACCTGGCTAGCAAGCCACTCTTGAGCTCCATGTTGGGCATAAAGCTTACTAAAAAAAAAAAAAAAAAATTATATGTATATATTCATGGGGTTGATTATTTTGGATTATTTGTGCCTTTTACCCACTCCTTGGGGAAGAATGATCAGAACTGCCAACAGAAACTCAACAGCTTTGCTGTTGACTGCAAACATTTATGAAGCTACTCACATGTTGTAGAAGAGAAATAAAAAGGTGGTATGTACAGACTGAATCCTGAAGACCTTGGCCATGCCAAAGACAACCTTACTGCAATAGTGTTCGTTTACAAATCAGCAAGCATATATACTAAAGAAACTGCTAAAATCTTTTAGGATCTAGATTGGAAGTGGAGAGAACCATTTTACTTTATAGAAAGGGACTGCATTTAAATTTTTTCCCAGTTTTTTTTTAATTTTTTTTTTAAGATTTATTTATTCATTCATTCAGAGAGAGCGAGGAGAGAGGCAGAGACACAGGCAGAGGGAGAAGCAGGCTCCACGCAGGAAGCCCGATATGGGACTCGATCTCAGGTCTCCAGGATCACACCCTGGGCTGCAGGCGGCGCTAAACCGCTGCGCCACCAGGGCTGCCCAGTTTTTCCCAGTTTTATTGGGATATGATTGATAAATAATATGGTATTTGTTTAAAGTATAAACATAAGAAAAATAAAGTGTACAACATAATTATTTGAGATGTATATACCGCAAAATGGTTACTGGAAAGAGATTTTAAAATACTTCACAATCTTGATGACCTTCCTTCTCTGTTCTTTAATCAGTCCTTCTGCCTCCTTCTTGACTCTTTGATACTAAATGTTTATTTCCTCTGATTATAAACTTAACCATAGATTCTTATCCCATATTGTGCAGGAGTACAAGTCGATTATATTCAGGTGCTAATGCAACTGGTGGCTCCCCTCCCATCCCCTCCCTAAGGCCAGGACTTGGTCACGCACCACGTTGCTTCTGTTCACCAAGTTCTGCACAGGTGCAGCTGGGGCCAGAAGGATGCTCTGAACAGTTTTCTGACTGACACCCACGTCCATGCTTGGCCTGCTCCTGCTGGTCATTGTTTAAGTCTAAAGGAGCGTTGTTCCAGGGTCCTTAGTGAGCCACAAGTGTGGATTCACTCTTGATGTCTGAGTAAGCACTCTTCCCACTGAACTAGGCTCAAGTGGAAGGTTTCCCCACTGCAGAAAGCGCATTAGCAGAAACTCCTGCAACCTGGATGAAGGGAGCAAAGTTCAGTCTGCGTGGGGTCCTGGTTCCAGTAGTGTGGAACCTCACCTTGGCTATACTTCCTTGCCTTTAATTGTGTTTGGTTGGTTCTTGCCAACCTTCTAGTCAGTCATACTCAGGGGCTTCTCAGCCTCCCAGTCTGATCTCCCAGCCCTCAGTCCAGCACCTTGGTGTACTTTTAGCTTACCACGTGACCTGAAGTCATCTAAAGCCATTCCTGTGCTTTGGGGCTAGGATCCCGAGTTTCTGGCTTAGTGATCAGCAGGGGAGGGTCCTTCCTGAGCAAGTGGCTTTGACTTTTACCCAGAAGCAGAACCTGAATGAAAATAGTAACTTTAATGCAAGAGGGAGAATTCCACACTAGATAACTTCTAGGGGAAGGTAAAGTGAAGAAAGAAAGAGAAATAGAATTTTAATACTGTTCAGTCTGTATCTCAACTAGGTTTAAAAATCAGTTACACAGAGAAAAGGAGCTGAAAAGATTTACATTAAAATGTTGACAGTTGGGGGCACCTGGCTGGCTCTGTGGGTGGAGATCTTGGGGTTGCAAGTTCCAGTCCCACATTGGATGTACAGATTACTTGAAAATAAAATCTTAAAAAGAAATTTTCTCTTAATGAAAGGTTACAGGGGTGCCTGGCTGGCCCAGTAGGTAGAGCCTGGGACTCTTGATCTTGGATTGATGAGTCTAAGCCCCACGTATGGGTAGAGTTTGCTTTTAAAAATTTAAACAGAAATTTTTATTTATTTATTCTTAAAAGATTTTATTTATTTATTCAGAGAGAGAGAGAGAGAGAGAGATAGAGAGAGAGAGAGAGAGAGAGAGAGGCAGAGACATAGGCAGAGGAAGAAGCAGGCTCCATTCAGGGATCCCAAAGTGGGATTCGATCCCCACACCCTGAGATCATGCCCTGAGCCAAAGGCAGACACTCAACTGCTGAGCCACCCAGGAGTCCCAAGAAATTTTTCTTTTTTTATAAGATTTTTAAAATTTATTTATTAATGAGAGATACAGAGAGAGAGAGAGAGAGAAAGAGGCAGAGACACAGGCAGAGGGAGAAGCAGGCTCCATGCAGGGAGCCTGACATGGGACTCTATCCCGGGTCTCCAAGATCAGGCTCTGGGCTGAAGGCAGGTGCTAAACCGCTGAGCCACTGGGACTGCCCAAGAAATTTTTTTAAAATGTTGGCATTACAGCTGGTTTTTTATATCTTTTTGTACTATCCTACAGTCAGTATTACCTTTTCCTTTTTGAATTTTTTTTTTAAGGTTTTTATTTATTTATTCATGAGAGACACACACAGAGAGGCAGAGGCACAGGCAGAGAGAGAAGAGGCTCCCTGCAGGGAGTCCGACATGGGACTCCATTCCCACACTCGATCACGCCCTGAGCAGAAGGCAGTCACTCAAACACTGAGCCACCCAGGTGTCCCTTGAAATTATTTTTTAAATCACAAAAATAAGGGATCCCTGGGTGGCGCAGTGGTTTGGCGCCTGCCTTTGGCCCAGGGCGCGATCCTGGAGACCCGGGATCGAATCCCACGTCGGGCTCCCGGTGCATGGAGCCTGCTTCTCCCTCTCCCTGTGTCTCTGCCTCTCTCTCTCTCTCTGTGTGACTATCATAAATAAAAAAAATAATAATAATAAAAATAAAAAAAATCACAAAAATAATGTAGACTCATTGTAATATTTCCAAATCACTCCGAATGATAGATAAAAGAAGTGGAAGTGCCACTTTACCCGAGGATCAATTCCCGTGCCCTCCCAAATTTACAGTCACTGATAAGTTTATTGTATGTGTATACATCCATGCATACATATGTTTAAATGAGGATATGTATATTTAAACATATGAGCAGGGTTTTGGGTTTTTTTTTTTTCTTAAGACTGATGTGGGGAAAAAAAAGACAAAAGGAAAAATTAAATTTCCTCACTCCCTGTAGCCCACTAATGGGTCCTTAAACAGGCAGAGTGACATTCCTCTAGGAATGAAGCTGAGGGCAAGAGACTATCTTAGCCGTCTGACCCCCAGGATCCTGTAAGTCTACTTTAACATATAAAAATTCCTTTGGAAACTCCCTTTATCTCTACCCCTCAAGATATATGTTGGCAATCATCCTCCAAGCATATGACCCACCGATATACATCTGAAGGGCCTCATGACTGAGTTTTTACTAAACAATAATAAATGACCTTTCCCAACAATAGCTAGCCCCCTCAAGGTCCTGAAAATCTTGTTTCCAAAATACAGGCTTGTGCTATCCCCAACCCCCTTCCAGCTTGGAAGTGTACAATAGGCCACACCTCATCACCCCAGGGCATCTCTCTCTGCCCTTGGGTCCTGTCCCATGCTTTAATAAAACCACCTTTTTGCACCAAAGATGTCTTAAGAATTCTCTCTTGGCCGTTGACTCCAAATCCCAGCAACACTCCAAAACTACACCAATACTGTACATGTATTGAGGAGACTTTTCCGTGTCAGTTCTCATTGTTTCAAATTGCTGTTTAGGGATGTGGGGGAGAGGCTCAGCTGGTTAAGCAGCTGACTCTTGATTTTGGCTCAGGTTCTGATCTCAGGGTTGTGAGATTGAGGGGCATGTTTGGCATTCAGTGGGGAGTCTGCTTGAGAGGCTCTCTTTCCCTCTTCCTCTACCCCACCAATAAGTAAATCTTAAAAAAATAAATTACAGTTTAGTATTTTATAGCATGAATGTACCGTAATTGGCTTTTTTAATAAAGTAATATACACACATAAGATGTTCTTTTTTTTTTTTAAAGATTTTCTTTATTTATTCATGGAAGACACAGAGAGAGAGGCAGAGACACAGGCAGAGGGAGAAGCAGGCTCCATGCAGGAAGCCTGATGTAGGACTCGATCCCAGGACTCCAAGATCATGCCCTGGGCTGAAGGCGGCGCTAAACCACTGAGCCACCCAGGTGTCCCTGATGTTTAATTCTTGAAATTCTCTTTTCCCATCTTTATTTTATGTTGTTTTAATTCACATTTTTGTGATTACTAGTAAGGATGGGTAACTTTTTATTTCTGTATTGGGTGTTTATAACTTTTTTAAAAAAGATTTTGTTGATTTATTTGAGAGAGAGAGAGCACAAGCAGGGGAAGGGGCAGAGGGAGAGGGAGAAGCAGACTCCCACCAAGCGGGAGCCCCCCACGTGGGGCTCAATCCCAGGACTTGGAGATCATGACATGAGCCGAATTTTATAATTTTATAGTTTTATATTGCAGATGCTTAACTGACTGAGCCACCCAGGCGTCCCATAACTCTTCTATAAATTACATCTTTAATAATTTTATGATTTGTCGCTGTCTCATCTCTATTGATTATATATCCTGTGTAGCACTGATTTGAATGAATACATGCGCTTTTTCCCTATTTTTATTTATTTTTTATTGTTTTAAGATTTTATTTATTTATTCATGAGAGACACAGAGAGAAAGAGAGGCCGAGACACAGGCAGAGGGAGCAGCAGGCTCCTCGCAGGGAGCCCGACCTGGAACTCCATCCTGGGTCTCCAGGGTCACGCCCTGGGCTGAAGGCAGTGCTAAATCGCTGAGCCACCCAGGCTGCCCTTTCCCCTTCTTTTTAGAGAGTGAGTGCATGCCTGTGAGGGCAAGGGCTGGGGTAGTGGCAGAGGGAAATGGAAAGAGAGAATCTTAGGCTCCACACCCAGTTCCTAGCAGACTGGACTGGATCTCAGGATCCTGAGATCATGACCTGAGCTGGAATCAAGAGTGCAACTCTTGGGACACGTGGGTGGCTCTGTGGTTGAGCGTCCGCTTTCAGCTCAGGGCGTGATCTTGGAGTCCCGGGATGGAGTCCCACATTGGGTTCCCTGCATGGAGCCTGCTTCTCCCTCTGCCTGTGTCTCTGCTTCTCTCTCTTTCTCTGTCTCTCATAAATAAATAAATAAATAAATAAATAAATAAATAAATAAATAAATATTAGGAAAAAAGGTCCAACTCTTTTTTTTTTAATTTTTTTTTTTTTAAAGTCCAACTCTTAACCAACTGAGGCACCCAGGTACTCTGGTTATATGCACTTCAAAGGTATCTTCCTAATTTCTCACTTGTCTTATAATTGTTTTTTTGTGTGTGTGTTAGTTGCATAGAAGCTTTTAAATTTTATGCAACAAGAATTCAAATTTTTCCTTCATGGTTTCTGGGTTTCATTTCATGCTTAGGAAAACTTTCCTTGGGCAGCCCAGGTGGCCCACCGGTTTAGCGCCACTTTTAGCCCAGGGCGTGATCCTGGAGATCCAGGATCGGTCCCAAGTCAGGCTCCCTGCATGGAGCCTGCTTCTCCCTCTGCCTGTGTCTCTGCTTCTCTCACTCTGTGTCTCTCATGAATAAATAAATAAAATCTCTTAAAAAAAAAAAAGGGGGAAACTTTCCTTTATAACCTGAGTTTATGGTGTGTTTTCATATCTTCTAATAGTTTTATGATATTTTTATATTGCAATTTTAAGTCTGTCTGGAATTTTTATTTGAATAAGGTGTGAGGTAGAGTGTAACTTAATTTCTAAATATTCAGGATCCCAGTACCATGCACTGCACCTTTATCATTAACCAAATATATGTTTATATATACATGAAGTCTGTTATTGGACTTTTATTTATTTCATTCTTCTACTTGTATTTGTGCAATGATACCATATTGTGTTGATTACTATTGTCTTTTACTATGATTTGCTATTTGATATGGCAACTCTCCTCATTACTGATCATTTTTTAAAATGTCCTCTGCTGTGGGATGCCTGACTGGCTCAGTCAGTAGAGCATGCAACTCCTGATCTTGAGGTTGTGAGTTTGAGTCCCATTGGGCATAGACTTCACTTAAAAAAAATAAAATAAAATAAAATGTTCTTTGCTGTGCTCAGGTATTTTTACTTCAAACAATCCCTGGGTGGCGCAGCGGTTTGGCGCCTGCCTTTGGCCCAGGGCGCGATCCTGGAGACCCGGGATCGAATCCCACGTCGGGCTCCCGGTGCATGGAGCCTGCTTCTCCCTCTTCCTATGTCTCTGCCTCTCTCTCTCTCTGTGTGACTATCATAAAAAAAAATTAGATAAGCTTAAAAAAATAATTAGATAAGCTTGGAGATGACTATATGATTATTCCAATAGATGTCAAAAAAACAGTTGATGAAATCGACATCCACAATATGGAATATTATGCAGTTATTAACAAAAAAGAGTTGTTTGTACCTGAATAGAAAGATCTTCAACATAAGTGAGCAAAGCAATAGAACAATGCATATCTTGTGAATCACTTGAAGTAAAAAATATATATACCTGAGCATGAAAATATATATGTATAATATGTATAAGAGTTTAAAAACATAGATCCAGAGCGATATACACACATGACATGGTTTTTGTTTCTGGAAAAGGGAATAGGAGTATAGGGTTGTACTGGATACTGTGGGGGTGTTATCCACATGCTTTTTTTTTTTAAAGGAGAAGGTACTTTAGACAGTTGCTAGGGATGTAGCCTGCTGACAACTTATGCACAGTGCCTTTAGAGGCATTACCCTCAGCTAAGTGTAGCTGCTTTGCCAAATTTAAGCTCCTCCCTGGGGACAAGTTGCATTGGATGAGGGGTTATTATGCAGTAAAAACACATGTCCCTTTTCCCCTAATTTGGGACAGTCCCTTCCCCAAGGGAAGCTAGAAGGACCCTTCTAGCTTCAGAGCTCCCCAAGACATTGCCTATTATTGCTTCTCTCATCCCTTCCAGATGTTGTTTCTAAGCATACTTCTCATTAAACCACCAACACATGAATTTGTCTCAGAATCTATGTTCTGGGGTACCTGGCCTACAACAACAGGCGATAAATTATTGTAGGTGAAAATAGATGGGAGGATCTTTCACATTTTGCTCTCTTAGGAAAACTTAAGTGATTCATTTATTTATTTATTAGATTTTATTTTTTAAAGATTTAAAAAAAAAGCAATTTCTTTACTCAACATGGGGCTCGAAATCACAACGCTGAGGTAAAGAGTGGCATGCTCCATGGACTGAGCCAGCCATGTGCACCTTGAGAAAATCATTTATAAGAACCCACTGTATAATTTTGAATTTGTGTTTAAACACTACTATTGAATAGGAGACACCTGGCTGGCTCAGTCAGAAGAGCATGCAATTCTTGATCTCCAGTTTGTGAGTTCTAGTCCTGCATTGAGTGTAGAGATTATTTAAACAAACAAAAAAACTTTTAAAAAATGATATATTCAAAAAGTCTTTTTTTTAAAGATTTATTTGTTTATTTGATAGAGAGTGAGCAAGAGGGAGAGCACAAGTAGGCAGAGTGGCAGGCTGAGGGAGAGGGAGAAGCAGGATTGCAGCTGAGCAGGAAGCCTGATGTGGGGCTCCATCCCAGGACCCTGGGATCATGACCTGAGCCAACGGCAGACATTTAACTGAGCCACCCAGGTGCCCGTGATATATTAAAAAAACCTTAAGAAAAAATAAGGAATAAAAACTACCATTGAATAGGAAATATTATAATGTCCTATTTTTTTTAATCTCTATGCCTAACATGGGACTTGAACTCACAACTCCAAGATTGAGAGTTGCATATTCTTTTTTTTTTTTTTTAAGATTTATTTATTTATTCATCAGAGAAAAGAGAGAGAGAGAGAGAGAGAGAGAGAGAGAGAGAGAGAGAGGCAGAGGGAGAAGCAGGCTCCATGCAGGGAGCCAGACATGGGACTTGACCCCGGGTCTCCAGGATCACGCCCAGGGCTGAAGGCAGCGCTAAGAGCCACCCGGGCTGCCCAAAAGAGTTGCACATTCTACCAACTGAGCCAGTCAGGTGCCCCCTTATGTGAGTTAACTTTTAAAAAAGAAAGTCTGGTGCCCTGTACACTTTTCTTCCCATACACTACTCTCACGACCATTGCAAGAGTCATTTCATTTCTACATACTTCCCTGAGTGGGAATGTGGTGCAAAGAACCACAATGTAATGCAAAGCCTTCTCATAGAGGTGGATTTTTCACTGCTCTGTAAAGATGATTAAACACACACACACACACAGACACACACACACAGAGAGTACAGTTGAACCAGAACAGGTGTTCAGAGAACCTTAACAACCATTGTGCCAGAGATGAGTTAGTCGTATTCCTCGCTAAAGGAAATTCCTGAAGGAAGTTTGTTTAACATCCCAAAGCCTCTGAGTCAAAGTACCAGAAGTGAAACCCAGGGCTCTGAGCTGCAGATATCTAGTGCAGCATTCTTTCCAAAAAATAAAAATCATCATTTTCTAAAGGCTGAATATATTTTCTGCATAGGATCCTCTTCTAGATGGGCACAGCAGATCTATATTCTCTAACTAGGGCAGAGGAATAAGGAAATAAGGGAATAAGGAAATTTGTTCAAAGGATCTGCTAAGTCTGTGGTCACCCTGAGGAAATAGCTGTGGTCTTCAGCTTCTCAGGAGTCCCTTCCTGCCCCACTTTTCTCCAGAGTTCTATTTTCAAATGTCTCAGGGGTCTGATCTCCAGAAGCTATGGGGAAAAACCATCCCACCTTATTCTCACACATCCATGAAACTCCCCATTCTGGATTTGGTATCTTAGGTTGGCCAATGAAAAATTAACCACAAGTGGGGTGGTTGGATACTTCCCTCAAAAATGAGGAACTTCTGGATGCCTGTGTGGCTCAGTGGTTGAGCCTCTGCCTTTGGGTCAGGGTGTGATCCCCGGCTCGGGGATCGAGTCCCACATCAGGCTCCCTGCATGGAGCCTGCTTCTCCCTCTGCCTAGGTCTCTGCCTCTGTGTGTGTCTCGTGAGTAAATAAATAAAATCTTAAAAAAAAAAATCAGGAACTTCAAAATTGAGGAGTCTATGTTTGTTGATCCTGGACAATTGTGCTTTGTTCTGCCCCAATCAAACCTCATGCAACCATAAATAAAGAAAATAACCAGTGTTGATGAGGAAGTGGAGAAACTGGAAGCTTTGTGTGTTGTTGGTAAGAATGTAAAATGTTACAGGTGCTGTAGAAAACAGTATGGCAGTTACCATATGAGCGACTCAGCAATCCTACTTCCAGGGTTATGCCCCCAAAAATTGAAAGTAGGGTTTCAAAGAGATATTTTCACATTTGTGTTTACAGCAGCATTATTTACAATAGCTAAAATTTGGAAGCGATCCAAATGTCCAGTGATGGATGAGAGGATAAACAAAATGTGGTATATACATACACTGGAATACTATTAACCTTTAAAAGTAAGAAATTCTGTTACACGCTACAGCATGAATGAACTTTGAGAACACTATGCTATGTGAAATAAGACAGTTACAAAAAGACAAATACAGTATGACCCCTCCATTTTAAATTAATCAATTTTAAAATTCAATTAATTAACATAATGTATTATTAGTTTCAGAGGTAGAGGTCAGTGATTCCTCAGTCTTATATAACACAAAGTGCTCATTACACCATGTGCCCTTCTTAATGTCCATCACTCAATTATCATCCCCCACCCCCTACCCTCCATCAACCCTGTTTGTTTCCTATGATTAAGAGTCTCTTATGGTTTGTCTCCCTCTGATTTTGTCTTGTTTTACTTTTCCCACTCTTCTCCTATGATCCTCTGTTTTGTTTCTTAAATTCTACACGAGTGAAATCATATGATAATTGTCTTTCTCTGATTGACCTATTTTGCCTAACATAATACCCTCTAGTTCACTCCACATTGTTGCAAATGGCAATATTTCATTTTTTTGATGGCTGAGTAGTATTCCATTGTATAGAAAATCACATCTTCTTTATCCATTCATCTGTCAATGGACATCTGGGCTATTTCTTTTTTTTTTTAAGATTTTATTTATTTATTCATGAGAGACAGAGAGAGAGAGAGAGAGAGAGAGAAGCAGAGGTACAGGCAGAGGGAGAAGCAGGCTCCATGAAGAGAGACCAATGTGGGATTCAATCCTGGGACTCCAGGATCATGCCCTGCGCGGAAGGCAGGTGCTAAACCGCTGAGCCCAGGGATTCCTGGGCTATTTCTATATTGTAGACATTGCTGCTATAAACATTGATCCCCCTCATAAAAAAAAGTTTATTTTATTTTTTTATTTTATTTTTTAAAAATAATCTCTACACTCAACATAGGGCTCAAACTCACAATTCCAAGATCAATAGTTGCATGCTTCTCTGACTGAGCCAATTGGGTGCCCTGTATCTTCCCACTTACATGAGGTATCTAAAAGAATCAAATTCATAGAAACAGAAAGTTGAATGGTGTTTAGTTACCAGAGAGACGGGAAAATGGGGAGTTGCTGTTTCATGGGTACAGAGTTTCAGTTTTGTAAGATGAAAAAGTTCTAGATTGATTGCACAACAATGTAAATATACTTTACAACTCTGAAATGTACACTTAAAAATGAATAGGGTGGTAGATTTTATCTTATATGTTTTTTACAATTTAAAAAATATGAAACAGGGGATCCCTGGGTGGCTCAGTGGTTTGGCGCCTGCCTTCGGCCGGGGGCGTGATCCTGGAGACCCCCGATCGAGTCCTCAACGGGCTCCCTGCATGGAGCCTGCTTCTCCCTCTGCCTGTGTCTCTCATAGATAAATAAATAAAAATTAAAAAGAAAATGAGACACTGAAACTAATATAACGTATCTCAACTGCATTTCAAAATAAGTAAAATATTGAAAACACTAAGTAAATAGGTCAAAAAACAAATGAGAGGAAGTTGCTTTTTTTTTTAAGATTTTATTTATTTTATTCATGAGAGACACAGAGCACAGGCAGAGGGAGAAGCAGGCTCCATGCAGGAAGACTGACGTGGGCTTGATTCCAGGTCTCTAGGATCAAGCCCTGAGCTGAAGGCGGCGCTAAACTGCTGAGCCACCCAGGCTGCCCGCTTATTATTATTTTTTAGACTTTATTTATTTATTCATGAAAGAGACACAGAGGCAGAAACATAGGCTGAGGAAGAAGCAGGCTTCTCTTAGGGAGCCGGATGCGGAACTCGATCCCAGGACCCTGGGACCACGACCTGAGTCGAAGGTAGACGCTCAACCACCGAGCCATCCAGGTGCACCAATTTCCCAAAACTGATAAAAAATATGAATCCTGGGATGCTTGGGTGGGTCAGTGGTTGAGCGTCTGCCTTCAGCTTGGGTTGTGGTCTCGGGGTCCTGGGGTTGAGTTCTGCATCGGGCTCCCTGAGGGGAGACTGCTTCTCTCTCTGCCTAAGTCCTTGCCTCTCTCTCTCTGTCTCTCATGAATAAATAAATAAAATCTTTAAAAAAAAAAAACAATCCTTTGATACAGAAATCAGAATGAATCCCAGGAAAAAAGACAAATGAAAAAATAAATATAAATTCAACCTACACTCTTTTTAGGGAAATTACAGATCAAAGATAGAGAGACAATATTAAAAGTATCCAGGGGTGCCTGGGTGGCTCTGTTGGTTGAGCATCCAACTCTTGATTTTGGTTCAAGTAATGGTCTAAGTGTTGTAAGATTGAGCCCTGCGTTGTGCTCCATGCTGAGCACGGAGTCTGCTTGGGATTCTCTTTCTCCTTCTTCCTCTGCCTCTCCCTCTTCCCACTCTCTTTTGCTCTCTCACAAATAAAATAAAATAAAATAAAATAAAATAAAATAAAATAAATAAAATAAAAGGTATTTAGGTATCCAGAGAACAACCCAGATGAACAATCAATAACTGAAGGCAGTAGGTGAAATGGGTAAACAAACATTGTACATCAAAGTATGGACTATTCGGAGCTAAAAAGAAATGAGCTATCAAGTCATGAAAAGATATGTAGGAAACTTAAATGCATGTTACTAAGTGAAAGAAGCCAATCTTGAAAAGGCTACATACTGTGTAATTCCAAGTATATGACATTCTGGAAAAATGCAAAAAAATTCTGCAGAACTATGGACCTAGTAGAAAGATCAGTGATTTGCAGGGGTTACTGGGGAGAGAGAGAACAATAATAGGTGGAGCATCACATTTTTAGGAGAGTGAAACTGGAGTGGGGGGTTCTTGTCTCCCGGAAGAGTTGAAGAATGAAGCTCGTGGACAAAGGAGAGTGAGTAAAGCAATAGAAGTTTATTAAGTGAGGATACAGAGAAAGCTCTCAGAAGTGAGAAGGGTCCCAACAGGGTTGCCACCGAGGGCTTTCTTGGCTGGCTTTTTATCAAAAACCTAACCAGGGAGTGGATGGCCTTGAGATTTCTTGTGCTGGCTCCAGTGAATGACATACGATGTTTTGAGTCTCGATAAATACTTGACAGCCCTCAAAGGAAGATACTCCCTAACATTTTGGAGCCAGGGGCCAGATTTATTTCCTTATCTATTTTTGTTGCATCTCAGTGTCCTTGGGGTTTATGGGAGCCTGACCTTGGGGCCTCTTGGTGTCCTCGGGATTTATGGGAGCTCAGAGATTTGTGGGAGCCTGACTCTGGGCTTTTCCCTTATCGTTCCCTGTCTCACCCTATCTGTCCCTAGCTCAAAACTATTCTGTATCATCTTATAATGGTAGGGCAGCCTGGTGGCTCAACGGTTTAGCGCCGCCTTCAGCCCAGGGCCTGATCCTGGGGACCGGGGATTGAGTCCCGCATCGGGCTCCCTGCATGGAGCCTGCTTCTCCCTCTGCCTGTGTCTCTGCCTCTCTCTCTCTCTCTCTGTCTCTCATGAATAAATAAATAAAATAAAATAAAATAAAATAAAATAAAATAATAAAATAAAATAAAATAAAATAAAATAAATAATGGTGGATACATAGCATTATATGTTTCTCTAAATCCATAGGATACACAATACCAGGAGTGAATTCCGATGAACTGAGTGATAATGTTAATTTAGATTCATTGATTGTAACAAATGTACGACTCTCATGTGGGATGTTTGATAGTGTGTTTAGGTGTCTAGAGGTCTTTTAGAGTTCTCAGACCTAACGTGGAGTGGTTCCCCCCCACAAAACACCAGGCAACACTTAGGATGCCAAAAATTTAACTCAATTCTGACACTATCTACCCAGAGATAGCTTCAGATGCAACAGGTTAAAGGTTCAGTTCTACAATACTCCTCCTAACCTCCCACCTCAGACACCAGTCACAAGCCCCAGACTATGACCTGTGCTTCTGATCTACCAGCTACAGACTGGGGATTACAATGACCTCCTCCTTAGGTTGGATTAATTTGCTAACATGGGTCACAGGGTTCAGGGAAACCCTTACTTATGTTGTCCAATTTATTAAAGGATATGATAAAAGATGATAAGATAGATCAATAGTCAGATGAAGAGGTACATAGGGCAAAGTCCCCCCAAAGAAAAGTTTTTGTCTTTGTGGAACCTCAGGCCTAGCCCAGTGGCATGTGGAAGCATATGGTTCCCCAAGTGTGAAAGCTCTCTGGAAAGAAAAAGACCAAGAAGCGGTTCTCTTGGGTTTCTATGAAGGTTTCATTGCATAATCATGATTAACTAAGTCACTGGCCACTGGCTGAATCAACCTCCAGCTCCCCCACCCCCATCCCTGAAGTTCAGGGAGGGGTCCAAAAATTCCAAACATTTAATCACATTGTTAGTCCATCTAGCAATCAGACCCTACCCTTGGGTGGGGTCCGAAAGTCACCTTCAATAATGAGACACCCATTTCACTTGTATGACTCTGAAGCATTTTCAGAAACTGTGAAGGAAGACCAAATATATCTGAGAAATATATGACCAAATGCATATTTCTTGTAAATCATCATATTACAGGAGGTAAAT
Source organism: Nyctereutes procyonoides (assembly GCF_905146905.1). Taxonomy (NCBI): domain Eukaryota; kingdom Metazoa; phylum Chordata; class Mammalia; order Carnivora; family Canidae; genus Nyctereutes; species Nyctereutes procyonoides. The sequence goes on from NW_026575042.1 coordinate 35,548,809, forward strand.
AGCTTTCTGTACTTTCCATTCAAATCTGCTATGAATCTAAGACTACTCTAACAAATGAAGTCTACTAAAAAAAAAAAAAAAAAAGAAATCAACCCAAAGGGGGAAAAAACCCTACCTAAACATCCAGAGAGAAAAAACAAATAACTAACAAAAGAACAATAATGACACTGACAGTAAACATTTTAAAACAAAACAGCAAATTTTTAAAAAATTAAGTTTATTTATTTTCTTTAGTAATCTCTACATTCAATATGGGGTTTGAACTCACAATCCCAATATTAAGAGGCAAATACTTTTCTGATTGAGCCATCCAGGTGCCCCACAGAAATTTTTTTTAAATGAAAAACAAACAAACAAACATATGGGGACGCCTGGCAGGGGCAGTTGGTTAAGCATCTGACTCTTGGTTTTGGCTCAGGTTGTGATCTAGGTCATGAGATGGAGCCCTGCATCAGGATCTGTGTTGAGCAGAGTCTGCTTGAGATTCTCTCTCCCTCTCCTGTCCCTCTTGCTCATGCTCTCTCTCTTTCTCTCTCTAAAATAAATAAGTAAATCTTAAAAAATATACTTAATAAGAAACTTAAGGTTATTAATAGATATGATCTTGCTTTATTCCTTACTCCCTTCCCTCTGCCCGCTGTTTTCGTTAGTATGCACGGCAGCTTTAATTTTGTGAATAGGAAAAGGGAGAGGCCCAGGTAAAGAGAGGAAAAAGGAAATATATTGAGGGAGGAAAGGATATTTGTTTTTTAATAGTGATATTGACCTTGTGAGGGAAGGGATCCAATGGTGCCAAAGGCCATTGGTCTATTTCCATTTTAGTTGGGAAGATTATTCTCACATTAATCTCTATGGGATAGGAGAGGACTGTACACATTTTCAATGATGGTGCCCATCTGCATAAGAACTTGGAAGCTCTAAAATATACTTATTTTTTTTAAAAGATTTTATTTGTTTATTCATGAGAGACTCACAGAGAGAAGTAGAGATGTAGACAGAGGGAGAAGCTGGATCCTCTCAGGGAGCCCGATATGGGATTTGATTCCGGGACTCCAGGATCCCGCCCTGAGCCAAAGGCAGATGCTCAACCACTGAGCCGCCCAGATGTCCCTCTAAAATATACTTAGATACAATATCTCAGTCTCTGAGAGAAGTCACCCTCCTGCTCTGTCAAGCAATGCCAACTGCAACATTTCTAGAAATCTTTTTTTTCAATTTTATTTATTTATTTATTTATTTATTTATTTATTTATTTATTTATTTATTTATTTAATTTAGGATAGTCATACAGAGAGAGAGAGAGGCAGAGACACAGGCAGAGGGAGAAGCAGGCTCCATGCACCGGGAGCCTGAAGTGGGATTCGATCCCGGGTCTCCAGGATCGCGCCCTGGGCCAAAGGCAGGCGCCAAACCGCTGCGCCACCCAGGGATCCCTAGAAATCTTAATTAATCTTATACTTCCTGATATTTATTGGTTGAAATTCTGTAGGCTCCTTCTCATTCCAATGTTTCTTTTTGCTTATGAGCAGAGAAAGGCAGGCTAAAGTTCCAAAAGTTTTTACCTACATCCTGCACCTTTCTCAAGAACTCTGGACTGCTATCTGAATATTATCACTGAGAATGTCTAAATAAACATCTTAAACTTATGTCCCGGGACACCTGGGTGGCTCAGCAGTTAAAGCGTCTGCCTTTGGTTCAGGGCGTGATCCTGGAGTCCCGGGATCGAGTCCCACATCGGGCTCCCTGCATGGAGCCTGCTTCTCCCTCTGCCTGTGTCTCTGCCTCTCTCTCTCTGCGTCTCTCATGAATAAATAAATAAAATCTTAAAAAAAAAAAAAAAAAAACTTAGTTCCCCAAATCGAGCTCTTGATTTAGTTCTTTCAATTTATTTGTCTTGCAGTCTTTCTTATTACAGAAAATGGCACTACCACCCTTTCAGATACAGAGGCCAAAAATTTGGAAGCGTCCTTCTCTCTTTCTTTCTCTGAAAAAAAAAATTTATTTAAGTAAACTCTATGGGCAACATGGGGCTCAAACTTATGACCCTGAGGTCAAGAATCACGTGTTCCACGGACTGAGCCCCCTCCATGAATCCTTCCCATTTTCCTTCATACCTCATGTCTAGTCCCTCAGGGAATCCTGTTGGCTCTACCTTTCAAAATGTATCTACAACCCAACCACTTCTCATTATCTCCATACTGGTCCAAGTCTCCATTATCTTTCACTTGGATCACTGCAATAGCCTCCTTAAGAATCACATGTAGTAGGAGCTCAATAAATATTGATTGAGTGAGGGATGCCTGGGTGGCTCAGTGTTTGGGCATCTGCCTTCGGCTCAGGTAGTGATCTTAGGTCCTGGGATCAGTCCCACATCGGGCTCCCTGCAGGGAAGAGAGAGCTTCTCCTCCCACTGTTTCTCCCTCTGTTGTGTCTCTGCCTGTGTGTGTATGTGTGTGTGTGTGTGTCTCATGAATAAATAAATAAAATCTAAAAAATAATTAAAAATAATTATTGAATGAATAAATGGAGCAATGCCCAGGTATGGGTTATCATTGGCTCTCCAGTGGTTCATGGTTAAACTTGAGAGCCCTTGGCATATTTTGGAGAGGGAGTGGGAAGAAGTAATATTTGCGCAGCAAGTACTGTGGGTTCATGGAGATGATGGGGAAAGTTGAAACAAACATGAAAAATATAGGAGAGGAGTTAGTGAAATTGGAACTCTGAGTGAGAATCAGCAAAGGCCCTCCAGCTCACGGAGTGCCCTGTCCCTGCTGTTGTGATTGCCCATTCTCTTCCCAACTACAGCCTGGCTGGATGCCCTGTTGCCTTCTGCTGACCAGTCCAACCTGGGACCCCCTGAGGTGATCTTCAAGAAGCCCCGACAGGTGAATGACCTTCACTGAACAGAGGTGAAGAGAGCAGTTGTCCTTCTGAGTTTTGGGGGTGGTACATCCTGTGGAGGAAGTGAATTGACTGGATTGGGCATGCTCCTCAAACCCAGGCTGGAGAGGAGTGGGAAAGGAAGGTATGGAGGTGAGGCCTGGCCTAGGATCCCTCCTCCTCCTGGGCCACCCATTCCCCTCCTTCTCCCTCTCCCTGTAGGAAATCCACCATCTGCTTCCAACAGCTTCAGTATTCTGTGCACTTGGAGAGTCCTTCTGGAAGCTCGTACATTGTTCTTTGCCCTGACTCTTTGTAGTCATTGTTTCAGTGAAGGCCTAAAGCCTCGTTCTCTCCTTCTCTCGTCTTTGTCACTCAGGGGCTCTTTCCTATGCTGGCTAGAGGAGTATGGTTTGGGGAAAGTGCCTGGCTGGGTCCCCTACATGTTGAGTTCAATTTCCTCTTTTGGGTGTGTTTCAGCTTCCAACCGGGATCTTTGCCACAGCAATTACAACAACCACACTCCGCATGGAGGTTCTTAAAGCTATATAGGCAAAAACCAGAAAGGAATTCTTTTTTTTTAAATATTTTATTTTATTTATTCATGAGAGAGAGAGAGAGACAGAGACACAGGCAGAGGGAGAAGCAGGCTCCCCGTAGGGAGCCTGATGAGGGACTTGATCCCAGAACCCCGAGATTACAACTGAATCAAAGGCAGATGCTCAACCACTGAGCTACCCATTTCCAATGTGGGACTCAATCCCAGGCCCCTAGGATCATGACTTGAGCTGAAGGTGGACTCTCAACCACCCGAGCCACCCAGGCACGCCCCGTCAGAAAGGAATTCTTAGGAGAAGCCAAGCAGTTATCAGAATTTCTGCTCCCATCATACCCAGAAACTCTGTACTCGCCTGCCCATAACTGCTTAGTGAAAATTATTTAACCAGCTTGACTGCTTTCAATAACAACATTGCAATTCGATATCCTGAGGATGGGATGCGTGTCTCAGTGGTTGAGCAACTGCCTTTGGCTCGGGGCATGATCCTGGGATCCTGGGATAGAGTCCTGCATGGGGCTCCCTGAGAGAAATCTGCTCCTCCCTCTGCCTGTGTCTCGGCCTCTCTTTCTGTGTCTCTCATGAATAAATAAATAACATCTTAAAAAAAAAAAAAAAGACATCCTGAGGGAAAGGGAAACTTCCCCCATCCCTACCTTACTCTTCCTCCAGCCTTCTCCATCCAGCCAGTACTACTGTTATTCACCTGGCTCCAGCCTTTCCCTCTACTCACACATCTACTGCTTTCTCCCTCAGCCACGTGGACTTGTCTGTTCCTTCAGCATGCCAAGCTTGTTCCTGCCTCAGAGCCACAGGATTTGTTGTTGGCAATACTTAAAATGCTCCATGATGATTTCCTTAGGGCTGGCTCCTTAGGATTTAGGTCTTAGCTCAGTACTATTGCTCCATAATGAAACCTTCCAAGACACAGTGGTTTCAAAACAGCAGTCATTTATTTTGCTTATATATCTGTAATTTGGGCAGGGCTTGATGGGAAAGATGCATTTATGCTCCAGGCAGCTGGGGCAAATCACCCAAGAGTGGGGATCTGTTTCTAAGGTGGCTTACTCACATGGCTGGCATATTGGTGCCAGCAGTGGTCCATGAGAAAAGCTAGGATGGAAGCATGGGGCCCTGGTTGTTGGTGTAGCTTGGTTTCTAGGAAAGTGTCCCAAAAGACTCAGGCAGAAGCAATACTGTCTTTCATGACCTTTCTAAGGTCACATAGAATCACTCTGTTGTACTTTATTAGTTCAGCAAGTCAAAAGACCTAAGTTCAAGTGGAGGGAACATGGACTCTACCACTTGAAGAGAGGGTGTCAGGGTTCATGCAGAAATGGAAAGATTGTTCTTCTGGATAATTCTGGGTAATGTGGGCAGCCCTGGTGGTGCAGCGGTTTAGCGCCGCCTGCAGCCCAGGGCGTGATCCTGGAGACCCTGGATCGAGTCCCACGTCAGGCTCTCTGTATGATGCCTGCTTCTTCCTCTGCCTGTGTCTCTGCCTCTCCCTCTCTCTGTCTCTATGAATAAATAAATAAAATCTTAAAAAAAATTAATTCTGGGTAATGCTATCTGCCACACTATGTCCTCAGTGGGACTTTCACTGATCACCCTATATAAATGAGCTCCTCCTCACCAGCCCAAATAGTTATTCTTTATCCTTTTAACCTCTGGTTCCTTCACAATACTTACCATTATCTTAAATTATCTTGTATGTGGTGCTTGGGTGGCTTAGTCGGTTAAGCGTCCAACTCTTGGTTTTGGCTCAGGTCATGGTCTCGTGGATCATGGGATGGGGCTCCACACTCAGCATGGAGTCTGCTTGAAGGTTTTCCCCCTCTTTCTCTCCCCCCACTCCCACTAAAGCGAGCACATACATGTACTCTCTCTCTGTAAAATAAATAGGCCAAAAAAGTTATCTTGTCTATTTTTTTAACTTTTTTTTTTAAGATTTTATTTATTTATTCATGAGAGACACAGAGAATGAGAGGCAGAGACACAGGCAGAGGGAGAAGCAGGCTCCATGCAGGGAGCCTGACTTGGGACTAGATCCTGAGACTCCAGGATCACAACCTGGGCTGAAGGCGGAGCTAAACTGCTGAGCCACCTGGGCTGCCCATCTTGTCTGTTTTTTTACTTGAGCAAGAGCCTTGCCTGAAGGGAGGCCAGATGGGAGGCTGATGCACGAAGCTCTGGTGGTTACGGTCACAGAGGTGATGGCTATTTAGAGATACCTAAGGTTGGAGATTCTGGTATTTGACTATGGGGGATGGGGAGAGAAAAGAGGACACTGGGTTGTTGGTCCATCCCAGATGGAGAAAGGGCACCAAGTATGCACGGCTCAGGATTCCCTGGCAGAGGCCATACTGGGACCTGCACTACTGGAAGGGTTAAGGGGAGCATGTGTGGGGAGACTGGCTAGATGCACACCAAATCCTTTTCCTCTTTTTCCCGGTGCTTTCAGCCACATTTCCCAGCCCTTCTGCAGTTAGGTGGGGGCCAGGTGAATCTATGGTCAAGAAATGCAAATGGAGGGTTACTTGAGTGGCTCAATTGGTTAAGTATCTGCCTCCGGCTCAGGTCGTGATCTCAGGGTCCTGGAATCCAGCCCCACATCGGGCTTCCTGCTCAGTGGAGAGTCTGCTTCTCCCTCTCCCTCTACCACTCCCGCCTTCCCACTTGTGCTTTCTCTCTCAAATAAATACAATCTTTTTTTTTTTTCAAATAAATAAAATCTTAAAAGGAAAGTGGAAGCTGATATGTACCACTTTCTGGGGTGGCCTATTAAAAGCCACCTTGTAACGTTTTGTATGATCTTTCCCTTCCCTTTGGGGGTGTGTTAAGGATGACAGCATCAAGATGGGGCAGGCCTGGGTTCCCACTGGAGAACCACTCCCTCACAGCCTTTTTTATTTCTTTTTTTAAGTTTAATTTTATTATTATTATTTTTTTAGATTTTATTTACTTATTAATGATAGAGAGAGGGGGCTGGGGCAGAGACACAGGCAGAGGGAGAAGCAGGCTCCATGCCGGGAGCCCAATGTGGGACTCAATCCCGGGTCTCCAGGATCGTGCCCTGGGCCAAAGGCAGGCACTAAACCGCTGAGCCACCCAGGGATCCCCAACCTTTTTTATTTCATGACACTGAAGTTTTGAAGAGACAAGGATAGTTGTCCAGTGTTCTCACATTCAGGATTTATCTCAATGTTTCTTCATGTTATTTAACTTCTTCCTCTGTTCTTTGTATTTCCTGCCAACTGAAAGTCAGCTCTACAGCCTGATTAGATTCAGGTTAACTTTTTGGGTAAAAATATTTCGAAGATGATGTACTTTATATTGCATCATATCAGGAGTGACATCAATATTAGATTGTCCCACCCCTGAAAATGTTATGTTTGAAGACTGAGTTTAGTTGGTGATTGTTAGATTTCTCCATTGTAACGGCACTTTCCCCTTTTGCAATTACATAGTCTGTAAACTATGGGGTAACCCTTGGTCACCATTCTAACATCCTGTTCCTGAACAACATTTCATCTAATCTTTTTAGCATCCGTTGTGGTGTCTTCCCTCAATTGTTTACATTTTTTTATTTTTCTAGCATTTGTTTAATTTTATTTTTTTTAAAGATTCTATTTATTCATTCATGAGAGATAGAGAGAGAGGCAGAGACACAGGCGGGGGTGGGGTGGGGAGGGTGAGAATCAGGCTCCCTGCAGGAGCCCAATGTGAGACTTGATCCCCGTCCCGGGATCACAGCCTGGGCTGAAGGCAGGCGCCCAACTGCTGAGCCACCCAGGCGTCCCTTCTATCATTTATTAAGCAACTTATTATGTGCTGACCATCTTCTCAGGGTTTTTTTTTTTTTAAGATTTTATTTATATATTCATGAGAGAGAGAGAGAGAGAGAGAGAGAGAGAGAGAAAGAGAGAGAGGCAGAGACACAGGCAGAGGCAGAAACAGGCTCCATGCAGGGAGCCTGATGCGGGACTCGATCCTGGGACTCCAGGATCAGGCCCTGGGCTGAAGGCGGCCCTAAACCGCTGAACTACCCGGGCTGCCCTCTTCTCAGGGTTTTACCTATATTTTCTTCCTTCCTTTCTTTTTTTAAGATTTATTTATTTAGGGATCCCTGGGTGGTGCAGCGGTTTGGTGCCTGCCTTTGGCCCAGGGCGCGATCCTGGAGACCCGGGATTGAAGCCCATGTCAGGCTCCCTGCATGGAGCCTGCTTCTCCCTCTGCCTGTGTCTCTGCCTCTCTCTCTCTCTCTGTGTAACTATCATGAATAAATAAATAAAATATTTTAAAAAAAGATTTATTTATTTATTTATTTATTTATTTGAGAGAGAGAGAGAGTACTTGCTGGGAGTTGGAGGGGCAGGGAGAGGGGGAGAGAGAGAATCTCAAGTAGACTCCCTGCTGAGCACAGAGCCATCATGATGCAGGGCTTGCAACCCTGAGATTGTGACCTGAGCCGAAATCAAGAATCATATACTTAACCTACTGAGCCACCCAGGTGCTCTCTTTTCTCTCTTTTAAAGTAAGCTCTACACCCAATGTGCCATGCTTAAATTCAGTACACTGAGATCGAGAATTGCATGCTCTACCAACTGAAGCAGCCCCTGTATTTTTCTTTTTTAATCATCTAAATAATCCTATATGAGATAACTTTATTATAATTTTTTAATACTGTTTAAAAGTAAACTCTACCCCCAAGTGGGGTTTGAACTTATGACCCTGAGATCAAAGACGAATGCTATACTGACTGACCCCAGAGGCCCCCCCCAGATAACTTTATTTTATAAGTGGGGACTGTGAAATAGAGAAGGTGTATTAGTTTTCCAGTGTTGCTACAATAAAACACCACAAACGCAGTGACTTAAAGCAGCATACATTTACCTTAGTGTTCGTCAAGGTCAGAGGTTTTAGATGGGTCTCACTGGACTGAAATTCTTTTTTTTTATTTTTTTTATTTTTATTTTTTATGATAGTCACAGAGAGAGAGAGAAAGAGAGGCAGAGACATAGGCAGAGGGAGAAGCAGGCTCCATGCACCGGGAGCCTGACGTGGGATTTGATCCCGGGTCTCCAGGATCGTGCCCTGGGCCAAAGGCAGGCGCCAAACCGCTGCGCCACCCAGGGATCCCTGAAATTTTTTTAAAAACATTTTTATTGATTTATCTGAGAGAGAGAGCATGAGCATGAGCAGGGGGAGGGGCAGACGGAGAGGGAGAAGCAGACTCCCCCCCCCTCAGCTGGCAGGAGGGCTGGGCCTGACCCGGGGCTTGATCCCAGGACTCACTTGACTGAATTTAAAGTGTATGCAAGGCTGCTTTCCTTTGGAAGGCTTTAGGGATAAATCTGTTCCTTGCAGCTCTTCGAGGCTGCTTGCATCCCTTGGCTCACGGTCCCCTTCCAGCTTTAAAACCAGCACTGGTGGGCTGAGTTCTCATATATTATCACTGTGATCTTCCTTCTGCTGTCACATCTCCTTCTCTGACTCTGCTTTTTTACTCACTTTTAAGGACCCTTGTGACTCCATTCCTAACCGGGTAACCCAGAACAATCTCCCTATCTTAAAGTCAGCTCATTCGTCACCCTAATTCCATCTGCAACCTTAGTTCTCCTTTGCTATGTAACTTAATATATGCCCAGGTTCTGGCGATTAGGACACAGGAGTCTTTAGAGAGACCATGATTCTGCCTACCATAGAAGGTAAGTAAGTTGCTTGATCACATTGATAACACAGGCAAGACAGCAGCAGAGCTGGGATTTAGGGCCTGGCTGTCTGGTTCCAGAGCCCATATTTTAAATTCCCTATGCTATACTTTGTTTTCTTTTTAAATATTTTATTTATTTATTCATGAGAGACACAGAGAGACACAGAGACAGAGGCAGAGACACAGGCAGAGGGAGAAGCAGGCTCCCTGCAGGGAGCCCGATGAGGGACTCGATCCTGGACCTGGGGATCATGCCCTGAGCCAAAGGTAGAGGCCCAATGGCTGATCCACCCAGGTGTCCTGCTATGCTATACTTTCTCTAAAAAAAATGTACTAAACTGGGGATCCCTGGGTGGCTCAGTGGTTTAGTGCCTGCCTTTGGCCCGGGGCATGGTCCTGGAATCCTGGGATCGAGTCCCACATCGGGCTCCCTGCATGGGGCCTGCTTCTCCCTCTGCCTGTGTCTCTGCCTCTCTCTCTATCTCTCTCTCTGTCTCTCATGAATAAATAAATAAAATCTTTTTAAAAAATGTACTAAATTGTAAGGTTGGGATAGTTTATTATATCTGGCATAAAATATCCCTCCATTTCCCCCTTCCTCTGATTTCATAAGGTATCATGAAATTCTCTATGACAGTCTGGCTTCCCGCAGTATGCTAAATAGTGTCTAGATCCAGAGTCTGGAGCTTGGACTCAAATCTCAGCTAGACCACTTATTTGCTATATGATTTGGGCAATTGTTCAATTTCTCTGTGTCTCAGTTTCCATAAGGTAGTGTGTTAATTAAATAATAGTATTTCCTCCATAAGGATGTTTTTTTAGTTGCTTACATAGCAACTGCTATGCATGAGCCACAATTTTATTCTTTCTGTGTATTCCTAAGGAGTTACCTGGCTAGACTGGCTTTCTGGCCCTCATCTTTTATTCGTAGTCACCAATGAAGCGGTCACTTGGGACAGTCTTGCCACAAAGAACACCAAACTTTAATGGAAAACAATTGGCCTGAGGCATCTGGGTGGCTTAGTGGGTTAAGCGTATGCCTTCAGCTCAGTTCATGCTCTAGGATCCTGGGATCGAGCCACACACGAGGCTCCCTGCTCAGTGGGAAGCTTGCCACTCCACCTGCTTGTGTTCTTTCTCTATTCGTCAAATAAATAAATAATCTTAAAAAGAAAAGAAAACAGCCTATTATAGTGACCGTTAGATCTGGTATAAAGATCCAATGATAAATTTTCTTATACTGGGATGCCTGGGTAGCCCAGCAGTTGAGTGGCTACCTTAGGCTCAGGGCGTGATCCTGGGGTCTGGGGTTGAGTCTCACATTGGGCTCCTCATGGCAAGCCTGCTTCTCTTCTGCCTCGCTCTGTGTGTCTCTCTCCTGAATAAATAAACAAAATCTTAAAAAAAATTTTTTTTCTTATACCACAATAAACTTGATCCCTTTAAAAAAATTCTGTTAACTTTTTTTTTCTGTTAGCTTTTATAGTACTTTTTTGAAGAATAGTGACATCTTTGCAGCATTTGTGTTTTATCGTCTTTTTAGAAAGTTAAATAGACATTAATTTTTACCTAGTGTCCTTTTTCTGATTCAGGATCCCATATTACCTTGAGTTGTCATGTCTCTTTAGGCTCTTCTTGGCTATGAGAACTTCTCAGACTCTCCTTGGTTTTGATGACCTTGACAATTTTGAGGGGCACTAGTTCCTTTTGTACCGTGCTCTTCTGTTGGAGTTCGTCCAATGTTTCTCTCATGGTTAGTCTAGGGCTGTAGGTTTTGGGGAAGAAGATCACAGAGGTAAAGACCCATATTTATTGCATCAAATCAAGATATATACCATCCAACATGAATTATTGTTGTTGATACTGACCTTGATCACAAGGCTGAGGTGGTCAAGTTTCTCTGCTGTAAAGGTAATCTTTCTCCCTCTTTCTGTACTATTCTCATTGGAAGGAAGTCACTATGTCCAACATATACATCTAGAAGTAAGGAGTTATGCTTCAGCTCCTTCAGGAGTATATTAGTTTCCTAGGGTTGTGAACAAAATAACACAAACTAGGTGGCTTAAAATGATAGAAATTTATTCCCTCACAGTTCTGGAAGCTAGAAGTCTGAAATCAAGGTGCCAGCAGGCCATGTTCTCTCTGAAGTTTCTAGTGGAGAAACCAATCTGTGCCCCCTCCTAGCTTCTGGGGCTGCTGGCAGTCCTTGGTGTTCCTTGGTTTGTTATACAACACATCAATGCGCCTGCCTCCATTGGCACCAAGTGTTCTCCCTTGCTGGCTTTGTCTGTCTGTCTGTCTCTCTTTTAAAGATTTTATTTATTCATTTAAGAGAGAGAGAAAGAGGGGGATCCCTGGGTGGCTCAGTGGTTTAGCGCCTGCCTTTGGCCCAGGGCACGATCCTGGAGTCCCGGGATCGAGTCCCACATCAGTCTCTCGGCATGGAGCCTGCTTCTCCCTCCTCCTGTGTCTCTGCCTCTCTCTCTCTCTCTCTGTCTATCATAAATAAATAAATCTTAAAAAAAAGAGAGAGAGAGAGAAAGAGGGAGAGAGAGAGACAGAGAGAGCACAAGCAGTGGGGACGGCCAGAGGGAGAAGGAGAAGCAGACTCCCTGCTGAGCAGGAAGCTCTACATGAGGCTTGATCCTAGGACCTTGGGATCACGACCTGAACTGAAGGCAGACACTTAACCGACTGAGCCACCCAGACACCCCTGTGTCCCTCTCTTATAAGAACACCAATTATATTGGATTGATAACATGATTCCATCCGTGAAAAAGACTGTTTCCAAATAACGTCACAGTCACAAGTATCAGAATTTAGGACTTTAGCATAAATTATTTGCAATTCTTCTGCATAGATTTATCACTTCTCCCCATTTGTATATGTATTTATGAATCATTTATTTACATCAGTATAAACTGCCGCTTTGCTATATTTACTTATTAATTCGGGAAATTGTTTCAGGATTTATCTTTTTTTCTCTCTCTCCTTTTAAAAAAAGATGTTGGGGGCCTGGATGGCTCACTTGGCTGGGCATCTGCTTTTGGCTCAGGTCATAATCCTGGAGTCCTTGGGATCAAGCCCTCTTCCAGCTCCTTGCTCAGCTGGGAGGCTACTTCTCCCTCTCCCTCTGACCATCCCCCCCTTCTTATGCTCTCTGTCAAATAAATAAAATCTTTAAAAAATTTATTCATTTATTTATTTGAGAGAGAGAGTGAGTGAGCACATGAACCAGGGGGAGGGTCACAACCAGAGGGAGAAACAAACTCCTCCCTGAGCAGGGAACCTGAAATGGGGCCTATCCCCAGACCCCAAGATCAAGAACTGAGCTGAAGGCAGATGCTTAACTGACTGAGCCACCCAAGTGCCACCCATTTTAAGAAAAGATTTATTGGGCAGCCCGGGTGGCTCAGTGGTTTAGTGCACCCAGGGCTTGATCCTGGAGACCCAAGATCGAGTCCCACATCGGGCTCCCTTCATGGAGCCTGCTTCTCCCTCTGCCTGTATCTGTGCCCCTCTCTCTCTGTGTCTCTCATGAATAAATAAATAAAATCTTAAAAAAAAAAGATTTATTTATTTAAAAGAGGGAGAGAGAGGGAGGGCAGCCTGGGTGGTTCAGCGGTTTAGCGCTGCCTTCAGCCCAGGCCCTGATCCTGGAGTCCTGGGATGGAGTCCCGCGTCTGGCTCCCTGCATGGAGCCTGCTTCTCCCTCTGCCTGTGTCTCTGCCTCTCTCTCCCTCTCTGTGTCTCTCATGAGTAAATAAATAAAATCTTTAAAAAATAAATAAAAATAAAAGAGAGAGAGAGAGAGAGAGATGGCAGGGGGACAGAGAGAGGGGGAGAGAATCCCAAGCAGACTCTTCACTGAATGCAGAGTCCTACACGGGGCTCTATTCCACAACCCCAAGATCACAACCTGAGCTGAAATCAAGCATTGGACACCTAACCACCTGAGCCACTCAGGTACCCTGAGTTTTTTCTACATAGATAATCGTGTCTCCTATAGGACTATATATATATATATATATATATATATATATATATATATATCACCTCTTCTTTATCCATTCATCTACTGATGGACACTTGGGCTGCTGCTATATCTTGGCTATTGTAAATAATGCTGCAATAAACATAGGGGGCATGTATCCCTTTGAATTAGTGCTTTCGTATTCTTTGGGTAAATACCCAGTAGTGCTTTGCTGAATCATAGGGTAGTTCTATTTTTGACTTTTTGAGGAAACCTTCATACTGTCTTCCACAGTATCTGCACCAGTTTGCATTCCTACGAACAGTGTAGGAGCGTTCCTTTTCTCTATATCCTTGTCAATAATTGCCTCTTATGTTTTTGACTTTAGCCATTCTGACAGATGTGAAGTGATATTTCATTGTGGTTTTGATTTGCATTTCCCTGATGATGAATGATGTTGAGCATCTTTTCTTTTTTTTTTTTCTTTTTTTTAAGATTTTATGTATTTACTCATGGGAGACAGAGAGAGAGGGGGACAGAGACATAGGCAGAGGGAGAAGTAGGCTCCCCACAGGGGAGCAATGTGGGACTCAATCTCAGTACCCTGGGATCACCACCTGAACCAAAGGCAGATTCTCAACCACTGAGCCACCCAGGTGCCCCATTGTTGAGCATCTTTTCATGTGCCTGTTGGCCATCTAGGTCTTTGGAGAAATGCCTGTTCATGTTTTCTGCCTATTTTTATTTTTATTTTTTTTTGAAAATTTTATTTATTTATTTATGAGCGACAGAGAGAGAGAGAGAGAGAGGCAGAAACACAGGCAGAGGGAGAAGCAGGCTCCATGCAGGGAGCCCGACGTGGGACTTGATCCCCGGTCTCCAGGGTCATTCCCTGGGCAGAAGGCAGGTGCTAAACTGCTGAGCCACTCTGGGATCCTGGTTAGTACAGCTTTGTAAGATAACTTGAAGTCTGTCAATATGATGCCTTCAGCTTTGCTTTTCTTTTTCCAGATTGCTTTGGCTATTTGAGATTTTTTTTTTTTTTTTTTTTGGTGGGCAGCAAACAAAGTTTATTGAGCAATAGTTATTGAGTGGTAGTACAAAGCTCCCAAAGAGGGAAAGGACCCAAGAGGGTTGCCCTCAAGGTCTTTTGTCATTCTATATAAATTTTAGGACTGTGGGGCGCTTGGCTAGGTCAGTCAGAGGAGCATGCAGCTCTTGATCTTAAGGTCATGAGTTCAAGCCCCATGTTAGGATTGTTTATATTAGCACTGTGAAAAATGCTGTTGTTATTTTGATAGGGATTTCATTGGATATGTAGTATGCTTTGGGTAGTATGATGATTTTTAGCAATATTTGTTCTTTCAAGCCATGAGCATGGGATAATTGAGTCCAGCATCAGGTTCCCTGCAAGAAGCCTGCTTCTCCCTCTGCTTATGTCTCCATCTTTCTCTCTATGTCTCTCATGAATAAATAAAATCTTAAAAAAATAAAGTGATTACTGATATCATTGGAGCCCGATCTGGGACTCGATCCCGGATCTCCAGGATCACGCCCTGGGCTTAAGGCGATGCGAAACCGCTGAACCACCCAGGCGTCCCTGTTCTATTTTTTTAAGAGTTTATTCTTTTGAAAGAGAGACAGAAAGCACCAGCAGAGGGTAGAGGCAGAGGGTAGAGGGAGAAGCAGATTCCCCAGTGAGCAGGGAGCCAGATGCAGGGCTTGATCCCAGGACCTTGATATCATGACCTGAGCCAAAGGTAGACACTCAACTGAATGAGCCACCCAGGTGCCCACTATCTGTTGTTCTTGTTATTTGTTTCTTTTCTTCCCCCTTCTTTCTGCCTTCTCTGGTTTTCAGTGAGGATTTTTACATGACTCCATTGTAAGGTTGATTTCTGTCTTTTTAAAAAAGATTTATTTATTTATTTTACAGATTGAGAGAGAGAGTATGTGGTAGGGAGGGGTAGAGGGAAAGGGAGAGTCTTTTTTTTTTTTTTTTTTTTTCTTTTGAGAGGGAGAGTCTTAAGCAGACTCCACACTGAGCTGGGAGTCTTACATAAGGCTGGATCTCATGACCCTGAAATCACGACCTGAGCCAAAACCGCAAGTCAGAGGCTTCACTGATTGCACAACCCATGTGCCCCAATTTGATCTCTTTTTGATGAAAAGTTTTGCTGTTATTAGTTACAATAGTGGTTCTCAACTGACAATGATTTTGCTCCATAGGTGACATCTGGCAATGCCTGGAGACTTTTTTTATTGTTATAACTGTGGGAGTGTTACTGGTATCTAGTAGAGAGAGGCTGGTGATGCTGCTGAACATCCCACAACGGATACTACTGTCTTCCACTGCAGAGAATGTTCTCATCCAAAATGTCAGTAGTTCCACATGTATTCCCCTTTGTGTACTGTGTAAAAGCATCTCTATCTCCTTCTGCCAATCAGGGTCAATTGCCTTTTCCAGTGTGGTGACTCTTCCTTGCATTGGCAGGATCCTGGTGAGGAGCTGTAGCTTGTAGTTCAGTGTGAACTTGTCACGGCCTCTTGGGGGCCAGAACCTCCTACCTTGCAGAGTCCAGAGTTGCAGGCACAGGAAGTACAAATGGGGTCATGGGAGACATGGCAAATGGGCCTCTCCTGCTTCCACTCTTTGGTTCTCAGACCCAGGAGGACGTTCCATTCCACCATAGCTTACCTTCTCTGGCTTAGCTGATGGATTGTCTCTCAGCTGTGTACACTCCAGTCTCACTTTGTGGCTCTCCTGCCCTGTCTCCTAAATCTGTGTCCCACTTGGATTAGTTTTGTCTCCTCAGATTGCCTTTAAGCTCCTGCCATTAGGTCTCTGACTTCCCCTTCTGGGAGGCTTCACTGATTTTTCAGGCGCCGGGAAACTCAGACCAGCACCTGTCCAAGATCTTAGTTCCAGCACTACTAAAAGGTTCCGCAGATCTCTGTCCAGATAAAATATCCTGAGGTAGTACATTTACGAAAAATAGGGCCGACTTTTGGAGGAGTAACACTTCCTGCTGAGTTTATCTATCTATCTAATTCTTGTGTGTCAATGCTTTGGTTAGAATGGGGTATTATATAGGATATACTGAGAGCCCTGCCAAGGCTGGTTGGCTTTTTTGTTGTCATTGTTGTTTGTTTTGAATGGGTAATTATTCACAGTGTTCAAAGTTCAAAAGGCACAAAACAGTATTCAATGAAACGTTTCCCTCCTACCTCTGTTTTCCAGCCACCCAAGTTCCCCTTTCTAAGTACAACAAATGTTTTCAGTTTTTCCAGATGCCATAACACACACACTTATATTTGTTTAGCCACATGGTGACATACAATTGTTCAGAACCTTGTGTGTATGGCTTTTGGTAATCTAACAGTGTATCTTACAGCTTATTTCCTCATTCTATTTTTATCCATGCTTTGTTGTAGCTCTATGTGTATGTATGGGTGTGTGTGTGTTGGGAATGTAATAATTTATTTAACTAATCAACCAATTGATGGGCATTCATTTTTTTTCTAATCATCTGAGATTACAAACAATGTTGCATGAACAACTGTGTACATTCTAGGTGTAGGAGTGTATCTGTAGGATAATAACTAGGTCAAATAGTATTTACATATATCATTTGATTTTTTTTTTGTTTTTACTGTATTCCCAATGCTGTACTTTTCATCTCCGTGACTTGTTTCTTTTATAACTAGAAGTTTGTCTCTCTTAATCCCCTTTATCTCTTTCATCCATTCCCCCTACCCACCTCCCTTTTGGAAACTAGTTTGTTTTCTGTATTTAAAAATCTGTTTTCTGGGGATCCCTGGGTGGCTTGGTGATTTAGCACCTGCCTTCACCCCGGGGAGTGATCCTGGAGCCCCATGTTGGGCTCCCTGCATGGAGCCTTCTTGTCCCTCTTCCTGTGTCTCTGCCTCTCTCTCTCTCTCTGTGTGTCTCTCATGAATAAATAAATAAAATCTTTAAAAAATAAAAATAAATAAAAATTTGTTTTCTGGTTTATCTGTTTGCTTTGTTTTTTAGATTCCACGTACCAGTGAAATCATGTAGTATTTGTCTTTTTCTCTGTGAGTTATTTTACTTAGCACAATACCTTCCTTTTTTTTTTTTTTAAGATTTTATTTATTTACTTGACAGAGAGGGAGACAGAGCACAAGCAGGAGGAGTGGCAGGCAGAGAGAGAGAGGGAGAAGGAGACTCCCTGAGGAACAGGGAGGACAATGTGGAACTTGATCCCAGGATCCCTGGATCATGACCTGAGCCGAAGGCAGACACCCAACCGACTGAGTCACCCAGGTACCCTAGCACATGTCATTTGAGAGACAACTGCCAAATCACCTTTCATAGAGACTGTACAAATTAGCCTTCTGCTCTCAATGTCTGTTTCTCCAGTTATGCCAATACAAGATGTTAACAAACCTTTTTAATCTTTGCCAATATGAAAGATAAAAGTAGTATCTCAATGCTGTTTTATTTTTTTTAATTTTTATTTATTTATTCATGAGAGACAGAGAGAGAGAGACAGACAGAGAGACAGAGACAGAGAGAGAAAGAGGTGGAGACACAGGCAAAGGGAGAAGCAAGCTCCATGCCAGGAGCCCGACGAGGGACTTGATCTTGGGACTCCAGGATCATGCCCTGGGCTGAAGGGAGGCACTAAACTGCTGAGCCACCCAGGCGTCCCCTTAATGCTGTTTTAATTTGTGCTAATATTAGCCATATAAAATTGCTGGGGCTTTTTAGGTAAAAATAATTGTTGAATATCAGCAATTTTATGTGGTTTATTTCTTTCGTTGTGAGATGGAGAATTTTTTTTTCTTTTTGTTTTAGAGAGAAAGAGCATGTGGACAAGGGCACACACATAACACAGGGTATGGGGATGGGCAGAGGGGGAGAGAGAGAGAGAGAGAATCTTAAGTAGATACATGCCCAGCACAGAGCCCAACTTGGGCTCTATCTCACAACCCTGAGATCATGACCTGAGCTGAAATTAAGAGTTGGATGCTTAACCGACTGAGCCATCCAGGCACCCTAGTATAATAACTTCCTGTCATTTGAGAGACACCTTCCCCAGAAATTGTACAAATTAGCCTTTTGCTAATTAAGAATTTTTTTAGGGACACCTGGGTGGCTCAGTGGTTGAGCCCCTGCTTTTGGCCAAGGGCATGATCCGGGAGTCCTGGGATTGAGTCCCACATCAGGCTCCCTGCATGGAACCTGCTTCTCCCTCTGCCTGTGTCTCTGCCTCTCTCTGGGTGTTTCTCATGAATAAATAAATAAAATCTTTAAAAAAAAAAAGGATTTTTTAATCTTAAGAGTCATTTACCTAAGGAGTGCCTGGCTGGCTCATTTGGATGAGCATGAGAATCTTGATCTCAAGGTTGTGAGGTTGAGCATAATGTGGGATGTAGAGATTACTAAAAAAAAATAAAATAATAAGTAAACTTTAAAAAAGTCATTTAGCTGTAACTTTCTTTTCAAAGCTTTTGTCCTTTTTTTAAAAAGATATTTTATTTATTTATTTGTGAGAGACACACACACACACACACAGAGAGAGAGAGAGAGAGAGAGAGAGAGAGAGACACAGGCAGAGGGAGAAGCAGGCTCCATGCAGGGAGCCTGATTCAGAACACGATCCCGGGACTCCAGGATCATGCCTTGAGCCTAAGGCAGATCCTCAACCGCTGGGCCACCCAGGCGTCCCCTTTTGTCATTTTTTTAATTTGGAGGTTGGTCTTTATTGATTTATAGGAACTCTTTTATATTAGAGAAATTAAGTTCATTCTTTTTATATGACTTGAAAAATGTTTCTCCGGTTTGTTATTTGTTTGCTGAATTTGTTTACATTGAATTTTATTGTCAATATTTTTTTTAGGGGCACCTGGGTGGCTCAGTTGGTTAAGCATCTGCCTTCAGCTCAAGTCATGATCCCAGGGTCCTGGGATTGAGCAACATGGGGAGGGGGTCACAGGGTCCCTGCTTGGTAGGAAATCTGCTTATCCCTCTCCTCTACCCCTCCCCCCTGCTCATTTTCTCTCTTTCTCTCTCTCTCTCAAATAAATAAATAAATAAATAAATAAATAAATAAATAAATAAATAAATAAATAAAATTTTTAAAACAGAATTTAAAACTTTTTAAATTCAATTATAAACATATAGTGTATTATTAGTTTCAGATGAAGAGTACAGTGATTTATCAGTCTTAAATAATGTCCAGTGCTCAATACGTCACATGCCCTCCTTAATGTCCATCACCCAGTTATTACCCCATCTCTCCACACCCCTCTTTCCTCCAGCAGCCCTGTTTGTTTCCTATGATTAAGAGTCTCTTATGGTTTGTCTCTCTCTCTAATTTCATCTTTTTTTTTTTTTAATTTTTATTTATTTATGATAGTCACAGAGAGAGAGAGAGGCAGAGACACAGGCAGAGGGAGAAGCAGGCTCCATGCACCGGAAGCCCGATGTGGGATTCGATCCCGGGTCTCCAGGATTGCGCCCTGGGCCAAAGGCAGGCGCCAAACCGCTGCGCCACCCAGGGATCCCCTCTAATTTCATCTTGTTTTATATTTTCCTCCATTCCCCTAAGATCCTCTTTTTTGTTTCTGAAATTTCACACGAGTGAGATAATATAATTATCTTTCTTTATACAATAAAGAATTTTTAAAAATGTACTGAGTTGAATTTATTAGCTTTTATGATATCTGGATTAGGCATAATTAGAAATGCCCTTTTCAGTGGGAGGGGTGTTTGGGTGAAATGGGTGATGGGGATTTTTTAAATTTTTTTATTTATTTATGATAGTCACATAGAATGAGAGAGAGAGAGAGGCAGAGACACAGGCAGAGGGAGAAGCAGGCTCCATGCACTGGGAGCCCGACGTGGGATTCGATCCCGGGTCTCCAGGATCGTGCCCTGGGCCAAAGGCAGGCGCCAAACCGCTGCGCCACCCAGGGATCCCGGTGATGGGGATTAAAGAGTATACTTACCATGATGAGCACTGAGTAATGTGTGGAATTGTTGAATCACTATTTTATACACCTGAAACTAATATAACACTGTATGTTAACTATACTGGAATTAAAATTTAAAAACTGAATAGGATAGGGGTGCCTGGCTGGTTCAGTCAATAGAGTGTGCAACTCTTGATATTGGGGTCATAAGTTCAAGCCACATGATGGGCATAGAAATTACTTAAAAAAATAAAGCACAAAAAAAACTTAAGAAAAAGAAAGAAGTGCCCTTTCCCCCCCTCCAAGATTATACAGGAACTTAGTTCCCTTTTCTTTTTTTAGGTTTTATTTATTTATTTGAGAGACAGGGAGAGATAGAGATAGTGAGATAGAGCATGAGCAGGGAGGAGAGAAGCAGGCTCCCTGCTGAGCCCCAATGCAGGCTTGATTCCAGGACCCCAGGATCATGACCTGAGCTGAAGGCTGACACTTAACCAACTGAGCCACCCAGGTGACCCAGTTGTGATTTCTTCTTATGCTGGGGCAGGAATAGCAGGTGAAGTCAGGTTGTCTGTAAGTTATTTCAGCAATGGGTTGCTCTGGAACGGAAGGCCTCAGCAGCAAGAGGTCAGCCTCTCTTCATTTAAACTCTGTGGACTTGAGATATTGAGGGACGAGGTTCTAGGTGATTGAGATTAAGATGATCTTCTGCACTGAGATGGGCTGGGGGCCAGGACATAGGAACCAGATAAGAAGCATCAAAAGGTTTATGTGATGGGACAAAGCCAGGAAGTCCTTGGGCTCAGGTGGCCATGAGCAGATCAGTGTGTCTTATGAGGCCATGTCCAAGATCTTGTGTTTGTTTCAGATCTACCAAAACTAGGTGCTGCTGTAGCCCAGCCCACAGCACTAATGGGAAACGAATGATGGGAGCCCTTGGTTCTGCACATCCAACAGTATTGCACCCCATAAGGCTCACCTACTCTGGACTCTGACTTGGTATCACTCTGAGGGGTGGCCCCATCACATCCTGTCTTTTCTGCTGCGGAGGACTGGGAGTCTTGTCTCTTCTTTCCCTGTGGTGTTCAATAAATACTTGCCATGCTCTATCCCTTACTGGGCACTGAGGATGAAGAGAAGAAAGCAGAATCCAATGTGGTTCTGCCTCCAGGAGCTCACCACTATGGAATGCATCTGTTCCTGGGGTCCCCAGAGCTGCTCCTCCCATCTCAAAGTTTTCCTGCCTCTTATTGTAAGTGACCAGGTTTTTCTTTCTTTCTTTCTTTTTAAAAATTGAATAGTATTTTATATACAATAAAATGCAAAAATCTTAAGGGTTTTCTGATTTTTCATAATGCCTACACCCTTATAACCCACACTCCAATCAAGATTTGGAATGTTTCACAGGATGCCTGGATGGCTCAGCTGTTGAGTGTCTGCTTTCTTCTTAGGGTGAGATCCCTGAGTTCTGGGATCGAGTCCTGCATTGGGCTCCCTGCAGGGAGCCTGCTTCTCCCTCTGCCTATGTCTCTGCCTCTCTCTGTGTGTCTCTCATGAATAAATAAATAAAATCTTAAAAAAAATATATATGTGGAATGTTTCAGTTCATAGTGGTGAGTTCTTGGAAGCAGAACCCAATGGGAATAGTAGAATAGTTATACCGCAATTTGCTTCTTCACTTATCTGCTGATGGACATTTGAGTTGTTTCTAGTTTTGAGCTGTTACAAATAAAGTTGCTATCAGCATTTGTGTGCAATATATGAGGACCTATATTTTTTCTCTCTCATGTAATACCTTGGAATGGATTTTCTAGATCTTCACTTAGTTTAACTTTGTTAAAAATTAAAAAGGGGGTGCCTGGGTGGCTCAGCCAGTTAAATGTTCAACTTCTGATCTCAGCTCAGGTTTTGCTCTCAGGGTCTTGATCTCAGAGTCATGAGTTTGTCTCCGCGTGGAGCCTATTTGCACAAAATGAAACAAAACCTGTCAAACTGGTCCCCAAAATGGTTATGCCATATTATACAACCCCTGGTGGTGTATGAGAATTCCAGTTGCTGGGATCCCTGGGTGGCTCAGTGGTTTGGCGCCTGCCTTTGGCCCAGGGCACGATCCTGGAGTCCCGGATTGAGTCCCAAGTCGGGCTCCCGGCATGGAGCCTGCTTCTCCCTCCTCCTGTGTCTCTGCCTCTCTCTCTCTCTATCATAAATAAATAAATAAATAAATAAATAAATCTTTTTTTTTTTTAAAGAGAATTGCAGTTGCTCCACAGTTATAGAAATGTTTGGTGTTGTCAGTCTTTTATTTATTTTTAATTTTTATTTATTATTTTTATACTTCTAATATATTTTTATTATTATTTTTTTATTTTTTTTATTTTTTATTTTAAAAGTTTTCTTTTTCAGTAGGCTCCATGTTGGCCTCAAATTCACAACCCTGAGATCAAGACCCAGAAACTTAACTGACTGAGCCACCCAGGCACCCCTACAGACTTTATTATTATTATTTTTTTTATGATAGTCACACAGAGAGAGAGAGAGAGAGAGAGGCAGAGACATAGGCAGAGGGAGAAGCAGGCTCCATGCACCGGGAGCCTGACGTGGGATTCGATCCCGGGTCTCCAGGATCGCGCCCTGGGCCAAAGGCAAGCGCCAAACCGCTGCGCCACCCAGGGATCCCCAGACTTTATTTTTAAGTAATCTTTATACTAATGTGGGGCTCGAACTCACAACCTGGAGATCAAGAGTCACATGATATACTGACTCAGCTAGGTGCCCCTGGTGTTGTCAATCTTTAAAATTTTAGTCATTTTAATGGGTATAAAGTTGTATCTGATTGTGATCATATTGTGTGTGTGCATGTGTTTTTCCATTCACTTTTTTGGCGTTTAAACATTTTTTTAAATTTAATTTAATTTAAATTTTTTTTTTTTTTTGTAGGCTCCATGCCTGACATGGGGCTTAAACTCGTGACCCTGAAATCAAGAGTCTCATGCTCTACTGACTGAGCCATTCAGGCACTCCTTTTGGCATTTCTAATTTTATTTTTATTGAAGTATAATTATGTTTTTTAGCTTAATGCATCTTCGAGATTTTTCTACAGTGGCACATACAGATTTGCTTCATTGACTTCAATGGCTACACAATCTTTCACTGGATAAATGCATCATAATTTATTTAACTATTCCTCTGTTAAAGGACATTTATGTTGTTTCCATCTTTACAAAATTGCTACAAATCTTCTTGTTCATGAGTCTTTGTGCAAATGTACATCTTTAGGATAGGCTCCTAGATGTAGAATTGCTGGGGTCAAAAAATAGGTGCATTTTAAGATTTTGATTAATATTGACTGAATATATTCAAATAACAGTTCGGATTAGTACTCAGGAAGAACTGAAGCCCCTAGAGCCAAGTCCTCCCCACCCCTGTCATGCCACTCATCCCAGCATTCCACAGGACTCATCGTTTTTGTTTTTGTTTTTTTTTTTTAAAGATTTTATTTATTTATTTATTCATGAGAGACACACACACACACGCAGAGAAAGGCAGAGACACAGGCAGAGGGAGAAGCAGGCTCCATGCAGGGAGCCCGACGTGGGACTCGATCCCCGGTCTCCAGGGTCATGCCCTGGTCTGCAGGCGGCGCTAAACCGCTGCGCCACCGGGACTGCCCGACTCATCGGTTTTTGACATCTGATCTGACTTGCTGATATAGTTCTTATGATGCCTCTCACTGGCATATTCTCTCCAAAATTACATTTTATTTTATAGAATGGATGCACCACAATTCGCTTAGTCATCTCCCTATTGTTGGATTTTTGAGTTCGCTCCACAACGGAGCTCTACAGATAATCTTGCAAAGAAGATTTTCGTGAACAGGTCAACTCGTGTTTTTGTCAAGGAGTTGCCTAAGCAAATAATAATGGCTATCACTGAGCACTTGCTATGAGCCAGGCTCTGCTCTAAAACCTTTGTGATGTATTTTCTCAAAAATTCTATGAGTTATTGTTGTTAGCTTAATTTTATAGATGTGAAAGCTCAGGCATACAAGTAAAAATATTTTCAGGGCCCTAGGCCTGATAAGGGATGAGGCTGGAGTTAAAAACCAAATCAATCTAGGGGCACCTGACTGGCTCAGCCAATAGATAATTTTCTTGTTCTTGGGGTT
Organism: Nyctereutes procyonoides; assembly: GCF_905146905.1. NCBI lineage: Eukaryota > Metazoa > Chordata > Mammalia > Carnivora > Canidae > Nyctereutes > Nyctereutes procyonoides. The sequence continues at coordinate 35,573,062 of NW_026575042.1, forward strand.
GTGAGTTTGAGCCCCACTCTGGGGCTCAAAGAGTTTACTTTAAAACAAAGACAAGCCAAAAACTCCAGTCAATCTAGCTCCAGTCAGCGATCCCAGATTGAGGCATTTGGTACAAAGGAGAAGTACATTTAAAAGTGAGATGCGGGACGCCTGGGTGGCTCAGGGGTTGAGCACCTGCCTTGGCTTAGGTCTTGCCCGGATCCTGGGATCCGGGATCAAGTCCTACATGGGGCTCCCTGCGAGGAGCCTGCTTCTCCCTCTGCCTTTGTCTCTGCCTCTCTCGCAGTCTGTGTCTGTCATGAATAAATAAATAAATCCAAAGAAAAGAAGAAGAAGAAGAAGAAGAAGAAGAAGAAGAAGAAGAAGAAGAAGAAGAAGAAGTAGTAGTGAGATAGATGCTGGTCATATTACTCTCCTGGCAGGCTGTGACATTCTCTGGTCCCACCAGAGTGAAGGTGAAGGCTCCTTTTTCTTCCAAACAATACATCTTCTTCGTTCCCATATCCTGGGTGTAGGGAATATGAAAATGAAACACAGCTGGCAGAAGGTCCAGCGTAAAGCAGGTGGGTGCCCCGGGCTGCTGGGTGAGAGGCTGGCAGGCTGGCTGGCTGGCTGAAGGGGGGCAGACAGGTGTGCAGCGAGGGCTCCTCGGTGCATCAGAAGAACCACCGCCCCGTGCAACTCTTGAAAACTCACTCATTTAACACAGTGGGAAGCGATTCGTCCTTTTCTGCTCTTGCTTCAGGAGGCTGCGGGGCTGGCCTCGCCCCTTGGCTTAGGCACGTGGGAAGCCGTGTCCTGACCTTCCGGACCACGCTCTGGAAACTCACGCTGCGACTCCTTCTCCCCTTACTGGGCTCTAGTTCCCTCCATAGCATGTATCCCCTTCTGACAGCTACGGGCTGGTTTTTACTCCTTCCGTCTCATTGCGGGTGCTCCCCGCCGCCCCCGCTGCCCCCACGGGAGAATATAAACCTCACAAGGGCAGGGGCTCTGTCTGTCCTGGTCCTCACTCATCCCCAGGGCCAAGGGCATTTCCAGGCCCTAGCAGGTGCCCCATCCGAGTCTGGTGAACGCGGCGCTTACTCGCTGTTTCAGGGATAACCGAGCTACCGCGGCAGCCTGCAAGGCAGGGGACTGCCCTCGGGGCCCGACCGCATCCCGCCGTCCCGCCGGCGGCAGCAGCCCGGACAGGTCGTCCCGACCCCGGGCTCGAGGTCTCCCGGCTTTCTCGGGAAATGAGACCCCGAGCGCCGCTCCCGGGGTCTGCGGGCCTCGCCCCCGGCGGCCAGCCCGCCCCGCAGCGCCCCCTGGCGGGCCTCGTGGGCCCTGCGTCCCTGCGGGGCGGGGCCGGAGAGCCTGGGGCGGGGCCGGGGAGCCCGGGGGCGGGGCCGGGGGCGCGCCTCGCTGGGCTCCCGCAGGACCTCGCCCCGGCCGCCGCGCTGGGAACCCCGCGACCTCCGGCCCGTTTCCTCCCGACCTTCAGACGCTTCTGCTTTTGCCCTGAGCAGGAAGAGGAAGGAGGGCAAGGGGGGGCGGAGCGCAGGGCGAGGCCGGCGGGGAGGAGGCAGGAAGGCCGGGGCCCCGGCGTCTTCTCCCACCGCGTCGTCCGCGAGACGTGACTTTTCTTTTTTTTTCTTTTTTTTGGGGGGGTGGGGGATTGAGACGTGCCGTTGCAAGTGCGGGGTCCCCTCATTTCCGGACGGCCTTCCTTGTCTTGGGGTCCAGCTCAGGTCTCCTCTTCCGCCCCAGGTCAGAAGGCGGTGGCGAGGGCCCTGCCAAGTGTCCTCGGGACCCGGTGTCCCTCGGCGCTGTACCAGATTTGGGGGCCCAAGCAGTTGGTGCTCTGTGTTTGGGGTGCAGCTCCACGGCCCCCGGGCCCCAGGCGCGCCCCATCGAGCGCCCAGGGGGTGCACGGCCTGCGGGGAGACCTTGGGGGAGGAAGAGGCGGCGGCCGGGCGGAGGTTAGGGCGCCACCTGGCGGCCGCAGCGCGCGGCCCGTCCGAGCCTGAGCGTCCCGCGGGGGACCCCGGGGTTGGGGATCCCTCCAGGCCTGCCCCTAACCCAGGACCCCCCCGCATTGCACTTAGTGGTGAGCAGCCTGGGTGGTTGGAAATACGCACGATGCGGTGGGACCAGGTTTCGAAGAGGTGAAAGAATGACAAAAAGAGGATAGTTCTTGGTGTTGGAACTCCAGTTTCTGGGCTGTGTGGGTAGGAGAGTGGCCCTCCCTCTTCTGCAGCTCCCCCCCTCCACCCCCGGCCTTCCCATGTGCATTGTTCTTTTTGTTCTGGCCTTGAAAGGCTATGTGTGATTATAAAAAGAACGCTATAGGAAACAAGAGGGGCGCCCGGGTGGCTCAGGCGGTTAGTGTCTACCTTTAGCTCAGGTCAGGATTCCAGGATCCGGCTGCATCTGACTCCTTGCTTAGGGGGGAGTCAGCTTCTCCCTCTCCCTCCCCACACTTGTGCTCTCTCTCACTCACTCTCCTTCTCGAATGAATAAATAAAATCTTGAAAAAAAAAAAAGGGAAATATGGTTTCTGTTGGAAGTCCTCCCCTTCACACAGGCTTGTGCTCCCTGGGAGTATAGGGTTGCTAGCTCCCTTTCCTTGATCCTGGCAGGACCACTGATTAAGGGTCAAATCCACACCCTTCCCAATGTTAGTGGGATTGGCCCACCCGCCGCCCTGTGCTGGAACCATGCTGGAGGCAGCAGTAGAACCAGGGGAGTCTGGGGGCAGCCAGAGGAAAGGGGCTTCCCCTCAGGTCTCACCGTTCTCTTTTTGCATAATTTGATGAATTTTTTTTTTGTCCTTTTTGACCTTAGAAGGTTCTTGCCCACCCAAAGACAGTTTTATCGTAGTAGGTTTACTCTGATATAGTAATAGTCATTCTTATCATGCGTGAGCCCCTTTTTCAGTTGATTCAAATTACTTACAAAGGACCACAGCAGTGATGGGCCAGTATCCCAGGTCTGGAGAGGGAGAAATATGTTTGTGGTCTACTCTCCTGGTTTACTTAGGGGTGTCCAGGCCCAGAAGTCCAGCTCCTAATAGTAGCTAAGTTATGCTGTCCTCATTGTAAGGTATTACATAGTACCTGATTGTAATTGTTTTCTAATAAATGCATGAAAATACCCAGTTCAGCAATTCTACCGATACCATGCTCCAAAACATAGGCATTCTCTTTCAAAGAGCTGACAATCTGGGTATGTCATGTCATTTATTCAGGCAGCCTGCAGGTGGGCAGAGTGGGGGGACAAGTAGAGAAGCTGAGGTTCCCAGAGATTCTTGCTCAAAGGAGGCCCCAGGTTATTGTCTTGTGTGGTGGTTCCCAGGTTTTTGGAGTTCATGAACTTGTGATGTATCTCCTATAGCCATTGGAGAAACAGCCTAGACTTGTCAATCATTGCTTTGGCAGAAGCAAATTCTATGATCAGTTCAGAAAAGAAGGGGGCCTTTTACCAGCAAGAATCTCTAAATGGAAGTTTTTCTCATTTCAACAAGGACTGGTGGGACAGGAAAGGCCAACACGGATCCTACTGGGCATCTGGGAGTCCTGGCTGATTCTCTTCACAAGGGACTGGCTGCCTGAGGCCCCAGTGACCGAGGAGGGACATCTATTCAGAGTGTCTCAAAACAGAGACCTCACAGTATCAAGCTCAGTGTTTTACCTCTCTGGTCTGTGGCTGGTCATCATCTCTGGATTTTGGGACTTTTGGGACAGGTCTTTGTCATTGCACTTCCCACATTGTTCTGTGGTCCTGACTGCCCACCCAATGGCCAGCTGGCTAGAGATGGGAACCTCCATAGATCTGACTGCTTGGTTGCTCGGCATTGTGCCCAATACTCAGCAGGTGCTTATGAAATGCTTGTTGCCGGAATGAATTACACTCACTTTCACCCTTTTGTATTTCCAATTAAATAATTAAGGAAGTACTTATTGTAAGCTGCTTTAAAATGAGAGGGGAAATAGCTAATTTCATGCTGAGAGAGGAAAAATATTTGCTAGTTTTCCTGCAGGCTATTTTATAGCCACTTGATTTCCTTTAGATTGTGTATTTTCTGTTGGGTAATCTACACTCTGCAAAGGAGAGGTACTCATGCCTTTCAGTGTCCCACATGATAAAATAGGGATTCTCACCCTCACTACACATAAGGAGAGGGAGAGGTTATAATACTGATGCTCAGTGGAGCTCTGACCAACAGATTCAGGAGCTGGGGGGAGGTGAGGTCTGAACGTTGTTTTTTTTTGGTTTTAAAATCAGTTTTACCAGTGGTTCTAATGTGCACCACTGACTGAGAACCTGTAGCCTAGAAGCATCTTTTGGTGCTCTAGCACCCGAGAAAGAGGAAGGGATGAAGTAGGAGGAAGCTGTGGACAAGGGGAGGAGACTGGGGTTGTAGGCCTGGTCCCCAACTTGCTGTGGTTTAAGCCTTTGGTTTTGTCTTTTGTAAAGTGGGGATGATAATGGCTGTCTATAGGACTGTTGTTGGGATTATCGGAGTGCCCGGTACCGAGTAAGTGCTAGTGATGTTTATTTTATTTATTTATTTTATTTTTTGAGTAAACTCCATGCCCAATGTGAGGCTTCAACTCACGACCCTGAGATCAAGAGTGTCACATGCTCATGGTGCCTGGCTGGCTCAGTTGGGGGAGCAGCGTGATTCCTGATCTCAGGGTCATGAGTTTGAGGCCCATGTTGGGCATAGATTACTAATTACTAAAAAAAAAAAAAAAAAAAAAAAAAAAAAAAAAAAAACAACTATAAAAAAACCTTAAAATCGAATAAATAATTAAAAAAAATTTTAGACATTTTTTTAAAGATTTTATTTATTTATTCATAGAGACACACAGAGAGAGAGAGAGGCAGAGACACAGGCAGAGGGAGAAGCAGGCTCCATGCAGGGGCCCCGATGTGGGACTCGATCCCGGGACTCCAGGATCACACCTGGGGCTGCAGGCGGCGCTAAACTTCTGCGCCACTGGGGCTGCCCTAATGATTTATTTTATTTCATTTATTTATTTTTCTTTCTTTCTTTATTTTTTCTAAAGATTTTTTTTAAAGAGTCACATGCTCTACCAACTGAGCCAGTCAGGTGCCCCTGCAATGGTTATTTTTATGTGTCATTAGTCTAGGTTATGATACCCAGTAGTTTAGTTAATCACCATCTAGAAGTTGCTCTGGTTGGTTTTAAGATGTGATTGATGTCGAAATCAGTAGACTTTGAGTAAAGCAGATTACCTTCCAATAATGTGAGAGAACCTCTAAGGAGATGAAGGCCTTGGAGGACAAGACTGAGGCCCCCTGAAAAGGAAAGAATTCTGCTTCTGAACTGCCTTTGGAATTCAGCCTGGAACACAGGCTCCTGCTGCAATTTCCAGCCTGCTGGCATGCCTTGCAGGCTTCAGGATTTCCCACTGGCCAGCCCCCATAATTGTGTGAGCCAATTCCTTAAAGTCTATCTCCTGCTCTGGAGATAGAGCTCAGTAAATGATGGCTGCTGCTCTTCTCTTCTAACTCAGCAGTGGCTCGAGCTGCTTTGGTTTCATAAGGCTGTGGCTTTATAGATCAGGGCAATGGGTATTATTAGTTTTTTCTTTTATTTTTTTATTATTATTGGTTTTTAAAAACATTTTTATTTATTTATTCATGAGAGACACTGAGAGAAAGGCAGAGACACAGGCAGAGGGAGAAGTAGGCTCCCTGCAGGGGAGACTGATGTGAGACTTGATCCCAGGACCCCAGGATCATACCCTGAGCCAAAGGCGGACGCTCAACCACTGAGGCACCTTACAATGCACTTACAACAAGTGCCCTTACACTTACAAGGCACTTACAACAGGTGCCCTACAATGGCATTGTTGTAAGGAAGTGAGAACAATGAGCTCCCACTGTAAGATTCCGGAGTCCAGGTGCAATGATAAATGCATGGCACAGAAATCCTTGTCTTTTTCTTCATCTGAAATATGGAGATTTCTCTGAGGACAGGAGTCCTGTGGCACATGGCACAGAGCCTTAGACCCGGGGTCTGGGAACCTGGCTTTGGCTCCTGGTTATGTCACTAACTTACTGTGTGACCTTGGGCAAGCCCTCTGCTTTTTCTGGGTTTTGACTTCCTGAGAAACTTGGGCTGGGTGATGTTTGAGGAGCTTTCTGTCTCAGAGCCTCTGAGTCTAGAGTTTCCTCTAGTGCTTCAACTTGTCAAGCTGTTTTCCCGCCAGTTTATTTGTTTACCTTCTGGAGTTTGGTTTCTGCTTCCTAATGGTTGCAGGTTGGGGCACTTGTATTTATGCTCAGGAGAGAGGCCACAGGGCTGAATTATGGCTGTCCCATCTTGGCTTGAGAGGATGCCTCAGACCTCACCCCCTGCTGTCCCTGGACTCCTAGCATTTAGGAGACCCCAAGACATGGAAAAGCCGGGTTCCTACAAGTATCTGCTGCTGGGATTCCCTTCCATGTCTGCTCAGGCACACTGGACCTTCCCTCCCCTGCCAGCATGCTCTGGAGAGGCCGGAGACCACACACAGAGGACCTAATGCTGTTCTACAAACACACATGTGAAAGAAATAGCACAGCTGTGGTCCTCTTCAAATGATCCTGATGCTGACTAATCCCCATCCTGCTTGATGTCAGGGGCCCTGTGACATCAGTCCCCAGACCTTACCGCCAAGTTGTTTGCCGTCCCAGGCTGCGTGGTCCCCTTGGACCTGGCATCTCTGCTGTTTCAGCATCGTGCTGGTGAGGCTGGGAACCCCAGTGTAGCCCATGGCTGTTCCCTTTGATCATCTGCTTCCTTCCAGGGCATCCTCAGGAAAACTCACTGACACTTAGGTCCACCAAGCCTTTCCTGTCTATGGGGAAGGGTACCCAGCTCTAACCTTGACTTCAGTGACTTTGGTCTTCATCTGCAGAATGCAAGACTTCAACTTGCTGCAAAACTCAGTGCTGCTGGAGTTGCCCGGGGAAGCATTCAGAGCTCACATTTCTCTGACCGTGGTCTACTCCGGACTGCCCCGCCCCCTTGTGGAATTTTGCTGCCTGTGAAGTCGCAGGAGGGTGGTGGCTCTTCACTGTTCTGGCTGTGAGGCTATCCTCCTGTCCGGGGAGCATCTGCCTGGCTGGCAAAGCTGCCCTTCTCGAGGATCCAGAGGGACCACACAGTTGTGGTCTCTCTGCAGCCAGGCTGTGACAGAGGAAGGAGGGTGCTCTCTCCCTTGCATCAGGGTGGCATCTGGTGACCTGGGCACGGATGCAGCACTGCTTGTGGCCAGGGCCTCCCTTGGCAGAGGAAGGAGGGTGCTCCCTCCCTTGCATCAGGGTGGCATCTGGTGACCTGGGCACTGATCAGCACTGCCTGTGGCCAGGGCCTCTTAGAACCCTCCTGATGAGGACTTTGGTCTCAGCCTGTGGCTGCAGAGGACCCCAACATATCTCCCTGATGACCTTCCTGAGACAGTCCCCACGTGTTAGTCAGGAGTCTGCTGTTTGCAGTAATGGAAACTCAACTGAAGCTCATAGGGTTTTTTTTTTTTTTTTTTTTTGAAGGAAATGTATTACTTTATGTTACTGAAAACTCATGGCAAGTCTTCAAGTATGGCTGGAAGCAGGAGCTCAAACAATGTGGTCAGAGCTCAGACTCTCTCCTGTCCTGTTTTCTTTTGTGTGGCCTTCACGCAGACTGGCTGTTTCCACTTGGCTGACCCCAAAAGTTCTAAGCTATCAGTCTTGGTGGAAAGGGATCTTTTCTTTGTCTTTGGTCCCTACAAAAGTACTGAAATTGGGTCTCCTTGGCTTAATTCAATGCCTCACTGAAGCAATCCATGTGAAAGACGGGGTGAAATAGACATCCTGTCCCACGAGGGTGATGGTAGCCCCATCTCAACTACTGGAATAAGAGTGAGGGGGAATTCATTCTCCCAAGAACATCAAGGTTCTCTTAGAAGAAGAAAGGAGAGGGTGGCTCAGGGGTTGAGCACCTGCCTTTGGCTCTGGGCATGATCCTGGAGTCCCGGGATCGAGTTCTGCATCGGGCTCCCTGCATGGAGCCTGCTTCTCCCTGTGTCTCTGCCTCTCTTTCTCTCTCTCTCTCTCTGTGTGTCTCTCATGAATAAATAAATAAAATCTCTTAAAAAAAAAAAAAGAAAGGAGATATAGACTCCAGGAAGTAACAAAATCTCAGGTTTGGGTCTCATCAGGCACATCTTTATCCCTGTGTTGAGAACACTTGAGGTTCAAGCTGGGATCCCAACTATAGCTAAATGCCACCAGTACAGGAGACTTGTGAGGACCTGTCAGGTAAGAGGCGCAGGTAGCAAAGTCTGTGAGAGCTCAGAGGAGAGGGTGAATGTTCCAATTGCAGCTGAATCATAGAACAATGCTTCTCAGATTTGCATGTGAATCACCCAGGATCTTGTTACAACGTAGATTCTAATTCAAAGTCTTAGAGCAGGGATCCCTGGGTGGTGCAGCGGTTTGGCGCCTGCCTTTGGCCCAGGGCACGATCCTGGAGACCCGGGATCGAATCCCACGTTGGGCTTCCGGTGCATGGAGCCTGCTTCTCCCTCTGCCTGTGTCTCTGCCTCTCTCTCTCTCTCTCTCTCACTGTATGACTACCATAAATAAAAAAAATTAAAAAAAATAAAGTTATTAGCAAATGAAGAGAAAGGGTTGTTCATAGCAAAGTTTGCTTCCCTTACAGGGAAAGACAGGGGGTCTTACTAGGTGCATTATTTCATCATCCTTTGGTGGATGGAGAGCTATGTGACAGATTAATTCATTGGTGCTTATCATAAAATTCCTGACTGACTGATGGGGACTTACTTTTCTGGGGGAGACGTAAACGCTGTTAGGTTAGGTAGTAAACCCCAGGTTTGGTGACTTGGCCTGGTCCAAGCGATGCCATTTCGGCCTGTGGTTTTCTTTTTTTTTTTTTTTCCCCTCAAGACTTTATTTATTCATGAAAGATACAAAGAGAGAGAGAGAGAGAGAGAGAGAGAGGCAGAGACACAGGCAGAGGGAGAAGCAGGCCCCATGCAGGGAGCCCGATGTGGGACTCAATCCCAGGACTCCAGGATCACGCCCTGGGCCAAAGACAGGTGTTAAACCGCTGAGCCACCCAGGGATCCCCCTGGATTTCTTTTTGACACCAGGAATGTTGCTAAACATCTTCCAGCATACAGGACAGTGCTTTACAACAAAAATGATCTGGTCCTAAATGCCAATATTGCTGCAGGAATCTGGAGAGCATGGAATTAGGGAAGGACATTTGAAGCAGAGGAAATGTCCAAGCAAAGCAAGGAGGCAAGTGTCTGGTTGATGGGGACAAGTCAGAGGCAGCCTGGAAGGAGGGGAGGGTGCATGCTGATAGAATCCTAAAACCATATATATCCTGGGTTGGAAGAAAGTCTAAGGATTACCTATGACTTTGCTCTTGAAAGTGTGCTTTAGAGGAGCTGCAATTTTATCCTCTGTGCGTGTTCTAGAAATGTGAGCTCAGGCCCCATCCTAGATCTTCTGAATTAAGATCTCCATTTTAATCAGAAAGGGAGACAGGCCATAGGAGACTCTTAATCATAAAGAACAAACTGAGGGCTGCTGGAGGAGAGATGGGTGAGGGGATGGGATAACTGGGTGATGGGCATCAAGGAGGGCACACGGTGGAATGAGCACTGGGTATTGTATGCAACTGATGAATCACTAAACTCTACCTCTGAAACTAATAATCACTATATGTTTATTAATTTGAATTTTATTTTATTTTTTATTTTTTTACTTTGAATTTTAAATTAAACAATTTAAATCTCCATTTAATAAGATCCAGTTGATTTGCATACATGATAAAGTTGAATAAGCACTGGTCTCTAACAGCTCCTTAGGTAAGTTGACCAACCAGCTTCCGAAAATATATTTATTTATAAAAAATATTTATTTATTTATTTATTTATTTATTTATTTATTTATTTAGCACCTACTGTGTGTGCAGATTTGAGTTGGATAAAGAGTTGACTTACCTGGAGTGCACATTTAGTTATAGAAAAGCAAGATGATGGGCAGCCCCAGTGGGTCAGCGGTTTGGCGCTGCCTTCAGCCCAGGGCATGTCCTGGAGACCCGGGATGGAATCCCACATTGGGCTCCCTGCATGGGGCCTGCTTCTCCCTCTACCTGTGTCTTTGCCTCTCTATATGTCTCTCATGAATAAATAAATAAAATATTAAAAAAAAAAAAGAAAAGCAAGATGAATTCCAGATGTCAGATCTTCTAATGGGAAGTGCCCTGCCCCATCGTCACCGGGACTTCCCAAGAGGGCAGATTTCAGCAGTCAGGTTTCCTGACAAGAGACCCTGCTCCCTTCCTTGGTCAGAACTGATTGGAGCTGGGGTGGCTCATTTCCCCAGGGCAGCCACTCCAGGGGTTGGCCAGGCCAGCAACCTCTCAGGTGGCTTGTCTTGACAGGAAGAGCAGCCCCAAACAGAGTCACCACTCTTGGTGATTGGAATTAGGAATTTCTAAGAGAGGTTGTTAATTTGCAGCGGAAGTAGGGGATTGGAGGGGCCTTGGTGGCCACAAAATCTATGAGGGATTCAGTGGTTTTAGGGAGCAGTTGAGAAAGTAGAGACCAGGGGTACATATGGGGCAGTGGGAGGAGACCAAGCAGTCCAGGAAGGTCAAGGCCAGATTACAGAGAAACCTTTGACTTTTTAAAAAAAGATTTCATTTATTTATTTATTTATTTATTTATTCATTCATTCATTCATTCATGAGAGATGCACAGAAAGAGACAGAGACACAGGCAGAGGAAGAAGCAGGTTTTCTGTGAGGAGCCTGATGTGGGACTCGATCCCAGGACCCTGGGATCACACCCTGAGCCAAAGGCAGATGCTCAACCACTGAGCCAGCCACCCAGGCATCCTGAGAAACCTCTGATCTTGAAGGTCATCTTGTCTCAAGGCCATGGACTTGAGTCCCTTTTTCTTTCCCCAAAGCTACTGCAGAGTCTAACTAAGACAGTATCATTTGACAATTTACATTTACTTAAGACAATAGATTTAAAGAAGCGTAATAGTATTCTGAGTGTGTGTGGGTGGCAGGGAGGAAAATTTCAATTTGCTTTCACTTAGGCTCACATATCTTACTTTTTTGGTACATTTCCCTTTAAGATTATGGTGCTAGCTGACCCTCAGTCAGTTCCCCTTTCTTCCTTCTTCAGGGAACTCTAATTTTGTTTAGGAATGCCACTCAAATGCTGCAAGAGATCTGGGCTCAACTCTGGACCAGATTCCAGTTCGTCTGAGCCACAGTGGTCTCATCTTTTTTTCTCAAGACTTTATCTATTTTATGTTATTATTTAAAAGTTTTTCTTTTATTTAAATTCAATTAACATATAGTGTGTTTTTAGTTTCAGAGGTAGAGTTTAGTGATTCATCAGTCTTATATAATACCCAGTGCTCATTCCATCATGTGCCCTCCTTAATGCCCATCACCCAGTTACCCCATTCCCCCACCCCACTCCCCTCCAGCAACTCTCAATTTGTTTCCTAGAGTTAAGACTCTCTTCTGGTTTGTCTCCCTCTCTGATTTCATCTTATTTTAGTTTTCCCTCCATTCCCCTATGTTTTGTTTCTTAAATTCCACATATGAGTGAAATCATATGATTATTGTCTTTCTTTCATTGACTTATTTTGCTTAGCATAATACCCTCTAGTTCCATCTCTGTTGTTGCAAATGTTATGTTTGTCTATTTTACAAAGTCAGAATGTGCACGGGAGCGGGGAGTGGGGGTGGAGGGTGGTGTGGAACAGAGGGAGAGGGACAAGCAGATTCTGCACCGAATGCAGAGCTTGATGTTGGGCTTGATTTCATGACCCTGAGATCATGACCTGAGCTGATATCAAGTCACCCAGGTGCCCACAGTGGTCTCATCTTTTTGCCAGCAAATAGGAAAAGGTGTGTGGCTCAGCCCTGGCCCATGGGATGAGTGAGGAGTTCTGCTGAGGGCTTCTGGGAAAGTGGTCCAGATTCCTAAGAAAGAGCCTGGAAGAAATGGGCCCTTTTCCCACCAGACATTTTAAAATCTGAATGTGATGCTTGGATCTGCTATTGCCTACAAAGGTAAAAGCTGACAAGTAGCAGGGCTCATGTTCAAGTCTGAGTGACTATATCCATAGCGTGGAGCCACTGATCTCTGTCTTCTCCTTTGTGAGATAATAAAGCTGTCACTGTTTAAATTCTATTTAAAATAATCCATAAGTATTGTAATTGGTGCAGAGATACAGCAGGTTATTCATCACAACTAGATTAATATAATCCTGAATCAGAAGAGATTTTAGAGGTCATCTATCAATGCAATTCTACTCTAAGTTCATACAGGGAGAGGGCATGAATGAGAAGTCACTTCTGCTCCAAGGCTGCTATTGACAAGATGGGTGGCCCTGCACAAGTTACTTAATCTTGTTCAGTCTCACTTTGCTCTTATAATAACAGGAAATATAGTTCATGGGAATTCAGTGAGATAAGGTATTAGTTCCATTGCAGACTAGATGCCCAGTAAAAAGTAGCTGTTATGGTTATTATCCAGATGAAAAAGGTATGGTCTTTGTTTTAATAATATCATAATGAAGGAGTATGGAAAAAACAAACAGCTATTAATTACAGAGCAAGATGAAAGTGAGTGATGTCGTAGGAATGTAGGGACTCGTGACAGTAAGAGTTCAGAGGCGAGAAAAGCTTGATGTGCAAAAGGGGAGTTGGGATGATAGTTTTATTTTTATAATGTCCTGAATTTTTCAAATTCCCTGCAAAAAATATCTATTGCCTACGTAATCATGTAAAAGTTATTATAATATACACTCCTCAACAAACTATATTTATTTATTTTTCCTCAACAATTTAAAGGAAAGAAGGAGTCAAATATCAAAGATCTCCACTGCAATGTATTCTTTTTTTACAAGTGAAAAACTTGGGAACATTCTAAATGGGGGAATTAAATAAATTAGTCCACATCCACATGGCTAAATATGCAGTTCTCTTTTTTCTTCCTTTTTAAAAATATTTAAATTCATTGATGATGCAGTTCTTAAATAGTTGTTAACTGTGTAGTGATGTGGACAAATGATAATACTTGCTTTGTCAGTGGTCAGTGAATGATTGTTGGCTTTTCTTTTCTTTTCTTTTTTTTTTTGAGAGAGAGCTATATAGAGCGGGGGCGGGGGTGGGGGGAGAGTAGGGGCAGAGTGAGAGTGAGAGAGAGAGAGAGAATCTTTTTTTTTTTAAAGATTTTATTTATTCATTCATGAAAGACACACAGAGAGGCAGACACAGGCAGAGGGACCCCAGGATCACGACCTAAACCAAAGGCAGATGCTCAACCACTGAGCCACCCAGGCAGAGAGAGAGAGAAAGAATGAGAATCTTAAGCAGGCTCCCCGTCCAGCCCAGAGCCGGACATGTGGCTCCGTCTGATGATCCTGAGCAGAAATCAAGAATCAGATGCTCAACCAACTGAGTCATCCAGGTGCCCCTTTCTGTTGTATTTTTAAGTTGCCATAATGATTGGAGTATTCTTTGTGCAGTAAGAAAAAAGAATGAATGAAATCAAAGGAAGTGAGTGTGAAGTTGAACAGGAACATTCAGCCCATCGTGTTGCTTTCTTTGCTCTGGTGGTGGTGGTGGTGGGGGGGGCCTGCTGGTTCTCCAAGCCATGGCAGGTCCCCAGCACAAACCTTTACCGTTCTGGGGAAGGTAAGGATGTGGAAGGCACAGCTCCCTGATTTGGCCAGGGCGGGGCGACCACCCCTTCTTCAGCACCCCCCCACCCCCCATCTGCAGGGGACAGATAGTAAGGCGGGGAGACTGGCTGTGGCTTTTCCCTTTTTAATGTTCTCTTCATCGCTGTTCGGTTCTCCCCGTGAGACGGAGACCAGGCCGGGAGAAGGGCAGCTCTAGCACGTTCCCCGGAGGAGCTGCTGCGAGGCGCTCGGGGCTCAGGTGCTATGCAAACAGGTAACACGGAAACATTTTCTCGGGTTCTGGGGAATTCCTACGATGCTTTCCTCTTCAGGTGCGGGTTCGGGAGGCCCAGGTCCGAAAGCTGAGAGCCCCGGTCCGTAGAGGTGGGCCGGGCCGTGCCCACGCCAAGGGGCACCGGCGCGGACGGAAGACGGCAGGTACCCTGCGTGCCGGGCGCGGAGGTGAGCTCTGTGGGCGCCCGGCCGCCCGGGCCCGCTTCCCTCTGGGCCAGCTGTCAGCAGGGCGGGGTGCGGGCGTCTCTGGGTGTCGCGCGCAGGGCGGGTCAGCTGCGTCCCGTTAGCGGGGACCGGCTCCGCGCCGTAATGGGGACCATGCCGGCGCTAATGGGAAGCAGCCGCGGCGCCGGCCGAGCCCCTTCCTCCCAGCCGGCCCCAGAGCGGCCGGGATAAAACGGAAGCGCCGCGAGAGGCGCTTTGATTCCAATACGAAACAAATTATTCCTCCCGGAATGGAACAAAATAAGTCAGAGTGGAGTCTCACGGCCGTCATTCCTCCCCGCCGGGCCACTGCCGGCGGCCCCGGGCCTGCAGAGCCCGCCACGCTCGGCGGGGACCGTACGGTGTACCCCCTGCTCCGCGCCCCCTGCGCGCCCCCTGCGCGCCCCCTTGCGCGCCCCGCGCCCCCTGCGCCCCGCGTCCCCTGCGCCCCGCTGCGTCCCCTGCGCCCCGCGTCCCCTGCGCCCCCTGCGTCCCCTGAGCCCCGCGTCCCCCGCGCCCCCTGCGCCCCGCGTCCCCTGCGCCCCCTGCGCCCCGCGTCCCCTGAGCCCCCTGCGTCCCGTGTCCCCTTCGCCCTCTACTCCCCTTCCGCCCCCTGCGCCCCGCGTCCCCTGCGCGCCCTGCGCCCCGCGTCCCCTGCACCCCTGTGCCCCGCGCCTCCTGCGCCCCCTGCGCGCCCTGCGCCCCGCGCCCCTGCGCCCCTGCACACCCTGCGCTCCATGTCCCCTGCGCCCCCTGCGCCTCCTGCGCCCCCTGCGCGCCCTGCGCCCCCTGCATCCTACGCCCGGAGGTTGGAGCCCCCAGGTCTCTGGGCCATCGGTGGGTGCGCGCGAGGTCCCGATCCTGCTGGTCAGCTAGGCCCCCTGCTGCTGGGCTGGCTGGCTCCTGGTTGAGCCGAAATCACCTCCCGGTCGGTGGTCCTCAGACTTGGGTGAGAGAGCCTCAGAATCTCCTGGAGGTCTGGTGAAAGCACAAATCGCTGAGCCCCACCCCCAGATTTTCTGGTTCTGTAGGTGGGATGGGGCTCATAATTTCCATTTCCCAGGTCATGCTGGTGCTGTTGGACCAGGGGACAGCACTTTGAGAACCACTTGACATATGTAGGTGGGAGCAAACTTGGCTGCACTGCCCTGACGTTCAGTTGGCTGAGTCCCAGAGAGATCTTCAGGTGGTTAACCAGCCAGTAAACTGCTCACAGGACCCACCAACTGATGAACGGGCCTAGCTTCACTGTCCTTTGGAGCCTGCTTTTCACTGACCACCTTTGTCCAACAAACAAGTTCCCCTCCAAAGTTCAGGAACTGGAATTTCCCAGCAACCAGCATAAGTAAGTGGGCAAGAGACAGAGGGCTTTGAAAAACACTGACAACTGCCCTAGGACTCCAGGCATTGTGATGCCCTGTTCAGATCCCAGGCCTCTAGAGAGGCCCCTGGCTCTGTGTCACCATGCCCAGAGCCAGAAATCATCTCTGGCAGGGAGAGTCTGAGTGTGTCCGGGAGGGGGTGGGTGGTGGGGAGGACAAGTAATTCTTGCTGGGGTGACATCTGAGGTCATGGAAACTGCTTTGAGATCTAAGAACCTGGAAGAGGTTAGACTTACTGTGTGTTCCAGGAGTGGACTGTTTGGGGACAAAACAGTGGGCTGTTTGGGTTCCCCTCCCTGCCTTCCTTAGAGTAGACCAATGGTTCTCAAACTTGAGAGTGCATTAGAATCACCTGGAGGCCCTGGATTGCTGTTCCCACCACCAGAGTTGCTGATTCAGTGTGCCTAATAGGGCACCGAGTTTGCATTTCTAGGGGCAGCCCAGGTGGCCGTTTAGCGCTGCCTGCAGCCCAGGGTGTATCCTGGAGACCCAGGATGGAGTCCCACATCCGGCTCCCTGCACTGAGCCTGCTTCTCCCTCTGCCCGTGTCTCTGCCTCTCTCTCTCTCTCTCTCTCTGTCTCTCATAAATAAATAAAATCTTTTTTTTTTTTTTAAAGAGGGAGTTTGCATTTCTAACAGGATCCCAGATGATACAGATGGCCTGGCTTCCACACTTGGAAAACCGTATTTGGCATTTCCAAGCTGTAGCCTCAAAGTGGTTATGGGTGTGTGCCCAGCCTGTACATCCTGCATCAGCCACTAGCCTTTGGGTAACTGCCTTTCCCAATTTTCTGAAGGTGATTTGCTCTTGCTGTTTGTCTACTTGGTAGACAGGGCCAGGGAATAGCTCTCAGGGTCGTTCAGGCTTGGGAAGAGCAGCACCCCAAAACTCCCATCCCCATTCCTTTTTTTTTTTTTCCCATCCCCATTCCTGCACTCAACCAGGCAAGACAGCTCCCTTCTCCTTCCTGCTGTCTCTTATCCTCTTCCATTTGTCTGAGTCCCAGCGCTGGGTGGGGCTGGAGAGAACAGGAAGTTGAGAAAGGGAGCCCTTTCGTGGGCTCTTAGGATCCATGCGAGGCCAGGCCTAGAGGGGTCGCTGTTGTACTGCTGCCAGTAACAGGATCTCTCTGGGATGATACTTCTTTTTACTCTGTACCTTGCACATCACAGCTATTTAGGAACTATTTGCTGTTTGGCTGATAAATTGTTTCGGAATTTACTAGGGAGGGGAAACAAAGCAAAACAAAATGAAGACACTCCTCAAGCCTGCCATGGGCTAGGACAAGGTTTTGATTATTGTTCGCCAGCTTGGCGAAGGAGACACAGTCTCTCTTTGGTCTCCTGTGTCAGAGGCTCCTGGATGGGAACCCTGAGGAATGGGCCTGTGGGCATGAGCAAGCAAGGTCAGTGTGATTCAGTGTTGTGAGCTGTGAGAATGCCCTAGAAACTGGAGACCTTGGAAAAGATGGGGCAGACGGTCTGGGGGGCTGGGGTCAGTCAAGGCCATGGGGAGGCAACCTTTATTTTAGTGGCTCAGGATCTTTAGGAAAGGCAAGTTTCTTTAGGAATGTAACCCAACAGTTACACCAAGAGGTTTTTAGAAAATGTTAAAAGTAAGGAGCGACTGGGTGGCTCAGTCGGTTAAGTGTCTGCTTTTTTTTTTTTTAAGATTTTATCTATTTATTTATTTATTTATTTATTTATTTATTTATTTATTTATTTATTTATTTATTTATTTATTTATTTATTTATTCAGAGAGAGCAAGAGAGAGGCAGAGACACAGGCAGAGGGAGAAGCAGGCTCCATGCAGGAAGCCCGTCCTGGGACTGGATTCTGGGTCTCCAGGATCACACTCCGGGCTATAGGCGGCGCTAAACCGCTGCGCGGCCACTGGGGCTGCCCAAGTGTCTGCTTTTTGCTCAGGTCATGATCTTAGGGTCCTGGGATCCAGCTGTGTGTTGGGTTGGGTTCCATGCTCAGTGGGGAGTCTGCTTCTGCCTCTCCCTCTGCTTCTCCCCCACCCATTTTCTCTCCCTCTCAAATAAGTAAAATCTTTTTATTTATTTATTTTTTATTTTTTAAATTTATTTATTTTTATGATAGTCACAGAGAGAGAGAGAGGCAGAGACACAGGCAGAGGGAGAAGCAGGCTCCATGTACCGGGAGCCCGATATGGGATTCGATCCCGGGTCTCCAGGATCGCGCCCTGGGCCAAAGGCAGGCGCCCAACCGCTGTGCCACTCAGGGATCCCAAATCTTTTTTTTTTTTTTTAAAGAAAAAGTGTTAAATGTGAATAATCATGGCATTTGAAATTTGGATTAGGATGTCAATCTCCAATTTATTTATTTATTTAAGATTTTTAATTTATTTATTCATAAGAGAGAGAGAGAGAGAGAGAGACAGGCAGAGGGAGAAACAGGCTCCCTGCAGGGAACCTGATGTGGGACTTGATCCTGGGACTCCAGGATCACGCCCTGGGCCAAAGGCAGGCACTAAGCCACTGAACCACCCAGGGATCCCCTCAATCTCCAATTTAGATGAAAATCAGCCATATGAAACCCATTAGGTTTTAATAATTTTCCTCTTAATTACTTGTACTTTGAGGCCGTGTCCTTAGGAAATGTCTAAATTGGCTGTAGGTTTCTTATTTGGTTATTGCTGTGATTCTCAACCCTTGCTGTATAATGGATTCATCTGGGTTGCTTTGAAAAATCCTGATGCCCTGGCTACACCCCAGATGTAGAGCCTGGGTGCAATATTTTTTTTCTGACTCCAGGTGATTTTTGGAGTGCAGCTAGTACTTTTTGCATTGTTGGAGGGGCTGAACTGAGGCAAATCAGAGTTGGGGGGGGGTCTGCTTAGCCATGGCTGCTCTCTCTCTGGCAGGGAGAGACCATCAGCAATAACTATGGGACCCTCCACCTTGCCAATAGCTCCAATTGCAGGACCAGGGGTGGACCTCCAGGACAAGATCTGACTTAAGGGAGCCGGTTTCTCTCTCACAGGAAAGTGGAATCGGGAGTCAGATATTATAGGTATAACTGAGGAGAGGCTCTGAACAGAGCAGAAGAGGATGCTGGTCAGAACAACAAGAAAAGTTGGTTTGCAGAGGGAAGCTGAGTTCCTGCCATCACCTCAGCCCCCATTCTAGCCCTTCAGGAAGTCGGGCTGCCGCCCCACACAGGGCTCCAGGGCTCACCTACAAGTCTTTATAACAACCCCCTCCCTCCCACTGTTTGGTTTAAGTCAGCTCTAGTGGCTTCATGTTACTTGTGACCAGAGAGGCCTGACTTGTGCATAGACAACAGCACAACAAAAGCACACAAAAACAAACATGTATTCACTCCCTCCCCTCCATACATGCACACACTCACACAAACATCCGGTGTTTGAACTAGGCTCTTTGTAACTCCATGTGGTCCTAATGGAAGATTCCTTGGATTCTGTATTTTCTGGACTCCACTTGGAGAAACCTCAGCTTTCAATTCAATTGAGAACAGCAGGGGTTCCCTCCTGTGGTTCCATAGGCTTCATCAGAATCACCTGGAGGAACTGACCTACAGATACACACATAGATTGCTAAGCACCAGCTCCAGAAAGACAGAAGTCGGCCCAGTTTGAATAGGATCTTGAAATCCACACCTTAAAAACTTTCTCAATGAGATTTTGATATGCCATTGAGTCTGCTGGGATCTGACTGGCCAAATTAATGTAATTTATGAAATTCCTCTTCCTGCTTAACCTTATTTCTAGATGGAGCTGGTGTCCCTATCAAGTCTGAGAGATGACATTTTGTTTGGGAGATGGATAAGAGCCTAGTCTGAGGACATACAAAATAGAACCCAGTGACGTTCAGGGTTGTTGGAGCCCACATATACAAGGAATCAGGCCAAAGGGACCCTTCCAGATTGATTGCTTGAGCTGGTCAGATGAGTCAGGTCATTTGCTTTGCCCTCTTAGCTTTGTAGACACAACCAAAAAAAAAAAAAAAAAGTGTGTGTGTGTGTGTGTGTGTGTGTGTGTGTGTGTAAAGCAACATATGTACCTTTTATTTTAGAAACAAAAATATCATTTCTGACCCAACAATAGCCGGATCCCTGTGAATGAAGGGTTTGCATATTTTCCTGTTTTAACGGTTCTAGTATAAACAGTCCAAGCCCAGGCCTGATTGTCAGGAGGTCCTGAGCAGCCCAACCAGAGTGCTGGAAATGACTTCTTCAGCCCTGAGAACCTGGACCCGGCTTGGTGCCAGGATTTGGATTTGTGTTTAACAGTAGCTATGGGGTCAGGAGTTGAGGGAGAGGGCAGTTGCAGTGATCCCCAAGACCAAAGCCAGTGCCAGAAGCAACAGCAGAGGCAGTAGGAGCAGTAACTACTGTGTATTGAGAACTTCTTTGTAAAGGCACCAGGCTAAGTGATGTAATTATTTATTTGAATACTTAAAAAGCTAAATGTGGTAGCATTATTTTTTCCAATTTTAAGAATGAGATTCAGAGAGGTTGAGCAGCTCTTTGGAGGTCACACAGCTTCTAAGAGGAAGATTCAAGATTTAAATGAAGGCATGTTTGTCTCCTAACTATTACAAGATACTACACATATGGGCGCCTGGGTGGCTCAGTCCTTTAGGGTCTGACTTCAGCTCTGGTCATGATCTCAGGGTTCTGGGATGGAGCCCTGAGTCAGGTTTTGTGCTCAGTGGGGAGTCTATTTGTCCCTCTTTCTTTGCCCCCCCCCATGCTCTTTTTTTCTCAAAATCTTATTTGAGAGTGAGAGTGAGAGAAAGCATGAGCAGGGGGAGAGGCAGAGGGAGAAGCACACTCCCCACTCAGCAGGGAGTCTGACTTGTGGTTTGATACCAGGACCCTGGGATCATGACCTGAGCTGAAGGCAGATGCTTAACTGACTGAGCCACCCAGGAACCTCTCAAATAAATAAAAATTTTAAAAACAAACAAACCCAAGATACTGCACACAGAAACCCACATTACAGATACCATCTTCTGTGCCAGCTGTGGGTATAGGGCTTTGGTCCTACAAGCTGTTCAGGGCAGCTCTTCAGATACATTGCTAGTCCCTGCTTTCTTTCAAGACATTTGTCTCAGCACTCCAGCTCCACTGGTCTCCTGCAAAGGGAGATAGCTGTCAGCAGGGACTGGAAGGCCCTTTCCTAGCTCCAGGCAATCCTAAATTTTGGGATGGACCCTTTGTGCCCTGCAGATGGGATGACTCTCCTTTTTGGACTAACAAAGGACTCAAGATTTATTGATCAATGACTGATTATATATTTAGTGACCCTAGGAATGAGACTAAGGAGATTTTCCTGGCCCCGAAACAGAGAGATTTGTGCTGTTATATATATATAACAGCTCTAGTGGCTGATATATATATATATATCATATATATATATATTTATGGTTCATTCATATGATGGATTATTAAGCATTCATTGAAAATCATGTTTCAGGGGCACCTGGCTGGCTCAGTTGGTAGAGCATGTGACTCTTGACCTCAGAGTTTTAAGTTTGAGACCCTTCTTGGGTGTAGAGATTATTTGAATAAATAAGTTCTTAAAAAAAAAAGAAAATCGTGTTTTAATGAATAAGATATGGAGAAACCCTCATGGTGAAAGGTTAAAAGATGCAGGATGCAAAGTTGCAAATTCCTTTTTTTTTTTTTAAGATTTATTTATTCATGAGAGACACAGAGAGGCAGAGACATAGGCAGAGGGAGTAGCAGGCTCCCTGTGGGGAGCCTGATACTGGACTTGATCCTAGGACCCAGGGATCATGTCCTGAGCCACCCAGGCGTCCCCAAAGTTGCAAATTCTGTATAAAATGTATGTCTTTAATGATGTAAAATTATATAAAATATATAAAAGAAAGAGCAGAGGAAAGTCACCAAAATGTTAACCGTGGTAACCTCATGGGGGAAAGGGATGGGATTTCCTTTAGATTTTGTTTTCTTTATGAATTTTAATGTTATATTTCCCCAAATTTCTTCAATCTGAATTAGCTTTGTAAAGGGGGGAAAATGTGAAAACGTGAAAAGTCCTAGTATATAGCACACATATACCTGGAAGCACACAGGTATGATTATGGATTGATTTGTATCTCAGCTTGGATTTCAGCTCCCAGAAGTGTTTTCTCGGATCACTGCGGGTGGAGGCATTTTGAACCAGTTCTGTCACCACTAAGGCAGAACTAAGGCAGAAAGAGGCTCTGAGGGCGGCAGATCTGGAATGGCCCCCGCCGCCGGTCCCTGAGCGCGCTTACTTTTGGGGTGGGGGCGACAAGTGCACTGAACAGAGGCATCCAAGCGCCAAGACTTCTGTTAAACGGGGGGTTGAAAGTCCATCGGAGGGATCCCTGGGTGGCGCAGCGGTTTGGCGCCTGCCTTTGGCCCAGGGCGCGATCCTGGAGACCCAGGATCGAATCCCACATCGGGCTCCCGGTGCATGGAGCCTGCTTCTCCCTCTGCCTATGTCTCTGCGTCTCTCTCTCTCTCTCTCTCTCTCTGTGACTATCATAAATAAATAAAAAAAATTAATAAAAAAAAAGTCCATCGGAGCGACAGGGCAGGGCTTTTTTGGGTAGGCAGGAACACTCGGGATCCCAATCCCTTGGAGTAAAGGGGCTTGAGCACAGGCCGGGGCTCTCCCTGGGGTCCCCAGAGTCGGCCAGCGGCCTGCAGGGAAACGCCCGACGGACGCCTGTGGGTTGCGGCTTCCCACGCCCCGTCCCGCTCCTCCCCCAGGGCCAGCGGGCTGCGGATCCCGGCGGAAGCCGCAGAGCAGCTGCCCTGCCAGCTAGAGCTTTGGCTCTCCAAGCAGCCCCCTAGGCCCAGCACTCGGAGGCTCTGGTGCGGGCGCGGGCAGGGGCCAGGGGCTGAGCAACACGGCAGCATCTCGACGTGGTTGGAAGATGAGCGCCCGCTGCCAGGATCCAGCGAGAATGGATCGCCTTGCCCTGTGCGAACCCCTCGTGGGCTCAGATTCTGGGCCGCTGAGGGCGGTGGCGATGGTGTCCCTTGGTGCCAGCAGAGGGCAGCCTGGAAGCTAGGCGGCGGACTGGCGACCTCGCCACGCAGCGGGCTCCCTTCCAGCGCCCAGGCTTTGCTGGGTGAAGGCGGCCTTGGAGCCCCCCGAGACCAGCGACCTCAGTCTGCAGGAGTCGGGCGCCAAGGCTCAAGGGCACCTGGCAAGTTGTGGTCAATCACACCCTTCCGGCAATCTCAGTTTCGGAGACCAGGGCTTGGGGCCAGTGTAACCAAATGCGCCCCAGCAGAACCAAGAAGAAAAAACCCTACACACACAGGGACAACATACAAACGTACATACACACATACATGTAGGCATATATCCACACAACAGATGCCAAGCGTGTAGGAACCTTCTTAATGATGCTAGTGAAAGCTACGATATTAACGTCCTTGGGGAGTGAAGTCAGAGGCTAGGAGCTGGGTGGCTCCCAGAGGCACGCAGGAGACGTGGCTTAAGGAAGGACCTGGAGATTCGCGCTGGGGACAGAGGAGCTGTGATCTAGGGACCCCGACAGAGAGAACTGGGGATTCCAACCCCGACTATGCACTTCCATAAAATGGTCAGCTCTAGATCTTATGGGGTCTTGAGGGATTCGAGACAGCACAAACCCAACGAATTCAAGTTTCATCACTGCCCGGCTCTGGCACAATACAGGGCTCCTGAGTTGCTTAGGTGAAAAGATCCTGTTGCCTCACCGTTTGCCTGGCGATGTTGTATTGGAGACGCAGGCCTGGCAGGCTTGGGGACCAACCTGCTCCGTGGCCGGCCTGGAATCTTAGGTGCTCTATCTCCAAGCTCCAGGGAGCCTTGAATTCCCATCTTGGGCACCGGGGTCACTGAAATCGGGCAGAGCTCAATTATCGGCCAACGAAATGAAGCCCAGCACGGGGCATGTTGAGTCTCTCGGCAAGCCTGGCGACCGGCCAAAGCCCAGTTGGGCCTGGGGTTGCTCGCTAAGCCGGCCAACCTCAGAGTACGCTGGGCAAACATCATCTACACCCCGCAGCGCGCAGTCTTTGCCTGGCCTTGGTCTCTTACCAATTGTGTACATAGGGGCATCCATATAGTTCTTTTGGTTTGTTTCTCCATCTAAAATTCGAAAGGAGAGCATTTCCTAGGGTAGTGGTGAAAATCGTGACTGAAAACTGTATATAAACCTGTATAACAGTGAGGCATAATTACCACTCAAGAGCAGCCAACTTCATCAAGTGCTTGCACA
Source organism: Nyctereutes procyonoides (assembly GCF_905146905.1). Taxonomy (NCBI): domain Eukaryota; kingdom Metazoa; phylum Chordata; class Mammalia; order Carnivora; family Canidae; genus Nyctereutes; species Nyctereutes procyonoides. The sequence continues at coordinate 35,596,936 of NW_026575042.1, forward strand.
GCGTGTGAACAGGGCACATGCAGGAACAGTACACACCGTGTGCACAAGCACATCACTCGTGTGAAAATGTGTATGTTTGTCTCCCTAGACGCATGGCAAACGCACACCTGTATGCATCTAGGGTACATGTGCATAGGTAGGGACACCCTCGTGCAGACGTGTGCATGCACACTCTGCATGCAAACACTGCTGCTGGTGTCTAGAGTCAGAGTGTGCGCGCTGCTCAGCTGACCCGTTTCTCTCGAAGTGGGTCACTGCCACCGGGGGAAATGTGCCGCTCCAGGGTGCGGGGAAAGCCCGGATCCGGTCAGCGACTCGGCGCCGCCAGGCTCCTTTATCTCTCATCTGCCGGCCGGTGGGCAGCTCCAGTTTCAGTAGGGACCAAGATCCCCCAGCCGGCCGCTGGGGGTAAGGGGCAAGAAAGGAAGAGGTGGAGGGCGCTCCAAGCACGCCAGGCTGCAGGGCCTCACAGCTCAGGTCTGTCGCGTCTTTTCTTTACCTTCCTAGGTCGCGTCCCCAAGGAAGAAGAAAAAGGTGTCCTGAACCTCCGTTCAGCTCAGGAAAGGCGGCCTGGGCCCCCTACCCTCGCAAGCCATTAGGAAGAGAGGCGAACCGAGGGTTCGCCCTCCTTGAAGAAGATGAGCGGCTGCAGCGCGGGCCTGGGCCGCAGGGCCCGCGAGTGGGGTGCGTGGGAGGCGCGCAGCTGGGGGCGCGAGGTCGCTCCCCTCGTCACCCGCAGGTGGCCCTGCTCGTCTGCCCTCTCCGGGGTAGGGTCCTAAGCCGCGCCACCCTCGCACCCCCTCGGTGTGTCTGCGGAGGCAGGGAGCCCACGCATCCTCTGGGAAGGCAAGCCCACCGCCACGCGGAGGCGACGCCTCGGAGGCTTGAGTTCCGCGGCGACCCGGGTTTCCAAATCACGGAAAGCCAGGCGATAGGGGTCACAAGCGGGTCTCCCGTCGTCTCCGCAGACCCTTTGGGCGGACAGGACAGCGTGACGCCCAGACGCTGAGGCCAAGCGCTGGAGGAGACTCCGGGGCCGCGAGAAGGCGCAGAGGCGCAGCGGCCGCAGGCACCGCACGGGTTCGGATCCTGCCGGCCAACCGAGCCCAGCCGCCGCGAACGCGAGTCTCCGCAAAAGTTGCGCGCGGTTCCGCTCCTGGGCACCGCGTGGGGCGAGGTCCCGCGGGGCACCACGGCCGCCCACGCTCCGAGAACCTCCGCAGGGGAACGCAGGGCTGGCGGGGACTCCGTGGCAGAAGAAATTTAGTGTCGGAAGGCTTTGGGGGGCAAGGCGGGCGGCGCGGCTGGGCCTGGGGCTGGGGGAGCTGCCCCGGGGCTGGTAGCCCGGGTTCCGGCGAGGCCGGCCTGGGGGAAGCGGCCCGGGGGACAGCCCCGCGGCCCCCTCCCTCGGGATTCCGCAGGCCGCTGACCCGGCCTTTATCTCGGCGCGGTCAGCAGTCGTGGGGGCTTCAGGAAAGAAGACAAAGGCCCGGTGTCACTGCAGGCGGGGGCTCGGTTTCCTGACTCTCCGCTCACACTCACAGCCTTTAGCGTTTGCTGGGGTGGGGTGGGGGGAATTTTTAAAAAATATGCGTCCAGTTTCCTTCCCCCCCTCCCCGAAACAAAGAAAAAGCAAAAAGCATATTCGCCTTCCCTCCTCGTCCATAGAGATGAAAGTTTCCTGGGATCCTGTCCTTTCCTCGCTTTGCCTGCCTAGGGAAATGATCTCCCTTTGCACAGAGAGGAGAATCCAGGGAAAGGTTTTGTTTAATTCGGCTTGTTAGTATTATTACCCACAAAGTCAGGCCGAGGTCCCAACGTGGAGGGCCCGAGCTGGCCGCCCCAGCGTGGCGGGGGCTCGGGCGCCTCTGCCCCGCGCGCTTGGCCTCGCCGGGGACGTCCAGGGTCTCCCGCGCCTCCTCCGCCCGCCCCGCACTGGGAGCACCCGGTGCTCACGCGGACCCAGCCGTTTCCCCCGAATTTTGTTTGGAGCTGCCCGGGAGCGACCCCTCCGCGCCCGGGGCTCTGCGCTTGCAGCGCCGCCGCTAGGCCTGCGGACGCGAGGCGCGGGCGGCCCAGGCCGGGGTCGGCCGAGCCCCCCGCCCCCCGCGGCCCCGGCTCCCCACCGCCCGCGGCGCCTCGGCCCAACCCGCTTCCTGCGTTTGCCCCGAGGGTTTCCCGTTTCTCCACAAAGAGCGAGGGGTCTCCCACCAGCTGACCTCCGCAACCTCCCGCCCGGTCGCTACCTACTGCTTTTTGAAGAAAGAGGGAAAAAAGGTTCAAACAGCTCCGCGTTCCAGGGGGAGGCGCCCGGGGGCGGGAGGCGCCGGCCCGAGAGCCTCGGAGTGGCGGCTGCGCCTGGACTCTAGCGCCTGGCTGGGTGTCGCTCGGCGGGTCAGCTGGGCCTCGCCTGCCTCTCGGGGCCTCTTGCCTTGGGAGAGGAGCGAGGGCGGCAGGAGCGCCGGGCCAGGTGCGCCGGCTGTGCGTCCAGGGCCCAGGTAGTCACCGCCGTGGCAACTGCGTGTGCCTCCTCCTAAGGGTCAAGGAAGGGGCTGGGGTAGGGTAGACGCATCAGCCTGCGCTGCGACTTGGAAACGTGCTCCAAGGTCTGGGCTCTTGAGGGCTCAGGGTGGCTGTGGCCAGTGGGCTAGAATGTCAGACCCCACAGGATTACTAGGGAAGGTCCTTCCTTCCTTCCTTCCTTCCTTCCTTCCTTCCTTCCTTCCTTCCTTCCTCCCTCCCTCCCTCCCTCCCTCCCGTCCTTCTTTCCTTTCTTCCTCCTTCCCTCCCTCCCCTTCTCTCTTTCTCTTCTTTCCTCCTTCTTTCGTTTAGGGTCAGAAAACCATATTGACCATGTACAAAATGGGCATTTTGACCTTAGAACACTTAATTACTTTTATAACCCTGCACGGTGTGTGTGTGTGTGTGTGTGTGTGTGTGTGTGTGTATAATTATTTCTATTTTATAGATGAGAACCCTGAAATTCAGGTGAGTCTTTGCTCAAGGTCAAACAGTTAATTAAAGGAGGTTGCTGGGCTCTACACTAGTTCTTCCAGGCTGAACAGGCCTTGCCCCATCATCCTGCACAGGCCACCTCCCTGGGTTCACATGGTCTCAGAGCAAGCTTGTCAGAGCTTATCACCAAGCTGGAGCCTATGTAGCAAACAGCAGGCACAGCAGAATGTTCTAGGGGGACAATCTGCATGCAGCTCAGTCCTGTGATTCCTTCTCCTCTGGCTGGCTGCCCCTTTACCCAGCTCCCCGAACACTGAACACTGGCCTGCAGGGCCTGTTCCCCTCAGAGAACCCAATGGGCAGCCGGGCTCAGTGCTCTCAGGTCTCTCCATAAAATTTCCAAGGCTGTTTGCCCCACAGATACCTAGGTGACCCCTGGATGGTCCATTCTCTTCTCAGGACCTCTGGTTCCTTAAATGTAAGCTAAGAGATTTGGGGTCCATTTTTTTGTGACAGAATGGCTCCCTGTCTCCAGAAAGTAGAAAGCAGGTAAGACTGCCTGGTTTCAAGAATCCCTAATTTCTTGTTGTCCCTAAGGCAGAACTAGGGGCATGAACTTTCCTTCCAACAGCTCCATGCCTCTGGTCCCCACCACACAGGAGAGGTGTGTCTTCTGGTCCCATCCTTTCCTGTAGGTCCCACAGATCTATTCCTGGAAGCAGGGGCAGCCCTATGGAGGCAGCTGGACCCACAAGGCATGGTCACCTTCAGCTTAGCTCCATAGAGTGGGGGCCACTGCAGGCCTCCTGAGCCTGACCAGGCAGCTTCCTGGCTCCAACTCCCCCACTCCCCCCGGCCCAGGGGTTCTGGTGCTCCAAGCCTCCATTTAGGGAAGACCTTATTCATGGGCAGACTGTCTTGGGTCTGACCCAGTTTCCTGGCCCATTTCTCCTGCCCTACTGACTGCAAGAAGCCGGGGTCGGCCCCTGATTTCCATCGACCACTAGGGGGCTTTTAGAAACCTGGAGCTCTAGCCTCCCTTAGTGGGAGAGTCAGGCAAGGGCCTGAGGGCACCTAACCGCAGGTGAAATATCCTGAGCTGCATGCCCACCCAAACTGGGGATGTAGAGAAGAGAACTCTTTACTTATGCAAAGGGGAAGCAGGCCCAGGACACCCTTGGGAGTAAGGAGTGAGGCCATCCCAGAAAACACCCTAGGTCTCCATTCCATAATTTCCTTGGTGCATGTACTGCACTGGCAAATATTTCTCACGCATTCCCCCCACCCCCGCCCCCAGAACAGGACACCTCACCCCCTTCAACTCAAGTATTTTGGAAGGGCAGTCTTAGGAGGTAAGGGATGGCTGAGAATTTGTGTTTAAATGTGAGGAGGGGGTTCATATTGTCAGTGATGAGTGTGAGGATGTTTACATTCATACAAGTGCATACACACTCCTCATTCAATACAATGTGGAGCAATTCATTACCCAGACCATGAGAAATTGGCAGGGTATTCGCATCAAACTCTAAGTTGTATTTATAGTATACCCTGACAAACATAAATACATACACCCAGATGGTCCAGCTATCTAGACCAGACTATATATGCTAAGGCATAATTGCTGTATATCAGGAACTCTCTTAAATACTTTTGCCCTCGCTTAGGAGGTTCCTTAAATCATCTTCTCTAATAGATACTCAGAAGTGCAAAGAAGGAGAGGAGAGAAAGGAAATGAGAGATGAAGAAAGTCAGCCATAGCCTCAAACTTTTAGCACTAGGGGAAATGACCGAACTATAGAGTTATGGAGAAACCCCTAGGGCTGGAATTAGAGACAGATGTCTTCCTGTGGGCATCCACTGGGAAGTGGGGGTATAATCTATCTCCTTTCTCTGTGTGGGATCCCTCCCCCGATCCCTGTGTACATCAGGAGTCCCTTACTGATTCTTCCATTTCATTGTGCAAACTTGGTGAGACTGCCACTACCTCACCAGCCTTGGGTGTCTCTTTGCCTTTCAGCTCTTGGGGACAGAGAGAGGCTATCCTCCATGGCTGGCCTACACCAACTTCCCCTACCTCACTGAAGCCTCTGCCCTGGACACTCTCCTCTTTTGCTTTCTCTGCCTGGGATAGCAGTTAGGGGGTGCCAAGAGTCAACCCTGGAATAGACAGCCTCAACCAGCTCAAGCAAAGGCTCTGTATATAGTCTTTGTTATCATTCAGCAAGCCAGGATTATATACCAACAACATAACTGCATATATTACCAATGACTTATGAATGCAACGCACGCTGTGGTCCCTCATAAGCACTCCTTGAGTATTAGGCATATGGTTATTACAATGCCTAAAATATATGCCCTCTCTGAAGGCGAATGACAAACATATACACCTCCCATCCTGTCACCAGGACACGACTTACACTGTACGCACATATTTGTAGCAGACAGACTACACAACTGCCCATGGGATACATGTTCACACCACAGAAAGCACAGACAGACAAACACATAGCAGTCCAGTTTCTTTTCTGCAACTCCTCTTAGCCAGACAGTGGTGCGGTGGTTCACTAGAAGCACCCAGATCCTAGGCCTGACCAGTCTCTTGGGCTTCCCACCTCATCTGAACCTCCCTCTCCAGCCTAATGCTTCCCTCTCCCCCCGGCACTGACGGGCTCCAGTCGAGGTCACAGGCTGATGCTCCTCAAAACAGCCACGACTTCATCTTCCAGCCTTCTAGCCTCCCCAAGGAAGCTGGAGGGATGAAAGATATCCTGAATCAGAGCCACTTCCCCTCCGGCCCAGCTACACATAACAGGGATCCCACCCTGATGGTCCCACAGTGTAACCACTAGTATAGGCTGGAGTGTGAGGCCTGCAGCCTTCATCCCTGTCTCCAGCTGCCCCTGACCCACTGGTCTGCCTGGACCTGTGACCCCTGCTGTCCAGGCCCAGAGTGGGGGCACTGAGGGACACATGGCTGGAGTGGGATCCGGCACAAGCTCCACCACGGTGGAGGGGAGAGCTGGCTCATACTTGTCATCCCATCCGCAGATTGAAGGCTGACCACCCCTAATATTCCTTGAGCTCCCCGGGGCTGTAACAGGGTCAAATGCCGCATGCCTGCGCAGAAGCACCAGTCTGAATTCGTTATTTGAAGTCTCAGTAGAGGAAGAGAAGGGGAAAAAAAATAGATTTCTACAGCCACACAGTATGTTCATTCCTCTCTGATACTCCTAAATCTCTTACGCGTGTCTCAATGTAAATGAATTCTGATTATTAAAAATAATAAGGCAATCCACGTAAGTCGCTCCTTACATTTGTACAGAGGTTGGCAGCCTACAGAACATTTCCTCAACCAGGATTTTATCTATTTGGAATAAGCTCTTCTGGTTACTGTATTTGTCTGGAAAAATAGAAACGTATGAGCTCAATATAATGAAAACACAGTCCATACACCTAGTACGTCTGCGTAAGAGGTGAAATACAAACTCGGATGGGTGCAAAAATCGAACAAATTCTACGTACACCCACGCCTTGTGAACGAACCACGACTGATAAAGTCTCTTTGATGACGTTAAACAGCCCCAACCGACCAGCGATGACACAGAAAACAAACAATCCCCCGGAAAACAGAGCGGCAGCAACCACAAACGCCCTCCACTCGGGCTGCCCTCAACCCTTATTTATCTGAAAGAGAATAAAACTTTGCTGGAAATCTCTCTCTCGTACCTAGCTGCTGGACAAACTTAGGCGAGGCAGAAATAATAGAAGTCCGTGTTAAAAGAAAGAACAAAAAAATTTATTTGGGAATTGACAAGACGGTAACAACAAACAAACAAACAAAACAACAAAAGTGCTCTAGTTCTTTCTAGAAAATTTGGTCCTCCAAACGACACACTACAAAACAACCGGGTCTAGGGTTTTTCGGGCCAGCCGGCTCCCCGCCACCAGCCCGCCTGGTCCGACTGCTGCCAGGTTTCACATTTCTCCTGCCCAAGGTGGGAGAAGCAAGACGTTTGCAACACAAAAATCAGAGAGAGGACAAGCCGTCCCCGCAGCGTCCGCCGGGCAGGCAGTGATCTCCCGGCACTCTGGGCTTGCATCGGAAGATCCGGGGAAATTTGGTTTTGATTTGTTTGTTTTCAGACAGATAGAGAGGGGGGAACCCTCCAATCGGGAAAGGAAACCGACTTCTACTGAGCAGATTCTCCTACCTCTGAACACAGCTTTTTGAAGGCCCGACAGGAATTCTACTTCAAATCTCCTGGAAGAGATTTTCATGTTTTGCTTTAGCAAACTCCAAGGCCACAATACTTCGCCGGTTTTCCCGGTTAGTTTTTTTTCTTTTTTCTTTCTTTTTTCCTTAAAAAGACATTTTAAAACGTCATCTAAAACAGCCCTCCTGATCTTTTGGGCGAAGCCTCGGCCCGCCGCCGCGGGCCTGCAGGCGCCCGGAGCGCGGGGTCGGGGAGCGGAGGACGCGCAGCCCGCCTGGGAGCCGGGGATGAGCTGCAAAGCCCCGCGCAGGCCGCCGCGCCGGGCAGCCCGGCTCCCCGCTCCCGCCCGCCCCCCGCCCCACTCGGGGGGCCCCCGCCAGCGGCTTCTGAGCCGCTCCCAGAGGCTACGTGGAGCAAACGCACGTTCGTCCCTTGCTCGGGCGCGGCGCGGGTCTCCTCGCCCGCCCGGACCCGCGCTCCCAGCCAGGGATGGCGCGGCAGCCGCCGGGCCGGCCGGGGAAGCCGAGCGCGAGCGCACCGACCTGTGTGAGGAGGCCCGGAGGTCTGCACCGCCGACGCCCGGCTGCACCGCGGCCCCGGCGCTTCCCCTCCGCTCTGGACTCTGCCTCGGCGTGTCCAGCCCGGACGCCGGGGCGCCGGGAGGGGACGCGGCCTGCAGAAGGCGCGCGGAGAGGCGGCCTGCAGGCCCGGGCGGCGAGGGGGCGGCGAGGGCGGGGAGGCGAGCCGCGGGAGGAGCGGTGGAGACAAAAGGGGGGCGAGCGGCGAGCGGCGAGCGGCGCGGAGGGGAGCCAGGAGAGGCGGGGGGCCCCGGGCGCGGGCTCCGAAGGCGGCCCCGGGGGCGCGTGGCTGCGGCCGAGGCCGGCGTCGCACGTCCCTGCATCCTCAGAGTCGGCGCGCGCGGGGCTCTCAGAGGTCGAGGCGCGAGTGCAGCGCGCCGGTCTTGGCGTCGTGGTCCCAGTAAGAGCAATGCATCATGGCGAGCTCGGGCTGCCGGGCGCAGGCGAACTGCAGGCCCGGCGCGTTGGTGGGCGCGGGCGCCGGGGGCGCGGCGGTGGCCGGGCTGGCGGGGCTGAGCTGGCCCGGGGGCGGCGCGGCGGCCGCGTGGTGCGGCGGGGCCGGCGGCGGCGCGGCGGCCGCGTGCAGATGGTGCGCGTGCGGGTGCGAGTGGGGGTGCGGCGGCGGCGGCGGCGGGGGCGCGGCGGGCGGGCCCCCCAGGCCGTTGTACGAGTTCACCACGCCGGGGGGCAGCGCCATGCTCTGCACGCGCGAGTACGGCCCGTACGAGGCGGCCGGGCCCGCCAGCCCCTTGACCACCGCGGCCGCGCCCGGGCTGCCCGGGCCCGCGGCCGCCGCGGCCGCCGCCGGCCGCCGCGGCCGCCGCCGCCATCTGGCAGGAGGCGTAGGGCATGGGTGAGGGCGGCTGCGGCAGCGGCCAGGAGTTGTTGAGGAAGCCGGACTGCAGGTACTTGGGGGGCGCCAGGTAGCCGTAGCCGTCGGCGCCCGCGCCCGCCACGCCGCAGCCGCCCGCGGCGCCCCCGGCCGCGAAGAGCCCCTTGCCCGGCTGGAAGTGGGCGGGCGGCGGGCGGAAGGGCCGCTTCATGCGGCGGCGGCGGCGGTAGTTGCCCTTCTCGAACATGTCCTCGCAGGCCGGGTCCAGCGTCCAGTAGTTGCCCTTGCGCTCGCCGCCGCCCTCGCGCGGCACCTTGATGAAGCACTCGTTGAGGCTGAGGTTGTGGCGGATGCTATTCTGCCAGCCCTTCTTGTTCTTCTCGTAGAACGGGAACTTGGCGATGATGTACTGGTAGATGCCGGACAGCGTGAGCCTCTTCTCGGCGCTCTCGCGGATCGCCATGGCGATGAGCGCCACGTACGAGTACGGGGGCTTCTGCGCGGGGTCGGGCTTCTCCGGGGCCGCCCCGGCGCCGCCGCCGCCGCCGCCGCCGCCGCCTCCGCCGCCCCCGCCGCCGCCTCCCTTGCCGGGGCTCGGCGGCGGCGGCGGCGGCGCCTCGGGCTCCTTGGCCGCGCGGCCGGGCTCCGGGGCCAGCAGGGCCCCCGCGGCGCCCTCGGGCTCGGCGTAGCTGGCCATCATGGCAAAGCCGGCGCGCCGCGGCCCGGCAGCCCCTGCCCCCTTCCCGCGGTGCCCGCGCGGCGCAGTCCGGGCGCGCGAGTCGGCGCGCGGCCGAGTCTCAAACTTCTGGGCACCGCGGGCGCCGCCCGTGCTCGCTGGCCGGCGGCCTCTGGCTGCGCTGCTCTCCTCTCGCCCTTCCCCTCGGCAGCGGCCGGCGGGACTGCAGCTCAGCCTCTGGCCATGGGGAGTCCGCCCAACAGCGAGGGGCTCCGGCCCCGCCGCCCCTCCCCGCCCAGGCCAGTCCCCGCCTCGGTGGGTTTTCTTCCCGGCGCCCTTCCCCTCCCCCCACCCGCCGGTTTTCCGAGGCGCGACCCGCGCTCCGGCGGAGCTGCCTGCCGGAGTCCCCAGTGCGCCGGGAGCCTGGCTCAGTGCTGATTCGTATGGGCTCCGCCGAGTTCCGCTTGCGTCAGGCGCCTTCGCCCCTATAGCGGGGCGGCCAGTCGCACACGGGCGAGTTCATCTCCAAGTCACTTTCTGTGAACGCCCCGCACGGCCCGGGCCGGCCTGCGCCCCTCCCAGCGCGCCGAGGGGGGCCCGGCCGACGACCCGGCTCCCGCTCCCGCTCCCGCCCGCGCCTGCGATCCGCGGGGCTCGCTCGGCGGGCCGGGCGGGGTGACGCCGAGGGCCCCCGCGGGGTGCGTCCGCGCCCGGCCAGGGCTCAGGGAGTTCGGGCCCCCGCGGGGAGGGGCGCGCCAAGCCGCCTCGCGGCTTTCAGGTGAAAGAGAAGGACTCGGCGGCTCTGCCCCTTCGCCGCAGTTCCCCGGGGCCGAACTTCTCTAGCTTGGGGCCGGGGGAGGGGCGGGACGGCGAGGGGGCCGGGCGGCGGCGGGGTGGAGAGAGCTGCGCGGTGGCTTTGGGAAAACCAGCCCAGAAACGCGTGTCACTGAACCGAGCAACCTCGGCCTGGCCTGGCCTGGCGTGGCCTGGCCGTCGTGCTTGCAGAGGGACTGGGCCGGATGGGGCTGGGGAGACGGTCGGGGAAGGAGCGCCCAGCAGCCTGGCCTGAAGCCCCTTTGTCCTTCCTTGCTCTGCCCCTGGACGCAGGGACCGGACCTCTCCCCAGAACCCGCCTCGTAACCCTCGCTTGGATGTGTGCTTTAACAGCACCGAGGAGACTCTCCCCTAGCCCTGCTCTGACGCGGGCGCGAATGTTGTGGCCCGTGGGGCTTTGGGGGACTTGGTCTGTGTGCGCGCCGTTATCACACACACACAAGTCATGGGGCCGGTCTGTCCGTGAGACACGTGAGATACCAGCTGCCCAGGTGCACATGTGCTGGTGCAAAAACACAGGTATGCACACGTACAAGGTGAGATTTATATTTATGGATAAAATATTTATACTTACTTACTCGTGTAATGGTACATGTGTGTCACCTATCAGTAAGTGTGGTCCTGGGATGTCGCATCTTCTCTCTTTTTCCTCTCTCCTTTCTTCCTTCTTCCCTTTCCCTATTCCGACACAGACTGGGAAGAAAACCAAGAGGCTGGGAGAGGCATTTGTTCAAATCTCTCTCCTGACATTTGTTCTGATCTTTCTCCAGGGCCGAGGGGTGAATGCTCATCTACCTGCAGCAGAAGTCTGAATGGGTCCCAGTCACACCTGCATGCCAAGAGATTGTCTCAGGGGAAATTAATGCTGACACGAAAGGCAGCTGTGCTTTTTAACAGTTTAACTTAGCCTCAGCAAAACGTCTGCCATCATAAAGTGTGAGAGAGATGTCCGGGTGTTTTGAATCCTCATGCCCCAAACTCCTTGGTACTAAGGGGGCCGGGATACTTTGGGGAGGAAGGTGGACTGGATGGATGTCATGCCAGGTTGTGTCCCGTGTCTGGATTGGCATGCCTGGAGTGGCCACCCCAAAGCTCATTACTACCACTTCCTCTTGGGCTGCCCAGTCTCAGCGGAAGCCTGAAGAGCCCTTAGTGGCCTATGGGCCCAGCACCCATGGCCACGTTTGTGTGTTGCCTGCTTCCGGCTCAGCTCTCTGATCTACATTGTGAGATTAAAGGAAAGGAGGACAGGGTGATGGGCTCTTTTGGAATTGAGCATCGTGCAAATGACTACAGAGAGGTCAGCAGGGCAGTCTGGTCTGAACACTAAAGTGAGAGGGAACAGGGCTCTCCTAAACTCACTTCAGTAAATTCCTTCCTCTACCCTCCATTTAAGTATATTTTAGGGTAGCTTGATTGTTTCTCCTGCTGCTCCCATTATACACTGGGGTAAGCAGCACCTCTTCAAAACCTCTGTGGCTGTCTCCTGAGCAGGAGTGCAGGTGTTTTTCTTCTTTCTCACCCCCATCCATGCCCAGGCTAGGGGTGGGAGTGATGTGAATTTGGTTTGGGGCTGCTGCAGATTGACCCTAGTGCCCCTCCTCCCCCTTGGCCTGGGCAGAGGGGAAAAAACAGTTGGGTCTGGCCCCAACCCGCGGGTGTGTGTGCTCTCTCCACTCCTCTTTTTTTCTGACCACCCAGGCTGGCTCTCTCTCTCGCTCTCCCCCTTTGCAGGCATTTCCGCTGCTGGCCTGCAGCAGCCAGGTGTAACAGCATTGTTGTGTGTGTCATCACTTCCCCGAATTCCAAACTCGGGCTCCCTTTTCAGCCTTTAAGGAGTGTGTGTGTGTGTGTGTGTGTGTGTATGTGTGTGCGTGCACGTGTGAGTAGGAGGTGGGGGTAAAGGAAGGAGTTCCTGTAAAGGGTCTTCTGGGTGGACAGGAGTCCTGCTCCTTTCAGGTATTGCTGTCCAGGAAGCGGTGGGGCTTGCTTCTCAGCCCTCTAGGGCCGGCCGGGGGGGGGGGGGGGGGCGGAGGGCCCCGCTTCCTGGCGAGGTCCAGGCCGGCCGACCGTGTCGAGGCTCGTGGGGGGGGCATCCTCTCTCCCCGCGGCATTGCGGCGACGCCGGGCCTCCGTCCAGTGACCTCGGGGCGGTGCCCACCTCGCAGGCCCGGGCGGAGCTCCTGGCCTCTCCGTCCGGGTTTCCCGGGGGCCTGCAGCTGCAGCGCGGGAGCCGCCGCCAGTGCCTCCTGCCGGGCGTCCCGCCCGGGCGCCGCCTGCGGACGCGGTGCCGGAGCCCCGCCGGCGGGGCGCGGCCCCCCTCCTGCGCCCGCCCCGCGCCCGCGAGGCCCCGACAGCCGGCGCGAGCGGTTCACTCGGCTCGGACGCAGGACGCAGGACGCAGGGAGACGCTTCTCTCCTCCCCGGCGGGGATCCTGCATCGGGCCGCCGCCGAAGGGGCCGCGCCTCTGGGGATCCCGGCGGCCGGGGTGGGGGGTGGGGGGCTCCGGCCAGGTGAGCGGCCCAGCGGCCCCGAGGTCGCCGCCGGCTGCTCGAATGAGGCCCCGAGGTGCCCTTTCCCGGCGGGGCCCTGCTCCACCCTCCGGCTTCCCGCCCTGCGCGAGCGCAGAGGGACCGAGCCGGCGGCAGCCCTCGCCCTGGGGTGCGCAGCCCTCTCCCTGGGGTGCGGCCTCTGCGGCGCGGCGGGAAAGGCGAAGCCCGGCTGCGTGCGCTGGCACATCCCTGCAGCTGCACACCTCAGCTGTCAGCGCTACTCCCGGCTCCTCCTACGCCCCCTGGACTCCAGGTCTCTGCACCCCCGTCACATCCCTCCATCCACTGCTCCCCCGGCCAGGCCACCCCGTATCTCCTCCAGTTCTCCTTTTCTCCGCTACCCCCACACACTCACCTGTTAAAAAGACTAGTTCAGATCCAACACAGTTTGGTAGAAAACCTGTCACTCTGATGCCTGGTCTTTAAGCTTCTTTACACACTTGGGCACTCAGCTATCTCATGACACAGAGTGACCTCTTGGGTCCATGTCTGCAAGCCTGACACCAAAAGCCTGTTGCTGCTTTGGTATCTTTGGCTCAGGGTTAGGGTGACTGAGCTACCACCTGAATGTTCTCTTGGTGAAGTTGCTGCTCAGAGTTCTTTGGGAAGCTCAGGTACAGAACATATTCCTGATGCACTTTAACACACACAGGCCACTCACACAGGCTTTGTCTGTGTTTTGTAGCTGAGCTCCCTGCCACGCAGACAGGCTGCAGCCTGAGTGAGTGCTTGGTTCTTCTGCACACACCCACATAGCGCCAGGCCCCAGGCAGGCCCACAGTATTTTGCCTGGTTGAGACTAGCAGAGGCACCCAAATCTATGCTTGGGAGAAAGAGTGAGCAAGAATAGAGAAGGAGAGAGAGAGAGAGAGAGAGAGAGAGAGAGAGAGAGAGAGAGAGAGAAGAAGCCATTACCTTCTGGGGAAGAACTCACAGATGAGAGCGTTTCCAGTTGGTATCTTAGTGAATCCTACACCCCTCACTCTGTGGTTGGCTGGGCTGGGAAGGGTAGAGTAGCGTTCCTCCTTACCTCACTGATGTTGGGCCTCAAGTTCACTAGCATCTCTTTGCCCCAAGGAGTGTGTGCCCTACCCTTTACCTGGCTGACTGCCCAGCAGTTGTAGGCATTTCTCCTGGTTGAGCCTAACTTAGGGAGAAAAGGCAGAGGGGGCAGGTTCCTGGGCAATGTGGGACCTTCCCTCTCCAAAGACTTTTGGGATGCTCCCAGAGATATAATTCTTGGGTGGCAGGATGACCAGCTTCCTTTGGTATCACATGGCCATTACTCCCATGGCCCAAAGCTATTTTTTTTCAGCCCTAAACAGTGAGTTTAGGTGCTCACTGCCACTAGGTGCTTTCTGTTCCCTCACCCCCACCCCCATGCTTGAGAGCATGATGTGTTGTTGTTTAAAGTTGCCTTGTTGCCTTTCTCCACACCCACACTGCAAGCCTTGATGGGTAGGGACTCTGTCCTCCACTTCTTACTCACTGCTTTCCCACCAGGACTGGCTTAATGTGTTTTAATGGCATTGGATACTGCCTCCATTCCATAGAGAGAATTGAGAGATGCCACTCTCCTTGAAATGAAGCTGGAATTTCCAAGAAAGGGATTGCAGGTGGGTAAGAGTGGCTGGAGCATGGAGGGCCAGCTCGGGATCTGAGTGTCCTCTGGCATTTGGGGCTATCTGTGATTACAGCTGCACAGCCATGTTGCTGAATCGTGGGCCAGGACACCTTCCTCATGCTGAGGACCTGTGTGAGACATTTACTAAACTTTACTAGAAATAGGGTGGCCTTGGCATCTGTAGCAGCTAGCTTATAAGGTAAGGCCAGTTGTCCGGAGCCCCAGGAAGGCCCATGAGGGGGAGGCTGAAAGTGTACTTCCTTACTCCCTGCTCAAGCTTCTGTCCACAAATGGGCACTGTGTACAGAGCCTCTGTGCAGGAGGGCAGTTTTACATGCCTACCTTTGTTTTTTATTTTATTTATTTATTTAACAAATGTTTAGATGCCTATCTTTGATGAAGTCCAGAGGAAAGGGAAGAGAAGGGCCAACTTTTGTGTTTTGCAATACTGGCCTTCTGAAGATTTCCCTCATGCCCAAATTGTGTGTGTGTGTGTGTGTGTGTGTGTGTGTGTGTGTGCTGCATAACTTGCATATATAAACACTGTGCATCTCAAGTATACAACCTGATGTATTTTTATGTACAGTGTACCATGTAACCACAACCCTGATCAAGATATGGAATATTGGAGCACCTGGGGAGGGTTCAGACAGTTGAGTGACTCTTGGTTTTGGCTCAGGTCATGAGCTCAGTTTAGTGGAATTGAGCCCCGAGTTCAGCTCTGCACTCGGTGGGGAGTCTGCTTGAGATTCTCTCTCCCTCTGCCCCTCTCCACTGTGCTCTTTCTCTCTCTCTCTAACATAAATCTTTTAAGAAAGACATGAAATGTGAACATTTTTGTCACCGCTGATGGTCTCCTTATATTTTTTCCGCTTTAATACCTACTCCCAAGGATAACTGTATTCTGATTTCTATCACCATAGATGGACTTTGCCTGTATATAAATGGAGCATACAGCATGTACTCTTTTGTGTCTAGTTTCTTCTGCATAACATATTTTTGATATCCATTCATCTTGTTGCATATGTCAGACATTAGTTTCTCTTTATTGCTGTATAATATTCCAGAATTTGCTTATCTGTTCACCTATTAAGGGACGTCTGTGCTATTTCCAGTTTTGAGATATTATAAATAAAGCTGCTGTCAACATTTTCACACATGTCTTTTTCTGAAGGTTGTTTTATTATTCTTTCGTGAATACCTAGGAGAATAGGCATATGTGTAGTGTTAAAAGATACTGCCAGTGGTTTTCCAAAGTAGAACAAATTACAGCACTGTGCAGACAAACATGCTGTTACGGGGCATTTTCCTTATAGATAGCATTCTCCACTGTGTATCTCCAGCTACTATCAACAGCATCAGTGTAATAGAATAAAATAGATACCCTTTGTTAAGCACTTATTTTGAGCAAGAAACTTTATATTCATGTTCTCATTTCATTTTTATGACAAATCTAAGGTATTGGTACTATTCTCATTTTATAGATGAAGAAACTGAGGTGCAGAGAAGCTAAATAACTTGCTGAAGGCTCCCAGACAATAAATGGCAGCTGGATTCTGCAGCCCTGAGTTTCACCTCTATTTGCCTATGCAACGTCAGGAAGTCCTTCCTTCCATCCGACCAAACCTAGCTGTCATTTATGAGATCCATTTCCTATAACTTCTGGTCTTCCCCATGTACATTATCACAACCAACCACGAGATCAATGTACACACACATATGTACACAATCATTGTCTTAGCCACACACATTTACTGTGAAGAAGAAGGGCATGAGGGCCAATTCAGTGAAAAACACAAAGGTTGCCGAGCCTTGGGCTCAGCAACCTGATAGTGTGCCTCTTAGGGAATTTGCAGATGATTGGACCAGGGACAGTTCTGCTTCTGGATGCTATAGAGCAGAATTCGGAGCCCATCGTTTTCTGAGAAGGGCATTTGGTCTTCCTTCCAAATGCTGAGCCAAACCCATGACCATGATGCATTAGGGGCATTAGCCTGAGTGTCTCTTCATCAGCAGAGTTTGTCCAGGGATGGTCATCTTTTCCTAGAAGGAGATGAAAACCTGGGAATGGGATGCCTGGGTGGCTCAGCGGTTGAGCGTCTGCCTTCGGCTCGGGGTGTGTTCCTGGAGGCCCAGGATCGAGTCCCACGTTGGGCTCCCTGCATGGAGCCTGCTTCTCCCTCTGCTTGTGTCTCTGCCTCTCTCTGTGTGTCTGTCTCCCATAAATAAATAAAATCTTAAAAAAAAAAAAAAACCTGAGAATGTTGTACCTTGCTTGGGCTTGGGAAAGTGTTGAGTAGGGAGGCAGATTTGTGTGATCTGAGT
Organism: Nyctereutes procyonoides; assembly: GCF_905146905.1. Lineage (NCBI taxonomy): Eukaryota > Metazoa > Chordata > Mammalia > Carnivora > Canidae > Nyctereutes > Nyctereutes procyonoides. The sequence goes on from NW_026575042.1 coordinate 35,613,527, forward strand.
GGGGAGAAAGCATCAAGTCTGGAGAACTGCACTTGTGGCAAGAGAACTTGACTGGGCCCTGCAAACAGTGGTCACTCTGAGGAGAGCCAAAAGCCTTCTTGTGGTCCTAAAAACGTTGTAACCAAGTATCCCAGCCTCTGGGCTTGAGCGAAAGGGGTGCGTTGACCCCGTGGGTGGAGGCAGTATATGGGTACTACACTCTGTGCAGCTGGCTCCTCCTCAGGCCCCTTTTTAGACTAATTGAGGGCTTGCTGGGCTCCGGGTTTGTAATTGGGGGTAATTGTTGACAGGCTGCTGTGGTGGTACAAGCAGGCTTTTGTTGGGGAAACAGTGGTCAGGATTTTGGTGCTTTGAGTGGGAACAGTCCAGCATTCTGGTCTGCTCAGTTCCAGGTACTTCTTGGTACCTAGCCTTTTGCTAGGGGGCAACATTTTGAGGAATGGGGACTGGTAGCATGTTTGAACAGGAAGGGGCCCACTCATTTACCGAATGGGAACTCAGGTCCAGAAACGTACGAGGTCTGCTTTAGGCCATAGAAGTAGATGGAAGAGAGTAGAGATGGAAGGGAGGCCCTGGTACTATAATTGATGCATGCCTCCCCACAGGCTGGGAGGCCCCATGGTGGAATGGTTAACACAGACCTCTGTTCCAATTCTTAGGGATATCAGCCTGGAAAATTATGAAACCTTGCTGAGTTTTAGAATTTTATCATGTTTTTATTTTTGCTTTTTAAAAAGATTTAATTTATTTGAGAGAGAGCATGAGCAGAAGGAGAGGGAGAAACAGACCTGCTGAGCAGGGAGCCTGACATGGGGCTTGATCTCAGGACCCTGAGACTATAACTTGAGCTGAGGGCAGCCGCTTAACTAACTGAGCCACCCAGGCACCCCAACTTTTATCATTTTTTAAATAGGCAATATATTCACATATACCAAAAAATTAAAAATATTGAAGGCTTACAGTGAAAAGTCTCCCTTCCATCTCAGTCTCCAGGTTACCCATGTCACAGGTAGCCAGTGGCCCTGGTTTTATATATATCCTTCCAGACATATTTTATGCACATACAAACACATGTACATGCATTCTCCTGCCCTCCTTCACCTTTTGCATATGGCAGCATCAAATGCACAGTGCTCTATACTTCAGAAATCTTTCCATATCAGTGCATTTTCTTTTTACAGCATTAGACTTTAGAGTATTAGGCTTCTTCCAATCTTTTGCCTTTTTAAAAAAGATTTATTTATTTTTTTAGAGAGAGAGCGAGCTCATGCAAGCAGGGAGAGGCTGAGGGGAAGAGGATGAGGGAGAGAGGGGCAGAGAGCAGACTCCCTGCTGAGCACAGAACCTAATGATGATGATGATGATGATGATGATGTGGGACTCAATCCCAGGACCCGGAGATCAGGACCTGAGCCAAAACCAAGAGTCAGAGGCTTAACTGATGGAGCCACCCAGGAACCCCCAATCTTTTGCTTTTATAAAGAACATTGTAATGTATAATCTTGTATATGCCTAAGTTTGTAGGTGTGTGCCTATATCTGTAAAGAAAATTCTAAAGTAAAGAGGTCAAAGTGTGTCAGAGATGTGAGTATTTGTAACTTTGGGATGTTACCAATTACCCTTCTTATTTATGGAACCACCACTATACACGCCCATAAGTGTATGGGATTCCTGTTTCTCCACAGCCTCACTAACACACATCTTTCTTTCTTTTTTTAATAATAAATTTATTTTTTATTGGTGTTCAATTTGCCAACATACAGAATAACACCCAGTGCTCATCCCATCAAGTGCCCCCCTCAGTGCCCGTCACCCATTCACCCCCACCCCCGCCCTCCTCCCCTTCCACCACCCCTAGTTCGTTTCCCAGAGTTAGGAGTCTTCATGTTCTGTCTTCCTTTCTGATATTTCCCACACATTTCTTCTCCCTTCCCTTCTATTCCCTTTCACTATTATTTATATTCCCCAAATGAATGAGAACATATAGTGTTTGTCCTTCTCCGATTGACTTACTTCACTCAGCATAATACCCTCCAGTTCCATCCACGTCAAAGCGAATGGTGGGTATTTGTCATTTCTAATGGCTGAGGAATATTCCATTGTATACATAGACCACATCTTCTTTATCCATTCATCTTTCGATGGACACCGAGGCTCCTTCCACAGTCTGGCTATTGAGCACACATCTTTCTATTTAAGAAATAAATCCTACAGATACCGTTGTGGACCCTCCTGTACCTTTCCTCAACTCCTCCCTGTTCCTCCCTCTCCTGAGGTGATCACCATGGTAAACTTGGTGCTTAATAATCCCATACCTGTTTTTATACTTCTACTGCAAGTGTATCCACTCCTAGGCAATACTTAGTATTGTTCTGTGTTTCATAACTTTATATAAATGGTATCCTGCTGTTGCAGAAAGACACATGCTTGCTTTTTCATTCATCCTTATGTTTGTGAAAAGTTCCTAGTTGATACACAAAGACAAGCTCCGTTCTTTTTCACTATGTTGCACCATGCCATTGTGTGCACACACCACGGATTTCTGTTGAGGGATGGTTGGGTTATTTACTATTCTTTACTGTTACCAGTAGTCCTTCTATGGACCTTCTTATATATGTCTGCTGGTGCTCATGCGCTACACTTTACCAAGAAGTAGGACTGCTGGATCAAAGGGCACAGGCATCTTCAAACTTTACTAGTTATTGTTAAACAGCTTCTTTGGCGGTAAATCAGAGAGAGCGATGCCTATATCCCAGAAAGTCAGTGTCAGTGAGTGAAATGGTATAGTGGGAGAGAATCTGGGTTTGGATTTCAGCAGGTCTAGACTTAAATTTTGGCTCAATGATTTATCTGGTGTGTGACTTTGGGCCTGGTATTTAGCCTCTCTGTGCTTCGGTTCCTTGGTCGGCAAAACAGTAATGATAGTATGTAGGTAGCAGGGTTCCTGAGAAGACTAAGTAGGATTCAGTGGGAAAAATAACATAGGATCTGGCACAAGAGGAGACACTAAAAAAAAAAAAAGTCTCAGCAATTATTATTACTATTTATATATATTTATTTTTTATTAAATAAACTCTATCCCCAATGTGGTGATCAAACTCATGACCCCGAGATCAAGAGTTGCATGCTCCAGGTGCCTGGTGGCTCAGTCGGTTAAGCTTCTGCCTTTGGCTCGGGTCATGATCTCAGGGTCCTGAGATTGAGCCCTGGTTGTGCTCCCTGCCCCATGGGGAGCCTGCTTCTCCCTCTCCCTCTGCCACTACCCCCTGCTTGTGCTCTCTCTCTCTGTCAAATAATTTTTTTTTTTTTAAAGAAAGAGTTGCATGCTCTACTGACTGAACCAGCCAGGTGCCCCAATTATGATGATGATGTCTTTCATCTCTTTGTTTTTTTAACCTGTTATTGTGGTAGATTTCATTTTAAAAAAAGATTCTATTTATTTATTCATGAAAGACAGACACACACACACACAGAGGCAGAGACACAGGCAGAGGGAGAAGCAGGCTCCACGCAGGGAGCCCGATGTGGGACTTGATCCCGGGACCCCAGAATCACATCCAGAGCTGAAGGTAGGCACTCAACCACTGAGCCACGCAGGCATCCCTTGTGGGAGATTTCAGACTTACAAAATAGGAGAGAGGATAGTACAATGAACCCTCATCTGGCTCTACACATTTCTTCACCCATCCTTGATGAGATTCTTTCGAAGCCAATCCCAGAAATCCCATCCATGACTTCACTCATTAACATATAAGCTTATATGCCTAAAATATAAGCACTTAAAAGAAGCATAGCTACCATACCATCACCATACCTAAAAATTGAGCAGGATTTCTTAGTATATCAAACTCACAGTTAATATTCAAATCTTCTCAATAGTCTCAAAAGGATTTTACTGTTGGTTTGAGTCAGGATCCAAACAAGATCCTATATTACATTTGGTTAACATGTCTCTTAAGTCTCTTTTAATCTATAGGTATCTTTCTTCTCTTTCCTCCTTGCAATATATCTGTTAACAATAGAGGGGCACTTGTCCTATGGAGTTTCTCGCAGCCTGGATTTTGCTGATTGCATCCCTGTGGCATCTTCTAGCATGCTCTCCTGTCCTCTATTTTCAGTGCATAGTAGATCTAGAGGCTTGGTTAGATCAGGTTTGATATTTTGGCAAGAACACTTCACCAGGAGTGTTCTGTAGTTCCATCAGGGGACACTAATGTGTTTTTTTTTTTCTTTTTGGATTTTAACATTCATTGATAACCACTGCCTAGAGCTATCATTCATTAAAGTTTATTAGCAAAATCGTGATATTCCTTTTTTTTTGGTATATATTTTTTATTGGAGTTTGATTTGCCAACATACAGCATAACACCCAGTGCCCATCCCATCAAGTGCCCCCCTCAGTGCCCGTCACCCCAACCCTCCGCCCCCCTCCTCTTCCACTACCCCTTGTTGAGTTAGGAGTCTTTCATGATTTGTCACCCTCTCTGATTTTTCCCACCTATTTTCTTTCCTTTCCCCTTTATTCCCTTTCACTATTTTTTCATATTCCCTGTATGAGTGAAACCGTATAATGTTTGTCCTTCTCCGATTGACTTACTTCACTCAGCATAATACCCTCCAGTTCCATCCACGTCGAAGCAAATGGTGGGTATTTGTCATTTCTAATAGCTGAGGAATATTCCTTTGTATACATAGACCACATCTTCTTTATCCATTCATCTTTCAATGGACACTGAGGCTCCTTCCACAGTGTGGCTATTGTGGACATTTCTGCTATAAACATTGGGGTGCAGGTGTCTCGATCTTTCACTGCATCTGTATCTTTGGGGTAAATCCCCAGCAGTGCAATTGCTGGGTGGTAGGGTAGCTCTATTTTAACTCTTTGAGGAACCTCCACACAGTTTTCCAGAGTGGCTGCACCAGTTCACAGTCCCACCAACAGTGTAAGAGGGTTCCCTTTTCTCCGCATCCTCTCCAACATTTGTGGTTTCCTGCCTTGTTAATTTTCCCCATTCTCACTGGTGTGAGGTGGTATCTCATTGTGGTTTTGATTTGTATTTCCCTGATGGCAAGGGATGTGGAGCATTTTCTCATGTGCTTGTTGGCCATGTGTAGGTCTTCTTTGGAGAAATTTATGTCTTTTGCCCATTTCATGATTGGATTGTCTGTTTCTTTGCTGTTGAGTTTCAAAAGTTCTTTATAGATCTTGGATACTAGCCCTTTATCTGATATGTCACTTGCAAATATCTTCTCCCATTCTGTAGGTTGTCTTTTAGTTTTGTTGACTGTATCCTTTGCTGTGCAAAAGCTTCTTATCTTGATGAAGTCCCAATAGTTCATTTTTTGCTTTTGTTTCCCTTGCCTTCATAGATGTATTTTTTTTAAGATTTATTTATTTATGATAGACATAGAGAGAGAGAGAGAGAGGCAGAGACACGGGAGGAGGGAGAAGCAGGCCCATGCTGGGAGCCTGACGTGGGACTCGATCCCGGGACTCCAGGATCGCACCCTGGGCCAAAGGCAGACGCTAAACCGTTGAGCCACCCAGGAATCCCCTTCATAGATGTATCTTGCAAGAAGTTGCTGTGGTCAAGTTCAAAAAAGGTGTTGCCTGTGTTCTCCTCTAGGATTTTGATAGATTCTTGTCTCACATTTAGATCTTTCATCCATTTTGAGTTTATCTTTGCATATAGTGTAAGAGAATGGTCTAGTTTCATTCTGCACGTGGCTGTCCAATTTTCCCAGCACCATTTATTGAAGAGACTGTCCTTTTTCCAGTGGATAATCTTTCCTGCTTTGTCAAATATTAGTTGACCACAGAATTGAGGGCCAATTTCTGGGTTCTCTATTCTGTTGCATTGATCTATGTGTCTGGTTTTGTGCCAGTACCACACTGTCTTGATGATCACAGCTTTGTAGTACAACCTGAAATCTGGCCTTGTGATGCTCCTGGCTCTGGTTTTCTTTCTTTTTTTTTTCCATATCATTATTTTTAATGTCCAATGTTTATAATATGAGGGCCGGGGCTTTCTCCTCAAGTTTATAAATTTTCAATTGGCTTGTGAGGCCAATAGGGTTACTTCTACTTGACTAATTTGGTTTCTGGGAAGACTTCATTCAGGTTCTCAATGGTCATCTGATCAAATGGAATTATGTTCTTCATCTTCTCCAGATCTTTTTCGTATTCTTCAATCCTGGCCTTTGAGAGGGACAAAAACTCAGCACAGCTTTTCACATCTTTTTCCTCAGCATCCACCTGGACAGTGTATTTATCCTCTGGCACAGGAATCTTCAGGGCATTAAACTTCTTCTCAAAGTCATCTACCAAGCAGCCTTTGCTACATTGGCCTTGTAGTAAGCCCAGTCGATAGCAGGTGGTTTCTCAGGAAGAGTAGCCAACCTGGAGGTAAGCATCTCATTCCAGGATTTCAGGGAGTTGGCAATGGCCTTCTGGTTTCGGGGTATGATCTCCCCAAAAGCTACCCAGTTAATGGTTTTTAGAGCAAGTTTTCGCCCAGCCATCTTGAGATCCTTCACCGACCCTGGCGGCCCACAGTCCACACCTGGCTCTGGTTTTCTTTTTCAATATTCCCCTGGCTATTCAGGGTCTTTTCTGATTCCACACAAATCTTAAGATTACAAAATGGTGATATTCTAATTCTGTTATTCCTTCTTCATTAATTAACTGGATTATTCCTTTTAAAAATATTTTATTTATTTTTTCATTAGAGATACACAGACAGAGGCAGAGACATAGGCAGAGGAAGAAGCAGGATCCCTGCGGGAAGCCCAATGCAGGACTCAATCGCAGGACCCCAGGATTATGACCTGAGCCAAAGGCAGATGGTCAATCACTGAGGTACCCTGGTACCCCCTAACTGGACTATTCCTTTTTTTTTTTAAGATTTTATTTATTTATTCATGAGACACACACACACACACACACACACACACACACACAGAGAGAGAGAGAGAGAGAGAGAGAGAGGCAGAGGGAGAAACAGGCTCCATGTAGGGAGCCTGACGTGGGATTCGATCCTGGGTCTCCAGGATCACGCCCTGGGCCGAAGGTGGCGCTAAACCGCTGACCCGTCGAAGCAAATGGTGGGTATTTGTCATTTCTAATGGCTGAGGAATATTCCATTGTATACATAGACCACATCTTCTTTATCCATTCATCTTTCAATGGACACTGAGGCTCCTTCCACAGTGTGGCTATTGTGGACATTGCTGCTATAAACATTGGGGTGCAGGTTAGGGCTGCCCCTAACTGGACTATTCCTAAAAGAGAAACTTCTCTTTATCAACCGTCTGCCTTCCCTGAGGTAGAATCCTTCAAGGACAGGCAGGATGAGTGATGGATTCTTCTTATATTTAATGACAGTGACAGTGGGACTCTATGTGATCATTTAGGAAATGGCTGATTTTGTGGGTCCTGAAAGATATTAGGCAGTGTTTTCCATTCAAAAGCAGAAAGGAAGAAAAGGAAGAAATGAATAGATGCACCAACTCCCTAATCACATCATTTGTTTCTTCACACACATTTGTTGGACCCTTTTCTACGCACTGGCTGTTCTGGGTGTGGGGATGCTGGGAGGAGCAATGCATGATTTCTAAATGCCCATGGGGAGCTCCAGGTGACAAGTACACAGCCTGAACACAGCTCCCCCAAACCAAGACACAGGCGCCATAGGAGGGAAGATGAAGAAAGGAAGGATTTCTGCCTGGGTAATCTGGGAAGGCCTAATGGGTAAAGGTCAGGCCCCTCAGGGGAGGCCCCAGTAGGGCTGAGCTGCTCATCAATACCACTGCAGGTGCTGGGGGCCAGAGGACAGCATGCTGTTGCTCTAATCAAGAGGTACTTTCAACTGTGTGTGCCTGTCAGATGCCCAGGGAAATACCGAGTGCTCTGGTGGACATAAGAAATTTGAACCACAATAGATCAAGCACTGGGTGTAATTCAACAATTTTTTTTCCCAACAAATGTTCGAATGTTTATCGTGTACTCCAGAAGCAGGCTCTGCAGGTGAGTTGGGCACGCTCCCTACCTCCAACAGGCCATTTGACCATCTTGGCAGGTTCACGTTCTAGGTGCTCTGTGTTCCCGTATACCCCTCCTCTCACCCCAAACTAGAGGTGCATTCTTAGTCATGTGGGCCTTCTGTCTGCCCTGCTAGGGCATGGTAACGGTGACTTACCCATCTGCATCTTCTCAGCTGCTTACTGTTCATTCTTCAAGTTGGCTCATCACTTCTTGGAGGTCTTCCCTGGCCCAGTCCATTGGCAGGATAGGTTGGGTATTAGAGTTCTCATGGCACTTTGTCTGTGTTTCCTTGTATCTCAGCAATTATTACTCTCCTTTGTAATTTATCTTTCTTTTCTCTTTTCTTTTTTTAAAGTAGACCCCATGCCCAGTGTGGAATCCAACACGGGGCTTGAACTCATAACCCTGAGATCAAGACCTGAGCTGAGACCAGGAGTTGCAGGCTTAACCGAATGAGCCACCCAGGTGCCCTATATATCTTTTGAATTGATTTTTTCCCCCGTCTTCTACTAGACTGTGAACTCTCTGAGGGCAGTGGTTGTGTTCTTCATATCTTTGTATACGAGTGCCTGATGTATCTGTGTGTCTGGCCGAAAATGTTAAATGAATGCCTGTAATTCCGTCAGTGCTTCTTTCTTACAGGTGAAGACTAGTCTGAGAAAAGACTATACACTCAAATATTGTAAGTCATTGACACTTTAGTATGAATTGCTCCGTGATTTAATTACAGTTCTGTGAGAGGCAGACGCTGGGAGTGGGAAGGAAGCTAGGACTAGTGAGGCTCCAAATCTAAGCTCCAAATGTGCGTGTTCAGTGAAGAGGAGGGGAATTGAGGGTAGGCGAGGGTCCTGGGAGGCTCTAGGGCAAAGGCAACGTCCCCACAGGCTCTGGAGCGTGGGAAGTCCGGGTGTGCCAGGCCTGCCGGCGCACTAGGGTGCAGGACGCGGACCAGGCGCCCCGCGTCCCATCGGGCCGGAAACGGGGCTCGCCCGAGCGCGGGGGGCTTCCTCGCTTTGTGCCGCGCCACTTCCCCGCCGAGGCCCGCCGGAAGCGGCGGCCGGCGGTCGGGCCCGCGGGCGCGCTCTCGCCCCGCCGCGCTCAGGAAGCCCGCGGGAGCCGGGGCCCCGCTCGCCGCGCCCCACCGCGCAGGCCTGGCGCCCGGGCCGCGGGGCGCACGGGGGCGCACGGGGACGCGCGGGGCCGGGGGGCCTGCAACGCGGTCGCCTGCCGCCGTCCTGCCTCCCGGGTGCCCTCGGCGAGCCCCGCGGGCTTTCCCACCGTCCGCCCCCGCACCCCCCCCCCCCCGCCAGCCCTCACCGCCTCCCCCTGCTAAGCGGGCTTGGGATGCCCGTCCCCGGAGGGACTGGAGCAAACGTCCAGAGGTGGGGGCGGGGGGCTCCGACGGCAGCTTCGGTGCGGCCGGGTCTGGAGACGTTTCTTTTTTTATATTTTATTTTATTTTATTTTATTTTATTTTATTTTATTTATTTTATTTATTTTATTTTTTATTTATTTTATTTTATTTTATTTATTCATTTTATTTTTTATATTTTATTTTCTTTATTTATTTTATTTTTTTATGTTTTGTTTTATTTTTTATTATTTAATTTAATAATTTATTTTATTTTATTCTGTTTCATTTTATTTATTTATTTTATTTATATTTTTTTAATATTTTATTTTTATTTTTTTATTATTTTGTTTTATTTTATTATTTTTATTTTTTATATTTATTTTATTTTATTTTATTTTATTTTATTTTATTTTATTTTATTTTAATTATTTTTTTTTTTCCGGAGACGTTTCCCCAGGGGCTTTTAAGGCCCAAAGAGGGTCCTGCGGAGGCGTTCTTTGGGGAGGGGCAGCACTGGCCCCCAGGTGAAGTCCACGTGTAGGGAACACCTGGCGTGGGAATGGCTGGTTCTTCCTCACAGGCCTGCCTGAGCCCTCGTTGCCTTTCTTTCTTTTCTTTTCCTTTCTTTTCTTTCATTTGAGAGAGAGCGCGAGAGAGCACGCCAGTGACAAAAAGGAAGAGAATCCTCAAGCAGCGAGCACGGAGCCCTATGCCGGCTGGACCTTAGGACCCTGAGCGCATGACCCCCGTGGAAATCCAAGAGTTGGGAAATCAGGGGTCCCAGGCTTAACCGACTGAGCCATCCAAGTGCCCAGGCCCTAGTTTTCAATGAGAAATGGGTGCCCACGGGTTGTGGCACAGGCAAAGGCTTCCAGGACACTTACGTGTCAAGGGATGGTCTTTTTTTTTTTTTTTTTTTTTATGATAGAGAGAGAGAGAGAGAGAGAGGCAGAGACACAGGCAGAGGGAGAAGCAGGCCCCATGCACGGGAGCCGGACGTGGGATTTGATCCCGGGTCTCCAGGATCGTGCCCTGGGCCAAAGGCAGGCGCTAAACCACTGCTCCACCCAGGGATCCTGGGATGGTCTTTTCTTAATCTGAATAGTATACGAAGAGGAAACACAATCATGTGGGCTTGAGTGTGCTCATGCACACAGTTGCACATACATGCTGCACGCTTGTATGCTCACACTTCTACACACAGTTGTGCACACAGGTGCACCAGTGTCTTCCCTGGTCTGTGTGCAGGGTGCGCAGACACACCCCTTTTGTGTCCAGGTTGAGTCTTAGGAAATTGGTCCATCCAGAATGCCTATTACATATGGCAGTCTGTATTTGCCGAATGCTTCCCAATATTTCTTTATCTTTCAGGTCTGGGAAGGAGATTTCTGTTAAGATCCCACCAGATTTTCTTTGACTTATGGGGTTTGGGGCAAAATTGTGTGTGTGTGTGTGTGTGTGTGTGTGTGTGTGTGTGTTTTCCCAAACTTTAAACTATAGGAGCCATCTGGCATCTGGAAGGAGGTCTCTGCCACATATGTGGGTTTGCTTGAGCCTGCTGCCCCCCTCCCCCGCCCCCCAAGACTACCTTTAGGTGCCTCTCCATGGTTGTAGAATTTGTTATTCATTCATGAATTCAGATGAACTTATCTAAGCATCTCCTCTGAACTGGCCCTTTGCTAGGTCTGGGGATCTAGAGAAGAAAGTTTTGTTCTTGCCCTTGGAGGACAGCAGTTTAGTGGGGAGTTGGATAAACAAACAAATGCAAATATGGTTGATAAGAACTCTGATGTGGGAAGGTCAAGGCTTTGGGAATTGGGGGTATTCTTTCTGGAGGAGGTGATGCTGAGGCTAAATCTTGAGGGATGAGTAAGAGCCAGGGAAGGTGTGGGGAGGGCATTCCAGTAAGACATTTGTATGTAAAGGCCCAGAGCTGAGGGAGGGAGTGATGCTCTCTGAGGACCCCAGTGGCTAGGTTTAGCAGTATCCAGTGTGGGGGAGGGGCAGTGGGCACTGGGCTGTGAGGCTGGACAGCTTGATAAGGTCTATAACACTGAAGGCTGAAAGTACCTCCCCGAGGGACTTAGACTTCATTCTGAGGCCACTGGAGGTGTTCAATGGGAGTGGAAGGGAGGACTTGTGTGCTGGGAAGATGATTCTGACTGCAGTGTGATGAGTCCAGGAAAGAGATGATGGGCCTGCACTAAGGAAGGAGCAGGTGGACGGAGACAAGGGCACACCCTGAGAGCCATTTAAGAAGTGGAATCTGGGCAGCCCAGGTGGCTCAGTGGTTTAGTGCCGCCTTCAGTTCAGGGCGTGGTCCTGGAGACCCGGGATCAAGTCCCATGTCAGGCTCCCTGCATGGAGCCTGCTTCTCCCTCTGCCTGTGTCTCTGCCTCTCTCTCTCCCCCCCTCTGTGTTTCTCATGAATAAATAAATAAAATCTTAAAAAAAAAAAAAGAAGTGGAATCTGTGAGACTGGACTGAGTGGAGGTGGAGGGCTGGGGGAGTCAGAACCACTCCCAGTTTCTGGCTTGGGCCGCTGGATGTAGTGTTTGGCCATTCCCTGAGGCAGGAAAGGCTGGAGGCACAGGCTTCTTGGCTCAGATGATTGTGTGGAACATGCTGCATTTGAGGTGCCTGAGGGGCATTCAGGTCATGATGTCTGGAAGGTACTGGGACACACAAACCTGGCCTCAGGAGAGAGGTGGGGCAGGATGAAGTCACGCAGGAAAGGTGTGGGGAGAGAAAAGTGAACATTGAAGGAGATGGGTGGGTAGAATGGGGAGCCTGGAATTTGCCTGAGTGGGAGCAGCCAAAGAAGCTGGAGGTCACCAAGGGTGTGACCTTGGGAAGAAGTTGGTCAGGCTTGCTCAGGGCCCTCCCTCCACCTACCCTCTCTGGTTCCCTGGAGCCTTGGGCACCTGGCCCCTAATGGAGTGATTGGTGTTCCAGTGGTGACAGAGTCTCTGTGATGGAGAAAATTCAGATGCTGTGTAGACTAGGTGTGAGACTAATGTGGGGACTTCTTATGTACTTTAAAAAATACTCCTAGTTCCTATTTATGCAAGTCTTTTTTTAAAATTTTTTATTTATGTAACTCTTATGAGGTACCGGTTATACACACTATTACATGTGGTCTTTTTTTTTTTTTTTTTAAGACTTATTTATTTGTTCATGAGAGACACAGAGAGAGAGAGAGGCAGACACAGGCAGAGGGAGAAGCAGGCTCCATGCAGGGAGCCTCATGTGGGACTCCATCCTGGATCCTGTGAGCCGAAGGCAGATACTTGACCGCTGAGCCACTCAGGCCTCCCTATGTGTGATCTTTAAACAACTCTTTTCAGATAGTGTTTTCTCTACTTCACAAATGCGTAAACTGCAGCTCAGAGAAGTTAAATGTCTTGCCTAAGGTCCTATGGCTGATAGAACTGGAGCTGGGATGTGGCATCAGGTCTCTTTGCTTTATGTGACCCCCATTTTTTTGGTTTTGTTTTTTGTATTTTACTGCGCTCTGCTTTTTTCCTAAGTGCACATTCCGTGGTGGCTGCCTCCCGGATTGGCATCTGAGGCTGGCCTCTCTTGCCCACACCCTTCAAACCTCCAGGCCACGGGGACTTCAGAGGAGGCCTGTATCCCAGATTAGCCCTAAAGACAACATGCTCCTGAAGAAGAAAGAGGAGGTCTAGGCACAGCCAAGGCCTGTGATGGGAAGGGCTTCCCGAGAACCAGTGGGGAACTTCCTCCTGGAAAAGCCATGAGAGGGGCAGTTCCTCTCCTGGGCCAGGCATCAGGGAGTCAGGGCCCCAGCTGTTCCTGCCCAGCCGCCCGCAGCCCTGAGCGCCCACCGGAGACAGGAGGCCCTGCCTGCTTGCTGCCCATTGTCCCGGCACCACAGCGCCGCTTCCCATGCGCCTCCTGTTTATACAGGAAGCCCCTGCTCTGGGATGCCACCTCCCAATCCTGATGGCTGGATGCAGGCTTGAATTCCTCCCAGGCAACCCCCGTGAGCGAGGACTAGAGGGAGTTATCACTGCTCAGTGACTTTAAGAATTAGTACAGCAGGGTGGGGAAAAGCATGGCCTTGCTCTGTGGCTGTGGTGGGCTTGGATCGGACCACTCATTAGTAGCCAGACCTGGGGCATTCACACCAGCTCTATGAGTGCAGGTTCCTCTTCTGCAACATGGGGAGTATTATTCCGACTTATCTCACAGGTTTGATGTAAAAGGATAAATGAAATATAGAAGTAGGGATCCCTGGGTGGCGCAGCGGTTTGGCGCCTGCCTTTGGCCCAGGGCACGATCCTGGAGACCCGGGATCGAATCCCACGTCGGGCTCCCGGTGCATGGAGCCTGCTTCTCCCTCTGCCTGTGTCTCTGCCTCTCTCACTCTCTCTGTGACTATCATAAATAAATAAAAATTAAAAAAAAAAAAGAAATATAGAAGTAAAGTATCTGGAACACAGTATATATGCTTGGTAAATTATAGATTTTGCTGTTGTCATTACTTGTTCTTCTCACTTGTAGTTGTGCCAGATTTCGGCTGTGTTTCAATTGCAGGGGATAGTTTTTTTTTTTTTTTTTAGATTTTATTTATTTATTCATGAGAGACACACACACACACACAGAGAGAGGCAGAGACAGGCAGAGGGAGAAGCAGGCTCCTCGCAGGGAGCCCGACGAGGGACTCAATCCCAGGACCTCAGGATCACGACCTGAGCCAAAGGCAGACGCTCAACCACTGAGCCACCTGGGGGCCTCACAGATGACAGTTTTAAAATATGGCCTCCAAGTTCTGTGACACTTTTCCCTTTGAGAGGTAGGGTCTATGCACCCTCTCTTTGGATCTGGGTGGGCTTATCACTACCCTGACCAAAATGGCACAGTAGAAGTGACACTGAGCAATTTCTCAGACTTTGGTTGTTGGAACATTTATACTTGGAGCCCTAAATCACCATGCAACAATCTAACTATCCTGGGGGTGCCTGGCTGGCTCAGTCAGTAGAACATGTGACTCTTGCTCTCAGGGCTGTGGAGTTCAAGGCCCACATTGGGCATGGAGCTAAATAAATAAATAAATAAATAAATAAATAAATAAATAAATAAATAAATAAATAAATTCTGAGTACTCTGGAGTTTGGTGGGCAATAAGGGCATTCTTCTTGGAAGAAGCAGGTGGAAATTTTTTTTTCCATTTCAACAAAAACTAAGTTTCAGAATGGTAGTCTGCACTCAAATTAGAATTTCCTGTGCCACCCACAGAAGATGATAAAAATCAGAAAGATAAAATGACGAAACAGAGCTGCATTAAAAAAATTTTTTTTTATTTATTTGAGCGCGCGCGCGAGAGAGAGTAGAGAGAGTGTCAGGCAGAGGGAGAAGCAGGCTCCCCACTGAGCAGGGAGTCCAATGTGGGGCTTGATTCCAGGACTCTGGGATCATGCCCTGACCCAAAGGCAGACGCCCAGAGACACCTGGGTGGCTCAGTGGTTGAGCATCTGCCTTTGGCTCCGGGCCTGCTCCCAGAGTCCTGGGACTGAGTCCCGCATCGGGCTCTCTGCATGAAGCCTGCTTCTCCCTCTTCCTATGTCTCTGTGTCTCCCGTGAATAGATAAATTATTTTTTTTAAATATTTCATTTAGGGATCCCTGGGTGGCGCAGCGGTTTGGCGCTTGCCTTTGGCCCAGGGCACGATCCTGGAGACCCGGGATCGAATCCCACGTCGGGCTCCCGGTGCGCGGAGTCTGCTTCTCCCTCTGCCTGTGTCTCTGCCTCTCTCTCTCTCACTGTGTGACTATCATAAATAAATAAAAAAATTTAAAAAAAAATAAATATTTCATTTATTCATGAGAGACACACACAGAGAGAGGCAGAGACACAGGCAGAGGGAGAAGCAGGCACCATGCAGGGAGCCCAACGTTGGACTTGATCCCAGGTCTCCAGAATCACACCCTGGGCTGAAGGTGGCGCCAAACCGCTAAGCCACCCGGGCTGGCCCAATAAATTCTTTAAAAACAAAACAAAACCAAAGGCAGATGCCCAACTGACTGAGCCACCCAGGTGCCCCAGAGTTGTGTTTTTTATGAAGAGATACTCTTGGTAGATCAGTAATGATAAACATTCTTGGAGTAGAGAAGTAACTAAAATGTGACAACAACAAGCTGAAGTGCTTCTGAGTTCATGCTGGAAACATGTGGAATTATGTCTCAGAACAGGTGCACCCCATCAAGAATCACCAACCAATAAACATTTGTCAAGCACTTACTATGTGCTAAGACTCTGTCACTATTATCTGTGCATTCTACAGTTGTTGCTTGTTCAGAGTTACCTGAATGTTTCTGTTTTCTTTGCTCACGTTTCCTTCCTTATGAGTTCAATTTTCTTCTTCCTGAAGTAGATGGTTTCATAATGCTTTCACCAAAAGTCTATGGGTAGTAAGTCTTTTGCTGAAATTTAAAAATTTCATTCTCCCTCTTAAATGTTAATATAGCTGGATATAGAACACTGAAGTTGACATTTTTCATTAGCACTGGAATATAGCTGGAATATTCAATTACTTTCTGGCATCTGTAGAGAAGTTGAGAAGCCTGTAGTAAACCCAATTGTTCCTTTGTAGATAATGTGTCTATTCTCTCCATTGCTTTTAAGGTTTTATTTTGGTGGTCTGAAATTTTAATATGATGTGCATGGAGTTGTTTTTATATAATTTAGCTTGGGGATTGGAGTGATTTTTCCTTATGAAGATTCATATTTTTTTATCATTATTGAGAATTCTTGGTTGTTATATGTTTTAATATTACTTATCCTCCATTCCTTTTGTTCTTTCCTATTACATATTTATCAAACCTTCTCATTTTCCCTTTCTTTTCTCTTAATTATCTTTCATACATCCCATTGCTTTCTTTTTCTTTGCAATCTTATGAGTGATTTCCTCCTGTTTCTAATTCAGTAATTCTTTTTTGTCTCCATCTAACCTACAACTAGACTCATGTAATAAATTTTTTTAATGATATCAATTTTAATTTTGCATTTCTAGAAGTTTTATTTGGTTCCTCAGAAAACCTGTCTGGTATTTCATTATGGTTTCCATTTCTTCTCTTTTCCTTTTTTATTATTTTAAATATGTGATTTTATTTTCTCTCAGGATGTTCAGTTATCAGAGGCTCTTGATAGGCCATTTCTCCTGTTTGTTGTGTCTGAAAGCTCTTGTTCATGGTAAACTTTTTTTTTTTTGTACGATTTGCCATTTTTATTGGTGATTTCTTTCCCTGTGGGACTTCTGTACTTCCTGAGTTGTAGGAATGACCCTACAGAGAGGTTCTATTTTGCTTGTATTTTATGTATTTGTTAACTATTTGACTTGGCATATCTGCACGATGTAGGTTGTGTATGTCCAACTCTGAACCATCACCTGGTGTAAGCTTGGTGTTTGTTTGTTTGTTTGTTTTTTTAAGCTTGGTGTTTTGCTTCTCATGGTAGACCAGGAAGAGACTCTCTGTCTCTGGGCTGCTGGGGGAGTTTCCTAGCCATCTTTTCACTAAGGGTGAAGCTCTTCCGAAGTCCTGACTTTAGGTAGGATACTCCTAATTTAAATTGAATGATCCTGAAGCCCTGTCTCTAATCCCTGTAAGGTGGTGAGAACTGAAGCTTCTCATCTTTAGAGATAGTTTCCAGCCTGTAAGCCCTCTGCCCCCTATTTAAAGAGTTAGCTAATGTGTTCTTCCGGCTTTCAGTTCCCTCTGTTTCTGGTATCCTGGGATTTCTCTTTCTTGAGAGCTAGAAGTTGAAAAAATGGATATTTTAAAGTTATTTTTAAATCTAGAATTTCTGTGAGATTGAAATGGAAGACTTTTTTTTTCTCTATAGCTTTTGGTCACAATGAACTTTTCCAAGCCCCATCATCCTCACAAGAACTCTGTGACAGAGATGTTATTCATCAGCTTTCTTTCATGTGTTACGAGATTGAGACTTGGCAAGTTTAAGAGTTGTCCTAGATTAGACAGGTAGGAAATGGCCTTGGCAAGATTTGAACCCAAGTTTCTCTGATTCCCCTACCCTGGCATGTAGGAAGTTATGAGTTGACATAGAGAACTCATAACTCCCTTCCCCCTCAGTCATTTTGTTATGAAAATCTTAACATAATACATATACTATCCACCCAGGCTCTGTAATTATCATTTTTCTGTATTTGCTTTATTAATAGATCTATCCATTTACCTATCCTCTCTCTCTTTAAAAAAGATTTATTTATTTTAGAGAGAGAGAGAGTGGCGGGGTGGGACAGGGCAGAGAGAGTGGGAGAGAGAGAATCTTGAGCAGACTCCCTGCTGAGCATGGACCGCGACGTGCGGCTCAATCTCACAACCCTGAGATTATGACCTGAGCCCAAATCAGGAGTCAGATGCTTAACTACCTGAGCCACCCAGGTGCCCCTCATTTACCCATCCTTCTATTCATCCATCTACCCATCTTACATTTTGATACATTTCAAAAGAAGTCTCAGGCATTAGTATACTCCATTCCTAAACAGTTCAACATGCATATCATTAACTAGAATTAAATATTTGTTTATGGTTTTTTCCCCCACTAGTTACAAAAGAGCCAATATTAGCTTTACCATCCATGAGTTTTGATTAATGCATACACCTGTGTAATGCAAACCCATGCCAAGATGCAGAACATTATCACCTCTGTAAGACGTTCTCTCCTACCCCTTCTCAGTCAATCTTGGCACTTACCCAGAGGTAACCACTCTTTTGCTGTCCCCCCCCCAAAAATAACTAGTTTTCCCTGTTCTAAAGATTCATGTAAATGGATTCTTTTATTTTTAGAAAAGATTTTATTTGTTCATGAGAGATACACAGGGAGAAGCAGAGACATAGGCAGAGGGAGAAACAGGCTTCTCGCAGGGGACCTGATGTGGGACTCCATCCCTGGACCCAGGATCACACCCTGAGCTGAAGGCAGATGCTCAACTGCTGAGCCACCCAGGCATCTTTCATATAAATGGATTCTTATCAGGTATACTTTTTTAGGTAAGTATTCTTTCATTCAGTATAATGATGTTGAGATTGACTCACGGTGTGCATGTGTGTGTGTTATCAATAGTATGTTAACTTTTATTGCTGAATAGTAGCTCATTGTTTGGCCATAACACAGTTTATCCATTTTTCTATTGTCAAGCACCTGATCTGAATTCAGTTTTTGGAGATCATGATAAAGTTGCTAAAACATTTTAATAAATACTGTTGTTGTAACAGTTTTTCTTTCTTTCTTTCTTTCTTTCTTTCTTTCTTTCTTTCTTTCTTTCTTTCTTTCTTTCTTTCTTTCTTTCTTTCTTTCTGAGAGTGAGTGAGCATGCATGTGTGAGTGGGTGGGGGTGGGCAGAGGGACAGGAGGGAGAAAATCCTAAGCAGACTCCAAGCTCAGTGTGTGGAGCCCTACACATGGAACTTGATCTCATGACCCGGAGAACATGATCTGAGTTGAAATCAAGTGTTGGACATTTAATGGACTGAACCACTCAGGTGTCCCATTATAACAGTTTCTGTGACACACTAGGGAGAGTAGTGTAGCAGCCAGATTATAGTTAGTTGAGAGAGATGAGAAAGTGCAGAGAATGAACTCTTGGTTTTCTTTTCTTTTCTTTTCTTTTTTTTAATTTTTATTTATTTATGATAGTCACAGAGAGAGAGAGAGAGGGAGGCAGAGACGCAGGCAGAGGGAGAAGCAGGCTCCATGCACCTGGAGCTCGATGTGGGATTCGATCCCGGGTCTCCAGGATCGCGCCCTGGGCCAAAGGCAGGCGCCAAACCGCTGCACCACCCAGGGATCCTAACTCTTGGTTTTCTAAAGATGAGTAGATGAAAAGTGGGGAGACAAAGAGCAGTAGCTAGAGAGGTGTTCGGGTCAGGAACAGTATATATACCACATATGAATAAATAATATAAATATATTTAATAATATATAATAAAACAATATATTATAAAAGAAATATGTATGACATGTACACGTATATTTATACACATATAAATTAAACACATATATGTACATATATGTAAACATAAATGTATTTATGTTTACTGGGAATAACAGAAGCCTGTTTTTACAGTGGGAGAGGGAAGGGAGAGGAGGGAGGAGATGGGAATCCTGGCTTCTGGGGACAGCCCAGGGCTGCCCTCCTCTTGGCCCTGGGTGTCAGATTCTGAGCACAGCCCATGGTCCATCCCTGTGGCTGCTCTCTGACTTCTATTGGCAGAGTCTCAGGTCCTGAGTCTTTTCTTCTACCAATCTGATGTCCAGATTGACAACTGAAGGGGCAGCAGAACACTGTCTTGGCCATCTGTTCAGGCTGTTGATGCTCTGGGAGGGACAAATGGCATGTGTCACTGAGAGATGGGATAACAGCTTTGCTGGGCAATGGGGAAGGACCTGCTCAAAATAATTGGGTCATGTCTTGTGGTGGTGATTGCATGGACCTTGTCATAGTAGAAGTGTGAAGATTCCCTCCAGGTCTAAGAAGCTGTGGCTTGGGAAGGTCTGATCCCTCCCTGGTGAGCAGTTGCTGGTTGGAGCTGCTGGATGAGATCACCCGCTGACAGACACACAGTGGTCCAGGGCAGGGGCCGACCCATGAGCTTCCTAATGTTCACTTTTGGTTCTTGAGATGATTTGTTGGATTGATAAAAGAAAAACTGCTTTTAAAAATGACTTGGGCTTAATTGGGTGTGGGTAGGCAGGTTGGATCAGGGAGTTCTTGTGACTCTTCTAACCATCACTTTCTGGGTGAGGTCAGGCTTGTTATGAAGTGCTTTTCCCATTAGGCTCTCAATACTGGACTTTCGTTGTTTATTGATTTATATCACACATATATATTTTCCTCTTTAAAAACTCAACTTTACTGAGGTATAATGTTCATACAATAAAATGCGCCTATTTTAAGTGTGTATTTTGGGGGAGTTTTGGCACATTTAAACATCTATGTAATGAATAATCAAGGTATAGAACACTTCCATCACCTCAAGAAGTTCCTTTGTGCCTCTTTCCAGTCAATCCCCCACCCCACCCCCAATATCCCTAAACTACTGATCTGGTCTCTCTCATTACATATTAGATTTTTCTTTCTGGATCTTCATGTAAGTACAATTATACTGTATAATGTCTTTTGTATCTGATTTCTGCACCATGTAATATTTTCTAGATTCACCCATGCTGTTGAGTTCATCTCTATAGTTCTTTCTGTTTATTTCTGAGTAATATTCCATGTGCATATAGATCCTAATTTATTGAATAGGTAATATGGATGCATGGTGCAAAATTTATAAGTACACACGTTTTTCCTGCCCCAGTTGTCTAACCAGTCAGTTCCTTTTCACAGGAATGCAATATGATCAGCTTCTTGTGTGTTCTTTTGTTTTTTTGTTTGTTTGTTTGTGTGTTCTTTTGAATTATTGTATGCAGTTAGAAGCAGATATGTATATGGGATCTTCCTTCAGTTCTTCAAGAAATATATCTAATTCTGCGTGTGTGTAAGTATAATCTTAGAAGTGGAATTACCTGAGTAAAAAGTTCACACACACACACAAAAAGAGATCATAGATCATGCACATGTGATTTTGACAGATATTACCAAATTACCCTCCATAAGGGTACTACAGATCCCCCCAACATTTTTCTTTTTTTATTTAGGTTTTGAAAGACTGAAACATAGAGAAAAATAAAAAGAATAGGATAATGAACAGTGGTTAGCACAGCCTTTTACTTTGCATACATTTGGGTTCTCAGCTTCACACTTTGTGAACCTCAAGTGAACCTGTGTTCTAGGGGAACCTGTTGCTCTCATTGGTTGCTAGGTGATAGGCTTCTCACTACCTGGGTGGGGCTCGGGCTTTAGGATGTTTCTGTTCAGAGAAGCTTGCTGGGTTCCTAACCAGAGATGGATAAGACAAGGGCTGTAGCCTGGATTAGGTCTGAGAGGGAGCTTAGCCCGCCAGAGCCCTGATTCCTGATTCTAGAAGGGGAAATGTTTGGATCGGATGGGCAGTGTGCGTGCGTGCGCTCTTGAGGACAATAGGAAATCCTTATCTTGGCCTATAAAGCCCAGAGTGGTCTGGTCCTGCTGTCCTCCAGCCTCCTCTGAGGAGCTCTTCCTGGGTTACCTGCACTCTAGTCCGTCTGATGTTTCAGTTCCTGTCTTTCCTCTTCACAGCTTAAGGGCTTCTCCGCATTGGAAGCAATCCCTTATGCTCACATGCCCCTCAGCACTCTGGCTTCTCCTAGTTACCATAGATTTCTCCTTCAGGACTGACCCCCACACAGGGCAGAGCTTCCTGGTACAGTTTTACAGTGTTTATCTTGACTTGTGCTTATATATTTCTCCAATTAGACCCTTGTGTCTCTATCTCCTCTTACTTCCTAAGTGTCTTGCAGGCAGGGATCATATATGTTTTGTGCACCATTATATTCTCTGTGCTCTAAAAGAGATTAGCACAGAGTAGGTGCTTGGTAAAGTCTGTGAGGCATTTTGATAGGATGCGTGTGCATACAGCTTGTAGTCAGAACTGGGGCTGAATTGTATTCCTGCTTCTTGGCAAGTTACCTCACCTCTCTGAGTTGCAGTTTCCTTTTCTGAAAAATGGGTATAATGAAACCGAGTCTCGGAGCAGTTGGGAGTACTTGGAAGGCACTGGACAAATAGCAGGTGCCTGAGCCCTGGTAACTATCACAGTAGCATCTTTGATGCAAAGCCAGTGAGCACACTTGTTCACGGGCAGCTTGTGCTTCTGGTGACCAGCGATAGCTGGCCTCAGTGTCTGGGGTCAAGCTGGGCCACAGGTGGGGGTTCAGTGCCTCCCTGCCCTGGGAGGTGAGAGTGACGTTGGAGGTCACTGTGCCATTTGGCAGCTGCCACCAAGACCTTGGAGGGAAGACTAGCCCTGGGGCACCTCCAGTTGCTGGCTTCTGGCTGCCAGGGCAGTGGAAGGGAGCAGCAGGAAGCCATGGGAACAGAGGAGGGCGGGGAAGCCAGGTGGTCCCAGGAAGCTGTAGGCTTGGCTGGCAGGCGGGAAAGGAGCTGATGAGAATGTCAGGGCTCTGGAGAGGATAGGGTTTCCGCCGCCTCCAGCTGCCCTAAGCTGCCTCTGCTGTTTTCCAGAGGGACCCAATTACAACCCCCTTGCGGAGCCAGGGCCGCCAGAGATCCTGCGGAGATAGGAGGCGGCTCTCAGCAGGGCAGCAGGGACCTTTTAAGCTCCCCTAACCATACACCTGTTCCTGATCATCTAGGATTTGGGGCCTGGTTTGGGGAAAATGTTAGGACTTCTGAACATGGTCCCTCAGATCTCCACAGAGCCTCAGGCTTTCAAAGTGTTCTCATAAGTCCCGGCTTATTTGATCTTCTTCACAGCTTGGGAGCTGCCTGGAAGGGTTTGTTAGCTTCTCTGCACAGTGTCCCTATGGTCTGGAGAGAAGGAAGCTAGCTGGCTACAGTCACCTGGCAAGCAAGAGATCTAGGGCTTCTGTCTCTGCCGAGCCTCTTCCCTGTGCCACTCGATAACCAGTCAGCATCCAGCAAGGATCCCCAGCTTGCCACAGGCCCCACTGTGCCCCACTGTGTGCCACCAGGCATGCGTCCATCATTAGTGTTACCTGACTGGTCCTTGAAGACATTTGAGTAGCAGCCCCTGCCCAGCATGTAGTGCATATGCAGCTTTGTTCTGGGTGCTGGACGGGTCCTGGAGGGTACAAAGGAAGGTGCAGTGGTCTCTGCCCCCCCAGGAGTGGATGGCCGGACAGACATGCCCTCTGAGAGAGTAGTGTATAATGTTGGGTATACCCTTGGGAGACCGTGTGATGTCAGGCCTGAGGTTGCTGAGTTGGGCCTTGAGCTGGGCCTCTTTGGGGGATTTGGTTAGGTTGAGAGAAGGAAAGGCATTCCAGGGAGAAGCCTATACTGGGAAGTATGGGAGGCAAGAGGGATTGGGGTTTCATGGGATGAAGAGATGGCTTTTCTGTGTAGAGTCGAGGGGAAGTTTGGAAGTTATATGGCTTTGAATCCATTCATACCACAAATGCTCCTGAGAACCCACTGTGTGTTAGACACCTACTTGGCACTCTATATACCTTATGTAATTTCATTCTCGGTACAGCCTTGGAGATAGATATTTTTCTCATTTCACAGATAAGTAAGTATGAGTATAGAGACGAGGTATAAGGAAGTTAAAGGAGTTGCCCAAGCCCAGTCTGACTCTAAAACACGCTTTTCCCACACAGAAGGCTTCTAGGAGAAGGTGAGTTTGGGTATGTATGAAGGCAGGTGGTAAGGAATAGTGTGAGTAAAGACAAGGAGGCAGGATCACATTGGCTATGCATGGTATGAGGTAAAAAGTTTGATGAATGCAAAACTTCCCGTTCGGGCCTTGATCCCTCCACCAAGGGCTTTGTTTGGCCCACTCAGGGGTCCAGCTGTCTGAGCCACCTGTCTCCTCCAACAAGTGACTACCCTGTCCACCTGTCCAAACCCTACATACCCGTTAGTGGTCCACTGGGAATGTTAGCTCCTCCAAGAAGCCCTCCCTGACCTTGGCTGTTAAGTAATCTCTTTCTCTCCTCTAAACTTCAATTGTCCTGCTTCTTAGCTGGGGATGCCCAGGTGCCTTTCTAAAGTCTGTCTTATCTCCCCAGTTTGTAAGCTCCCCATGTTCTGGCAGGGGGACACAACCCCAAGCACCTCTCTGTGAGTCCCTCAAGCCTTATGGGCAGTGGTAGACTGTTGATAAAGCATTTGTTGTGGGCCAGGCAAGGGGCAAGCCCTTCACATTTCCTGATTTAGTCCTCACAATAAGCCCTGGATCCTGACTGCCCCATATGTAGAGGTGGCTTGAATGAAGTCCCCACTCGCAGGCTCCCACAGTAAGAGACATGAGTGGGCCTGGTGAGATGGCTGACATGTTGCAGGTGCCTTATAGCCCACCCTTCTTATTCTTTTTTAAAGATTTCATTTATTCATGAAAGACACACACAGAGAGGCAGAGACACAGGCAGAGGGAGAAGCAGGCTCCCTGCAGGGAGCCCGATGCAGGACCCAATCCCAGAACCTTGGGATCACACCCTGACCCAAAGGCAGATGTTCAACTGCTGAGCCACCCAGGTGTCCTGCACACCCTTCTTATTTTCCTCCTTTTATCTTTTGGATGGTGATGGTGATGGTGTGTGTGTGTGTGTGTGTGTGTGTGTGTGTGTGTGTGTGTCTGTTGTGGGGTTGGAGGGGTGTTCCTGTAAATACATCCCTGCCTTTAACCAATTTCCACTTAGAAAGTGAGCCTGGGCGGCCATGGATTGAGATGGTACTCATCTCTTGGGGTCAAAATGAACCCATGGGGTGGTAGTAAGGGGATCGTGGAGATCCTTCACCAAGACCAGCTGCCCACAGCTCAGCCCTGTGGGGATCGTGGGGATCCTTCACCAACCCTACAGCTCAGGAGGGATGGAGCAGCCTGGAGGCGGACAGCAGAATGGGAATGCAGCCTTCTGGCTGGCTCCTTGACAGGGTGTCTCTGGGAGGCCCCCAGCTCTTCCATGCTGCTGCTCTGCTGGGGGAAGCCAGGGATTAGGGGCCTAATTCCTCTGAGAATCCTGTTTTTCTTAGCTTCACACACATTGCTCTTTAGGAAAGGCCCTCATCTAATTAGCCTGAGTCAACAGCTCCATTTATTTGGACACGTGATGTTATGAAGTGGGCTGCTGCTGGGGTGTTTTTGTACTGCATATCTGGGCTGCCCCTCCAGGATGGCATTGGGAGGGAGGCACCGTGGGCCACCAGGCCAGGGGGACCCCAGCCTGAGAGGGGGTCCAGTGGAGGCCGGAAAGGAGACGGCAGGTTTGCTAGCTAGGCGGGAACTGCTCACTCTCGGATTTCATAACAAGAAAGTGACCCATGGAGTGTCCACATATCCAGCTTCCTCTCCTGGTGGTGTTTCTGAACCAAAATAAAAAAGGGATTAGGGGCCCTTTGACTGAAATGCCTTTCTCTGTCCCTGGTCAGAATCAAAAGGGACTTCTACAAGGGGCTTTTGATGATGACAGGCCCTTTACCACATCCATAGGTACCCAGGACTATTGGTTGGAGAAAAAATGGGTATGAATAGTTACTATTTATTAAGCATTGACCATGTGCAATGTGCTAAGCATATTATACAATAAATCACATACATACACCCCCCCCCCCAAACAGTTTTTTCCTCCTCTCACTGTCCCCTCAACTGTTGTTACCCTTACCTGCTTGGGGAAAGTGCAAGTCCTCCTCATCTCCCAAGTTTCAGCCCCACCTCATCTCCCTTCCCTTCCTTTCTCTTTGCTGTTTATCCTTCCAGATTCTTTACTATGCATGTACATACATAGGGATCACATGTCATTTGTTTTTCTTTTTTTTTTTTAAGATTTATTTATTTATTTATGATAGACATAGAGAGAGAGAGGCAGAGACACAGGAGGAGGGAGAAGCAGGCTCCATGCCAGGAGCCCGACACGGGACTCAATCCTGGGACTCTAGGACCGTGCCCTGGGCCAAAGGCAGGCGCTAAACCGCTGAGCCACCCAGGGATCCCCTGTCATTTGTTTTTCACCTTCTAAAAAGATTTTTATTTAAATTCAATTCGCCAACATATAGTATAACACCCAGTCCACATCTCATCATGTGCCCTCCTTAATGCCTCCTTTCTAGCTCTAAAAACAACTCTTTGAGGAAAGTGCCCTTGTTTCATGGACAAGAATGCTGAGGTGAAGAGAGACTCAGCAACTTGCTCAAAGTCACACAGACAGGCAGGAGCAGAGCTGAGCTTTAAATCCAGGCCTGTCGGACTCCAGAGACTGACAGGACACCACTTTTCCTCTGGCACTGCACGTACTCCCAGCAGATCACGGACTATGGTCTCAGTAAATCATCCTGGCTTCTTACCTGTTCCTCTCCTTGCCACCCCTTCTCCATGCTCTTGTTATTTGTGACAAGTGGGTCGGTCATGGTGGGCATTTGATCCGTGGGGTCACATGAAAGTCACCCTGAATAAGTGGGCCACAAGCTCTGCCTTGCTGCCTCCTTCTTGTCCCTTGAATTCCCACCAACCAGACTATTTTACCTGGCCCACCTTCTGCTCTGTGCATACATACCAGAACCAAATGGAAACAAGGAGCATGGCCACCCTTTCTCCAGAGTACAGTTGATCACCGTGCACATACCTGGGACCACAGAGCACTTGGGATTGAATGTTGATCCCTCTTTGGACAAATAGAGCATTGTCGTGAACAGGAGCAGTTCAGCAGAGTTCCGTGCACTTACCACGAGTGGGGAGCCTAGGAGAGCAGCTGCTCAGTGCTTGCTCCTGCCTGGGAGGTAAACCCAGTGGGAGGAACAGGCTCCTAAATGGTGGCCTATTTTAATGGGGGTTCATGTGGCTGAGAACTGCTGGGTGTGTAAGATACTGAAATGAATTCTCACAATTGATGTAGGCTGGAAAAGCAGAGGACAGGGAGAGGCAGGAGTCAAAGAGGCATGACTTGATGGATTAAAAAAAAAACAAATTCCAGTGCTGGGCCTGGAAGCTTCTTAAAAAAAGGTAATGGGACCTTTTTTCCTGTTGAACTTTCAAACCTTACTGACCCTGCACTGTGTGCTCTGGAGTTTATCAGGGATACCAGGGGCCGGGAGTGTAGCACGACTAAAGTTACTAGGACAAAGCTGGAGGCAGGTCAGCCCTCCACAGGGGAGTCCCAGGGGCCTGCAGGCAGCCACTGCCACCAAGAACTTCTAAGGCCAAGAAAGGGAAGCCTCGAAACCAAACATCCCTGCACAGTCCCAGGCAAATGTGTTCCTCATCAAGGCAGATACAAACAAAGTTTATTAAAAAGCCTTCTAAAGGACATTCCAAATCACCAGCAGGCCTCTGTGAGGTGACTGTCCATTCTCCTGCAGACTCTCATTCCAGCCTCATTGGAGCTTTTCAAACACTGAGTCACCAATGTGTCCAGGAAGGAAAATAAACAGGGGGCTCCAGTGGGCAGCCCTGCAGCTCATGGTGACCCGACTCTCAGTGCCGGCCTGCACTTTTTGACACCACAGCCGGCAAGGTTGATAGGAATGACCCGGGAATCGAGGACAAACAGGGCAGCAGTGAGGCCTCTTGGCCTGTGGGGTGGGGCGCTTCCTGACATGTCCTAATGGCAGCCCACCAGGCAGAGGAAGGGCCCCTGTGGTGGCAAAAATGGTGGCCTGGTCCCGTGGCGTGAACTCTGGACTAGGAAAGTCATGTGCCTTTTGCATTTTGGGAGGAGAAAGGCCTCTGCCTCCAAGTAACTGGAAGTTTCCCCATCTGTAAAATTGTTGATTTTCACGATAGAAGGGAGGTTGCCCTCATTAAAGTAGGTGCTGGAGGTCTCAGAACCAGTCCACATGTTTCCCAAAGCATATCAGGGTACCCCACTAAAGCCTGGGCCCTATGGAGCACAGTTTGACAGCACCCCCTCCTGGTCTATAAACGAAGATTCTGTGATTTCACAATAATCTGAAAATATTCATGGACCAATAAGCGGGTTGTGAAAAATAGCGTGTTGCAGTATTAGGCCAAGGGACAAGGGGGGGGTCTCTGTCTCTAGAGTCAGACACGCCTGCATTGCCCCCACCTACTTGTGTCACTGGGCAATTTCATTGCCTAAACTCCCAGAACCTGGTAATAGGGGATCAGAGTAGTTGCCTTGTGCTGTTGATGTGAGCATCTGTGCGAAATTCTTTTATTTTTTATTTTTTTTTTATTTTTAAAGGTCTGTGCGAAATTCTAAACCATTTTAGAATGGTTGGTACTTACATGTAGTTGGTACTTAACAAGTGGTAGCTATTGTTATTTTTATTTCTTGGATGTATCCTTATTTTTTTTAAGATTTTATTTATTTATTCATGAGAGCCACACAGAGAGAGGCAGAGACATAGGTAGAGGGAGAAGGAGGCCCCTGGAGGGGAGCCCAATGTGGGACTCAATCCCTGGACCTGGGATCACGCCCTGAGCTGAAGGCAGATGATCAACCTCTGAGCCACCCAGGCATCCCTCTTGGGCATGTCCTATGGTCCTGGCACTGTTCAACATTTTGGGGCGATCAGAGGGTATCTGGAGAATAAAAGACAGGAGAAGAGGGAGAGAGAGAGAGCCTGTGGAAGATGGAAAGAACTTTGTTACTGATAAAATTGACTGTAATGATTTCTGAGAACTTTCTATGAGTAGGTACTGTGTATGGAGATTTTAGTAAGTCCCTCTTGTGACAAGTCCACACTGCAGATTTCCATGCTTTTCTTTCTCATAGGGAAGGAAACCGAGGCTCAGAAAGCTTCAGTGATTACCCAATTCCAAAGCCTATACCATAGACGAATGTTTGTATCTCCCTCCCAACCAAATTTATATTTTGAAGACCTAATTCCCAATGTGATGGTTTGAAGAGGTGGGGCCTTTAGCAAGGGATTAGGTCACAGAGGCAGAGAGCTCCCTTGTCTCTCTTACTATGTGAGGGCACAGTAAGAAGGCATAGGTTAGGAACGAGGGAGAGGGCTCACAGCAGACACCAGATCTGCTGGGACCATCATCTTGGACTTCTTAGCCTCCAGAGCTGTGGGGCATCTTTGCTGGTTATAAGGTACCCAGTTTATGGTATTTTGTTACAGCAGCCTGAAAAGAGGGAGCTAGGATTCAGGGTGTCTGATTCCTAAGTCTGTGCTGTCAGCTTCTAAGGGTCACAGATCCCCAATTCTGAGGCAAGGAGTCCCCTCCTCCTGTTACAGATGGTCGTCTTGAAACATAGGAGCCCAATCAGAGCGGCCAACTGCGATGCTTGAGAAACCCTTCGTGTCATGGTGTTGTGTACACAGCCAGGGGATGATTTCACCAGTCTTGGCACACTGTCTTTCTTGGTTCTAAACTAGTGATTCTCACCCCTGGCTGCACATTAACATCACCTGGGGAGCTTTGAAAAATACACACCCGACAGGTCACCCAGACCAATTACATCAGTGTTTGTGGGCGGGGCTGGGCATCAGGATCCTGTTAAGGTCCCTGGTGGTTCCAGAGTGCACGCAGGCTGAGAACCCCTCTGAGGGGCAACAGCAGGTTTGGAAACCCTTGTTCCCTTCCACTGAGGGGCTGGGGCTGGGCACTGGGCACTGAGAGTACATAATCAGACCAGCAAGAAAAAATTACCAAAAATAAAAATAATAAATTACCAAAGATGATGGTAGTTTGGTTAAAAGGGTAGCAACAGAGATGGAGAGATGATAGGATGTAAAGGTATTTGGAAGGTCCCTGTGGTGTGGGTCTTGAGGCTCAGCAGGGTTAAGTAACCGGATTCAGGGTGCACACAGGGAAGATGGCAGAGCTGGAATCTGTATCATTGAATGGGCAGCAAAATCATAGGAATATCTCCTTACTGGGGAGACCCGGAGGGTTGCTCAATGCTAGAGCTCCCCAGGACCTACTTCTCCTAATTCTCTCATCAATTCATCCTTTTCCACCCATTAGCCTCATCCACGCCTGGCTTCCATTGTCACCTGACTCCCAAATGTCTATTTTCAGGCCAGAGTGTTCCTTGGACCCTCAAACCCACAATGCAGTAATTCATCTGAAACCCCTTTAACTTTTTTAAATTATATTTTAAGATTTTACTTATTTATTTGAGAGAGAGCAAGCACACGCACAAGCAGGGGGATGGGCAGAGGCAGAGGGAGAAGCAGATTTCCCCACTGAGCAGGGAGCCTGACCTGGGGCTCCATCCCAGGACCCTGAGATCATGACCTGAGCCAAAGGCAGATGCTTAACTCACTGAGCCACCCAGGCGCCCCCTGACATCTCTTTTAGGTGATGCCAAGGCTCCCAGAATTGTACATATCCAAGACTAAACTCATAACCATCTGCACTCCCAGCCTGGCCCTTCTGCTGGGTCCCAAGCCCGGTGAATGGCACCAGAGTCATGTTGGACTGCTCCCTCATTCCCCACCCGTGTGCATCACTAATGCTCCCCATTCACCTTTCCAAATACATCATCTTTGGTAATTTATTATTTTACTTTTGGTAATTTATTCTTGCTGGTATGATTGTTTATGCCTGTCTCCTCCACTAGCTTACATATGTGTAAGGGCAGGGACTAGCTTTTTTTGATGCCTTTTGTATCCCCAGGGCCTAGCACCTTACCTGGTCCTCAGTGAGCATTTGCTGAATATCCAAGTGAGTGAATAACTTTATTTTAAACTTTAAATTCATTCTGAGGGCTGTCACTGTAATAGCTGTTCCATTAGAATTTGCTGCTTTGAGGCTGAAAGTAGGGATGATGTGCTCAGATGACTGCATTCCATGAGGTTTGGGGGCAAAGAGGGCTTGTCTACAGAGACTGAACAGAGGGTCTGAGGGGACCAAGTGCTCTGAGATGAGACACGGCCACACCATAGTGCAGGCGAACACACATGTATCCATCCTTGGTCAGCTCTGGCCTGCTTCCTCCGCAGACATTATCTTTATTTGGAGAATCAATTATGAAATCAATCCCTCACTATTTCTCCAATAATGTAGCTAATAAAAAGAAAAGCTATTTTGATGGTGTCTGGTTTACAGCTAAAAGGAGGGTCAAAACAGCAATTTTATCAGCTGCCCTTTGAAAGTGCTTCTCTTGGTCACAACAGTTCACAGGGTGAAACACAATGACTGCAACCCCATTCTTGATATTGGCTCCTGCCTGAGGTGACAGATTGTGTTACCTCTGGACCAGGATATCTGTGGGTAGACATCAAGGTCAAGTCAAGGTTACACCATGCTGGCTCTGTCATCAGAACTCTGCCCAGCTCTCCCCCATTGTCTGATACAGTGAAACACCAGTCAAAATAGCACATCTCTGGGATTCTGGGAGAAGTGAGCCATGGAAAGTAGCTCCAGGTCCTGGGCTTTTGGCACAAGAACCTCCTCATCTTAGATTATTCTCTAAGAAACATGTCCCAGCTTCATCGTAGGAACTGTGACAATTATTCCTCCCCCCAATAAATGGAAAAGCTCTTAAGGGTAGTAACCACGGTCTTTGCACTCCGTACCCTCACTGTCTGAACCTTTATGGTGCTTAAGATTTCCTTGGGTAGCAGGAGAGAGAGAATCATGAAACTGTCAGAAGCTAAGTACTGGGGTCAGAGACTCAGTCTGCCCCCTGGACCTGCCACCTCCTGGCTGTGAACTTGGGACAAATTACTTAACATCGTCGAGCTCCAGTTTTCTCACCTATAAGATGGGGACCATAGCAGTAGTTACACTACCTGCATAAGGTTTTTTTGAGGAGCATTCAATAAGACAATGCATATAAAGCGCATTAGATGCCATTTTGTGGAATGAAGGGTAGGGGTGCCCCTTCGTGGGTCAGGGGGTCAGAGGGGATGCCAGCACACACTGGAACCCATTGGAGGTGGGAGTCTCAGGCCTTCTAAGTTTGCTGTTCCTTTGGATCTGATTTCTGAAAATAGAAAATAGGGAACCCTGCCTTCTACTGCCAAGGCCCAGATTCAGAACCCATGTATTTTGTAGATTAAATGTCATCAGAAGACATAAAACAGATTGCAGTGTCCCTAGCCAGCAGCTCCCTTATTTGCATATGCACCACAGACACAAGTAGTTAATTTTATTTGTTCCTCTCACTAACCCTTTTATTTAAGTATATATTCTGGGGACACTTAATCCATCAAAGAAGCATTTATAAGAAACTCGTCAATTGTTCTTGGGCACTAAAGGGTAAATAAAAGATAATACCTCACTTTCTTAGGCTAAAACTCTAATCATCCATCTCTGATGTGCTAATAATCTCTAATGAAGGTCAGGAAAGCAATGATCGCCTTGGCAACAGCTTTAAAGAGGTTCTGCGCATAGCCAGGACCTGTAGTCACTGATGTGGTGTGAACAGAGGTGGGAGAGTCCCCGACCGACAGAGAAGCCCAGGGTGTGGCGTATGGTGTGGCTTGGATGAGTTATGCTGATTTATGGCTGCCATCTTGTGGCAGTTGCTCTGAGGTGAGTCTGTCTGTGGGTAATGGGTTTCCTAACTTCTCCAAAGACACACTCCCTGTGATTTAGTACTTGCATACATTTGCAAATGGGGCTCTGGGGGTTCTAACTCCAGCTGTAGGATACAGCGAAAAGAACAAGATGACCTAAGAATGGGACCTTCTGTAAGTGCGACATCTGGGCCACCACTGGGTGGCAGGTGTTAGGTGGTAAGTCTGGGGCGGTGTGGTGCCTGGGCAACAGTAAGAGCTACCATTTATTGAGCATTTACTGTGTGCCAAATTTGGCTCAGCACTTCACATATATTATTTCATTTAATGCTAGCAACAACCCTCTGAGCTAAGCCCTACTATCTCCCCATCTTATAGATGAAGAAACCAAGGCATGGAGAGGTTAAGACACCTGCCAAAAGTTACAGAGCTAGTGTGTGGTAGAGTTGGGACTCAAAATAAGGTCTTTCTGACCCCAAAGCATATACTCTAAACCTCCCTGCGTAGTTGTGGGTGGGGTGTAGAGCCACAAAGATCTGGGAGCCTGTCCTGACTCAGCCACTTGAGTAATGCGACCTTGGCTTAGTCACTTAGCCTCTCCCATTCCGGTTTTTCCTCTGCAAGATGGAGCTTCCTCACACGTTAACTGCAAGGATTAAATGGAATAATTGATGTGGCTAGCATGGTGCCTGGCACAGGTGAGGACTCAGTAATGTGGGTTTCTTCCTTTTGCCCTTGGTCAGGGAGAAATGGGAAGGCCACTTCCCTAGTCGGTCCTCTTATCATTTCAGCCCCCTCTGCCTCCCCTGAGCCACACAGGACCCTTCCACCAACACCAGAAGATCTTTGATTCCTGACTGTTTAATCCATTCCTCAGTTTACTCATCTTGGCTGAATGGGAAAGGCGGCACTGGATAGTCGTGAAGCACCTTTGACTAGAATTTTGGAGACCTTGGTACTAGTTTAGCCCCTGGTCTGAGACTTGGACAGCTTCTGTCTCTCTGGGCCTCAGTTTCCCTGTCAATAAAACCTAAGATTTGTCCATATATAGGACCAATGTGCCTATGCAGTCCATGTGCAGGCACTCCCTAGTTCTGCACCCACTATAGGCATGATTAATCAATTGAAGCATTTTTGTCAGTGATCTTGGATGTGGCTGCAGAGCCTTCCCCCACACGTGGAGGCAATCACTGCCCACTAGTTAGAGTTAAAATGATAATTACAACCTCTTGGATATTCCTGAACAATTTGTTGTCTGCTACAGGTCCTTCTGGTTCTAACTGGCCTCCCCCGCCCCCTTGATTTCAGCTCAGGTTACAATCTCAGGGTTGTGAGATCGAGCCCTGCATCCTGTTTAAGATTCTCTTTCTCTCTCTGCTCCCCCCACCTAAAAAAAAAAAAGAGAAACAAACATATTTTTAGATGAAGCTTTTGACTTCACAGTCATATTCATCATTGTTGTCATCATCATCATTCAGACTGAATTCATGAATTACTAAGAGATAGTTGGATTTTGAGCTCTTGTTAAAAATTCACAATAAATTTAATTAAAAATTATGATTCTTTCCTATCCTCCCAGAGCCTTTTACCTATCGCTAACAAGTTCTGTTAACTTCATGGGCTTCTTACAGGGATTAAACAAATTAATATGTGAAATGTACTTACAATAGTGCCTGGTAAATTCTCATAAGATGATGCCCATTTTTCCTTACTACTACTACTACTACTACTACTACTACTACTACTAACTAGTACTACCACTACTACTAGTACTATCACGCCTACTAGTATTACCACTATTATTACCACTACTGATATAATACTGTTAATATAAATCCAACTGGAGCAACTTCTTAATTTCCTAAACCAATGGGGAATTGGGATTCTGCAATCAATGAGATGTTCTACAGATATTAACTCTTAATCAACTGAACTCATACTTGAAGAGAAGATCTTTGTACTATTAGTCACCTAAGCATGGAAGCCATTTGGACTCTTTGCCTTTATAAATAAAGCTTGATGGGCACAGCCTAAGTTTTAGGCTGGTTTGTTGGACTCAGAATGCAAAACACCATCTGGAGATTGTCAAGCCTTTTTTTGTTTTAAGATTTATTTATTTATTTATTTATTTATTTATTTATTTATTTATTTATTCATCCATTCATGAGAGACAGAGAGAGAGAGAGAGACAGAGACACAGGCAGAGGGAGAAGTAGGCTCCGGGTGGGGAGGCTGATGTGGGACTCGATCCCAGGACCCCAGGATCACAACCTGAGCCAAAGGCAGCCACTCAACCACTGAGCCACCCAAGTGCCCCTGTCAGGCCTTTTAATGGCCTGCAGTGAGTGCTTCTTGAGTTCTTTTTCTCCTTTTTTTAAAAGATTTTATTTATTTATTCATGAGAGATACAGAGAGAGAGAGAGGAGAGAGAGAGAGAGAAAGAGGCAGAGACACAGGCAGAAGGAGAAAGCAGGCTCCATGCAGGGAGCCCGATGTGGGATTCGATCCTTGGTCTCCAGGATCATGCCCTGGGCTGAAGGTGGCGCTAAACCGCTACACAACCCTTCTTGTTTTTTTTATGGTGCTCTCTCCCTGTTCTGATATCCAGTTGTCTCTGTTTCAGGGACTCTACTCTCTATTCTAAATTGCTGCACCAAATCTGTCGGGCCTTAGGGACAAATGAGACAGATAATGCTGTTAAACTTGTGTATAAAATAAAAGTATATCTGGGTACCTGACTGGCTCAGTCAGTGGATTGCATGACTCTTGATCTCATGGTTGTGGGTTTGAGCCCCACATTGTATGTAGAGATTACTTAAAAAAATAAAATCTTAAAAAACAGAGAGTATATCCAGTGCCAGAGGGCTGCTTTTACTGAATCCTGGGTTGCTAGTGATGTTCTGGAGAGTTATGATTGTCATGCCAGTATCTTCCAGGGAAGCGCAGTGTGTTATCTGGACATTACATTCCAGTGGGACCTGGAAGACCCTCCGAATCCAGGGTAGGAACCAGTTATGCTCAGCCATCCCTGATTCAACACCTGGCCCGATCAGAGGGTTTAACCAGCCTCCTTGCTTGGGCTCTCTGCTGTCCTAGCTTGCTCAGCCCTGTCCCAGAAGTGAAACCAGATGGCTAGGGTGGGTAGTGCGAGAAGCCCGCAAAAAGACCCCAGGGAAGACTGAGCTCCTGGTCCCACCCACTGCCCCAAACTGCTTCTGAATTGGTTCATCCATGAACAAACCCAAAAATTCCTTTTATCTCCCAATCACCAAGAATCTGATCCTTTATTTAGTCCCAAAACTTGGAAACTAATCTTTTATTTATCTCTACTGTAATCCCACTTCAAGCTGTGTATGGAATACACCGCTTGGGAACAAACCTCTAGGATTTCAGAGGGACCCTCAGTCAGGGAAGCGCAAGGGCTTATGAGGGAAAGTAAAACCAGGGCCAGGATGTTTTGGTTCCAAGTGCGAATTGGAGGAAGAACGCACCGCTCATCTGGGCTTGTGTGTTGGAGAATGAGCCACAGGCGAAATCCCTGATCACCAAACCACAGCAGAGGGCGAGAAAATGGGTGGCATGATATCAGGCCCTGGCAGGGCAAGCTGGTTGAAACAATTTCCCAGCTTGGCCCTGGAGCCAGGGCAAAGAATCCCTGACAGCCTGCTTGGAGCATGCTGAGTGGTTCCAGACAGCCGCTGTCAGCCTGGGTGCTCCCCTTTTCTCTGTGCATCTGGGGTCAGACTGCAGGGGTGCCTCTCCCCACCCATCTGTCCTCAGCAGGCCGCCCTCCACCGGGGCCCTGAAAGGACTGCCTTCCAGATCACCACCTATGCCCTCTCTCACTTGTTCTTGTATTTGATGAGGACTTCCCGAGTGCCTGCGGTGTGCCAGACCCAAAGCTGGGGCTGACCATTCAGTAAAATGGTGCACTGTCCCTGACCCCCCAGAGCGAATAGAGCCGGTGGGAAAAGCAGTCAGAAGCTGGACAATCACTTCAAAAAAAGTTACGATGGAAGGGATTTGGCTGCTTATAATTGGAGAAGGAAGTCAGAGGCAGGTAGCTGACTGTGGGAGGATGAGCAGGAGTTCACAAGGTGCAGAGCTGGGGTGGCAAGGAGTGTCTTCACCAGCTTGCTTTGGCTTTCCAGCTTCTTCCTGCATCCTTCCAAACCTTAGCTCCTGATCAGGCCTCGGGGCCACTGAGCCTGCATTCAGAACTCCATTTCTGGACCTGCCTCTGGGCCCCCGATGCTGGCACCCACCCCCAGAACCAGCCAGCTGGTGTGTCCCTCCCAAGCCCCCTTCTAGGGAGGCAGCTGCCCAGTCTTGGTCCTTCTTTCACCAACTCGCTCTCTTGTGTACTCACAGGTCACTGATTCGCACGCTCAGTCGGCTCGATTCCACGGGGCTTTCCCAGCACCTGCTGGCCCCCAATGGAGGCAACTCATTTGTTCATGTGTTCTCTCCCCCCAAATTTGCTTCTTCACTTCACCAACATTCCGTTTATCCAGAGCAGGCCTTGTGCTGTGCCCCGGTGGAGTGCCTAAGTGGAGCTTGGAATATGGCCACGTGGGTGGGTTTTGGGGAAGGCTTCCTGGGAGAGGCAGGCTGAGCAGGTTGGCCAGGTGAGATTGCCCTTCTTTCCCATTTTCTACCTCATTTGCCCTCTTCCATGCCTTTCTCACCCTCTGCTCTGACCTCTCATAGATGTCTCCCAGCTTTAGCCTGAGGGAATCTAGCCTGACACCTGCCCACTTGACAGATGGGGATAGTGAGGTCCCAACACCACAGAGTCATGCAGCTCAAGGAGATATGATGGCTACTTACATTGTTCCAAAGTCTGTGTGCCTAAGACTCATTTCTTCCTAGCGCAAAAGCTTTTTTCAAAACTTATACCAGTTCTCTCTTCGGAGTGCTACCCCTCCCTGCCCCTTCATCATTGCCTGATTCTCTCCAGGGAGGGATTTTTTGGAAGTCTCCATGCTTCCTGCTTTTGGACAGAGGAGCCTGCCAGGGATGTGTCCTAGGACCCTCACGAGACTATCTCCAAGGAGGGGCCTCTGGGCTGCTGTCCTTCTAGACCTCACCTGAAACAGTGAAGCTTCACTGTTTAAAGCTAGGAGATTTTGGGCACCCCATTTTAATACCCTGTGAGCCTTAGTTTTCTCATCTGTAGAATGAGGAGAACAATAGGGCTAGTAGCAGCTTGAATGAAATCAGGTTTGAGAAGTGTGCATTCATAGCAGGTGCCCATCATCAACTGCTAGTATTTAACCTGGCCCCAGATAATCATGGTCAGTGGTCAGGGAAGGCATGGAAGCTTCTGGAATGTGATGTCCAGAGGTCTGTGGGGAGGGGAGGGGAAGGATAGGGTGCCAGACTTCTGACAAAGTCTCTGGGGAAGTGAGTCCTTCCCTTCCCTACCTGAGTTTGATGGGCAGGGAAAAATACTTAAAAGAGTTCCATTCCTTTCAACCTTATTGTATACTTTATTGTCATACGTTTGAAAATGAGATTTTAAGAACTATACTAATTTGAAGAAAGCCATAAAACTTATTCTTTTTTTTAAATTTTTATTTATTTATGATAGTCACACACAGAGAGAGAGAGAGAGGCAGAGACACAGGCAGAGGGAGAAGCAAGCAGGCTCCATGCACCGGGAGCCCGACGTGGGATTCGATCCCGGGTCTCCAGGATCGCGCCCTGGGCCAAAGGCAGGCGCCAAACCGCTGTGCCACCCAGGGATCCCCATAAAACTTATTTTTGAGCTCTTATAAAAATATAGTATTTTAACAGTAGTGGTGGTGGTGTGTGTGTGTGTTTGTGTGTGTGTATGTGTGTGTGATTGTCATGTTCAGAAATCATTCTTTGTCAAAAGGGAGTATGATAGGTTCTTGGTAAGGAGAGTTTTGGAGACCAGGTACTTACGACTAATGCCAGAACTAAAAGCCCCAACAGTATTGCCCATTTAGCACAATTTTCTTTCTTCATTGTTAACATGGACTACTGTGTCCTATAGTCCTGGTCCTCAGTTTCTCCATACCATGGTTATCCAGTCCTACAATATCTCCATCTCCTGCCCTTGCCCAATCCCACCATTCTTGTTGCTCCCTCACTTTGACCTTAGATGAACAAGTTAGACATGATGGTTTTTTATTTTTTTTTAAAGTTCTTTTTTAAAAAATTTTATTTATTTATTCATGAGAGACACACAGAGAGGCAGAGACACAGGCAGAGAGAGAAGCAGGCTCCATGCAGGGAGCCTGATGTGGGACTTGATCCCAGGACTCCAGGATCACACCCTGGGCCAAAGGCAGGCACTAAACCGCTGAGCCACCCAGGGATTCCCCATTTCTGGGTTCTCTATTCTGTTCCATTGATCTGTGTGTCTGTTTTTGTGCCAGTACCACACTGTCTGGATGATTACAGCTTTGTTACATAGCTTGAAATCTAGAGTTGTGATATCTCCAGTTTTGTTTTTCTTTTTCAAAATTGCTTTGGCTATTCAGGGCCTTTTGTGGTTCCATACAAATTTTAGGAGTATTTATTCTAGCTCTGTAATGCTGGTCATATTTTGATAGAGATTGCATTAAATGTGTAGATTGCATTGGGTAGTATAGACTTTTTTAAAAAAGATTTTATTTATTTATTCAAGAGAGCACACACACACACACACACACACACACACACAGAGGAGAGAGAGGCAGAGACACAGGCAGAGGGAGAAGCAGGCTCCACACAGGGAGCTCGACGTGGGACTCGATCCCGGGACTCTAGGATCATGCCCCAGGCCAAAGGCAGGCACTAAACCACTGAGCCACCCAGGGATCCCCAGGTAGTATAGACATTTTAACAACGTTTATTCTTCCAATCCATGAGCATGGAATGCTTTTCCCTTTCTTTGTGTCCTCTTCAATTTCTTTCATATGTGTTCTATAGTTTTCAGAGTATAGATATCTTACTACTTTAGATTTATTCCTAATTATCTTATTGTTTTTGGTGCAATTGCAAATGGGATTGATTCTACTCTTTTCTTTTTGTGTATGTGCAACATAATGATTCAATATATGTATATACTGCAAAATGATAACCATAGTAAGTCTAGTTAACATTTATCACCATATGTAGTTAAAATATTTTTCTTGTGATGAGAACTTTTAAGATCTGCTCTCTTAGTAACTTCCAATATGCAATACACTGTTAACTATAGTCACCATGCATTAGACTCCCAGGACTTATATATTTGATAACCGAAAGTTTGTATCTTTTGACTCCCTTCACCCCTCCTGCCTCATCCTTCCTCCTAGCTCTGGCAACAATCAGTCTGTTCTCATATTTATGAATTTTTCTAAGATCCTACATATTAAGTAAAATCATACTGTATTTATCTTTTATGTATGACTTATTTCACTTAGCATAATGCCCTCAAAGTCCATCCCTGTCATGAATGGCAGGATTTCCTTTTTATGGATGAATAATATTCCATTGTTTATATAGTTGAACAATCTGAACGACTCAGGGGTTAGGGGCACCTACTCTTGCATAGTCAAAAATCTGAATATAACTTTTGACTTTCCAAAAACTTAACTACTAATAGTGTATTCTTGATGGGAAGCCTTACTAATAACATAAACACTTAATTAACACATAGTTTGTTATACATACATATATATATGTATTATATGCTGTATCTTTGCAATCAAGTAAACTAGAGAGAAGAAAATGCTATTAAAAAAAATCATAAGGAGGGCAGCCCTGGTGGCTCAGAGGTTTAGTGCCTCCTTCAGCCCAGGGCGTGATCCTGGAGACCCGGGATGGAGTCCCGCGTCAGGCTCCCTGCATGGAGCCTGCTTCTCTCTCTGCCTGTGTCTCTGCTCTCTCTCTCTCTCTCTCTCTCAAGAATAAATAAATAAAATCTTAAAAAAAAGAAAATCATAAGGAAGAGGAAATACATTTGGAGTACTGTGCTGTATTTATTGAAAAAAAAAAAACCTACACATAAGTGGACCTGTACAGTTCAAACCCATCTTGTTCAAGAGTCAACTGTATATAATATGTATATATATATTTTTTCTTTTCTTTATCTATTCATCCATTGATGGGCACTTAGGTTGTTTCCACATTTTTGCTACTGCAAATAATGCTGCAATGAACATAGAGGTGCAGATACCTTTTTGAATTAGTGTTATTGTTTCCTTTGGATAAATACCCAGAGGTGGGATTGCTGGATCATATGGTAGTTCTACTTTTAATTTTTTGAGGAGCTTGCATACTATTTTCCATAGCGGTTGCACCAATTTACATTCCCACCAAAGGTGCACAAGGGTTCCCTTTTCTCCACATCCTTGCCAATACTTGCTATTGCTTGTCTTTTTGATAACAGCCATTCCAACAGGTGTGGGATGGTAGCTCATTGTGGTATTGATTTGCATTTCCCTGTTGATAAGTCACGTTGAGCACCTTTTCATAAACCTGTTGGGCCATCTGTGTGTGTTCTTTGGTAAAATGTCTATTCAGGTCCTCTGCTCACTTTTAAATCAAATTATTTTTGTTTGCTTTTTGCTATTGAGTTGTATGAGTTCTTCACATATTTTGGATATTAACTCCTTATCAGATATATGATATGTGAATATTTTCTCCTATTCTGTATGTTGCATTTTCATTTTGTTAATGGTTTCCTTTGCTGTGCAGAAGGTTTTTAGTTTGAAATAGTCCCACTTATTTATTTTTGCTTTTATTGCCTTTGCCTTTGGAATCAAATTGAAAAAAAAAAAAAACATAGCAAAGACCAAAGTCAGGGAACTTACCTGCTATGTTTTATCTCAGAGTTTTATGGTTTCAGGGTCTTACATTCAAATCTTTAATGCACTTTGAGTTGATTTTTGTGTATGGCGTAAAAGGCTGGTCCAGTTTAATTCTTTTGCACGTGGCTGTCCAGTTTTCCCAACTTCATTTATTAAAGAGACTGTCCTTTAATCATTGTATATTCTTTGCTTTTTTGTCATAAATTAATTGACCAGGGGTACCTGGTTGGCCCAATCAGTAGAGTCACTCTTGATCTCAGGGTTGTGAGTTTAAGCCCTAGATTGGGGGTGGATTTTACCTAAAAAGAAAAAAGAAAGAAAGAAAGAAAGAAAGAAAGAAAAAGAAAGAAAGAAAGAAAGAAAGAAAGAAAGAAAGAAAGAAAAAGAAAGAAAGAAAGAAAGAAAGAAAGAAAGAAAGAAAGAAGAGAAAGAAAAAAATTAATTGAGCACATATAAATGGATTTATTTCTGGACTCTCTTCTGTTCTGGGATCTCTAATGCATTCTCTATGCATTTATTTCTGATTTATGTGTCTGTTTTTGTGCCAATACCATAATATTTTGATTGCTATAGCTTTGTACTATAATTTGAAATCTGTGAGTGTAATGCCTCCAGCTTTTTTGTTATTGTTGTGTTTTTGTTTTTTTCCTCAAGATTGCTTTGGCTATTTGGAATCTCTTGTGGTTCCATACAAATTTTAAAATTCTTTGTTCTCTTTCTGTGAAAATACCATTGGTATTTTTATAAAGATTGCATTGAATCTGTAGATTGTTTTGGAAATGAACATTTTAGTAAATTTTTTTCTATTAATCAGCATGGAATATCTTACCACTTATTTGTATATTCTGCGTTTCTTTCATGAATATCTTATAGTTTTCAGCATAAAGGTCTTTCATCTCTTTTTAAAACATTCTTAGATATTCTATTCTTTTTGATGCAATTATGAATGGGACTGTTTTCTTCTCTTTCTGATTAGTGAATAGAAACACAACTGATTTTTGTATGTTGATTTCGTATACTGAAACTTTACGGAATTTGTTGATCAGTTCTTTTTTTTTTTTGATTAGTTCTAAGGTTTTTTTTTTGGTGGGGTTTTTTGGATTTCCTATATAACATATAATGTCATCTGCAAATGCTGAGAATTTACCTCTTCCTTTCTGATTTAGATGACTTTTGTTATTGTTTTTGACTAATTGCTCTGGCCGGGACTTTCAATACTATGCTGAATGAAAGTGGCAAGAGTGGGCATCCTTATTTTGTTCCTGACCTTGAAGGAAAAGCTTTCTGATTTTTCACCAAGTATGATGTTAGCTCTGGGCTTGTCTTATATGACCTTTATAGTATTGAGGTATGTTCTCACTATACCCACTTTTTGAGAGGTTTTTTAAAAATCATAAATGGATGTTGAATTTTGTCAAGTGCTTTTTCTGCCTTTCTTGAGAGGATCATATGATTTCTAACCCTTCATTTTGTTAATGCAGTGCATTACAGTGTTGATTTGCAGATGTTGAACAATCTTTGCATTCCCTAGAATAATTCCCACTGAATCATGGTGTAATGATCTTTTTAATGTATTGTTCAATTCAATTTGCTAATATTTTGTTGAGAATTTTTGCATCTACATTCATCAGGAACACTGACCTGTAACTTTTTTTTTTCTTATAGTATGTCCTTGACTGGTTTTGGTATCAGTGTAATGTCGGCTTCATAGGATGAGTTCGCAAGTTCCCCTCTCGTCTATTTTTTGGAAGAGTTTGAAAAGGATTGGTGTTAATTCTTCTTCAAATGTTTGGTAAAATTCACCAGTGAAGATATCTGGTCCTGAACTGTTATTTGTTAGAAGGTTTTTGATTACTGATTCTATTTCCTTACTAGTAATTTGTCTATTCAGATTTTCTATTTCTTCATGATTCAGTCTTGGTAGGTTGAATGTTTCTAGGAGTTTAGTCTTTTTCTTCATAAGTTGTCCAATTTTTTGGCTTGTAATTACTCATAGTAGTCTCTCATGATTTTTTTTTGTATTTCTGTGGTATCAGAATATCTGATAATATCTAATAATATCTCTTTCACTTCTGATTTTATTTATTTGAGTCCTCTTTTTTTTCTTGGTGAGTCTAGCTAAAGGTTTGTCTACTTTGTTTATCTGTTCAAAAAACAAAAAAAGTTCTTAGTTTCATTGAACTTTTCTATTGTCTTTTAGTTTCTATTTCTTTTA
This sequence comes from Nyctereutes procyonoides, assembly GCF_905146905.1. Lineage (NCBI taxonomy): Eukaryota > Metazoa > Chordata > Mammalia > Carnivora > Canidae > Nyctereutes > Nyctereutes procyonoides. Next base: position 35,656,997 of record NW_026575042.1, read on the forward strand.
TTTCTGCTTTAATCCTTGTTATTTTCTTCTTTCTACTAACTTTGGGCTTAGGTTATTCTTCTTTTTATGGTTCCATGAAGTTAAAGTTAGGTTGTTTATTTGAGATCCTTTTTGCTTCTTAATGTATGCATTTATTGCTATGAGCTTTCCTCTTTGAATTGATTTATTTTCTTATTGTTGAGTTTAAGGCATTCTTTGTATATTTTGACTAACAGTCTTTTACTAAATACATCTTTTGCAAATATTTTCTCCTAGTCTGATTTGTTTCCTGATTCACTTGATGGCTAGCATATATTTTAATCCTATATCTATATTTTTTTGTTTTTATCCTTTTAAGATATTAATGATTTAGTTAGCCATTATTCATTTAAATTTATATATGTGCAAGTATATATATGTATACATATATATGTATGTATATATATGCACCGCTCTCTTTGTTCTTTTTCCTCTTGCTCCTCAGAACTTTCACCTTGGGATCACTATCCTTCTGTTTAAAGTACATTATTTAGGATTTCCTTTAGAGAGGGTATACTGGTGGCAAACTCACTCAGGTTTTTTTTTTGTTTGTTTAAGGAAAGTTGTGTTTAATTTGCTATCATATATGAAATTCATATAGAACAGAATTGTCATTATAAACTGGAAAGGATGGATTATTAAATAAAAGATTTTGGGATAATAACTTTTAATCTAAAAAATTTAATCTGTACTTCAAACTATACACAAAAATAAAATCCTAAGAGATTAAAAAACTGAATTGGAAAAAAACCAACTCTTTAAAATTATCAGGAGACAGTGTGGGAAATACCTTTATTTTCTTCCCTAGGAAAGACTTCTAAAAGTGACACAAAAAGTAAAAACATAAAAGATTGTGAAATTTCAGCATAGGAGAGTTACACAGGTCTGTACAATTAAACAGGCTAAAGAACAAGTGATATACTGGAAGAATATATTTATAAATATAAAACAAATAAAGGATTAGTATCTTGAATATATAAAAAATCCCAAATGAATAAGGAAGAGTGTAATAGGTGGTGGGCATTAAGGAGGGCACTTGATATAATGAGCACTGGGGGTTATATGCAGCTGATGAATCCCTAATTTCCACCTCTGAAACTAATTTTAAAAACAGACAGGGCAGACCCGGTAGCTTAGCGGTTTAGCACCGCCTTCAGCCCAGGGCGTGATCCTGGAGACCCAGGATCGAGTCCCATGTCGGGCTTCCTGCATAGAGCCTGCTTCTCCCTCTGCCTGTCTCTGTCTCTCTGTCTCTCTCTGTCTGTAATAAATAGATAAAAAATCTTAAAAAAAAACAGACAAAAAAAAAAAACAAACCAAAAAACAAAACCAAACCCAGACCAAACCAAAACGAAACAAAAAAGAACTTCTCTGTCTTCTCTGCACAATGATTTCTATTAAAACTCTATGTTCAAACTTCCCAAATTGGCTGTTGATAGTGAAAGTTTGCTTAGGAAATGAAGATGCAATTTTTCTGTGGAGAAAATGTAATTCTCATATTTGTTTAGTAACGGGCTAAAAAGAGTTGGCTTTGAAACTCTAGACTGACAGCTAACTGCTTTAATCTCAGTTGTACTTGTTTTCCCCACTGAAAAGTTTAGACTTATTAGATTTAATGAGTGACAAGTTGAGAGACATAAGATATGCAGTGTATGAAAATATACCTGAAATTATTTTTGAAGTATTGTTCCAATTACATATGAAAAATTCCATTATCTTACCAGTAATTGGGAAATTGCATTAAAAATGAGATACTATTGGCAAACGATGTAAAGTTTGGTGATACTGTGTGATGAAAGACTTCTAGAGGCTGTTTAAATTGTTACAACCACTCTAGAGAACAATTTGACTCCATCTTATAAAACTGTAAATGTACAAGATCATACCACCCATATATACAGTTCCCAGGTGTATTTCCTATAGGAACACTTCCTCAGGTGCATAAGATGACAAGTGTGAGTATGTTTACTGGAGGATGTAATGTTAAAAGCTGTGAATACAAATATCCATTAATAAATTAATGAATAAGATATGGCATATTCATATGATAGAAACTGAAATCTTTAGGAGAAATGAACCATATAGATGCAGTTGACCCTTGAACAGTGAGAAGATTAGGGGTGCCAACCCCCACACAGTCAAAAATCTGTGTATAACTTTGATTCCCTCCAAATTTAACTACTAATAGCCTACTGTTGACTGGAAGCCTCAGTGATAACATAAACAGTCAATTTAATAATATTTTGTATATTATATGTATTATATGCTGTATTGTATAAATGAAGTAAAATATAGTAATAAAGTAAGCCAATGAAAAGGAAATGTTATCACAAAAATCATAAGGAGAGAAAATACTATATTATAGTTATCAGAAAAAAATTCACATATAAGTGGACCTCTGCATTTCAAACCCATGTTGTTCAAGGGTCACCTGTGTTTGTAGAGAATGATTTGTAAACAAAGTGGGGGGAAAAAGTAAACTGAAGAACATGATGCTAGTTATGTAAATTTAATTGTCTGTAAACATAAACATTGATTATTTATATTCATACATGTATACATGTAGCATTTATATATTGACTAGAATGATACCCAAAATCTTCTGGCAATGAGGAGTGAGGATAGGAAATGGAGATCAGATTACATTATCTATAATAATTTATTTTCTTTGGAGGAAAAAAGACATTAAACAAAGAAGAGCTCAGAAATAAGAGCTGCCAATTCTGGGTGGTGGGCCTATAAGTATGAAAAAATGCTTAATAATATATTAGACCAAATGTCTATGTTGTGAAGCTTAGTGCCTTCTAGTGAGTAGCCGTTCTTCTCACCCTGAGGAGAAACCAAGGTAAAGCCCAGACTACCATGAAATTCAGAAATACCCATTTGAGGAGAAGGTATTTGCAAATTACATATCTGATAAAGGGTTAGTATTCAAAATATACAAAAAACTTATAAAATTCAACAACCCAAAAACAAATAACCTGATTAAAAATGGATAGAAGACACCAATAGACATTTTTTCCAAAGAATACATACAGATAGCTAACAGACACATGAAAAGAAACTCAACATCACTTACCAGGGAAATGCAAGTCAAAACCACAATGAGCTATCACCTTACACTTGTCAGAATGGCTATAATCAACAACACAAGAAACAACAAGTGTTGGCAAGGATGTGGAGAGAAAAACCCTCTTACACTGTTGGTGGGAGTACAAACTGGTGCAGCCACTTGGGAAATAGCATGGCAGTTCCTCAAAAAGTTAAAAATAGAACTACCCTATGAGCTGGCAATCACATTGCTAGGTATTTACCCAAAGAATACAAAAATTCAAAGGGATACGGGCACCCTGATGTTTATAGCAGTATTACCTACAGTAGCCAAATTATGGAAACAGCCCATCTGTCCATCAACTGATGAGTGGATAAAGGATGTGGTGCATATGTACAATGAAATGTTATTCAGCCATCCAAAGACTGAAGTCTTGCCATTTGCAGTGACATGGATGGAGCTGAAGAAAATGCTAAGTGAAATAAGTCAGAAAAGACAAATACCATATGATTTCATTCATATGTGGAATTTAAGAAACAAAACAAAAGAGCAAAGGGAAAAAAGAGAGGCAAACGAAGAAACACTCTTAACTATAGCCAATAAGCTGATGGTTACCAGAGGAGAGATGGGTGGGGGGATGGGTTAACTGGTGATGGGGATTAAGGAGGGCACTTGTAAACACCAGGTGATGTATGGAAGTGCTGAATCACAATATTGTACGCCTTAAACCAATATTATGCTATATGTTAACTAACTGTAATTTAAATAAAAACTTGAAAAGAAAGATCTACCCATTTGATTGTTAAACTATAGGAGAACATGCCATTGTACAGTCTGCTTCTGTAATGAAACAATGTCATAACTTCTCCTTTCCTCTTTTTATTAAATATTATTTTCACTGTTTTTTTACATTCTAATTTTAGAAATATTTTCCAAAAACCTAATGCATTACATTTGTGTGCCATTTATTCATTTATTTATTAAGTACACATTTATCTTGGTTGACCAGGTTCAGGGAAAGGATTTTGGAAAGCAAAAAGAAAGAGAAAAAATTGGTGATCAGCCTTTATCCAAATATTCAAGACCTATATGAAGAAAATTATAATTTCTTTACTGCTAGTCAGTAATTTAATTTAATCTTTAATTATAATTAAAGATCAGAATAAATGGAGATGGCTATTATAATAAACAGGATCAATATATGATGTTGTAGTGGGCAGTGTGATGTGCCACCCAGATTCCTCTTCAATGAGAATTGTTTCCATAAGTGCTAGGAATGCTACGGACAGACAGACAGCTTTCAGTTGTCATCCCTTTGGAAAGTGTCTCAGCTGAAGAAAGTGGCCTTGCCTTGGGCTATGATTCTTCCCAGGTTCCTCACACCCAAAGGCTGATTGATCAGGGAATTGGGCTATTTTAGCCTTTCCTGAGACAACTGTGACCATTCTAACTCCAGAACTTCCGAAGAGTTTGTTGACGCTGTCTCTAGATCTGCAGCACTTCAAGGTAGCTCTCTCTTTCTGCTTTTATTTGGCCTCTTTTTCACAAAGCTCTTCTTAATAAATATTGTGCATGCTAAAAAAAAAAAAAAAGATTGGTGACCAGAAACACCGCCAAGGACACTGAGGAATTCATACAGGCAAATCATAATTACAAAGGGAAGGAAAAACAATGTGAAATGGAGAGGAAGGACAGATGCATTAGGAGGTGATAAAAAAAAAAAGGGGGGATATGGGGCAGCCCGGATGGCTCAGCGGTTTAACACAGCCTTCAAGCCCAGGGCATGATCCTGCAGATCCAGGATCGAGTCCCGCATTGGGCTCCCTGCATGGAGCCTGCTTGTCCCTCTGCCTGTGTCTCTGCCTCTCTCTCTCTGTGTCTCTCATGAATAAATAAATTAAAAATGACATGAATTTGAAGCAAGTGTACGGGTGAAATAATAGGGTTGGCTGAAGATGGCAGAGGTGGAAGAAACAGCTCATGCAGCCAACACAGGCAAGGGATCTAAGAATTCATCCTTGGCTATATGGGATCTACTCTCCGTGCTAAACTAAAGGCCCTTACCAGAAGGAATCTATCTATCTATCTATCTATCTATCTATCTATCTATCTATCTATCTATCTATCTATCATCTATCTATCCATCCATCCATCCATCCTTGCCTGCTACCAGGCAAGGCATTTTAGCTAAAGAAACAAAACAAAAACTAACAAAAACAAAAACCGTAGCTGCCCACTGTCTACCACGAAGGTGCTTCATGTTTGAGGGGCGGAATGTGCTCACAGTGCGTCACGGAGGATCACTAGTGCCTGAAGCCCGCTGAGAGACTGCGGGAGCCGTTCATTCCTGGAACAGGCGTCTCCGGGCCTTGGGGGAGGGTCCTGGAGGGCGCTGGGGGCGCACGTGGGGACCTGGACTCGGGGAGGGCGGTAGAGGTTGGAGCGGCGAGCCGGGGAAGGGCTCCAGGAGGTGGGGGTCCAGGTCGAAGTAGCGCAGAGGAGAGAGCCTCTTTGGACCAGGGCCGGGGGCCCACGGCCGGGGCTGTGGCGCGGGGCCCCGCGGGCGCGGCCCGGCCGCCCTCCCAGCGCAGGCCCGCAGCTCCGGCGCCCAGCCGGCCGTGGGGCCCGCCCGCGGCGGCGGGAGCTCGGGGTCGGGGTCGGCGTCCTCCGCACAGGCCTCCTCCTGGGCGGCCACGTCTGGGACAGACGCGCAGAAGGCCTCGTGCTGGCCGGCGGCTTGGTGCCCGGGCGCGCTCGGGACGGCGCCCTGCTCCGGGCCGGCAGGCGGGTGGCCCTGGCCCCCCGCGCGCAGGAGGGCCTCGGGGACCAGCAGCAGAGTGAGGCCCCCGAGGGACACCTGCAGGACCGACGTGGGCTCGGGCTCGAGCACCAGGTCGACGTCGTCCAGGAGCAGCTGCAGGGCAGAGCCGGCGGCCAGGACCACGACGGAGGCGAGCGCGCCGGCGGCCGGGGGCCCCTCCATGCCTTGCGGGCCCTCGGGCTCCGGGGTGCGGCGGCGCTTGGCCGGGCCGGGTCCTCCGCGCGGCGGTCCCCAGCAGGGCTCGGGGTGGGCGCTGGGGCTGCGGGGCCGGCTGCCCATCACCGGGCCGGCGCTGCGGGCGGCGCTCCCGGGGCCTGGGTCCCGCACGCGGTGCCAGGTCTGGACGCCAGGGGAGGCGGCGGGGGGCGCGGGGCGCGGGGCGCCGCGGCCCGAGCGCCCGGGACTCCGGGGGCGCCTCCCGGGGGGCCCGCGGGGCGGGGGCTGGTGCGCAGCCGCGGTCTCCAGGCTTTAGAATCTGTGACCCTCCCACCGACCTGAGGGCCCTGGGTTAGGAATAGACACCAGGTGACGGGAGGGGCGGTCCCCACGGAAGCCCCGCCTCCTCGCCAAAGGAGATTACGTCTAGCGCCGCGCAATAGCAGGTTTTTTAAGGAAAGGAAGAAAAAGCTCTTGGTCTTTTGGGGCCTTCAACTAAATGAGCCATTCTACCTGTTCTTGTGGTTTGATTTTTCTATTCTGTTGCATTAAATGTCTAACCGGAGGCAATTTCACACAATTAAGGCTTTTAATCAATACTTTACATTTGATACATTTAGTACATAACAATTAATACAATATTAATTAAATTGCTATATCTTCTTAATAAGGGTTATTGGTCTACAAAATCTTTGTTTATGCTTATTTTTGAAAGATAGTTTCATTAAGTGAAAAATCCCAGGTCAAAAAATTGTTTTCTAGTATAATACTCTGCTGCTGTTATGTGTACCGGCTTCCACTGTTGGTTTTGAAAAGCGAGTTGTCTGATTGTCTTCACTGTAGTTGCTTTTTCTTTCTGTTTACAAAAATATTCTCTTTGAATTTGTGGGCTTACAATAATCTGTCTAAACACGTATTTTTACAGTTTATCAATCTTGAAAGTTATTGTGCTTCCTGAATAAAGCTACTGAATTATATCCAGAACTATGTATATTCTTGGAAATGCTTCTTTTTTCCTGTCTTCAGTGCTGAAAGTCTTGCTACTGCCATCTGCCATAGGAACATGAAGACTAATCTCATTATGCCTTTTACTTTTGTTTATGGTAAGAATCCGTTCATCCCTCGTACCCCAGATTAAAATCTTCAGACACTCAGTATATGGTATTTTCTCACTGCCTCCTAGCCTTCTACATCTCCTTCATTTTTTAATTTTGCCTTCTGGAGCTCATAGTTAACCACAGTCAAAAATCTTGAACTTCCCTGATAGTCTCTTTACCTTTCTGCTATAATTGAAACCTCATTCTTCTAAATAGTATGATTTCCCTGGAGGCTTTTGGAGTGGAGCCTGTGTTTTCTCTCACACTCTTCGTACACATGGCTAGAGGTGTGGTATATGTTCTCCTTGCTCCTCATTGATGCTTCCAAACCATTTATCCATCCTTCCTGAGTTTCATGTCATCAGAGTGTAACCAGCCTCTAATCATTCTTAGTGTAGTCCTCTACTCTCCCAGCTCCAGGGCTCGTCTCCTTCTCTCCTTAAATATTTTTTACTCTTGGCTTTTTGTCACTCCTCCCATATTGATGCTCTCATAATTCTTGGTGATTTCAAAAACACCCTTTAGATGTTCTTCCAAAACACGGGTATTATCTCCATCCTGTTCCACTCCCATGCAATCCAGACTCCTCTATTTCACATCCTCTTCAATATCTCCACTTGGTTATGTAACAGGCACTTCACACAACACATGTTCAAAATTGAATATATCTTATTTTTTCTATATCTGTTCCCCTCAAGGTCTTTCCAAATCTTAGAAGATAACAATTCTATCCCTTTTATACTGAGGCCCCAAACCCTCAAGTTTTCCTTTGTGTTATCCTTGACTTTGTCCCACCTTTCGCTTTAAGAAAGTCCAATTTTCTCTGGGTGCCTGGGTTGCTCAGTTTGATTGAGTATCTGACTCTTGGTTTTGGTCTAGGTCATGATCTCAGGATCATGGGATTCAGTCCCGAGTCAGGCTCTGCGCTGGTCATGGAGCCTACTTAAGATTCTCTCTCTTTCTCTGCCCTTCCTCTGCTCAGGTGCCCTCTCTCTCTCCCTTGAATAAATAAAATCTTAAAAAAAAAAAGAAATCCAGTTTTCTCTATGTTCAAAATATTTCCAACTACATGTTGCTTCATACCACTCCTCTTATGACTACTTTAACGTAAGGCAGCATTATTTCCTGTGTGAATTATTGTACTCCATGAAGGCAGTGACTTTTAACTGTTTTATCCTTAGCCGTAGTCTCAGAGTTTGGAAGAGTGCCTAGTACATAGCTGGCACTTAATATACATTTGTTGAATGAATGAAAGAATGAATGATTTTCTCTGTCATCACATCTGGAGAATTCGCATTATTTCTGTGAATAATGCTACTTCCCTATTCTCTCAATTCTATCACCAAAGGTCGTGTAAAACTGCTCTCTTTCTGATAATGTTTCTTTGTCTCTCTTTTCTATTTTATGTTTTTACCGTCCTTAGTTTTATGGATGATTTATCTAGTCCAGTATTTCCATTTTCAATTCTATCTACATTGTTGTTTAACCCATTTATTGTATTCTTTTTTACTTCCATGTTTATATATTCAATCCTTAGAAGTTTTCTTTAGTTCTTGTTTAAAGCTGCCGTATTTTTGGGTATTTTTTCTTGGTTACTTTTATGTTGCCCCTTTTTGTGTCCGTAGTCAAATTAAATTCATTTAAAAATACTTTTAGGGGTGCCTGATGGCTCAGTTAACCAACTGAGTCATATACCTTTGGCTCAGGTCATGATCCCAGGGTCCTGGGATTGAGCCTTACGTCTGGCTTCCTGCTCAGTGGGAAGCCTTCTCCTTCCTCTCCCTCTCTGTTCCCCCTGCTTGTCCTCTTGCTCTTTCTCTGTCAAATAAACTCTTTAAGGAAATATTTTTATATATGATAATTCATCAACCTCTATGATTTGAAGAACTGATTCTCCTTTTTCTTGTTTTGGATGTCATCTATTCTCACTTATGGTGGGTTGTTTGCTTATATGTTCTTTGATTTGGGGGAGGTTGTACCTTTTTTAAAATTTAAATTCATTTAGTTAACATATGATGTATTATTAGTTTCAGAGGTAGAGGTCAGTGATTCATCAGTCTTATATAATACCCAGTGCTCATTACATCATGTACCCTCCTTTTTTTTTAAATTTTTTTTTATGATAGTCACAGAGAGAGAGAGAGAGAGAGAGAGAGAGAGAGAGAGAGGCAGAGACACAGGCAGAGGGATAAGCAGGCTCCATGCACTGGGAGCCCGACGTGGGATTCCATCCCGGGTCTCCAGGATCGCGCCCTGGGCCAAAGGCAGGCGCCAAACCGCTGCGCCACCCAGGGATCCCTCATGTACCCTCCTTAATGCACATCACCTAGCTACCCCATCCCCCCCCCTGTCCCCTCCAGGGACCCTCAGTTTGTTTCCCATTTTAAGGAGTCTCTTATGGTTTGTCTCTTTCTCTGATTTTATAAAAAGATTTTATTTATTTATTCATGAGAGATATACAGAGAGAGGCAGAGACATAGGCAGAGGGAGAAGTAGGCTCCCTGGGGGGAGCCTAATGTGAGACTTGATCCCAGGACCCAGGGATCACACCTTGAGCCAAAAGCAGTTGTTCAACCACTGAGCCACCCAAGCATCATTCCTTCTCTGATTTTGTCTTGTTTTATTTTTTCCCGGATTTGTTTCTTTTAGTAACCAGAGTCATGCTGTACCTATTGTTCCTTGATGTGTTTGTTGGAGATGTTCTCAGCCTAGGACACTCCTTTTATCCATTATGTATATTCCAGAGAATTAGTGTTACTATTTGGGTTGCTTCATTCTGCTGTTATAACTATGCCCACTTTTGTGCACAAACTTTAGTACAGGAGCTGGAATTTGAGGAGAAGGGTGTTAGTTTGAGTACTTGTCAATCTAGGGTGAAGGTATGTTGGCATTGAGCAGGTGGCTGGCAGTAGGTACTGACTTGGCAGGAGGGCAGCTGGACTATGGATTTGGGACCCACAGGCTGATGGCATCGTGTGTGACAGGGACGTGGCTGGTTTTGCTCCTGGTCATGACTTTCTTTAACTTTTGTTTTTCTGGGAAACTCTATCTTTCCTTCTATTCTGAATGAAAGCCTTCCTGGGAGTATTCTTGGCTGCAGATTTTTTTCCTTTTAACATTTTTAATATATCATGCCGTTCTCTTCTGGCCTGCAAAGTTTCTGTAGAAAAATCCACTTATAGCCTTATGGGGTTTTCCTTGCAGGTAACTGCTTTCCTTTCTCTTGCTGCTTTTAAAATTCTTTATCACTAGTTCTGGCCATCTTACTTACTTTGTGTCTTAGTTCTTCTTTGGGTTGATTATTTTGGGGGGCTCTCTGTGCCTCCTGGATCTAGATTTCTCTTTCCTTCCCCAGATCAGGAAGTTTTCAGCTATTATTTCTTCAAGTAAATCTGCCCCCTTTTCTCCCTCTTCTCTTTCTGGGATCCTTATTGTGCAACTGTTACTATGCTTGACAATGTTACTGAGTTCCCTGAGTCTATTCTCATTTTGCATGTTTTTTTCTCTCTCATCTGCTGAGCTTGATTACTTTCCATTACTCTGTCCTTCAGGTTGCTGATCTGTTCTTCTACTTCCTCTTGTTTGCTATTTATTCCAGGAGGCCTATTTTTAATTTCATTTAGCAAGTTCATTATCTGTAATTGGTTCTTTTTTAGGTTATCTATCTCTTTGTGGAGGGTCTCATGGAAGTCCTGCACTCCTTTCTCAATTCTAGCAAGTATCTTTATGAGTATTACTTTAAATTCACTATCAGACGTACTACTTATCTCCATTTGCATAGGTCTCTTGCTATGACTTTGTTCCATTCCTTCATTTGGAACATATTCCTATGTCTCCTCATTTTGTCTATTGCTGTGCCTGTTTCTATGTGTTAGGAAAGTGAGCTATATCTCCTGCACATGAAGGCAGTGACTTTATGAAGAAGAGATCCTATAGTGCCCCCAGTGCAATGTCTCCTTTTTACCAGAAAATGATGCTACAGGGGCGTTTCCCATGTGTGTTGCTATGAGGGTGTCCTACTGTTGGGGCTGAGCTGTGTTTGCCTTCAGTCCAGACTTTGGTGGCTCACTGCCTATTGTGGGCAGAGTCTCATGCCTGTGGTGTTAGCCAGTCTGGGGCTGTCTTGGGCTTGTGTCGAGTCAGACCAGGTGTTTGCCAGATATGCACTATCACCAAACTGCAAGGCACTTTCCCTGTGTTGTCCCCCGTGAAGCTTTTATTGGTGGCTGGGGCTGGCAGTCAGACCAGCTGCCTGCCCCCAGCCCACTGCTGGTGTCGCAGTCAGACTGGTGTGTGGTTATCTTCCCCTCTCCATAGAGCAAGACTCGCTTTGGGGTGGTATCAGCCCTTACCTGGGCTGCTTGCACACTGCCCGGCTTGTGGCATTACTTTGATGGGATCTGGCCAAGAACATATCAGAGAGTGTGGATCCACTTCGCTGTGGCCTTTTTGTCTACCTGTGGCTGTGGAGAGTCTGTTCTACCAGTCTTCGGGTCACTTTCTGGGTTATTTATGCCAATGTGGATGTTCCATAGGTGGCCATGCCCCATGAGATGAGCCCAGGGTCCTCCTACTCCACCATCTTCCCAGCAGCCTCTTGTTCCTTGATTTCTTTATTTATTGGTTTATTTTAGAGAGAGAGAGAGAGAGAGAGAGAGAGAGAGAGAGAGAGAGAGAGAGACTGTGTGCATGAACATGGAGAGGGGCAGAAGGAGAGGGAGAGAGACTCTCAGACTCCCCATTGAGCATGGAGCCAGTCACAGGGCTTGATCTTACCACCCTGAGATCATTAAAAACAGAATGACTTAAATTAATTGCTTGGGCTAGAATGTAAAAGTCTCTTCACCTGAATAAGCCGTATATTCTCTTAAACGAAAGTTTTCAATTACCCGTATCATCTCAGTGAAACTGCTGATGGACTCCAACTGACAAGATTCAGCAATAGAAAAAAACTTTTCCTTTAAATGATAGCTATGATCCCCAACCCCGTTTTCTTGCTTCTGCAACCTCTCTGGTGATTGAGGCATCTGGAGGTCAGCTCTCAGGCACCATTGTTCAGTTAAAGGTGCTCTGTCTGAATAAATGGCACCCATGAGGTAGGTCAGCTCTCACAGCACACCCAAGGTGATGGAAACAACACCCCCCCCCCCATGAGGGCTCTGTCCTCTCCTAATTACTATTTATTTTCAGCACCTGTTTGATGCGGTTTTTTATTTTCTACCTATTGTACTGTTGTGACTTGTTGGCCATTCTTTGATTTTTGTACGAAAAAAATCTTTGTTATAGAAGTCAGCATACTATTTTATGGTGACTGAAAATATGGTCATGTGTCAAATATAAATTTATAAAAGCCGCCTTGCTGTCCTGTCAGTCCTATTACATTCATTTCACATTTGCTGGCAATATTGAAGATTTCTTTTCTGTTTATGCGAACTCTGATTTCTATCAAGGTGTCATAGATTTTTAAAATTAGTATTTCATTACAGTTGTCTTAGCATTGGCTAACTAATTTTTGCCAGGACCATTATTTATCAAGCAAATAAATTCAACAGCCATTTGAGGGTAAAAAAAAGGGGGATCCCTGGGTTGCTCAGTGGTTTAGCGCCTGCCTTTGGCCCAGGGCGTGATCCTGGAGTCCCGGGATCGAGTCCCGCATTGGGCTCCCTGCATGGAGTCTGCTTCTCCCTCTGCCTGTGTCTCTGCCTCTCTCTCTGTGTCTCTCATGAATAAATAAATACAATGTTTGAAAAAAAGAAAAAAAAGAAAGCCCTGAGCAGAAATCAAGAGTCAGAAGCTTAACCAGACAGGCATCCAGGCACTTTTATTCTTTGATTTTGGATTGTGAGTTCAGAATCACTGGAAGGTTATCTCTGAGAAGATACTTAACCCTGATTATAAGGAGTATTCCCATTGGAGAACACTTGTTTTACTTTTGTCAGGTTCGCCATTTACCAGAGAGCATTTTATTTTTTTATTTTATTTATTTATTTATTTTATTTACGATAGTCACACAGAGAAAGAGAGGCAGAGACATAGGCAGAGGGAGAAGCAGGCTCCATGCACCGGGAGCCCGACGTGGGATTCGATCCCGGGTCTGCCAGGATCGCGCCCTGGGCCAAAGGCAGGCGCCAAACTGCTGCGTCACCCAGGGATCCCCAGAGAGCATTTTAAACTAAACTTTCAGATCTCTCCACCCCTAGCAGATTGTGTTTCATTCTACCTGGAGTTAAGGCTGAGACAGATACATTTAAGTCCCATCTACTTTTATATATTTTTTTCTCTTTTGCTTATTAGATTACATATTGGAGATATCACATTCTGGAAGCCTGGAATTTTTTTCAGGGCTATGTGACTGAATTTTATTTTCTCTCTTTTATAAAAAGGCCATTAAAACCAAAGCTTTAGGTCACCAGAGAATGTTAGATACTCCTATGTACTGCCTTATTTGAGTACCCACTTTCCTCTCTGGATTTGCGATACGTTATCTATTTTTGCCTTGAGGATTTCTCTTACATTTTTATAAGTTATGATATTCCTTAAAAATATTAAAATAATTTTTATCCACAAGTTTCAGGAGTGTTTTTTTGAAGACATTTTGGACTATTAGGTTCACATAGTGCTGAAAATGGATGCCCTGTGCCTGTAGCTGATCAGAGAAAGACAAATTGAAACTGGAAATGGCCACTGCGTGATTATTTGGGGGTTAGGCCTGTGGTTTTCCAGGGAAACAAATTACAAGAGTTTCAAGATCCTTGGTTCTGAGGAAGTGGAAACTAAAAATTTTAACCATGGGATGCAGAAGATGAATTCCCACTCAAAATGTGCTTACCGATCTTGCTGGCGACCAGGGTTGGGCTGTGACGCTGCTCCCCAGGGCCAGAATGCCATGCCCAGACTAGCCCCAACAGGCTACCCACCTTTCCCTGGACATCCTCCTGCAGGTCAGGAGTCCTCTTTCCCCACTTCGGGTCTGTATCCTTATCCTAGTGGCTTTCCTCCAATGGGAAGAGGTGCCTACTCACCACCCCCAAGTAGTGGCTACCTGGGAGCTGGGGGCTATCCTGTCCCTGGAGGTTATCCAGCCCCCGGAGGCTATCCTGGTGCCCCACCACCAGGGGGAGCTCAATTCTATCCTGGAGTTCCTCCAGGCCAAGGGTTTGGAGCCCCACCAGATGGAGCTGCCTTTTCTGGTGCTCCACAGCCACCTTCACAGTCTTACTGTGGTGGCCCAACACAGGTCCAACTACCTGGTGGCTTTCCTGGAGGACAGATACCATCTCAGTATCCTGGAGGACAAGCTCCTTACCCAAGTCAGCCTGCCGCAATGACTCAGGAAACCCAAGGAACGATCCGACCAGCTGCCAACTTTGACGCCATGAGAAATGCAGAAATTCTTTGGAAAGCAATGAAGGGTTTTGGGACAGACGAACAGGCAATTGTGGACATTGTGGTCAACTGTACCAATGATCAGAGGCAAAAAAATTAAAGCAGCTTTGAAGACCACGTATGGCAAGGATTTAATCAAAGACCTTAAACAGAGTTAAGTGGAAATATGGAAGAACTGATCCTTGCTCTATTCATGCATCTACATATTATGGTGGCTGGAGTTTACAGAATGCAATGAAGGGAGCAGGAACTCAGGAACGTGTATTGATTGCAATTTTGTGCACAAGAACAAATCAGAAAATCCGAGAGATTGTCAGATGTTATCAATCAGAATTTGGACAAAACCTTGAAAAGGACATTAGGTCAGACACATCAGGGCATTTTGAACGTTTACTTGTATCCATGTGCCAGGGAAATCGTGGTGAGAACCAGAATGTTAACCACCGGTGGATCAGGAAGATGCTCAACATCTCTATCAAGCTGGTGAGGGGAGACTTGGGACAGATGAATCTTGCTTTAACATGATTCTTGCCACAAGAAGCTTTCCTCAGCTGAAAGCTACTGTGGAGCCTTATTCCAGGGTGGCTAATCAAGATTTGCTAAGTAGTGTTGCCCGTGAATTTTCTGGAAATGTTGAAAGTGATTTAAAGACTATCTTGCAATGTGTCTTGAGCCTTCTTTGCTGAGAGGTTCTACTATTCTATGAAAGGTGCTGGCACAGATGACTCCACCCTGGTCAGGATTATGGTCACTCGAAGTGAGATTGATCTTGTACAAATAAAACAGGTGTTCAGTCAGATGTATCAGAAGACCCTGGGCACAATGAGTGCAAGTGACACAAGTGGAGATTACCGAAAGCTTCTTCTGGCTATCGTGGGCCAGTAGGAGAGGTTTTTTAAATAAATGAAGCATATGCTTCAATGACTGAGCTGCATGCAGCAATATCAACCATCACCTAACCAAAGGAGCTTTTTACTAAGGACTGTGTCAGGGTATTGTGCTTGGTTTGTACATGTGGTTATTGCCTTAATTCTTATTTTTTTCTCTATATACAATCAGTGTGAAGCCATATCACAGTGATGTAGTAATAATGTAATGTTTATAAGGCATAATTCTCACTGTTCTTATTTTAATCAGGATCCCAAATTGAATAAAAATCACAACAGTCTCTAATTGTGTAATAAAGCTGAATAAAAGAAAAAATATGCTTACCAATGAAAATTACCAAGCATCCAAGGCAATCTAATGTGATTAAGAGCAAATAAGAGATTGAAGTAATAAGAGTTTTAATTTATGTTAAAAAATTTCAAAGTATAAAAGATGGAATACCATCTATGAAACAAAACCAGAAGTTTATAATATTAAGTGGGGAACTGTTGAAACAGAAAGGAGGTAGGGGTGCCTGGTGGTTCAGTTGGTTGAATGACTCTTGGTTTGGGCTTAGGTCATGACCTCAGATTTGTGCGATCAAGCCCCACATTGGGCATAGAGATTACATAAGTAACTAAATATCTAAAAAAAAAAGATGTTGGGATTCATGGGAGATTGACTGAGCAGTGCCATTATGTATCTGACTAGATTTCCAGACATGGGATGCATGGGATATTTCAAAAGATAAAGCATAAAATTTTGTCAGATTTCAGGCAAGAGAAAATTTCCCACATTGATAGTTAATCAAATTTCATCAGGCCAAATAAAAATAGTTTCTACCCTACAGATGTTACAGCAAAACTGTAGAATACCAAAGGAAAAGAAGCATTAAAAATGCTATAATGAACAGCCAAGCCACCTATATAAGAAATGACAACTTTATTGGCAGAAGACTTTGTGCCTGCAACAGCCACAAAAATGGGCAGAACAATAAACCAATATATTCAAAGTAGTTAAGTATCATTTTTAGAAGTAAGAATGAATGCATAATAAAACATTTTCAGACATACAAGACTAAGAGAGTTTACCATACAAAGACATGTTCAGATTTACAAGACCAAGATAGTTTACCAAACATAGGATCTAGTGGAAAGAACTGTTAAAGGATATTCTTCAGCAAGAAGAAAACTGAGGCTAGACTTGAGAGTGTAATATGAGAATTAAAAGGTACAGAAGAGTTGAGAAAGTATGTTGGGAAATCTAAATAGTATTGTTCTTCAAAAATGAAATCATTTTGTTGACTTCAGCTTTACCAGTAGTAGTTTATTGCTTTTACAAAAATGTGAAGCAAATAGGGTAATAAATTAAATTCAAAAAAATTACAGGTTTTATTTACATAAGAAAAAAATACCTCAGGATGGAATTTGAAATGTATAAAACAATGTGGAATAGCGGGAATGCATTTTACATTACATTTAGTAATCACCAATGAACAGATTTAAAAAAGTAATACCTATTTCAATGCATGCTGAAAATATCTGATAAAATCCAAAGTACTCAGTGAAAAGGAAACAGATTGGAAGAGAATTAAAGGCATGTAAAATGTAGCTATGAACAAACATTTTACTATTATCTACGGTAACCATCAGACTATTTTGCAGTTTCCCAGAAGAGGAGCTGGAAACACCAAGAAAGAGAAACACCTTAGAGTCCTTATTAATTCATGGGAAAATATACAAGAAACTCATATCATGAGAAATCCAGTGATTTCTTGGAGAGAACCAGGAGAGCAACGGTGTATAGTGCTGGAGAAAGAGAAGATGACTGATGTAAAACGAGGGGAATGGAAGGGCCTTTCTTGTAAAGAAGCCCAGACTTCTGAAAACACATTGGTATCTCTGGGCAGATTTTCGAATTCACAGATGAGATCTAGAATCTGTTTTATCTTTCTGACATCTTCATTTGCTACTATAGCCAGGCTGCAGGGAAAAAGGAATTGCTTGCACATGAGGTGCAGTTTCCAGGCTGTAGAAAATCAGTGTAAAGGGATGCTGGGAATCCCATTGGGCCTCCTGCGGGGTTGCCAGAATTGTGGGTGTGCTGGAAGGGGCGCGCGCAGGGGGCAGGGACAGTTCATTCCTGGAACAGGCGTCTCCGGGCCTTGGGGGAGGGTCCTGGAGGGCGCTGGGGGCGCACGTGGGGACCTGGACTCGGAGAGGGCGGTAGAGGTTGGAGCGGCGAGCCGGGGAAGGGCTCCAGGAGGTGGGGGTCCAGGTCGAAGTAGCGCAGAGGAGAGAGCCTCTTTGGACCAGGGCCGGGGGCCCACGGCCGGGGCTGTGGCGCGGGGCCCCGCGGGCGCGGCCCGGCCGCCCTCCCAGCGCAGGCCCGCAGCTCCGGCGCCCAGCCGGCCGTGGGGCCCGCCCGCGGCGGCGGGAGCTCGGGGTCGGGGTCGGCGTCCTCCGCACAGGCCTCCTCCTGGGCGGCCACGTCTGGGACAGACGCGCAGAAGGCCTCGTGCTGGCCGGCGGCTTGGTGCCCGGGCGCGCTCGGGACGGCGCCCTGCTCCGGGCCGGCAGGCGGGTGGCCCTGGCCCCCCGCGCGCAGGAGGGCCTCGGGGACCAGCAGCAGAGTGAGGCCCCCGAGGGACACCTGCAGGACCGACGTGGGCTCGGGCTCGAGCACCAGGTCGACGTCGTCCAGGAGCAGCTGCAGGGCAGAGCCGGCGGCCAGGACCACGACGGAGGCGAGCGCGCCGGCGGCCGGGGGCCCCTCCATGCCTTGCGGGCCCTCGGGCTCCGGGGTGCGGCGGCGCTTGGCCGGGCCGGGTCCTCCGCGCGGCGGTCCCCAGCAGGGCTCGGGGTGGGCGCTGGGGCTGCGGGGCCGGCTGCCCATCACCGGGCCGGCGCTGCGGGCGGCGCTCCCGGGGCCTGGGTCCCGCACGCGGTGCCAGGTCTGGACGCCAGGGGAGGCGGCGGGGGGCGCGGGGCGCGGGGCGCCGCGGCCCGAGCGCCCGGGACTCCGGGGGCGCCTCCCGGGGGGCCCGCGGGGCGGGGGCTGGTGGCGCAAGCAGGGGTGCAGGGCCTGGCCTCGGGCGGCGTTGGAATCGCAGGTTCTTCACACCGACGGATCTGAGCCAATGGTATTTCAAAGGACGCGGCGGAACCGGGGTCGCAAAATGTCACGCGAGGCCCCGCCCCTTCCGAGGCCCCGCCCCTTCCGAGGCCCCGCCCCTTCCGCGGCCCCGCCCCTTCCGAGGCCCCGCCCCGCGCTCTCAGTGACCCGGGCTGTGGCGAGGGGAAGACTTCCGCGGGCCTCTAGGAGGCAGAAAACTTATGGAACCCAACTTAAAAAAAAAAAAAAAAAAAAGATATACCAATAATAGAACTTCAAACTTTGCTCATCTTTAGGACTACTGTTTTCCTGTGATTTCATCCATTTAGAGAAAAGACCACTCCATTAGATGGGCTCCAGTCCTCCCCCATCTTCCCCCATAAAATGGACTTACCCAAATGCTCCATAAAATTTCTTTAGAGCTTGGTCTATCATTTCAGGAGTAAATGGAAAATACTGATTTCTCTTTAGGAACACTCCTGTTTCAATGCCAAAGTAAAATATTTGTGGAACTTTCTTCCTGAGGGTTAAGGTTATAAAATTATCAATAATATCAATAGAAATTAAAACTATATAATTAAATGGTTTTCTTGAGCAATGATTGACAATTCTACCATTCTACTGTTTAAAAAAGATCCTTTTCTTTAAAAAAAGCACACAGCACTTTATTGAGGTATGTTGGACATATGTAAAGCTGTGTATATTAATGTATACAATTGAATTTGGAAGAAATGAACATCAGTGAAACTCTCACCACAATCAATGCCATAAACATAACTATCACCTACAAAAGTTTCCTCCTGCCCTATTTAAAACAAATGATCTTTTCATTTTTCACAACAGCTGACACTAGGAGTAGTAAGCTGAGTTATCCAAAATTAGATACCTAGTTTGGGTTAGATGTGGGAATCAAATGCAGACTTGCCTGGTTTTAGATCATGGACTCTTTACTCATATGTTTATTGTATATACCTAGGAGTGGATAACTAATTGGTGCTATGTGTGTCTTTTCAAATTAATAGGTAATGCTTCTCTCCCATTGTTTTTCCCAAAATGTTTTTCATAGTTTACACTTATGTGAGCAGAGTATGTTTTTAATTCACTACATCCTCGCAAACATCTCTTACTGTAAGACTCTTAAATCTGATGTAGTAAAATGTATTTTCATCCTGCATTTCTGATTATCAATCAAGGTGGATCATTTTTCATTATGCCTATCGGCCATTTTTCTTTTTTGTTATTGGCCATTCTTATATCTTCTTCTTTGAAATGTTCCTATCTTCTATTTTTTTATTTAAAAAATGGGTTTCAGCATTTCTTTCAGTTTTATGCAGTGCTGGTACCTTCCTTGTCAAAGACCAACTTGGATAGCACCTTCTCAAAAATGCCATTCATGATCATCTTATTGGAAATGGCTTTCTTTGTTCACTCTATCTCATAACTCTCTTTATGGCCTTCATAGTATTACCAGAATCTGTAAACAATCAAAATATTGTTTAAAAAACTTGGCTTTAAGACATACAGTATACCCATCATTTATCAAATGTATGTGTAGCAAATGTCTCTGTCATAGTCTTTGAAGACTTAGCCTTGATTCACTATGATTCTCACTCATCCTACTCCTGTTGTAATTTGTGGTGATTTTAATATACTCATGGATTCCCTTCCCCCCCAAATCTTGGCCTCTGACTTCTCTTTCCCTTCAGCAATTTTGTCCTCTTTCCTCATTGACTCATACTCTTGACCTTGCCATTACTCCAAATTGTAACTTCTCCATAACTGCAATTTCAAACATTGTATTCTCAGAGCACCACCTCCCAATTCCATTGATCCTACCACCTTTTCACTGAAACTGACACCATCAGGTTCTCACTTCTCTCTTTACCTGGAATTTAAATTCCATGGACAGTCATTATAAATAATTATCATGTTTATATCTTCATCTCCCTTTTCTGGTTCCTGCTTTGTTGACGAATACATTTGTTACTCTGTGGTTGCATTTGTGCAGTGAAGTAGGGCTGGAAGAAAATACTCAACCCCACTGACTAATCTTTCTCTAAATTCATGATCAACAACCTCAAGTAGGCTACTAATTGCTGCCCTGTTATCTGTGTTGCTCTGTTTCATTCACTTTTTCACTCTTGCAGATGAGCATTGTGTGCTTGCTTCTCTCTGCAAACCTGATACCTCATCCCTTATTTTCTCTCCTAGATGGCCACCATTTTCTTTTTCACTGAGACGATAGAAGCAATCAAAAAAATAGTTTTGAAAATGCTCATAATTGCCATTCATTAAGGCCCTTTGTCCTCTTCCTATAAGTGATATGTTGTGCTTCTAGCAAAACCCACTTTCTCCACTTGTGCAGTTCATCTCCTCTCATTTTGCCTCCTCAAGGATATTGCTGTACCAATCCCCTCCTCTCTGTCCAGCACCATCAAATTTTACTACCTTCACCAATTCAGTATCTTCAATGTATAATTGAGAGGTAAAGTCTTCCATCTTCAACAAAAACTCTGCTGACATGACTTTCTCCTTCAGTTTCTTTTTAAAACAATATTTATTTATTTATTTATTTATTTATTTATTTATTTATTTATTTATTTATGAGAGAGAGACAGAGAGAGAGAGAGAGAGAGAGAGAGAGAGAGAGAGAGAAAGGGCAGAGGGAAAGGGAGAGAATCTTGAGCAAATTCCCTGCTGAGCTTGGAGCCCTCAGACATGGAGCTTGATCTCACAACTCTAAGATCATGACCTGTGTTGAAATCAAGAGTAGGTTGCTTAACCAACTGAACCACCCAAGTGCTCCTCTCCTCCATTTCTACATCAATTTTCTCTTTCCTCATATGCTGAAACTATCAAATTTGTGCACTCTACTTGGATTCTTTAATTTTACTTCTTCCACTTGCTCTTGAACCCACTGTAATCAGACTTCTGTCCATGCCAGTCATCTCTAAGCGCTCTCATTAAGGTCACCAGTGATTCCCACATTATGAAATCCAGTGGTTAATTTTCAGTTCTCATCCTGAGTTAGGAGCAACACTTTACACCATCACTGTTTCTTTTAAACATTATCCCCCTTGGCATCCAAGACTTCATACTTCCCCAGTGTGTCTCTGGCTTCATCTCAGTTTCCTTAGCTGTTTGCTTCTCATCCCAGGACCTCTTTCTGGCCTTTTCTTTTTTCCTGTTAACTTTCACAGCCTTTCTTTAAGTATGTTGGTGACCCCCAAACATGAGTCTCCTTCATGTGTCTTTCCCAACAGTATGCAACTGCATTTTTCTCCTGGATATCTATTAAGTTGAATCATATGCAATTTTTATTTTTGTAGGTCAAAATGGTTGTATATTGCTAATTTTCTGTATGTCAATCTAATGATAGGCAGTCCAAATTTCAGGTCCAAATTTGAGTTCCTCCTATTTCCCAAAATAGGAGGATCTTTTAAAAATATTCCCCATTACAGTAAGTGGCAATTACTTCCTGTTGCTCAAGCCAAAAACTTGGAATTATCCTTGGGAGTCTTTCTTACACATTTCACATCCATTCCATCTGGATATCCTGGGCCATAGTCCTTCTTCCCCTCTGCCTCACTACCTGCTGCCACCTTCATCCCTTTAGTGAATTACTTACTGTAGGAGCCTCCTAAGTGGTCTCCTTGAATTTATTTTTTTTAATTTTAATTTTTTTTAGTAATCTCTATGCCCAGTGTGGGGCTGGAACTCATGAGATCATGAGTGTATGCTTTACTGACTAAGCCAGCCCAGTATCCCGTCCTTACACCTTTTCTTTGTTTCTTTCCAGCCTAGTCTGCACACATGAGCTAGTGTGGTTCTATTGTGTGTGTGTGTGTGTGTGTGTGTGTGTGTGTGTGTGGTTCTATTAAACTGTAAGGCAGACCATGTTACTTCTCTGCTCACATACCTCCAATTTCACTGAGAGTCAAAGCCAATATTCTTATATGGGTCTGCAGAACTCTCTCTGTATGATCTAAATGTCTCACCCCTATTATGTCACACTGTACTTCCTATCACTCTCCCACTTTTTCCTTCTGTTACTCTGTGCCTCTATGCTTTTCCTAGAAATGGACAGGTATAATCACAAATTTTGCAACTGCCTTTCTCCTACCTATCTATCTGTACGGTTCCTGACTTCTTTCAGACCATTATTGAAAATGCTCCATCTCTGAGGTTTTCCCTGAGATGGGAAAACCATCCCTGAGGTTTTACCATCTAAAATGGTAATCTCTGACCTTCTACCTCCCCTTAATCTTTTGTGCATATCAGTATGTAACATGGTGTGCATTTTATTTATCTTGTTTACTCTCTGTATTATCTTTACCAGAGTATAAGCTCATTATGGCAGGAATTTTTAACAGTTTTGCACTTTGCTATATTCTTAGTTTTGGAACACTGTCAGATGTATAGTGGACACTCAAAAATATGTGTTGAATAAATAAATTATTTTTAAAATCAGTTATGAGCATTTTTTTAAAAAAGGTATTATTTTTAAGTAATCTTTACACACAACATGAGGCCCAGACTCACAACTCCAGGATGAAGAGTCAAATGCTTCACTGACTGAGCTAGCCAGGTGCCCCAAGAGCATTCTTACTCGTTACGAATCTTTTCAAATATTGCCCTCCGTTCCATTTTCTCTATCTCCTCCTTCTGGAACTCCACTAGTCTTATATTAGAACTTCCTTTCCTCAAATAATTCTTTATTGTTTTTATGTCTGTGCCCTTCTATGATAAATTATAAGAATGTTTAAAAAATATGTTCAACGTTTTACATGGTTTGTTCCTGAGGATTTTTTTGGCCATTATAGACCAAAATGAATGTCTTCAGTCATTTCTTAATGTGTAGGGTATGATGCTCTGGAGAATTAGAAGTCACCATTTGTGGAAATAAAATCCTCATCTTAGGCTGGGACTTCAGGCAGATTAACTGCTGATTCTTCTATGCCATATAGGTGGGCACAAGGTGGTGTGTGTGTATATGTGTGAATTATTTTTCTAGTTTAAGTGCTCTGACTAGGATTTCCAGTATTATGTTGAATAAAGTGGTGAGAGTGAATATCCTTGCACTGTACCAGATCTTATTTATTTATTTATTTATTTATTTATTTATTTATTTATTTATTTTTGTGCCAGATCTTATAAGAAAAGTTTTCCGTTTTTCCTCATTGTCCATGATGTTAGCTGTGAGATTTTCATATATGGTCTTCATTGCATTAAATTTCTTTTATGTTATTTATTTTGTTGAGAGTATCATAAATGGATGCTTATTTTTTTCAAATGCTTTTTCTGCATTTATCAAATTGATCACATGGCTTTTATTTTTATTTTTTGAGATGGTTGTGTGGTTTTTATATTTATTTATTTATTTATTCATTCATTCATTCATTTAAAGATTTTTTTAAAATTTATTCATGAGACGCAGAGAGAGAGGCAGAGACATAGGTAGAGAAGCAGGCTCCTTGCAGGGAGCCCAATGCAGGACTCAATCCCTGGACAGGGATCACACCTGAGCTCAAGGCAGGTGAGCCCACCCAGGTTGTGTGGTTTTTAATTGTTCATTCTGTTAATGATGTCACCTTGATTGATTTTGATATACTGAACCATCTTTGCATCCCAGGGATAAATCCTAGTTGGTCTTGATGCAGAATCCTTTTTTTTTTTAAGATTTTATTTATTTATTCGTGAGAGAGAGAGAGAGAGAGAGAGAGGCAGAGACATAGGAAGAGGGAGAAGCAGGCTACCTGCAAGAAGCCCAACGTGGAATTCGATCCTGGATCCTCCCAGGATCACGCCCTGAGCCAAAGGCAGAGAGGCTCTACCGCTGAGCCACCCAGGTGTCCCCTCAGAATCCTTTAAGTATGTTGATGAATTTGGTTTGCTAGTATTTGTTTTCTTATGGTGTCTTTGGCTTTACTATCAGGGTGATACTGGCCTCATAAAATGACTTTGGAAGTGTTTCCACGTCTCCTCTTTTTTTTGAGAAGACTTTAAAAAGGATTGATATTAATTCTTCTTTGACTGGTAGAATTTACCAATGAATCCATCTTGTCCTGGGCTTTTCTTTGTTAGGAGGTTTTTGATTATTGATTCAATCTCCTTATTTGTTATTGGTCTGTTCAGGTGTTCTAGATGTTCTTGATTCAATTTTGGTAGGTTGTATGTTTCTGGGAATTTATATATTTCTTCTACATTATCCAATTTATTGGTATATAATTGTTCATAATAACTCCTTAAGACTCTTTTTCTTTTTTTTTTTTAAAGTATTGTTTCCAGGGGTACCTGGGTGGCACAGTTGTTTAAGCATCTGACTCAGGTCCTGATCTCAGGGTTGAGGGACTGAGCCCCATGTTGGACTCCATGCTCAGCAAAGAATTTGCTTGGGTTCAGATGCAATGAAACGCCAGGACACCTGCACCCCGATGTTTATAGCAGGAATGTCCACAATAGCCAAACTGTGGAAGGAGCCTCGGTGTCCATCGAAAGTGAATGGATAAAGAAGATGTGGTCTATGTATACAATGGAATATTACTCAGCCATTAGAAATGACAAATACCCACCATTTGCTTCGACATGGATGGAACTGGAAGGTATTATGCTGAGTGAAGTAAGTCAATCCGAGAAGGACAAACAGTGTATGTTCTCATTCATTTGGGGAATATAAACAATAGTGAAAGGGAATATAAGGGAAGGGAGAAGAAATGTGTGGGAAATATCAGAAAGGGAGACAGAACATAAAGACTCCTAACTCTGGGAAACGAACTAGGGGTGGTGGAAGGGGAGGTGGGCGGGGGGTGGGGGTGAATGGGTGATGGGCACTGAAGAGGGCACTTGACGGGATGAGCACTTGGTGTTATTCTGTATGTTGGTAAATTGAACACCAATAAAAAATAAATTTATTAAAAAAAAAGAATTTGCTTGGGGCTTCTCCTTCTCTCTCTACCCCTCCCCACTCAAATAAATAAAGAAGTCTTAAAAATGTAGTATCTATTTTGATTCTTTTTATTTCTTAGGTATCCATTGTGATGTACGCCCTTTCATTTATGATTTTATTTATCTGAATCTTCTATTTTTTCCTTAGTCAAGCTAAAGATTTGTTGATTTTATTTTTTTCAAACAAAACCAAGTCTTAGTTTTGTTGATTTTTCTATCATTTTTCTATTCTTTCTTTGATTTACTTTTGCTCTAATCTTTATTATTCTAACTTTGGGCTTTGTTCTTCTTTTTCTAACTTTAGGCTTTGTTCTTCGTTTTCTAGTTCTATGATATATAAAGTTAGGTTGACTTATTTGAGATCTTTCTTATTTTTTATTTATTTCTTTTTTCTTTTTTTTTGAGATCTTTCTTATTTTTTAATGTAAGTGTTTATTGCTGTCAAGTTCCTTGTTAGTATTGCTTTTGCTGCATTACATAAGTTTTGGTATGCTGTGTTTTTGTTGCCATTTGCATGGACTACCTTGCTAATCCCTTCACTCTCAAATTTTGTGTTTCCTTAAATCTAAAGTATGTCTCTTGTAGTTAGCATATAATTGGGTCTTGTCCTCCCAATTCAGTATATCTTTTGATTGGGGAGTTTGGTCCATGTATATTTAGAGTAATTGTTGATTGGTAAAGACTTATTACTGACATGTTGTTAATTGTTTTGCCTTTTTTGTAGTTCTCCTGTTCCTCCTATTGCTGTCTGCGTGATTTTATTTTATTTTATTTTATTTTTAATTTATTTATTTATGATAGTCACAGAGAGAGAGAGAGAGGCAGAGACACAGGCAGAGGGAGAAGCAGGCTCCATGCACCGGGAGCCCGACGCGGGACTCGATCCCAGGTCTCCAGGATCGCGCCCTGGGCCAAAGGCAGGCGCCAAACCGCTGCGCCACCCAGGGATCCCTTATTTTATTTTTTTTATAAATAGTGGTGTGTTTGGATCCTTTTCTCTTTATCTTTTGTGAATCTACTGTACTTTTTTTGGTGTGTGGTTACTATGGGGTTTGCATTGAACATTTTGTAATTATAACAATCTTTTTAAAGCTGATGACAACTTAACTTCAATTGCTTGCAGAAACTCTATGCTTTACTCCCCCCAACTCTACTTTATGTAATTGATAACAGATTTTATTTTTCTCTATATTGTGTTTCTTGTAACAAATTTCTGTGGTTATAGTTATCCTTACTGTTTTTGTCTTCTAATTTATATACTACTGTTAAAGTGATTTATGCACTACCATTACAGTATTACAATATTCTGTTTGTCCTTATATTCACTTTCAGCAGTGAGATTTATACTTTTGTAAGCTTTTATGTTACTTAGCATCTTTTCATTTCAACTCGAAAAACTTCCTTTAGTGCTTCTTGTAAGGCAGGTCTAGTGTTGATAAACTCCCTCAGTTTTCGTTTGGGAAAACCTTTTCTATCCTTGATTTTTATTTTATTTTATTTTATTTTATCCTTCATTTTTAAAGGACAGTTTTGCCATGTATTCTTGGTTGGTAGTTTTTTCTTTAAATACTTTGAATAGATCATCCCATTCTTTCCTGGTCTGCAAAGTTTTTGCTGAGAAAACCACTGAAAGGCTTCTTTGTGCATGGCAAATTGCGTTCAAAATTATCTTTTTGCCTTTCATTTTTTTAAAGATTTTATTTATTTATTCATGAGACACACACACACACACACACACACACACACAGATGCATAGACACAGGCAGAGGGAGAAGCAGGCTCCATGCAGGGAGCCCGACAAGGGACTCGATCCCAGGTCTCCAGGATCACACCCCGGGCCACAGGCGGCGCCAAACCACTGCGCCACCGGGGCTGCCCTGTTTCTGCCTTTCAATAAATTAATTATATTGTGTATCCTTGTAGACCTCTTTGGGAACTTTTGGGCTTCGTGACTCATGATGTCAACCTCTCACGTTGTGGGAAATTCTCCACCATTTTTTCTTTAAATAGGCTTCTGTCCTTTTCTTCTTTTTCTGGAACTCTGATAATGTGTATCATTTCTTCTGGTGATTTTAATTAAGTCCTATGTGCTTTCTTCACTCCTTTTCATTCTTTTCTATTTGTTTCTCTGAGTAATCTCAAATGACCTCTTTTGCGTTTGTTGATTTTTTTTTCTTCTAGATGATTGAATCTCTTTATTGAATTTTTCAGTTCACTCATTGTATTCTTTAGCTCCAGAATTTCTGTTTTTAAAAAATGATTTCTATTTATTAAAAATTTAAATTCAATTAATTAATATATGGTGTGTTAGTTTCAGAGGTAGAGTTCAATGATTCATCAGTCTTAAATAATACCCAGTGCTCATTGTATCATGTGCCCTCCTTAATGTCCATCACTCAGTTACCCCTTCAATCCCACCCTTCCAGCAACCCTCAGTTTATTTCCTATAGTCAAGAGTCTCTTATGGTTTGTTTCCCTCTATGATTTCATCTTGTTTTACTTTTCTCTCCCTTCCCTTATGATCCTCTGTTTTGTTTCTTAAATTCCACACATGAGTTGAGATCATATGATAATTGTCATTCTCTGTCTTATTTTGTTTAGCATAATACCCTCTAGTTCCATCCATGTCATTGCAAATGATAAGATTTCATTCTTTTTGATGGCTGAGTAGTATTCCATTGTGTATATACACCACATCTTCTTTATACATTCATTTGTCCTTGGACATCTGGTCTCTTTCCATATTTTGGCTGTTATGGACATTGCTGCTGTAAACAGTGGAGTGCAGGTGCCCCTTCGGATTACCACATTTGTATCTTTGGGGTAAATACCTAGTAGTGCAATTGCTGGGTCATAGGGAAGCTCTATTTTCAACTTTCTGAGGAACCTCCATACTGTTTACCAGAGTGGCTGCACCAGCTTGCATTCCCACAAATAGTGCAAGAGGATTCCCCTTTCTCTGTATCCTCACCAACATCTGTTGTTTCTTGACTTGTTAATTTTAGCCATTCTGATTGGTGCAAAGTGGTATCTCATTGTGGTTTTGATTTGTATTTCCCTGATGCCAAGTGATGTTGAGCATTTTTTTCATGTATCTGTTCACCATTTGTATGTCTTCTTTGGAGAAAGTCTGTTCATGTCTTCTGCCCATTTCTTGACTGGATTATTTGTTTTTTGGATGTTGAGTTTGATAAGTTCTTTGTAGATTTTAGATACTAGCCCTTTATCTGATAAGGCATTTGCAAATATCTTCTCCCATGCCACAGGTTACCTTTTAGTTTTGTTTACTGTTTTTTTTCTGTGCAAAAGCTTTTTGTCTTGATGAAATCCCAATAGTTCATTTTTGCCTTTGTTTTCCTGGACTTTGGAGACATGTCTAGTAAGAAGCTGCTGCAGCTTGTATTCTCCTCTGGGATTTTGATAGATTCCTGCCTCACATTTAGATCTTTCATCTATTTTGAGTATATTTTTGTGTATGGTATAAGGAAATGGTCCAGTTTCATTCTTCTGCATGTGGCTGTCCAATTTTCCCAACACCATTTGTTGAAGAGATTGTGTTTTTTCCATTGAATATTTTTTCTTGCTTTGTTAAAAGTTTAGTTGACCATTGAGTTGAGAGGGTCCATTTTGGGGTTTTCCATTCTGTTCCATTGTTCTATGAGTCTGTTTTTGTGCTGGTACCACAGTGTCTTGATGATTACAGCTTTGTAATACAGCTTGAAGTCTGGTGTTGTGATTCCATCACCTTTGGTTTCCCTTTTCTACATTTCTTTGGCTATTCAGGATGTTTTCTACTTCCATACAAATTTTAGGATGATTTGTTCCAGCTCTGTGAAAAAAGTTGATGGTATTTTGATAGGGATTGCATTGAACATACAGATTGCTCTAGGTAGGGTAGACATTTTAACAATATTTGTTCTTCCAACCCACAAGCATGGAATGTTTTTCCACTTTTTTGTGTCTTCCTCAATTTCTTTCATAAGTGTTCTATTGTTTTTTGAGTATAGATCCTTTGTCTTTTTTTATTAGGTTTATTCCTAAGTATCTTATGGTTTTTGGTGCAATTTTAAATGGGTTGACTCCTTAATTTCTCTTTTTTTTCTGTCTCATTATTAGGGTATAGAAATGCAACTGATTTCTGTGCATCGATTTTGTATCCTGCTGCAATGCTGAATTCCTGTATGAGTTCTAGCAATTTTGGGCTTTTGACATAAAGAATTATGTCATTCTGTGAGGAGTGAGAGTTTGACTTCTTTACCAACTTGGATGATTTTTATTTCTTTTTGTTGTCTAATTGCTGAGATTAGGACATCTAGTACTATGTTGAACAACAGTGGTGATAGTGGACATCCCTGTCATGTTCCTGACCTTAGGGATAAAGCTCTCAGTCTTTCCCCATTGAGGATGATACTCATTGTATGCTTTTCATAGATGGCTTTTACGATATTGTGATATGTTCCCTCAATCCCTACACTGTGAAGAGTTTTAATCAGGAAAGGATGCTGTATTTTGTCAAATACTTTCTCTGCATCTATTGAGAGAATCATATGGTTCTTGTCCCTTCTTTTATTAACGTAGTGTATCACATTGATTGATCTGTGGATTTGAACCACCCTTGCAGACCAGGAGTAAATCCCACTTGGTCATGGTGAATAATCCTTTTAATGTACTATTGGACTCTATCAGCTATTATCCTGGTGAGAATTTTTGCATTTATGTTCATCAGGGATATTGGTCTGTAATTCTCCTTTCTGATGGGGTCTTTGTCTGGTTTTGTAATCAAGATAATGCTGGCCTCATAGAATGAGTTTGGAAGTTTTCCTTCCATTTCTATTTTTTGAAACAGCTTCAGAAGAATAGGTATTAATTCTTCTTTAAATGTTTGGTAGAATTCTGGTGGGAGGCCATCTGGCCCAGGACTTTTGTTTTTTGGGAGGTTTTGATCACTGCTTCAATTTCCTTGCCAGTTATTGGTCTGTCCAGGTTTTCTATTTCTTTCTATTTCAGTTTTGGCAATTTACAGTTTTCAGGAATGCATCTACTTGTTACAGCCTAATTTGTTGGCATATAATTCCTCATGATACATTCTTTTTTTATTTTTTTAATTAAAAATATTTTTATTGGAGTTCACTTTGCTCACATATAGCATAACACCCAGTGGTCATCCCACTAAGTCCCCCCCCTCAGTACCCATCACCCAGTCACCCCATCCTCCCGCCCACCTCCCTTTCCACTACCCCTTGTTCATTTCCCAGAGTTAGGTGTCTCTCATGTTTTGTCACCCTCACTGATATTTTCACTCATTTTCTCTCCTTTCCCTTTATTTCCTTTCACTATTTTTATATTCCCCAAATGAATGAGACCATATAATGTTTGTCCTTCTCCAATTGACTTACTTCACTCAGCAAAATACCCTCCAGTTCCATCCACCTCGAAGCAAATGGTGGGTATTCGTCATTTCTAATGGCTGAGTAATAGTTCATTGTATACATAGACCACATCTTCTTTATCCATTCATCTTTCAATGGACACCGAGGCTCCTTCCACAGTTTGGCTATTGTGGACATTGCTGCTAGAAACATTGGGGTGCAGGTGTTCCGGTGTTTCACTGCATCTGTATCTTTGGGTAATCCCACGTGCATTGCTGGGTGTAGGGCAGTTCTATTTTTAACTCTTTGAGGAACCTCCACACAGTTTTCCAGAGTGGCTGCACCAGTTCACATTCCCACCAACAGTGCAACAGAGGGTTCCCCTTTCTCCACATCCTCTCCAACATTTGTTGTTTCCTGTCTTGGTAATTTTCCCCATTCTCACTAGTGTGAGGTGGTATCTCATTGTGGTTTTGATTTGTATACATTCTAAAAATCATTTGTATTTCCTTGGTGTTGCTTGTGATTGTTCCTCCTTCATTCATGATTTTATTAATTTGAGTCTTTTTTCTTTTTAATAAGTCTGGCTAGGAGTTTATCTATCTTATTAATTATTTCAAAGAACCAATTCCTAGTTTCATTGATCTGTTGTCCTGTTCTTCTGGCCTCTACTTCATTGAGTTCTTCCCTAATCTTTATTATTTCTCTTCTCCTTCTTGGTTTAGGCTTTATTTGCTGTTCTTTCTCTAGTTCCTTTAGGTGTAAGTTTAGCTTGTGTATTTGAAATTTTTCCAATTTTTAAGAGAAGCTTGTATTGAAATGTGCTTCCTTTTTAGGGCTGCCTTTGCTGCATCCCAAAGATTTTGGACAGTTGTGCTTTCATTTTCCTTAGTTTGCATGAATCTTTTTTTTAACATTTTAAAAAATTTAAATTCAAATTTCTAACATATAGTATAACATCCTATAGTATAACATCCTAATAGTGCTCATTGCATGAATATATTTTTTTAATTTTTATTTATTTTATGATAGTCACACACACACACAGAGAGAAAGAGGCAGAGACATAGGCAGAGGGAGAAGCAGGCTCCATGCACCGGGAGCCCGACGTGGGACTCGATCCGGGGTCTCCAGAATCGCGCCCCGGGCCAAAGGCAGGCGCCAAACCGCTGCGCCACCCAGGGATCCCTGCATGAATATTTTTAATTCTTCTCTAATTTCCTGGTTGACCCTCTTATTTTTTACGAGGATGCTCTTTAACCTCCAAGTGTCTGAGTCCCTTTCAAATTTCTTCTCGTGATTGAGTTCAAGTTTCAAAACATTGTGGTCTGAAAATAAGCAGGAAATAATCCCAATCTTTTGGAATTGGTTGAGACCTGATTTGTGACCTAGTTTGTAGTCTAGGATCTTTCTGAAGAAAGATCCATGTGCAGTTGAGAAGAATGTGTATTTTATTGCATTAGGATGGAATGTTATGTATATATCTGTGAATATACACTGGTCCCATCTGGTCCAGTGTGTCAATCAAAACCCTTGTTTCTTCTGCTCAGAAGATCTGTCCTTTGCTGCGAATGGAGTGTTGAAGTCTCCTACTATTAATGTATTATTATCTATGTGTTTCTTTATTTTGATTATTAATTGGTTGATGTAATTGGCTGCTCCCACATTAGGGGCATAAATATTCATAATTGTTAGGTTCTTTAAGTATGATATAGTGTCCCTCTTCATCTCTTACTACAGTCTTTGATTTGAAATCTAATTTATCTGATATAAGGATTGCTACCCCAGCTTTATTTTGAGGTCCATTTGCATGGTACATGTTCTCCACCACTTCGCTTTCAGTCTGAAGGTCTCCTTAGGTCTAAAATGAGTCTCCTATAGACAGCATCTAGATGGGTCTTGCTTTTTTATACAGTCTAATACCATGTGTCTTTTGACTGGAGCATTTAGCCTATCCATGTTCAGAGTAACTGTTGAAAGATATGAATTTAGTGCCATTGTATTACCTGTACAGTCTATGTTTCTGCAGATTGTCTGTGTTTTTTGGGATCCCTCTTCACTTACAGGATCCCTCTTAATATTTCTATCAGGACTGGTTTGGTGGTCACATATTTTTTCAGTTTCTGTCTGTCCTGGAAACTCTTTATCTCTCCTTCCATTCTGAATGACAGCCTTGCTGGATAAAGTATTCTTGGCTGCATGTTTTTCTCATTTAGTACCCTGAATATATTATGCCAGCCCTTTCTGGCCTGCCAGGTCTTTGTGGATAGATCTGCTGTTAATCTAATATTTCTCCCCCTAACTGTTAGGAATTTCTTGTCTCAAAATGCTTTCAGGATTTTCTTTTTATCTCTGAAATTTGCAAGCCTCACGATTATATGTTGGGGTGTTGATCAGTTTTCATTTTGGGAGGGGTACTCTTTATCTCTTGGATATGAATGTCTGTTTCCTTCCACAGATTAGGGAGGTTCTCAGATATGATTTGTTCAAATATACCTTCTGATACTCTCTCTCTCTCCATACCCTCTGGAATCCCAGTAATATGGATGTTATTTTTTTTTCAAACTATCACTTAATTCTTGGAGCTTCTCCTCATGGCACTTAGTTATTTTTCTCTCTTTTCCTCAGCTTCCTTCCTTTCCATCATCTGTCTTCTATGTCACTTATTCTCTCTTCTGCCTCATTCACCCTAGCTGTTAGAGCATCCAGTTTAGACTGCATCTCAGTTATAGCATTTTAAATTTTGGCCTGATTGGATCTCATTTATATGGTTAGAGATTCTCTAGAGTCTTTTATACTTTTTTCAAGTCCAACTAGTAACTTTATAATTGTAATCCTGAATTCTGTCTACAACGTTTTACCTAAATCCATATCCATTAGATCTGTGGCAGAGAGTGTTACATCTGGTTCTTCCTTTTGTGGTGAATTCTTCCTTCTAGTCATTTTATCCAGTACAGAGTGGCTGTATGATGATCAGAGTCAAAATATCAACCAAAACCCAAGCAAAATACACACTAGACAATTCCAAAGAGGTCAGTGACCAGAAAATAAAAGAAAAAAGGGAAAGAAAAAAAATGAAAAATGGGGGAGGCAAAATGGTGGGGGAGAAAGAATAGCTTACAGAGTGGACCAAGACAGTGATCCAATTGGTTCTGAGTGTATTTTTGTCTGTATGTTAGTAGGTAATAAATTCCAAAATTATAAAAAAGCAAAACATATAGAGAAATAGCAGTAAAAACAAAAAAAGGGGGGAGGAAGTAGAGAGGGAGAGAGAATACACTCTCACAGAGTGGACCAAAACAGTGATCCACTTGGTTCTGAGTATATTTTCGTCTGTATGTTAGAAGGTACTTAATTTCTAAATTTTTTTTTAATTTTTTTTTTATTTATTTATGATAGTCACACAGTGAGAGAGAGAGAGGCAGAGACATAGGCAGAGGGAGAAGCAGGTTCCATGCACCGGGAGCCTGACGTGGGATTCGATCCCGGGTCTCCAGGATCGCGCCCTGGGCCAAAGGCAAGCGCCAAACCGCTGCGCCACCCAGGGATCCCTAAATTATTTTTTTAAAAAGCAGAGCATACATAAAAATAGAATTGAATATGGTGAAAGGAAGCAAAAAATGAAGACTATATCTATATTATGTAGTAATAAAATATAAAGTTAAAAAGAAAAAAACTTGAAAATGAAGAGTTGATAAAATATTATAGCTAAGATGGGAAAAAAGAAAGAATATTGGAAAATTTTAACCTGAAAGATAATAATAAGAAGGGGCCTGCTGCACTCATTCTCAGGTGTTTATGTCTGGGTGGAGTGGCCAGGCTCAGTGTAAGCAGTTTGCCATGTGAGGTCTTTGTTCCTGGAGGCTTTTTGTTCCTCTCTTGCAAGTAGTGGTCACTTTTCTATCTGTGGAGTTCCACCCATTCTTTATTTACATCTCAGGTTGAATTCATAGGTATTAAAGATGGTTTGATAGTTATATAGCTATATTTGGGGGACCAGATGAAACGAAGGTCCCTACTCTTCCACCACCTTGCCTTGCTTTTTGTTGAGAGATTTTTTTTGATTACTGATTCAATTTCCTGGCTGATATGGGTCTGTTCAGCTTTTCAGTTTCTTCCTCTTTCAGTTTTGGTGATTTATATATCTCTAGGAATGCATCCATTTCTTCCAGATTGCCTAATTTGTTGGCATATAGTTGCTCATAATATGTTCTTATAATTGTTTGTATTGGTGTTGGTTGTGGTCTGTCCTCTTTCATTTATGATTTTATTAATGTAAGTCCTTTCTCTTTTCTTTTTGATAAGTCTGGCTAGGGGTTTATTGATTTTATTAATTCTTTCAAAGAACCAGCTGCTACTTTTGTTGATCTGTTCTACTGTTCTTTTGATTTCTCTGTCATTGATTTCTGCTCTAATCTTTATTATTTCTCTCCTCCTGCTTCATTTAGGCTTTATTTGCTTTTTTTTTCTCCAGCTATTTTAGGTGTAAGATTAGAATTGTGTATTTGAGACCTTTCTTGTTTCTTGGGAAAGTCTTGTATTGCTATATACTTCCCTCATAGGAATGCCTTTGCTGCATCCCAAAGGTTTTGAACAGCTGTATTTTCATTTTCATTTGTTTCCATGAATTTTTAAAATTATTCTTTACTTTCCTGATTGACCCATTCATCCTCAGTAGGATGCTCTTTAGCTGCCATGTATTTGAGTTCTTTCCAAATTTCCTCTTGTGATTGAGTTCAAATTTCAAAGTATTGTGGTCTGAAAATATTCAGGGAATGATCTTAATCTTTTGGTACCAGTTGAGATTGGTGACCCAGTATGTTATCTATTCTGGAGAATGTTCTGTGTGCACTCAAGAAGAATGAGTATTCTGTTACTTGAGGATGAAACACTCTGAATATCAGTGAAGTCCATCTAGTCCAGTGTGTCATTCAAAGCCCTCGTTTCCTTTTGATCTTCTGTTTCAATAATTTGTCCATTGCAGTGAGTGGGATGTTAAAGTCCCCAACTGTGGAACCCTCTTGCACTGTTGGTGGGAATATGAACTGGTACAGCCACTCTGGAAAACAGTGTGGAGGTTCCTTAAAGAGTTAAAAATAGAACTGCCCTATGACCTAGCAGGGTCATACTACTGGGGATTTACCCCACTACTGGGGATTTACCCCAAAGATACAGAGGCAGTGAAACACTGGAACACCTGCACCCCAATGCTTCTAGCAGCAATGTTCGCAATAGCCAAACTGTGGAAGGAGCCTCGATGTCCATTGAAAGATGAATGGATAAAGAAGATGTGGTCTATGTATACAATGGACTATTACTCAGCCATTAGAAATGACGAATACCCACCATTTGCTTCGAGGTGGATGGAACTGGAGGGTATTTTGCTGAGTGAAGTAAGTCAATTGGAGAAGGACAAACATTATATGGTCTCATTCATTTGGGGAATATAAAAATAGTGAAAGGAAATAAAGGGAAAAGGAGAGAAAATGAGTGGGAAAAATCAAAGAGGGTGACAGAACATGAGAGACACCTAACTCTGGGAAATGAACAAGGGTTAGTGGAAGGGGAGGTGGGCGGGGGGATGGGGTGACTGGGTGATGGGCACTGAGGGGGGGCACTTGACAGGATGAGGACTGGGTGTTATACTATAAGTTGGCAAATCGAACTCCAATAAAAATATTTAAAAAAGAAAAAAATAAAGTCCCCTCTGTTACTGTGTTATTATCAATGTGTTTTTTAATTTTGTTATTAATTGGCTTATATTAATTGGCTGCTTAATCCAAGTTAATTAAATGACTCCCAAGTTAGGGGCATAAATATTTACAGTTGTGAGATCTTGTTGCATAGAGCCTTTAATTATGATAGAGTGTCCTTCTTCATCTCTTATTACTGTCTTTGATTTAAAATGTAATTTTGTTTGATATAGAGATTGGTACCTCAGCTTTCTTTTGATGGCCATTAGCACGATAAATCATTTTCCAGCCCCTCACATTCAATCTGGAGGTGTTTTTAGGTCTAAAATGAGTCTCTTGGGATCCCTGGGTGGTGCAGCGGTTTGGCACCTGCCTTTGGCTCAGGGCGCGATCCTGGAGACCCGGGATCGAATCCCACGTCGGGCTCCCGGTGCATGGAGCCTGCTTCTCCCTCTGCCTGTATCTCTGCCTCTCTCTCTCTCTCTCTCTCTCTGACTATCAGAAATAAATAAATTAAAAAAAATTAAAAAAAAATAAAATGAGTCTCTTGCAGACAGCATATCAATGGGTTTTGCTTTTTTTTAAAAAAATCCAATCTGATACCCTGTGTCTTTTGACCAGGATATTTAGCCCATTTATATTCAGAATTACTATTGATAGATATTAATTTAGTGCCATTATGTTATCTGTAAAGTCACACTTTCTAAATATTGTCTCTGTTCCTTTCTGGTCTATGTTCCTTTTGGGCTCTCTCTTTACTTAAAGGATCCCTTTTAATAATTATTGCAGGGCTGGTTTAGTGATCACAAACTCTTAGTTCCTGTTTGCCCTGGAAGCTTTTTATCTCTCCTTTTATTTTGAATGACAGCCTAGCTCGATAAAGTATTGTCAGCTGCATATTTTTCTCATTTAGCACCCTGAATATGTCATGCCAGTCCTTTCTGGCCTGCCAGTCTCTGTGGATAGATGCTGCCAGTCTAATGTTTCTACCCTTGTAGTTTACAGACCTCTTGTCCTGAGCTACTTTCAGGATCTTCTGTTTTTCTCTGAGATTTACAAATTTCACTATTATATGTCAGGGTGTTGACCTATTTTTATTGATTTTGAGGGAGGTTCCTTGTGCCTTCTGGGCTTGAATGCCTGTTTCCTTTTCCGGATTAGGGAGGTTCTCCACTATAATTTGCTCCAATGTATCTTTTACCTCCCCTTTCCTCTTCTTCTGGGATCCCAATTATTCTACTATTGTTTTGCCTTATGGTGTCATTTATCTCTCTAACTCACTCCCTTGTAATACAATAGTTGTTTATCTCTCTTTTTCTCAGCTTCTTTATTTTCCATCCTTTTGTCTTCCATATCACTAATTCTCTCTTCTGCCTCATTTATCCTAGCAGTTAAAGCCTCCATTTTTATTGCATCTCATTAATAGCTTTTTATTTTTGACTTGATTAGATTTTAGTTCTCCTATTTCTCCAGAAAAGGATTCTCTAAGTGTCTTTTTTATGTCTCTCTATGCTTTTTTTCTATCCCATCTAGTATATTTATAATCATTCTGAACTCTAGTTCTGACATCTTAGTTATATTCATACTGATAAAGTTCCTGACAGTCAATACTTCCTTCTGTTCTCTTTTTGAGTTTTTTCCATGTTCCATTCTTGTGAAAGTGGTCACTTTCTATTTGGAGAGTTGCAGCAGTTCTTTTCTTAGATCTCTAGTTGAGTTCACAGGTATTCAGAATGATTTGACATCTATCTATCTAAGCTGAATTCTTGGGGCCAGACAAAACTAAGATCTCCTCTCTTCTGCCATATTGGAAAGTCCCCAATTTCTATTTCTTTTTTTCTCTATTTCTTTTTTTACAGCTTTTCATTTTATGTATTGTTTTCCTTATTTCATTTAGTTATCTACTATGTTTTCTAGTAGCTGATTGAGTTCTTTAAGATGATTATTTTTTTTTAAGATGATTATTTTTAAAAAAACATTTATTTGTTTATTTTAGAGAGAAAGAGAGTGCACACAGCAGGTGGAGGGGCAAAAGGAGAGGGAGAAGGAGAGACATCCTCAAGCAGGCTCCCCATGGAGCATCAAGCCTGACTTGGGGCTTGATCTCAGGACTCTGAGACCACGACCTGAGCTGAAATGAAGAGTCAGATGCTTAATAGACTGAGCCACCTAGGTACCCCTGAGATGATTATTTTTAATTCTTTGTGAAATAATTCATAGATCTCCATTTATTCAGAGTCAGTTACTGAAACTTTATGTTTCCTTTTTGTGGTTGTGTTTGCCTGATTCTTTATACTTCTAGCCTTGCATTAGTGTCTGTACATTTGGAAAATCAGAAACCTCTTCCAGTCTTTACAGATTGGTTTTTCCAGGTAAAGACCTTCTCCTACTAAGTCCAGACTGATGGAGATGAGTCTGAACTGTAGTCAAATAATGTTAGATCTGGGTCATAAGGCTGATTTTAAGGTCTGCAGTTTGGCTCACAGTCAGTGGGCCCATTCCTGGAGTCACTGATGGACATAGCTCCTCCTGGGTCTCTTGGTGGATGTGGTTGGTGGAAGCACTCTAAGCAAGTGGATTTGGAGCTGAGTGCCCAGAGGGCTGGAACAGCTTTTGAATCTGCAGCTGGTACCACACTTTAGTCAGTGGGCCTCTCACTGGTGCTTGCCTTCTCAAAGACGCCTTACTTGGTCTTGGACTCTACCAGGTTTCACAATCTCCTACCTGGTCCCAAGGTCCCAAGGCTCTCACAAAGGCCCTTTTGCTCATGAATGGCTGCCAAGCATTGTTTCTGTGGGGAGAAGACTGCTGGGGATTTCCTAGTCTGCTTTCTTGTTGGCATCACTCCTTAGCTGTTTGGTTCTAAAGACTGGCTGCATCTGGAGGATCTCTGAGAATCCTCAATTTGATGTGTCCTATTGGAATAGATTTTACATTTTATGGAATTCTGAATTGTTTTTTGGTTGTGAAATATGAACATAAGGATTGACTCCCTGGAGTTTCACTGCTGTATTTATTGTTGACAGTATCTGATAAAATTTCTTCCAAAGAGGTTCAAGAGTAGTTTTTCTTTGATATCTCTTCTGATAGATGAAGAAGCTTTTTAGGAATATATTGTTGGAATGTGGAATATTGGTGATTGGACTGGGTACAATATATGAGTATCCTGCAATATTTTGTCATGTCTACATACAATAGTGCAGAATCTAGTATTGGAGCTAAAATACCTAAATGCATGGGCTTTCCAGTTATACCTTCATAGGGGGATAACCAGTGTGTCTCCAAGGGATTGGAATGTATAGCCTCAGAAGGGTTAATAGGAGTATATTTGGCCAAGGAAATGTAAGAGTTTCTTAATGTTTGGCTAATTTTAATTTAAGGATGCCATTGGTAAAAAAAAAAAGGATGCCATTGGTGTTGTTAATCTTTCTAGGAGATTGTGGGTGGTAAGGACAGTATAGTTTTTGAGTAAGGGGTAATACTCTTTTATAATGATTTCCATAAAGTATGTACCTTGGTCATTGATATAAAAGTTGGTATGTTACAGGTTGGAAACACAACATCAAGCAGCTTTTTAGTGACTATAAGGCTGTAGATTTTCAGCCTAGAAATGAGAACAACCCATCTTGAGAGAAAACATACAAACACTAAAGCATATTCATATACAAATGGAAGCAGAATAAAATCTATCTGAAGGTGTTCAAAGAGCCCTTGAAACTTTGGTTCTTGGCTATGTGCCATCTTTAGTTTGTCCAGGATTATGTTATTGGCAGGTGACACATGAACTAGAAATAACCTCAGCTCTCTTTTTGAATAAAATTGAGGTTAAATACACACAACATCAAATTTACCACCCTAATCATTTTGAAGTGTACAGTTTAGTAGTATTAAGTATATTCACATTGTCATGCAACCAATCTCCAGAACTCTTTCATCTTGCCAAATGAAGAGTCTATATCCTTTAAACAACAAATCTCAGGACGCCTGGGTGGCACAATTGTTGAGCATCCACTTTTGGCTCAGGGCATGATCCCCACATCTGGGATCAAGTCCCTCATCAGACTCCTTGCCAGGAGCCTGTTTCTCCTCTGCCTGTGTCTCTGCCTCTCTCTTTATCTATGTCTCTCATGAATAAATAAATAAATAAAATCTAAAAACAACAACAACAACAACAAATCTCCATTTCTTCCTCTCCCCAGCCCCTGGAGACCACTGTTCCACTTCCTGTTTTATGAGTTTGACTACTCTAGATACCCCATATCAGTAAAATCATACTGTGTTTGTCTTTTGTGACTTGCTTATTTCACCTAACATAATGTCCTCAGTATTTATCTAGGTTCTAGCATGTGTCAGAATTTTATTCCTTTTTTAGGCTGAATAATAATATTCCATTGTGTGCATCTACCACATTTTGTTTATTTATTCATCTTTCTGCGGACACTTGGGTTGCCCTCACTCTGGCTATTTTGAATAATGCTGCTATCAACATGGCTATACAAATATCTCTTCAAGATCCTGTTTTCAATTCTTTTGGTTATATACCCAAATGTAGAATTGCTGAATCATATGGTAGTTCTATTTTTATTTTTTTGAGGAACTGCCATGCTATTTTCCATAATGGCTGCACCATTTTATGTTATGATCAATAGTGCACATTGGTTTCAATTTTTCCACATCCTTGCCAACACTCTTTAAAAAATAACAATCTTTCTTTCTTTTTATTTTTTATTATTTTTATAGATTTTATTTATTTATTTATTCATGATAGACAGAGAGAGAGAGAGAGAGAGAGAGAGAGAGAGAGAGAGGCAGAGACACAGACAGAGGGAGAAACAGGCTCCCTGTGGGGAGCCCGATGTGGACTCCATCCCAGAACTCCAGGATCATGCCCTGAGCCAAAGGCAGATACTCAACTGCCGAGCCACCCAGGTGTCCCTCTTTCTTTCTTTTTAAAAATAATAATAATCCTGGGATGCCATTTATAGATTTTACTTGGAAAAATGTCAATTAAAGTCTTCTGCCTATTTAAAAATCAGATCTTTTTTTTTTGATGTTGTGTTGTAGGAGTTCTTTATTATTTGGATATTAACCTCCTGTAAGATATGTAAATCTTTTGCAAAATTTCCTCTCATTCCATAGGTAGCCTTTTCACTCTATTGAGTGTGTCCTTTGATGCATAGAAGTTTTAAATTTTGATGTAGTCCAATTTGTCTATTTTACTTTTGTTGCCTGATTTTGGTGTTATATCCAAGAAATCATTACCAAATCCAATGTTATGAAATTTCCCCCTTCTGTTTCATTCTCATGGTTTTATATTCTTAGATCTTATACTTAGGTGTTTGATCCATTTTGAGTAAATTTCTGTATATGGTATAAGTAAGGTCTAATTTTATTCTTTTACATATGGATGTCCAGTTTTCCCCACAAAGTTTGT
Organism: Nyctereutes procyonoides; assembly: GCF_905146905.1. Lineage (NCBI taxonomy): Eukaryota > Metazoa > Chordata > Mammalia > Carnivora > Canidae > Nyctereutes > Nyctereutes procyonoides. The sequence goes on from NW_026575042.1 coordinate 35,698,949, forward strand.
TGAGAAGACTGTCCTTTCCTCATTGAATAGTCTTGGCACTCTTGCTGAAAATCATTATACATATCTGCAAAGGTTTATTTCTGGTCTCTATTCTACTCTATTGGTCTTATGTCTGTCTTTATGCGAGTGCCACACTGCTTTTATTACTGTAGTTTTTTTTTGAAAGTTTTAAAGCTTTTATTGTAGACAAATCAAGATCACGGTAGCTTTGTAAAAAGTTTTGAAATAAGGAAGTGTGAGAGCTCTAATTTTATTCTTCTTTTTCAAGATTCTTTTGGCTATTTGAGGTCCTTTGTGATTCGATGTCCAATTTAGGATGGATTTTTGTATCTGAAAAAAAAAACGTTGTTGGCATTTTGATAGGGATTGCATTAAATCTGTAGATTGCTTTAAGTAATATTGATATCTTAACAATATTAAGTCTTTCAATTTATTAATGTGGGATAGTCATTTCATTTGTTTTTAGTTTCTTTCAGCAATGTTTAGAAGATTTCAGTGTACAAATCTTTTGCTTCCTTGATAAGTTCATTCCTAATTATTTTATTCTTTTCTATGGTATTGTAATCATTTGTTTTTAAAAAAGGTTTCCCTACCAATGCTGATTTAAGATAGTAACCAATTTGTCTGTATCATCATCATGATTAGTTTCATAGACAGATTTAACTAATATCCATGTGAAATAATCTGATGCCACCAAGTGTTGAGAGCATCAGAGATTATCTGAGTGAAATGGGCAATCAGATTTTCATTCTTCCTTTTTAGGGGCTTATTGTTTACATTCTATAATGGCATGTTTGAGCCCCTCCAGGGATTTATACCATCATAGCTTTGGTTAAGGCTGTTTATTTGACATAATGATCTGCTAGGGCATCTCCTTTAGCTTGCATGTTATCTATTTTCATGGACTTCAGCATTTCTAGTAGCCACCTCTACGCAGTAGGAGTACATTGAAAAGTCCTTTAACTTGTCCATTTTTGAGGGGATACCAGCAGAGATGAGAAGCTCCCTTTGTATCCAAACCATTCCAAAGTCACATACTACTACACAAGCATACTGCTGTGTATGTTTACTTTCTGGCCTTTGGCTAATTATAGTAAGTGCAATAAGTTCTGCCCATCTAGGCTGACTTTACCTGAGGTAGAGGCCTATATTCTAAAGGAGAATTTAGATTAGTGATAGTATATCCTGCTCAATAACCTATAGGCTCTGTTGTGTGTGTGTTTTTTTTTAGGCTCAGTTTTAAGGTATGATCCATCAACAAATAATATTAGGTCAGGTTGTCGATAGGAGTCTCTAAAAAATTTGAGTGAGGTACAGAGAGTTCCCTGAGGTAAGATAATAATGAGGTTCTTCTTCTTTTGGTAGGGGAGGAGAGTGGCAGGATTCAGAGTATTGCAGTGGTGAATTGTGATGTGAGAAGGAAAGAGTAATAGCATCTCATAGGTTATTTTTTTTTAATTTTTTAAAATTTTTATTTATTTATGATAGAGAGAGAGAGAGAGAGAGAGAGAGAGAGAGAGAGAGGCAGAGACAGAAGCAGGCTCCATGCAGGGAGCCTGACGTGGGATTCGATCCCGGGTCTCCAGGATTGCGCCCAGGGCCAAAGGCAGGCACCAAACCGCTGTGCCACCCAAGGATCCCCATCTCATAGGTTATTAATTGGCCAGTTGAAAAGCATGTGTTCTGTCAGTGGTAATATCTGTATTGAATGGGGAACCATAAAATCAGGTGGATAGGCCAGAGCTAGTTCAGCAGAAGCTTCAAATTTTTCAGGGACAGTTATCACCCTAAGATAAGGGGGACAAACCTTTCCAGGTGGGTCAAGGGTGAGGCTAAATAAGCAATGTTTGTGGTTGATTGTATTTAGAGGTTGGGATAGTAGATAAAAATTGAGCTGGCCATTTTAATGATATATAGAACTTGCCTCTGATGGACTTTTTATTTATTTATTTATTTATTTATTTATTTATTTATTTATTTATTTATTATAGTCACACAGAGAGAGAGAGAGATAGAGAGAGAGAGAGGCAGAGAGAGAAGCAGGCTCCATGCACCAGGAGCCCAACGTGGGACTCGATCCCGGGTCTCCAGGATTGCGCCCTGGGCCAAAGGCAGGTGCCAAACCGCTGCGCCACCCAGGGATCCCCTCTGATGGACTTCTAACAAAGTCCTCATTTACTGTACATCAAGCAGTTTTCTACTTCCTTCATGTCATGAGGCTATCAACTTGTTTTTAAATGTATGTTCATCAAAAAAATCTTGTCCCTGAAGTTAACTTCTCTAATGGAGTTTTTCTTCCTTACCTTTTTTTTTTTTAAAAAAAGATTTTTGATTTCTTTATTTATTTAAGAGAGAGAGGGAGACAGCACATGTGAGTGAGCATGAGCAGGTGGGAGGGACAGAGGGAGAAGGAGAAGCTGACTCCCTACTGAGCAGGGAGCCAACATGGGGCTTGATCCCAGGACTGCCAGATCATAACCTGAGCCAAAGGAAGACACTTAACCACCTGAGCCACCCAGGCACCTCTTTCTTAGATAGCTAATATGTAATCTAATATCCAATATCTATCTATATATATTAGAACAGCTTTTTAAAAAGATTTTATTTTAGTTTATTATTTTTAAAAATATTTTGTTTATTTATTCATGAGAGACGAGAGACAGAGGGAGGCAGAGGGGGAGGCAGGCTCCCTGTGGATCAGGGAGCCTGATTCAGGGCTCTATTCCAGGACCCTGGGATCTGGACCTGGGCTGAAGGCAGACACCCAACTGACTGAGCCACTCAGGCACCCTTATTTATTTATTTTAGAGAGAGAGAGAGAGAGAGAGAGGGGCAGAGAGAGAGAGAGGAAGAGAGCATGAGCAGGCGTGCAGGGGCAGAAGGAGAGGGAGAGAATCCCAAGCAGACTCTGCACTGAGTGCAGAGCTCCTAGGGCTCAATCTCACATCACGGAGAGCATGACCTGAGCCAGAATCGAGAGTCAATGGCTTAACCCACTGAACCATCCAGGTGCCCCCTTTTTAGAACAGTTTTTATATTTATGGAAAATTGAGCACATAGCACAGTGTTCCCATATACTACAGCTCTTCCATATAGTTTCCCCTATTACTAACCTCTTGTATTACTATGGTATGCTATTGCAATTAATAAAACAATTAATAAAACAATATTAATACATTATAAACAACTAAAGTCCATAGTTTATGTTAAAGTTCACCCTGTGTTGTTCTAGGAGTTCTATGAATTCTATGAGTTTTGACAATTGCATAATGTTGTGCATCCATGTAATATCATATAGAATAGTTTCACCACCCTACAGATCCCTTGTGTTCCACCTATTTACCCGCCTCCCTCTGAGCCTTGGCAACCACTCATCCTTCTACTGTCTCTATAGTTTTTCAGAATGTTATATGGTTGGATTCATATAGTAGGTAGTCCTTTCAGATTGGCTTCTTTCAATTAGCCATATGCATTTAGAGTTCCTCCATGTTTTTTCGTGGCTTGTTAGCTCATTTCTTATTTTTTTATCAGTGAATACTATTCCATTGTATGATATATCACAGTTTGTTTACCTGTCTGCCTGTTGAAGGACATCTTAGTTGCTTCCAGTTTCTGGAACAATGGTGTTTTGACGGTTCTCATCAAGTTGGGTTAAAATTTCAAGGGTTTGTCTAGGTTGCTTATACACAAATAGACACAAGAGGTTTTTGTAGTTAGAGATGCCTAGAGAAAGAGGCTGTTGAATGGCCTTCTTCAGGTTATAAAGCCCTGTTCACATATGTGTTCCCCAGGTGAGGGTTTCTGTCTGAAGACTTAGCCAATTCAAAAACAGGTGTTTCAATCTCAGAAAAATTTGGCACCAATTGTTTGCAAGATCCAGTTAAAATAAAAAATACTCTCAGTTGTTCTTTGTGAGGGGTTTACCATATGTTTGGATGGTCTTTAGTCAACCAGGAGAGACCATTTTTCCTTTTTAAGATAGGCCATGTTCTAAATAAAGGATAGTACTTGGGCAAAATTATAACTTATCTTTTAAAACTTTATGTTTCTTTTATGCTAAGGCTGGGAGCAAGTAAATGTAATCCTTTTTACACCTTTCCTTGTTCTCTGAACAAAGTAGGAGATTATCTACACATTGTATTCGGACTAAATCACAAAGGAAATTTAGATCTTTTAAGTCTTGATTGAGGACCTGGGAAAAGTAGGAGGGGGCTCTAGTGATCTCTTGGGACATGACTGTCCAGGTAGATTGTTGTCCTCTCCAGGTGAAGGCAGAAAGGTATTCAATGTTTTGATCTAGAAGCACAATGGTTGCAATTATTGAGCTAATTGATACATAGTTTAAAATAGGAATGCTTAAAATTTTCTAGAGATAAAGGAGGAGGTATTCATTAAAGAAGAAAACAGTTTATATGACATTGATTAAAAGTTGTGAAATAGGGCAGGTAGATATTTTTTTATTGGAGTTCAATTTGCCAACATATAGCATAACACCCAGTGCTCATCCCATCCAGTGCCCCCCTCAGTGCCCGTCACCCACTCACCCCCATTTCCCCCCAACCTCCCTTTCCACCACCCCTTGTTCGTTTCCCAGAATTAGGAGTCTCTCATGTTCTGTCTCCCTTTCTGATATTTCCCACTCATTTTTTCTCCTTTCCCCATTATTCCCTTTCACTATTTTTATATTCCCCAAATGAATGATACCATATAATGTTTGTCCTTCTTCGATTGACTTATTTCACTCAGCATAATACCCTCCAGTTCCATCCACGTTGAAGCAAATCGTGGGTATTTGTTGTTTCTAATGGCTGAGTAATATTCCATTGTATACATAGACCACATCTTCTTTATCCATTCATCTTTCGATGGACACCGAGGCTCCTTCCACATTTGGGCTATTGTGGACATTGCTGCTATAAACATCGGGGTGCAGGTGTCGTGGCATTTCAGTGCATCTGTATCTTTGGGGTAAATCCCCAGCAGTGCAATTGCTGGGTCATAGGGCAGGTCTATCTTTAACTCTTTGAGGAACCTCCACACAGTTTTCCAGAGGGGCTGCCCCAGTTCACATTCCCACCAACAGTGCAAGAGGGTTCTCCTTTCTCCACATCCTCTCCAACATTTGTTGTTTCCTGCCTTGTTAATTTCCCCCATTCTCACTGGTGTATTTCCCTGATGGCAAGGGATGCGGAGCATTTTCTCATGTGCTTGTTGGCCATGTCTATGTCTTCCTCTGTGAGATTTCTGTTCATGTCTTTAAGGGCAGGTAGATATTACAAAAAAATCAGAAGTCCTGAAAAGGAAAAAATGCAGCATTTGAAATGTATACTCTCTTATAAAGAACATAAACAGAATTTTGAAAATAGAAAAGGACAGAATCAGTGAATTTTAAGAGAGAAAGTGGGTTATCATAAAGGTTACAAAAACAAAATACGGATACTAAGAGACATGAGGATAAGAGCACTGATTAAGTAGTATGACCATTTGTCTGTTAGAAGGTCCAGATAATGGAGACGGATCCAATGGCCCAAGAGATGATGACTCATTCTTTTTTGAGATTTTTTAAAAAAGTTAATTCTCCAGATTTAAAAAGCTCATTAAGTTCCAGCAGGCAAAATTTCTCCCACTAAGCACATCACATTGAAGCTGTAGAATATCAAGGTTAAGAAAAATGCTAAAGTAAATCCTAAACGGAATCCCTACAAAGGAGCAGCAATACAAATGACAGAAGGCTTCTCACCTGCAACAATACATGGCAAGGCAAATAATAGAGCAATATCTTTAAAGTAATGAGAAAGTATATGCCTTATTTTATTTTATTTTTTTAAGTAGGCTCTCTGCCTAATATGTAGCCCATCAGGGTTATGTAGCTCAACATGGGTCTTAAACTCACAACCCCAAGATCAAGAACTGAGATGAGATCAATAGTTGATTGCCCAACAGACTGAGCCACCTAGGTGCCTCAAATTATTTTAGAATTCCACTTCTCACTAGAATATTACACATGATTGAGGGTGTAATTGAAATATTTGCAGACATGCAAAGCTAAGATTTATACACGGGCCACAACTGAAAGAATTTTATTTTTTAAAGAATTTATTTATTTATTTATTTATTTATTTATTTATTTATTTATAAATTCATTCATTCATTCATTCATTCATTCATGAGAGACACAGAGAGAGTGGCAGAGACAGAGGCAGAGGGAGAAGCAGGCTCCCTGCAGGGAGACTAATGCAGGATTCTTTTTTTTAATAATAAATTTATTTTTTATTGGTGTTCAATTTGCCAACATACAGAATAACACCCAGTGCTCATCCCGTCAAGTGCCCCCCTCAGTGCCCGTCACCCATTCACCCCCACTCCCTGCCCTCCTCCCCTTCTACCACCCCTAGTTCGTTTCCCAGAGTTAGGAGTCTTCATGTTCTGTCTCCCTTTCTGATATTTCCCACACATTTCTTCTCCCTTCCCTTATATTCCCTTTCACTATTATTTATATTCCCCAAATGAATGAGAACATATAGTGTTTGTCCTTCTTGGATTGACTTACTTCACTCAGCATAATACCCTCCAGTTCCATCCACGTCGAAGCAAATGGTGGGTATTTGTCGTTTCTAATGGCTGAGTAATATTCCATTGTATACATAGACCACATCTTCTTTATCCATTCATCTTTCGATGGACACCGAGGCTCCTTCCACAGTTTGGCTATTGTGGACATTGCTGCTATAAACATCGGGGTGCAGGTGTCCCGGCGTTTCATTTAATGCAGGATTCTATCCCAGGACCCCAGGACCCCAGGATCAGGACCTGGGCCGAAGGCAAGGCTCAACTGCTGAGCAACCCAGGCATCCCCTGAAAGAATTTTATTTTTATTTTATTTTATTTTATTTTATTTTATTTTATTTTTTTATTTTTTATTTTTTCCCCTGAAAGAATTTTAAAGAGGGTACCCTGGTAAGAAGAAAAACTAGGACAGAATAAAGGAGTGGAATGCAAGAACAGAAGGTGAGCAAAGACACTGGCAAAGCATGTTGGCAAATCTAAATTGTAATTATTAATGTTCAACAGAAAAAGGAACATCTTGTTGACATCAAGTTTATCATGAATAATTTATTTCGTTATCAGGTAAGCCTGGAGAAATATGATATTTTAAAATTAGAAGTTGTATGTATATGGTTGTTTGTAAAAACAAAACAAAACTAAAAACAAAGAAAAAGTACCCAGTGTGGAATTAGAATTGTATCAAATAATATGGAATAGCAGAAAGGCAAAGATATTATATTGTTAGGAGGTGCGTATGACCCCATTAATAAGGTAAACATGGAAGTACAAAAGTCATCTATGCATACGGAAGAGTTTGCATTAAAATTTAACTTAAAAAAACCCTTAAAGTGACCCAGAAGTTACTGTTTTTCCCTTTCTACCTTCTTTTCTCAAGTACTCAGGAGGGCATCCAGGTTTTAAAATCCTTGAAGCCCCAAGCCTGGTCCCATTTGCTCTGTTGGCAGGTTTCTGTATGTACCCAATGACCCAAAGGTTTCATGTAGATATTTTATGTATACATACAATTAAGTGCCAACATTTATAATAATTTTTTTCATTTATAATAATTTGAGAAAGCCTTTGTAGTCAGTCCAAATAGACAAAACAGAAGTCCAACATTTTTTTCATGTTTAGAAAGACTAAAAACTAACTTCTTCAACAGCATAAGGGCTATCTACCAATCATGCACAGGAAAAATATCATGCTTTCTGGTAAAATTTAGAAACACTTGCATTAATACAAGCCATGAGATAGGGATGCCCCCATCAACCATACTATTGAACCTGGAATTAGAGTAATAGCCGATTAAAAAAAAACCAAGGAAAAATAAAATATAAGAGTCTTGTCAAAAAAAGAGATAATATTCTCATTATTTTGGAAGTATTATTGTCTTTATTAATTAAGCAAGATACTCTACAGATAAGCCATTAAATAAATTAAATAATTTTTCTGTATACCAGATCAACATCACAAAGTATTTCTATATGCCAGTAACAATGTACAAAATATATTTAGGATCTTAGACTATCAAAACACAGAGTCTTTAGAATTATAAACTTTTCCAGCACAGGAGAATTATCTTAAAAATATTTTGGAAGCAAATAATGGAAAAAAGTTGGTTCTTTTGGGGAAAATCCCCCCAACCTAGCAATATAGTCAAAACATTTCATAACCTTCTCATTAAAGAAAGGAAGGCACACAATCACTGCTTCTCATTCTGTGTTTGTTTTGTAACCAACAAACATCTGTCCACATATACTTATTTGTTAGATTCCCCGAAAGCGTCTACAGCCACCATAAAAGTCAAAATGGCAAGCTTGTCATAAACCAGCACGGACACTTGGGCCAAAAGAGCATCAAACGAGCATCTGTCCGTTATTTATCCTTGGTGATTCTTGCAAGTTGTGCAATGTACACACAGCCGCTGTTAGAGACTCTGAAGGTGCTCGCTGGGTGGCAAGAGACTGCGGGAGCCGTTCATTCCTGGAACAGGCGTCTCCGGGCCTTGGGGGAGGGTCCTGGAGGGCGCTGGGGGCGCACGTGGGGACCTGGACTCGGGGAGGGCGGTAGAGGTTGGAGCGGCGAGCCGGGGAAGGGCTCCAGGAGGTGGGGGTCCAGGTCGAAGTAGCGCAGAGGAGAGAGCCTCTTTGGACCAGGGCCGGGGGCCCACGGCCGGGGCTGTGGCGCGGGGCCCCGCGGGCGCGGCCCGGCCGCCCTCCCAGCGCAGGCCCGCAGCTCCGGCGCCCAGCCGGCCGTGGGGCCCGCCCGCGGCGGCGGGAGCTCGGGGTCGGGGTCGGCGTCCTCCGCACAGGCCTCCTCCTGGGCGGCCACGTCTGGGACAGACGCGCAGAAGGCCTCGTGCTGGCCGGCGGCTTGGTGCCCGGGCGCGCTCGGGACGGCGCCCTGCTCCGGGCCGGCAGGCGGGTGGCCCTGGCCCCCCGCGCGCAGGAGGGCCTCGGGGACCAGCAGCAGAGTGAGGCCCCCGAGGGACACCTGCAGGACCGACGTGGGCTCGGGCTCGAGCACCAGGTCGACGTCGTCCAGGAGCAGCTGCAGGGCAGAGCCGGCGGCCAGGACCACGACGGAGGCGAGCGCGCCGGCGGCCGGGGGCCCCTCCATGCCTTGCGGGCCCTCGGGCTCCGGGGTGCGGCGGCGCTTGGCCGGGCCGGGTCCTCCGCGCGGCGGTCCCCAGCAGGGCTCGGGGTGGGCGCTGGGGCTGCGGGGCCGGCTGCCCATCACCGGGCCGGCGCTGCGGGCGGCGCTCCCGGGGCCTGGGTCCCGCACGCGGTGCCAGGTCTGGACGCCAGGGGAGGCGGCGGGGGGCGCGGGGCGCGGGGCGCCGCGGCCCGAGCGCCCGGGACTCCGGGGGCGCCTCCCGGGGGGCCCGCGGGGCGGGGGCTGGTGGCGCAAGCAGGGGTGCAGGGCCTGGCCTCGGGCGGCGTTGGAATCGCAGGTTCTTCACACCGACGGATCTGAGCCAATGGTATTTCAAAGGACGCGGCGGAACCGGGGTCGCAAAATGTCACGCGAGGCCCCGCCCCTTCCGAGGCCCCGCCCCTTCCGCGGCCCCGCCCCTTCCGCGGCCCCGCCCCTTCCGAGGCCCCGCCCCGCGCTCTCAGTGACCCGGGCTGTGGCGAGGGGAAGACTTCCGCGGGCCTCTGGGAGGCCGAGCGATGGGGCCGCTCTAGGGCGTGGCTCCCAGTGTCAAGAACTCGGCCTTGCGTGAGTTGACCTCAGCTGGAAAAGTGATTACGTTCCAGTTCCCATCAGGGGAAAGCTGCACCAGGATGGGGCGATGTAAGGCCCTCCCCCCCCCGAGCCCCGCCCCGGAAGTGCCTTGAGCTCTTCTTTCGGTTGAGCGGCGAGAGGAGTTTTTGGACCCTATCCTTACGGACCCTCTCCTTACGTCAGCGCGGAGGTGGTGACCCCTGTCAGGACCTTTCAGAGGTGCTGGAGGGGAAGTAAGATTAGCATTGCTCATGTTACTAGCTGGCCCGGCATGATCAATTTCTTACTTAAAATATACATATCTGTTTTGTTCAGTAGTAATTATTACACCGCCATCATCAGTGGTCAGAGTTTATTTAGTTCGACCTAAAACACAATCACGAAGTCTATCTATCTTTAGCCCAGTTTACAGATGATGAAAATGTCCTGCAGAGGGTTAATCCGCTTGCTCAGAAGCCCAGAACTAGTAGAACTGGGTCTGACACGACAAGGCCCACTTAGGATGCAGCGTCAGTGACTTTGATCTGCGCGGTGCATTGTGGCTGCAAAAAACGAAGGTGTGGTCTTCTCGTTTTCTAGTGTTAATAGGAAAAAACATCCACCACTGATTTCGGAATAAGTAATACCCCTAATATGGTTACAGAGGACGAGAAAACATTTCCTTCCACCCCTGTGCCTTATCCAAACGATTGCTCACTTTATACTTTTTTACAAAGTGGCCTATTTATACTTTCATTTTTAGGGCTGTGTAGCATTCCTTTGTATGGAATTATTTTTAAGCCAGACCTCTCTTAATGGGCGTTTAAGCTAGTGGTTTGTGACTTGGCGGCGTTGCCATTCCCTGGCAAATTCGTGGAAAATGCAGATGCTTTCCTCCATCCCCAAATTACTGGACCAGAATTCCTGGAGCATAGGACCTAGGAATTCTCTGTAAGCACCTCCAAAAATTTCTTTTTCTGTTTTACACTGAAGTTTAAGATCACTGTTTTTATTAGCGGTTGAGAAGTTTGGGTAGCAGGGTGGTTATGCCTGCTGTCAGGGCCCTGATTGTTGGTGACAGGGTTATGAAGAAAACTCAAACTTCTTGGGCTGCGTTCAGGAGTTTTCCTTGCACAGCTGGCCGACATCTTCTCTTAGGGCGGGGTTTCTGGCGTTCCTGGCTGCGGGAGGCACTGACTATCTTCCTGAACTAGCAAGGACTGTGCTGCAATGCAGCGGAGGTGCGATGAGGGGGAGGGGAGGAGAGAAATCGGGCTGCTGGGAAACTGCAGTCCCCATGGAGTGAATGTGGACGCCGCTGGAAGCTACCCCGAGGGTCCCAGGTGATAGGAGCCACTGCTGTGCTGCTGGTGTTCAGGTAGAAGATGGTGGTAGTGGTGTGGTTGGGGGGTCGGGTGGGGAGGAGCTTGCAGGAATCACTGCGGTTGGCCCTTGAAATATCTAGCGAGGGGAATAATGGGAGTTCCACTCAGTAGAGTGAATGCCCTGGTGTAAGGCACAGATGACGACTCTTGAGCTCACCAGGACACAGGGAGGGGTGTGGGGCTCCTGGCCTGCCCAGTAGTGGGGCTCTGAGCAAGGTGGATCCTGGCGTTGACTGGTACCACCTGGTATCTGCTGCTCACTTGACTTAAGCAGGTCCACTTCGGAGCTCATCATTGTCCCTGGTCCTGTGAATCCTCACTGTGAATTCCCCTTCCAAGGGAATATGGTCCTGTCCTGAGACAGAACAGTTAGCAGGGCTCCTGGAGTAGATGTGCACCTGATTTCCCCTTCTGGTCATCCATTTCCTACTTGGGTGATTGAGGGGCAAGTCATTTCACCTTCTCTGAGCCTCCATTTCCTTACCTGTAAAATGGGAGAATGCCATCTACTGCTGGGCAGTTATGAGATAATGTATGTAAAATGTTGGAACATTTTTTTTTAATAAGATCATGTCTGTAAACTGCCTAAGATTACGACAATGAAAGGCATCAGTTAAGATTGTAAGCATATATTGAAAGGAGAATTGTTCCCCAGGGACAAACATATCTGAAATACTATATGAAAATCATCAGTCGAGATAGCCCTTTGTTCTTGGTTCCTAAGCAGGGTTGGGGCAAAACTACTTGTTATAAAGGAAATTCCTAAGAACCTTAATTAGAGTTTCTGAAATTCAAACTCAGAGCAAGTACTGAGAATCTGTCTTCCTTAATATTTCACTTTATGAGGATCCAAAGGACCGGGTCAATGTGTTGTATTTGTTCAAGATAGTATAATAATCATTGTTATAACGGGGACACATCCAAACGCTTTCCAATTCTTCCTAAATAAAAGCCCAAGGCTGCTTTTGTTGTTGTTGTTGTAAAAAAAAAATGTTGTTGGAACATAGTAAGTGCTTAGTAAATAGTAGCTGTTTACTGTTTATTATGTTAATAATCTGTCTCTCCCACTTTACAATGTCAGCGCTGTTTGCCAGCGTCTTGAGCCGTGTGCTTGGCATGTAGCAGGCATTGTGCAAATGGTAAAAATATCATCATCATCATCATCATCATCATCATCATCATGATCCTCCTAAAAGGGGGTCTGATCTGTTAGAAAGTACTCCTCAAGATCTTTAAAAAAAATTTTTTAAGATTTTATCTATTTATTCATGATATGATTCAGGCTTGTTGGGCACCAGATCAGATACCTTCCATACCGCCTGATTTTAGTTTCCTGCAAGAGTCCCAGGGACTGTCAGGGCCACTCATTGGGTTTCCTTGGGGTCATTCAATACGGTCTGACCAATCAGAAAATGCTTGCATCGCTCTGCGGGCGGAATTAGCAACTATAGCTTCAGGTTCTGGGCAGGGTGAACGGTGGCCACGGACAGGTCCTAGTCGAAGAAAAAAGTGGAGGTCACTTGGGTACTGGAAGTTAAGTACAAGGTGGACATGAATGAGAGTCGAGTTTCCTCAGCATTGGACGTCAGGACACTCGACTCCTTCATTACTGGATTGGAGACCCGGAGGCCCAAGCCCTATGCTCCCTCCGCGCCCTGGCACTGGTCTTGGCATCGGCTGTTATGTTACTTTCTAGAATGCATAACTGGCTTTTTTTTTTTTAAATTTATGATAGTCACACACACACACACACACACACACACACACAGAGAGAGAGAGAGAGAGAGAGAGAGAGAGAGAGAGAGAGAGAGAGGCAGAGACATAGGCAGAGGGAGAAGTAGGCTCCATGCACCGGGAGCCCGATGTGGGACTCGATCCCAGGTCTCCAGGATCGCGCCCTGGGCCAAAGGCAGGCGCTAAACCGCTGCGCCACCCAGGGATCCCGCATAACTGGCTTTAAGAAAATTTTATTTACATAAGTAATAATACCTGAATATATTCTCAAAAAAATATAAACAGTGTAGCTCTCCCTTCCACTCCCCACCAATCGCTAATCCAGGACTGATATGGTAAGATACTCTCTTTGTATTTACAAACAAAACATAGGGTATTTGTTTCCTTCCTGGAATGGCAAACTATTGTGGGTATTTTTCTGTAATAAGTTAGGGCTTACTGCTCCTTGGTATTGTTATCTGCAAAGTACATGATCTCTTCTGTCTTTTATGAAGAGATCTTCTTCAACATGCCATCCCAGAGTCTATATCTTGTTTGAAAATTTTGTCTAAGTACAGGAAAAGGCGACTTCAGATATCTCTTGTACAGCAACTCCTCTGTCTTTTCCTGAAGAAGAATAATTATAGTGGCCCATTCACTTTCTGCTCATCTCAAAGTAATTCTGGTATATCTTTACTTTCTGAACACATCCCTGAGGGGTGAATGGCATTATACAATTACTGATGGTATTACAATGATTAGATATGATCATGGCCTAATGTTATCATAAAATCATTAATACCTTACTATTTTAAAAAATATTTTATTTTTTTATTTGACATAGAGAGATAGAAAGAGCATGCACACACAAGCAGAGGGAGTAGCAGAGGCACAGATGGAAACAGGCTCCTCACTGAGCAGGGAGCCCAACCTGGGGCTCCCATCCCAGGACCCTGGGATCATGACCTGAGCTGAAGGCAGATGCTTAACTGACTGAGCCATCCAGGTACCCCAATACCTTACTATTTTAAGAATGCCCAAATTGACAGTAAAGTAGTTATTTGGATATATGGCCTTTTAAAGGCTGAAGCTGAAGCTAAATTGCAATTTTTTTTAAACAAACGCTTAGGTTTCTCTATTATATGATTTTTCTCTCTCCTTCTCTCTCTCTCTCTCTCTGTATGTATAATTTTAAAATTTATTTATTTTTAAAAAAGATTTATTTATTTATTTATTTATTTATTTATTTATTTATTTATTTAGTGCACACGAGAGCATGCCCTCTCCCAAGTAAGGGGAAGGGCAGAGGCAAAGAATTTCCAGCAGACTCCCCCGCTGAACCTGGAGGGGAGGGGAGCTCCATCTCAAGACCCATGAAACAATGACCTGAGCCCAAGTCACCAGTACCCCCTTCAACTCACTGAGCCCCTTATTGATTTTAGTTTTTTAAATCTTAAAGTGCAAACGCCTTTATTGTTTGTAAAGGGAAGTGGAAGAGGAGGGGACAATGGCAGCTCTGGCTCCAGGGACAGCTCCAGAGACTTCAGTCCACTGCTGTCCTTCTAGTGATTTCTGTATGTTAATTTTGCATTCAGATTTCTTATGAAATTGTCTTTTTTTCCCCCGCTTTCTAGGTTTACAAAAATCATATGGTCTGCAAATGTCTTCTCTTCTTTTTTATTTCTTAAGGCTTTTATTTATTTATTCATGAGAGACACAGAGGGGCAGAGACATAGGCAGAGGGAGAAGCAGGCTCCCTGTGGGGAGCCCGATGCGGGACTCGATCCCAGGACCCCAGGATCATGACCTGAGCCAAAGGCAGACGCTCAACCACTGAGCCACCCAAGTGTCCTTCTTCTTGTCTTTTGAAATTTTATACATCTGATTTCTTTCTCCTTTTTAATTCTGTTGACTAGTACCTCCAGTACAATGTTAAATACTAGTGAGAAAGAGGCTTCCTTTTTTTGTTCTAGACTTTGGAGGGAATGCTGCTGCTGTTTGCCTGTTAAGGATAATACTGGCTGTTGCTTAGAAATTAATGTCATGTCAAAGAAATATCAGTATCTTTTGTTTTGAAATATTTCCAAAAAACTGCCATTTATCCTTCATTAACTTTTTACATTTTGCCACATTTGCTCTATATTTCCTGTCTCTCACAAAGACCACACGAGATACAGATATATACATATATATATATTCTTTGAATCATTTGATAGTATATTGTATATATTAGGCCTCTTGACTCCATAATATTTCAGTGTGTGTGTGTGTGTGTATATATATATATATTTTTAAAGATTTTACTTATTTATTCCTGAGAGGCAGAGAGAGAGGCAGAGACATAGGCAGAGGGAGAAGAAGGCTCCCTGTGGGGCTCAATCCCAGGACTCTGCGATCACAACCTGAGCCAAAGGCAGATGTTCAACCACTGAGCCACCCAGGTGTCCCCTAATAAGAATATTCTTGTATATCTTTAGTACAGTTGTCAAATTAAGAAAAATTTAACATGGTTCTCATACTTTAAGAGTCCATTTTCCAATTTTGTGTGTTGTACCAATAGTGTTTTTAAAAAATATATCTCTATCTCTACCTTTTAAAAATTTATTTTATTTATGTATTTATTATATATGTATTTATTATAATTAATTAATTAATTAATTAATTAATTATTTTGCCTGTAAGGTACAGGTGAGGATCATGTATTTCTTTCTTTCTTTTTTTTTGTGATTCCTCTCAAATTTATTTATTTATTTATTTATTTATTTATTTATAATAAATTTATTTTTTATTGGTGTTCAATTTGCCAACATACAGAATAACACCCAGTGCTCATCCCCTCAAGTGCCCCCCTCAGTGCCCATCACCCATTCACCCGCACCCCTCGCCCTTCTCCCCTTCCACCACCCCTAGTTCGTTTCCCAGAGTTAGGAGTCTCTATGTTCTGTCTCCCTTTCTGATATTTCCCACACATTTCTTCTCCCTTCCCTTATATTCCCTTTCACTATTATTTATATTCCCCAAATGAATGAGAACATAAAATGTTTTTCCTTCTCCAATTGACTCATTTCACTCAGCATAATCCCCTCCAGTTCCATCCACGTTGAAGCAAATGGTGGGTATTTGTCATTTCTAATGGCTGAGTAATAAATAGTCCATTGTATACATAAACCACATCTTCTTTTTTTAAAATTTTATTTTATTTATTTTATTATTATTATTTTTAATAAATTAATTTTTTATTGGTGTTCAATTTACCAACATACAGAATAACACCCAGTGCTCATCCCGTCAAGTGTCCCCCTCAGTGCCCATCACCCATTCACCCCCACCCCCTGCCCTCCTCCCCTTCTACCACCCCTAGTTCATTTCCCAGAGTTAGGAGTCTTCATGTTCTGTCTCCCTTTCTGATATTTCCCACACATTTCTTCTCCCTTCCCTTATATTCCCTTTCACTATTGTTTATATTCCCCAAATGAATGAGAACATACACTGTTTGTCCTTCTCTGATTGACTTACTTCACTCAGCATAATACCCTCCAGTTCCATCCACGTTGAAGCAAATGGTGGGTATTTGTCGTTTCTAATGGCTGAGTAATATTCCATTGTATACATAGACCACATCTTCTTTATCCATTCATCTTTCGATGGACACCAAGGCTCCTTCCACAGTTTGGCTATTGTGGACATGACTGCTATAAACATTGGGGTGCAGGTGTCCCGGTGTTTCATTGCATCTGTATCTTTGGGGTAAATCCCCAACAGTGCAATTGCTGGGTCGTAGGGCAGATCTATTTTTAACTCTTTGAGGAACCTCCACACAGTTTTCCAGAGTGGCTGCACCAGTTCACATTCCCACCAACAGTGCAAGAGGGTTCCCCTTTCTCCACATGCTCTCCAACATTTGTGGTTTCCTGCGTTGTTAATTTTCCCCATTCTCACTGGTGTGAGGTGGTATCTCATTGTGGTTTTGATTTGTATTTCCCTGATGGCAAGTGATGCAGAGAATTTTCTCATGTGCGTGTTGGCCATGTCTTTGTCTTCCTCTGTGAGATTTTTCTTCATGTCTTTTGCCCATTTCATGATTGGATTGTTTGTTTCTTTGGTGTTGAGTTTAATAAGTTCTTTATAGATCTTGGAAATTAGCCCTTTATCTGATATGTCATTTGCAAATATCTTCTCCCATTCTGTAGGTTGTCTTTGAGTTTTGTTGACTGTTTCTTTTGCTGTGCAAAAGCTTCTTATCTTGATGAAGTCCCAATAGTTCATTTTTGCTTTTGTTTCTTTTGCCTTCATGGATGTATCTTGCAAGAAGTCACTGTGGCCGAGTTCAAAAAGGGTGTTGCCTGTGTTCTCCTCTAGGATTTTGATGGAATCTTGTCTCACATTTAGATCTTTCATCCATTTTGAGTTTATCTTTGTGTATGGTGAAAGAGAGTGGTCTAGTTTCATTCTTCTGCATGTGGATGTCCAATTTTCCCAGCACCATTTATTGAAGAGACTTTCTTCCAGTGGATCGTCTTTCCTCCTTTATCGAATATTAGTTGACCATAAAGTTGAGGGTCCACTTCTGGGTTCTCTATTCTGTTCCATTGATCTATGTGTCTGTTTTGTGCCATTACCACACAGTCTTGGTGACCATAGCTTTGTAGTACAACCTGAAATCTGGCATTGTGATTTCAGCTGGGTTTTCAGAAACCCAGCTATGGTTTTCTTTTTTAAAATTCCCCTGGCTATTCGGGGTCTTTTCTGAATCCACACAAATCTTAAAATAATTTGTTCTAACTCTCTGAAGAAAGTCCATGGTATTTTGATAGGGATTGCATTAAACGTGTAAATTGCCCTGGGTAACATTGACATTTTCACAATATTAATTCTTCCAATCCATGAGCATGGAATATTTTTCCATCTGTTTGTGTCTTCCTCAATTTCCTTCAGAAGTGTTCTATAGTTTTTAGGGTATAGATCCTTTACCTCTTTGGTTAGGTTTATTCCTAGGTATCTTATGCTTTTGGGTGCAATTGTAAATGGGATTGACTCCTTAATTTCTCTTTCTTCAGTCTCATTGTTAGTGTATAGAAATGCCATTGATTTCTGGGCATTGATTTTGTATCCTGCCACGCTGCCAAATTGCTGTATGAGTTCTAGCAATCTTGGAGTGGAGGCTTTTGGGTTTTCTATGTAGAGTATCATGTCATCGGTGAAGAGGGAGAGTTTGACTTCTTCTTTGCCAATTTGAATGCCATTAATGTCTTTTTGTTGTCTGATTGCTGAGGCTAGGACTTCCAGTACTATGTTGAATAGCAGTGGTGAGAGTGGACATCCCTGTCTGGTTCCTGATCTTAGGGGAAAGGCTCCCAGTGCTTCCCCATTGAGAATGATATTTGCTGTGGGCTTTTCATAGATGGCTTTTAAGATGTCGAGAAATGACAAACAGTGTATGTTCTCATTCATTTGGGGAATATGAATAATAGTGAAGGGGAATATAAGGGAAGGGAGAAGAAATGTGTGGGAAATATCAGAAAGGGAGACAGAACATAAAGACTTCTAACTCTGGGAAATGAACTAGGGGTGGTGGAAGGGGAGGAGGGCGGGGGGTGGGGGTGAATGGGTGACGGGCACGGAGGGGGACACTTGACGGGATGAGCACTTGGTGTTATTCTGTATGTTGGTAAATTGAACACCAATAAAAATTAATTTATTAAAAATAAAAAAAAAGATGTCGAGGAATGTTCCCTTTATCCCTACACTCTGAAGAGTTTTGATCAAGAATGGATGCTGTACTTTGTCAAATGCTTTCTCTGCATCTAATGAGAGGATCATATGGTTCTTGGTTTTTCTCTTGCTGATATGATGAATCACATTGATTGTTTTACGAGTGTTGAACCAGCCTTGTGTCCCAGGGATAAATCCTACTTGGTCATGGTGAATAATTTTCTTAATGTGTTGTTGGATCCTATTGGCTAGTATCTTGTTGAGAATTTTTGCATCCATGTTCATCAGGATATCGGTCTGTAATTCTCCTATTTGGTGGGGTCTTTGTCTGGTTTTGGAATTAAGGTGATGCTAGCCTCATAGAACGGATTTGGAAGTACTCCATCTCTTTCTATCTTTCCAAACAGCTTTAGTAGAATAGGTATGGTTTCTTCTTTAAACGTTTGATAGAATTCCCCTGGGAAGCCATCTGGCCCTGGACTTTTGTGTCTTGGGAGGTTTTTGATGACTGCTTCAATTTCCTCCCTGGTTATTGGCCTGTTCAGGTTTTCTATTTCTTCCTGTTCCAGTTTTGGTAGTTTGTGGCTTTCCAGGAATGCGTCCATTTCTTCTAGATTGCCTAATTTATTGGCGTATAGCTGTTCATAATATGTTTTTAAAATTGTTTGTATTTCCTTGGTGTTGGTAGTGATCTCCCCTTTCTCATTCATGATATTATTAATTTGAGTCTTCTCTCTCTTCTTTTTAATAAGGTTGGCTAATGGTTTATCTATCTTATTAATTCTTTCAAAGAACCAACTCCTGGTTCTGTTGATCTGTTCCACAGTTCTTCTGGTCTCGATTTCGTTGAGTTCTGCTCGAATCTTAATTAACTCTCTTCTTCTTCTGGGTGTAGGATCTGTCTGCTGTTTTTTCTCTAGCTCCTTTATGTGTAAGGTTAGCTTTTGTATTTGAGTTCTTTCCAGTTTTTGAATGGATGCTAGTATTGCGATGTATTTCCCCCTTAGGACTGCTTATGCAGAGGGAGAAGCATGCTCCCTGTGGGGCTCAATCCCAGGACTCTGGGATCACAACCCGAGCCAAAGGCAGATGCTCAACCACTGAGCCACCCAGGTGTCCCCTAACAAGAATATTCTTGTATATCTTTAGTACAGTTGTCAAATTAAGAAAAATTTAACATGGTTGTCATACTTTAAGAGTCCATTTTCCAATTTTGTGTGTTGTACCAATAATGTTTTTAAAATATATACCTCTATCTATCTCTACCTTTTAAAAATTTATTTATTTATGTATTTATTATGTATGTATTTATTATAATCAATCAATCAATTAATTAATTAATTATTTTGCCTGTAAGGTACAGGTGAGGATCATGTATTTCTTTCACATGTCATGTCTAAGGGGGAGAGGTGTGAGGAGGTGGAGAGATAGAGGGAGAGGGAGAGAAGGTTAAGCAGGCTCCACTCCTGGCATGGAACCCACCTGGGGCTCCATCCCAGGACCCTGAGGTCATGACCTGAGCAGAAAGCAAGAGTTGTACGCTTAAATGACTGAGCCACCCAGGTACTTTCTATTTGGTTGTAGTCTCAGTAGTTTATTTTTGGTTTTGTTTCCCTTGCCTCAGGAGACCTATCTAGATAAATATTGCTACAACTCTTATAATAATAATTCTTAAAACCTACTTTTCCTCAATGTTAATATAGTTACTTAGCTCTCTTATGGTTACTGTTTGCGTCTTATATCTCCTACCATTTCAACTCATTTGTTTCTTTGAATCTCAAGTGTGTGTCTTATAGACAACACATAGTTGGATCTTGCTTTTTTTTTTTTAAATCCAGTCCGACAGTTTTTGCCTTTTGATTGGGATATTTGTAGTTATCGTCAATTATTTTTGTGGTTGAATTTACACTTGTCATTTTGATATTTATTATCTAACTCCTTCTGTCTTTTTTTTTGTTCCTCTGCTATTCCTTGACTTCTTTTGTGTTAAGTAAATGGTATTTTTGTGTGTATCATTTTAAAATTTCTCTGTTGACTTTTTAGCCCTATTATTTTGAGCTCTTTGTGGTTGGGATCTAGGGATCACAATATGCATCTTAACTTACTACAATCTGCTTGAGAGTAATACTAACTTAATTTCAATACTATATAAAACTGTTGCTCTAATATAACATCATTCCTTCTTTTTCATTCTATAGTCTCATCTATATTATATTCATATATGTTATGAATCTAATAATATAGTGTTATAATTATTGCATTTTACAGTCTTCTGTCTTTTAAGGAAGAGAGGAAATGAGAGAATATATTTATAACATTTCTTAATAATAGATTTTATTTTTTAGAGCAGTTGTAGGTTCACAGAAAAATTGAACAGAAAGTAAGAACAGTTCATGTATACCTCCCTTTACACATGTATAGCCTCCCCAACTATTAATATCCTGCACCAGTACTTATATTTGTTACAACTGATGTACCTACATTGACACATCATTATTACTCAAAGTCCATAGTGTACATTGGGGTTTATTCTTGTCATTGTCTGGTTCTGTGGGTTTTGACAAATGTATATTGACGTGTCTGTCATTGTGGTATCATACAGAATAATTGCCTTAACAATCCTTCTGGTAACCATCAGTTTGTTCTCTGTAGTTAAGAGTCTGTTTATTGGTTTGTCTCTATTTTTTTTCTTCTTTGCTCATTTGTTTTGTTTCCTAATTTCCACATATGAGTGAAATCATATGGTATTTGTCTTTCTCTGACTTATTTCACTTAGCATTATACTCTCTTGTTCCATTTGTGTTGTTGCAAATGGCAAGATTTTATTATTTTTCATGGCTGAATAATGTTTCATTATATATGTATACTATGTATGTATATATATTGATACATACACATACACATCTTTATCCATTCATCTATCCATGGACACTTAGGCTGCTTTCATAATTTGGCTATTGTAAATAATCCTGCAATTAACATAAGAATGAATTAGGTTTTGTTTGTTTTTGTTTTTGTAAATACCCAGTAATGTGATTACTGGATTGTAGTAACTTTTAACTTTTGAGGAGCTTCCAAACTGTTTTCCACAGTGGCTGCACCAGTTTGCATTCTGACCAACAATGCACGAGGGTTCTTTTTCTTCATGTCTTAATTAACACTTGTTTGTTGTGTTTTTGATTTTTTTAGGCATTTGATAGGTGTGAGGGGATATTGCATTGTAGTTTTGATTTTCCTGACTTTTTATGTGTCTGTTGGCTATTAGTATATCTTCTTTGGAAAAATTGCTATTCATGTCTTCTGCCCATGTTTTTTTTTTTTTTTCTGCCCATGTTTTAATTGGATTATTTGTTTTTGGGTGTTGAGTTGTATAAGTTCTTTATATATATATTGGATACTAACCTTTTATTGGATATGTCATTTGCAAATATCTTCTCCCATTCAATAGGTTGCCTTTTAGTTTTGTTGACTGTCTCCTTTGATGTGTAGGAGCTTTTTATTTTGATGTAGTCCCAATAGTTTATTTTTGCTTTTATTTCTCTTGCCTGGAAAAAGTCACTATAGCCAATATCAGAGAAGTTCTGCCTGTGATCTCTTCAAGGATTTTATGGTTTCAGGTCTCATGTTTAGGTGTTTAATCCATTTTTAGTTTATTTTTATGTATGGTGTAAAAAGGCAGTCCAGTTTCATTCTTTTGCATGTGGCTGTCCAGTTTTCCCAACACCATTTGTTGAAGAGGTTCTTTTCCCACTGTATATTCATTCTTCCTTTGTTGAAAATTAATTGACCATATAATTGTGAGTTTATTTCTGGGTTTTCTATTCTGTTCCATTGATCTATTTGTCTATTTTTGTGCCAGTACCATATTGTTTTGATTACTACAGCTTTGTAATATAACTTGAAGTCCATAATTGTGATACCTTCAGTTGTGTTTTTCAATATTGTTTTGGCTATTTGGGGTCTTATGTGGTTGCACAAAGTTTAGGATTATTTGTTCTAGTTCTGTGAAAAATGGTTTTGGTATTTTGATGTGGATTACACTAAATGTGTAGATTGTTTTGGGTAGTATAGGCATTTTAACATTATTTGTTCTTCTAATCCACGAGCATGGAATATCTTTCCATTTGTTTATGTCATCTTCAATTTCTTTCATTAGTGTTTTATAGTTTCCAGAGTACAGATATTTCCCCTCCTTGGTTAAGTTATTTCTAGGTGTTTTTTTATTCTCCATGCAATTATAAATGGGATTATTTTTTAAATTCCCCTTTCTACTGCTTCATTATTAGCGTATAGAAGTGCAACAGATATCTGTATATTGATTTTGTATCCTATGACTTTACTCAATTCATTTATCAGTTCTAGGAGGTTTCTGGTGAAGTCTTTAGGGTTTTTTATATATAGTATGTTGTCTGCAAATAGTGGAA
The DNA here is from genome assembly GCF_905146905.1 of Nyctereutes procyonoides. Taxonomy (NCBI): domain Eukaryota; kingdom Metazoa; phylum Chordata; class Mammalia; order Carnivora; family Canidae; genus Nyctereutes; species Nyctereutes procyonoides. Next base: position 35,721,936 of record NW_026575042.1, read on the forward strand.
GTTTTGGGCAGCCCCGGTGGGGCCGCTGTTTAGCACCGCCTTCAGCCCAGGGTGTGATCCTGGAGACCTGGGATCAAGTCCCACTTTGGGCTCCCTGCATGGAGCCTGCTTCTCCCTCTGCCTGTGTCTCTGCCTCTCTCTCTCTCTGTCTCTGTCTCTCTATGAATAAATAAATAAAAATCTTTTAAAAAATAGTGGAAGTTTTAAATCTTCCTTACCAATTTGGTTGCCTTTTATTTCTTTTCGTTGTCTGATTGCTGTAGCTAGGACTTCCAATACTGTGTTGAATAAGAGTGATGATAACTCAGCCATTAGAGATGACAAATACCCACCATTTGCTTTGACATGATGGAACTGGAGGGTATTATGCTGAGTGAAATAAGTTTGAGAAGGACAAACATTTTATAGTCTCATTCATTTGGGGAATATAAATAATAGTGAAAGGGAATAGAGGGGAAGGGAGAAGAAATGGGTAGGAAATATCAGAAAGGGAGACAGAACATGGAAGACTCCTAACTCTGGGAAACGAACTTCCACTAGGTGGAAGGGGAGGAGGGCAGGGGGTGGGTGTGACTGGGTGGCGGGCACTGAGGGGGGCACTTGACAAGATGAGCACTGGGTGTTATTCTGTATGTTGGCAAATTGAACACCAATAAAAAATAAATTTATTATTAAAAAAAGAGTGATGATAATGGGCATTTTAAAAAAGATTTAGGTATTCATTTGAGAAAGAGAGAGAAAATGAGAAGTGGGAAAGGCAGAGGGGTGGGAGAGAGAGAGAGAGAGAGAGAGAGAGAGAGAGAGAGAGAGAGAAAAGAGCAGACTCGTCTTGAACAGGAAGCCTGATGTGGAGCTCAGTCTGGGACTGAAGATCATGGCCTGAACCAAGGGCAGACACTGAACTGACTGAGCCACCCAGGTGCCCTGACAGTGGGCATTCTTATCCTGTGGAAAAAAGGTCTAGTTTTTCCCCTATTGAGTATGATATTGCTGTGGGTTTTCATATAAGACCTTTATTATGTTGAGGTATCTTGTTGAGGGTTTTTATCATGAATGGATGTTGTACTTTGTCAGTTGCTTTTCCTGTATCTATCAAAATAATCATATGATTTTTATTTTTTCTCTTTTTTTTTCTTGAGCTTGACACTTTTTTTTCTCACTAAAGGTTTAAAACCAAAAGTAGTTTCTCTTTGCAGCAAATGTACATTAGAATAGAGTCTGTATAGCCAAGGGCTCTAGGCCCTGCCTTGCCCTATGTCCCTGTATTTCCTGGGCCAAACCTGAAAATAAATATAGTGTTATTGCTCTGCAGGACATAGAGGCAATGTACTTCCTACCCCCTGAAGTGGCTGGGTGGGAGCTGATGGGGGCCTTGGTCACTCTAAGGGTCCACAAGCTGGTACCTGCTTAGGATTATTGCTTCAAGGGGAGCGGTAATACCTAATGCAAATAATGAGAAGAGGAACAAAGTGGGGAGGGGCCTTTGCTTTTTAAATTCCCCTCTGGAGAGGGGGTTGGATTAAGCAGCAGCAAAAGCATCACCCACTGGGACACTGTGGCCTCCACTCCCTTTTGCAAGACCCCCTACACTCTGGGGGCATGTTATGGCTTGCAAGGGTCAGCACTGTGCCCTGAACCTGAGCACACATGTCCCGGCTTCTAAGACCCCCTGGGAGGGGGAGAGGAAGGGCATAGGGCCTACTCCCAGGGGCTGATGGTATTGCCCTGGCCCTGCCAGCAGTCTGGCACTGTCCAGCCCCCAGCTCTGCCCTGTTGGGGCTGACCATGTACTGGGCAGGTTCTGCCAGCATCTCCTCCCATACCCACCCCTTGCCTCAGTCCATCATGGTATTGAGCATCTCCAAGAACAGCTTGTGCATGGGCACCTTGCCCTCCAGCTTCACCCCATAGAAATGGGCCATCACTTTGCCCACTTTCTAGCCTGCCTGCCTGTCACTGCTCAGTACCCCTTCAGGGCCCAGCCTGCCTGCTTTATATTCCAGCAGGACTTCCTGTAGAGTTTCTCACAGCTGCTCCATAACCTTGGCATCCTCAAGGAGCACAGAGTCTGAATTGGCAAGGGTCATGGTCTTTAGCAGGACCTATATACCTTATGCTCCAGCCACAAAGCCTGTAGTTGCCTTACCAGTTACAGCAGGACAGCCCCTAGTTTCCCCCAAGCCAGCTGCTTGTGCCCCCTTTGCATCCAGGACCAGGTCTTCAGCAAAGGCCCACTCACCCTGGCAGTGAGTGCTGGACCACACCCAACACCAGGACCTCCATCTATACCCTCTGTAGACATCTGGTCAGACAGTGACTGTGATGATAAGCCTGGGATGCTCTTAGCCCAGCTGATGGTGACCATGATCTCTCCATCAGAGGTCATAGAGGGTAGTCAGAGCTGGAAGTTTGGGGGCCCACTGGGTTGGGCATAAGGTTCTCAGGCTCAACCACAGGAGGTAGGACACCAGTGCATTTACTGGAGTGGTTCTCTGAGTGCTTCTAGCTACTTCCAGGGGTGTCGCAGGGCAGGAGCCTGGGAAGGGCACTGGGTTCACCTCTAGCTGCTGCTTATACTTCTGTCACCCACCCCAGATACGGTCCAGACATACCCCCTCCTTGAGCATGTCCACCCCCGGGCACTTGGTGAAGGGACAGGCCTGCTAGGGCTGTGTCTCTGCTTGGTGAACTCATACTCATTGGAGGCTGGGCAGCTATACTCAGTGTTCTCCTGGATGGTCCTCTTGAAGAATGCTTTGTAGGCCTTACAAGGTGCTACAATCATAGTGGTAGCTGGATGCCACATCCCCATAGAAGTGTTTGGGCATGGGGCTGAGCACCAGCTTCCCACCACCTGCTCAGCAGGCCCACCCCTCTCCATATCCTCCTTTTTTTTTGTGACCTGGGGTGCAGTGGGTGGGAGCTGGACTAGGAGCCGGGGGTGGGGATGAGGGATGGGAGGGGCTTGGTCTCTAAGGAACCCTTTGGGCTGTTGAGGCTGGCTGGCACTGCCATGATGTAAAAAGGCTCAATACCTACGACCTGGCTGGACATGGTGCTGGTCACCTGGAGGCTCCACAGGGTGGGCGGGCAGGCATGGGGACCCAGGGCCAGAGCATGCAGGTGAGCCTGGGGCCATCAAAGGCCCCTCCTCTGCCCTTCCCTGCCTTGTCCCCTCACTGGGCAGAGCTGCAGGCAGCTTGTAGGATACAAAAGGACATGCTTCCTACTCTGCTACCTTCAGCTAAGAGGGGGTTGGGCTTTTATTCTTTTATTGATGTAATGTATCACCTTGATAGTTTTATGAATATTGAACCACCCTTGCATCCTGGGAATAAATCCCTCTTAATCATGGTGAATTACTTTTTTCATGTATTGTTAGATTTGGTTTGCTAATATCTTGTTGAGAATTTTTGCATCTATGTTCATCAGAGCCTGCAGTTCCCTTTTTTGTAGTGTTTTTTTTATCTGATTTTGGTATCAGGGTAATGCTGGCCTCAGAATGAATTTGGAAGCTTTCCTTCCTTTTCTATTTTTTTGGAATAGTTTGAGAAGAGGTATAGGTATTAACTCTTTTTTAAATGTTTGGTAGAATTTTCCCGTGAAGCCATCTGATCCTGAAATTTCTTGTTTGTTGGAAGTCTTTTGATTATTGATTGATTCAGTCTCTGGTAATCAATCTGTTCAAATCTTTTATTTCTTCTTTCTTCAGTTTTAGTAGGTTGTACATTTTTAGGAATTTATCCATTTCTTCGAGGTTGTCCAATTTGTTGGCATGCAGTTTTTCATACTGTTCTCTTACAATTGTTTGTATTTCTGTGGAATCAGTGTTATTTGTCCTCTTTCATTTGTGATTCTGTTTAGTCCTCTCTCTTTCTTTTAATGACTTGGGCTAGAAGTATATCAGTTTTGTTGCTTTTTTCAAAGAATCAGCTCCTAGTTTCATTCTTATTTATTTATTTATTTATTTAATTTATTTTTTATTGGTGTTCAATTTGCCAACATACAGAATAACACCCAGTGCTTATCCCGTCAAGTGCCCCCCTCAGTGTCCGTCACCCATTCACCCCACCCCCCGCCCTCCTCCCCTTATACCACCCCCAGTTCGCTTCCCAGAGTTAGGAGTCTTCATGTTCTGTCTCCCTTTCTGACATTTCCCACCCATTTCTTCTCCCCTTCTATTCCCTTTCACTATTATTTATATCATTCTGTTTTATTGTTTTGTTTTGTTTTTAGTTTTTAAACATTTATTTCTGCTCTCATGTTTGCTATTTCCTTACTTCTGCTGGTTTGAGGTTTTGTTCTTCTTTTGATAGCTCCTATAGGTATAAGTTTAGGTCATTTATTTGAAATTTTTCTTGTTTCATGAAGTAGGACTGTATTTTTGTAAACTTCCCTGTTAGAACTGCTTTTGCTGCATCCCAAAGATTTTGTGTATTTTCATTTCATTTTTTTTCACATAATTTTTTATTTCTTCTTTGATATATTCATTGTTCAGTAGCATGTTATTTAACTTCCATCTATTTGTGGTCTTTCTTGATTTTTTTCTTGTGGTTGATTTATAGTTTCATAGTGTTGTGGTCAGAAGAGATGCATGGTATGACTTAAATCTTTTTGAATTTGTTGGGACTTGTTTTGTGGCCTAATATGTGATGTATTCTGGAGAATGTCCCATGTGCACTTGAAAAGAATGTGCATTCTGTTGTTTTAGGATGGAATGTCCTGAATATATCTGTTAAATCCCATCTGGTCCAGTGTGCCATTCAAAGCTACTGTTTACTTGTTGATTTTCTGTTTGGCTATACTGTCCATTGATGTCAGTGGAATGTTTAAGCCCCTTATTGATTACTTCCTTTATGTTTGTTATTAACTGTTTTATGTATTTGGGTGCTCCCATGTTGGATGTATAAGTATTTACAATCGTCATATCTTCATGTTGGATTGTCCCCTTTATTATTATACATTATTATACAGTGTACTTCATTCTTTCTTCTTGCAGTCTTTGTGTTAAAGTCTATTTTGTCTGATATGAATATTGCTACCCTGGCTTTCTTTTGACATCCATTTGCATGATAAATGTTTCTCTATCCCCTCAGTTTCAACCTGCAGGTGTCTTTAGGTCTGAAATGAATCTCTTATAAGCAGCTTATAGATGGTTTTTCCATTCACTCTATCATCCTGTGTCTTTTGATTGGAGCATTTAGTCCATTTACATTCAAAGTAATTATTGATAGATATGTATTATTACCATTTTGTTATTTGTTTTGTGGTTGTTTTTGTAGTTTTTCTCTGATCCTTTCTTCTCCTGCTCTCTTTCCTGTTTTTTTTTTTCACTTTCTTTAGTGATACTTGGATTCCTTTCTCTTTATTCTTTGCATACCTATTACTGGTTTCTGATTTGTGATTACCGTTAGGTTTGTATATACCATTTGCATATAACAGCCTATTTGAAGTTGATGGTTGTTTAAGTTTGGACCCATTCTTTACTCCTCTCCCCCCACATTTTTTGGTATATGGTATCATATTTTACATCCTTTTATTTTGTGAATTTCTTTACTGATTTTTACAGATATGCTTATTTTTACTGCTTTTGTGATTCCTACTTTTCATACTTTCACTTATGGTCTTTCCTGTCTTCTCAAAGAGTCCCCTTTAATATTTCTTGTAGAGCTGCTTTTGTGATCATGAATTCTTTTAGTTTTTGTTTGTCTGAGAAACTCTTTATTTCTACTTCTATTCTGGTCTTTTCTTTCTTTCTTTTTTTTTTTTTAAAGTAAACTTTCCCCCTAATATGGGGCTCGAACTCATGACCCAGAGATCAAGGGTAGCATGCTCTACTGACTGAGCCAGCTGAGTGACCCTCCCTTTCTATTCTGAATGGTAGCCTTACTGGATAGAGTATTGTTGGCACCAATTATCTCCTTTCAGCACTTTAAATATTTTGTGTCACTCCTGCTTGGCCTGTAGAGTTTCTGCTGAAATATTTGCTGTTAGCCTTAAGGAGTTTCTCTTGTATGTAGCTGCCTTCTTTTCTCTTCCTGCTTTAAAATTTTTTCTTTATCACAACTTTTTTTGCCATTTTAATTACTATGTGTCTTGATGTGGATCTCGTGGGGTTGATTTTGTTTTGGTGGTGGTGGTGGGGGGTTTCTGTGCTTCCTGGATCTGGGTATCTATTTCCTTCCCCAGATTAGGGAAGTTTTCAGGTATTATTTCTTCAAAATTTTTTCTTCCTCCTTTTCTCTCTCTTCTTCTTTTGGGATCCCTATAATGTGAATATTATTATACTTGATGGGGTCACTGAGTTCCCTAAGTCTATTCTCAATTTGCATAATTTTTTTTTCCTCTGACTTGCTCAACTTGATTGCTTTTTATTACTCTGTCTTCCAGGTCACTAATTCATGCTAGGCTTCTTCTAGCCTGCTATTTATTCCTCAAGTGTATTTTAAAGTTCATTTATTGTGTTTTTCATCTCCGAGTGATTATTTCTTTATCTCTTTGTTACAAGTATCACTGATGTCTTCCACGTCAGGCATATTACTTATATCCATTTCACTTAGGTCTCTTGCTATGGTTTTGCCCTTTTCTTTCATTTGGGACATATTCCTCTGGTTCCTCATTTTGCCTAACTCTCTGTGCCTGTTTCTATGTGTTAGGAAAGTGAGCTGTATCTCATGCTCTTGAAGATAATGTCTGATGAAGAAGAAGTCCTGTAATGCTCTGCAGTGCAGTGTCTCCTGTTATTCAGGACCTGGTGCTTCAGAGGGTGTCTCCTATGTGTGTTGCTATGCCCTACTGTTGTGTCCTGGCCCCTCTTTCCTTCAGTCATTTGCAGAGGCTCTCTCTGCCTGTTATGGTCAGTGTTTTGTCCTACTGGGGGGGTGGGGCACATTTTAACAAGGTGCATCCTAGTCTGCTTGTGAAATGAGACCTGCCTTGGCTGCCACTGGAACTGATGGCCTGTAAAATACATGGATTGGAGATGTGGTGTTAGTTGGGCTTGTGCCAGTCTTCTTGGGAAGGGAACCTGCAACACCTGCACTGAGGCAAGTGTAACAAGGAAGCATGGATCTTGTGAAGCACAAGGGAGTAGGGCTTCATGTAAGCAAGTTAGATAGCTAGTGTTGGTGCAGTGCTGGTTCTTGCAGGTGGCCCTGTGTTTATGCTGAGTGTTGGGGAAGGGAAATATTGTGTGCCAGCTCCTTTGTTCTTAGAGGGTTCTTCCTGCGATTCCCGACTCTTCAAACACTCTCTGAGATGAGTAAATAACTCTCCCTCCTACATGCTCCAGTTGTTTTTCAAGCTGCTGTTTCTACACTGTATCTCTGTAGGTCATTTGCTGTACTGTCTCTTCAAGGGCTGGAACTCAGCTGCCTATCACCTTCCAGACTCTCCTAGAACTGAGCCTCCGATTTTTAAAATTCCAGGCTTTAAGTCCTGCTGACTGTAGGAACTCATGAAATTTGTTGGCCCCTCTGACTTTGAAAGCCATATGTTATGAGGATTTGTCTTCCCCATGAGGGTTCCCTGGAGTGCTAGTCTGTTTATTGCCCTTTACTGTGTCTCCTACTCCCAAGCAGGGACAGCTATGATTTGTTTTGCTCCTAAACCACATTTCTGCCCTTCCTACCTTCTTTGATGTGGTCTCTTTTCTATCTTTAGTTGTGGAGTTTATTCGGCCAGTTTTTGGGTCACTTTCTGGGTTATTTATGCTGATGTGAGTGTTATCTGGTTGTATCCATGAGACAAGATGAGCTTAGGGTTCTCCTACTTTGCCATATTTCCAGGCTCTGTACTTAATTTCCTTTTTGTTTATTAGAGTTTCTGTCTCTCTACTTACATTACTTATTTATTATTGTATGTTGTCTTCTTTTTCCATTGGACCCCTTAGTATGTTAGCTAGAATTATTTTAAATTCCTGGTATAATAATGCCAACATCACTATCATATTTGAGTCTGGTTATAATGCTTGTCCTGTTTCTTTAAACTGTATTTTTGCCTTTTAGTATGTCTTGTAATTTTTTGTTGAAATCCAGGAATTATGTACTAGGTAAAAGGAACTATAGTAAATAGGCTGTTAGTGATGTGGTGGTAAGGTGTGTGTGTGTGTGTAGGGGATGGGAAGCATCTTATAGTCTATGATTAAGATCTCAGTCTTTTGGTGAGCTTGTATCCCTGGGCTGTGAACTCCACTTACATTTTTTGGTTTCTTTCAGTGTGGGACAAGATGGCTACAGGGGATGAGTTGGGCATTTCCCCTTGTCCAGGTTAGTCAAGCTCTGAGAGAAACCCAATAAGTTCTGGTAAAATAGTTTTTTTCAAGGTCATGCCTTGTTAAGAACAGAAAGCTCTGGCATATTTAAAAATGTTTGTTTTCCCCTCCCTCTGCTGGAAGCAGGAGGGGAATTTTCTTTTTACTAGTAGAGCTCCTGGAAGTAAAACCCACAAAAATGTGAATTCCGTTTCCTAAGCTGTGATTTCTCTCCATCTTTCCAATTTTGGTGGCAGTTTCCCTGGGACTTCTCTGATGGATTTAAGAAGAGTTGATTTCCATTTTTTTCAGCTTCTCACTTGTTTTTAGGATGGAGTAATGAATTCCAAGCTCTTTCTATGCTGGATAGGAAATTGAAAGTCTCTTCGTAGTGTGTTAATATTAATGTAGATATTTACCATTTTCATGCTCTTTATTTCCTTCTTTGGATCTGAGTTGTTGTCTAGTGTCATTTCCTTTTACTTGAAGGACTTTAGTAATTGTTTGGTACCCATTTAAAAAGTTTAAATTCAATTTAATTAATATATAATATATTATTAGTTTTAGAAGTAGAGTTCAGTTATTCATCAGTCCTATAAAATATCCACTGCTCATTACATCATGTGCCCTCCTTAATGCCCATCATCCAGTTACCCCATTCCCCCCCAACTAATTCCTGCCTAGCAACTCTCAGTTTGTTTCCTATAGTTAGGATTCTTTTATGGTTTGTCTACTCTGTTTTCATCTTATTTTTCCTTCCCTTCCCCTATGTTGATCTGTTTTGTGTCTTAAATTTCACATGTGGGTGAATTTGCATGATATTTGTCTTTCTCTGACTGACATATTTTGCTTGGCATAATACCCTTTAGTTCTATCCACATCAATGTAAATGGTAAGATTTCATTCTTTTTAATGGCTGAGTAGTATTCCGTTGTGTGTGTGTGTGTGTGTGTGTGTGTGTGCATGTGTGTGTATTACATCTTCTTTATCCATTAGTTTGTCAGTGGACATCTGGGCTCTTTATGTAATGTGGCTGTTACGGACATTGCTGCTATAAACACTGGGGTAGAGGTGTTCCTTCAGATCACCATATTTGTATCTTTAGGGTAAATACCCAGTAGTACAACTGCTGGGTTGTAGGGTAACTCTATTTTTAACTTTTTGAGGAACTTCCATATTGTTTTTCAGAGTGGCTGCACCAACTTGCATTCCTAGTAACTGTGCAAGAGGGTTCCCCTTTCTCTGCATCTTCACCAACATCTGTTGTTTCCTGACTTATTAATTTTAACCATTCTGACCGGTGTGAGGTGGTATCTCATTGTGGTTTTGATTTGTAATTCCCTGATAACAGGAGATGTAGAGCATTTTTTCATGTTTCTGTTCATGTTTGTATGTCCTCTTTGGAGAAATGTCTGTCTATATGGTCATGTCATGTCTTCTGGCCATTTCTTGACTGGATTTTTTTTTTTTTTTTGATTTTGAGTTTGATAAGTTCTTTGTAGATTTTGGACAGTAGCCCTTTATCTGATAAGACATTTGCAAATATCTTCCCCCATTTGATAGGTTGCCTTTTAGTTTTGTTTACTGTTTTTTTTTTCTGTGCAAAAGCTTTTTATCTTGGTGAAGTCTCAATAGTTCATTTTTGCCTTTGTTTTCCTTGCCTCTGAAGACATGTCTAGCAAGAAGTTGCTGTAGCCACAAAGAAGTTGATGCCTCTGTTCTCCTTTAGGATTTTGATAGATTCCAGTCTCACATTTAGGTCTTTTATCCATTTTGCATTTATTTTTGTGTATAGTGTAAGAAAGTGGTCCAGTTTCATTCTGCATATGGCTGTCCAATTTTCCCAACACCATTTGTTGAAGAGATTGTGTTTTTCCCATTGGATATTCTTGCCTCCTTTGTCAAAGATTAATTGACCATATAATTATGGGTTTATTTTTGTGTTTTCTGTTCTATTCCATTGATCTGTGTGTTTGTTTTTATGTCAGTACCATACTGTCTTGATGATTACAACTTTGTAATACAGCGTAAGTCCAGCGTTGTGATGCCACCAGCTTTGTTTTTTCTTTTTTCAACATTTCTTAGGCTGTTTGGGGTCTTCTCTGGTTCCATACAAATTTTAGGATGGTTTGTGTTCCAGCTCTGTGAAAAGTCAATGGTATTTTGATAGGGATTGCATTGAAAGTATAGATTGCTCTAGGTAGCATAGACATTTTAACAATATTTGTTCTTCCAGTCCATGAGCATGAAATGTTTTTCCAATTCTTTGTGTCTTCCTCAATTTCTTTCCTAAGTGTTCTGTAGTTTTCAGAGTCAGAGACTTTACCTCTTTGGTTACATTTATTCCTAGGTATCTCATGGTTTTCGTTGCAATTGGAAATGGGATCAATTCCTTGATTTTTCTTTCTTATGTCTCATTGTTAGTATGTAGAAATGTGACTGACTTCTCTGCATTGATTTTATATCCTGTGACTTTGCCAAATTCCTGTATCAGTTCTAGCAATTTTTTGTTGGAGTCATTTGGGTTTTTTACAGAGAGAATCATGTCATTTTTGAAGAGTGAGAGTTTGATTTCTTCTTTGCTGATTTGGGTGCCTTTTATTTCTTTTTGTTGTTTGATTGCTGAGGCTAGGACTTCCAGTACTGTTAAGTAACAATGGTGAGAGTGCACATCCCCATTTCATTCTTGACCTTAGAGGAAAAGCTCTGTTTTCCCCATTGAGAATGATATTTGCTGTGGGTTTTTCATATATGGCTTTTATGATATTGAGTTATGTTCCTTCTACTGCTGCATTACAGAGAGTTTTTGTCAAGAAAGGATGCTCTACCTTGTCAGATGCTTTTCCTGCATCAATTGAGAGGATCATATGGTTGTTGTCTTTTCTTTTATTAATATTGTGTACCATGTTGATTGATTTGTGAATGTTGAACCACCCTTGCAGCCCAGGAATAAATCCCATTTGGTCATGGTGAATAATCCTTTTAATGTACTGTTGGATCCTATCAGCTATTATCCTGGTGAGAATTTTTACATTTATATTCATCAGGGATATTGGTCCATAATTTCCCTTTTTGATGGGATCTTTGTCTGGTTTTGGGATGAAGGTAATGCTGGCCTCATAGAATGAGTTTGGAAGTTTTCCTTCCATTTCTATTTTTTGAAACAGCTTCAGAAGAATAATTATTAATTAAGAACCTATTAATTCTCCTTTAAATGTTTGGTAGAATTCTGGTGGGAGGCCATCTGGTTCAGGACTCTTGTTTGTTGGGAGATTTGTTAAAAATATTCTATTTATTTATAAGAGAAAGAGAAAGAGAGAGAGAAGAAGAAGAGGAAGAGGAAGAGGAAGAAGAAGGAGAAGGAGAAGAAGAAGAAAAGAAGGAGAAGGAGAAGAAGAGAGGAGATAGCAATTGAGAGTGTGAACAGTGGTGGTGGGGAAGTGGCAGAGGGAGAGGGACAAGCAGACTCAACTGCCAAGTGGGGAGCAAAATGTGGGGCTCAATCCCAGGACCCTGGGATCATGACCTGAGCTGAAGGCAGATGCCTAACTGACGGAGCCACCTAGGCACCACCTCTTGGGAGATTTTTGATTACTGCTTCAATTTCTTTGCTGGTTATGGGTCTGTTCAGGTTTTCTATTTCTTCCTGTTTCAGTTTTGGTAGTTTTATATATTTCTTGGAATGCATCCATTTCTTCCAGATTGTCTAATTTGTTGGCATATAATTGTTAAAATTGTAATTATTTGTATTTCTTATAATTGTATTTCTTTTTTTAAAAATTGTATTTCTTATAATTGCTTGTATTTCTTCAGTGGTGGTTGTGATATCTCCTTTTTCACTCATGATTTTATTTATTTGGGCCCTTTCTCTTTTCTTTTTGATAAGTCTGGCTAGGGGTTTATTGATTTTATTAATTCTTTCAAAGAACCAGCTCCTAGTTTTATTGATCTTTTCTATTCTTTTGATATTTATGTCATTGATTTCTGCTCTAATCTTTATTATTTCTCTAATCCTGCTGCATTTAGGCTTTATTTGCTGTTGCGTTTCCAGGTCCTTTAGGATCTAGGTTAGTTTGCAGATTGAGACTTTTCATATTTCTTGAGAAAGTCCTGTATTGCCATTTACGTCCCTCTTTGGACTGCCTTTACTCATTCCAAAGGTTCTGAAGTATCATGTTTTAACTTTCACTTGTTTCCATGTATTTTAAAAATTCTTTAATTTCCTGGTTGACCTGTTAATTCTTTAGTAGGATGCTCTTTAACCTCCTAGGATTTGTGTTCCTTCCACATTTTCTCTTGTGATTTAGTTCAAGTTTTAAATCATTGTGGTCTGAAAATATGCACGGTAGAATCTCAATTTTTTGGTACCTGTTGGACCTGATTTGTGACCCAGTATGTGATCTATTCTGGAGAATGTTCCATGTGCACTCAAGAAGAATGCATATTCTGTAGCTGTAGGATGAAATGTTCTAAATATATCTGTGAAGTCCATCTGGTTCAGCGTGTCATTCAAAGTCCTTGTTTCCTTGTTGAACTTCTGCTTCAAAGACCTGTCCTTTGCTGTGAATGGGGTGTCAAAGTCCCCTATTATTATTGTATTATTATCAGTGTGTTTCTTTAGTTTTGTTACTAATTGGTTTATATAATTGGCTGCTCCCACATTAGGGGCATAAATATTTATAATTGTTAGATCTTTTTGTTGGATAGACTCTTTAATTATGATAGACTGTCCTTCTTCATCTTTTATTACCATCTTTGGTTTAAAATCTAATTTGTCTGATATAAGGATTGCCACTCCAGCTTTCTTTTGATGTCCATTATTATGATAAATAGTGTTCCACCCCTCATGTTCCATCTGGAGGTGTCTTTGGGTCTAAGATGAGTCTCTTGCAGACAGCATATAATGGATCTTGCTTTTTTATCCAATCTGATACCCTGTGTCTTTTGACTGGGGCATTTAGCCAATTTATATTCAGAGTTACTACTGAAAGAACTTAGTGTCATTGTATTATCTGTAAAGTCACTGTTTCTGTATGTTGTCTCTGTTCCTTTCTGGTCTATGTTCCTTTTGGGCTCTCTTTTTGCTTAAAGGATCCCTTTTAATAATTATTGCAGGACTAGTTTAATGATCACAAATTCTTTTAGTTCCTGTTTTTCCTGGAAGCTTTTTATCTGACCTTTTATTTTGAATGACAGCCTAGCTGGATAAAGTATTGTTGGCTGCATATTTTTCTCCTTTGGCACCCTGAATGTATCATGCCAGTTCTTTCTGGCCTGCCAGGTCTCTGTGGATAGTTTTGCTGCCAGCCTTATGTTTCTACTCTTGTAGGTTAAAGACCTTTAATTCCAAGCTGCTTTCAGAATTTTCTCTTCATCTCTGAAATTTGTTAGCTTCATTATTTTATGTTGGGATGTTGACCTATTTTTATTGATTTTGAGGGGGGCTGTCTATGCCTCCTGGACTTGAATGCCTATTTCCTTCCCCAGATTCGGGAAGCTCTCTGCTATAATTTGTTAAAATAAACCTTCTGCCTTCCTCTCTCTCTCTTCTCGTTTGCTGGGACCTCTATTATTTGAATCTTCTTGTGCGTTATGGTATCACTTATCTGTTGAAATCTTCCCTTGTGATCCAGTAGTTGTTCATCTCTCTTTTTCTCAGCTTCTTTATTCTCCATCATTTTGTCTTCAATATCAGTGACTTTCTCTTCTGCCTCATTTATCCTAGCAGTTAGAGCCTCCATTTTTGACCGCATCTCAGTAATAGCATTTTTAAATTTCAGCTTGATTCGATATTCTTTTATTTCTACAGGAAGTGACTCTCTAGTGTCTTCTATGCTTTTTCAAGCCCAGCTAGTATCTTAATAATTGTTTTGAATTCTAGTTCCAACATCTTACTTATATCCATATTGATTAAATCCATGGCAGAGAGTACTGCATCCTGTTCTTCTTTTGTGATGAATTTTTCCTTCTAGTCGTTGTGTCCAGAAAAGAAAGGAGAAAAGAAAAAGACCCAGGAGAAACTAACAAGGGGTAGTAGAAAGGGAGGTGGGCGGGGGGTTGGGGTGACTGAGTGATGGGCACTGAGGGGGGCACTTGGCAGGATGAGCACTGGGTGTTATGCTAAATATTGGCAAATTGAACTCCAATAAAAAAAAGAAAAAGACCTAGTAAAAATAGCAATAATAATAATAATGACAACAACAACAACAAAGCCTCTGAAAGTGTTTCTGGCGCATGCTGTATATACTCTGCTGTTGTATTTTGGCTGCTCTTTCCCACTGATCCTTCCTCCAAAGAGTTCCTCTTTCCTTGTGGTGGGGAGTGTTTGGACCTTTACATGGATGTGTTTTGATTTGTTTGTGAAGTTAAGCCTGTAAAGGAAAATAGAAAAGAGAAGGAGAAAAAAGAAAAGAAAAGAAAAAAAAAAAAGCATGATCCAAAGCAAGAGAGAAGGAAATGGATCAAAAATTGATACCATCATACAGACAATGAACTTTAAGCCTGATTCTAAAAAATACGAAAGAAAGAGGGAAAGAAAAATAGGGAGAGAAGAGAAAAAAATTAAAAAAAGCAGCCTGATCCAAAAACTAAGAGAAGGAAACAAATGAAGCAACAAATGCACAAAAGATTATAAGCCTGATACAAAAAAAGAAAAAGAAAAAATGTATAAAGTAAGGGATGAAGAATAAAGAATAAGAAATAGAAAAATAAATCATGTAAAAAAATTTTAAAACTAGGAAAAGGCGGGGAGGAAGAAGTAAGCCTGGTCCTATTTCCACTGGATGCTGATGTTTAAGGAGCTTTCTTTAATCAGTAGATTTAGTAGATGCGGGGAGCCTGTGTAAGTTATTTGAGGGAGAGGCCTGCTGGGCTGGTGCAAAGCTGATTTGCCCTTGTACAAATGCCCCTGCCAGGCCAGAGGGGCAGGGTTTAGGGTAGGGGGCTCCAGCCTCCACTAGAGATGCTGTGTTTCTCTCTGGAGTCTGACTGTGTGGGTGAGTGGGAGGAGAGAGGGATGGTGGAAGAGATAGAATATGGAGTCACCCCTGCCCTCTTGTCCTTGGGGAGTGGAACTCCAGGCCACCCTGTTCAAGATGCCCTCTTAGAAAAGGGAACAATCTCCTGTGTCCTGGGCTTTAGTCATTTCCCTGTCCTCGCCTGGCACACCCAGAGCCACAGATCTCCTGTATTTTATCTTTGCCTGGTACCTAGAACTCAAAACTCCACATTTTATAGGGCCTGGTAAGGTGCACATCCTGTCCCCCAAAAGCCATAGCACAGTGTGAGCAGAGATTAGAGTTTATTGTAATACTCGGTGAAAAGCTGGAACCAGGTTATCAGCCATCTGCACTAAGTCTCTTACTCCCTTTTGTCCCAGAAAAGCCCTCACAGAGGATTGGATCTGTTGTGGCAGACAGCAAAAAGCAGCAGCCAGGTTATCTACGGTCTGCTCCAGTCTCTCGTGCTTTGCTCAATTCAGCCTCAGAAAAGCAGCCCCTGTGTGAGCACGCAGAGGTTTAAGCCTACTGTGGCTCATGGTGAAAAGTTGTTCAGAGGTTTTTTTTTTGCCCTCTCTGTGCACCTCTGACCCTGCTGCTGAGATCTCTTTAATGGTCCCCTGGCTGGCCTTTGGTCTTTAGAGAGGCAAAATACACTCTTCCAAATGCCCTCTGGGAAGGGGAGCCTTCTCTACCTGAGTGACCCGGGGGTCTTCTTTCAGAGGTTTATAGTGTGGTCCCAACCCACTGTGCTCTTTCCCACTTTCTCCCTTTTCCTGACTTTGCTCTGCAAGATGGGTTTCCTCCCTTTTCTGGCTCCTGGCTTCCTCTCCCGGGGTTCATGGCTCCAAACCTCACATCTGCCTCGTTCTCACGCTCCAGCTGTGCAGATTATTTCCTTAATCCTCCAATCCTCTTCCTAGTTGTTCAAAATAGTTGAATGTTGATCTAGCTGTATTCCAAGGGTAAGACAAGTTCAGGGTCCCCCTACTACTTGCCATTTTAACTCCCATCCCCTTTAGTATTTCTTGTAAAGTAGGTCTTCCAGCAGTAAACTATCTTCGTTTAGGGGGGAATATCTTCATTTTGCTTTCATTTTTATTTTTATTTTATTTTAATTTTTTAATTTGTTTTATTTTTTTATTGGGGTTCAATTTGCCAACATATGGCATAACACCCAGTGCTCATCCCATCAAGTGCCCCCCTCAGTGCCCGTCACCCAGCCCCCTCAACCCCTGCCCACCTCCCTTTCCACTACCCCTTGTTCGTTTCCCAGAGTTAGGAGTCTCTCATGTTCTGTCTCCCTTTCTGATATTTCCCATTTTATTTTTTAAAAAGATTTTATTTATTTATTCATGAGATACACACACACACACACACACACACACACACACAGAGGCAGAGACACAGGCAGAGGGAGAAGCAGGCTCTATGCAGGGAGCCCGATGCGGGACTCAATCCTGGGACTCTAAGATCACATCCTGAGCTGAAGGCAGACGCTCAACTGCTGAGCCACCCAGGCATCCCTGCTTTCATTTTTATAGTATGATTTCCCCAGATATAAAATTCTTGTTTGACAGTTTTTTTTCATTCAACACATTGAATATGTTATTCCACTGCCTTCTGGCCTCCTTGGTTAATATGAGCAATTAACTGTTAATCATATTTGTCTTCCATTTTACAAGTCATTTTTGTTTTGCTGCTTTCAAAATTTTCTCTTTGGGCATGGCTTTCAAGAATGTGACTATGATGTATCAAGGTGTGGACTTTTTGTGTTTATCCTACTTGGAGTTCGTTAAACTTATTGAATGTATAGGTTATTCTTTCCTTTTTTAAAAATCAAATTTGACAAGTTATTTTGTCTCCCTTTTCCTATCTCTCCTCTCCGGGGACTTCGATTACATGCAGTTTGGTACATTTGCTATTTCTCACAGGTCTCTGTGATGCTGTCCATGTTTCTTTTAATCATTATTCTGTCTGTTTTTCAGGTGAGATAATCTCTCCTGATCTGTTTTCACACTCGATGATTCTGTCCTCTATCTTGACTCTGATGTTGAGTCCCTCTAGTGAGTTTTTCACTTCAGTTATTGTACTTTTCAGTTCCATAATTTCCATTTTGGTTCTTTCTTTTCTTTTCTTTTTATTTTTTAAAAATTTTAAATTTATTTATAGAGACAGAGAGAGAGGCAGAGACACAGGCAGAGGGAGAAGCAGGCTCCATGCTGGGAGCCCGACGTGGGACTCGATCCAGGGTCTCCAGGATCATGCCCTAGGCTGCAGGCGGCGCTAAACCGCTGTGCCACCGGGGCTACTCGGTTCTTTCTTTTAGTTGAGAATATCTGCTTATTGGTTCATTGTTGTCACATTTTAGTTTATTTTTTAAACGAATTTGTTTATTTATTTTAGAGGGTGAGAGAGAGAGGGGCAAAGAGAGAGAGAGAGAGAGAGAGAGAGAGAGAGAGAGAGAATCTCAAGCAGATTCCCTGCTGAGCACAGAGCACAATATGCGGCTTGATTCCACGGTCCTGAGATTATGACCAGAACTAAAATCAAGAGTCAAATGTTAACTGACTGAGCCACCTAGGTGCCACATATTTTAGTTTATTATTGAAGCATCATTTTCTTTTGCTTTCTGAACATATGTATAATAGTCTTTTTTGAAATATTTGTTTGCTAAGTCCAATGTCTAGGATCATACAGAGACAGTTTCTATTGACTGCTTCCCACCTCCTCAACTCAAATATAGGTCATACATTCCTGTTTCTTTGAGTGTCTTATAATTTTTTGTTGAAAAGCAAACATTTAAATAATATAGCCTCTCTGGATTCTGTCTTTTTTCCTCTGGAAGGTTTTTGTGGTTTCTATTTTGTGTGTTTGTTTGCTTTTTGTTTTAGAAACTTGCCTGGGATTGATCTGTGAAATTTCTCTCCCTTGCAGTGTGGCTACTGATGTGTCTGCTCTTTTTTAAGAAATCAGTATTTTAAAAATTTTTATTATTTGTTTTTAAGACTTGCTTCATAGGGGTTGCTCCTGTTTCTGAATAGCTTTGTTGTCTTCTTAGACAGAAATTATTCTCTAACACCCCAAGTCAATAAGGCCTCCATCTCCTCTTTATGAATGTGTGTGGGTAGGAGAGTAGATTCAATGTTCAGGGTGTTTTCACTTGCCTGGCATTTAATTCCACTGGATTCTTTCATATCTCTTCTGAGCATGTGCACAGCCTTAGGGGTAGCCAGGAGTATGTGGCAAAACTGGGCTCTCTTTAGTCTCTGCTGTACACATGTGCAAACTCAGCCAGGAATTTGCTTATTCCAACCATGAGTGGAGCCTTAGGCTCGTAGAGCATTTAGTCTTCCTGCTTGCTTATCTCTGAGATTATTACTTACACCAATAGCTTTTGGGAAGGGCTGTCACCTACCACTCCACATTTAGTGAGCCCCTTTGATTACAGTAGAAAAGCTGCAGGTTGTTTCAACCTGCACCACCCTAGACAGACCTCCATTAATTGAACTTGTAGGAGGAGGGAGATAAGCCCTAGGCCAGAATGCCACAGATACCCATTGTTCTTACCCAAATTTCAGTGATTTAAAAACCATAAAAGCTTCTCATATTGTTGTACATGCCTTGTCAATTTTTATAGTGCAATGATTGTTTTGTCAATGTTGTCTAACTTGGAAGGTGCTTTTTGGGAAGAGGAGAGGATTTGCCAGTCTTATTCAGTCATAGCCAGAAGTCTGTTGATTATATTAATTTTCATTGGTTGGTTAAAATGTTGTCTTTAACCACAATGTCTTTTCACTGTACATTTACTGTTTTTCTTGTGTAATTAAGTTTTGAATATATAAGTTTTGTTCCTCATCAATCCCATCCTCCTCTATTTAGCATTCACTGATATTTCCTGAGTGATATAACTTTACTGTTATGGTAGCAAAATGGTGACTTTTCTACTTGGCATTGTGTTGTTAGGAAGAGTTTTCTCTCTCTCCCTTTCCATCCATCCATATATCCAGACATTCTTATTATAGATATGCACATTCTTATTCCATTCATTGAGTTATAACTTGTTATTACCTTTTTTGATGCTAAAATTGTTCAGATTTGGCTAGTGGGAGTGTCTTTGTCTTCAGATTGTCCCTTGTGTCTTTTTGTTATGTCTCCATCATTTTTTTTTTGAGCACTTTCTTCCTTTACTTTTTTTATGGAAGTATAGTTAACATATAGTATTACATTAGTTTCAGGTGTACAACATAATGATTCAACAATAGTATACCTTCTCAGTGCTTATCAAGATAAGTATACTCTTGGGACACTTGGGTGGCTCAGTGGTTGAGCGTCTGCCTTCAGCTCAGGTCTTGATCCTGGGGTCCTGGGATTGAGTCATGCATCGGGCGCCCCTCAGGGAGCCTGCTTCTCCCTCTGCCTATGTCTCTGCCTCTTTCTCTATGTATCTCATGAATAAATAAATAAAATCTCGAAAAAAAGATAAGTGTACTCTTAATCCCCTTTACGTATTTCATCCATTTCCCCACCCACCTCCCTACTGGCAACTACCAATTTGTTCTCTGCATTTAAGATCTGGGTTTTTTTCTGGGGGGGTGTCTCTCTTTTTTCTTTGTTTGATTATTTGCTTTGTTTCTTAAATTCCACATATGAGTGAAATCATATGGTATTTTTCTTTCTCTGAATGACTTATTTCACTTAGCATCATGCCCTTTAGGTTCATCCATGTTGTTACAAACGGCAAGATTTCATTTTTTTTTTATGGCTAAGTAATATTCCAGTGTGTGTGTGTGTGTACCACATATACTTTATTCATTCATCTATGGATGGACACTTGGTTTGTTCCATAGCTTGACTATTGTAAATAATGCTGTTAGAAACATAGAGGTGCATGTATCCTTTTGAATTAGTATTTTTATTTTCTTTGGGTAAGTACCCAATAGTGGTGTTCCTGGATCAGTTGATAATTCTATTTTTAAATTTTTGAAGAAACTTCATATTGTTTTCCATTGTGGCTGCATGGATTTGCATTCCCACCAAGAAGCACTTTCTTACTTTCTGACAACAAGATAACCTAGGCTCATCTTGTACATTACGTTCCCCAGGTCTGTACTTTGTGTAGTTTTCTATTATGTGGACTGTCTTCCAGTGATACGTAGAAATTTTTTTATTATGGATGTTAGGTCTTGCTAATTATTTTCTCAAATCTGTTGTTTCACTTTTACCTTAGATTATGGTATCTTTTGTCATATGGAATCTAATGTCATGTCATTATCTTTTACATTTTGTTTTTTTTTTTAATTTTTATTTATTTATGATAGTCACAGAGAGAGAGAGAGAGAGGCAGAGACACAGGCAGAGGGAGAAGCAGGCTCCACCCACCGGGAGCCCGACGTGGGATTCGATCCCGGGTCTCCAGGATCGCGCCCTGGGCCAAAGGCAGGCGCCAAACCGCTGCGCCACCCAGGGATCCCATCTTTTACATTTTGATCTTGCTTTATTATTTTTTAAATTTTTAAAATATTTTATTTATTTACTCATGAAACACAGAGACAGAGAGAGAGAGAGAGAGATAGAGAGAGAGAGTGTCAGAGACACAGGCAGAGGGAGAAGCAGGCTCCGTGCAGGGAGCCCAACGTGGCACTCAATCTTGGGTCTCCAGGATTACGCCCTGGGCCGAAGGCAGGTGCTAAACTGCTGAGCCACCCAGGGATCCCCAGTCTTGCTTTATTTGATATGATTTCCCCTACCAATTTTATTAATATATGTTTAATTACTTTTTAATGGCTTTGTAAAATTTCCTCCCTTTTACCTTTAGGTGTTCTATTTGCTGAAAAAACTTTTAAATTAATATTGTGCATGAAGATTTTGTCTTTATTTTTTAAAAAAATGGATAGCAGTTGTCTCTATACCATTGTTGAGTACTGAAGTGTTTCTCTATTTATTTGAATCACTATCTCTATTTTATATGAAATTCTCCCCATATTTTTTTGGCCTGCTTCTAAACTGTTATTTCATTAGTCTGTGATATATTTTCCCAATTGCCAAATTATTTTTATTATTAACTTTTTGATGTCTCATAGGGCAAGTTTGCTAATTAGTCTTCTCTTTCAAAATTGTCTTGACTTTTATGCTTATGTTTACCTTGAGGTGAATATATAGTCAGTCATCTTATTAGCTTCTTTTTAAAGCCTATTATGGGGATCCCTGGGTGGCGCAGCGGTTTGGCGCCTGCCTTTGGCCCAGGGCGCGATCCTGGAGACCCAGGATCGAATCCCACATCGGGCTCCCCGTGCATGGAGCCTGCTCCTCCCTCTGCCTATGTCTCTGCCTCTCTCTCTCTCTCTCTCTCTCTGTGTGACTATCATAAATAAATAAAAATTAAAAAAATAAAGCCTATTATGGTTTTGAGTGATGCTGTATTGTTAATAGATTAATTTGAGTATACTGATGTCCTTATAACTTCAGATCTTCCCATGTAAGAACAGTATATCTAAAAATTTATTTGGGTCTAAAAATTGTTTTTATTTTTATTTTTTTATAAATTTATTTATTTATTTTATTTATTTTTTTTGTATTTTCAATAAATTAATTTTTATTGGTGTTCAATTTACCAACATACAGAATAACACCCAGTGCTCATCCCGTCAAGTGCCCCCCTCAGTGCCCGTCACCCAGTCACCCCCACCCCCCGCCCTCCTCCCCTTCCACCACCCCTAGTTCATTTCCCAGAGTTAGGAGTCTTTATGTTCTGCCTCCCTTTCTGATATCTCCCACACATTTCTTCTCCCTTCCCTTATATTCCCTTTCACTATTATTTATATTCCCCAAATGAATGAGAACATATAATGTTTGTCCTTCTCTGATTGACTTACTTCACTCAGCATAATACCCTCCAGTTCCATCCACGTTGAAACAAATGGTGGGTATTTGTCGTTTCTAATGGCTGAGTAATATTCCATTGTATACATAGACCACATCTTCTTTATCCATTCATCTTTCGATGGACACCGAGGCTCCTTCCACAGTTTGGCTATTGTGGACATTGCTGCTATAAACATTGGGGTGCAGGTGTCCCGGCGTTTCATTGCAATGTATCTTTGGGGTAAATCCCTAACAGTGCAATTGCTGGGTCGTAGGGCAGGTCTATATTTAACTCTTTGAGGAACCTCCACACAGTTTTCCAGAGTGGCTGCCCCAGTTCACACTCCCACCAACAGTGTAAGAGGGTTCCCCTTTCTCCGCATCCTCTCCAACATTTGTGGTTTCCTGCCTTGTTAATTTTCCCCATTCTCACTGGTGTGAGGTGGTATCTCATTGTGGTTTTGATTTGTATTTCCCTGATGGCCAGTGATGCAGAGCATTTTCTCATGTGCATGTTGGCCATGTCTATGTTTTCCTCTGTGAGATTTCTCTTCATGTCTTTTGCCCATTTCATGATTGGATTGTTTGTTTCTTTGGTGTTGAGTTTAATAAGTTCTTTATAGATTTTGGAAACTAGCCCTTTATCTGATACGTCATTTGCAAATAACTTCTGTAGGTTGTCTTTTAGTTTTGTTGACTAAACTGTAGGTTGTCTGTTGACTTCTGTAGGTTGTCTTTTAGTTTTGTTGACTGCATCTTTTGCTGTGCAAAAGCTTCTTATCTTGATGAAGTCTGGGTTTAAAAATTTTTTTTGAAGATTTTTTTAAACATTTTTTAATTTTTTATTTATGATATCACAGAGAGAGAGAGAGAGAGAGAGAGAGAGAGAGAGAGAGAGAGAGAGGCAGAGACATAGGCAGAGGGAGATGCAGGCTCCATGCACTGGGAGCCCGACGTGGGATTCGATCCCGGGTCTCCAGGATCGGGCCCTGGGCCAAAGGCAGGAGCCAAACCACTGTGCCACCCAGGGGTCCCTGAAGATTTTATTTTTAAGTAACCTCTACAACCAATGTGAAGCTCAAACCTACAACCTTAAGATCAAGAGTTGCATGCTGTACTGACTGAGCCAGTCAGGAACCCCTGTTTAGTTTTTTAATATAAAAATACTGTAGCTTTCTTCATATAGGTCTTATGAATTGTTTCTTAGATTGATTCTTATTTATTTATTTATTTATTTAATTTTTGCTTTTGTGAATAGGATATTTTCTTTTTCTATTACATTTTCTACTTTTTTTAAATAATAAATTTATTTTTTATTGGTGTTCAATTTGCCAACATACCGAATAACACCCAGTGCTCATCCCGTCAAGTGCCTACCTCAACATTTTCTAATTACTTATTGCAAGTGTAAAGGAAAGCTATCTTTTGCATTTCTTTCTTTTCTTTTCCCTTTTCCTTATCTAAAGTTAACTTGTGGATGCTGAGGTTATAACTGCACTTTTTGATTATATGGGGGGAGGGTGCTGTTCAGGGGCTATGTTATTAGTCTCTGTGGGAGCTTCCGATTTTTCCTAGAAGTCTCCAGACCCTCTGTGCTGTTGTCCTTTTGTCGTCTCCCTCACTGACTGCACTTGGGCCAGATATCATTACCTGGTACTAGCAGGTAATGATAAATTTTAAATTTTAAAAAGCCATTAAAAATTATTAAACATATATTAATAAAATTGGTAGGGGAAATCATATCAAATAAAACAAGATCATTGCTTTATTGGGCCAGATATCATTACCTGGTACTAGCAGGTTAAGAGATGGAGGAGAGGATGACCCATCTGGCTGCTCTTTCTTTGATCTCCCTGACCATTTACACAGATGATTGCTTCAAGGCCTCTGTGTCAAGAACTAGGAGGTTCCAAGATTTTACCTGTTTGCAAGCTCACAAGTGAGCCTGCCACAGTCTCATGGATGCTGCAAAAGACACAAGACTCCTAAATCAGAGACAAATGACTTTACTACTTGGGACCTAGAAAGCAGCTTAAGCTTCCATTGTCATGTCAGTTGCCCTAACCTCTTCCTCCTCCCCCCAAGTCCCACAGGGGTGACAAAGCTGGTTCAGGTAGATGCTGCCGATGCAGTGGGTTGGTGTCAAAGCTAAAGGACCCTGTGCTTAGGGAGCCCCAATCTTTTATGATGGGCTGCAAGCAAATTTGGTCAGTCTTTGCCCCTAAGGGAGACACTATTTTTATTATACTAGATAGCAACAAAACTTGCTCTCTGTTCCTGGAAGGAGACACTATTTCTATCTTTTAAGGGTATTCTCTATTCAAGCATCCTTTGTTTCATTGGGATAGTCTGGAGCAAAAGTTGTCAGTGTCTGTTTATAAGGCATGCAGAGATGTGGGAGACTCATCTCTCCAAACACTCTCTTGCTTTTGGGGTTCACCATCTCTGAGGTTTGAGTTAGCCTTGGGGTCCTGCTTTTATGCACCAAGTCCTTTCAAGCTTGAGTTTTCTCTTTCAAACCATATCTTCTCTGTCTTTTATTTTTCAGAGATTCCTGAAATTTCTGGTTGATAAGGAGCACTTTGTCCAATTTTCCTGTGGTTTTAAGGTGAGGAACAGTGCTCCTGGGGGCCAGGGTTGTGGTACTAAGAATTACTGTGGGGCCTGATCTCACACTCCCTCCTGTTCCACATGGTCAGCTAGCCATGTTGATTATTGCTTTACAGCCTCCCTTAAATCCATCCACTTCTCTGCCATTAATTTATGATTTCTCATGATCTCTCATTAGGATTATTCTATTGAATATTAGCTCCCTAAGGGCAGAAATTTGTGTCAGTTTTGTTCACTATTCCCTCGCTGCCTAGAATAGTGCCTGGAGATTTATTTATTGAGTGAATGTTTTTTATTTTTTAATAACATCTTTGATATATAATTCACATACCATAAAGTTCACCCTTTTAGAATGTACAGTTCAGTGGTTTTAGTATATTCACAAAGTCATGCATTAATTACCACTATCTAATTCTAGAACATTTTTATACACCCCCCACCAAAAAAATCCATTCCTATTAGCAGACACTCCACATTTCTTCCTCCCTCAGTCATGGGCAACCACCAATCTACTTTCTGTCTACAAATAGATTTGTCTATTCTTGACATTAATATACATCTTGACAATAAGATAACTAATATACATTAAGATCATATAGTATGTGGTCTTTTATGACTGGCTTCTTTCAATTAGCATGATGTTTTCAATATTCATCCATGTTGTGGTATGTATCAATATTTCATTCTATTTTATGGCTGAATACTATTCAACTGTATGGATCTACCACATGTTATTTGCCGTTCATCAGTATGATGCACATTGGTATTGTTTCCACTTTTTTGGCAATTATGAATAATGCTGCTGTGAACAGTTTTGTATAGGTCTTTGTGTGAAAATATGCTTTCAATTATCTTAGACGGAATGTAGTGGAATTACTGGATTATATGGTAACTGTTCAACTTTTTTGAGGACCTGCCGATCTATTTTTCAAAGCAACTGCACCATTTAACATCTCTACCAGGAACTTATGAGGGTTCCAATTACTCTGTATCCTCACCAATACTTGTCATTTTCTTTTTTATTATTGCCTCTTAGTGGGTATGAGGTACAATCCCATTATGATTTTGCTTTGCATTTCCCTAATGACCAATGATGATCAGCATCTTTTCATGTGCTTATTGGTCATTTGTGTATCTTCTGTAGAGAAATGTCTATACAAATCCTTTGCAAAGTTTTTGATTGGTTTATTTGTCTTTTTATTGTTGAGTTATTGAGTTGCAAGAGTTCTTTTTATGTTCTTGAGTAAAGTCTCTTATGAGGTACATGATGTACAAATATTTTCTTCCATTCTGTGATTTGTCTTCATTTTCTTCATATTGTTCTTTGAAGGACAAAAATTTTAAATTTTTATGAGGTTCAGTTTCCTTATTTTTCTTTTATCATTTGTATTTTTGCATCATATCTAAATTGAATAAATGTTTGAATAGTTTTTTTGTTTAAAAATTTATTATAAAATATTAGAAAATATTTTGAAAGCATGATCTGAAATACTTCATTTATGCAAACTTTTAATTAAAAATTTTTTTCTTTCCAAAATTTTTTGGATAAATTTGACATGTAACATTGTGTAGATTTAAGGTATACAGTGTGTCACTTTATTTATGCATTGTTATATGATTGCCATTGTAACAATTTTTATCACATTACATGCTTAAAGGACAGTATTATTGTCTATTGAATAGTTTCTTTCTTTCTTTCTTTTTTCTTTTAGAGAGAGAGCCCATGTTGTACCTGGTGGAGAGGGGTAGAGGGAGAGAGAGAGAATCTTAAGCAGGCTCCACGCCCAGCACAGAGCCTCACTTGGGGCTTGACCTCATAAACCCCAATATCATGACCTGAGACGAAATCAAGAGTTGGAGGCTCACCAACTGAGCCACCTAGGCACCCCTTTATTGAATAGTTTCTTAACTACTCTTCCTACCTTCCAACTCCATGTCTGTCTTTTACATTATAATGAAAGTGAGTGTTCTAAAAAGACGATTTATAATTCCTATTTTAAATCCCGATTTGGCTTCCGTGGCTTCCTGTTGCTTTCAGGAAAAATGTAAATACTGTTTTATGGCTAGCAGGCTCTCAATGATGTTGTCTGTCATATGTACTAGTACCCTGCTTTTAGCTCATGTTGGATCAATGACTCCTGCTCATTTTCCATCTTTTCCTTTCTCATTAAGGCCTATGGCTCTATATATATGAAAGAGTAACATTGTGGAGAGATGAAATTACATAGGACCCTGACAGCATGAAAAAAAATGTCTTCAAAATGGGCTTTGTGTAATAGAAATAATATTCAGTCCTGGAAATCCCAAGTGTGTACTAATAAGGAATGAGTTTATTTCAAAGGCTAAAGCTGCCTTAGATGGTGATCCGAATGACTTCTTATCAACTTGAATGCCTTTTCCTGTGCAGTGTGCAGTTACTCTCAGGGTGAACACTTCTGAACTCCCTGGGAGAGCTGAAGCCTTCTCTGATTTCAGCGTAATTCAATTTAAGCAACGCTGTCATAGCATCTGCAGCCCGAAGCTGTTTCCCACCCAGATATCACAGTTTAGGGTAGACGTGGAGGAGGCAGGGAGAGGGATCCTGCAGCATGTGTCCCCAGTCTTTCTTCTTGGGAGGTGTGGGAATGGGAGGATGGGATTAAGAGCATCTACTATATGTCTGGTAAGGTGCTAGCTGCTATCTATCTATTATAGCATTTAATCTTCATAATAATCTGCTGAGGTAGGTATTATACCCATTTATACAGAAGGCTGTTTTTTTTTTTTCTGCCCAGATTCTGCTCATGAGTTGCTCCATCTGAGAGCAGGAGAACATTAAAAATGCTCCCATCTTGGCCTCACACTCCTCTGGCCTAAGGTACAGTAATAAATATGGGCTTGCAGATGGGGGGGAATATTTGGCTGGGTCAGATATCCCCTCCTGGAGCTGACTTCCAGGGCTTCTCTCTACTCTCCTGGAATGTTTCTCTTTCCAGATCTTAGTTCTCATCCCTGCTGTGTAACATTGCTTACCTCGTGACCACAGTGTCTGTATCTTTTTCTAGCTTCCCTTGGACTTCAGGAGAATGGGGCTGCAGTGGGTGCAATCCCATGGTGATTTCTCACAAGGTGGTAGGAGAGTCTTTGCCACCTTTCGCTCAACACCAAATCCTTGGTCTTGTCTGCTGTGTGGGAGGTGCTGGATCAGTGCTGGGGTATGGTGGTGAAGATGAGGAACACAGTTTTTGCCCTTATAGAGCTTAACTTCTTATGTGGGAGACCATTAACCAACAAGTAAACACACATAAGCAACGTCATTTTGATAGGAGCTAGCAATGAAACCATTGGGGGACTGTGTTTTAGATTAAGTGGCTGGCACAGATCCAGCTGAGATGAGAACGATGAACTGGATGCAGTCAGGGTTCCTTGGGCAGAAATGGCACAGAGGTCCTAAAGACAGAAAGCTTGGTGTGTCTGGAGGAACTGAGAGAAGGCTTGTATTGGGTATGGTAAAGAGAATGCAAGGTGGGTGGGTGGGAGGTGGGCAGGGACCAGTTCGTGTACAGCCAGTCAGCAAAGAGAGTTTGGGAATTTTTCAAGGTGTGTGGAAAGCTACTGAAAGCTTTTAAGTAGGGGAGTGTGTGATAAGACTTGTTCTTAAGAGATCTGTCTGGCACTGTATGGAGCTTGCACTGGAAGGAGCAGTGGTTCATAGGAGAGAAAACTGCCTGGGACCAGGTGGCAGAGAGAGATGGAAGATCTGAGAACATTCAGGAGGCAGCACATTCAAAGCATGCTGTTGGGTTGGATGAAGGGTTGAGGGAGAGACAAGGATGAAGGAGGAAGGGCAAGGGCACAGCTCTCCTGCTCTAGCTTCCTCCCACTTTTTTATCCTATTCCTCCCCCCACCCCAGCCCCCATCCCCCAGGTGCATGAATTTCTTCCTCCTTCCTACTGATTGGGGAAACCCCTTCCACAGCCCCAGCTTTAGGAATTTCAAATCCCCCCCAGCTAGACATCCTGGCTTAGCCAAAGCATGGCAACTTTTTTTTTTATTGGAGTTCAATTTGCCAACATATAGCATAACACCCAGTGCTCATCCCATCAAGTGCCCCCCTCAGATGGCAACTTCTTTTTTCATTTAGGTTGGCTAAGGCAAGGTTTGTGTTTTTCTGTTAAAGGAAGTTTATACCATGAAAATAGGAAGAGGAAAGTTACCTTAGTAAGGAAAATTACCTTACTAACATCAATAAAAAAATGACAAAACTTTTGCAAAAGGAGGGTTTCAGAATGCAGATTCTTATGTGTAATGATAATTTGGCAAACATTAGCTAAACTCCTATGGCTGGGCTGGCTTCTGGGAATCAGGGTTGAATTCTAGTGGGTTTCTGCCGTTGGGAGCCCTCAGGCCCATGGGAGAGACTGAGGAGAAGGGTCAAACTCATGGTCAGGCTTTCTTAGGGGCACAATCAGGGGACCCTAGGTGAGGTGAGTGTTGAGAGAGATCATTTTCTTGTCCTTTTTGACACAGAGCCATGCCCTGGCACATCAGGCCTGCAGTGGATTTATTGGTCGGACTGATGTGAAAAGGCTGAAGCTATAGGTACTGGAAGGCTAACTTGGGCTTTGCTCAACCAGTGTATGCCAGCTCTAAACTTATCATCCGGGTGTTCCTGGGCTGACAGGACTCCTTCATATGGCTAGCAAAGAGAGAACCATCTACTGTTGGGGCCTGGAGCATCAGTCAAAGATTTGCTGTCTGGGCAGCCTTCTAGCAGTCTGAATCCTCAGGCTGGACCCTCCTTGTCAGAATCAAGGCAGGGATTCACTCAGAGCAGAGGAAGGGGCAGTAGTATCCTGGCCTGGCCAGTCAGCCTGAGGGACATGAGCAGGCCTGCAGAGCACTGGGGTGAGTGTAGGCCCAGGGGATTGCCATGAGCTCCTGAGCTCCTCAGCAAGCTCTCAAGAGAGGAAGGTCACTAGGTGGGTGGCAGGTGGAAGTTTCATTCACCTGGGGCCCTGGGGAAAGGGGAGATAGGAACCTCTGCTGGCATGTTGAAATAGCCACCCTCCATCATGGCAGTCACAATGGCCATCTGTCTCAATTTCCCAGGAAGGTCCCCATAGTTAGCTGTATTTGTGGAGAAAAATGTATTAAATTTGAATCCTAGATCTGACATGTGGCTATGCAGCCTCAACTTTCTTCTTTCTGGGCCCATTTTTACACCCATAAAGTGAGGGGTTGGATCTGGAATCGATCACTGAGCAGTGTTCATTCTGTAGAGCCCACCTCAGAGCCCACCCTCCCTCTCTGGCCTTTCCTTTCTTTTCCTCTTTTCCTCTGCTCCTATATGCTCACCCATTCCAAGGGCCTCCAAAGCCCAGGCTCTTCCCTGGTCTACCCTGGGAGGCAATTTGTTCTGTTAGTCTTGCAAAACATCTTCAGGACAAACACACCTTCCTTGCTGATCCTGATCACTTTTCATGGCACAACTTTGATGTGTATTTGGAGATACTCCATTCCCTAGGGGTCCTTCTCCATCCTTTTTGGTGAGGGACAGGGTGGACTAGAGGGCCCTATCTCTCCCCCTCCCCTTTCACTTACCCTCTTCTCTTCTCTAGTTTCCTTTTTTTCTTATTGATTTTATTTATTTATTTGAGAGAGAGAGAGAGAGAGAGAGAGAGAGCAAGCACACAGAAGAAGAGGGAGAAACAGATTCCATGCTGAACAGAGAGCCTGACATGGGGCCTGATCTCAGGACTCTGAGATCAGGATCTGAGCTGAAGGCAGACACTTAACCTACTGAGCCACCTAGGAACCCCTCTAGTTTCCTGTTTTGTTTGACACTATCTATTGTGGGGTCTGGAGCTGGACAGACTGCCCTTCTGATTCCTGCTCTGTCTCTTCCTGGCTATATGATCTCTCCAGCACCAATTATTGAAAGGATTTTCTTCCTCTATCCAATTGCTTTGGCATCTTTGTCAAATATCAGTTGGCCATTATAATACAAGTGCATCTGTCTGTGGGATTTATAGTTACTGTATGTCCATATGCCAATGCCATTCTGTCTTGATTACTGTAGTTTCCAGTAAGTCTTGAAGTCAGGGAGTATAAGTCCTCCAACTTTGTTCTTCTCTTTCAGAGTTGTTTGATTCTTCTAGGTTATTCTGCAGTTCCTTATACATTTTTATTTTATTTTATTTTATTTTATTTTATTTTATTTTATTTTATTTTATTATTTTTAAAAGATTTTATTTATTTATTCATGAGAGACACACACCGAGAGAGAGAGAGAGGGGCACAAACACAGGCAGAGGGAGAAGCAGGCTCCATGCAGGGAGCCTGATGTGGGACTCGATCCCAGGACTCCAGGATCACACCCTAGGCTGAAGGCAGCGCTAAACTGCTGAGCCACCGGGGCTGCCCTCCTTATACATTTTAGAACTGGCTTGGTAAATTATTAAAAAACATCTTGCTGGTATTTTGATTGGGATTCTGTTGAATCTATAAACCAATTTAGGAACAATTGCCATCTCAATAATGTTGAAACTTTCAATCCATGAACATGGAATATCTCTTCATTTATTTAGGTCTTATCTATTTTTGTTGTAAAGATCCATGGGTTTTTAATTTTGCTAACATAGCACTTCCTGTTTTAATAGGGGGATCAGGGAATATGAAAAAAGATACTCTCTCACCACTGCTATCTCCCCCAAATCCCTTTTGCTAACTTCTTGAGAACAATCTTAATTCATTAATTTTCACTCTTGTTTTCATTACAAATGTGGGCATTTGTGGCTGTAAGTTTTCCTCTAAGCACTGCTTTATCTGTATCCGACAAATTTTGGTACATAGTATTTGTCAATTCTCTTCACTTCAAATGATTGTCTATTTTCTCTTGGGACTTCTTTGGTCCACTGGTCATTTCAAAATATATCCCTTGATTTCTGGACATACAACTGTATTTTAGAGTTTGTTGTTGTTTTTACTGATTTTAACTTAATTGCATATAGTTAGAGAACATACTCTTAGGATTTCAGTACTTTTCAGTTCATTGAGATTTGTTTGATGGTCAATTATATGTTAATTTTGTCATTTTTTTGTGTACTTGGAAATAATTTTTATTCTGCAGGTGTTGGGTGCAGTATTCTATGATTGTCCCTTAGTTAAATGTTGTTAAACTGTTCTTTACGCTTATTGATTTTTTAAATCTGCTTCTCTTAACCAGCTACTAATTATTAAACCTCTTGTTTTGAGAATTTATTTATTTTCTTTGTAGTTTTGCCTATATTTAAGGTCATAATACATGTTTTAGGGGCATATTATTGACTGCATATAAATTTAGAATTATTTTTTCTTCTTGATGAACCTAACCTATTGTCACCATGAACTGGCTCTCCTATTTTCTAGTAATGCTTTTTGCCTTAAGGTTTTCACTGACTGATAATAGTATAGTCATACTACTTTTTTAGGTTATTAAGTGGATGGTATCCTTTTCTGTCCTTCAGCTTATAACTTTTCTATCTTAGTCCATGTGAGCTGCAATGGCAAAATGCCATAGACTGCCTGGCTTGTAAACAACAGAAATTTATTTTCTCACAGTTCTGGAGGCAGGAAGTCCAAGGTCATGGCACTGGCAGATTAGGTATTTGGTGAGGGCCTGCTTCTTCTCACTGTGATGACACATGGTAGAAGGGGCAAGAGAGCCCTGTGGGGCCTCTTTCATAAGGGCACTAATTCCATTCTTGAAGGCCCTGCCTTCACAACCTAATCACCTTTCAACATATCAATTTTGGGGGAACACAAATAATCAGACTGTTACACCTTTCTATATACTTATATTTTATATGTTTCTTATTTATTATTTTAAATTGAAGTATAGTTGATATATGATGTTCTATTAGTTTCAGGTGTGTAATAGCAATTTGACAATTACATACATTATGAAATGTTTACCATGATAAGTGTAGTTACCATTCATCACCATAGAAATTGCAATGTTATTGACCATATTCTCCGTGTTGTACTTTTCATCCTCATGACTTATTTATTTTATAACTGGAAGTTTGTACCTCTTAATCCTCTTCACTTAATTTCATCTTCTCCCACTCCTCTCCCCTTTGGCAGCCATTATTTTTTCTCTATATCTATGAGTGTTTCTCTTTGTTGTTATTGTTGTTTGTTCATTTCTTCTTTAACATTTTTTTATTTTTTTATTATTTATTATTTTATTTTATTTTATTTTTTATTTTTTATATTCTTTAAAATTTTTTAAAAAATATTTTATTTATTTATTTGACAGAGAGAGAGCATGAGCAGGGGGAGCAGGAGAGGGAGGTGGAGGCTCCCCACTGAGCAGAGAGCCTGATATGGAGCTCGGTCCCAGGACCCTGGGATCATGACTCCAGCCGAAGGCAGAGGCTTAACCAACTGAGCCACCCAGGTGCCCCTGTTTTGTTTTTTATGTTCCACATATGGATGAAATCATATGGTATTTGTTTTTCTCTGCCTGACTTATTTCCCTGAGCATAAAACCCTCTAGGTCCATCCATATTGTTGCAAATGGCAAGATTTGATTTTTTATGGCTGAGTAATATTCCACTGCACATATACCACATCTTTTTAAAAATTGTGTTTTATTTTTATTATTTTGCAACTTTCTCTACTTTTACCCTATTCTTAAAACAAATTTTTTATACCCCATTGTCTTTATACATTTATATATTGATGGACACTTAAATTTGCTTCCATATTTTAGCTTCTATATATCTTAGCTTCCATATCTTAGCTATATATAGAAGCATATATCTTTTCAAATTAATATTTTCTTTTTTTGGGTAAATACACAGAAGTGAAATTACTGTATTTTAAATTTTTTGTGGTGTATGTTTTTTTCATTCTTTCTTTTTCTATTATTTTTTTTGTTTTTTTTAACTATTTTTTTATTTTTTTCTAGTTTTTTTTAAATAAATTAATTTTTTATTGGTGTTCAATTTACCAACATAAAAACATTGTATACCTGCTGCAAATGTAGCATTTATTATATTATGGTTAGTGGTCAGTGTGTGGATCTCTAGAATCCTTCCCCCCAATTTTTTTTTTAAAGTAAGCTCTATGCCCAGTGTGGCATCACAACTCTAAGATCAAGAGTCACATGCTCTGCTGATTGAGCCAGCTAGGTGCTTATGTTTCGCTTTTTAAACAGATATATTTAAGTACTTCTGATAGTCTTTCAGTTGGGTTTTTAAAATTGGAGTATTTAATTCATTTATATTCAATGTATTTAAATCTACCATTTTTATTATATGCTACCGGTTTCGTTACACATGAGGTTTCTTTTCTTTTTTTCTTCTTGTTTTCTTTTGGATTTGTTTAATTATTCCAGTTTTTCTCTGTTAAAGTGGAATCACATACTCTTTTACTGTCCTTTTAATGGCGTCCTGTAGGTTATAATGTGTGGCGTATGTTTCTCTGGTGTCTAGTGCTTGCTATTCTGAGTTTTATTTATCTATCTATCTATTTATTCATTCATTCATTCATTCATTCATTCATTCTTGAGAGACACAGAGAGAGGCAGGGACATAGGCAGAGGGAGAAACAGGCTCCCTGGGGGGAGCCTGATGCGGGTCTCAATTCTGGAACCCTGGGATCATGCCCTGAACTGAAGGCAGATGCTCAACCACTGAGCTACCCAGGTGTCCCACTATGTTGAGTTCTTAATTAGCTTTCTGTGTTTTGCTTGCTGTGTGTGTCTTGTGTACCTTTTCTTCTTCATATCTGTCTGCTGGACATCACCCCAACCATTTCACCCCTTATCATATGACCCACCCAACACTGTCTATGTGGCAGACTTTATTGTAGGGTTTGGCAGAGCAAACAGCTTAAAGTGGAATTTTAGACACCTTTATTCTTAAAAGTCCTGCAATCATTTGAACTTCCGGAGACTTCTGTCTGGATGCCTTAACTACTGTTTGAACTGTTTCTAGAAGGCCGCATCTCCAATGATCAAACATGCCAACCTGTGAGTATTCCTAAACAAATGGCAAATGTAACTATTATTACTGAGCACTTACTATGTGCAAATCAGTCAATCAGCAAATATTTATTTGTTTCATACTTTATTCTTGGTACTTCCTAAGCACTAGGGAGGACTCTCCTTCACGCTGTGCTTAGTGCATCTCTTGTAGTATCTAATTTCATCCTCATGGCAGCTTCACAAGATAGGTACGATAATGATCCCTTTTGTGCTGAGAAAATTGAGGAGATATGGCTTGGAGACGTTAGGTCACTTGGCCAACACAGTTCTCTTCCTGAAAGATATTCTGTTATGTGTTTTGAAGTAATATATATTTACACTATGTAGTGGAATCAAATAAGATATTGTATGTAAATCATCTAGTTTGTCAAATCAGAGTTGCTCAGGTAATGTTAGTACAGTGTAAACTGAAATAACAACCACAACACTAAAAGAAACAAAACATGAAGGCCAGTAATCACCTGACCCTAAAAGGTATTGGCTTTAATGGACTGTTTTCAGAACAAGGCAGGAAATAAACAAATGAACACCCTAGCAGGGAAGCCGAAGTGCTTCACTGATGCGTGAGCTCCACACACATTCCTTGTGGTGGGGATGTGCGGGGGGTATGCAGCTCCGGGTCTGGAGGGAATGAACTTACTGGATGTTTAGCACTGAGCCAAGCTCTACCTGCAGGCTCTCATTTAATCCTTAGAACAACTTCATGGAACAGGTTGTCTTTCTTTTCAGATTAAGAATCCAAGAGTACCAAGGCCCAAGAGTACCAATCACTTGTTCATTTTCCCCTCCAGTAGGCCCTGTGGGGACAGTCTGATTGGTTTTTTCCAGATGCTGACCTAACCCTGTGCCTGCAGGCAGTGTGGAGGCTGGGGCTGGGTTGGTGTGGGTTGCTGTCCTGGCCACTGTCACATGAATGGGTATAGAGGCAGAGCGTCTTTTTTCTCTGATTCCACCATCCCAGAAATGGGTGTATCAGTGGATAGTCTGCCTTCTGTGGCTGCTTGGGGCCAGAATAAACCAGTTGTTTGAGTGCATCCTTGGCATCTACCCTGCAAGCAAAGTCACTTATTACCTAGTGGACCTTGTCCATATCTAGAATTGCCCCATTGTCATGGTAGCTTTGGATTTGGAGATGAATTTCCCTGTGGAAGACAGGCTGGGGCATGTGTCTGCCACAGGCTCCCACAGCCTCCTGGGCTTCCTTCTCTCACAGCGCTGATCCTCCCAGGCTGCCAATATCAGACTAACCTCTGTGTCTTCCTTCGCTGTAGACATCTGGGGGCACAGACCAAGCTGTAATCATCCTGGGATGGGGCCGAGAGTGGGCAGGTAAATGCTTCTTGGATGGATGAAGTGGTATTTGAGCCCTGATCCCGTGTCCAGAAGACCAGCTTGGTCTCACATTTGTTGAGGTTTAAGTGGCCTTGTGGGCAGTCTTCCTTGACTACTCAGCTCCTCTGAGCCTGGGGGTCAGCACTGTCTACCACTCTGTGTTTCTAAGCCCAGGCTTTTTCTGGTTTCTGCTGCCTCAGCTGTGTGTGGCTGTCAGGGCCTCTCTGGCCTCAACTCAGCCTTATGGCCCTTCTAGTCCACTTCACTTGCTTTGAAACTCCAGTTCTCTAAAGCCAGACTTTTTTTTTAATACAGATTTATTTATATGAGAGAGAACGAGAGGGTACAAGCACAGGGGGCTGCCGTGGAAGGGGCAGAGGGAGAGGGAGAGGGAGAGAGAGAGAGAATTTCAAGCAAATCTCCATCAAGCATGGAGCTGGACTCAGGACTCAGTCTCACGACCCTGAGATCATGAGCTAAGCTGAAATCAAGAGTCAGACACTGAACTAACTGAGCCACCCCGGCGACCCTAGGGCCAGACTATTCATGCCCTTTTTCATCTTTTCACTAGCTAGTCTACAAGTGGCCAGTGTCCATCCATCCCGGTCTGATCGGCAGGGACTCAGCTGGTGGAGTCACATGGCCCACCCTCCAGGAACCCGGGCAGCCACTGCAGAGGGTCTGCACTGGCAGAGTGCCCTGGAAGGGAGGTGGGGTAGTAGGCTCAGTGATGTGCATCTCTAACCCACTGACAGTCACTCACGGACTCAGGACTCAGGGCCATTCACCTGGACTCTCCTCCACCAGCCTGAGCTCTGCAGAAGTGGTGCCTACCTCTCATTTGCTTCTGGATCTTCAGTGCTTAGCACATGGCCTGCTCCACAGTGACAATCAGTAGCTGAGAACAAATGCAGGGATGTTGATTCCCATTGGGGTGGGCCACAGGTTCTACAGCGGGCTTCCTGAAGTTCCAGATTGCTCTGAGGCAGAGAAGTATGCTTTTGTTTGTATCTACCTGACTGTGAGCAGTCAAAGGCCCAGCTCTGGTCCAGAGGGCCTGGGCCTTGGCAATTTTTAACAGAGGCAACAGTTCAGGAAAATCTCATTGCTTGTATATTGCATCAGTTCCCAACCTGCACGGCAACAGGATGTCTCCAAATAGGGAGGCTAAACAGGAGAGCTGCTCATGGAGCTCACCCCCCAGCCTGGGCTCACTGTAATATAGCATGCATGGGGAAAGCCTGCTGCTTTTCTCATGGACCTTCCCCCCAGGGCCTTGAGAGTGCTGCCCAGGAGCTGCTAATTTCTGCCTGCCACTTGCAGGGAAAGGAAGTGAGTGGTGTCCTGCAGCCCGATGGGCAGCTTCTGGCAGACTCCTGCCCTCACCATCCCTACCGTCCCAGTCAGCACTTGGGAACTTTTCTGGGAGACCTTTCCTGGCACTTATATAGCTGCCCCTGGACCTGAGGGGAACTGGCCAGTCCTCAGACCAGGAGGAAGAGACTATAGCTTGTGATTGCCTTGAGGTGAAGATTTATTATAACTCTTCCTGGGGAATTTAGATAGGGGATGGGGGTGGCATGGGGTAGCAGAAAGGGTCAGAACAACCAGGGTTTGGATGTGGGCTCTGGGTTACTGGCATAGGTCTATGGGCAGAAGGAGAGGAGATACATATGTGAATTTAAGAAACAAAACAGATGAACATAGGAGAAAGAAAAAAAAAGAGGGAAGCAACCTATGAGGGACTCTCTCGCTCTTTTTTTTTTTTTTTTTTTTTTTTAGTATATGTGGTACCAAAGACTCTTAATGACAGAGAACAAACTGAGGGTTGATGGAGGGAAGCAGGTGGGGGATGGGCTAAATGGGGGATGGAGATTAAGGAGGCACGGGTTGTGATGAGCACTAGGTATCACATGTAAGTGATGAATCACTAGATTCTGCTCCTGAATGAATTATTACACCACATGTTAACTAACTAGGATTTAAATAAAAACTTGAAGCTTTATTAAAGAAACAGTGGAGAGGGGAAAAGAAGCATGTGTTGTTCCTCAGGAGTGGATTTCAAGGGGGTACTTGGAAGCGGTGAAAAGCTAGAATGTGCAGGGTCAGGAGGGTGCTTGCGGTGACCCAGGGTTCAGATGAGGAAAGTTGGCCCAGGCTGGCAACAAGGAGCAGGGAAGGTGAGAGGGAGACAGGGAATCTGAGAAGAGGAAACCCATCATGGTGGCTTGAGCAGAGAGGAGCGGGGGGGTGAGGACAGCCCCAGAGCAGATCCCCACATGCTGTGTCTGGGTGCAGGGAGGGCCAGAGCCCACAGGACCAGCTGGGTGGTGGTCCACCAGCCCACAGGAGGTGCTGAGTAGGCTGGCAGGAGGGTGTGCGGTTCACAGGAGTGCTGGTCATGGTGGATGAACGTAGATCCTCACTGGGGGGACTCTGGTGGCTTTAGTCTGGCCTCACCAAATACTTTCTTTTTAAAAGATTTTATTTATTTATTCATGAGAGACACACACACACACAGAGGCAGAGACATAGGCTGAGGGAGAAGCAGGCTCCCTGCAAGGAGCCCGATATGGGACTCAATCCCAGATCCCGGGATCACACCCTGGGCCAAAGGCAGACGCTCAACCGCTGAGCCACCCAGGCGTCCCTCACCACATACTCTTGAAGCTATGTGACCTCAGGAGAAATCCCTAGCCGTTCTGAGCCCGAGTGTAATGCATCAGCTCCCTCCCTGGACCTTGGGGCAGTAATTACAGCTCTGGCCCTCCATTGTACCCAAAGAGGGCAGATAGAAAGGAGCCACAGATAAATGGGTAAAGGAACTATGGTGTGTGTGTGTGTGTGTGTGTGTGTGTGTATATATATATATATATATATATATATATATATATACAGTATATATACAGTGAAATATTATTCAGCCTTAGAAAAGAGGGAGATATTTTTTAAAAAATTTCATTTATTTATTCATGAGAGAGACAGAGAGAGAGACAGAGACATTGGCAGAGGGAGAAGCAGGCTCCATGCAAGGAGCCTGATGGGGGACTTGATCCCAGGACCCTGGGATCATGACCTGAGCCAAAGGCAGACGTTCAACCGCTGAACCACTCAGGTGCCCTCAAGAGGGAGATCTTTTAAAAAGAGAAAAAAAAAAAAGAAAAAAAAGAGGGAGGTCTTATCATTTGCAATAACATGGATGACCTGGAAAGACATTATGCTACGTGAAATAAGCCAGACACCAAAAGAAAACTGCATGATCTCACTTATACATAGAATCTAAAAGAGTCAAATTCACAGAAGCAGAGAGTAGTAGGCCAGGGGTTGCCAGGGGCTGGGGGGGGGGGGGCGGGCTGGCCAAAGGGTACCGAGTTGGCAGTTACGTAGAATAAATCACTCTGTAGAGATCTGACGTTCCATGTTCACTGCATTGAATCCTGGATATTTGTTAAGGGTAGATTTCGGTTGTTCTCATCTCACACACACGTAAGTCTGTGAGGAGCTGTGTTAATGAGCTTGCCTCTGGTGATCGTGCCACTATGTACGTACGTATCAAGTCAGCATATTGTATACCTTACTTAAGTACATACAACTTTTATTTAAAAAAGAAAAGAATGGAGCCCCAGCCAGGCTGAGTCCAGATTAGGCAGGTCCATTGTACAGGTGGAGAACCCGCCCTGGAGAGGCCTCCTTTGCCCAGCTGGCCTGCGGGGCCCACTAGTGGATCCTCACGCGGTGCTGTTGGCAGTGCCTGGTGGCCTTGTGGCGGCTGCTCCCACCCCCTATTAGCTGTTGACATACAAATGCCCTGGTAAGGAAAATATTTTCATTCTTTTATTACAACATTCTCAGGCCTGCTTAATCATATTTTTCTTTGTCTTTAAAAACAAGCTTCCGTGTGGTTTTCTACCTTCTTGCTGCTCTTCTCAGGACATCCTAGAACTGGGCCTCACTGGTGCTTGATGCCTTTTCATGTGTCACCGCCCTCCGGCTACTTCAGAGGGAGTTCACGGAGGGCAGCTGCTGAGCCCCTCCAAGTGCCTCGCCCCACACTTGACACTTCTACATCCAGGGATCTTTGACCAGTCTCACTTCTCTGGGAGAAAGGTATCACCTCATTTCACAGAAGAAACTGATACTCAGAGAGGTTAAGTATCCTGCCCAAGGTCACACAGCTGTAAGTGGTAAAGCCAGAGCTTGAAATGGGATTCCAGCCAATTCGGTTTCCATGTCAGAGATGATTCTGTTAGTAGATCTGCTCTGCTAGTACCCAGATCTGACCTCTGGCACCAGCATGCTGTGGTGACCTAAAGCAGGTCCCTGACAATCTCTGTGCCCCATCACATCCTCTGGGTATGACAGCTCATCGTGGAAATGGGGGAATGAGGATGATAGTTGGAACTCGAGCCCATACACCACCGCCAAGTTGTGACGGAAGGAGGAATCAATCCATAGAGGTGTTTGCTGGAAGCCCAGGGATTGCATGGTTTGGGGGAAGGGGCAATGCCTTATAGAAAGGAGGAGGAACACGCCCTGGATGAAGCCTTGCCAGGTACTGCGTGCTGCGTACAGGCCTGTCTAATCCTGCCAGCAGTCCTCTGAGGAAGGCACAGCACTGCCCCCATTTTACAGATGAGGAGACAGAGCTGAGATGGCCGAAGGTCAGAGAGCTGGCAGGTATGGAACATAGATCCAGGCCTGGAAACCCAGCCTCTGAGCAGCTCTCCATAACTCTGTGGCCCAGAGCAAAGCGTCTCCCTATCTGGCCTTGGTTTCTTCAGCAGTAAAATGTGGGGTCGGCCCCGCTGGCTGCATGGCCTAGCGCCCAGGTTAATTTCACTGAGCTCCAGTTCCTTCTCTGAGCATCCCACCTGTTTCCCCTGCATCCTGACAGGCTCTCTGGGAACCCAGGCCTGGCCTTTCTCCTCTGTGTCAAACACTCCTATCTGGAGACAGTGCGGGGGCTGGGGGATTGGGGAGGAGAATTGGGGTGTACACAAGACAGTAGAGGGTTACCCTGTCCTGCTGCTGCCCTGCCCACTCGAGCCCCCTATATGTGGCTAGTGGGGTTTGGTGGAGCGGGGGCGAGTGTGCTGTGGAGGGAAAGGGGCTGTTATTTGTCACATAGAGTTGCTCTAGGCTACCTTCCTTCTCTGTCCAGTAGGGCCTCCAGGCCCTGCATTCTTCTTTGGGATCTCCCTGTATCCCGGGGTCCTTTGGTGTTGACATGGCGGATGATGGGCTCTGGCCACTGTCCCAAGCTGGGTAGAGCAGTTGGGGGAAAGTGTGTGAACTTCCTACAATCTTCAGCTGTTCCTCTTTATTCTCAAGGTCCTTTGGTTGTGAGGCAAGGCCTGAGGCCTTGACTTGCAAGATTAGGGTGGGAGGTGGTGGTTCCCTTTTGCTCTCTGTGGTGAAAGCCAAGCATACTTTGCTTCAGCCGGTGGCAGAAAGGGTACTGTAGCCTATAATGACTGACAGGAAGATCCCCACATGCAGAGCATCTGGATGGGGCCTGCCATGGAGGTAGCCTCGGGCCGAGGAAGGGTTGGAGTCCATAGGCCTGTGTTTGAATCCAGGTTCTGCCTCTCAGTTATCTGTGGGTCCTGTGGCAGGTTACTTGCCCCTCTGGCCTCAGCTGCTTCCTCTGTAAAATGCGGTAACTGTTCACCTCTTGGAGTTGGTATGAGGGTTAATCAAGCGGATGTGTATAAACTATATAATAACACAGGGCCCATGCCAAGCAATGTCACGTCCAGGTGAAAGGGATATTCTGTGCATGATCACATTCGTGGACCCAACCCAGCCTCTTGGCACCCTCCCATTCATTCCCCAGGCTCCCCGATGGCCACTTGTGCAGGCATAGCTTCTCCCTCTATCCCCCCAGATCTGTA
Organism: Nyctereutes procyonoides; assembly: GCF_905146905.1. Lineage (NCBI taxonomy): Eukaryota > Metazoa > Chordata > Mammalia > Carnivora > Canidae > Nyctereutes > Nyctereutes procyonoides. Next base: position 35,763,901 of record NW_026575042.1, read on the forward strand.
GTCCTCTTTCTGCCTTCTGCCAGCAGCCTCCTCCAAGCCCCTCTCTGAAAATTTAACTCTCCCACGGGTATTTGTATTATAAAAGATTATTGTTTCCTAAACCCCACTTTTTCCATCTTTGGGTTTGGCACACAGTAGATGCTCAGGAAAGGCTGGTTAATTGAAGAAGTGAGAGGACTTTGATATCTGAGAGTGGAATTTCAGCCATCTGTTCATACATTTAGGTTCTTTACAAATATTTATTTTGTGTGTTCAATTATGGGAATATCTGGATGGATCAAATAGCTGCAGTCCTACTCTTCTTTTTTTTTTAAGATTTTATTTATTAATTCATGAGAGACACACAGAAAGGCAGAGACACAGGCAAAGGGAGAAGCAGGCTCCATGAAGGGAGCCCGATGTGGGACTCGATCCCAGGTCCCCAGGATCACGCCCTGGGCTAAAGGCGGCACTAAACTGCTGAGCCCCCCCGGGCTGCCCTGCAGTCCTACTCTTATGGAGCTTTTAGTGTGGTATTCCTGTGGTGGAGATAACCAGATAATAAACATGGAAACAGACTTCTTTTTTTTTTAAGGTTTATTTATTTATTTATTTATTTATTTATTTATTTATTTATTTATTCATTCGTTTATTCATGAGAGACACAGAGAGAGGCAGAGACATAGGCAGAGGGAGAAGTAGGCTCCCTGTGAGGAGCCTGACGTAGGACTTGATCCCAAGACCCTGGGATCATGCCCTGAGCCGAAGGCAGATGCTCAACCACTGAGCCACTCAGGCGCCCCAAGGAAACATACTTCTGTTTACAAACTGTGATTAAATTCTTCACTGAAATCATATTGCAGATTCTCTGTGATATGGCATAACATGGGGTCCTAATTAAGCTGAAGTGATCCTTATCCCACTTTGGAAGAAGACTTGGGAAGATCTTCCAGAGGAGTTCAGCTTTAAGATGAGGAGAAGCCGGGCTAACAGGAGAAGATGTCCGGGCTTGCAGGCCTTCCTGGGCTCTGTGACACCCCCTCCTGGGCCAAGGCCTCCAGCCTGTGCTCAGTCCTGCATGGGCGGTATCTCCACCTTGGAGGGCCCTCACAGTGGCCCGTGTCTGCAAGCCTCTGGGGGTTAATGCCCAAACTCCTGGTGATGCTCCTGCTATCACTGAGAGACCTCCCTAAATGCCCAGGCCACTTGTTCTGTCCTGGTTGGCCCGGGACCTGGTCCAGCAGATGTCCCTGCTGCTTCAGAGGAAGAATGAATTGTCCTGCATTTATCCAGAAGCATTTTAAGTACTTGTCTGACACCACATGCCTGGCTCTGATAGCTGTCCTAGAAATCCAGAATGCAGAGAGATCAAACCTTCATTCAAGCCAAAATGGAGGTATTTTAGATGACAGACCACTACTTGAAAATACAGGTCTTCATCCACGGCCCTATGAGTGCTGAGTCAGGGCTCACCAGCCAAGTCTCTGAGACTGAGAAGTTTCTCCCAGCCCTAGAGTCAGACCACCTGTCACCTCTGCACACACTCTTCCTTCTGCTTGTCTGTCACAGCCTGTGGCCACATCACCTCCTCCAGATCCTGCCAGGACCCTCCTCCTTGGTTGTGCTGCCTAGAGGCTACCCTATAAAAAAGCTCCCCCACCACCCCAGTCGTTTACCATCTGTCCTCCAGGAGCCTCTGTTGGTCCTCGTGTCTGAGTGGATAAACTTGGTATTGGAAGCCAGGTCTGGGTTCGAATCTTGTCTCTACCACTCGTTAGCCTCGAAGGTGGCAAAATAGTGCTAGCCAGGTAATAGTGAATTGCACGAGGACACCAGGTATGAACGAGGACTGTCACAGGCAGTGGGAACCTGTTCCCCCTTTGTCACACACCCAGAGGGGCGGCAGCTTTCCAGGACTGACCGTGTTGAGGGGAGGAGCTGGCTTGGGCCTGCCTAGCTCATGGCCACTTCCCACTTCCTGTGCTGGTCACCAGGGCTCTGAGTTGAGTAAGATGGGGCCCTAGTCATCTTCTCCTTCACCACATGCAGCAGGATGTGACAGTGTGTGCCTGGGGCTGAGGGGGAGAAGTGGAGTTGCTGGCCTAACATTCTCCACTAGGAAGCCCTACGTGTGAGGTAGCATGGGATGAACTCCCTAAGCGTCTCCTGCTGAAAGGGGAGGAGGTAGGAAGGAGTGAGCAGAGGGACATGAGCTGTGTTCCCAAACATGCCAGTTGAGGCCAGTTAAGGGGGACAGATGCTGCAGAGAAGCCAGGAGGCCAGGCGGGGCCTAGAGCCTGGTGGCTGCTCTCCCTGCCCTGGGACACTTCAGACAAGAAGAGCCTGTGACCTTTTCCCTTTCCAGAGGTCAGCTGACAGCTAGTCAGCCTGGCACCAGTCCCTTCCTCAGCTGCTCGGCCACCACCCTCTAACGCACTGAGGCTCCAGGGGTTTCTAGTTTTATGGAGTGATATTCCCAAGGCCGATGGCAGGCAGGGGGCCGGCCCCAGTCTGGATTTCAACCTGCCCCGCGCTGGGGGCCGTGCCAAGGCCCAGAGCTCGCTCTGACCCCATGTCCCAAGGCAGGGCAGACTGAGCCTGTTCTTGGGGAGTTATCAATAGTAGAAGCTGCCACCCGAGATTGTGGGGGCCAGAAATGGGAGAGAAGGCAACAGGCTCGGCTGACCTCTCCTGTCTTTGGTTGCTGTGAAAGCCTTCAGCCTGGAGGCTGGGAGGCGGGGAGGCTGAAGGCCTGGGGGCTTGGCACTCCTCCAGGAAGCCATGCCTGCTTGCTCTTTGTTGGGTGGCATTTCAGGTCCAAGGAGCCACTTCAGAGGACTCTTGGAAATGAGAACATACTGGGAATAAATTTGGGAGGATGAAACTTTGCATATCCCTGCTTCTCTGCAGAGTTTAATCCCTTGGTCCTGTGTTAGCCATCCCCAGACACTGTTTATCCCCACCTCCATGACTTAGCATTTAGTGTACCACCTGCCTTAAATGCCTGCCCCCTTTTGCCAGGACTTCAAGGCCCAAATCCAGGTCTGTCTCTGGAAAGTCTTTATGCCTTTTCCAGCCCATGGAGACCTTTTTCCTCTGGGAGTTCATCCTGTAATGTGTGCCCGAGGAATACCATGCAGGTCCATGGCTTATGCAGTCCCCCACCTTCCACATGAAGGTCCTGTCTCTCCAACCAGGCAGCAACCCGAATCACCAAGGCCACTTTCTCTCCACCAGCCCACAGTGGTGAGTAGGGACCTGACTGAGCACTGGGTGGAGGCGTGCAGGAAGCCCTGCATCAGAGGAGCCATGTGTTGACCTGTGGGCTGGGGTTGTCCTCAGATGAGGGCAAGGTGCCCCATGCAACCGTAGGCTCCAGAGCCTGAAGATGCCAGGTGGTTTTTATTCTGCTTGGCATTTTTCACTCAACCAATTGGCTAGTGAGGGTGGAGAGAAAACACAGTCCCATCACTACCCCGCCATCCTATCCCAGTTCTCCAAAGGGGTGATTTGTCCTCCTGGCCTTGCACTTGAATTGCCCCTACTGTGGTAACAGTGGCATCAAACTGGCTAGCTCTTCTGCTCTGGAGATGGCAGTGAGTTCACAGAGACAAAGCAGCCTCAGAGAGTGATGCTCTGGTTTTTAGATTTCAGGGTTTCTTGGCACAATTCAAGGAAGTTAGATTACCCCATATAGGACAAATACATGCATATTCTCATGATTGTCTTATTTTTTTCTGGCATTTATCAGCTGCCTCTTATTCACTGCCTTGATTTCTTTCCAAAAGACAACTACATTCATTCCAAAGTTCTCTTTGGGCCCAAAATGTCAAGGGATTGGACTCTGCCATTTGCCAAGCCATCCGCCTGAACCTTTGATCATTCAACAGGCTATCCTTGTGAGGTCCAGCGGAGGGTATGGCCAGAATGCAAAGGAGCTCCTGGAGCCCCTTATCTCAGAGTGTGAAATGTATTCAGCAGAGGAGTGCTCAGTGGAGGAGCTGTTCTTAGCAGGGCCGCCAGAAGCATTCTCTAGCTTACGTACTTTTGGGCCACCTGGTGCTCAGACCATCTGTGTCCTGGTAGCTCACTCTCCCTTCTCTCATGAGAATGGTGCCTTAAAACTTGCCACAAATGTCTAAATATGCCAGGAAAGCTAGGAATTCAAGCCTCATCCATCTGGAGCACAGCCTTCTCTCCAGGCCTCAATTTACAACAGTAGACAGGGGTGATGGACATACCCATTTGAACGGGCAGCCAGAGTGGTGAGTTTTTTCTGTCCATCTCTGTGGCTAGTCCTTCTGGGAATGTGCCCAGAGTATTGTTCCTTTCAACACTCATACACCCTAGACTAATTAGAGGACCATTGTTGACTGCTTTTGGAAAAGGGGGCGAAAACCACATTCCAGAGGACACATGCCACTCTTGATATAAAAGTTTCTCTAGTAGAAGGTTACCTTGGTTAGATTTCAGTTGCAGGCTGAAAACACTTCACTCTGCAATGTTGTTAAAAAGCTTCAAAAAAATCCTCCTGTGGTATGTTTCTAATTTAAGATTGAAAAAATATTTCTATTGTGCCATATATAGAGTAACCTAAAACCCAATAAAAACTCTGAATTAGGGCCGGACAGAATGGTTTGAATTAAGCTCAGGTAGAGGCAAGGACACCGTATCTGTTGGCTGGGGCTGCTGGCTCTCAGGCCAAAAGGCAGGTTCAAACTGGGAGAATGGACCTGCCAAGTCTGGAGAGGAACCAGCTCTTCTGGCAGATTCTGAAGCTCTTGGCCACTGGCCCATAGGGCTGTGATACTATTGTCATCTGCCCTAACCCAAGATGGGCCTAACTAATGCTCTTCGTGTCATCCTAGTTGCTTTTCAGATTTCTTACTGGGGCGTAGTTTATTTGATTTGTTGGATATGTATTTTTATTTTTTTTCTTTTCTGGAGCTATCTGCCAGCCTTTGCCTAGCACCTCCCTGTTGAGAAGCTGCTTACGGCTTGGTCCTCTATCCATGCCGTGATTGCATAATTTTTTGAGCTGAGGCTAGACTTCCTTGCCTCTGTCTTGTGTTCCATTCAGTCTGGAAAGCAGCACATGCTCAGTGAATACATAGTGAATTAATAAATTTGGAACCAGTGAGTGAGAAGAATGATTTTTTTGTTATTATAAACAATGCTGCATGAAATATCTTTACACCCATTATCTACTTACCTGTCGTCATGTGTCTATATCTATCATACTCCTCCTGTTTCCACTCCCTTCTCACATCATGCACTCTCCTTGCTCTGTTTGTGTCACATGACCCAATCCTAAGTACCCTCCCCATTCCAACCCCCTGGGGCCAGTCCATAGCTGATTCGATAAGGAAGGTCATCTGACTCCAGAGGAACCAAATCATAGGCTAGGTTAAAAAATCAGATTCTCTTGAGATTTGAACTAAGAAACAGAGAAAGGCTGTGGTAGTGGTTAGGCTGGCAGGAGAGGAGTGTCAAGAGCCAAGACTAGATTCTGGTTGGCCATGGTGGGGCTATGTGCAAGCAGGTGAGTGAGCAGAAAAAGTGGGGGTGGGGAGTGGGAGTGGAGGTGGGAGTGGGAAAGGGAGATAGCAACAGAGACATAGGCAGAGATGGAGAGACAGAGACATTTCCTTGGCCCCAGTGATATGGAAGATGTGACTTTAGTTCCTGTGAGGCCTGCCTATACTTTCTACCATCAGATGCCATGAAATATCCCTTGTATCCTTTCAAAAGCAAAACAAAATAATCCCTTTTGTGCTACCTCTTAACTACATTATGGGCTGCTTCCTTCCACTGGGCAGCTTCCCAGTGGCCCAGGTGATGCTGGGAGTTCTGACTTTCTTCTGGGGCCAGAGGTGGTCTGGTGTGAGCCAGTTGGAGGGGAAGATAGGAGGTGATCTGAACTGTAAACCTCCATCCTCCCCCAATCCTTGTCTCCATATCACCCAACCTAAGAGATCAATGTAGACATCATTGTTCATTTTTTTCTTCTCATTTCTTGGGCAGAGGAAAATCTCCAGGATCTGGAGATCATCTCTCTGGGCTCAGCAGGGGGACCTCTGAGGGCAGGACAGCCCCGGCCTCCACTAGATGGCACTGTTGCAGGTCATTTGTATCCAGAAGCTCTTCTCAGAGTGTGTGAGTGTGCACACATGAATACCTGAGCTGCTTGGGGAGTGTGTGTGTGTGTGTGTGTGTGTGTGTGTGTGTGTGTGTGTTGGACATTCCTGGCTTGGGTCTTGCAATGCCTCAGCCCACTCTTTGTTCCTTAGGATAGAGGTTACCTCTGAGACATCTTCCAGGGCTCCAATCGGCTCAGGACATGGGTACCTCACTCTAGGGAGTTACAGAGTGACTGGGGCAGGTCCAGTGCTCCTCATGGCCCACCCATCTGTGGGAGACTGGTTGGTTTTCCTGAAATCCCAGCCCAAAGGGTGCAGAATCCCAACAAGTTCCACACTCTGGGTGAGCAGTACTGGGGGATTTAGACTGGGGGCAAACTTGCAGAATCTTGAATGTTTCCAGTGCAAATTTTATTTTGCGTATTAATGCTGGTTGGTAGTGGTGACTGGAGTGCCATGTTGAAAGGGCTTCTGAGGCTGGGTTTGGCTCAGGAGGAAAGAATGCTCTGGCCAGTTAATGATACTTGCCAGAGGCTTGGGGTAAGAGTAGCAGTCATGACAAAATTTTATGTTTTGTTTTGTTTTGTTTTTTGTTTTTAATGTAAGTTGTCATTTATGTATAAAGATATGAGGATACACCTATATGTCAAGAGAATCCTAGATATTTAAGACTTTAGAAATTATCAGGCTTACTCATTTATATCATAGATGGAGAAACTAAGGCACACATAGACAAAATGAGTTACCCCTGGATACATGGCTTGTGGCAGAGAGAAGACTAGAAGGAAGGTCTCTGACTACCCATACCAGTGTCTTTCTGACACATCCTGTATTTCCAGCTGATCCAGTTCTGTGTTCAAACAAGGTCCCCAACATCACATTAACCTTTTTTGTCTGGTGTTTTGAGATCTTTAGACATGGCTGCCAAGAGAAAATTCCCGGTTAAATCTCTTCGTGTCCTTGTGCTACTCTAAATAGATTCTGAGTAGGGCAGATTATAAGTCTGAATCTTGGAAAATAAATCTTAGGAGGAAAGAAAAGAAAGAAATGGGAGTTCTGTATATTTGAAAGAGAACACAGGCAACAAACTAGACATGGCTTTGGCCAAGGGTGGTAGCTCCTCTTTAGCCCAAAGAGGCAGTCTGAAAGAGAGCACAATGGTCTCAGGTGAGATGTAGGTGAGGAAAGATTCCCTCATGGTGGAGGGGCCTGCTAGGTCAGTGTCTCAGGATTGTGTCTGCACAGGCTGCCTCACATGCTCATCTGCTGGAGTGGAACCAATAGGAACCAGCAGAGTCCTGGGGAGTATAGCAGGTGCTCAGGAGCTGGAGCCTGGAGCTGCAACTTCTAGGTCCAGCAGGATCACCAAATTAAGTGTATTGCATGCTGTACCTTTGCTTCACTTTTGTCACCTGGCATATGGATTTAGCTATCCTGTATCCCAGGATATAGTGCAAACCAAAGAGATAATGGCTGTCAGTCTATGCGTGTATAGGAGTTAGTTTGAAAGCAAGGGTGAACTCTCCTGAGGACTCCATGAAGAAAACCACAAGCTCTGTTTATTTTTATTTTTATTATTTATTTATTTTTATTCATTTTATTATTTTTATTTTGATAGTCACAGAGAGAGAGAGAGAGAGAGAGAGAGAGAGAGAGGCAGAGACACGGGCAGAGGGAGAAGCAGGCCCCATGCAGGAAGCCCGATGTGGGACTTGATCCCGGGTCTCCAGGATCGCGCCCTGGGCCGAAGGCAGGTGCCAAACCGTTGAGCCACCCGGGCTGCCCACAAGCTCTGCTTAATAGTCTTTGTGTACATAAATGTGAGGATGGGAGTGTGTGTACATACTGTGAGTGAGAACAATATTCAATTTTGGGGAGTAGTCAGGAGCTGTGCTAGGCACTCTATCTTGGTTAACTCTCCAGTAATCCTAGGGGATGGGTACTATCATTATTTCCATTTTCCAGAAGAAGAAGAAGCTGAGGCCAGAGAGGTGAAATCACATGTTCAAGAAAATATACTCAGCAAGAGGCAGAATGCTTAATTAACTTCCTACCCATAATGAGGTTGGTGCCATCTGTAAATTAGTCTGAGAGAGGGCTGGCTTGGCGTACCCATTTCCAACTGTGTATATTATCTGGACTTATTGCAGGTGTCTTGGAGTGAATAAGGGCTTAAAGGTTACCCAGGTAGGGTGGGGGTATTATGTGTGTGTGTGTGTGTGTGTGTGCGTGTACACACATACATTTTAGAAAATGATGCCCAAGGTAGAACCCAGAAGGTGATGGCCCTTCCATGAGAGCAACATCATCCCTGCATGGTACCCAAGCTGGAGACCAGGCCTTCATCACCTGTGATAGGTTGTTTTCATCAGGATGCTCCAGAGAAGCCAGCAGGGGATGGATATGTATATATATATTTGTGAACACACACACACTTATATACACACATACACAAACACATATATAAATATGTATATTTTAAGGAGTTGGCTGATGTAATTGTGAGGGCTGGCAAGTCCAAAATTTGTAGAGTAGGCTGGCAGACTAGAGACCCAGGGAAGAAGGATGTTTCAGTTCGAGGCTGCAGACTGTCTGCCAGCAGAATTCCTTTTTCTTTTGGGGAGGTCACTTTTTTCTTAAGATCTTCAACTGACTGGATAAGGCCCACTTGAATTATGAAAGATAATCTGCTTTATTCAGAGTCTACTGACTGATTTAAATGTTAACCTTACCTAAAATACATCTTCACAGCCTCATCCAGACATATGTTTGACCATATATCTGAGAACTGTCGCTCAGGCAATTTGACATAAAATTAATCATCACAGGGGCTCCATTTTAGTCATTGGAAGGCTTAGGAAACATCTTTGCGTGTGTGTGTGTGTGTGTGTGTGTGTGTGTGTGTGTGTGAGGGGATTCTTGCTACAGATAAAAACTTGGCAGGTAAAACAATATGGCTGACTTTCCCCTGTCCAGGGGAGGGCTGGGTCATATCCATGGGTCAGGAAGAAGAATCTCTTCTGAGGCATGTACACCGTGGAACCCCCTGGAGCTAAGGCTACTGCCTTGGTGGTAGGTTGGGTAGGAGGTTTAGTAGAACTGTCCCTTTGGATCAGCTGAGTAGCTACTGTGTTCCTAGAGAGCCCCACTGTATTAGAAGCCCAAGGAGACGACTTGGTGTTGGCATGACCTGCAGCTTCTTCTTCTTCCCACAAATGGTTAATAGCACATGGGATTTCTAGCCCTGGAATGTCTTTCCAGAATATTCTCTGGCCTTTCCTATCAGTGGCTGTGAGTCTGCCAGGTTCTTGGTGGGCGCTAATCTCTGGACTCTGATTATACTCTCATAGGGACTGGCTGGAAACTCTACAGGAACTTGACCAGAGCCACGGTAGGCAGGAGGAAATGGCCTAAGGAGTGGTGAATAACTTTGGATATGGATATGCCTAACTCCAAGAATAGGGAGCCCCTATAACCTGGCCTGCCCACCCTAGCCAGTACCTTTGGTTCTCTGAGCCTGATGAAGATAGACCTGGGCACACAGTTACTTTGCTTTTGACCATCTGTCATCTATGACAGCATAGCCTACCAGTCATCCATTCTAGGAAGGGGCCTACCCCTATGAGCTTGACTCTCGACGGCAGGGTTTTGTTGCATGGGTGACCCTGAGAGCAAAAATGGGAGCATCTAATGCAACCTGGGGACTCAGGGAAGGACATTTGAGAAGACAGGGACAGAGGTAGTCCGGTGAAGTTGTGCATGTCTGGGTGTACGTGCATCCTTTGCAAAAGTCCCGATACAAGATTGAACATGGCTCAATGAAGGCCCTGGTTCAATGTAGTGGGAGGCTAGAGTTATAGAGAGGAGAAGTGGATGGAGGCAGGACAGAGAGGCAGGCTCTTAGGGATACAGGGTACAAGCCAAAGGAGTTTAGGCTCCATCTTATGGGCAACTTTCAGTTTTCAAGAACTTACAGTGTGGAGCAAATGGGGTGATAATGGAGGACAGTGGCCACTAGGCCCCTGTGGTGGCCACCCAAGTGACTGAAAAGAGGACTATGGCCAGAGAGGTCTGGTCGAGGGAGCAGAGCTGGATGCTGTGAATAGGATGTTGATTGATTAAGCATGTGCAGCATAAGGCATGAGGGGTCAAGGTTGAGGGAGGGCTAGTGTCTAGCTTCAGTACCATTTGGGTGAATGGTGCTGTTTTCTTGGCAGGGCTGCCACCCTTTTCAAGGATGTTGGGCTCCCCTTCCATGGGGTACCCATTCTGCTCTCATGAGTCCCCTTCTTTAATGGCCCATCTCATGAACCTGAGCTTGGCTGGGATTGTTGGATGCCACTGCTAGCTCCTTGGCACATATCCTCATGATCTGTCTGAATCCAGGAGCCGGATTCAGTGGTGAGTGGTTTGGGACTTGGTGCTGGGCAAGTTCAGTTGCATTCCACGGCTCTGCCATGTCACTGGGGCTAGGCTCCCGAGGCACTCAGAGCCCTTTCTTGACCCGGGGCTCTGGCACCAAAAAGCTGTTGCATCTCCCAGGAAGCAGCTGGGGTCCTGCTGACGAAGCTGTTCTCAGAGATTTTCTAAATTGTTAGATGGGTCCTGAAAAGTGTTGGTATTTGGCAGTTAGATGTCAGGAAAATCTGCATGGAGTGCCTTACTATATGCCTGGCCCTGTGCTGGGCACTGAGTGGGGAAGAGGAGGTACAACAAATTTAGAATAAATGTTGATGGGGCTCTCATGCTGGACACATTAGGAGACCAACAACTGGCATCAAGTTACCAGAAATTGGTTTGGTTGGCAGCTTAGGGAAGGGAGAGGGCAGTGTGGACTGGAGGGTAGGAGGGACAGCTTAGGCTAAGTCTTGTCCTGCACTCACAGCAAGGAAAGGTGTTGTCTGTGTTGGAGGAAGGGTAAGGGCAAAGGTCAGAAGTGAGCGATTGGGAAAGACTGGCTTTTGGAGTGTGTATGTGTGTGTGCAAATTGCACAGACCAGGCACTGTTTCTTATATGTTCTCTAATGTCTACAGTGTACAAATTATACATTTCTGCTTCTAAAGGGGTGTATGTGAGGGGGACAATTGAGCACATTTTCCTTTTGAATCACAAGTTGAGGCAGACAGCTTTGGTTTCACACAGACCGTGGTATAGCCCTTTCCACAGCACTGTGGTTGAGAGCAGGGTTGGAGAGTGTGAGGAGCTGCCTCCACCCCAGCTCCATCTCCAACAGGGCTCAGTAACCTGACACTTTCCCCAAGGCCTCTCAGTCCTGGCCAGTAGCATTCCCTGTCACTATGGCAACCTTCCTGGATCTGGGTATGGTTAGGGGCACTCATGGGGACCTCTGTCCAAGAGGGGCTGAAGTCATTTGGTGGCCAGTCATGAAGATTGACACAAGGGAACTGGTTTCCAGTACCGAGGCCACAGGTGGCCAGTGGACAGCCTGGATGGCTAGCAGTGGCAGTTCTGTCATCAGGCACGAGTGGGCCTGACACCTACATCCATAGTAGTGGCATGTGTGGGGAGAGCAAGGAGGACCTTGGGTCGTTTGGAGGCGGGAGAAGCTGTGGTCTGGCCCTGACAGGGTAGATGGCCCAGCCACCTGAGAGGTTGTGTTGGATCAGATGCAGCCCACCCTGTGCTGTTTCCCATCTATTTCCTCCAGGCCCAACTCCACCTGTCGCCCAGTGTGATAGGCTGCAGCCTGGACTTATGTCGTGGGCCCAGCCAGGGCTGAGCTTGTGGGGCCTCAGAGAGAACCTGCCTTAGGAGAGTGGCCAGAGGAAGGGCTGTGGCATATCCAACTTGCCTCAGAGGTAACATGATTCCTGGATATGAGACTTTTTCCATTTGTCAAATTGGTTTTCACTTCTGGTTCCAGAGTGAAGATAAGCCTGGGCCAGCGGTCAGTAGGCCACAGCCTTCCTCCCTTGAATGGCTGCCTCTGCCTTCCCCCTGGCCACCAGATCCTGAGTCTCACCTGTGCAGTCCCTCTTCCTCACTCTGGCTGGAGTCATCTTCCTAAACACACACTTGAAGCATGAGCCCTTTAATGCTGTAGCTGGACACCTGGTCCTGTGCGTGCTCCTATGTCCTGGACCTGGAAGCTATCCTTGGTGCCTCCTCTGTGCTCCCCAAAGCATCAATACACACATCTCTCATTGCCCTCATCAGAAAGTGCTGGGATTACCTGTCTATGCCTCCCTTCAGAGTAAGCACCTTAAGAGCAGGGGCTTCGGTGCAGTTTTCTGAACCAAACTCCATCATGAATGGGACCAAGGAAGCGTGGAAGGTGCCTTCTATAGCTGGTAATTGCTCAGTGGTCTGAAGAGAGGAATGATCTACATCTCAGCCTTCTGCCTGACCTGAGACCCCTGGGCAGACCATGCCATTGAGGGGCCAGTAGCCTCAAAACTCACGCTGGAGTAGGAAAGCACATGGTAATGGCACTAAGCTTCCACACAGAGAACCTACTACGTTACCAGCACTGATTCCCAATGTTTATGCGTCCTGTCTCTAACCCTCACACAGCCCTGGGAGGTATGGGTTATAAAAAACATCCCTCTGATGAAGAAATTGAGGTCTAGAGGGGTTGACTTGCCTAGAGTCCCACAGCTGGTAACTATCGGGGTAGGGATCAGAATTCATGCTGGTCTCATCTCAAAGTCCATTTTTTTCCATGACTCCACCCAGGCCCTTTGTAAGTGTGGCCTGTGGGAACAAGGCCGCTCCAGAAAGGGCCATTCCAGCCCGAAGAGCATGTGCTGTTTGTTTCTTACCCAGCATTCTGTCAGGGTCCCTGGCATGAGAATCTGACAAGTCATGTAAACTCTTACAGCCGTGAGCCCTGACGTCAGGGCCAGCTCCTTTTCTGTTAGTGTTTCCTAATTGGTATTATCTCAGCAGTTGCTTTAGAGATTTGACTTTGATGAAAAAAAATTAATTACATAATGAATTACTCTCCGAAGACCAGGCTGTTGTGTCATGGCTCAGCCACGTGTGGGGCAGGGAGCCGGCTGAAGGGGGGTGTTTGGGATGAGTTGACGTGCATCCCCCCACCGTGTGCCTCTGCATTTTTTTGTGGTGACTACAAGATGAATTGGGACTTGAATGGCCCGCGGGGATAACACACGAGGGTATGGGCCACAGGGAAACATCTGCGCCATTTTGCTCCTAACGGACCAGAGAAAGCTGAGTGCGTAAGAAGCCTTGTTTTGAAATGTGTTTTCAAAATAAAGGGTTTCATAACAACCATGATTGCAGAAACAACTGCTGATGGGAATAACTTCCTGGAAAGCAGAGGCCTCCATGAGAGCCGGGATTTAAAAGGCCCAGCCGAGTTTCACATCTAATTGAAGTTGAGCCCTGCTTTTTTGTGCGCGTGTGCACACATGTACACACACACACACACACACTCATGCATATGTGGGTGCCTCCCTCAGGCTCAGGCTTTGTTGTTAGCTTCTGATACTCCACCCAGGACCACTGAGCTTTTGCTTCAAAGCCTGGGGTATAATAGGAGGCTCAGGGGTACTCCCCATTCTTCCCCATTCTGAAGTCCCTGGTCTAAACAGAGTGGCTGGAGGAAACTCCTTCTGCACTGGTTGCCTAGAGCTGAACTATGTGTCTCTGTCCTCTGGTCACATGATTGGACCAGAGATGGAGGCTCAGCCAAAGGCGGCATCTCATAGGCTAATGAGTGGTCTGTGGGATGGATGGTCTGTTGTAGGATGCTGTCCAATAGAGACTCAACATTTGTTATTGCGGCTATGGGACCCAATCAGATCCTCTCATTTGTGGATTCCAGAAAGGAGAATAGCTGCCGGAAAGCAGGCAGAGAAAAGGTGGAAGTCAAGAGATTCTTAGAAACTGTGAGACAGCAGGATACTTGGTGGGAAGAGCTATTGAAAGAACAGCTTGGTGGCAACAGGAGGAGACAGAAGAAGACTGGGTCATAAGACTGTCAGAACTTTGGAGCTGCAGAGGCCTCCAGAAGGTAACAGCTATTCCTCATGGCTGAGCACCTACAAGTCTCTGCACGGCCTTACCAACAAACATGCATTCCTGGAGGTCCTTTTGAACTTATTTAGCTTCTTGTTCCCTAATGGAATCTAGCCAGCCAAGGGTCCACCATGTTCTTGCCTGTGGAGATGGTTGTGTTGGGTACCACAGATGAGCAAAAAGAGAAGATTCTGCAAGGGGAATTTCCAGTCTTGGCACGGTCTTCTTTGTACCCTTCCTTGGGCTTTTGGGAGGGGGAAGGTGGCTGTGAGACCCTCTGCTTCCCAGGGGGAGATTGATGGGGGTGCTGTGCTGAGACTGGGGACCCTTGGAAGTCCAGGGAGACCAGAAGAGAGTCCCACAGAGATGGAAGGACATGGTTCTGCTTTGGATTTGGAAGGGGTCTTGCTGCATTTTTCCAATGTGGGGTCAAAAAAACTCAGAACTTTTCCCTAACACTTTTCTCTCTTCATTTTAAAGTCACTCTGTATGTACAAAAAGACAGTACATGTGCTTTTGATTCCTTTACCCTGAAATCATCATCCTTTCTCTCTAGAGAAATCCCAGGTCTCAGAAACCTTTGGAGACATTTAAGCCCTCCACCCCCTCTTAAAATCAGGACCCTGCATGCTGCTAAACACAAATGGGTGTGGAAGGTCTCAACCAAGACAGAAAGCATTCTTCCCTGCTTGATCCAGTGTGATCAGGGCCAACCTAAGTAGCAGCCACATTCCCAGGAAATCAGGCCTTGGAGAAATCAGCACCTGGTATGAAGACCCCGAAGACTGAAAGGAATAGCAGTGGGGTGTCAAGTTGTAAATGATAGTCAAAAGCTGACTTGCATATTGCATCACTTAGCTGCCACACTCTGTCTTCTCTTCCCTCAGCCCTGGGGATTGGAGGCTCACATCCTGTACACTGGCCAGTATTCTGCTCTTGGCAGAGGCTCAGGGGGTGTGGGTGTGGGTCCTCAGGGTCCACCCTTCCTGCCTCTTGTCTCCAGGAGAGCAGTGCCTTCCAGGTAACCTGATGTTGATGGTGATGAGGCAGGCCAGTAGAGGTGACAGGTTCTGTGCATGAACTGCCAGGAACTCATTCTGGGCCAGTTCTGTGGGGGAGAGGACCATGTTGCATTCACTCAGGCCTAGAAATGGCTGTGCTCTCCTGAGATGCTGTAGTTCAGGGGCTAAGTGCGTGGACCACCTGGCCTCAAGCGCTAGCTTTGCTGCTTACCAGGTTGGGGGCCCTGGACCAGTTGCTTTTGTACCTGTGCCTCGGTTTCACCACCTATAAGATGGAGATAATAATAGGTCTCCCGTGATTGTGGTCTCCCATGATCAAAGATGTAGGAGTGTTTGTCATGCTGTACCTACCTGACATCCAGCAAATGCTCTTCAAATGTTTGCTGTTATCAAAAATGACACGTTTATGAATGAAATGATAATGGTGTCTTTGATTTGCTTTAAAATAATATGGGAATTGGAAGTGGGTTGGTATACACATGAAATGGCCAGCCATGAGCTGACAGTTGTTGAAGCTGGGTGATGGGTACACAGGGGTTCATTATATCATTCTTTCTATTTTTGTTTTTGAAACTTAACATAATAAACATAATAAAAAGAAAAAATTCATAATGAAAAGTTATATGCATATGTATATGTGTATTAATGGATGTATATATGTATATTAATATGAGAAATAATGTTTATAGCAGAATGTAATAAGGTATTACAGTGTACAAGCTGATTTTAAGTGCTATGCTGATGAACTTTTATTGATTGATTGACTGTAGGGAGAGAGGGTGCATATGCATGAGTGAAGGGGAGGGACAGAGGAAAAGGGAGAGAACCTTAAGCAGGCTCCACACCCAGCATGGAACCCAACACTGGGCTCCATCTCATGACCCTGAGACCAATCAAGAGTCAGATGCTTAACCTCACCAGCACTCAGGTGCCCCTGCCAATGAACTTTTAAATTTTAATACTTATGTATTTAAAATGTAATTAATTATAGCAAGTGGTATGAAATATTTCCTTTAAAAATAAGGTTAAGTAGGAAGATTGAGTTGATTTGATGAGAGGGAATTAAGATAATGAGAGAAGAAGAGGTTATCTGGGTATGGCAAACATGATGGCAGTAGAAATTGAATTCTGGAAGTTTTGGGAATATTAAAATTCTAATGAGGAAGGGCTCATGTTCGTTTCTCTGAGTGTACTCTGTGTTGGCCTTATGGAACCATTTATTTGGAAGGTTCAGCGTGGGAGTCACAGCAGCAAGAGACAGGTGGAAGACTGGGCTTTGGAGATGTACAGACCTCGATTAGTTCTTGAGTCTACAACTTAATTGCTGTGCGACATTGGCCAAATGACCTACCTGCTCTGTGCCTTGTTTCTTCATCTGCAAAACTGAGGTGTTACTATGTATCTTAAAATACCCTTGTGAGAATTAAATGAGATGATACCTGTGGTGTGCCTGGCATAGTGTGTGGTATGTAATAAGTGCTTAAAAAATGGTAGTGCACTGGTAGTCCCAAAAATGGTAAAGAAGTAGAACAGGCAAAGTACATGTCTGAGGTCTGGGCACAGTTCTTGCAGGTTGAGACTTTATTTTTTATTTTTTAAGATTTTATTTATTTATTCATGATAGATACACAGAGAGAGGAAGAGACATAGGCAGAGGGAGAAGCAGGCTCCCTGTGAGGAGCCTGATGTGGGGCTCAATCCCAGGACCTGGGGATCACGACCTGAGCCAAAGGGAGACCTCAACCACTAAACCACACAAGCACCCTATGGGTTCAGACTTTAATTCAGAACAAGTTTACTCCTACCTGAGACACAGTTGTAAATGAGTGTGTTTTTTGTTTGCTTTGTTGTTCTCCTAGTCTGTGCCTCCTGAGAAGTGGACAAGAGGCAAGTGGGGACATGCTGGACAGACGGAAGGGGGAGCCTGTCGATTGACACAATTGGCAGGTCCTTAGGTAGAGGACATATCCTGCAGTTCTTTGCCTTGTTCTGAAAACACCATTGGTTTCAGTTGCTTGAAATGGCTCCCGCCCCAGCCAAGCCAAGTTTTGCTGTCTATAATTCACAAATAACAGTCTTTACTGAGTGTCTGCTGTGCTCCAGGAATTAGCCTCCACATTCATTTTCTGACTCAACTGCCTTGACAGCCCTCCAAACAGGGAGTCACTGTTCCCATCACAGCTGATGACACTGAGGCTGAAAGAATGCGGTGACTGCCTGATGACCCCACAGCAGGTGAATGGCGAGGCCAGAACAGACTGGCTGTAATTTCAGAGCCCATGTGCTTGGTCACAGGACTCCACCAGCATTCTATCTGAGGGCTCCCAGACTCCTCAGGAACTGGACATCCCCTCTTCCTAGGGTATGGTCCAGGTCCTGGCCTAGGGTCATAAGGCCTCACCAAGTCAGCTTTTGGGGGCAGCTGCCTGGTGGCCAGGGGCCAACTGAATGTGGCTGCAGCCTGGCATATATGTGGTTCTCCTCAGTCTAAAGACCCTTTAGCCATTTACACTTAAAAGTGCAAACTCTGCCTATCTTCAGAGGACACGTTTTGAATATTTGCAGACTGTATTTGTAGGTCACAAGAACCTTATCTTTTTATGTGTGATGGCAGGGTAAGGACGGAAAACATATGCCTTGGTTTCTGCCACTTGTACCCAGAATCCCAGAGATAATGATTGTTTGAGATTCCCAGTAGTATGTTCATGGATTTAGAAAAACTTCCCACAAATCTGGCAGTTCTCTGTAGATACCCATAGGCATCTAGCATTTCCAAAGAGAAAAACAGTAGCCCATGGTTTAGAAATGGTAACATCCATTAATTGAATTCACATAACTTCTAAATGGAACCATCTCCATCCAGAAATGTACTGTCACTTCCAGCACCCACACTAGGAAACTCTCAGAAAATACAAGATAGGACCACAGGTAAAGGGGAAAATATGCCAGCACTTACATTGCTTTTTAAAAGATAATTCCCCTGAGGGCTCTATAGTTACTCCAAAAAATGTTTCCATTGCTCCATGATTTTGGGGGGTTTCTTCTATGTGACTGCCTTCAGAACCCAATACATGTTCATTTAATTGTCTCTAAGGCAAGTCTTTGTCTTTAGGGGCAGATTTGGATTTTAGAAAGTCCCAGGGTCAGTTCAAGCTCAGCTCAATGAAGTGTATGTGTGAGTGTAGTGTCAGTTACCAGTTGCCACAGTATTGCTGCAAAAGAAACAACCAGGAAAACCTCAGGCCCACAACAAATATCATTTAGCTCATGACCCTGCAGGGATTCAGGTGATCTAGGCTGGGTCTGGATAATCGTGGCAGGTCTTGCTCGTGTGTCTGTAGTCAGCTGATCTTGGCTGAGCTTGCTCAGATATCTAGGGAAGAGCTGGATGACAGCTGATCAAGAATGGCCTCACCTGAATATCTGGGGGACACAGCTGTGTTTGACTTGTCTTTCATCCTCCGTCAGGCTAGCTGGGGGCATATTTTCATGGTGATGGTGGAGGTATAAAGAGAAAGAAACCTCAGTGCCCAAGTCCATTTCAAGCCCGTGCATTATTTCTGCTAACATCTCATTGGCCAAAGCAAGTCATACGGCAAAAGATACGCATACAAGGAGAAGTGAAGAACTGTGAAGTTTTTTGGTCATCTATCACAGTGATTAAATTAAAGTTGCCATGCTATTGCAGTGACTAAATTGGAACGTGTTTTTGTTCCCAAGGGAGTTGTGGCCTCAAAATTCTGATCGTGATCTTACGGGTAGTCAGTGAATTGTCCCAAAGAAGTGTTCCAGATGATTGTCTGAGGGGACGATTCCAAATGATCCCTGACAACAGCAGATCTTTGAAGGAAGAGTATGGCCTATGAGGTGACTGTGGGGAGGATAGTGACTGCTCAAAGGAAGAAAAGTTTTGTTTTTTTCTCTTTTTTTTATACTTAGAAAAGGAGAAATACCTAATACCTTTTTCAGCAAATTGTAAAACCTTTCTTTAATCCTGTGCCAAAACTTGACCAGCCAAAGTTTTTCAAAGGCTAGTTGTCATGTGGAACCTGAAACCGTGTAACTGTACTTTCCTTTGTACACTATTGTACTAAAATATATTGGTTCAATGTGTATATTTTGTTAATTTTTATCCATGCATGATTTCATAATATTATCCACTGGTCATTTAGAACACATTGGCTCATTGAATCATGTAGATCTTCCAAATATTAAATATATCTTTTTTTTGGGAATATTTTTAAATTGAAGTATAGTTGACACGCACAATGTTACATTAGTTTCAGGTGTGCAACATAGTGATTCAACAAGTCTCTACATCATGCTCCAGATCACTGCAAGTATGGCTGCCATCTGTCCCCATACAAGGTTTTTACAGTACCACTGACTGGATTCCCTGTGCTGTACCTTTCATCCCTGTGACTTATTTATTCCATACCGGAAGTCTGTACCTTCCACTCCCCTTCATTCATTTTCTGCCATCCCCCACCTCTCTGGCAATCATTTATTGGTCTGTTTTCTGCTTTTTGTTTGTTTATTCATTTGTTTTGTTTTTAGATTCCACATGTAAGTGAAATCATATGGTATTTGTCTTTCTCTCTCTGATTTATTTCACTTAGCTTAATACCCTCTAGGTCTATCCTGTTGTGGCAAATGGCAAGATCTCATTCATTTTTTTAAAAGATTTTATTTATTTATTTGGGAGAGAGAGAGTGTACAAACTGGGGGGAGGGTCAGAGAGAGAGGGAGAAGCAGGACCCCTGCAGAGCAGGGAGCTGGCCGCAGAGCCTGATCCCAGGACCCTGAGATCATTACCTGAGCCTCAGGCAGACACTTAACTAACTGGGCTACTCAGGAGCCCCCTCATTCTTTTTTTATGGCTGAGTAATATTCCGTTATATATTCCATATATATCCCGCATCTTTTTTGTTCATTTATCTATTGATGGACACTTGGGTTGCTTCCATATCTTGGCCATTATAAATAATGCTGCAGTAAACATAGGAGTGCATATATCTTTTTGAATTAGTATTTTTGCTTTCTTTGGGTAAATAGTAGTAGAATTACTGGATCATATAGTATTTATATTTTTAATTTTATTTGAGGAAACCCCAAACTTTTCCACAGTGGCTGCACCAATTTACATTCCCACCAACAGTGCATGAGGGTTCCCTTTTCTCCAAATCCTCCCTAACAAGCGTTATCTCTTATCTTTTTGATTCTAGCCATTCTGACTGGTGTGAGATGATATCTTGTTGTGGTTTTGATTTGCATTTCCCTGATGATAAGTGATGATGAGCATCTTTTCATGTGTCTGTTGGCCATCTGTGTATCTTCTTTAGAGAAATGTCTGTTCATGTCTTCTGACTATTTTAATCAGGTTATTGTTATTATTTTGGCATTGAGTTGTATAAATTCTTTATGTATTTTGGATATTAATGCCGTATTGAATATATCATTTGTAAATATCTTCACCCATTCAGTAGGTTGCCTTTTTGCTTTGTTGATGGTTTCCTTTGCTTTTTATTTTTGGTATAGTCTCAATAGTTTATTTTACTTTTGTTTCCCTTGCCTGAGGAGACATATCTAGTAAAATGTTACAATAGCTGATGTCAAAGAAATTACTGCCTATGTTTTCTTTTAGGAGTTTTATGATTTCATGTCTCATATTTAGGTCTTTAATCCATTTATTTTTGTGTATGGTGTAAGAAAGTTGCTCATTTTCATGTCGCTGTCTAATTTTCCCAGCACCATTTACTGAAGAGACTTTTTCCCATTGTATATTCTTGCCTCCTTTGTTGTAGATTCATTGACCGTAGAAGTACAGGTAGGATGGTGCTCTTTTGGATGAAGGGCTGAGAGATCCATTTTGGCTTGTTAAGAGTGAACTAAATTTGCATTGAGACCAGTCTTGCAGTCTCCAAATGATAAATTGGTCTCTAATGTGTATATTGCCTTTTATTTCTCTCTGCAATAGCCAGGCCCTCAATAGGGAAGATTTAATCTTTCGGTAAGTCTCATTTTCTTGGCAACTTGAGGTTTCTAGGCCGTAGCTACTAATTAACTAAGTAACTTCCTAATAGTCTTTAAAAATATTATTCCCATATTTCCCAAACTCCGCTCCTTTGATCTCATAAAGTTTTTTTTAAGTCCTAACCTTCCTTTCTAACTTTTTCTTTACTTTAATCTCACCTCTCTTATTCTTAACATTTCTATCACTCCAACAACATCCATCTCTCCAAAACCACTAATCATCTTAACACCCCCCACCCATATCCCTCCCCCACCTTCACCTCTTCTTATAACTACCATACTCTCTATTATTTCTTCTCCCCATACACCCACAAAAACTACTATTTACCCTCTTACTACATTTCTCAACCTTTACTTCTTTAAAATACATTTCTTTATTCTTTTTTTTACTATTTTATAATAATTAATTATATTTTTTTTATTTTTTTATTTAAAAAAAAATATCATATATAACCCATATATTTTTAAATTTTTTCATATAATATATTTTATACCCATTCCCCCCCCATTTTTTTTTTTATTAAAATTTTTTTTTTTGTTTCCCCCATTTTTTTTTTTTGGGGGGTGTGTTTTGTGTGGGGGGGGGGGGGGGGGTTTTTGTGGCGGGGTGACATTTGAATTGGGTCTCCAAGGATAACTAGGAATTTGCAGGCAGCACAGTTGTCATATGCAGAGGTGTGACACAGCAAATCTTACTTGGAAAGGGGCAGGGCATGACAGAGAAGCAGAAAGTTTGGAATTTTGTAGGTAGTGGATACAAGATTGGAAGGTTGGAGGAGGGCAGGTTGGGATGGGAACCCTGTGATGGTGAGGACTCCCAGGCAGGGGCACTGGGAATGGAGTGAAGGGACTGATTGGAGGGGGCTGGAGGGGTACTGGGAAGGGCTCAGGGGCTGACAAGGTGAGGGAGAGGTCAAGGTCAAGACTGTCATCTGGCTTTGGTAACTGAGGGGGAGTAAAGAGGTATGTAGAAGAAGGCTGTGCACAAGAAGGCAGTGTTGATCAGTTATGTAATTAGTGTACCAGAGAGAGTGAGACTGAAGTCAGGAGGACCTGGGTTTAGAATCCTGGGTTCACCACTGTGTGCATTTGGGCCAGTTGTTTACTCTCAATAAGGCTCAATTTCCTCATCTGTAAAACAGAGTTAATATATAGACTCATTTGAGTGCTAAATTATGTTGTGGGTTTAAAATCCCTGGCATAGAGCCTGGTACATGTCAGGTGCTCCAGTTAACCCAGACAAGGCAGGCAGGCAAGGGAGGAGCCATTTGGGGGGACAGAGATTACTCTTGGGAATGATAGGCACAGCTGTACGATCCCCTGTGAACAGCCCTGAGCTGCACCCTTGGCTTGGGCTGAGCAAGTAGGCACTTGTGAGGGGTGCCAAAATCTGGGTGAAGAAGATAGTTCAGAGAGTTTGAAGGCAGGTGTGTGTGTGTGTGTGTGTGTGTGTGTGTGTGTGTGTGTTTCCTGTGAAATATAGAGCCTACAGGTATAGGCAAGGGTGGCTACAACATTCTGCTGCTTCTAGTAGTCCTTCTTGATCTAGGCTCTTAACTCTGTCTTTGAATCCCACTCTCAAATCAGGGAGGTGCGTGGGGCAGACATTGGTCCTAAGGATCCACACTGAGGTCAGTGAAAACCAGGAGGATCAGTGAGTCCAGTGGGCCTGTGAGCGCCTCTTGGCTCAGTTGAGCACACTCATGAATAGTCACTGTCCCTCCTTTAAAACCTCATGCCCTGGGTACAGAAGAACAGCTCAACTGGCTTTGTCTTTGTAAATATGAATAGATCCTGGTGCCTACAGTGGGTCATCAGGATGGGTTGACAGGGGAGTGGGTATAAGGGCTGGAGATGCCTGAGGGCAGACAGACAGACAGACAGACAGACACACCAGATTCAGGATGCAAGGTCTCAGGTCATTTAAAGAGGAGCAGCACAAATGCCAGGAGCCAGCATCTCCAGATAGAAGTCGCCTCCCTGGTCAGGGCAAACACAACATGAACTCCTGAGGCCTGGCACTGGTCTTTTGCCACCACCCCTTCCATCAGGCACGGCTCTGACCTGCAGAGAAGCAGCCGGGCTGGGTACCTGTGCTCAAAGCATCCACCGATGCAAAGATCAAGATGGGAGGCATTTTATTTTATTTTATTTTATTTTATTTTATTTTATTTTATTTTATTTTATTTTATTTTATTTTATTTTATTTTATTTATTTTATTACTTACTTATTTACTTATTTATTTGATGTGAGGCATTTTAAAAGCAGTAGCCATCTCTGCTGTGCCCTGGGAAGCCTGAGCACATTTTCTGAATGCGGGAGGTGTCCTTAAGTATTTCTCCAAAGGCTGTCGAGCATGTAGTGGGTGCCCTCCTTCATGCATGTGCTCAGTACTTTGGGGAAGGCCTGAAGAAAGACCCAACCTCTGTTTTCAGTGACCTGGTGGTCAGCAACCACCATGCCAATTACTAGGTAGGGAACAGAGAACCTTAAAGGAGGGGTTACACATTTTCCTACCTGTTCACTCAGCAAGTGTCCTGGAACCCCTCTCTCTCCTGGCCAGGAGCTACAAGCTACTTTTGTAGCTCACAGCCTGGTTTAGGGGTAGAAGTATGATTCAGGCTGGAGTAGAGAGAAGCCCAAGTGCTTTGTGGGCATAGATGACGCAGCCTCTGAGGATGGTGATCCTGGAGTTGAACCTCAAAGGCTGAGCAGGATTTGGGGCAGGCCAGGTGAAGACTGGGGGGCCAAGAGAGAACAGTGTAGGGGTCAGATGGACTGATGGTGGTCACCCCGGCAGGGCCCCTGGGCTGCTCCTAAACCAGGCTCCAGTGTTCTGCAGAACTCTTCCCAAGCCTGGCTGGTGGCAAGGCAGGATCCGACAGAGAAGGAAGGTGACAATGGCTGCCCCAGGGGCTCCTGCTGACCAGATGGTTTTCATCGTGGGGAGAGGGGGGCAGAGAGCGGAGAGTTAAATGCTGGTTCTGCTGTGCACTGCCTCAGGAGCTGCAGCCGTGACACCCTGCTTCTTTGAATCTCAGTTTTGTTATTAGAAGTGACTCTTTTTAGAGTTCTCTGGAAAGGCTGTTGCAAGAGCTGAATGAGGTGGTATATAGGGCACTCAGCCAGGGCCCGTGGTGAGGTGGATGCACATGCTTGGTGGCTAGCAGAGCGTCATGTGCCATATGAAGGGCAGGACCTGTGCCGCCACAGGAGACAGTGAAGGAAGAGCCCGGATGTCACTCATGGGCAGTGGAGGAGGGGTCCTTACCCTGAATCTTCACATCCTGTATTGCTAGCTCTGCAGGGAGGGTTAGTGGAGGCAGCTTCTGTTCACCCTTAGGTGTGGTGGGAGGGGACACTGAGACCCACAGTCCTGTCCCTCATTCCTGTTCTACACAGGATTTGACTCAGAGCAAGGGATGCTCATATCCCCATATGAGTGGTGGTTGCTTAGTCCCACCTGTCTCCAACACCACGCAGGCAGTTATCCTGTGGTAGGTGGGCCAAGGCCTCTGGTGCCAGGAGTCCACAGTGAAGGTGGGGCCTTTTGGGAATGGACTGAAGGAAGCTGAAAACTGGGATGAGCCTGGAGCCGTGATAACAAGCCATCCCACCATGGGCACCATGGTGCTCTGCTCAGATTGCTTCTCCAGGGAGTGTCAACTCCCATCACCCAGCTGCTGGAAGTATCACTGCTGATGGCCCACAGCCTTGTCCCGACTGAGCCCTGCTCTCTACAGCTGAAAACTGCCCTACCTAAAGGTTATAGCCCCTCCCAGGGACAGCCTGTGGGCCAATACCTGGCTGATTTGGGGACACCAAGGCCCAGCCAACAGGATCACCTGAGGCCTCAGTTGCAGATTGAACTGTGTGTGGGACAGCTTCTCCCTCTGCCCAGTCCTGCATTCCTCACTTCCTACTTGTATCTTATTCAGGGGCACCCCCAGTAGGACTTACGCACACAGTTCTCTGTCTCAGAGTGATTTTGGGGAGTCCAGTCTATGAGAGTTGGTACCCAGAATGGTTCTGAGAATCAGGCTCTAAAATGTGATCACTCACCAGGTGGCTGGCCATTGGGATCCCATTGTGGATGAGAGGTGAGCACGCGCAGCTCCTGGTGTGTCGTACAGGTGTAGTTGCTACGGCTCCTACCTTGGTGAACTGGGACGAGATGCTGATGGGAGCAGCTACGGGCCGCTGTGTCATCTCTGGCATTTGAGGGAAAGAAAGAAATGGCAACAACTATGAACACTGCAGAATTAGGTGGCTGCTGCTGAGCTCGTTGATTTGTTGAGGACAGATGATGGTGGGCTCTGGGTAACAAATCACCAATTTAAGGCAGAATGGAGGGCAAGAGTGCCTGGCTGGTTTTGTTTAAGGAAACACTGATCTTATACAGCCAAGGCAGAAAACCAGACTTAAATATGAAAGTAGCAAGACTTCAGGGGCTGCATTCCCAGCTCCAGTGAGCCTTGCGCACAAGTCTAAGGCACTTGAGATGGGAGTGTCTGGGTACATGCAACTGAGAATCTTGAACTCCCAGAGTCCTCCAAACATGCCTGGCAGAGGTAGCCCAATCCCCATTATTGGAAGACAGCAGTCTTCTCCCCACCCCACCACCTGTTTGAAGATCACACAAAGACCTCAAATAAAGCAAGGCAGGTACTTTATAAGACAGTGTTTATGCTGAGTAGTATTCCTTTGTGAAGATAATCATAATTTGTCCAGTGACATTTGGGTTGATGGACATTTGGGTTGTTTCTGGGTTTTGGTTTTTTATATTACAAATAAAGCTACTTTGAACACTTACATACACACACACACAAAAAGACAATGCTCAACTCCCTTGGGTTTTATCCTCATTTCTCTTCCTGGCAACTAGACCAATAGCAAGGATCAAATCCCAGAGGAGCAGACTGGGGAGGTGCTGGCCTGCTGAGGAGGGCAGGCTCTGCCTAACTTGTTATATGAATGGAAGGAGTTGGGAGGGTGTGCATGGGGTTGGATCAAGGTGCTATATCAGGGGAGGAAGAATATAAAGCTGGAGAGATGAGAGTTTATTTTAATTTAATTTTTTTATTGGAGTCCAATTTGCCAACATATAGCATAACACCCAGTGCTCATCCCGTCAAGTGCCCCCCCTCAGTGCCCATCACCCAGTTACTCCAACCCCCTGCCAACCTTCCTTTCCACTACCCCTTGTTCATTTCCCAGAGTTAGGTGTCTCTCATGTTCTGTTATCCTCACTGATATTTTCACTTATTTTCTCTCCTTTCCCCTTTATTCCCTTTCACTACTTTTTATATTCCTCAAATGAATGAGACAGATGAGAGTTTATTGATATGATAGTGCATACAGGATTTAGCATCCTGGCAAGAACCCCAGGAGACTGCTAATATGCTACTGGGGTAGCTTTTGGAAACTTGGCAAAAGTGATGGCCTACACAGTGAAATGGACACGACAGATGGCTGTGGCAGACAGGGTGGAAGGGGTCAAAAGGCCTAGAGAGGAGGGTGGATGTACTATGTAAGGTTGGGAAAAGTCAGCTATGTTTCATAGGAGGGCCAAGAGGACATTTTGTTTACTCAGTGATAAGGAATGTGTTGAGTCAGCATCACTGAGAGGCTCAGTGGACCAGGACTAATGTTAGTAAGAGCTGCTGTTACAGTACCAGACTCCCTTGTAGCGATGAGAAGTGAGAGGATCTCATACGTAGAGGCCAAATAGCAGTTCTTAAGTCTCAGAAGCAAGGTAGGCACAACTAGTGAGACTAGAGGCAAAATCTCAGCAGAGCAGGAGGGTTCCACCTGTGTAATACTACATACAGAGATGGTTAAAGGACCACGGTCTTCCTTACAAGACAGATGGGCAGCTCACAAGGAGGGGTTTCTTTGAGGAAGGAAGCAACTCAGAAGCAACTGTACTTAGAATTATTCCGGACCATTTCCAAAGTTGTGTAAGCTCATCTGCTCAGGTAACCATGCCAGGTGCACTGGAGAGAATACTCAGATTTTTCCAGAACCTGAAAATTTTTTTAGACTTTTCACTGAGTCTGAATTGACACTGAAACCCAGAGACCCAAAGAGCCTTCGTGGCTTCCCTAGAATGGAAGCATATGAAGTCCATGGATAAATGGGTCTTGGCCCAGATCTAACTCATAGGGGGTCCACTGAACCCATGGATCACCAGAAGGTCATTGCCCCAGGTGCCAAATATGCAATTAGACTGGGCTTGCTGGGCAGTTTGCAGAACCCCCACATTAATTTCTTAACCTGAGGGGTAAGAATGATTATAGTAGGAAAAGCCAAGTGGAAGGTTCTGAAACTGCCTTTCTCCCCTGTCAAGACAGGACATAAAATGCCTCATCCCCTGGGAGGGGTGGCATTTGTGCTACCCTCAAAGACTTAAAGGATATAATATCCCTATTTAATTCATCAGTCTGGTATCTACAGCATCTTGTTGTATTCTGATGGACAACAGTGGACTACCCATACTTAACCAATGGTAAACTGACCTGCCCAACTAGCTGGTCAGCCTAGCCTGTTGATATTGGACAGACCTGACCAGGTAACATAAACCTGACTCAGACAGCAGGACCCCATAATCCTGAGGTAGGGACAGCAGATACTCAGCAGAGGCACTTGGATGTTAAAATCTAGAAACATGTACTGTATATATACCTACAGCAGACCATTTTTGATGCTTACATAACAGAAAATCCCAATTATCTTCACTGAGATGTTGATTTCTTAAAAAGGGACAGAATCAACTCAGTCTGTTGGCTTTGACAGAGCTTCCCTTATTTCTTTCCTTGACTTCCTTTCTAAGAGTTTTTACCTACGATTTGTGCTGGATCACATTACGTGTTTGACAGTAACACCTTTGCACTCAGCCACCAAATTTTGGTCTTGAATAGTCTTTATTTTAACATCAAGAAGTAGCCCCACTGCAGTTGCTGAGCCAGAGGTGAAAAATGCACATCCATCTGGCACTCATGTTCTTTTCCATACCCATCGTGAAGCAGGAGCAGAATCAATTTGGATTCACATGGGACAGACAGCAGTATGCATTTACAATCTTGCCCCAGGATGATGTCATTTCTCTTACTTTATGTTACAATATCGTACAAAGGACTTGGACTCTCTGGACATTCTGATGAATGTCACATTTGCTCACTAGATTGATGACATGTTAATTGAACTGGATGAGCAAGAAATGGCAGGCACATTGGAGGTGTTGGCATGATGTGTGTTCTCTGTGTGTTTGAAGACCGACTCTTTCTTTCTTTCTTTCTTTCTTCTTTCTTTCTTTCTTTCTTTCTTTCTTTCTTTCTTTCTTTCTTTCTTTCTTCCTTTTTATTTAAATTCAATTAATTAACATATAGTGTATTATTAGTTTCAGAGGTAGAGTTCAGTGATTCATCAGTTGCATATAACACCCAGTGCCCATTATATTACATGCCCTCCTTAATGCCCATAACCCAGTTACCGCATCCCTCCCACCTGTCTTCACTCCAGCAACTCTCAGTTTGTTTCCTTGTGGTTTGTCTCCCTCTCTGATTTTGCCTGACACAAGGACTTCTATATCTGTGAAATGTTTACAGGTTCAGTGGTCACAGGCTTGTCCTTTGGGATGACCCTACCAAAGGATAATTATTGTATCTCGCACCTTCCAGCAAAAACAATACAGTGCTTGGTAGGCTTCTGTAGGTTCTGGAGATAGCAAACACTGCATTTGGGAACCCTAGCCTGACTCATTTATGGGGGATAAGGAGAGTCAACAGCTTTTGGCTGGGGGGCTAGAGTATGAAAATGCTTACAGCACATCTGGGCTGTGGTTTAGGCAGCCTGCTGGTTGGAGCACATCAACTGGTAGAACCCTCTGGGGCTAGCAGTTGAGCAGCCAGCGACAATGGCCACCCAACTGCTGAGGCACAATGGCCAAATGACTCTGCCACTTTGTTGTTTAGCGCCTCTTTGGTGACACCCTGAGCCTGACAGGGATAATGAGCCAGGGTGCATGGCTTGGTAGGCAGAGCTCAAGGCTGATCCTAGATCCCATCGTGTTTTTTTTTTTTTTTTTCCCATCGTGTTTTTGTTCAGATACTTGAGACGCTCACCTAAGTGAAAGCA
Source organism: Nyctereutes procyonoides (assembly GCF_905146905.1). Classification (NCBI taxonomy): domain Eukaryota; kingdom Metazoa; phylum Chordata; class Mammalia; order Carnivora; family Canidae; genus Nyctereutes; species Nyctereutes procyonoides. The sequence goes on from NW_026575042.1 coordinate 35,793,217, forward strand.
AACTGTTCGCAGCCCTTTGTTAGTGGTTCACAAATACCTCTGTAAGGGAGGCGCAACAGGGACTTGCATTCCCACTTAACTGATAAGAGAACTGAGGCATAACTGACTTGTAACATAAACACGTTAAGGGTCTTGTTAAGATACCCAGGAAGCCATTTACTTAACCACTCACCAGTTATTTATTGAGCAATGTTGGGAACCAGCACTGTCCAACACCAAGTATCTCCGCAGAGAAGACCTGTCCCTGTTCTCAAAGAATGTGATTGGGACCAGATGTAAGAGGAATGGAAAGTTAACTGGTAAATCTAGACTGATAAATCCATCTACCATGAGCACAGGTAGAAAGTACAGGGTGCTGCATGAATGGGCATTTGGGGGGTGGGGATGGATAGAGAGAAGAGAGAAACTGAGCAGATCAGGGAACCTTGATGTTGTTCAGAATGGCTACAGCCAGGGTGAGGGGTCTAGGAGGGGTTGTGAGGACAGTCCTTCAGGTTCCAGACTCCTTCCCTGTCACTAGCTCCTGTTCCCAGGGCAGCTGTCCCCAGAGCTATCACAGTGGGTGAGGCCCCAGGCCATTTCATTAGGGAGGTTTGTTTCCAGATTCATCCCCTAAGCCCTATTAAGTCTCTTACTTAGTGGGGAAGCAGCAAATCAAGATGACATTTGAAAAGTAGTGGCCCAGCCTGTTCCTGGAGGAACAGCTAAATCCTCACCCATATTAAATACCTTCTCCTCAGCAGCAGTGGCTGGGCCATTTAGGAAAATTAAAAGGAGAAAGATGAACAGAGAATGGGGAGATTAGAAACAAGTGTAATAGTGTTTCCAGTCCTATGACAATTAAGAGACCTCACATATGGCCTTTACACTTTATCCTTCTCTTGGCTTATTCAGAGGGCTGGTCATTATGAAAGTGGTTTTGTAAAGAGGTACTCGGGTTTCTAGCTCTCAGCCCAAGCCTGTGTGTCTCACAGCACACGTGCTGTAGACGTGGCACTGCAAAAAATCACCCTGTAGAGAGATTTCTATAAGGCAGCAGAATTCAGGGTTTGTCTTTCCTCGAGTAAAGCCAATGCACAGCAAAGAACTGGCTTGCAGGCCTGGGAAGAAGGGTTTACCATCGCTGTTCAAACAGTGGCAAATTAAAAGAACAATGACATACCATTTTAACCCATTGCCTTAACACAGGTTAAGAAAAGAGAAACTTAAACACTGCTGAGGATATAGTGAAAAGAGTGTGTTTTTTGTCTTGCTGGTAGAAGTATAAAATGATGCCAGTTTTTAAAAAAATATTTGGGCTCATTCATTTGGGGAATATAAAAAATAGTGAAAGGGAATAAAGGGGAAAGGAGAAAAATGAGTGGGAAATATCAGAAAGGGAGACAGAACATGAGAGACTCCTAACTCTGGGAAACGAACTAGGGGTGGTGGAAGGAGAGGTGGGTGGGGGGTGGGGGTGACTGGGTGACGGGCACTGAGGGGGGCACTTGATGGGATGAGCGCTGGGTTTTATTCTATATGTTGTCAAATTGAACACCAATAAAAATAAATTTATATGAAAATATTTGAGCTAAATGCGTCAAGATTTTAAATATATATTAAGAATTCAAAACATGTTGAGGTAGCTGGTATAATAATTCTACTTGTAAAATCAGGTCTTAAGGAGATATCAGAAATGTGGACTGAATACGAGGCAGGAATGTGTTCTTTGCAATGTAATTTCTAGCATTAAAAAAGAGAAGCCTGAATGCCTCACAATAACAGATTACTTAGTCAAAAGTGGTAGATCCATAAGAAGTGGTTGTCAGTTTTTTCAAATGATCTTTATGAAAGATAAGGTTATATGAAAATATTAAGTTCAAAATGATACAAAATGCTTTATATCCTGTGAGCTCTATCAAATGTCTTTCATAGTTACCCACACCTCCCCCACCCACCCACCCACACACGCGTGCACACACACACACACACACACACACACACACTATCTTCATAGACCTCTGCTTAACTTACCACTCAGTTGAACTAGCTACTTGGATTAATCGACACTCTATTTTTTGTGTAAACAAAGCAGATGACGCCCAGGGAGCTGGGAAAGATAGTGGTGAACCATGTTCTCATTTCTATTTCCCCAGCTCAGCTCTTTGCTTACAAGAGTCCTCTGTTTATTATTCTTGCAATACTCTGCTAAATTTGATTTGATCATATATTATTGAGGATTTCTGCTTTTTATATTCAAAAGTGTGCTTGACCCATTTGTGTGGGGGAGGCAGTTGGATATATGGGTTAAGGCTGGACTTTTAAAAGGAGCTCAGAAGCTTTTTTACTATGCTCTGATTGGATAGTCTGAAAATAATTTATTTGCTGAAGACTGGGCACAATTTGCCTATACATACCATGTTAACATAGGCTTTCTTTGCGGGGGCGGGGACGGGTAGATGGATCATTGACAATTTTTTCTCTATCTTCTGTGGTTATTTGTCTCTTAATGACTTTCACATTTTCTTGAGCAAACTTTGCAGTTATAACTTACTAAGAAAACATCATTTAATTCACTTAATTTTTATTTTATATTATTTTGTATCTTCTATGGTAGAGTGTATTCATTGGTAGAATATGTGATTTTAAATTCTAATAATAAAATATCTATTTTCAATAAGCACATACTGTGTGTCAGGCACCATGCATTTTCTTATCTATTCTGTATGAGAGCCCAGTGGTGTAAAGACTATTATCATCCCTACTTTGCAGATGAAAAAACTAGGGACAATAAGTGTTCAAGACCATGCAATTTATAAGTGGTGGAGCTGGGATTGAACCTTCTTTTGTCAGATTCTGAGCCTCCGTTCTTATCCCCTAGGCTATGCTTGAAAAAAATGTGGATAAATGGACAACAGACAAACCCAATCATGTGCCACAGTCCTGCAGTTTAAGAAATTTGCTCCTGCTCAAGCTCAGGCTCTGGATATTTTTGCATAAACTTTCTTAGCCTGTTTTTTGAGCAAGAGCTGCTTGGGGGGTCTGTGCTAGCCTCAATGTTACGTGGACACTTCATGTTTTCCATTGCTTTTTCTTTCTTTTTTTTAATTTAAATTCAATTAGCCAACATATAGTACATCATTTGTTTCAGATGTAGAGTTCACTAATTCGTCAGTTGCATATAATATCCAGTGTTCATCACATCATGTGTCCTCCTTAATGCTCATTACCCCATCGCCCTCTCCCCCTCCCCTCCAGCAATCTTCAGTTTGTTTCGTATATTTAAGTCTTTCATGGTTTTTCTCCTTCTCTGATTACTTCTTATTCAGTTTTCCCTCCCTTCCTGTGTGATCTTCTGCACTGTTTCTTATATTCCACATATGAAAATTATTTCTCTGATTGACTTATTTCACTCAGCATAATACCCTCAGGTTCCATCTATGTCGATGTAAATGGTAAGTATTCATCCTTTCCGATGGCTGAGTAATATTCCATCATATATATATATATATATATATATGTATGTATATATATATACATCCTCTTTATCCATTCGTCTGTCAATGGGCATCTTGGCTCATTCCACAGTTTGGCTATTGTGGACATTGCTGCTATAAACAATTGGGATGAATGTGTCCCTTTGAATCATTATGTTTGTATCCTTTGGATAAAGACCTAAATAGTGCAATTGCTGGGTTATAGGGTAGCCCCATTTTTAATTTTGAGGAATCTCCATACTGTTTTCCAGAGTGGCTGCACTAGTTTGCATTCTGACCAACAGTGTAAGAGGGTTCCTCTTTCTGTGAATCCTGTTGTTTCCTGAGTTGTTAATTTTAGCCATTCTTTCTGTCTCTATGAATTTGTCTATTCTGAATATTTCATATGCATGGGATTAGATAATTAAAAAAGAAATAATATGGAGCAGTCGCTTGGATATTTTGTCCAATTTCCCCTAGCGATAACATTTTGGAAAACTATACTATAGTATCAGAACAGGATATTCACATTTATACAATCCATCAATATTATTCAGAGTTCCAAAAAAATATTATTCATAGTTCCCAGGTTTATTTATATTCATTTATGCGTATTAAATTCTATACAATGTATCACCTGAATAGGTTTGTGTTTCCACCTGAATAATACTCAGAAGCAAAATTAAGTTATGAAAACAGTGTTTTTATAAAGTGTTGGGCCAAATATTTGCAGAGTACATGTTATTTTCAAGAACACACAAGAAAAATATAAAAATCTTATACACTGAGATTTAAAGCAAGTCTGAAAAATTTTAAAGAATTGAATTTTTAACTACAATGCAATTGAGCTAGAAATAAAGAAGGATAACTGTATTTGGAAATAACCAATATTATTCTACATAAAGTGAAATACACAATGGAAATTAAACAAAATATCATGAACCAAATTATAAAAATACTTCATTAAAAACGTGTGGAAGGTAGTTAAACACATAATTATAAGAAATTATATACTTAGGAGTATATAAAAATTGAAATTAGTGCACTTAGCATCTATCTCAAGAAATTAGGAACACAGGATCATCAACAGCAATGACAAAATCAGTCCAAGCAAATAGAAAGAAAAGCTTGTATAGTAAGGATAAGGGTAGAAATTTATGAAAGAAAAGTCAACTATAAAATAGAAGAGATCAGCAAAGTCAAATTTGGTTTATTGAAGAGACTGACTAATTGATAGTGCCCCAGTTTTAAGGAGTTGTAAATAAGCAATGTTAGGAATGTAAAAGAAGGGCCTCAACTTCAGAGCTACAGACATTGGGGAACAAAGAGATAGAGGATGTCATGAACATCTGTGGGATAAAATATTTGAAAGTTTAAATAGATGAACAAATTTTTATAAAAATACAACTTTTCTAAATGGATATAAGAAATAGAAATTCTAATACTTCTATAATTATTTTAAAAATTGAATCAAAAGTTATATGAATGAAAAAATAAGTCCACAAAGAAAACATCATAGGCAACTTCCACCAAATATTTATGTAATTACACTAATCTTACATAAGTTCTTCCAGAAAATAGAAGAAGGGATTCTTCAAATTGTTTTAATGAGCCTATCATAACCTTGACACAGGAGGAAATGAAAACAGTAGCCTGATTCCACTAATAAACATAAGTTTAAAAATATAAAACATACTATTAGCAAAATGAATCCAGTAACAGAGCAAGCATCTTGATGGAGTTGGGCTTATTCCAAGTTCAAAATTTGAAAATCAGTCAATGTAATTCATCAAATTAACAGAAAGGAGAAAAATTATATGATAATCTCAATAAAAGCATTTGATAAAGTTTCACCTATGACAGGAATAAAAAACTATCAGCAAACTAGGGATAGTCAGGAGCTCAATCTGATATGAGGCATATACACAAACTCTACAATCAACACCATACTTAGTGGAGAAATATTGAAGACTTTTATCCTTCTACAAATTTCAGGAATGAGGCAATGGTGTCCACTGTCCTCACTTCTATTCAGCATTGTCCTGGATGTCCTAGCAGAGCAGCAGGGTAAGAAAAGAAATAGAACTAATGAAAAGAATAAACAAAACTCTCAGTATCGGAAGAGGATAAGATTGTATATGTAGAATATCCCAAAGAATCTGCAGATAAAATATTAGACTTAGTAAGAATTTAGCATCAGTCACAAACACAATGCACAAAAATCAATCCTGTTTCTAGATACCAACAACAAACAGAAAATAAAAATGTAAAAGGATGCCACTTTAAATATACCAACAAATATAAAATACATAGAAGTAAATCTAACAAAACTTGTGCAAAACCTCTATGGAGAAAACTATAGCATATTATTGGTAGAAATTAGAAAGGTAAAATTAAAGACTGAATAGAGACATACAATGTTCATAGATTGGAAGACTCAATGTTGTAATGATAGCAGCTCTCAAAGTGATCTCTAGATTCAGTACAATCCACACGAAAGTCTCCACAGTTCTGTGGACTTTTACAAGGTGATTCTAAGATTTATGTGGAAATGCAAAGGGATAAGAGCAGCAAAGATAATTTTGGAGAAAGAAACAAGTAGGTAATGCTTCCTTCACATTATTATAGAGCTACAGATATTAAGACAATATGGTATTGGCAGAAGGATAGATAAATATAGTGATGGAAGAGATTTGAGAATCCAGAAATAGATTATGCATATGTGGACATTGATTTATGACAAATGTGGTACTGCAGAACAGTGGAGAAAGGTCTCTATAATAAATGGTGCAGGGAAAATTGGGCATCTATATATAAAAAAAGAAGAAAATTGGCCTTTACCTCACATCATACACAAAAATCAAATCCAGATGTGTTGCTTATTGAAAGGAGAAATGTAAAGCAGGCTTTGGGAAGATAAAATGGGACAATATCTTCATGACTTTGGGGACAGGGACGGTTCTCTATACAGTCCACAAAAATCACTAAACATAGAGGAGAAAGGCTTCATTAAAACGAAGGACTTCCGTCCATCAAAAGATACCATAAAGAGGGAAAGAAAACTGAAGTGACAGAATGAAAGAAGATATTTGAAACACATATAACAAATGAAGAATTCATATCTAAAATTGATATAGGACTCCTACGAATCAATAAGAAAAAGACAACCCAATAGAAAATTGAGCAGAAGTCTTAAACAGGCACCTCACAGATGATGACATCCAAATGTCTAATAAACGTATTAAAAGCCAATCAACCTCATTAGTCATAAGGGAAATGGCAGTTTAAACCACAATAAGATACCCATCAGAATGCCTAAAGTTAAAACATCTGGGAACATCAAGTCTTGGTGAGGATGTGAAATGATGGGAGCTCTTCTGCATTAGTGGTGCAAGTGCTATATTGTACAACTGCAGTGGAAAAGAATGAGGAATAACCTCGTATAGTGGAAGATATTCAGCCTATGACCCAGCTCCTTTTCCAGAGATACACCCCATATAAATGTATACCTGTATGTGATACTGTGATATGATAAATACATATATTGTGAATATATTGGTCTTTTTTCCAGCTTCTGGCCAGTTCTCCTAAAACCTTTATAATTCCTAAGCAATAAAGGTGCTAGGAACATCTTTTGTTCTATATTTAGTCTTTGATAGCTGTTCCTGATACAGAGCTTTAGTTCTCTTGGAATTTCCTGGGTGATAGGAGCATCTTTTGTTCTAATGAGGTGACTCTTGGTGGGCTCCCGGATAGCAGATGGTCACCAGAAAGACCAAGCTGTGACTAGAAGCTTATAATATTCATTTCTAACCCTCTCATTCTCTGGGGAGGAGAGAGAGGCTGGAGGTTGAATTAATAGTCAATATTGTCTACATGATGACGCCTCAATAAAAATACCTGAACTGTGGGTTTGGAGATCTTCCAGGTTGGTGAACACATGTACATGAGAGGAGGGCAGCATACTCCAGTGCCATGGGGACAGAAGATCCTGCATGTGACCCATCTGGATCTCATCCTATATGCTTCTTCTCTGGCTTTTCATCTGTGTTATTTATCATATCCTTTATTGTATGATAAACTAGTAAGCAAAATGTTTCTCTGAGTTCTGTGTTATAGTGAATTATCGAACCTGAGGAGGGAGTCCTGGGAACCTTTGATTTGTAGCCAAGTTGGACCTAAGTGTGGGGAACTTGGGGACTCACTATGTGCAACTGGCATCCGAAGGGGGATGCAGTCTTGTGGGACTGAGTCCTTGAGCTGTGGGATCTGATGCTAACCAGGTAAATAGTGTCAGAATTAAATTGAGTCATAGGATACTTAGATGTTGTTGTAAAATTGGTTGGTGTGAGAAGAACACCTGCACATATGGTGGAGGCAGAAATGTTCTGTGAGTGTGCAGAGGAAAAAGTCTTTCCTTTCACTGTGTCCTGGGATAGGAATAAGAATGTTTATTAACAATTGCATAAACAAATTATGGTATATTCATATACTGGAATGTTATGCAACAAAGAAAATGAATTAAATTATGCAAAGCAACCAGAATAAATTCAAAACACATAAGGTGATTTTTAGAAGCCATACGTACTGTATGATTCCATATATTTATTCTGTTAGGGTGAAAGAGAGGGCTAAGATTGTGAAGTGATCTATGGCAGCTTCTGGAGTCCCAATTTTTCACTTGGTAAGGAGCACATATTCATTTTTTAGTAATTTCTTAAGTCATATATTGATATTTTAAGCATTTTTCTGAATCTGAATTATATTTAACAATAAAAATGTTTTAAAATACAGAGAACTGATGGTTGCCAGAGAGGAGGTGAGTTGGGAGGATGGGCAAAATGGGTGAAGGGGAATGAGAGGTACAGGCTTCCAGTTACAGAATGAAAAAGTCATGGAGATGAAAGAGACAGCAAAGAGAATATAGTCAATTGTATTATAATAGCATTGTATGGTGACAGGTATTAGGTACACTAGGGGTGTATAGAGTTGTCAAATCACTATGTTGCACAGCTGAAACTAATGTAACATTGTATGGCAACTATGCTCAAATAAATAAAAATGTTTTAAAAGTCCCAGTATTTTAGAAACACCAATTTGATTGACTGAGTCAGGTGGATGATAGGAAGTGAGAGGTTGGAGATGGGGCCAGGGGATTTTGCACAAATTTGATCCTCACAACATCCCTACAAGCTGGCAATTGGCATGCCTATTTTATAGGTGAATTAACTGCGACTCAGGTTAAGTCACTTGTCTGAGTTTAGACAGCTAGTGTGTAGCTGAATCAGAATCTAGGTGTAGGTCTGTGCGTATTCTGCTAAGTAATACAAATTCTCTTGAAGCCTCCATTGGCAAATACTAGTCTAATTGTCAGTAGCACACCGACACTTGCCAGAAATGTCATGACTGCAGGGGGCTCAATCCTGCTAATAGCAGGTGGTCTGATGATGCTGTCACTGTCTGCAGCTTCTGGGCTCTACGAGGACCCTGCTAGCTCTTTCTTGCATGCCTGGCCTTAGCTTCTGCTCTGTGGCAGGGATGTATGTGCCTCTCCTTCCTCTCCTCCTACTCCACAGGCTCAGTGAGAGGAAGCTGCCCTCTGACATGGAGACATCTGCCAATCCCTGTAGAGCCCCCTCACTTCCAGAGCCTCTTGTTTTGGAGATCTGACCTGGTTATGTGTTTATAAACAACTTTGTGTCAGGTGGAGCCCTGCTGGCTGGTGGGACCTGCCTGGCGCGGATTATACCTGTACTTGCAACGACAGCTTCCCTGCCCAGCAAAGCCTCCAAACAAACCCCTGCCCCTTAGCCCTTCTGTTTGTTTGGCTTTGCGCTGACTTGAAATGAATACCTTCACGGGTCCCTGCAGCAGGACGGACAGCACTTGGGACCTGTGGGGACAATGGCTGTGCCCACCTGCAGGTCAAGGGTCAGGCTCAGTAGGGCAGCCCTGTCAGTGCTTCAAAAGCTGAGGCGTCAGTCCTGTTGGGCTCCGCCTATGGATCAGTGGCTGGCTGGCCCACAGGTGCACCTGGCTATTCAAGTCCCTGTGACCAGGATAGGGGGTGGTCCTAGGCTGTGTGCCTGCGGCTTACGTAGGATTATAGCTCAGTCACAGGTGTCCACTCAACGCCAAGGAAGGGAGGCTGGGCTGGGGCCTCATATGCATGGAGTGGGGGAGCAGGGAGGGGCACCTGGGTCTCCTTGGAAAGAACATCTGATCATGGACTGTCATGTCCTTGGGTGGCATTTCATGGGACCATTTGCCAATTCTTGATCAGTGTTTTTGTGGACTTCTGGAAACTTTACAAATTTGAATATATTCTTTTAAGTTTAATAAGTCAATACTTATCAAGTTGTTTTTTAGAACCAGTGAGTGAGAGGAGAAAAATGAAAGAAGTGTGTGTGTGTGTGTGTGTGTGTGTGTGTGTTGGGAAGAGCTGGTGCTGAAAAAAGTCAGCATAGAAGGCCTACTAGGGTACAGAGATCCTGCCATTCATTCACTCATTCATTTTGCCAGTGGAACAGCCAATCAACCAACATTTTCTGTGTGACTATTTTGTCCCACATCCTGGGCCAAGGCCCTGGGGATACAAAAAGAAACAGACAGTTCCAGCCCTCAGGGCCTCTCAGTCCTGTGGTAGAGACAGAAATACAAACAGGTATAAGTAGCTATAAAATGGATTTCTCAAGTGATAGCAGCGTGTCTCGGGGGGATACTATAGTGTAGACCATAATTAAAGCAGGTCTTATGGAAAGAAGAGTTTTTCAGGGGCCTGAGGCAAAGGGAGCTGGAGGCAGAGGTATAGAGATTGGAGCATTTGGGGGACCTGCAAGCTAGTGGTTAAGGTGGGAAGGGGACTGTGGGAGATGAGGCAGTTGGAAGGAGGATAGGAACACGGGTCTAGGGCTGACCATGCAGGGTTTGCTGAGTAGCTGTGCTTGAGTTTGGACTTTATCTTGAGGACAAGTGAAAGCAGGGCTGGGTTTTAAGCATGGAAGTGACTTGACCAGATGTGAATGTGTAAGGCTACCTTGGCAAAGATGGACAGGGTGGGCTATTACCCCAGTAACAGGGAAGCATATTCTCAGGTGGTGGCCCAGCCTGAGCCACAAGGGCTCCGAGCATCCACCCTGCCTCTCCTTCTCCTGCCTAACATCAACTCACCCATGGACTCCCTCCACTGCCACCCCAGGAGGCTCTCTCTGACCTCTTAAGCCTTCCCAAAGTCACAATGCTACCTTCCATCCAGGGAAACCTCTGCTTTTCCCTGTGATCCAGGGAAACCTCTGATTTTCTGGTGTTCAGTCAAGCTGGCAATTCTTAATCCCTTTGCAGTGAAATCCCATTCATCCCACCCTCCAGACCTCTGCCCAAGTGAGCTTTCCAACATAAAAATGATCTTCTCGAAACAAATAGATTCATTTATCCCCTCCACTTCAAGTTTTTGAGCACATACTGCATGTCAGAGAACGGCTGGCCGCCTAAGAACCAGAGGTGCTTCAAAAGTAAAGGAGATAAGCGGTGCAATACCAACCGTCTCATCTAATCCTTGTAATTTTTTGGCAAGCACAATTATCCCCATTTTACCAATAAGGGACTTGGAGTTCTAGAAGGGATAGCAGCTTCCTCAAGGTCCCACAGCTAGGGAGCGGTGGGAATGGGATAGTTTAGTCCCGCTCACGTCAAATCCCATGTTCATTTACCAGCCCACCATATTTGTTCCTTTTTGTGGGAATCTGGTTTTCCTATTATTTGTCCTAAATCCCCCTCTTTTGAGCTCCTCCCACCCCAGAGTCCTCACCTTAAGGGCAGTCCCCCTTTTTATAGTACTGCCATTGGCCCCTCCCACAGTGGCTTTACCCACGTGTTGACCAGGGATTGAATGGAGTGTTGTTTTCACTACTTTATGTGTCTATGGTTGTTTTGTCCTTTTTCTACCTCATTATTGGTCATAGGTTTCTTGTCTTTAGTTCCTGGTTCTAGCCCAGGAACCCACCCTATTTTAAACATTGTTCCTGGCAGGAATGCCATTGCCACTGCAATAGTCCATTTGGCACCGAGTTTCCAGGGATGCTGCATGGACAAATGAAGGGCATACGGGTATATAGAATCTCCTAAAGAGGAGCCATGTCCTCTGGGAGGATTGGTTGATTCTGGGTCTGGGGCAGAAAATGCACAGGATGATCCAGGATGATTTTACCATATCAGAAAGAAGGAAGGCATCAAAGATGAATGGGGTCATGTCAAAAGTATAAATTAGTATTTTAAATTATTGCCATTAGTAACAAAAAAACAGTCCCTATATGCACCATTGGCTAATGGGTAGGATGCTGTTGCAAAAAATCTAATAGTTTTGAAAACATCAACTGAATGGTAAGAAAACTGATATATGAAAATAAATCAAGAGGTTCAATTATACTTATGTCCCTTGATCAGTTCTCTTCAACCAGCTCTATCTGCATTTTTATGGCAGTGATCATGGCAGTAGAATCATCTTTCAGCTTTGCCTTGCAGTTGTTGATTAAAAGTATTGAGCCTTGAAAACATATTCTAAAGAAAGCATCTCTGAGAGCCACTTACTGACATTTCAGTGAACAAAGACTTTATTCACCTTAGTGAATTTTTGCCCTTAGTCATGGCACGGTTGATATTTTGCTCCTGAAAAAACATCACCCTTAAGTCTGAAAACCTAGACCAGCATCTTCTTCCCATTAAGCCTGTACACATATGTGGGGTAAAGCAGACTTTCAAAAAAACTTTTTTTTTTTTTATTATAAAGTGGCCCTAATGAGAATGATTCAAACTGCTAAGTTTTCTATACTGCATTTTGATTAAAAGTTTTTACCACTTAGGACTCAAGAGCAGACCTCTTAAAAATGTGTTTCAGGGGTTCCCCAGGTGGCTCAGCAGTTTAGCACCTGCCTTCAGCCCGGGGCGTGATCCTGGAGTCCCGGGATCGAGTCCCAGGATTGAGTCCCACATCAGGCTCCCTGCGTGGAGCCTGTATCTCCCTCTGCCTGTTTCTCTCTGTCTCTCTGTGTCTCTCATGAATAAATAAATAAAATCTTAAAAAAATGTGCTTCATGTGTGATGCAGGTTCCAGGAACACTCATGGTGTGTGATAGATCATGGGGCCTCCATTTTCTTCCATTTTGCCCATCAGAGATTTGGGTCACCTCTGCGGGGTCTGAGTTGCTTACTTACATTTGATACTAATCTTTTCAGACTTAGACATCTTGTTGAAACTATATTTCCTTGTCATTTCACCATCAACCACTTTAGAAATTGACTTGTCTTCACAGATATTTGTTAGAGTTATGGCGAACAAAGATTGATATAAGAGCCAGATCATTAATATCTTTATTTTCATAATCCCTATTCCCTCAAAGTCAGTTGTTCAAGTCTGTCTTTTTGAACCCACTGAAGTGGATTGGTAGACAGTACAGTTCTGATACTTTTTTCAAATCAGCTGCCCCTTTCTGATACAGATAGAGATGTCATCCTACCTCCAGTGAAGCATTTAACCAACTTCGATCAACTACTCAACTACAACTTCAGAGGCATTTCTCAGACTAAAGAAATCTTTAAGAGACCCTTTAATTTGCTTTTTCTGATTTTATTTTTAATCATATTGTTCTTGGTCTTCTTTATTTTATGTTTTTGAACTATTTTGTGATTTTTTTTCTTTGAAATTGCATACTTGACCTTTTCAGTGTCATTGTATTAAAGACGGCTTTCATACCATCATTTCATGTGCTTTTCTGTGACTCCACTAAAATAATATTCCACTAAAGTAAAACACACCTCAGCTCACTGTCCAGTATTTTAGGGAGTTGCTTATTAGATGTGGTTGGGGTGGAGCTTTGGTCCTGGTGTCTATCATGGTCACATGGTGGGCCTTAAGGTCAACAGCACATCTGTCATGACTCTGTGACTCATTGCCATTCTGATTTTGCCTCAATAACTTCTTATTTTCACTGGTTACGAGCTTATGTTTTAGATCTTCTATTTTTAACCACTGATCTGTGTTCTAAGTTGAAAACATAATTTTAAAATACTATATTTTAAAAAGACAAATGAAGAATAACCAAAACTCCAGAAGTTCTGGTTTCTTTGTGTTTGTGGAAAATTCACTATGGTAGGAAGTGGAAAGATGCCCAGTGATATTTGTAAACAGAATATGTGATGAAGAGGAACAATAGCAGGCAACTGAACAGATTTGGGAAGTCAGCTTATGTAGTCAAAGTGAAAATAAAACTGGTTTCTAAGTTGGCGAACTCCTTTCTCGGAACATTTTAGGGAATTGTTAAGAAAACACATGCCCTGCCCAGCCTTAACTTGTGGCTGAGACTTTGGCCAAATCTGTTTTTTGCTGCAGTAGTTTTTTGCTGATTAGCTCTAATTAGAAGGCATTGGCTTTCTTCATAACCAGGAAAACTGACTTATTCCACCTCTTACTGTACATTCCACTTTTCTGTTACCTAGCCTTTGGAAAAAATGACATGGATCAACAGAGATCAGTAGGACTTTGCTGATTTTATTCGTGTATATATGATATTTTGTGGGAGCGGATTTACTTAATTAAAACACATTTAAAAAATTTAAGAATAATACATACTCAAAAATAAAAGAGGGGTCATGGAGCATGACAAAAAAAAGGATGCATGCTCACCGTTAAAACTCAAATAATACAGAACTCTATAAAGCACAAAATTGAAACTCTTTTCTCCCTGTTAGTTCTCTCATCCTTCATCTCCTTTCTTATAATTAACCACGATCAGTAATTTGCTATTTATTTTTCACATCTTTTTTTTCTTTCTCTCTCTTTTTAAGTGGCACACACAAACATGCGAAAATGTCATTTTAACTTAAAAATTAATATAGGATTGTATTATTTTGCAACTTGCTTTTTTTATGCAGCTGTATATTTTGGCAACTCTTTTTGTCGTCTGCTTTATATCAATGTACCACAGTTTAACCATTTCTTTACTCATTTACACTTGTTTCCAAATTTTCTCTATTATAAAAGAGCCCTTAGTGAACGTCCTTTGTATGCACGTCCTTTGCACTGTTATGCGTAGTTTTGTGGGACTAGAGTTCAAAAGTGAGGTCAGGTCAGTGGGTTTACAGATCTAAAACAATGGATAGATGCTACCAGATTGTCTTTCTAAAATTTTTGTATCTACTTAAGTTCCCACCAACAAAGAATGAGACCATCGTTCTTCCCAAATCCTTGCCATATGTAGTTACTATCAATTTTTAAAATCTTCCCAATCTGATAAGAGAAGATGACATTTCATTGTTAATTGGCAATGATCTGTTCATTCGGAAGGCTGAGGCTGCCTTCCTGTGTTTAGTAGCAATGGTTCTAAACTGGGGATGATTTGCCTCCGGTCCCCCCCCCCCAAGACATTTGACAGTGTCTGGAGACATTTTTGACTGCTTCAAGGGAGCAGAGGTTGGGGTTGGGGGTACTATTGACATCTAGAGTGTAGAATAACTAGCTCCAAATGTTAATAGTGCTGAGGTTCAGAAATTCTGGTTTATTTGCCATTTGTGTTTTTTTCCATGAATTGCTTTTTGTTGGGAACTCTTTCTGTTTTGGAGATCTTAGTCCTTTGTTTATTATATATATCACAAACACTCGCACCCTCCTACATTTATATTTAATTCTATTTTTGATGCCTTTGCATTAGGGAATTTAAAATTTTTATGTAGACCTATCTACCTGTTTTTTAAATTTTGGGCATCTTCATTTTGTACCATGCTTGGAAAAATTTCTTATCCCTAGTAGATATAAATATACTCCTGTATGTTATTCTAGCATTTTCTTAGTTTTATTTATTTCAACGTTTAGTTCTTTAATCTACCTGAAACTTATTTCTGTTTAGGTTAGATAACACTTCTAAGAACTCTTTAATGAAAAACTTTTCCATTTCAAATCTGTGAGATTGATGCTATAGAAAGATAAGCCAGGTTTATCCAGTGGTACCCTCTGACTCTGCCTTCGTAGGGTACAGGTGAAGAGCCAAGGGACAAATGTAAAAGTGCCAAGCAGTGCCTTGAAAGCCCTTTCAGATCTATCTCCACACCTTTCCAAAACCTTCCTAACCTGCTGCCTCCTTCAGAAAGCCTTCCCAGATTCCACTGCTTGCTTTTTTGCCTTTAATGTCTCAGAGCACTTTACTTAAGGCATGACTCCTAGTCTGTCTCATTGTTTTGCTTTGTTATTATTATTTTTAAAGGAAGCCTTTTCCATCTAACTAGCCAGCCAGCTAGCCAACCAGCTTCTGGGGGGGCAGTTTCTTTGTGCCTCCTTTCAGTGCTCCTGTATATGATAGGTGTTCAAAAGCATTTCTCCAAGTGAATGAGAATGTGCTGCTATTCTCAGAGTCTCGGGGTGGGTGGGTACATGAGAAGTTGGCAGAGCATCTTTGTTTGTGTTTTGGGGAGAATGGGAGCTGGATCCTTTGGCTGTTCCTTTGAGGGAAAGAGGGCCTGAGAATGGAGCAGCGAAAGGGCTCTCCAGCTGGTTTTGCCACTGAACCTCAGCACGGGTTTGAGGAGCCCCTTCCCTCTTTCAGTTTCCTCTTCTGTAAAGGAACAGGACTTGGAGATGGCAAATATAAAGTCTATGAGAGCTGGAACCATGACTCTTTTTGTTCCACACAGTCTCCCCAGCCCCTTGCATAGCACTTGACACTCATTAATCATTTGCAGAATAAATGAATAAATGAAGAAAGGAATGCCCACATGTCCCCCTTGTGCCTTCATGCCCTATCCTATGACCTGGCAGGCATTGCTAATCAGGACTTTTTCCTCTCAATTCAGATATGGCTTTTTTTTTTCTTCTTTTTGTATGGCTACAAGAGACACTGGTCATCAGTTGGTGTTGGTGCTGGTGCCAGAGGGGAAACCAGTGTATCAGCTCTGCCTTAGGAGTTTTGGAATTCCCTTGGGGCCCTGCCTGGAAGGCAGTGGGTTGTTTTGTGTGATCTGGTCCCTGCGCTCCCAAAGAGGTGTGGGTTGGGCTTATGCTGTCCCAGAGCCACTGCAGGTGGATGCTGCTCATCCTACCAGGGACCTGTTTCTTTTTATGGGCTTGGATTTCTCATAAAATCAACTTACTGCGAGGGGCCCCTGGCCTGGGGTTTTTTGTAAGGAAATGGGAACAATTAATGGGCTTATCTGATGAAAAGTAATGCTGCTAATGATTTATTAATTATCATGAGGCTTATCTTTCTGCTTCTTATTAATCAAAGATGTCCTG
Organism: Nyctereutes procyonoides; assembly: GCF_905146905.1. NCBI lineage: Eukaryota > Metazoa > Chordata > Mammalia > Carnivora > Canidae > Nyctereutes > Nyctereutes procyonoides. The sequence continues at coordinate 35,809,948 of NW_026575042.1, forward strand.
AAGCTCTGGGGCTTCCCATGAGGGGAGCAGACCCAGACACAGCCGTGGGGGAGGGGTGTGGGCTGGAGCTTTCCTTGATCCCAGTCTGGACCACTCCATCCTGGTTATTAAGCCCCATCAGACTATAGGCAAGGAGAGTTGAGGGGCAGTAGAGAAGGGCATCATGTCGGTTTGAGCACCTACCCTGTGCCAACCATTGTGCAGAGTACTTTATATCCACATCCTCATTCCAGACCTACAAGGAAGGAATTAATGTTCTCATTTCTGTAGAGGAGAAACAGAGGCCAAAAGATGTTAGGGAGGTTGCGCAAGTTACACTGTTAGATAGTTGGGGCTGGGATTTGAACCCAGGTATGTCTGACCCCAGAATTGATTCCATTCAACTGAGAAGGCCTAAATGAGAATAGAATGAGTTTGGGACAACACCCTGGGCAGTGTTGAGCTAAGGGCTGAGCTCTCACTGTGTTTGGGTGCCACAAGGGATGGGGCATGATTCTTTCCTTGGACCTTGAGGCTTTTGTTACCCCATGAATGAGACAAGATTCATACCCAGGAATCAGATAGGGACCCTGGGCTCAGGGCACACCTGCATGGGTGGCCATTCCTCCCAGGGTGCAGGATTGTTTCTAGGTTAGTGTTGATGACAACACTTCATGGGGATGGGGATGTGTTGGGGATCTTGCAGGTTGGGTAAGATTGGATACACAGGACATTATAGGGGAGAACATTGAGGCAAGGGAAGCAGCTTGACAAAGGTGACAAGGGTCAGAAATGACCATGCTTACTGAGTGGAATAGCAAAGAGGAGCCAGACTAAGTATATGGGGGGGGGGAAGTCTGGGGGAGGCAGCCATGGAAGGATGAGAGGAAGGACCAAATTGAGGCTCAGGAGCTGGTGGCTCTTGCTTTCTGATTCCAGTGAAGCCAGCTTCAGATACTTGAGTGGTCAAATGCTAATATATGAGGGTGTGAGTGTGTGTAGGTTCATGAGTGAATATGAATGTTTATGGGTGTGAATCTGTATATGCGTGACAGCCTGTGTTCACATGCAACTCTCTGCAAGCATTTGAATAACTGTTGGTGGGAATGTTTTATGTGTTTGTGTGGGAGTGTGTAAAACTTGTGTATTCTTGGTTCTGGAATTGAGCCCTGGACCCCAAGTTGGGCTCCCTGCTCAGTGCAGAGTCTTTCTCCTTTTGCTCTGCCTCCCTCCTCGCTTCTGCTTGTTCTCACTCTCTCAAATAAATAAATAAAATATTGAAAAAAAAAACCCCTTATGTATTCTTACATGAATGTGCAATGGCATGAATCTATTTGGGTGTTAAAATTCGTGTTAGAACAAGAGAGGACTCTATGAATGTATATGAGAGAGTGTAAGTGGATATGTTGGTGTGTCTGTCCTTCTGCTAGTACTCTGTGGGGCTTTGGGCAATGCGAGTTCTTGCCTGGTGTGGCAGAAGGGGCAGGTGGAGCTGTGGATGGGCAGAGAGGAAGGACAGAGGGTTCTGCAGGATCTGGGGAGAGGACCTGAGGGTCCTGCCTTTCTGCTGCGTAGCTGAGGCGCTGCCCTGGGGCTGGAGCCAGGACAGGGCTGCTTGTCCAGGGAAAGCCATCAAGTGAACCCCCTTTTCTTTCTGTGAACTGGAAGACTCTGCAGTCTTGGCCTTTTAGGTGACTGGTGGGCATCCTAGAGGGTGCCAGGGAAGGGAGAGAAGCCAGCCTAGGAGCTCAGAGCCACTGTCCTTGGGCTGTGACCCAAAGCAGTCCTATCTCCCTCCTTGCCAGCCCTGCTAGCTATGAGGCTGCCTCCTCCCTGCCTCTGGTGTGGTATAAGCCACCAAATGGTCTTTGTGGTAGAGGGCTGCTGGCACCACCATGTGGTGGTGTGGCATGAGAGCCATGGGGTCTTGGTGTCAGGGCCCCTGCAGAGCAAGGGCAGCCATGCAACTTTAGTTGAGTGAAGTCTCAACAACTCACTTTAGTCCACCCATGCTGGGTGAAGGTCCTTGGCTCCTCATCTACTCTGACAGAAAATTTCTGCCCGCACAGAGGTCCGCTGGGCCAAAGACCCACACAGCTGAATCTTGCTTTCTGAAGAACACCACTTCCCGTAATACCCAGCCATCCAAAACATTTCCTAGGACAATAATCCCCTTTTATTCAGCAGAGTGCTTAAAAACTTCATGAGAGTTCATTCTGCAGAGAAGTAGAAGATGGGGTTGGATAGGCATTGGGAGCAGGAACATGGGGCTCTTACTTGTGTTCCTGGGCAGGGCTGCTCTATCAAGGGCCTGCTGGGTGTCTAGTACTTTCTCATCCTATCCGTCTCCCTGCTGCCTGTGGGACTGGCCACCACACCTCCTGCATCCTACTCTCAGCCAGCCTTATTGACTCAGGATCTGGGTCAGCTCCTGTTGGCATGGGGTGTCCTGCATGGAGTGGCTCCATATCCACCACAGCCCCCCTCCCAGGTCGGGTTCCCTTCCTTGAGATGGTATGTCTGGCGGGGCTCCACACACTGCCCTGCTCCTGGCCTGGAGGTGGGAGTGAGAAGGGCTGCTGCCCTGCCTGCGTCCGGGTGGGCCTGGCTCTCTTCAAGCAGTCCAGCTCCAGCTGCAAACTCCCAAACACATACTTTGGGAGGTCAGCCTGGCCTGCGGCTGGGGCATTCCATTATTTTGGTGACATATCTTTGAACATGCTGCAATTCCTGCACTCCCCGCTCAGGCCCCAGTCCCAGCCCCAGAGCTGTCTAGATACCAGAGGAGTGTTGGCAGAGTGCTTAGCCCTAGACCAAGTCCAAGGCAGAAACAGGAGGCACTGATGCAGGGGACTGTGCCCAGAAGCCCCTATAACCTGCATTTGGCCTAAGCACTGCCTTCAGCTCTTCTTTTCAGATTCAGATTTCCTGGGGAGTAACATAGGAGCTTCTTAATACCTGAACATGGATGGGAGACATTTTCTATCATTTCCTCTAAGAGTGGGAAGTTGAGGGAGCCCTGGACAGGGAGAAACTAGTATTGGCTCACTCTATGCTTTTTATTTTGATTTTTCCTTGATCCATCTCTCTCTCTACTTCTGATTCCAATATCCCTATCTGTAGAGTCCTGTCCAGAGTCTACTGTGAAGTATTGAAAATGGTACCCCAGACAGGTGGCCAGGGAAAAGCATCCTAGATAAGTCCGTTTTTAGCCCTGCCTAGCTAGTATTTGCTGGGTGACAATCAACAAGGTCCTTAATCTCTCTGAGCCCCAGTTCCTCAAGCTACCATATCTCATTACCAAGACCTTCTCTTCTCTGTGCCTTATAGCCTTTATATGCCATCTGTATGCACTCATGGGCACCGGGCACTTTTGCCTGTGATTGGGAACCCTGTTGCCGACTCGGCGAGAGGACAGGTGTGCAGCCGGATGAATACAATGTGAGAACGGTGGTGAGCACCAGCTCCAGCTGTGAGCCCCTGGCCAGCCTGGCTGCTCGCACATCCATGGGATACGCAGAGCTGGTCCTGGGCCAACTCCTTCCCCAACAACCCATAATTTGTTGTATAATAAAAGGGCTAGTATTCTGGAGATGACTTATTACACTAGAGCTGGTTGCTTTCTTTTTTTGAGCAAAGGGAGCTAATTTATTAGACACTTGCTATCCACTGGGTACTGTACATGCTCATTAAATCCTCATCACTGATCAGGCATTTGTATTTTTGTTTTACAAGTGAGGAAATTGAGGCTCAGAGAGGTTAAATAATATGTCTGGCATTAGCCGGGAGTTGGCTTGAATAGGACTTGAACCCACGTCCATCTCACTGTCCCTTGCTGCTTCTTTGGGCTTATCTGATACCCTATAAAGCTGTCAGTTGAGAAGAGAGAGAAATTCTGTTTTTTCCTGTGGTGGCTTTGCCATCTCTGTTGGGCTTTATGAACACATTGCAGCACCTCTTTCCCTCAACACATTGGATCTCAGGTTTCCCTAGGGACCCCTGATCTGGGAGAAGGGTGTTGGTCAGCTTCTTCCCATGATGGAGTTGGGGGTATAGGATGTTGCTCCTGCCCAGAGGGGTAGCATTTTACAAAAGTTTTTATTTAAATTTCAGTTAGCTAACATACAACGTTATATTAGTCTCAGATGTACAATATAGTGATTCAACACTTCCGTACATCTCCCAGTGCTCCTCGGGACAAGTGCACCCCTTAATCTCCATGACCTATTTCACCCATCCTCCCACCTACCTCTCTTCTGGTAACCACCGGTTTGTTCTCTATAGTTAAGAATCCATTTCTTGGTTTGTCTCTCTCTCTCTCTCTCTCTTTTCCCCCCCTTTTGCTCATTTATTCCTTAATTTCTACATACGAGTGAAATTGTACAGTGTTTGTCTTTCTCTAACTTATTTTGCTTAGCATATTACTCTTTAAATCTATCCATGTCATTGCAATTGGCAATATTTAATCCTTTTCTCTGGTTGAATAATATTCTATTGTATACATATAACTTATCTTCTTTATCCATTCATTTGTTGATGGACAGTTGGGCTGTTTCCATAATTTAGCTATTGTACATAATGCTGCTATAAACATTGAGGTGTATGTATCCCTTTGAATTAGTATTTTTGGGGGCACCTGGGTGGCTCAGCGGTTGAGCGTCTGTCATTGGCTCAGATCGTGATCCCAGGGTTCTGGGATCAAGCCTCACATCGGGCTCCCCACAGGGAGCCTGCTTATTCCTCTGCCTATGTCTCTACTTCTCTCTGTGTCTCTCATGAATAAGTAAATAAAATCTTTTAAAAAAAAGAATTAGTATTTTTGTATTCTTTGGGTAAATACTAGTAGTACAATTGGTGGTTCTATTTTTAAGTTTTTGAGGAACCTCCGTACTGTCTTCCACAGTGGCTACACCATTTTGCATTCCCACTAACAGGGCATGAGGGTTTCTTATTCTCCATCCTCACCAACACTTGTTTCTTGTGTTAATTAAGCTATTCTGACAGGTATGAGGTGATATCTCATTGTAGTTTTGATTTGTATTTCCTTGATGATAAGTGATATTGAGCATCTTTTCATATATCTTTTGGCCATCTGTCTGCCTTCTTTGGAGAGATCTCTATGCATGTCTTCTGCACATTTTAAAATTGGATTATTTATTTTTTGGGTGTTGAGTTGTGTTAAGTTCTTTATATATTTTGGATACTGACTTTTTTTTTTTTTGAAGCTACACAGTTTCGCTATACTTTATTCAAGGTTGGCCCTACTTTCGAATTATTTGAGGGAACTCAAAATCTAGTGTCCAAATGTAAATATCCATCATATATTGAAAAATGATTTTTATATTTGTGCTGTGACCCAAAATTGGCACACTTAAATCATATATGAGTCAGACACAAATGGTCAACCCTTGATAACAGAACAAAATCCTGGAAGCAGCATGGCAAGTCAGCTATGCTCTCATTTATTAAACTCTCAAACTGAATTATAATCTTCAGAAACTACACACACCACAATACACCTTTGCACAAGTAATTTTATTATCTCTGTGGGTGTCAACAATAACTGACAGATTGTGATTTGAAACATTCAGAAAGCACATACCTAAATATTATCACATTTCTTTACATCATGATTCAGTAACTATTAAACAGTTATGTCTACTAAATACAGTGAACAAAATGGTATAAATGTTTACCATTCCCTTGTAAACAAGGCTTTTTTTTAACCCTTTATCAGGTGTGTCATTTGCAAATATCTTTTCCCATTTTGTAGGTTGCCTTTTAGTTTTGTTGATTATTTCCTTTGCTGTGTAGAAGCTTTTTATTTTGATGTAGTCCCAATAGTTTACTTTTCCTTTTGTTTCCCTTGCCTCAAGAGGAGACATTTCTAGAAAGAAGTTGATAGGCTTTTTATTTCTTTTTGTTTTCTGATTGCTGTGGATAGGACTTTTAGTACTATGTTGAATAAAAGTGGTGAGAGTAGACATCCCTGTGTTGTTCTGAAGGGTAGCATTTTCTTTCTTTCTTTCTTTCTTTCTTTCTTTCTTTCTTTCTTTCTTTCTTTCTTTCTTTCTTTTCTTTCTTTTTTTCTTTTTCCTTCCTTCCTTCCTTCCTTCCTTCCATCCATTCTCTCTCTCTTTTTTTCTTTTTTCTTTTTTTAAAATTTTTTATTTATTTATGATAGTCACACACAGAGAGAGAGAGAGAGAGAGAGAGGCAGAGTCACAGGCAGAGGGAGAAGCAGGCTCCATGCACTGGGAGCCCGACGTGGGATTCGATCCCGGGTCTCCAGGATCGCGCCCTGGGCCAAAGGCAGGCGCCAAACCGCTGCGCCACCCAGGGATCCCTCTTTCTTTTTTTCTTGAGGGGTAGCATTTTAAAGAAAAATCCAAAGAAGAAGGCAATGCTTAATTTAGCAGAAATATACTGTATTGGTGGAATTTTAGGCAGCAGAAAAGGTAGAAGAGAGTGATTTGGACAGTGTGAGAGCCCCCTTCCCCCCTGTCCAGACTCTCAGATGATACCAAAACACTCCATAATTATGGAAAATTAGTCTATTCCTGAGTGTGGGCTGGCTTCCTTTGGCTGAGTTTCAGTAAACTTTTTTCTACCATTTCTTTTTTCTGCCTAGAATTCTCATTCACACACAAAATCATAGTCAGTCTTAGCAAACGAAAAAGGATATGGAGAAGTTAAAATATGCACAATCATCATTTCTGTGAAGAGCTGGGATCCTGAGTGGGATCCTAGTGGCCTTGGACAGTGCTTGTCCTCTCTCTGGGCGTTAGTATCTTCATGTGCAAAAGGTGTGGGTTGGATCAGTCCAGACTGTCTTGTGGTGCATGATAAAAGTCCAGCCAAAATGGCCTGGGTTGAGAAGGGAATAGTATTGGCTCATGTAAATTGGAAGTCCAGGGTAACTTCAGATTCATCCATGGATTCTCAGTCTCTGTCTCTACTTCCCTCTGACTGCCTATGCTCTTAGAAGACCTACCATGAAAGACCACACTCTACCTGCAGAAGTCCTAGTTCAGCTTACTATGGTCACCTTTTGCCTCTGAACTAATAACTGTGGCTGCAGTTGGAATGTACCGATTGGCCAGGCCTGGGTCATATGTCCTATATTGATTGAGGAGTGGGAGATATGGAGGCCTGCTGCATCCCAACCACATAGCCTGAGGGAAGGGAGTGCTGTTAGCAAAAAGGGGAGAATGGATGTTGGGCAGGCCTTAACCACTGCCACCCACAACTGCTACGTTTTATGTTTCTTCTCCGAGGACCTCAGACATCTAAGGAGGAACTTCATTGATATCTATAAGTAGTAAAATATTTTCTGAAAGTCAGTAAGGATTTAAAGGAATGGAGGAAGCTGTTTATCACTTTGGTTGCTTTAATATTGGGATTTCATTTAGATAAATCTTTTTTATTTTGCTGTTTAAAAAAAAGGCTGGAAACCATTGGACTAGATTGCTTAAGTTTCTGTTCAGAACATTCTAGTGGAGTATATGCCAAAGTGAATACTTTTCTTCAATGAGGGACACATTGAAATGATGAATTATCGGCCCTGCTTTGCCCACTTTCTTGACTCTGCTTTGTTCCTTCTTTCCCCTGATCCTGTTGGTTTTGACATCTCTGCCAGGGTAGGGCCAAGCCTGCCATCCCTCAATCTCAAGGACCCACTTGCTTCATGATTTGCAAATATTCTTACAGATGGAAATGAAAAACACTTTTAGTGCAAGCATAGACCAGGTGCTGATTCTTGCCTTTATCAGCCTGAACGACATGGGGCCAAAAGTAAGGAGCTCTCAGGGGTGGGCTGTTCCTAACATTTGGAGGCCTCTGGCAAGAGTACAAAGTGGAGGTCCTTATACCATATGTCTTTGTATTTGTAAGCTATAAATCAAGCTAACAAAGTCAAATAAAATATGTTTTTTTCCTCTACCTTGACAAATGCCTCTTTGTAATGATCTAGATTAGAATTCTGGATTTAAATTTAGAATTTTAAGACTCCTTAGAATTCTGCATTGGAATACAGCAGGAAAAGGCAAACTAGCCTCCAACCCATGGCCCACTCCTATTCTCTTCCCACTTTGGCTTGACCCTGTTTTTTGAGGGGTCCTGCATATGGGCATATGGATACTACTGTCACTGTTCAGGCAAAATTGTCCCCTGAATCAGTCATCAGTTTTACCATTCAGTGTTATCAGTTATGACCAGAGTTTGGCTTGAGTATTGACAACCGTTCACAGTAGTGAGGTCTCAGTGAGCTTCTAACAATAACAGCAGAGCAGGATGGTAGATTGGCAGTGTCAGTTGAGGTGCCAAAATCAAGAGCCGATCAAATACCAAAGTGAGTGGTGAGGCAGTCTAGGATATGTACCTGAGTTTCAAAAAGAGCTGGGGATATGGTTTCATGACTCTTCATCCCAGAGGGAGTTGGGGAAAATATAGATATGGTGAGGATTTTGGAGAAAGCCACTGGAGAGGGTGAGCCCTGAGCAGGGTGGTAAGGGGATGTCTGCCATCACCTTGGCTGGTGGGAAGGCCTTCAAGGGTCACTTAGAATGCCCAGGAACGTCACGTGGCTTGTGGCAGCAATTGGCCTGAGACACTAGTCCATGTGCAAGGAAATCTGCCTGGGGCCACGTGGACGGCTGTCCACTAGGTCTGCCCAGAAGAATTCTCTGAAACCAGCCTCACCCCATGTAGGATCCAGACCTCATCTCATGGGCATAGTCTCTCAACGAGCCTGGGAGCAGAGGCTGCTAGTTGCCTTCAGTATCCACTGTACACTTACTCCACAGCAATATGACTTGTGGCTGGGCACATGCCTGTACAAATGGGAGACTAAATTTCTTAGCTTCCCTTGCCAGGGGTGAATGTGTCCCTAAGTTCTCACCAGTGGATTCTGAGCAGAAAAGACATATGAGGGCTGTGATGGTAAGTGTTTAATAGTCATCTTTTCTGGGAGAATTAAGCCCTGACTGCAGCATTTGCCAATGTCCATGGCGTAAATACTCCCACCACAGCTGATTTCAAGCTAGGAATATGAGTTGGGGAGAGATATGCACAATCATCTCTTGGGACCAGTGGGCCCCAGCTCTGGCACATCATTGGAGCAGCTTCTGGCTCAAGCCCTTGAAGGGCACAGGCATGCCCTCCTTTCCCTCCCATTCCTCCATGCTGGCTGGAATGCGGACATGAAAACCATCTGTGCCAAGCAGAGGAGGACAACACTCCAGAGATGGCAGACCAACAAGAGAGAAAGAACTTGGGCCCTAGTGACTTTGGGAGCAGAGGCCATTCTGGTTCAGATGCTTACGTGACAGCAAAGTAAACATCTGTCTTGTTTAAGTCATTTCAGTGTTGGGGAATCTCTGCCACACACAATGAAAATTATGAAATTTAATTCACCAAGAGCCATAAAGTCTTTAAGCAGTGTCTGCTTCCTGCCCAGCAACACACACCTCTCCTGAGGGTAGGAAGAGAATAACAGTTTTAGGGTCCAGCATCAGGGAAGGAGAGATCTAGAGAGAGGAAAACACAGACTTTCTGTCTTAGTAAATCATGCTGCCCTCATTGCTTATATTTTCTCTCTCCAGTAGGCTTCAGGTTTCCAGAAAGACCCTTGTACCCAAAGTGTACCTGGCCACACTCTTGACACCAGAGATCAGTGATTGATTTGGGTTTGGCCTCACTCTGCTTCATGGAGAGAATATATATAAACAGTCTCTCTTTTTCCACTTTCTGGCAAGATAGGAATTTCAGTCTGTCTTTTCCTCAGGGCATGGTGTCCCTGACTGAGGTCTCAGGGCACCTCCACAAACTGCTCATGATCACCCAGCAACCTTATGAGGTTGGATGACCATGGACTGTTCTTGCCCCTTGGCAGATGAGCAAACCAAAGCCCATATAATCTATCTTGCTCCTGCAATCACTTGCTTGATAGACTAATTTCCTCAATCTACTATGGGCTCTGGGAAAGAAAGGATCATGTTGGGTGTTTGCTGCTATTGCTACAGCGCCCAGCTCAGTGCTTGCTTTTGGGCTGGCCCTCAAGGAATGTTTGTTGGTTCTCTGAATAAAGCAGCCCCTCATTATAGCAGTGGTGGAGTAGTCTACAGAGCTCAACTTGGAATTGGAATTGTGGTTTTCAACCTGGTACACTTTCAAACGTGAGAATTTTTGGCAGCGTATTGGAGGTGTTGAAAGATTCAAACCAATGCTAAACAAACCAAAGGTAACCACATCAGTCGCTAAGATGATGTCCTCACATGTCTGTGAGGCCCCACAGTAAACCGCTCTTGACTCCTTTTGTGTCATGTTGTTTTATGGGTGTGAAAGCAGCTTCTTAGTCACAGGCACACTTATTATGGGTGTCAGTGGATGCTTCATCGTTCTTTGATGCCAGCCTGATAGGTGGCCTTCTCACCACTTACAGCCCTTTCTGTCTCTGTCACACAGCCTACCAATTCTGAACTGGACCATAATCTTCTCTCTTCTTAAAATTGAGCTATTCCTTAAATAGGTTATAGGTTAGATCAGTGGTTATCAATTGGGGCTGATTTCATACCCCCATGAGACAGTTGACATTATGGAGAAATTTTTGGTATCATACCTGGAGGCAGGTGCTACTGGCATCTAGTGAGTGGAGGCCAGACATGTTGGTAAACATCTACAATGTACAGGACAGCACTTATAACAAAGAATTATCCATCCCCAAGCAGCCTGCAGAGACTGAGAGACTTTAGGCTAGAATTTGCAGTCATTGAGGATTAGAGCCCCAGCAGAAGCTGCAGGAGCAGGGAAAGCAGTGGGCCCTTCTGCGGTTAGAACCAGCCCCTCCAAGGTTCAGATTACAAGCAGACTTCCTTGCTGGAGCTATCCTGGGTGCAATAACCCTTCATGGGCAGTGGCTAACTTAGCTCCTGCTTCAGGATGTGGCCTTTTGCTATTCTGACTGGCCATTAGCTAGCTGGTAGAAAAGTCTTGTTGGTACAACATGCCTGCATGGCCATTTGAAAGATGCATCAAGGGATAAAAACAAAATAAACAAATGAAAAACATCTCCCAAACTATCTGCCCTTTGGACCAATAACTCCTTTTCTAGAAATAAAGCCAAAGTAAATAATTTGACACACATAAAGATGTGTTGGGGGATACTAATTACAATGTCATCTATGGTAGCATTAAATCAGTAGGGAATTTTAATATTACATTGTGATATAATCATATGATACAATGGTAAGCATTCAGCTGCAAGGAACTGAAAATCTGACTACCATGGTTTTAACAGGTAGGAGTTTATTTATTAGCCAATAACAAGTCCAGAAGTAGGCAATTCAAGGCTGCCCAAGAATATCATGAAGAACCCAGACTCCATCTAGTTTCCTGCTTTCATCCTTATGGTCACAGGATGGTTGCTGCTTCTCCAGGTATGACTTTAGCATTCCAGAAAAAAATAGAAAAGATAAAAAGGCATGAATAAGTTTATCTCTTTTTATAAACTTTACCAGAAGACCCAGCCAGTGAGTTCTGCTTTCATCCTTTGGCCAGATGTAACATGGCCAGACCAGATGGTAAGGAGTCTGGGAAGGTAAGAATTTTTGGCTTTCTAGCCTTTTTTTTTCTATATTTTTTATTAAAAAAAAAATCATCACCTACTTCACCCTTCCCCCCACCTACTTCCCCTCTAATTAAGAGTCTGTTTCTTGGTTTCTCTCTCTCTCTCTCCTTCTCTTTCACCTTTGTTCATTCGTTTTGTTTCTTAAATTCCACATATGAATGAAATCATATGATATTGTCTTCTCTGACTGACATATTTTGCTTAGAATTATACTCTCTAGCTTCATGTTGTGCAAATGGCAAGATTTCATTCCTTTTTATGACGAATAATGTTCCACTGTCTGTCTGTCTGTCTGTCTCTCTCTCTCTGTATACACACACACACACACACACACACAGTCTTTTTTATCCATTCATCAATCGACAGACACTTGGGCTGTTTCCATAATTTGGCTATTGTAAATAATGCTGCAATAAATAGAGCAAGCATATATCCTTTTGAATTTGTGTTTTTGTATTCTTAGCTTTTAAAACAAGGAAGTTAGGAGAGCAGGGGATCATTAAACCAAATGGCTATTGAGTCTGTCACAACAGTGCAGACTTTAGAAATTATTAGGTAATATGAAAAATTTAAGGCAATGTAAAGTTCAGTAAAAAAAAACTGGACACAAACTGTAGCTACAATATTATTCCAATTTTTGATTTGTATTTCCCTGATGCTGAATGATGTTGAACTTTTTTCATGTGTCTGTTGGCTATTTGTATGTCTCCTTTGGAGAAATGTCTGTTCATGTCTTTTGCCCATTTCTTGACTGGATTTTTTGTTTTTTGGGTGTTGAGTTTGATAAGTTCTTTATAGATTTTGGATACTAGACCTTTATCTGACAAGACATTTGCAAATCTTCTCCCATTCCGAAGGCTGCCTTTTAGTTTTGTCAATTGTTTCCTTTGCTGTACAGAAGCTTTTTATGTTGGTGAAGTCCCAATAGTTCATTTTTGCTTTTGTTTCCCTTGCCTTTGGAGACCTGTCTAGCAAGAACTTGCTGTGGCTGAGGTCAAAGAGGTTGGTGCCTGTGTTCTCCTCAAGGATTTTGATGGACTCCTGTCTCACATTTAGGTCTTTCATCTATTTTGAATATATTTTTGTGTATGATATAACTTCATTCTTCTGCATGTGGCTGTCCAGTTTTCTCAACACTATTTGTTGAACAGACTGTTTTTTTTCCCCATTGGATATTCATTCTTGCTTTGTCAACAATTAGTTGGACATAGAGTTGGTCATAGAATTGAGGGTCCATTTCTGGGCTGTCTATTCTGTTCCATTGATCTATGTGTCACATGAGATATCCCCTGCACTGGTCAGAATGGCTAAAATTAACAAGCCAGGAAACAACAGGTGTTGGTGAGGATGCAGAGAAAGGGGAACCCTCTCACCCTGTTGGTGGGAATGCAAAATGGTGCAGCCACTCTGGAAACAGTATGGAGGTTGCTCAAAAAGTTAAAAATGGAGCTATCCTATGACCCAGCAAATGCACTACTAGGTATTTATTCAAAGATACATAGTGATTCAAAGGGGCACACGTACCCCAATGTTTATTGCAGTACTGTTCACAATAGGCAAAGTATGGAAAGAGTTCAGTCAATTGATAGACGAATAGATAAAGAAGATGTGGTATATATATGTAATTTAAGAAATAAAATTTATTTAAAAAAATTTTTTTATTTACTTATGATAGTCACAGAGAGAGAGATAGAGGCAGAGACACAGGCAGAGGGAGAAGCAGGCTCCATGCACTGGGAGCCCGACGTGGGATTCGATCCTGGGTCTCCAGGATCGCACCCTAGGCCAAAGGCAGGCGTCAAACCGCTGCGCCACCCAGGGATCCCTATTTAAAAAATTAAATAAAAAATTTAAATATTTGTATTTAAGAAATAAAAATAAAATAAATATAAAATTTATTTTATATTTAAGAATAAAATAAAAAGGATGGAAGGAGATAATAAAATAAGAGGAAAACAGAGAGTAAGGCACACCATAAGAGACTCTTAAATATGGGGAAAAAACTGAGGGTTACTGGAGGGGAGGGTGGGTAGGGGATGTGGTAACTGGGTGATGGACTTTAAGGAGGGCATGAGTGATATAATGAGCACTGGGTATTGTATGCAACTGATGAATCACTAATTTTACCTCCATTTTTTAAAAAAGATTTTATTCATTTATTCATGACAGACATAGGGAAAGAGAGGCAGAGCCATAAGCAGAGGGTGGAGAAGCAGGCTCCATGCAAGAAGCCCGATGTGGGACTCAATCCCGTGACTCCAGGATCACACCCTGAGCTAAAGGCAGATGCTCAACCACTCACCCACCCAGGCACCTCTAAATTCTACCTCTTAAACTAATAATACACTACATGTTAATTAAATTGAGTTTAAAGAAAAAATTTTAAAAATTCAGTTTTTAAAACAAAATGTATCTATCCCCCTTCCCCAGTTTTATTGAGGTATAATTAACATACAACATTGTATTAGTTTAATATGTACAACATAATGATTTGGTATGTATATTACAATATGGTTGCCACAGTAAGTTTGGTTAACATCTATCACCTCATACAGTTAATTTGTATGTATGTGTGTGTGATGATAACTCTTAAGATTTACTCTAGTAGCCACTTTCAAATAAACAATACAGAATTATTAACTAGAATCACTATGCTGTACATTGCATCCCTGGGCTTATTTATCTTAAAACTGGAAGTTTGTACCTTTTGACCACCTTTGCTTCTTTTGCCACTCCTAACTTCCACCTCTGACAATGACCAATCTGTTCTCTGTTTCGATGAGTTCAGTTTTTTAGATTCCACATAAGTGATATCATACAGTATTTGCCTTTCTCTGTTTGACTTATTTCCCTTAGCATAATGCTCAGCTTCATCCATGTTGTTGCAAATGGAAGGATTTCCATTTTTTATGGTAGAATAATATTCAATCGCCATACACATCTCCTCAACTTACAATGGAGTCAGGCCCCAATAAACCCACCATAAGTTGAAATATTGAGGTTGACAATGCATTTAATACATTTTTTTAATTTTTTAATTTTTCATTTAATACATTTTACCTACAGAATGTCATAGCTTAGCCTAGACTATGTTAAACTCACATAGCCTAAAGTTGGGCAAATCTTCTAACACAAAGCCTATTTTATAATATACCGAATGTCTCATGTAGTTTATTGAGAACTGTACTGAAAGTGAGAAACAGAATGGTCGTAGGGGTGCAGAATGCATGTAAGTGTATCAGTTGTTCACCCTTGTGATGGTGTGCCTGCCTGGGAGCTGTGCCTCATCGCCGCTGCTCAGCATCACAGGAGAGGACTGCACAATACATGTCTAGTCTGGGAGAAGATCCAAGTTCAAAATTCGAAATATGGTTTCTACTGAATGTGTATTGCTTTTGCACCATCATAAAGTTGAAAAACCATAAGCTGAACCATCATAAGCGGGGACTGTCTGTATACACCATATTTTCTTTATCCATTTATCTGTTAGTGAACATTTGGATTGTTTCCGTGTCTTGGCTATTGTAAATAATGATGCAATGACCATCATTGTAGTTATCTTTTCAAGATAGTGATTTTATTTCCTTCAGATAAATACTCAGAAGTGGAATTGCTGGATCATATGGTAGTTTTATTTTTAATTTTTTGAGATTTACTTTTTCATCATAGAACAAATCTGGGGGAATATACATGGAAACATTAAGGGATGATTATGGTGATTTTAAAGTGCCCTCTCCTCTCTCTCTCTCTCTCTCTCTCTCTCTCTCTACACACACACACACACACGCAAAAGCTTTAGAACAAAAGGAATTTTTTCTTTAAATCTCAAACTGGCAAATTGTCATCTAATAAAAACCCTGAGGCCATCTACTTTCCTAGACTCATAGACTGCTGGGTTTTGAGGCGGTGGCCCTGTAATCAACACTCCCAGGAGCTGGGGCTGGTCTGGGGGATTCCCAGAAGACTCTCTCCACCACCTCTACCTCTGGGATGCTCCCAGGAGCCATCTTTTAGAACTGTACCCCTGTGTCCTGTCCACAAGACTGATATGCCCCTACAGAAAGGCATCACAGAAAGCTGTGATCAGTCGCCAAACCAGAGGGAATGATACGTCTGTGTCTCCCTGGGAGATAGGGGCCTTGAACCCTGGGGAGAAGGAGTGAGCCCAGAGATGATCTCCAAGGCCAGTGGAGAAATTTGAAGATTAGAAATGAGGAAAGCAGGCAGACAATGGGTCACCCTTCTGGCCTTGGCTGGGGCTATCTCAAGCTGAATGAATGCAGGGAACAGCAGACAGGGGAGATGGGGTGGTCACTGCTCTCAGGGTTGGAGGTCAGAGTTTCTTGGAGCCTCAGGAGAAAAGGGAAAACAGTAATAGTCAGATAAAGAGGTCATACTCATTGAGCATGTCTCTATGTTGCATAATGCTCTCTGTCTCTCATCCAGTGCTTACAGCATCAGGTCCCTGAGAAGAGTGCTCTTATTATATCCACACTACATATAGACCATGCAAAGCAGGAGAAATATGGCCTGCGTGCTTTGGAACAGCACCACCTGGATCCAAGATCCCTACCCATCAGCAGTATGGCTTGGAAAATTTCTGAAGTGCTCTGTGCCTCAGTTTCCTCTCTATAAAATGAGGGTAATAATAGGATCTATATCATAGGATTGCTATGAGGATCAAATGAATTTATACATGTAAAAAGTGCACACCAGGTGTGGCTAGTAGTAAAACCTCAATAAAATGTCAACTTCTAGTAATATTAAGTTTCTGTACAGATCCCAAGGAGTAACATATGTAAATAACAGGATGTATCCAATAAATGTGCTTACTTCAATAGGTATAATACCTGCTTCATTCACTCTTGTATTGGATACTTGAGAGCACAGAGGCCTGGAGAGTAACAAGAGAATTTTCAAAAGTCACACAGAATAGGACAAATTTAGGACCTGAGTGCAGGTTTCTTGGCTTCTAGAAAAGGCCAGGATATACACAGTAAACTTCCTTGGAAAACTTAAAGCAGGTAAAAGGGAACTTAGCACAGTATCTGGGGGCAAGGCCCCCCCACGACCCCCAGAGGAGGAAATGGGCCTCAGGAAAGGCTGAGAAGGCACTTGCCAGCATGCGAACCCTTCCTTTCAGGAGGCCTCCCCTCAGTGCCCCTTTAGCCTCTGGTGGCCTTTCCCTGGGGACAGACCAGGTGTCCCTGAGCCATCCCAGAGCTGTTCTCTCCTGGAACGAAAGGAATGCTCCTTGCTACACTTGGGTCCCCTGAGCAGTCACTGACTTTTGTTCTCCATATCTTGTTGTCCTGGGCTCAGCCCTGGCTGCTGGGCATTGGCTCAGATGACAGTCCCAGAGCCCCACCACCTGGCCTTTCTCAGTGGCCTGCCTAGGAAGCCAGCTGGAAAGTGAAATTCAGCAGCCATAGGCATCAAAGACACCAAACTGATGTCGAGCAAGATAGCCCTGGGGAAGCCAGGGTCTGCCCTCAGCCCTGGCTCCAATGCCTGTGCCTGCCCAAGGCCGATGGCAAGACCAACCTTCTCTTGTGGGGCACACAGCCACATGGTGTGTGGTTTCAGGGCTGTCATACACAGTCTCCATCTGCTCCAGGGTTGCCGGGCAGTCTCTAGGGTTGGTTAGGCCAGGCCCAAGATGCTTTTGGGTTGAGGAATAAAAATAAATATGGCATGAAACTGTTTTTAGCACTTTGACAAGCTGATCAGAGAGCCAATGTTTAACCAGAATGAGGAATACCAGATTATCTGAGGCAGTTTGGCATGCAGCTGAACTTGTACCAACTTTGTGTGGTCCCAGAGATTAGTCCATGCTAGCCAGTGCTGTTTGGCATTGATATCATCATCAGAACTCCCAAGATGTTGGGCCAAATAATAAGAGAGGCCCCTTATGATGACAAGGTGATGACCCCAAGATTAAGTGACCCCTGATTCTATTTCTGAGATTCTAGTACTAAAATTGGCTCTGAACTCTTGCTGTTCAACCTGAAGCACACACATGAGCGTGGAGGGGTTCTAGAAGCCACGAGGTTAACATGACTCATCCACCTAAAGTATCACATATAAGCTGGAGATAATTGGTTGAAAGTTAATTAACGGGTAGATAATTACATGGGTTTTTTGATTAAAACTTAACCTAAGTTCTACCTTGGAATGTGTGAAAATACATCCTTTGAAAATCCTCTGGCCCTTCACCTTTTCCCTCACCCCTTCAATATCACCCTAAAGAAAAGATCTAGCTAATTTACATAGGATTTAACCTAAAGGAAATAATTTCATGTAGTGGAATTTCATGTTTCCATCCCCTCCTCTCTGTAGACCAAGAAGATGTGGTTACCTCTAGCTGGGGAAGCGGTTGAATGTCCCTCTCTTCCCACAGTTGTTCCTGCATCCAGCTCTGGATGGGGAGGGTTCTGGATGTTTGCTGAACCACTTTGCATCCTGAAATTCAGCCTCCCCTAGCCCTCCTTTTGGGCAATGAGAGGGAGATCCATTTCCCTGAAGGGGCTTTGTGGCCTGGTTGGTGTACCTTATAATGGGCACTCTATAGGGAGCCCTATAGGGGCATCCTACAAGGAGCTCCTCAGCTCGGCTGTGCTCAGTTATCAGCAAAAGGCCAAGATTCATGCCCAGAATTGCATCAACCCTGCAGGCACCTCCTTGATGTAGCTACCAACTGTCCCTGTGTCCCTCACAAAGAGCAGCCAGGACCTGTCTTGAAAAGGCAGTGTGGAATTAAAAAAGAAAAGGCAGAGGGAGACAAGGAAAGTGTTCTGGACCTGTTATAGATCATTCAGGTGTGACTGGCGGGGACCCCTCATTCCTATCTGAGCCTCAAGCTCTTCTCTGAGAAACAGAGTGGCACGGTGGGCAGGAGAGGAGGACTGGGAGGCTGCCAAAGGCTCCCTAGGTCTACTATGCTGTACATCCATAATCTGAGGTCTCTTCTGAGGGTTCAGATTATGAAGGTACTTCTTGCACATGGGAAGTGTGGAGCTTTCTCAGGGCAGAGGGGTACAGTGGTTTAGAACACAAGCTCTGAGGCCAACGGCCAAGGTTCAGATCCCATAGTGCTGCTTGCTACACATGTGACATTGAGTAGGTTATTTAATGCTGTGTGTCTCAGTTTCCCCATCTGGGAATAAAAAGTGTCCTGTTTCACTGTAAGCACCGATTAAAATAATTCAGCTGAAATATAACATTTCATGTTATATGTTATATCCATGTTATATTCATGGGCCCATGAATGTTGGCCCCAATAGACTGAGCACTGGGAGCTGCATAAAAAGGCCCAGGACTGCAACACTCACAGCTTCCATTGTCCTCTGTGTGTAGACAGCCTCCTGGGGTCATGCATTTAAGTGGCCCCAAGTGGGTGCTAACAGTAACCCAATCTGGTTGGGCATCACAGTCCTCTGTTTTCCAGATAAGGTCCTTAGAGTCTATTATAAGCCAAACAGCATGCTAGATTGTGGGCAGATATGTATGTTCCTCTACCCTCTGCAGTGTACCTGGGGAGTCCAGAACATATTGTGAATAGTGAAGGTGTTAGATGAGGCATGACAGCAGTCAGACAGATTCTCACTGTTGGCACAGGAGCACCCTGGTTAGAGCTAGGCTCCTTCTCCCTGCCAGTGCCTCTTCCTTCAAACTGGCTTCCATTCCCAGCACTGGCAAGGACCTCTGGGCTCTTCTGCAGTAGCTCCTGGAAACACAGGAAGAGAAAATCTCTTCTGCTTCTGGTCAAGGTTGGGTTTGGTGACGATGCCTGGGATAATGGCAGCCATTTTTCAAGTCAATGTGGGGACAAGGTGATATGGAGAATGGATGAGCAGAGAGTGGGAAGCACCTGGTCCTTGATGGTGTGTTTTCTCACTTCCCCATATTTGCTCAGGCTTTTCTTTCACTTGGAATGCCATCTCCCAGTCTCAGTTTGTTTAAAGCCTAGTTGTGGTTCAGGGCTTAGTTCAGCACTTCCTCTTCCATGTTGCCTTCCCTGATCCCCTCCCAGAGGGAATCTCTGGACTCCTAGAGCATCCCAAACCGTCTATGCGGATATTCTCAGTCTGCAGCCAGATCTGACATGACATCTTCCTGTGTGCAATGAGACATCCTGAAGGGCAGGGGCTTTCTAGCCCATCTTCCACCCTTCCCATGGGACTATGTTTTATCTGGTAATCCTTACAGGGAGGGGAGGGTGAGAGTGGCTGTCCCACAGCAGAAAAGGTTTGTACTTTCACTCATGTTATTTGCCAAGAGATCAACCTAAGAGTGCTGGCCACCATTTTACTGTGGGCCAATGGGTATAGCCTGGATGCTTGAGAAAATGTCTTACTAGAGAATGTCTATTCCTATTCCCAGGCTGCTCTCCTGCCCCAGACTCTGCCCAGGGGCCCCAGGCAGGGGCATTGAGGTGTGTCCCAGCCTCCTCTGCAGCCCCCGCCGTAGCTGATGGGAGCTGACAGGCTGCCTAAAAACACGCAGCAGCCTGACGCCCCACTAATCTCCGCATCATCTGTGGGTGAACGTTTCCAACAGAGGTGGAGGAGACAATAAAAGGAGCAGTGTTCCTGCATGCAGCACTTCTAGTGAAGCGTGTTTGCATGGTGATTCACATCAGCACATTTTTAATATCCATAAACCCATGCCGGCAAGGATGGGAGCAGCTTTGTGCCAAAGCTCCTGGCTTTGCTAATGTTCTGGACTTAGGAGAGAGCAGCCAGTGAACAGGCAGGCAGGCAGGCTGGCTGGCTGGCTGGCTGGCTGGATTTCTCCTGCATGCTGGGTGCCAAATGCAGTGTCCATGCTGCATGCTCCTGTGGGGTTTCCTGAAGCCTCTGGCCCAGATCTCAGAGTTGCCACATGTAGGCAAAGTCTTATCCAAATAACCACTCTTAGAGTTTGCTCCCAGGGAAGAGTTATTCCTCACTCAGAGTTGTACTAATAGTTCCCCCCTGCTTGATTGATAGGTCTGACAGTCAGAGGATCCTGCCATCTAATGATAGTGGATGTCCAAGGTGCTGGCCCATGGAACATCTCAGGCATGGTCAGGGGGGCCGGGGATGATCCAGGAGGCAGCTTTTGTTCTATCAATTTTCCCATGATGTTCCCAGAAATGTTCAAAGAGCAGAAGTTGCTACCATGGAGCAACTTGGTGTCAAGGAGCACTAACACCAGTTGAGAAAATAAAGGACACAGCAAATAGGACAGTTATAGGACAATGTCTGATATGGGAAGAGAATGGCATGGGCCCTGAATTGAAGAAGTGGGTTGCCATTCTCACTAATGTTATCAGAGCTTTGTGATGTTTATCATAATGTGAATTGTGGTACCACTCATCTTCAGTAGATGTAAAAGAAGTGTTTGATAAAATTCAGCATCCATTCATGATAATAATCTTCAGCGAACTAGGAATAGGAATGAATTTCTTTGATCTGATAAAGGATATAAACAGAAAAAATCTACTGCTAACATGAAAACTCTGTGACATCAAACTTCTTGGTGAAATACTGGACTCTTTGTTCCTGAGGTTGAAAGCAAGACAGGGGTGTCCACTGCCACCACTTCTTTTACCACTAGTGGCCTAGCCAGTGTAAGAAGACATAAGGATTAGAAAGCAAGTAGACAGGTCTTTATTTGTAGATGAAATGTTTGTATATAGAAAATCCAAAAGAATCTATAAACTATTAATAATCATTAATATAATTAGTAACTACCTTTAGTAAGACCATTGGCTATAAAGACAATATATACAAATCATTTGTATTTCTATTTATAATTGCATCAAGAATTAAATATTTGATAAGTCTAATTAAAGCTATGTAATACCTTTACATTGAAAACTATAGAATGGTGTTGAGAAAACTTAAAGAAGACCTAATTGAATGAAGAGGTGTTTCATGTTCATGGGTTAGAAAATTCAATACTGTTAAGATACAGTTCTTTCCAAAGTGATCTATAGATTCAGTTCCACCCTAATCAACTTTCCAACAAATTTCTTTTTCATAAATATTATCAAATTGCTTTAGATTTTATACAGTAAAGCAAAAGATCTAGAGTAGCCAAGCAATCTTGAAGAATAGGAAGAAAATTGGAGAATTTTCACTACCAGATATCAAGACTTACTAAAAACATGCAGTTAATTAGGACAGTCTAGTATTGGCAAAATAGAAAAGTAAGCTAATATATCAGAATAGAAAGATTCAGTATGTGGTTCCTTGACTTATAATAAAGGTGCCACTGCAATTTGGTGGGGAAAAGGATCATGTTTGCCAAAATTATGTTAAAGCAATTGGATAACTGTATAGATAAAAAAAATCTTGATTCCTACCTCACACCATATAACATTAAGATAGAGCACAAACTAATGTCAAAAGTTAGTCAATAAAGCTTTTAGAAGATAACAGAATATTTTCATGATCCTGGGATAGGAAAAGATTTCTTAAACAGGACACAAAAAGCACAAAAAACCCACATATTTACAAAAAAAATTGACATTTAAAAAGCAAATAAAGACTAAGATTGGAAGAAGGTATTCGCAATACATATATAATAGAATGAAGGACATATCTAGAACTTGTAAAGAACTCTTTTAAATCAATAACAAAAAATAATTAAAAAAGAGCAAGACTTGGAGAGGTATTCCTCAAAAGAAGATCTCCACATGGCCATAAACATATGAAAAATTCTCAACATCATTACTCATGAGGAGAATGTAAATTAAAAACAAGATGAGGGCAGCCCAGGTAGCTCAGCGATTTAGCGCCGCCTTCAGCCCAGGGCCTGATCCTGGAATCCCAGGATAGAGTCCCATGTCAGGCTCCCTGCATGGACTCTGCTTCTCCCTCTGCCTGTGTCTCTGCCTCTCTCTCGAATAAATAAATAAAATTAAAAAAAAACAAGATAAGAAAGCTCTATACATCCCCTATGTATAACATCTGGCTAAGAAACAGATGGACAAATGAATAATAAAAGCTTGATCATTCCAAGTGTTGACAAGATTGTGGAGCAATTGGAAACCTCCTATGTTGGTTGATAGGAGTATTAATTGATTCAAACACTTTGGAAAACTATCTGGCATTATCTACAACAGCTAAACATATGCATACTCCAAGTTATATACCCAATATAAAGATAAGTGTAACAATGTTCATAACAACTTTGTTCATAATAGTGGAAAACAAAAACCAAAAAAAAAAAATCCCTGAATTTTAATCTGCAAAGAAGATGACAAAGAAATCAGACTATATACATAAAATGGAACACCGCACATCAATACAAAGAGAATGAACTATTGATACACACAGCAACATGGATGAATCTCACAGACATTATTTTGAGCCAAAGAAGCAGACATAGAAGAGGATATGCAGCATGATTTATATGAGAGTCAAAGAATAAGAAAAGCTGCTGCATGATGATAGAAATATAATAGGTAGCCCAATGTGATGAGGAGTACCAACTGAGATGGGGCACGAGAGAACTTTCTAGGATGCTGCTGGAAATGTTTTATATCTTGGTCTGCATGGTTCCAGTGTGTAGAGAAAAGTAAAAATTCAAGAATAATGGACAAATCCCAAGACTTGAATTTCCAATGATGGCACTTGAGAACAACCACCGTGGGGGTGGTCCTCATGCTTTGATCATTTTTCCAGGTGGATGATCCCATACTTCACTGAGAAGTTAGATTGTTTCTCATTATTATAGAAGTTAATTTTCTTGATTCATAGACGTATACTTCTTTAAAACTGTTTTAATTTTAATTTAATTTAATTAACATATTGTGCATTATTAGTTTCATAGATAATTTAGTGATTCATCATTTGCAAATAACACCCAGTGCTCCTTCCATCAAGGGCCCTCCAAAATGCCCATCACCCAGTTACTCCATCCCCCCACCCACTGGCCCTCCAGCAGTCCTTAGTTTGTTTCCTACAGTTAAGAATCTATTATGGTTTGTCTCCCTCTCTGTTTTTGTCTTATTTTTTCCTTCCCTTCCCCTATGTTCATCTGTTTTGTTCATAGAAGTGTACTTCTAGGATATTAATAGATGATGTCCAATTACCCCCAAAAGATATGCAAATTCATGCTTCCACCTCTTTTTTGAGAATGGGTGGCTCCAGGTAGAATTGAAAATGCTGGATTTGGGGTGAGCTGCCCACAGGCCTCTTCATAGCATCCTGATGGTGTCATCTCCATGCATGACCAACCTCTGAGTGTGAATGAGGAGGCAGGACAGGAATCAGACTGAATTGGCTAAAAATGCATCTCTTATATTAGTTTCAGATATGTGAAAACTATCCAACCTCTAACAAGAAAGTGAGGGCTAGGCATCTGAGCAAAATGCCTCATTGGGAAAGAAAAGCATTTTCTAAAAGGGGAAGAATGGAGAATGAGGGGCCACCTTTGGAACTGACACAGACTTAAGAAAATTAAGAGTTTTGTTTATGAGTTAATTAAAAGTAAGGTTTACTTGATATCTTTTCAAAGAGGCCCTCAGCAATTTGACAAAATTATTACACTGAAAACTGCCTTATCCTTCAATTCAGGACTTCTGTTTCTAAAAATACTCACTCAAGGATGTAAAATATATGCACAGGTATGTAGCGTTTGTTGGAAAAATGAAAAGCTGTAATAACCCGAATGCCCAACAATAGGGGAATGAATAAATAAATTTCAATACATGTATATATTGGAATACTATGCAACTATAAAAATAGTGGTATTGATAAATATTAGTAGTCATAGAAGAATGTCTGCAATTGATTGTGAATGAGAAAGCAAGTTGCTGAGCAATATTGGAGAATACTTCAAATGTGAAAACTCTATAGATATGTAGATATCATAGACAGAGATACAAATAGAGATATTCTTGAAAATTGCTCAGCAACTTGCTTTCTCACTCATCATACATAAAACATTACGCACTGAAAATATCTAGTGTTGATGGTGATTGTCTTTGAGGGGACTCTGTGCACGACATGTTTCTACATCCTATGGATGTTTTAGATAGAGTATGCATTATCAGACTTTTGTCATGAAAAATAAAAAAAATTGAATTCAGTAGATGTGATGTCTCTAGGTTTGGTCTGTCTCAAGATTGACTTAGCTCTTCATGGTCTTTTGTGGTTCCATATGAACTGCAGACTTGTTTTTTCTACTTTTTAAAGAAATGGCATTGGTATTTTGATAGGGAGTACACTGAATCTGTAGATTGCTCTGAGTAGTATGGACATTTTAACAGTATTAGGTCTTCCAATCCATGAACATGAGATGTCCTTTCATTGGTTTGTGTCTTATTTAATTACTTAATATTTTATTGAAACAAAACAAGGTTTTAGTATACAAGTCTTTCACTTCTTAGCTAAGTTTATTCCTAAGTGTTTTATTCTTTTTGGCACCATTGTAAGTGAGATTGTTTTCCTAATTTCCTTTTCTCAGATAGTTTGCTGTTAGTGTATGGAAATGTTAGTGTATGTTGATTTGTATTGCAGTCTTACTGAATTCATGTACTAGTTCTAACAGTTTTTTGGTGGAATCTTTAGGGTTTTTTATATATGAAATAATGTCATCTTCAAACAGGGACAGTTTTACTTTTTTTTCCTGTTTGGATGCCTTTTATTTCTTTTTCTTGGCAAATTGCTCTAGTAAGACTTCCAGTACTATGATGGAAAAAAGTGATTAGAAGAAATGGCAAAAGTGTGGCCATACTTACTTTGTTCCTGATCTTAGGGGAAAATCTTTTAGTTTTACACCACAGTGACTATGATGTTATATGTAGGCTTTGCATATATAGCTTTTATTATATTGAGGATATAATGCAAAGCCACAGTAATCAAGATTGTATGGTACTGGCATAAAGACAGACACATAGACCAATGGAGCAGAATAGAGAGCCCACAAATAAATGCACACATTTACAGTCAACTGGTCTTCAACTGATCTGCCAAGAATATACAATAGAGAAGGGATTATCTCTTCAACAAATGGTGTTGGGAAAACTGGATATCCACATGCAAAAGGATGAAATTGGACCCTTATCTTACACATACACAAAAATCAACTCAAAATGGATTAAAGACTTAAATGTAAGACCCGAAGCTAAAACTCCTAGATTAAAACATAGAGGAAAGTCTTTATGAATTTGGTCTCAACAATGATTTCATGGATATAACACCAAAAGCAAAGGCAATAGAAAGAAAATAAACAAGTGATACTAAGTCAAACTGAAAAACTTCTGCACAGCAAAGGAACTAACAGAGTGTAAGGGCAACCTGCAGAATGGGAGAAAATATTTTCTTTTAAAGTTTTAATTTAAATTCTATTTTCTATATGTTAACATATAGTGTAATATTAGTTTCAGGAGTAAAATTTTGTGATTCATCACTTACATACTACACCCAGGAAAATATTTTCAAACTATATATTTGACAAAGGGTTAATCTCCAAAATACAAAACTCCTACAACTCAGTAGCAACAAAACTAATAACCACATTGAAAAATGGGTTAAAGATTTGAATATATAGTTCTTCAAAGGAGACATGTAAATGGCCAACAGACACATGAAAAGATGCTCAAAATCACTCATAATCAGGGAAATGCAAATCAAAACCACAATGAGATATCACTTCACACGTGTCAGGGTGGTTATTATTTAAAAAGAAAAAAAACAAAGACAGCAAGTTGGTGAGAATGTGGAGAAATTGGAACCCTTGCACACTGTTGGTGGAAATGCAAAATGGTGCAGCCACTAAGGAAAGCAGTGTTCCCCAACATTTAAAAAATAGACTCAGTAATCCCACTTCTGAGTATTTATTCAAAATAATTGAAATTGGGATCTTTATAAGATATTAGCACTTTCATGTTTGCTGCAGCACTATTCACAATAGCTAAGATTAGGAAACAATCTAAATGTCCATTGACAGGTAAATGGATAAAGAAAATATGGTATATATGTACAATGGAATATTATTCAGCCTTAAAAAAGAAATTCTGCAATATGCTACAACATGGGTGACCCTTGAGGATGTTATGCTAAGTGAAATAAGTCAGTCATAGAAAGACAAATACTGCATTTGTCTTTTACACAAGGTATCTAAAATAGTCAAATTCATAGAAACAAAGAGTGGAATGGCAGTTGACTGGGGCTGGGGAGAGGGGAAATGAGGAGTTACTAATCAACAGGCATAAAGTTTCAATTAAGCAAAATGAGTAAGTTCTAGAGAGCTGCTGCACAACACTGTAGCAATGCTATATTGTACCCTGAAAGCTTTGTTCAGAGGATAGATCTCAGGTTTTGTGTTCTTACCACAATAAAAAAAATACAACTTTTGTTTTAAGGGAACCACAGGGAAAAACTGTGTTAGGTGGCCCCTGATTCTCCTCATTTGAGGTCTCTGGGAGTTGGGAATGTGGAGACCCTGGGCTGATGACATCTGATTGGGAGTGTCTGGTTGGGTGGGGGAGAGGATGATGGCTTCCACCTACAAAGGGAAAAATAAGAACCAGAGGCCCCAGGCACTCCTGGGAGGTCTGATCCTGACAGCTTCCTCCCGGAACAATGAGCTGACACTGGATAGTCTGCAATCACCCACCAGTTGCTCTTCCTGTCCTGGCTCAATCAGCTTGTCAGGGCCTGGGAAATGAGGTGTGGTCTCTGGATGTACAGGTTCCGGTTGGACAACCTCAGAGCGCCTAAATGCATTCCAGCTCCTCAGGTTCTGAACCAATTGCTTTGCCTGCCTATTTTTAAAGGGATGTTAAAAAAAAAAAAGGTGGCCAACTGAGTTAGTTAGTTTCAATTTTCTTTGCCTAAAGATGTCATGAGTTGTGTTTATGCTGGTGGTCTCCAGTGCTGGGTGGCTGCTTGTTGGGAGAGAAGGGGTGACACCTAGAGAATGTCTGCCCTGTGCTGCAATTTAACTTTTGCTTCCCAAGACTGATTTAAGCTTTTATGTCATACTTCTCATGTCTCTGTCTGCCCCATGCTTGCTACGAGACAGCAGTGAAAGGACACAGTCCTTACCCTCCAAGGGCTCAAAGCTGACTGCAGAAGAGCATGCTTATATCACAGGCAACAGTAGGGGTATGGGATAATGGGATGGGATGGGGGAAGGCACTGCTGCCTCTTTGGTAGTGGGACAGAGCTCTGGCTGGGGCATAGGACTCCTGGGACTACAACTGGGACTTTTTTGTATATCACTGTGCAAAATGAAATCAACCCCTTATTTTTAAAGGCCTCAGTTTTTATCTTTGTAAAGTGGGAGAAAAGATGATCTGTCCTAGCAATCCTATTGAACCATTATGAGAGACAGAAATCAGCTGTGAAGGTGCCTGGGGCAAGGCAGTATAAACATGGTGTAAGTGCTGATATTTGTTTGTTCTGTTTGCTCTTGCTAGTGAACAAAGGGCTGTGACTTTGATATTGTACTTGCAGAAACTGTACCTTGAATTTCTTTGTCTCTCTGAGTACCCAGAGTCCTCCCAGGACCCAAAGACCATTCTGAACACTAGCACATCCCCACTGCACCTCAAGATGAAGATGTGGTTGCACAGTGCTGGCTGGTGGTCCTGCTGTGCAGATGGGGCGGGGAGCCCTGCTGGGAGCAACTGGGAGCAAGTCCATGTGGGTTCAGGCTCCATGGTGCCCACCCCATGGATGGAAGTTGCGAGTGGAGATGGGAAGGGGCTTTGCAGTGGTATCGAATGAGTCCTATTTTATAACTATTCTAATTCATAGCAGAGCCTGCATTTGTTCCCTGTTTCTCTCCTACACCTTGAAGGAATGTTAGACTGTCCCTGCCTAGATGTAGTGGTATTAAAGGAAGCTGGGATTGGAGGGTTCCACGGTGAGCAGTGCAGAGTGACAGGGTGAGTGAGGACAGAGGCACTCTGACAAGGGGTGGGTCTCAGGTTATAGGGCCAGGAGACAGAGTGGGCTGTTCCTTCCATGCACCACGCACTTGCTGTTCCACACTTTTCTCTCGTCTCCACACTCCTCTTTCCTTTGCTTTCCTTTTCTTCTGTTCCTTTTCCCTCTGTTTCCTCTCTTTCTTTACCCTCAATCCCAGCTCTGCACAAGTATCTCATCATCTCTAGGTCCAGAGGCAACAACACAAACATCTATTTCCATCTTCATTTATTACTAGCTGATTTTATACTGTTTTCAAGCTAAAAGCCATACAAATGGGAAATGGCCAATGTCCCATCCCTTCCTCCAAATGTCAGCTCTCCTCCAGGATCTGCCTGGTTTTGTGCACTCCCCAGTGCCTTTAGATAGTTGTATTTTTAATTTTTCCCAGAGGTAATAGTTATTATCACTGGAAGTTTTGATCCAATAGGAGCTTACTTGGCTATATCAAAAATGGAACTCCTTCTATTTTTCCATTTCACCATTATTAGAGTATATGACCTTCTTTATCAAAAGTGTCTCATGGTTGCAAGGTAACTATTGCAGCCCAAGCCACCAAGTTAACATGATGGAAGGAATGGAAGATGGATGAAAGATTAAGGGCAAGGTGTGCTTTCCACCTGCACTGGCCACCCTTTAAAAGGCTTTCCTGTAATTGTCCACTAACAATTTCTGCACATTGCATTGGTCTGAATTTAATTGTAAGGTTATGGAATGTTCGAATGAATGAAATGTATAAGTGAAATGTAATTAAATTGGGCACATGCTATTCCCAACAGAATTAAGTTAGTAAGGAGAGAGAATGACTCTCAGGAAGGCAGCTAGGAACTATCCCATTTCACAGGGATATTACGAATATTAAAAATGTTAATACTTGTTTGCTGCTCAGTACACTCCTGTAACATGGGAAGCACCCCATAAATGTTGGTTTGAGTATTACTGTAAGTTTCACAATAGACATAGCCCAGTGCATGATGGAAATCCCAAAGAGAGGCACCAAACCCAACTAGGAATAGAGGGGCAACAGGGAAGACTTCCAGGAGGCAGTGATACCTGACCCAAATCTGAAACCATAAAAGATAAACATTAAACCAGGTAAGAGAGGAGAGGAGACCCAGGCAGGAGGAATAGCAGTGAGAGAAGGTTTGGCAGTAAGAAACAGCCTATTGTGTATACATACATAGCAATTCATTTTCAGTGTCCAAAAAAGTTGGAACTTATAGAAACAATTTTATATGTGGTCAAGTAGCAGCCTAGTTGAAGCATGCACGCGTCTGCACGTGTGTGTGCGCGCGCGCGCGCACACACACACACACACACTGGTGAGTTTTACCCAATCTTGCAGGCTTCCTGTGGGAGAGAAGCCCAGTACGAGGCAAGCCCTGGGACCCAAACACTGCAGACTCTCCCCTCTCTGGGAGGTCAGGACAGGGTGCAGAGCTGTGGGCTGGGTGGTCACTGTGGCCCCCTGAGAGGTCTGTCCCCGACCCCCATAACTCTTCTCAAGGATAGGGGCTTTCAAAAACACACTTGACAAGTTTGGTCAAACAGGAAGTCAAAAGCTGATAGTGTGGGAGAGAAGCGAGAGTGGGGGCTTGCTGCCTGGTCTTTTCCAGCCTTCCTTTACCACCCTTATCCCAGTCTGGGTCTGGTCCCCAATACCTAGATACCCTCAGGTGTGGGCTTGGGGGGAGTATAAGCACCCAGGCACCAGATGTGTTTGTGTCTCTGGGTTTCCTCTTAGTTTCTTCCCCTTCCCTTGTGGAGGAAACATCCAGAGTGTCAGCCAGGGACTTTTTCCTCATTGCATTCTCTTTCTGCTAGAAGCTCCTCCTGGCTCATAATCTTTCTGTGTCTCCTGACCCCTCGCTGCAGTACTTGGCTCAGTTCAGGTCAGTTTGTATTTCCTGCATACCTGTGAGGTGTCAGGGCTCTGTCCTGGGCCTGGAGGAGTTCGGCCTGGGATGTTCTATGTGTGTGCCTGTTTCTGGGGCTGTGGGGTTTCTGAGGCAGTTCACAAAATGCTGCCTGAGTATGCCTGTGGGTGCCCCCTCTGCACACGCCTGCACATGAGTGAATGGCTCAAAGGGCTCACAGTGAGAAGGGATACCAGGGAAGCCAGTGGCAAGCTGCCCTCCAGAGCAACTGTATCAACTTACACTCATGTGAGCTGTGACCATAACCCATTTTCTCAGATTCTCATCAATACTTGACCTTATTGCACATTTAAAATGTAAGGAGAATTATGTCCTTATTTGCTTGACACTGCACTCAAAGTTCCCTTAAGGAGACTCTGAGCTCCTCAACGTCAGGGACTCTCATGTCTTGCTTAAATTTAAGATTTTTTAAAAATTCCATTTTCCTTCTGAATTCATTTAGAAAGCTTAATTCTCATTTTAGTGGTTACTTTCAAAATTTTAGTAAATACCTTTAATGCCTGATTGTGATCACCCTCTTCTCATCTTCCATGTCTTACTTGTTATCATTGTCCAATAATTTGGTTCCAAGTTATTTTATATCCTAATATGAGCCATTATTATCATTTAATAAAACCAACGATTGCTTAGCTTTGCATACATGTTTACTGTTTTCTTTGTCCTCGATTCCTTTTTGTATACAAGATATTTTCTCTGGAACCATGTTCCTCTTTTTTTTTGTTTTATAGTGAAGACATGTAGTAGTAAACTCAGTTCTTTTAAAGGCTCTGGTCCTTTTATTCTTACTTCTCCTCCCCAGCTTTACTGAGGTATAATTGACAATTAGAAATTGTATATATTTAAAATGTACAACTTGATGATTTGATATACATGTTCATTCCAAAATATTCACCACAATGAAGCTAATTAACATCTATAACCTCACATAGTTACTATTTGTGTGTGTGTGTGTGTGTGTTCACGTGTGCATGTGTGTGTGATGGGAACACTTAAGATCTACCCCTCTTAGCAAATCTCAAGTATGCGATACCCTATTATTAACTATAGTCTCATTGTTTTATATTAAATTCCAAGAACTCATTTTGCATAACTGGAACTTTATACCTTTTTTTAAAAAAAAAAGATTTTATTTTTAAGTGATCTCTACACCCAACATGGGGCTTGGACTCACCACCCCGAGATCAAGAGTCATGCTCTCTACTGACTGACCCAGCAAGGTGCCCCAAAACTTTGTACCCCTTGATCAACGTCTCCTCATTTCTCCCTTTCTTCTAGCCCCTGGTAAGTAACCACAACTATGCTTTCCATTTTTATGGATTTGATTATTTTAGATTCTGTATATAAGTGAGATTGTACAGTATTTGTCTTCATTCATATGAGTTACTTCGTTGAGCATAATGTCCTCTAGGTTCATCCATGTTGTTGCAAATGGCAAGATTTCCTACACTTTAAGGGCAGAATAGTACATACTGGGGTGCCTGGGTGCCTCAGGCAGTTAAGTGTCTGCCTTCAGCTCAGGTCATGATCTCAAGGTCCTGGGATGGAGCCTCGCATTGGGCTCCTAGCTTAGAGGGGAGTCTGCTTCTCCCTCTTCCTCTGCCTGCTGCTTCCCCTGCTTGTGCACTCTCTATCAAACAAATAAAATCTTTAAAAAAAATACGTACACATGCACAGAGTTAAGCTGAGTTTAGAATTCTAGGTAAATAGTTATTTTCCCTCAGCACCCTGAAGAAGTTATTTCGTTGCCTTCTGGCTTCCATTGTTACGGTTGTTGGTCTGCTTGCTATTCTTTTATAAATAATCTGTCTTTTCCCTTTGGCATTTTAAAAAGATTTTTTTTCTATGTGTCCTGGAATTTCATTATGATCAGTCTACATGTGAATTCATTTTTAGTTATCCTGCTTGGATTTCTTGTGATTCCTGAATCTGATGATTCATGTATTTTATCAATTTAGAAAAATTCTTAGTCAGTATTTCTTCAGAGATTGCCTGTCACTAAGTTGTGTCTTCAGGAACTCCAATTAGATATAATTTAGGCATTCTCATTTTATCTTCCATGTCTCTTAGTATCTCCTATATTTTTCATCTCTTTATCTGTGTGCTGTACAATGAGTAATTTCTTTAGATCTGTCTTCTAGTTCATGAATTCTCTTATTCCAATGTTTAATCAATTTTATTAGGTTTTAAATTTCAAAGATCCAAGTTTCTGTTTCAAGACTTATTAAATTAATTAATTAAATAGACCTGTTCATTTTTATTAGTTTTTGTTTCTTGCTTGAGTTTTTAGTACCCTGTTTAGCTTTCTTTTTTTTAAGATTTTGTTTATTTATGAGAGACACACAGAGAGAGGCAGAGACATAGGCAGAGGGAGAAGCAGGCTCCTGCCAGGACCCCGGGATCACGACCTGAGCTGAAGGCAGATGCTCAACCACTGAGCCACCCAGGTGTCCCCCTCCCTGTTTTGCTTTTAAAAATATTTTAAATGTATTTATTTTACATATTGTACCTAAACAATCCAGTGTCTCAAGTCCTTATAGGTATAACTCAACTATTGGTTATTTCTGATAATTCCCACTTACTGATTTTCATGTGTATTTATTTATTTATTTATTTATTTATTTATTTATTTATTTATTTATTTGATTGTGAGCTCTATCTGACTGCTCTGAATTTTTAGAATGCCTAAGGATACCTGGGTTGATGGTATGCTTCTGCAGGGGGAATTTGCTTTTGCCTCTGCCAGGGGTTGCAAAGGACTACAGGCCTGGGATTTCTTGGCTTTGGCTTTCCTAGACCAAGCAACTAGTATAAATTTGAACCCAGATCTGCAGATTGCTTGGCTATGGTTGTGGATTGTCAGATTGTCAGCAGAGTCTTTATTCTTTTATTTTCCTTTTCTCCATCTGGACCTGAGCCTAAGGTCAAATCTTGAATCTATGGTTGAATTATCTTGTCTCCCTTTGATCATGAGCTGATTTTTTTCCCCCTAATGTATTCTTTCACTGAGGGTATAGTCCTTTAAAGGCCCCAATTTCTGTGTATGGGAGAGGAGCAGGTAGGGGATCCAATCACATATATGCTTAAGGACTGCATCCTCTGTTGCGAGTAAACC
This sequence comes from Nyctereutes procyonoides, assembly GCF_905146905.1. Lineage (NCBI taxonomy): Eukaryota > Metazoa > Chordata > Mammalia > Carnivora > Canidae > Nyctereutes > Nyctereutes procyonoides. Next base: position 35,843,533 of record NW_026575042.1, read on the forward strand.
CTGAGAACCCAGTTTCTTGGTCTCAGCAAATGGCTGGGAGCTGGCTTGGTGCAGTACTGGCTCTCCAGGTTGGAAGCCTGTCTGCTTGTTGCCTGTGACATTGGCAGAGTCCTTCTCTTACTCTCAGTTCATCTCTACTTTTATTTATTTTTCTTTTTCTTTTTTATATGTATACTTTTTATTGGAGTTAGATTTGCCAACATACAGTATAACACCCAGTGCTCATCCCATCAAGTGCCCCCCTCAGTGCCCGTCACCCAGTCACCCCATCCCCATGCCCACCTCCCCTTCTGCTACCCCTTGTTCGTTTTCCAGAGTTAGGAGTCTCTTTGTTTTATCACCCTCTCTGATTTTTCTCACTAATTTTCTCTCCTTTCCCTATGATCCCTTTCACTATTTTTTATATTCCGTATGAGTGAAACCATGTAATGATTGTCCTTCTCCGATTGACGTACGTCATCTCTACTTTTAAAAGATCGTTTGAGAGTGTGTGTGTGTTTGCATGTAATTTAGAATATTGAATCCACAATACTGTCAGGAACAGAATTCTTATTAGGATTTTGAAGTATAAGTATGAGTAAAAGTAAACCAGAATCTAGCACTCAACTATTGCATCTGTAAATGTTTCATATTGCAGATACATTTCTCAGCCTGTTTTAGCTCTTTACAAATTCCTCAGACTTGGTGCCTGGTTCTAGCTTAAGCATGGTTTCCTGCTACAGAGTGTTTTCATGGCTCAGCCCATGCTGACCCCATCCTAGATTTCTCTTCCTGCGTTTCTGCTATTGGCACTATTAGCATAACTTTTACAGGTGGCCTTCAGCACAGGGATGTGTCCTTATAGCCTGCTCAACTGGCAAGTTTCCGCCCTCAGTCTGCCTCCTCTGTCTTTCTGAGACAAGGACCTTAGTCTTAAGACCCTGTGTACTTGCTGAAACATCTGCCCTACCTCCTGCCCATAGCTGGGAGCCAAGCTATAGCCTGCTGTAGTACTTGAGGTGCCATGCTTAGAGATTTGTTCTCTGGGGTTTTCCCTTCTAGAAAAATTTTCTGTTAACTATTCAGATTTCAGTGTATATGAGCTTCTCTGATGCTATCATGATGGTAGTAACCAGTGTTTATTGAGTTCCTACAGTGCACTCAGCAATTTTTATTGAGATTCCTTGAGATTCCACACTGAAAAAAGGGATTGGGAAAGATGTCTCTATAGATCAAGAGGTGGCCTGGAGTCTGCGGTTGCCAAGGAGGTACTGAGATGAGTTCAAAGGTATGGTAGGGTTCATGAGGGCCCTGAGGGGTTGGAAAGGGAAGTCATCACCGGCAGGGGAGGGGACAGAGAGCCATCCATCATTCATTTGGTTGAAAAGCTCTCCTTAAGCACCTACTGAGTGCCAGGCATTGTGTTGGGTGCTGGAGATGCAGGTAAGGATTGGGACTGTCACCCAAGATCATCTACCCTAGTCTTTCACTGTATAAATGAAGTAACTGAGGTCCAGAGAGGGGAGGGAACTGACTAAGGGTTGCACAGCAAGTACTTTCATCTCAGGGATAGTAAGGATGGCCAGGAGGAAAGAGAGTCTGAAGTGAGGGAGGCCCTGTATATCTCTACTTCCCTGGAAGCCACCTGCCCACCAAGTGGCCTGGGCTGAAGTGTGGAGGCCTGGGGCCAACCTGAGACTGCTCCTGCAGGGTCCTATGGTGGGCACCTCTGCAGTGCCCATAGGCTACCGCAGTGGGATGAGTGATCCCTCCACTGCCCTCAGTCCCCAGGCAGGGGGGTCTCTGGCTGAGAAGGTTCTGCTTCAGTGTGGAGCAGGGGGTCCTTTCTCTCCCACCCTATCATGGGTGAAACCCATGGGACAGAGTTGGCTTTATCAGACTCCAGCTGTGGCTGCCTTGGGCTTTCCGGGAGGTGCTGGAGCTGGGAGTGAGGCTCAGGACAGGCTGACACAGCGAGAGGAGATAATTTCAATCTACAGCCTCCAGATTGAGGGAGAAATGTAAACACAGGCTGCTGAGCCAGCAACCATGGGGGCGGGGAGGGTGGGCACTGGGCACCCTGCTCACTAGCCCTCCTCACCAAGCCCTCTTTGAGAGGAGTTCTGGTTGATTTCCCATGACCTGGCTCTTTGCAAGCATGGGAGGGAGCAGCTGCTTTGACTGTGGAGGTCCCTACAGGCCGGTCTCACCGTTAGTGAGTCTCAGTGAGTAGAGTCCTGGCTTGACCTCGACACAGTCCGCCAAATCTAGCTCTGTTGCATAGTAGCTGTGGGGCATCCTTCAGTGAGGTGCCTGATTTTTCTCACCTTAGTTTCCTCATCATAAAATGGGAATCCTGTTAGAACCAGTCTCATTCTACTAGTATTTATTGATCACAGCCTGTGTTCCAAGCGCCATTCTGGCATTGAGGATACAGCCATGAACAAAAGCCAAGGCAGAGGCTGTCCTCCTCAGAGCTGAGAGGGAGGCTTCAATGCAATAATGTGGCTAAAATGTTTGAGAGTGGACTCAACACAGAGAAAAGCTCAATAGATCATAGTTATCGGTTGTGATGGTTGTCACGATTAATTAGTTAATTAGAGCCAGTGTGGCCTGTGTCCATCTCTCAGCCTCCTCACCTTCACAAGGCTAACTCACATTCAGCCTTCAATACTTAGATGTTCCCTCCTACAAGAAGCCTTCCCTGATTTTCAAGGCTAGGTTATCCCCCTCCCTTCACTCTCTACCCCTCCCCTTCCCATGCTTCATTATGGCACTTATCACAGACAGTTGTCACCTCTTTGAACTCCAGCACAGCTATGTGCTCCTCAAGGCTAGACTGGGCCTTGACTGTCTCTGCTCAGAGCATCACATTACAAATGCTCATTAGATGTCTGCTGAATGAATGACTGATTATGAGTCCAAACCATATCCCCGACTCTCAAGACGCTTTGGGTTGCTCCTCAGAGTCTGGAAAAGGAACTTCTTAGTCCATGTCTGGGGGTTAACTGGGGGAAATCACAGGTCAGCGATGCAGTTTTCCATCTGTGTGGGTACGTGATAGTGATTGCTCAGTGCTTACCATAGATGGACGCTGTTAGGAGCTCTTTTAGGTAGATTTAATCTTCAGTTCCCTCCTATGAGATAAGAAATGTTATTTTTTCCATTTTAAAGATGAGGGGATAGAGGGCCAGAGGGGTTCCATTTCTTGTCCAAACTCATCCAGCTGGTAAATGTGTATGGAGTCAGTATTTGAACCTGTGTGGAGAACCTCCAGGACTGATGTTCACCTGCCTCTCACCGTAAGATCTCTTAGACCTGTGCGTGGTATGTGGCCATGTGGACTGGTGAGCATGCCCATACGTGGCTTGTGTCAAGCCTAGGTAGCTTCTGTCATCGTGTTTCTGAGCAAGCCTTGTATCTGGGGGCAGCAGAAAGGAAGAGGATGTTATTTTAGGTCCAAGTAATGGAAAAGGGTAGGCTAGAAGTATGTGCTGTCAGGAAAATGAATAATAACCAATGTGGTCTGAGAAGCCATCTATCTACCTGCTTATGGGGGCACCAAGTGAAGTGGGCTGGGCACTCTCAAGCTTGGAGGGATGGGGCCTGCTATGGGTCTGAGAGATCAGACTTGGCACAGGATATTTATTTGCTGGCTAATTTTAACATGTTTCAGGTCATGTATCTCTGGGGACCCCAGTGACACGGCTGGGAGACACAGTGGCTTTCACCAGTTCTTCAAGATTTTGATCTTGTTTGTTTCTTTCTCCCCAGCTATGGTCAGAGTGATTATTAGGAAACTGGCGAGTGACCGTGTGGTCAGAGGAGAGGAACTCATCTGCCTCAGCGGGTGCCTCTGTTTGGGTGTACACGTGTGTGTGTGTGTGTGTGTGTGTGTGTGTCTGGCTCCACACACTCATGGCAGGGGCTCTCCATTCATTATTCAGAAAGGAAGAAGCTTCCATGATGCAGATTGTTATTTGCTCATTTAACCAACACTCCTCAAGAACCTACTGTGTGCCAAGCCTTGTGCGGGGCATTCGGGATGAAATGAAGATTGAGGGCCAGGTCCTGTCCTCAGGAGCTGACGGTTTAGTGGGAGAGTCAGGCCAGGAAACAGGTGATGGTGGACCAGGATGAGGAGGACTCTGCTGGAGGGGCAGAGAGAGGGCATGCTGTAGGACAACTCTCAATGTAGCCTTGAGAAAGGGAGCCTATGGAAAGCTTCCTGGAGAAGGTGACAACTGGGCTGGGTTTTGAAGGATGCATTTAAGATAATTAGGGAGACGAAGTGGGGGTTATGCTTCAACGGACTGTAGGTAGTATAAATGCCCAGTAAGGAAAGGGGGTCTAGGGAGTTTAGGAAATGCTAAGTCGTTTGGTTCTGATGGGGGAGTCTTGTGTATATGTGTGTGTGCATATGTGTGTTTATGTGTGTCTGTGTTGTGTGTGTGTGTGTGTAGTGGGGAAAGGTAGTGACTAAAGAGTTGTATTGAAATTTTCTATTTACATGTTTTTCGTGAAAAACTTCTATGCATTGTACCACACGAAAAACATTTAATCATTCACATTTTAGTGTGAACAAGTTCCTGTATCTCTTTACAGAGAGGCTTGGATCCTTGAATTAGAATGTGTGCTGAAAGACAGGGCAGGCCACCCCAGCCACAATTAGTCATGCTCCCTACTCTGTCACATTCCATGCAACTCTTAAAACCCTCCTGAAACCTGTTGATACTTTCAGCCTTATCCCCTCTGAGGTGTAATAATCTTGTCATCTGCCCTGCACTGCAGGAAGCTGAGAAACCTGATATTTGTCCTACACTCACCTCTGGCTAACCCTGTGGGGAGGAAGGGACCCTCCTCATACAGAGGCATGGTTTGGGCAGGCCCCAAGGGCCTGGGGTCTGGCTCTGAGGGAGTGAAGGGGAGGCTGGGAAAGCTGCTGGTAAGACCACCAGGGCCCAGCCCCTGCTTGCTGCCCCTGTGCCCAGACCTTGCCAACTCCCCGCAGCAGTACCTTCTCACTGACAGATTAAAACAATAGTTCACCCTATTCAGAGGGAGCTCCATTAACCCAAACCACGTGGGCTCCATGGTAGGGGTATGTGGGAGATGAAAAGCATCCTTTTGAGGGCACCAGGAAGGGCATTTGTCTCAGCGGTATGGGTCCTGTCTACAGAGGGCCTCAGGGTGGATGGATGTTCCGTGGGCTTGCAGCTGAGCTGTGGTGCTCCAGGCCTCTCTGCCATTGGCCACTTGCCCTGCAGCCCTAGCTTTGGACAACACTGGTGGGCCTGCTGCAGGTATGTCTCTGGGGTGGGGACTTGGGTACAGCCCCAGGGAAATAGCAGAAATCAAACCTCTCCCAAAGGGGCTGCCTCTGTCAGAACCTGAAAGTTTGAACCCCTGTGGTGGCAGGATCCTCTCTCAGAGCACAGCTGCTTTCTGAGGGAGCTGGGGTCCAGGGTCAGGCCCTGAGCCACTGAGGGCAGGGCCCTAAGACCAAGGACTGTGGATGGCATGTTCTAGGTAGGATGGCCACGTGCTGGGGGGCACAGTGGAGGACTCACTGTCACGTTGGGGTGTGTAAAAGATCCATTAAGAAACTCCTTTGGGCCCCATACCTTGTAGGATACCTGTGTATATATTGTCCCTTTTGATCCTAGAATAATCCTCAGTCGAATTAAGTCATTCCTTAAGGGAACTTCCCCGGGTCACCGCTAGGAACTGGTGAAGGCAGATTTTGAATCTAGGTGTAAGCCCATTCCCACCCCATACATTGTGAGTCTTTGCTTCCAAGGGTCATCTGCAGGCTGCTAGGGTTCAAAGCTTGGCTGGACCACTTTGATGCGTGGTGAACTTGAGCAAATTACTTAACCGCTCTAGTTTCCTCATCTATCAGCATTGATTGTTGCACTTACCAAGAGAATCCCATTGAGGCTCCAATGAGGTAACCCCAGTGAGGTTCTGAGCAAGGACCAGGTGATTGTAATTGCTCACCAAGTGGTGGCTGCCAAGGCTGTCAGTTGAGTTGCTAAGGTCGACCTGCATGGTGGAAAAGCATGTTGGGGCAGCTGTAGTTTGGGTACCCAAGGCCTTGGACTGAGGGGTGCTGTGAGCTCCTTGGGCCTCCCAAGGGCCCCCCCCCGCTCTTTAAGTCCCAGGAGATGACTTAGACACCGGGCCCCACCAGCCGCTTCTCTAGATTCACTCACCTTCAGGAGCAGTGAAGGGAAATGGAAAACACTAAGTAATTGAGGCATGGCTGGAAGCTGGGTGTGGTTGTTCAGAGGCCTGCCAGATAACCTGGCCTTGAGAGGCCAGGGGTCACCAGGGAAGGTCATTTTGAAGTGATGGACTTAGTGTAGTTTATATTAAAGGAATGTTCTTGTACATCTTGTGATGGGGAGCGGGGTCTCAGACCTAGAATAATCCAAGTATGAGTAATCATATATCCCGAGGGCCAACACTGTCCTGGTTATGTGTATTTTCTCAACGCTAGTATTATCGGTGCCCCTTTTCACTTTTGAAAGTGTCCTGATTTGCGTAGTAAATTATACAGTCACCTTGTCCTGAGCCACAGGCTAGACTCTATCCACTAGAGCCAGCTGCCCCCTGAGTGTGAGGGTGTGTCAGAGAACACACCCTTCTTCAGGGGCTTGGCCTGCTCCCCAGGGCCTGCCGGGACCTGGGCTGGGTAGGGCTGGTCTAAGAAACTCCCATTGATGGTCACAGCATTTGGGAGCCTGGGCAGCACATCCCCTGAACCTAGAGAGGATGGACAGAGTGTGGCTTTGAGTTCAGTCCAGCTGGCAGCCTGGAGACCTGGGACGACAGCCAGAGACCGCAGTGCTTTGTCACCTGGGTACTAGCTGGGGAGATTTTAGCTGGGAGAGGTAGGAAATACTGGTCTGGCTTAACTTTTTCATTTTCCTATTAATAATGACAATTGTAAACATGACGGCCTTTAAAAAAAACACCAAGTGCTAGGTGTATGTGTGTGTGCGTGTGTGTACATTCACATGTGTACAGAATATTGATGTATTCTGTATACTATGTATAATGTATAGTATGCGTACACAAACACACGTCTTTAAATAGTCCATTGATACAGAATGAACAAAAAAAGGGGGAAAAGAAGGGACTGTCTTCATGTGACACCACTGTTAAGTGGCAGAAGCGGGATTCGTCCCCAGGTGCATTTGACCAGAGAGCTGGTGTCCTGTGCCATCTACCCCCCTGTCCTCTGTGCATCAGGATCCGGTGTGCTGCTTGCACGGCCCTGCAGTCCAGGCCGCGCCCGGAAGACTGAGAGGCAGGGAAAAATGGGATTGCTGAGGACCTTTCTGTCCCTGTCTGTCCCTTGCCCTCCCGGGGGCCAGCTCCGGCAAAGAAAGGCCAAGCTCCAGGCCATGTGAGGAGTTCCCAAGCTGTCTTTCATCCGGTCCCGCGGTTATTTGTTCAGCATGCAGTGCAAATTTCCCCGTCTCAAAACATGGAATCTGGTACAGCTTTGCCTGGATCAATGTCCAACCCCTTTTAAGTTCTGGAGAAAGTTACTCCTCTCCAAAGTTCAGACCTGCCAGACTCAATAACTCCACAAAAATGCTTGGATGAAAATTGCTCCAAGCAATCCCAGCGGAAAGCCAGCACCTCACCCCTCGTTTAAAGTTATGATCCTTATCATAATTAATTCAATAAAGAAGTAATGTGCTTCAACCTAGGCAGAGAGAATAATTTTCTGTCCTGACTGGTATAAACTTTCAACTAGGGACATTTAAACTCTGGGTCTGAGCTCTCGCAGCAAGTAATAAATTGCAGACCCAGGCAGGGCTGCAGAACCCCGTTTAAACTGCGGTAAATAGGCTGCTATTGAAGAGAGGAAGATTTGGATTCGGGTGGGCAGCTCCAATAAATAGCAGAGTGTTGTTTATAAACCCTGCAGTCCCCGCTGGCCTCCACCTTGAGACAGGCAGTAGCATTTGCTTGTTGAAAGCGCCAGAGTGTTTGATCCTCACGCTCGGTGGACCCACCTTGAGTCTTGAATCTAAAATCCATTTCCTTCCATAATTGAAAGGTAGGATTAGCCTGGCTTCTAAACAGACTAACACGTTCTCAAGTGGAGATATTGACTTAGAGACCAAGCCAACCCATCCCGGAGCTGCATTTCCTACTCATTCCTCGGAGGTTCGGTGATTAAAGTTCATTCTGGATTTGTTTTGAACACGTTTAGAGTAACGAGGCTCCTGGATGGTCCCAGAAGCCCATTAGGGTTGCAGAAATTACAAGTTTAGTAATCAAAATCTTTGGAAACAAGTGAAAACAAAACAAAAAAAGAAGAAAAGTCAGTTTTAATCAAAACAGCTTTCAGATTGCATATTATGGGAAGAGATGAATTCAACATCCATTGTTTTCTGAAAAGAATTCAGTGATGGGGAGGCAGGGTTCTTTAAAGTGATTAAATTTGGGAACATCAAGGCGATTGTCTGACTTGGTTTCTTTGGTTCCTGGCTAAAGATTTTGGATACCTCCTTTGTGAACCGACAGCAAGCATGCATTCCAAAACTCAAGAGGGCCTTTCTCATCAATTTTGTGGGGTTGAAAACAATTGTGTTATCGGCCCACATTCCGCTCCATCGGCCTCCAGTTCAGGCAGAGATGCACTGCGACAAGGCTCACTGCCCCGGTAACTGTTCCAAACCTCGCTGGGATTGCAGAGCGCTAGATCCAAGATGAAGAGCCGGTTCTGGAGAAGTGACTGAGCACACTCATGGATGTTATCTATCAAAACACACAAAGCACATGCACTAGACAGCCTAGACTTTTTATCTCACCAAAAATGTGAAGGGCCACCCTGGGGGAGGGGAGAGAAGCAGCCCTTTTGAAACCTAGATGGAGAAGCCCGGTGAGAGGAGGGGGTGCCTGGGGCCTGGGTACCACCCCTTTGAGACCTTTCTGGAACATGGAGAAATGTAAATGAGTAACAACGTATCGATAATAGCAATAATTGCATGCCACACACATGGATCATTTCCTGTGCGCCTGCAAAAAAAAAAAAAATCTAATTTTCTGTGCTTGTCTTACCTATATTTGTGTCACTTGTTCTAGGTACAAAGTGTAAAACATGAAGCTGATACTACTTCAGCTCTTGATATGGCCAAGTATTTCTGGTGCTGGTGACGCTGGTTTTTTTCTTGCCAGTATCAATGTTTTTTACGTGAGGAAAACCTCCAGTTTGTGATTTGTAATGCCAGATATCCAATTAAAAAAAAAAGGGGGGGGGGAGGACAACTCAACAACAGTAACTTAAGTAGTAAACTAAGATAAGCACTCAAGCGGCTTAGTGGCTGGGTGCTGTTTCGAAGCATCCCACCCTGACTGCTCCTGGCCCTGCCGGCTGTCGGCCACCCCGTCTGGGGTGAGAGAGCCAGGAGGACTCTCCAGGTCCCCCGATGGCTCCCATGTCAATAGTGTCTGGGTTCTGCATCCCTGACGTCATCGTCTCCCCAGTGAGAAGTGGCCTTAAAGACTTATGGGGGGCACGTTCTCTTAAACCTGGGTCAGCACTACCTGGTGATTTCAAGCAAACCCAGTAAGGGGGCTGAGACCAGCACAGGAGGGTACCCCGGGAGGCGCGTGCCTATTAGAGGAGCAGTGGAAATCCCCAAAGCCGAGGCTCGATTGCTTTCACGACACTCCATTTGAGCCAGCACGTTTGACCAACGCTCACAACCCCTGCCCGCGCCCCCTTCTACCCCCCAATCCCTCTTGGATTGATTAAATTGGCTCAAGATGACACCAATAATTGGCTCAAGATGGGGCTTCGACAGGCCCAATGATCCATATCTTCGCATTCCCTAAAATCAGTCCTTTCAGCTCTGTGTTGGATTTAGGATGGTTTACATTGGCTCCGTCACAAACATTTTAATAAAGTCCCAGAGAAACCGCAAACGGGTGACATCATTGGATGGTGTTAAAAAAAAAAAAAAGAGTCCCATTTTGTAAGAGAGAGGCTGGGCCTCCCGAGTGTGATCACGCTCTGTCCGCCCGTTTGGTCATTCAACAATCATCTGCTGTAATTAGGACCATAATATTTAAAACGAGGTGCAGCGGTTGGGGGGCGGGTGGCCGGCAAAGGACATTAGCTAATAAGTCAGAAACAAATATGAATATTTTGACATAAAGTAGCCAAGAAGATGAACGACTGTAGGGCGGGTGTGGAGCCCCAGGGCTGAGGGGGTTGCAGCCTTGAGTCGGGTGGAGGCGCCTGGAGCTTTAATTGTAAGGACAGCCCCCTTGTCCCCTATCCCTGGAGCCCTGGACCCAACCTGGACCTGAGGGCTGGAGAGGGGAGCAGTTCAGAGCCTAGGGATTCGTGTTAGAAGGGCTTTTTGCTGAATGATGAGATATAGAGAGTTTTTATTTTCTTCTCTCTTACTCTTCTATTTACTTACCCTAAACTTTCTCGAAGGGGGTATATTAGTTTTATAATCAGGAAAAAAAATCAACTGTGCTTTTTCAAAAATTAATATAGCAACTTTGATCATGTCCAATGACTCTAATTATATATGAGACTGGATATGTCTGGAATAAAATGCTCTATTAGTGTTATGATGGTTCTCTCTGGGTGGCAGGACTAGGAGAGTCTTTTGTCTTTTACTCTTTTGTGAATTATTTTTCTAGTAGATAAAAAATTTAAAAGGAGAGTGAAATACCGAAGCCTGAAGAAAATGAATTCGATTCATTTGGACATAGATTAAAAAATATATATGTGTCCAACACTCCTGCAAAAAATACAAGCTGCTGTGTTGGTTTTAGCATTGTATCCTATTTTAGAAATACATTTCACTCATAAGATTATGAATTTAGAAGAAGCAGGATATTTTTTTTAAACGGCAGCACCCAGCTTCCCAGCTGAGGAGGGGACATATGCCAATCTCCCTGCATGCGTGTCAGGACCACCACACTGTCTGAGGTGAGTTGGTGTGCTGGCGGGTCCCCTCACCCCTGTTGTTGCTCCCTCTGAAAGGACTGACGCATTTGATGTGCGCCTCCCTGTCAGCCTGCTGGGCTGAAGTCATGTTGTAGATTTCCCAGAATAATCGATCCATTATGGCCATCACAATTAATTGACTTTTCTGTGACTCAGGGTCAATCTGATGCCAGAACCTACCTTGATCACTTCTTCTAGCGAGAGATTTCAGGATTGTTTTGTTTCATTTCCTTCGTAAACATATCCATAGTTTTATGGTTCACACTAGAAGGGGGATCTGGGGACCTTAGAGTCCACTTAAAAAATAAAAGAGAAGAGTGAAACACAGACTATGTGATGTGTCTGTGTGTGCACATGTGCATGCCTATGTGGATATGACTGTATTTTTTTTTTAAGTGCATCTTTTAAAGGCTGGAACTGGCCATGACCGTTTGCTAATGCGGGCCTCATTTTTCTCATAGGGGATCAAGCACATGGAAAATACCTGTTGCTTTAACTAAATACATCTAATATGAAGATTGGACCCTGTTACTTGTGCTAAACAAATGCATTACATTTGCACAATGTAAACTCACTGCTTTAACTCCTGTTTGACCCCAAAATATTTCAGGGGTTCTTCTTTCCATCTTTCCTCCCCTCCTTTTTTTTTTTTTTTTTTTTCTCAGAGAGAAAGGGTAAAATAGAGTGGACTCTGAAATGAGACAGACAGGAGATCAAGTCTCTTTTCTGTTTCTTGCTGTGTGGCCATGGCAGGTCACCTGCTGTCTCCAAGACTACAGCCTCTCTCATCTATAAAATGAAAATAATATTCAGTTCATGGCGCGATGGCTGTAGAGCACCGACACTCTGTTTTGTCCAGGTTGGTGGAGGAAGGTGACGTTTGGAGACAGAGACTTTGTGGTGTGGGAGAAGAGCTTTGGATGAGAAATACGAAAGATCATCGTTTGAGTCACAGCTGAACCACTTCGGGGAGTCCTGTCTTCTCTCTGGGATTCAGTTTTCCCGACTTAATTCTGGCGAAGCAGAGAAGCGTGGAGCATGTAGAGTGGATCAGGAGCTCCGCTGCCTGGGTTCAAATCCTGGCCGCACGACCGCGGGTCGCCCCACTGTATTGTGTGACTTTCCTCCTCCGTACAACAGAATCGTCATGAGGATTAATGTGTGACAGTCCTGCGGCAGTGCTTCGCGTGTGGCAAGTGCCACGGGAGACTCAGCCTTGCCGTTACTCCTACACTGATGGGTTCTCAGGTCCCTCCTGGCTCTGTCGATTTTTGATTTCTGCTTCCTTTGCCCTGGTAGTTTCAGGGAAAGGCTGATTTTTTTTTTATTTTATTCTTCAACATTAAGGTAACTGCAAACATATTGGTGAAAGAAAATAAAAGGTACTTTTCAGTCTGCAATAACTTAAAGAAAAGGACCCAGAAAAAAAAAATCAAGGACCCAGCACTGTCTTGATTCTGCACAAATGTTCGCCTCCTTCAAAGAGGCAAGAAGGCAAATGCTGCCAGATCTGATTGTGCAAACCCAGAGGATCTGATCGCCCGTCACTAAGGCTACTAATCAAATTTCCATCCAATATGCTCACGCAGGATTTCCTGATCAAACACTTAAGCCTGCCCCTCTGCACCCCCATTAGCTAACATGTTTTATATGCAGAGAGGTCATCAAAAGTGTAATTGCCTTAAAGAAACTTAATCCTGCATTCTTGTCAACCCGAAGATAGCTAATAATGCTCGCTAGCTGATGTTTCCCCAACATCCAGAGTGCACCAGAAATTAGGATCTTGTTCTTAATCTTCCTCGCAGCAGATGTTGAAACCTAGGTGTACGGATATCTCTCACGGGCCAGGTAAAAAAAAAAAAAGATGAGTTTTCTCTAAAATTTAGCTGGCTTTCCTGAGAAAACACATCGTTACTCCACGATGCTGGAAGACTAGAATAGGCCAAGAAGAGTCAAGCCCTGTGGTTTCCCAGAGTCGATGTAACGTTATTCTGGTGTCCAAGTTCAAACCTTATGTATATGAATGTTTATGAGGATGTTGCATCTATTTTAGGTCTGTCTTAAGTTGATCAGATCCCATTTTGGGGTGCCTGTGGAAGAGGTTTGCTAGACGCCTGTTGAGAAAGTGCCTCACAAAGTGAAAGTGCTGCACTTTGAAAGAAAAGGATTACGTGATTATTGATTTTAATGTTAGCTGTTGTATTTAATAAGGGTAAATAAAAACATTATGTGATTGACATTGGCGTATTATGTGAATATTTTCCAAACATATCATATGCCTACCATATCAGCATATTGCCATGTTTTATGGCTTTTGAAACTCTTGTTTGGTCAGTTGATCAGGGAATTATTTTCCTAAAAATCGAGGGTTTTTTTTTTTTTTTAAGCTCTTATTTCACAAAGGTGTTTCTCATATTTGAAGCGGATTTTGATTCCGTTTCAAATAATCACTAAGTGCAAATGTGTTTCAGGTTATCTCCGCTGTGTGTTCTCCCCTTTTGTTAATAGGTTGAAACTGGCTTTGGCCTGAGAAGCTGTCATGTTTGTCATATCCATGTGCCGACATGTACGTGTGTCTGCGTGCACACGTGTGCTTGCACACACACGTACTAGCGTGGACACAGTAGTGATGCCTCTCTGGGACTTGTGGTTTGAATGAGAAAAGGCCCCAGTCAGGCTGGGACAAGCAGGTCAGGAAATTTAACCTGACTCTCCCAACCCCAGTCATCATCGGCAGGGTCTGGAAAGGCCAGCTTTGTCAGGACTCAGGATCCTTGGTGTCTGAGTGGCAAAACCGATTTGAGGTCCTGTCTGTTCCGCCCTAACATTTGCCCCAGCCTCCTCCACCCAGCACCGACTCTCCCCTGCTTCTGTGCACAAGGGCCCCAGTTTCTCTTGACGGGGGTATCAACTGAGTGTGATTACCCCTGACTCCACTCTGGGGTAAGGTCAGGGGTCACCTGCATGGGCTGCTTCGGAGGGACAAGGAAAATGTGTTCCTTGTGTTTGTGGGGGAGAACGGAGCATGCCACGGGGATCTGGAGAGGCCAGGGTAAAAAGAACCATATAACAAAGACACGAATGAATGGTACAAGTTTCAGTTGTTTGAGGAGGTCCAGGTACAAGCCCGTGAGGGAGGAAGGGATCTCCCCTCTTTATAGATAAGAGATTAAGTGGCCCCTCAATGTCATAAAGTCCTTTGGCAACCTCACTTTTCTCCTGCCCCAGATGAAACTCAAGCCCTGTCCCCTCCACGCCCATGCTCTGTCCCCTACTCTGCCCTGCCCCCTCCAGATATATTATGCACCAGCATCCTGCAACAAACACACATGCATACGGTCATATCCAGGACATGGTGCCCCACATGGCTCCAGTGACCGTGTGGCTTGGAGCTGTGCAGACAGAGAAAGAATATTTCCCCTCCATCCCAGATACTCCTGAATGGGACATCCTGGGAGGAAGTCCTCAGACATCGCGACATCAGTCGTCCTAGGTATCATCAGAGGGTATCTTGGGAAGAGGGCTTGGGAATTCCCATCAGCATCTCCCTGCCAACCAGCAGAAGTACACATGAAGTAGATAAATAAGTAATAAATGAATAAAATACAGCCTAAATCAATTTGGTGTTCTTGCTGAGCAACTTCAGCTCTAAGACAAATCTCCTGGTGGCCTCCCTGTCTTCTTAACAAATTCTGCCCCTGATCTTCTGTATAAACATTGACACGACCTTTTCTAACAAGTGTCTATGTTGGGCGTCTCAACATATCTCGTTTATTCAGTACAGTTAGCCTGCGATTTGTCAGGCCCTGATTTAGGAGCTGGGAACACAGGTGAACAGAACATGTATTGGAGCCCACTGGCTGTCCAGGGAGGTCAAGTGCTCAGGCCCACCCTTGGATGGAAAGGTGCTGAAAGCGCTCCGAACGTTTGTGCTTGCTGCAAGGACATGCCAGGCCCCCAGCTCCTGAGAGACAGCAATTCTTAGCCCCCTTACTTTACAGGAGAGCATTTATTTATTCTAAAACATCATCAGGGCTTCAAGCTGGGCTCGTTTTAGGGTGGGTGGCACAGAGGCAGAGAAACAATTCCTTTCAGGGCAATTTCTGCTTGTGGAACACTGGTTGTTACTTGGTTGCACTGGATGATCCATGTCCGATTTGACAAATTACTTGGCAATTTGATATTTTGCTAGTAAAAAAATAAAAATCCCCTAACAGCTGCATGGAAAACTCATTCGATAGGTTAATATGCCATAAACTCAGAGCATGCTGATGCTTGGCATGCCCTGAAAGGCTGTGGACCAGCTTCCCATTTGACAGATGGGAACACTGATGGCTAGTGGGTAAAGGACTTGCTCAGAGAAGCTTGTGAATCATCACGCGGCAGAGGATGGGTGTTTCTGTTACTGGGGGCACATTTCCAATGAGTTTATTGCCATAGATAGAATGCTCTTAGTTACCCCAGGCAGCCACATAACTTGACATAGCTCAGGAATTAATTCCGATGTCAAGAGTTTCACATATTTTTCAACTTTGTTTTACCAAAACGCATCTGCTGTTCAGAAACATCCTCACGTCTTTTAGGAGAAACATCTCGAAAGGACAATGGGAATATTTTCTATTTTTATAATGATGTCTGATCTTTTACCTTTGGGAGATTTGTATTTAAACCAACTCAGCTTGCCAACTTCCCTTAAAGAAAAAGTCATTAAATCTCCAATTGGAAATCTGAGCATAAATGAGAGATTTCAAATGAAAACAGCAAGGAATTCTGCAAAGGCATCTGATCCTGCATCATAGTTCCAAATCTTCTTTAAATTAGCTCTATGTCAAAAGGCTACGTGGAAAGACCTTTTCTTTTGTCTGATAAAGGAAAAATTGGAACAATATCGCTTCACTTTAGGATCCAGGCGATCATTTGGTTTCATTCCAAGGAGAGTTTTTTTTTTTTTCTTTTTAAACTTTGGTCCATAGCCACACATGTGTGTGACTTTAATCAGTTTCTCCCATAGCTTTCTTGCCATTTAAGCTATTCTATACTTAACTGAACTTTTCTCAAATTGGATGGGTGGATCTTGTTTGTGATAGGGCATCAGCAGAGAAATATTTTACCTGAATGTGTATAATAACATTGCCCCGATAGAAGAAAATAAAGGTTCTCCTAAAAAGGCAGCTGGGGAGCAAGATGAGTTCATTGCTCTAGTGGCTCCTGGGGCTGTTCCTTATCAAAGCATGTGATTCCGTATCAAAAAAACGTGACCATGGAGAAACACTTAAAGACCCGCGACTCCATTAGAATTTCCTCCAGTTTCACCCATTGCTTTTTTCTGGGATCTCAGTGACCAAGATAACTCCTCACTAAAACTTAGAGCCTGCGTTTGTCCTCAAGAGGAGTCTTCCCAGAGATGCTCTGTCCCTAGTGGCCCAATCCCATCTTCAGTCTCGAGGTCAGCTGGGCCCTGTGGTCCTGCCAGTGCTGGGATTGTCTCTGATGCAGGGCTCAATCAGAGGGGCAGAGGTCTTGGTGTCACAGACCTCCCGGGACCCAGATAGTCTAGGGTGTGGTGAGTGGTTAGGCCACGTCAGAGACTGTTGCTCCAGGAGTGTGTGCTTCATTGCTTCATTGCTTCCTCCACTTGTTCTGTCAGCAGACATTTTATGAGTACCTCCTGTGTGTTCAGTCCATGCCAGGAACTGGGCACCAAACTGTGGGCCCTCCTGGTTTGTTAGCAAACTCAATTATGATGTCACAGAATTGAGGCAATGGGCTCCTGGAAGTCCAGAAATCACCCAGTGTCCTTCACCATGAAGTGATGTTCTTCTCAGAATCTTAGATTCTGAAGTGATGCTCAGAATCTTAGAACACAGTGAGATTCTTGAAGCAGCCAAGAAGTAATGAGCAAAGACTTCAGACATTTAGACCTTTAGAGCAGAACCAAAACCATTAGCTAATTATAGGTATATTTTTCCAGAACATTCTCCCAAATGAGAAAAGATGTGGGAGGTGGGGAGCCTGATCTAGATCTTTATGTTTCTTTCCTGTCAGTGTATCAGTAAGTCTTCCTTTCCCTTCCCTTCCCTTCCCTTCCCTTCCCTTCCCTTCCCTTCCCTTCCCTTCCCTTCCCTTCCCTTCCCTTCCCTTCCCTTCCCTTCCCTTCCTCCTTCCTTCCTTCCTTCCTTCCTTCCTTCCTTCCTTCCTTCCTTCCTTCCTTCCTTCCTTCCTTCCTTCCTTCCTTCCTTCCTTTTCCTATTGTGCACCAGGGGTAGAACAACCACTTCTGGAAGATATACACTGAAGCTCTTTTTCCAGAATGATGTTATACTTGCACTCCAAACAAGACCAGCCTGGGGTAACTGTGGCTCTTGAGTTTTGGCTTTTTTTTTTTTTTTTAAGATTTTATTTATTCATGACAGACACACAGAGAGAGGCGGAGACATAGGCAGAGGGAGAAGCAGGCTCTCTGTGGACTTGATCCCAGGACCCCGGGATTATGACCTGAGCCAAAGGCAGATGCGCAACCACTGAGCCACCCAGGTGCCCCGGGTTTTGGCTTTGTATCCTTCACAGTCCTTTCTGGTCTTTTCTCTCTGTCCCATTTCCTCCTCCTTGCTCCTCTTCCTCCAGCTCCATTTCAAACCCCTTCCCTTAGAAACCTAATTTTCATCAAGAGTTTAGGAATGTTTTTGCCTTCCTCCAGGAGGCATTTGGATTTTGAATAGGAATTGAGGGAACAGTGTTCAGGCAACAAGCTCCTGGTATTTACTTTGGAGCTGTCGGGTAGGGACAAAAACAACACCCAGGGAATGGTGGGTGAGGTGGGGGGAGGCTACTTCCTAGCTACCCTAAGGCAAGTGGGGCGTTGCCTTCTCCTGCTCTAGATTGTGGATTCCCTAAGGCCAGGGACTGTTTATGCTTGTGTCTTGAGAAACCAGCACCTAGTTGATGCTCAGAGAGGACTCCTCAGGAGGAAGAATGAATTTGTGCACAGGATCAGCCTTCCTCCCTGGGACTTGTAGGCACCCATGGTTGCTTACAGCACCACTGCTTCCTATTCTTTTTTCTCTCCTCCTCTATCTCCTGTTTTTCTTCACTTTGCTTTTCCAACAACTAATCAACCAGCACATGACATCCATATGATTTTTTTTTCAGAATTTAGATTTTTTTTTCTGTAGCATGATGAATTTTTCTTAATGGTTCATGTATGTTTGGGAAAAATGGGTAGTGTTATTTTGTTGAGTATTCAGTTCTACTTATAGCTTTCTTTTTAAAAATTTTATTTTTTAAAATATTTTCTTTATTTATTCATGAGAGACATACACAGAGAGAGAGAGGCAGGGACATAGGCAGAGGGAGAAGCAGGCTCCATGCAGGGAGCCTGACGCGGGACTTGATCCTGGGTCTCCAGGATCACGCCCTGGGCTGAAGGCGGCACTAAACCGCTGAGCCACCCGGGCTGCCCTACTTATATCTCTTAGAGCAAGATTATTATTCATCTATATGCCTACTTATCTTTTTCTATTCAATTTGTTGGTTTCTGAGCAAGAAGTGTTAAACTTTCCCATTTTGATTATAGATTTGTCTGTTTCTTCTTTTGGATTCTGTTTTTTGCTTTATCTATTTTTAAGGTCTGAGTCAGGTACATTAAAATTCATGTTCTATATCTTCTAGGTGTTTATCAGGATAAAACATTCTTTGCCATTTAATATTTTTCCTTTTTGGTCAAGCATTTTATGTTTTCTGATATTAATACTGTTAACATCTGCTTTCTTTATCATTTGCCTTAAATGTGTTTTTCTTTTGAGAAGGTGTTTTTAAGTAGAAGAGAACAGATATAAAGAGCACATATATTCACTCACCAAGAATTAATAACTATTGACATTTTCTTCCTCCTTCTCTCTTGTTAAAAAATGAAATATCACAGTTAGAGATAACCAGAGCTCCCTATCTCCCCCAGATTTCCCTGAAGCACCCACTATCTTGCATATAGTGTGTGCCACTTCCATGTATCGCTTGTGCTTTTACACACATGCATGTCATTCCTAATCAGTATACAAGTGAATTTTGGGGTTTTAAATCTACATAAGTGATGTCATACTTTATGTAGGATTCTGCTTCTTTCTTTCTTTCTTTCTTTCTTTCTTTCTTTCTTTCTTTCTTTCTTTCTTTCTTTCTTTCTTTCTTTCTTTCTTTTCCTTCCTTCCTTCCTTCCTTCCTTCCTTCCTTCCTTCCTTCCTTCCTTCCTTCCTTCCTTCCTTCCTTCCTTCCTTCCTTCCTTCCTTCCTTCCTTCCTTCCTTCCCCAGGAGATGGTGAGTTTTATTTTCTTGTCTGGATAGAGGTTTGATTTGCTCTCAAATGTTCCAGGGTGGAGAGACTAGGAGAAAGCACAGGATGCAGAGGACTATTCGGTGTAATCTTCTCCCTCGTTCTCATCTTCACCATCAATGGAGAGAGCAGCATACTTGCTTGCAGAACTGAACTTGGAAGCTCGATTTTCGGCCACAACTGGCAGAAGTAAGTCAGATCAGGATGCACGAAGGGAGAGAGTGAGAAGTCTCTAGAAAATAAACACCGAATAAGGAGGAAGACTGTCACTCTCCAACTTCTAAGCCAACCAAATCTGAACAGCCTCTGAAGGTAATGCCAGCCCCTCCACCAAAGGATAATGCTTGGGTGAAGTGAAGTTCTAAACTTTTGCCCCATCTCAGAGCTCAGACGCGGAGCCACAGTCCCCCACGAGTGGTGGGGGGAAAGCAGTCCCGGCTCAGCCCCCGGAGGAAGGACCAGCAAGGAGAGCAGATGAAAACAAAGTAGAGGGGATCCCTGGGTGGCGCAGTGGTTTAGCGCCTGCCTTTGGCCCAGGGCGCGATCCTGGAGACCCGGGATCGAATCCCACGTCGGGCTCTCGGTGCATGGAGCCTGCTTCTCCCTCTGCCTGTGTCTCTGCCTCTCTCTCTCTCTCACTGTGTGCCTATCATAAATAAATAAAATTAAAAAAAAAAAGAAAACAAAGTAGATGGGGTGAGGGTCCCAAAAGGCCACAGTGGGAACTCCAGCCGTGGTTCAGGAGATGGAGGAAACAAAGACCACTGGAAGGAGCCGGATAGGAAAGACGGCAAAAAGGATCAAGACTCCCGATTTGCACCTGAGCCAAAGAAACCTGAAGATTCTGCACTTTTCATTTTAAACGTACATTGTGTTTTTAAAAATCCACCTTGTTGAGATGCCTGGGTGGCTCAGTGGTCGTCGAGCGTCTGCCTTCGGCTCAGGGCATGATCCGGGGGTTCCAGGATCGAGTCCTGCATCAGGCTCCCTGCGTGGAGCCTGCTTCTCTCTCTGCCTGGGTCTCTGCCTCTCTCTCTGTGTCTCTCATGAATAAATAAATTTTAAAAATCTTTTTAAAAAATCCACCTTGTTGGTGTATGTAGATTTGTTCTTTTAACTCTTACGTAGAATTCCATCATATAATAATAGACCCCATTAATACATTTACTTACTGATGGACATTTATGTAGATTCCCATTTCCCACTCTTATAAACAATGCTGTGAGCACATCCTTGTACAAGTCCTGTATATGACTAAATATTCCTAGATCTCGCTCTAGACTGGTGCACTATTTCACATCCCTGATGACATTGGCGAGCTCATCTCAGTAAGCAGATTCTCTGAATTGTGGAATATGTACATTTGCACACTTACTGGATACTGCCAGAGGCTCCCTAGTTTGGCTGTGCCTTCATAGTCTGACCCCCAGAAACATAGGAGAGGACCCTTCTTTCTAGTTCCTCATTAGTATTTGATATTGTTGATGCTTTGAAATATTTGCTCATCTGTCAAACAGAAAACAAAATATTGTTTGTTGCTTCAATTTGCATTCCCATGGGATCGCACATGTTTATTGGCCTTGAAACGTTCCTCCTTTTGGTTAGGGTATCATTTTTCCATTCTTTATATACTTTTCTATTTTTTTTTCAGTCCAATCTGTGACTCATTGATTTTGAAGAGGAGATTTTTAATGTAGTAAATTATTTTAATTTCTGAAATATTTGAATATTATTTTTTAAAGCTTCATTTATTTATTTGAGAGAGAGAGTGAGCGAGACAAAGAGAGAGAATGAGCAGAGGGAAGGGGAGGGAGGGGGAGAGGCAGACTCTCCGCTGGGCAGGGAGCCTGATGCAGAACTCGATCCCAGGACTCTGGGATCATGACCTGAGCTGAAGACAGATGCTTAATCAACTGAGCCACTCAGGCACCCCTTGAATGTATTATTGACATCTTATTTTATGTTTTCATTTACAATATTATTTATTGTTTCTCTTTCCTATTCTTCATTGTATTGATACAAGTCTAGTTAGTTCCATTTTCATTCTATGTTTGCCACCAAATTTTTATTATCAATATGTAAAGATATTATCCCATTCATATTTGGAATAGTCACACCTTTCTTTTGATCTGGAGTCCATCTTCAGGCCATCATTTAGAGAAAGGTTGTAGATGGGATGTTTTCTGAATTCTTGAATATCTGAAGGCGACTTTAGTCTGTTTTCCTATTGAAATGGTTTTTTGGCTGGGTATAAAACTTTAGGTTCAAAATATTTTATTTGATTTTAACCCTCAAAACAATAGTTATTTCTCCATTATTTTCTTGCATTTAATGTTGTTCAGAGAAGTGTCTATTTATATGATTCTTATTGCCCTATATATCTATTTTTCTCCTCTCTGAAATATCTAGGAATAAGAAGAATCCTTTGTAAGACTGAGGTATGAGTTATTTACCATTTATTTATAATCTATCATAGAGTTTATTGATATTAATTTCCAGCTGACTTAGTATTTGGCTCATCTTTTGAATTTTGGAGACTACAACTTTGGGAAATTATCTTCTGTTTATTTTTTCCTTTTTTTTTTTTTTTGAGCTTCTGGTGCAGAGTTGATTTTATTATTCTTAATTCATTACCCGTTCGCTAGTCTGTGTATAACTTCTCAGGATTAATTTCACCATTTCTTTTCTCTCTTATCATTAATCTATACTTCTATTCCCCCTCCCTCTCCAGTGGTATCCTTTCTAATTCTTTTGGTGTATACCTTTGCCCTATGTAGGGTTTTTGTTTATGTTCATATTTCTCCTCCCTCCCTCCCTTCCTTCCTTCCTTCCTTCCTTCCTTCCTTCCTTCCTTCCTTCCTTCCTTCCTTCCTTCCTTCCTCCTTCTCTCCCTGCCTCCCTCCCTGCCTTTCTTTTTAAAAAATATTTTATTTATTTGAGAGAGAGAGAGGGGAAGAGAGTGTGAGAGTGAGCAAGCAAACAGGGTGAGGAGCAGGAGAGGAAGAAGCAGACTTGACACTTAGCGTAGAGTCTGAAGTGATTCAGAAATGAATTCCTTGATGGAATCAAGGACTTGATTCCATGACCCTGAGATCATGACCTGAGCTGAAATCAAGAGTTGGACCCTTAACTGACTGAGCCACCCAGGCACCCCTTTCTTTTTCTTTTTTCTAGACCTCTGGTATGGAGGGTTGAGTTTATTAAACTCCTCAGTTCATGAACACTGTCATATTTATCTATTTAGAGCCCCTTTCTTATCTTATTTATTCCATTTTGTTCCCTCAACTACTCCAACCCCCTTCCTCAACCACCCCAACCCCTTTCTCCTCATCTTTGGACATTTGTATGTGCTCTTATAAAACGTGTAGGGTTATTTATCTGTGAAGACTTTTTCAATTTACACAAATGGCACTTCACTACAGAGCTTATAAGTCTTATGTTTTTCACTGAGCCCTCATTTTTATTTTTTTTTTGAGCCCTCATTTTTAAAGACCTGTCCATGTTGCTATGTGAACACACAATCCTTGGATGTGGTAACAGTACTATTGCTTTACTTGCTGCATAGCAAGTGCCCATCCCTCTGTGATGGGCAGCTAGGTAGCCTCTCCACCCCCTCTCCACCTCCAACACCATAATGATGAACATCCTCACAATGTCCCCTTGTGGACTTATGTGGGATTTTCTTGAAATATGTATCCAAGAGACCAATTTCTGAATCATAGGGTGTATACTATCTTAGTTTAATTACTTTCAGATTTATCCTCCAAATGTGTGTATACTACTTGGGTACTCCCATCACTAGTTAACAGAAGTCACTGTATCCTAACATTTTTGCCAATGTTGACATTATTGAGTTTTCTAATTTTGGTTCATCTAATAAGAATATAAGAATCTCTTCTTTTAATCTGCATTTCTCTAATCATTAAACTTTTTAGTGATTACAGTTTTCTCTTCTTGATTGCTGTTCTTATCATTTTCCCCATATATTTTCCTGTTGGGTTTCTTCATATCTAATTTGTTGTTGATTTTTTAGGAGTTCCTCTTATACTAGAAATTAGACTGCTGTCAATTTAATACATTGCAAATATATTCTTCCAGTCTTCTGCCTATAGTTTTGTCTGTGTTGTCTGTCAGTGAAGAAAAATCCTTAGATTTTACTTAATCAAATTCATTTTTATTTATTTCCTAATTTATTTATTGCTTGTGATTTGTGGTTCTGGGATTTTATTTAAGAAGTCCTTTCCCACCTCTAGAATATAGAGGTTTATTATCTACTGCCAACTTTATAGTTTACATTATGGTCTTAAGGTTTCAATCTATCTGAATTCCATCGCCATGCATTACAGTAGGTAAGGATACAGTTTAAAATGTTCTCTGAGGTGAGCCATTTTCCCCAAGATGATCTTCTAAAGAGGCCATCTTTTCCACGTTCATTCGTGATGTCACCTTTATCTTATCAAATTCTCATATACACAAGGGCAGTTCTCTGAGCTCTTTCATCTGTAACCATTGTCCGTTTGCCTGTCCTTGTACCAGCAACAGACCATTGTTATTGTTATGGCTTTGTGTAGTATGTCTTAATAGCTAGTCGAGCAATTTCAAAATAGTTTAACTATTTCTAGTCTTTTATCATTCCCTATGTATTTCCAAGTTAGTTTATTAAGCTTAAAAAATCCTCTTGGAATAAAACTTGTGATCACATGGCATATGAGATTTTTTTGGAGCAGCAGCGATATCTTTATAATAATAGATGTTGCCATCTAAAAGTGTAGGATGTCTATTCAACAATTCTTTATGCCCTTCAATAGTGGTACTGGACATTCTTTGCCAAGATAATTCCTAGATGATAGTTTTTGTTGCAATCCTGAGTGACATTTTTTTGGGTTACATTTTCTAGTTATTTCTCATTTTGAGAATGCTGCTGAATTTTGTAACTTGATATTATACCCAACAACTTGCCAAACTCTCTTTTAGTTTTAATATTTGTCTATTGATTCTGTTGGTTCTTCTTGTCTAGGGCTTTTTGAAGGACCTGCCTCTGAAATATTTAGCAGTTGTGTGTTTTTAAATTTACATGAATGACATGGTGAGACCTCTTTCTATTCCTTTCTCTTTTTTTTGGTCACTCAACACAATGTTTCCAAACACTGTCCATGTAACTATATGTATCTCAACATGATGCCTTTTGCTATCTGCATTGTGTGCCACTACCATTTATTAATCCATCTTCTTAGTAACTAAGTTCTAGTTTGCCCCCACTCTCTGCTGTGAGAAATGATGCTGTGATAAACAGCCCTATATATGTTTTGTTCTTTTTTTTAAGATTTTATTTATTTATTCATGACAGAGAGAGAGAGAGAGAGAGAGAGAGAGAGAGAGAGAGAGAGAGGCAGAGACACAGGCAGAGGGAGAAGCAGGCTCCATGTACCGGGAGCCCGATATGGGACTCAAACCCGGACCCCAAGAACATGCCCTGAGCCAAAGGCAAGACACTCAACTGCTGAGCAACCCAGGCATCCTCTATATATGTTTCTTTATGGGGCTGTGCACTAGTTTCTCCAGAGCAGTATCAGGAATGGAACTGATAGGTTGTAGAGAATATGCATACTGCATTTCACTAATTGCTTCCAGATTGCTCTCCAGCATTACTATACCACTCTACATACCCACTGGTGTGGAAACAGAGCTTCTTCCCTTGTGTGCACCATTGCTGTCATTTGTTATTATTTGATTTTGTAATCTCTCTACTCTAATGGCTCCCTTGTGTCTTGTTTGCTCTTTTTCTAATTACTAATGAAGCTAAGTGTCTTTTCATAAAAATTGTTAGTTGTTCTGGTTTGAACTGCCTCCTTGATTTGTGAGAGTTTGTTTAAAGTTCTGATGTTAATTCTTGCAAATATCTACTCCTGACCTGCCATTGGCCTATTTACTTTGTCTAGGGTATCTTTGGTGCTATATTGTTTGCCAGGATAATTCCTGGATACTGTGTTCTTTCTGCTGCTACTCTGAATGGCATCTTGTTTTCTGCTATAGCTTGGGTTGTTGCTGCCATGGAGAATATATTGATTTTTGGAAATTGATCTTGTCTCTGGCAACCTGGCTAAATTCTCATTATTTCTATTGTTTGCTTGATTTAGTTGCATTTTCTATGTGGGTAATCAAATTATATGCAAATAATGAGAGTGTTGTTTCTTCCCTGCCTATCTTGTACCCTTCATTTCTTTTTCTTGTTTTACCCCGCAGGCTGGGGCTGCTAGTACTAGGTTGAACCTAGTTAAAGCAGTGATAGTGGGCATCTTTAATTGGTTGCTGATATTAGAGAGAACACGTCTAAAGGTTTCCATGGAGTATGTTTACACAATGTTTTAATCTATAGTTGTCAAGATAAGGAAGTTCCAGCATTTCCTACTCTTCTGGGACCTTTTATTTTTTAAGTAGTTAGACTTTTATCAGAAATAATTAGTCTGTGTTTTTCATACCTAGTGACACCCTTGTATAATTTTATTTTTTAGTTCATTAATATGTGAGTACAGTAATTTCAAAGATTTAACTTCTATATAACCCATACTTGTAAGTACACTTTTGGATTCAGATAACTAGCTATTATTAAGGGTCTTGTTTTCTTTCCTTATAAGGTCCTTATCTGGCTTTGGAATCATGGATAAATGATTCCAGCCTTGCAAAATGAGTTGGATAGCCTTCTTTCTTTCTATTTCCTAGAACAGCTTGTATAATACAGACTTTAACAATTTCTTAATTGTGTTGGCCTCTCCTTAAAGCTATCTAAGCCTCAGATTTTTCTTGGTAGTTAAAGAGGGCAGTAGCAACAAGAGTAGTCTTTCATTATATATAATTTCTATTTCTTTAATGGTTATTTTATTTCCAGTTTGTCTTTTACCACATTTGGCACTGTAGATTTTTCCAAAGCTTTATCTCTTATTGTTGTATGGACTTTTTTATAATTTAAGTAATTATTTTAATCTCAGTTACAACTGAGATTATTTCTTCTTTTCCATCCTGCATTTTGCCTATAATTTTCTCTGTTTCCCTTTTGTAAGTTTTATTAATGTCTTTAATATTTTGATATTTTCTATTGCTTTAATGTGTTCTATTAAACCTTTAATATTTTCGATTGCTTTGATTTTTCTCTATTAAACAACTTCTGCTCTTATTTTTTTCTTATATTTTTTCATCTTTCTTATTTTTCTTTTGGAGATACACTATTTTGTGTGTTGCTATTCCCCATACTTCTTAATTGACATGCCTATTTTATCTGTAATCTGATAAATGTATTTAAAGCTGTATATTTTTCTCTAAGTACCATTTTAGCTGTCCTGTGTGAGTCTTACATGTAGTATAATACAGATAAAAGTATTTCATAATTTTCAACTGTAAATTTTAACCTTAGTTGTACTAATATTTTTTCTCTTGATAAATCAGTCTCTGAGAAGGGTATGTCAAAATCTCCAACTAAAATTGTTGACTTAATTATTTTCTCTAGTTTATTGGCTGTTACTTTATGTATTTTGAGTGTGTATCTTTAGCTACATGTACGTATATAATCTTTATGTCTTATATCTATAGTAGTCCTTTTACTAGGGCATGATGGGTTTTTTTGTCTCTTTATGAATTTTTTTTGCCTTAAAAATCTATTTAATCTCATATTAAAATTACCACTCTGGTTTTCTTTTGATTCATATTTTCCTGTAGCATCTTCTTCTTCAATCCTTTTATTTTTAAACAGTCTATATTCTTCTGTTTGAGATGTTTCCTTCTGGGCAATATATTATTTCATTTTTTAAAAAGCCCCATTCTGATGGTTTGCTTTTTGACTGGTAAATATAATCTGAGTACCAGGCTTACTGTAATTACTATTATATTGGGACTCATTTAAAGCTTTTTATTTCTTGTTTTTATTTAGTATCCTTTTGTATTATTTTTGTTTTCTCCTTTCCTGAATTCCATTAGATAGGTCAAATTTTTGTCTACTGATGTGAAAGTTGTGTGCCTTGTATTTATTCTCATGTGGTTGCCTCTAACTTACCAACTGTTCTTATTGTCACTTTCTTCTACATCTTTCTACATTTTTCTCCTGGATATGACAATTTCCTTTGCCTTCTCTTACTTCCTCTGCTTTCTGCCTCTACTTCCATCATATATGTTATCTAGAATTTTAGTTCTGGAGTTTCACATATATCCCTTTTGTTTCATCAGTGTTTTTCTTATTTAGACTATAATTAACTTGATTCATTTATTTACCCATCCTTATATCCTTTAGCTAGGGTTGCCAGATGAAATATAGGATGTCCAGTCAAACTTGAATATCGTATAGGACATACTTATACTAAAAAGCATTCATTGTTAATCTGAAATCCATATTTAACCAGATGTGTTATTGTTGTTGCTGGTCCCTCCCCTGCCCCATCCCTATATCTGACAACCCTACCCATGTTTCATAGAATCTCCTGGTATCTGTTTCTCTGAGTGTGTCTTCCAGGAGTTGTTTCTTGTAGGGGCTTGTGTGCAATAAAGCATACGGGTCTCATATGACTGAAAGGGTCTTTATTTCACCCTCAATGCTTCAATGATACTTTTGCTGGATCTAGTATTCTGGGTCCAAGTTCTTTTATTTCAGCACTTCAAAAGTAGCAGTCTCTATCTTTATGCATGCAGTATTGTTGTTGAGAAGACTCATGGCAATTTGGTGCCTCTTTCTTTCTCTCTTTTTTAAAATTTTATTTATTTATTTATTTATTTATTTATTTATTTATTTATTTATTTATTTATTTATTTGAAACAAAGAAAGAGTGAGAATGTAGGCAGAGGGGCAGAAGGGGTAGGAGAGAGAGAGAATCCCAAACAGACTCCCCACCGAGTGGGGATCCCCACGAGGGCCTTGATCTCACAACCCTGAGATCATGACCTGAGCTGAAACCAAGAGATAGTCACCTAACTGATTGAACCACCCAGGTGCCCTGATACTTATGTCTCTGTAGGTGAATTATTTTTGATTTTTGGTGACTTTAACATTCCCCTTGTCTTTCATGGCCTTTATTCTCACTATTGTGAAGAGATTTTTTTTCTTGTTTACACTGTTTTTACGGGTCCTTTCCATATGAGGTCTTATCTTTCGCTAATTCTGTGAAATTCTCAGCCATTCTTTCTTCAAGTATTTCTTCCTTTTTTTCCCCTCTATTTCTGGGAGCTCACTTGTTCTGCAGTTGACAGTTATTCTTCTTACCCTTATTATCTCTGAATTTTCTTTCGTATTTGCCAATTCCTTCATGATGCCATTTGGGAGAGCTCATCGACCTGATCATTGAATGTGCAGATTCTTTCTTCAGCTGTAACCAGTCTGCTACTCCACCTGTCCATTGGGTTTGTGATTCCAATGATTATATGTGTTGTATCTAGGATTTCTCTTCTGTGGTATCTGGTTCTTGCCTTTTGTTTTCCAGTATCCTCTATGTGTCTTGGAGGAAATTTAACATGTTTATTTTAAGTTATTTGCCCATGGGTTTTGTTTCACCAGGTAGAGATTGTTCAGTCTGCCTTTCCCTTATAGTGGTCACACTCCTAAGGTTTCTCTGTATTTGTCCTAGGGATCCCTGGGGGAATCAGTTGCCTACTCTGGTGTTGTGAGGAGATAATAACTGAGGAGAGAGTCTTCTGTCCCTCCTCCTAAAGTGTTTGCAAAACAGGGAGATGTGGTGGGTGTGTCTCAAAGTGAGAGAAATCTGGAGTTACCCTGGCACTGCTGATTTGCTAGGACCTGACCTCCTCAACTATAGCTGGCTGGCCACTGGGCTGTCTAGGGTGGTGGTGAGAGGACAGGAGGGTGCAGAAGTCAGCCAGTATCTCTTCGCTTGCTGTTAACTACTCCACATCCCAATGGGACTTGAAAGCCATCTGATATTACCTGATTGCTCTCTTTCTGCCTCACAGAAGTCAAGGGAAAGCCACTGCTATACCCAGAGCAATGTGTGTATGTTGGTAAGGAGAAGATGACAGTCAAATCTCTCCCCGACCTTGTCTCTCATTCATGGTGCTGGGTCCTTTTATGCTCTGAGATGCCATTTCCTGTCTTCCTTCTTCCTTCTCTGACACACACACATACACACACACACACACACACACACACACACACACACCATGATAGAACTCCCTTATGTGGCCTTGGAGTTGTGCAGTCATCTCCAAGTTTATAAATCAGCTTGGAAGTCTAACCACCCTCCCTTTGACTTCTGGGGTGTCTCCAGGGATGGGTTCCAGAGAATGAGCCTGCATCTGTGTTGGCTTGCCTCCTTGGAAGGATGCTATTTCTTCAGCCTTCTGCATAATTCCTTTAGGCCCTTTTCCGCCTCTGTTCTCTTCTACAATTCCTATTAAATATTGGAATCTACACATATCTCTTAATTATTATTTTTTAAATTGAGGTATAATTCATATATAACATTATATTTTTTTCAGGTGTATGACCTAATGATTCAGTATTTGTATACACTACAGAATGATCACCACAGTAAGTCTACTTAACATCTGTCACCATAGAGTGTGACAAAAATTTTTTTCTTGTGATGAGAACTTTTAAATCTCCCTTCACAACTTTCCAATATGCAGTACAGTGTATTAGCTATAATAATTAACCATTAATTACTCTTTTTGTATTTTCTGGTCGTTTATACTTCTGTCCTAAATTGTGAAATTAGAACAATCTTTTGCACGCTAATTTTCTCCTCAGCTTTGCCTTTTGTAGATTTAGTGTATTTAATTGAGTTTTTAAGTTCTGACAATCATATCTTTCATTTCCAATACCTTTACCACTCTTGAAAAAAAATGGCAGCTTCTTTGTTTATTTGTTTCATGGTTATGGTATCCCCTCTAATCCTTCTGAGGACATTAATATATTTTTAAAGCTGCTTCAGATTATCTGTTAATTCTGTTTCCTCAGATGTTCTGTTTGTTGAGTCTGGTGCCTTCCTTTCCTATATTGGTGATTCTTTGGTGTATACTTTTCTGTTTTGAGATTCCCTATCTACTGATAGGTGCTGTTTGTACTTACCATATGCTCATCAGTCTGCTTTCTAGTAATTTCTTTTTTGGAGGGAGGGATAAGAGTGGGTATGGGGGAGAAAGGTGTGTAAAAATGGCATGCAATACAGACAGGAATCAGACAGGAAAATGGACTCATCTTTTTATGTTGTTTAAGCTCCTGGCTTCAGCTTACAGGCTGATGCTTCTTCTGCCTGATGCCCTGCTTGAGGGCCAGGGAAGGGATCTTCTCACTTGTCTTCTCCAAATGCTATGCCCTAAACACGATTCTGATAGTCACTTTTTTTCCACAACTTGTCCCAGCAACCTGTGAATGTGGAGCACTCTGGAAGTTGCACCATATTTCACAGTGGCCCCAGTTGCAGGTCTTTGATTGATTGGCGTTACATCATTGGTCCAATCTTATCTGTTTTTCCTTTCGATAATACTACCTATTTTCTGTTCATAACTAGAATCACTTTTTGTTTTCCATTAGTCTGGTGTGTGTGTGTGTGTGTGTGTGTGTGTGTGTGTGTGTGTGTGTGTGTATCATTTTTTAAATTAGTTTCAGAGGTAGAGTTTAGTGATACATCAGTTGCATATAATACTCAGTGCTCATTACATCATGTGGTGTCCTTAATGTCCATTACCCAGTAACCCTATCCTCCCCCCCCTCACCCACTCCACTCTAGCAGCTCTCAGTTTGTTTCCTAGAGATCAGCATCTCTTATGGTTTGCCTCCCTCTCAATTTTTATCTTATTTTCTTTTTCTTTTCCTTCCTCTAGGTTTATCTTTGTTTTGTTTCTTAAAATCCACTATGAGTGAAATCACATGGTATTTGTTTTTCTCTGACATTTCACTTAGCACAATACCCTCTAGTTCCATCCACGTCATTGCAAATGGCAAGATTTCATTATTTTTGATGGCTGAGTAATATTCCATTGTATACACACATCTTTATCCATTCATCTGTCAATAAACATCTGGGCTCTTCCCATATTTTGGCTATTGTGGACATTGCTGCTAGAAACATGGGGGTGTATGTGTCCCTTTGAACACCATGTTCGTATCCTTTGGGACAAATACCTAGTAGCACAATTGATGGGTTGGGAGGGTATTCTATTTTTAACTTTTTGAGGAACCTCCATTCTGTTTTCCAGAGTGGCTGCACCAGTTTGTATTCCCACCAGCAGAGCAAGAGGGTTCCCCTTTCTCTGCATTCTTGCTAACATCTTTTGTTTCCTGAGTTGTTAATTTTAACCATTCTGACCAGTGTGAGGTGGCATCTCATTGTGGTTTTTTTAAATTTTTTTATTTTATTTATTTATGACAGTCACAGAGAGAGAGAGAGGCAGGGACACAGGCAGAGGGAGAAGCAGGCTCCATGCACCGGGAGCCCGACGTGGGACTCGATCCCGGGTCTCCAGGATCGCGCCCCGGGCCAAAGACAGGCGCCAAACCACTGCGCCACCCAGGGATCCCTCTCATTGTGGTTTTGATTTGTATTTCCCTGATCCTGAGTGATGTGGAACATTTTTTCATGTATCTGTTGGCCATTTGTAGGTCTTCTTTGGAGAAATGTCTATTTATGTCTTCTGCCCATTTCTTGATTGGATTATTTATTCTTTGCATGTTGAGTTTGATAAATTCTTTATAGATTTTGGATCCTAACCCTTTATCTGATAAGACATTTGCAAAATAGCTTCTCCCATTCTGTAGGTTGCCTTTCAGTTTTGTTGACTATTTCTTTTGCTGTGCAGAAGCTTTTTATCTTGATATGTGTATAATTTCTAAGGATTTCTGGAGGGACAAGCAGACACATGTATTCAATGTGACATCTCAATATAATCTCTACAGGCTATTTATGTTATTATTTTTATTTTTTTTTCTTTTTTTTATTTTATTTTATTTTATTTTTTATTTATGATAGTCACACACAGAGAGAGAGAGAGGCAGAGACACAGGCAGAGGGAGAAGCAGGCTCCATGCACCGGGAGCCCGATATGGGATTCGATCCCGGGTCTCCAGGATCGCGCCCTGGGCCAAAGGCAGGCGCCAAACCGCTGCGCCACCCAGGGATCCCAGTGATCCCTGTTATTATTTTTAATTAATTTGTTATTATATATTGTATTCATTGTTATATGTTGTATTAAATATCAAGTAGATAGAAATTGCACAGAATAGCAACCCAGTAACCATTAAGTATTAAACAGCTGTGAATTGATCTACAAACTTGAGTCCCAAGAGGGGTCACGTTCTGGGAATTGAGACTCCTTCTTTCTTCTCTGAGAGGAGCAGGATCCCAGGGCTCTGATAGCCCTAGATGCTCATGTCAGTAAGTCCTCTTGACTGCAGTCCCCATGACAGCTGCCCAGAACACCTCTGGGGAGACCTGCTAGGTCTGTTCAAAGGCAGCAGCTCTGCTAACTCTGTCAACAGCCTCCCATCCCTTCACAGCAAGCTTGGCCACAGAGACCTTCTCTGTGATTGGCAAGGACATAGGACTTAGAACTCAATATCTGGGCCACTCTATGGCCACCCCATGGCTTGTCACTTTCAGGGATTTATGCATTAATGGATGTGAGTCCTCTTGCCCATAAAACACTGACCTCTCAGTCTCAGGATCTCTCCTCCTGTCCCCTCTTCCCCTCTCACTTCCAGTCCTCTTCCTTCCCTCTTCCTTTTGCTCCTCTTCCCCTCCTCTTCTGTGTCCCTTAACACAGAGGGACTCTTCCCCTCTGTGTCTCTATAAATGGAGACCTTTAGAAACAAAGCTCATTTGATACTGTCTCTAGGCAACTTCTCTCTATTTTTCCAACCACACAACTCTTAAATCCCCATGGGAGAGGAAGTCCAGTGCTCAAAAGCCTAAGGCCTGGCTACCTGCCCACAAGAGGCAAAGGTGAATGTCTATTAGTTCATTTGCTGATGGTTTCACCACAGCCAAGACGGAGACATATACCTTTGGTTTCTCTGTTACTTCCTTGCTACACTACAAGTGCCCTGGCCTACCCCTTGGTCTGTTGTCTGTCCCCTGTCCAGTGATTCAAGAGCAGGTTTCCTCCTCAATCTCTCTTCTGGGATTCTGAGGGGTTCATCCCACCTTAAGAGAATAAGCAGATAGTGTCCAGGTGTGCAGGAAAGGGAAGAGAAGAAGATAAGAGAGACAAGCCTGAAGTTCTAAGGAAAACTTGGGAATATCCCTAGGCCTGGGGACCTTCTGGCCTTTCTTTCTAAGACAGCCCCTGGAGAAGGGTCTGTCCTCTTTTCAGATATAGCCTCCTGAGAAGGAAATTGAAGAAGGCTTTAACTTTCTTTAACCTTTAAGGGGAAGAAATATGACAGTTATGACATTTCCACTGGGTTGGGGCACTGATGGAATTAATGAACAGGTGAGAGGAGCCTGGGTCAAAACCTTACACTTCATCTCTCTTTCTACCACCCAGGCAGGTGGGAAGAAATGGCCAGAGATGACAGTTGCTGGGACTGCCCTGGCCGAGTCTTCAGAGACCTGAAGGTCAGCAGTGGGCCCCTGACTATCTATCTCCACAAACAACCATCTGATTATGTGGGTTCCAGGGGTTTGCTCTGTGCCCCCCCTCCTGCTGAGACTCCAGTCTCAGGGATCCTTCTGACCATGGGTCCTTGAACCCTTGTCAGCACAGGCACACTGTTGGTCCTTCCTACCCTACTTCAGAAGCACACAGGGACTCTTCAGGGAACTCCAAGGCTGTGGCTTCTGGTCTCCCCAAGCCTGATGCAGGCTCTGGTTCCAGGTAGGCCTTGACAGGTGTTTGTGAGTGAGGGCGTCTAGCTACACTGTTTGCTGAGCTCAGTGGAGCATGAAGCACTGGGTCGTGGGAACAGGGCCCAAAGAGTGGCCCCTGGGGCCAGAACAGGTGCCAGACATATCGTCTCACAGGTGTGGCCTCTGCAGTACCCCCAGTCTTCTTTCGCCTGCTGCTGCCCCAGCCCCTCTCCTGAGGACAGCCCAGGCAGGGTCCATGGGAACGTGAGGCTCTCCTGGCTCTTGTTTGCCTCAGCTAATCTCAAGAATGTTCTTGTTTTCCCTTTTGGTTTGGGAAGTCCTCAACAGCTCCCCTTTATGTCAATAGAGTTGGGGACGGAGGCCGTGGGAGCCAGAGGGCAATGATCCCTGGCTTGTTCTCTTGCTGGCTTCATTTCTGTCTTTGCAATTGTTTAGGTTACCTCCCACCTCCATTTCAGCTTCTCCTCAAAGTTCCCAGAAATTGTGGAAAAAAAATATCCTCAATTTTGGATACTTTAACCATCTCTCCTTCCTGTGAGTCTCCTCGCAGTGGATAGCACCTGGGAGGTACAAATGAGTCTGGAGCTCAGAAAGGCTAAGTTATTGCTCATGGTTACATAGTAAGCAAGAGCAGAGCTGGAGTGAGCTGAGGGCCCTTCTGCCTCCGCTCCAAATTTCAGCCCCAGGGTGCTAACCTCATGGCAGCCATGTCTGTTTTTTGCTGTTTCCTTCATTGGACTGTTAGTTTCTTGAGACAAACAATTCTGCAGTATTCATCTTTGTATTCCCATCTATGTGTCTGGAAACAGAAAACTTAGTGGATGCTTATTTAAAAAAATGAATAATAGAAGTGAAACCAGGTGCTTTCCCAGATGCATTTTACACATAATCCATGATTTTCTAAACAATTCTGAGAGGTAGTTGCTGTTCTCATTTCACAGATGGGATTATTAGGACTCTGAGAAGTCAAGAAATTGCCAAAGGTCACAGAGCTTATAAGGGGCTGAGATGAGATTCAGGCCCGTGCAGTCTCACTCCAGAACGTGTGCTGCCTCTCCACGCAAATGGAATAAATGGACTGGAAAGCAAGGACAGAAAGACTGTGAGGACTCCATTCCTGCTGGGTTTGGAGTGAGCTCTGACCAAGGGAGGCTCCATGGGTGACCAAGCTCCCTAAGTAGGGAAATAATTCTCAGCCCCTCTCTTCTGTATCACCCCTTCCAATCACAGGACACACATTTGTCGAATGACTGAATGACCAACCCTGCAGGTGGCTGTGCAAACTCTCACTCCCAGAACTGGTCTTTCTGGCAGCTTTTTCTTCATCAACTTTGGGGTGTGTCTCTCTACCCAACCTTGAATGCTGGGGTTCTTTGGGGCTGCTCCCTGAGCTTTCTTCTCATTGCTCCACCTTCTCTGGGTGATCACATCTCTGCGATCTTATTACCCTCTCTGTGTAGGTGTCTGTTTTTCAAGCTCAGACTCCCCTCTGAGCTTCAGAACTTCATAGGTCTCCACCTGAATGTCCAAAAGACATCTCACCTCAGCGCTTCACAAGTGTTGGCATAATTTCTTCCCCACATCAAATGCAGAGACTGGAGTTCCTGCTCACCCAGCTACCCAAGCCTCAACCTTAGGCTCGTCCTTGACAGTCCCTCACCTTCACTTCCCCACAGCTAAGTTCTCCTTGGCTAATCTCCAAGTTCTGTGCCACCCTCACTTATTCTCTGGATTACTCAGTGACTCCCAACTGATTCCATAAGCTCCAGCCCCATCCCCCCTCCATTCAGTCTCCATGGGGCAGTAGGAAAAATCTTCTAAGTCCCAAATCTGACCTTAATGTACCCCAGCCCAAAACTCTAGACTCAAGGAGAAGGCCCAAATCTTTAACATGACACCCAATGTCCCCCAGGATGTAGGCCCTCCTGACCTCCTTGATCCCAGCATTCTTCCGTTCCTAGCTGCTGGACAGCCAGCCACCAAGCATTCACTCCTCTTGAATTGCTTGTGAAGCCTCTGGATGTGTCATCCCCCAGGCTAGGATTCTTATCCCTTTCCTCAACACTTGCAAAATTGTCATTATACTTTCAGGACCCAGCCTGGATAGTGTCCCCTTCTAGAAGTCATTCCTGAGCCTGGAGGATGAGCAAGGAGCTCCTTCTTTGGGCTCCCATAGCCCCCTCAAGCCTCTCTTTTATGTAATGGCCTCCATGCCTGGGCAGTAGACTCTGCCAGGTTGGGGACAATATTTGATGCACTGGTAGTGGCCACAGCACTTAGGTTAGGACCTGGCATAAGGGGGCTCATGAATGTCCATCAATCAGGCATGAATCCTGGGCCATCAGAAGGAAAACATGTCCTCTTCCCTTTGTATCTTGGCTTTAGCCAGCTGAGTTCATGATCTCCTCTCCACCCCCTCCCCCATATCCCGGGGTCTCATCCAGCTTGTTCTGGGACAGGAACTCCCTCTTTGCACACCCCCTCCAGTTCATGGTGATCACCTCTTCCCTGAAGGCCCTCAGGATTATACCAGACACAGAGCTCCCCCAGGGTCCCATTTTCAGGCCCTGGGGGAGCTCTCCACATACAGTTCTTCCCCTGACCACACCACACTTGAAGCCTCGTATTCACTGCTTAGGATATAAGAAATTTCACTGAAAAGTTGAATATTAGATATGAAATCCCTTGGGGGAGAAGGAACATTTAAGTTAACTTCACATTAAGACATAAATGGCCAGCATAATATACTTACCTGGGATCAGGTGTGGCTAGGTGGGGCAGGGACAGGAGTAGGAAATTTCTGGCTGTGTAAAAGCGATAAGAACTCATGGGAGGGGCCCTGGGTTGCTCAGTGGTTAAGCGTCTGTCTTTGGCTCAGGTCATGATCCTGGGGTCCTGGGATACAGTCCCACCTCAGGCTCCCCTACAGGGAGCCTGCTTCTCCCTCTGCCTGTGTTCTCTGCCTCTGTCTCTCATAAATAAATAAATAAAATCTTAAAAAAAAAAAAAAGAACTCATGAGAGAGGGAAGTGTCAGGCTGCACGACCTATATTGTACAACACTCAGTTCTCACCAACATTACCTACTAGGGTGTGTGCATGGGTGTGTGTGTGTGTGTGTGTCCATCCCCAGGTACAATTCTTAAAAGCTGAACAATTCTCCTGGGGGTTACATAACCTCAGCAAAGAGCTGGACACACAGTGGGTGCCCATTAAGTGCTTGTAGCTGTCTTATTGGCCCAAAGCTTGGCCTGTCAGTTGCCCTTGCTGGGCGCACTCCTATCAGCCACTTCCCTTAGGAGACTGGGCAGTGTTTGCAGAAGGAGGGGGATCGTTCCTGGTTTCTTTTATGGATCTGATGAACTTCTTTCCCATGAACTCCTTGCCCTTCCAGCAGCCACACTAATAACCTACTAGAGCAGCTCCCTGGGCGCTAACGGAAGCGGAAGCCTGGAAGTGCCTCCAGGGTCTTGGCCCCTTTCTAGGGTCAGAGTCCATCTAGGGAACTGTGAATTTGCTTGAGATGGCCTGAGGCATCTTCTTCTTGGCCCCCAACACCTCTTGGTGACTTACATTCATTCAACAAATGTTTATATAGGTGCCAAAACCAGTCTTGGTGCTGGAGATGCACTGGCAAACAGACAAAAATCTCTACCCATATGGAGCTTATATTCTAGCATTTTTTCCCATGGGAGGGAGGAAGCAATAAACAACAAAAAAGTAAGATATAGTAATGTCTTAAATAGTCATAAGCACTAAGAAGAAAAAAATAAAGCAAGGAAAATAGATATGAATCATCTTGTGAGAAGAGAGTAGGAATTTTAGAGAGTGGCATAAATTTTTAAAATTTATTTGTTTTTATTGGGGTAAAACATACCTAACACAAAATTTACCATTTTAACCATTTTTCAGTGTACAGTTCAGTGGCATTTGGTACCTTCATACTGTTGTGCAACCATCACGACCATCCATCTCCAGAACTTCATCATGTCATCTTGAAACTCTCTACCCACTGAACACTAACTCTCCATATTCCATTGTATGGATACACCTCATTTATTTTTCTTTCTTTCTTTCTTTCTTTCTTTCTTTCTTTCTTTCTTTCTTTCTACCACATTTTCTTTGCTATTCATCTGACAGTTGTTTCCACCTTTGGCTATTGAGAATAATGCTGCTATGAACATGGGTGTACAATGGTCACTGCTTTTAATTCTTTTGTGTATATGCCCAGAGGTGGAATTGCTGGATCATATGGTGATTCTATGTTTAATTTTTTGAGAAACTGCCATACTGTTTTCCACAGCAGCTGTATCATTTTGCATTCCCACCAGCAAATGCACAAAAGTTCCAATTTCTCCACATCCTCATCAACATACACATACATACATACATGCCATCCTAATGAGTAAGGAGTAGGTTTTGTAGTGAAGAGTAGTTTTGATTTGCATTTCTCTAATGTTTAGTGATATTGAGCATCTTTTCATGTGCTCACTGGCCATTGATATATCTTTGGAGAATTGTCTATTCAAGCCCTTTACCCATTTTTTAGTTGAGTAGTTTGCTATTTTGTTGCTGAGTTTTAGAAGTTCTTTATATATGCAGGATATTAATCCCTTATGAGATACATGATTTGCAAATATTTTCTCCCATTCTGTGGCTGCTTTTCATTCTTCCAGTAGTGTTCTTTCATAACAAAAGTTTTCATTTTAAGTCCAGTTTATCTATTTTTCCATTGGTTACCTATGCCTTTGTTGTCATATCCAAGAGATCATCACCACATCTAATATCATGAAGCTATTCTCCTATGTTTTATTCTATGAGTTTTATAGTTTTAGTTATTATACTTAGGTCTTTGATTAATTTTGAGTTAATTTTGGTAAATGGTGTTAGGTAAGGGTCTAACTCCATTCTTTTGCAGGTGGATGTCTGACCTTTCTGGTATCATTTGTTGAAAAGACTGTTCTTATCCTATTGAGTTGCCTTGGGACCTTTATTGAAAATCATATGACTATATATATGAGGGAGAAGATGAATTTTGAGTAAAGACTGAGAGGAGTTGAGAAAACTAGCTATGTGGATATTAAGGGAAGAATGTTTGGTGCAAAAGCCCTGGGGTGAGTAGGGTGACATCAAGAAGGGCAGATTTGGCTTGAGTGGAGTACGTAAAGTGGAGAAGGGTAAAGATGAGGTCAGAGAGGTGGGAGATGGGGAGAAACAAATCATGGAAGGCCTGTAGGTCGCAGAGAGGACTTTGCTATTACCCTGAGCAAAATTGGAAGCCACTAGAAGTCTACTTTATGTTTCCATTCAGGCTCCCATGATGAGAATAGACTTAGGGGCCTGGGGCAAAAGCATGAGGACCAGTAAAGAGACCACCCAGGCAAGGGAAGATGGTTTTCTGATCCAGGGGGTGACAAATGGTGAAAATCTGGATGATAGAATTTTGTGATAGACCAAATATGGAGTGGGGGTGGGGGAGGGGAGGGGGAGGTAGAGGGAGAGAGTAAGAGAGACAGAGGGATGGAGAGAGAGACAGAGATAGAGACAAATGCTGAGAAGAAGAGGGAGAGAAATAGATAACTAAGGATGATGCCCAAATTTTCAATTTTAGTAATTGGTGGTAAGCATGGATTTGGAGAGAAATCAGGATTTCAGCTTTGGATGTGCTAAATTTGAGGCATCCGTCAGACCTTCACCTGGACAGTTGGAGATGTGTCTGGCTTCAAAACAATGGTCTTGGCTGGGGTCATGGAGCAGACAAGGAAGCTGTGTGACATTGCTGTGTGACCATAGTACAATCCCTTTCCCTCTCTGGGTCTCAATTTCCCCATGGGCAAATTAAGGTGGGCTGGACCAGATGTGTTCTAAGCAACATCTTCCAGCTCTGGTTTTTTTTTTTATTCTAATAGAAGAGAAATGGAGTCAGGAGCTGTAGGACGCCCGCATCTCCTCCACAGACCTGTCTTGCTCCCTAGATAATGTTCTCTTAAGATCACCTCCCCCAACACTCAGTAGCCTTGCCACTAACGCTGAAGGTTCAAATCTTGGAGAACATTGTAGGGAAGGAGCCAAGCCAGTCCCAACTCCACCCAGTTCCAGGGCACTCTAGGTTCCTTCAGAAAGATGATATGTGAGACATATAGTGGAGGCATATGGGTGAGCAGAGGCCAGCCAGGCAGTTGAGTGATTAGAGTGTGGGTTAAATTCTAACCACTCTCAGCTCCTGATCTTTGCTTGTGACCAAAGACAACATAGAAGAATTATTCCCAAATCAGTGACTGTAACTTTAATCTTATTTGTCTCCATAATAAAATAATAACAGCTAATAATTATGAGTGGTAACTGGGCTCTAGGCATTGTGCCACATCATTAGCCCTCAATTTCTTATTTAACCCTGACACCAATGCTATGGAGTTATATGTGTCCCTCTCCTTACTTAGCATTCAGGAAGCAGAGGCTCAGAGAGGTTACTTAACTTTCTTCAGGTCACACAGCAGGAAAGTGTTAGATTTGAGGTTTGGATTAAAATATACTTAATCCAAGAGAATTAATAGAAATACATGAAAAAAAAACATAAGCTAAGGGAAAATGGACTAAGGGAAAATTCAACAGGTACAGAAAATCAGTCCCTGTAACCTAAGGTCCTATACAGTTGCTGAGAGAAATGAATATTGACGGAGTTTCTTAGCAACCAAGGCAAAAAGGGAAATATGATCAGATGTAAATTTCATAATATCCACAATATTAAAAACTTTAGTGTTCCTGGTGTTAGGACTGAGAGGACTTTTGGAAGTCAATGGCATGCAGATAAGCTGTGATATGAGAAATGATGCTGTCAGCAACAAGGCCTCTTAACAGTGACAAAAGGGAATTTTATTAAGAGGCCTGGTACAGTGCCCCTTGATGAAGGTCAATCAGTAAAGGCAACTGCAGGGAGGAATACACAGAGTGGTCAGAATCAGACCCTTGGGAAACAGCTGTCTGTGCCCCAAGGTACCTCGGGCACTCAGAGGAACCCCACCAGGCCTGGAATAGTGGGTGGAGGGGTCTTTTATTGCCTTCACAACTCTGTCGAAACCCCCAAAAGGCCAGTCCACACTCCCTTTTAGGGCAGGGCTAGCATCATTTTCTGAGGACAGATACTATTGTGAGAATCCAGGTCTACGTCCCTTCATGCAGCTCTGGGGGTAGAGAATCCCAAGTCAGGACTCTGCTTCCAGCCCTGCCACTGGTGCACAGCTTCTGGGATGTCAGCGCCTACCACTGCCTCTCAGGCGCAACTTCCCCAGAAGGCTCTTGGCTGGGAGACAGGCAGT
The DNA here is from genome assembly GCF_905146905.1 of Nyctereutes procyonoides. NCBI lineage: Eukaryota > Metazoa > Chordata > Mammalia > Carnivora > Canidae > Nyctereutes > Nyctereutes procyonoides. Next base: position 35,884,944 of record NW_026575042.1, read on the forward strand.
GACTTTGTCCTAAAGCATGGAGGGACGCAGAGCCAGGTACTGCTCCATAAATAGTTGTGGAAGGAAGGAAGGAATGGATAGCCCCTTGGAAGAGAGTTTACATTTTGTCATACTCTCTGGACTCTTCTCCATGAGTATGGGCTTTTTGTTTTTTAAAAAAGATTTTATTTATTCATGAGAAACACACAGAGAGAGGCAGAGACACAGGCAGAGGAAGGAGCAGGCTCTATGCAGGGAGCCCGATGTGGGACTTGATCTGGGACCCTGGGATCATGCCCTGAACTGAAGGCAGACGCTCAACAGCTGAGCCACCCAGACGTCCTGAGTACAGGCTTTTAACCTTCCTCCTCAGGCTCATGGCTCCGAGCAGGTGCACTGTGTCTGGGAAGGTGGGCCAATACCTTGGGAAGTGGGGCTGTCCCCTAGTGTGGGGACAAGACAGCTACACTTTCGGGACTGTGTGTGGGTGGGTTGAAGGGTAACAGGAGTAGGTCTGTGGAGTCAATAGCTCTGGCTTAGAATCTTACTCCACGTGTCAGCTGAGAAGCTGTGGATGGAGATGCCACTTCTCCGGTCCTGTGTGTCCTCTAGGGATAGCACTACTTACTGCATGGGCTGTTGTGGGGATTCAAAGATGTCCTGCCCTTGCCTGACACAGCATAGGGTCGATACAAGATCCTCCTCCTTTAAATTCTGGCTCAGCCATTATGAGTTGTGTGAGCTCGAGATGTCACTTCTCTGAGCCTCAGTTTCCTCATCTGTAAGATAGGAATAATAACAGTGTAATTATTGTGGGGAGGACTGAAAGAAAAACCACTTACAGCCCCTGCCATAGAGCCTGGCATATAGTAGGTGCTCAGTAAAAGGTGGTTATAGTTATTATTATCAGAGACTAAAGTGTGTCTCATAGGGTGGATGTCCACAAAAGAGATAGGAAACCGAGGGCTAAGGCAGTCACGAAGCACTTCCTAGAGGAAGTGACCCTGGTGCCCTGCCAGATCACGGTGGGGTCATGTGGGTCTCAAGGAGAGGACTATCACCCCAGGGCAGGGCCTAATGTGAGCCAGGGCAGAGGGCACGGGAAGGGGCTAGGGTCTGATCTGAAAGGGAAGGAGGAGTTTTGGAAGAGAAGCAACAACACAAGTCTAGTCAGCTGTGGGAGTTCGGGAGGGCCCAGAAGGCCAGCAGAGGAGAAGAGGGGCCCCTCTGGTGAGGTAAGAATCAACCCCATTCTACAGATGTTAAAACTGAGGCCCATGGAGGACAGATAGAATAACTTACTCAAAATGAGTGAAGAACTTGGCACTGGAATGTAAATCTAGGAGGGCTGGCGCTCAGACTGTGTCCTTTCTAGGTTTTTAATGAACACAGAGACCTCCCCGCCAGGGGGTGGGGAGGGGGCGTAGCTGACTGCTGAAGAGCAGCAGGGAGAAATAAGGAGGGGCATGGCGTGGAGCTCAGCTGGCCTGTTTGGAAATGAACACAGATGAGACTGAGTCTCTCTTGGGCTGTTATGGAGATTAATGGCCACAGACAAGGGCCCTCACGCATCACTAGGGAGAAGATTTCAAAGACCCTTAAAAATCATTGGGAAACATTTCAAAAGGAAACTGCTCGCAAAGCAGCCAGAGGCCCGCCAAATGCGCTGGCGTATAGCTCACCAGGCGATGCTTGTAATCTAATTGCCTATGAGCAAGAGTTTAAAACAATATTTACGATGTGGAAAAATAGCCCATGATTTGATTTGTACAGAAGAAACACGCCTAATGAGTAAATTAGATTTTGATCTTGCTGGCTCTGGTCCTGTGGGTGGAGCCTAGCCCTTTGGAAGGGCGAGGCTCTCCTACCCTCCACCTCCCTCCCCACCCCTCGTCCCCCTAGCGTGGTCCTATGACAGCTGGGTGCCCTCCTACGACGTGTGAGACCAGCACCGCTTTCCCTGACACTTGAGCATAGCAGCCCAGAAAACACATCGTTCCTTTTTCTTGGGCCTGCCAGTCCTTCAAACCCCACCTCCTCCTCCAGGAAGCCTTCTGGACTGCCCTAGCCTGCCTTCATCTCCAACAGCCCTGAGGGTCTGTGACACCCAGTTGAGCTTCAATGAGAGGGAGCTGGCTCTTGTTGAGACATTCACTAGCTTGGATGGTTTTTGCTTAAGTGTGCTATCTCACGAAGGCTGCTAGATGTTTCTTTGCAATCTGGACTTGTTCCATTTCTTGCCTTATTTAATGAAGGCTCTCAGGTGAGTATGAATTGCTGTTGCTGACCAGTGTCGAATCTCCTCCTCAGGGAAAGAGTACGAGGAGGAAAGTGCCCCGCCGCCCCCAGGCTCAGTCCAAGGTCTACGTGGTCTGGGCAGGGCTGGCCAGACTCCTTCCAGCACTAGGCATCTGCGGAGCTGTGGTCAGAGACCAGCAGGTGACCCACACCAGGCCAATGAGAGACCTACTTGGGAAGCTACCTGCAGAGACGCATGTTCTGTGCTCTGGAATTGCTGAACTAGGAGAATCAAAGGGCAGAGCTCCTGGCGGTCATCTGGTCACTTCATGGGGGAAGCGCCTTTGAAAGAGATGCCAGTTCCTGGGAAGTGGAACTGAGCAACATAGAGGGGTTCTTAGGTCCATGGTCAAGCACCTGAATCCAGATGTGGGTGATTCTTGCGCATTTTAATCCAGTATTTTACTGGGTCCCATCTGAACCAGTGAGTTGGGTTTCAGTCTTTGCATGCAGAGACCAGTAGTTCTGATACGCGCAGTGGGCGCAGGGCTAGTTCCAAAAGTGATGTGTAGATTCTTCTAGAACTGAGTGAAATGTAGAGACTATCAGATTCAGGGGTGCGTAGGTGGCTCAGTCGGTTAAGCCTCTGCCTTCAGCTCAGCTCATGATCCCAGGGTCCTGAGATAGAGTCCTGCATAGGGTTCCCTGCTCAGCGAGGAGTCGGCTTCTCCCTCTGTCCCTCCCCCTGCTGATGCTCTCTCTTGCTCTCTCCCAAGTAAGTAAAGACAATTTTTAAAAAATCCAAATGGTCATAATTCTGTGACTGAAACCAGTTTTCCAGACTTCTCCTGATTCCCTGCTCTGTGTTGGCTCTTTGTCTAGGTACTGGGACATAGAAGAATGAGAGCAGACCCAGCCCTGGAAGCCCACAGTCTTGGAGGGGAGGTAAGAGAAGCAGCTGCCAGCTGCAGCCTGGGGTTGAGAGGAGGAAGTGCCATGTGTGCTGTAGAGAATCACTCCAACCGCAGGGCTCTGGGAGCACCTCGATGAGAGAGACAAGAGCTTGGGAAGGTGCGCGGGGCTTCACCAGGGAGGTGAGAAAGTCGCCCAAGGGAGGGGGAGAGGCTTGATTATGAAATTGAAGCTCCTTGCCCCAGACCCCTGGAAAAGAGGCCCCTAAACTGCTGTTCAGCACCTGACAGGGTCTCCGGGCTCTCTCTCTTCCTGCCCACTCCTTAGCAGCCCCCTCAGCTAGGAGGTGAAGTGGAAAAGTTGTGGTGGTTGTCTTGGGACATGTGTGGGCATTGTGGGCCAGCTGAAGGAGATGGGGCTTTCCAACCACATGGTGAGGCAGGGATGCAGGTGCCAATACTTCTGGGGGAGCCAGTCACGTTCTTCATGGCATTCATTATCCAAGGCCTCTGTGGCATCAACAACAGTTCTGTGACATTTGCTGGGTATTTCCTTGTGGTAGATGCTATGCTGGGGGCTTTACACACAAACTTCTGTGTCCTCACTTAATAGTGAATCACCTGCTTTGACTCCCACTTTTCTGAATGTGCTTAGAAAGGCTTATAGAGGCAGTGCAGGCCTGTCTTGCCTGGGTCTGCTTGCCAACTAGGGTGATACTATTACTATGAAGTAAATTGAGCTGAACTCAACTGTTTCAGTCACTAAGTGCCTACTATTTGCTGAGCCTGCCTCCCTCTCCACTCAGCTGCCAAAAATAGAATAAGAAGCAGGCCGCAGCAGGCCATAGTGTGGGATGCATGCATCCTTCCATGACAATGTACAGAAATGTGCAAAGAAGAGTGGGATTAATTCAGTGTTGGCGATCGGGAAAGCATACTGACGTGCTGACGGCCAAGCAGGACTTGGAGGCTGGGAAGAATTGTCCTTCAAACAGCAAGTGTTTTGTGCAGTGAGATCCTAATAGAGGGCTGACACTGAGTGTAGCTCCCATATGCCATCTCCTGAGAGGTAGATGCCATTGCCCCATTTTATAGAGGAGGCAGTTGAGGCTTAACGTGCTTGAGTAACTTGCCAAGGCGGAGCAGGGCCAGGATTCAAACCTGTGCTCTGTAATGCAAAGTTTGGGCTGCTTTCTCTATGCCTTGCTCCCTTTGGGGTACCTGTGGCTTTTGTTACCCCATCACTGAGTCTGCAGACTGGAACCACCCCCCTCTGCTGGGCTAACACCAACCAGTCCTCAGTAGATGTAGATGTCACAGTGCTGGGAGTGGGGGTGGAGATACTTTCACGCACCCCAACCCTGCTTCACAGGTATAAGGAGGCAGACTTCGGGGAGAGCTGGGTTCCTGCCTCTCAGGCCTGGCTCCCCACACTGTCCCACTTCCCTGGTTGTGGGGATGGATGTCAGACTTCAAAGGCAGCAGTGCACTGCCTCTCCAACCTCCAGTCCATGAGAAAGCGCCTAAGTCCCAGAACAAAGGCCCTTCCAGACTCACGTCACCTGCTTGGCACTTAGCATGGGGCTTAATTAAAGGAAACAGAGCTTCTTGGAGTGAGAGTGAGGAGTGAGTGAGAAAGTCGATAACACTAAAGACACCGCCATTAATAAAGCCAGACTCACTGCTAATATCCCACTTGAATTCAAAACAGGACAAATAATTGGAAACCTGAGTAGGGTGGGTGGTGGGGCCAGTGGTACAGATGACAGAGGTCTGGCAGCTGTGGGAGACCTTCTGGATGGGGCAGCATGGACAGGCAAAAGCTCCTGGACAGAGTAATTTAGTCCTGGGGCCCAGTGCCCTCTTGTTGGTGGACAGCCATAGGCTGACACCTGAATATGGCAGGAGCTCACACTGAATAGCACTTGAAATGTGCCAAGCCCCTTTTTTCAGTTCTTTATAGGTATTAGCCTAATCATTTTAAAATATATATATATCCTTTGTACCTATCTACACCTACTTATCTTATTAATTAGGTGTTATTATAGTTCCCATTTTACAGATGGGGAAACTAGCGCACAGAGGGGTTAGGTAATTTGTCTGGGCTGAACTAAGATTTTGATCCTATGTGCTATGATCTCAAGGTACCTGTGCCTAAACCACCAGACTACACTACCTCCTTTGAGAGAACTGGTCTCTCATCCCTGGTTTGCTGGATAACTGGGCAAGGACTGCCATCCATTCAGTCAGCAAACATTTGTCAGGTATAGTGCAATCTTAGCAATGATAGTAACCACCACTATATATGGTTCCTGTATGCTGGGCACTAAACACTACATGCATTGTCTCCCAAGCCTCCTGATCAACCCCATACGGTGAGTGCTTTTACTACCTCAATTTTACAGAGAGCAAAAGTGAGCCTCAGAGAGGTTAGGTGACTCCCTGTGGTCCCATGTCTAGTTAGTTCCAGAGCCAAGAGTCAGCCCTACGTCTTTTGCTTCAAAGTATGGGCCCTAAACCACTGCTGGTATCTGTGCTTATTCCCAAGTGGTGCTAGTGTAGAGCCTGGGCAGGAGTACTCACAGGCAGTTATGACCCTGGCTGGTGGATGCTGCACACACCTACACGTGAGCATCCCCAGCGATGGACAGGAACCAGGTATGGCCCACTGAGTACCATGCACTTAACGTCCTCAGGCCATAACCCTGGGACACTGGTGTATCCTCACCTAATCCCTTCTATTCCTTGTCTTTATCCTCCCTGCTATCCTATGTGTTCAACCCACAGCCCTAAAGCAAAGGATGGCCACCTGGGGAATTTTGTGTTCTGGACCCTGTGTAGGGGATTGGGATGCATTCTTCCTAGGAACCTGGCTCCCTGCTGGTGGGTGATGTAAGCCATACTGATTCAAGGGGTGACGTAATGGAATGAAAAGGGCATGGACATTGGAGTCAGGCAGGCCCCTGTGTGACTGCTGATTTATGAGCCTTAGTTTCTCTATCTATGAAATGGGCCTGCAGTTCCGGAGAATAGGTGGAGAAGGCTGGCTTCTCCACTAAAACCTGAGGCAGCTTCTCCCTGGAGGGGGGAGGGAGAGTAAGAAGAGGTCAAAGCCTGTGAATTCTGAAGAGCACAGGGAGAGGAACACGGACCCCTTCCCTTAGCTCATCATGTTGGAATGAAGGGCTCCTTAGGACTGGAGGTGAGCATATGTAGGGGAAATGAGAGGGGATGTATGCGTGGGGGACTCACTGTTCTGAGAGTGCTAAAGGCCAGAAATATCACCTAATCCAGGGGACTCAGATCACCTCATGCATGCAGCCAGTGGATCATTGAGATGGCTCAGGGAGTGGCTTCATCTTTAGGTTGTTATCCTGAAGGACTTCAAGGTGTGAGGCTGAGACAGCCTTCCTTGTGAGCCTGTCTTGCATCTACTAGGCTAGGAAAGGCTCACACTCAATGCTGATCCGAAATGTCATCTCACCTGCATGGCAGTGCTGACAGGGCTGCTTTTGCGAGGGAAGGACAGTGGCCAGTGCAAGTGGCCAGTGCACAAATGGAAGGCTCTGAGACCACTGCCCTAGAGAGACCCGTCCTGATTTGATCCTGAGTCTAATGATTTTGACCTCTGAATAGTCTAGCTGTGATAGCCAATGACAGGGACTTTGTGCCAAGGACCAGAACTGAGTAAGTAGAAGTGAATTCAATGTTCTACTGACAAATGGTGAACAACCAGATTTCTAGGGTTGAACAAAGCCTTAATTTGTATCATTTGACAATTTCTGTGGTGTAAATATTTCCACCATGGCTGATCTTAAGCTACCAGCATGACATCACTGAACATTAAGTTGGGAAGAGGTATTAATAATTGGTTCTCATGAGCCCATACACACTGCCTCCAGCACACTTGTGGACAGATTCACCACGAGGCAGAGGAGGCTCAAACTTCAGGGCTGAGCATTTGTAGGGATCCTTCCAAGGCCTGTACAACGTGCTCACATGGGCATAATGTTTTCGTACAGTTTGGAAAAGTAAAATGTAATAATAGGTTAAGATTCTTGCTTCTTTCTACTCCTTGTATTGAAGGAGTTGGAGTAGCTATGGGCACTTTGTCATTTGTTGTGATTTCTTTTTCATTCAAAATATATATTATTTTTGTACATAATTTTGATTTGTTATTTTATTTTCTTTTTCTTAAAGTGGTCCTCAAAACTTATATATACTTCTAGCTGGAAAGCATGGATCTCTCCTGGGAGTAAATTAGATTGAAACTCACTCTCCAGAAAATTTAGGATATTGTTACTCTGTACCTTAGAGACACATTGGTGTATATAAGTTCATTACTGGATAATTTGATCCAGATTAGCTTCTGAGACTGCGGCTTGCATAATGTTGGAGCTCTCCTCAAAATTCTCATAGCTCTGCCTTAATCTCTTAAACTGGCATTCAAGGATCTCAATAGATTGACCCCTTGCCATCATCGCTGTCTGAAAATATCTTCTTTATTCCCTGTTTATCCCCCCAAATTAAACTTTTTTACTTGTGACTTTGGTTAGGTTGTTTTCTTTGTCTGGAGCCACCTTGTATGTATCCTCTCTTTTGGATTTGCCTAATGCTTTTTCTATATCTATTGAGATGATCATGATGGTGTCTGTGTGTGTGTGAGAGAGAGAGAGAAAGAGAGAGAGAGATGTCTATATCTATCTATCTATCTATCTATCTATCTATCTATCTATCTATCATCTATCTGGTGTATTATGTTGATTTTCAGTTGTTAAACCAACCTTGCATTCCTGGGATAAATCCCACTAGGTCATAATGTAATAATCCCTTCTTATATTTTGCTGAATTCAGTTTGCTAGTATTTTGTTGAGGATTTTTGCATGTATATTCATAATGGATATTGATCTTTAGCTTTCTAATGATACCTTTGTCTGGTTTCAATATCAAGGTAATTCTGGTTTTACATAATGAGTTGGAAAGTGTTCCCTTCTGCTTTTTTGGATAGTTGTGATGATTTGGTATTAATTTTTTTTAATGTTTTGGTACAGTTCAGTGAAATGCTCTGACACTGGGCTTTTCTTTGTGGGAAGTTTTTAAATTACTGTTCTCTTGTTATAGGTCTGTTCAGATTTTCTATTTCTTCTTGAGTCAGTTTGGATAGTTTGCATCTCTCTAGGAATTTGTCCATTTCAACTAAGTTATCTAATTTATTGGCATATGATTATCTGAAGTATTCCCTGATACAGGCTTACCTGGGAGATATTGTGAGTTTTATTCCAACTAGTGCCTTAAGTTAATATCACAGTTGGGTGAGTCAAATGAATATTTTTGTTTCCCAGGGCATATAAAATTATGTTTATACTATATATTAAATGTGCAATAGCATTATGTCTAAAAAAACCAATGCACAGAACTTAATTAAAAATACTTTATTACTTAAAAATGCTAACTGTCATCTGAGCTTTCAGCAACTTGTATCACCGGTCACAGGTAACCATAACAAATATAATAATAATGAAGTTTGAAATTTTGCAAGAATTACCAAAATGTGACATGGAGACACAAAGTGAGCAAATGCTTTGGAAAAATGGTACCTGTAGATGCTCAGTGCATCTACAAACTTTCAATTTTTAAAAAATGCAATGTCTATGAAGCTCAATAAAGTGAAGCCCAGTAAAATGAGTATGCCTGTAAGCCTTTTTGTTCTATTATTACTGATGTCTTCTCGCTCATTTCTGATTTTAGTTATTTGAACCTTCCCTCTTTTTGTTTTGACCAGTCTAGCTCAAATGTAGTCAAATTTTTTTGGTCTTTACAAAGAATGGCTTTCGGTTTTGTTGATTTTATCTATTATTTCTAGTCTTTATTTCATTTTGTCCTACTTTAGTCTTTATTTCCTTTCTTCTGCTTACTCTGGGTTTAGTTCGCTCTTCTTTTTTCTGGGAAAGACCCTAAAAATTGTGTAACCCAATATTGGTGTTTTAGGATATTGACTGAAGCTTCCAAATTAAAAAAAAAATACATTATAAAAATGCCAGCCACATCTATGCAGATTACTAAAAGGTAGCAGAAATGGTCCAGTGACTACTCACCCTCATCTATCTCCAGCCTACATAGAAGAAAATAGAGATTTGAGAGGAATTCAGTTGTCTTTGCGTCCTCCCATATCCTCTACTCCATGAGTAAGAAACAGATGCTTCCCCCAAATAGATTAATAGGACTTCAGAAGTACTTCTAGAGATTGGGAGTAGGCTGTCAGAAGAGGAATCTGGTACTACCGCCAGGCAGGATATTTGCAGAACTTCAGAAGGCCATGAGCTGTTTTGCTACATGAACAGAGGAAAGGGCAGTGAGAGTAGTTGCATCACCTGGAGTTTGGGAGTGGTTGTGAACATGGAGACTGCTGTCTGCTTCTTTCCAGTGGCTTGGAGGGCTGGCTGGAGTGACCTGTGGTGGCAGGGGGAAGGGGCAAGGAGAGGGACAGTAGAGCAGCCTCACTATTTCCTATATGTCATGTGGACAGACTAGGGATCTGGCTTTTTTTCCCAAAGATTTTATTTATTTATTCATTAGAGACACACAGAGAGAGGCAGAGACATAGGCAGAGGGAGAAGCAGGCTCCCTGCCAGGAGCCTGATGCGGGACTTGATCCCAGGACCCCGGGATCATGCCCTGAGCCAAAGGCAGCAGCTCAACCACTGAGTTTCCCAGGTGCCCTGAGCTCAGGCTGTCTTGACAAGACCTGCCTACTGGAAAGAGGGAACCTGAGCAGTAAAAAGTCTGAGGTGGACCACTTAGGAGGGTGCCAGAAAGGGCTCAAAGAGCCAGAGAGTGCACAGCCATCAACAGGAAGCTGTCTGTGTGGTGAGTAGGTGTCTGTAAGAGCCTACAAATGCATTCCCAGTGGACAGGGTGGTAGCATTTTGGCATCTAATGTTATAAGAGGGCAAAACAGCCAGCCAGTAATATCTTAGAGAACTATGATCAGGAGCTTCCTCCTCCTTTGTCCTATGTGCATCCCTTTCAGTACCTAGGTAGGTCATATGGCCTGATAATCAGCAAGGCCTCTTAGGAGCTCTGTGTGACAAAGAACATCACACACATGGAACTTGATTCCTGCCTTGCCCCATTTTATGCCCCTTCTCCACTGACTGGCAGCAATAAATAGGAAATCCCCAGGGCCAGGATCCCATTGCAGAGAGGGTAATTAGGGCCCAGAGAGGCAAAGACTTTGCCCAAGATAATACATGCAGGCTGTGTGAGAGTCCAACTCCTGGAAGCTGTGGGCCTTTTCTATCCATTCAACACAGATAGCTCTAATTATAGAAGGACACAAGTTGGGGTGGGAGAATCAGGGAGGGAGAGAATAAAATGTAGATTCTTTGAATTTTATTTTCATCATCAGAGGTTTCTCAAGAAAAATGAGAATTCCATCCTAGACAAGGAAGTGGAAATGGCCTATGCTTAAGTGTGCAAGTTGTGGAAAATGCTTTATTTTAACTCTGTTCCCCCAGAAGTCATATTCATCTATTTGAAACTGCCAATCAACCTTCCAGCAAAGGAAAACACACACACACCTCTGCACAAATGGCTTTGATTAGGCTTAGCTGTAGGTTTAAGAAAATTTAATCATCTTAACCTGTTTAGTCTTTTCCCTGATGAAAATCATCAGTCAGATTCCAGCATGAGCCCGTTAGAACTGAGCTGCTGTCAGCACCGTTGTTTATGTTAATACGTTATAGGCATGAAATGGAGGAGAGTGGAGTTATGAGAAGAAGTCCTGAGTGAATTAGGAGAGTAGGGGTCTGTGGCAGGCCCCTGAGGCTGACAGGCGGGGCTCTGAAAGGACTGTTTATTTATGTGTCTCAAACTACAGAGGTAGCTGTAGCTCCTCTACCTGTTGGAAGGGATGTTGAGCAACTCTAAAGTGTATTTCTCTCTGTGGTCAGAAAAGACGTTCAGCAGAACTGCAGGTCTGGAACCCTGTAGATGCCAATTGCTAGCTGTGTGACTTCAGATAAGTTAATTAATCTCTCTCAATGTCAATTTTCTCATCTGAGAAATGGGACTAACAGGAGTAACTAGCCCACTAGATAGCTTTACAGATTACTGGCACATTGGGTAAAGGTTTGGTACTTAGCAAATGCTCAGTCACATGCTCCATGGCATCAGCATTATCCCTCTTTCCTGATGCCAGTCAGCTACTTCATGGTGCTCTCCTAGTACCCTAGACTATGGACATTGGCCAATGGGTGATTCTTACTCAATGTGAAGTGGTCTGCTGGGCACAGATTAGAAAGGCCCTAAATCTGGAGCCTTGACCCATCTCTGTTATGAGGACCTAGGTGATTTTAGGGAAATCACTGCTTCTTTGGATTTTGGTTTCTCAGTCCACCACATGAGATTTGTACCCATCATCCACTCTACTTCCTCCTAGAGGAAAATCTCAGCTGCCATCGAACTAAAGGGCTACATTTCTCAGCTTCCTTATAGTTAGGTGTGGGCGGGTGACCATATTTTGGCCATTGAAGTCCAAGAAGTAGTATTATGTGAAACTTCTAGAAAGTGTTCTAAGAGAGAATAAGTGAATGTCTATCAATATGTGAATAAACAATGGCCCATCCATACTATAGAGTGTATTCAATAAAATTCCACTTTACACATAACACAGATATGTCTCAGAAGTGTTATGCTGACAGCATCCAGATACAGAAGAGTAAGTTATAAATTATTGCATTCTATATGAAGTTCTAGAACAGGAAAGCTAATCTATAGTAATGCCAAAGGAGGGCTTTAATGGCAAAGGAACATGAGAGAACTTTCAGGGAGGTGGAAATGTGCTTATCTCAAATGTGGGTGTTAAAATTGGTCAAAATTCATCAAATTCTGTACTTAAAATGTGTATATTTTATTTTAGGTAAATTGTACCTCATTAAAACTTAAAACTTTTTAAAACAAAATGACAAAGAACTTTCTTTTCCACAGATGTGATGGCTGGAGCTCTAGCAGCCATCTTGGCATCAAGATGGGGACTAGGGCTCACTAATGGAAGAGCTGTGAACTAGAGGGAACCAGAGTCCCTGAAGTCTTTGTGGAGTCACCATACCAGGCCTAGACTGCCTGTCTCTGGATTTTTTTTGTGTGTGAGAGAGAGAAACATTTATCTCGTTAAAGCCATTATTAGCCATTGCTGTTGCTCTTGATTGTGTGCAGTCGAACCAAGTCCTGACAGAAGGAGGATGACTGTAGGGCAACAGAAGGGCCAGGAGAGAATGATTAGAATAGTCCTGAAACTATTATTCCTACTATGATGATTATTTGTCTTTTCTCTTTCTCCCTGGTAGGCTGCTGAGGAGCATACCAGCAGATGGTGGTGAGATAGGGACGTGGTGCTAGGACAGCTTTCCCTTGGGGCCATGTGACGGATAGCCCAGGGCAGGCCCAGCTTTATTCCTTACCTCCCCACCTCTTCTCCCTAATCCTTCTACCCTTAACACCCCCTTTCATGGAGAAATGGACTGGAAACTAGAGTGACACTTAGCTTTATGCACATATCCTTGGAGTGGGGTGGCCTGACTCACAGGGGGAGGGAGTCTCTTCCTCACAGGGAGGGTCCCCTTCTCACATCAGAGAATTCTCAAGCCCAGAGATGGGCAAGGCTGGTCCAGGCTGCATTTGGCAGTCCAGTCCCGTCGGTGATGGGGCCCCCTCCCACACCCTTCCCCCTGTGTTACCCTGACCTTGGGTTATATGCAGCTCCAGCAGGGGAGGCAGGCGGTTCCAAAGATGTCCAGCAGGCCTTAGGTGGAAGTGGACTGACTGCCTTGAAGCTGGGCCTGGAGCTTGCCTCCTCTTCTCAGTGCTATACACTAGTCATGGGCCATGCCAACATGCGCTTTCATGGGGAGCCAGTGGTGTGTGTCTGCTTCAGGCCAGAATGCAAAAAGGGATGAGTCATAGGGTGCCCTTGAGAAGTGAGGCAGCAGGGGTGGGGGTGCTGTTCCCCTCATCTCTGGATTGCAGAATAGGGACACTCTATCAGTTTAGGCCTGGTGATGGAGAGGAGGTCCTGGTGTTTCTATAACATGTGTTCGCATATACACACTCACATGTGCATGCACACATACAGACTTGCACATACTTCCAACAGGCACGTACATGGTTGTACACACACAGATACATGAACACATACGCACATGCAAGCATGCACCACACTAAACATCTAAAAGCACACTTGCTTCCTCCCCTTCATCTGCACAAACTCTTACTACAGGTTTCTGCTTAAGTACCTCTTTTCCAGGGAAACTTTGTCACATCTGTCTGCCAGAGACCCTCCCAGTCCCATGGAGCCCATTACCACATTCTTTGTAATAATAGCTTTGATGTCTTTTCTGACAAACTGTGAACTTCATAAGGACAGGGCCTGTCCAGCTTGGTTACCCTATGCCTCAGCGCTGGGCCTGGCACTTACTGGGTGCTCAAACAATATGTGTCGAATGGATTCATCCCTCTGTGTCTGCTTCCCCCACATGACTGGGAGCTCCTTGAGAGTGGGGTCTTGTCTTGAATGACTCTGTGAAGGTGTTCAAAAGTGTTTGTTGAATGGTTGAATGAGTGGATAAATGACTGCCCAACACACTCACATGCACACACACATACACACACACACAGAGTGAAATTCTGAAACCTTCCTGTGTAGTAAATTAAAGATTGCCATACCTTTTGTGTTACTATGCCAATTGAGAGTGTCATCTAATCACCTTTCCTTGCCTCTGGTTTGGCATTAGTGACTTAAGAGTGCAGCAGAAATGAAGCACCTGGCTGGCGCAGTTAGAAGAGCATGTGACTTGATCTTGGGGTTTTGAGTTCAAGCCCTATGTTGGGTGCAGAGATTACTTAAAAATGAATTAATAAATAAATCTTAGATTGTAGCAGAAACGATGTCCTGGACTTCTGAGGCTAGATCATAAGAAGCCGTGTAGCCTCTCCTTACATATGTTGGAACATTTACTCTTGGGACCCAAGTGCCACACTATGCAGAAGCCCAAGTCAACAGATACACCAACTTTCCAGCCATATAGGTTATCTTGGGATATTGCCTCAGCTGATAAGCAACAATGAGCTCCCCTTGCCCAATAAGCTCTATCCAAGGTGCATATTCATAAACAAAATTAATGGGGTGGCTTATTGTGGAGCAATACATAACTAGAACACCATCTGGTTACATGTATGTGTGAGAGGAAATGTTACTTGAGGTCCTTCAAGGGATTGCTGGCAGTCTGCCTGGGTTACATCCCCGGACTCCTTCTCAGTGGAAGGGGGAGATAGGGCAACTCTCCAGGACTCTGAGTTTGCTTGGGATAGGGAGGCAGGATGGAAGAGAGGGAAGTACCCCAAATGATAGGCAGAAGGTGTTTGGGGCTCTCATCATTGTCTGGGCCACAGGCTGTGTGAGGGTCTTCTGTACTCTCTAGGGGTCTCACATACACACGTGTACTTAAAGCATTACTCAGAAGCTAGTGTTAAAATCTCTCCTAAGAACACTAGAACCCACTTTTCTTCCTGTATCCGTCAGTGACCCCTCCTCCTCAAAGCCCCTCCCTTCCTGGAGCAAGAGAATCGGACATGCTAGTGGAGAGCTGGAGGGGGACAGTAAGCCATGGGGGCTTGTAAAGAGCCATCTGTTGTGAGAAGCCATATCTAATGTGCTAATGTGTATAAGTCTGTGGTGGATCTGCTGGTAAGGGGTTTGGATCCACACGTGTGGTGTGGCTGGCCAGCTCACAACTGAGCTTTCAAACTCCTTGGCCCACCTTCTACTTCAGGGTCTCTAGAGTACAGAGAGGTCCTCACAAAGGAGTGGTCTCTATGCATCTAGCCTGTGGGCAATGGGAGGGATCTCTGACTGATAGAGAGATTCCTGGAATTTAAAATCAAAGAGTCACTCACTTCTTCCATCAAACTCTGTCATCTCCAGGATCCCTTCAAAATGTAGTTTTTAAAAAAGGTTTTATTTATTTATTCATGACAGACACAGAGAGGCAGAGACGTATGCAGAGGGAGAAGCAGACTTCCTGTGGGGAGCCTATGGGGGACTCAATCCCAGGACCCTGGGGTCAGGACCTGAGTCCAAAGGCAGACGCTCAACCACTGAGCCACCCAGGCATCCCTCAAAATGTAAATTTTTAAGGAAGAGAAAACCTAAGAAGTTTCCTAATATTTAATATACTAAGTATGATATGTAACCTACCAGGGGAAGGGGGTAAACTGTTGTTAGTCATTAATACTTTAACATGAATTGGTTTAGTCATTTCTTTGTATTGAGGGGAGAGTGCAACAGTGAGAATTAAGTACATTCAAGGATGGAGGAGAATCACTGAAAAGAAGAAAGAGGAGGGAGAATGATAGTTTAGAAGAATATTTTCCAGCAGCCCAGATTTGCTTAAGTCTAGCTTTGAGATGGGAAAGCCTAATATTTTTGCCCTAGATGTCTGTGGAAGGACTCCCATTTTTGAAGCAGAGATGCCTTCAATACCCTGGGCAACCTTCCAAATGAAAGCAGTGATGGAGCAGATAAAATATTTCCAAAATTATAATAGGCCACTGAGTTGACAAAAAAGTGGGGAATCCCAGAGCCTGAAACTGGATGGAGACTGTGGACACTGGGATGGAGCACAGTGCCAGCTTTAATCCAGGACTTGCCAAACACTGTGCTGGGCTGTACAGCTTGAAATCCTTAAGCGAAGAATCTAATTAAAAAGGGTCCCTAATTAGGGGTGGCGCAGCGGTTTGGCGCCTGCCTTTGGCCCAGGGCGCGATCCTGGAGACCCGGGATCGAATCCCATGTCGGACTCCCGGTGCATGGAGCCTGCTTCTTCCTCTGCCTATGTCTCTGCCTCTCTCTCTCTCTGTGTGACTATCATAAAAAAAAAAAAAAAGGGTCCCTAGTTGGTGCTTCCTTAAAAATTCACCTTGTTGGCGTCACCTATAGGTGACTGGCAGAAACAAGACACGTTATTTCTATAGGAAGCCAAGGTCAGCACGGTCCCAGAGAATTTTTTTTGTAGACGTAGGGTTCCAAGAAACATTTCAGTTCATGTCAAAAATCATAAAATCATACCAGGACATAAGACACCATTAATGAGAATTAGCAGAAACAACGGGCTACAGAATCAGACCTATAACTTCAGATATTGAAATGATCAGATGTGGGAAGTAGCTGTGCCTAATCGTGTTTTCAGAAACAAAGGTTTGATAGTGTGAGCACAGCAAAGGACACTATTTTCAAATTAATTATTTATTTTTAATTAAAAAATGTAATCCCAGTATAGTTAACATACAGTGTTATGTTAGTTTCAGGTGTACAATATTCAGCAATTCTATACACGAGTCAGTGCTCGTCATAAGTGTACTCTTAATCCCCTTCACCTATTGCACCTATCCCTCCACCGACCTTCTCTGGTAGCCATCAGTTTTGTTCTCTATAGTTAATAGTCTGGTTGGTTTTTCTTTTTTGGTTTGTTTCTTTTATTCTTTATTCCTTTGTTTTGTTTTTAAAATTCTACTTGTTAGTGAAATCATATGGTATTTGTCTTTCTCTGGCTCAGCATTATACTGTCCAGCTCCATCCATGTTGTTTCAAATGGCAAGATTTCACTCTCTTTCATGGATGAGTAATAATTTCATTAATTATAGCCTGTTCTCTCTTCTAGGATTTTTATGGCTTCAGGTCACGCATTTAGGTCCTCAGTCCATTTTGAGTTTATTTTTGTGTATGGTGTAATGAAGTGGTTCAGTTTCATTCTTTTGCATGTTGCTGTCCAGTTTTACCAGCACCATATGTTGAAGAGATTATCTTTTCCCATTGCATATTCTCACCTCTTGTTGAAGATTGATTGATGGCCATATAATTATGTGTTTATTTCTGGGTTTCCCATTCTATTCCATTGATCCATGTGCTATTTTTGTGCTAATACCATACTATTTGATTACTACAGCTTGTAGTATATCTTGAAATCTGCTATTGTGATACCTCCAGTTTTGTTCTTCTTCTTCAAGATAGATTTGGCTATTTGAGGTCTTTTGTGGTTCCATACAAGTTCTAGGGTTATTTGTTCTAGTTCAATGAAAAGCACTGTTGGTATTTTGGTAGGGATTGCATTAAATGCATAGATTGCTTTTGAGTTGTATAGAAATTTTAATAATATTTGTTCTTCCAATCCATGAACACGGAATGTCTTTCTATTTCTTTGTCTTTCAATTTCTTTCTTTTTTTTTTTTTTTGTCTTTCAATTTCTTTCATCAGTTTTTTATAGTTTTCAGAGTACAGGTCTTCAACACCCTTGGTTAAGTTTATTCCTATATATTTTTATTATTTTGGGTATAATTATAAATGGGATTGTTTTCTTAATTTCTCTTTCTGCAACTTCATTATTAGTGTATAGAAATGTAATGGATTTCTATGTATTGATTTTGTATCCCGAAGCTTTACTGAGTTCATTTATCAGTCTAGTAGTTTTTTGGTGTAATTTTTCGCTGTCATCTGTCATGTCATCTGTCAATATTGAAAGTTTTAATTTTTCCTTACCAATTTGGATACCTTTTATTTCTTTTTGTTTTCTGATTGCTATGGCTAGGACTTCTAGCACTATGTTGAATAAAAGTGGTGAGAGTGGACATCTCTGTTTGTTCCTTACCTTAGGGGAAAACCTCTCAGTTTTTCCCCACTGAGTAGGATGTTAGCTGTAGATTTTTCATATGTGGCCTTTATTATGTTGAGATATGTTCCCTCAAAACCACTTTGTTGAGGGTTCTTATCATGAATGGATGTTGTACTTTGTTATATCCTTTTACTGCACCTTCTGAAATGATCATATGGTTTTTATCTTTTCTCTTGTTAATGTGATCATGCTGATTGATTTGCAAATGTTGAACCATCCTTGGAATCCAGGGATAAATTTCTCTTGATCATGATAAGTGACTTTCCCAATATATGATTGGATTCAGTTTGCTATTGTATTGAGGATTTTTGCATCATTACTCATCAGAGATATTGGCCTGTATCATTTCTCCTTCTGCTTCTCTTCCTCCTCCACCTCTTCCTCCTCCTCCTTGTCCTCCTGCTCCTTCTTCTTCAAGTTTTAAATTTATTTATTCATGAGAGACACAGAGAGGGAGGCGGAGACATAGGGGGAGAGAGAAGCATGCTCCCTGCAGGGAGGCTGATGCAGAACCCAGGATCATGACCTGAGTCAAAGGCTCAACAACTGAGCCAACAACAGCCCCAATTTTATTGATCTTTTTAAGAACTAGCTCCTGATCTCATTGATCAGTTCTATCGGTGTTTTTTCTTTTAGTTTTATTTCCACTCATATCTTTATTATTTCCTCCTTTCTACTTGTTTTGGGTTCTGTTTGTTCTTCTTTTCTAGCTCCTTTAGGTGTAAGGTTAGGCTGTTTATTTGGTATTTTTCTTGCTTCTTGAGGTAGGCTTGTTTTGCTATAAAGTTCCCTCTTAGAACTGCTTTTGCTGCATTCCAAAGATTTTGGACTGTTTTGTTTTCATTTTCATTTGTCTCCGTGTATTTTTTAATTTCCTCTTTGATTTCTTGGTTGACCCATTCATTGTTTAGTAGCGTATTATTTAACCTCCAAGTATTGTATTTGTTCCAGATTTTTTTCTTGTGGTTGCTGTGTAGTGTGATAGCATTGTGGTTAGAAAAGATACATGGTATGGTTTCGATCTTTGAATTTCTTGAGGCTTGTTTTGTGTCCTAATATTTGATTTATTCTGGGGAATGTTCCGTGTGCACTTGAAAAGAATGTGTACTCTGCTGTTTTAGGATGGAATGTTCTGAATATATCTGTTAAGCCCATCTGGTCCAGTGTGTCATTTGAAGCCACTATTTGCTTGTTGATTTTCTGTTTGGCTGATCTATCCATTGATGTAAGTAGAATGTTGAAGCTCTCTACTGTTATTATTATTACTATTGATTACCTTCTTTTTTTTTCTTTTTTTTTTTAATTGGAGTTCAATTTGCCAACATATAGCATATCACCCAGTGCTCATCCCATCAAGTGCCCCCTCAGTGCCCATCACCCAGTCACCCCAACCCTCCGTGCACCTCCCTTTCCACTACCCCTTGTTCGTTTCCCAGAGTTAGGAGTCTCATGTTCTGTCATCCTCACTGATATTTCCCACTCATTATCTCTCCTTTCCCCTTTATTCCCTTTCACTATTTTTTATATTCCCCAGATGAATGAAACCATATAATGTTTGTCCTTCTCCGATTGACTTACTTCACTCAGCATAATACCCTCCAGTTCCATCCACGTCGAAGCAAATGGTGGGTATTTGTCATTTCTAATGGCTGAGTTATATTCCATTGATTACCTTTTTTATGTTGTTATTAGCTGCTCTATATATTTGAGTGCTTCCCATGTTGGGTGTATAAATATGTACAATTGTTATATCTTCTTATTGGATTGTCTCTTTTTTATGATTATATAATGTCCTTCTTTATCTCTTATTATAATCTTTGTTTTAAAGTCTATTTTGTCCGATACAAATATTGTTACTCTGACATTGTTTTGACATTCATTTGCATAATAAATGTTTCTCCATCCCTTCACTTTTCAATCTGTATGTGTCTTTAGGTCTGAAATAAGTCTTTTATAGGCAGCACATATAAATGGATCTTGGTTTTTGTTTTGTTTTTTTGAGAGAGAGAGTGTGTGTGAGTGGAGGGTAGGGGCGGGGCAGAGGGAGAGGGGAAAGAGAAACCCAAGTAGGCTCCAAGCCTATCCCAGAGCCTGTTGTGGGGTTTGATCCCATGACCTTGTGATCAGGACCTGAGCTGAAATCTCAAGTTGGATGCTTAATTAAATGGGCCAACCAGGTGCCCCAGGTCTTGTTTTTTTTAATCCACTCTGTCACCTTATGTCTTTTGGTTGAAGTGCTTAGTCTGTTTACATTCAAGTCATTATTGATAGATATATATTTATTGCTATTTTGGTATTTGTTTTGTAGTTTTTCTCTGATCCTTTCTTCTTTTGCTCTCCTTTAGGTGCTCTCTTTCAATCCAAGTGATATACTTAGATTTCTTTCTCTTTATTCTTTGCATATTTATTACTGGTTTTTGATTTATGGTAACCATTTTTGATTTATGGTTTGTATATAATATTTTATGCATATAGCAGTGTGTATTAAGTTGATGGTCACTTAAGTATGAACCCATCCTTTACTTCTCTCCCATCATGTTTTAGGTATATGTTGTCATACTTTACATCTCTTATTTTGTGAATCCCTTGACTGATTTCTGCCAATCTTCAGGTTGTTTCTGGGTTATTTACACTGATGTAGGTTTATCTAGTTGTATCCACGGGATGAGGTGAACTTAGGGGCTTCCTACTCTGGGAAGTCAGGACACGATTTTTTAAAATGCAGATTTGTACAAGAACAAGAAAGAACTTCTAGGGGAAAATATGTAATCATTTAAATGGAAAATTCACTGGGCGAATTTACAATGGGTTAGATACAGCTGAAGAGAAAATTAACGAACTGATAAATCTTTTTTTTGTTTGGTTTTGGGTTTTTTTTTTTTTTTTGATAAGATAATTCTTAAAAATCGATCTAGCATCCAAAGATATGGACAACAAAAAGGAAGGTTAAGAGACATGAAATAGGATATGAAGGTCTAATATATATTTACTTGGAGTTCCAGAAGGAGATGATTATAGTAATAATGGAGGAGTGACAATCTTCAAAAAAAAAATGGCTGGCACCTTCCAAGAAATTTTTAAAGACCCCAAAACTCATATTTAAGAAGCACAACAAATTTCAACTAAGATAAATAGAAATTCACAGCCATATATATTTTAGTAAAGTTGTAGAACATCAATGACACTTTTAAGTATATGTGTTTTTTTATTGTTATTCCTTTTTGGTATATACTTACTTTAACACACTCTTCTGTATGTTGAGTTGACTCTTGAACAGCATGAGTTTGAACTTTACAGGTCCCCATATACACAGATTTTTTTTTGGTAAATACAGACAATACTATAAATGTAGTTTCTATTTTTATGATTTTTAAAATATTTTCTTTTCTCTAGCTTACTTTATTGTAAGAATACAATATAATATATGTGTATATATATATATATATATATACATATATATATTATACAAAACAATGTTTTTTGACTGCTTATGTTATTGGTAAGGCTTGTGGTGAACCATAGGCTATTAGTAAAGTTTTTGGGGAGTCCAAAGTTAAATGCGGAGTTTTGACCATGTGTGGGGTTGGTACCCCTAATCTCATGTCTTGTTCAAGGGCCAATTGTATATTTCATAATAAAATTTTTTTTCAGTGGCACTGAGCTTCTGAAAAGAACAGAGGTGGTTAAACCCAGGTGGCTGGAAGGTGTCTCTGAATGTAGCTCTGCAGCACCAGCTATAATTGATATGTAACTTTGTATTAGTTTCAAGTGTACCACATAATGATTCTATATGTGTTTATTTTGCAAAATGATCACCACAGTAAGTTTGGTTAATATCCATCATCTCACATAGTTACAGGTTTTTCTTGTGATGGGAACTTTTAAGATATCTTCTGTGAGTCCTTTCTATATTTTGGACATTAACCTCTATTGAAATATACTCTCTTAATTTTCAATGATACAATACATTATTTCTAACTATTGTCACCATGCTGTATATTACATCCCCAGAACTTACTAATCTTGTAACTAGAAGTTTGTGCTTTTTGACCATCACCCATTTCCCCCACCTCTACCTCCTGTTCCTGGCAACTGACTGCCTCTGTTCTCTTTATCAATGAGGGTTTGTTTTGTTTTGTTTTTTTAGGTTCCACATCTAAATAAGATAATATAGTATTTGTCTTTTTCTGTCTGACTTATTTCACTATTTCACTTACCGTAATGCCCCCAAGGCCCATCCATATTGTGGCAAATGACAGGATTTCCTCTTTCTTTTATGGCTGAATAAAATTCCATTGCATGTGTATAATACCATGTCTTCTTTATCCATTTGTCTGTTGATGGATACTTAGGTTATTTTGTTGTCTTGGCTAATGCCATAATGAACATGGTGGGTAGGTATCTCTGAGGTGGTGGTTTCATTTCCTTCAGCTACACACTCAAAAGTGGAATTTCTGGTCATATGGTAGTTCTATATTTAATTTTTTGAGGAACCACCATACTGTTTTCCAAATAGGCCACACCAATTTACATTCCCACCAACAGTGCACAAGGGTTCTTTTTTCTCCACACCCTCACCAACACTCATTATTTCTGGTCTTTTTGATAGTAGCCATTCTAACAGGTATAAGGTAATAATCTCATGGTGGGTTTGACTTGTATTTCCCTAATGATTAGTGATGTGGGACACCTTTTCATGTACCTGTTTGGCCATTGGTATGTCTTGGAAAAATATCCTGTTACTTTTACTATTTTTTAATCAGATATTTTTGCTATTGAATTGTGTGAGTTCTTTCTATATTTTGGATATTAACCTCTATTGAGATATATAATTTGTGAATATTATCTCTCATTTATAGATTACCTTTTCATTTTGCTGATGGTTTCATTTGCTGTGCAATTTTTTAGTTTGATTTGGTCCTCTTGTTTATCTTTGCTTTTGTTGCCTTTATTTAGTGAAAAAAAAATCATCACCCAGACTGATGTCAGTAAGCTTACTGCCTATGTTTTCTCCTAGAAGTTTAATGGCTTCAGGTCTTACATTCATCTTTAATCAATTTTGAATTGTTTTTTTACATGATGTGGAATAGAAACTATCATTTCTCTTGTATGTTCTTGGCACCTTTGTCATAAAATAATTGATCATATAAGTATGGGTTCATTTCTGGGCTTTCCATCCTGTTCCATTGATCTATGTGTCCGTTTTTATGCCAGTAAAAACCATCCTATTTTGATTATTGTAGATTTGTAATGTGGTTTGAAATCAGGAAATGTGATATCTCCAGCTTTGTTCTTTTTTTTTTTTCAAGATTGTTTTGACTGTTGGGGGTCTTTTTGGTTCCATACAAATTTAGGGATTGTTTGTTCTATTTCTATAAAATGGAATTTGAATTTCAGTGCCATTGAATCTGTAGATTGCTTTGGGTAGTATGGACATTTTAACGGTATTAATTTTTCCAGTGTATGAGCATGGAATATCTCCTCATTTATTTGTGTCTTCAACAGTTTCTTTCATCACTATCTATAATTTTCAGTGTACAGGTATTTCACAACTTGGTTAAGTTTATTCCTAGGTATTTTTTAAGTATAGTTGACACAAAATGTTACATTAGTTTTGGGTGTACAACTCAATGATTTGACAAGTTTATACCTTCCTCGGTATTTTTCTGATGCAGTAAAAAATGGGACTGGTTTCTTAATTTCTCTTTTTGAAGTTCATTGTTAGGGGATAGAAATTTGAATGATTTTTTAAATTTTATTTTGTATCACACAACTTTACTGAATTATTTATTAGTTCTAATAGTTTTTGGTGGGATCTTTAGGGTATTTTAAAATATATAATATCATGTTATCTATAATTAGAAACAGTTTTATTTTTCCTTTCCAATTTGGATGCCTTTTATTTTTTTTTCCTTGCCTAATTACTCTGGCTAGGACTTCCAGACTATGTTGAATAAAACTGGCAAGAGTGGACATCCTTGTATTATTTCTGATTTTAAAGGAAAAGCTTTTAGCTTTTCACCATTGATTCTGATGTTAGCTGTGGCTTTGTCATACATGGCTCTAATTATTTTGAGGCACATTCCCTCTATACTCAATTTGTTGAGAGTCTTTATCATGAATGGATGTTGAATTTCGTCAAATGCTTTTTCTGCATCTGTTGAGATAATCTTATGATTTTCATCCTTCATTTTGTAAGTGTGGTGTATACCATTGACTGACTTCTAGATGGCGAAGCATCCTTGCATCCCTGAAGTAAATCTCTTAATCATGTGTAAGAATACTTTCAATGTATTGTTGAATTCAGTTTGCTAATATTTTGTTGAGGGTTTTGTATCAGTGTTCAGCAAGGGTATTGGCCCATAATTTTCTTTTCTTAATGTCCTTGTCTCATTTTAGTATTAGGGTAATATTGGCCTCCTATAATGAGTTTGGAAGTATTTCCTCCTATTTTATTTTTTGAAAGCGTTTGAGAAAGATTGTATTCTTTAAATGTCTGGTAAAATCCACCAGTGAAGCTATATGGTCCTGGACTTTTGTTTGTTGGGAGTTTACTGATTACTGTTCCAATCTCCATGTTAATAATCGGTCTGTTTAGATTTTCTATTTCTTGGTAGGTTGTATGTTCCTGGGAATTTATCCATTTCTTCTAGGTTGCCCAATTTATTGGTATATAATTGTTCATTGTAGTCTCATGATCCTTTGTATATCTGTGGTATTGGTTGTAATGTCTCCTCTTTCATTTCTGATTTTTATTGATTTGAGCCCTCTCTTTTTTTTTCTTGGTAGGTGTAACTAAGGTTTGTCTATGTTATTTATCTCTTCAAAAGATAAGTTCTTAGTTTCATTGATATTTTCAGTTATCTTTTTAGTCTCGATGTCATTTATCTCTGCTCTAATCTTTGTTATTTCCTTAATTCTACTAACTTTGGTAAAAGCTCCCTTTTTTAAAGATTTTATTTATTTATTAGAGAGAGAGAGGCAGAGACACAGGCAGAGGGAGAAGCAGGCTCCATGCAGGCAGTCCAACGTGGAACTCGATGCCGGGTCTTTAGGACCACGCCCCAGGTCAAAGGCAACGCCAAACTGCTAAGCCACTGGGGCTGCCTGAGAGCTCCCATTTTTAATTATTCCTCAATCCTGCCTTTCTAGCCAGGAGGCAGGAGGGCAGCTATATGTCAAAGACTTATTTCTTTATCTTTAAGAAAAATCAGAAATACATTTTTTAATTGAAAAGGGGTTATTTGTGTTGATTATATAAACCTCAGAGAACCCCAGAAAGCATGAAGAAGGTCATAAAAATGATGCTTGCCTCAGCACATGGGGAGCATAGTTTGCATAGGGAAAGCCTAACTGAGGACCTAACCTTGGCAGGTTATAGGAGAGGACTGTGGTTACCACTGAGGACTTCCCAGCAGGGACCAGGCTCCATAAGTGCGAGATTTAAGACATGTTCAGATGACCCTGACCCAAGTCCTGTACTTGATGCATTGTCCAAGTGGGGCCTGCTGATCGGGATGCTACAGAGAAGGGACATTGGTTGGAGTAAATTTGGAGAGAGGGTATGAGGGATGAGGGTTGGCAGGGTAGTGAGGATGAAAGGGAAGAAATGTTGAGCAGGGGACACCAAAAACTGCCCTATGTGGTGCATGGGAGTGACTGTGAATTTACTGCCTTGCAGTAAAGCTATCCTGACGATGAGGGAGAGGCTGAGGGCACGGCAGACAGATCCAGAGATGTCTTGTATCAGAATAGGAAGAAAACCGAGTGACCACATGCACTTGATGAGCAGAGAACGGGAAGCATTCAGACATGGGAACAGCAGTCACAGTGTGGCCAGAGGCCAATAGACAAAGGCCAGATAAGGGGCATCCAGGACCAGTCACTGGGCAGAGGCCACTAGAAGGAGAAATGGGGTCCCTTTCTCTAATGCCTGCAGCTTCCATCTCCCCTCTGGGGACAAAGAAGGTGGAGAAAGGGAAGGAGTGCTAGACTGAGTGGGAGTTGACTGAGAAATTCTGGTAGAGACTGGGTCTCCTATGAAATTAATTCTAGCAGTGGACACACGGTTCAAGAGCTAAATAAGGTGGGGAAATAAAGAAAGGCATAAGTTTGTCTGATGGGGTCTGGATGTGTAAATTCATACCCTCCTCTTCAGTGTGTTTAGCTTTGCTGCTCTGAGGTAGGTCTTCTCTCTGTTGCAAACAAGGAGCTGAGGCACAAGGGGTGAAATTGCTTATCCAAGGCCACAGCAAATGGCTGGGCCAGGACTTGAGCTCCCATCTCTGTGACTTCAAAGCCCCCATCTATTCCTTTGGTTTCATTGTGGTCTGCTTCTTGGGGATCCTGGGACAGCATATCCACTGTATCCCCAGCAAAAAGACCCTCAAATCCAAAGTACCCCTAGCCATGCCTGAGGCCTGGTTTCCCAGCTGCTCAGCACCACGCCCTGTGGACAGAGCTGGATAACATGGGTACAGGAAGCAAGACTGCCTGGGCCCTTTCCTCCCCTTTCAGCATAGCTCTGAGCACTGATTGGAGGATATTTCTGGAGGCTGTTCAAGAGCCAGGCCCCATGCACAAAACACCAAAATGACTTGTCATCTGAAGACCTGAAAACATGGTGGAGAAATCTTGATGAGCTGATCACGGAAGATGATGCAAATCTCCCAGCCTTTGGTGCAGACATCTCCAGCCGAAAGATACCACCTCCAGATGTGGCACCCTCTAAAAATAGCAGGTAGAGTCATCTCCCCTGGCTAATTGTTCTAAGTGGTCCCTCAGTGCCATCTGGAAGTGGGTCTCGTCAATGTACCAGGACGTCACCCCAATTATGTGTGCGATGGCTCTTCAACGCCGGCCCCACAACAGAGGGGCGGCAGCTGTCTCCACTCAGCCCCCTCTCCTGCCGGCACCCGCTCTGCCTCCGATGTGCACTGCACACCCTCACCCCAGAGGTCCTGCCAGAAGAAGCCGTTCCCCCCTAGAGGAAGATCCTAGGAGCCTCCAGGAGGCAAGATTCTGGCAGAATGAGGCAGTTTCTCTCTCCCAGGCTGCAGGAAGGCAATTAGAGTGGGTGAGAATGGAGTCTGCTTTCTCTTTTCTTCACTCGGAGAAATGTGGGCCAGGTCACGCCACTGGCAGATGCTGCTGCTCTGAGTGTGCAGCATCCGCTCTGGATAGCTTTCCTGCCAGCACCTCTGGCAGCCAGGATAGGAGATGTGTGTGCGGCCCCATTTCCCCCATGGGTGTGGGCACCTTAAGGGCAGGTCCCACTCCAGGCAGGTCTGGGAGAGGTACTTGGTTAGGTACCTAGGCCTAGCTGGTTTAGGACTTTGAATGGGTTCCCTCCCCACCTCAGCCTCTGAGCCAATTAGCTGGTCTCCTTGCTCTGTCCACTGGTCAGTTGTGAGGAGTGAGAGATGGCAAAGTCCTCAGAGGTCACCTGGCTCGTGATGAAGTGCTGGGAGTGTAAGTGCATTCTTGGAAAGGGCATGGTCAGCCAGGGTAAGATCCAAGTCAGTGACTTGGAGCAGCATGGAAGAGAAGAGAGGAAAGGGAGCCCAGCGCCTGGCTTGGGGCCCTTTAGCCTTCTGCTTACCTGCCCAGCCCTGCCTTGCAGAGACAGTGAGGGACAATGAGAGCAGGACATCTTCCAGGGAAGGATCCTAAGGATGGACCGTGGAATTAGAATCACAGGGTGTTAGTGCTAGACGTGTTCTCTCAAAGTACCAGGTCATTGTACCCATTATATCTGGGAGAGTCTTTGATCAGAGAGGGCTTCATTGTGATTTTTCACCCAGAAAACTAGAAGAAGAGCTGAACATAGACTAAAGGACTTGAGATATCCAGCCCTGGCTGTTTTCCCTGCCCCCCCCCCAACTGCTTCCCCTCTTCTCTGAAGGCCTGAGTTTCCAAGTAGAGACAAGCTATGGGCACCCTCACCTGGAGATGAGCCCTCCTGCCCTGCCGAGAAGAGCTGGCAGTAATGAAGCAGTCAGGACCCCTCTGTTCAGCTTACTGCAGCAAATATCCCTGAGTGATGTTCATGGGCCAGGCCTGTTGCAGGTCCCAGGTGGTCCCTGTCCTCGGAGGACTGTGGTCTGACAGGGGAGACAGTCACAGCACAGCAGGTAGTGCTCTGGCAGAGGGAGGCTCCCTATACAGTTCTACATTGTCTCTGCGACTTTGTATGTATTGTTCCCTTACCTTCATCTCGTCTCTTCCTAGAGAACTTCTGTTCAGTCTACAGAACTCAGCTCTGGCTTCACCTCCTCCAGGAAGTCTTCCTTACTTCTCTTTCTGCTGGGCCCTCATTGCCCCTTCTCAACACACAAGGGTTCACACACCTACCTGTTCACCAACTTCCCTCCGTCAGGTCATACTGTCTGCCTCTTGACTAGGCTTTGAGCTCCTTGAAGTGAATAGTCATTTGACCAGTATGATGTTTGTGTGATGTAGCTCCTTAGTAAATGTTTGTTGAACAAATATATAGGAGCCAAAGGGGGAATCAACACAGCGTAGCTACCCTGACCTTCCCCCCCGCCCCCGTGATCTGACAATCTTAAGCCATAACACAAGACACTCCCTGTGTTTCAAGGAGAGGCTTCCTCTCAGTGAAGGAGTGGAAGTGACCCTGTGTCTGAGGTCACCTGGCCAAGAAGCCACAGGGAGCATGCTCTGTGCCAGACCCATCTGGGCTTTGGGGTGGAAAGTGAGTACAGTCTGGTTCCTAACCTTAGGGAACATGCAGTCTGGTGGAGTGGATAGGAGCTGGGCTGACAGGGCCACCGGGCATGAATGATGACCATCAGAGATGGCTTTAAATGTCAGAGCAGCCTAAGGAGGGAGGGCTGGTGATGGCTGTTGGGCCTGTGTTCCAGAGGAAGGGGCACTAGTAGAGTTTCAACAGGCTTGATGAAAGGGAAGGATAGTTCAAGTGGAGGGAACAGCAGGGACAGAGGCAGAGAAGCAGAGTCCACAGGGCACATTAAGGTCAGGGAAGATGTGTATGGGGGAGCCCAGCTATATGATCCCAGAATCAGGTGGGAGAAAGGTGAAGAGGTAAGCCTGGTATCTTCAGCTGCCACAGCTGGAGGGCCCCTCACATCCAGACTGTCATCTGTAGAGGGGACCATGAGAGAGGCTAGCCCTCCTGCCAGAAGCCTGGGCCAGACTGGGGGTGCTTTGAGTATCCCCATCCAATAAGCGTAAGCCCTACCCAGGGGATAGCAGCCATCTTCATACAGGGCAGGAGCCCAGGCCGGATAAGCATGAAGGCAAGTCCCCAGTGCAGAGCCACTTACAGTTAGCCTCTGTCCCCACATGTCTCTGCCACTTACCTGTCATGGTACCTTGAACTTCCACTCGGGCGTTGTTTCTTTGGGTTAAGGCCTTCTCTCACAGTGCCAACACTCCCAGAAAGGGTAGAGCATTCAGTCCCAAATACTTGAGCAGGGGTCGGTGGAACTGGACTGGAGAGACCCTAGCTCGAGGGTCCTGGGAGACTGAGGAAGGGGGGTGGGGTGGGGCCAGATAGGAGGACACCAGAACCAGCTTGGCTCCCAGGAAAGCCTGGGCTTCTGGTCTTACCTGAGGTGTAGGATAGCCCTATTATAAGCAGATAGACCAGCAGGCACTCCATCAACCCACAGGTGGATGGGACCTGGCACTGGCCTGGGGCTGGCCTCCGTGGGTGAACTGACCACAGAACTTTGGTGCCTAGAGAGCCTCTGCAACCCTAAAAAAGAATTTTGTATATTTTATGTCCTGACATGGAACTCTTTCTAAGAAATGTTAAGTTAAAAAAGCAAGTCATAGAAAAACAACATGTATAATATGAAACATTTCTGTAAAAAACAACACATACATCAAACAAGTGTAGAGGTGCTTGTAGATGTCTGTAAGTGCATAGAAAATCTCTGGAAGGAGCCACAGGCCACCTGATGACAGTGGTTACTTCTGGGGAGAAAGTGGAATTGGCTGGGGGCGAGGAGAGGACATGCTGTCTTATGCTGTATGATGTACAATCAAGTTTGCAATTTATTTAAAATAACATTGGCTGGGGTACCTGGGTGGCTCAGTGGGTTAAGCGTCTGTCCTTGGCTCAGGTCACGATCCCAGGATCCCTGCTTAGCGGGGCACCTGCTCCTCCTTCCTGTTCCTCCCCGCTGCTCATTCTCTGTCTCTTCCTTTCTCTCTCTCAAATAAATAAATAAAATCTTAAAAAAAAATGAAATAACGTTGGCCAGCACCCTTAGGACAGAAGCGTGCTCCCCACCCTACCTTCTCACATCTTGGCACGTGTGAACCCAGGGCACTGTCTGCTGGAGGTGGGCTCCCAGGCCAGCTAACCCACTCGCCAGGGGGGCCGAGCTAGGCAGGACAGCTCCCTGAACCTGCTTTCTCGTCTGAAAATCAGAACAGTGGTGATGACAAGCTCTCCTCACTGGCTCATCTTGGACATGAGGCTTTGGGGTCAGATCTGGTTTCCATTCCTGCCACTGTTGCTTCCTAGTTATGGCATGTTGGGCCCCATACGGCCTCATGTTACTCTTTATGAACAGAAGAAAGCAACACCTCTCTTGACAGAAGACCTTGTGGGTTAAATGAGCAAGATAATATATGTGGACACGCTTAGCACACAGTGGCATCAATACATGGTTGTGCCCTGCCTCCCTCTCCACTGATAGTTGAGGGGCAGGCCTATTTCTCATGGTAGCCCCACCCAGCAGGCCCACCAGCCATCATCACACGTGATGGTTTTGGGGGATAACCCTACCATGTTCTTCCCCCATGCTACCCACTGTGCCCCTGCTCTAGTATAACGGGGCTCACCCCTACTCACGTGCTCCTGAGGGGCACCCCTGTGGCATAAACGGGAGGGGGGCCTGGAGTCTTAGCATGGCCACGGTGACTCAGGAACCTGTGGAATGCTCAGGAAATGCAGATGCAGACCTCTCCTGAAGCCCAGGAGGGAGGGCGGTGGCATGGGCAGCCCCACACACTATAGACAGCAGCACCCGTACCGGACTCCTGCGTCCCAGCTGGACTCAGTTCCACTCCCATCCAGCTGTGTTACCTCCATCAAGTTGTCCATGGGTCAAGTTCAACATTGGTCCAGCTCTGATGGCATGTGACTATTGAGAGGAAATGCATGCAATTAGAACAGATGGAGTGCAAACTCATGCAGAGGTGGGGTGGGATGAGATCCGCTGGGGCCGTACCTCCCTCAGGTCACCTAACCAAAGTGTGGTGCTGAGCCATGGGGAGGGCGTCTCCAGAAATGTCTGCAGAGACAAGCCCCAGTCCCCTCTCCTCCCTTGGCGCTCCAGGCAGCCTCCCCCCACGCACGTTTTCTGGCCAAATTGTTCCTTGGTTTATCTCTGACCTCCACTGCAAACCAGGCTCACTCTGACAAGGCTTTGAAGTCAAGTGCCTGAGTCTCTCCCTGTGAGGCTGGGCCTAGCCCAGCTGGACACGGGCTGAGCACAGGGCAGAGGTTGGGGTACACGTGGCTGGAAGCAGGAGCAGGGAAGGCCCCAGAGTGTGGGCTGTGGAGGTGGATTGGGAAGGGAAGCACTAAGGGGGGGGGGGTGCTGGGGCTGGTGGGATGGGGGTTGGTGTGGTAATGGGGGAGAGGGCCCGGGGCAGGGTTGGAGGTGGGTGTCAGATGGCTTCAGGGTTTGGCAACCAGTAGCTGGTGCCCAGGGCCTACCCTTGAGCCAAGTGCTGGGTATTTCTGGGCAGCAGTCCTAAAAGGCTAACATAAGGCAAGTGTTGGATCTACTGCTTAAGTGGCATGTACTGAGCTTCCCCGGGGTTCTCAAACTCTCAGCCTGCGTCAGGATCACCGGGAAGGCCTATTAAAGCACTTACTACCAGAACCCACCCCAGAGTATCTGCTTCAGTGGGGCCCAGGATTTGCATTTCTAACAGCTCCCTGGGGATGCTGATAGTCTAGGGACCACCCTCTAGAACCACTGCCTGAAGTCTGTGCTTCCCCACTGTCTGGGAAATAAGGGTGAACCAGAGCCAGAGCCAGGGAGGCTGTGTACACTACAGGGAGGCAAAGGGGACCTCGAAATTCATCTTTTCAGAGTTAACTGTTGGAGTAACATTTGTTGAGGTTTTATTGGGTCTCATCTGCCTACATTATCTTATCGAATCCTTATAAGGACCTTGCCAAGTGGGATTAGCACTCCCATTTTAGAGAAGGATAAACTGAGACAGAGTTGAGTCACTTCTGACCAGCAGCAGAATTAGGATGTGAAGACGGGCAGGCAGGCCGGCCCCAGAGGCCACGTGCTGGGATATAATACTTCGGCCCTTCAACACAGACCATGGGATCAGTTCAGAGCCTGGAGAAACCCCTGTTCATGGAAGGCTCAGGGTAGGCCTGGGCATGCCCCAGGGCAGTACTCCCTCTGCCCCCGATGCTGCCGACCCAGGCTGGAGCCTCCCTAAGGCCAGCCAGATTGGCCTAAAATGGGGGATACACTAATCAGGGGGGAAATGGAGGGTGAGCAGTGAGGAGGCCTGATTTACCCTCGGAACTGCTGCTGACCTGCTGGGCTCCACTGACAGGTGCTGCCCCTCTCTGGGCCGGTCCCTGCATTTATATAATGGGGGACCAGAGAGGGCCCTGTTGTGCCTTAGTACCTAAAGAGACTTCACACAGAGAGCAGCTCCCCCTTAAACCTGGCCAGGTTCACAGTCCCCTGTGGGTCTTCTCCTGAAGCCTTCAAGGAAGTGGGGACAGAGACCAGGCCCTGACTTTCACAGGATGCCCCCTGTGTCCCAAACTGCTGGGCCCTGCCAGAGAAGAACAGCTCTCTGTGGAACAGGGCTGAGCCCGTTGTTAGCTCAGTCCTATCTGATAGCATCAGGAGTGCTAAGATGTTGGCTTAGCTCCTTCCTTTTTTTTTTTTCTTTTAAAGCTGTTTCTGAACCTCCTTAGCCTATATTTTATTTTTCAGTTGAAAGCACTCCTCCTGCCCCCCTCCAATCTACTTGGCTGTATAATTCCTGGACTGAACGTGCTCTCGGTGATGCGAGAGTGTATATGTGTATCTGGGTGTGCACGGGCCCTGTGGACGCATGTGGGTGGCTGTCTCTGCAGAGGAGGGTGGTGGCACGGTGTGGCTGGGTGCACAGGCATGAGGGTCTGAGCGCGCACTGCCTCTGCGCTTCCTGGATGGGCACTGACTCCTAACTGTGAACAGATGTGCCTCGCAGGGCCAGGCAGGGATTGCAGCTGTTTGCTGCCAGAAGGCGGCTAGTTCTGGGGGTCTAGAAAGGAGCCTGGAGCACCTTGACCCAGCAGAGGAGCACCTTACCCTTGGTGGTACTGCTGCTGGCCAGGAGGCTTCCTCTCTCCGCCTGTGCTGCCGCGCATCGTGTGGGGGAGACAAGGCCGCCAAGCTATTTATCAAGCCCTTTGAAATGGTTGGGGGCTGCTGGCCAGGCCCGCAGCTGGGGGTGGGGGCGTGGAGGGTAAAGCAGTACTTTCTGGGCCTGACTTGGTGCTGACCCAGCCTCTTGCTCCTCATGCTCTTCTCTGGCCATTCAGTTCCCTAGGCCCACAAGGCAGTTGTCTGAGAAAGGGGGGTCCCCTCCTCCTCATTCATTCCCCACCCTCTGGGGGAAGGAATAGTTGCTGGAGGATGGAGAGGGGCAGGAGGGCCTCTGCATCCCAGGGCAGGCCTGAGAGCCAGGAAAGGATGGTCTTTCAAGGGCCTGGCTTTGTCTGTCCCCTCTGTGGGTTATAAGGCAACCCTGATCGCCCTCTTAGCCCAGAAAGACCCCTAAAGGAAGACAGAGTGGAATGGCATCCACTAGAACATCCCTATGTCTGCCAACCCTTTCCATGCCCAGTGCTTGGCATAGCCCTTGATACATAACAGGCACTTACAAAATGTTTATGGGCTGTTTCATAAATATTGCTGAATGAAGAGGGAAAGAGCTAGAAGCTTGGGGGTAAGGGTTGGTAGAGAAAATGAAGATGAAGCGGCCAGAGAAATGCCAAAGAGAAGTAGGGAGCCTAGCTGGCTGTGAGGTGCTACACAGGGAGGGATGAGAGAGGAAAGAGGGAGAGAAGAGGAGAGAGGTGCAAGAAGCAGCTGGGCCAGGGGGCAGGGAGGGGAGATTTGCCCCCATATTCCCCAGCTGTAAGAGCCTGGGAACCCAGTGCCCACCCCACGCCTGCCCAAGTGCCGGCACCAGCAGGATCACCCCCGGCCAGCAGGCTTTCTCTCTGCCTTCCCTCGGCAGTGGGTAGCTTGGGAATGGATGGTGGGAACTTCGAGGCTGGTCTGGATTCTTTTTTTTGGGGGGGGAGGGGGAGGGTGGAAGTGCAGGTTCCTCCTCTGTAGCTTCAGAGAGGTGCATCAAAATCAAACCTGGTGGGGTGAGGGTGAAGTAGGGCATGGGGCAGAGCGGCCATCTGGACATGAAGGCCGGGCTTGCTCTTAGAAGGGACATGCTTTCCTGAACAAGGTGCCCAATCACCGTGTCACCTCATCACTGTCACCACACAGCTGCTCTGGAGGATCAGTCTGTCCATACTGCAGCTGAAGAAACTGAGTCTGAGAGAGGCTAAGAGGTTTGGGGGGGCAGGGAGAGATTGGGGGGGGAGGGACCCAGATGTGCCTGATGCCAGAGCCCAGGGGTCAGGACGGGGCAGGAAAGCTTCTTGGAGGAGGTGGAATTTGATCGGCTGAGACTTTGGTGACAGTAAATTGCATTATCTGTAAGAGCCATTTGGAGAGAAGAAACCCCCTGTGTTTTCTTAGGAGAGATGTCCTGTTTCGGGCTGCCACGGCTGCCACCCTGCATTAGGCTGCCCCCGGGGCCCCCTGCATGGAGCAGGGGAAATTAGAGCCAATCAAGGCGATTTCAAGGCAGCAGCTTCCTTCCCAGCAGCCCGTGGCCATGCCTGTTAACCAGCCTGCAGCCCCACTAGCCTGATACCACGAGCAAATGGCCCCTAATGGGGACCAGACCTCCTCTGCCCTCCCACCTGACTGCCTGTGTGTCAGCATCCTGTGCGCTGAGCTGAAAAAGTTGCCCTGGGGGCCCCTGTCTTGCCTGCAGGCCCTGAGTCCTCTCACCCGTATGGGGGCCAGAATGAGGCGGGGGAAGGGGGGGGCTCGATCCCTATGCGTGACCCCTACGCTGGATCAGGGAAGCTCCAGCCTGTGGGGAGGGCAGGGCAGGGCTCAGCTCCTTGTCAGGCTGTTGTAACCGGTCATCTGGTGACTCCAACCTCTGGGTCTCCCTCTGCGCACCAGAGGGTCCAGGAGTGCTGTTCCCACTCTACCAAAGGGAACCCGAAGAGGCTGGGTGCCAGGGCTACTGGAGAGATTTCTGCAATGTGTATTGCTCTCATCCAGGTCCTCCTCTCAGACCCCATCTCCCTAGACTTGGTTGGAGTCCTTATCAGTCCTCCTCTGGGATTCTTGGACTCACTCTTTATGGGTCCTCCTGCTTCTGATCCCTCTGCCTCCTGGCTCCCTTCCACCCTGCTGTTGTTGGGAGATTTTCTAAAATACATTTGATGCCATTACTTCCCGTCTCTACGGTCCTCTGTGGCTCCACTGCCTTCAGGGGGGAAAAACAAAGTTCTGAGCTGAGAGGACCGCTCCCGGGGCCCCTGTCTTGGCCACTTCCCAAGCCTCTTGTCTTGAACGAGCGGCGACTATGAGTGAGGCACTCTCCTGGGGCAAAGTAAAAAAGGGTGCCCCAAAGCTCGAACTCACAACCCTGAGATTCAGAGAGCTGAGATCAAGAGTTGAGCACTTAACTGACTGAGCCAGCCATCCAGGTGTCCCCAGATAAGCCATGTCTTCATGTAGTCTGTTTTCGAATCAAAATTAACGTCAAAAAAAAAATCCGTGATAGAATATTCAAATTTTGAATGAAGAATTGGACCAACAGGGCCAGGATTGATGAGGGAAGTGGTGAGTTGTGCAAGGAAGGACCAGATGCTGCCTTTCTGTGGGCCTTGTGCTGGTCCTGTGTCTGGATGCACTCATTCTCCACCATCCAGCTGGACCGGAGTTAACCGCTCAGCATCCCCCAAGCAACACCTTGCACTGCTGTCCCCTCCTCCTGGAATTCTCTCCCAGCTCCTTCTCTGTTCTTCACCTGGATCTTTTACAATAGCTCTGAAACTCAGCTCTGGCAGTCCCTCCCCTATCCCCAGGTTAGGAGACCTTCCACATACCCCCTATCCGGCTCCTCTCCCTCCCCCAGCACTGCCCATTATTTGGCCTCTGCTCCTTCAGAGTGGAATGTTGACTTGGTCATCTCTGCGTTCTGAAAGCCCATCATGGGGGCTGACGCAGATTAGGCTTTGATGGTTTTTGGCTGACTGATGAATGAATGGACAAATGAAAGAATAACAGGGCTATGGGTCATATGCCATTGCCACTAAAACGTTAATGACCAAAACCAAACAAAACCCCTGAAGTTCCTCAGACCCAGATGGGTCCACATGCTGCCAGCACCATAGAATAAGTGCTGCAATGTTTTGGCCCAATAAAGTGATCCTAGCAGTCTCTGAAACTCTCGGCAATGGAATTTGACCTATACTTTTTAAAAACACTTTTTTTTTTCTGTGAATAAAGCTCTTCAACTAAAAGATAACATAAGAAGAGGGAGATCGTGCTGGCCAATCCTCTCCAAATAAGGCAAAACCCAACTTTCTTTTATTTTTAGCAATGATTTTCTCAATTGTAAGAAGGCACAGTTCCATGAACCAGCCTTGCATTTTGGTCCAACAGACCCACCAATTCCAGAAAAGTTTCAACAACTCATGAAGATTTGAATACCCACGATAACCCAATTGCCCCCTTTAGAGATGGGGCCCCCAGACAAAGCCTGAAGCACGAGTTGGCGCCCAGTTGCCCTGTCCCCAGGACTACTCCCCAGCCAGAGTGGACAGTTTGAGGCGAGGTGGGGTGTCCCAGAGCAAGCCTGGATTCTCTCCTCAAACTTCTGGAGAAATTCAGTTTTGCATTTCCCTGAAGTTTGGTGGATCGGACACCAGAACATCCTTGAAAATTCATATTTTCTGGATAGTCTGACTGAACACTAAGACAAAAAGACTGTCAGTTAACTTCCTGGAGACCCCTGGAGAGCCCAGCCCATAGCAGAAATGCTGGAAGAAGTTAAAGCACCTCATTATTACTATCCATACCCTCACTGTCCTCATCTCAACAGACTGGCCTGGTTCACTCTAACCTGAGCATGAGCCACCTATAAACTGGATGGCTGGAGGGAAATGCCTGGGCCCTCCTGTGGTCAAGTCAGGAGCGCGGTGTGCAAGGACTCATCTGGAAAATGGGGGTAACGTCAGGATGAGCTAATCAATGTGAAAGACAGAGAGCCTGCTGTCTTGCCATCCCTGTTTCCAATATGATTTTTATGGCCTCCAAGCTGGTGTCTCCTTGTATTCTTTCTCTGCCACAGGCTCCTTTTACTCCTCAAATTCCTCCGTGTTTGGCCAAGAACAATGTGTTTTTCCTACATTTGTCAAGTTGCTCAAAATTCCTAATGCTCATTCATGTTCTTTCCAAGGATTAGCAGAACACCCCTTGCTCGTCTTTCACCACACTCCCTCCGCACGTGGGGTAAAAATCATACTTGGGTAGAACCCTGGCTATCAATGCCCATAAAATGGAGACTTTGGCGAGACTCACTTGCATGGGGCAGAGTGGGAATGAGGCTGAAAAGCAGGCCTGAGCATCTTTAATGACGTGCAGAAAGAGAGGGGCCTCTGCCTGCATGGGCAGATGTGCACAGCTGTTAATGGAGAAGCCCCTAATACTGCGACCAGCGCAGAGTAACGGATACCCTCAAATGCTTCCTAGTGGAGTTAAGAATTTTTTGTTGATCGTGCCTTTGAACTAAGGTCATTTAAGTATACAACAGATGTTCCTCTGAGGGAAACAGACTTATAAAGTCAGGAACACAGAAGGGACCTAATGGTTTACTGGGGGTGGCGCATTAAGTTCATAGCAGTTTAACTCCTTTCAATGTTAAACAAAACAATGACGCAATTTTATGCACAATAAAAACCTGTCAAAACAATCATCCTGGGCAGTGGAGGTCCTTTCAGTCATTCTCTTTCTAAAGATGAACTGAGGGCACAAGTGACAGACATTTCTGGCTTCTCCGTGTGGTTAAAGCAGTTGGTTGGCAGCCTCAGCAGTTCAAGTCTGAATCATCTGGGATGGTCAGAGTTGGAAGCGTGGGGGGAGCGGGAGAGGGCAGGCGTAACATTAAAAGGCAGAAAATTCATGGTCTGAGTGGCTTACAGGCCTTGCTAGCCTTCGCAGGTGGTATCCACACTCACCTGGGAGACGAGGTTGGTGGGGAGCTAGGTGAATCCCATTCCTGTACCTGCTTCCACATGTCACACTCCATCATTAGAGTTTATCATTCAGACCACAAATAGTTTTTTGAGTGCCTGTGAAGCATCAGGCCCGTCCAGCGGGGTGTAGCATTGACCCCCTCAGGGTCCTCAATGGCAGTGTGGTTCTCCCTGAGAGAAGTCCTGGAGCAGAGCAAGAGAAAACTGGATTTGAATTCAGATCAGAGACTGAATCCTAGCGCTGGTCTTTATTAGCTGTATGACCTTGGGCAAGTTGCTTAGTAACTCTGAGCCTTTCTAGCTCATTTGTGAAATAGAGGTGGTCATACCCACATCACGAGATTATTACCAGGCTTGAGCGAAAGAAATAGATGAAAATTCCCAGTATGGTTCCTGGAACGGAGTGGATATTTCACTTCCCTTCTCAAGGAAGAGCTAGGCAGTGTCCTGTCATTAGGGAGCATATAGTTTAGATGGGCAAACTCCGTGTGCATAAAAGGCATGGATTCCACTGGGCCTTAAGAACGCTGGTGCTTTAGAAGCTGAGCAGAAGGCAGGCCACTTGGGCGTGGGGACCAGGCATGGGTTCCTGGAGGTATAGGCCTTGAGCTGGGGCTGGTAGACTGTGGAAAGGAGAGGAGACATATGGGTCAGATGGGGCCCAGCGAGTACAGGTGCACTGGGAACCCTGACGGCATGTTGGAGGCCCACAGTGAGGCGGCCCGTCTGGCTGAAGCATATGGTTCAGTGGATTACTGGTAGGAATTAAGGTTACTGGGGATGTGGGGTACAGACTGAGAAGGGCTTTGAATGCCAAGCTTGGCTTTTTCTGAGGCAGCCCGGAGCACTGTGGCTCTTTGAACTAGTGGACACTAATAACATTTGTATTCCAAGATTGTTGAGTTCACAAATGGGAAAAACCCAGCACACTCCCCTGTGTCCTGTGTCCATAGCAGACATTGCTAATCAATCTCAGCCTGGAGGCCTGGAGACAACCGGGGAACTGCTATAATAGTCTATGTGGGGGTGGAGGTGTGCCCTGGGTGAATTTGTTCATTTACTGGAGAGCGTGGGGAGAAAGGGTTCACTGGGAGTGCTGCTCCTAGGATCAGACTGGGGTCTGGAACCTTCTCAGCAGCTTCCTGGCTGCTCAGCACGCACCATCCTGAGCAGTCTCTGGTGCCCCCTGTTGGATCCCAGATCAGAGTCGCCGGCTGCAGCTGGCCTCCAGCCACAGAGCCCTGGCCCGCAAGGAGAGAAGGCCTGGGCTTGGGGCCGGCAGCCTGGTCCATGGACCCCTGGGTCGGAGATTCAGCAATAAGCAGTGAGTTGTGGTTTCCCATCTGCGCCCTCTTTGGCAACAACGCACATCTGAAATGTCTGACTATTTGGGCAGGAGCTTGGCAGGCTTGGCCTCACTTTGGAAGGGGGGTAGAATTTTCCCAAAATGACAAACCATTTAAATCTTTCAGGACTTTCTACAGTTACCAAGGTGCCAGAAATAGAAGGCAAATCTGCTTCACATTGTGGTAATTTCCTTCTTGATTTGCATTTCCAG
Source organism: Nyctereutes procyonoides (assembly GCF_905146905.1). Lineage (NCBI taxonomy): Eukaryota > Metazoa > Chordata > Mammalia > Carnivora > Canidae > Nyctereutes > Nyctereutes procyonoides. The sequence goes on from NW_026575042.1 coordinate 35,924,730, forward strand.
CCAATTTTGATCTACGGAGATGGCAGCTCCCAGAGCTGAGTCCTGCCTTGAAGGGAAGGGAGAAGCATGGAGGCTGCTGGAGAGGAGAGGCCACCCTTCAGCCAGCCAGGGCCCCCCACCCCCAGGCATCTGTGTGGGGCTTGCCTCCATTCCACCCGGCCCCTTCAGAAGGGAAGGGCAGCTCCCTCTGCTACCAGAGAAGCCTTGAGCAGCCTGGGGAGGTTTCATTCGGCTGCTGTCACCCCTCCCTGAGTGTCACCTCCAGCCACACTCCAGCCACTCTTCACCAACGTGGTCACTGTAATCTCTTCCAGGAGACTGGAAGATTCTCTGCCTCCCTGCTCCACCGTGTTATATGGCAGCTGGGTGGTCTATTTAAAGAGCAATGCCAGTAATAGCAGAGGCTGACCCCGATGCTCTTCTTCTAGGTGCCTTGCGCACCATGACCCAGTGGGGGTGGCATTATCACTTTCCTCATGCCCATTTTATAGAGAAAGAAACTCAGTCTGCTCACCCATTCTCTATTCTTACTATCCTTTTAATTTGGTTCATTCACTGTTACTGATGAGCCTAGGTGTGTCTGGAGCCAGACTAGGTGCGTCCTCTGGAGCTCAGTTCTGGCCCACAGGGAGCTCATGTGAGTGAAGGGGACACATGGGGACAGTGAGCCCTGGTGCAGTGTGCTAAGTGCAGAGATGGTGCCCTGGGTGATGGGTTGTCAGGGGAGTGCCCTCCTGGCAGGCTTCTGTGCTGACTGCCTCCACCCTTATCCTGGGAAGAGCCAGTCCTCCCGGCCTGTTGCAGGAGAACTTTGTATAGCCCTCGGCCAGGGGGGTCCTGGTGACCTACACCTTAGAATGCTTTGGGCTGCAGGATCCCTGGGTAGCTCAGGAGTTGAGCCTCTGCCTTTGGCTCAGGGCATGATCCCGGAGTCCCGGGATCGAGTTCCGCATCGGGCTCCCCATAGAGAGCCTGCTTCTCCCTCTGCCTGTGTCTCTGCCTCCCTCTCTGTGTCTCTCATGAATAAATAAATAAAATCTTTTTTTTAAAAAAAAGAATGCTTTGGGCTGCAAGTGACAGAATTTATGACTCAAACTACTTTTTAGTCAGTCTTGTTTCACACTACAAGAAAGGCCAGAGGCAGGGTGGACATATCCAGCAGCTCACTGATGGCTTCAGGGACCCAGGTATCCCTGTCCCTCTTCTCCGTTGTCCTCAGTGTGGGTGCCATGCTCAGGACGGTCCCCTGAGGTTGAGGTGGCCACCAGTGGCACGGGACTGTGTGCCACTCTGTTGTCACCCAGCAGGAAGGTGAGAGAACCAACCAACCATGGCACATATATCTTCTCAGGGACAGTGGCACAGTCTGGACCATGAACAGGTATCAGGGGTCTTATTAGCTTAGGGCAGAGTTTTCCAAACTTTCTCAGTGACAGCACCCATAGTGCCTCAGAAATTTTCATGGCATCCTAGGCTAAAAGAAAATATCTAACAGTTTTCCTTACTAATTACTTAGGCACCAACTAGTGAGGTGCAAAATTAGTAGTAATTTAAAAAATTAATGCCCGTAAATTGGAAAAAGTTCTCTTTTTTTAAAAAAAAAAGATTGTATTTATTTGACAGAAAGAGAGAGAACAAGCAGGGAGAGTGAGACAGAGGGAGAGCGAGAAGCAAGCTCCCCACTGAGCAGAGAGCCAGATACAGGGCTCGATCCCAGGACCCTGAGATCATGACTCAAGCTGAAGGCAGATGCTTAACTCCTCTTTTTACAGAATTCTTAATTAACCATAGCTATTTACTAAAGGGATGTGTGTGTCTGTTGGGCACTACACAGCTTCCCCAACCTGGGAGTTAGACTGAAGCCCACCATTCTTTTTTCCCCCTACATTGATTTTTGTGCAATTCTTGCTTTTTATGATAGCAGCGCAAAAAACCTGACTTTACAGAGATACGAGGTCATTAATGAGCTCAAAAGTACCTTGAACTAGTAGTTTTTGTGATTCTGACAGATGTCACTGTGTTTCCCTCGAAAAGCTAAAATATCACTTGGTGCTACAGTAAATTCACTGACACACCTTCGTGCGTGGGGCACCTTCGTGCGTGGTTTGAGAACCGTGCGCGGAGGATAATTATTGTGCCTCTAGGATGCCGGCCTGAGAGAGATAAATACCTGAATAAAATTAGGGTTCTGTTTCGAAAGAAAGGGAGCAACTGGGTGCCGAATTGGTAACAGAATCCACTGAAGGGGACTTTACACCTGTTGCCCGAATGTGGAATTTCAGCCCTCAAGGAAAGAGAACTACCTTCTTCTAGCAGCTACTTCCTGACACTGCCCACTGCAGACGCTTAATTCCTGTTACACAGAGTCATTTCACTTGATTTCAGTAGGTGACTCTGTTAACACATCAGTAACTGGCTCAGATTCACCTCGTTTTGTCACAGGCTAGTGAAGCCTCTGAGCCCTTCCCAGAAAAATGAGATGGAGGAAACTAATGTTCACGTGCTGCTGGGCCCCTAATTCAGTTTGCCATTTTAGGTACATTTTCTGACCACCCTCAACCTCAGTTGCTGGTTGAGATCTATGAAATGCTGAGAGGCACTCCCGCACGGCTTCCTCCAGAGCCTCCTCCTGCCCTGGAGTCAGGGCTTCCTCTAGCTGCTGAGAGAACTGGGGTGCTGAGGACACCTGTTGACTAGAGCCTAAGTGTCCCCTGAGCCAACCACCTGTTCATCCTGGCAGGTTCTGGCTTGAACAGGTGGCTGCCCCTGGTAACAGGGCACATCTCTGATCCTGGTCTTTTTCTCTCTCTCTGTTAGGATTCTGTCCTGATCTCACTGCCAGCCTCCACCACCTGGAGCCAGATCCCTGCTCCACGCTCCCCAGAACCCAGAGGAAATGTGTGCACGCTGAGTCAGCGAAGCCCGCAGGTACAGTTTCTCTTGGCCACTCCACGGGCTTATCAGAGTGCAGTGTCCTTGTTCCCCAGTGAGTGAGTTCAGACAATCTCTTTCCGGAGATTATGTTCCCAAGCCTCTGTGCAGCCCAGGGCTTTGATAACCACCTGGTGAAGCGGCCTTCAACTCCCCTCCGGGGGAAGCTTCGTGTCATGTTTCGGAGCTGACTGCCTGAGGGGCACTGCACGGCCAGACCTGGGGGTTGGATGTCAGATGAGCAAGTGTTGGTCACTGCCTGGGCCAGACAGGGACAGGGTCAGGCAACTGCCAGGTAACTCATGCCCTGTGGGCTGGGAGCATTTGCTCTCTCTCCTTGCTGGATGTGTCAACCTTAGAGGACCTCCTTTGATTGCGTTGGGGTTTATGCTCTACAGCAAGCAAGAGTGATCCACCTGTCAGACTTTTTGTGTGCTATTCACTTTGTGTCAGGCACTGTTTTAAAAGGTTTCAATATATAATTATATCTAATCCTCATGATAACTTGATATAGGTCATTTAATTTCCTTCATTCCCATTTTATAGAGCATAGGATTGAGACAGGCCAGTTACATAACTTCCCAAGAGCATGCTATTGGCAAGTGGGAGGGCTGGGCTATGAGATGAGACAATTTGGGAGCTGAGTCCAGATCCCTGCTTCCTCTACTTCTGGCCTCTGCCAGGGGCTGGGGGCCCTTGTAGACCACCCAATTTCAGCATCCTGCCTGACCAGTGAAGACCCTAAGGCCTGTGTTCATCCAGCTCACAGTGGCAGAGATTCTGAGACTTGCTCTTTTGATCTCCTGGGCCCAGAGCTCTTTCCAAAGATGTTTATAGTTTTCTTTATTTCGTGGGGAAGGTGGCCTTTGAGTGGTGGGGAAGATGGGGTAATGTTTGGTGCTTGGAAACCCCAGAACTGATAGTGGTGGCAAAATAACTGGATTCACAGCAACAAGGTCTGTGGGCTGAGGGCTCCTCTATCATTGGCACCGAGCACAGAGTGGTGAATTCTCTGTTTATCAAGTGTAAACTGGTTCAGTCCTCTCAGAGAAGGTTGGGTAACAGAGACCAAGATCCCTAGAAATGTTCCTACACTTTCCCCACCAGTGCCACTCTTAGGAATCTGTCTCAGGGCAATCTTTTGAAATACAGGCAAAGCTTTTCATGTCATCACTTTTGCAATACCACAAAACAAACTAGGGGAATGCTCATATAAACCCTGGCTCAGTCCAGTGAAGGAAGACCATGCAGCCTTTAAAAATGGTGTTTACAAAGAGAGTCTAATGGAACAAGAGAAAGCCTACAGATTTACGGTGAAGCCAAAGGTAGAGAAGGTGAGCACAGAATGACAAAATGATAAATGCTTTAACACCTCAGTTATTTGGAAAGAAAAGAATGAACAAAGGAAAAAAAGACTGGAAGGAAAATCCTATGATATTGATTGCTCCTCTGCAGTTTTCTGTTTGTATGGTTTTCCAAAGATTTAGCTCTACTTTGTATAGTTGGAAAAAACAACCAACCAACCAGCCATAACAATATTTAGAAGTGAACATTCCGGGGGTTGGTGCCTCTCCAGACGCAGAGGACAAGGGCAGCCCCAGCCTCCTCTGCTCCCACAGGGCCCAAGGGAGGGGTGGGCTCAGAGACTGTGAGAAGAGCCATGCTGAACTGACCTGGAAGACTCGCTGCCCCAGTGGGAGGTCAGGGCAGGGGATGTTGCTCCAGCTTACCCTCGCTGGAGGAAGAAGTGTGCATACCTGGGTGGGCTGGGGTGGCTCCTTCCTGCAGCCAGCTGAGCTGACTTTGCCTGTTGCTTGGGGTGGGCCCAGGAAGGAACAGGCACATTGAGAGGGCGCCCCAGCTGGCTGGCCAAGACTTGACCTGTAGCTGGGCTTCCCTTCATCCCTTCTGTAAAGCCAAAGAAAGTCCATGTTGCCCTGGGAAGTGCTGCACTTTGAGTGGGTGGGAAGAAGCAGAGAGGGTCCAGGGCAGATGCAGTCTGAGTTCAGGTCTAGTTTAAAGTACAGAGAGATGGCTGGAGATTCAAGAGCAACCTCCTACATGGTCCAGGACTCCCAGCTGGTCCAAAGCTCTGGACTGGCATCAGTCCACCAAATCCAAGCCACAACTCTCCCTGGATACCCACCTCCTGTGGAACTGAGGGTCCAAATGGCTTGCGCCCCAAGTAAGCCACTGGCTTAGAGAGTGAGGGGACAGGGCCGACACATAGGAGATGTAGCCTTAGCAGAGTGGACTCCAAAGGCCCTGCTGCACCATTCATAATCATATCTTCTGTCTATTGCGTGCTTGTCTTGCTGTGGTGTGCCCTGTCCTGGGAACTACTCAGATGTCTACACAGAGGTCAGTTGGATGAACAGTTGGAGCAGCCTGGGACCCGCCCCAACCCTTGGTCTGCTGCCTGGGGGAATCAACCATGACCAGCAGGGAAGGGTGGGGAGTAGGAGTTGGCCTCCAGAAGAGCCACAGGGTGCTGAGGAAGGCCCCTGAGGAGCCAGCGGAGGGACTCTCCACGTGGCAGGGTTGACAGTGAGGCTCCACTGAGTGGAAACCTGAGCTGTCCATGGCTCTCCTCTGTTCATGTGATTCCTGTGTTCTGCTCATTCCTGAGCCTCCTCTCCACCCACCCACAGACTCACGGCCAGATTGGTGTCTCCGGCGCTGTGCAGATGTGCACATGGGCCCCACGCTGCCCCCCACTCGCCCTGGCTGCCTTGGTCTCCACGCTGGAGTCTGACTCACCCCCCCAGGAGCAGTCTCGGGTTTCCTCTGCTGGATCTCGCCAGGACTGTTCTCTCTCCGTGGTGGCTGGACTGGCCCGCAAAGCTATGCCTGGCATGTGTGTGGTCACGGGACAGTTACGGAGTTACTTGGTGCTGGTTATTTTGGTTTTGCGTTTTGTTTGTTACTGTTTCTTAATGCTGCTTAGATGAGACAGAGATGTGGTTATGTAAAAAGAGTAAGGACTTTAGGCCATCAGTGGCAAGAAAACTCACAGTGCAGGGCCTCAGTCCTTCTACCTATTTTATCGTACTAGCTACTGTGTACTGAGTGCTTACTGTGTACCCCGCCCACCCTCATCATGTTTCCCCTGATTCTCAAAACAACCCTAGGAAGTATGCATTTTTTGGGTCACTCATTCACCACACAACTCTTGGACTAGTTGTCACCACCCACCCGGCATTCTTACCACCCCTACTATAAGGTGAGTGACCTAGGCTCAGAGAGGCTCAGCAACTTGCCAAAGCACTCAAGGCAAGGAATGAAGGGAGGTGAGGGAGGATTGAGGGGTGTGGGCTCAGATCTAGGGAGGCCGGTGTTTGTCAGGCTGGCGAGGTTGGGGATTGCTGCTGAGAATGAGACCCTTAGGAACACGACTTAGAACAAGCAGGGATATATATGTGTGTCTGATGATTTATTGGGAAGGGACATGGCTCTGGAAGTATCCACGTGCACTGAGTAATGAGCCTGGGGTCTGCTGCAGATGAGCCCAGTTCATTCTACAGGCTCCCCAGACTTGCACTGAATGAACACCGAGGCTGAATTTGAAATCATGAAATTTGTTTTATTGGATTTGACTTTCTAAAAAGCTCCCTGTAAGGCTCAGATTACTCCCAGCCCCCATTTCCATCCAACGTTCTTAGCGGACACGTACCAGGTGCTTGAGCCTGGGCCTGCTGCCCTGGGGAGGGAGGGAGAGAGAAAGAGCAAGTGTGGGGCCTCCACACAGGCAGAGGGGACGAGACCAGCATGTGTTTCCATGCACCATGGGCTGAAGAGCTCACGGGTGAGTTCATGGAGGAGGTGGCCCCTGACTTGGGCCTTAATAGTAGAGTAGGAGCCAGACTGGTGAGACAGAGGTAAGGACATGCAGGGAGAAAACACAGCAGGACTAAGGGAGGGGACAGTTTTACACGCAGTTGTTGTGGGCCAGGGTCTAACTTGAATGGCGTGGAGGACAGTGGGTGTTCTTTTTTCCTTTCCAGTTATTGAGCTGTAATTGACAGATACCCCTGTATAGTTTAAGCATAATGACTTGACTTTCATATATTGTGAAATTATGACAACAATAAATTTAATGTTAATCATCTCATACAGACACAAAAAAGAAACAAAAGAAAAAAATGCTTCTTCCTTAGTGATGAGAACTCTTAAGATCGACTCTCTTAACGACTTTCAAATATGCCATAGAGCAGGGCTAGCCATATAGTCATCTTGTGCTTGACCACCGTGGTGCTTATTCATCTTCTACGTGGAAGTTTGTCCATTTTGGCCACCTTCCTGCAGTGCCTCTCTCACCGCTCCTGCCTCCCTCCAAGTCTGAGTTTCTTTTCTATGACTTTGATTTTTTTTTCTTTTTTTCAGATTCCGCATGTAAGTGAGATCAATACAGTAACTGTCTTTTTCTGACTTATTTCAGTGAACATAATGCCCTCAAAGTCCATTCATGTTGTCACAAATGGTAGGATTTCCTTCTTGCATACAGCTGAATAATATTCCATTGTATATATCTACCTCAACTTCATTATCCATTTGTCCATGGACACGTAGTGGTTTCCATAGCTTAGCTGTTATAAATAACACTGCCGTGAGCATGGGGGTGCAGATATCTCTTCGACATAGTTGATTTCATTTCCTTTGGATGTCTTTCCAGAAGTGGAAGTTCTGGATCATATGGCAGTTGAATTTGTAAATTTTTTAAGATTTTATTTATTTATTCAGGAGAGACAGAGAGAAGCAGACTCCATGTGGGGAGCCTGATGTGGGACTCGATCCCAGGACCCAGGGATCACGATCTGAGCCAAAGGCAGATGCTGAACCACTGAGCCACCCAGGCATCCCTATTTGTAAATTTTCGAGGTACCTCCATACTGTTTTCTATAGTGGCTGCACCAGTTTACATTCCCACAAGTGATGCACGAGGATTCCCTTTTTCCCCACATCCTCACCAACATTTGTTATCTCCTGTCATTTTTGTGGTAGCCATTCTCAACAGGCATGAGGTTTTGATTTACATTTTCCTAATAGTGGTGTTGAGCACCTTTTCATGTGCCTCTTAGCCTTCCATATATCTTTTTTTGAGGGGGAATATCTAGTTCTTTCCCCTTTTACTTTTTTTATTTAAATTTATTTTTTATTGGCGTTCAATTTGCCAACATATAGAATAATACCCAGTGTTCATCCCATCAAGTGTCACCCAGTCACCCCCACCCCCCGCCCATCTCCCCTTCCACCACCCCTAGTTCGTTTCCCAGAGTTAGGAGTCTTTCATGTTCTGTCTCCCTTTCTGATATTTCCCTCTCATTTTTTTCTCCTTTCCCCTTTATTCCCTTTCACTATTTTTTATATTCCCCAAACGAATTCATTCTTTCCCCTTTTAAAAATTTGATTACTTGGGGTATGTGTTCTTTGAAAGCTTAATCTAAGATGTTCCTGCTGAGAAGGAAAAGCAGAGTCCCAGATCTCATATGAAGACTAGAAAAAACCTGTCTTGAATTTCTTGCCACCCACTCCCACCTGAAAAATCATACCTGGAATCCCTTTCTGGTGAACTGCCCATTCTCTTTCAATTACCCACAAAGATTAAGAGGTAGTATGACAGGGTGTGAGGTCAGCCTCCAGATCAGAGAGTTCTAGTCCTGCCTGAGCCATTTCTCAGTGCTGTACTGTAGGCATATTGTTTAGACTCCCTGCATCTTATTTTACTTAGCTATTTAAAGGAGATGATGATAACTTCTATTTCACCCAGTTGTTGTGAGGATTGAGTGAGATATAACACTAGAGGTCCCAGTGTCTCTGCAGCTCAGATTGTGCAGAGCATATTCAAGGAAGCCTGGTCCACAAGCCAAAAGTAATTTAAAAAATATTTCAGTCTTCATGCATGTCTTGAAGAACTTAACAGGAGAGCCTTTCGGTAGCTCTCGGAGTGATTCTCAAAGTCACTCTCCTTTTCCCTCAATTCTCCTGCACCTGCCGCAAAAATCCTCACTCACCAAAGGGCTTTTCTGTTCTTTCCCTAGTGATTATAGCTGAATTGCCTCATAACGTGGCAAGAGGAGTGACCCAGTGAATGCTCATACATCGGTTGTGTGTGTGTGTGTGTGTGTGTGTGTGTGTTTGCGTTGTTACAGAAATAGTGCTTATAAAGCACTTAGCACAGAATCTGGCTCTTTAAGACCTCAATGCATTCTGTTATTAATAGGAAATACTGTGGGGGCGCCTGGGTGGCTCAGTCACTTAAGCATCCAACTCTTTATTTCAGCTGAGGTCATGATCTCAGGGTCCTGAGATCGAGTCCCACATTGGGCTCCCTGCTCTGCAAGGGAGCCTGCTTGGCCCTCTCCCTCTGCCTGCTGCTCCCTCTGCTTGTGCACTCTCTCTCCCTCTGTCAAATAAATAAATAAAATCTTTTTAAAAATAGGAAGCATTGTGAAAGCACATAGTAACTGTTCAAAAATTGGAGCTCAAAAATATAATTATCTAATACAAATAAATAGTACTTTTTCTCCTAAAAATATTAAATAACTGAAAACTGTTATTTAAACCTTGAAAACTTGAAAAAAGTAACTCCCCTAATGTTTTAGTTCCATAGATCTGCTTCCTGAAATAGTGTCTGTGGATTGGCAAGGGAAGTTCTCTCCCCTGGCCAGCTCTGGCAGCCTTTCTGTTTCCCTTTGCCACTCCTTGTCCCCCAAACCTCAGTGAGCACTGCTCCAGGCACAATTCAGGGAGCTCTGAGGCTGGAAGGGACTTCTGGGATCCTTGGCTTCCAGAACAGGGGCCACCAGAAAGGAATTCCAGGTGGGAGTGCACAGGCAAGAAGTCCCAAGTCACTTGCCACTTGTGTTTATTGGAGTTGGTTGGAATCTTAGCTGAGAATTGTGTGAGGACAGAGGAGAGATGGACAGTACAGAACAAGAGCCATTCATTCATTCATTCATTTATTCATGAGTACCTGCTAATTATGGCAGACTGTCATTTCCAAAGATAGCCACACGTCTATATTTCACCCTACATGCTTTTCTTATGGTGTGACTGCCGCTCTTCCCACTGAGAAGCGGGTGCCTACATTTATTCCCCTTCAATCTGAAAGGGTGTATGTGGCTACCTTAAGCAACAGAGTACAGCAGAAGTAATGCTATGTGACATAATATTAAGTTATAAAAATGGTACAGATTTTTCTTGTATTTGTCTGACTCTGTCTCTTCTTGGATGCTTGCCCTTGGCACCCAACCACCCAGAGGAAGCCTAGACCACATGGAGGGACCCAGCTAGTACTTGGTAAATAAGCAGCATCAACTACCAGCCGTTGTGATTAGTCCTTCAGATGGTTCTAGAGTTTAGTGTAAGGCCCTAGATGCTGTGGGTGTGATGTCCCTGCTGTGGTAAATTCCTGGCCTCTGGAGATGTTGGATACAATAAATAATTGCTGTTTTGAGGCACTGATTTTTGGGATAGTTTGTTATGCAGCGATAGGTTGCTGATACATAGGCTCTGTGGGGGGCTGGGCCCACAGAGTGGAAGCGTCGTCAGGGTCTCTGGGGAGATCTCTAAGTAAGCAGACAGCAGTTCTCTTGCTTGATAAGGCAGGATAGAGAGAAATGCTGAGGATGTATGTCAAATTCCCCTGGGGCAGTGGGGTGAGGACTCAGAAAGGTTTTTTGGAAGATGTGACACTTCAGTTTGCTCTGGAAGGGCAGGTGAGAGTTAGGCAGGGAGAGGATGGAAAATGGGGAAGAGTGTGGGGAGACCCCGAACGAGGGCCAGATCCCTGGAAGATGGCTTTCAGGGAGTTATCTGGGTTTTCTCACTCGCGCCATGAGTGATGGGTCTCTTGAAGAAATGACCATAGTGTGGGGCCTCACACCTGGCACAGGGCCTGGCATCTGCCAGGGCACATCAGGACTGTGGCCTCAAAACCCAGTGCCCAGCCAGGTTCTGGGCCCAGGCAAGGTGCGGGGCAATGGCCCCACTGACAACAGTGGGAATTTCTCCTGGACTCTAAAGGGTCAGCTTCTGAAGGGACGGGCAGCCGGCAGTGGTGAGCGGAGGGTCAGCAACCACAGCCAACGCACTGGGCTAGCACTGGGAACTTTCAAAATGGTGCCCTGCTCAGGGGGCAAAGGTATTTTTAAGATGAATCACAGCATCAGTGATCTGACCTCCTTAAGATGCTCCGGTCACTCCTCGTGATCCAGCGGCACTGCATGAACTACCCTTCTCTGAACATAGCTTCTCCCCAGTTTTCTTGGGTTTTGTCCTTCTCCATTTTCACCTCATTCCTCACTTTAGGCGTCCCCTCCTCTGGGAGGACCTCAGAGATGCCCCAGGCTCCTTAGGACTATACACCCCCCTCTGTCACAGCCCGGAGATGAGGGGATGTCCTGGCCTGCTTACTCGTGTTCCTCCCCGACTAGGCTTGGAACAGTGGGGTATTAGAGTAGGTGGGCTTGGGGTGTCTGTGCCTTTGTGTATCTATGAGTATCCTGCATTTTGGGTCTGTGTGTCCTCTCTAGGTACGTGTGCTTGCATATGTCTCCGGGTGTCCATGTGTGTCTAATCCTGGATGTGTCCATATGTAACTTCTGTGACTGCGTGCCTGTGTGGGTTGCGTGCCTGTGTGGGGATGCTCCCTCTGGGCTGGGAGCGGGGGGTAGAGGCAGTCACCAGTCAGAAGCCAGCCAGCTATGTCTTCATGGAGTCTTTTGCCTGCCAGCCTCCCAGGACAGCCAGCCCCAGCCCAGCAAGACACTCTGTGCCCTCTCTTCCAAGTTAGGACGTGTGACACAGACACAGCCACGGCCCTGCCCACCCTCCATCCCCCCCCTGCCTGGGTGGTGTGCATGTAGACATGGCCAGCATCTCCCTGGTCTCCGTGCTGCTCAGTAAGGAATGGATTATAATTCCTGGGCAGGCTGCATCTGCAACCAACTTGAGGGAAATAATTGTTGAGTGAGTTGAAAGAAAAAAAATCGTAGCAAGGAACTTCAATCCAGCCAGCCATCCGTGTCATTAAATTAGGCTAATCTAAATCCTCAGAGCCTAATTTAGCAGCCTCCAAGGCCAGCTGAAGCCTTACCCTACATGGCTCTCTGGAGTTCCCAAGACAGTGTCCCCAGTAGAGGTGAGCTTCAGGGGACACAGTGGGCAGTGGCTTCGTGGCCTGAGGACATGCAAAGCTCTGATGGACACCAGCTGCTCCTAAGGGACCTGGCTGTGCAGGACTGAGCTGGGGCACAGGCGGGGTTCTTGCTGGCCCTGCCCCTGCGCCAGTCCCCAGCAGCCCCCGGGGCCTCATCTGTGCTGGCCCAGCGCACAGGGCTGTTAGCAACATCAGCAGGGAGGGGCTGGCATGGGGCTGAAGCTGAATTCCCTCAAAGTCACCTTAGCCTTGCTCCTCTGAGCTACATTTCTTGTCAACACCAATCAGTGGGTGAATGTAAGAAAGAATGCAAGAGCAGTCTGTGCTATAAAATACTACTTTTGTAATGATTACAGTGAATCATTAATTCTTTCGCCCGTTTAGACACTTTGAGATTCATTAATTCAACCATTGGTCCCCTCTGTTATTCATTTTTTTCTTAGACCTTCTCCCTCCCTCATTCTCTCTGATTTATTCATTCATTCACTGGCTCTTCCTATCCCCCTGCTTCTCTTTCTCCCTCCCTCCATCCCTCCCTCCTCCCCTCCCTTCCCTTCTTTCTTCCCTCCCTCCCTCCTTTTATTCCTAGCTTTGAGGAATTGCCTGGTAGGTGCTCATCCCAGTGGCTGGCCAGAAATGAAAAGCACTTGAGGCCTCTTGCCTCAAGGATCAGTGTCTATGCCAGGCCCCTGAACTTGTTCCTCTTCTTCCATCCGTGCCCCTGGCTCCCCACTGCTCCCTTACTGGCATTTCTTCCCTGCTTCCCTCCCTAGGAGTGGGGGGGGGGAGCTGATGGTGGGCTGTTGGGTGCGCCTTTGCCAGGGGCACTCAGGAGGAAAGGTGCCGAACTGACCTGATAAATGAACCAACAGGGATGTGTGGCCTGGCCCCCCTCCCCCTTTGATCAAAAGCCTCTGAACCCCTGATGACATCCCATGGCGTATTCCTCTATTAATCAGAAAAGCCTTGACAGATGTAAGCAATTTGTCTTTGGAGAGGACTGGGGGGGGGGGGCGGCAAGGGGAGGGAGCCCGCTCCAGCCCCGTCAGCATGGAGAAGATGCTGAGGGTAAGTCTTGAAATGGGGGCTGAATTCATGCATACTAAGAAGGCAGGAGAACCAAGAGCCAGGCAGATCAGAAAGAGAAGCGTTTTCATTTCAAAGCATATTTCTTCCTTGATTGAATAGGGCCCCCCCACTTCCACCACCAAACCAGGATGCTGGAATGAGGCTGGGATCCAGGGGTTAATCCCACCCAGACCCCTTCAGGGCTCAGATGCTCAGAGCAACAGGGCCTGGCAGGTGGGGTTCAGGTGTGGATTCTCTGCCAGAACAGCAGTCAGCATTCTCCGAGTGCCCTGTGGCTGCTTCGGTTCCTGCCTGCTGCTGATGGTGAAGCTGAGCCTAAAAACACCGCCAGCCAGCCAGCCAGCGAAGCCACCATGGAGCAGGTCCAGAGTTGGCCCTGGAGACGCAGAGAGGAAGTAATGTCCACTGTCCAGAACACCCAGCCTAGACCACCAGGCAGATACAGAACCCAGAAGATGAGTCTTGGCATGGGGTGGGTAAGGGAGGGAGTGGACCTGGTACAGTGGGGACAGAGAGGGGACACCAGATCGACAAGCTGGGGACACTTCGCAGTGGAAGAAACATAAGCTGGGTCTTCCAGGATGAGCAGATGTGCTCACATGGGAAGGGCCTTCCCTTCTTTGTCAGTTTGGAGAACTCCTCCTCATCCTTCAAGACCCACTGGGCCGCCTCCTCTCTCAGCCTCTTCTCTTAATTCTTGAGTCAGAAACTATGTCCCACTCCTCTCTGTGTCCTAGTGGCCAGCCCAGGGCCTGAGTAAAGTAACAACAAATGTTCCCTGAAGTGAGTGGAACAGAGTTGCAGACAGTGGGAACAGCATGAACAAAGGCATGGAGGCAGGCAGGAATCAGCGTGGGGGGAGGAGACACCTCCGGCCTGTGTTTACTCGGTGGGGCTGTGGCCACGCAGGGTTGTGTATCAATAGGGAACCTGAACATTGAATTGCACATCTCAGTTTTGACTCAGATATCTGGCGCCCTACAAAGGCAGCCCAAAGATTCGGCTGCCACTAAGGAGTATATACAGTCTTATTCTCATTGTGGTTTTTTTGTTGTTGTTGTTTTGTTTTTTTTTTAAAGAGAGAGAGAGAGAGAGAGAGAGAGAGCTCCACAAATCCGTTTAGATGCTTCCAACATAGATTTTAAATCTCGCTCTTGCAAATTTCAGAGACCAGAGCCACAGCCAGTGTTTTGATCATTTGCCTCCTTCCCTTTCCAATAAACACCTAACATACTTTGCCAAGCTTTCTGTGGTCGGGATTTACAGATCTGTGACTCACCCAAGTGAGCCAGGGAACATGAAAAGATGTCGCTGGGGAGAAATATGCAGGAAGGATGGGAGAGGTCAGCGCCTCCACCAAGCAGGACAGACTCCCACAGCTTTTCCTAATAAACAAGTTTCCAGGGCCCTTTGAATTCTTCTGGAGAGGAGAGGAACGTTAGCATTCACATGGAGGGGAGGAACATCATGGACAGTGACCACGTGGGGCTGGAGCCTTAGAGGGGGTGTAAGCTCGGGCAGGAAGCAGAACTGGGAGGTGGGCTGACACCCGTGTGGTTGCTGACAGCCATCGTTGAGCACCTACTGTTTGCCCATCCCGCAGAGGAGGTGCACTGTCCTGTCTGGGGTCTTGTGGCCAGTAAGCGGGGAGCTGGGATCAAAGCTGGGGTTTGTTGGTTCCAAAGAGCCTATCGTTTCGTGTTCCATGATTTGGACAGTGTTGGGTCTTTCAGGAGGGCTGTGACCTGGGGCCTCACCGGCGGACCGCTCATTGAAACATGCGCAGGACGCTCATTGATACCAAGGCTCTCAAATCAGTTCCAAAGGAGTTTGGGGTAAGAGGATTTTAAATAGGATTCACCCCAGGCTTAGGGTATCCTCTGAATGCTCTCCAACCTGCAGGGCAAACGCTCTTCAACCAGGCCCGCGCACATGTAAGTTCCATTCCCCGTGTCCACACTGTTTCCACCACCTGCCTGAACCCCTGTGAGGCCAGTGCAGCCTCCCCCACCCCTGCACACAGCCCACTTTGGCTCCTCTGGCCTCCGTTTATGCCTTGGTCTCTAAGTGCCTGAGCATGATAATAAAAAGCTGTCCTGCTTACTCAGTGCTTTCTGGGTTAGCTCCTCAATCCTGCCAAGAGGTGGGTCCCACTGTCTTCGTTTCTCCGATGAGACAGTGGAAACTCCAGGAGGTTAAGTAACTGGCCAGAGGTCACACAGCCAGGAAGTGATGGCAGCGATCCGAATGTCTCGTCTGTAGGACTGGAGAGCCAGTGTCCCCACCGCCCTATGCTCTTCTGTCTGCAGGCTGCCTCACACAGGCTCACTGCCCTCCTCTGGGCTGCCACTGACAGGGGTCCATCTGGTTAACCCTGGCTTCCCAGGTGAGGGGACCAGCCCCTTCATCTCCTACTGTGATTTAAACCCAGCTTTTGTAAGGCATTTTTATCATGGTCAGACCTCAGCATATGGCTTCTGGAAGGTCATTCTTTGCATGAGGAGGCCTATGGTCATGTGCATCTGTGCACATATGTGACACCACGTGTGCATGTGACTGTGAGCATATGTGTGCATGTGAGTGTGTCGGTGGGCAGGGATGGGAGGCAAGAACAGAGAGGAGTGGAACAGAGCTTAGGACGAAACAGGAGATGAGAGGAGGTCTAGTGTTCCCAGGGCTCTCTGCTGCACCCAGCATGGGGCAAAAGCAGAGTGAGCACCCTGGCAGGGGTACAGAGACTGCAGGCGCTGGGATGGGCAGGCCTCTGTGAGGCAGACGCACTCCTCTATGATACACTTGGCCGTGGCTTCCAGGCAGCCTGGCACAGGTTGTATAGACCCACAGGGAAAAAAGACAAGCTTCCTACCAAAGCAGGACCTGCCTTAATGATGAGGTGTGAAGAAATATAGTAAAAACTGCCATTAGCTGGGCACTTCTTATGTGCTAAGTGTGTTGTGTGCATGAATGTATGTAATCCTTATACCCTTGCAAGGGGTACATTATGAATGAGGAAACTGACCCAGAGAGGTTAAGAGACTTGCCAAGCAAGTCACAGCACACCGATGTATATGGCAATATGAATCAGGTAAAGGACAGGGCTGACTTCCAGTGACCGAAGCTGAGTGCCCTCCTGGGAGCCATCAAGTCTAAGCTGGTAGGGGTGCCCCATGTCTCTGATCAAGGAGGACCCATGGGTTTCTCACTATTGGCAGAGTATGTGTCAGCAATGTTGACAGAACTTTGGAGAGCTTTGTATCTGAGTCTTGAAGGTCGAGTAAAGGAGACCCCTGGGCAAGTGCACGTTCTCACCAAGCTCATCCTGCCTCTGGGTCACTGAGCTGGCCTTCCCCTTCCTTTCCTCAGTGTGATTCTTACCAACTTATTGGGGCTGAGTTCCAGGCCCACCTCATCCAGGAAGCCTTGTCTAGTCCAACCATGTTGATCATACCCCCCAGGCATCCCCAACCTGGCCCATATGCAGGATGGCTGTGACCCAACCTGGATGATCCAACTTGGTGGAAACACCACAGCCTGGAGGCCCAGCAGAAAGCTGGCTGGAGAAAATGGAGAGGGAAGGGAGACAATGAGCCACTGTCATCTGCTGAACAAACGCAGTGGTGGGAAGCTATCAATGGCCTCTCATTTGGAAATGAATTCTAGTCAAAGAGCTGTTACTAAGCAGGTCCTTGAAGAGTGTGCAGATGTGAATATAACCAGCATACTGTTTTTAAAATGCCTCTGAACGTGCATTCTAAAATGAGTGAGCTGACTTTTTTTCTCTGAAATCCCACCTACCCACTAAGGCAAAGCCACGGGGTTTGTGCTCTAGGGGAGGGGCCTAGAAGATGGTGTTTCATAGGGCAGGGAAGGAGGAAATGTCAAGGGGAGCCTCTCAGACTCCAAGGGGGAAGAAAGCCTCTCTTAGGTTTGGAAGGGAGAAGGAAAGAGAAAGAAGGCAGGAGGAGTGGTCCTGACTATATAGGTCCTCCAGCTTCCCCTACAAGCCCTCCACCCCTCCCCATGAGACCCAAGAGAAATGTGGCATAAGCTGCAGAGAAGTCTGAGGGTATTTCTGACTTCAGGGCTTATTTATGGTTCCCATGGAAGTAGACAGAAGATTTTGATCCCTCTTAGAGAAGTCCACCATCCAGCATGGTGCCACTGCCCAGAAGACAGAGTCAGCCATGGCTGGACAGGGAACTATGTGGGTAGTGGATGGTCTTCTTTGGTCTTCCTCTAGAGGACTTGGGAGTTGTCCACAAGTTCCCACTGGAAGATATAGGAAGAAGAGAGCAGAACAGCTGAGGGACTACCATGGTGAGGGTCAAGGGGTCCCAGAATGGAGACTGGGATGGGGGAGGCTGAGACACAGGGCATGCAGTACTGAGGACAGGGCTGGGCACTGAGGTGGGGGAGCCCGGTGGGCATGGGCCATGCTGAAGGAGACCATGAGTTCTCAGCCTTGAGCTCCATCAGAGGAGGTAAGGGGTGAGTGGGTTGAGGAAACAATTCCAACGCTTGTCTTTCACTTTCCCAAGACTCCTCCACCTACCAAAAAGGGCCACATAAGCTTCCCCTACTCTTAAAAGCTATTTTGGGAAGAAAAAGAGGAAAGCAGGAGAAAGACAGCCTTTTTACCTGAAGGGAACTGGGATTCCTTTTTTTTTATAATAAATTTATTTCTTTTTGGTGTTCAATTTGCCAACTTACAGAATAACACCCAGTGCTCATCCCGTCAAGTGCCCCCCTCAGTGCCCGTCACCCATTCACCCCCACCCCCTGCCCTCCTCCCCTTCCACCACCCCTAGTTCGTTTCCCAGAGTTAGGAGTCTTCATGTTCTGTCTCCCTTTCTGATATTTCCCACACATTTCTTCTCCCTTCCCTTATATTCCCTTTCACTATTATTTATATACCCCAAATGAATGAGAACATATAATGTTTGTCCTTCTCCGATTGACTCATTTCACTCAGCATAATACCCTCCAGTTCCATCCATGGCAAAGCAAATGGTGGGTATTTGTCATTTCTAATGGCTGAGGAATATTCCATTGTATACATAAACCACATCTTCTTTATCCATTCATCTTTCGATGGACACCGAGGCTCCTTCCACAGTTTGGCTATTGTGGACATTGCTGCTATAATTCCTTTCGTTGTTAAGCTCAGTGGCCGCCTGCTTCCCCCGGCTATCCTGAGACAGGAGATCATTTACAGAAAATAAAAAGAAGTCTCAGTTTGGGCCTTAGTACAGTGTGTTAAAAAATTTTTTTTATCATGAAACAAGATTAATCTCAGGTTTGGCCATAAGTTAATGCTGAGGGCACAGTATGTCACATGTGAGAAATCTCTCTCTCAGATCATTTACCACTTACCATTTTAAATTATATCGTCATTTATTACTTGAAATGTCCAGAATCAGAGACCTTCAAAGACCCACTCCTTCTTTCCTTCAAATGGGAAAGTTCTTGCTGTACTCCCTCACTCTTCCATCCTGGTTCCTACGTACTTCCATCCTGCTCCACTGTGCTTCCTTTCTGCAGGCAACAGGAGCGAGGGCGGGGATGGGTTCTCTAGGGGCCCAGCTTAGCGGCTACCCCATAGGGAGGGGACCTGACCAGCTAGAGTGCAGATTGCTGGGCGGAGTAACAGATCTAAGCTTTGTAGCCTGAAACCACATTTGCTATCTTAGCTTTTGGCTGCAATTAACAACTCAACCGAGGGTGACCTAGAAAATACAGATACTTAATAGGGAAACTGAAAAAAGGTGGCTCCAGAGTTAGTTCAGTGGCTTGAGGATGTCATCAAGTACCAAGGCTCTTTCCAGCTACTTTCCTATCCTTAGCACATCAGCATTTTGGCACCCATGTATGATGCTTTGCAGTCACAATATAGCTGCAATAACTCCAGACATCACATTCTCATACAAGTGTATTCAATTTTAGCGCATCTACCTCTCTTTTCTGGTAGGAGGACTTCCTGACCAGGGGAGTGGGCTCATGTGCCCACTCCCCAGACTAGGTCCTACACCCACATGCCCTAGATCAAGACATCTATTATCAGATAATCAACGTTCTCTTAGCAGAGAGAAAGGTTGGGATGTGTTTGGGCCAGAAAGCCAGCAGTGTTGCCGGTGGTTCAAGTAAGGCCAGGCAAGGAGAAGAGCCAGGGTAGGAAGCCTCCTGAGGCAAAAGCTAAGAGGAGACAAAAAAGAGAGTTTAGAGTGGGTCACTGCTCAACCACCCTGTAGATGATGATGGTGGCAGTAGGGATCGAGCTACAAGTGCTGGAGCACTTACCTTGTGTCACACTTGCTCACAGCAATGCTGTTGTTTTACTCACAGAGTAACTAAGGCCCACTCCACGTGCTAGCATGGGGGGCGTCATTATTGCCCACCACTGGGGCTGCTGGTGTGGGATGCTGGGAGCATTTCAAAGCAGCTGCAGTACATAGATTCCTTCTTCCCTCTCCCATCACTATTTATTTTATTTATAGGATTTTATTCACTTATTCATGGGAGACACACAGAGAGAGGCAGAAACATAGGTAGAGGGAGAAGCAGGCTCCCTGCAGGTAGCCTGATGTGGGACTCGATCCCAGGATCACACCCTGAGCTGGAGGCAGATGCTCAACCACTGAGCCACCCATGTGTCTCTCCTGTCACATATTTAAAAATACTTAATGAGTCTCCTGAGTCTCCTCCATTAGACTCCTCAAAGGTCCTCACGTTCTGGAGAACAAAATTGACAAGGTCCCTGCTCTCCTGGAGCTACATTCTGGTGGGAAGTGCAAGAGATTGTCTCAGTCAACAAGAAAGACACTGTGGTCAGGACATTGTGACAAGTTGGTGCCACCAAGAGTTCCTGGAGGGAGAGCCCTGTGTGTACTGGGCGGTTTGAGAAGGGCTCTCTGAGGAGAAGGTGGTTGGGTTGAAACTTTAGTATGAGATGGTACAGCCATGTGGTAATCTGGGGGAAGAGAACTCCAAGCAAAGGGACAGCAAGAGGCAGGCTTGGGGGTTGTTGGTGGCACTTAAAGAACAAAAGAAAATCGTCCTGGCTGGGGCCTGGCTGGAGGTTGGCTGGGCAGGGATGAGAGTGTTGTGGTGAGGAGTCTGGATTTTTTTTCCCAAGAGATAGGAGACACAGGAAAGCATCAGCAGCGGGGGCATGCCTAATCTGAGTTATGCTTTTGGATATGTACTCCTGCACACAGGGCTCTCCCTTTGCTGTGGGGCACACTGACCCTCGTTGTTCTGTGGGCATTGGTCATGTGTCCCTAGGAGGACTGCAAGTTCTGGGAGATGAGAACAGAATGGTGCCTCGTCTTGCAGCACCTGCATGAAGCCATCAGAAGTAAACTAGTGACAGAGAAGCCAGTGTCATGAATAGATACTGGAAGATCCTGTCTTCACCTGAGGGAACCTGATGGCAGCTGTCCTGGGTGGAGAGGTGTCTGCTTCTCTGAAGTGCTGGGTCCACCACTTCACACAGTGCAAAGCAGGCTTGGAAGGGAATATCCTTCTTCCCTGGGAGAGGTTTCTCCAGGGTGTTGGGGGTCCTTCTCCATCCGGCCTCCCCACACAAGCTTGGGAGCAGCCCTGGGTCTCATTAGGAGGAGACTGTCAGATGATCTCAGCGTCCGGCAGATCATTCCCCCAATGAGATCTGATAGGTAGCAGACGTGTGCTGGGGGTGACCTGGTGAGCAGCTACCCCTCCGCCCCCACCCGCCAGCCAGGGGGCTTCCCCCGCCCTCGCAAGGTGCTCTCAGAACTCGACTCTGAATACACGAAACATGAGGCCGTCCCCCTTAATCAGAGCTGACTTATGGGAAAATTAAACACAGAAGGGACACGCCAGCTCCAGGGAAGTTTCCTTCCCTGGCTTCCTGAGGCTCAGCCCTGATTCGGAGCACCATCAGGGGGAAAGGCCAACCCTGCTGTCGGCCGGAGAGCTGTGACCCCACGGTGGCAGCTGCATCTAGGTGATGTGTTCCTATTGACTGGAACAGGGAGACTAGTAACGAAAGACGGGAGAGAAATCTTTTTGTTTAATGTTGTATCTGCTGTCTAAGTCCTCATGGCTGGATATCATTGATCTTTCAGAAGTACTGAACTCAAGTCTCATTAAGTTTTTCCAGGTGTGTCAGGTACAAATTATCTAACTCCTTCTGAAGCCATTGGAAGGAATGCAGGTTCTGCTTGAGGCAGTTTACAATAGAGGGCTTTAGGGGGCCAGGGCAGAGGGACTGTCAGGAGGCCAGGCCGGGAAACCTGGAGAAATGGCTCAGGATGTTGAACTCTGTGGAGGGGAGACTGAGCTAGGCTGTGACTCGACTCCGCTGTCCCCACTTGGATTGAAGGACAGGCCAAGAGTCTTCTCCTTTGAGCCGTAGTGAACTTGCACATGGGGCAGCAGGGTGATCCAGAGCCAGGGGTCTTCTGCACACACCCTCATTTGTCCAGAGAGCCCTTTGAAGGCCTGCTGTGGGCTCCCTCTCCACTTAAAAAGACCCTTTCTCATGAGGATTTAAAGCATATGCTTGCTTGGCCAAGGCTGTCAAAATGCATCACAGAGATGGTCCCAAACCAACCGCTGAGCACCCCCCTGTCCTGATCAAAGCAGAAAAAGCAGACGTCCCGCTGCCCGTGGATGCTGGAGCAGAACATGGGGAGAGCCAGCTGGGACTACAGGCTGACAGCCCTGCTAGTCATGGGTTTGGGGGTGGGGGAGCTGCCATCTATGTGCTGCTGACCAGTTAGGCACCTGGCTGGGCCCTATATTCAAGGTATCCGAGATGGATCAGTGACTACTCATGTCCAAAGCTAGATCACAGCAGCTTGGGCTAGACCAGGGAATCAGAGTCTGGCAGGGATGGATGGGGAGGGGCCATCCCTGCAGGAGCTAAGTGAAAAGTTAGAATGCACAGATGGTACTTGTTCCCTGGAGGTGGGTGGAGGACCAGAGGAGATATTGGAAGCCCCAAATCTGAAGCTAACTCTACAACAGCCACCTCGCTTGAGCACCCGCCATACACCTGGCATTATGCCAGAATCGTCATGCTAAGCCTTGTGCAATCCTCCTACTGGGCCTAGGGGGGTGGGCATACTGATGCCTCCCAATTTGACAGATAATACAGTGAAGCACAGAGAGACTGAGTGCTGTGACCAACTTCACCCAGCCAGCTTGTGGCAGAGTTAGGATTTGAACCCATGGCTGTGTGAGCCCCAAGTTGGAGCCCCTGATCCCCAGCTGTATCGCTGCCCAGAGATCAGACCAGACATAGCTTCATCACAGAGGAAAGGTGATAGGGGGCTGAGACGGTGGGGGTACAAGGGCTTTCCAGTGGGAGGCTGGAAACAGAAGAAGTCCATGCATGGAGAACCCCAGCTTAGCAGTTGCACACTCAGGGGAAGATTGAAAGAGGAGGATTAGAGCAATTTGGGAGAGTGGGGGCATGGGTCTCCTGCTGGTGACCACCCAGCCTGGATCTGCTTAGGGATGGCCAGGGCATTTGGCAGGGCCAGTGAAGAGCTCTTCTTGCACCCTTAAGTCTGGAGTGTGGCCCCATTCTCTGTAAACTCCTCTTTAGAGGAGAAATGAGTGCTGGCTGGCTTATGGTCATTACAACAAAGAGGCCATTTTCAGAAGAAAGCTCCAGATCAGCTTAGGAGATGATCCACTTGGGATCCCAATGGCCTTGCCTTGAGATGACTTCTGTTGAAGATTACTGTGTCTAGGAGAGAGGCAAGATCGCCCAGCTTCCTGGACTCTGTTGTACTGGTTCCTCGGCTCAGACAGCCTGGATGTCTCAGGACATCAGGCCACTCTGGTCCTATATTTCCTGGGAAGTGTCTATTAAAACCATCTGCCCATTTAAAAGGATTTGATTGCTTTCTTATTACAACTATAAGAGTTCTTCACATATTCCTGCTGTCACTACATCTGTGGGATCTCAGGGCTCGCTTTTCCCTTTTCAGTTTTGTGATCCCCTGGTTAATTCTGTGAAATGGGCTCTGCCAAGCAGATGCTTTCCCTCTCCTGATGGAGACACCTGTTCACACCTGGCTCCCCACCTGTCCAACAGGGAAAATGACTCCGCGTCCAGGTGGTTGTGAGGACTCAGTGAGGAGGTACCATGAAGAGCATAATGGTCTGAGACCTGCAACCAGGGAGTGGCCCCGACCGGGGCCCCCAGTGCAGCACCTTGTTTCTATCATAAGCTGAGGGCAGAAGCAGAATAGTTGAGTTTAAGTGGGCCCTAGTGAGAAATCAAAAACTTCTGACCTCCCAAATGCGTTCTTAAGAAGCAGAAACGAGAGCCCCAGACTGCCAGATACTAATTCAATACTTAAGTCTACAAACAACTGAAAAAGGGCAAAAGATTTGAATAGCTGCTTTGCAAAAAAAAAGACATCTGAATGGTCATCAGGCACATGAAAAAATGCGAGTGTCATTTGCCATAGAGCAACGCAGATTAAACCACAGTGAGATATCACGACACCTCCACTAGGATGGCTGAAGCTAAGAGACTGACCCATACCAAGGGTCGAGGAGGGTGAAGGGCAACCAGAGCCCTACTGCTTTGCTGGTAGGCTGCAAACAGATATAACCACTTTAGAAAACAGTTTTCCAGTTTCTTATAAAGGTGAGCAACACCCGCACAATGATAGAGCCACGCCGCCCACAGGTGTTTACCTGAGAGAAACAAAAACCGATCTCTCTACAAAGACTCGTATGCAAATACTCACAGAAGCTTTGTTCCTAATAGCAAAAACCTAAAAAACAACCTAAATGTGCAAGAGCAAGGGAAGGAATGAATAAATTGTGACATATAGTGCAATGGAATACTAATTTCACTCAGCAATGAAATCGGCCAACACCTGGTGTACACAGTAGCGTGGATAAATGTCAAAATTCTGCAGAGGGAAAGACATCAGGCACGGAAGAGTACACACTGTATTTTCCCATGTATATGAATCTCTAGAAAAGCCAAGTGGAATATATAATGATGGAAAGCAGATTGGTGGTTGCTTAGAGCCAGAGGTAGAAGGGAGTATTGACTAGGAGGGGGCCCGGAGTGCTTCAGAGGGATGAGGATGTTCTATATGTTGATTGTGCTGATGGTTACATGGGTACGTAAATTGTCAAGAATCATCAAAACATAGACTTAACATGGGTGTAGTTTACTGAGTGGCGTTATACCTCAATAAAGTTGACTTCAGGGGTATCACTGAGACATGAGGCAGAGGGTCTTGACAAGACTGGCGTATGAGGCAGGGACACACCACCGGAGCCCCCTGTGGATTACATCCCCTTCACACCCCCCTGTGCTGGGCATCTGTGTTTGCTCCCCACCCCTCCATCCTGTCTCTGAGGCTGACTGGAATGGACTGCGTGGATGGCCCCTTGCCCACGGTCTTCCTGTTAAGATCCGCCAGCAGCAGGCACCAGCAGGAGATCTGAGGGCAGAGGAAAGGGAGTTGCTGCAGGCCGCTCCTGCCCCTGGACCTTCAGGTCACAGCCCCCCTCAAGACAGCCCTGCTGGATCCCTCTCTCTTCTGGGTTCTGGGAGCCCCCCTGTCGTCCCACCCTTTCTGAGTCTGCACCGTCCCACAGCACCCTATACTTGCACACACACACTGATCAGTCCATTGGTTAAACCCTCTTCAAAATATCCTAATTCAAATGTGCCACCTCGAGGCAGCCCAGGTAGCTCAGCAGTTTACCACCACCTTCAGCCCAGGGCATGATCCTGGAGACCCGGGATCGAGTCCCATGTCGGGCTCCCTGCATGGACCCTGCTTCCCCCTCTGCCTGTCTCTCTCTCTCTCTCTCTCTCTCTCTCTCTCTCTCTGTCTCTCTGTCTCTCATGAATAAATAAAATCTTTAAAAAAAAATGGGCCACCTCCTGCTTGCAGGGATCTCAATGGATAGAGCACACCATCTTTTTGGTGAAATAAAAGAGGCTCTGACCCTGGCGAGAGAACCTGGGGTGCAGGTGGAAGTGGCAGAGGAAGGGCCAAGGGGTCCCACATTTCCCATTAATGTGCGAGCTCTGATGCCATGGCCCATTGGAGTGGGCCCCAGGGGGCACAGTCCTCTTCAAGAGCCTTGACCCAGGCCTGGGTAGCAGACAGGACGGCTGCAAGAGGCTGGGGCCATGCAGGTGGCACACAACAGCCACTGCCTGCTGTACCACGGCCTGCTCAGTCCGCCGCGGCAGCTGCCTCTTAACGGCTGCTACTGTGCGCTCGCTGTTAGTGTGGCCACCTTTCCTACGTGATTTCATCTTTTCCTCATGCCAGCACTTGGCTGAGACACTACCGTTTCCATTTTTTATACATGATGAAATGGAGGTTCAACCAAAGCAGGTAACCTGTCCAAGGTCACACCGCTTACAGCTGGCAAGCCCAGCTTCGAACCCAGGTCTGACTCCTAGGACACCTTGCTGCTGCTGCCCTTCCTTGCTAATCTTGGGATTTAAAAAAGCTCACAGCTTGTTTGGTGGTACCTCCACCTGTAAAACCCAAGGACCCAAAGGATCGATTTTCTGGCATCCTCCAAAATACTTCAACGAAGTCCCAGACCCCAGGCCTTGCTGAGCTGAGAGGAGGGGAGGCAGTTGGCCAGGCCATTTCTCCACCCGCATCCCCCCCCCACCCCAGGTCCCCATCATAACCTACAATGGAACAGAGCCTAGAGAACTCACCTCGTTGCAAAGGGCACTCATCCTTGACATGGGGAGCTCCTCTGTGTTCCGATGTCATGGCGGGACATTGATAACACGTGCTGGGCTGCCCACGGCTCTGAAACGCCTTGTAAGTGTGTCCCAGCAACAGCGCTGGTCCCCGGGCTCCCCTTTAGCTGGTGGTGACCAAGGCTGATCTTGTCTCATGGGCCTCCCTGCTGATCCCCCAAACACCCAAATGCACATGCTGTAATTATTTTTGGAGCGTATAAAACATTTATGTAGAGGTTAGAGGATGTATATATATGTAGTGACCACCCTGTACATTGCCAGGATCTTAGAAGCCCTATGTGAGCATCCCCCCATTGTCCCTTAGACTAGGGTGCCTTAAGAGCAGCACTATGACACTTGGGGCAGGATAATTCTCTGGGGAGTGGGGCTGTCTCATCGTGCATCGTAGGCTATTCAGCAGCATCCCTGGCCAGTAGCACACTCCTACCCCCCACATTTGTGGCAATCAAATATTTCTTCAGACACTGTCAAATATCTCTTGGTGGGGAGCAAAATCACCCCAGTAGAGAAGCTCTCCCATGGAGAAAACCACCATTGTGACTTGGTGACAGTCAGGACTTTGATTTTTAGATTTGTAACACCCATGCGCACATCCCTAAAGCAACATGGTTTTGTTTTGCTTGTTCTGAAACTTGGTAGAAATGGACTCACACATTACGTGCTCTTGAGTCTGGATGGGATGGCTCCTACCGCTGCGTGTAGCTGCCTGCCGGGCGTTTTCATCGCTGTGCAGCATTTTGTCGTGTGAACACGCCACACTTTGCTCTTCTACATTCTAGCACTGATGGCCCCCGGGCTGTTTGAGTCGGGCTGTGGTGAGCAGGGCCTCTGGGCACTTTCGGCTGTTGCTCTCCTGGTGCACACGTGTGTGTGTGTGTGTGTGTATGTGTGTGTGTTTCTCCAGAGCACATACCTGGGAGTGGAATTTCTCCAAGGGGTCATAAGGAATGGACATTGTTTTTTGACTAGTTGTATTCAATTATCCTCCTGCTGGCAGGGTGTGAACATTCCTATTGTTTCACATCTTTGCCAACATTTGAGATGACCAATTTTTCAACATTCGTCAACTTTTGTGTGTGTATATGTTCTGTTCCTCTTCACACTCGTTAGTCTGCACACTGTGGGGAGCCTGTCCGCATGCTCTCCCCAGTGATCGGAGCCTTCCTCTGACTCAGCTCTCCCTGCCTGCGTTGTATCTGCCTCATTTCTGTCCCCCCTTTCTCTTGCCTGGGTGCCCCACAAAGAGGGATGTGTCTGTGTCCTCCAATCTCACCAGCAGACCATGTGTTGGATGAATGAATGGATAATTCTGTTGGGGGGGGGGATCCACATATGTGTTAGCCTCTCCTTCTGACAAGGGGAGAAACTGCAGCCCCACCCAGTGGGGTAAGGCACAGGCCCAGAGCTCCATGGTGAGGCAAGCAGAGGCTCTGGACTCTTAACCCAGTGTTTCCCAGTGGGACCCACACCCCAGCCCTCCCCCATCACCCCACTGCTGCTTGGGCTGAAAGAACAAAAAGACCCTAGAGTCCTCCTCCTTTTTATTGTTCCCTACCCACCCTCATTCCCAAAAACACTTTGTCCTGGAAGCCACTTGGGGTCCGAACAGGGGAGCAGTGGGTAGGTTGGGGGGACCTACCCTACTTCCCTGAGGTAGCTGGCTTTTTGGTAGGCCTTGCTTGGGGAGGGAGGGCATATGCCTGTAGGGTGACCAAGACACAGCTGCAGTGTGAGCCGTGTTTGTCTGTTTGTCTGCCACATTTGGGCAACAATGACAAAGACTGTCATTTCCCATCCAGGAAGGCTTGGGGAGGGGCAGACAGATGGGCACTAGGGAGACAGAAGCTATGGAGGCCAGTAGCCTGAAATCCTGAGTGTGGGAACAAGGGGAGAGGCAGCAGTGAGGGAGAGCCTTCCCCCCAGACAGAATGTATGGGTGATGGCCACTGGGCCGGCCTGGCCTGGTGGAGGGAGGAGCCAACAGGTGGTAACTAGCAGGTGCACTTATTTAGTGCCCACTGTATGCCTAGCATCCTATTAAGTGCTTTACTGCATCATCCTATTTTCCTATCTTAAAGCGAGGGTTGGCATCCTGTCCTCTGTTATACAGATCAGGACTTTGAGGCTCAGAGACTAGGAGCAGCTTGTCTTGCAGGCTCTGCTTCTGCAGGCACACACTCCAGCCAGGGCTGTTGAGTGGACTTAAGACCCTTGCACTGCAGCACATGCTCCTTGAAGGCAAAGCCACAACAAACCTAAGCCTCGTGAACCACGGAGGGCAGGACCCAGAGCAGAGAGTGGCTCCAGCAGCCTCCAAGAACCAAGCAAACCTCTCCAGAGCTTGGAGGTAGGTGGTGTGTGTGTGTGTGTAGGGGGACAGGTGTGAATGCAGCAGGTGGGGTTGGAAGAGCAGGGGAGCCCTTGAGAGATGAGAAGACTCTATGAGAGTGGGGGACATTTGGGGGTTCAAAGTGAAAGACCATTTTGGTTGCTAAGGCTACTGTCCACCATCTTTCTAGAATACCTCCCAGTCCTTTTCAAAGTATGGACCACTTTGAAGCCCTTTCACCCAGACGACCCCTCATAAAGTCTGAGGGAGTAGAGTTGCCCCATAAAACACAAGATGCCCAGTTAAATTTGAATTTCAGATAAGCATCAAATAATGTTTTAGTAGAAATGTGTCCCAAGTATTGCCTGGAATATACGTGTAGGAAAAGACTCTTTGTTGATGATCTGAAATTCAAATCGATCTGGGCATCCTGTATTTTCATTTTGCTAAGTTTGGCAACCTTAAGAAGGAGGCCTGGACTGGTATCCCCATTTCACCTGGAAAGGAAGGGAGGCACAGATAAGTTGGGTGGGGCATGGCTGGGACCCGCACCGTGCACCCCGATCCCAAGCCCAGGCCCTTTCCACTGCACGCAGCTGCCACCTCTGAGAGCTAATTGCTGAACAGAGTTGCAACCTGACATCTGGGGCATGTGTCAGACCACAACAGAGCCTGTCTTCCCTTTCATCAGGCCGGGCCGGGGGAGCTGCCGGAGCCCTCGGAGGGAGGGAGAGCTGGAACTTCAAAGGCCGTGTCGCTGAGGATTCCAGCTACAGCCTTCCAGGTTTGCATTTGGCTTCATTTCTTGGACTCACTTGGCTCTGGGGACTGAGGTTGTACTTGTATGTACCGAGAAGAGATTGCTTCTTTTTTTTATTTTCCACTGGGGGGGAAATACCACCTTCACTAAATGGTACGTGGCCATTTTCCAAATCCTTTTACAGGGATCCATTAATCCTCACGTCAACCCTATGAAGTGCCTTCATGGACTGTTGTCCCCATATTACAGATGGGGTAATTGAACAGGAAGCACTCTGGGGGCTGTCCAGGACACACAGAACAGGGCTGGCTCTCGTTCAAAGGTCTTGTGAGGCCACCACAGGGAGGGGAAAATTATGTGATAGGCAGACTTGCTCCCGGGTCTCAGAATGTAAATCTCACTGAGCCAGAACCCAACAAACCAAGTCATCCCAGATTTTGCCTTCTTCCTCTGCCTTTTCTGGGAAGGAGGCAGTCTCAGGAGGCATGGAAATAAACTAAGATTTGAATGTTCCTCCGAAGAAGTGGTCCCCACATATGTCTTCAGGACAGGCCAACCCCCACTAATGTCTGGCTCTTCTCCTCCTCCTGTGGGCTTTCTGTTGCTGGGGTTCAGAGTTAACATTCAAAGCCACCAACAGTGATGGGAACTATGTACACTGATATTGCAGAGAGATTATCAGCCACAAGCAGAGAAAGGGAAGCAATTTTGGGTGCTACCTTATTCCCTAACAGAAGCACCCCCTGCCCCACCCTCTGGCCGGCCAGAGTCTCCTGGCCAACAGTCCCAACCAAGGCTTGGTGATCAGATTGCTGTGGGGGGAGACACCATGCTGTATGGGAGGGGCCCCCCAGCTGCAGCACCTTCACTTCTGGTATGTGGCAGAGGGGATAAACCCCATCAGCATCCCACGTGGCCATGTGTCACAACCTGTGGCTAGAGCAGAGGTGGGTCCTGACTTCCACACATTTCGTTCCTCAAGTATATCTGTGTGTGTGTTGGGGGTGGTGCTGCTGTGGGTGCCGTAACCAGCTTCTTTCCTTGAGACGGGCCTCAGCTGGGCTCCTTGCCTTCCTGGGAAGTGGGAAGTGAAGCCTCAGAAACACAATTTGTGGTATCAGTGCAGATGGGAACACATCTGCGTGTGTGTCTGTGAGCGCGTGCACGCGTGCATGCAGTGACCTAGACAGTCCTGTCCCCCCTGAGACAGAAAGGACAAGTGAGCCTCTGCTCTTGGGCCCATTTCAGTAGTCAGGAAAAGTTAGAGAAGGAGCAGCCATCCAGAGTCACTATTAAGAACCACCACAATGACAAGGCCGCCTGTAGGTGTGTGGATCAACAGCTAAGCCCACTGCCTGGACATCCCCTCCAAGGTGCCAGCATGTAAGGAAAGTCACCTTATATCCCTCAGACCCAGCTTATGCACCAGCTGAATACCACAAGGAATCTCAACTGATGCCATATAGAAAAGAAGGATCACCCAGCTGAGTCCTACTTGAATTCCTAACTTACAAAATTGTGAGAAGTAATAAAATAGTTGCTGTTTAAACATCTTAGAAAAAATAAACCAGGGTAAAATGCACGTTGATTACAACAGCCTCCAGGCTGGATTCTCACTGTTTCATTCTCACTGATACTAGAGGGATCTCTCCAAGGGCTGCCCCCTGTGGGTGGAATTTCTCTGATGGCTGGGGTACCAAGTTCAGATTCAGCAGCCAGGCACTAAAACCATCCTACTGCCCCGTCCTCCCCACCCCCATCTGCCTATGTCCTCTCATTCCAGCCTGTGCTCCGGGCTCCACTCACCCGACACTTTCCAGTCCCTGTGTGCCTGTGAACCCACTCCCCCTCCACCCTTAATCCTGTTGTCCTGGCTCAAGGTCCCTCTCCCTTCCACCCCCTTCTGGCTTCCCTGACCCTGCCCATAACAGCCATTTTGTACATGTCCCAAGGCTGTCCAAGTTTATTATCTTTTTGTGATAATCACATCTCACAGGTGCCTAGAACTTTCCAACAGACAAAGCACTTTCACAAGATACACTCATGTATTCTTCATGGCAACCCTCTAAAGCGGGGATCACTCACCCTACTTTGCAAATAAGCCTCAGAAAAGTTACCTGCGACCTCTGATTCTAAATCTGTTTGTGAAAAATGGGCTTGCTTTCCAGGCCTGATTCTTCCTGACTCGTGCTCTCTCCTCTGCACACGTTGAAAATTCCACAGCAAAGGCCTGTGGGCAAAAAATGGGGCTCCTCAGTACCAGATGGGAGGAGGACTCAGCTTTCTGGCTCTATTAATCCCTTTTATTAAAGCAAGTCTCCCCAAAGACAGGGTTTAGAGAGCTTTATCATCAAGCTTCCAGAATGAGAGGGGTTTGCGTGCCTGGATGTGGGTTATTGGCAGTTACAAGGTAGATGGGGTCTTTGCAGCAAGATCACTCTCTCTCCCCCTATTGTCAGCCTTTTTCTCCCCACTGCGCCTGCATCCTGGGAGATCCCCTGCCTCTTTGGTTCTATGTCCTTTTTAAGGAACCAAAAGGGGAGGACACACTCCCCCTTTCCAGTGATGCTGACCATGGAGGGTTGGGGGGAGGCGGAAGAGGGGAAAGGCACCCCGGGACTCCATCATCTGGGAGGACTAGGTCCAGGCCCTAGTGTCTGGGTCCCGACGGCGGTCCCACAGCGCCATCTAGTGGCAGCCAGTGAGTACATGCGTGTCCTCACACAGAGTGGGGCTCTATGCAGGAACCCAGAACACCTCCTAAGTGTCGCAACCTGGGCTAGGAAATTTTGCACAGTAAGTGGCTGGATCACCTTGTTAATCCTCCCATCAACTCTGCCTGGCAGGAGAAAGGGACGAGGCTCAGAGAGAGTAGGTGGCCCTAGAAAAACTTGGTTCCTTGCTGGGACAAGTCAGAGCTACTTCCAGCAGTGGCTCATGTCCCCCTCCAGTGCCCTTAGCCCACAACCGCCTGTGTCCCACCTGTGCCCCCGATTCTCTCTTGCCTCCTGAATGATCGATTATCTGCACTCTTCTCCCACCAAGTCATTTTGGGGGCAAATATAAAATGTCTTACAGAAGTAGTGTCACTCACTGAGTACCTGCCCTGTGCCTGAGGCTGCTTATAATTTTTTGAGTATTCTCACTAAGTCCCATAGCCATACTGAAAGGCAGGGATTATCAATCCCATTTTATAGAAGAGAGACTGAATCTCAGCGTAGCAGAGTAATGCACACAAATTTATCCTGCTGTACAAAACAAAACTGAGACTTACACCTTTAAGCCCTTAGATCCCTGGTTCCCTGGAAGGACCTCTTGCTCTTATCATCATTGTCTTAGAGCAGCCTCTGCTGTGGTGGAAGAAAAAATTGGCAACAAGAAAAAAAAACATAAAACAGTAGTGATCTTTTTACAAATTCAGATCCATTTTCTCTTCATGGCTTAATAAAAATGGGCACCATTATTGTCACCATCATCGATATCACATATTCCGCAAACATAATGAATGCTGTCACTGTCACTGCAGAAGGCCAGCGTGAATCATGACCCTTATGTGCCCTCAAAGTCACCATGATTGCTATTCTCTGGTTCTGATTGGGGTGGGCTCTTCTCATAACTGCCTGGAGGCCTGGACTCTTCTCTTCTAATTCTGCTTATAGTTATTCATGTGCTTATTCATTCATATATTTAATGGATATTTGTTGAGCTCCTATTATGTGTTAGGCGTTGTGATGAATACTGAAGAAATAGTGCCAAAAGGCCCTGCCCTCACAAAGCCTGCAGTCTGGAAGATAAATAGATAATAACCAAGTAAACTAACAAGCATTTGACCACAATCTTCATAAATGCTCTGAAGGCAGGACTGGGATACTATGACAGCATGTCATGGAACCCTGCCTTAGTTTGGAGGCTCCCTTCCCTGCAGCCAGCCTCACATGCTCCAGCCCACACTAACTGCACTAGAGGAAATCCTCCAGCCTCAGGGCCCTGCATCCTGGATAATCAGTGACATTTCTGGTTCCATGGGATTGCATTGCTTTCTTTGAGTTGCCTCACAGTTTGTATTACTTTGTGAGTCTTCATGAATTATAATTTTTAAATCAGAAGAAAAATGTTCCTTGGAAGTCCGAGTTTAGAAAATTCATGTTCTAATTACTCCCTAATGGTATCATATGTGTGTTCGTGTCCTTCAAATTCCTTTGAGGGGGACCTCCCCTTCCACTGGAGATAGAGGAACAAGGACTAAGATATACCTGAAAGAAATAAACAAAAAATATATAAAATATATAAAATGATGATTTTCAGAATACTAGACACCAGGCTCTGAAGGGCAATGATGCTTGAGATAGGAAGCAAATGAGGTGAGTCCTACAATTTTCACATGTTACTAACTTGAGAAGTTCTTCAGGCTATAGCACAGAGAAGGGGAACCCAGCCAGAGACCAGAAAACTACCTGAGCTCAGGAGATGGCGTTGAAAGTCCAGGGAGACCAAGGTGGCTAGAGTTTGCCAAATATACCAAAGAAGCAGAGGGATACATGTGGACCTCTGAAGATCCACAAAGTGTTCCCTTCAGCAGAGTACTTGTCAGAGAATGTATATGGAGATACTACCTGAAGCTTAGGCAAAGGCGACATCAGAAAGGAATAGAGAACAGTGGACAGCACACACAAAGGGCTGGAAATAGTGACTGTTCCCACCAGCAAGAAAAATTCATAAATTATGGGATATCATGCAGAACATTTGGAAAGGTCTTATCTGAGTAATGGAAATAATTAGCCCTATGTGGAGCACTGTTCCCGACCCACCTAACAAATCATAAAAGAATATCCAAAAAGATAGGATGTTTTAAACTCACTTAACAGAATCCCAGACCAAGACACAAGAATATGTATAGGATAGGAATACTGAAATATCCAGCACCCAACAAAGTAAAATTCACAAGCTGTAGCAATCTAACAAATATTAACTGTCATAAAAAAGCATGAAAACATGATTAATAACAAGAATAATACATCTAAACTGATGCAGAACTGACACAAATATTAGAATTAGCAGAAAAAAGACATTAACAGTGATGATAACTAGTTCATCTATTCAAAAAGTTAAGTGGAGACATAGAACATAACAAAAAAAGGCCTGAATCAAACTTCTGGAGATGAAGTGTACAATGTCTGAAATTAAAAGTAGACTAAAAAAAAGTAGACTGAGTTAGATTAACAGCAGATTAGACTCAGCAGAAGAAAAGATTAGTGAACTTGTAGTCATAGCAATCGAAATTATTCATAATGAAACACAGAGAAAAGGATTTTTTTTAAAAAGGATAGAGGATTTTTTAAAAGGATAAACTGAGGGACAACTTTAAGTGGCCTTATATATATGTAAATGGAGTCCCTGAAGGAGAGTGAGGGGTTAGGGAGTTGACAGGAAAATATTTGTAGAAGTTATGGACAAAAATTTTCCACATTCACTGAAAACTATACACCTATTGATCCAAGAAGTTCAATAGAGCTAGAGCATAAGATATGGGAATAAAATTACACTAAAGCACATCATAAAGTATTCGAAACCTAAGATAATGAGAAAAATCTTAACTGCCAGAGATAAAAAGACACATTATGTGCAGAGGTACAAAAAAATGAGTGCAGATTTCTTGTCATAAAAACATAATATGGAATACATTAGAGCCACATCTTCAAGTACCAAAAGAAAAAATTGACAATTTAGGATTTTATACCTTGCAAAAAAATCTTTCAAAAAATGAAAGTAAAATAAATATTTTTTCAGACAAAAAAAAAGATGTAAAAATTTGACATCAAGCGAATGAAGAATGCCTTTGATGGGCTCATTAGTAGTCTAGACATGACTGAGGATAGTATCTCTGAGTATAGGAAGACACATACATATTAAAAGTAAATGGATGGAGAAAAACGTACAATACCATTACTAATCAAAAGAAAGAGAGTCACTGTATTCAGACAGAGCAGACCTTAGAGCAGGGATATTATCAGTGATGAAGGCACATTACACAATAACAAAGAGGTCAGTTCTCCAGGAAGACATAACAATCCTTATGTGTATGTACCTAACAAGCACATCAAATATGTGAAGCAAAACATCTTAGAACTCCAAGGAGACTAGATGAATCTGTGATTATAGTTGAAGAATTCAGCAGCCCTTTAACAGAAATGGACAGATTTATCAGGCAAAAAAAATCAGTAAGGAGACAGTTGAACTCAATACCACCATCAATCAGCTAGTACGATTGACATCTGTCAACCACTTCATCCCATAACATCAGAGTATATATTCTTCTCAAGCTCACATGGAACATTCACCAAGATAGACTATGTTCTGGGTCATAAAACAGACGTTAGCAAATTTGAAAGAACAGAAATCATACAGTGATTGCCCTCAGATCATAGTGGAATTAAGCTAGAAAACAATAACAAGAAGATATCCAAGTGCACACTGAGCATTTACTAAGGTAGACTATACTTTGGCCCATAATACAAGTCTCATTTAAGTTATGCAAAGTATGTCTCTGACTGAAATGGAATTAAATTAGAGGTGATTAACAAAGATGTCTGGAAAACCCTCAAATATGGAGGAATTAAATAGCCCATGGGTTAAAAAAAGGAGTAACAAAGAAAATTCGAAAGTATTATGATCTGAATGAAAATGAGAACACAACATGTGAAAATTTGTGGGATGTTGCTAAAGCAAATCTTAAGGGGAAATTTATACCATGAAACACTATATTGGAGAAACAAAAGATCCCAAAACAATAACCTCAGCTTTCACCTTAAGAAACTAGAAAAAGGGCAGCCCCGGTGGCCCAGTGGTTTAGTGCTGCCTTCAGCCCAGGGTGTGATCCTAGAGACCCAGGATCAAGTCCCATGTCAGGCTCCCTGCATGGAGCCTGCATCTCCCTCTGCCTGTGCCTCTGCCTCTCTCTCTCTCTCTCTCTCTTTCTTTCATGAATAAATAAATAAAATCTTAAAAAAAAGAAACTAGAAAAATAAGCAGAATAAAGGGAATAAATAATAAAGATCAAAACAGAAATCAATAGAAAACACAAGAACAGAGAAAAAAACTGGTTCTTTGAGATGATCAATCAAATTGATAAACCTCTAGTTAGACTCATTAGAAAGAAAAGAGAATATACAGATTATTAATATCAGGAATAAGAGAAGTGATATATTTATAGAATCTACGGATTTAAAAGGCTAATTAGTTAATATTATAAACAATGTGCCAATAAATTTAATAACTTAGATTAAATGGACAAATTCCTTAGAAGATACTATGAAAGGTCACTTAAAAATAAAAATAAAAAGGTAATCTGAATAACCCTATATCTATTAAAGAAATCGAACTTCAGTTAAAAACTTTCCCACAGTGAAAAACCAAGGCTCAGATGGCTTAATGGGTGAATTCTTCCAAACATTTATGGGAGAAGCAATACCAGTTTTACATAAACTCTTTCAGAAAATGGAAGAGGATGAAAGATTTCCCAACTGACTCTATGTAGCAACAATACTCTGATTCTAAAACCGGACAAAGACTACAGAAAAAGTAACTACAGATAAATCCTTCATGAAGATAGAGTAAAATTTCTAAAAATGTTACCAAATCAATCCAACAATATGTATTTTAAAAAGAGACATGCTTATCAGATGGGGTTTATTACAGGCATATGGGGTTGGTTAAACATATGAAAAGCAATCAGTGTAATTCACTATATTAACAAACTGCAAAAGAAAAACCCTATCATCATCTCAACAGATTCTTAGAAAGCATTTGATGAAAATCAAACATCCATTCCTGAGAGAAATTTCTCAGGAAACTAGGAATAAAATGAATTTCTGCAACCTGATAAAGGACATCTATGGAAAATCAACAACCAGCATCACAGTGTGAAAGACTGAATGCCTCTCCTCTAAGATCAGGAACAAGACACTGCTCTCCAACATTGTACTGGAGGTTCTAGCAAGTATAATTAGGCAAGAAAAAAGGGGGAAAAGTCATCCAGATTGAAGAACTAAAAGCTATCTTAATTCACAATGTGATTATTTATGTAAAACATCTGATAGAATCTACAAAGAAGCTACTAGAACTAAAAAGTCAGTATAACAAGTTTATAGGATACAAAAGCAATACACAAAAATCAGTTCTATCTCTAAACTAGCAACAATCATACATTAAAACTAAAGTAACATTTATAATAGCATCAAGAATATGAAACACTTAGGAATAAATATGACCAAAGATATGATCTGTACATTGAAATATACCAAACATTGCTTAGGGAAGCTAAAGTAGACCTAAATAAATGGACAGATTCATAGGTTCATGGGTCAGAAGACTCAGTATTGTTAAGATATCTATTCTCTCCAAATAAATCCATTTGATTTGGTCAGAGATCTTAGATTTGATCTGAGATTTGACATAATTTTAATCAAAACTCCAAAAGAATTTTTTAAAAAGATTATTTATTTGAGAGAGAAAGAGAGCACAAGTAAACATGCATGCACACAAGTACTAGTGTGGGGAGGGGCAGAGAGAGAATCCCTGCTGAGTGGGAAGCCCAACATGGGGAGGGGGCACTCCCGAAGGCTGATCCCACAATCTGTGGGATCATGACCTGAGTGGAAACCAAGAGTCGGATGCTTAACCAACTAAGCCACCCAGGTGCCCCTCCAGCAGGATTTTTATAGAAACTGAAAACCAGATTCTAAAATTTAAATGGAAATGCAAAGAACATAAAATAGCCAAAACAACTTTGAAAAAAAAGGAAAAGAGAACTAAATTGGAGAACTAACACTACCTGATTTCAAGATTTATTATAAAACCACATAATAAAACAAACAATGTAGTATTGGCATAAACATATAAAAATAGGTCACTAGAATAGAATAGAGACTTCAAAAGTGTGCCCACGCAGATATAGATGGCTGATTCTGGAACGATTGGCATAAATTTGCAAAAATATACTTCAATCCATACCTCACAGTAATATACTGTTAATATAAAAAATTAACTCAAAATGTACCATATACCTAAATGTGCAATGTAAAACTATGAAACTTCTAGAAGAGAACATAGAAGAAAGCTTTGTTACCTTGGGTTAGGCAAAGCACGGCCCATGAAAGAACACACTGATAAACTGAACATCAAAATTAAAAACTTCCCTTAAAGATGTTGTTAAAAGAATACAATGGCAAGCTGCAAACACGGAGAAAACATTTGCTTGTGTGCATGTCCATACATATTTTGAATACATATGCACATTCATGGCCACCCATGCATATACACGTGCACACATATAGATCCCCTGAAGACACATACACATTTGCACATACACATACACGTAGGCACACACGCTTAGAACACCCTAAGAATTTATATTCTGGTCTTTTGGTTCCAGCTTCCCATCAGCAGCAACCACTGCATCCCACTGCCAGCCTCTCCCAGTCCAGACCCCAGGAATCTTCAGGACGCTGCAGTTCTGAATCAAAAGTGAAATTACGTTCAGGTCCCTGATCTGGCGACTGCCTGCAAGTCAGGGCAATCAGATGCGTCACATTTTCTCATAAAAGAAATTTCTGACAGGCTTATTAACCTTTGAAAATACCAGCTCTCTGTCCAAAGGAGTTCCGGAGTCCAGATCGAACTGAAAAATAATCTTGTGACAGACCACCCGGTTCTGAGCTGATGGGAATTACTTTCAACCCAGGCCAGCATGTCCCTCTGACAAAATGTTCCACATACCAAACCTGACAGCAGCCGGCTCTCGGGAGCAAGGGAGCCAAGTGTCAGCTATTATAGATCATATCCATGATGGCTGTGACATGGGGTGATTGCTCTGGGCCTCCGTCATTGTGGGGGCACCTGGTATAGTGGGGAGGAGCCAGTCTAAGTGCCTTTAACATTTATGTCCCTGTGCTATCGGACGGAGAGTCTGCCTGTCATCAGAGATAGATGTAGCCTTGGTCTCTGGCTATCATTTTCTGTTTCTAGTGTTCAGTTTGGGGTAGAACCATAGTTCAGTGGGTGCTGTCAGAAATAAAGAGACAGAGTGCCATGCGGAAAATTGGAGATAGATTAACTCCAGGGTTGGAGGCAGTGACTCATCCGCCCCCACTGTCTCACGGTGGAGGACAATCTTCTTGCTTGCTCTTTTTGGGCCCCTTTCTGGGCTCAGAAGACAGTCTGTATCATTTCTGGAAGTCTCAGTGTTTTTCCTTACCCCATGAAACACATGTGAAACAGCTTTTCCACCATAATGTTGCCAGGGACCCCAGAGTGTAGCCCTGTCTTTGCTTTGAATAAATTGGATGGCCTTGGGTAACACCTTTAACTTTGGAGCCCCAGCTGACACTAGAGAAGATGGTCATATTGATGCCTCTCCTGTCTGCTTCACCAATTTGCCATGACCAGCAGGACTGATGAAAAGAGTGCACTCCAAGGGACAGGGACAGTGGCTGTGCTTTGTCACATCTTTCAACATGCTCACCATTGCTCAGGGTGTCTCTGTTCAGATCTAGACTTGCACAGGCTTCCAGGCAAATGTTTTCCATCTTCCTCTAGAACTATCAGGAATAACTTCCTGGCTTCCAGATCCTGGTTCCTTTTCTCCTGCACTGCTGTGAGTGCCCTACCACTAGAGGGGTGCTGTTTCTTCAGGTTCTGGCATCACAGCCAAGTGCATAACAACCCCCCCGCCCCCCCACCCCCCCACCCCCGGCCCAGCAGCACCATCAGACTTCGTGTTCCTGCAGCTGCCAACACAACCCTGCTTCTTCTCGGCCAATGACTTTGCTTTCTGTTGCTTGGAGAAAAGAGGCAGAGAGGCAGGAAGGTCTTCTGATTCCTTCCTCAAAATCCATCCGCACTCAGGCACTTGGGTGACTCAGTTGGTTAAGCATCTACCTTCTGCTCCAGTCCTGGAATTGAGCCCCACATTGGGCTCCCTGCTCGATGTGGAGTCTGCTTCTCCCTCTGCTCCTCTTATGTGCTCTCTCTCTTTCTCTTTTCATAAGATTAAATAAAATCTAAAAAAAAAAAAAAAAACCTATACATACTCAACCCATTTTTCACTTCTTGCTTCCTAGTACAAAGACTGCTTTCCATCAGTGGCCAATGTTCCCACTTAGGGCCTCTTACTCTGCAGCTTCCTTGGGAACCTCCCATCATTACTTGTCCCTTCTCATTTTACTATTTGCCTCATTACCCATCTCTTCTCAGTGCACAAAGGGGCTTTGGCCATGGAATTTGTGTCTGTGGGAACATGTTGGGAATTTGGAGCTAAAACGGGCATGGAAAAACCACTCTGGGTGAAGACAAAAATGGGGCACATGTGGTCCTTGGGGAAGATGGTGTTTTGAAAACTATGTAGAAGTTTCGAGGGTGTTGCTGGAGGTTAAGTTTTCCAGACTGTCACTCTTCTTTCTCAGGCCCTGTCTTTGTTCTCTCCATCCCTCTTCCTGACTTCTGCCCCCAGATCCTCATCTTGAAGAATTCTTAAAATCCCAGGGCAAAATCCCAATCCCTTTAGGAAAACAATGAAAAGTTTAGACCCTGTAAAACCACTGATAGTTGAGTCTTTGAAATGTTGCTACACTTTTGTTTTACATTAAGAACGGGCAGCCCTGGTGGTGGTGGCGAAGAGGTTTAGTGCCACCTGCAGCCCAGGGTGTGATCCTGGGGACCCGGGATCAAGTCCCACATCAGGCTCCTTGCATGGAGCCTGCTTCTCCCTCTGCCTGTGTCTTAGCCTCTCTTCTCTCTGTGTGTCTCTCATGAATAAATAAATAAGATCTTTAAAAAATAATAATAAGACCAATTCTTGCTCCACAGAACTGAAGATCCCAGATTTGATCTGATGAACCCTACCACTAGAGGCATCCAGGGTGTTGTGGGACGCTCAGTTAGAATATTGCACTGGTGAATACGACCTCAGTTGCTCTTACCAGGCCAATCAGTTTCTCTCACCAGGAACTTGAATTTCATGGAAAGCATATAGTTGGAACCCAGGCATTCTGACAGCAGCCTCCTGGAGAGATTTCTCTTGAGTTCCTGCCTCTGGGGACCCTGGAGCTTCCACTGTTCAAGGCCTTCCTGCGGTTTGGCTGATCAGCGTTCCCTTTAACTCTGTGAGATATTCAACATCCTTCCCATCACTTCCATCTCAGTTTTAGACAGGAAAGATTTCTGTCACTTATAACCAGATAAACTTAATTGATAAAAAGTAACTCTCTATAACTTTCTCTCTGAAGATGTTCAGAAAGGAACTGCCACCCAACCATCTTGCGTCCATCCCATTTGTGAAATACCAGGCATCAAATCCTGAGAATCCCTTATCCTCAAAGTCTGCAAGATAAGTGCCCTCATTAAACCTCTTTTGTAGGCAAGGAACTGAGACTCTGAAAGATGTGGGCATCTCTCCAAGGTTACAGCTGGAACCAGGCATTGTGGTTGATATATGTCAGTAAAACTTAGTGCGGCCTAAGTAAAGGACATCAAATGAAAGGAACCGGGGAGGGTCCCCAGCCAAGATACACCTTTTCCCATCTCTTTCTCAGTGCATGTGGATACTTGTTTGACAAGTATTTTTTTTTTAATTTTTTGTTTGTTTGTTTGTTTGCCAAGTATTAACACCCTCTTTTAGCCAGGCCTTGAGACGAGTTCTTAGCACAGGCACCAGACTATAGGGAAGAGAAACACATCCTGGACAGCTGGTAAGAAAACAATAGGATCATTAAGTCATTCATTTTGTCATTTATTCAACAAATGTCTGCTGTGCATAGAGATATACCACGTTAGCCCACAGTATAATAAAATATATAGAGCGATCATCTTCATGGGATGGAAAAAAATAAGAAAATATCATAAAATGAGAAAAGAGTGATGCACTAAAGGAGTAAGGTTCTGAAACAGAATGAGGTGTATGAGTTGGTGGGGATGAAGGTGGTGGCGGCAATCAAGCCTTGGAATCAGGAGCTTTATCTGGCGTGCAGGAAGGACTGATAAGTTTGAATGGATAAGTCAAATAGGCAGTTGGGTTTAAACCTGAGGCTGGGAAA
This sequence comes from Nyctereutes procyonoides, assembly GCF_905146905.1. Classification (NCBI taxonomy): domain Eukaryota; kingdom Metazoa; phylum Chordata; class Mammalia; order Carnivora; family Canidae; genus Nyctereutes; species Nyctereutes procyonoides. Next base: position 35,966,850 of record NW_026575042.1, read on the forward strand.
AAAGGTTTGGGCAGGAAATGGAAATTTTTTAGAGCCATGGAAACGAAGGAAAGGTCCAGGAAAAAGAGGGAGATGGTGTAGGTTTTACCTTTTCTGTACATACAGAGGACACGAATCTTTTTTTTTTTAATTGGAGTTCAATTTGCCAACATTTAGCATAACACCCAGTGCTCATCCCGCCAATTGCCCCCCTCAGTGCGCATCACCCAGTCACCCCCACCCCCAATCCACCTCCCTTTCCACTACCCCTTGTTTATTTCCCAGAGTTAGGTGTCTCTCATGTTTTGTCCTCCTCACTGATATTTTCACTCATTTTCTCTCCTTTCCCTTCATTCCCTGTCACTAATTTTTATATTCCCCAAATGAATGAGACCATATAATGTTTGTCCTTCTCCGATTGACTTACTTCACTCAGCATAATACCCTCCAGTTCCATCCACATCGAAGCAAATGGTGGGTATTTGTCGTTTCTAATGGCTGAGGAATATTCCACTGTATACATAAACCACATCTTCTTTATCCATTCGTCTTTTGATGGACACCGAGGCTCCTTCCACAATCTGGCTATTGTGGACATGGCTGCTAGAAACATCGGGGTGCAGGTGTCTCGATCTTTCACTGCATCTGTATCTTTGGGGTAAATCCCCAGCAGTGCAATTGCTGGGTCGTAGGGCAGGTCTATTTTAACTCTTTGAGGAACCTCCACACAGTTTCCCAGAGTGGCTGCACCAGTTCACAGTCCCACCAACAGTGCTAGAGGGTCCCCTTTCTCCACATCCTCGCCAACATTTGTTGTTCCCTGCCTTGTGCATACACATGGCCAACAAGCACATGAGAAAATGCTCCGCATCACTGGCCATCAGGGAAATACAAATCAAAACCACAATGAAAAAAGAAAAAAAACCACAATGAGATACCGCCTCACACCAGTGAGAATGGTGAAAATCAACAAGACAGAGGACACTAATCTTTTCCACAGGTGCAGGAGAGGTTTACAAGAAATCGTAAAGTTGCTCAGTTTTGCCTCCCGCCTCCCTCAACCAGACTACATTTCCCAGAATGCCACGCGAACCTCGCGAGGCCCGGTTGCTTCCAGCGGCTTCCGGCGCAGGTGCCCCTCCCCGCCACCTCCGGATAGTCATGGCGGCCCTCAGGACGTCTGTGACGCTGTGGAGCCTCCTGACAGGTTCTCGGAACTCGGAGCGGGGCTGTTTCCGGGCCCGAATTCGGCCCCAGCTCGGCGCCCTGCTCCAGCCGCCGCCCGGGCCCTGCGGGGTGGGGCTGCCATGCCGTCGGCTTGCTTCCGAGGCGGGTGAGTGACCGGCCAGATGTCCGCGGGCGCGTGGTCCGGGGAGTCCTAGCGCTCGCTTCCGGCTGGCGACAGCCCGCGGCCGCGGGCCCCTCCCCGCCGTGCGCCGCTCTTCTAGCTGCGCGCGCAGGCCCGGCCGGCTCCTGCACCTTGAAGGGGCGGGGTCTGTGGTCGCCAGCAGGGCCCGAGCTCGGAGGTGTGCGGGCGCCGCGCTGCGTGTAGGGGGCGTGGCCAACCCAGCGAGTCTGCCCTTGAGGGAACCGCTGGCGCCGCGGGGCAGGGGCAGTGCAGCGTGACCCAGAGCGGCGCGCAGACTTGGTCGGAAGGACCGGGAAGGGTCCCTGGACCTTAGGACCGGAGCTGAGACCTGGCCAGCCGTGCCGGGGAAGCGTTTCAAGCAGCGGGGACAGCCTAGGCCAAAGTGCTGACGTGAGACTGAACACAGGGGGTCTGGAAACCCGTGTTTGAGGTGGGATTCCCTGATTGGTAAGGCTTGGGTATGGCTTGGCTCCGAGTCTAAAAGGAGACGTCAGCCTTACGTCTCAGGGCTCTGGCTTGAACGTTTGAGCGGGAAGTATTCCCATTTATACCAAGACAGAGAACGTTAATTGTAAGATTTCTTTTTTTTTTTTTTTTGGCGGGAGGAATGAAGGGGTGAGGGATGCAAAGGGAGTGGGTGAGGTGAGATCGGAAAGGAGGCAGAATTAAACGTCTGTGTTTGCACATATTAAATTTGAGGTACTTTTGAAATTTGAGTGTAGGTCACACAGTCAGATGTAGGTACACAGTATGACCCAAAACACGGTTGTATCTAAAGTGAGAAGCGTCGGGTCAGAGTGGTAACTCTGGGACGCCCGGGTGGCTCATGCCTTCGGCCCAGGGCGTGATCCTGGAGACCCGGGACCGAGTCCCACGTCGCGCTCCCTGCATGGGGCCTGCTTCTCCCTCTGCCCGTGTCTCTGCCTCTCTGTCTCTTATGAATGAATGAATAAAATCTTTTTTAAAAATCTAATTTTAGATTTAAGTCTAAAAAAATCTAATTTTTCCTATTTTAAAGTAAAAGTGGAACGCCTGGGTGGCTCAGCGGTTAAGCATCTGTCTTCGGCTCAGGGCATGACCCTGGAGTCCCAGGATCGAGTCCCACATCGGGCTCCCTTCATGGAGCGTGCTTCTCCCAACGCCTGTCTCTGCCTCTCTCTCTCTCTCTCTCTCTCTCTCTCTCTCTTTCTCTCTTTCTCTCTGTGTCTCTCGTGAATAAATAAATAAAATCTAAAAATTAAATAAAAGTGATAATTCAAGCTGGGGAAATGGTGAGATTGAGGAAAGAGCAGTGCTGAGCACATACTGTCTGTGAAGCGCTGGGTTCCAGAGGTGAGTTCAAGACCACGTCTGGCCTTTGGAGGAGCACCTTGTTTAGTGGGGAGCACGTGAAGTAAGCAGACTACCTTAGTTTTTTTTCTAAATGAAGTTGGAAGTCATTGGTGAGTTTTGTTTTATTTTATTTATTTATTTATTTATTTATTTATTTATTTATTTATTTATTTATTTATTTTTTCATTGGTGAGTTTTAAACATGAATCTTGATTACATTTTTTTAATTTTCAGTTTTACTGAGACATATTTAACATACAGTACTGTATAAGTTCACAGTGTGCAACACAATGACTTGACTTCATATATCATGAAATTATTACCACTATAAGTTTAGTTTACATCTTTCCTCTCATGTAGATACAAAGAAAAAAAATTTTCCTGTGATGAGAACCCTTAGGATTTACTTTCTTAACAACTTTCATAGATATCATTCAGCAGTGTTAACTGTTTCCATCATGTAATATATTACATCCTAGTTCTTCTTTTAACTGGAAGTTTGTACCTTTTGACCACCTTCATCCAGTTCCCCCTCATACCCTATTCTCTGGTAACTAGAAGACCACAAGTCTGATCTCTTTTTCTATGAGTTCTTGTTTGTTTGTTTTAAGATTCCACATATAGTTGAGATCATACAATATTTGTCTTTCTCTTGGTTTATTTTACTTAATGCCCCCATGGTCCATCCACATTGTCACATATTGCAAGATCTTTCTCTCTTTTTTTTTAATTGAAGTATAATTGACACAATGTTACATTTCAGGTGTATAGCATAGTAATTCAATAAGTCTGTGCCTTATGCTGTCCTCACAAGTTCAGCTACCATCTGTCACCATACAGTGCTATTATAGTTCCTTTGAGTATATTCCCTGATGTGGGGCTTGATCCCAGGACCTGAGCTGAAGGCAGTTGCTTAATCAACTGAGCCATTCAGGTGCCCCTATTCATTTGTTTTGATTTTTAGATTCCACATATGTTGAAAATATACAGCGTTTGTCTTTCTCTGACTTATTTTAATTAGTATTGTACTCTCTAGGTCCAACCATGTTATTGCAAATGGCAAGCTCTCGTTCTTTTTTTTTTTTTTTTTGGCTGAGTAATATTCCATTGTGTGTTTGTGTGTGTGTGTATGTGAGAGAGAGAGAGAGAGAGAGAGAGAGTATACACATACCACATCCTCTTTATTCATTCATCTATCAGTGGACACTTGGGTTGCTTTCATATCTTGCTTATTGTAAATTATGCTGCAGTGAACATAGGGGTGCATATATCTTCTCAAATCAGTATTTTTGTTTTGGAGAGGGTAAATGCCCAGTAGAGTAGAATTACTGAGTTATATGATATTTCTGCTTTTCATTTTTTGAGGAACCTCCATACTGGTTTTCACAGTGACTGCACCAATTTACATTCCCACCAGCAGTGCACTAGAGTTTCTTTTCCTCCATGTCCTTGCCAACACTGGTTTGTCTTTTTGCCATTCTGTGGTTTTGATTTGCATTTCCCTGATGATTAGTGATATTGAGCATCTTCTCTTGTGTCTGTTGTCTGTTGCCATCTGTATGTCTTTGGAAAAATGTCTGTTTAGGTCTTTAGCCCATTTTTAATCAGACCGTTTGGGGTTTTTTTTGGTGTTGAGTTGTATTAAGTTCTTTATATATTTTGGATATTAATCCTTAATCTGATACATCATTTGCAGATATCTTCTCCCATTTAGTAGGTTGCCTTTTCATTTGTTGATGGTTTTGTTTGCTGTGCAAAATTTTTTTTCTGATGTAGTTCCAATAATTTATGTTTGCTTTTGTTTCCCTTTCCTGAGAAGATATATCTAGACAAATGTTGCCATGGCTGATGTCAGAGAAGTTACTGCCAGTTTTTTTTTTTTGCTCTGAGTTTTACGGTTTTGTATCTCATATTTTAGGTCTTCAATCCATTTTGAATTTCTGTGTATAGTGTAAGAAAGTGGTCCCCCTTTATTCTTTTGCATGTAGGTGTCCAGTTTTTCCAGCACCATTTATTGAAGAGACTGTTTTTTTCTCTGTCGTATATTCTTGCCTCCTCTATCTTAGATTAATTGAATGTGGATTCATCAGGGATACTGGCCTGTGTTTGCTTGCTTGCTTGCTTGCTTGCTTTTTTAAAGTGTCTTTCTGGTTTTGGTATCAGGGTAATACTGGCCTCATAGAATGTATTTGGAAGCTTGCTTCTATCTTTTTAGAATAGTTTGAGGAGAATACGTATTAACTCTTTACATGTTTGGTGGGTTTTAGCCTGTGAATCCATCTAGTCTTGACTTGTGTTTTTGGGAATTTTTTTAATTCCTGACTTAACCTTATTAGTCATAAAGAGTTTATTTAGATTTTCTGTTTCTTCCTGCTTCAGTTTCGTAACGTTGTATATTTCTGGGAGTTTATCCATTTCTTCTAGGTTGTCATATAATTTTTTATAGTAGTCTCATATAATCCTTTGTATTTCTGTGATATTGGTTGTTACCTCTCCTCTTTTATCTCTGATTTTGAGTACTCTTTTTCTTGATGAGTCAGGCTATAGGTTTATCAATTTTGTTTATCTTATCAGCTAACCAGGTCTTGGTTTCAATGACCTTTTCCATTTTTTAAAATTGTCTCATGTATTTCTGCTCTAAACTTTATTATTTTATTCTGTCTGATGTCCGGCGTTGTTCTTTTTCTAGTTCCTTCAGATGTAAGATTAGGTTGTTTATTTGAGGTTTTTCTTGATTCTTTGGTAGGCTTGTATTGCTATAAATTTCCCTCGTAGAACTGCTTTTTGCTGTGCTCCAAAGACTTGGGGCTGTTGTGTTACCATTTTCATTTGTTCTCATAATATTTTTTTTATTTCCTTTTTGATTTCTTTGTTGGCCCATTGATTGTTTAGTAGCATGTTGTTTAGCCTCCATGTGTTTGTGTTTTTTCTTTCTTTTTCCTTGTAATTGATTTCTAGTTTTGTACTGTTATGGTTGGGAAAGATATATGACATGATTCAGTCTTCTTAAATTTATTGAGACTTGTGGTCTAACATGTGATCTATCCAGGAGATTCTTCATGAACACTTGAAAATAGTATGTATTCTTTTGTTTTTGGATGGGATGTTCTGTATATATCTACTAAGTTCATCTGATCTAATGTGTCATTCAAAGACATTGTTTCCTTATTATTGATTTTCTGCCTGGATGGTCCATCCTTTGAGTAAGGAGGGGTGTTAAAGTGCCCTGTTATTTTTTTATTGCTGTCAGTTTCTCCCCTTATGTCTGATAATATTTGCTGTATGTATTTAGGTGCCTCATTGTTGGGTACATAGATATTTACAATTGTTCTATCATCTTGTTGGATTGAATACCTTTATCATGTAATACCATTCTTTATTTCTTGCTACAGTTTATTTTTTTTAAGATTGATTTTATTTATTTATTTATTTACTTACTTACTTACTTACTTGCTTACTTATTTGAGAAAGCCTCTGCACACATTTGCATGTAGTACATGGGGCAGAAGGAGAGGGAGAGAGAATCTGAAGCAGACTCCCTGCTGAGTATGGAGCCAGATATGGGGCTTGATCCCATGACTGCAAAATCACAATCTGAGCCAAAACCAAGAGTTGGATGCTCAACTGACTGAATCACCCAGGCACCCCTGCAGTCTTAGTTTTCAAATCTGTTTTGTCTGATACATGTATTGCTACTCTGGCTTTCTTCCCCCCTTCCATTTACATGGAATATCTTTTCCCATCATTTCACTTTCAGTGGCTGTGTGTCTTTAGTTCTGCCATGAGTCTCTTGTAGGCAACACATAGATAGGTCTTGGGTGTTTGTGGTTTTTTAAATCTATTCTGCCACCTTATGTCTCTTGTTTGGAGCATTTATTCCGTTTACATTTAAAGTAATTATTGATAGGTATTGTACTTATTGCTATTTCATTAGTTGTTTTCTGGTGGTCTTTGTAGTTCTCTGTTCCTTTGTTCTTTGGCTCTCTTCACTTGTTTGGTGGCTTTCTTTAGTGTCATGTTTGGTTTTCTTTTTATCTTTTGTGTACTATAGGTTTTTGATTTGTGGTTACCATGGGTTTCATATATAACATCATGGGTGTATGGCAGTCCCTTTTAAGTTGATGGCTGCTTAAGTTTGAATACATTATAAAAGTACTAAGTTACTACTTACTTTCTCTATCTTTTAATATATATGATGTCATATTATACATCTTTTTATTTCGTATATCCCCTATTTTTTCCTAATTTTAGTAGGTATAATTGATTATACTGCTTTTGTGTTTTAACATCCATACTGACTTTATAAAGTGATTAACCTACTACTTTTACTATATGTTTGCTCTTACTAGTGAAATTTTTTCCTTTCATAATTTTCTGACTTGTAGTTTTTTCTCCCTGATTAAAGAATTTCCTTTAACATTTTTTTTAAAGGATGGTTTAGTGGTAATGAACTCCTTTAATTTTTGTTTGTCCAGGTATCTCTGTCTCTCCAATTCTGAATGGTGGATAATCTTGCAGGGGAGAGTATTCTTGGTTGTAAGTTTTTTCCTTTCAGCACGTTGAATATGTTCTGCCATTCCTTTCTCGCCTTCAGTTTTTGCTGAAAAATTAGGTGACAGGGTTACATGGTTTCCCTTGTGTGTAATTGCTTGCTTTTCTCTTGCTGCTTGTAATATTTTCTCTTTATCTTAAATTCTGAATTTTAAATACTTTAAATTATTATGTGTCAGAGCATGGACCTTTTTGGGATTTTTGTGTTTCCTGAATTTTAGCTATTATTTCTTCATAAGTTTTCTGCCCCCTTGTCTCTCACTTTTTCTTCTGGGATCCCTATTCTCACTTTTTTTTTTTCCTGTTGTTCAGCTTGGCTGCTTTCCATTACGCTGTATTCCAGCTCATTGATCCATTCTTCTGCATTTTGTAATCTGCTGTTGATTCCCTCTAGCATATTTGACCTCCCAGTTTTGTATTCTTGAGCTCTGACTGGCTATTTTATTATATTTTCTGTCTTTGTCAAAGTTATGAATTCATCTGTTCTTTTCTCAAGTCCAGTTGAGTATCTTTATAAATGTTACTTTGACCTTTTTATTAGGGATATTCTATCTCTATTTTGTTTAGATCTTTTTCTGTGATTTTGTTTCATTCTTTCAAGACTTTTCAAAAGTCCTGTGGTGTCCTGTACCACAATCCCCTCTTGTCACGAGACCAGCTGTGTGAGCTGTATGCACCTTCATATTGATTGTTGTGGGCATGCTGTACTGGTGGTCGGGACTGGACCTGAGCTCAGCTGGCTCAGTATCCTGCTTTGTTAACTGCAAGTACACTGGACAACATTTGCTATCTTTACTGTTGAGAGGTCTGGCTGCTGCTGCTGTGGACTTGCTGGTAAGTGGTCTGGCTGTCTGCAGTTAGCTGCTGTGACAGCTGTGGGCCCAGTGAAGAGGGCGGGATTTGCTCCCTGTGTAGGCAGGTAAGAGGCCTAGCTGCAGGAATCGAGCACATGCTGGTGTGTGGTATTATCTCCCCTACTCTCTCCATGACAGGAGTTTCTTTGGCAGGGTGCCTGTCAATGTAGGTGGGTTGGGTGGACAGGTCCACAGGGCAACACCACAGCAAGGCACCCAGTGTTAGCAGGGTAGATGGAGAGTTTGTTAGAACTGGTTCCCAAAAGTGTCTGGCTGTGTAGTCTTGGGGAGGGCAAGAAGAATGGTGCCCACCATCAGTTTTGTTCCTGGAAGTTCCTGCAGGTTCCTGTCTTTCTGGCATAGGTCCTTAGGTTAGGCAGGAAGTCTCTTTCACCTATGCCCCAGGCACTTTTCAGACTGCAGCTTTTTTTTTTTTTTTGCTCTGTCTGAGGTGAGTTATTGTTTCAATTTTTTAACTTCTGGCTCTCCCAGAGTTTAAAATCAGCCCCACTGATTTTCAAAGCCAGACCTTATAGGAACTCCTTTTTCCAGTATGGGTCTCCCAGGGCTGGGGGAGTTACATCTTGAGGTCTGATCTTGCTCCTCTGTTCTTTTCTTTGTTTTGTTGAACCAGGGGTTTGGTTCCTGACTATGGTCTTCATTCTATAATTAGCTGTGGAAGATCCGTTTCGCCAGTGTTCTGTTTATTTTCATAATTGCCACGCATGTAATTATTACCTCAGTGTGCCATGGGATGAGGTAAGCTCAGGATCCTCGCACTCCACCATCCTTCCTGCATTCCTCTTCTTTGATTTTCATCAGTGTCTTTTAGTTTTTAGTATATAGAGATCTTTTACCTCCTTGGCTAAATTTATTCCTTAGTATTTTATTGTTTTTGAGGCAACTGTCAGTGAGATTGCTTGCTTTCTTTGTCACAGAACTTACTACTATAGAAATGCTACCAATTTTTAAATGTTTATTTTATATCCTGCAACTTTACTGAATTTGTTGATTAGATCTGGGAGTTTTTTGGTGGAGTTTTTAGCATTTTCTGCATATAAAATCCAATTGTTTGCAACTAATTGGAGACAGTTTTACTTATTCCTTCCCAAATTCTGATATCTTTTATTTCTTTTTCTTGCCTAATTGATTGGCTAGGACTTGCAGCATTATTTCAATAGGAGACATCCTTGTCTTATTCCCAAACTTAGAGGAAAGGCTTTTAGTCTGTGGGTTTGGTATATATTATGTTGAGGTATGTTTCTTCTGTACCTGATTTGTTAAGAGCTTTTATCATGAACTGACGGAGAACTTTGTCAAATGCTTCTTCTGCATCTATTGAAATGATATATGATTTTTCTGTCATTCTGTTCATTGTGATGTATCACATTGACTTGTATATGTCAAACTATCCTTGAATCCCAGGGATAAATTCCACTTGATCATGGTGAATGATCTTTTCAATGTGCTGCTGAATTTGGTTTACAAGTATTTTGTTAAGAACTTTTACATCTATAGTTATCAGGGTTATTGGCCTATAGTTTCTGATAGTGTCCTTTTTTAGCTTTAGTATTAGACTAGATTGGGTGCATTCAAAGTGGTATGGCTGTAGAATCTGGCTTTTGTATCAAGATAATGCTAGTCTAGTAAAATGAGTTCGGGGATGTTCCCTCCTGTTCAGTTTTTTGGAGGAGTTTAAAAAGGATTGGCTTTGATTCTTCTTCAAATGTTTGGTAGAATTAACCTGTAAAGTCATCTGCTGCTGGGCTTTTCTTTGTTGGGAGATTTACTATTGCTAATTGCAACTCCTTAGTAGTAATAGGTGTGTTCAGATTTTTTGTTTCTTCCTCAGCCTTGATAGGTTGCATGTTTTGAAGAATTTTCCTGTTTCTTCTAGGCTGTCCAGTTTGTTGCTATATAATTATTCACATTAGCTTCTTAGGATCCTTTGTATTTCTATATCGTGAGTTGTATTGTTTCCTTTTTCATTTATAATTTTCTTGATTTGGGTCCTCTCTCTTTTCTTGCTTAGCCTAGCTAAAAGTTTGTCAATTTTGTTATCTTTTCAAAGAACCAGCTCTTAGTTTTGTTAACCGTTTCTATTGTTTTGGCTACATTTTTAAGAGATTATTCTGGTTGTTCCATGGACCAGGGAGACTGGTTAGGAGGTTAAGCCAAGAGATGAGGATAGCCTCGATCAGAGTAATGGCAGTGGGAAATAGAAGATTAAAGAGAGATTTATGAGGTATAATAGGCAGTATGTTCTGTATTAGTGTTTTCTGTTTTTTTATAAAATGGGGATAACTGTAGTATTTCCAGGGTGGTTGTGAGGATTTGATGTGCTTAATATGTAAGTTATTTAGCTCAGTAAGTTGTGGCATATAGTAGATATCTACTATATTAGATATCATTGCTAATGTTAGTTATCATTGCTGTTACTATTACTACTGCTGTTGGCTAGATGTGGAGGGTAAAGGAAAAGTCAGGAATGTCTGTAAGGTTTCTGGCCCACATGACCTGTTGGATGCTACTAAAATAGGGAAAAATAGGAAAAGCAGATTTGAGACAGAAGAAATACTGAAGTACACATGAGATGTCCACGGGGTAGGTGGATTGAAGATGATCTTGACTGGAAGAAGATTCAGATTTTAGGGTCCCCAGCATATAGAAGTAATTAAAGTTATAGGTTGCGAGGATATCATACAGCAAGAATGTAAGAAAGGAGAAGAGTATAGTTCAGAATTTTTAGGGCCATCAACATTTATAGGACTAGCAGAGGAAGAAGTGGCTGGGAAGGAATGGTATTTTTCCCCCATTTTTTTTCCTGATGGAAATAGAGGAAGTTAGATAAAGGGATGGGTAAACTGTAAGGCAGCAGTGATATCCGGGTCTCCTCTCCTGCCATGGCTCTTCTGTGACACCGCATGGCCTTTTCAGTCTCACGTCCAGTGATCCAAGCCTGTGTTTCCTAGTTGCAGCCCCTTAATCTGGAATTTCCTTCCCTTTTTTTCTCTGTCCTGTTCAGGCCCCTGGAGAAGACCTTTGACCTGCCATGGTCTTCTCTTCTCTGAGAATATGTATGTAGCACTTGCACTGGGGAGCACCAAGATAGACTACAGTTGTTCTAGTTTCTAGAAACAAACTTTGGTTTAAATCCTGACTCTGTGACTTAACAGCTAGTTGTCTTTAGGCAGGCTTCAATATCCTTATTTATCTTATTTTGTGAGTTGTAAATACTCCTGAAAACATTTCCTGAAAATGTATGTAATGCCTAGCATCTAGGAGACAACTCTGTAAATATTATTAACATTATTATATTACTTTTTTTATTTTAAAGATTGATTTATGTATTTGAGAGGGAAACAGTCCTCAAGCAGATTCCCTGCCAAGATTACAGCCCAACGTGGGGCTCGATCCCACAACCCATGAGATCATCACCCAAGCTGAAACCAAGAGTGTACACTTACTGACTGAGCCACCTGGGCACCCCTTATTAATTTATTTTTAAGATTTTGTTTTTAAGTAATCTCCACATCCAACATGGGGCTCAAACTTACCACCTCAAGATCAAGAGCCCCATGCTCTACTGACTCCAGGTGCCCCACATTAATTACTTTAAAAAATTTTATTTTCGAGAGAGAGAGAAACCCCCAAAGCAAGAGGGGCAGAAGGAGAGGAGAGTCTCAAGCTGCCTCTGTGCTGAGTGCTGAGCCCAATGTGGAGCTTGGTCTCATGACTCTGAGATCACAACCTGAATTGAAACCAAGAGTGGACGCATAACCACCTGAGCCACCTGACACCCCTTAATTACTTTTTTGTGTTGCTTTCTCCACTAGATTTTGAGTGCCTTTTTTGGTAGTATTCCCATTACTATTTTTGTAAATGCGCAGTAAATTTCATCAAGGAATGAATGAATGGATTTTATAAGTATTAACATTATACATATTGAGGTAGACATTTTGTTAATCATTTCTGTTAGCTTTTCTGTTCAGAGATCTTATTGGCTTATCATTTTTATCATCTTCTTATTTACTAAAATCCATGTTAACAGAATCTGGTAGTTCAGAGATCAAGAAACCTACATTTATGGATGAGGAAGTCCAAAACCTACTCATCAAGATGACAGGCTTGAATTTGCAGAAGGTTTTTAAGCCAGCTGTACAAGAACTGAAGCCACCAACCTATAAGCTAATGACCCAGGCACAGTTGGAGGAGGTATGTAAATGTAGAAATATTGGTAGAATGCCTTTCTTGAAAGGGTTAATACACAAGATTTCCAGAGGTCCCTCCAGAGCGATAGCTGCTCTTGCATCAGCACTCATGATGGAACTTCCAGGCACAGATTGAGAAAAGAAATGGGAGCAGGCAGGCAGAGAGAAGCAGGGAGCATGGCCGAAAATAGGCAGATTGGAGGATGTGGGTCAGGCCTATGTTTCCACATAGAGCCTCCTTTTCTCCCAAACCTGGCTGAGCATCCTTCCTTTGTCCTGCCTGGCTCACCTTCCTTCCTAAGAAGCCTCTTCTGTGAGCTTCTTTGAGGCTGAATGCTTTGGTGGGATTATGAGATATTGCTGAACCACATCCTACTCTAGGTACCAGGGTCCTCCTGGAGTCATGGGTATGAGTGGTTTATGGAAAATGCTTTGATGTATGAATCTATGAAGCATTATTTCTCCTTTTTCTAATTCAAAAGTAAGTTACAGTCATAGCAAAACATTCAGATATCTAATAGTACATCCCAAGAAGAGTAGAAGTCCCATTTTCACTTCTCAGAGGTAATCACTGCTAACAGTATGGCATGGAGCAGTGTGGTCAGTGGTTAAGAGCATGGGCTCAGGAGTTGGGTTGCCAGGGCTCAAATCCCAGTGCTGCAACTTTGTAGCAGTTTACTTAACATGTGTATGCCTCAGTTTTCTCTTCCATGAAGTGTCACCTAGCTCAGAAGGTAGTTGTAGGCATTAAATGAGGCGGATACATTCAGAGTATTTGAACAATATATGGTGCATAGTACATGCACAATAAATGAAATCCTTTATTCTATTTCAGGCAGCTTTTGTGGCCCTCAGTCTGTCTCAGAGTATTCCTTTGCTACGTTGAGAATGGTTGAACCTGCAGGTGGTACTCTTCTGCCACACCACAGAGTTTGCAAAGGCCAGGGCCCGGGAGCCTTTTCACTTAGTGGCTACAGCTTCTTCTCTCTGTAGTTCTTGGCATTTTTTAAATCAGCGTATGTGTCTGCTTTTGTCAAAAGATCCTTCTGGTTTGTAACCCTGTGGCTCTCCTTAAGAAATATTTTATTTTTTTAGGCTACAAGAAAAGCAATTGAGGCAGCTAAAGTACGATTAAAAATGCCACCAGTTCTGGAAGAACGAGTGCCAATAAATGATGTGTTAGCTGAAGATAAGATATTGGAAGGAACAGAAACAGCCAAATACGTATTTACTGATATATCATATAGCATACCACACCGGGTGAGTACATGTCTAATTGCAAAATGATCTTTATTTGAAATATGTGGAGATGGGCCCGAGGGATGAGGGTCAACATCATTGTGACCCGGTATCTCTGAATCTTCCAAACCAGAATTCCTGTGACTGGGTGAGACCCTTCTGGAAGATCCAGCCCAGCATAAGGAAGAAGAGAAATGCAGACCAGCCCTACATCAGCATGTTACCATTTCCTTACAGATTATGGACCCACTTTATTCCAGACTGACTGCAGAGACAGAGACAGGTGTGCTAAGACAGAACTTGGGGTTTACAGACAGAAATTTCCAGACCACAAATAGGCAGACCACAAATAGGCAGAAATCTTCAAGGCAATGGGAGAAGGGGATTCTTTCTACCCAAGTTAGGCTAACCCCCTTAGCTGAAACATTTTGAGAAAGTGGTTTCTTTCCTGTAAATTCTTGATACCCAGACTTCCCAAAGGATTTTCACTTTTTAGAATTTGCAGCAAGAATGACAGGTTTTCCTTAATTTTCAGACACCACTGCTGCTTCTGTTTTGGATTTTATTCTCTAGATCCTCTTCCCTTGATGGCCAGTTCCAAAAGAACACTCCGGCACTTATAAAATAGATCACTTTTGTATTGAATTTTTTCAACTGAGGGTGAAACAAGCAATTTACAAGGTAGCCCACAAAATGCAGAATAGTGCGTAATGCTGTGGTTGGGAGAAGGGCCACCCCACATTAGTCTTTTTGTCATCTATGATCATGGTTAGAAGACATGATTTGAGCGATGTCCACGTCTGTATATCTGTGTATCAGCCACCTGTACACCTGACATGATGAACAGAGATCACAGAGTTTCATTTTAATTAAAATTTTTGCTTTGGGGTGCTTTGAAGGCTGTTTATGGGAACATTTTATAACCTGAAATGGAGAAAGGACTTAGAATTCAAATTACCATACTCCTTTTGAGGAATAATTGTTATTTAGACATCTGTTATATTTGTAGTACTTGATGATAGTTTTAATTATATTATCCTGAGAACACATTCAGAGACTCTTACACCCGAAAACTTGAAAGTACCATTTGGTTAATTTAAACATTAATCAGATGTGTATCAGTTACCTGCTATGTGCAAAATTCTGTGTAATCACTGGGTATGGCAGTGAATTGTAATGTGCAGTTCCTGCCCCTTATCAGCTCTCTGACAGTATCTGAGCAGTGTCAAGAATCTTGCACGTGGGGGCACCTGGGTGGCTCAGCTGGTTGAGCGTCTGACTTCAGCTCAGGTCATGATCCCAGGATCCCATGATCGAGCCCTGCATCAGGCTCCCTCCTCGGCAGAGAGCTGCTTCTCCCTCTCCCTCTGCCACTTTCTTGCCTGTGTTTGCACACACTGTCAAATAAGTAAAATTTAAAAAATCTTAGACATGATAAATTGCTAGTCAACTGGCACAAACAGTGGGTAGAATTCTGAGGGAAGTGATCTCATAGCCTAGGACTTGGTAGTTGGAAGAGTGAAGAGACCAGAGGCAGGTGGACTAGTCTGTCTCTTACACATTTATGTCTCATGTCAATTCGAGGAATTATAGAGGTGTGGAATTAAGACTCCACATTCTTGGGTTTTTTCCTTTTATCCCAGGGACACTTTAGAAGTAGATCACAAAGTAGTAAAGTCTGTTTCAGTGAGACTTTAGGATGGGATGGGAAAGTGAAGCATTTTAAAAGATCTCATAGCACTTCTTTCCTCTGAAATGGATTTAGATGAATCTGACCAGCTTTTTTCCCTTGAACCATTTTATGTATTAAACCCACTTTAGGACCATAGTTGGCAGTTAGTAAATACTTTCATTTTAGATTTCTGATTGTCAGAGGCACGGCAGTGATTAGTGAAAGAAGTATCAAATCTTGCCAAGTCTTTGAGGTTTAAAATTATCATATATGATTGCATTTTCTATCTCCCAGATGCATTTTATATTTTGATTGCAAATTATAATGGTGCTTAGTGGAATATTGGAACTAGAAATAAGTCTCCACAAACTTACCCTCAATTGTGTTCTATTTCAGGAGCGTTTTATTGTTGTCAGAGAACCAAGTGGCACACTACGCAAAGCTTCTTGGGAAGAACGGGACAGGATGATACAAATTTATTTTCCAAAAGAAGGCCGTAGAGTTTTAACACCAGTAATTTTCAAGGAAGAAAATCTTAGGGTAAGGTGACTTTAGTTTCATAGAGTCAGTAGTGATGGTTTCTTTGTGGAACAAGTTGGCTCTGGTGCTGCAGGGCATTCTGCTTGGTAAACACAGATACATGTTTCTAATAATGACTCCTCTATTGTTATCTTGCAATTGGCTTAGCTGGGATTTGAATTTGGTGTGACAACAATTATGAAGCCTGTATGATTTCTGCCTGCCTCTTACTGGGCACAGAAGTGGATGGGCACATCTGTCATGGCATCAGGGCAGGTGTTGATTTTTCTCATCTAATTCCAACTATGCTTCGTGGTTTTAGAACATGTACAGCCAGGACCGACATGTTGATGTCCTCAATCTCTGTGTTGCCCAGTTTGAGCCAGATTCTGCTGAATATATCAAAGTGAGTATATTTCATAGTTTCTAAAGTGTGGGCTTAAGTATGGTTATGAGTAGGATTTTTGCAGAAGGGAAGAACATCTATCATAACTGAACATCTATTGATTACCTGATGTATACCAGATATTTTATCCTCACAACAGCCCTTGAATTAAAGATGGGAGAATTTAAGCTTGGAGAGTTATGTAGCGTGGTGCAAGTTGCACAGCTAGTAGGTGGTAGCATTAAGGATCCAAACTTTATAGCAGAGCTGCTTCTCTTCATTTTATCATACAGGAACAGTCATTTACTAAAATTTGCCAAAATCTGTTTTACAATTCAATTTAATAAGTAATCATGTAGTGCTATCTCTATATAAGATAGTATTGTGGATAGCATAGGTGATGACATGAACTAGCATAGGATGTACTATCAAAGCTTACAGTCCAGAAATGATTGTGAGAAGGGTGCTAGATAAGTATGCAGATAACTATCACCTTAGGTTTAAGATGTTAGGTGCTAAGAGAAGATTAGAAAGTGCTCTCAGTGAAGGTTTCATATGGATCTTGAACAGGGTTCTAGAAGGGCAAGGAACATTGTGAAGTTGGGTCGAGAAGAGGTGTTTCAGGCAGGGAGAGGAAACAAAGTGTGCTTGCAAATGGCCAGTTGTCTGGTTTGCTTTTACATGCACTATAAATGTATGGGAGGTGTTCAGGGTTAAGCTAGAAAAGTAAATGGGGCCATGTGACAGGTGACTTCAGATGCGAGGCTCAAGAATCTGGACTTCAGTCAGCAGGCCTTTGAAACCTTTTGAACACAGGAATGCCCTTATCTTAGTCCTCAGTTCGCAAGATCAATCTAGAAGAACTGAAGGAACATTAGTTAATAAGGTGGAACGGGTAGTTGATGGGATAGGGAGAAAAGGGAGGAGTGAAAAAAATATCGATTTTTTAAAATCCTCTAATGACCAAGATAATGGTGGTCCATTATTTCTAGTGGTCTACATATATGTAATAGGTGCTGCATAAATAGTGCTTGGCTGCTGAAAAGTAATTGTTTTGGCTGTAAATGTGCAGCAGACTTGTTCCAGGCTGCACAGACTTCTACAGTGGAGGGTTGATCTAAACCATACCTGTTGGTTAAAGAGAGTAGAAGCAGGTATATGTAGACGTGGTTTAGTGATACTTTCTGGGACAACACTTAGTCAAATAATTGTGTATCCAGTAATGCTCACTTTTTATTTTCATGTTTATGAAAAAAATTGCATTTTATGTGGGTAGATTCATCATCAGACCTACGAAGACATAGATAAACATGGGAAGTATGACCTTTTACGTTCAACAAGACACTTTGGTGGAATGGCTTGGTATTTTGTAAATAAGAAAAAGATTGATGGTTTACTGATTGATCAGATTCAGAGAGATCTGTAAGTATGATCTTAAGTAAGTAAAAGAAATTCTTACTATTACAGGAAATCTGTATTTAAGCTATTTTCTCCCAGTGATGACAGTGTATTGTCCAGTGATAAATACCCTTCACTTATTTATGTGTTTGTTCTTCCAGCGTAACCCAGTTTTCTCAGCCTTTGCTTCTGTGTTAAACAGGGCTAGATTCTTTAAGAGTAAGTGGCTGTGGCTCTGTATTATATATCTTGAACACTGACTTACCTTGGCCTCACTGGTTGGTGTTCCTTGGTATCAGTAAACTTTCCAGACGCTCAAAGGGGATTAAATGGGCAATGTAAGACATAAGCCCTGGCAGGTGCTTGTTTCCCCAGTGGAACTGGAGCTTTTCAGTAAAAGTCATTATTTATGAAAACACTACAGTTTTTGATACTCCTTGCCTTTGCAAGATTTTTAAGGCACTGACAGAATTACAATTTTTTTTTTCCAAAGTCGCATGAATCATGGAACGTCTACTGTATTTTAACTGGTGTGCTCCCGGGTTTCTAGCTGAAACAATAGTGTATTTTACAGCTTGTGATGAAACTGAAAAGAAAATTGTTTTTGAGTATCAGTTGGGTTAGAAATGCCAAAATGACAAGGAAAAGAAACCACAGCTCTAAGGAAGTCCACTTTCTATGGAAAGTCCTTGACTGACTCAGAAGTCTGAACTACAAGAGGGTTTAGTGATTATGGCTGCCTTCAGACTATAGGGGGCTGTGACTCAGCTTATCCTCCATGTCATCTAATCAAAGCCATTCACATAAAGGTCCTAAGGCATTTGGAAATAGAAGGTTCCACAGGTATTATCTAAGAAATACAGCCCATATTTGGAAACAGCACCATTTCTCATAGAAGCAGCATTCTTAATGGTAGATGTCTTCAGGCCAGCCCACTTCAGCAAGTGTAGTATAATCCAATTCAGTGGGCAGAAATACACCTTAATCCCACATAAATAGGGGGCTGGTTGGCACTCATGAGGATACTCAAAAGGGATCTACTTTCAAGTGAGTCGGCAGTGACATCTGTGAATGAATTTTTTTTTAAAGAGCTTTTTTTTTAAAAAAAAAAAATTTTATTTATTTATGATAGTCACAGAGAGAGAGAGAGAGAGAGAGGCAGAGACACAGGCAGAGGGAGAAGCAGGCTCCATGCACCGGGAGCCCGATGTGGGACTCGATCCCAGGTCTCCAGGATCGTGCCCTGGGCCAAAGGCAGGCGCTAAACCGCTGCGCCACCCAGGGATCCCGTGAATGAATTTTCTTATGAAGTTTTTTGGATCAAATCATTCTGAAATGATTTTATTATAAAGACATGTAATATTTTTGTAAATAATTAGAGTAAGAAATGTGTAATTGAACATTAAAGTTCTTTATTAAAGTGTACTAATATAGGCTATTATAGTAATACTCATTACCACATATGAGCTTTTACATCTGAAGCAGTTTATTTGTATACCGGGAGGGAGTTTTGAGTACTTAACCATTCCTGTGGGATTTCTGCCCAGGACAGCATGCTGCAAACCCCAGACTAGACAGTAGAGGGTGCATGTCCTCCTGAATGGAACCCAAGGCAGAACGGGGATTCTGCAGTTTATTTCAGACTCAAGTCTGAAAATAATTGAGAGTTGGTTGGTTTTGAGAGTCTTTAAAATTTTTTTTGAACATGTAAATTGATTTGCTCTTATTTTCAAATACAGGCTGGGTGTTAAGCTAACTTGTTCAATAAGATGCAGGCATTATACTTTAGCATGAATGTAATGAAGCCCTAAAGAGGAATCTAAATATAGAAGCCCAGTTAAGCTCTTTACAGGACCACAGGCCTACGCTCCAAAGCTCCAAAGAGAATGTTATCATTTGGGGAATTTTGCTGCCATGTTTATTAGACTCTGTTAGATTATAACAAGCACAGTGCATTTGTAATGAATATGTTTCAGTTTTTTTTACCTGAAACATTTTACTATATGAACAGCGCTGGTTTCTCAGTTCTCCCAGAAGATGGCCTTGAGAGTGGACAGACCTTGGGATAAGCCTAGAGGATTTCTCTCAGGTCACCATGGCTTGAGAAATTATTTACCTCTTTCCACACTGTCAGGCCACTCTTTATCCCCCAGGGCAGGTATAATGGGAAAATTAGTGAGATGGCTGGGGGAACACTGAATTAGGATATCTTCACCGCTCCAACCCCAACTGGAAGCCAGTAACTCAGTATACGTAGCACAACCTCAAAAGCACAAGCATTTTAGAAAGGTTATTTACCCCTCAGCTTTGAGATGGCAGATGGCAGGCAAGTGTTGACTATGTGAGAAGATAGTGATTGGTTTGGGGAAGTGAAGGAGATTCTTATGCTAATTAAAATTGTTTAGAGTTTCTAGAAAGATAAGTACAAGCCAGAAGAACTGAATTCTAGATTGCTGAAGCAGAACCTGACATTCCTTCTGATGCAGGAAGCAAAA
This sequence comes from Nyctereutes procyonoides, assembly GCF_905146905.1. Lineage (NCBI taxonomy): Eukaryota > Metazoa > Chordata > Mammalia > Carnivora > Canidae > Nyctereutes > Nyctereutes procyonoides. The sequence continues at coordinate 35,986,854 of NW_026575042.1, forward strand.
TTTTAGATTTGCTTCACTAGGACACTCATTTTTAACCAATGGGTTCCTATGAATAGACTGGGGCCTGGGAGTCTTTCCTTGGATTCTCAGGCGTCTCATACAGGCATTTATTCATTAATTTGGAGTCTTAATGAAAATTTGTTAGGAGAGGTCAATGCTAATGAACTTGAAGGCTAGTGGCTTTGAGCATCCCCTGCACACCAGCTTATGTGGGATGAAGGTGATATTCCTGCCCTCAGAGTTAGATTACATTATTTGCTGGTGAGGTGGGTTGGCCTGGCACCCACCCATCTACCATTAAGAATGCTGTTTCTATGAGAAATGATGCTCCATTTCCAAAAGAAAATAGTCACATTTAGACTATATTCAGGTTCATAAATTGGGCACTGCCTGTACAGATTCCTGCCCTGCCTACCTTAGAGTACATATGAAGCTTAAACTGGCCAGTTTACTGAAAATGCCTTTGAAAATAAGTTTGAAAATATCAAACTAAAGGCCTAAAAAATTTCTGGCCTGAGGAAAGTCTAAGTGTAACTTAAAGTTGGCACACATTTATAGGACTGTGAAGCAAACGAAGAAAACCCACTGATAGCAGTAAACCCTTTCACTCTAGAGTCGATGATGCCACCAGCTTGGTCCAGCTATATCACATCCTCCATCCAGATGGCCAGTCTGCTCAGGAGGCCAAGGAGCAGGCTGCTGAGGGATTACATTTAATTAAGGTAAAGGGATTTTTCCCACACTGGCTGTTTGTGGTGATAATGGAGTTGGGAAGATTCTGAAGTGGGTCATATTTAATGGTAACTAAACAGATTGACACATACAGAAAATTGTGATCTTAAAATAGTAACTAGAGCCCCATATTTCTTCATCTGATAATAGAAACAGATGGGATGGGGGTGTGGGAGCTGCAGCTGGAGTCCAAGCAATTCAGATAGTAGAGCAGCAGCTCCCTTGTGATCAGGTCACCAGAGGGCAGGGTGGAGTACAAGGCAGCCCATGTTCCTGATCACATTCCTGTCCAGAATGGGAGAAGGTGGTGCTTATATATTACTAAGCCTTGGTTGCATTATCATCTTGAACTGCATACCTCGCAGAACCATGGGCTTATTACATATATTTCTCTGTCATTATATAATTTTCACCTAATGCTCAGAACAGACATAGTTTTGTGGGTCTGGCTTCTCTCCCAATCTTATTTTATGCATACTGCAAAAACATTTCTAAGGATACAAATGACCAGTGATGAGCCCACCCCCTAGGAGGAGCAGAGAAAAACTGTGGTACTAATTCTGGTTTTCTCTGATATTTGGGGGAAAATATTCTTTAAAGTGAAAAATTAGTTTGCTAACTTTCATCCTCTAAATTTATCTTGATGATCTGGCAAGAAGTACAATGTCAGGTTTTAATTTTTTTCTGGAAACAAGGTAAGGGAGATGGCAGCCATTATCAGGATTCTTCTGGTGTTTAGAATTACTATAGCTTGTTTGGTCCATGTAGTAGTAGGCTTATTGTTTCATAGTCAGAAAAACAATTGTGAACCTTGGAAGACTTTTTAAACTGGACCTTTGCTAATGCAGAAATGGGAAACTTTAGTGTATGTTGCTTAAAAGTTTTTTTTTTTTAAACAGGTCTTTGCAAAAACAGAAGCACAGAAAGCAGCATATATAGAATTAACACTACAGGCTTATCAAGAAACAGTCATTAGCCATTCTGCAGCTTCCTGAAAACATTTTTAAAATAAATTTCATTTTACTAAATTGTAACTCACTTTCTCTGTTAATGTTGAACTGAATATTTTAAGACTGTCAAAAGTATTGAAGGGAGTTTCCTGATGTTTTTATTTTAACAGTGCCTCTACTGAAATACAAAGAAATCTTTGATACTCTACTCATTTTCCTAGGTTATGAGGGGATGATAATTGAGAAGTATATTTGAGTGTCTGGTTAGAATTTCTCTAATCAGGTGCAGTGTAAACAACAAAAAAGCACTTCTATCTCTCTATATCACTAAACAGAGCCCAGCTTAAAGAGGTCAGAGGAGCTGGGTTTGAGAAACAGATAATTAACTATAAGACAAAATTAGGGTTGAGGCATAAAAACCCAAGTATACCAACTTGGTGGGAACATGGTCAAGCAAAAGGGTTAAGAGAATGTGGGCTGATCCCTAGGTGAGGTGTAGTTTGGTTCAGCCTTCTAAAATGAGGAGCTTATTTTCATTATTTAGAAAGGAAACTTCAAGTATTTTTGTTAATTCAAAAGATTTTATGAGATACAGTCTAATGACAGTATGAAAAAAAAAATCAAAGCCCACATTTGGTTTACTTAATAAGGAAACAATGATTTAGATGCTGCACATAAATGACTCCTAAGATGAGAAGAGCAGTGTGCTCCCAGTGGGCCACAAACAGCCTTTCCATATAAAATCTAAGGAGGTTCTCAAGAGTCTAAAGCACTGTGGTCAGGGTGGCGATCGATACCTGTCCATTATAATGATCTGTGTAGTGGGGTTCTCAAGAAACATTACACTCAATCATCCGAAATATCTTCATCCAGGTTGATGTCTGTTGTGTCAATATCTTCTAATTCCAAATTATCCAGATCTATTTCCAGTTCAGGTAAATTCTGCAAAGAAAAGAGTTATATAGCACTTTGTTATCTCTGATAAGCTTTTGAAGCTACCTCTGATTCATGATCCAAAGAGAACCAAAGCAATAGTCAAAAGGGACATTCTCTCATTTCAGAGCCCCTGCTCTGAAAGTGATTACGTCACTTGAAATGCAGAGGCCTGTCCATCCTGCAGCCGTTTCATGGGGAGAAAGGAGTGCACCTGGGGTTCCCATGCAAAGTCTAGGTATGATGTCTGTACCTTTTCTTCTTTGTTGGCTGTGTGGGAGGTGACAATTACTGGAGTAGGAGAAGCAGGTTTCCCATCAAGTTCCTGAAAGGCCAAGTGGAGATACATATATAAAAATGGAGAATTTATTCAGGTAATTTTCCCCCAGTGGAAGGCTATTCAGGATTAGGAAATGGGAGATGACACTTGAACAAATCTTAACCAGATTATCTCAGGCAGTATTCTGACCTGTTGAGCTGCAGATCTTGAGGGCTGAAAGCCTTTTGCCTCTTCCATAACATTTCTTTCTTCATTTGGCTATCAGAATAAAGTAATAATGAAATATTCTGAAGTCATAATTCATTTATGAATTTGATCCAAATCTCAATTATCAGCTCTCAATCCAACAATAAAGTATGTAAAGTAGGAACACACTTCTACACTCTAGTCACACTGAATGAGGTCTGCTCCCTGGCGACTCACCGTGACAAGTGGGTATTGCTTGGCTGGCCAAAGATCAGCATGTGTTTCCTTCACCCATTCTTCTACAACAAAGGCTTCTTTTAATCCAGGAAAAAGGTTTTCATATTCTGTTGGATCTGCAAGGGATTCTGCTGCTTTCTGATTGACTTTTGAAAGATTTTCTCTCCAGAGTTTCACCACCCTATTGTAGAGATCAAGGAACCAAAGGGAGACTTGAGTAAGTGTGCTCTAGTTTTTATCTGAAACATTTGTTCCTAAAATTAAAAGTCCGTACCTTGAAACCTGACTGGGTAAGTAAGTCCGGGCTAGGAAAGCGGCTTCTGGCAGTCGACCTGTTCTAATCAAGAGTTCCAGGCAGGCATCTAGCCTAAAGATGAAAAAGGAGAGGCACTATTACCAAGAAGAGACAAATGTAGATGTAGTGTTGCAAGGTCAGCATTCTCTCCCCAACTTCCACACATATACCTCACACCTCATTTCTGTCACTGAGTCATTTACTTGTCATCATCAGTGTGTTTACATAATCAATGGACTCCAAGAGCGTGAAGGGTAGGACAGGTTTGTGATCATTTTCGCTCTCTCGGCAACCAGTTTTAACAATTAACAACTCCTAAGAAGAATCTAAGGGGGCTTTTCAAGGCCAGCTAAGGCAGCTTAGACAAGCACATTTTCAAAGGCTTTCAGGAGCTACAGGAGCAGAAACTTGGTTTCACAAGTGGGAACATTGAGGGCAGTGTCTCCCATGTGGGCTGTGCTGGACAATCCAGTGGTCTCTAGCAGGAAAATGTCCTAGTGTCTATTTTTTTAATTTCAATTTTTTTCGAAGTTTGGTAAAGTAGACAATGTGTAGAATCCATAGGTTTTGGGGGGAAAAAAGGGGTTTTGGCTTTTAGAAATGTAATACATTACATATATATTACCTAATATCCTCGACATCAAATGAAAGTCCAACAATATTCTGCAATAACACATGAATACTAAATGTGATAACAAGAACAAGTAGCATAAAAGCATAAAATAATATACTTCGGAGTTAAGGTTTTGCCATCAAATAAATTATAGGAAACTGTTTTCAGGACAGTTTTTGGTTTTTGAATTATGGACCTATTCCTACAGGTACACAAATTTATGAATATATTATAAAAACATTGGGATACACTAAGCTTTGATAATAAAGTGTGAGGTTTATTTAAAAAGTCACTATGCAGGGCAAGGTTACTGAATATTTTTGTGTTTTATTTCATAATATGGTCAACTAATGTTGAGATGATTTAGTTTGCACTAACTGCTAGACTTTGAGAAGTATATGGTATTTTTATGCTTTACAACTGGACTCAATTCTAGAAGTACCTGACATCCTCAATCCCCTTTATTCTTGCCATGGACAGGTCAGAATTACCCAATTTGGGTAAAACTATTGGCCATTTGGGTACTACAGGAACAGCACAATAGCTTCCTGCTGTGGTAAAATAAAATGGCTCAGCCAGGGAGAGGCCAGGCTTTTGAGAAAGGTGTTTTAACATTTCTCTCAGTCCAAGCCTCCTTAAACAGCACATTTTGCTTATTTCGACCAAATGTGTCAAGAGCATCCCTTGCTGAAGGTGAACACCACCACAGTAGCACTGTCCTTCCTCGGACTACCCCTACTAGCCAGGGCTAGGCCAGGTGCCTGTCCGTTCTCTCTCCAGGGTTCATTCTTCCTCTGTAAACCACCCTCATAGTCATTGCAGAAACCAGTGCTTTAAATTACTATGCCCACCTCTCTCAGACCTTGGATTAACACTTACTTGCCCTGTAAAAAGTAGCTCATGAATGCCACGTTATTCTTGCCATCTCTCTCTGCACCCTCTGCTAGTTTGTTCACCATACTAGCATTTCCAGAGGCAGTGGCCAAGAGCAACAGGCCTCCATAATCCTGTGCATGGTGCAGGCACTCTTGGGCAAGGCCAAACTGACATTTACTAATGGCAAGTTCGGCAAGTTGTTTCCACTTTTGTTCTGACTGTAAAAAAAGAGTTTCCAAATTAAAACATCTATGGAAATAAACATTTGAATTTTCAACATAACAGTCTTCTGTTAACCTATTACTGGGCTGCCAATGGGAGATATTTCATACATATACTGAGCTGTGCTTATTAAGCTGGTTCTATCAATCAAAGTAAGAATGGAATGACAAAATGTATAATGAGAAAATGGCAGTTATTCGCATATACAAAATGAATTCAAACGAATCAATTTTAATGATGCATGAATAATCATCAACCCATTATAATTTTGTAATTACACAGTAAAACTAAAAGTAATATTATCTAATTGGAGTTTTAAGGTAATTAGATTGCAGTTATTTTAATGATTTAGTACCATTTCTGGAAAGTGTAGAGCATTGTTTTTTATATTCTTAAATATTTAACAATGATGTTATCTGTTATTTGTAGCTTGTCAAAAAATCAAAATGCTACACATTTGGATGATCTCAATGTAGCTGAAATTTATTTAGCACATCTGAAATGAATTTACCAATAAATGCTAGACTTAAACCACAATTGGGGGCCCTTAATACATAGCAGTTCATTAAAATCATTAAATTGTGTCAAAATATTAAAATCTTTAAAACCAACAACTTTCTCACTAGTTTGGGATAATGACAAATTACTGCTTTGTCTGTCTGTACTCTAAGTTCCCAGGCTACAATATCTAATATCTTACGTCTTCTTTTACAAAACAGATCTCCTATAAGCTATTGAAAACACTTTTTCTTAAATTCACAATGCTAAAAATAGATATCCAATAAAATTCATTCATGTAAAGACTAACAAATGCATTTTTTAAGTGAACAAATAGAGGCAGTCATCCAAAGAGATTTACTAATTTGCATTTCAGAAAAATTTAACAAGAGAACTTACACTAAACACAAAGAAGTAGCTACTAACCTTTGAATCAATACAGAAAATCATGACTTAGTACATACCTCTGCTTCTACTGCTAATTGGTATGCGATTTTCAGTTCTCCAAGCTGTAGAGCAAGTTCAAAGCGATGCTCCGGATCTGTGGATACTGTAAGAGCTTGCTGCTTGAAGCCCTAAACAGAGAACATATGTAACTGTGTGTGCAGTCTATGTGTGTATATCACACACAGCAAGTCAGCCATTTAGCTCTCTCTTGAACCAAGACTACCTTGCTAACACACAAACCCCACTGCCTAAACATAATAAATAATACTCTTTAATGAGAAGACAGAAAAGCGAAGGAAATCATTAAAAGAACAAACCAGCAGACAAAATGCAGTCCCGCAATGCTATTTTCTAAGCACTGGAAGGTGACTGATGCTGAACAAACTCATGTAAAACTAGTAAATCAAAAATGCAAAAGCACGCAAATGTCAAAAAGACAAAGATTCTGGAAAGCTGAGTGAACTAGAGGCATTTCAAAGAGAGGCTCAGTGGTGTAGACCTAGCCATTCACAACCTACTCGCTAAGCTGGGCTCAGAGATCATGTAATCCGGTCCCTCAAAGAAAAGCAGTTAAATGTAAAAGCTTCCTTCCAATTTTTCCTAATCTGTGGGTCATTTAGCAAACATTTTGCTTGCAGGTCCTGACACTGATAGGGTATCGTTACAGGACTTGACTGCTGGTCTTATGTCTACTTTATTCATCAAAGGGCAGGAAATCTAAAACTGTCTTCCATATTCCAGAGAGTCATCAAAACAGGCTTTTAAACCAACTACTGTAATTACCAAATTAGCTTCTCCCCTAAGACAAGGAGTACTGATGGGAGTATGCACTGTGGGCAAGTTCATCAGCTCTATGGATGTGGTGCATTAGACCAAGCTGAGACTTCAAGAGACTCCCCTGGAATGAGGAAGAATGCTCAGTTATGGGGTGGCCAAGAGGGAGTTGCTGGACAGCTATCCAAGTTCTGTCCAGCTGGATCTCCAGGAAGGCTGTATCATTATGTTTAAAATGTTTTAACTTCCCAGACTACACAAACTGCCCCCTCTCCCTCTCTCACATATAAATAAATAAAATTTTAAAAACAAAACAAAAAAACACCCAAAAAGAAAACCAGCAAACAAACAAACAAAAAAAAAATCCCTCTTACTTGCTTTTCCAGAAAGTGTGCAACTCTGGTCCTCTGTTCTTTTGGAATGGTAGGAAGAACCTTATCAGCCATGCTAAAGTCCCTTCTCATGACAGCTGTCTGGTATTCCAGCACGGAAACCAGCAGAGAATAGCTAACAATGTTCAGTTCTTTATCACCCAGATAAAGCCTGTTGTCTTTAGGAATATAGCCCAGGAGATACATTGTCCTGTAACAGACACAGAAACTAATTAGGAGTAGGCCCAAATCAGTAGAATGATACACACACACACACACACACACATACACACACACACACACACACACACAACCTGCCTCTTGCTCAGAATCTTTTCACTTCGACTGATGCAATTTTGATCAACAAGAGCCAACCTACTAAAACTGTTACACACTGAAAAATCAAGCCTATCACTGCTACAAACCAGCAATAGGTTTTGTTTAAAAAACATAATTCTGAATTTAGAATGCTTGACACAAAAGTAAAACAATATTCAGTTACCTGTCCAAGTGGGCAATGGTGACTATTTCTCCTCCAACATAATAATTTAATCTGTTCACAGAACTTGTGTAAATGAAGCAATCGCCTACCCACAGCCCTGTTTTCACAATTTCCTGAATCTCACCAAGAACCTGCAGAGAGAAAAATAGTCTATTATTACCTTACTGAGAATTAGAAGTCCTGTCAATCATAAAAACTGAGTATGACTGGGGTGATAAGGTAATACAGTAAGGAACGCAAAGTAAAATCCTACTTCAAGAAAGAAAATATTTTCTTGGAATTTCTATCTTCTTTCTCCATTTAAAAACAGATTCCTGGATGAGTATTTGTAATGCAGAATCTCACTGCTGCATCAGAGCTGTGATCTAAACTCACATACATGAAACTGGAAAAGGAAGTATTTCATAAAATCTTCCAGGACCATCTCCACAATAGATGACTTAATTTTACCATTTGAGAGCTCATTTAAATCACTCTGGGTGAACTGTCTAGAGACCAAAACACCTAATTTTCCTTACTGAAAGATATCAAAGTGAATCTAATGATTTTCTAAAATCAAAGTACAAATTTCTTTTAAACATACATACTTTCAAACTCTGATCTTTGAGTCAAGACTTTAATTTTCACATTTCACTGGAATTCCTTATATGTTCACTTTCTCCAAAACTTAATAAAATATGAAACTCAGTGAAGTTCATACAAATATAAATCACTTAAAAAACAAAGCTAAAGTTGTGTTGGTGAATTACCTCAAAGGCGTCTTCAATGCCATCTTCAGTAACTCCCTCATGTGTTTCCTGTGCAGCCAAGACTTTTTCAGACAGATACTTCAAGATAAAAAACGACTCCTCGGTGGCAATACAGACCAGCTCTCCAGAGTCAGACCAGAAAATCTGTAACATGGCAAGCAGACACATGGACAGTTTTGGATTTCTGTGTGGTATGACTAACTGCATACACTTAGTTTCTAACAAGATTTGTTTTTCTTACATCAGGATAATAAATACACATTTGACAAGTTTATATAGTGCATGGTGTGTACATATATGTACAGATACATATACCACATATATACATATACGTACATATGTGTATATCCATGTTTGGAGGGTAGATGGGGCAGTGCCTTGCTATTTATTTTTTTTTATTTTTATTTTTCTTATAGTGCCTTGCTATTTAGCTGAGAAATGGAAAGACCAAGGGGAGACAGGAAGGAAAGCTGTTAGGAAGCACTGGACATGCTGTCATTTAGAAGCAGCAGCCCATTCCCTATTGCTCTAAAAAAGTGTTTTTCAGCCTTTCTTTTTTCCATTATCACCCTCACCCACATACCCAGGAATATTTTTAGACATTTTTTTCCCTCACCTCCCCCTACAAAATACCACGGATACTATATATGCTTATACATATATAATGCATATACATACATACATGGTATATACACACACACACACACACACACACACATAACATATATATACATCTAAGTATCTCCCCTTTATAGATAAAGTGCAAATTTTCTTCACCCTCAAGAACCAATTTTTCTCCACCAGGGTGCTAGTGCCCATTCAGAATGCATGCTATAAAAGACACAACCAGGGCCCTAGGGAGGTGGATTTGTCTCCAAAGATTTCTGTCTGACAATGAAAGGTGTCAAAGAAGCAGGTAGTTCCAGAAAACTTTGCCACTGGAGACATTTACCTGAAATTTAAACAGCCATCATCAGGTAAAGTATGAAAAGGCTTCCTGAATGGTATGGGAGCTCTTAGGCCTTTCCAAGTCAAGAGCTCCCTGACTTCTTATCTTTAAAGCATGCTTTTTATACTGTCAAATCCATTTAAAATATGAATGGCACTTGGCATTTGTGTAACTTTGGATGCTTTTCAAAATACCCACTGTCTACTGCCTCATTCATATACCACAATTCTGATTTTCTAAGCAATTTTGAAGTAAATGGTACTGAGTCCAACACAATGGAACCAGGACAGCTGGGTATAAGGACATTTCTTTGCCTCAGGGACCCAGAGCTCCTCACAAAGCTACACGTTCCAGAAGTAACAACTGAGGGAAAACTCACGTGTTTGGGCTGAATTTCAATTCTGCGTATGAGTTCTGTATTGTCCCAGTCATAGAAAGCTAAGCCATTTACAGATCTGACTCCCAATAAGAAGCCTCCATAGATACCTGAAAAAAGATTTCTGTTTAGCTGTTTCTGAGCCATTGCAAAGCTTCCAAAAATGTGTCATATATAAATAGCACTCACTTTCAGCTCCAAAATCTGGTTTAAATGATTTTTTTTCCTTAAAGTTCTTAAATATCTTTACAACACTGTTGCTCTCTCTTATTGCATATCTGAGGGAGAAAGGAAGAAAAACATAGCATATTATATACCCAATCATACTTCCATCAAATGTTAGAAATTTTTTCAGATATATTTGAGTAATGATTATGGGTTTTACACTAATACACACATTATTAGGGTATACAAACTATTTCAGAAACTAAGACCCAACATCACTCGCTAAGTGAGTGATTAAACTGGTATATTCCTGCAATGGAACACTGCAAAAATGGGAATCAATCACTGATTCATGCAACAACCTGGATGAATCTCAAAAACATGATGCTGAGCAAAAGAAGCCAAACATAAGAGTGGATACTGTATGACTCCATTTATATGAAACAAAAGACAAATCTAATCCACATGGTGACAAAAAGCAAATCAGTGTTTCTTGGGGCCAGGGAAATGACTGTTAAGGGAAAACAAGGGGATTATTTGGGAATGATAGAAATGTTCTATGTTTTCATTGTGCTGGTGGTTAGATTGTATACATTTGTCTAAATTCATTGAAATGTACATTTAAAATAGTGCATTTAATTTTGTATGAATTCAATAAAGGTGACTTAAAAAATAAAGAAAAATTTTTATAAGTGGTGTAGACATTTTTGGCAACTTAGAACAGTGTGTATATTCCAGCCTCTTGAAAAGAGGGGCTGGGGCTGTGGCTGTTACTGGATATTCAAGAGTACTTACGGAAGTGATCTGATAAGCATTCCTATCAAGAGAGGAAAGATGTTAAGTAGGGCCTTGGCTGGATAAAGCTAATTTAAAAAAAAAAAAAGGCAAAAAGCAAACTATCAAAACAGAGGGGATCCCTGGTTGGCTCAGCGGTTTAGCGCTGCCTTCAGCCTGGGGCCAGATCCTGGACCAGGGATCGAGTCCCATGTTGGGCTCCCTGCATGGAGCCTGCTTCTCCCTCTGCCTGTGTTTCTGCCTCTCTCTCTCTCATGAATAAATAAATAAAAAATCTTAAAAAAAGAAAAAACCAAAGCCCTGATATTTATTACATGCACCAAAAAGGAATCAAGAAGGAACACTCGGTAACTAGTATGTAGTATAATTATAAAGAATTATAAATAACTAGTACCTAGTGTGATAATTCAGAGATTTTTCCTGCTTTTAATGAGAATATTTTATAAGTACTCTAAATTCAGGCAGAATTTGTTTTAAGAACAGCAGTTGGATAACATCACAGAAAAAAGATTCAATGAAGTTCTCATCAAGATGACATCAGATTGTAGTCTCTCCCAACTAGCTCTGGACCCTAACAGTCAGTACCTGAGGATGCCAGGTCACAAGGAGAGACTACTTTGTCTTGAGCCCAGAAGCACCAAGCCCTGCCACAGGCTCTATTAAGGAAATGGGTGCTGGGCCCCCAGTTTAATGGGATTATTAGATGAACTTGAGTGAGCTTGCTGAATACCAAACACAGAAAGGGCAAAGGCAGCTCTGATGAGAATTGTCCTTGAACACGGAAAAGCATAGCCAACACCGAGGCTTTGGAACATGTTTCATATAGCCACACACAAATCACCCATCTGCAATCAGTGCCAGATGGACAGCCCCAAGCCAAAACTTACTCTGAAGAATCATGGGCCCATGCAAACTCCTGGGCAGATCCAAAGCTCTTGTTTCTCAATGCCATTGCTGTGTAGATAATATACTCACCATCGCCACACACCACAACAAACCTGCAAATTATGGAAGCCAGGGAGAGAAGTAGGATCAGTGACATGTGGAAGTTATGAAACAATGCTTCATCTTCATAATAAAATACTTCTAATAACAAATGCTACTTCAGCTGACTGTTATTATTGAATCTGGTATCTTTTAAAGTTACGCATTTCTTCAAATACAGAGCTACCCATACATATTCTATCCAAAAACATACTATGAAGATGAAGTTTTGCTAAAAACCTTCTTGCAGTGGCCTTCTCTTATAAACAAAGGAGACTTGAGGCACAAAGAATGGCTGGAGATGCACAGGGGCCAGGATTTTAATAGTAGCACTTTATTCATTACATTTATACCATAAGAAGGTGCTACTTTGTTGCAAGATTATCTTAATTTTAAAGCATATCACTGGAATGAATAAAAATACTCATTTTTAATGACTGTTAAGTTTATCAAAATAAACAGAATATTTTAACATTTAATTAGTGAAAATAGAATATTGTATATAGTCAAGTAAAATTTTCTCAAGATATAAAACTCTCTGTAAAATATTGTATTAGCTGCTATTAGACTGCCAAAGGTAAAATGCAAAACTTAGAACAAAAAAAATGTTTTTTATGATATCAAGGGAAAAAAATTTAATGCATTCTTCATCTTCCTAAGAAAATTATATTACAAGTAACCATGGATACCATTTACTGAACAAGGCAGCACACTTGGTTTACAGTTCGTCTTTTTCAATACCCAGCACAGAATTATAAGACACCCAGATCTATTGTAAAGTAACTTTTAAAGGCGCACAGGTTTAAACCTATGCTTCAAACTCTTTTACAAGATGTTTGGTGCTTTCTAAATCATAAGGAATGAAAATGATGGTTCAAATATAGATAAGCAGAATTATTACCATTCCCTCAATTTTTTCAAAGGACACATACTTGAGTCAACTTTTCTTCCTAAGTTAGCAAATTTTTAGAGCACCTAAGGAGTCTCAGGATAAGACATGGTATCTGCCCTTGAAGGAGCACAAGGACACAAACCCCATACATTTAAAATGAATAAATGGGACAGAGCCAGATAGGTAAATATGCTTACATCCTGCATGCCAACTTGATCGATGGACATGCTCCCTGCCAACTGTGTTGAGGATTGTTAGGCTAGGGCAAAGCTCATCAGGAATGCCCACCACAGAGTAAGAGTGGTATACACTATGGATATGCAAACACTGCTCTAACATACACAGAAGCTCAGAGGGAGATTCCGGTTATGGCTTACCGTCCATTAGGATTGTGCTGAATAGTCTGGGGGTATATTTCACAACTGCCCATGTCCTTGACTGCTAATGGCAGTCTTTCTCCATCTTTAATTTCAGCATCTCCCATTGCTTTTAGGTTGGCCTGCTGGACTTCTGAATGCTTGGCCCAAATTATCTTTCCATTGGCATCCATGGACATGGCAGGTTCCTCCCGACCAAGCTGGAAGAATGATAAATAAAACCACAAAATAAACATTTCTATTTTCACTTAACAGAAGGCTTCTTTTTTTCCACTTTAAATCTCCAGTACTTACTCTCTTATGCTTAATGAAAGAAGAGCCAGTTTAATAAAACTGGTGGCTTAGAAGATGATTGTACTAAAATACAAGGAAAACTTCTTCCACTATGTTCATTTATTCAGAGAGTATAATTAGAGATTACCTTAACAATGATGCTCCCTTCGTCATAGCCCAAAGCAACATTGTTGGACCCTCTCAGACTGGCCACACACCACACCCTCTCCATTCCATAATTCAATGTGCTCTCAAGGCGGTACGTGCTGGAATGCCAAATACGCACGGTTCCTAAAAAGAACAATGTGAATGTTCCCTTTTAATCTGAACATATAACAATGAACTGTGTCGGGTGAACCGGCCACAGGGAAGTCTTTATTAAGTTTCCTGGTAGCTTAATTTTTTGACCTATAGTCTGTAGGTGATTTTATAAAGCAACATAAATAAGTGAATAGAAAATTTTAAGAAACTAAGAAATGTGATTTTCCATGTAAAATAATGAATTTCCTAGGTACACTGCTTACTATATACCTGCAGATGCTTTACACACATGTGATCTTTTCTTTTCACTATAATCCTATGGGGCAGATATGTCTGTTCTCATTTCATAATCTACTCAAACCACTATCTATGAAGTGGCAGCACCTGAATTTGATCCCAGGTTTTTAGACTCCAAAGTACTGACAGGCTTTTTCACAGTTTTTCTTTAGGACTTCTGGGCATCCTTTTACTTAAGTAAGAGAGCCAAAACACAGGAGGAGGAGGAGGAGGAGGGTGAAGACAACAATGTCCCTTCACTCTCCTAAAGCTCAAGTATTCTCTAATAAAAAACAGTAAAGTTATCAGAAACATCCAGTTACAATGCAGGGCACTACCTGGCTTAAACATGCACTTAGGGATCCCTGGGTGGCTCAGCAGTTTAGCGCCTGCCTTCAGCCCAGGGCCTGGTCCTGCAGTCCTGGGATCAAGTCCCACATCAGGCTCCCCGCGTGGAGCCTGCTTCTCCCTCTACCTGTATCTTGGCCTCTTTCTCTGTCTCTCATGAATAAATAAAAAAATAAAATAAAATCTTAAAAACAAAAACAAAAACCACGCACTTAGTAATTATAAGCACAGGAACAAACATACATTTCTAACTTACCATCTTCTGAACCTGTGATGATGATTGGCAACTCAGGATGAAAACTGGCACAAGACACATTTTGAGCATGTCCCTCCAGTGTCTGTACACATGTCTTATTCTGTAATCAAGACACAGAAAAAAATATATATTTTAAATATATCTATTTTTTTAATGAAAAACAACTCATCCTTAATTTTTCCAGTGCACAGATACATAAGTGATAATGGTTGTGACAATTTAAATAGTTTTTATATATAGAAATTTTTGAAACACAATTGTCTTATGTGCATATTTTTTCTAATTCTTTGACAATACAGGGAAATGTAATTGCAACTATCACATTTAAAGAAGAGATCTGATTTTCATCTGAATATTCCCCCCCCCGCAACTTCTAAGATAATATCTTTAATATTTTTATTCTGTACTTAAACACAAATCTGAATAAGGTGCTGAGTAACACTGGATTTCTAAGCCTCATTTTATTAATAACTGTTTATGGAAATTTTGATCTAAGAAACAGAAAATCTGTCTCTTAGAGACAAAAAGCATAGTAACAAGAAGTTGTAATTAGGTTTACAAAGCCTATGTGACAACTGGCTATACCATGGCTATGTCATAGTATTATTTGTTGATCTGCTAGTTTTCAAATATGAACAGAAGTCTACCAGTGAGGATACTAGCGAATGTAATACTTCATTTTAATCAAAATGATTATAATTTCTACTGTTGAATGAAAAGTAAACATAATGGCATTTTATTTTAAAATCTTGATAGGTATTTGCTTTCATTTTTATGGAGAACTCTGAGACCACTATTTAGATGCAAATACTGAAGCATTATTACTATGAATAGAGTTCAATAATAAACTGTACCTGATAGTCCCATATTTTAACAAGACGGTCATCTGCACCTGAAATGAGGTATGGTTTATCGCCACCACTGTAGTAATCGATGCAATTCACGCCTTTCTCATGTCCCTCCAGAGTGAAGTTTGGTGAGGAAGAACCCAATTGCCAAACCTTTAGAGAGCAACAGCATCTGCCAGTCAATAAGAGCCTTGCTTTTCAGAAGGCAGTTCCACCACACTTCTAATACATTAGATAAAGTGTCAAAGCCCAGGAGAGGAAAACTAAAAACTAAAGAATGTATGTATTTTTTTTCATCCATTTGTTTCCATTCTTTCTCACCTTACTTGAATTTCCAGGGGGCAGAATAACTACAGTGTTCTCTGAAAATGCCAAATTCCAGGCTTTATCCCTAAAGAGTTTTTCCCTATCCCTACAGATTCTTCAGGAATCTAGATTTTTTTTTAACAGATACCCCAGTAATCCACAGGCTGTGGTCTGAAGAACAATTCTTTAAAGGTAAGAAGTGGTTTTTATGAGAATTTTAATATAAAGATAATGAAAGTGGATTTAATTTAATAAGGTTTGTTAAAAAGAGAAAATTACCACTTAACTAAAAAATTTAGAGTATGGAAAAGTAGTCAAACATTACCATAGCACTAGTATTGAGCTTTATCTTTACAAATAATTACTGAGAGCCTCCTACATAAGTGGCCCTCTAGGAGGTATAAAAGATGCGTAAACAAATGTTTACCACTGAATACATATAATAAACTTTACTAGAACCAAAGATAAGACAGTTTATGTTCTCAAGATATACCTTTTATTGAAGAAAGTTTGAAACTAATTTCTCAAAGTTTCCAACCTATGTCAAAAACAAGGACAATCCAGCAAAAGGAGGAAAAAGGTCAAAACCCTAAGATACTTGGACAGATATCATTTAATAATAAATTATCAAATAACATATAATATGTTACCTAAGTTAAAGGAAAATTAATAAAAATGTTACATAAACATACATGCACACATGAAAGCAAAAATTAATGCAATTATCATTTTAAATCTATGCATATAGAGATTTTAAATACTGTAATGGAAAAAGGAGTATGACTAGTCTCATGCAACATGTATTAAGTGTCTGGTACAAGCAAAGCACTGTGTTGCTGGCTACTGAGTGTCTGTTTGAGGGAGTGGGGGTGATACCAGTTCCTACCCCAAACATCAACATTTTGGAGGATAAAGATTTCTGAAGACACATTAGTTATCATTCAGAATAAGGGCCATAATAGAGACAAAAAAGGAATGGAAGGAATGGGATGAGCACGACTGGCTCTGTCTGGGGATGTAATGGAAGTCTGAAGAGAGCCTCTCAGAGTAACTGTGCTAAGCCTTGAAAGATGAGTAGTTCTCCAGAGGAAAAAAAGTCAAAAGGGAAAAATAAAGAGTATCATAAGTAGAGGTAACAGCTGAATAAGGTTCTCTAGAAAATGGTGGGTAGGCCAGGGTTATAGGAGATGTCTCATAATATTAGCTGTGGCTAGTCTGGAAACCCTTGTATTCCACATTAAGGTACTGGGACTTTATCCTTAGAATGGGAGCAGAAAGGTCAAATCCATGTTTTAGAAAGATACTTGGCAGCAGTAGGGAGAAATAAGAAAAAGAGAATGGAGGCAGATGAAATTTTAAAGTAAAATAGATTAATACTCAGCTGAGGTCAACAACAAATACACTGAAAGGAAATAGGAAACAATACACAAAAAGGAGAAGAAACAGGAAATATGAAGAGATACTGGCATCTTTCTTATTCTAGGTTTGCAATGGTTTACAAGTTTTATAATAGATTGCTTTGACATGGAAAAACACTCCTCCCATTGAGCACAAGTTGTCATAATATTTTTCTAAAAAGAATTATGTCTCTCCGGACCAAAGTGAGAAGTCCTATTTTGACTTCAATATGAGCTCTTGAGAGAAACTTCTAAGCAGGAATAACTTTCTGGACAGCCAGGAACACAATACCTAAAACAATGATATTTCGCCATCATAATGGATATAAATAATAGACACCCTACCTTGATGGTCCTGTCCAAAGATGCACTGGCAAACTGATTGTTATCTTTGGGATTGATCACAATCTGCATGACATAATGAGTGTGTCCTTCAAACACTTGTGAGCAGGACCATTTTTTATCCCAGTCCCAGAGCTTAATAAGCATGTCATCTAGGCCAAAAGAAAGTCTCAAGTTAGTTGCAATTTATATTTCTTTCATTCAGAAGATGCAGTCTTTGTTCCTTTTAAGGCAGGAAATCTAAGAGAAATCATACATTCCATGATTTAAAGAAACAGAATCAGAACTGAACACATTTTTCAAAATCCTTATTTATCCTATGAATAAACTTAATTCTCTATAGAAGAGTGGCGATAAGAGAGAAAAACTACTAACAAACATAAAAATTTCATGAAAAAATTTAGAAAGACTCTGGGCTTTACAGAATGACAGAAGAGTAATACAAGTTTGATTAGAATCTAATTATGACTGAATAATGATGGCAGTGACTAGGGAATAAACATTCTTCTTCTAAGAATGGTGAAAAAAAGCTTTGAATTACTTCTCAGTTTTAACCTAAAAATGTTTCAAAGAGCATTACCAAATCAGTGCAATTTGTTTTAATTAGCCTCCAAAAGTCTACTGTTTTAGATTTAATACTGAGAGCAAACTAGTCTGAATATGAAGATAAAACTGACGAGGGTATATGGCAATCTGGCAAAAACTCACCCACCAGCATGTAAATTAGCTTTCTGTTCAGCAGATGTTTAATCATCTAGACCTTCAGGCCTTCCCTGACAGGAACCAGAGCAATTGCTACACAAATCCTAAGTAGAGTTGATATTTCATTAAATACAAAAGCAAGCGGCACTGATAGCACGTTAATGGATTTAAATAGTTTAAAGGCTGCTTGGAATTAGAACTCTACATGTAACAGCAGTGAAAAAATTGCATGTCTCACTGAATGAAAATTAATTACTCGAAGAGATGCACATGACCAAAAGGAGTCCTCTCTTACCGCTGCTAGTCAGAATGAAAGGCTGGGTTGGATGAACAGCAATACAACGAATATAGTCTGAGTGTGCTTCAAACATATGAACTCTCTCCAAAGTATTGTAATTGAACACTCTAATCTGCATGTCATCCTAGAAATGGAAATTTAGAAATAATTATTATTGTTATGAAGTAAACTATGCAAAATATGTAGGGGTACCTGGGTGGCTCAGTGGGTTAAGTGTCTGACCCTTGACTCTTGACTCTTGATTTCCTCAGGGCCCTGGGATCAATCCCAGCCTCAGGCCTGCTCAGTGAGGAGTCTCCTTCTTCTCTAGCTCTCCCCCTCTACCCCCCCTCTCTCGGCTCCCTCTCCCTCGTTCTCTTTAAAAATAAATAAATAAATCTTGAAAAACAAGTGTATTATGGGCTCCGGGTATTAAGTACATGCCTCAAAACATTACACTAATTAACAAATCAAGAATCAAAATTATTCACATAATCACTGGCCAATTAAGAAATTGAAAGGATTAGAAATTCATATAATTACTTACCGCTCCTGTCACAACCCAATTCTTTCTTGCAACAAACTTTGCAGCTCGAACAGGAAGATCACACACTTCAAATGTTTTCACCAATGTCTTTAAAATTTAATAAGAATATACACTTTTAGTTATGAGAAAATAACTGAAAAATCCATTGTTTTATATTTAAAATTTCCAATTATTTAGGTCACTCCTAATTTAAAACTATTCTCAGGCTGAAGCATGAAAGCTCAACCACCAAATGAAAAAAAGATGATTATCTTTTCTTTACTAGTTTCAAAATTAAAATATTATAAAGGATAAAAGACAGCAAATGTCCACAAGATGGAATTCCAGATCCTCTGTGCTCCAGCCTGCCCTTCCTATCTCTCTAGCCTCACCTTTGGCTACTCCCAGCCTTACCTTTGCTCCTCCTGTTCTGACTGATAAGCCTGGGTGCACAGAACCTTATACTCCCCTTCCATAATATAGTATCTTCATAACTCTGTGTTTAATGTCAATCTTTCCTGCTAAGCTCCCCAAAGGCAAGAATCTTGTTCACTGTGTTCCCAAAACCTAGAACAGTATCTGGCAAACAACTGATTTGTAATAACTATCTGTTGAATGAATTGGTTCTTAGTTTTTTCTTTTTAAAACTAAACCTATTAACTCACAAACAAGATACAATTTTTTGTACACTTTAGCAATATGTTTCCATATAAATGCTATTTACCTCTCTTTAGTGAAGCATGAAACAGTGATTTTAGATGTCTCTTCAAGGTGCTCAAAATGGAATAATAATACATACAGGATAAAAGTAGAAAACTAGGAGACCATCCTAGGAAGAACAGATAAATGCATCTCTTTGTCCTCCCACTTTGATGCCTTATTTTTTTAAAATTCTGAAAATCAAACTATCATTTTGCAATCTCTTTTTGTACCAGAGAATAATGATAAACAGCACAATCTTACTACCCGATTAACCACGTGCACTAAATAAAAGAAACTTACACCTGAAACTATGTTATATTGTATGTCAACCATACTAAAAAAAAAAAAAAAAAGTATAAAAGAAAGAAAAAAAGAAGAGACTGGTTCATAAGAACCGCTGAGCCTACTGTGGTTTCTGAAGCCAGACCTCAAGAGATTTTTCACACAAACAGAATAAATGGGCACATCAGCTCGACTTAATAAGACCACTCCCAGCTGACTACAATACAGACACTGAAAACAGAACAAACAATCTGTAGGATGACAGACAAATCCATGAAAGCTCTTGAGGGGCCAACAAATCCAGGGGACTACTGAGCAGTACAAATAAAGCAGCTGCAGAACAGAGTTCAGGTCCATGTTAAGTACTGTGGCTGATAGAAATGACACGAGAGATGTCTCCACATTCTAGAAGCTAAACAATCTAAAGAGGAGGAAATGCTACACACTCAACATGCACTTAAGTTAGAAAGATAATGACTAACCTTGTATGGTACCTTATAGATCTCCTAATATTATCTAGTTTGATTTAATCCTTTTGACAATCTCATGATATAGGGAGGCAACAATACCATCTTCATTTTAAATAAGTAAACTGATCCTTAACATGGTTAAGAGGCTTTCCCACATCATTAGCAGAATGGCCTCAAATTCTAACATACTGATTTTTCACCATTGAACTCACCCTTCGAAGACTTATTTGAAATTCAAGTACATTTGAATTACTTTCAAAAACTTTTTGCCTCTTTCGAGAATTTTGTTCTCAATATACATGAATGGCAAGTAACTTCTGTTGGTGATAAATGGAGAGAAAAAAAGAGGGAGAACCAAAAATAGAACAAAGATTCAATAAAGACTTACTCAATATCTACTCTAAGTCTGGCTGTCAGATATGCAGTTGGAAAAACAGTGGAAAATTAGACTAGGATAATCCCCGTCCATCCCAGGACCTCCATTCTTGAGGGAAAGAAAGAAATTAGAAGTCACCAACAAGATATATTATAAAAGTAGAAGCAGATGGCCCTGCCAGAGGGCACAGGAGGGAACAAAAGAGAAACACCAGGCAAAGTGGATAAACCAGATAAAATAGAGTTATGTTACGAAAAACTCATAGAAAAGTAAGGCAACTACAGCTGGGATTTAGAGTATACTATAGTGAAATGGTAGTGCTGAGAAATGGCTAAATGGAGTTGATAGAAGAGCTCCCTAGGAAGAATTAGGCCGTGTGGTGGGAGTTGGAGAAGGCATCAAATATCTGTTAAGCATAAAATCACAAAGATTTTAAACCTGTGAAAGCAGAAGTAGATCCCCCCCCCAAAAAAAGAGGAGTTAGCATGCATATTAATGCATATCTGCATTAAGACAAATGGATTCATAAGATGAAGATGTGAAACTGCAGAGGTCAGAAATCCTGATACAGTCCAACAGTGATAAATGGAATATTATTCATTAGCTCAAAAAATAATTGCCTTATGTGTCAGACAATGTTATCAGCACTGGCATAAACCAGAGAACAAAGAGTTAATGTGTATGAAAGGTCACTGATGCAGTCCTGGTGTAGTGTGCATTCGGTGCCATTAAAGTGACCTAAGACTGTAAGGTTGTTTTTAGGTTTATTCCTGACCTTGGTTCCCTAAACCTATTTTTGCCATCTTAAATTACTCAATGTGAATTCTGTCTGGATATTAAGAACTTAACCCTGATGTTGAAGATATTGATTGTATAAATAGACCTGTAACTGTATGGAATAGTGTTGACTATATGTTCTGTATTTTGAAGGAAAAAAGATGAAGAACCATCAAGAAAGACTGTAAAATATGAGATAAACCGATTTGAAGGATAAATTACTCAGGTGAAAAGAACAAAACAAGCATTTAAGACAGATAATCTGCAGAAAGCACATTCTCATGTGTATAATCAAAAGGTGATTACAAATATTTCTCTGACATACTCTAGAATTTGTATGGTTGGTTGAAAGTTATCTACATATCATCTTGGGAAAAAATAAATGAAACTAAAAATCCCATTCCTAAGTCTATTAGAATATTCACTGAATGAAAAATTAAGTACTATTAAATACTTTAGAGCAAGTGACCTTATATTGGTGGCAGTTTCCTTCACTTCAAAGAAAGCGTAACACTACCTATATCAGAATTTAACATTTAATTATTGTACATAGCAAGACCCAAATGTTTTCTCCCACAAGCTATAACCCCATAAATGTTAGTTCCTCTTTACTGAAAATGTTTTGGACCAAGTAAGAAAGCAATCTGCATATCTACTGGACTCTGTGTCTTCTCTTTCATTATAAACACAGTCTAACACTTTTTCTAAAAAGTCCTTAAAAATTCCTACCTGTGTTTCATGATTCCAAACGCACACACTGCCATTGTAAAGACTTGCCAACATCCATGGCTCTGTAGGATGCAAATCCACACTCTTAACTCGATCCGATCGAGCAGTTAACTTTCTCTTTATATCAAGTCGCAGAGGCTAAGGAGAAACAACATAAAAAACCCTCATAACATTAAATTGCTACGCCAAATAAAACATGTTTGAGATCTTAACAAAAAACAATGCATTAACAGGCCTACAAAACAATTCAGTTTTTACTTTGCTAACCTGAAGACACAATTTCAAGCCTAAGGCGCCTACTTCATTCATGCAAACATAGGAGTATTTAAATTTAAATTTACAGTAGTGGTTGTCCAACTTTTTGGTCTCAGGACCACTTTCCACTCAAAACAATTTCCTAAAAAGCTTTTGCTTATGTAGGTTATATTTATTGATATTTATAATGTGAAACATTAAAACTGAAATGACTTTAAAATATTTATGTATTAATTCATCTTCAAATAACAAAAATAAGCCCATTACACGTGGACTTAAATAATATTTTATGAAAAATAAGTATATTTTCAAAAGAAATTTAGTGAGAAGAGTGGCAACGCTTTTTTTTTTTTTTTTTTTAAGATTTTACTCATTTGACAGAGAAGAGAGAGCACAAGCAGGGGAGCAGCAGGCAAAGGGAGAGGGAAAAGCAGACTCTCTACGAAGCAAGGAGCCTGATGTAGAGCTAGATCCCAGGACCATGACCTGAGCCAAAGGCAGATGCCCAATAGACTGAGCCACCCAGGCACCCCTCTGTTTCACATTTTTTGCAAAACTCTTTCACATTCTGTCTTAATAGGAGATAGCTGGTTTCTCATATCTGCTTTGGCCTTCAATATGTTGTGATGTTTTTCTGGTTAATGTACATAAAAAAAAAATAAAAAAAAAAACTTGGCCTCACAGGTAGTTGGAAAGAGAAAAATATTTTAATAACTTTTTTCAAATAGCTGTGAATATTCTTCTTTCATACACACCAAAACTTGACAAGTGGTAGTTTCTTAAAGTTTAGCTGCAATATAAAATCTGAAACTACATAAATGAACTTTTTGTACTTTGTTACATATTGGTCTATTATGTATTTTGAATGGATCTTTCACTCAGGCATCTTTTGTAATATCATGCATTGGTCATCTGGAAAATTTTGGTTTACTGAATAAAGCAGAATTTCCAAATTTTGACACATTTCATTACATAGTGGCAAAAAGTCATATTCATTAATATCACCATCTACCTCAACTGCTAAGTCTTCAAGTATTAGAAATCTATCCAGTTCAATGACAGAAGTTTTCTAAAATCCTAATTTTCACTTAAAAGCACCAATTTTATTATCGAAAACAAATACTGTCAGGCACCAGATAGCTTCTTTCAGTTTTTAGAAAATGTCTGCTAAATAAACATAGTTTGTCACCGTTTCATGTAAGCTTGCAACACAAGTATTTTGTGCATACTTCTGTCATTACACAGAATATTTAAAAGATGTATACTCAAGTATTGAGATGTAATAAAACTAATATTTTTTTCCTGCTTCACAAATGACATTCTTAAGTGAGACTGGCTTTAAAAAAAATTGTGTGGTAATAAAGAATATATCATCAGTACAACCTGGTGACCTTCCACCAGCAGTTGTTTTACATTCCATTACTTACTTTTACAGCAACAGTGCAAATGATCAACACAGCGCACTTCCTGGAACAGTATGGGGGACTCCTAGGAGACTAGAGATCACACTTTGAGAATCCTTGGTTTATAGAGTATCTAGTGACTAAATAAAAAATATCTTCTAAATCACAATGTTCTGTCCATGTCATTAGTGCCCTATGAGAAAATATTCTGAAGACGTGTTATTCATGAAGTCTTAGTAATCCTAAACTATAATATCAAACAAAACAGCATGGTATTGGCATAAAAACACACAGGTCAATGAAACAGAATAGAAAACCCAGAAATAAACCCATGCATATATGGTCAATTAGCCTACAAAAAAGGAGCCAAGAATATACAGTGAGGAGCAGATGGTCTTTTCAATAAATGGTGTTGGGCAACTGGACAATGATATGCAAATGAGGGGTGCCTGGGCAGCTCAGTTAAGTGTCTTGACTCTTGATTTTAGCTCAAGTCATGATCTCGTGGTTGTCCGATCAAGCTCTTTGTTGGGCTTTGTACTGGGTGTGGAGCCTGCTTAAGATTCTCTCTCCCTCTTCCCCTCTTTCCACCCCTCTCCTTCTCCAAAAAAAAAAAAAAAAAAAAAGAAAGAAAGAAAGAAAAAGAAAAGAAAGAAAGACAATGAAACTGGACCACTATCTTACACCATAGTTAATTATACAAAAATTAATTCAAAATGGATTAAAGACTTGAAGGTAAAACCTGAAACCATAAAACTCCTAAAAGAAAACACAGGCAATAAACTCACTGACACTGGTCTTGATGAGTTTTTGGATTTGACACCAAAAGTAAAGACAACAATTACCAAGTGGGTCTACATCAAATAAAAAGCTTCTGCACAGAAAAGGAAACTATCAACAAAATGAAAAGGCAACTACTGAATCGGAGAAAATATCTGCAAAACATCTATCTGGATAAGGAATTAATATTCAAAATGTATAATATATAAATATAAACATAATATTCAAAATATATAAAAAACCATACAACTCAATAGCAAAAGAAATTAATCCAATTTTAAAAATAGGCAGAAGTTCTCAGACATTTTCTCAAAGAAGACTACAGATGACCAATAGATAGATGAAAAATGTTCAATGTCACTAATCATCACAAATCAAAACCGCAACGAGGTATCACCTCACACCTGTCAGAATGGCTATTATTAAAAAGACAGGGCGCAGCCCAGGTGGCGCAGCGGTTTAGCACTGCCTTCAGCATGATCCTGGGGACCCAGGATTGAGTCCCACATCAGGGGGAGCCTGCATGGAGCCTGCTTCTCCCTCTGCCTGTCTCTGCCTCTCTCTCTCTCTCTCTCTCTCTCTGTGTGTGTCTCTTGTGAATAAAATCTATAAATAAATAAACAAACAAACAAACACAGGAAGTAACAAGTGAGGATGTGGAGAAAAGGTCCACCAATAGATGTATGCATAAAGAAAACGTATATTATACATTTTATATATAATATTTCATTGTACATGTTTTATATACATATATATGCATATAATACACATTATTTGCATATGTATTATTATATACACAGTGGAAAAAGATTAAAAAAAGCCTTGTGAAGTGTTTGCTTTGTCTCAGGAAATTATCTCTGCTGAAATTATCTAGTAATCTTCATCTTGTGTTGAAAAGTAACCTTAAATTTCTATTCCATTCATGATCATTGTGCAAGATCACAAAAATACTCACACATACATGAATATTATTCAGACATAAAAAAGAATGAACTTACTACTTCTGACAACATGAATGGACCATGATGGTATTATGCTAAGTGAAATAAGTTGGAGAAAGACAAATCCAGTATGACCTCACTTACGTGTAGAATCTTAAAACAGCTCAAGCTCATTCATGCAGAAAACAGACTGGTGGTTGTCAGAAGCAGGGGCTGGGCAAAATGGATTAAAGAGGTCAAAGGGTACAAACTTTCAGCAATAAAATAATTAAGTCATGGGGGATATAACGTATAGTTAATACTGTGTTGCATATTTGAAAGTTGCTAAGAGTAGAACTTACAAGTTATGCAAGAAAAAAATTACTGTAACCATGTATGGTGATAGATGTTAACTAGACTTACTGTTGTGATCCTTTCACAATATTTACAAATACCAAATCATTATTAATATAACATCATGTCAATTATACCTCAATAAAAAAAACTGATTTCTTTGGAGAAAAGTATTTTGGCAATAATATTAGTAAATGGTAGGTGAATGTGATGTGTGATCAATACAGGTTATATCCATGTCCATGAAGGTCTTTGTAGACAAAAGGGAATGTTTACAGCATTTTAGTGGATTTAAGTTACAGGAACCTAATGTAACTTTACTGGAACCTAACTAGTTACTTAGTAATCTAATATCAGAACCTAATTCTAATCAGAACAATTTTATTTTTTAATTTTTTAGAAGATTTTATTTATTTACTCACGAGAGACAGAGAGAGAGAGAGAGAGAGAGAGAGAGAGAGAGGCAGAGACACAGGCAGAAGGAGAGGGAGAAGAAGGCTCCATACAGGGAGCCCAATGTGGGACTCAATCCTGAGACTCTGGGATCATGCCCTGAGCCAAAGCAGACGCTCAACCACTGAGCCATCCAGACATCCTTAATTAGAACAATTTTAAACAAAAATTAAAATACTCTCCAGGGATGCCTGAGTGGCTTAGTGGTTAAGCGTCTGCCTTCGGATCAGGGAGTGATCTCGGAGTCCCAGAATGGAGTTTCCCATTGGACTCCCCAGGGAGAGCAAAGCCTACTTCCCCCTCGCCTATGCCTCTCTGTATCTCTCATGAAAAAAAAAATCTTTTTAAAAATTAAAAAAAAAAAAACTCTCCAGTCAGACAATGCTAATCGTTTAAAAGAGGAGTTTTCAACCTGGATCCATCTAAACAGACAAGAAAATGATGTGAATAAGTATTTTCTCAATTCTCCCAAGCATACCAATGAATTGGAGAAAAGCCAATTCATTATAAAAAAATTATGCCTTAGGTCAGTAGTCTTAATTTCCTCTTGGACAGAGACTGGGTAAAATGGATTTAAACTATGTTTCCCCTTCAAAAGGTTTTAAATACAACTTAAAAGTTTATTTGACAAGTTACCACTGGATCTTTTATTTTTGTGATCTTCCATTATGATCATGAATGGAATAGAAATTTAAGGTTACTTTTCAACACAAAATGAAGACTTGCTGTCTTCACTAGATAATTTCAGCAGAGATAATATCCTGAGACAAAGCAAACATCTCACAAGGTTTTTATTCATTTACTACTTTCAACCTTGTTATTACTGCTATACATGCCTCCTCTGCTTTTAGCAATAACCTAGATCTCTTGACTTTAAAAGATCAAAGATCTTTGGTTCTTCTCTATAATTATCCAAAAAAAAAAAAAAAAAAAACTTCTACTGCCATGCCTTCCTCTCCATCCCAAAGTCTTTACTTTCTTTTCTTTTCTTTTTTTTAAGATTTCATTTACTTATTTGACAGAGAGGGAGAGAGACAGCATAGTAGGCAGAGGGGCAGGCAGAAGAAAAGGGAGAAACAAGAAACACACTCTCCATTGAGCAGAGAGCCCAATGCAGGGCTCAATCCCAGGATCATGAGCTGAGCCACCCAGGCACCCCTCAAACTTCCTACTTTCAAACGATCATCGTCACATTCCTTGGCCATTCAGGGAAGCAGGGCCTTTTACTTCATCCTTAATTTTGCATGACAGATTTCAACTCCTATAACTGGTCTCTTTAGCATGAACAAACATGAAGTGTCTTTTGTGTGCCAGGAACCACAGTGGGAGCTTTCACAAAGGTCAACACACTCATCTTTTTTCCTCTAGCAAATGAGAAAATCCATCACTTACCATATGGATGTTTAATGATTACTAAGTAAAAGTGATGCTATGGAAAGGTGAGCTGGGAGACTAAGCAATTCTAGTGTAGCTCCAAATACCCTCAATTCACAAATCCCAGTTTTAAAAAGCACAGCCAAGATCTTTTGCTATATTTCTCCCAACATGTAATTACTTTGAATGAGACATTGTGTAGGGCACCTCTGGAATACAACTATGAGTGAGATTATTTATATTGTACCCTTAATTCTAAATGTCTTCCTTCATCTTCCAAAAGCTGGGGGCATTTAGGTTTCAGCTTCAATGCCACTGCCACCAATATCATCTTTTGGATTACCCTAGCCAGAACTATCTTTTCCTAAGGGCTCTTAAAGAAGTGAATTTTAACTCCTCATATTTGTATAATTGTCTCTTTTTGCTTTATTTTATTTATTTATTTATTTATGATAGTCACAGAGAGAGAGAGAGAGAGAGAAAGGCAGAGACACAGGCAGAGAGAGAAGCAGGCTCCATGCACCGGGAGCCCGACGCGGGAGTCGATCCCGGGTCTCCAGGATCGCGCCCCGGGCCAAAGGCAGGCGCCAAACCGCTGCGCCACCCAGGGATCCCTCTTTTTGCTTTATAGAGTACATGCTCCTTCAGGGCAGGGTCACTGCTTACTCCTGTCTTTATCTCCACAGCATCTCATGTATTTGGATATGGGGGTTTAAGGACAGATGGTGTAACTGAGGTCTACAGAATTATGCTGAATTCAAATTTCAGTTCCACTACCCATTTTAAATATGCAATATTGGACAAGGTTACCTAACTTCTCTGAGATTCAACATACGTAAAAGAGGGGTAATATTTGTATGTACGTTTCAGTGTTACAAGAATTAAATTCAAAATTAAGCAGTTATGGGATCCCTGGGTGGCTCAGCAGTTTGGCGCCTGCCTTCTGCCCAGGGTGTGATCCTGGGGTCCCGGGGTCAAGTCCCACATCGGGCTCCCTGCATGGAGCCTGCTTCTCCCTCTGCCTGTGTCTCTGCCTCTCTCTGTCTCTCATGAATAAATAAATAAAATCTTAAAAAAAAAAAAGTTAAGCAGTTAGAATAGTGCCTGGCCTATCAAAATCACTCTATAAACATTATTTATAACTCATTCTCCCAGCTGTTAAGAATTAGGAAGCAAATGTTTAGCAAAGTGCACAGACACACAGTAGACACTGTGTGGTAAAGAAGTGAATAAGTAAATTCATGTTTTGTATCTTATACAAAAAAAAATCTTAAATGCATTAAAGAATGAGGGACATTTCATTACGAAATGTCCATTACTGAGAGCACAACAGATCCCAGACCAGAAAAGAACCCTGGTAACATGAGATGTACAACTAAGAGACCCTAGATCCTGCTGAGGAGCTCAACGTCCTTACTACCCATGAACTTCTTCATGGGAGGGAAGGTGTGGTGCCTGTGAGCGAACCCACCCAAGTTCCTGCGACACTGTGTGCTTCTCTGCTCGTTTTTCTAGAAGTATCCATAACTTTTACCAGTTTCCCCCAAGGACTCAACCTCGGTTGTTAATTCCACCTCTGCCTCGATTAGCTTCGTGCAAACTTAAAAAGTTTGAGACGACTACATTCAGAACTTGGGACTTACTCATCCCAGAAGGTCTTTGAGCTCCAAAATCTTGGAACCTACGCTTCCTAACAAGTAAAAAAGAAGGAGTGGGCAGGAAAACGTTTAAACATAAAATACTGACTTTCTTACATTATTTTTCCCTCATAAAGGATATTCTCATACTATTGTATTTTTTTTTAATTATTATAACACTAGAGCAAAAGAACTTTAGGATATTTGGGGGAGGGGGAGGGAGGTGAGAATGATAATTAAAAAAAAAAGCGTTGCCTGTCGCGCCTGCCATTCTTTATCAGCCCCTATATTTGCAAATGCAGAAAAAAACGTCAAGGGCAGCCCGGGTGGCCCAGCGGTTTAGCACCGGCCTTCGGCCCAGGGCGTGACCCTGAAGACCCGCGATCGAGTCCCACGTCGGGCTCCCGGTGCATGGAGCCTGCTTCTCCCTCTGCCTGTGCCTCTGCCTCTCTCTCTGTGTCTCTCACGAATAAATAAATAAAATCTTTGAAAAAAAGAAAAGCACGTCAGTTTTAGAAGCAGCATCCTAACCCTTCCTTGGCCCCCTAGAAACTTAATGCGGGATTCCCAAAGCATCTGAAATTGCACTTCTGACCCCACGTACACGTCACCTCATTTCAGAGGGAGAGCTTCTCTGCTCTAAGGCCGCAGCGTGCGGGGAGCACACACCACGAGAGCAGGAACAAGCCCAACAGGAGAGTAAAATCATCCGCCCCTGCTCTACGAGCACAATGAGTTAGGTCTGGCCAAGCCCAGGCACCGCCTCTCCACACCGCCTCCCTCAGCGGAGCTCAAACTGGACCAGGAGCCCAGCAGGCCTGAGGCGGCGGGCGGCCCAAGCGGGAGCCCGGGCCGCTGCTTACCGCAGCCCCCAGGGAGAGGCCCAAGAGCGGGCCTCACACGACCAGGCCCCGCTCCCTCCGGCAGGGTCTGGACCTACCATCGCTCCGTCGGTGCGAGCCCGGGAGCCCTTACTTGCTTGCCACCGGCGACACACACCCCGAGACACCCAGCGACCCGCAGCCCAGCCGACTGACTGACGTGGAACTTCCGGGAGGCAGTTCTCGCGAGAGTGCAGGCCGGGGCCGGGGCCGGGGCCGGGGCGCCTGCGCAGACACGACACGGCCCGCCGTATTCCGACGCCCTCCCCAGTTTCCTAGGCGACGCGGCCATCTAAGCCGCCGGGAGCTTGCCCCGCCCCCCCGCCCCTCCCCGCCCCGGCCGCTAAAGAAGGTGGGGCGTGGGCTTTACCGCCGAGGGGAATGGCTTGCGGCTCCCGAAAGTGGGAGAAAACTGGAAAACTAAGGAGGAAAAAAAGATGAGAAAAACGAAATGCGTGGTCCCCTTGGACGCCGACGGCGGTGGGGGGAGGGCCCCCTTGGTGGAGTTGTGGCTTGAGGAGCGCGGTCGGGCTCGGGGTGGGGGAGGGATGGGGAGGAGGGATGGGGGAGAAGAGGGAGGATGGGGAGGGGAGGGAGGATGGGGAGGGATGGGGAGGGGAGGGATGATGGGGAGGGGAGGGAGAATGGGGAGGGGAGGGATGATGGGGAGAGGAGGGAGGATGGGGAGAGGAGGGATGATGGGAGGGGAGGGATGATGGAGAGGGGAGGGAGGATGGGGAGGGGAGGGATGATGGGGAGAGGAGGGAGGATGGAGAGAGGAGGGATGATGGGGAGGGGAGGGAGGATGGAGAGGGGAGGGATGAGGGGAGAGGAGGGATGATAGGGAGGATGGGGAGAGGAGGGATGATGGGGAGGGGAGGGATGATGTAGAGATGAGGAGAAGAGGGATGATGGGGAGAGGAGGGATGATGGAGAGAGGAGAGATGAGAAGAGGGATGATGGGGAGGGGAGGGATGCTGGGGAGGGATGGGGAGGGGAGGGATGATGGGGAGGGGAGGGATGATGGGGAGGGGAGGGATGATGGGGAGAGGAGGGATGAGGGGAGAGGAGGGATGATAGGGAGGATGGGGAGAGGAGGGATGAGGGGAGGGGAGGGATGATGGAGAGATGAGGAGAAGAGGATGATGGGGAGAGGAGGGATGATGGAGAGAGGAGAGATGAGAGAGGGATGATGGGGAGGGGAGGGATGTGGGGAGGGATGGGGAGGGGAGGGATGATGGGGAGGGGAGGGATGATGGAGAGAGGAGGGATGATGGGGAGAGGAGGGATGATGGGGAGAGGAGGGATGGGGAGAGGAGGGATGAGAGGAGAGGAGGGATGATGGGGAGGGAGGGATGAGGGGAGAGGAGGGATGATGGGGAGGGGAGGGATGAGGGGAGAGGAGGGATGATGGGGAGGGGAGGGATGAGGGGAGAGGAGGGATGATGGGGAGGGGAGGTGAAGCAAGGCTCCGAGGCCTCAGGCCCAGCGAGCTCTGTGCGAGCCCTGTACGGAGCACCGGCGCACCGAGGGAGGCAGGGAAGAACTGGCCCGACTCGGGCTTCAGGCCTGTGAGTTGGAAGGAGGCCGAGAGCCTTCAGCCTGGAGCCCCGCCCGCCCCGGGAGATGAGGACTACCCCGCCAGGCGTGAACACTTACTGAGCATGGCCGGTCTCATTCACTTATTTAACAAATATTTATCGATCTTTGGCTATGTGCCAAACTAGTTTCAAATCCCCACATCAAATCCGAATTCTCTCTATGATGCTAATAAGAAAACTAAGGCTCAAAGAAGGGCCCTGGGGGCACCTGGGTGGCTCAGTTGGAGAAGCAGGCTCCATGCGAGGAGCCTGAAGTGGGACTGGATCCCGGGACTCCAGGATCACACCCTGGGCAGAAGGGAGGTGCCAAACCGCTGAGCCACCCAGGGATCCCCATGTTCCTCATATTTAAAAAAATGAGGTTGGGTAATTTCTAAAGATCTTTCCTTTTCTACTATTCTGTGTTTCTGTGATATTTAATAGTAGAAGAGCAGACCTGGAACTGGATTTTGATGCCGGCAGTTTTATCTTCTGAAGTGTATATTGAGGGACGCCTGGCTGGCTCAGTGGTTGAGCATTTGCCTTGGGCTCAGGGCGTGATCCCTGGGTCCCTGGATCCAGTCTCTCACATCAGGCTCCCCATGGGGAGCCTGCTTCTCCCTCTGCCTGTGTCTCTGCCTCTCTCTCTCTCTCTCTCTCTCTCTCTCTGTCTCTCATGAATAAATAACAAATCTTTTTAAAAATGTAAATTGAGACTAATAATTGAATACTTTGCTTACTCCGTGGAGTGATTGAGGATCACAGGAGTTAGTTGTAAATTTTACAAATATAGGGCATACCTAATTTGTTTGAATCATGGAGCTACCAATATTTCTGATTCCTGGGTACTCTCGCAGTTGAGGAAAGTATCTTCAGACTTGGTACATTACCAAGTAATGCAAAATAAAATGACATCACTCTATTCTCAAGGCACTCAGTTGGGGGGGATACTTAAATCCTTATATACCAGTAGGCACCCAGGACCTATTTAGCTGATATTGATGAGGGTTGAGCCCCCAAGTGTCATACTCACTTTGACTATATCTTTTCTCATTTTTCCCACTGCAGTTGTATACTATAAATTCATTTTTCTTTCAACCATTATATACTGAATTTGTACTATACCCAAAGCACTATACCAGGTGCTGCCTGAAAATTATACCTATAAAAATTTAGTCTTGGATTTGGTTGAAATAAATTACATTTTAAAGAAAATTGTCACATATGAACTAATGCATAAAATAACATTAAATATATATGTGTATATTCTATGTTTTCAACTGCAGGTTTAAAATCTTTTGTTTACTCTAGTTTAGAGGAGCCTGGAAGGTTAGGAAAATAGCTCTGGGGAAGAAAAGAAATATGGACAAGCCTAGCAAATTGGTAAAGGGTTTCCCAAGAGGTTGATTGCAATTGATCAACAGATCTTAAAGTCTTACCTGGTCAGTTTCTAGGATGACTGTTTCAACCCTGCCTTTTTTCTGCTGTGGGGGAGAATTCCAAATGGTAGTTCAGCCAGCAATGCCTCCATCAGTACTCTGTATACACCTTGTTCTCCCTATTCGATTCCCACCCCTTCATAAAGAATTGAGGAAATGAAAATAATTCCTTGAGGAAAAGTCTAGTTGATATTTTAAAAAATAAATAAGCCTGCCTCCCTCTCTCTCTCTCTCCCTCCCTCCTCCCCTCTGTGTGCGTGAGATCCCTTAGCAAAGTTGTGAGTAGGCAAATGAATCATAACCTAGTTTGTCTCTTCAGAGGGAGATCATACCGAATAGGAGTACCCTGTACTAATCAAGTACAATGAGAATAAAGTTTTCAGCCAGGGGTATCAGTTTCCTAAAGGAGGCATAACTTGAGCAGGACTTTAAGGTAAAGAGTATGTGACATGTTTGAGAACCACAAAAAAGTCCAGTTTGCATGGTGTTTGTTTAGAAGGGCATTGAGGGAGAAGGCTAGAGAGGAAGGATGGAGCTAGAACATGAATATTCTTAAGTAGGGAGGCATTGGGCTTTGATTTAGTAAGCAATTTGGAACCATTTGGCCAGAAAAGAAACCTGTTCATATCTGCACTCTGTAAGGTTTACCTTTTGTTGAGGTGTATGAGGAAATGGATTGGGACAGTGAAATACTGCACAAGTTTAAGGAAAGTGTGGAAATTACATTAATTATGAATAAATTTTGAGCGCCCATTGTGTACCTAGCATTGGAATATGCACTTTGCTTACTGCAATTCCTACAGTCACACTAAAAGACATTATTTTCTCCAATTTATAGATGAGAAACTGAGGTCCAATTGCTTAAGTAATCTCCTCCATGCCCCAGTGCTCAAGAATGAATGACAGACTTGGGATGTGAATCCAAGTTTATCTCCAAAACAAATGCTTTTTTTTTTACTGGACTGTTTTTTCTTCCTTTTTTTCACTAAGAAGCTAGAATGAACAAGATACACAAATGATTTGCATTTGTTATGAGTTACGGGGTTGGGAGGCATCCTAATGCTAATGTTTTGAATCTAATGAACCTAGAGGAACACCTTTAATTAGAGGAGAAATGAAGCTAGTAAATGACACAGAGAAGAAACAGAGTAAGACATCTAGGAAAACTGTATGCCTAAAAGGAGAAGAGAAGGAGACTGTAATAAGGTGAACAGCAGTTTAGATGGCTTTAGAAAACTTAAAGAGGTTTAGTATTTGGAAAAAAACCTCTTGCCAATGAATTAAATGATTATGAGGACACTAGCAGCCTTCAAAAAAGTGTTTTCAGTTAAGTAATGCTAAGGGAAGCAGGTTTGCAAGGGATTAAGAAATGATTGGATGATAAGGAAGTGGAAGTAAAAATAATCTATTTTATCGAAAGAGTAGTATGGAAAGGCAAATGTTGATGTCTCGCTGAAAGTGAATCGATTGTTTCTGTATTTAGGGTGTAGTTGACATTACTTCATAATAACACTCTAAATGGGTGTATGCAAGTAAACAGACCTTTGAAGTGTGAGTAGGAACTAGCCAGACAAATGTCAAAAGGGTATATGCAGAGCATTTTAAATGAAGGGAAGAGAGAGAACTTTGATTTTTCCAGAGAACTAAAAGTGGTTTAGTATGTCTGGGGCAGGTAGTAAGAAGGGGGAGGATTGAGAATGGGAGTAGAAAGATAGGTGAAGCTCAGATCTTGCAGGTCCATGATTGCCAATTTAAGGAGTCTGGACTTTATCAAGAAGGCTCTAGGGAACCATTGAAAAATGTTAAGTAGGGTAATCTTCATGCTCCATTACTGATTCATCATTTCATGTCAGTAACTTTCCCTATTAGAGGAAATGTTAAGGTTATCAGCTAGATTTCTACATGAAATGAATAAGGAGAGTTTTGACCACATAATCACATACCAACCATGAGCAGACTAAATTGAGTTGAAGAACCACTGAGCTGTCTTCCAAGAATGAAGCTTTTGGATGCCGACACTAGAGGCAAAAGCTTTGATTGCGAAGCATTGATTAACTACAGTGTGCTGTGCATTTCATCTGATTACCTTCTAAGTATTTAAAAGTTGTTAAAATAAATTTACTCCATGTGATGTGGGGCTTAGGATGAGAGAATGTTCACTTTTGTTTACCTGAAGGCATAAAAATCTAAATTTTTAGTCCTGTTTTTGGTATGGGTATAAATTTTACCATTTGAAAGAATGCACTAACTTCATGTTTAATACAAATTTTTAGAGGAGGCAGGGTTTAAAGTGAGCTTTGAACAGACTAGAGGAAGTGATGGCACAGATTGGAATTGTTAGACATTGAAAGTATAGTAGTAGAATTCTGGGAATTTGTCATTTGGTAAACTCCATAGTGTTCCACATGCCAGAGCATTCCATACCCCACTCTTCACAGGTAGAGTGCTAAGACCACCGTGTTAGGTCTTGACTAACAGGCTCTGGAGACTTCTCTGTCTCAGGGTTGTCTTGTGGGGTGACTTTTCCTGGTCTCAGTTACATTACCTGCAAAAAAATGTTGGACAAGATGACTCTGAAATCCCTTCCTACCCGAAGTTTCTTTCATCTTTTGAGTGTGATTCTGTGTTCTTGTCAAATAAAGAGGGCAAAGGGATGTAGCATGTATTAGTAGACTTTTGTTTTCACTTCGTATGTCAGTGCTGCAGTTCTACCCACCTATTTCACAGCATGCATCTCTCTTTTTCTCTGGAAGCCATTTTTGATCAGCAAATTTGGGGTGAAAGTTCATTATCCTTTGAACGATACTGCACAAACCTGAGGGTCCTAGGGCTTAGGGCAAGGAACCTGATGCATGTGAGGGGACCAGGGGCAGAAGCCCAAGTGTACATCGTATGCAGAGGTCCTTGGTGAACATTTTCTGACAACCAATGCTTAACTTTCTTTCCAGAGAAAAGATTTTACAAAGTTTTACATAAGCAAGTTGATAGGTTTAGAGCAATTATGTTTCCTTAAGAATTATGTCCTTGTAAGTGACAGTGCTGCATATAAATAAATGAATAATAATGACAAATAGCCTGGATATCTGGCATGTAGCAGTTACCTTTAAATTAATTGAAAAAAATTTAATGTAAAAGTGAAATATCTGGAGTGACAAGGCATTGCACAGTATAATTTCCATCAAATTGCCTTATTCCACTTTCTTCTAAAGAATTTGTCAGCTCAAGTTGATCTAAGGGCATTACTGAATTTGAATTCAAATGTATTTCAAGCCCAAGTTTTAAAAAATGAAGTCCTTGGGCTCTGAGCTCCTGATATGCTTTTGTACCTGAAGATGATAATCCAAATCATATTGAGCTGCAGTACTACAGGACTTTTCATTTGATGTCAAAACAACTTCACATTGATAGTGCTTGATCCATCACTAAAATCCAAATAAAGGTACTGTTGCTAGGAAGAAGAAATTTTTTCTTTTGCTTAAATATGGCTATGCCTTGGCATATCTTACACTGGCAGAGAATGCAGATATAACTTTATCTTGAAAAAGTTTATATATAAAGTGAATGTTAGCTAATTGGATCATATATACATTTTATTTGCACACATACATATATATTACGGGTGGTTTATATTTTCTAACTTTTTTCTGTTATAAACATACCATGTAATAAGATTTGTATGCAAATATATAGCAAAGGAGCTTGTCATTTAAGGGAAACTTAGTTTGAATCTGACTATAAAGCAAAGAAATACCTCTTATTTTCTGCATAAGCCTGGGTTTTCATTTTATAAAGCCCATTTAAGGTGCAACAAAAATGATATAGTTATATCAGGAATGAACAGTTTGCCAAAAGAGAATATGAAATTCCTGTTTGAGTGTTCCAAGGAACGTAAGAACCAGGCTTTGCCAAAGGAAGTTATCCTATAGATTTTTTGTTAAGATGTATTCCTGATAGAACTAGACAAGCAGCAGCTGTGTTGGAAGATTTAAACGTGCGAGGAGGGTGGGCTTGGTGGCTCAGTCGGTTAAGCATCTGATGTCTGCTCAGGTCATAATCCCAGGTTCCTGGGATTGAACCCTGCATCAGGCTCCCTGCTCAGTGGGGATTCTGCTTGTCCCTCTGTCCCTCCTCCTGCTCATGCTCTCTGTCTCTCTCTCTCAAAATAAATAAAAGTTTTTTTTTTAAATAAATTGTGCAAGGGGGTAAGATGAGGCAGGGATCAAGAGGGAGGAAGGTCTGCTTATGGTAGCCCAGTGGAAGGGGTGTAAGCAGGGCTTGTATTCAGCTGGTACGTATTAGTACTGCCAATACGTGTGTTAAAGTACAGTTGCTAGATAGCTGCTACTTTGAATGTTTCCACTGCCATAGCTCATCAGGCCCCTCCTTTGGGCTTCTCCATGTTCTAGCCACTTAAGGGGTAACAACTTGTACCACAAGGGGCACCAGAACCCTGGTCTTGTGCAACAGCTACCACCTGGTCTGATATTGGGAATCTTTTCTGTTTGATGAGCACGTGCTTTTGAGTCCTGTCACATATTTTAAGTATCAATCCTGCCTGTAAGGTAAGGATAAGGTAAAGAACTGGTCCTTGATGCATCAGTAAATGAGGAATCACTGAAAGGAGAAAGAGTGGTTTTCCACCAACAAGCTAAATTCATGGTAGGGCAAATTATAAGGCAAGCTTGGTTGATCTTTGATAGCTGCTTTCAACCTCTCAGGTACCCCTTCTTGCTTTTCCATCAAGTCTGTGGGCCACTACAGACCTTGTTCTGTAACTTTCTCAAACACCAGTCTGACGAACTTCTCTCCTAGTCCTTCACTTTAAAGTGCAATGGATCAACACCGGTTTTTCATGTCCCTCCCAGAGTGTCCAGGATTTTAGAAGAGACCATAGGCTAAGAAAAGGGATCAAATTCACTTTTGAATGGTGGTTGATTTCCAAGTAGCACTAATTTTCCTTGAGCACATCAAAACTGGATCAATGTACCCTTTTCTGATATGCTGTTTAAGAAAAGTCCATTATCAGTTGCTCTTTTGAAGATAACTTCTTTCTCTGGTTGCTTTCAGATTTTCTCTATGTCTTGGTTTTCTGCAGTTTCATTATGAGTTGTCTAGGCATGGGTTTTGTTCTATTCTGCTTGGAATCCATTGAGTTTCTTAAATCTGTGAATAGGCATCTCTCCTCAGTTCTGAGAAATTCTCAATTTCTATGCTAGTTTCTCTTTCATCTGTTCCTGGCATGGCAGCATTCGAACTTTGTACCATATTCTCCACGTCTGCTATATGCTTTTATGGATTTATTTTTCATTCTTTCAGTACTGCCTTCCATATAAGGTCTTCTGCTTCACCTTCCAGTTCATTATTTCTCCCTTATATTGTCAATATGTTGCAAATGTGATCATTGAGTTTTTCATTTCAATTACGATCTTTTTTAGTTTGGTTCTTTTTCAGATATGGGGTGTCACTTTTTATTGCCTCCTTATAGTTAATTTCAAGGTTGTTATTTATTTCCAGAAACATATAGGTATAATTGTTTTTAAACCTGAGTCTAACAGCTGAATTCTGTATTGTCTATTTCTTCTCTTTTGTTTTGCTGTTTCTTATTCCTTAGATGCTTGGTTACCTTTGATTGGAGAATTAACTGGTCACTATCCTAAATTATTTATGGGGGTACTCTGAAGTCTAGTTTGGCTATGCCCCTCCTCCACCCCCAGAACCTTTATATTGGTTTCACCAGGCACCTGGGAGCAATAACAACTGAGATCTCTTTTTGTTCCTTTTATTTTTAAATTCTCCTGTCTTATTAATTGCCAAGGCAAGCTTTTCTGCAGCCTCCTGAGGTTGAGGGGCAGGGGAAGCAGATTGAGATGTGGTTTATCCTTAATCTGCATATGTATTAATTTGGGGTAGTTGTCCTACAATACTCTCCAGTTGCTGCAGGGCCCTAGGTCTTACCTGGTATCCATCCAGTCCCTAGTGGCCACAGCAGTGTTGGCAGACACTCAGGGGTTTTGATTATCCAGTAGTCTTCTCACTGTTTGGTAGCATCCAGATATTGACCTGGATGCTATTGAACAGATATTGACATGAAAATACCTTATTGTGTTTTCAGGTCTTTAGCTATTTTAAGGTTGTAGTGTTTGTTTAAATCTATTTGAACAGTACTTTTTGTTTGTATTCTCAGTAAGAGTGCTGATCTGAATAACCTAGCTCGCTATTACCTGAAACCTGTATAGAAAGTAACACCAAAGCAACCAAAACCAATCTTCTTTCTTTTTCTTTCTTTCTTTCTTTCTTTCTTTCTTTCTTTCTTTCTTTCTTTCTTTCTTTCTTCCTTCTTCCTTCCTTCCTTCCTTCCTTCCTTCTTTTCTTTTCTTTCTTTCTTTCTTTTTCCATTTTAATTTTCTTTAGACAGAGAGTGTGCGTGTGAGTGGGGATGGGTAGAGGGAGGTTTGGGGAGAGGTAGAGGGAGAGAGAGAATCCTAAGCAGGCTCCCTGCTCGTGCAGAACTTGATTCAGGGCTTGATCTCATGATTCTGAGATCATGACCTGAGTGGAAATCAAGAGTCCACAGACACTCAACTGACTGAGCCACCCAGGTGCCCCCCAAAGCTACATTTTTTTTGACAGGAGGGCAATTTATTTTATTTTTCCTTTTTTAAATTTCAGTAATTCATCAGTTGTGTATAACACCCAGTGATCATCACATCACATCCAAAGCTACATTTTTAAAGGAGGTGAGACAAAGCCTTTCCCAGAGCCTCTGAAAATTGACCTCATCTATTCATGATGTGACAGGGTAACATATTGACATATTTGGCAAGAATTTCCCCCATATTTCTTCATATGCCTATTTTCTCTCAGCATCTCTCAGCTTTGACTCTTTTACAGGCTCTGTTCAATCATCTGTCTCAAATTCTCCTTCCATTCTCTCCACCACTGCTATCTCCTTTACCTGGAGAATATGAGAGAAAGATTCACATCAGTCACCAATATTCCCAGGTTAAAGCAGGATCTTGGATCTCTCAAGGGCAAAAAAAGTACATACACATATACATTTTCATACAATTTCAACACTTAATGGAATCTATGTTAAAACCCAAGCTCCAAGTCTATGATGTAGACATTGCAATTAAATTCAACAAACATTTCCTGATGATCTTTTATATATTTGGAATTATGAAGAGTTCTAGAGCTAGATAAAAAAAGACACCATCCCTACCCTAAAGTTGCTTAAGTTTATTATAATACAATAAAAACATTGTCCTCACAAACATCTCCAGGGTGAGTTCTCTTCAAAGGGGCTTTATAAAATTATTTTACCTGCTTAAAAAAAAAACAGGAAGATTGGATACACTGTAAATTCCATTTGTAGCAAAAGGAGCAGGGACCTAGCCAAATATCTTAGCGCCTATAGCCACATGGTCAAACAAGTGAACAATCAATGACACAATATAACGATCATTCTGCAGGTGTCTGCAGCACTTACACCCTTGGAATGGAAGGATATGTTCCCATGAGAAGCTGGGGCCAATGGCAGTGGTAAGAGCATTCATGGGATGCCAAAGAGAAATGCAAATGCACATTGCCACCAGGCACATTGCTGGATAAAAAGGAACATAAATTTTGCTTTCAGCATTAGGCAAGTAGGCAGAAAACACCAGAAATGTAGCCACATCTTCCAACAGTCAAGATCACTGTGAATAGGGCTCTTAATATCTTAATGCAGTATTAGAATGTTTTCCATGGATCAGATATGTTCCATTTCTCTTATCCCCTAATGATCTCATTTGCAATTCACTGAAAAGTTAGGGTGTATGGTACCCACCCTCAGTGAGATTCACCAAAGAGCTATGATGGGGTAAGTTCGTTAGCCTGTAACTACCTAGTGGAATTGCATCATACACTTCAATTTATGCAAATTCAGGTATTTGGGCTCAGAAATAAAGATAGCTTAAATAATACTAGCAGTACCTCTCTCTTTCTCCTGGAAAGAACACAAACCAGAAGTGAATCTGCTATTCCTTCAAAACCCTCGAGTTCCTCTGTATCTCCCATGATGAGAACCGTTCCCTCAGTGAATGAGTCTAGGTAATTTCCTATATCACACCTCTAAATGCGATCCATCTATTATCTAGAGCTAATCCAGGAAACACTGATCAAAGGGAAAAATGGCTATGTTGGGTTATTAGGTGCTGCTACTGATACAGTAAAGATCCTTGATGTCCAATAGGCTTCACTACCTGCATTGAGCTCCAGGAAGAAAGTGAAAACCAAAGACAAAAGGAGCACCAAGACAAAAGATGGAGGTGGCATACCATCAGCTTTGGGAGATTAAAAAGCCTTCCTGGAGAAGGAGACACTTAAGAATGAGCCAGATTATTTCACAGTTGACCATCTATCACAGATGATCCATCCAACAACTCTGAGAGCATCTCTATTTTGTAAGTGAAAAATCTGGCAGTCACAAAGGCTACATAACTTGCTTAAGGTCACACAATATGTGGTAGAGCTGGGCCCCAAACCAGGTGGATACAGTAAGGTAACATTCCTACCTGTTATAAGGATAATGTTAGGGATCCCTGGGTGGCGCAGCGGTTTGGTGCCTGCCTTTGGCCCAGGGCGCGATCCTGGAGACCCGGGATCGAATCCCACATCGGGCTCCGGTGCATGGAGCCTGCTTCTCCCTCTGCCTATGTCTCTGCCTCTCTCTCTCTCTCTCTCTGTGACTATCATAAATAAAAATTTAAAAAAAAATAAAAAAAGGATAATGTTAAGTTGATGAGGTTCTTAGAACTCTTAATATAAGTGAACACTCAGTAAATATTAATTATCTTTCCTTCTGCCCATATTGTATCCCTCTATAGCACCTAGCTCAGAAGCAAATGTTTAATAAAAGGGCCAAGAAAAAGTGGGGTGGAGGATGGGTTGAGATGTGAAAGCAGGAAAAATTATACAAATCACTGGGGCTTGTCAGTGGACCCAGGGCAAATCCCATGTAAAGATTTCTAAGGATATAATAAAATCAATATACAGAAATCTGCTGCATTTCTATACACTAATAACAAATTCAAAGAGAAATTAAGGAAACAATCCCACCTACAGTTGCATCAAAAAGAATAAAATACATAGGGATAAATTTAATCAAGAAGATAGAAGACCTACACACTGAAAACTATAAGACATTGGTGAGAGAAATTGAAGAAGACACAAATAAATGGAAAGATATTCTGTGTTCATGATTTGGAAGAATTAATATTGTCAAAATGTCCAGAATACCCAAAACAATCTAGGCTCGGTGCAATCCCTATCAAAATTCCACTGTCACTTTTCACAGAAATAGAATAATCCAAAAATTTTCATGGAACAACAAAAGACCCTGACTAACCAAAGCAATATTGAGAAAGAAGAACAAAGCTGAAGCGTCACATTTCTTAATTTGAAACTATATTACAAAGCTATACTAATCAAAATAGTATGGTATTAGCATAAAAACAGAGCCATAGATCAATGGAACAGGATAGAAATCCCAGAAATAAATCCACAGATTAATTTATGAAAAAGGAGCCAAGAACATACAATGGAGAAAGGGCAATCAATCTCTTTAATAAATGCTGCTGAGCAAACTGGTCACATCCAAAACCATGAAACTGGACCACCATCTTATACCACACACAAAAAATAATGCAAAATGGATTCAAGACTTGAATGTAAGACCTGAAATCATGAAACTCCTAGAAGAAAACATAGGCTATAACCTCTTTGACATTGGTCTTGGTGATAATTTTTTGGATTTGACTCCAAAAGCAAAAGCAACAAAAGCAAAAATGAACAAGTGGGACTCTATCCTACTGAAAACCTTCTGCACAGCAAAGGAAACCATCAACAAATTGAAAAGTTAACTTACCAAATGGGAGAAAATATTTGCAAATCATCTATCCGATTAGAGGTTAATATCCAAAATATATAAACAAACCATACCACTTAATAGCAAAACAAAAAAACCCAATCCAATTTAAAAATGGGCAGAGGATCTGAACAGCCAGTTTTCCAAAAACAACATGCAGATGACCAGCAGGTACATGAAAAGATGCTCAGCATTACTAATCATCACAAACAAAAACTATAATGAGATGCCACCTTCTACCTCTTAGAATGGCTATTATTAAACTATCATCAAGCATTGGTGAGGATGTGGAGAAAAAGAAACCCTTTGCATTATTGGTGGGAACAT
Source organism: Nyctereutes procyonoides (assembly GCF_905146905.1). Classification (NCBI taxonomy): domain Eukaryota; kingdom Metazoa; phylum Chordata; class Mammalia; order Carnivora; family Canidae; genus Nyctereutes; species Nyctereutes procyonoides. The sequence goes on from NW_026575042.1 coordinate 36,030,515, forward strand.
AGTTTGGTGAAGCCACTATAGAAAATAGTATGAAGATTCCTCAAAAAATTAAAAATATAAATACTATATGATCCAGCAATTCCACTGCTGAGTATTTATCCAAAGAAAATGAAAACACTAACTCAAAAAGATGTATGCATCCCCATGTTCATTGCAGCATTATTTACAGTAGCCAAGGTAAGGAAACAACCCAAATGTCCAACAATAAATGAATGGATGAAAAGATTGTGGTGTGTATGTGTGTGTATATATAAAATGAAATATTATTCAGCCATAAAAAGATTAAAATCTTGCCATTTACGATAACATGTATGGGCAGCCCAGGTGGCTCAGCGGTTTAGTGCCTGCCTTTGGCCCAGGGCGTGATCCTGGAGCCCCAGGATCGAGTCCATGTCAGGCTCCCTGCATGGAGCCTGCTTCTCCCTCTGCCTGCGTCTCTGCCCCTCTCTCTGTGTCTGTCATGAATAAATAAATAAAATCCTTTAAAAAAAACATGTATGCATGGATGCACCTTGAAAGGATTATGCTAAGTGAAATAAGTCAGAGAAAGACAAATACCATATGATTTCACTTATAGGTTGAATTAAAAAAAAAGCAGCTCAATCTCATAGATACAGAGAACAGATTGGTGGTTGTCAGAGGCAGGGAATGGGGTGGGCTGTAGAAATGGTGAAGGGGATCAAAAGGTACAAACTTACAGTTATAAAATAAGTAAATTTTGGGGTTGTAATGTGTATCATCATGACTTGAGTTAATAATACTCTATTATATATTTGAAAGTTACTAAGGAAGTAGATCTTAAAAGTTCTCATCACAAGAAAAAAATTCTGTAACTATGTATGGTAATGGATGTTAACTAGACTTACTGTGGTGATCATTTTGCAATATATATGGATATTGTATCATTATGTTATACACCTGAAACTAATATAATGTATATAAATTATACCTCAATAAAAAGGAGTGAAAGCTTGGGGGAAAAAAAGATTTCTAGCTAGTCTTCTATTACTGAAGAGTTGAAAATAAGATCTTTGCTGGGACATCCAAACCTACCATATGTATATATTTGTTGATTGACTTCCAAAAAATACTCATATACACATACGGTATTATATGATATAGTATATATTAATATATGTGTGTGTATATATATATATATTTTTTTAAAAAATTGGATACCATATGGGAGTACTTTCATTTTTTTCCCTAACTCATGTACAGTGGGCATTGTTTTGGCTGTCTGTATACCTTTTCTATTTGAGAGAATTCCCCATCCCCTGGCAGCCTGAGCTCAAGCATGGCCATGTACAACTTATACAGTGCTTCTGTCTATGCTGAATCTTGAGAGGCTGGTCAGCTGGTGATAATTCATGGTGGAGTCCAGTAGCATAGAGGGCATGACCAGTGCAGCAGAGCCCATGGAGAAGATGCAGAGGCCTAATAATCATGGTGCCTGCAGAGGCTACGGTACTGTGTTGAGCAAACAGATTCTTTTGTTGTTTAGACCTTCTTTCCTGGCCAATGTGCTTCTGATACATGCCTAGAATTGTTTTCAACCAAGAGCCCTGCTTAGTGTGGTATTCAATACCCTGTCCACAAACAAAAGATGATATGACGGTCGCAACAGTAATTTTTGAAACCTGAAAGAAAGCCTCCAAATATCACAGTGATTTTAACAATAGCCAAAGCAAGTTTGGAATAGCAAATAACCATTCCAAATTGGCCTTCAGTTAGGTTACCATTTATAGAAGTAATACTGCCTTCTCCCTAGATGTATGGGTAGCAAGAAAAAAAAAAAACAGTCAGAGTCAATCATAAAACTAGGCCTGACCCTTGACTCTATGTGGTACAGTTGGTTTCTTGGGTCATTTCTTATTTTATCCAAAGCCAGGTCAGACTGTCCAGGTGGAATGTTCATAAAAACCAAAACCTTAGTGTGAACATTTTCTTTAAGGTCAGTGTAATTTACAATCTGTCCAGAGAAGCTTTTAGAGATGTAGAATGTGATGTAGAATGTGACTGTAATCCACAATGCACTCTCATTACCCTTCCCTCCTATTAGAAATTGATTCTGGCACAGCTCCTTCAGGTGGAAAGTGACTCTGTCAGCAACTGCTGTTTCGTTTTTCACACATTGGTGTTCCCCCTACCAGAGTATTAAAGCCTCCTTAATGTTCCTTTAGGAAAGGTTAAAAACAGTTATCACCAACATTTGGAGTTTCATATCTCCCTGTTATTTCTACTGTGCTTTGCTCCTTGGGCAATTAGCAATCATGTGGAGTGGAAGATCTTTTCCTCAAATTACCTGAGCTTGACTACTCTGTATGCCAAGTGACCCTGCGGGAAAACATGCCCAAGCAAGTCAGCTAGCCCTGGCTGTGGTTGGCAGCATTTGTCTCCCTTTCCCCCTCTCCCTATGAATCTCCCTTGCACTTTAGGAAAAGACAACACTGACACCAAACTACTGACACCTTGCAACTTGCACTTTAGGAAAAGATAACACTGTTACCAAACTACTGACAGCTTGCAACTTGACTCTAGACCTTGCAACTTGACTCTAAACCAGACTTTTTCCATAGATGAGTAGAAGCTGACAAAAAGGATGGCTAGCCCATCTATGTGTGTGGCTATTAGCATTCCAATAGCTTTCAGGGTATTGGGTAGTGTGATGATTCATTTTATCTGTCAACTTGATGAGATCACAGATACCCAGCTATTTGGCTAAATGTTATTTCTGGGGGTCTCTCCAGACAGGGTTTTTCCAGATAAGATTAGCATTTGAATTGGATCAAGTAAAACAGATTTCCCTTTGCAACATGGGTGGGTACCATCCAATCTGTTGAGTCTGAATAAAACAAAAAAGTGGAGGAAAAGAAAATTTGCTTTCAGCCTGACTGCTTGGGCAGAGACATCCATCTTCTTCTCCCTCAGGTTGAGACTTACACCATCAGTTCCCCTGGTTCTTAGGCCTTTGGACTTGGATTAAATCACACCACTGGCTTTCTTGGGTCTCTGGTTTGCAGATGGCTGGTCGTGGGACTTCTCAGCCTCCATAATCAAATGAGCCAATTCCCCATAATAAATCTCTTTATCTCTCTCTCTTTCTCACTCTCCTTCTCCTATTGGTTCTGTTTCTCTAAAGAACCATGACTGATACAGATCGTGTCTCTTATGAGTTCCCAAGGTGCTCCCTTCCTGATACCATGCTTTTCAACCTGTTTCAATTCATGCATACCCCCTTTGGTTAAAGATAAAATATTCTTTCACCCCATTACACCCCATTTCACCTCAAACATTATATCTTTCATGAGTAGATGTTAAGTTTAACTTTCTTTAAACTTACAAATTTTTAAAGTTTTCAACATGGAAGCATATTGAATATGCCCTTTAAAAATGAAGTAGATTCCCTAGACTTTCACCTTCATCAAGCTGTAATGAGATGTCCCAACTCTCTCGCTAAAGTGGTGTCAAAAGAAGGTCAGTAGAAAGCTAGAACCTTTATCGTCACTGGATAATAAGGAGGCCCACCCTTCCACAGTGTCAGCAGAGACCATATGGGAGCCTGGGCTTCCACCTTGATCTATCAGTAATGAAGTACTCTTCCTACCCACTGGGGTGGTAGCAAAGGAGGCCTAGTGGAGAGTTAGCAATAAGGAGGCCACCCTCTCTTCCGTCCTTATGAATTTATTGGAGGCCATGTAGGGAATACCAATGAGACACTCCTACCCCTCCCAGCTAGAGAGGTATTAGAAGAGGCCTAGAGGCAAACTAGAACTCCTACCTCTACCTAACAGTAACAAGGACCTCCTCCACCCTGCTTTCAGATATCAGTGGAGGGTAAGTGGGGAACCTGGCTTCCAGTGGTATCTGGCAATAATGATATTCTCTTCTCCCTCTGACCCCCGCCACTAGAGAAATATTAGAGGAAGTCAGCTAAGACAAAATGTTCAAATAAGATCAAGAGTCAAATGTACTACCCAAAGTGTCCAGATTTCAATTGAAAATCACTCATCATGGAACCTGGGTGCTTAGTGATTGAGTGTCTGCCTTCAGCTCAGGGTGTGATCCTGGGGTCCTGGGATCAAGTCCCACATCAGTCTCCCCGCGGGGAGCCTGCTTCTCCCTCTACCTATGTCTCTGCCTCTCTCTCTGTGTGTATCTCATGAATAAATAAATAAAATCTTAAAAAAATAAAGTAAATAAAAATGATTTATAAAAAAAGAAATCACTTGTCATACTATGAACAAGGAACATTGCAAAATGAAGGAAAATACAATAGATGTCAACACAAAGATGCCTGAAATGTTAAAATTATGTGACAAAGAGTTTAAGCAGCCATGATAAAAATCTTTCATGAGCAATTATGAACATACTGGAAATAAGTGAAAAGTAAAAAGTAAAAAGAAAGTCTCAGCAAAGAAATAAAAGAAGAATATTCACATCATCAGTGTCCTGGAAGGAGAGGAAAAACAGAATGAGACTGATAAAGAATTTAAAGAAATGACGACTCGCAACGGCTCAAATTTGCCAAAAGACATAAAGCATAAACATATTTGAGATGCTGAGAGAACTCCCAACATGATAGACCAAAAGAAATCCATACCAAGGTACATTATAGTCAAACTTTGGAAAATTACAGACAAAGAAAAAAAATTGAGACCAGTAAGAGAGAAATGATACTTATGGGGAAAGACAATTTTTAAAACAAGATTTTATTTATTTATTCACAAGAGACACAAAGAAAGAGAGAGGCAGAGACATGGGCAGAGGGAGAAGCAGGCTCCTTGCAGGGAGCCCGATGTGGGATTTGATCCTGGATTCCAGGATCATGCTTTGAGCTGGAGGCAGACCCTCAACCACTGAGCCACTCAGGCATCCCTGGAAAGAAATTTCAATCACAGATTTCTCATCAGAAATCATGGAGGTAATGAAGGCACATTTTTCATATGCTGAAAGAAAGAACTATCAACTCCAAATCCTATATCTAGCAAAAATAACCTTCAGAATTGAAGAGAAAAATCAAGACATTCTCAGATCAAGGAAAATTAGAAAATTTGTCACCAACAGACCTACCCTATAAGAATGACTAAAGCTAAGGAATTTCTCACAACAGAAAGGCAATGATAAAAGAAGGAAAGGTGAAACATCGGGAAGTGGGTGAAAAAGCATGGTAAGCAAAAATATGAGTAAATACAATAGACTTTCCTTTTCTCCTATGTTTTCTGTATTATGTTTGATAATTAAAGCAAAAATTATACCACTGATATAGTTCTAAATGTATGTGGAGGAAATGTTTAAGACAACTTTATCATAGGTGGGAGAGGGTAAAAATATGTGAAGGGAGATAAAGTTTCTATACTTCACATGAACTGGTAAAGTGATATCAGTTGATCATGGTGTTATGTATTTATAGCATAACACCTAGATTAACCACTAAAAAAGCTATACAAGGAGATATACTAAAAAAAAAACATAATAGAAGCTATATCAACCTTGAGAAAGAACAAAGCTGGAAGTATCGTACCGCCAGATTTCAAGATATACTACAAAGCTATAGTAATCAAAATTATATGATACTTGCACAAAAATAGACACATAGATTGGTGTAGCATAATAGAGAGCCAGCTAATTTGGTCAATTAATCTATGACAAAGAAAGTGGGAATATGCAATGAGGGGAAAAGACAGTTGCTTCAATAAATGGTTCTGGGAAAACTGGACAGCTATTTGCAAAAAGAATGAAAGCAAACCAATTTTTATGCCATGCACAAAGATAAGCTCAAAATGGATTAAAGACCTAAATGTGAAATCATAAAACTCCTAGAAGGAAACATAGGCAGTAATCCCTTTGACATTAATCATAGCAACATTTTTCTAGATATGTCTCCTTATACAAGGGAAACAAAAGCAAAAATACTTTTGAGACTACATTAAAATAAAACAATCTTTTGCACAGCAAAGGAAACATAACAAGATGAAAAAGCAACCTACTCAATGGGAGAAGATATTTGCATATGATATATCTGATAAGAGGTTAATATCTAATGTGTATAAAGAACTTACAAAGTTCAACACCAAAGAAACAAATAATCTGATTAAAAATTAGTGGAGGACCTGAACAGACATTTTTTTTCAAAGACATACAGATGGCCAACAGACACATGAAAAGATGCTCATCATCACAAGTCTTCAGGGAAATATAAATCAAAACCACCATGAGATATCACCTCACACCTCTCAGAATGACTAATACCATAAGGTCAAGAAATAACAAACATTGATGAGAGTGTAAAGAAAAAGGAACCCTCATGCTCTGTTGGTAGGAATGTAAATTGATGCAACCACTATGGAGAATGGTATGGAGGTTCCTCACAAAATTAAAAATAGAAATACTACATGATCCAGCAATCCACTAATGGCTATTTAACCAAAGAAAATGAAAAGATATATGCACCTCTGTTTATTGCCATATTATTTATTATAGCCAAGACATAGAAGCAACTCAAGGGAAGGCAAGTAAGGGATGGGCAAAATGGGTGATGGGTAGTGGGAGATAGAAGCTTCTCAAGTGTATGAGTCACTGGAATGAAGAGTACAGCATAGGGAATATAGTAAATGGTATTGCAATAGTGCTGTATAGTGACAGATGGTAGCTACACTTGTGGTGAGCATACCATAATGAATAGAGTTTTCAAATCACTATTTTGTACACCTGAAACTAATGTGACATTGCATATCAACTATACTTCAATAATAATAATTTAAAAAAATCTTTCCATAAAGGTAAGTCCTGGACCAAACAATTTAACTGGTAAATTTTACCAGATATCGAATGAGAAGAAAATGAAATTTTCACTGACACCTTGAAAAAAAATGGAAAAGGAAATATTTGCTAACTCATCCAATTTTGCCAGCATTATCTTAGTATCAAAGCCAGGGAAAACTATCACAAGTAAAGAAGATTATGGACCAATATAACTAATGAATATCGATACAGAAATCCTCAAAATATACTAGCAAACTGATTTGAGCAACATATAAAAATGTTTAGACTATGACCAAGTGGGATTATTTCATAAAGACAATGATTGCTTAATATCCAAAATCAATCAGTGCAATACACAGTAGAATAAAGAACCAAAATATCATTTCTACAGACCCAGGAAAACATTTGTCAAATCCAAAATCTCTTTGTGATAAAAACCTCAAATAAGTTTTTAGTAAATAAAAATTTCTGAGACCTACTAAAGAGCACCTATGAAAAACTCATAAATAAATTCACACTTAATGGTGAAGTATGAATGTTTAGGAACAATATAAGCATATTTAATTTGCACTCTATCCAGCATTATTTGGGGAATATTGCCAAGGAAATTCTCAAGAACAGAAATAAAATTCTACAGTTTGGAAATGAAAACAAACAAACAAACAAACAAAAAAACAACCCACCATTATGGCTAAATCAAAATGAAATTCCTTTTTTTTTTTTCAAAGTAAGCTGTATGCTCAAAGTGGGGTTTGAACTCATGACCCTGAAATCAAGAGTTGCATGCTCTACTGCCTGAGCCAGCCAGGCACCCTCAAAATGGAATTCTTAAAAAAGTTCAATTAACCCACAGGAAGGCAGGGAAAAGGAAACAGAAAAGTGAAAACCAGAACAAACAGAAAACAAAAAATAAAATGGCAAACTTAAAATTGGAAAGAAAGTTACATTAAATATAAATGATCTAAATACACTAATTAAAAGACAAGGATTGGCAGACTGGGTTAAAACTGACCCAGTATATGTTATCTAGAAGAAACTCATTTCAAACGATATAGGCAGATTGAAAGTAAAAGGATATTATATACACATTAGTCAAAAGAAAGCAGAGGTAGTTATATTATTTCAGATAAATAGACCAGAGCAAAGAAAATTTCCAGAGATAGACAGACATTATATGATGCTAACAGGATCAATCCACTAAAAAGAGCAATCCTACATAGGTATGCACCAAATAAGAGAGCCACAAGTATGTGAAGCAAAAAGTGATAGAACTAAAAAGAGAATAAGACAAATCCACAATTATAGTTGGAGACTTCAACACCCCTTTCTCAACAATTGATGAAGCAACTAGACAGAATGTCACCAAGGCCATAAAAGAGCTCTGAACTCAACACCACCAACAACAAACAGGATCTAATCAATATGGACCATGCCACCAAACAACTCTAGAATACATAATCTTTCCAAATGTCCACAAAATATATATCAAGATAAACTGCATATTGGGCCATAGAATAAATTTTAAAAAAAATTTAAAAGAATTTGAAATAATACAGTATGTTCTCTGATAACAATTGAATCAAACTAGAAATCAATAATTGAAAGATAACAGGAAAATCTCCAAACACTTGAAAACTAAACAATACACATCCAAATAATCAATGAGTCACAAAGGAAGTTTCAAGGGAAAAGAAATCAATTGAATGGAATGAAAATTAAAAATGTATCAAAAAATGTATCAAAAATTTAGAAGCATTGCTGACAGGGAAATTTATAGCACATTAGCAAAGGGGAAAAGTCTCAAATCAATAATATAAGCTCTCACCTCAAGAACCTAGAAAATGAAGAACATTATAAATCCAAAACAAGCATAAAGGGGAAAAAAATCTGTTCTGTAAAAACTGATTGTGAATTTGAAACAGAAAAATAATATAGAAAAATTAAAGAAATAAAGGGCTAATTCTTAGAAAATATCAATAAAATAGACATATCTCTAGTAAGACAGAAAAGAGGGTGGACACAAATTACCAATATTAAAAATGAACAGGGGCTATCATTACAGACTTTTCAGAAATCAAAAGGATAATAAAGAATATTACAAAAAACTTTGCATAAATATGACCACTTAGGTGAAATGGATCAATTTCTAAAAGAAACACAAATTACCATGACTCGCAACTAATATGGAATAGACTATTTAAATAGCTTTATGACTATTAAGGAAATTGAGTTCATAATTTTGAAACTCCCATAAAGGAAATCTCTAGGCCCAAATGGTTTCACTGGAAAGTTCTACCAAAAGTTTAGAAAGGAATTAATAATGCTCTTCTAGGAAAAAGAAGAGAAGACTTTCCACTTCACTTTATAAAGCTAGTATTACCCTAATACCAAAACTAAACAAAAACAATACAAAAAACCCTCACCCTATAGACTAATATCCCTCATGAACTTAGAGACACAAAAATCCTCATTATAATTATATATTATAGCACATGTAATTCATCCATACATAAGATGTTTCACGTTGAAGCTTGATATATAGCTATAGTAATAAAGACTGTGGTATTAGAAGAGAGATATCCCCATAGGTCAATGGAACAGCATAGAGAACCCAGAAATAGATGCACACAAATATATCTGATTGTAATAAAAGTGCAAAAATAATTCTACAGAAGAAATGCAAATGATACTGGAGCAGTTGGATATTTATGGGAGAAAAAAAGAGAACCGAATGTTACTGGACCAGTTGGATACTTATGGGAGAAAATGAAGAGAACCTCACTCTAAGTCTCATTCTTTTAAAAAAAAAATAAAATCAAAGTATATCATGGACTTAAAAGTAAAACATAAAACTGTAGAGTTTTTACAGAAAAAAAATAGGAGAAAACCTTCATACCTAGAGGTAGGCAAAGAATTCTTAGACTTGACACCAAAAGCATAATCCATGAAAGGAAAAAGTTGACAAATGGGACTTCATCAAAACTGAAAACTTTCGGTCTCTGAAAAACCCTATAAGAGAATAAAAAAGACAAGCTACAGACTGGGAGAAATATTCATATATCACATTATCTGACAAAGGACTACTATCTAGGATTTATAAAGATTGCTCGAAACTCAACAGTAAAACAAACAGTTCAATTATAACATGAGCAAACAGCATGGAGATTTCACCAAAAAGAATATACAGAAAGCAAATAAACACATAAAAAGATGTTCATCATTAGACATTAGGGAAATGCAAATTAAAACCACATGAGATCACTATGCGCTAATCAGAATGGCTAAAATGCTGATGAGAATGCAGGACAAATAGACTACTCATACATTGCTGGTGGGAATGTAAAATAGAAAGACCACTTAGGAAAATGGTTTGGCAGTTTCTCAAAAAAAAAAAAAAATGGAACTTGCATCTACAATACAACTTAGCCATTGTACTAGGCTTCTATCCTAGAAAACGAAACTTATATCTACAAAAAAAAAAAAGTCTGTACACAAATGTTTACAGCAGCTTTATTTGTAATAGCCCAAACTGGAAACAATCCCGTTGTCCTTCAACAGGTGAATGGTTAAAGAATTTGTGGTGCACATACACCGCGGAATACTATTCAACACTGAAAAAGGATGAACAATTGATATATGTGACAACCTGGATGAATCTCCAGAGGATGATGCTGAGTGAAAAAAGCCAATTCCAAAAGGTTACAGATTGTTTGACTTCATACAGCATGCATGGATTAAATGAAAAGATTATAGAAACGGAGAATAAAGTAGTAGTTGCCAGGGGTTAAGGGGTTAAGGATGCCAAGGGCAAGATGCCACATCTACTTGAGAGGGAAGTAGATGTGGCTAAAAGGGCAACATCAGGAATGTTTGGGTGTGGTGAAGTCCTGTGTCTTGACTCTATCAATGCTAATATCCTAGTTGTGATATTACACTATAGTCTTGCAAGATGTTACCGTTGGGAAAACTGTCAAAGTGTATATGAGATCTCTGTATTCTTTCTTACAACTGCATATGAATTCACAATGATATCATAATTAAAAATTCAATTAAGAATATCAATACTTTGTTCAAATAATGTATTTTATTATTTATAACACAACTTGTGTCCTAGGCATTTAAACAAGTATTTATGGAACTTTTTATTTTGAACTACTTTTAGGCTTAAAGAAAAATTGCAAAATAGAACAGAGTTTCCATATATCCTTCACATATACACTCCCAATTGTTAACATCATATATAAACATAGTATAAATATCAGAACTAGGAAATTCATATCGGTACAATATCATTAACCAAATTCAAGACTCCAAACCTCAGCAGTTTTTCCATTAATGTTCAATTTTTTTTGGTGTTCCAGTGTCCCACTCAGGATCCTACATTGCATTTCGTTATCATTTATCCATGTTCGGTGACCAGCCCAACTGTTACTCAGTCTTTACTTGTCTTTCACAACTTTGACATTGCCAAAGATTAGTTGTTTTGCTGAATGTTTCTCATTACCGACCTGTCTGGTGTCTTCTTGTGACTGGACTGAGCTCTTGTGTTATGAAACCATCTGAAAGCTTCTAAAATTAGGAAGGATTCCTAGGGAAAGGGAGGGGTTGGGAAGAAGTCATAAGGAAAAAAAGATCCTTTCTCTTCTGAACTTTTTGATGTGTCCCTGGGAGAAAGACCACAGAAGTCCCAAATAGACCTGACAGCTCAAGAGTGAAAGGAACCTGTGTCCCTTTCCTGGACAGACAGATCGGGGGACCTCTCACCCAGCAAGGACAGGAAATATCAAAGGTATTACATGAATCCTCCTCATTCTGCCACCACATCTAGATGCAATCAAGAGGCTCGATAGACCCTCCAAACTGGTTTTTCACTTAGTAGAATACGAGCTCAGACTAGAATGTATTTTGGATTTTACAAAAATAAAGACCACATTTCTTAAGCCTCTGAGCTGTGGCCTGGAATTTATATCCATTGGTAAAAATTGAATAAATGACAGTGAATATTGTGAATAATGGTATATATGCACAGAAATGTGTGGATGAGTATGAGTGTGTGTTTCAAGAAGAGCAGCATGTTCAAAGGTATAGAAATAGAAGTTGGCATGTGTGCTTTGGGAACTGCAGATCATTCATGGAAAGGTAACCAATTGGCTCTACTTGTCAGGATGGGGGTAGGGGGGTTCCCATCCATACTGTGTTGCATTCCTTCTATTACACAGTGACCTGTGTAATGTACCAAGTTGTGATGCCATAAAAACATCTATTTATGAAATGCCATAACCACCCTTGGAGTAATGGTGGCCACATGCCTTTGGTTCTCCAGGCCACCCCAGAGGGTATACTGCCATTGGCCATGAAGGTGAGCCCATGGCATGTTTACATGTGTAGGTGGGAAGACTTGCCTCTTCTTCCAGGTGATAAGCAGGTGAAGTGAGAGCTCAACCAATTCCACCACCAATAAAACTCCCCAACACACTGCAGTCCTTTAAGGACTGAATCTGTTCACATTTGTAGACTTACAGAATGATGGAATTTTAGACCAATGAGGTTCCTAGAGGGTCCAGCTCCCTTCATTTACAAAAGAAGGGAGTGAATTGCAAAGAGGGAAGGTTTGCTTGTGTAAACATGCCCAGTAAGCCAGTAACTGAGTCTTTGGGCTCCAGGTTCCCAGGCCAGTGTTTGTGGCTACTTTACCATATTTCTTTTTTTTTTTTTAAGATTTTATTTATTTATTCGTGAGAGACACACACAGAGAGAGGCAGAGACATAGGCAGAAGGAGAAGCAGGCTCCCTGTGGGGAGCCTGATGCGGGACTCGGTCCCAAGACCCCAGGATCATGACCTGAGCCAAAGGCAGATGCTTAGCTTCTGAGCCACTCAGGTGTCCCTACTTTACCATGTTTCACGGCCTCCCCCCAGGAAACTACTACCTGCCTCTCCAGCCTACCTAACTCCTATCCAGCTTTCAACTCCCCTACCCCCCCCCATATATCTCATGAACTGGACTCCCCCATGGCAATTCTTGTCAATACTAGTAGTTGGTAATTAAACAAGTATTATCGTAATGTCTTCTAAGGTTGCTCTGTCAGCTTAAATATTTTTTTTTGTTTGTTTGTTTTTGCTGTTGCTTGACTTTTTAAGCCTTTGTACATTACCTTATCCAATAAAACTATTTCATTCCTGAGCATAGGCTTCATATTTCGTTTACGTGTATGTTCCTGCAACAGTACAGCATGGTAGCTTGCATCAAGTGGATACATCATAAGCATTGGTGGATTTGATGCTGCTAGCATAAGCTCCCTGCAGTGTACTATGTGACACAAAAGAGTGTTGTATGAAGGCTAATAATATGGATTCAAGAGTCAGTAGCCGCTTTGGCAAGTTGCCAAACTTGGGCAAGTTTGCTTTAGGGTTTTGTTTTGTTTGGCTTTTTAAGTTTTCATTTAAATTTCAGTTAGTTAACATACCCAATTAGTGTCATATTAGTTTCAAGTGTACAATATAGTGATTCAGCACTTCCATACAACACCCGGTGCTCATCTCAAGTGCTCTCCTTAATCCCCATCACCTATTTCACCCATCCCCCCCGACTCCCCCTCTGGTTTGTTCCCTAAGGTGCTTCAGTTTTGAGCCTCAGTCTCCTTATCTGCAATATGGGATGATGATAATTCTCCTAAAACCGACAAGAGGATTAAATCGATCGATGTCCCTCTGGCACATAACATACTTATATATACCCCTGGTCACAGCCATAAACCTTCAGTTAATGGCAGCTATTACTACTATGAACGCCATGTCATGGGTTAGAAATCATTGAAGGTCTATTAACTCCATGGAGCTCTATGGCCTTAAGCGAATCCTTCCACAGTCATTTCAACACCTCATAGAAGGGTTAGAGGGTCCAGGCAGGGGCATTTGGGTATATCCCCATGTCATCCACTTATTCTTACTCTACTATGATCCTCATAAAAATAGTTGTGTGCATTTTATACATAAAATCGTATATATGTGTGTATATGTATATATGTTCTGCACACACAACACACATCTGCAGGGCACCCCTTCCTCCAAATCCAAAAGAAACATGTATCTTGCCCTTCATGGGGTGGCCGTAGTCTCTCCTTGCATAAATACTTTCGGCCACTAGGTGGTGTCTCAATTCTTCTCAGCGCAGCATTTTTGCTGGTTCCCACCAGGGAGTCAGCTCTAAAAGTCTAAGCGAATCTTTCTTTCTCAACCTACTGCAGAGTGTGCAAATCATTTCCTCAGCTGATTCGGATGTATTATGATGTGCTGGGAAACCTGAGCATTCTCTCACCCTGTGGAGATTAATTACCTTGAAATATTCATTGGATTAAATGTATTTAAACATGCACTGTTTAAAGCTCAGTAATGCAAAATGCCATACTCAAGATATATATTATGGGCATTAAATAATTAAATTTAGTGTGAGAGAAAGCGAGACAGGGAGGGAGAGAGAGACGAAGGTGAGAAAGTGGGAGAGGGGGGAGCCTTATTTAGTGCTTGGCCAGGGGTGAGACTGACAGGAGCCAAGTCCAAAGCTTTCCACAAATTGGCTCAACCCTGGCTTTGCTATTGCCAGAGTTATGTGACCTTGGGCAAAATACTTAACCTCTCCAAGTCTCAGCTTCCTCATCTTTAAAAGGGAATGATAGTACCTTAGAAGCATAAATTTCATGTGACTGAGATGTGGAAATCACTGAGCGTCGTGCCTGACACATAGTAGGCACTCATAGAAAACGAGAGTCAAGGTTTGTTTAGACCCAGAGATGGCCTTGGTCCTGGCTCTGTGGTGCTCTCCCTTGGCTCCAGGAGAAGCACAAGAGTGTGGGTGTTAAGTACACAGACTCAGGAGCCAAGGTACCCTGGTGCATGGCTCAAGCTCTAGTGCATACCAGCTGTGCAAACTTGGGAAAGCATCTTACACGCTCAGTGTCTCCTTGGGGTGCCTTGCTGGCTCAATCAGTTAAGTTCCCAGCTCTTGATTTCAGCTCAGATCACGATCTCAGGGTCTTCTCAAGCCCAGTGTCCGGCTCTGTGCTCAGTGCCTGGAATCTGCTTGAGATTCTCTCTCCCTCTCCCTCTGCCCCTCCTGCTCATTCTCTCTCTCTGTTTCTCTAAATAAATCTTAAAAAAAAAAAACCCTCAGTGCCTCAGTTTCTTTATCTGTAAAAGAAGATAGTAATAGCACCTTACCTGATAGGGCTGCTGTGAGGGACAAATGAGTCACCACCTTGAGAGTGATGAATACCACAGAGTGATGTGAACTTCTCAGCATATATATCGGGGGGTACATGATGTCAATATGTCTTATTATTGGTGATATGCACCACATGGTCAGAGTTCTCCAAGTGTTAGTTACTATGATCATTGCAGGTTCAATTCAGATCCCACCTGTGTTTAGTTCTTAGCCAGTATTCACAGCCAATGCGGGGGCTATATCGCCTCCGGGGACCCTATCCTGCTTATCTCGGTGCTATGCTCAGACCCTGGACCTTCTGGAAGCCCTTGTGCAGGCCTGATCTTCTCCATGTGGCACCTGCTCCATGCTCTAAGCACAGCCTCCTCTTTGTTATGTACTCAGATTCACCCCCTCCTTAGTCCTCTGGCCGCTATAGGAAATGGAGCAACCCAACTAATTCATAGTGTGATGCTAATGGCTGAATATAAGCTCCAAGGGGACAGCAGTGTTATCTGTTTTATCCCTAGTACTTAGGAGGTGCCTGAACATAGGAAGTGCTCTCTAAACATCTGTTGCATGACTATCTGGACCTGTGGGAACATAAAACCTTCATTGAAAGTAACGCATGCTGAATGGTGGGATTTCCAACATCTTGACAACTGAAGAGGAAAATGTTGAAGGCAGGATCCCTAAGACCACAGTGGCTAGGGGACCCTTTACTTCATTTACATATACAGCTATTTTTGTTTTTGATTTTTACTATTTAATTAATTAACAAATAAATAAATTAATTTATTTATTTATTTATTCATGAAAGACATACAGAGAGAGGCAGAAACATAAGCACAGGCTCCTCAGGGAGCCTGCCTGATGCAGGACTCCATCCCAGGACCCCGGGATCATGACTTGAGCTGAAGACAGATGCTCAACCACTGAGCCACCCAGGTGCCCCTACTTTTTATTTTGAAATGAATTCTGACTTACAGAAAAGTTGCAAAAAAAAAAAAAAAGGGTACCTATTTCTCAGCTTATCCTGAATGTTAATGTTAACATCTTACATAGTGCAGTGATAAAAACCATGAAATTAATGTTGGCACTGTTAGTGTAACTATCTGTGCTGTGAATTATCATGAACGCAACTATAGGCCTAATTTGAGTTTCACCTGTTCTTCCACTTATGTGGCTCTCATATTGCATTTACTTGCTATGCCTCCCCAGTCTCCTCCAATCTGTGACAGTTCCTCAGTCTTTCCTTGTCTTTGGTGACCTTGCCATTTTGAAAAAATACCGGTCAGTTATATTGTAGAATATCTGTCAGTTGGGGTTTGTTGGATGTTTTTCACTATTAGATTGAGGTTATGGATTTTTGGCAGGAATACCACAGAGTGATGTGACCTTCTCAGCATATATATCGGGGGGTACATGATGTCAATATGTCTTATTATTGGTGATAATTAACCTTGATCGCTTGGTTAAGGTGGTATCTGCTGAGTTTCTCCACTGTAAAATTGTTATTTCTCCCTTTAAAATTAGTAAATGTCTTGAGGGAGACTATGCAAATACTCTTTCTCCTCAAACTTTCCCACACTAATTTGAGCATCATTGGTAGATTGGCCCATAATGATTACTATAGTGTTTGCCGAATGGTGATTTTTTTTTTAAATCTTCCTCTTTCTTTTGCATTTATTTATTGGAATTCTTCTGCAAGGAAGGGCTGTCCCTTCTTCCCCATTTATTTATTTATGCAATTAAAATGTTTATTGGTATGGAATCATGGATATTTACTTTATTTTATGGATAATGATCCAATGTTTGTTTGTTTATTTATCAATTTGTTCCAGTGTTGGCCATGGGGGTTGCCTTCATTTTGGCTGTGTGTCTTGTCACATGCCCCATCCTTGTTCGAACCCTCCCATGAGGCCATATCTGGTAACTGTAGAGACCACCTGGGCATAGACTATCCACATCGTACCCTGGGGATGAGGTCCAAGGAGGCAAACCACTGTTAGGGCTGGCTGGACTTAGAAGCCAGGTCTCTTGAATGCCTATCCTGCTCTCTGCCAAGGCACCAAGCTGTCTCTCCACACTTCTCGGTTTTTGTTTACCATGAAATTCCCATAACCCCACCCTTCCTTCCCCCTCTGATTCCTGGGGCTCATCCAGTCACTGGAAGTGGGGCGGGAGGCCAGGCTTCTGACTCGTGTCTTGGAGGGGTGGCCTTCTGTGTCACCTCTCTGCCACCAACACCCTTGCAGGCAGTCAGGATTAGTTTGGGAAGGTAAATCTTTAGGTTATTATTACTGCTGTAGTTTTACTACTGTTAAAAGTAAAGCATCTCACTTTTCAGCTAGTGTGGTCATCCAGAGCTTTTTACCAAAGTGTAGGCATAACTTATTTCTCCTTCCCACAGTAATGAATGCAAACAAGGCTTGTTAAAAGGCGCCAGGACAGTTAAGTAGAGAATGGTTTCCTCTACAGAGAGAGGAATAAGTAAAAGGATATCATTAGGAAACTTCAAGACATATCCAGAATGTGGATGCTCTATCAGAAAATTGGCTTGGATTCTTTTTTTTTTTTTAAGATTTTTATTTATTTATTCATGAGAGACACACACAGAGAGGCAGAGACACAGGCAGAGGGAAAAGCAGGCTCCATGCGGGGAGCCTGATGCAGGACTCTATCCGAGGACCCCAGGATTACGACCTGAGCCAAAGGCAAACAGTCAACCACTGAGCCACCCAGGTGTCCCTGGCCTGGATTTCTTACAAAGGCAGTGTCATAACACAGAAGTGGTGGGAGTTTTGTAGTTTAAAAGAAGCTAAAGATACATAAGAGACAATACAATGTGTCAATCTCCGATGGGGGTCTTGATCGTTAAAAGTTTGTGAAAGTCATTTGGAGTCACTTGAAATTTGAATTTGGACTGGATATTAGACACCAGGAAATTATTAGTTTTCTTAGGTGTAATAATGGTAGTATCATTCTGTAGGCACTGAAGTATTAGGGGTGAAATGTCTTGATACCTGTACCTTTTTTTCAAATAATCCTGAAGAAACATTCACAGAGTAAAGCAAATGTGGCAAAATGTTAACAGTTGTCAAATGTCGGTGTATAATACAGCAGTATACTCTTTCAGTATTCTGTATGCTTGAATTTTTTCAAAATAGAGCCTGAAGATAAACTACTCCTATAATCTTGTTTTATATCCTCCATTTATTAAGAAAACATCTCTTCCCTTCTATTCCCATTAAAATGACAAAAGTAAGTTCCAGCCTGCTGAAATGATCGCATAACCAGGGATTCAGGAACTCACATTAACAGGATCCAGTATCAAGCCCGGATCTGTGGAGAGATGGTTGCAATGGGGAGTAGAGTTCTGGTCTCTGCATATCTAGTCTTAAACCCCAGCTACTCTGCTGTTTGGTCAGTGACCTAGGCTAAGGAACATAACACTTCTGAGCCTCAGTTTCCACAACTGTAAAATGAGGATAGTAATGTATTATTTGTTTCGAGAACCAAGGGTTCCATTTGCACATGTCATATCAGATGGGTATGGGTATCACCCCCAACAGTGGAGAGTGTAAGACCCACCACAAACAGCAGCTGTTGTGTTAGGACCATCTTGTGAGGCTCTGCAGGCTGTCCAGTCCTCCAGGGGTATGCAGGGAATGTGAAGATGATAGCTCAGGCCCTGAGAATCAGATGTTCAGTGATAAAAGCAGGACTGGGGATGAGATAGCAAAGGGGTCTGTCTTTAGGGACCTCAAGATCATTTGAGCAAATGGGATTACGTATGCAATCACTGTGCCTTCAAAACAGTGTACCTTTGGGTTAGGGGGATTAGCTTATTAAATGCTGACAATATTTTAAAATTCTGGTTTGACATAGCTGCTGCTGCTGCTTTTTCTTTTTTTTTTTAAATACAGAAGCCTCGATAATAGGAGGGCTGACAATTGGGTATCTTTATGCAAAAACATGATCCTTGACTGTTACGTGATGCTACATGAAAGAAATTGGAATTGAATAGATCATAGACTTAAATGTAAGAGCCAACTAAAAATCTTCTGGAAGAAAATATAGAATAAAACCTTAGTAATCTTTGGTTAGGCAAAGATTTCTTAAATAGGACACAAAAAGCATGAGTCATAAAAGAAAAAGTATTAAATTGGACTTCATCAAAAGACAGTGTCTTCAAAAGCCACCATTAAAAAAGTAAAACAGCAAGCCCCTGATTGGTAGAAAATGCTTGTAAAACATATGTCTAACAAAGGACTTATATTTAGAATACATGGCAGATTTCTTACAACTCAATAATGAGAAGATAAACAACCCAATTTAAAAAATGGACAAAAGAGGGGCACCTAGGTGGTCTAGTCACTTGAGCATCCAACTCCTGGTTTTGGCTCAGGTCATGATCTCAGAGTCATGGGATCGAGCCCTGTGTCGGACTCTGTGCTAAGGGGCGGATTCTGCATGAGATTCTCTCCCTCTTCCCCTCCCCCTGCTCGTTCTCTCTCTCTCTCTCTCTCTCTCAAATAAAGGAATCTTTTAAAAAATGGGCAAAAGACTTGAACACTTTACTAAAGAAGCTAAGCAGATGGCAAATAAGCACATGAAAAGATGCTCAACATCATCAGTCAAAAACACAATGAGCTGCTACCACATGCCCACTAGATGACCAAAATTAAAGAGACAGTACCAAGAGCTGGTGGGTAAGGATATGGAGCAACTAAAACCTTCATACACTGCTGATGCAAAACAGTAAGGTTACTTTGGAAAACAGCAATTTTTTATAAACTGAAACATACACTTAACAGAACTCTTGGAAATTTTTTTTAAAGATTTTATTTATTTATTCATGATAGTCATACACACACACAGAGAGAGAGAGAGGCAGAGACTCAGGCAGAGGGAGAAGCAGGCCCCACACAGGGAGCCCCATGTGGGACTCGATCCTGGGTCTCCAGGATCGGGCCCTGGGCCAAAGGCAGGCGCCAAACTGCTGTGCCACCCAGGGATCCTTAAAAGATTTTATTTATTTACTCATGAGAGACGCAGAGAGAGAGAGACAGGCAGAGGGAGAAGCAGGCTCCACACAGGGAGCCCAACATGGGACTCGAACCCGGGTCTCCAGGATGACACCCTGGGCTGAAGATGGCACTAAACCGCTGAGCCACCTGGCCTGCCCGATCTCCTGGAAATTCTACCCCTAAGTATTTACCCAAGAGAAATGAAAGCATATGTTTCCATAGAGGCTTGTATGTGAATGTTCATTGAGCTTCACTCATAATAGCCCCAAGCTAGCAGCAAACCAAATGCCTATTAGCTGGTGAGTGGATGGAACACCATGGCATGTCCACATAATGCACTGCTATGCTGCAATTAAAAAAGGAATAAATGTGGAAAACATGGGTGAATCCCAAAAACACGTGAAGTGAAAGAAGGTAGACACATAATTACGTAACTGCACTTATATGTCATTTTGGCACATAAGAGGTGTTCTGGGAAAGATAATCTAGTGGTGATGTGGAGGTGACTTGACTTGCAGAGATCCCCAGGGTGATATACATGTTAGAAGGTGGGTGCTGGGCAGCCCCAGTGGTGCAGCGGTTTAGCGTTGCCTGCAGCCTAGGGCGTGATCCTGGAGACCTTGGATCCAGTCCCACATCAGGCTCTCTGAATGGTGATTGCTTCTCCCTCTGCCTGTGTCTCTGCCTCTCTGTGTGTGTGTGTGTGTGTGTGTGTCTCTATGAATAATAATAAAAAAAAAATCTTAAAAAAAAAAGAAGGTGGGTGCTGTAACCTTGACCTGACCTTGTGGGACCCTGGGCCAGGGGGATTAGAGACAAAGAATGAATATCAAGTATGAACAGAGGCTTGGCTTCTCATCTTAGGTCTGCTAGGGATGAGCTGTGTGCCATTGGACAAGTCATTTAACCTCTCTGGGCCTTGTTTTTTTTTTTTTTTTTTGTATAATCTGTAAAACAGGGATTAAAAATCTACTCCCAAGGAAAGTTGGAAGTGAGAGTTATAGGTAAAGTGTCTCATACTCAGAATAGAAGCATAGCTCTTTGAAGATTAATTTCCTTCCCTCTTGGTTTCTTTCCCTTTGCCTCTCATTGATATATGTCTTGCCCCTTCTCTCTGCTGCTTTTATATAAGAAATGTAAGCACAAATGTGTCTAAGGTGGGTCAAAGTGTGTCTTTTGGCCAGCTTCACCCCAGCACCAGCCCTCAGTTCAGCACACCTTGGCCACTGATATCCTACGTGACCTGGGCAAGTTACCTTCCTTCTCTGGACGTCTTCTTCAGAATGAAGGGCTTAGGCCAGGTGATTGCTCTGGGCTCCAGTTTCAGCATCTTCACTCTAAGGGTTCTAGACCAGGAATGAAGAAACGGCAGAGCTCAAGAAGCAGTTGCTTACGAAAGTCTCAGGGAACAGCGAGATTCTTTTGGTGCTGGGCCTGGGCCTGTGATTCAGCTGTGAGTGGAAAGGGGGCCTTTGGGAAGAGTCAGTCTAGAGTCTAGAGAAGGATGGTAAGTTCAGAGTGGTTCCTATTTCCCCTCCTGCTCAGCTCTCTATCCAGCAAAGTGTTGTGAGGTGGGTGGAGGCACTGTTCTTTCTTGGAGGAAGATCATTTCTCAGGACAGGGTCACTGAGTGTTCTAAACCAGAGGTGCTGGCCTGTTTTCTTCCTTGGCACAGCAGACTCGGTAGATTCCAGCACTGAGTCTGATCACTGCAGTGAAAAATGAGGCACCAGCCCTTACTCCTGTGGAAGTGAGGGGTGAGGCAAGCTCAGGGGGTGTCACTGGTTGCACAGGTTCAATACAGCTTCTGCCCCCCATAGCTCAGCAGCACCCACTGCATGAAGAGTAAATGGTAGACACCACCATTGAGCATGTGACCTTGGCCTCTGAGAAGCCATCCTTCAAGTAAGGTGCTGAGTGGCCTCAGAGAAAAGAGCCAAATGAGAGCCATTGAGTTCCCTGGGCTGAAGGTGATTGATCCCACCAGACAAGTCCCTTGTCTTCAAGCCCTGCTACATAGTAGCTTCCAGATTGGCCTGCTGCATCAGCCCTGAGCTGTAGGTAAGCCAGTATTTTGTCTCTGATGGTCACATACTTTGTTAAAAAACCATGTAGTGGGGATGCCTGGCTGGCTCAGCAGTTAAACGTCTGCCTTTGGCTCAGGTCATGATCCTGGGGTCCTGGGATCCAGTCTTGCATTGGGCTCCCTGTGGGGAGCCTGCTTCTTCCTCTGCCTCCCTCTCTGTGTCTCTCATGAATAAATAAATAAAATCTAAAAAAACTCCAAGAAACGAAAAGCAAAGAGCCCCCAAGCCATGTAGTCACCTAGGCCTGGGTTCAAACCCCAGTTCTTCTCCTTCAGACAAGTGACTTAGCTTCTGTGTTTCTTACTTTCTCATCTGAATAATGAGATTAATAAACCTACCTGGTGGAGTCATGGGGGAAGGGGATAAGCAGGAATGCAAAACATCCAGTGCAGTGCTCTGTACATGGTGGATGCTCCATAAATAATGATTATTCTTACAGTTGTTTTTGGGACCTCATGCACAGGAAAAGATCACATATCCCAGAGTGTTTTGGATACAACATGGTTTATTTTACTAGGCCAGTAGCTCTCAGAGTGTGGCACCCTGACCAGCAGTATCTGAGAACTAGTTAGAAATGCAAATTTCCAGACTTCACCTCAGATCTTCTGAATCAGAAACTCTAGAGAAAGGCCCAGTGAGCTGTTTTAATAAGCCCTCTAGGTGATTCTGATGCCTGCTCAAGTTTGAGAACAGTTGTACTTTTTTTGTTTTTTTGTTTTTTTGCAAATTTGAGCATAGATAATTTAAAATAGTGTCATACAATATATTAAGTGGTCTTACTTTATGCATCAAGTTTGAAGTAATACAAATCCCCCCGAATAAATATATCATCACAATTTGCATCATTTCAAAGCTGGCAAGTGAATGAATTTTGAACAGCATTTATACTATATATACTTGGTAGTGCCATCTTAGTTGGTATCATTTAGGATGCTGTCAGCAGTAGAAAAACCTGACTAAAATGGATTTTAGAAATAGGAAAATGTATTCGTTCACATGACAAGAATTCCGCAGGTGGGTGCATCTGGGAACAGTTCATCAGGGTCACGTGGCTGCTCTTCGATTCTGTTTGCATGCCCCTATGTGTTGGTTTGCCTCCAGGATAGGGGTATTATGAATGCAGCAGTCCTAGATGTCACACTCAAGACTTGTCAACACTGCAAGGAAGGGGCCTATTCTTGGGATCTTTATTTAGGAACCCAGAAGCCTTTCCTACAAGATTCTGGAAGGTTTCCCCTCATCTCGTGGGCTATTCCTAAACTATACAGCCACTTCTAAACCCATACCCACAAGGTGGGAAGAACATAATTGGTTTATAGCAACGTTTGAGTGTTGTTATTGGTTGAATTGTGTCCCCACTCCCCGCCCATCAAATTTCCTTGTTCAAGCCCTAACTTCCATTACTTCAGAATGTGACTTTACTTGGAAATAGGGTCACCAGAGACATAATTAGTTAAGATGAGGTCTTTCTGGAGTAGGGAGGGCCCCTAGTCCTATACGAATGGTGTCCTTATAAAAAGGGATACATGGCGAATGCCATGTGAGGCTGAAGGCAGAGACTGGGGTGATGCAGCAGAAGCCAAGGGATGCCAAAAAATCACCAGCAAACTACCAGAATCTAAGAGACAGGCAGGGAACAGATTCTTCCTACAGCCCTTAGAAGGACTGACCGTGCAAACACCTTGATGTGAGACTCCTACACTCTAGAACTGTGAGACAATACATTTCTTTTGTTTAGGCCTCCTACTTTGTGGTGCTTTGTCATGGCAGCCCTAGCAAACCAAAAAAGTGGTGGACCAGGTGTTGGGGAGTCAATTGCCATGACCACTACTACGCCTGCGGGTAAGGAATGTTGTACTAATATCTCTACCTCAGATACACCTAAAATGTGAGACAAGGAGTTCCATGAGCTAGAAAGTGCCCAGGCTTTGGGATCCAAAGATTGGGCTTTTACTGTTTCCCCAGCTAGCTATGTGACCTTGGGCAAGGTCAGACTCTCTGACTCTCTGAATCACTAAACTGTAAAGTCCACCACTGAATTATATCATGGGATATCCATTGTTGGCATGGAAATATTCAGACATTCCCATTTCCCAGCCCACCAAAGAGAATACCCTCCCCTCCTCTTAATTCTCGACTTGGTTCCAGTCTGTCCCTACCTCAATCCTTCTTCACCCCACCTCTACTCCAGGAGAGTTTGAAACTGTTTCTGTAGAACTAATTGGGTAGAGAAGGACAAAAGAAGACAATAGGGGGGGAGAGAAGAAAGAGAGGGAGAACTTAGCTTCGGGGGGAGGAGGTCAGTGCAGAATAAAGCGTTCAGAGAAAGAAGAGAAGAGAGAGAGAAAAAAAGGTTGAGAAGGCTGAAGGTAGAGAGACATAATTTTGAGGACCTTTTGGCTGGTGAGGGGCTTCAGAGCAAGTAGAGTGTAAGAGAATTAGGCAAGAGAGAAAAGAAACTTCCAAGGAGATTTACTAGTGGTATAGATTAGATCTATCTTTATGTTTTTCAAAAGCTTCATGTAAGAATGCAATTCCTGAGCTCTAGAAAGAGAATAAAGTGGGATCACTAACTCACCATCCTGGAATATTTAATGAAAGAATCACAAAACTAAAGCAAGCTTCCTCCTGCCAAAACAAAAACAAAAACAAAAGCAGACAAGGGAACAAACACTCCTAGTGGCAGCCAGTCAAGGAAAGGGATGCAACTTTGTGCCACACAGTTCAAAACACAGTGGTCAGGAAATGAGACTGAGAAGTCTGGCTAGATGTGTCATGACTTGTAAACTTTCCCCATAAGCCACTCAGATGGAAGTGAGTGAAAAAAATTCCGAGAACTCACATAACTATGCCCCAGACTAGAGCAAGAGGAACTAAGGGAGGACTGCCAGCTTAAATACAAGATACTTAGTCACATTTGAATTTCAGATAAATGATAAATAGTTCTTTAGTGTACACCCCATGCAATATGGAGGACATACCTATACTAAAACTGATTTGCTGTTTATCTGAAATTCAAATTTGACTGGGAGTCCTGGTATTGTATTGTTATTATTATTTTGATTAAATCTGGCGATGCTAGACTGAGGTAATGAACAGATATTCTGTAGAAGACTAAAAACAAACAAACACGAAGACAAAACTAGAAAAACAAACAAAAAAAACCCCTCAAGCAGGAGTCCCTAACAACTCTAGAGTCTCATTGACAGTTGGACTCACCATTTCATGGGCTCCTTTCTGAATAGGGATACCGCTGTAACAACTCAGGGAGCTGCCTCTGGCTTTAATAAAATCCCCGCAGAGAGAGAGCCAAAGTCCACATGGGCTCTGGGTTCCACATGACTTCTACATGAATTCTCCTCCCTACTGCACCATCAGGATATAAAAAAGTGGTGAGACTTGCATCACCCTGCCTCTGGAACTTAGAGAAGAAAAATGGCTTTGGGTATGGAAGGAGAGAGTTCATGAAGAAAGCCTTTTCAGAGTTACCTCCATTATAATGAGCAAAATAAAAAAAGAATGCATCACAAGTATGAAAGCAAGCAATATGTAGAAGGCAAAGGATAGATGAAGAATCTTAGCTAGAAGAAAACCCAAGAAATGAAAGAAAATTCCCTCTGGCCATTTTGAGGCAGCTGTTTCTGTCCAGCTGGCTGTTCACCAGATTTTTATAGGAATGGAAGAAAAAGAAAAGAAAGAAAAGGCTTAGATTTCTGATTAACTCCCTACTTTGGGGAATTCATGCTCAAGGCAAAAATCAAAGAACTGCCCCAAACAAACAAAACAACATATATAATAGGGATATTTGTTCTACTACTGTTTATAAGAGTAAACAAAAATGATTCATATAGTCATAAATTGGTTAAGTAAATGGTAGAAATTGATACCATAGAATTTGCATGGAGTGTTGAGAATTGAGACTGAGATCCATGTTTCCTATTTCTGAATAAAAATAATTAGGTTATGGAGCAACACATAAAGGAAAATCTCTTTGATGCTCTGCAAACCTGTGATCATGGGCTTCTGTTCATAAAAGTGCCCATAAGGGTGTTTTCCCAAGATGTTATCAATGGCTTTCATGTCTCACGGTGGGATTTCTAATTTTTCCCTGTTCTCTGCACTTTTCTTTATTGAGTTTACCTTTTCCTTTCACATAATACATGTATTGATTTTATTTTATTATTATTTTTTTAAACTTATACCCTCTTTTGCTTTTCTTGAGCTCAGGGGCCTTTCAAGTTACCTGAAGTACTCTGGGAGGAGATAGACCAGATAGAATGTGGCCAGGTCACATTTGCTTTGTAACAAGTAGCTGGCCTGGCCTCTGGATGGTTCTGCAGCCTGAAGGCCCTTGGGGTGTCTTAGCAATAGCTGCGTGACCTGGAGTTCCCCATGACCAGCTGAGTAGATACCTGCTGGAGCACCAGACTTGTGGCAGAAAAATTGCTTTGGAAAGCAGAATGGAGCCCTGAAAGAGTGAGAACCCCCAACTTATTGGCCAGGCAATCTTATTTCTCCCCTCCATCCTCAGTTTCCTTGTATAAAATGGGGTTAATGGAACCTATCTTATACGGTCATCATAGGCATCAGATAAAAGAATATATGTGAAAGATACTCCATACATTTCCATTTCCCTTTTGAAAGTTTTTTCATGGTGCTGTTAAAATTAGATGTTCCATTTTATTGATGATTGGATCTTGGATGGAGGGCCAATTTATTTGGAAATGTTTATGTAAGGATAAACACCCTCCCTGCCCTCTAGTCTATACCTGCAATCGAGCCTTCAATATACTTTTCAGATTTCACTACTGGTGGGAGTCTTACAACTCAATTATTTGTTTCCAGAACTTGACTTCCCTGTGCGTTCTCTTCTTTGATATGTGGGAAACAAGAGAATTTTACTGTAATTTCTATGAATAGAACATGATTAAACAGTTGTCAGGAAATCAGAACAAAAGGGAAGGCTTTGCGCTCAAAAGGCTTGCAATCAGTACCGAAAGGTCAGAATGGCGTCTGAGATGGACATAAGGTTTCCATCACCCCCTGCAGGGTGAGGGGCCCTGGGTCTCCAGCTTTTCATCTCTGGCTTTCAGCTCAATTAAACAGCAGAGTCAGCCTGTTGCCCTGGGCTGACACACCAGTGGAGTACATTTGGTTACTTCTAGTTTATTCAGAACAGTAATTTGGATTTTAAAAATAATTAAGATGAGTTAACCAGGCTTACATGTTGTCTTTAGAGGGACAGACTGTCCTATGGTGCAGCGAAAACATTCTCTCTGAAGTCAGCTTAACACAGGAAGCCAGCAAAATGGGATTGCTCACTAGATCCTGGTTTTGGAAAAAATGTTTAAAACAGAAAATATTTTATTACAACTAGCATGTCAAAGCAGTGAAATCAAAGAGCTGAGTTCCAGTTCCTACATCAAGCATGTGGCCATGGAATTCAGGATTAATCAGAGCAAATAACACATCTGCATGCATTCCAGGCAATTTCTGCCTCAGACGACAATGTCTGTATTTTATACTGAGGTTAAAGTTTAGGAAAGATGGATATACAAGTGAACCTAGGTGTGTGCTTAAGCCAGGGGCTTCAGAATTGAAAAATGCATGAGGATCCATGTCGTAACTTTCCCAAGTCAGAAACCCCTCATCATGTAAATCTTACCTGCAGAGCGGGCATGCACTTGCTTGGGACTACTTGACCCTCACAAATACCTTCCGTGTGGGAGGGAGAGGACTGAGGGAGCGTCCAGGGGCTATGTCTTGGGTTGAACACAGTTAGGAAGTGATGACGCTAATTAATCCACAACCACTAAACATTCAAGCATTGAGACCAAGTTATTCAAAATTTTCGTCATTGGTAGCCATGGGATTAGTAAATTGCCCCATATTGTGCGTGAGAGAGAGAGGCGAGTGTGTGTGTGTGTGTGTGTGTGTGTGTGTGTGTGCACGCGTGTGCATGCATGCTCACACATTAAGTAGAATAAGAGAACAGAAATAAAAGATTCCAAACAATTAACTGCCCAATTAGCTGTCCTCACAATTATGGGAATGTGACATTTAGTGAAAAACGCAATGATCATTTTAAATTAAATTGCCCATTTTGAAAGGGTCCTCCTGGCTCAGTCGCCATGCCAACTGGTTCTCACAGTGGTGCCATTGCTTTGGAGAGGCAGGCATAATAGTCTCCCTCACACCCAGCCCAGTCTGCTTTCTTAATTAACAACATTGAAACCAGGGAGGGGAAAGGCTGTGGTTGGGAACTGGCGGCTTGGCGAGACTCCCTTTCCAATGATTTCTCAGGCTTGAGGGTGGCCTGCCTGAACTTTGCATCTGAGGAAATATTGTTGTGGGGGGTGGTGATGCAGGGCAGGACTGGGAAGACTGGCTGATTAGAGACATTGTGCAATCAGTTAAAGGTCTCTTTCCAAAGCAGTGTGGGCCAAAATGAAAGACAAGTGAATGTGAGCAAAATCTCAGAATCTAGAGATTCAACATGACTGATCAAGGTCCAGCTGGATTCTTTTCCAACATTTCCTACTGGCTTCCAGAAATGCAAGAAGGGGACAGAACCAGAATGCTCTTCTTCCTCCCATTTGTTTTCATGGCATCTGGTCTCATGGACTGATCTCCATGCCCTCCCAGGGACTGTCTCTAGGTCACATAAGGACCTCAGTTTTCTTTGACATCATGACCTCTACGGTCCTCCCCTCCTCCCCCCCCACCCCGCCCACTGCCCACCCAGAAAAAGAGCACAGACTTGAATACTAGGGGACCTACGGTTCCCACATGTATCCTTTTCATCGCCGTGAGTTCAGAAAGAAGGGCCCAAGGGGAATCAGAATTTGAAGGCCACTGAGACCTCCTCGTGGATAGGCCTCTTTTGCCTTGGGTGGCAGCTCAGATCCCAGAGTACAGGGATAGCTTTGCACTCAGTGAGCACTGAACAAATGCAAGCTTGTTTGACATGGGGTTCCTGAGAAAGCCCCATTAGTCAGCACTTCTGCTCTCCCGCACAGTGTAGTGTTCATAATGGTCATACTATAGGACATGGACCAGCACTTACTTCCAAGAAAGGTGGACTTTTGGACCTGGGTTTACTGTGGGTTCTGCTGCTTCTCAGCTAGGGGATCTTAGGTTACTTAGTGTCAGGGAGCCTTGTCTGTAAAATGGGGAGAAAAACAGTACCTATCCTATTGAGTTACTATGAAGACTAAATAAGCCAATGCATGAGAGGGGCCTAGCATTGCTAAATACTCCAAAATGGTAACCTTTGTTACTATATACTTATTATTTCTTTCAAAATGGTGGCTCACTGTCAAAGCTGGGACCTCAGAGAGGATGCATCAACCCCTCAGTCTTGTGCAGACTCTAAAATCTGGAGCCAAGTCTCCGACTGACTGGGCCCACTCTCCACCAGCCTCCAGTAGAGTCTTTCTAAAAATGGAGCTCTATGGCATATCTCTTGTACTACTTGAAGCCCTTCAGTGTTTGCTGCTGACCACAGAAGGTAGGCAGGGCTTCCTGCATGACAGAGGGTCCCTTTGAATCACTGGGGCCTGGGCAGAGGTCTGAGCGGAGGCAAAGTGAGCAGGCCAACTGAGGACTCTGTCCCTCAGGGAAGGCTCTGAGGGCTTGCATGGGCTAGGGCCCAGGGTTCAGTCTATGTGTAGGGAAGACTCAGGAACAGAATGGAAACAGATTTGAGGCAGCATTTCAGGACCAAAACCAAGGTTCTTCTATGCCCTAGAGATGGCCCCTGGGTGGGCATGCGAGTCAGCCCGTGAAACCAGATATCATGAAAATGAAGAGGAGGAATAAGAGTACTCTGGCTCTGTCCTCTTTTTGAATTTCTGGATGCCAGTAGGAAATGTTGGAAAGAATCCAACATAATGACAGCCGGGCTGGAGAGTGTCCGTTGATCCTGGGGTGGTGAGGGGACATTGTTTGTATGTATGTCTTGCTTCCTAGTGTATCAGGACAAATGTGGCAGCTTCCATGATGGATTCAGTGGCTGGTAAGAGAGCCAAGTGAGCTGGTAACTCACCATGGGCAGTTAAGACACTTTAAGCTGCAAGCAACAGGTGTGTTTCTTATCCTTCTAGAAGTCCAAAGGTAAGGCAGGCTCCGGTGAGAGACTACTGGTGGTGCAATGATGTTATCAAGAATGCAGGCTGTCTTTATGTCTCAGCTTTGCCATCCTTGCATGGACGTCCTCCTAAGATGGTTTCCTTCAGAGTCTCAAGATGGTTGCCAGGGGAACCGACAAGTACCTGCCTCCTCATGAGGGTGGGGACCAGTGCTCAGTCTCCCCTGACTATGAAATGTAAACCTTTCCATTTAGCCTGACTGGGCAATGTAGGGTGCCCCAAACCAATAATAGTTTCTCTCCAGAGATGGGTAGATCCCAGAACAAATCTGAGACTCATTTGGAAAGGGGGCAGGGGGGACCTATGGGTTGGGTATAGGCGAGCAACTTCTTAACATCTTCTGACAAATAAATACCTCACACTGGCATTTGGGAAGCATTCTCGGGTTTTCAGGACTTGTGATGTCCTCTAGGTTTATAAACATCCGTGGAAAACTTGAGAGGTGAGCAAGGATTTGTCTACCTACTTGCCAGAAAAGGGCTCCGAGGGGTTAATAAACTAATACAAGGTCACACAGGTGGTGGAACAGCAGCAGGACTTTCTTTACCTTCCCTGCCCACTCAGCACTTGTTTATGGTCTGGAATCCTATGGCCCGAGAGCAAGTTTGTTGTGCGTACTATTGGTATGTAACAACTCTCTCAGAGAGAGTTCCACAACCTGTGCATCCTAGGACTTTGGTGCTTGACTCCTCCCCACCCCCAGCCCTTAGCTGCCAACCGACTGCTCTCCGGCTCCCAGCTTTTCCCTGCCACCATCCCTGCTTCCTACCCACAAGTCGTGCTTTTTCATGTTTTGCCTTCCCACCTCTAGTGCCCTTTGTACCAAGACTACTTACTATCAGCTAATGACAATATCCTTCCAGTGTGGGTGTGACAGGCAGGGGACAAGGAGAAGGGAGAGAGAAAGGACATTCCTGGGCAGAGAGGCTGGGGCAGCTCCCCTCCTTGGCAAAGGCCATCTGAGCAGATCTGGGCAGACGGGCCCAGCGGCTGCCTGCTAGAATGTTGACTCCTAAGGCAAGTGTTCGTCCATTGGAAGATGTGGTTCCTTCTAAGTTTCCCTGCTGATGTTTGGTACAAAATAAGAGATTGGAAACAGGACTTCAGACAATCTGGCTTTCAAAGGAGCCAAGGAAGCAGAGTCCACTTGTTGGCAGGTGGGGCTTAATCTTCTCCTGAAGGGGTTGTAGGAAGAAGTGGACTTTTTCTCATTCTTACTCTATTTTAATGAGAGAACTAGAGCCAAGGAATATCCATCCTACCCTCCTGCCTTTGACAAGGAGGCTTCCCTTCCTAGGTGCCAGCAAGAGGCCATGGGCTCCTCTAGCCATTGAAATACCCACCCTCCAGGCCAACATGTCACAAGTGGCATCAGCATCTGCCGCTCTTTGCCAGGGCTCCCTCTAATCTTTTTCATAGGGAGTCTCCCAAACTTGGAGAAGCCCCATCAGGGATATCTGGGGACCCTGGGGTTTTTCCTGCCTTTTAGAATTTCTGTGTCTGCAATAAATGTGGGAGCCAGAGGAGTGGAGAAAGCTCTGGAACATAATAGGGGTACTGTGGCTGAGTAACAGCTCGGATAACTACTAAGGCCCCTCATGTGTCCAGTTATATATGAGTTTTATTGAGTTATAATCAGGTTCCCGCTATGGAGTCTTGACTTAAAAAAAGAAAAAAGAAAAAGGGTTTATGGAGGTGTAACTGGCACAAACAATAAACTTGGGACATCCACTTCTGGTCAAGATGGAGTAATAAGGAATAGACTTGATTCTTGTAGGTCCTCTATATCCTCACATTGTAGAGAAAAGATAGCTGCTTCCCA
The DNA here is from genome assembly GCF_905146905.1 of Nyctereutes procyonoides. Lineage (NCBI taxonomy): Eukaryota > Metazoa > Chordata > Mammalia > Carnivora > Canidae > Nyctereutes > Nyctereutes procyonoides. Next base: position 36,062,571 of record NW_026575042.1, read on the forward strand.
TCTGATGCCTCTGCAGTCCCCTGATCCTCACCCCGAGTAGAAAAAGAAACACTATTTTTTCCCTAATTATCCTGATATTTCCAACAAGGCCATTGTTCCTTAGGTCTAAAAGAACTTAAAGTAGCTCTAATCTGGCTGGGCTCATGTCACATGGCACTGGCTTCCAGGGTTCCCATTACTAAAGAGCATTAACATTCCCCAAAGGTCATAAGAAGAAGACTCCAGGCTTGTAGTGGAGAGAGAAGGAACTTTGAGAGGATGATCACTTAAAAATATTCACTAAATCTTTGGAATTTTGACTTTTTCTGTAAAGCTGTAGGCTTTGTCCAACTCTTCCATGCTTCCTGAGAGAACTAGTGTGATGGGGAGGGATGTGGAATGAGTCAATATGGCAACACCTCATAGCTGATCTATGAAGGAAACCTCACAGGCAAATGAAAATCTTCTGAAGTCTGGAAGGCAGGGGGGCAGGGTAAAGCAAATCAATCCTATACTTGGGTCACAAGAAGAAAAGAGTCTTCTAATTTATTCTAGATCATCAACTATGTCATCAATTGCTCTGTATCCACTGAAAATGTTAATGACACAAGAAAAGTTCCCACTAGATGAGTTTCCTACCTTCTGCACCACTGACATTTGGGGCTGGGTAACCCTTTGTTGTGGGGCTGTCCTGTGTGTTGTAGGTCATTTAGCAGCAGCTCTGGTTTCCAACCATCACTAGTACCCCACCCCTAGTTACCAAACCAAAAATGTCTCTAGACATTGCCAAATGTCCCTAGGGGGCAAAATGATCCCATTTTGGTTTGAAAAAAAAAAGTAATCATAGACTGTCGTTTTGGCCACTCTTTACTGTGGACTGCTACATGCCAGGCACTGTGTTAAGGGCTTTGGTGAGACAGGATCCTGTTTATCTGTGGCTCCTGGGTTACAGGGCCTTTTATTTTCTTCTTTTATCATGAGAAACACATGAAGCAGCAAGGTCTGGGTTTTCTAGTTAATTCATGGGTTCTCACTCTGCCTCCGACCCTATAGAGAGAAGTTGCAGTGTCGGGCTGGGGAAAAAGAGTAGAGTCCTGGACGTATCACTTCTGCTTTTAGATATCCCTGTCACTCTTTTGGAACCTCATTTACAAAATGAGGGTAATAATACAGGCCTTACAAGGCTGTGAGGCTCAGAAACAAATTTGTGAGGAGGTGGAGCATGCCTGCTTTGCTTGCCACTCTCTCTTCAATGCCAGGCCACTGGACCTGGTGCATAGATAGTAGATGATCAATGAATGCTCCTTGAATGCATAGGTCAATGAAGAAATATGCCTGGCATCTATCACAGGCACTGGTACTGATGTGTGTCCCATAAATACTTCCTGTCTGACTGTGTGTCAGAGGCACCAGCAGGCATCAGATGCTATGAGCAGGACAAACCCCAGAACCGCCTCTGCCCTGTGGAGTTGGTGACCTAGGAGGATGGGAACAACAAAGAACAAGAATTACAATTATTAAATAATTGAAGGCACAAAACTATTGTGAAGTGGAGGTTCCAGACACACTCGCACCCAAGCACACCCAACTATGGGCAGGTGAGAGCAAGTGCCCGGTGCTCCAGCCTGTGGGCTTGTGGTTAGCCCAGGATCGAGAAGTTTTAGAGAGGTTTTCACTGCTTTTGAAGCTTAAAACAATAAACCTTAATAAAAGAAAACATTTCCATTGACCTTTTAAACACTTAATAGGAGTTAAAAGTAATTAAAACTAATCAAATAGTCTGTTTCGTTCCAATTCAATTAGCACTTTCTTTTATTAACTTCATTGTCCGTTAAGATTGGGATTCAGGTTTGTCTGCATCTGGAAGAGGCCGCATTTGCCCAAGGGCTGGAGGAGCGGAGGAAGGCACCCACTTGAAGTGGGAACGCCTGGAAGAGACAGGGCTCTGCGAGGCGCCCCGAGCGCTGGCCCTGCCATGGCCTAGCTGTCCCCCCAGACCCGTTTGGCCTCCCTATTCTACCAAGACTCGGTTTCCTCATGTGTGAAGATGAGGTGGTACTACCGTGTAAGGTTGGGTTAGAGATGAAGGCAACTAAGGCACTTGTGGAAAGGTACACCTGGTACATTGTGGGGTACAAGGGGGGCTGGCTCACGGTGACCCCCTCCCTTCCCTTCCCTTCAGAGCCAGCCTTTCCAAATTTAGATTCCGCCTTTAACACTGAGGTCAGGAGACCTTGCCTTTGGGCCCTCCTCTGGGCTTCCTCAGTCTCTGCACTCTCACTCTCATGCATCCTTGCAATCATGTGAGTGTGACCAGGAGCTCCGGGAGCACAGGGGCTGAGTGCCCCTCAGGGCCTGGTTGCTAAGGGACACCCTCCCCACCCTTCTCTGTTCTGCTGCACTGCACAGAACATTTCCCAGCCTCCCTGGCAGCAGGACTCGGGCTAGTTTCTACCCGTGGGAACACTGACGGAGGTCAGAAAGTGGGAAGAAAGGAGGAGCCAGGGTGCTTCTCTGTCTCATCCTCCCTCTTCTATTTTGGGGCTGTTTGGGGCCTGCATCTCCTCTGATAGCATCTCCTGCCATGGTCCCGCCCTACCTGGCCATCCGGGCTCCTGGCTTCTGATAACACCACTGTCCTTCCCGAATCCCTGGTGGTACAGGCGGCTTCCTGCTGTTGCTGAGCTCCAAGTTGCTCCCCCATCTCCAACTAGGCTTCTGGGCTCTCCCAGCTTCTGCATAAGCAGTTCCCTGGACTGAATTCCCTCCATATGAAATGTCTAGCATGGTTGTTTCCAGACAGGAGCAGACTGATGCATTCCCTGTCCCCAGCCTTGACAGGAGCTCTGATTGGCCGAGTGCATTTTCTGTTGTCACATCCCAAAGAAGGTGGGGTTTTTGTTCACCTTCCCAGGTCTTGCTAGTGCTTCCCCCTCACCCTCCAAACCCTTAGTGATCCAGAAGCACGAGGAGCCAGCTAAAGTGAGGGCCAACCCCAGAAAATCTATACCTAGATCTTTAAAGTTCTTGCAAATTGTGTCCAGTTCATTTCTATTTCATCTTCTCAAGCCCCAGCTTCCAGTTGGGTCCATTTACATAACAAGTGTCATCCCAGTGAGCCAAAATAAAATACCCCGACTTCTGCATTTCTAATCAATCACAAATCGTGAGTGAAAAGAACTGGTTCAAGAGGGAGATTTGGCGCTGGGAGGTCTGCTCTGTCCATCAGTTCTGTCCTGCTCTGTACAAAGATGGGACTAACCACCCCGCCCCACACCCAGCCAGGGAGGATGGGAACAAGTCACCTCCAGTGACATCCACTCTGCAGTGGGAGAAACTTAGGGTGAATGCTGAATTGAGAAAAAAAAATGAAGCCTGATTTCAGATGACTGGGAAGAAATGGCATTAGAGGTTTCCCGAATATACTGGGTGTCTGGGGGCTGCTGGGTAGGTTTGGACATCCAGGAATGGGGAGGGCCACTGGTTCCTACCAGGAACCACCTCCTGGCTGGAAGGTCTCAGACTCTGGAGACAGACCTACCCGGGTTCAAAGTCTTCCTGGGCTCGTACCAGCCCTAGGGGGTTGGCTGAGTGCTTGATCATGTCTAAACCTCAGTTTCCTCATGTGTAAAAAGGGTTTCTCCATCATAGACTGGAAAGAGCTCCAGGACGGAGGAGGTACTTGACAAAAGGCCTATTATCCTCTCTTTGATTCAAGACCCAGGCCTGGCCTCATGTGTGGCTGGAAATACGCTTGCTCTGTGTTGACTTGCCTAGCTGTACTTATATAGACCTTCCTGTGCTTTGGGGAGTGTGTGGGGTGGAGGATAAACTAGAGAGAACCCCTTCCCCTCCCCTCCCCTCCCTCCTGGGGGCACCAGCACTCCCTGCCTCAAAAGCTTCTGTGGCAGCCTGGTGCTCCTTAAGTCCCAGCCCCAGCCCAGGCCTTCATCCCTCCCCAGTACCTGGGGGCTAGTAGGTTCACGAAGCGGATAACATCGAGCCATTGCAGGGTGGCAGTGGGCAACTGGAGAGAGGGCCTGCTGGCCTTGGCTGTCATTGCATTGCCACCTCACATGCAATAGGCCTAAGCCAAATCCACAATCTTCCATCCAGCCCTGCTGAGGATCATCCTTCCCCCATTTCCCCAAACTTCCATCTTTGTTGCCTCACCTCCTCTGTGAGTGTCATGTGACCATTGCCTAGTGCAAGGCCTCCTAAATTTAAGTGCCTCTCACATTCTTCCCTTCCATCCCATGGCCACTCGCTGGCCCTGACACGTATCCCTCACTGCTTCTCCCCAGAATTCCTTATTACAATAGCCTCTGAACAGGTGAACCTGCGTCCTCCTCCCCACCTCCATCTGTCCTGCCAACAATAGCTGTATTGTTGAATTTTTCCTGGCCCATGTCTCAGGCCACATCACTCTGTGCTCAGAAGCCTGCACTGGCTCCCATGATCCTCTTGCTGGGGCCCTTCCCGGCATTCACAACAGACTCTAGTCTGAGCTAGCAACCTTCCCTCCCTGGCCTCCTCCCTTCCACTGTCAGCAGGCACTTTCTCCAACCTTCTGTACCATTTTCTGCCTAGCGCCTTTGCTCATGGCAGTCACTTCTCTGTTATGCTCCCCTCCCCGCTTCACTCCGTACCATCTTTTAGCCCAAATGCCTCTGCTGCCACGAAGCTGCTCCAGAGAACATGACACCTCTCTTACAGGGCTCAGCACGCATGGGCCAACACAGCCTCACAGAGAGATGTGTAGGCGGTTCGCCTGCACTTTGACCACCTGTGGAGATGGATTGGGCTTTGCATGAGAGTGTGCAGGTGTGGCTACGTGGGTGAACACGCATTTAAAATGGATCCTGCTTCAAATGAAAGAAGCAGGGCTTGTTATTGTGCCTGCCAAACACCTGCAGGTGACTCACCCGGGGACCTTGTAACGATACAGATTCCTTGGCCCTGCCCATGGCCTCAGAGCCAGAATCTTGAAGGAGGAGGGGCCGGGAATCTGTATTTTTTAATCAGTCCTCCTGTGATCTTCAAATCTGAGGGCTGTGTGAGGGATGTCAGGGTTCAAGCTCTTATTTTTTTTTTTAATTTTTTTTTTTTAATTTTTATTTGTTTATGATAGGCACACAGTGAGAGAGAGAGAGGCAGAGGCACAGGCAGAGGGAGAAGCAGGCTCCATGCACCGGGAGCCCGACGTGGGATTCGATCCCGGGTCTCCAGGATCGCGCCCTGGGCCAAAGGCAGGCGCCAAACCACTGCGCCACCCAGGGATCCCAGGGTTCAAGCTCTTAGAAAGCAAGAGTTTTAATGAAGGGATCATTACCTCGTCATACACGCAGGTATAAATACGTGGAATTAGGGAGGAGAACGAGTACTGCCTATGGTGTTAGGCCCTGTGCTAAGATCCTGCTCCATCTAGCTACTCTTGTGACGTGGGTTCACAGCCCTCATTCCTCACTCTGCAGAAGAAGAAATAGAGGCTGTGCAGTCGCACAGCTGGGGTGTGGTGGAGCAGGATTTGAACCAAGGACTGAGGCCAAAGCCCCCGCTGGAGTGACTGCACGATGCTTCCCTTTATGAACTGGGATTTCTCGTGGGGCAAGCTTTCCTTAAGTTTCAAGATCAGCCCCCACCCCGCTTCACAGCTTAGCCAGCCCTCTCCCATGACACCTCTAGAAGCTGCCTTCTGAGGTTCTGAGAGTCTTTCCCAGCAATTCCACCCCTCCTCTGTGTAAGATCAGTTTTCTTCCATTCTGCTCCCAAACAGCCTTGTCCATGCTGGGGGGTAGCATTCCTGTCATGGCTCAGCCCTGAAATAGGCTGAGGGAACAGAAATATGAAGCAGGAGACTTGCCCCATCGCACCCACACTGAGTGCAGGCCCGGGAGACAGGCCCTGGCCCAGAATATCTGCTGGGTTTGGAAATGAGCACTTCAAATTCGACAGCCTCTGAGTACAGGTGCATCTTTGTTGAAAAAGAAGGATCAGTAGAATGAATATAGTCACTATCAGTCTTGTGCGCCACATGTAAACTAATCCATTCAGTTACTCTTCATTTGTGGAAAAAATATACTGAGAAATCCCGCTTGGAAATGGGAGTTTTAAATTATATTGTTTGTTATCTGTAATTGAAAAAGTGCTCTGCACACGTATGGCAACAAGTCAGCGTTCCCAAAACACTGTGCCGGAGTGAAATGTGGGTAAAAGGGTCCCAGGGTTTAAGGTCCAGCTTCTTTGCTGCAGGACTTTTCAGAGCTTTAAAAAAACAACTTTATATTTTTTATTTATTTATGATAGGCACACAGTGAGAGAGAGGCAGAGACATAGGCAGAGGGAGAAGCAGGCTCCATGCACCAGGAGCCTGACATGGGATTCGATCCCAGGTCTCCAGGATCGCGCCCTGGGCCAAAGGCAGGCGCTAAACCGCTGCGCCACCCAGGGATCCCTTTTCAGAGCTTTAAAAACAGGAATTCTTGTTATGCGTTTCTTTTTTTTATTATTTTTATTTATTTATGATAGTCACACAGAGAGAGAGAGAGGCAGAGACACAGGCAGAGGGAGAAGCAGGCTCCATGCACCGGGAGCCCGACGTGGGATTCGATCCCGGGTCTCCAGGATCGCGCCCTGGGCCAAAGGCAGGCGCCAAACCGCTGCGCCACCCAGGGATCCCTGCATTTCTTTTTTTATTTTATTTTTTATTGTTGTTGTTGTTATGCATTTCTAAGAAGGCGATATAGTTCTCAGCATTTCCAAAGTTCATTTGACCAGGAACCTTTTCACAGAATCATGGGTGGAGGTGGTGGTGGTTGGCTAACATCCCCTAGAATACACTTTGCAAAACCAAGGCTCAGAAGTTACCTATTATTAGAACCCCTGCCATGGACAGCACGCTTTATAGCTAGTCCCCAATGGGCTTTCAGATGGATCTCATTCACAAAGGTTTTCTTGAAGGACAAAGGAGAGGGTGATTTGAGGCTGTGGTGGGCTAGGGCAAGACCAGGACGGGGCATCACAAGAGGAACTGAGGCTCCTGAAGAAGCTCCAGGGGAGCTGAGGACAAAGAGCTCACTTCACTTGCCCCTGCACTTGTCCCTGGTCTGCCCCAGGAGATGGGCCTGCAGCTCCTCAGGAGGCTCTCCTCCTCTCCAGAGTCCACGGGCAGACCCCCTCCCCCTGCCAGTGTGGGACTCCATCCCAGCACTTCCCTGGCTTTCTTGCTGCAGGAAGGTGGTATGGCTGTTGGGGAGAGCAGCTTGCCAGGAGGCCCATGGCATGGCTGTCTGGTCACAAGGGCTTAGGCCAAGGCTGGCCCTGGTCCACTTGGACAGATTACAACTTTATTCTCCATCCTTGATTCCATTTAGGATGCTCAGGATCAATGAATGATCTGTTCATTCAAGTCCCCCCGAGTGTGCTGACACTACGTGCTACCTCCCTGGGGATAAATCTGCTTTTCAGAGGTAATGCTTGCCTAATGGTGGGCTTCTGGGCCCTGCTACAGGGAGGAAAGGAAATGGCTTTGACCTGCAGGGCACCCCATGGGTGATCCACCATAAATCTGTCCCTGTTGACCACTCTGCTCTTCCAGATGCACTATTACATTTGTGTATCCAGCAGGAAAATATAATTCTGCTCAGAATAATAAACGTAATGTCCTGGAATCACCAGGAAGCCTCAGGGGGTACTGACCCATCACTACCTGGCTTCCGCTCATCTGAACCCCTGGGATGTGGAGGGCGTAACTCTACCTAATGACCAGAGCTAGCAGGGACCTTGCTCCTGCCATGGGGCCAGGCCCAACTCCAAGCACTCTGTATGTGCTGACTTGCTTATTCCTCATGACCATCCAGTGGAGGAGATGGTATTTTTGTTTTTTCCATTTTATAAATGAGAAAAACAAGGAGAGAGAGGCCAAGTGATGTGTCCATGGCTACCCACTAAGAAGTGGAGCAACAAGACTGGAACTCAGGCTTCCTTGGCAGAGCTTGGAAGTCCTCTGCAGGGGTGCCACTCTGCCCAGGGCTGAAGGGCAAAGGGCTATCCTGGACTGAGAGCAGCTGGTACTGCAGACCCGCAGAGACCTTTACAAGTAGCTCTTCCCATGCTGCTGAAGGCACAAACTGGAAGCCATGGGCATCTTAAAATAGAATCTTGGAAAAATGAATGTGTTATCCAAAGGGATGAATATCAAAGGGCAATGTTTAAGAATGAGGAGGGGATGCTGTCTTAGCCAGAGAATGTTTCTAGGTAAAGTAATCCCTCAAACAAACTAATTAACAAAAAACAAGCAAAACTAAACCAAAAACTAAACAACAACCACCGCAACAAAACTTCACAGAGAACCACTGCACAGGCAATCCCCACATTTGCCTGTGGATAAAACTGACAGTTCTAGAAATAAAGGGAGATAGATATAAAGAGTTTCAAAGTATGGGAGTGATTTTTGTTTATTCATTTAATGTCAGGTTTCAAAGAAGGAAGAGTATGTCTGGCAACTGTTACACATTTGTTCTGTTTAAAACCCATCCAGATGCCTTAACGGGCTCTGGAGGAGGGTCCCCACAGCCGCTTCCCAAAGCCCGCAGACAACCCTTGGTGGGGAGTGTGAAGCACATGCTCGGCAGGCCGCCTTGTGGCCATTACTTCTTTTTGAACACTTGATGGCACACCTGGTCACCGCAGGTCAGCTCCTGCAAGGTCAGAAAGTAGGTGAGCGACTAGCAAGCCAAGTCTTCCTCTGTCCCCCACCCCCGCTCCCCGCCCCTCTTGGTGTCTGTGAGTTGAGTTGAAGGAGGGAAGCTGGAATCCAGAGGACACTTAGTCATTCTGGGCAAAGTGCATCTCATAGACCCAATCAGCTGGCATGCCCTGCAGGTAGCAGTAATTTGATTTTGACACTTGAATTGAGCTTGAACAACTATAAAAATGAAAAATGCAAAGAAATTACCCTCTTGGGTGGGATTTTTCCTACTCCCGCGATTAAAGCAACATCTCCTAATTTATAAAAGGCAGTGAAGCCATGGAGAAGGCAAGGATCTAGTGGGGAGTAGCATTTGGAAAGCAAGGGCCTGGGAATATGCTGGCTGGTGGGCTCTCACTTCATGCTGTGGACTTGCTGGTCTCTGGTGATTAGAATGTTGGTTGCTGGCATCCTGGGTAATGACAGGGTGACAGGGCATGGGTTGCAGAAGGGCACCCCCCAGGCCTGCCTATGCAGACAAGATGCTGCTTTTCATCCAGACAGAGGGAGGCCCCAGGCCTTATCCACACCTCATGACTCCTTGAGGGAGGAGGGAGAAATATGAGTGTGTGGATGGCCACAAAATCTTTGCGGTTGACAATGAATCCATTGTCTTAGCCACAGGGACCACTGAGGATTGTACTACAATTAAAAAAATCCATCATCCAAACCAGTGCAGGTAGGGAAAATCGTCAATGGAAAACATGGTGAGTGCTTCCCATTTATCACCAGTTGACACTGCCTCCAAAATAAAGATCTCAGGTGAGGCAAGCCTGGCTCTGAAGGGCACCGTGGTGACCTGAATACTGACACTGCAGCCAAGTAAGCCAAGTAGCTGCCCGACTCCATAGGTGAACGAATGATTGAATGAATGAAGAGCTATTTAATAAATGAGCGCCTGAATGCATGTAGGAGAGAGATTTCTATTTGAATGCTGGACACATAAATTGCCTTGAAGATTGAAGACTGAAAAATTCAGCTATCTAGACACATATAATTTATTTCAGGAGACCAGCCATCATTCCTACTGTTCTGTTCTAATACTGAGTTAACCGAAAATATTTCAGGATTAAGTGGACATACCTGGTGACGACAGGCCAACACCTGTGGTCTGTAAGGTGGTTCCTAAACCCACCTGTCCCTATCCACCCCACTCCCAGCCCTCTTCCTCCAGGCTCACATAATGGTGAGGAGGCCGAGACCCACCCTCCTCTGGGGCATCTTCATTCTGTGCCTCGCATTTCTCTTCGGCTGGTCTTTCACAGGTTCCCTGTATTTCTCCTTGGATCTCGGCTTCCTAACTCAGCATTTTGAACTTTCATTTTAATTGCAGCCGTTCACAGAAACAGCCATATAGATTCTTTCCTGGAGTCCCCTGAGCCAGATGGGAATGGCTTTCTGACTATATGACCACACGCATTTGGCTGGAGCTCAGGGGAGGAGTGCAAGGCCATTTTTCTTGTCAAAGCACCTGGCTGGGTGAACCTGCAGCTTGTGTAAGCACCGTGGAAGGCAGCTGGGCAGACCCTGGGACTTACCAGGTGTAGCTTGTCCCCCTCAACCCACTGCCTCCATCCGCGGTTCTCCTTCTCCCCCTTCTGCACGCACACAAGGACATCACCTTCCCAGGTGATCAGCGTCTGCAATGACAGGTTCCCAAGCAAATCAGATGTATGGTCTTGATTGGGACTGAATAAACCTAAGGCTGCAGCTGTGGTTCCCGTGGCCATCGCCAGGCCCCCACAGGGCAGAGACCTCAGCCTCTGCCCAGCCAAGGTCTGCTAGACTCACTTTCTGCATCTATCCTCCACTCCTGCCAAGTCAGCTTATAGTGGCTGGTTCTGTTCTCTTTTAAAGCATTCTAGGGGTGCCCAGGTAGCTCAGTTGGTTACGTGTCTGACTCTTGATTTTGGCTCAGGTTACGATCACGGGGTCCTGAGCTCAAGTCCCGCTTCCAGCTCCATGCTCAGCAGGGAGTCTGCTTGAGAGTCTCTCTCTTCCTCTCCCTCTGCCCCTGCTCTCTCTCAAATAAGTAAATAAATCTTAAAAAAAAAATTCTACTCTATCATTTTACCATATGGTGAAGATAGCATTCCAAATCAGTGGGGGAAAAAGACGACACATTTGACTATAAATGATAGAAAATTTCTGGACGGGCAAAATAGCATAACATCAACAGATGAAGAACAAACTGGAGAAGATAATTGTAACACATATCAAAGACCTGACTTCCTTATATATAAAGGGTTCCCATAAATCAATAAGAGAGAGACCATTAACCTAATAGGAAATTTTAAAAAAAGGATCCAGCTAACAGCTTACAAGGGGAAAAAAAAAAAGCCCAAAAAACTAAAACCCAGCAGATGGCTTTTAAACATAAGAAAAGATATTCAACCTTAGTCCTAAAAGGAGAAATGCAAATTAAGGCTGTTTTTCCGATACAATTCATCATATGGTCAAAGATCAAAGAGTCTGATAACACACTGAGTTGGAGGAAGTGTGGAGAAGCTGGCACCTCCATAAATGGCTGGTAGGTATATAAATCGGATGAATCCTTTTGTAGGGCAATTTTATATTACCTCTTGACACATAATGCTGTGTATACTCTTTGACCTAGAAATTCCGCTCTTGGGGACTTTCCCTCCAGGAACCCCATTGTAGGACTGCCTATTGTGGGGCAATAACACAGGCAGAGAAGCTACCTAACTAGCAGGGGACCTCAACAGATGGCTCTAGTGCCGTCCTCATCATCCAGAACCACGAGGGTGGCCCTCCTCCGGGTCCTGGGGTTCCTCCAGGCAGCAATGCAGACTGGTTAGTAGCATGGGGGTGGCAGCGGAGATGCAGAGCTCATGCTGGCCAGCCAGGCTGAGCTGACCAGCAGGTTTAAAGGAGCCATAAACCTGCTGAACCCCAAGATGCTCAAAATTCTGTGCGCATACTTACAAATTATATAACCCCCAACTCCTTTGCCTTCTGTTTCTCCTTTTATTTCTTCTAGTACCTGCCTCAGGACCATTTGTACTATCTCGAGGTGGTTCTCCAGGGCCACCTGCCTCTGAGCCCAGATTATGACTGCGTATTCACCTCCTGAAGGATGATGTCACCCCCATCCAGGCTGTGGTTTTGTGTCAGTACTGTTCTTTCCCAGGGATGACCCTGATGCCAGCTGGCTTTCTTCCAAGTATGTGCAAAGCATATTGCTCCTCTATGAACAATATTATGCTAAGGAACAGACGTTCGCTTTTCTCTCTTTTAAACCTAGCTGGTGACAAACTGACCTGTGTTTCTTTATTCACTGTCCTTGCATATTCAGGTCTATTTTGGGGGACAAATTTGTTTTCTACGGATTGTTAAGTCTACCTAGTTCTAAAATAGGACTCGGCCTTGACCATATTATGTATTTTTTAAAAAAGATTTTATTTATTTATTCATGAGAGGCACAGAGACAGAGAAAGAGAGAGAGGGGCAGAAGACACAGGCAGAGGGAGAAGCAGGCTCCATGCAGGGAGCACGACATGGGACTCGATCCCAGGTCTCCAGGATCACCCTGGGCTGAAGACAGCGCTAAACCGCTGAGCCACCAGACTGCCCCATATTATGTATTTTATGTACAATTCTATTCCTCCGCATTTTACTCCTCAACACATCGCAGTGTTGTTTGTTATGGCAAAGGACTGGAAGCCTCACAGATTCCGTCAGTGGGTGGCTGGTCAAATATGTATGTGTAGTTCATCCATGCTGTGCAGCCCTTGAAAGAAGGAGGCAATTCTATATTTATGGAGGAGGGCAGTCTCCATAGTGTATACTTAATTTAAAAAAGCAAGGAGCAGGTCCATGCGCATAAAACCAGGGAAGACCCTGTATGCATGCATATGTTTGCACATGTTCTCTGCAAGGAAGCAAAAGATCCCTTAATAGTGACTGTCCCTAGGGAAGGATTGGAGAGGTTGGGGGCCAGGATAGGAAGGAAATTTCACTTTTACTATTTAAATTTTTGTTGTTGTTGTTGTTGTTTTTTATGATAGTCACAGAGAGAGAGAGAGAGAGGCAGAGACACAGGCAGAGGGAGAAGCAGGCTCCATGCACCGGGAGCCCGATATGGGATTCGATCCCGGGTCTCCAGGATCGTGCCCTGGGCCAAAGGCAGGGGCCAAACCGCTGCGCCACCCAGGGATCCCACTATTTAAATTTTTTAAAACCATCTGCATGTATTAATATTCCCTAAATTAATTTAACAATAAAACTCTGCATGTTTTTTAAAGAAAATATGTCTTCTTCTTCGGGGCCACCCTAAGCCTCACCTCTTTGAATGTCTTAGAGAAGCTTACATCACTTGCTCTTCTGGGAGGGAGATGTTGTCTGGAATATTCCAGAATTCCCTCTCAAAAAGATGAGAAAGGAATATTCATGTGTTGTTGCCCATCATTAGATTTGGGACTCAGTTCTCTCCCAAAAGGATGGGAAAGGACTCTTGTCTTCTATTTGGGCAAAGACTATGTCTTCTAAAAAACCTCCCCCAACCCACATTGCCTTCCCCATCAAGGACACCTAAAACATGTTGATTGAACTAGTGTCTTTCTCCCCCAATAGATAGTAAGCTCCATGAAAGAAGAGGCCACATCAGCTGTTCATTTCTGCAAACTCAGATTCAGCATAGTCACTAGTGCAGAAAAGGTGCTTGGTGAGCAGTGTTGAATGAAGATCTGTGATTGAGTTATTTTGTTGAAATGGAATCTTGAGGTAAGTCCATGTGGGAGAATAAATGAGCGTATGTATTCTTCACTGATGATGATTCTTGACAACGACTCGGCCAGTCTGCTTCCTTGCCTTGGTTTCTATGGTCCCCCTGGTGTGTGCATACGACCATCACTATGGACACTGGATGGTAACTGTCCATCTACTTGTCTGCTTCCTCATGAGGCTGTGAGATCTTTCAGGGCAGAAAGGGCTCTGATTCATTACATAGCCCCTGACTCAGGTCTCATGCATAGTAGGGGCTTGGCAAATTTGTAGAAGGAAGAAAAAAGAAAAATGTTGGTGCACGAGGGCCTGTCTTCATGTTTTCTTTTAATAAATCTTAGTAGGCAGCAAGATTAAAAGTTATTCTGACCCTAAGTAAATTGGTTACCAATGAATTATGGTAATACTTACAATATCATAGCCTTACTCCTACATAAAACAGACAGTAAGAAGAGAGAGCAGTTAAAGAACTAAAATCCCACAATTCAGAGGAGGTTTTTGAAAGAGGCTCAATTGCCTTAAAAGATTTTGAGGTTGAGGAGATGGATATAAATGAGGAAAACCATTGCTACTGAGCCAGAGGATGAAGAAGACGTGCTTGCGTTGAATTAAAGAAGAAAACTGAGCCCACGCTGCAATCTCCCTCTGTGTCCAAATTAACGTTGTTAAAAACAGCCCTGTATGGGAAATTAGATAAGGTACTGTCTTGTCTTACTGTTAAATTCATAGAGGCGGATAACTGTACTGTGTATTTATAAGATAATATCCTGATTCATAGGAAACACTGAGTTACTTAGAGGTAACACATCAGATTGTTCAGAAAAGAATATGTATATAATGGCAAGAAAGCAAGTACAAAAGATAAAGCCAATGGGGCAAAATATTGACAATAGGTAGCTCTCGGCAAAGAATACACAGATGTTCTTTGCTACTTTCATGCAACTTTCCTGTAGATTTGAATCAGTTTTCAAAGATTTTTGTTGTTTTTGTTTTTTTAAGGAAAATAACAGCTTTTTAAATTAAGCCTGACGAAAGGCACTATGAACGTCTTTAAGCCCTCCCAGCGCATCTGCCTTTGTGTAAGAGCTATTTTGGCAGCACCCAAGCTCCCCTCCTGCAATTCCCCCAAGTAGGGACCTCCGAGAGAAGCCTGCTTTCCCTGGGCCTCACAGACATCATTTGTTCCAACTGCCATCATCTGTGCTTTCCCCTGTCCTGATTATCCACACCAAATCCTTATTGTCCTTTTTTAAGATTTTATTTATTTATTTGAGAGAGAGTGAGAGTGAGCGTGTGAGAAAGAACATCAGCAGGGGCAGAAGGAGAGAGAGAAGCAGACTCCCCACTGAGCAGGAGCCCGATGTGGGGCTTGATTCCAGGACCCTGGGATCATGACCTGAGCCGAAGGCAGATGCTTAACCGACTGAGCCACCCAGGCACCCCTACTTATTGTTTTTGAGACATAATTCACATACAATAAAATTTGCCTTTTTTTAAAAAAAAAGATTTTATTTATTCCTGAGAGAGAGAGAGAGAGAGAGAGAGAGGCAGAGACACAGGCAGAGGGAGAAGCAGGCTCCATGCAGGGAGCCTGACGTGGGAGTCGATCCTGGGCCTCCAAGATCATGCCCTGGGCCAAAGGCAGCTGCTAAACTGCTGAGCCACCCAGGGATCCCAAAACTTACCTTTTTAAAGTACAATTCATTTTTTAGTATATTTGCAAGGTTATAAAACTATCACCACTGTCCAAATCCAGAACATTTTTATTGCCCCCCAAAGAAACCCCTCCCCAATCAGCCATCACTCCTCATTCCCTCTGCCCCTGGCAACCACTTTCTGTGTCTAGGGATTTGCCTAACATGGACACTTCATATAAGTCACACAATACGTAGGCTTTGTGTCTGACTTCCCTCACCTAGCAGGATGTTTCCCGAGTTCATGCGGGTGGCAGTATAAATGGGTGATCCATTCCTTATTACGCCTGCATGCTATTCCATTACAGGAGGATCAGTTACTTCTTTTAAATTTTATTCTGAGTAGCCTGTGTATTTTTGAAAGGGGCTTTAAATCCTCTTAGAAACAAATTAAGGCAGTAAGTGAAGAATATATATGATCTACAGGAAGGAAAAAAGGTGGGGGTTCCTGGGTCCCACAAAGAGTTGACCTCACAGTTAAAGTGATGCCACCATTCCTGCTCTGGGATGGCATAGATCTGGGCATTTTAGGGCTCTATTCCACCTCTGCTAGAACCCCACCCCACACACATCTCTCCCCCAAACTTCCAAATGGGGAGGTTCTCGTGAGGGTGATGTAGGAATTCAGAAGTAGATCCCTGAAGAATAAGAGCATGAGTACTACTGCAACACCTGCACATAGGCACGTGCAGATGCATGCACACATGTGCAGGCTCACACACACATGCACACACACACAGATGCATGCACATGTGCACAGGACATATTTGCACACAAGCAGACACACACATGCACATGTGTGCACATGCACACAGACACACAGTGTTGTGTGCACTCAGGCATGCCACCACATGCGGCAACGGAAAATAATCAGAGATTGATTCACTTGCTCCCTGTGATCCCTTTCCAGCTGAAGGGTTTTGGTCAAATTATAGGAAGTATGTAGTCCTGAGGGTATCTGCTCTGGATTGTGATTCTCATGGGAACAGCCTTTTGCTGGAGACTGGGCAAATTCTGTTCTGGTGACTTCTCAGCCCCAACCCATCCCGTGTGTGCATGTGCGTGTGCGTGTGCCCTAACTTTTTGTTGTGGACAAAGCAGAGATAAGAAATGGGAAGGGGGATTCTCTCTCTCTCTTTGAAGGACAAGAGCTGATCCTGGGGACATGATGGGGCTCCCGGGGTGGGGGGGTGGGGAAGGCAGGGAGAATGGAAGGCGAAGAGGCACAACAGTGGGTATTGAGAGCCAAAATCCTCTAACGGTCAGGAAGGGTTGAAAGGACGTGACTTATCTTAGGAAAAGTGAGTTCTCTACTATCAAAGGTGATGAAAGAACAAGTCAGAGACAACAGGCCTGCTTTCCAGAATGGAAAGGCAAGGGGAAATGAATCATTGTGAACAGATTAGGCTGGAACAGCAGAGTGATGCAAAAATTCAGAGACAAATTTCCCATCAGTTCTGGTGTCTGAGGAATTGGCCTTCTAGCCACACAGTTCAGAGAAGTCTTGTCGATCCATCAACCCCTCAGGGAGGGATTCTACAGAAGCTGTTCCAAGCCCGGAAGCTTAGGCTCTTATGCCAAGACTGCTCTGATGGAAGCAGTTCCAAAGTGCTTTTCATTTCCCACTTTTCTTTAGCAAGGAGCACTAAATATAATTCAACCTTGACTTGATGGCTGAGATTATCAATGCTGCAGGACAACTTGATGGAGAAATAAAATGTGTCCTGCTCTCTTGGCTTTAGAGTCATCGCCAAAGAATGATGACAGCTTTTTCTCCCCACCCCAGGAGAGCAGCCAAAGCTCACAACCCTTGCTTTGGGGGGAGAGTTGAGATCCCTGACTTTTAAAGAGCTCCTGGGAGCAGAGAAGAGTGGGACTGGAGAGAGAAAGGGGAAGGGCAGGATGAAAGGTCCTGCTTCCATGTGGTACTCTGAAGGGCTGGCCCACTCTTGCGGTGGGGGCACAGATAGCTGGGGATAGGATCCTCAGCACTGCCCTCCCTTACTTTGGGAACCAGAGCAGAGGTCCTGGTGGCTCCACTGGCATGGAGGGAGTGGGTGCTATAAATATGCAAGCTGCCCACCCTTGTATAAACTGCAGGAGCCTGGACAGTGAGTGGCCAGTGGCAACCATGCTAAATGACAAACCAGAAATCCTTCCCGGTTTCCTGGACTGTGTAAACCATGATGCTAAGATTGGAATGAGGTGGGGGGGTGGGGAGGAGTGCTACATGGGTGGCTCAGTTGCTTAAAGCATCTGCCTTAGGTTCAGGTCATGATCTCAGGGTCCTGGGATCAAGCCCTGCATCAGGCTTCCTGCTCAGTGGGGAATCCACTTCTCCCACTCCCTCTGCTCCTCCCCCAACTCACGCTCCCTCTTGCTCGCACTTTCTTTCGTCATGCACCCTCTCAAATAAATAAATAAAATAAAATAAAATAAAATAAATAAATAAAATCTTCTTAAAAAGATTGGAATGGGGGAATCCTTAAGTATGACTGAGATTGCATTTCTCCCCATTCCTGTTTGTGGGGACTGCACAGGTGTAATTGGATTTGGAGAACCAAAGACAGGTGCCCTGAGTATGAGTGTGAGCACTGCAATGGTTGGAACACTGCAGGAACCATGTGGCTATGATACCACAGGGTGATGCAAAAGGAGAGGGGGACCTGCTGTGACCCTGCCTCCCCCTGCTCCCTGCCCCCAGCCCCACTTCTCTCTGCTGCTGTCATTCTCTGCTTTATTTACAGACAGCTCCTCTGGGCGAGGGCCCGCTTTCTCTGCAGAGTCCAGTTCTCAGGCTTTGAGATAACTCCCCCCTTGTACACTCAAAGTTGTCTGCTCACTTTCAGGGCCCTACCTGTATCTGAGCAGTTCAAGTGGCTGGAGGTCTGGCCTTCCGATGCGCAAGGATTTCCTCGATTATGTTCTGTGAGTTAAGGTGATGCTGGGACAGAAGTCATCCGGACAGTGCCAGAGGTTTCTCTAAGTGACTAGCACTGGGAAAACCTTGACTTCTTTAGTCTACTGACTTTTTTTTTTTTATTAACACTGCATTTTCCTTAAGAAAATCAAATTAGCTGAGATCATCCAAGATTGAGGTATTTCATATAAAAATGTGTGAATTCTCAACATCTCTTGAAAAGAAAAAGGAAGTCTGGCAACAGGAGGCCCCAGTGCTCCATGGCAATGCTTGGCTGCTGCTGAGTAGGGCTGCCCCGATGAAGCTGTGCTACCCAGCTCTCGAAATCACTGTCACTCCCTATGGTATCCCCCTTGCCCGCCAGGCCCATGTTGGCATAGGAGTTGGCCTCCTGCCCAGGTCCTGGAGAGGTCGGCAGCGTCCCCTCTCTCCTTTGCTTATAATCTTACTGTAGAAGCCAGTTTGCCTTTCCTGCTGAGCTTCCAATAATTGCTTATTGCCAGTATCATTAAGTCCACTCTGGTTCCCTCTCCTGATCCTTCCCTAGTTGTTTCTGTCGTATTTTCATCGTGAAGCCAGATAGCTGGCTCCTGCACTCAGACTATTTGAGCAGAAACTGCCAGGCCGGGTCCTCACCTTCACAGTCCGATTGTCCAGGCCCTTTGTGAACTCCTCAAACTCCACTCCTACAGTGAAATCCAGCTCATAGTTGCGGAACGTGCTGTTGGTTTTCGTCTTGAAGTTATCGCCGTCTTGATCAATGATTTTCGTCTGAGTCAGACGCACTGCGATCTTGCGGGTGGCAAAATCAATATCTGTTGGCAAAGGCAGTTGTGGAGGTTATGATGTGCTCAGCCAGACTCATTCATTTCTTTAACAAGGCCAAACATTCAGGACCAGAGACACAGACCGTGGGCAGCTCACATTTCTTTGCTCAAATGGGAAACAAGAGTTGTCTCACACTTGGCCAGTTTGTGCATCTCAGTCAATCGTCTGGAAACCTAGGGTGTTGGAGCTTTCTCAGGAGCTCTGATGGTTGTGGGGGGGGGGGGTAGCAGGCAGGGCTCACCCCTAAGCTGCAATTCCCAGTGCGTCAGTGTGTTCATACACACACACACACACACACACACACACACACACACACATGCAAGTACATGCATACACACACATCCCTCCTGCATAGAGGCTCCATTCTATCTGACATACTGGATTTCCTTCTAAGAGTTGCTGAATAAAAGACTTCATGTTTTAAAAGACCACTTTTAAAGAAAAGAAAAAAAGAAAAGAAAAAAAGACCACTTAAAAATAACCAGGCTAGATCATGGGTAAAAGCAGACCTTTTGTTAAATGTCCATGGCAAGTAAGGATACATATAAACTCCTGTTTTTAAAGCAGATTGGGGTGTACTTAGATAGGCTCAGTCATGGCCCCCAGGACAATTTTAAGCATATGCCAGACAGTAAATACTTGTGCAAAGATTTCTTTTGTAGCTTTTGAGGAAGAGATGAATAATTGTTTATATTTTTATTACTGTGAAAAGTTAAAACAAACCAGAGAGTAAAGTACAAGGAACACCACACATCCATTACCCAGATTCAGCCATTATCAAGATTTTGCCACATTTACTCCATTTACATCTTTTCTTTGCCTTGATTTTTTTCCATCAAATTCTGTAGCAGTTCTCTTTTTAGAAAAGTTTTTATTTATTTATTTGAGAGAGAGAAAAAGAAAGGAGTGTGCTCTTCAGTGGGGTGTTTCATTTACTAAGCTTTGATTTTGACAGTATGAAGCTAAGTGTAGAGCCAAACTTCTTGTTAACCTCTGGTTGAGTGTAAAATGTCACTGTCCTGTAGAATAGATTTAGAAACAGAGGGTAATTCTGGAACTCGTTATAAACATTATAAAGCTCTTAGTATCTTAGTATCTATATTGGGTCTCCTTTATGTCTGTGAATTCTCCAGATATTTTTGGATGCTAATCTAAATCTTTAACATTTTTTTTTCCAGAAATTCCACCTGGAAGTTTTCAAAAACACTGACATTGGTCTTTTTGAGAACTTACAGGTAATAATGGCCTCAAGAGTAAGAATAATTCAGAGTCATTGAGTGCTCTGTCTCTGAGAATCCCAGCCCCATCTCTGTGGTAGGTCAGAAATTAAACTTCACATTGTGGGCTGTCTGGTGGGGGATAAATACTATTGTGCCCATGAGGAAGACCAGCAGTTACCAACAGTTTAGGAAGCTCCTGGCAATATGGAGAATTAACACCTCCACTGGCCCTACCCCCACCCTTTCTGCTACCCTTTCATGGCATCCAAGTATCACTTCCTTTGTCCTCGCTTCCCATTACTTTCTGACTCATTTCCTTCTGGATCTTTAGTGACTATCACTCTTCTCCTAAAGGGCCAAGAAGAAACTAAAGCTGACTGGTTAGACTTCACTGTGGGTCAGCAGTTTGGCCACAGGTGGGAACCCACAACAGTATAACACCTGCATGGGGAAGGGCCCCAGCTGGGCCTTTGGACCTGAAATTGTATAGTCAGCCTTTATCATAAAGGAAATAATTTCAAGTAACATTAGGCAGCCTAGAAGGTAAAAGGATTATATGCCTGTATCCTAAGTTGAAAGGAAAAACAGGTTGCAGTTGGCATGAGCTAGCACATGAATGCCAGTGCCTTGCTCTAATATCATTCATGACTATTGGTTGAGAACCTGTCATTTCTAAGAATTCACCAGTGAGTCCCAAAGCTCACTGCCCATCAGGATCACGTGGGGAGATGTGAAAACTAGAGATTTCTGGGTCTTATCCTAGACCCAGAATCTCTGGGTGGTTTTAGGTCTAGATTTCCTCATCAGGGGGTGTTTAAAGAGACTTCTATGGTTTAAGAAATTTGAAAGCCATGATTTAAGACCTACTCCTCAAGCCATAGATGATGACATGGAGGCCCAAAGAGGTTAAGTAACTTGTCTAAGCATGAAGATGCAATCACGAGGTTTGATAACTGGATGGATATGTGTGAAGGGACCAGGTTGGGAGGAGAAGACAGTGGTTTTGAGCTTGGGAGTTAAGATGAGATACAGGAAAGTTGGAGAGAGAATTAATCTTATGAAGAAGAGAGGAACTGAATTTTAGGTTAGATGATCTGGGGGCTACTCTATGTGGACCCTTGGTAATATTTGAGGTGAAAATTAAGACAAGCCTTGGAACCAACCAGGAATGGTGCCCCTGGAAACTCCTTTGGGAAACCTCACCCAACAAACCCATGAGATAAATATTATATTATCTCCATTTTATCAATGAGGAAACTGGCTCAGAGAAGCTGTGTTGCATTCCTTAGGCTATACAGTGAGGGAGTGATAAAGGTGGCATATGAACTCTGAATGGCCTGTCTCCGGGGCTAGCACAGCACTCCACAAGCTCTGGGCTGACCCGGAGACAGGCCATTCTGAGTTCATATTCCACCTTTATCACTCCCTCACTGTATAACCTAAGGAAAGCAACACAGCTTCTTCTTGTCAAAAGGTCAGACCACTCGAGTTTGTGCACTTTCTGTGGCCGCCCAAATACTTCTGAGTGAGTCATCTTTACAATTTCCCTGGGCCCACAGGGACTGCTAGATCCAGCTGGATGACACCTCCCCGTTTGGGGCAGTTTATGTTTCCTGGAGCTCTACTGTACCGTCTTCACCACACAGCAATTGTTTTCTGGTACTATAGGGTCCAGGCTGAGCTGGACCAATCACTCTCTAACCCCTGGCCTTTTTATGGTACCTCATTTAACTTCTGCTGCATGGCTTATGGAATCGGACCCAGGGACAACCAAGCCACATAGCCTGGAATGAGGCCACAGGATGTGGAATTAAAGGCTCTCCCTGCTGCCCTTTGTGCTGTGAACACTTCTAGGGCAGCATTCTCAGAGCCTGGCGTACCTTGCTGTGTTTGCCACGGTGCTGAGCTTCATGGGGCATTGGGTGGTCTCAAAATGTAGCTCATGATAAACTACGTTTGGAAAATGAGGAAGTAACACCAAGAGAAGCTGGTTTCTACACTGAAAAACTTCACACAGCCTTCAATCTAGGAAAGATGCTTTGCAACTACAGCAGCGGGGATAGAGGATCTGGACTTTCCCAGTCTTGTGTGGCCGTAGACTCACCCTACGGTGGGACATCCCACCCAGCTGCTCTGTTCCACAGAACAAGATACAGAAAGGGTGGACGAAACCCTTCAGCTTTATCTCAGTCACCCGGGCCCTGCAATCACAGAACTATCACCTGTTTCATTTTCTCCCTTTAAGGCAACTGCTGGCCTATTTGAATGGGAAAAGACTAAACCAGACCAGGTAGTCAAGCATTTCTGTTTTAGATATTAATCCTTCCTTAAAATTGCTATAAGCCACTGAAGAGTCTTCCATAGCTAGTTGGTATAAACACATGCCTGTGGCAGGCAGAGGGCTAACATGTCACATTCCAGCTCCTGTTTCTCTTCTCCTACCCCAGAAATACAGTCTGGTGAGTCTGGGGACACCTGTGTGTCCAGTTTCAGTCCCATTGTTGGGCCCTCGAGTCCACATCTACAAGTAGCAGAGGGCAGTGGCCATAAGTGGAGCTATTACTAACTGCATCAGGTTGCTTTGAGGATTAAATTTGATGGTGTTTGTGAAGAGTCCTGTCCAGTGGCTGACAGCCTGAGGTAATGACCCCACAAATGGTAGCTGCTGCCATCATCGTAATCATCATTATGAAGCTCCTTGATCTCACGGGCTGGTGTGCTCTGAGTCCTTCGCATTTTCCCAGATAAGCCCTGTGTGTTTCCCCCCTAAATCCTGGCTACCCTCCTCTCAGCTCTCCAAGTCTCACAAAACCCAGCCCCAGCCTTGCCTTTTCCAGCAGATTCTGCTCTTTCCTGCCTCCTTCCTCACCTGTGCCTTCAGACCACCCAGTTTTACCACCTAGGAGACAGTACCCGATACTTTCCTCGGACTTTTTCATGGGGGGGGGGTGATTGTTCTTTCCTCCAAAATCTTACCTCTATGAGGATAAGGACAATGCTGTCATCTTGTTCTGTGTCCCCAGGGTTGGGCACAGAGCAAGTGCTCAAGGAACACTTCCAAATTGGTTAATGGGCATCATAGGTCAGGGCAGTGGTTCTCACAGTGAGGTCCCTGGGCCAGAGGCATCACAGCACCTGGGAACCTCTTAGAAATGTCAGTTCTAGAACTTACTTGCCATCTGGGGGGTGGGCCCTGCTTGTTTTTACAAGCCTTGCAAGTGATTCCGTGCATGCTAAAGTTTTAGAACCACCAGTATAGAAGAGTGAGGGTCAGATCCAGGTTTAAATCCTGTCCCAGGGATCCCTGGGTGGCGCAGCGGTTTAGCGCCTGCCTTTGGCCCAGGGCACGATCCTGGAGACCCGGGATCGAATCCCACGTCGGGCTCCCGGTGCATGGAGCCTGCTTCTCCCTCTGCCTGTGTCTCTGCCTCTCTCTCTCATTCTGTGTGACTATCATAAATAAATAAATAAATAAATAAATTAAAAAAAAAAAAACCTGTCCCAGAGTTCCCAGGTAGGTGACTTCAGTGAAGTCACTTTCTCTTTCTGAGCCTAAACTTTCTCACAGTAATATGGGGAAAGAATACTCATCTCCTAGTGTTATTTATGTAAGGATTTAGTTAAAACGATGGTAAAATGCTTTACAAAATACCAATGAGCTTGCGGGTATTCTGTGCACATTGGCCTCCACCCCTTGACCTTTTCAGTTTAGGTGAAACAGTGGTCAGATTGGCATTAAGTCCAGAATGAAGTATGTTGTCCATATTTATGCATCTCCAAGGGCTCTGGACTCTGAAGGAACAGTCAGAATGGTGGTTGATCTATTCCCTCACTAGCGTAGCCCTGGCCTGTCACATGAGCATTTTACCCAGCCTGACCAAACATTTCTCTGCGAGGACCAGCTTCCTCGCTGCAAAGTTTGGCCATCGGGTAGACACAACTTTAGCTCCTGCTCCGGAGGTCCATGCTGCTTTCAACCATGGTGCTGGAGCCATAGGTAGGAGGCGAGAAAGAAAACCAAATATTAACCAGGTGAGACAAGGGAGAGGGCTCCAGGCAAAACAAATAAGAGAGAACTGGGAATTACAGAAAAAATTAGAATGGCAGCGTTCCTCAAAGAGGGTGTGCAAACCAAGGCCCAGAGCATTAAAGTGGTGGGTTCAGAGTTACCCAACTGGGACAGAGCTGCTGACAGCCTACCCAGAAATAAATTCTGTTTATCATTCACAACTAAGGCTCCCCTAACGAAAATAATTGCTCGTCCCTGGTTGCCTAGAAAGGTAGATCACAGCTAAAAATGCCAATTGCTGATAGAACTGGTTTGTCCTGGCAACACCACCCCCAGTCAATCTTTCTGACCAGTGCCGGGGGACTCTTATTAGGGGCTCTATGCAAATGGAATCAAGGCTTGCTGCTTCTCTGGATTGAAAAATGGCTCGGCCTCTTGGCTACCCTTTAGCATTTGCACAGGCTAGTTAATCATGTCACCTCTGCTCCACCCCAGGGAAGGGAGCCAAGTGTTCTGTATGGTGGATTCGTGATATTTCTAATCAAAAGGAAAGGTTTAACTGCAACCGTCGAATATACACATGCACAGATTACAAAAACACTTCCTCTTTGTACTTTGCAGAGAAAATTATTTTCCCGATACGGTATTTTAACACCAGGGTTATCGAGTGTGTTTTATCTGCTTTTCTGGATTAAAGGTATCTTCGAGCCTGATTTATAGCCAGGTGAAATGAATTTCTATCTCAGAGGAAAAAGGTCCAAAGGCAAGCTATTCTGAATAATATATGTGGCTTGTAGCTACTGCAGAAGAAAACAACAACACTGAAGTGACTTTATTAAAGCATACTTTCCATAACTGCATTTTGAACAATGTAAGTCATAAAGTTGAAATATGAGTATACGACTCACCATTAAAATGCTTTGTAATAGGCTTGTGAAAAAAGCTAAAGTTGCAGGCTAAAAGGGCAGGGGCACTCTTTGCACATTAGAGAGAGAGGTGCCCACATATTCATCATGGAAAATCTGAAAGCCATTTCAAGTGCAGCTTCGACGGGCTTCAAACCTGGACTCCTTAATTCGCAAATCATCAGCACTCGGAGGCAACTGTGAGGCGCAGAGTGCAAGAGCAATCTTCTGCGCATCTTTTCCTCCAGATAACACATTCAGAGAGAAATTGGACTGGCCCCCTGCTTGCCTCCTCCTGTCTCTCGTTGGCATCTTCAAATATGTTTAAAGCCTGTCCTAGCCAGTGGAGGCAGGCTAGAGACCCTGGGGGGCCTCCCTACTCCGTCTGCAGGATCTTCTCTCCCCACTCACCCTCTAGTGCTCACCACCGGGATGGGGGCAGGGTAGAGGCGTGACCAGTACAAGCTAGGAGAGAAGGGGCTCTCTCTCTCCTAGGGGAATAGGCTAGGAAGCGTCTGAACTTATTTTCATTGGAGGTTTTCTACTCCCCACCCCCAGTACCTTCCCTGTTTAAAAGTCCAACCAGATACCATGTGGTTCAAGTAAAGACTTTGGCAACACCTATAACTTCTTTGACTTGTAAGCACCAGCAGAAATCCAAATTTTGTGAAACTAAATTTTTGGGTCATCAGACAATTTTTCTTGTTCTCTCTCCCTCTCTCTCACTTGGTAATTTATTTCTACCCAGGGACTCTGAGTGACTCTTGGCAATGTTTCTGAGGGTCCTGACTGTCCACCACCCCAATTTGCTCAGAATGAAGCTTTTCCTCCTCTACCCCCATGCTTCATACCTGCACGTAGGGCTATGGAGAGAGCTTGGGTGACAGAAGCAGGCAGAATGGGCTCCTGCCTACACAACATCATTTCCCAACCATGGGTGACCCCGGGGAGGTCCTTTTATTTCTCGGGGCTTCAATTCCTCATCCTGTGAAATGGAAAGCATTCCTTCCATCTCAATCCCTGATCACACCCTGGGCTCTAGACCTTGTGTCAACATGCCAATTTCAAACTCCATCTGGATGTATAAGCATCTGAAGTGAAAATATGCAAAACAGAAGTCTTAGTGCATTTTGCCCTGCCTAGCACCCCTCTCCAAACTCACTCCTCCTTGTGTCTTCTCTATTTCAGCCTATGGGATCACCATCGTCCCAGTTGTTCAGCCCTAAGCCTGGGGCCATCTTTGTTTCCTCCATATCCTCTGGTTTATATTCCTTTGCAAGGCCTGTTGGTTTTATCTCCAAAATATATGTTGAACCAGGCCCCTGGTTCTCTTCTCCAGGCTCCTGGGTACTACTAGCCTAAGCCACCATCACTTCTTGCTGAACAACACAGTGGCCTCCTAGATTGGGCCTCCCTGCTTCTAGTCTTGCCTTCCAATGGTTCATTCTCTACACTGTAGCCATACTGATCTTTAAAGAATATAAATAAGATAGTCTTCCATTGTAAGGGCTGATCTTCCCCTTCTTGGCCACTTCCCAACACACCAGTCTTTGTGTTTCTTGAACACACTCAGAACTTTTGCACTTGCTGTCTCTTGTACCTGCAACACCACATCTTGACATTGGCTTACCTGTCACCTCCTCAGACAGCTTTCCCTGACCACCCATCATTGTTCACTCAAGAAGTCCTTGTAATTTTCTCTAAAGTTCTTACCTTAAAACTATTTACTTTCCCTTGCTGACGCTAGCATGTACACTCCAGGAGAGCAAGAAACTTGTCAAGTCATTTACCACCATGTTGCCAGTACCTAGAACATTTCTTGGCATGTAATCCATGCTCAGCACACTTGTTGAAACTAAATAAATTAAATGAAATAATGTATATCAAGTTCTGGCAAGATGCTTATCATGGCTTGATACTGCTTATCATAGCATGTGCTCGCCCCTGGAGCTGGACTGTGGCTCCTAAATAGGACAGGATTTGGAACATTGTGGGTGTTCAGGAAACCTTTCCTGGTAGAGACCACTCAGGTGGGAGCTACCTGACTTCAGCCTCTAAGCCTACCTCCTTTCTGGTAGTGGAATTTTCCACTAGGACATTTTGCAGTGGCCTCTGCTCTTTTAAATCTGTGCATGTTAATTCAAATGAAAAGATGGTCTTTGTAGAAGATGGCCCCCACCTTCCTTTCCAAATAAAGAGAAGAATTGGATTTTCCTTAATATTTACAATTTGTGTACTAAAGATTTTCTAGAAGTCTAGAACATTGAACATCAACAGAGCAGTTTTAGAACACACACCTTCCATTATATGTCCACATCTTCACTGATTAAAGTTACATGGTGGGGTTTTACTTTCTAGGCTCCCTCCCAGCCCTGTCCCCACCCAGTCAGCAAATCTAGTGTATTTCCCACTCTAGACATCCCCCTGTACACCTTCTTGGCACTCTTATTACCATCTTTCCAGGGCTATCACCAACCTTTTCACTTCTTTGACAGTCCTTGCAGAACCATTCACCTTTGGCTGTCAAAGTGAGCATGGTGGCTTCTCTTTCCTGTGCAGACAATTCCTGTCCTTGTGTGGGAAGAGGTCCACACGTGGTGGCACACCACCTTCAAGATCTGACCTGACACCATTCTGACCCTCTCTCATCCCCTCTTTGCACTTCACCCTCTGGCAATACACCTTGTTCTGTTCCCCCGTTCCACACTACATTCTTACTGACTTAGGCTATGTACACGTCTACCAAGCATGTGTGGAAAAATTCCCTCCATCCTCCAAAACCCGTGCCCAGCACTTAGGAAGCCTTCAATGACCTGTGTACAGTAGCTCCCTCCACTACCCAACATATACATCTTGTTCCTGTTGTTCTATTGCTATGGGCCCAAGGGATGGAATCACCCACTGTTCCCTGGGTGACAGATCGCATTCTCTTAAATGGCTACAACAATATTTCTTGTTGTACATGCTGTTCATGGCATGTGACTTTGATATTCCTCTCACTGAGAAATGGGGCCTATGTGTCCTTCCCTTGAATGTGGGTGGGCTCTTGACTATTTAAACCCAATGGAATACAATGTAAGTGATGCTGTATGATTTTTGAGCCTGGGTTATAAAAGGCCACTCAGCCTCTGCCTCCTCTCTATTTGGACATAGCAAGCATCCTATGAGGAAACTCAGGTCACATGGGGACACTACATGTACTGGTTATATTGATATTGACAGCCCAGCTAGGATCTCAGCTACCAGCGACTACCAACTGCTAGACAGAGAAGCAGGGAAGCCTTTGGGATGGCTCCAGCCATAGTTATTATCCACCTGCAATTGAATGAGAGCCCCCTAGCAAGAACCTCATAGGTAAACCTGGCCAGCCCACAGAACTATGAGAAACAATAATAAAATTACCCCAGGTTTTAAGCCACTGTGTTTTAGAGGTCATTTGTAGCAGAAAACAGGAATACCATTTGTGCATGGTTGTAATTTAACTGTTTGCCCAGGTTTGAGCTCCCTGAAAGCAGAGACTGGGTTTGGTTTTTGCCTCAGATGGCACAGTCCCTGGCTTCTACAGAAAATGCCTCAACTGTGGTAGAAAAGTTGAGTGATTCCCTGTGTCTGTACACTACTGGCCTCACTCCTCGGTAGGTAACGAACCTTCCACCAGCATTCTGTTACAATGCTGTAACTTCGTTTTTAGATCTGCCCTCCTCAGGCTCTCCTTTAAATTGAAGACCACTGCCCCCACTCCCTGATCCAGCCTGCAGGAAGACCTCAGAATACCCAAACTCCTTGGGGTGAAAGAGTTTACCGGCTGCTTTCCTTGCTGTCAAGAAAGTCTAGAGCCTCAAGAAATATCATGTGTCTAAGAAGGCAGGAAAGGAGGTACCATTGACCTTTGGCACTCTTTAAACATTTAATAACTTTGATAATTTGTGGCAAACCCAAAGGTTGCTGTGACATGTCATGCTACTGAGGCTGGCAGCTGAGTCATGTGGGGGCACTGGTGTGCAGAGTGAATCACTGGCTAGTGACAAAGCCAGTTTGCTCCCCAGACCCACATTTCAACAGGAGTCTCTCCTTCCCTACTGAATCAGCCACTAGGCCCCCAGAGAAAGCCACTTTTCTGGTGCAAGGGATTAAAGTATAAGAAAGTGACCGTTCTTTAGCAGGAAATGGAGTTATACTTAGTAATATTTCCGTATCTGGGGATTTCCAGAGATCTCCACATATGTTCTTCCCAAATGCCAAGGGCCAAACGCTCAAAAGGGCAAAGAAGGCAAACTTTACTACTTGTCAATGTTGGGAAAGCAACCCCTGTCTTGTACGGTGGGTCTTGGGGAAATTGTACAGATTTGCTGGATTGCTTTTAGCAGATTAAATTGTGGGGGAAGCCACCTCAGCGGCTTCTAGGAGATGGTCATAGGAGGGCTTGCTTCTCACCTGAAGACTGGAGAGAGGGGCACTAGGGGCCAGTCTGCACAACTGAAAACTGAACTGAGACTCAGTTTTGTACATAAAGCCACACAGGATTTTGTATTATTTAGGAATATGCAACAAAGAACACAAAATAGCTTTCTGAGCATTTTCCCTAAGTCGGGCTTGTCAGTACAGCTGAGAGCTTGAAACTGCCAAACAGCCCTTGGCTTGCTTCTCTTTACTGTGCAGACAATTCCTGTCCTTGTAGGATCCTTGTAGGATAAGTCCACACATGGTGGCACACCACCTTCAAGATCTGACCTGACACCATTCTGACCCTCTCTCATCCCCTCCTTGCACTTCACCCTCTGGCAATACACCTTCTTCTGTTCCCCTGTTCCACACTACATTCTTACTGGCTTGGGCTTTGCACACGCCTACCAAGCATGTGTGGAAAAATTCCCTCCATCCTCCAAAACCTCACCCAACACTTAGGAAGCCTTCAATGACCTGTGTACAGTAGCTCCCTCCATCACCCCACACATGTATCTTATTCCTATTGTTCTATTGCTAGGGGTCCAAGGGATGGAATCACCCACTGTTCCCTGGGTGACAGATCACATTCTCTTAAATGGCTACAATAATATTTCTTGTTGTACATGCTGTTCATTGCATGTGACTTTGATATTCCTCTCACTGAGAAATGGGGCCTATGTGTCCTTCCCTTGAATGTGGGTGGGCTCATGACTATTTCAACCCAATGGAATACAATGTAAGTGATGCTGTATGATTTTTGAGCCTGGGTTATAAAAGGCCACTCAGCCTCTGCCTCCTCTCTCTTTGGACATAGCAAGTATCCTATGAGGAAACCCAAGCCAGAAAATTCCTATTTGGCAGATGAAGAAACTGATTCCAGAAGGTTAAACAATTGGTCAAGTTTAGAAAGCAAGGCTTAACTGGGCCAACCCCTCTGTTTTGGTTTCCTCACTTGCATGATCTTGGTCAGAATTACACTTCTGAGCTAAGCTCCAGACCATCCGCCCATGTGTAGAATCAATCTTCCATTCTACTTCCTACTCAGTGCACTAAACACAGAGCAGCAGGGCGGGGGCTCTGGTAGGAAGATTTGTGCCTCCCCTGTCCTTCTCCAAGGATTTGAGGTAAAATTCTGACATCCAGGAGGAAAAACAAAGCAATTTTATGTTGGAAACATGTTTAGAGTACATGAAGAAAGTTTCAACCTCTATAAATTGTGCAATATATCCCAGCTCTTGTTTATTGAACACGGTAGAAATGTTCATCAAGTTAGAAATTATTGCACAGAAAATCCCACAATTCCCATTCTTGAGACTTCCCGTTGTCATATCCAAATTATTGGGCCTCTGATCCCACAGGGAGCCCCAGCAGTGGGGAGATTCCAACCAGGAGCTCCTTACATGAAGAGCTCTAAAGCTGGAAAGGTGATGAGGAGGCTGTTACCAGATGAAATGAGCACAGGCAGCCAAAGCTCCCTGCCCAGTGCCTGGCCCACAGCAGCTGCCCCACACAGTCAGCAACTCCTTCAGATTTTATGTGATTTCTGTCAGCCCATGGGAGATCCCACAGGAGAGTCAACTCAAGACACACTGATCAAGCTCTTGGCTTAGAGTCCAGTTCAAAAGTCAGGTAAAGCAGTGAGTTGTTTGATCCATGTGACAAAAACCACTCCTAGCCTTCTGTGGGTCTGATATTCTCTAGCTGAGAAATTTATAAGCCACTCCTTGTCTGCTTCCCCATCACAAGTCTGACACAAGAGCGATGCAGAGGCCATTCATGGATAATATTATGTCCCAATTGGTGATCTGGGAGATGGTGATCAAAGGGGGGAAGAGAGCTACTGCATTATTCTGTCAAGTTTGTTTTTACTCCGTGTGTGTGTGTGTGTGTGTGTGCATGTGTGTGTACCCTCCATTCATGTATCTTTTCTGTGTTCCAGGTATTATGCTAAGGATATTTCAGACATAATCCCATTTACTATTATTCCCAATTTACAGATGAGGAATCCAAGCTTCAGAGAATTTGTATGACTTACCTATTATTACCTAGCTAGCAAATAAAGAGTGAGGCTTACACACAGGTCTGTTGGACTCCATGGTGGTACTGGTCTGGAGGGCTGGACAATAGTTCCCAAAATGCCCCTCCTCCCCCCAGCCCTGGTCTCCCCTTTACCTAGAGCCTTCATGTAACCTTCAAAGTTGTCATTACTCTCCATCTCCCACGTTCCATTCTGGTCCTTTGTCATGGTGAAAGCTTCTGGTTCAGTGTAGATGAGTATTGAATGTCAAAGAGCAGGCTACAGGGAGAACATGTTGAAATGAGCTACTTTTATAGGGTAGTGGACCAGGTTTATGGCTCTGAGATAACAGGTTCAAAGGTTATAAGCACAATCCAAACAAACTTTCCTTTCTTTTGCAAAGTTCAGCAGGGCTATGAGCAACTCACACTCAAAGTCCAACGTGGCCAGCCTGGGTGTCCCAGTGACTTCATCCACATGCAGGGCCCCAGAATAGCTCATATTTGGCAGCCTGGGCTCCCACAGACCTCTAAGCCCCACACTGAACATTCTGTTCTGCACTTGAGGAAAACAAATACCCAGTGCCCATTCCATACTGGGTGGTCCCAAATCTACTAAATGCAAGCCAGACCTGGATGCAGGCCAGATAGGAGAAATAAGGGCAGTGGGACTCTGCTTAAAGGACCCAGGAGCAAGCTAAGGATCACCTTGACCAAAGAGGGGGCATAGTTGGCATTTGGTTAAGGACTCTTGGTTCAGGCTGTTCCCCAAATTGGCTATCCCAGTTGTCAGAAACTGGGTTGGTTTACTGCTCTGATACATAGTTCTGAGAGATGAGGCCTGAGCAGGGGCCACTACACTCTGAAGGATAGAAGTGTGGGCTGAGATAGATAAACCATGAATCCCCAAAAGTGAGGCCAATTTAGATTATGGCACTTTGGAGTTCTAATATCTGTATTCATATGCTGTGAAATCTAAGCAAATGGTTTTGTCTGTGTGTGGTTTGGGGGATGTAAAGCAGCACATCTATTTTTTAGTAAATATGCTGGAGTCAGGAAGACACACAGTGAAAAATGGTCCAGCTGCTAGCAAAAAAACAATATGGGATAAAGGGGAGAGTAAAGGGCAGCCCAGGTGGCTCAGTGGTTTAGCGCCGCCTTCAGCCCAGGGCCTGATCCTGGAGACCCGGGATCGAGTCTCATGTGGGGCTCCCTGCGTGGAGCCTGCTTCTCCCTCTTCCTGGGTCTCTGCCTCTCTCTCTGTGTGTCTCTCATGAATAAATAAACAAAATCTTTAAAAAAAATGGGGAGAGTAAAGGACAACTTCCCACAAACAGAAAATGAGTGAAGGCAGAAGAAATAGACAGATGAGAAAGCATCAGTCTTCATTATTTGATGTCCAGCCAAAAAGTGGCTGTAAGCTGAACACTAGCCTCCTGGTTTGGAAAGGCAGGTATTCCTCTCCAGGTTCAGATTCAAGAACTTCCACACAGCCCCTCCTACTCCAAACTGAATCTCCTATAGGCCTCCCTTGCAAAAAATAATAAAAAGCTGACCTGGAGGGGGAGACGGTTGGGGGCAAAAATGGGGTTACTAATTGCAATAAGCTAGAGATTTGAATTTTAATGGGTGGATAGGGACATTCACCTTGTGGCAGGCAGGAAGTTGAAACTAAGATGTTTGTATAAAACCAAAACACTGGACAAACTACTTTGTCAGTCAAAATGTGAAATATCCAAATCCGCCCAGAGACAATAAGAAAGTTTGTCTATTTGGCCTGGGATCTATGTGAGTTATAAAGAAATTCTACCTTGCTCTGCCTCTGATTTGCTGTTTGAGCTTATGCTTCCTGCTAGCCAATATATCAGATAAATGGAGTCCTAAACTTGAAAAAGTTATAGGCTTCCAGAAAGAAGTAAATGTGAAAACTGAAGGAACATATTTTCAAACCAGGCTAACCAGAATTTCCTGTGATAAAGTCAGCCAAATGTGAGCTCATCCAAAATTGTAAAATACACATGAAAATCCACCAAAAAGCAAGCATCAGCAGAAACATACAGTCAGAATGGACGTCTAAGAGCCTCAGATGATAAAAATGGTCAGTAACAAACTATAAAATAAGTATGTTTAGAATGAGCAAAACAGTCTAAAAGCACTTAAAAATACATAAAATGGTAAAATGACATTTAAAAAATAGATTGAAAAATAACCAGAGAGTATTCATAGAAATTTAAAAATATAGTCATTGAAATTTAAAAGGTAATGGGTAGGTTAAATAGCTGATTAAACACAGCTGGAGAGAGACTTAGTAACTAGATGATAGAGCTGAGGGAATTATCCTGAATGTATTCAACACAGAATACACTGGTGGAAATTTAGATTGTCAAAATAAACATAAAATTGTAAAATATTCCAGAGAAAACAAAAACAACCATAGGTTACCTATAAATAAACAACATAATAATCAGATTGATATCAGACTTTTCAACAATTCTGATGGAAGACAATAATAGAACAATATCTTGCAATGATGAGGGGAAATGATTTTGACTAAGCATTCTAGAGGCAGTGAACTTCATTAAAATATGAAGCTTTTAAAAACTAAAATACTTTTAGATATAATAGCCCCAAACTGGAAACAACCCAAACATTCATTAAAAACAATAATGGATAAACAAATTGTGGTACATTCACACAATAGAATACTATTCAACAGTAAAAAAGAACAAACTCTTGATAATGATATGAATAAATCTCATAGATATTGTGCTGAGGGAAAGAAACTTGACACAAAAGATCATATACTGCATGGTTCCATTCATAGGAAACTTCAGAAAAAAATCTAATCTACAGTGATATAAAGTTGATCAATAATTTGGTGAGTACAGGAAGAAAAGTTGGGCTAGGAAAGGGCATAAGGAAAATTTCTTGGGGAGGTAGAGTGGAAATGTTCTATAGTTCAGATGGTGGCTGTATGACAATTGTTAAAACCAAAACTCTACAATTGATATCTGTTCCTTTTTATTGTTTGTAAATTAAATTACAATAAAAATTAATAAAATCATTTTTATTCATGCATTCATTCATGATGGCTTTTGCCAAAAAAAAAAAAAAACTTAGTAGCAGCCCAAACCAAAATCTCATATTATACCTGCATGGGAAATTAGCTAATTGACATGAAGTAAATGTGTGTAATTATTGCTTGACTAGGTATTTGTAAGAAATATAAGTTTAAATATTATCTGAAAAACAAAACACTCTAGAGCAGTGGTTCTTAAACTCCAGCAAGTACCAGAGTTAATTGTAAGGCTAATTAAAGCACAGATTGTTGAGGTGAGGCAGGAAGATGGCAGTGGAGCATACTGAGTTCAGTTAGCCCCATGGGCACACAGAGATAACAGCTACATCTATATATTTAACTCTGAAAATGATTTGAATTCTGGCAGAACAGACCTTCCACAGTTAATCTTAGAAAACCATGTTGTAAAGGGTAGGAAAGGTAGAGAAACAGTTGGGAACCAAACTCTCCTAGTGAGACTAACCTCAAGTGGGAAGAACATCGCAAGCACAGAGAAATGAGAGTGTCAGACCCAGTACCAGGCACCCTGGCATAGGGACCTGCATTGGGAAAATGAGTCCCATAACATCTGGCTTTGAAAACCAGCAGGGGTTAATTTCAGGAATTTTATTTTATTTTATTTTAAATATTTTACTTATTCATGAGATACACAGAGAGAGGGAGAGAGAGGCAGAGACACAGGCAGAGGGAGAAGCAGGCTCCATGCACCGGGAGCCCGACGTGGGATTCGATCCCGGGTCTCCAGGATTGCGCCCTGGGCCAAAGGCAGGCGCCAAACCGCTGCGCCACCCAGGGATCCCCAATTTCAGGAATTTTAAAAATTAGTGAGCTTAACTCTGGGAGAATTGGAGGGTGATAGGAAACTGAGCTCCATTAAAAAGCCAGCATAATAAATAACTCAGCCCAGGACACAGCATAGAAAAAGCAGTTAGAAAAGTGCCTGGGGTATACATGCAGATTTATTGACTAATCTTAGCACATGTGCTGGAGAGGCAGGACCTTCAGGATATATCTCCAAGAAGAGTTTCTGTTCCATTCTTTCAGCCTAGATAGCCTGATGTTTGTGGAAGCTAGCACTAATACTTTCTATCTACCTTGCTAGCAATATGAGCCCTGGCCCTGTGCTCCCCTGCAGAACCTACCCTATTCAAACTGCCAACCTCAGCAGGCATCCCTCCAAAGCAGTTCCTGCCCTGTGATACTCTATAGGCAGCTCTGGCCAGGAAGAGTGCCACTCCAAAGTGACTCCTGCCCAGAGGAGGGAGGAAGATAATCCTACACATCACCATTGCAGTTGTAGCAGATGGGGCTATTACTTGACTGCCCAGAGAGCAAGCCCTGCCCTTTGGTATCCCTGCATCTGTGGCAGAGAGGCTAAGGGCAAACAGTTAATCTGACTGCCAGCCCAACTCATCAAGAAGACCTCAGTGACCTCAGACAGATCTCTCAACAGCATAGGGACCAAACCCTGCCCAGTGTGTCCATAGCAGACAGAGCAGGTCATTGCAGCCAGTTGGGCTGAAAGCAATTACAGCTCAGTCATAGCAAGAGGGTGCATGCAGCCCACATAGGGGATACCCCTGGAGTATCTGGTTCTGGTAATCAGAGGGGATTGAATTACAGGGCACCACAAGACCCCTTCTTTACCAGGCAAATACTTTCAAGACCAGGAGATGTAGCTGACCTACCTAAGACATAGAAATAAACACAGAGAGACAAAATGAATTGACAGAGGAATAGGTCCCAAATGAAAGAACAAGACAAAAATCATAGTCAAAGATCTAAATGAAACAACATAAGCAATATGCCTGATTTTAAGAATTTATAGTAATAGTTATAAAGATACTCACTGAACTTGACAGAAAAGTAGATGAATTCAGTGAGAACTTCAACAAAGAGGAAAATATAAAAATAACAAAACAGAGCTGAAGAACTCAATAACCAAACCAAACAAAACAAAACAAAAAAACCCACAGAAGGAATCAACAGCAGATTAGAGGATACAGAAGAATGGATCAGTGATCTGGAAGACAGGGTAATAAAAAGCAACTAAGGTGAAAAGGAAAAATAATAATAATAAAAAATGAGAGTAGATAAATGTAATAACATTCACATTATAGAAATCCCAGAAGGAAGAGAGAAAGAGAAGGGGGCTTAAACTTATTTAAGGAAATAATCACTGAAAACTTCCCTAATCTGGGAAGGAAACAGGTGTCCAGGTCTAGGAAGCACAGGGCACCCCTAGCAAGATGAACCCAAGGAGGTCCACACCAGACACATAATAATTAAAATGGCAAAAAGTAATGATAAATAAAGAATTTTAAAAGCAAAAAGAGAAAAGAAAAGAGTTACATACAAAGAAAACCATGAGGCTGTCAGCTAATTTTTCAGCAGAAACTATGCAGGCCAGAAGAGAGTGGCATAATATATTCAAAATGCTGACAAGAAAAAACTTATAATCAAGAATACTCTATCCAGTAAGGTTATCATTCGGAATAGGAGAAGAGATAGAGTGTCCCAGACAAACAAAAATTATAGAAGTTCATGACCACTATACCATCTTCACAAAAAAATGTTTAGGGGAATTCTTTAAATGGAAAAAAAAAAACCCATAACTGGAAGTTAGAAAATTATGAAAGGAAAAAATTACACTGGTAAAAGCAAATGTATTGTTAAAAGTAGTAGATTAATCACTTGTAAAGCCATATGAAGGTTAAAATGTAAAAGTAGTAAAAAGCAACTATATAAAAATTAATCAAGGGATACAAAAAATAAAAAAGACATAAAATATGACATTATATACATAAACCATGAAGGAGGAAGTAAAAATTTAGTGCTTTTAGAATGTGTTCAAACTTCTACAGCTGACTTAATGTAGACTGTTATACACAAAATATGTATATATGAACTCCATGATAATCACAAATCAGAAACCTTTATAGATAGAAAAAAATAAAAAGAATTCAAGCATAACACTAAAGAAAGCAATCAGACAACAAAAGGAAGAGAGTGAGAAAAGAAAAAAATGGAAGAACTACAAAAATAACCAGAAAACAATGAACAAAATGGCAATAAGTACTTACCTATCAGGAATTACCTTGAATGTAAATGAACCAAATGCTCCAATCAAAAAACATAGGATGACTGAATGGATAAAGAAGCAAGACCCACCTATATGCTGCCTACAAGAGACTTACTTCAGACCTAAAGTCATATACAGATTCAAAGTGAAGGGATGAAGAAACATATACCATGCACATGGAAGTGAAAAAGAAAATAATAGCTATATCAGATCAAGTAGACTTTTTTTCCAGAAAAGGGGTGACTATTAATGTTTATGGATACTAACATAGAAATTCATGCCATTTCGGAAAATTCTAGCACTTATAACAGCTTTTTGTATGCTAAAGCAGTAGTTTTCAACCAGGGATGGTTTTGCCCCTGGGGACATTTAGGAATGTCCGGGGACATTTTTGCTTATTATAACTGGGGGGGGGGGCAGGTGGTTAGTACTGATATAGGGCATAAAGGCCAGGAATGTTGCTAAACATCCTACCACAAAGACTTATCCTGCTCCAAACCCTGTGATGATAATATGGCTTCTGGGGATTATGATCTAAAGGGCACCAGAATTTAAAAAGATAGTTTTAAAATAAAGCTTCCTGGACCCTATGAAATCTGATTCCTTCTCAATCTGTAGTAGCAACAATATTTCAAGAAACTTAAGATACTAAAAAGTAGAGGTATACTATACTGTCTGTAACTTTGTCATTATAGACTTCATCTAAGTATTCTATCCTATTAGTTCCACGAGGGCAGAATCAAGGGCAGTTTTGATTTTTGTTATGTCCTCAATGCTTCAGACATAACAGAAACACAAATGTTCTTTTAATGAGCAAACAAGTGAAGGAGATTACTAACTGGACTTCTCTCTCCAGTATAGTATGATTACTGTAGCCAGTGGTGTTAGAAATTATGAAGTAGCTTCGGTTCCAGACAGAATTTTTTCCCACATCCTCTTTGAGAAGTTGGTCTACATACTACAGCTCATTATCCCAAAGTTTAAATTCCTGGATAACCCATTGATAATTCTTTGTGTCCTGATTGAGAATATCAGCAATAAACTCAAGTTCCTGAGATGGATCTTTCAGTCATTCTACTAATACTCACCCATGATGCTAAACTCGATAGTTTTTGGGCTGTTCCTCAATTATTGCAGTGCTGTAGTTCATTTCCTCATGTAGATCCTTTTGAAGTGATTTTAAGAGAACTCTCCAAAAATGCCACCATGTAAAATTGGCTGTATTTAACTCAATAGCATCTCTGGTTAGTTTAAAAGCTCATTTACTTCTTTTATCACACCCACAAGTAATCATAAACATCTCTAAATTTTTCACAATAAATTATCTAAACCACTGAATTGGGCCCATCATTCTGTGACACTGGATCTACATCAGCTCATTCTGCTCTGTCCCTGTACAGGACATAGATGGGTGAGTCTGGGCTCAGGAACCCATCGTCCACATGGGATGCCATTGT
The DNA here is from genome assembly GCF_905146905.1 of Nyctereutes procyonoides. NCBI lineage: Eukaryota > Metazoa > Chordata > Mammalia > Carnivora > Canidae > Nyctereutes > Nyctereutes procyonoides. The sequence continues at coordinate 36,101,698 of NW_026575042.1, forward strand.
TTTTGTGGGTTCAGCCGCCATACTTCCTACTAGGCAAATGGTATCAGCTGGATGCTCACTCAGGTTCTCTCCAGGGCCCACTCCTTCCCCTTCTTTTGGTTAATGCGCCTGCAACTTAAATGTCTTTACTAACTTTGTTTATTATGGGAACTAGATACTATCAAATTTGTTTTCACCAGAGTCCCCAAGAGGAAGGAGACCTGGAGTTCCTTCAGCCACCACACATAGCTGGGTCTTGCTCTAGATTTTTTTTTTTTTTTTTTGTAAATTGTTCCCCTTTCCCACTTTTGTGACCAGGCCTCCTGAGAGCAGGAAGTCTCAAATCCTGATTCTTTCCAGGGCCACAGGGATCAGATTGCTTTGGCTCAGGTAGAGGCCCATTTTCAATCCCCTTCTCCTTCCCACCCTGCCCTATACTTTTACCAGCAGTTGGGAGTATATAGGGAGCTGGCAAGGGTGAGTCATTCTAGACTACCTCTTCCCAAGGGAGATGTCCTTGACCCTCTTCCAAGGTTTCTTGGGATGCCCTTGGAAATCCCACCAGATGGAAACTGCTTCTCACTGAACATTTCTTTCACCAGACCAGACCTAAGGAATTTCTGAGATTTCTCAGATTAGGGAAAATCTATTTATTTATTGTCCTTCTTCCTGTGATTAGGGGCTTATTTACTGTCTTTCTCTTTGTTTTGTTTACTGCTATATCTTCAGTATCTAACACACTATAGATGAAGAATAAGCAAATATTTGTGAAGACTGCTGTTCTTGAATGTAAATGGGGAGGGTATTTCTGCAGCAGAAGCCCCAATTTTCTGCATACTCTGTGAAGGGAAGACAAGCATTTTGACTACTAGTGATGCTGTGAGCTACCAGCAATCTTTCTTTTTAAGACCTCAAATGAAATGAAAACATTGGTAATCTAATCAATAAGATATTGGTCCATATTCTTTCCCACCATTTATCAAATGCCATTTGATGTGTTAAAATTAATGAAGATGTACCCATTCAAAATCTCTTATTATACAATGTTTTGTTTCCAATAAGTGGTTTAACCCATGATTAGAATAGCAATCCTGGTCTTTTGTTGATGCTAAGCACTATTCCTGGCTTGTTTCACTTAACTCCCTCAGCAACTCTTCAAGAGAGGAAGTGTCACTATGAGGATGATGAGATGAGAGCCCAGGGTGGCCAAAGATGTTGGACCACAGAAAGCATCAGCCTTTTTTGGTGCCCTTAGTGCCCTGCATTCTATGAGTGCTGCCCTCTGAATTTGGGAGAACCAGGCCTCAGGAACAAGTATTAGCAAATCAAATCATCATTTGAACCAGTTGCAACATCTTACTGGTTCCCTCATCAATTAACAAGTTAATTTAAAATCTTTGCTAAGTGTTCATTTTACATTTGTATGAGTTATAGTGTCATGTTTTTAAAAAATATCTTTTAACAATTTTGAAGTTTCTGCTGAGATGCACTGTAGATTCACCTGACAGAAGCAGGTAGACTGTGTGTCCAGAGAAGTATATTTCACGAGCAGCTTAAAGTAAGACATGTTTTTTTGTTTTGTTTTGTTTTGTTTTTGGCTCCTAGGTGAATCCCAAGTGTCAATAGAACTTTAACTTTGCCAAGTCTTCATTCTCTGGGTTTTTTCCCTGTTAATTTTGCATTTTGGTTTCGTTCACCTACAGTCCATCAGTTATAACTTCATTAGTGACAGCAATAACTGGGATTTTGGCTTGGTGGTCTGGCCATTTGGTGGTTTCTGTAGAAGACAGATATATATTCTTAACTGGGTGAGAGATAACAGAGAATCCAGTTTATTAGTCCTTTTTATTTGTTTTTGTTGTTGTTATTTGCTTATTTGTCCATTTTGAACATAAATTAATTTGAAAAATCATGCTCACTAGGAAGGAGAACACTATTCTTTGATACACAGAATGGTGGTTTTCAAAAAAATGTCCATGTCTGTGTCATGTGACTTGTGACTAAAATTGTAGAATTGAAGCTATAAGCTCTCTGTAATTTGGAAAGGACTTTACCTCTAAATGTGTGTGTGTGTGTGTGTGTGTGTGTGTGTGTGTATTTTCCTATTTCTGGAGGGTATCAATAAATTAGATCCCAAAGTCTTTTAAGTTAAAGGAGTTTTGTTCTGATTGGTTTATAGAATAAAGAAGTGCCTATATAAAATCCCCCCAAATAAGATAATTAAACTTTGAATACTTTAAATGTGCTATAAAAATATGCTAAAATCATTCTTTATGAAGCCAAGTCAGAAACCTTTTAAGAATCCAAATTCACATAATTAAAGTAAATGTTTGGCAAACAAGACCAGTTTACTAATGTGAGTTTAATAAAAACAGCTTTGTCTTCTCTGATTTACCACTGTTCAGGAGAATATAAACAGTGTTCTCTATATAGGTATGTTTTTCTTAGATATTTACAGGTTTGCTGATGAAATAAGTTAACATTACTCCTACATAATGTTTAAGATTATGAAAAATATAAATTTATGTTTGACTAAATTGAATCATTATTCTGACAAATTTTTAATTTCAACAGCTTTTTAAAAAACCATGAGCCGATATTAAATTAAATTAGTTATTATATAACCAATGGATATCTAGGTACTTTCTAAGAGGGATAGAGGACTCACACATTGATTACTAAGCATAATTTTGCTTTTTTAATATGCTAAAACATAAGCTATAGCAATGAGTCATGTTAATGAATGTGCTCATTTTTGCCACACAGGAAAGCATGTGACTGTAAAAAATTGTATTATGAACTCTGCTAATCTGCTAAAATGCTTCAGTATGACAGAAAGTTCTCAATTATCTGCTGTCTAGTTTTCCCTGAGAAATAGAAGTTAATTACTTCAGTGAAAAGTTATAATTAATATAAGTGGTTGCAACTATGCTAGGAGCAATGACAGAAAAATACAACCTGGAATATGCTGTTGCTCTTCCACAGGCAGTGGTTCTTGGGATTTATATGGTTACAACGATTTATATCTACCTCTATTAAAAATCAAAACTGAGAAATATTTAAAATACTCATTTATGCATTAATTTGGAGATAGCCAATGCAGGGCATGCTATCAAAAATAGCATCTTAATATTATTATAGAATTCGTTTTGAATTTATGAACCCCTTGACATCTGTATTGGAATAAAAGTGTAACCAGAATATGAAAAAGTATAGTGAAGGACAAATCTTGGAAATTATATTTTTCTTATCTTGGCTCATAATCCTTAGTCTTATAAACTATGAAATGTGTTAGAATTTTTGCCAAGTTCGCACTCTTGATGGGCTTGCATCCTTGATTTTCTGATTAATGTCTTCACCTACAATGCAAATAGCTATTCTTTTTAAAGTGACCCACATTTCTTTTTGGTCTAGAACTGAGGGTTTCCTTGGATATGGAACTTTCAGTATTATAATCAGAACATCCAGGGGAAGCCTAGAGGGTTAGCTACCTTATTTACTTTCTGTGTAATCTACCTAGAAAGCAAAGATTCTGTGACTTGCCTGAATATTTTTATATTCTCCATGTTGACTTTATGCTCTATATTCCAAAAAGGAAGGAGAAGAAGGAAAAGAGGAAGAGGAGAAGAAAAAAAGTTTCCTTGCTTATGAAAGTGCTAAGTTTCTTTACAATCTTATTTCCTCCATGTTTTTATTTTTAAATGTTTTATTGTCACCTTGATTCAATAAGCAACCAAGTATTTTTTTCTCAGGCACCAATGATCCTGTCTTAATCAAGTGTCTAAATCTCCTCTGACAACTCTTGATTTTTGTCTTCCAGAAATCAGGTCTGAAATTTAGAAGAAAATAAATAAAACTTGCAGGGAATCTTTTACACCTAAAGTAGTCTTTGAGATTTCCCAGAGGGTTCCTGGAAAATCACAAAGCTTTGTTCTTTTACCTTATAAAAAGGGATGCTAGAAATAATCAGGTTTGGTGAGCTGCATGGGAAGAGTTGTTAAATCATAAGAAATGCTCAGCTTTCCCTAGGTTAAATTTATATAGGTAAAATGTTATTAATATAAATATTTCAGAAATTTTATGTTTTACGGGAAGTCCCCGGAGATTTTTCAATGCCTTGCTTTCTGTACGTGTTTACATTCAGGGAAAACACTGACTGAAAGTCTTATAAAAATAGTTCTGTTGAACTTTCCCTTATTTACTTGAGTCTTAGTAGTGTTTTGTCTGATGACATTGAGCAACAATACATTTCAATTACTGTTTAAAATGTTCATTGCCACAGTCTTTTAAAAAAATTGAATCAAGTTAATTTTTAGGTCAGTGGGTCTCAATGAGAGACATTTGTTTAAAGTTTCTTTTGGGAACACCAATAAAAATTAATTTATAAAAAAAAAGGTGTTATTCTGTATGTTGGTAAATTGAACACCAATAAAAATTAATTTATAAAAAAAAATAAAGTTTCTTTTGGGAGAATAGGTTTATTGTATTTCTTTTGTATACCACTAACCAAATAACAAAATATCCTTGTCAGTTTGAATTACTCCTGAATTATTATTATTGTGAACTCTCATCAGTCCATCTGAAAATTTTCAGTAATAAAATAACCATAGCTCTGTCATTTAAAAATAGATTTCATATGCATCAAAAGTGGTTCTAAGAGGGAAGTTTATAGCAATATAGGCCTATCTCAAGAAGCGAGAAAACCTAACCTTATTCCTAAAAGGAGCTAGAAAAAGAAACAAAGAAACAAAACCAAAACCTAGCAAAAAGCATAAAATAATAACGATTAGAGCAAAAATAAATGATGTAGAAACTAAAAAAACAAAATAACAGTTCCATTAAACCAGGAGCTAGTTCTTTAAAGATCAACAAAATGAATAAGCCTCTAGCAAAACTCATTAAAAAGAGAAAGAGAGAGAGAGAGAGAGAGAGAGATTCCAAATAATCAAAATTACTAATGAAGGAGGAGAAATAACAACCAACACCCCAGAAATACAAACAACTATATCAGAATATTATGAAAAACTATATACCAACAAATTGGAGATCTTAGAAGAAATGGATAAATTCCTAGAAACATATAACCTATGAAAACTAAAGCAAAAAGAAATGGAAAATTTGAACAGACCAATTACCATCAATAAAATTGAATCAGTAATATAAAAAAAGCTTCCAAAAACAAAATTCTGGGACCAAGTGGTGTCACAGGTGAATTTTACCAAACATTTAAAGAAGAGTTAATACTCATTTTTCTCAAACTACTCCAAAAGATACAAAAGGAAGGAAAACTTGCAAATTTATTCTATGAAGCTAGTATCACCCTGACAACAAAACCAGATAAAGATACTACCAAAAAAAAAAAACAAAAGACAATTACTAGCCAATATCTCTCATGAATTTGGATGTGAAATTCTCAACAAACCAAATCAAACAAAAATATTTAAAAAATCAAACAACAGTCAAGTGGGATTTATTCCTATGATGCAAGGGTAGTTCAATATTTGCCGAACAATCAACATGATACTTCACATTAATAAGAGAAAGGATAAGAACCATATGATCATCTCAATAGGTGCAGAACAAGCATTTGACAAAGTACAACATCCATTCACGGGAATGGATGGATGCAGAGGGAACCCTCTGCAAAGCGGCTCTAGAGGGAACAAATCTTAATATAATAAAGACCATATATGAAAAACCCACAGACAACATCATACTCAATGGTGAAAAACCAAGAGCTTTTCCCCTAAGGTCAGGAACAAGACAAGGACATCTACTCTTACCACTTTTATTCGACAGAATATTGGAAGTCCTAGCCATAGCAATCCAACAACATAAAGAAAAAAAAGGCATAGAAATTGGCAAGGAAAAAGTAAAACTCTCATTACATACAGATGATATGACATTATACATAGAAAGCCCTAAAGATTCTACCAAAAATTACTATAACTGATAAATGAATTCAGTTAGTTTGCAGGATATAAAATCAATGTACAGAAATCTGTTGCATTTCTATGTACTAATAATGAAGCAGCAGAAAGAGGAATGAGGAAAACAACCTCATTTACAAATGCACCAAAACAACAAAATATCTAGGAATAAATGTAACCAAAGAAGTGAAAGACATATACTCTGAGAAATATAAAACACTGATGAAAGAAATTCAAGATGACACACACACAAAAAAAAACGGAGAGATACTCCTTGCTCATGGGTTGGAAGAACAAGTATTGTTAAAATATCCATGCCACCCAAAGCAATATACAGATCTAATTCAACCCCTACCAAAATACCAACAGCTTTTATTATTATTATTTTTTGCAGAACCAAAACAAATAATCCTAAAATTTGTATGGAACCACAAGAGACCCTGAAAAGCCAAAGTAATCTTTAAAAAGAAAAGCAATGTTGGAGGTATCACAATTCCAGGCTTCGAGTAGTGTTACAAAGTAGTAGTAGTTAAAACTATATGGTACTGGGATTAAAATAGACACATAGATCAATAGAATAGAACAGAAAACCTAGAAATAAAACCACAATTACATGGTCTATTAATCTTCAAGAAAGCAGGAAAGAATATCTCATGGGAAAAAGACAGTCTCTTCAACAAATGGTGCTGGGAAAACTGGACAGATACAAAAGAACTGAAACTGGACCACTTTCTTACATCATACATAAAAATAAACTCAAAATTGATGAAAGACCTAAATGTGAGACAGGAAACCATAAAAATCCTAGAAGAGAGCATAGGCAATAGTTTCTCTGACATTGGCCACAGCAACACTCTAGATATGTCTCCTGAGGCAAGGGAAACAAAAGCAAAAATAAATTACTAGGATTTCATCAAAATAGAAAGCTTCTGCACAGTAGAAACAACGTAATCAAAAGGCAACCTATGGGCTGGAAGAAGATACTGCAAATGATATATCCAATAAAGAGTTAATATCCAAAATGTATGAAGAACTTACACAACTCAACCCACCAAAAAAATCAAATAATCTAATTTAAAAATGGGCAGAAGACATGAACTGACATTTCTCCAAAGAAGACATCCAGATGGCCGACAGACACATGAAAAGATATTCATCATCACTTACTATCAGGGAAATGCAAGTCAAAACTACAATGAGATACACCTCACACTTGTCAGAATGGCTAAAATCAACAATACAAGGAACAGCAGGTGTTGGCGAGGGTGTGGAGAAGGGGGAACCCTCTTGCACTGTTGATGTGAGTGCAAGCTGGTGCAGCCACTCTGGAAAACAGAAGGGAGGTACCTCAAAAAGTTAAAAATAGAACTGAACCTTATGATCCAGTAACTGCTCTACTGAGTATTTAATCCCCCCCAAAGCCCACAAAACCCACTAATTCAAAGGGATACATATACCTCTCTACATTGATAACAGCATTATCTACAATAGCCAAACTATGGGAGCAGCTCAGTGTTCTTCCATAGATGAATGGGTAAAGACGAGGTGGTGTATATACAACGGAATATTATTCAGTCATAAAAAAAGAATGAAATCTTGTTACTATGGAGAGAGCTAAGGTGTATAACGGTTAGCGAAATCAGTCTGTCAGAGAAAGACAAATATCATATGATCTCACTCATATGTGGGATTTAGGAGATAAAACAAATGAGCAAAGGAAAACAAAACAAAAAAGACAGGGAGAGACAGAACAAGAAACAGACTCTTAACTATAGAGAACAATCTGATGGTTACCAGAGGGAAGCTGGATGATGGATGGGAGAAATAACTGATGGGGATTTTTTGTTAAAGATTGTTTTATTTATTTATTTATTTATTTATTTATTTATTTATTTATTTATTTATTTATTTATTCATGAGAGACAAACAGAGAGAGAGAGAGAGAAAGAGAGAGACAGAGGCAGAGACACAGGCAGAGGGAGAAGCAGGCTCCATGCAGGGAGCCTGATGTGGGATTTGATCCCGGGCCTCCAGGATCACGCCCTGAGCTGAAGGTGGCACTAAACCGCTGAGCCACCCGGGCTGCCCTATAGCTGATGGGGATTAAACAGTGCATTTGTTATGATGAAAAAAATAAAATAAATGAAGAACAACAACAACAACGAATAAGAACAAAAAAAAGTTTTTGTTTTATTCTGATGTTTGTCAAAGTTTCTCCTATAAGCTACAGGTTAGAATTTGTGTTGTTAATGAAGAAAGTCTCAGAGCCTTATAGAAAAAGTACTCCCAAATATTGACCTTTCAAAGAATTAACTCTTGAGTAGAGGCATCTGAGTTGGAATCACATAGGCAGCTTTCAGACTATATCAGTAGACTAAGTCAGGATTTCCAGACCCCTTTTTAGTTGAGAAACAGGTGGATTCATGAGACTATGAATTTAAGATATGGAATGGAGGAAGACTTAATTATATAGAACTGAATGAACTGGTGAGAAAATTTTTATTGTGGTTGTTTGGAAGATGGTTGATGTTGTTTTAATGCACTATTTTCCATATATATAAGGAAGCCCTTTCTGTTCCTTCTTAGGCTCTAAGTCACCCAAGGCAATTTGGGTAGACTTTGCTTTTATAAACTGAAATGAAACATTTAAAAGTGATATCCAATTCCACAAATTCCATGAATTCGGAAATTCTGAGTCTCTTTTTATGGCAATGTAGTTATTTGCATAGGTTTAATAATAATCTTGAATAATATTTAATCATCATCATCATCAATAGATTGTTTCTGACTAGGCTATTTTCTAACTCTATGAGATAGAAGTTAACTTGTAAAACTGATAATAACACAAATGTCTCCAGTCTAGAGCTATGCAAATGACGTCTGATCATGGCAATGCAAGTAGATTTTGCTAGGTGGGGGATATAAATCTCTAAGTCAAATCTTTCTAATCTAAATCTAAGAGTTGTAACATCTCAATGGTTCTTTCATTAATTAATAAATTAAATAAAATCTTTGCCAAGCATTTATTTTATGTTTGTATGAAGGTCATGATTTTATTGTCTTTTAAAAAATTGTCCTTTAACATTTTTATTGTCACTGTAGTGAAATTTTGGGAAAGAGTAGTGATGAATTTATGTATTTAATCACATTTTTAAATGAAAGTTCTGTGCAGCAATTCAACTTTATAGGTACTTAAAGTTATCAAACTTTCCCTTCACGTCTAAGGTTTATGTCATAGAAAGGTCTTTGCTATCCTAAGGTTAATTTAAAAAATAAAAAGAAAACCTCATGTATTTACTTCTAGAACCTTTACACTTTCACTTTTAAGCCTGTAAACTTTTTGATTTAGCTTATTTTCCGAAATTTGTCATTGATTGTTTCAGCACTATTTCACTTAAAAAAAAAAAGATTGATTTATTTATTCATGAGAGATACAGAGAGAGAGGCAGAGACAAAGAGGGGGAAGCAGGCTCCTCGCAGGGAGCCCAATACGGAACTTGATCCTGGATCCTGGGATCATGCCCTGAGCTGAAGGCAGACGCTCAACCACTGAGCCACCCAGGCATCCCATCCAGCACCATTTCAATTCACTTCCCCACTAAGTTAAAAATTTAAAATTCCATTTTGTTATGAGAATGGGAAAATGTTCACATCCAATTTACATATTAACTTAGGAAGAATGGACATTTTTATAATGTTGAGTTTTCCTATATAAGAACAGAGTAGGGGTTTCCATTAACCCAAATCTTATTTTATATTAAGATTGCATTTAAAGTTTTTGTCTATATATCTTTCATATTTTTTGTTACTTCTAAATATTTTGTCGGTCATTATTATAAATGGAATATCTTCTCCTTTTATATTTTCTAGTTGCTTTTTGTTTGCATATATAAAAGCAACTGACCTGGGCATTAATTTTGTGCTCAATTACTCTTTTTCATTCTTTTATTATCTGTAATAGTTTTTTACTTGATTTGCTTGTAATCTTGTATTTTCACGTATATAATCACATCATCTACAAAAAATGATAATTTTCCTTCCTTGTTTCTAATTTTTACCCTTTTATTCCTTTTGGAATGTTGGCAATGGCTAATCCTTACAGAAGAATAGTAGTGGGTATCCATGTCCTATTCTCGACTTTAGTAGAAATGCCTTTTAAAAAAACATTTATTTATTTAAGAGAGACAGAGCCAGAGAAACGAAAGAAAGAGTGCCTGAGTGCGCACGCTCATGTGAATGGAATAGGGGCAGAAGGAGAGAATTTTCAAGCAAAGTCTCCACTGAGAATGAGCCCCATAACCCAGGAGACCATGACCTGAGCCAAACTCAGGTACCAGGAATTGGATGCTTAACTGACTGAGCCACCCAGGCACCCCAATACTGCTTTAAAAATATTATTTATTTATTTATTTATTTATTTATTTATTTATTTATTTATTTATTTATTTATTTATGAGAGAGAGAAAATGAGCAGGGTGGGGGAGCAGAGGGAGAAGGACAAAGACAGGGAAAGAATCTCATGCAGACTCCATGATGAGCATGGAGCCCCACTTGGGGCCAATCCCATAACCCTGAGATCAAGACCTGAGCTAAAACCAAGAGTCCGATGCTTAACTGACTAAGCCACCCAGGCGCCCCTAGTAGAAATGCTCTTAATGTTTTATCAGTACCGGATTGGTTTTTTTTTTTTTTTTTTTAATTTTTTATTTATTTATGATAGTCACACAGAATGAGAGAGAGAAGGGCAGAGACACAGGCAGAGGGAGAAGCAGGCTCCATGCACCGGGAGCCCGACGTGGGATTCGATCCCGGGTCTCCAGGATCGCGCCCTGAGCCAAAGGCAGGCGCTAAACCGCTGCGCCACCCAGGGATCCCACCGGATTGGTTTTTAGTCCAATATACCTTATTAAGAAATCAACCACCCAAGTCTATTTTGCTATGCTTTTATTTTTAAGTTAGTATCAGAAATGGTAGGAAACAATGAGATATATAGCATAATATCATTTGCAAAAGTTAAGAATATAGTGCCGAGAAGAATGTGTATCTTGCAAAAATACGTTAACATTAAACTCCTTAAGATGGTTGTTTATGAGGCTCCTGGCTGGTTCAGTGGTGGAACATACAATTCTTGATCTTGGGGTTGTGAGTTTGAGTCCACACTTGGTGTAGAGATTACTTAAAAATATTTTTTTTAATGGTGGCTTATGGGGAAAAGAGAATGAGAATACAAAGATAGAAAAAAAATATACCCATACCAAAAACCTAACTCCAAGAAACCTTAAAAGAAAAAAAGTACAAGGGCATTATTTGTATCAGTATTTCTATTTAGTATTTAATAAAATTTGTCTGTGAAATCATCTGGGCCTCATGTCTTTGTGAGGAAGGGTGATTCTTTGACAATTTCCTTAATTTCAACCAAGGTCATTGGTCTCTCTAGATCTCTATTCTGTGATCAGTTTTCACCTTTTATATTTTACCTGAAAATCTTCCATTTCTTGGAGAAATCATCATACTTTTATTTCCTCTATATCAGTAGCCATTTCCTCATTGTAATTTTAGTTTTGTATACTTAAAAATTCTTACTTTTTCTTATATATATTAGTTAGCTAGTGGTCCTGTATTTTATTTTTAAAGATCCAACCCTTCATTTTTAAAGATTTGTTCTATTTCTCTATTTTCTTTTTTCTTCTCTTTTTAGAGAGAGAGAGCGTGCGTGCATGCATGCATGTTGGGGGAGGCTGGGGTGAGGAGGGAGAGAAGGAAAGGAAGAGAGAGAATCTTAAGCAGACTCCATTCTCAGCACAGAGTCCAACTTGGGGCTCAATGTCACAACCTAAGATCGTGATGTGAATTTGATACCAAGAGTTGGACACTTAACTGACTGAGCCACCCAGGTGCCCCTATTTGTCTATTTTCAATGGCACTAATTTCTTGTTTTGCTTTATCAGGTCCTGTTTCCTATTATCTTTATGCTTATTTTGCTATTCCTTTTCTAATAAATTATTAATTTGATTATTTTTACTTTGTTGAATAATATTAATATACATATTAATTGTATTTTATATATTAATCTATTAATTATTTAAGGATATGACTATTTTCTCTGAGCCCTGTTTTAATCATAACCCTGAAGATTTTATATGTAGTATTATTTAAAAATATTTCTAATTGTAATATCATGATAGACTGACAACAAGTTGCAAAAATAGTACAGAGAGCACCTGAGTACCTATCTCCCGGCTTCCGCCACTGGTGACATCTCCTATAACTATAGAGCATTACCAAAACCGGGAAATTGGTTGTCACAATACATACAATTGACTACAAATCTTACTTGGATTTCACCATGTTTTGCATGCTCTCACTTTTTGTCTTTGTGTGCAGTTCTATGGTATTTAATCACAAGTATGGATTCATATAGCCACCGCCACAATCAAGATATGGAACTGTTCTGTCTCCACAAAAACACTCTCAGACTGTCCCTTTGTAGTCATATCTTTCTGTCCCTTCCTAACTCCTGGTAACCACTGATGTGTCCTCCATCTCCATAATTTTGTCATTTAGATAATGCCATATAAATGGAACCCTATAATATATGCAACTTTTGAGGTTGGCTTTATTCCCCTTTGTGTAATGCCCTAAGATCCATTCAATTATTTTAAGTATCAATAGATTGTTCCTTTTGTTGCTGACTAGCATTCCACTGTATGAATGTTTGTTTAACCCTTCAACTGTTGAAGGTCATTGGAATTTTTTTAATAGTTTTTTGGCTATTGGAAATGAAGCAGCTATGAGCATTCATGCACAGGTTTTTACATGAATATAAGGTTCTATTTCTCTGGAAAAAATACCCAGGAGTATGATTACTGGCTGTATGATAAATGTATGTTCAATTTTTTAAGAAACTGTCAGACTCTTTTCCAGAGTAGCTCTACCATTTTGGCTCATACATTTCCACCAAAAATGTATGAGTGGTCTAGTATCTCTCTGGATGGTTACCAACACTTGGTGTTATTGGATTTTTAATTTTAGTCTTTCTAACAAGTTTATTAGCATGTTTTCTGAGCATTGTGATTTAATTTCCATTTTCCCAGTGGCTAATGATCCTGAATATATTTTAATGTGTTTATTTGCCACTCTTATGTCTTCACTGGTGACATACTTGACATATTCAATCTTTCCTTCATTTTCTAACTGGACTGTTGCTTTCTTACTGTTGAGTGTAGAGAATTCTTTACATATTTTGTATACAGATCCTTTGCTGGACATATAAATCATGTATGTTTTCTCCCATGTAGCCTTTTTATTATCATTATCTAACCATTTTGCTACTCCAGTTTCAATTTACTGTTTGATCTAAAAATATTTTTAAGAGAGTTAACATACCATAAAAAGAGTGGAATTTAATAATGACACAATGTCTGTCAGGAGAGGGGCCATCCAAGGCTGATAAGTAAGGTGACTTGCTTCGGTAGGGCCTTTAGCTGAGTCTTCAAAAATAGGTAGGGCTTGGGGGAAAATAATCTGTATTGATTGCAGCAACCTTGAGGATTAACAATTATGAGCTATAAAATAGAGTCCCAAAGTGCATTAGCAGAAGTTTTCTGAAGACATATCCAGGCATTATCCTGATATCCTAGATTAGGTGTTGCAATGGCCACCTCATCTGAGGAGCAACATTCTCTCAGAGGTGGCCTCTTTGATGGGCCAAAGGTCTCTACATATTGCTGCGTGGCAGGAAGATTTCTTAACACTGTCCGGAGGGCTCCTTAGAAGGGCCATAAATGAAATCGTGGTCAAAGTTGGGCTGATAACCACAATGTGTGAAGTTCAGAGCAGTAATTAACTTACTTGCACAGCCCAGTAACTCAGAGAACACAGGACAAAGTAAGGAGGAAAAGGAGAATGACATGTGACCAGGTCCTATCTGGCTGGAGAAAGTCTGATGGAGGCCATGAGGTCATCAATAAGAATGAGTCCTGGAATGTGCAACCTGATTTGACCCCTCACTTCCAACATCACAGCAGCACCAAACCAATCAAAATTGAGCAGAACTAGTTAGGAAAGAGTCAGTCAAAGAAGGCTTTTTGGAGGAGGGACTTAGAGACGTTCATAAGAATTTGCTAGAAAGGGAAGCACTAGGCATTTTTTCTGTGAGAATGGGAAAACAATAGTGTAGTGCCAGAACTGTCACTGTTCACTTCAGGAGACCAACCAGGCCCAAACAGAAAGGTTGTGTCTGGGACTCAGGGAACAGACTTCGGGAGGGGGCCTTGGACACCAAAATGAGAAGGGCAGATGCCATAGGATAGGAATTAATTGCCCCCCACCCTGTGGGCTCAGGCAGTGCCCCACACTCTCCTGTACCACTTGTCACGGTGTCTGAGATGTCCAGGAGAGTCCAGGGCATACTTCTTCAGGGTAAGGCATTGTTCCCTTCAGATTCTTCTTCTCCTTTTTTTTTTTTTAAGATTTTATTTATTTATTCATGAGAAACACACACACACACACAGAGAGAGAGAGAGAGAGAGAGAGAGAGAGAGAGAGAGAGGGGGCAGAGAGGCAGAGACACAGGCAGAGGGAGAAGCAGGCTCCATGCAGGGAGCCCAATGTGGGACTTGATTCCAGGTCTCCAGGATCAGGCCCTGGGCTGAAGGCAGCACTAAACCTTGAGCCACCTGGGCTGCCCAGATTCTTCTTTTAGAAGTAAACAGTCTAAAGATATTTCTTCCCTCTGGTATTCCTCGCACACCAAAGACCAACCTCAAGTGCTTCAGCTAGCACTGCATCTCTTTGCCTGCTAGAAAACGTCCCCCTCTAACCTCTCCAAACATGCAGCTGGCTCGCTCAGCCCCCCCTCTACAGGGAGTCTCTCTAGAGTGCTGCACCACGCACTGTTCTCAATATGCCAGCGCGCTCCCGTAGCACGGCGTCTGAGGCACTCATGTGGCCCCGGGCCTGGTGTAACATTTCCTGCGTGAATGGCCCAGGCATGGCCCTGGCCCTGCTCAGAAGATCAGTACACATTTATGCAGCAACAAAAGACAATAAGGGGCCATCTTAACCCAGTCAGGCCATTTTGAAATGATTATCTGACACTGTCTCACCCATTAATATTTAATATCATTGGTAGCTTACCTTTGTTTTATTTTGACTTAAAAACGCAAATTTATTCTCCCACTTTAGGCAGCCAAAGGTCCAAATTCCAGGTGTTTGTTCCTTCTGGGGGTTTGCACAGGAATTCACTCAGTGCCTGTCTCTTAGCTTCTAGTGGTTACTGGTGATCCCTGGCATTTTTTGGCTTGGAGGCATTTCAGTCCAATGTTTTGCTTCCATATTCTAACCACCTTCTTTTGTGTGTGCCCTTTTCTGTCTCCTCTGAGGCCAGTCTTGCTGGATTTTCCTCTTATCTTGATTCTACCTTAGTCACATCTCCATGGGACTTAAGTAATTATATTAGTAACAGAAGCACCATCTTCTTATATCTTCTAATTCCTGAACTATCTAGGATAAAACAAAACAAAATGAAACAAAACAAAAACAACCTGAGGTTCATTAGCTATTCCCTCCCCATCTTCTAGCTCCTTGGCATCCAGACTCTGAAATGTTACTGTATGGAAGGAAGGGTCGCAGTCTTGGGGCATCTCAAAAATCCAGGTGCCAATCTCAGCGCTTTCTCTTGGTCTTGAAAGGCCTTTAGAGAAGAAAGGAAGGCCTTGCCATGGGCTGATATGTCATACTCATGGAGCACAGTAATCCTTCATGGGTCTCATTGAGACACTGTCACACAAAGGCCACCCTGATTATGTGTCTGAAAGTTCCTGTATTGGTTCTTTATTGCTGTGTAACATATTATTCCATAATTTAGTGGCTTTAAATAACATAAACATCTATTATCTCAGTTTCTATGGGTCAGGAGTTGGAGAGTGGCTTAGCTTGACTGGAGGACCTGCTTTTAAAGGTGCCTTGCAGGCTGGTGGTGAGATGCCTCAGCTGATTTCCATGTGGGCCTCTCCACGGGACTATTCAAATGTCTTTGTGACATGGTGGCTGGATTTTCTCAGATCAAGTAATCCAAGACAGAGACCAAGGAGGCAGTTGTTTGTAGCCTCAGAACTCACATACCATCACTTCTACCACCAGTCTACATTCAAGAGAAGGGAAATGAAGCTTTGGGAAGGAAGCATGTCAAAGAATTTGCCAAAGTATTTAAAAACCACCACAGCTCTCTTTTCCACTAGGTCTCCATCCTTTTTCTCCTCTGTCGTCATCTACTTGGTCTTACTACTCTGTTCCCTCATCCCCTCATCCTTACACTTGGAGTCCAAGATCTCTGCCACAGCGGTGTGTGTGTGTGTGTGTGTGTGTGTGTGTGTGATACTACTTAGGGAAAACAAAGGACTAAATTGAAACAGCACATCAAAAAAATTACAATTCAATTTCTGAAAACCAGAAAAATCTACCTTATGCACACCCTCCCCTAATTATACTCTAACCAAAGCACCCCAAGTTTTGTGTATTCCTTCTGCACAAGTTACTTGGCTTCCAATTTTTTGATGTTAGGTTTTATCTTAATGACTTTAGGCTTCTCGAACACCTAGGCAACACTCAAAACCAGTATTGCTTCCTTAGGTCAAGTTGAAAAGTGGACATAAACTGACATTCAAATGCAAACTACAGGAACTAAATTGGTTGATAACTAAAAAGCCCAATGTTAGGACTGACATCAGGTAGGGCTGGATCTTAACATTCAAGTGATGGAGCATCTCTTTATCTCTTGCCTCTGCTCTTTTCCATTTAAGTTTCATTTCAGGAAGACTCCCTCCACATGATGGCTCTCAGTGGCTCCAGGCTCACATTCTATCCCTTTAGTATCCCCAAAGGACAGAGAACATCTCTTTCTCAGTAGCTTAAATGAAAAACCCAAGATTATGTACTTGTGCCAGGTCTAGTGACCCTGGGTTTGATTGGCCAGGCCTGTGTTGTATGCCAATCCTGGAACTGGCTGGGGCTAAGGGAGGTAAGAACTGTCTGAAGCACATGGACTCAGTGTTATTATCAGAAGAAAAGGGACCAGACTTGGAACAAGCAACTCAGCAGTGGTCTGAAGGAGATAAAATATATAAACTACCTGGCATGTGATGGGATTTTTTTTTTCCGATTCTTCTATTTTTCCCTCTCTCTGTATTTAATCATTTGGTAAGTCCCATAGATTCTCCTTTAGCATTGCTGGTTGCAACTCCTCCTTCTCCTCCAAACCACTGCCTTGCTATGGCCTCTCACTGCCACTCTCCTGGGCTAGGCTGGAGCACCATCCTGCTGGCCCCTCTTCAACTCTTCCCGAGTACCAGAACCTGAATCTGGCTCTGGAAGATCCATCATCTCCACACACTTTCCAATATCCCCTTGGCTACAGAAGAGCATACGGACAGTTTGTGGCATGGAAAGCTGGCTGCAGGTGGGTGGCAGAGCTAGCTAGCTGGGGTGGAGCGGAGATGCGTGGTAGTCATGGCACTGGGTACCATTGTTCCCAAGGCAGCCCTGGAGACCACAGCATCCATGAAGCTGAGGGACACCAGATGGCCAGAGTGCACTAAAGATTCTTAGCTTCCACATTCAAGCAGCTCTATCCTCCATCTCCCCCAGAGGAGAAATGATGGCTCTTCATTCTTTGATCTAAAATAGAAAGTGTCTGGCTAACCTTGCCAGGGGGATCTGCTAGATACCATCTTTTTTTTTTAAGATTTTATTTATTTATTCATGAGAGACACAGAGAGGGAGGCAGAGACATAGGTAGAGGGAGAAGCAGGTTCTTCACAGGGAGCCCGACGCGGGACTCAATCCCCCAACCCAGGATCACACCCTGAGCCGAAGGCAGATGCTCAACCCCTGAGCCACCCTAGAGTCCCAGTATCAGCTTTTCAAGGGTATTCATAGTTAAGCCCTATGGAGTTTGATTTTGTGCAACATTATTTGTTTAAACTTTTATATTTTTAAATTAGTTTTAAAACATCATGGAATATTCCAAACATCTACAGAAGCAGATAGGATAGTTGAATAAGGGGATCCCTGGGTGGCTCAGTGGTTTAGCGCCTGCCTTTGGCCCAGGGTGTGATCCTGGAGTCCTGGGATCGAGGCCCACATCAGGCTCCCTGCATGGAGTCTGCTTCTCCCTCTGTTTGTGTCTCTGCCTCTCTGTGTGTGTGTGATTCATAATAAATCAATAATAATAAATAATAATAATAAATAATAAATACTTAAAAGGATAGTTGAATAAACTCCATATGCCCTCACCCAGCTTCAACACTTATCAGATCATAGCTAGTCTTATTTCGTCTCCATTCCTACTACACTTCCCCTCTTCAATTATCTTCAAATGAAACCTAGATATCATGCCTTTTTATCCATAAATATTTCAGTATGCTTCTTAAAAGATAAGAACTCTAAGAATATTTGACCATAATGCCATTATCACACCTAAAAGTTTAATAGTATTTCTGGCAATATCATCAAATGTTGTCAGGGTACAAATTTCCCTAATTATCTCATATACTTTTTTGTTTGTTTTAGTTTTTTGTTTTTACAATTTATTTATTTGAATTAGGATTCAAATGAAGGCTATGGAGTATAATTAGTTGATGTGTCTCCTGAGTCTCTTTTATTATTTATATACTGATTTGTTTTTAATTTTTAAAAAAGATTTATTTGAGAAAGAGAGGGAGAGACCACAAACAGGGGGAGGGGCAGAGGGAGAGGGACAAGCAGACTCCCTGCTGAGCAGGGAGCCCAGTGCAGGGCTCGATCTCAAGATCTGGAGACTATGAGCTAAGCTGAAGTCAGACACTTAACCGACTGAACCACCCAGATACCCTTTATTTTTTATTTTATTTATCTGAGAGAGAGAGAGAGAGAGAGAGAGAAATGAGTGAAAGGAGGGGCAGAGGGAGAGAATCCTCAAACAGACTTTCTGCTGAGTGCAGAGTTCCACACAGGGCTCTATCTCATGACCCAAGAGATTACGACCAAGAGCCAGACACTTAACCCACTGAGGCATCCAGGCACCCCCTCCTGAGTCTCTTTTAGACTATAAATTCTCTTTCTGTATCTTTTTCTTCCTTGCAATTTCTTTGTTGAAGAAACCAGGTTGTTTGTCCCATTGTGTGTGTGTGTGTGTGTGCTTAATATTTCATTCATTTATTTGATAGTGAGTGAGCACGCATAGAGGGAGAGGAAGAAGCAGACTCCCACTGAGTAGGAAGCCCAACATATGGCTGAATCCCAGAACCCTGAGATCACAACCTGAGCCGAAGTCAGATGCTTAACTGACTGAGCCACTCAGACACCCTGTCCTGTTATTTCTTACAGTCTAGGTTTTGCTGATTGAATCCCTCAAATGTCCTTTAAATACGTCCCTCTGTCCCCTGCATTTCCTGTAAATATGTAGTTAGATCCAGAGACTTGACCAGATTCTATGTTGATCTTTTTATTTGTTGTTGTTAAAGATTTTATTTGTTCATGAGAGACACACACAGAGAGAGAGGCAGAGACACAGGCAGAGAGAGAAGCAGGCTCCATGCACGGAGCCCAATATGGGACTCAATCCCAGGTCTCCAGGATCACGTCCTGGGCTGAAGGTGGCGCTAAACCACTGAGCCACCTGGACTGCCCTATGTTAATCTTTTTTATGAGACCACTTGATAGGTGCTTTGTGGAAGAATCACAGAGATCTTATTGCCTCTTATTTTGTGTCCACTGCCAGTTTACATAGTGACTGGACACTGGGAACCAGAGTCTGTCACTGGTGTCATCCCAAGCCAATTCCTCTATTGCCACTGTTTCAAAAATTGAATTCATATTATCCATCTTCCCCACCTACTTCCTTTTCCGGATCTCCTTACTTGGTGTGTGTAATTGAGGGGATCTTGGTCTCGCACCTAGAGCCCGCATGCAAGGTAGGCTGGCAAAGCTATTTCTTCTTTCTGTGAATACCTTAGAGAGATGGAATTTTTAATGAAGGAATTCCCTAAATATGAGAGACTTGTTCACAAGATGACAGACAGCCACAAATGTGACAAATGTGCATAGGGTATGTGTCCAAGACTGCTCAGACTGAGAGTTAAGTGTTAGGAGCTCAAACAGAACCTTGACTGGGGCATGTGGAAGGGACCCATTGGGCCCAGACGTCACATCCATGAAGGGATTTTCAACTTTTGACGTTATTACCATATGAAGTTATATGTGAAGGTCACAGAGAGACAGTAATGGGACAGAATGGAATTCATTCTCTACTTTTAAGCCTGTGCACCATGATTGGACCAGACTCTCTCAGGTATGCATTCAGAATGAGCACCGCAAGATTATACTGTATTTTTATGTACTAACCTACTTATGACCTGCAGTCATTTAAAATAAACCACAACTTTCATTGATTTCAATCTGGTATTCTTTTTTGGAGGCATCTTAAGAAGAAATGGCCAGGATCACCTTTAGGTGGCTCAGCATTCAAAATGGGAGGGGGGGGTTGTGGGCTGTGAAGGGAGGAGAGAAGGGCCCCAAACTTTGTGTCTGAAGGATTGGTAGGGTTTTGATTATTGCTGAGTGCATGGGGGATGTCATCATGGGGAAGTGTCCTTCCCAGAGTGAACCAACCCCTTTTCTCAAAGGGATATTCATTCCTTTCCCTGTCCCCACTCCCCTTGAGACAAAAGCCCTTCCTGTGACATGGGTGATTTAGCAGGTCCCCACCACCTATACTGACTCAATCCCGTGGGTCCCCAGCTCAGGGTGGGTTGCAGGGCTGGGGCTGCATCGGTGAAGGCCCTGGGAACTGAGATTAGGAAAGACTCAGCTCCGCAGGTGGGGGTGGGCTGGGGGACTGGTCCTGTCAATGTTGGCATGGATGAGGGACATTTAGGGGAATGTAGCGGAGTTTAAATGCCCAGGCAGTGTTGAGCTGTTTAATTTGCACCTGGAAAGAACAATGGTGCTGTCCTAATCAATTGAGAGAGAGGTTATAAATGAGGGCTTCCAGAGAGGTCCTTGGGGCTCACCTTGTCAGGATTTTCTCCTGGGAGGGTTTTGGAGGCTGCCCAGAGAGTGACATTTCAGGGACCTTGGGGGATTTAGGGTCTGAGGTCCATCCTCCTGCCAGTCCTGGGATGGTAGGTCACATGTCTGTACATCACAAGCTCTGGGATCCCTGTTGGTACGGTGTGTGTGTGTGTGTGTGTGTGTGTGTGTGTGTGTGTGAGAGAGAGAGAGAGAGAGAGAGAGAGAGAGAGAGAAGAACATCAGAGGGGCCCTGCTATAGCTCCTTGCTCTGCCCTAGCTGAGCCACCTTTCTTGAGTTGTGTTCACTGCTTCCCTGCACCCCCTGAACTTCAGTTCCTTCTGTTCCTGTCACCCACACTGGTCAGCAACCAAGTCACGTGGACTCCACCCTTGAGGTGCTTCTCAGAACTCTTGTTTTGTTTTTTAACCCCACATATAAATTGGCTTGTTGTATGCCAGAGACTGTTCAAATCTCTGTAAATAAAATATATACGGTAGTCCCCTTTATCCGTGGGGGATACGTTCCAAGATCCCCAGGGGATGCCTGAAATTGTGGATAGTACCAAACCCTTTATATGCTGTATATTTTCTCCTATACAGACATGCCTACAATAAAGTTTAATTTATAAATTGGGCAGGGGAAGACATTAATAACCAATAATAACTAATAATAAAATAATGACTAATAACTAATAATAACTAATAATAAAATAGAAGAATTATGACAATACTATAATAAAAGTAATGTGAATGTGGTCTCTCAAAACATTATATAATACGTACTCACCCTCGTGATGACGTGAAACGATAAAAAGCCTACGTGAGGGTGAGGAGATGTCCTGAGGTGATTGGCACAGGCACTGGAATGGAGCCTTAAGCTACTATTGACCTGCTGATTCCTCAGGAGGAAGAACCTTGTGCTTCTAGAAGATTCCAGAAGAAGGCTGGTAACTGAAAGCCGGGGGTAAGGGGGCTACTGTGTCTGTTCTAAATTGCTTGCAGGGATTAGATTCATTTAATCCTCCCAAAGAATTTATGACGACCTGTTAGCCCCGATTTACAGATGAGTAAACTGAGGCACAGAGAGGTTGTGCAACTTGCCTTAACCGCACAGAGCTGGGGAGTAGCACAGATGGAACTTGAACCCAGGCCACGTGGCTCCAGAGTTGGGAGCTCAGCCACCTCACCCCACTGCCCCCCTCCTCCGGGAGGGCCTGCCTGTCGCCCCGGGCTCAGCCTCAGCACTTCTGCCCGAGGGGCCACGCGGGGCCAGGCTAGCTTTTTGAAAACCTGAAGCTGGGCAGCCCGGGTGGCTCAGCGGTTTAGCGTCTGCCTTCGGCCCAGGGTGTGATCCTGGGGTCCTGGGATTGAGTCCCACGTCGGGCTCCCTGCATGGGGCCTGCTTCTCCCTCTGCCTGTGTCTGTCTCTCTGTGTCTTTCACGAATAAATAAAATAAAATCTTTAAAAATATATTAAAAAAAGAAAACCTGAAGTTATGGCATGCCAACATGTTAAGAAGGTGGGATTAGTGCAGCGTGTATTTTGCAAAAGTGTAACCCTCCAGTTCGAAAAAATGTAAAAAAAAAAAAACAAAGAAAGAAAACAGCTTTTCAAGTTGGCCCAGGGAAGAATAGCAAGACGTATTGGAGCGATTTGCAAGCTCAGTGGCACCGGGCGGGTTGGTAAAGAGCGACACTCCGTGCTTTGTCAGTCCCGTGGGCCTGTCGGGGCTGCTGTCACGCCGGGGAAATTGGGTGGGTCCAGTGCCAGCGCCCCTGGCAGGGGCATCATTCCCCTCCCTGTAGTAAGGGCGAGCGAGGGGCAGGTGAGTGGCCGGGCTCCAGGTAGCCTTCCACAAAGGGAGCGAACGTCCGTAGCTTTGGACAGGAGGGGAGAGGTGCTAAAAGCCCACGCAGGAGGCTGAATAATCCTGCAAAATCCCACATACCGAACATGAAATGGGCAAAAGACATGAAGAGAAATTTCACAGAGGAAGACATAGACGTGGCCAACACGCACATGAGAAAATGCTCTGCATCACTTGCCATCAGGGAAATACAAATCAAAACCACAGTGAGATACCACCTCACACCAGTGAGAATGGGGAGAATTAACAAGGCAGGAAACCACACATGTTGGAGAGGATGCGGAGAAAAGGGAACCCTCCTGCACTGCTGGTGGGAATGTGAACTGGTGCAGCCACTCTGGAAAACTGTGTGGAGGTTCCTCAAAGAGTTAAAAATAGACCTGCCCTACGACCCAGCAATTGCACTGCTGGGGATTTACCCCAAAGATACAGATGCAATGAAACGCCGGGACACCTGCACCCCGATGTTTCTAGCAGCAATGTCCACAATAGCCAAACTGTGGAAGGAGCCTCGGTGTCCATCGAAAGATGAATGGATAAAGAAGATGTGGTCTATGTATACAATGGAATATTCCTCAGCCATTAGAAACGACAAATACCCACCATTTGCTTCAACGTGGATGGAACTGGAGGGTATTATGCTGAGTGAAGTAAGTCAGTCGGAGAAGGACGAACATTATATGGTCTCATTCATTTGGGGAATATAAAAAATAGTGAAAGGGAATAAAGGGGAAAGGAGAAAAAATGAGTGGGAAATATCAGAGAGGGAGGCAGAACAGGAGAGACTCCTAACTCTGGGAAACCAACTGGGGGTGGGGGAGGGGGGTGGGTGGGGGTGACTGGGTGACGGGTACTGAGGGGGGCACTTGATGGGATGAGCACTGGGTGTTATTCTGTATGTTGGCAAATTGAACATCAATAAAAAATAAATGTATTAAAAAAAAAGTCCCACATACCCGCCGCCGCCGATTTAGGAGCAAGGCCTGTGCAAACTACTGGAGACGGTGCGGGGGCCGCCGAAATCTGCACAGACGCCAAAGGCCTGCTTCTGAGGTTCCGGGCCTACACACGGTGAGAACAACCCTCCCACTTCACATGAACTTCTCTGGGAAGATTAATCTCCCACCAAGTGAATTTTAAGTTAAAGGTCGCTGCCCTGTGCTCAGCTCCGACGGGCAGTTTTCCTTCTTTTCTCCTCTTACCAAGGGCTCCCAGGTTAGTTCTGCTGAAAGGCTGGTGCCACCACGCCCTGCTCAAGGACCTCAAGTGGCTCCCACCTCCCACTCGCTGGTGGCTAAAATAGGGCCTCCTGGTGGTCAAGTTCCTCAGTCAGAATGGGGCTGTGTCTCCCTCTGGGACCAGAGATTCCCAAGGGTGGGCCGTGGCGCCTAGGTCACATGCACACTCATGCTACCAGGGCCACGCTGTGTGTCCCCACCAGAACCTAACTGTTGGGTGAGGCCTTTGCGTATTGGGGGGGAGATCTGACGGAGGTCTTGATCCCTGAGGTGGGATGGGAGGGGAACTCTGGGATACCCAGCAGCTATGACGCTAACTCGGTGTTTGGCACAGAATAAACCTTCATTAGACATTTGTGTAATGACTGAATGGCCTTTATAAGGTTCTTTGCTCTATTTCCAGGGCCAGAGACCAGCGTATAGGTGAAGACGTCCCTAAAATCTTAGGCAATCCCGAGTTTTTCATTTCCCTGGCCTAGGGCAGGAAAGTGACCTGGATAATAAAGAAACATTAAATTTTTCTTACATGTGTCTAAGGCAGGGTTCCTCAACTTTGTTACCATATCGTGCTCGACAATTCTCTGTGCGGGAGCTGTCCTGTGCATTGTAGGATGTTTAGCAGTAGCCCTGGCCTGTAGATGCCAGTAGCCCCCACCCCCAACCAAGTTGTTAAGTCAAATGTCTCCAGACATTGCCAAATGCCCCGGGGCAGGGGCTGGATTACCCTCAGGTGAGAAACAATGGTCTGGGGTGGTGACTCTCAACTCGAGTTGGCATATTAGAATCACATGGGGAGCTTTAAAAACTACCGGTGCCAGGGTCCCACCTGTTGACACTCTGATGTAACCGGTTCTGAGGCGTGTACCAGGCGTAGGGAATTCCGTTAAGCTCCGCAGGTGGTTCTAGTGCTCAGCCAGGTCTGAGAGCCACTGGTCTAGAGCCTGGCAGTCTACAAGTTTGTTTGTTTGTTTTTTAAAAGATTTTATTTATTTATTCATGAGAGACCCAGGGGGAGAGAGAGAGAGAGAGTCAGAGATGCAGGCAGAGGGAGAAACAGGCTCCATGCAGGGAGCCCGATGTAGGACTCGATCCCAGGTCTCCAAGATCAGGCCCTGGGCCAAAGGCAGGTGCTAAACCGCTGAGCCGCCCAGGCATCCCAGTCTATAAGTTTTATGTGTCACCAAGCTTCACAACCCACCTAGGTGGGAGGTGAGGTAGATGGTTAGTATGATTTTCTGATTTGTGAAGTGAGATCCAGAGATGTGAGCTGCTGGCCTGTGAGTAGTGGGGTTGGAGTTTGAACTCAGCAACTCTGACTCCCACCTGGGTACGCTTTCCAAGGGGCAGAGCACAGACTAAGCAGAAATTACTTTGAAGGGGTCCTGGATGTAAGTCTTCTGTTTCCCAGTGGTCTTCCCTATCCTCGTCTTTCATCTCCTCACTCACCCTTCAGTTTTCCTGAATTTTTCTTTTTTTTTTTTCTTTTTTTTTTTTAGGATTTTATTTACTCATGAGAGACACAGAGAGAGGCAGAGACATAGGCAGAGGGAGAAGCAGATTCCTTGCAGGGAGCCTGATGCAGGACTCGATCCCAGGACCCTGGGATCATAACCTGAGCCAAAGGCAGACACTCGACCACTGAGCCACCCAGCTGCCCCTCCCTGTGTTCCTTTATGCAAAAGCACACTAGCAGTCATTTACACTTTAGTCTGAACAGGAGGCTGCTTTCCTTCCTCTAGAAGGATTTGCAAGTCATGCCTCTTCTATAATAGTGAAAAGGAATGCTTTACATCAGCCCATAGATGAGGTGGGAACGGTTTTGGGGTGGTGAAGTATGTGCTCATGACACCTCTGAAATCAAATCCAACTGGTAATTGCCCTTGATTAAGGTTCACTTCATTCTAGCTTTGGCTTATAATTCTATCCAGTTCCATCTCATTTACAAATAATTTTTAGAGCATCTCCTATGTGTACAATGCGGAGTTGGGGATCTCTGTTGGCCAGATCTCCTTGACTAGGCTTTAAGTTCTCAGGGTGGAGGGCATCTTCTGCTGCTTCTGTGGCACTCACCACATTTTGATCCCAAATGGACATGTAACACGGTAGGTGCTTATTACATGTATGGTGAATGTGAAGTCACACATCCTGAGCCCAAGCCTGTGCCCCTGAGGAAAGACTTTATGGGCTCAATGTCAGGACTAAATCTGCAGGTGTGTGGATGAATTTCTCCCCTGCCCAAGGGGTGGCATCAGGAGAAGCTGGCTTCGGAAGCCCCAGACAAAAAGTGAGCACAGGCGGGTACTGAAGCTTCTTCAAAACAGACGTCTTGAGGAGAAATCACTTTTATTGGGATGGCTTTGTTTTAAGGAAAAGAAAAGAGACAAAGCCAAGGGAGAGCCTCTGCTAACAGATGCTGGGGGGGATGGCTGGACATTTTGGCCCCATGCTGCACAAAGAAGGGGATCCTGGCCTATGCGTCCATGCTGCTCATTCCTCGAGATCCAGGGGTGCTCAGGCTTCACTGTACCTTCTTGAATACTTGCTTGCAGACCACACCTTGCACTCTCATCTCCTGAAACAAAAGCAGATGCTTGTCACTGGCCAGAGCAAGGTCACACTTGGTGTGCGCACAGGGCCAGGAGCTTTGAAAATACTCAGTGGCTGTTATTTTTCCTCAAGAGTTGGGTTGAACTAGCCCGATTCCTTGGAAAGTCAGTTGAACTGGATCAGTGGAGATGGGGCTCTGCTATGCCCTGTAGGCAGAGTTGGCTGGGAAATAAATGCTGCTCCCCGCCTCCTACTATGCTCAAGGGGCCCAAAAGGCTTTATGAACCCCAGGCCTGAGGCCAGGACAGAGTCTGTGCCCAGGCTTGGAAGAAATCAGGCCCAGACACACGGCTTGACTCCCAGACGACTCAGTAGGCTGTCACAGGCCAAAGCGGCAAGTTAGCACAGAGATTCCAAGCTTCAGCTGCATATTGGAGTACCTGGGGAGTTTGGAAAATGCCTGGGTCCCAGGCTAGACCAGTTATATCAGTGTCTCAGTGGGTGGAGCCCTGGAATTGCTATTATTGAAAGCTCCCAGGTAGTAGTAAAATGCAGCCCAGAAAGCCCAGGCCCTGCCTACAGGACAGCCCCTACCGAGTTGCTGGGAGGAATCACGGCACAGGGTCACCACATCTTGGAAGTGTTGTCTGTTTGTTTTTAAAATATTTTACTTACTTATTCATGAGAGACAGAGAGAGGGAGGTAGAGACAATAGGCAGAGGGAGAAGCAGGCTCCCTCTAAGGAGCCCGATATAGGACTCGATCCCAGGACCCCGGGATCATGCCCTGAGCTGAAGGCAGGCGCTCACCTGCTGAGCCACTCAGGAGTCCCTTGTTTTATTTTCTGAAGGAGGCGGGAAATCTGAATATTTATATGACATCCTAATTTTTAAATCGTTGCCTGAAGAAGTTTGGAGCTCACTGATGGCCAAATAAAAGAGGCCCCAGGTCCCCAGCTTGCAACCTCTGGCACAGAGCCACAGAGCCTCGGAGCTGAAAGAGCGGTGGAGATCACAGCATCTACCCTCATTGCTAGGCAGGTGAGGAAGAGAGGCCCCGGGAGAAGACTGGTTCCAGGTCAGGCACAGCCCAGGCCCTCCGCATCAGCCGAAGCTATCTCTGAAAATCATGCCCTCATGCCTCTTCTCAGCACGCACACATCCCAGAGCTCCCATGGACTCTGATCTTTGCAGAAGCGCCATGTGGTAGGGTGGCATTTTGTAGATGAGGCTGAGGAAAGGAAGGCGCTTACTCAAAGGTACCCAGTGAGTCAGGAGTTGAACCCAGGTCACCTGGACCAGGTTTTTTTTTTTTTTTTCTCAGAAGGAAGGTAATCGGGAGTTCCAAGGGGGCAGGAGTGATGGGAGGTCTCCTTTCAGAGGACATGTGTTATTTTAGCCTCCAGGGGCTAAGCCCCTTACTCTAGATTTCTGTGTGCTTTTCCCAGGCAATGGATGGAGCAGAAGTGGCTTTGACCTGAGTTCCCAGGCTGGAGGCCCACACCTGACCTGAGAAGGGCTTCTCCTCACCTGACCTAGGGAGGTCTTAGAAAAGCTTAAAGGACTCTCCTTGATTCTAGCCTGCCACAGCTTGGCATGGTGACACAGACATCATTTGGGAGCAAGTTTCAGTTCTTCCAGTTTCTAGCTGTGTATCTGGGATGTGACCCTCCAGGTCCCCATCTCCAAAATAGGAACCCCAATAGTACCTGGCCCACTGGGTTGCTGAGGGGACAGAAAGAGGCATGGAATGCAAAAGAACTTAGCTCCACATCTGCTGCTTAGCAGATGTTCCTCCTCACTTCCTGACTGGACAACTGAGTTGGCCTAGATCTCGCAAACACATTGTTCAGTTTTTAAAGTCATTCAAGCATCTTCTCCAGGCCCCTGGAAGAGAAGCTTCCGAGCAGGCCCGGCCATAGGGCATTCTTCTACGGTCCATCAGACCTCAATAGCCACCAGAGCCTCCAGGCTCAGCTCTGCCCCCCACCCTCCACCCCCGACCCCAGCAACCTACCAGGTGCAGCTCGTCACCCTCAATCCACTGGGTCCAGCCACGTCCCTCCTTTTCACCCTTCTGCACACACTCGAGCTTGTCCCCGTCCCAGCTCACGGTGGTCTGCCAAGCAAAAGAACATGGTGGTCAACCTTGAGCAAGCAGCCCCTGGGGGCTGGGCGAGGGGCAGCCCCAAGCTTGATCACCCAGGGGGCGCTCAAGTCAATTTTGTTACAGAAAATCTGCAGCCTAACTCTGTCCACCATGTGCTGTTATTACGGTATGTGGATCAGCTGGTCTTATCGTCCCTGAGCACTCCGGGCCCTGCCCAGGTGCTGGGGATGTTGAAGGGAAGACAGCAGGAGGAGGGAAGCCACAGGGCTCAGCCTATGCCCATGGGAGACTCCACAGTCTTGTTGGAGTGGCAAGGGCTCACTCGGAAAGACAGGGCTTGAGTATTGGAACTTAGAGGCAAGACAGTCCAGGAGCTCATGGTCTGGCTGGGACCTATGTGCGGTGCAGAGAGCATGTCCCATCTTTGCAGCTATCCACTTCTCCAAGAACAGCCCTTCCACGTGTGGCAGTTGCACATTATGAGCCCTGCCTCCCCACTGCAGCAGTTAGAACTTCCTTTGCCCCTGTTCACCGTGTGGCTCTAGGCAAGTCCAGCCCTTCTCTGGGCCCCAGTGTTCCCATCTGTCCTAGGAGGGGGCCAGAGGCCATGAACTCAGAGGCCTTGCCTTTATGGAGGGAAGGTTGTAGGATCCTTGTGTTCCAGGGCATGTTCCAGACAGTCAGCAACAGCCTAATCAGGATTTAAGAGAGGAGGAGAAATCTGGGAAATGGGTATGGAGTGAGTGGGCCAGTCCCTATAGGAGGATTGCCTGCCTCCTTCTCCCAAGCCCTCCTCTTCCTCCTGGGCTTGCGGATGACTGCTGCCCTCTGCTGTTGGATGAAGCCTGCACTGGAGCGCGGCGCAGAGGCACCAGGTGGGGGCCAGCCGGGTGCAGGCATCAACGTGACCTCTGGTCCTGGAGCCTGTTGCCTGAGGGAGGTGGAGCACAGGGGGACTGGAGGCAGGGACGTTCCTTTCTGGGGTCTAGAGATCACTCAGGGCTCACGTCCAGCAGGAAGCCAGAGAGAAGGTCCCACCTCCAAATCAGAACATAATGAAGTTGATGATGAACATAATGAAGATGATGAAGGTGTGTCGCAGGTAAAGACCACTAATGACTCAAGCCACAAGGTGCCCATCCTGTGGGTGCCTTGTCCATGCCAGGCCTGTGAAGGGAAGTGGGGACTGAGAAATCAGATACTCCTCGGCTTCAAGGAGCTTGTCAGAACACCGGGCTTCCTCATCAACGGAACTCCTCTTTGTGTGTATCCAGAAGTCCACCCCGCACACCAAGGGCCCCAGACTCAGCCAGAGGCCCAGAGAGGATTGCTGGCTCCCAGTTACAACGTACCCGCTTCTGTCTCTGCCAGACAGAGTCGAGTCAATGAGCACAGTCGTGCCCTCAGTGCTGGAGAGAATACAAGAAACGCTCCAAGAGGAGCACGGTAATAAAAAGAAAACCTGTAATTTTGCTTCCTCAGAGATAATTACTCTAACATTTTGATGTATTTATGTCCTGTCTTTTGTTCCTTTACTATGTATATATATATGTTTCTAAAAAATTGGGATTACATCATTTATTTTTTTTGTATCCTAGTTCATTTAATAGAAGCAATTTTCCACTTCAATAAATATTCTACATAAGCCTTATTTTAATGGTTACATAATATCAGGAAAGGGCTACATAATTTGTGGGGCCCAGCACAAAATGAAAACGAGGGGCTCCTCTAAAAAACTGATTAGGAATTTTAAGATGGTGACAGCAGAGCATTAAACTATGTGAGGGGCCCTTCGTGCGTTGTGGCCTGTGTGACGGCACGGATTACAGGACCATGAAGCTAAGCCAGTCGGTATTTCATTGCATATACATACTATTATTTAGCTTATTCTGTATTCTTGGGCATCTAGGTTATTTATTGTTCTGTGCTATTATAAATAAGACTGCCTGTTGTATACAGCTTTGAACACATCATGTTCTTTTGGGGGGGCAGTGGAGGAGCAGAGGGTGAAGGGGGGGAGAGAGAGAGAGAGAGGGAGAGTCCTAAGCAGGCTCCATGTGCAATGTGGAGCCCCACACGGTGCTCGATCTCATGACCCTGAGATCATGACCTGAGCTGAAATCAAGAGTTGGATGCTTTTTTTTTTAATTTTTTATTTATTTACGATAGTCAGAGAGAGAGAGAGAGAGAGAGAGAGAGAGGCAGAGACACAGGCAGAGGGAGAAGCAGGCTCCATGCACCGGGAGCCCGACGTGGGACTTGATCCTGGGTCTCCAGGATCGTGCCCTGAGCCAAAGGCAGGCGCCAAACCGCTGTGCCACCCAGGGATCCCAAGAGTTGGATGCTTAACCAACTAAGCCACCAGGCACCCTGAACACATCATGTTCTTAGAATGAACTTACAGAAGAAGAGTTGTTGCATTAAAGAATACACCTGTTTTTAAGGCTTTTGATAAGTAGTGCCAACTTGATCCCCAGAAAGCTCACACCTGTTTACCCTTCAACACCACTGCCAGGGAATGAAGCATGAAAGAGACGTTCATTAATGGCAAAGCAGGCTTTGCTCCTCAACTAATACATTACCCTTTCCAGATCATTTGACATCTTTTAACGGGGACCATTTGGATATAAACAATAAATACCTCACCAAAAGACTGATGGACAGCAGAATTTCAGGCATCCTGAGAGATGGAGGGATACAGGCAACAGCTGGAGGAATTTTTGGGTGTAGAGAACCCTTTTCTTAGAGTCCTACAATCAGGCCCCTTTAAGAGAAGGATCCCTACTGTGGCAGCTTCCAAAAGAGGCACTTTCTTGACCTCAGGTTTCTGCTGACTCTGACCCTGGGTGAGTTGGACAGAACAGAGACTATTCCCATCTGCACTGGATTCACAGGGGAGGCTGAGCTCAGAGATGAGAAGTGACTTTCTCAGGGTCACCCAGCAAACAAGGAAAGAATTTGGGTTGGAACATGAGCCTTGCATGACTCCGTGCCCCCGTGTTTCCCAGCCTCGGGTAGGGCACCCAGAGATATCTGCTGGCATCTGCTGGCCTGCAGATACATGTGGGCATTATGCCAAGATCCCGGGCAGCCCCCAGGAGAACACCTTTCAGCTCTGTCCAACCATTGTTGGCTGTGGGTGCTGGGAGCCAGAGATGGGTCCTAAAGAGATGGTCACTGAGAAGGGCAGACAGAGAAGTCCCAAGTGGTCACAGCCCAGTGTGGCTGGCACCGGGATTAGGGGAAGCCTAAACATAAACTAGTTTTTTTTTTTCTTTTCTTTTCTTTTTTTTAAGTAGGAAGGCATTCCAAACACAGTGAGGAGGGACAAGCAGGCCAGTGCTATGAAAGCTGCCCTGGACTTGACGAGACGAAGGAACAAAGCCAGGGGGATAGCTGGGGCTACAATGTGAGGCTAAACACTGGGACTGTGGCCTGGAGCTCGTCTTCAATGCCAGCCAGTGCCGCCTGCAGCCTCACACAGCCTCACGGCACTGATCTGCTGGGTGGAACCATCAGAGAGAGCACTCACCCTACGGACTCACCCTATGGAAACTGCCAGGCTGTCCTCCGGGTTAAAGAGGGCTGAAAGCTCAGCCATCGTTTACACTGGGCTCCTGGTACCTGCCCCCTCTCACTGGACACCCTCCACCTGTATCAGGTTGACCCAGTACTGCCAGCAAAGAGCATGTTCCTTGGAGCCCACAGACCTGGGACCTCTGTCCCTAGCCATGAGGGATGACTCCGGGCAATGGGAGTAGTATCTCTAAGCTTCAGGGCCCTCATCTACAGAAGAGGGATTAATGTTAGGCATCTTGGCCAACTGTTCCACGGGTGGCTGCCAGTGGATCACATAGTCCCACCCTTGTCAGGCTCCTACCCCGGTGACCCTGGCCTTGGCTGGGTGCCTTGCTTGGGCCAACAGGAGATGTTGCAAGCAGCACCTTTATGAGTGCTCATAGCCTGGGGGCTTGGTTTCTCAGAACCCTCCCTCTGGGAGCCCAGTTGCTGGCCTATTCTACTGGAGAGAAAGGCCACGGGGAGAAGCCCTGGAGGGCCAGAGCAAGGTTACCGCAGGAAAACTGAGGCACCCCAGCTAAGCCTCCTGCTAAATGCAGTCACATGGAGCTGAAGAACTGCCCAATCAGCCCACAGAATCATGGGAATACATGGTTGCCTTTTGAAGTCATCAGGTTTGGGGTGGTCGGCTACGTGGCCTTAGACAACCCAAAGACCTACTTTACTAAGTTGTGCTGAGGATGGGAGAAAAAATACATACAATGCAGAGGGCTGGCATATGAGGCTCTCAGTCATAGTAATCAAGACATCCAGAGTTTAGACAGGGAGGGGATTTGCTTATCCAAGCTGCACATGGTGGACATGGGTACAAACCACGGGGACGGGCAGGGCTGCCTCCGCCTCCCACCAGGAGCTCTGGGACTCCACCCCAGAAACGAAGCCCAGACAATTTCAAGGACCAGGGGGTGTCTGGCCACCTTCTGTTCCTTTCCTGAGTAAGCCTCCCCAAAGAGACCACATGCAGGTCTGCAGAAAGGGCTGGAACCCAGGGCAGCAGGCGGTAGAGTGAAGCCCGTCTAACTTTTCTGTTACAAATAACCACTAACACTTTGGCCTTGTCAGCAGCTTTCCCAGAAAGACCAACAGATGAATGGAGACCGCTTTGCATCACTCTGACAAGGGACTGTCACTTCAAAGCCATTATCCAGCTCCCCTGACCACTTAGAAACCCACAGGCACTGCTGCATGGGGGCCAGTGACCCAGAAACCCGGTTCCTGCAGGCAGTCTATGGAAGCATGTCCCGGGGGGCCCGAGGCCCCCTTGCCCTATGCAGATGACCCGTCCTGGGGGTGACAGGCCACTCCTGCTGAATGGACTCACCTCTTGGCAGTGACCGGGCATGATCTACAAATAGTGGGATTCAATCTGCCTCCCAGGGATCTGTGATCCCAGGATTTGTTAAAACTCCCACATGCTCCAAATGCCCATTCCAATGAGCAGGGGGAGGATGGGTCACCGACCCCACTACACTTGCGCACAAGGTCCAGGAAGCCCGGAGATGGCTGGGACTGAATCTTACTGTCTCTGTGCTTCCAGAGCCAGGCCAGAAGGGAGGTCTTGTGCATGGAGGTTGTGTCGGCAGAAGCCAGAGCCAGGACTGACCCAGGTCTGACTCCAAAGCCTGTGCTCTTTATTTTTTTAAACAATTTTGTTTATTCATGAGAGACACAGAGACAGAGAGAGAGGCAGAGTCACAGGTAGAGGGAGAAGCAGGCTCCATGCAGGGAGCCTGACGTGGGACCAGATCCCAGGACTCCAGGATCACGCCCTGGGCTGAAGGCGGCGCTAAACTGCTGAGCCACCTGGGGATCCCTGCCTGTGCTCTTTAAATTCTGGTGGGGGTGAGGGGCTGGAAAACCAGACAGTGACCAGACACTTCCTGTACATGATGTGAATTGCTAGAAGATGCATATTGGCCATTCCTCCTGGAGTTTAATTTTACAGTGTACACCCTTCAAGGGTTCCTGGGACAGTAAGAAGGTTCTCGGCCTCTGGTGCCTGGGTTAAATAAGTGAGCAGATGAGAAGGTCAGAGAAGGTAACAGAGAACCTGCCAAGTGCCAGGTACTTCTGTTTCACTTGACCTTCAAGCTTTAGAGCCAATAAAAATTAGATTTAGTATTAGACTTAGTTAGGTAACCAGCCTACGTCTCCTAGGGGTTTTGGGCTGAGCATTGCTTGGATCCAGTTCCTTCTGGCGGAGAAGTCCACTCACTGCCCATGAGACGAGGCTGGGTGAGTGACGTGCTCACTCCTCTCCTTCTGACCCACTCCTAGGAGGCTGGCAATTATCTAAAATGAGCACATTTGGGGGTGGGGGGGAGCCAATTCTCTCTAAAAGCAGATTACAACTAAAAAAATAAGGCCTTAAAATGTGAGCGAGTAATTAGAGACATAAAAGCTGTTAAAAGCAACTACTACAAACCAGTAAAGCCACACAACAAGGCCTTTGTGGGCATGAAAGAATGCGACGCTAATGCCACGACGGAGCTAACAGCAAATGGTAACAATTCTTAGGACAAACAAAACGCTAAAATGTTAAGACTAATCTTGACACGTCATTTTTAAAATTCCTTTAACATTCCAGGAAGTGCCCAGGATCAATTTTAAAACAAGAAGCCCTCAGAGAGCTCAAGGCCCTGTGAGGCCAAGGTTTTGGATAGGGAAGAGGTCACAGGGCTCACGTGGAACTGTGCTAGGTCAATCCAGGGACCCAGTACTGAGTGTCCTAATCTTGGGCCCTAAGGCTGGGCTGGATCCCAGATGTGCCATGGAGCAGCTCAGCCCAGAGGGAAGGTAGATAGGTAAACTGGCATCGACTCCCCTGCGTTCTTTGTTGGGGTGTGAGGCGGGTGCCCACCCTAGCCTGGAGGGGCAGGGAAAGCTTCCTGGTTGTCACCATCACCATCATCACCCTACCAACATGTGCTAAATACTCACCACATGCTGGGCAGGGTATTAAACACAACATGGGTCGTATCCTCCTGGAGCAGTTACACGTTTCCCATTTTACAGGTATGGAGACTGGGGCTTTCAGGTCACCCAGCCATATAGTAAGAGGATGAGATGTGAGTCCAGAGTCCATGTTCTTGGCTACTGTGCTCTGCAGCTATCTGATCTAAGCTGACCCTTGAGTGAGCAGGATTCTCCATCATGGTTCTGCACAAGGCAACATGTGGTGATCGTGGGTTCGACACCTGCACATTAGCCTCGGGTGCTGGGAACAGAGGCAGGTGAGGTGAGGACGCTACTCTCAAAAGCACACAGGCTATTAGAGAAGAAAACAAGCCAGAATTCCAGCAGAATGGCAAGTGCTGGGTGGAGGCAGGTGACGTAGTTGTGGAAGGGGAAGGCCTCTCATCAGTCTCTACAATAGGGACAGAGGTCCGTCAGGGAAGGCTTCCTGGAGGAGGTAGGTAATGCTGGAAATAATGCTGGAATTGACACCAGAAAACACCTTGAGAATGAGGTTAAGAAGCAGAAATTGGAGAAGAAGAATGAGGGAATCTCAGGCAGAGGGAACAGCCTGGACAAATGCAGGCAGGCCAGGGGCTGTGTGAGTGAGTGAGGCTTCTAAATGAGCTTTGCCCAGCAGGATCTCTCAGCATGACCCTCCCCGTGGAGCCTGACCCTGCACCTCTAACCCCAGAATTTACCAGGGAGATGACTCAGCCTCTCTTTTCCTGTACTTTACATCTTTGTGGCTCCAACCAGCCAGACCTGGTGCAAAGGACAATCCAGATGCTTGCTTATCTGGCAGGCAGGCTGGCCTGCTACTTGAGCCAGGCCAAGGAACCAGCTTATTATCAAGTCCCCCCTGGGAAAGGTGGAGTAGGGGGCTGGGGGGAAGAGGGTGATGAGGAGTAAGGGGGGAGCCATCCTGCTGGAGAGTGCTCAGAGGGGCTATGCAGGGCAGAGTCCACCAAGGCCTCATCTCATCCACCAGTGCCTCTGGTTCCTACATTTTATCTTTCTTTTTTCTTCCTCTTCTACTTTTTATCTTTCAAGGCAAACAGAAACAAACAGCTCCCACAGGATAAGAGGCGCTAGCTCAGTAACTGAGGAGGAGTCGCCAGCAGGTCAGGATCTCCTGACTGAGAGCTCTTTGGGGTCTGGGAACCTTTTGTTCACTACAGGATACCAGCCGTCACCTTGGAATCGAGGACATGCATTTACCAGTTGTAGAACAAATGAACAAATGGCAGAAAACATTCTAGGGGTACTTTTAGAATTTTTTGGGCGATGAACACATTTTTTTTTTTTAGACAAAATATCCCAGGCAACGTAGCTATTTATTCTTCCACAAATTAGCCTTATAGAAATGGGTTAGCCACTGTGTGACACTGGCGAGGGCTTCTGGGTCCCGGAGCACTTAGTCATCACGCCCAGGGCCACACAAGCCAGGAAGAGTATGAGTCATGGTTTCAACCCACTTCTACCCAACTCTGAACCCACAGGCTGCCCACTGTTCCCACATGAGCATCTTGCTGCCACGGATGTCTTTGCTGCCAAACAGCGCCTGGCAGGCTGTGGGCCTAGGTCTGGCCCAGCTAGCGGACAGCATGCCTGCCTGAGCTGGGCTTTGGGGGGTGGGGGGGACGGTGGCGATGACAGCCTTGGAGAGATGCAGGCCTGAGCCCCAATCCGTCCCTATTTCTTTCCAGCAGGGAGATCCTGCAATGCACCCCACCCCCTGAGCCTACATTTCTTCACCTGCAAAATGGGGCTGATAAGTCTTGCTATAGAGCAAGAGCCATCAGGATGAAATGAAATGAGGGGTGGCAAGGACCCATTTGAGCGCCGGACACATGAAACACTCCGTGAGCATAGTTCTCTCTGCTGCTGGCCTTGCCCAGCCTGTTCTCTTTGGCTGCAGAGAGGCACATGCCCTTGCAGGTGCACCTCCACCGACGTGACTCCACTAGGTCTTGTCTGGATACCCAGGTGTCCTTCACACATGCCACCGCCTCCAGAACTCATCTTCTGGAGTGCATAGTTCACAAGATGAGAGAATTAATAGTAACAGCCCCTACCGGTGGAGTAGACGACTGCAGGCTTTCCTGCCTCTAATCCTCCCCACGAAGTAGTGAGTGTTCCTGATTTCATCATTATCCCCATTTCACAGACAAGTAGAGGTGCAGAGACTTGAAATAACTTGTGTAAGGCCATCCTGTCTGGAAGTGGCATAGATGGGACTCCAGAGATGATGGTCCGGCTCCAGAGCCGAACCGGTTATGACTCAGCCCCGCTGCCAGCCCTGCCTCAGAGGGAGCTGGGCCTCGGACAGACTCTACTGTGGAGGACAACGAGATGCAGAGCCGACCTGGCCCCTCTGCACCTGACAGTTCCGTCCCATGACAGGCACTGCTTCACCAGGGACGCTGCATTTGAGATTTCAAAAGCCTCACAGAGAAATTAGCCCAGGGCTGTGACCCTTAACATAACAAGGATGCCACCTCTCCCGGGTAACAATCTGAAGTCTGACTGCCAGGAACTAAATTCTGGTTCCACCAGCTAACCTGGTCTCAGACAAGCGAGGGCTTGTTCCACTTTTCATTTTCTTTATGTATCATATAGGAAGCATTCTGACATCTTCATTCTAGAATCGTGAAGATTAAAAGAATTCATGCATGGAAAGTGCCTAGAGCTTGTAGCACATGGGAAGTACCCCACAAACACTAGCTATGATTAAAGGGTGAATGGATCTGCAGGGAGATCATTCACCATTTATATTGCTTGAGGTTCTATTTCTACTGAACACTCATTCGACAAATGCACTGGAGCCCTCTGTGCCTGGCACCAGATGGACATGCAAAGTGTGGGCCCCATGGTCCCACATCTCAAATGCATGAACAAGCGTCGCAGGCGCCCTGGGAGCAATGGCTGCAGAGAAGGGCAGTGGGATGAGGTGGGTTGGGGAATCAGGACAAGATTGGTGAGACAGTCAATCCTGGACTGGTCTTCACTAATTCTCCTGGGGCAGAAAGCAGGGGACTTGTCCCAGGGACGTGAGCAGAGAGATGCAAAGGGGGACAGCAAGCGAAGGCACCTATAAGCGGTGGGATGGGGCGAAGGTAAGGAGTGAGGCAGGGAAGGGAACTGGAGAGGCAGCAGCAGCCAAGTCCTGAAAACCTGAGCCCCTCTGGCCCTTGCCTGTCGGCGCTGGGGAGCCCCCGGGGGAGGGGGTTAGGCTAAGGAGGCTAAGGAGTGACCTGATCAGATTCCCTTTTTTTTTTTTTAAAGATTTTATTTATTTATTTGACACAGAAAGAGAGAGCACAAGCAGGGAGAGCAGCAGAGGGAGAGGGAGAAGCAGGCTCCCCGCTGAGCAGGGAGCCCAATGTGGGGCTCGATCCCAGGACCCTGAGATCCTGACCTGAGCCCAAGGCAGATGCTCGACCGAGTGAGCCACCCAGGTGCGCCCCCAGAGTCCCTTTTTAGGATGTGAAGGATGGGCAGGAATGTTGAGGATGGTGGAAGGGAGATCAATGTGAAGAAATAATTCATGGAGAGTGCTCAGCCTGGTGCATAGGAGGAAACATAAGAGGCGTTAATTATTATTGTTGTTATTATTGTTACAGTCATGAGATGTTCAGAGCTGTGGGGAGGGAGGAAGGGGAAAGAGAGGCTAAGAAGCAGAATTTGTGGAACTTGCTGACTGGCTGCCCATAAACACTTTTCACTTATCTTCACAGTGATTATTTATGTGGGCTATGCAGTGGTCTGTGGAATTAAAAAGCCACAATCACTCTAACCACCTGTGGTCAAGCAGCGCTTAGCAACACCTGCAGGAGGCAGCCAGCTCTGTGAACCACACAGAGTCAGGGGTCAGAGAGATGTGAAGCTGAATCCCAGGGCCATGGTTAACCAGCAGTGTGACCCTGGGCAGGACCCGAGGGTCCCTGTCTATCAAATAAGAGTGGCACCTCCTCCCCAGGATCATCGGCGGATTAAATAATATCTGTACAGTGCCAGGGCACAGCCTGCCGCACAGAAGCCCCCAGACGGTGGCTGGGCTTATAATAATGTGGGCTGGTGACGATTATTACCACGCAGCTACAAACAAATACTTTCGTACAGATAGATGCAGCTTTTTTTATCTTTTGAATGATTTTCCTGGAATATAATCACTTAAGTGGGAACTCTGAGTCAAAGAGGAAGACGATTTTTCTGACTCACTGCGTACCATCAGACAGGATTTCTCCTCCCTCATTTTCTGAGTGCAGAGCCAGTTATGCTGTTAAGGCTGGTAAAGGTGGGTTTTGCAGCCTGGAGTCTCCTCCAGCCCCTGCCCTCACACCTTTCATGTCCATCCTGTGTATATAGCTCTGCCCCAGAGTCTCCTCTGCTGTCCTTGGACCCTCAGGTCAGGAAAGAAAGAAGGCGGGAAGGGGACAAGGAAGGACAGACTCATGAGTATCCCTGTGTTAAAGACAATTGGCACTCTCAGGTATCTGCTTATTAAACACCTAGAAAAGTCTTGGCATATTTAACCAGAATAAATGTGCTCTAATATTGGAATTTCAGGCAGGATGACAGAGACCCGCAGTTCCTGTCTGGATGACAAGGGGTGGTGTGTATGTGTAGGTGTGTGCACGTGCACACGTGCTTTAGCAATTCGTACAACAGAGATAGCCATAAAAATGCTTCCTTGGCGGGGGCACTTGGGTGGCTCAGTGGTTGAGCATCTGCATTGGGCTCCAGTTGTGATCCTGGGGTCCTGGGACCAAGTCCCACATCGGGCTCCCCGCAGGGAGCCTGCTTCTCCCTCTGCCTTGTCTCTGTCTCTCATGAATAAATCAATAAAATCTTTTAAAGAAAATCCTTCCCAGGGAGTAAGCTATTGTGAGTCAGGCATAGTGCCTATTGTCAGAGTTTTCAATCAATTCCAAGTCAAATATGAATAAATCCTCAAGCCCACGTGAAAGGTTAGCGATGGGACCTGAGTTGCTGGGGCTGGTTACCAGAGAAGCCTTCCATGGGGCAAAGGGACCCCAAAGTCAGTCATCGCTTTCAGCCTCCAGATGCCTGGAGGGGAAGGCAAAGGGGGTTTCCTGCCCCCTCACCTCTTCTGTTCCGGGCCCTGTGACTGCTTCAACCAACAGAATACAGCAAAATATTGCTCTATGACTTCAGAAGCTAGGCAAATCACAACGTCCCCTCCCTTTGCCTTGTCCTCCTGGCTGTCGTTTGTGGGACCTGGCTACCATGATCTGAGGAAGCTCAAGCAGCCAGGAGACAGTGTGTGTGGGGGGGAAGGGCCATGGGGAAAGCGAATCCTCCAGCTGCCGGCTGGCAGGACACGCAGCAAGGCCCAGCCACCCCCTTTGGGCTCTGCCCAAATTGCAGATTCATGAACAAAAGGAACCACCGCTGTGGCTCGGAGTTTGGAAGCATTGCATTTTGGAGTGGTTTGTTAGACAGCAATAGAAAAATGAAATAAACTCACCACCACACTGAATTTTCACAATCCCATCAGTACCACTACCCCTGGCTCCTTTTACAGACGAGGGTGCCAGAAAGTGCCTTCACTCAGGGAACACAGCTGGAAGGTAGACTCAAGATTCAAATCCAGGTTCATCTCCAAGCCAAAGCTCTCAAGTGCTCCGTTGTAGCCCGCACTTGCCCACACACTATTGGTACCTGCTGCACACACTAGCGGAGGGCCATCCTGGGCCGCTGGAAGTTTGGCATCCCCAAGGAGACGCCATCCGCTGAGACTGGGCCGCATCTCTGCACTCTCATTCAGCCCCCAGAACCAGGCACCCAGAACCCCGGTACAGGCTTAGTGCACAGAATCATGACCAGCACATCACAGCATCCTCAGCACGGGCCGGCCCACTTCCTCATTTTTCTTTCTTAGTAGTTATCAGAAGCACCGTCTTGGAGCCAGCAGCAGCAGCAGCAGCAGCAGCAGCAGCTGGGAACTCAGTAGAAAGACCCATTCTTGGGTCCACTCCAGACCTTCTGAATCGGAAACTTCAGTGGGGATGGGCAGCTCAAGTTTGAGAACTACTGCTCTATCTACTGATGTGGTTCTCAACCCAGGATCTGGGAACTCTGAAGGTCTGAGGATGTTTTTAGATGCAAGTGACAGAAAACCAGTTCAAATAGCTTAAGGCGAAAGGAAGGGAAGGCCCTGGCTGGCTCAAGTACATGGAGATTCTTGGAGATGTGCTAGTGTCAGGGGCTCCAGCAAACCCCCCAGCCCTGCGGTTTCTCTTTCTCTCTCACTTCTGCTCCTCTGCTGGCCTCATCTTATCTTTCCCTTCCTTCTGTTGATTTCTCCAGGCAGCCATGGGAGGTGATGTGGAAGTTTACATCCTGCCAGCTTATGAACTTTAGAGGGACTAGAACACAGCTCTCTGCCAGGGAAGGGTGACATTAGGTCACATGTACAATCATGTGACAGGTCATGGGACACTGTTATCACCCTGGCTTAAGGTGCTCATCCCACAAGAGACAGTGTACCATGATTTGCAGCTCCCCCAGACCCCACAAGGAGAGTAGGGCCATAACTCGCAGCAGAACAGGTGGTGCTTCTTTGGGTGACTAGGGAGCAATGTCGGTCAGAAAAATACAAACGGTGGTTAACTCCCCGAACTGCCACCCGGCCATCATAAGTGATTACTTTGGCCCCAGCCTAAGGCTTCTGGCCCCTTGTTGCGCACAGTGTTGTGGTTTCCCAAGGCAACGTCCCCTGGACTATCTCTATGGTCCTCAGAATTTGCCTTGTGAGACAGGGAGCACAGCAATCATAATGCCCATTTCGCAGATGTGAAGACAGAGGCAGTGGATCCAAACATTTAAGGTCACTGTCAGTTGGATAATGGAGGATTCAAACCCAGACTCTCATACCAGCACTCCTCTCCATACCCCCAGGCCCTGCCAGTACTCTGGGCTCACCTCCAGGCTGCGCCAGGCTCAAAATAAGGAACCCGGGTGCTGGCCCTCTCCGCGGGAGACCTTGAAATAGAGAGCTTTAACAACAGACCAGTTAGAATCCTTCCTCTGCCACCACAGGCTGGGTGACCTGGAGCTACAAAGATTCTTCACCTCTCTGAGCCTCAGAGTCCCACCTGCCAAATGGGCACACTGACGCCTACAGAACAGCATTTGTTGGTGGAGACCCAAAGAGGAAAAGTGCTAAAATCATTTGGCGCAGGCATGGCCCTTGGTAAGGATTTAGTGCATGTTATTTTCCTTTGTTCCTGCCTAAACACAAAACCTAACATGACAATGTGATTCTTGAAAGCTACTTTGTGCACTTTATTTGGGTTGCTTTAATTCTCCTTTTTGTAATCCTCAAAAGCACGCTGCTGACGCCGATTCCGAAGGTCGGCGAACTTGAGCTAACGCATGAAAGAGACTCCGTGTTTCCACTGTGGAAAGGACCCAGCCAAGGGCTGGGGGCCTGGTTCCGAGGCCCTCAGGAGGCTCCCGAATCTGAGGGCATTCATAGCTCTGTGGCCCAGGGAGTTAATTTTCTGCCATCGGCATTGCGTTGTTTAAAATACGAACCAGAAAAATTAGTGAGTCAAGGACAGAATCAGAAAGCTGGCAAGAGTTTAAACCAAAGTGTTAACAGCAGTTTGGTGGATTTCATGCATTACCATATATAATTAGATGGATGGATGGATGGATGGACGGACGGATGGGTGGGTGGGCGGAAGGAAGGAAGTCAGAGTGGAAGGGAAGGAAACACATGGTTAAAAGAGAAAGAATTCAGAAAATCTATAAACACTGACATGGAAAGATGCCTAAGAAGTAGCATTGAGTGAGAAAACAACGCACCAAGGAGTGGATTTCTTTCTCTCCTTTTTTTTTTTTTTTTAAACTGATCAGTAGATAGACAGCTTCTATATTCAAAGAAGATTTCCGACAGATCCACAGAACCAGTAGCAGTGATAACCTCTGGGGAGTGGGAATGAGGCCAAGTGGGGGAAGGGGCCCTTTCCTTTGCAGTCCACTCTCTCCTGTGCTATTTGAATTCTTTTTTTCCTTTTACAATAAAAACAAAGAAAGCCACGGAGGGGCGGAGGGGAGGGCTGTGAGCGGAAGGGAGGCTCTGTGGAAGGGGTCACCCTGAGTTCACAGCTGGAGGAGAAGGAGAAGCCAGCAGCCCAGGGGTGGGAAGGAGGCACCAGGCTCCCCAATGAACAAAGGCGCCCCCTCCAGGGAAAACCTGACCCAGTGTCCACGGGGTGGGATGACAAATGGCCCTTCTGCCACCATCACGTGGAGCCAGGCTCATGGCTGTGCTTCCTGACCCAGGGGGCTGTCTTCTGCAAAAGCTGCTCCTGCTGGGGAGAGCAGGGAACAAAGAGCTCGATCTTTCCTCCTTCCAAGGGGTTCCCTGGCCCAGGCGTGGGGGCTCTGGGAAGTCGAGGGGCATCTTCCTCATTCACGCTCCCCCACCCTGCCAAAGCTCCCCGTGCAGGACCTAATGCACCACACAGGTCTCAAAGCGGCCCGAGATTTCCTTTCCAAGGATAAAGGCGCGCAGGAGGCAGCAGGGCAAAGCTGCGCCCTGTGCGCACTTCCACCGAGATGACAGCCCAGGCTGCTTGTGGGGCACGTCGGACCTTCCTAGGACCTTCCTAGCACGGGAAGCCTGAGCTGAGCAGTCCTGACGCAGGCTTGGAGGCTCCAGGCTTGGAGGGCTCCGAGGGCTCTGGCCCTGGGCCTGGGGAGGGAGCGGAGAGCCACTCCCGGCCAGCGCCACGGGGCCCTCTGCAGCGCTGCTCCCACATCTCACTGTCTGCAGAGCCACGGGGATACTGGGGACACCGAGGCGGCTCTGGCCTCCAGGGCAGTGGAACTC
The DNA here is from genome assembly GCF_905146905.1 of Nyctereutes procyonoides. Lineage (NCBI taxonomy): Eukaryota > Metazoa > Chordata > Mammalia > Carnivora > Canidae > Nyctereutes > Nyctereutes procyonoides. The sequence goes on from NW_026575042.1 coordinate 36,145,823, forward strand.
CAGCTTCAGCTGCACCAGAGCCAGGTGACCACTGGCCCCCACTCCTGGAGTTGCAGGTTCAGGAGGCCAGGGCTGCGGCTGCAGAATTTGTCTCTACCTCGTTCTGCTGCCGCCACCACCGCACGTCTGCACCTGGGGGAGCCACGGCCCCAGGGAACCCCTAGTGCAAACAAAGACATCTGGCTGCTTGATCCCCGACTGCTGCTCCGGGGGAACCTGGTGGGGTGAGGCCTGTGGTGAGCTGGAGAGCGTCCCATTTAAAGGGAGCACTGCGACAGCGTCCCGGCCTCCACACAGCCCAGAGAGAAAGGGGCACCCAGTGTTTGACTTTGTGGGTTAAGAACAGCCAGAGATACGGATCTTTCTACGAAATCTCACAGTGTATGGCAATCATTGGCAACTGGCTCTGCAGTTTTTCAAACATTCTGCGGGTCAAACAAAATACATCTGCAGGCCAGATTTCACCCCCTGGCTGCTGTTCTAGAGTGCAGATAATGTTCCCATAGAAAGAGGCAGGATCAGAGGACTCCACGCGAGCAAGCCCCTGGGTCCTTTGGGGAAGGATGGTCAGTGTGATCGTGCATCTCCTAGCGAGAGGTCCCTGCAGCCTCTCAGAGCCACATTGAGGCTCCCTACTGGGTCCTCATCACTCCCATCTGCCCCAGCCACATCCTGCACTCCAGTCTTTGTGGACTGCACCTCTCTCACCTCCAAAACTCTCTCCCAATCAAGCCTTTTCTGATCCCCTGGCCCTTTGTGCATGTGGTTCCCTCCACCTAGAATATTCTTATCCTTTCTCCATATATGCCCTGATTCTTACCTGTCTTTTAAGACCCCCCTCATCCAGGTAACTTCACTGACCACTGCGTCCCCACACCTCCACACTGTGCTCCTAACCCACTATGCTTCCATCACTGAAGAAAACGGCCTGAGGACGCATCAGTCTCCTCCACTGACCCGGGTGCTAGGGAGGCCTTGCTCCCTCTGTGTCCCCAGGCTGAACCCAGAGCCTGGGGGGAGGGTGCGTTGGGGGCAAGGAAGGTCTGAAATAGCATTTATCAACTGCTTTTCTCTTGGCCTTGGCCTTCCTCTTGTCCCCTTTCTGTTTGCCATGCTATTTCCTGTCTATCCTCCAAGCCACGACTCAGGCTACTTCCTGTAGGAACCTTCCCTGACCTCCCAGACCCAGGAGGAGGTCGTCCTCTGTCCATCCTGCCCCCACCCACACGCCATCACACCAGGACTGGCCTCCCCACCGCACTGAGCTCCATGAGGTCAGGAATCTTGTGCGATTCATCTCAGTAACACTAACACGGGGGCTGCAAAGACAGAGTAAGCTTGTGGGACCATGAGACGCTTGTGAGACCAAGAAAGGAATTAACAAAACAGATGAATGACTGATCCCAGGTAAGAAATGAGACTGTGGTAATGTGCTGGGGAGGAAGCGTCAGAATGAAGCCGACCTGGTGCTGAGAACAGATTGTCCTCCTGGCCACTGCTCCCGGCTGGTGGGTGCAGAGTGTGTAGAGCGGAAGAGGCAGTGGTGGAAGTTATCTGTGGCAACCCCCCCCCCCCCCCCCCGCCCGGCCCAGGCCCCCTGGGGGCCCTGGAGACCTCAGCCAACACAGCCCCTTGCAGGCCCCTCCTCTGCACTTGCAAGCCTCGGCTGGACAGGTGCTGTAGTTCTATTATGCTCCACCCTCCCTTGGCCATGCTCTTCATTGTAGGCCTCCATCCAGTTGGCACCCCTGAGAAGGGCTTCTCTGCAATGTGAAGGGCCACAGAGAGGCCAGGGCAGAGGGCCTGTCCACCCCCCTCCCCCCCTACAGCAACAGCAAGGTAAGCCAGTGCCATATACTTGAGAGACGGCCACCCCAAGTCCTGTAGCAGCAAAGGTGACCATGAGTCCTAGCCCAATCCCTTCTAGTTTGCTCAGCTGCTGGGCTCCCCGATCTGGTCACCTGGGTTGTCCTGATGTCCTAATGCCAGGCTGAGAAAAGAAGGTGGCCATGTGCTCCTTCCTTTGGGTCTGAAACCCTGCCTTCTACCCCTTCCCTTTTGTGTAGAAGTCACCTCCTCCAGAAGTCCTTCTCTGGGTACCTTCTTTTGTCACCACTGATCACACTCTGTTCTGTGTGTCTGTCTCCACCACAAAGGTTATGAGTTCCTGGCCATCAGGGATTGTGACATCCTGCCCCACGTCCCTGTGCCTGGCACCGCGATTAGCGTGTGAGGAAAGCAGTAGGTACGGTGCAGTGGTTCGCGCAGGGACTCTGGAGCTGCCAAAGGGCAAATCCTCCCTCTGCTGCTCACTTAACTTCCCCAGCGCCTCACAACAAGAAATCCTGCCTTGGTTTTCTAATCTGTAAAATGGGGTTGAAAAAACAGTATTGTGAAGAGTGAGGGAATTAAAATTAATTGGTAATGGTACTTGGTGCGTAGTGAGCACCTGATGAGCACTAGTGAGTATAACGAGGTGGTCGGTAAATGTTTCACACGTTACTGGATGAGGGAAGGGAAAGCAAGACGGGAGATAATTAGCCAAGTAAGTATAAGCTAGCACATTCCAGAGGTTGCAGTGACCCAAAACAAACAGGGATGCCTGCCCTGCTCTGTGGGTACCCTAAGAGTGAGCCGGGGAGAGGAGTGTTCTTAGAGTGCAGTGCGGTGCAGCAGGCCCGGGGGCAGATCTTGGGCAGTGATCTGAAAGGCAGCCCCCCTCCCCCAAAGCAGCCCTGTCTGCTGGTCTCCTTTCCCACTGTGAGCCCGGCTGAGGATCAAGAGGCCTTGGGCCTTTTAAAGGCACAGCCTGACATGTTCCTACAACAATATTGGCCTCTCCAAAGACACTGCCTTCTGCCGTCATTGCAAACAACAGACTCAGACACTAACTCCTACCTGCCGTCAGATGAATCGACAAGGGGGGTGGGGAGGGATGAGTAGTAGTCCAGGCCTGGGGCTTCTTATCCTCACACACTGACACCCCTATAGCCACTGTCCCAGCAAACCTCCACCATCTGGTTTCTGCCAAGGCAACCAGCAAGAGAGGGGCCTAGCAGAGAGCAGGAGGGTGGGCCTCAAAGTCCAAAGGCCTAGGGTTCAAATCCCATCTCTTGCAAGTCTCCTTCCCTCTTGGGGCCTTTGTCATTGTATACGATGGGGTCACGAATCTCTCCCTCACTGGGCTATGGCACAGTGTAGGGCACAAAGCAGACCTTTGGTAAATTGTCCCAGGGGGAGGGGAGAAAGAGGGGGAGCACCTCCTCAATACGCAAGGCAGCTCCCTGGGGGTGAGCATACACTAGCTGTGGACCCAACACTGTGAAAGGGATTCCAGGAGCAACCTGACCTTCCAACGACCCGAGAATGTTGATGGAGACTTGGGCTGACCTTCCAGTTTGCTGTGTTAACGCTAATTGGGGTCTCGGGGTCTAATTGGGGTCTCAGGGTCGTCAGCTTCCCACCCTTGGGGCTAGGCTGTACTTGCTTCCCCGCCTGCACGAAGGCTTCCTCTAGCCTGGGCTCAGTGGCACTGACCCACCGAGTAGGGGTAGGCTGCAAAGTTCAAAGGCAGCTCAGCGGGCAGTGGAGGCCAGGACGGGGAAGGGGGCGGCCAGGAGCCAGATCTCAGTTTGGCGATGAGGTGGGACAGGTCAGTGGCTTCCGGGAGATCATGATGTCCCCTGCTTCCTAGGGTGGCTTCATGCTAGGTCACCGAGAACGATTTACACTTGAAAAGGGTTCCCTGTGTTTCTTTCCTTCCTCCACCAGGCCAAGGTACAGCCAGAGGAGGCAACAGACTGAGAGTCAACAGATCTGCGGGGGAGTTCCAGGCCAGCCCCTCCCCGCTGTGCTGTTCTGGGCTGGTTACTCATTGAAACCGTTTCCTCATCTGTAAAATGGGCATTCTCCTACCTCCCTCGGGGGTGGTTGTGAGATTAGGTGAAGTCAAATGTATAAAGCACCTGACTCAGTCCCTGGACACCGCAGGGCCTCTGCAAACTGCAGCTTTCATAACCATTATATCCTGTTTGGACAGAGGAGTATGCTTGATGAGTCCCTGCTGTCACCTTTGTGGGTTGGCAGTGCAAAGATCCCTGGTCCCTAAGAATTTAAGGGCCCTCGCTCCCCTCCCAGATGAAGTAGCCCAGCCTTTTTGGTCAGGCGCCCTGGGCAGGAGGTGCCCTGGTGTATGCAAATCCTCACCATGCACTTGCGGTCATCTATGCCCGTCAGGTCCTCCTCAAACTCCTTCCCAACCTGGAAGTCCATGATATAGTTCCTGAAAGTGCTCAGCGTGCGGATGATCATATGGTCGCCGTCCTGTACGATCTCTTTGTCCGGCTTCAGCAAGTTGGCAATTTTGCGCAAGGCCACATTGACATCTGCAGGGGGTGCCGGGGAAGAGAGGGGCAGAGAGTTGGCAGGAAAATCCAGAGAAGGGTCCCTAAGGCAGTGGGGACCCAGGAGCCAGCTCCTGGGGGGGGTGGGGAGGACTTTTGGGGTTCCCTGCTCTGCTCGCTTAGCGCTGTCTTAGCCAGCAGCCAGGTCTGTGCCTTTCTCTTCTCTTTTCAAAGAGAAAAAGTCTTTTTTTCTTTTTCTTCTTTCTTTCTTCTTTCTTTCTTTCTTTCTTTCTTTCTTCTTTCTTCTTTCTTTCTTTCTTTCTTTTTTTCCTTCCTTCCTTTCTTCTTTCTTTTTCTTTCTTTCTTTTTCTTCCTTCCTTCCTTCTTCTTTCCTTTCTTTCTTTCTTTCTTCTTCTTTCTCCTTCCTTCCTTTCCTCCTCCTTTCTCTCTCTTCTTTCTTTTCCTTCCTTTTCTTTCTTTCTTTCTTTCTTTCTTTCTTTTTCCTTCCTTTCTTTTCTTTCTTTCTTTCTTTCTTTCTTTCTTTCTTTCTCTTCTCTCTTTCCTCCTTCCTTCCTTTCCTCCTCTTTCTTTTTCTTTCTCTTTCCTCTTCTTTCTTCCTTTCTTTTCTTTCTTTCTTTCTCTTCTTTCTTCTCCTTCCTTCCTTCCTTTCCTCCTTTCTTTCTTCTTTCTTCTTTCTTTTCTTTCTTTCTTTTTCTTCCTTCCTTCCTTCCTTTCTTCTTTCTTTTTCTTTCTCCTTCCTTCCTTTCCTCCTCCTTTCTCTCTCTTCTTTCTTTTTCCTTCCTTTTCTTTCTTTTCTTTCTTTCTTTCTTTTTCCTTCCTTTCTTTCTTTCTTTCTCTTTCTCTCTCTCTTTCTTTCTCCTTCCTTCCTTTCCTCCTCTTTCTTTCTCTTTCTTTCTCTTTCTTTCTTTCTTTCTTTCTTCTTCTTTCTTTCTTTCTTTCTTTCTTTCTTTCTCTTTCCTCTTTCTTTTCTTTCTTTCTTTTCCTTCCTTCTCTCTTTCCCCTCTCCCTCCTTCTTCTTTCTTTCTCTTCTCCTTGCAACAAAGTTTTCTGCCCTTTGAAGCAAAAAGCAAACTGAACCCAGCTCTGCTTAATGAAGTTCCCCACGTCCCGAGCCACCTACGGGCTGCGGGCGCCGCCGCGCTCCCCGTCCCCGGGGCACCCAGCCGGCCACCCTGGGAGCCGAGGCGGCCGCGGCGGGGGCGGGGGCGGGGGCCGGGGCCGGGGCCGGGGCCTCGGGAGGGCTCGGGGGAGCGGGCACAGCTGCTTACCGAGCGCGCGCAGGTACTCCTCGAAGTTCTCGTTGGCCAGCATCTTCCAGTACCCGGTGAAGTCGACCGGCATTTCGGGGGGCTCGGGGGGCTCGGGGGGCGGGCGGGAGCGGCTGCGGGCTCCGCGGGCGAGCGGCTGGCGGCGCGGTCGGGGCGGGGGGCGGCCCGGAGTGGTGCGCCCTGGGGCGGGGGCTCGGCGGGGCGGCGGCGGCTGGGTCCGGGCGCACAAAGCCCGCGGGAGGCGCCCTCGCAGCCGTCGCTCCGCCCCTTCGCGGGGCGGGGTGGGCCCCGGGATGGGGGGGCAGGTGCGTCCCGGGCCCTAGTTTCCGACCTCCAGGTCGCTTCCCGACGGGGGGGGGGGTTGGAGGAGGAAGAGGGGGGAGGAGAGGAGGGGGGAGGGGAGGAGGGGAGGGGAGGGGGAGGGGAGGAGGAGAGGAGGAGGGGAGGAGGAGAGGGGGAGGGGAGGGGAGGAGGGGGGAGGGGAGGAGGGCCCCGACTCCCGGGCTCCTGCGAGATTCCTTCCAGCGCGCTTGGGGTGCAAGAAGCCGCCTCCTGCCGTCGGCCCAGGTGGTTAGGAAAGAGGCCACCTGCAGGCCTTAGTCTGCAGCGGTCGGGGTCAGGAGGGCTGGGTGCTTGCGCGCAGGGCCAGGCAAGCGGGGACTTTCCACCCCCCCCCCCGCAAATAAAAGCAAGGTTGATGTCGTCTGAACAAAGTGTAAAAAAACAAAAACAAACAAAAAACCCCCAAAAGAACCCAAAGCCCTCTGGGTGGTTCTGATGCCCAGCGAGGTTTGGGATCTCCTGCTTCCGGCCAGTGCAGGCCCTAACCAACACCCCTAGGCTTCCCTTTCTTCCCTTTCATCTAAATGGCACCGCAGTGCCCACCGCGCTCTGCTCTGCGCGCTGCGTTTTTCACATGATGCATTCCGGGGACCTTTCTGTTTCTGCACAGAGAAAATGTCATTGTTTCGCAGGGCCTTCCACTGTTTAACCTCGCTTGTCCGCCACTGATGGACATTTGTGTTGTTGGTTCCCGTCCTTTGCCGGTTAGAAACGGTTCCACGATGAAGATCTTTGATCACATTTCATTTCCCACCTGGTGGGCTTGTCAGAGTGCTTCAAAACCTCTCTGCCTTTGTCAGGAAGGAGATGACAGAATCATCTGGGTTGACTTTTTGACCCTCCATTAAAGACAAAATATCTCTTATAAATTGCCTTCTGCACGAATCAAAGCGTAGGTGATGGCAGGTGCATTCTCTTCCTCCCCTAGCACTGCCGTGGCTCCCCCCCTCCGCCCCCCAGCCTGGGGCTCCTGTTAGTCCTCACACTGCATCTGGTGGAGTTAGGGAAGGATGCGCCTTCCTCAGGGTAGGGGCAGCTCCATCCCAGCGAGAGCCTTGGATTTGAAGCCCCTCTGACCCAGCTTGCTCTACACCGGCTTTCTCAACCAGGCACTGTTGCCATTTCGGGCCACATAATTCTCTGTTGGGGGTGGTCTTGGTGGAGGGCTGTCCTACGCATTGAAGGGTGTTTAGCAGCATTCCTGGCTTCTACCCACTAGATCCATGTTGGCACCTCCCACAAGGATGTCTCCAGACATTGCCAAATGCCTGGGAAGGAGATGCCGAATCACCCCTGGTTGAGAACCATTGCTCCAGACAGCTGTCCCCCTATCCGGCTGCTTTCCTCTCTCTTCCCACCTGGCTCTGGGATGCTCAGGCCATCTCTTGTTCTCACGGACCCTGGCTCTGTGTGCGCATCTCAGTGGGACAGCCAGGGCAACCTATCGCAGTCCTGCCCAAACTGAAGGTGCCAGAGGAAACTCCTGTGGCTCAGTCAGGTGGATCATGAGTGGGGCCTGGCATGGATTGGGTTCTCTGTGGCGTCCACTTAGGGCTCCCCATGGCCTTGGGCTTCCTTGTCAGCTTGACTCACCAGAACAGAGAACTAGCCAGAGACTTAAACAGTGAACTGGCCATTTCTTGGTCACCCCCAAAAAGAGTCTAAACTCTTTTTCCTGCTCCCCTGAGTCATGCAGCTCAGCTAGCCGGATTTCTCACGCTCTTTCTTCTTTCTCTCTGTGCTGAGTCTCCTGCGACGGCTTATGCCAACTGCCCAGCATACTGTCTGGCACACAGCAGGGGCCCAGTCAGTTCTGGCTCTCTGCCATGGCCTCAGTGGTCCCTTCATGCTCTGGGCAGAGAGGCATGCCCTCCTCACCTGTCCAGCCCTCCCCCATCCATCCCAAAGGACCAACATCTGGCTTCTCCTCTCTCCTCTGGTCACATTTACTGCTCATCTGACCTCATTCTTCTGAGCTGGCTGGCTGGACACATGGCACTTAATTCAGCCTGGTTGTGCTACATATGTCCCCCTGTGGGTCAGTATGCTCCTGTCCTTCTGGGTCTCCTCCCTGGAGGGCTCTCCAAAGTGTGGCCCCTGCTGGCGGTGCTGTTCCAGCAGCTGGGCGCTGGTTATGAGGGCAGGCTTTAGAGGCAGAGTGCTTGGTTTGAAGCTGAATGAATGTGTCACTGTCTAGCTGAGTGATCTTGGATAAGTGGCTTATCCCTTCTGTGCCTCAGCTCCCCCATCTGTAAAATGCGGACACCCTGATTACGTATCTCTTAGGGAGGTAAGAAGCAAAGGAGACAATGCATAAAGAGGAGCATGACACAGAGTATGCTCCAGGCACATTGCTGTTTGATCCAGGGGAGCCTTATGAGTAAGGGGAAAGGCAAGGGAGAGAGGGTGCTGGCCTTTGCCCCTTTCTGGGGCCTTAAGGTCAATCCAAGGAATCGAGGTGAAAGTGCTCTGTGTCCCGGAATCATTGGGTATCATCATGGTTATCCTTCTCAGCCCTCTCCATCCTGCTTGATGTAATCCATTATTCAGTTAGTGGAGTTTCTTTTTGTCTGGGGTGCGATCACTTGGGATGTGTAAGGCAAAGAGAGTAAGGGAGAAGGGTGTATAAAGAAGAGAGGAGGGTCTCGGTGGAGTTGGCAATCAGCGAGGGCTTCCTGGAGGAAGTGAGGCTCCAGCTGGATCTTAACAACTGCCGGGATCTGAGAATTGAGGAGGAGTAGAAAGGAAGGCCAGGGGGGGGGGGCACAACGGAGTGCCGAGGAAGGCTCTGTGAATGACCAAAAGGGAGAGAGGTGTACGCACTCCACAACATCCTCACTGGGCTTGCTCCATTCCTCAGCCTTAGAGAAGAGCCTCGGAGACCCAGGAGCAATCGCAAAGAGCCACCCAGAGCACGGAGAGGAGGAAGCAGGCCAGTGGGGAGCCAGCCTGGGGCTTTGTGTCTGTCGTGCCACTGGTCAGCCCAGGGAGCACTCCTGGGGTGCAGGGAAGGAGGACAGGAGAGAGCCAAGGGCCCCCAGGGTGAGTCCTGGGGGAGAGGAGAGCTCAGAGGAGCTAGGCAGGAGATGTGTGTTCCCCTGTTGAGTGGATCAGTCTGCTCCAGGGGATAAATTACAGCGAGGGAGGAGCCGTCTCCGCGAGAGGATTCATCGATTGCCCACGAGCCTTATGATCACCTTGCGTGGTGGGCAGTATTGTCTCCGCGTCACCGAGAGGTCAAGCAGCTTGCCGGGTGTCCCCAGGTGCTCGGGGCGAAGGGGGTGGAACAGAAGGCCCTGGAGCAGACCCTGAGTCTCCGTCCGCCCCCGATGGTGCTCCCTGCAAGGTGCTGGGGCGCAGTGGGCCTCCAGCCCCATCCCACCCAGTGCAGGTCTCCCCCACCCAGAGACTCGAGTCTCCTGGCGGGGGACAGGCGGCCACATACTCCTCCCTCGTGCTTATAAAGAAAACCTTCCTCATCTGACATCACACCCCCTGCTTCTCTTCTAAAGGGCTCGTTTTATTTTGGTGACTTGTAAAAAAAATCTTCCCTTTTCCTGTGTTCAAATATGTCTCTGGAGTTATTTTACGGAGAACGACCCTGCTCCAGTCCCTGAGCTGTCACGGTGCCATCTGCGAGGTTAATGTCTGAAGGGATGAGAGTGGCCCAGCCAGGCTGCCTTCCCGTGTCAGCTGTGTTCAGGAGTGAGAGGGGTTGTCAAGAGGCCATGGGGCTGAGGGGCACCGGGTCTCCTGGGGATGGTCTTCTTTGATGCGTTCATGAATATGCAGAAGTGCAAGTGACACACCGTGTCTGCAGGCCACAGAATCCTACACCCACTTTGTGGGGTTAGCCTGGGGATTTATTTCTGTCCAGAAATGGCTCTGCTCAGTGCCACCTTTCATTGACACATGACAATTGTTCCTACAGCTTGTGACACATGCTGCATGGGAAGCCTTCCCTTCCCTTCCCTTCCCTTCCCTTCCCTTCCCTTCCCTTCCCTTCCCTTCCCTTCCCTTCCCTTCCCTTCCCTTCCCTTCCCTTCCTTCTCTTTTTGCTTTCCTAGCTGTTTTATTATGGACAATTTTAAACGCACATAAAGAGAATTGTATATGGAACTCCTGTGGATTCACCACCATAATTCAACAATTATTAACCCACGGCTGATCTTATTTCATCTATATTCCCACCTGCCCCCCCCCATTTCTAAATTATTTTGAAGCAAAGACCACATATGTCCATATCATTTCATCTGGAAACATTTCAGGAAGTATCTCTAAGGGACAGACTCATTAAAAACAATAACACAGGGGCACCTGGGTGGCTCAGGGATTGAGCTTCTGCCTTTGGCTCAGGGCATGGTCCTGGGGTCCTGGGATCGAGTCCCACATCAGGCTCCCTGCAGAGAGCCTGCTTCTCCCTCTGCCTATGTCTCTGCCTCTCTCTCTGTCTCATGAATGAATAAATAAAATCTTAAAAAAATAACACAACACTATTACCACAACTAAAAACCAATAATACAATTCCTTAATGTTATCAAATATCCAGAAAGTGTTCACTTATCTCATTTTTTTTAGTTTGTTTGAATAAGGATCCAAATGAGTTTCATATGTTGCCATTGGTTGATACATAGCTTTTATCTTATGATCTACCTTTTCATTTAAAAATATAAATATCAGGGTGCCTGGGTGGCTAAGTTAGTTGAGCATCCAACTAGATCTCAGCACAGATCTTGATCTCAGGGTCATGAGTTCAAGCCCCACATTGGGGCTACACGATGGGTGTGGAGCCTACTTTAAAAAAAAATTAAAATGTAAATATAAATATATATTATTCAGTCATACTTTGCCTTTCTTAGAAACATAGTAGCACACTATAGGCTATTTTTAAGATTATATTATTATTTATTATTATTTTTTTTATTTGACGGAGACAGAGACAGAAAAAGAGAACAGGGGAGGAGCAGAGGGAGAGGAACAAGCAGACCCCCACTGAGCACAGAGCCTTAATCCCAGGACCCTGAGATCATGACCTGAGTTGAAAACAAGAGTAGGACACTTAACTGATTGAGCCACTTGTTTTTTTTTTTTTTTTAAGATTTTATGTATTTATTAGATAGAGAGAAAGCACAAGAAGGGGGAGCAACAAGCAGAGGGAGAGGGAGAAGCAGAGGACCCACCACTGAGCAGGAAGCCCAATGCAGGACTCCATCCCCGGATCCCTGGGATCATGACCTGAGCCAAAGGCAGATGCTTAACCAACTGAACCATCCAGGCACCCCTAAACTTAAAATCACTTAAATCATAAACTTAAAATCACTAGCAGTAGTTCAGGAACTCCCTCCTTCCGTCCCATGGCATCGCGCTCCGCTTGGTTGTGCCATAGCTTACTGAAGCCATCCCCTCCTGCTCAGGGTTGTTTCCAGTCTTTTGCTGTAACAAATAGCGCTGCAAGGAACAGGTTAAGCCTTTTCATATTTTCATGAGTGTCTCTCTGGGCTAGATTCCTAGAGGTGGGATTGCTCTGTCAAAAGATGAATACTTGAAGTACTCTCGCTCGGTGTTACCAGATTTCCTCCCTAAGATCGCACCGTTTCACCAGCAGGGACCCCTGATAGTGTCTGTTTCCTCACTAGCAGGCTGTGCTTTCAAAAGCTTGGATTTTTGCTGGTTGAAAAAGGGTATCTCAGAGCAGTCTTGAGGAACTCGAGAAGTTGAGACTTAAACAGGACATCGATTTTGTGTTTTTACTTTGGATGATAACTCTATGTTTCTGGCCAGTATTAAATTTGAAAAAAATATGAACTATATATACTTACAACTTTTCCCATTTCCCTGCCTTTTAAGGAAGTTGGTTTTCAGTGCTTTACCCTAGGCCTTCTTATGGAGCTAATTAGAGGTGCTGGGTGAAGGCGAGGGCTGGAGGTGGCCCCCACAGGCTGACTTAGTAGACTGAGAAGGAGCAGGCTGCTGGCCTTGGAAGAAGACGGGAGATGGAAGAGGGTGGGGGGCAGGCGGGGTGGTGAGGAGAGGGAGTCCTTGCAGAGTTGAGGGCTTTCAGAAGTCATCGTTAAGACCATATACGCACTTAGTGCTGATTATAGAACCCTGGGCAAGATATGACTCCACTGGGTCTTGGTTTTCAGAAGAAAATGAACTTTAGAGAGGTTTTGTGATTTGCTTGTGGTCCCATGGGTGGAGTGGCAGGGCAGGGAGCTGAATTCGTGTCTGACTCTGTCTGACCTGAAGCCCAAGGTTAAGACCAGCTACTGTCCCCCAAATGAGGCAAAGATCTATGGGAGCTTTGGGGTGCTGGATCTGATAGATAAGCCCGCAGAAGAAAATCCCAGAGAGAAAATACGTCTCCTAAGTCATCATCAATATGGAAGCAGAACTTGAATCCCCATGTGAGATGAAAGCACAGGGCATATATTCTAAGCAGAAAAATCTATAAACAGTTAAAGATTAATGCACCCTAGTGAGGCTCTGGCCAGATTTAAAAAGAACAAATCTTGCTGGACCAATGTTTTTGTGTTCTTGGGGCAGAATTATACAATGAAGGATGGAAGGGAGGCAGCTGGTCAAACACACACTGATTTCCAGGAAGCCTGTGACCCAGCCCTCGGAGGACCGCCCAGAGAGTGAATCCGGAGCAGGGCTGCGCTGACCTGTGGCAAGGGGGAGGTGGCCTCAGAGGGAAGGATGGCAGGGGTGGGGTGGGCCAAGCTCTCCCATCAGTTCAGGGCTGGCCTCAAGGCCTCAGTCTAGGACCTGACTCCTTAGAAGCACTGGAGGGTGAATACGCTTTTTAGGCAGCTGGTGGCAGGTTTCTGTTTCTAAAAAGGGAAGAAACAGGCCGGGAGCTCATTGGCTTAGGGACAAAAACCCCATTCCAAATTGCATTTTAATAATCTTTGTGAAGATCCTCCTCTCCGTGGGCTTCCTTTGTGGTGGCCCTGGGTTTTAGAGTCGGATTGCTTTTGAATTCCAGGTCCACCACTTCCTGGCTGTGTGATCTTGGGCAAGCCACCTGGTGTCTCTGAGCCAGCGCCTTATAGTGCAGTTTTGAGGATTCAGGAACACACAGCCTCAATAAATTCTAGTTTCTTCTCTCGTCATTTGAGGCCTTTGTCACCATCTGGCCTCAATGTCTTTTCCCAGTGCCATCTGTACCCTGTCCCCTGCAGTCCAGTCATCCCACGTCGTCCTCCTTCCCTGGCACTAGTGGCTTCATCTCCCAAAGTCTCCCAGCCCACACTTATTCCCCAAGATCCCCTGGCCCAAGTATCCTCCCTCTTCCCTTCTCTTGGAGTCTAAGAACCATGGGTTCCCCCCGTCGTGTTGTTTCATCCACATTGCCTCGGGAGGACAGAGCTCTTTCTTGTGTGCACACAGTTGGCATGCCTGCTTCGGCTCCCCCAGCGAGCCAGTCCGTGCTCTACGGTCAGAGACGGTGTCTTAAATTCCTTCCCTATTCCTCACCTGGTCATGGGCTGCACGTCCAGGAGCGCGAGCCCAGTGGGTCCTCACCAGAAGAACTGGGGCAAGTGTCAGAGCTGCGTGTTTAGCAAACACTTACTGAGCACCCGGCAGGTGCCCGGGACTGGGCTGGATGCTGAGGACACTGCCCTGAGCGAGGCACCGCCCGGAGGAGGGCAGGTGTAGGGGAGATGAGGGCACAGCGAGCAGAGGCTTGTACAGAGTGTGTCCCGGACACACTGGCAGTTGAGCACAGGGACCGAGTTTAGAAGGGGGGGGGGGTAGAGATTTGCCCGACCCAGCTGGTAGAGGACACTCCCAAGAGGGAGTGACACTTGCAAAAGCAGGGAGGCGTAGGACAGGCTGGCATCTTCAGGGAAAGTGGGATGATCCAGTGTGGCAGGCGACAGCATGGCTGAGGGGGAGCCGTGGGGGTGGAGGAATGGCCTGGTCTGACACAGAGCAAGAAAATGTGGAGAAACAAGTAGGGCCAGGCTATGGGGAACCTTAGCTGCTATGTAGACTCTACCCTGTAGGAAATGGGGAGCCACTGATGAGTCGGTACAGGAACACCACCACAGAGGAGTAGAGGGGACATGGGCGGTCATGGTAATAGGCCCGGGAAGGAGCCTTTGTGTGAGCCCACCTGCCTACCCCCAGCCTGGAGGTGCAGAGTGTGTGAGGCGGGTGCAGCGGACAGAGTGACTTGTTCTACCTGCCAGGACATTGCAAGAGCTGGATGGTGGCAAGCACAGTTGTCCTGGTGCCGTGCTACTGTGCTCCTGGGCACAAGGTATAAGACTAGGACGTGAAAACCATCAGCCCACCCATCCATAAATCCACCATCGGTCCAAAGAACCTGCTTTTCACCGCCCATCGAACATACCAGGAACGATGTTTGCTTGCACATTGCTGTGTCTCTCTATGGTGAGCAAGTTCCTAAAATTCATTATCACACATTATCTATAGAAATAAAGAGATGGATATTGCTTCGGTTTGTATAAAAAGTAGTGAAGGTGACTCCCTGCAAAGGAATAAGGAAATGAGAATTTCAGCAGCTCTAGGAGTCTCCTTAAAAAAAAAAAATCAATTTACTTAAAAAAAAAAATCTAGTGTCTACTGCCTGGTAACATCGATTAGAATACAAAGTACACGTAGCATGTGACCCAGCAATACCACTCCTGGGAACCTATCCCGCAAAAGCACTGGTTTGTAAGGGCTTATGGATAAGGGTATTTCTTGCAAGACTGTTTGTAATAGAAAAAACTGGGGGAAAAACTTTAGATAAGAACTTCGTAGGGATGCCTGGGTGGCTCAGTGGTTGAGTGTCTGCCTTTAGCTCAGGTCATGATCCTGGAGTCCTGGGATGGAGTCCTGCATCAGGCTCCCCGTGGGGAGCCTACCTATGTCTCTGTCTGTGTGTCTCTCATGAATAATTCAAATAAATAAAATCTTAAAAAAAAAGAACTTCCTAAAGTGCAACTTTGAGTATCATGTTCCACATATTATTAAGTATATACACCTGTAAACATGCTTCAAAAACACTGATTGATACAAAATTCAACAGGTGTGTTTACCGGGCTTCTCAGAGCTATTAAGATGCTTATTAGGGTATTCTTTTCTGAAATATTTCCTGAGCCAGGAGTTGTGCTCCGGACAAAGAATAATGATTAAGACAAATTCTTGCTTTCAGGGAACTTCAAGTCACCACCAAGCTCGTCATTTCTAGAGTGATGAAATTCTCTTACAAGAGGAGGGCAGGGAGTTGGGGGTACAGGTACAGTGGACAAGTCTAATTTATTGGAAAAGGCGAGGTGAGGCAGGGAACTGAAGAAGAAATGGGAATGAGCCCAAAGGAGGGATGCAGAGAGAGAGCACGCATGGGTTGGGGCGCATAGGGAAAATGCTGACAGAAGGAGAGGCGTGGGCATGGGACACTGAGCAAAGCAGGGCTGGAGCCACAGGAGTGAGCTGTGGGGCGTGGGAGCTTGGGGGGGTCAGCCACCCCAGGGGGAGTCAGGTCTCCACTCCAAGGGCAAGCAAAGGAAGCTCAGATGTTTTAAAAAACGCCTTTATTGAATATAATTTAAATACCTCAGAATTTACTCATTTGACATGCATGGTTTGATGAGCTTTAGTAAATGTACCGAGTTGTGCAATCAGCACCGCAATCCAGTTTTAGAACATTCCTGTCACCACCACCCCCTCCCCACAACCAGTTCCCTGTGCCCACCTGCAGTCACGCACTCCCACCTTCAGGCAACCGCTGGTCTGCTCCGTGCCTCTATCTATAGTTTTGCCTTTTCTAGAAATTTCATGTAAATGGAATCATACAGTATGTTGTTTTATTGTCTGGCGTCTTTCGCTGAGCGTGTTTCTGAGAGTCCTCTGTTTTGTTGCGGTATCTATCACTGGTTCCTTCTCTGAGTTGCTGAATAATTTTCCACTGCATGGATACAGTACATTTGTTTATCCGTTTACCAGTTGAAAACACCTGAATTCTCCCAGTTTGGGGCTGTAATAAATAATGTCGCTATAAATATTCACACACAAGTGAGTGGACAGACACACGTTTGCATCTCTTTTTGGACAGATTCTTAAGAATGGGATTTTCCTGACTGATTATAAGCATTCATGGAGGTGCAAAGTGATATCTCATTGTGGGTCTCTCAAGGCGATTGGTGCCAAGCATCTTCCTGTGCTCATTCGTCATTCGTGTATCTTCTCTGGCCAAGTGTCTTATTTTTGGGATTCCACATTTGGTGACTCTCTAGAGGGACTCACAGGGCTCAGGGGCAGTTATCCTCATGGCAGTGGGTCATTACAGTGAAAGAACAAACGGCAGGATGAACCCAGGGAAAAGACACTTTGGGGAGAGTCTGGGGGAGTCCAGGTGAAGGCTTCCAGTGTTTTCCTCCTGCGATGGGGGCCACACACAACACACTTTTCCCACCTGTGAAATACAGCAACAGTGTGCAGTGTTTCTGTCCAGGGAAGTCTGTTTGAGACTCTGAAACCAAGGGTTTTATTGTGGGCTAGTGTTGTAAGCCCTTTGCCTGCAAGACCAGCTATGGTTTCTGAAATTCTGCTCCTAGGGGAGCAGGTGTTCGCTCTAAGTCACACTGTTTGAACCAGCCTAGGCAGGTTGGGACAGCAGGACTCAGTCCTGTCAGGTAGACAAAACAGCCTTATCGGTTAGAATCATAGGCAGCGTTCCAAAAGCCAAATTCTCAGGTACCAGCCAAGGGCCACTCTCATGAGCAGGTCTTTCTAAATAGCGGCATCAGCCCTCCTACACAGGGCTAGTTAACTCTTTGGATCATTTTTCAATCAGACTTTTTGTCTTTTTGTTTTTGAATTATTGGAGATGTTTACATACCCTGGACACAAGTCGTTTATTAGATATACATTTTGTAAATGTGTTCTCCAAGTCTGTGACTTGTCTTCCATTTGCTTAATGGTGTCCGAGGAAGAAGTTTGGGCAGGGAAGTATTATGATCAGATTTATGTGTGATCACAAACCGTGCTGGTTTGCATGTGGAGAATGGATCACAGGGGCCAAGGGGAGGGGTTGGGGAGGCCCATTATGGTAGTCTGGCTAAGAGATGATGGTGGTCTGGGCTGCGGGGTGCCAGGAAGGATGGAGAGAGAGAGGCTGCATGTGAGGAATGCATGGAAAACAAGACTGGCAGGGCCTGGAAACACCCATTGTGGATTTCACCAGAAGGAAAGCTGAGCTCTGCAAACTGGTCCACAGGACACCATATTCTTTTTGTTTTTTAATAGTGAAACTCCCATTAATTTCAGTGTTCTGATAATTTGAGAAAGGTGGGATCAGATGAACACTAGGGTTCCTTCCGGTTTTCACAGGCTCTGGTGCCATGAACGAGACTTTCTGGGGTTATTTTAACAATTCTAAAATCCTCTGAGGAGTGCTCCTACGTGTATTATTATAGATTGTTTATTGGTCATACCTGTGTGTCTGTAATGCTGAGCTTTGATCCAAGAAAATAACTTTGTGAGTGAAACCGAATATAGTTTGTGCATAGAGACCCTTGCCAAAAGTGAAGGCAGGAACACTGTTAGCAAAGGGAGTGTAAGGACGGGGATGAGGAAATTCACGATTGTGTATTAACCCAATTACCAAACGTGCCTTGCCAGTCTGGCGCACTATTGGTTTAAAATGGGATTTTGCATCATACTGTCCCAAGTGACACAGACACTATCACAAATGAAAAATCCTTTCCTCGGTCTGGGATGCAGAGCTCCTCTCATTTGGACGGCATCTGGTATCATGGGAGAACCTTTATTTAAGGCTAGAAATTCTATTTACCCAGGAGGCCAAAACACTGTTTTTCTGTTCTTGCAAAATAAACAAAACACCTTGGCACACTGGATGCAAAGAAGGCCTGAGGGAATGGAAAGGAATGTGAGATCAGGTATGCAGGGCAATGTCAATGCAATAAATCAGGAGCACAGCGGTGATACATGTTTTCCCTTCTGATACTAAAAAAAGAAGGCTACATGAATCAATGAGACAAAGTAAGAGTCCAGAAATTGAGAAAGATATATGTGTGTGTATGTCTCTCTCTGTGTGTGTGTATCTACCTACTTATTATACAGTAGGTTTTTGTTATGTGTTTTTTTTTTTTTATTTTAGAAGAAGGCAATGGTGGGAGCCACATGGTACAGCCATGAAGCAGAGAGATGAGGGCATCTCTTCCAGGCCTAGTTGGGCCTGGTGCCCTACACCTATGGCAGGGCAGGACAGGGAGATGCTGGCGAGGCAGGATGCCTGCTGCGAGATGCACATGCAGTGGGAGACCCCTTCCTTGAGGAGTTGATGATGAATCTAGCTCATCATGCTGCTCATTTTGCCCTCCTCTGCCTCAGGGCCTTTGCATCACTCTGCCTGAAAGGCCAGCTGCCTCCAGCCATCCCTAAGTCTCGTGAATTCATTTTTCAGGTCTCAAATCCATCCTCTCCTCCCTGCTCTCTCTGTATTCTATCATCAGGGTGAGTCCCTGATGTTTTATGGAGTTTACGTTGTACGATTTTGAAGGCCACTTGTCAGAAAAAAATAAATAAAAATCATGAATGTGAAATTAGGTATCCACATGATTAGGGCTCCTCCAGGGTGTTGGAAAGGGTCTGGGCAGGTGAACCTGGGCCTCTGGCTGCAGGGCACAGAGCCCTCATCCCAGTCTGTAATCAGATGTTTAGTCCTGTGAATATTTGATTCTTCACCTTCCTACTGGACTGTAAGCTTCGCGAGGGGAGAGACTGTCTACTTTATGCATCATTATACTCCTAGTATTGAGATACTAGGTACATGAGATACGCATGATAAATGACTCGAATACAGGAACGCTGAATTTGAATCGCAAAAATTATAATCACAAGACTTCTAGCTTCCATTCATCGGGTCTCCACTTACCAGGCTATGATGTCAGTACTGAGGGTGCAGGGTGTGCTGGAAGTCTCAGCCTGTAAAAACATGGGAGAGAAAGCCACTCTGGGCATGTGGGAGTAAAGGAGACTAAAGCGGGGAGGGCCTCTGAGTCAAGGGAGTGGCTTCTAATTCCCACTGTAAATACCACTGTGTCCCCCAGAACAAATAGGACTTCGTGAATGGTGGGGACACCTCTCAAACTAGTCCCTTATGAGAGGATGGTATTTTCTAAATCTGCCTGCTGATTTTCCCTGTTGAGAAAGGCACGAACCCCTCCTTGCATATATTTCCCCACCCCTCTCCATATCCTTAAACCAGAGGGTCTCAACCAGGGTGATTATTTTGTGCCCCAGGCGGCATTTAGCAAGGTCTAGGGGGCATTTTTGTTGTTACACTTAGAGGTGGTGGTGGGTACTCCCAGCATGGAATGGAGAGAGGCCGGGATGCTGCTCAGCATCCTAACTGCACAGGGAAGCCCCTCAAAGGAAAAGGATGATCTGCCTGGAATGTCAATACCGCTTAAGTTGAGAGACTCTGTTTCAAACCCACAGGATCCCTCACTACCCCTTTTTCTGGACACTCTGGATGTTTGCTTTCTATACTCCATACAGAACAGTAGGGAAAATGCTGTTCAGAGGGTAAGGAGGAGTAAATGCGATGCAATCATACATTTCCATCGTGTATTCAGTCTCCTAGAAATAAAACTCAAATTTGTTGTAACAGGCACTGTTGTAGGCCAGTACATGGACTGGCTTGGGAATTTTATTAAAATGCAGATTCTGAGTCAGTAGGTCTGGGGTAGAGCCTGAGAGTCTGCATTTCTGTCCAGTTCCCACGGGATGCAAACACCGCATCCTGTGACCGTGTTTGGGACAGCAAAGTTCTTGGCACTTAGGATATGTCAGCAAACAAAACAAAGACCCTCTGACCTTGGAGAATTGCCAGTATGGCCAGAAGTGAATTGGACCCGGAAAAAGCGCGGACAGGCTGAAGGAGGGCACTAAGAGCCTCAGGGAATCAGAGCTAGAATAGAATTTAGAGTATCTAGTCGAGCTGCCCCATTTCAGAGTTTGGGAAACTGAGGCGCATGGTAGGGAAGGGAGCTTGGTGAAAGTCACACAGCTTGCTGCAGACAAGGCTGTTTGGTTCCTATTCCCCTGCATTATCAAGGTTCTTAGAGACCCCTTGGGGTACAGAACTCAGGGCGAGGAATGGCCAGCAGCCCTAGAGGTTGCAGCAGTGGGGATCTAGGGACTCTCCCCCCTAATCGGAGGGCTCCACTGATTTAGACCCAGGAAATCCTGATGGTCTGTTTTATTCCTCTCTAGCACGACATGCACACAAACACTGGAGTATGTTTGGGGAGGTATTAGAGTCCTCCTGACTGGCCCTTTGTTTTTCTGCATGACTACAGAGCTATAGCAAGGATGAATCAAGGTAAAAGTCTGGAGAAGTAAATTCTGAGTTCATGCAGTTATTTGGTCAGCAAGTGTAAGGAGTAAACTCCAACAGAATTAGGCCAATTAAAACGTCTTCTTAAGCAGGCCTGGAATAACAAATCCTGAACACCTGTGGGCTCCTCTGCTCATCCTTTAGGGCCCACCTGAACAGAGCCATCGACCCACAGCTTCAGATTAGAGCACTCTTTGCAAGGTGCTGAGAAGCACCTGCTTCCTCCACTGCTGGTACCCGGAAATAGAAACTTTTAAATTCATGTCAGTTCCATTGGAACAGTAGCAAATTTCATGGGGTACCTAAAAAGAAGAGCAACAGCTGGTACATCGGGCATTAATAATATAACAAAGGAAGAAAAAAAGAAACTTTTCATTAGTATTTTTTGATGTCAATTTATTATTTATCCCTTTGCCAATATTCAAACAGGCAGGCGGTCATAAAACATTCAAAAAAGATCCTCTAAAATAGTCAAGGCATCTGTTTTACCTCAGTTCCTTTTTTAGAAACCTGGAAATCAGGAGCCCTGGTATTTATATATTTAAAAAAAGTCGTGTTAAGAATATCTGCTGTATCAAAAATATTGTTTGAGGGCCGCTCCTTAGAAGGATTTCAGTTTAAATTTTATCTACAGCCTGGGCAGACGGTGGTTCTTGAGGGAAGATTCAATGTAAATTGGCAAAGAGCTGCTTCCAAATTTTTGACTCCTCAATTAGTATTATTTTGCTGGAACAAGGCGTTGACAAAGCCCACCGTTTGGTAATTAGCATCCTGTCAAGGCTCTCCAATCAAGACCAGCATGCTGCATCTGGTCCTAGTTAAAAAGCGCGTGTGGGCAGTTCTGATCTGACCCTCAGGGGGCCCTGCCTCGCGCAGAACTGCCTTCAGTGCGCGTGCCCAAGTCCCCATTTATCGAATAAGGAGGCCTCTGCAGCGAGAGGTTCTGAGAGCTGTGGTCTAGTTCTGGTGACCTGTCGTGCCATGTTAGCCTCTTTGGTAAATGTCCATTCTTGAGATGTAGGCACTTGCTTCTCCCAAAAGAAGGTATCTCTTCCTGGGACAGAAGACACCTCTGAAATAAACGGATTGCCTAGATAAAAGGAAGGAAAAGTGGGAAAGAAAGGAAGGAAAGAGCCGAGACCCTAACTGCCCTTAGGAGGAGCTCCGTGGAGGAGGGGCTGGCTCTCCCCAGCTTGGCTTTCCTTCATTCCTCTGGGTGCTACTGCCTTTTCAGGAGCTGTCCCTGGTGTAGAGGTTGTGGTCCTTGATGTAGGCGATGACAGCATCTGGGAGCAGGTACTTCACGCTGTGCCCTTGGCTCAAGGCCTGCCGGACGTACGTGGAGCTGAGCTCATTCTGCACGGGCTCCCTGGCCAGGTGAATGTTGTGCCGGTACCTGTGCAGGATAGGTGAGCCCGAGATGTATTCCTTTGGGTTGTGACCTGTCCGGCTCACACACACTATGCCAAACTTCTCCACTATTTCCTGGACGTGTGCGTCTTTCCAGAGGTTGGGGGTCTGGAAGGTCTTCAGGACATCTGCCCCGCAGAGGAGCTTCAGCTCAGGCCCAGCTGGAAAAACAAGGGTGGATCCCGACAAGGTTAGAGAAGGGTCACGGCCAGTAAAGACAGCATCCTATTCCGTTTTGAAATTGCACAAGCTGCTTTTCTTGGAATGTACTGGGAGCTCCATGTCTGTGTGTTCATGACAGAGGAAAAAGCGTGCAAGTCAATCTGAAGGTGCTTCAGGGACATATACTGTTGTAAGTAATGATTTAATCAATAAATCTTTTGATATTGGCAAATATCAGGAAATAGACAACAGCTTTCCTTTTACTCCCCTCTAGTGTTATATCAAGTGTGTCTACGGTGGCTGGACCCCAGGGCACGGCGGTCCAAAGACGGCTGTGAACCTTCGGATAGAAGGTAAGGTTGTGGAATCCCAGGTACTAACGAGCTGTGGGCCTCAGGCAAGTCACCACCTTCGTCAAAATCTATTTCAGCCCTAACACCTGGTACTTTTTATAAGTAAAAACTCATCATAAAGGTTCTTCGGATAATCAACAGCTACTGACCTTTTCATCTGTTTTCAATATAGCAAAGCTCTAGAACAACTGATCAATGTGGCTAATCCTTTGGCATTTGTTCTAACAGAATGATGGTTGCGGTGATAAAAGGATGCCTAACGTTTGCTGGGTGCTCGCTGTGAGCACCATGGCTAAGCACTTTATGGGTTTAATCTCATTTGATCCTCGGAACGATTTCATGAGGGAGGCGTTACTCGGTTGTGACGCGTCTGCGGAGAGGGAAACGGGCCTGGAGAGGCTAGTGACCTGCTTGAGGTCACCCGTCTAGGCGGAGGCAGGATTCAAACCCGCCAGCCAGCCTCGGGGTGGGGTATTTGTAACTGCTGAGCTCTGCTGCCTCCTGCTGGTGGGAACTGTATGTGCATCAGAACCCAGAGGCCCTTCCAGGATTTTCCTGGCACTGTTCAAGTTCATGGCCCTCTGAATGGGCTAATGTGGACAGGGGAAAACCAAAGGATCTCTGGTCCTTCTGGAAGGTGATTCCTGCTTCAGTAAGTGGCAAAGGCTGTGTTCCTAGAGTGCTGGCAGCTCTAAGCCACCGTGAAACCTCAGTGGGGAGGGTCTCTGGGATACCTCCTGTTGGAGAGAGAGCGGATGTAAATGATCAGTTGAGGCTCTTCTACTGTGCAACCTTGGAAGGAATCTGGATACGGGTCAGAGAGAGGAGTATGCATGGGAGCATCAGACTGGTTGTGGAATAGAAAGTGAGAAACTGGAGGGGCCACGGAGAGGTCTGAATTCCTGCCGCGGTTGGCCACAGGCTGCTGTGGGGCTGGAGCCAAGATCCATCCTTCTCTGGGCCTCAGTGTCCCCATCCATGAAACACTGGCCTTGTTTCCTAATTTTGAAGGAGCAGATATAACTACAGAGCAGACTTTTCAAACACTCTAGCCGCAGAATATGAGTGTAATGAAAGGATACTGAAGCATTTCACTGACGCGTGCATTCATGAAGAAGAACTAGGGCTTTAAAACCAGGCACCTTAGATTCAAATCCTGGCTCTGCCATTCAACACCTGTGTGACTTCAACTTTAAAACAAGGATACTAACAGTACTTATCTCATAGGATTATTTTTAGAATTGAATGAGCTTATAAAGTACTTAGAGTGCTTGGGACAGAGTAAGTGTGATAGGTGTTAACTTCCATCTATCCACCTACCTGCTTATCCACTAACCCATTCATCGACACATCCACTGAACACTTAGGGAATATTTTTAAAGTCAATAAAACTGAGTTTAAAAATTGTTCAAGAACTCATACTTCTCACTACGTTTGGCTGGTCCCATTGCTCACAACACCTGCCTTTGGATTATTTTGCATCTGTGAGTCTCTACTCCAATTTCTTACTTATTCAACCATTGTAATATAGCAGGTGAGCATCTTTTGACCTTTTAAACAAGTGGGTGATTTTTTTCATGTGCTCTTCTATGGGGGAGGTTAAATGATGGGCATTTAATTGTAGGGCCTTTTGAGGCCTGGAGCACACCTTCCCCCCCCCCCCCCATTCCCACAGGTCAAGGAACAGAAGACAACCCCTTATCTCAGTGGATTTTTGTGGGGGCAATTTCCACACACTGGCTTTGATATTACACACAGTTTGATTTATTAACAGTGACAGGAATACAATTCACCCTGAGCGCTTGCCTTCAGGGGACAAGTGCCCACACCTTCCCATTCCCCAAATCAAAGGCCTGTCTGTGGGGTAATCATTTCTTCTGGCAACATGTGCCTTAGACTCGAAGTCTGGGGAGGCCTCAGAGACCCTTACATATCTCTTTCCAATCCATTCACATCACTGCTACAGACTCTTCAGATTGAGTGACTGACTGTCCAGGTCCAAAGTCCATAAGTCTGAGGTGTTGAATAAAGGCTGCCAATTTGATTCGTCCTAACCACGATGTAGTGACAAATCAGATGTCTGTGGGCATTCTGGGGCAGTGTGCTTTCTTGGAACAGCCATGGGCTTTGAAAAGCAGACAAAGCAGAGATTTACGTGCAAAGTGAGAGAAGTGCCTCCAGTACCCCTTTCTTAGGATGTCCAGGTGCCCTGACTCTTTATATCGAGAACACCAGCCCTGAGGTCAGTCAGCCCTGGGTTGGGGTTTCAGATCTGCTGGAAGCCTGGGAGAGTTCTAGCAGATGGGCGGGTTTCCTGTGCTGTCAGATAGGGATGGCCTCCCGTGGAGGTTGTGGGAACTGAGTGACCGAGGGAAAGGGAATGCAGTGTGAATCTGGGGCCCAGTGCAGGGTATGGCCATGGCCGTGCAGACACACTTGGGAGTTGTGGGATTTCTGGGTAAGCAGGACAGCAGAGCTGAAGCTAGGTATCAAAGGGCGGTGCCCAAGTTAAGCAGACAAGGCCACCTAGGAACAACTGACACGAGATGGAATCGGGGTGGGGGGGGTGCTTGCTCTGGTTGTGTGGAAAGGGAATCCTCTGAAGGTTGCCGAGCTGTGCTCAGCCTCATCAGCCAAGGCCAGGGACCACCTGCACAAAAGACAGACACCGTCCGGCCGTTAGAGGACCGACTGAGGCCTCAGCCATCCAAGGTGTCACACCCGAGCAGCCCAGGACTTGGCAGTCTGCGGCACGGGGTCAGCCTAAGGAGACCCACAAATCATGGGACTGCTGGGCAAAGCTGGGCTCTGGCTGCCGGAAAGTGCTGAGCTCAGCCCGTAATCTGTAGTCCCACAGAAGAGCACACAATAAAACCCACAGCACACAAAATGGTCCTTCACAAATATGTCGCTAGTAACACACAAGCCACCTCATCAGAAGCCAGATTTATGCTGAGGGAATCCACCTTCCTTTGGTTAATTGTTCTAGTCCCCACCCCACCCCCATTACAAATGTGAATTCTGTGTCGCTTATAAAATATATGGATAATATGTACTTAAGGTAGAAAACAATTCTGCTTCTCATGAAAACTATCAATACTTTTGTGTATTTTGTTTTTTCCATTGATTTAGACATGCAGATAGATGTGCAAGTATATTTGCATGTTTTTATATATATATCCTGATTTTTTCCCCACTTCATAAGCCTTTCTTATCCTGATTTTTTTCATATCCTGATTTTTTCCCACTTACCTCATAAGTCTTTCTCCAGAAACCTTTTTGTCAATTGTTCATCCTGTGTATACAGCATAATTTAAACATTCCCTTATAGTCAAACATGGAGGTTGCTTTTATTTTCTGCCATTATAAAAACTGCTCTGATGAACATCTTTCTACGTAAATCTTTGTCCCAATTTCTAATTACTTCCTACAGTCCGATTCCTAGAAGGGGAATCTATCAAGCAAAGGACGTGAACATTTTTAAAGCCGCTGATATATTTTGGTAAACTGAAAAGCCCACTTTTCATTCAACATAAACATTCTTTAACAGTTACTTTAGGGGAGAAGACAAGCAGGACTTACGGTCTGAATAGCAATAAAGGGGAGAAAGAACAAATTCCATAGGGCCAAGCAGAGTAGCGCCTAGAAAAGTAAATTTGAAAAGAATGTGGGTGCGCTTTGGTGTCAGGAGGGGGAGAGCCCATCTTCAAGGAAAGCAGCCTGGTTTCGCAGGGACGATGGGTCCAACCTGGGCCTAACAGGAGAGAGAGAGGTTTTTCAAGAGGGGAGTCAAAGGGAAGGGGTGGGAGGAGCAGTCCTGAAAGAGCGGAGACAGGATTCTGGAAGTATGTGCAGAGAGGTGGAGCAGGAGAGGCTGGAAGCTTCTGCGTGGCATCCTGCCCATGTCACTAGAGGGTCCCTGCCTGTCACTGGAAGCTCTAGCATTCCACCGCAGCAAGGAATGTCAGGCACCCATGCTGTTTCCTGCCTTTGTGCCTTGCTCAGCTGCCCTTCTGCCCGGAAAGGCCCCCAACCCCAGATAACCTACTGATCCCATGAGTCTTGGTACTAGTGTCTCCTCCTCCGGGCAGCTTCTCCAGTCCATGCCTGGACTCGCCACCATTCACAGCCTGTCTCTAGCCTAAGGTCGGGGGTGAGGCGGGCTTTGTTTCCACCTGAGTCCAGAGCCTGGCCTGGGGAGGTGCTGAGCCAGTGTCTCTTAACTCTGGTAGGAGTAGTTGCTGAGCCAGAGAGGCTTCTGAAAGAAGGCGGAGGCTGACAATTAACACTGCCTGTGCTCCCACCTGGGGCTGGGGGTGGGGGTGGGAGCGGGGGTGGAGAGAGGCAGACAGACCAGAGGAATACAATGAACGCTGTAAAGCTGAGGACACAGGAGAAGCTGTTAACTCCTCCTTTCTTAGACTCCTACTCTAGTAGGAGGTCTGGGGTGTGGCCTGAGAATTATTAGACCCCTCACAGGTGATTCTGCTGTGAGTGATCCTTTGACCAGCATTTGGGGACTGGGGCATGCAACCTTTAGAGGTTGGTGGCATTTTCTATTTGTTTTAGAAGAGCATTTCCCAGTCTGTGTTCCGGGGGTGGGGGGAAGGTGCAGGGTGGCACCAGTATGTGTTGAAAAGGGTCCCATGACCAAAAAGTGATAATGGTGACGAGCTAGTTCTCTTCCTTGTAGTCGCAATGCACGTGATCATAGTAAAGGCTCTGAAAAGTCCTGCAGGAAAGAAGCCATTTTAGGTTGGTTTAACTGTGACATTCCTGAGCCCTTCTGATCTGGAACTAGTGTCCTACCACCCATGGTTGGGAGACTGGACAGTAGGAAACCCCACAGATGGGTCTGCTGGGCACTCAGCCCAGCGGGGCCAGGGATTCCCTACTCCACATCCGGCCCTTCCATCATCAGGTGCTTCTCTTTGTTTGCATGAGGGGCCTATGCATTTGACCCCAAGGACCAGGGCTGCCATTAGGGAGGATGCTTTGAAGTCAAAACTGACAAGGTTCTATCAAATGCCAGGAGTTGACAACTGGGTAGAGACCCAGGGTTACAAACTGATAGGACGATCCATATCTGAAATTCCCCTAAAAATAGGTTTCCTCTTCTGAGTAAGCCTTTGAGGAAGATGGCCACAAGTATCATTCTCGCAGTTTAAGGGTTCTGTACTCAGAAAGGCTGAGGCTTTTAAAAGGACTCAGCACCACTCACCAGTTTATCCCCGTGTAGCCCTGACTGTAATCCTTGTCACAAGCACAAGTCACAAGGGTGGGTAAACTCCTTTGGGGCAGAAAATCCTAAATCAGCATAATGATTTACAAGGGATGGTGGCCAAGGGTTTAATTTGACCTTTCAATCTGGGAAGGGTCACCACATCCAGGCGAGCCTCAGAAACCTTAGCCGTGCTTGGGAGTTGGTCCCGGGGAAGGAGGGTGGGGGGTAGATGCCTGACATCTCTCCCTCTCAGGGACAAGAGGGTCTGCACCCACCTGTCCGGGCTGTCGAGCCAACCCTGCCATGGTCCGGGCCTTCCGTTTGGGGCAGAGATCTGAGCAGTTCACTGTGATGATGCCTGCATTGCAAACACACAGGCTCAGGGCATGTCCATCCCCCAAAGCCACCCAGGGGTCTCAGTGTTTAAGTCTCAGCCTGCTTTTGCCCCTTTTGGGTAGGTAGCTGGTTCCACACATGTTCATGGAAGGCCTACTAGGTGCCATGCCTGTGCCAGGCGCTTGGGTGGGAAGCAGATGTGATTGGGTCCTGACCATCCACTGCCTTCTGTGAGCTTCAGTGAAAGGGGGGAAGTGAGCATATTTCTACATTTTAAACACTGTTTTTCAATACCTCACTTAAAAGTTGGTTGGGGACTGAGGACACAGGCTATTAGAATCAGACTGGAGTTCAAAATAGACACTGTCATTTGTAAAGCCAGGATATAACAACGCCTGCCTTTTAGGCTTTTGTGGAGGTAAATGAGCTACTGTGCAGTGTGCACTGGCACAGTGTTGGCCCACAGCTCACTCTTGTCATAAACTACCATTCAGAACTGCACAAGGTGAGGACTAAGATCTGGCTTAGAGTCACACGGCCTGGGCTGCATCCCAGCACCCCATGGGCCAGCTGGGTGACCCTGACCAACAGGTCTCCCTGTGCATGGTAACAAGGAATAGTGATCTCTCGTGGGTGGTCATGAGGACTGAAGGAGTTACGCAGAGCGCACTGAGCAGTGTGCAGGATGGTCTCATTTTGTGTTCGCATTTCAGATCTGATTGGACTTACACCCGCTCAGAATGCCTGGCGCCTTTAGCAACCAGCTTTAGCAACCAGCGTGCAAATCAAGACATAGCTGATCAAACACGTTGTATCAATGCAAGATTATATATATTTATGAGAGCTGTGTTTGGGAGGAGAAAGTGCCTGGTGGGAAAACAGGTGCTTTGAAGCCAGACTGGGGGGGGGGGGGGTTGAGTTCAGATTTTCTTGCTCGTATGACCTTGGATGAGTCCCTGACACTCTCAGAGCCTCAGTGACCTCATCTGTTTGTTGGTCATCATGGGAGTTAATGCTGACCGTCTCTCTGCCGAGCATCACCAGGCCGTGAGAGAGAAAGCGCTTCTAGCCTGCCAGACGCTGGCCTAGCAGCTCGGTGCTGATTATCACTAGGGGAAGGCACAGCGTAAAGGTGGAGCTTTAGAATTAGACTGCTTGCTTGGAATTCTGCTTCCAACTAGTAGCTGTGGAATCTTGGTGGGTTCCCTAAGCAGTCTGCCTCCAGTCTGTAGAATGGGGAGGGGGGGCGATGACTGCACCCACCCCTGTGAGCCGCACTGAGGATTCAGGGAGAGGCTTAGCACTGGCCCATCCACAGAAAGTGCCCAATCAACACTGGCTGTTCGCCTGTGAACGCTGAGCCCATTTCATTCATTCTTATGTTCTTAATCCTCAGGAACTGCTTACCTAAAGTCAGGAATGTTGGAAGGAGTGGACAAATACATTTAATTCTGGTCCAAGGTTCTTCCTGATGATCTCGGAGACTCAGTTGAGTCTTCTTAGGGCCTAGCTGGACTCTGTGTCTCTGTTATTGTCTGCTTTGGTTTTGGTAAGCTTCAAGTCTGAGGATTCACTCCTGAGTTGGTCTGGAATCGCCCCTCAGACTGAAGTAGGCATGAGTCTGACCTCTACTTTCTAACGGTAGGATATTACTGTGGATGTTACTGATCCTTTAAGAGCCTTCACTTCCCCATCTGTAAAGTGGGACTAAATTCACCTACTTTTCAGAGTTGTTGAGGTGACTAGATATTACCTACCTGAAAAAGCTTGCCATACAATAGTGATCAGTAAAGGTGGTGGTGACTGTCCTCTTATTTTACTTACCTTGAAGCTCCTAGTTCAAGTTGACCCTACCTTGAATATGATCTCTGAACTCTGATGTATGAATAATTATTTTCCTCACAGACCTCTACTCTGCCTGTGTGGGCAGTGGCCATGGCTTCCTCTTGTTGCCTGCCTGAGTGGTGCTCTGGGGTGCCGGGCCCTGGGCCTGAGGGCTGACCCTGGGACCTCATTCTCTGTGTCCTCTGCAGCCCCACAGGTCTCCATGGATGTCTGATTAGAGAGTCATTGTGGCAGGAACAAAGTCAGTCCCATTGTGTCCCCACCCATAGATCACTGGTTTGAAGATGACCATAAGCATAGCTTCAGAGTCAGATTGGGCTCCACCACTAGCTTATTTGTTTTGTAACTGTGATTAACTTAGCCTCTCTGAACCTGTTTCTTCATCTATAAAACGAGGATAGCACAAGATCATGCTTGCAAAGGGGCACCAGAGATGACAGTAGTGATGGTGATGATGATGGACCACATCAAATGGCATTGTGACTAAGGATCTCCCCCTACAACATGGGGAGAAGGTGAGCAAAAGAAGTTATCAAATGTCCTAAAAGCTTGAAAGCTGGCTTAGATAAAAAAAAATTAGAGTAAAAATAAGAAGCCCAATAAGGAGAAAAAAGAATCCTCAATGAACCCTGTGAACTTCCATCATAGTGACGTCACTATGTAAATTCACAGTTGACTCTATCAGGAAGATACTAAATGGAGCAAAAGGTGATTTCTACTATGCTTCTAAAATCACCTAACTTTATAATGACCAGATTTTCAATCTTAAAAAAACCGTTTTTAGTAATTGTAGGAAAACATGAGCAATCAAATTTCCTAATGATGCACACTCTAAATATTGGGGAAAAATGTAATCAGCTATCTGATAAAAACTGTGTTGTCTATATCAGTGAATTTTCAACCCTGGCTGTACAAAATATATAATTTGGAGACCTTCTAAAAAATACTCCTGTCTAGACCCCACCAAAAAATCAATCTCTGAGGGCCTGGGTTGCGGGGGAGGGGTTGGGGCAGGGGGATGAGCATTTTAAAAAAGCTTCCCAGGTGATTCCTACAGCTAAGGTCCACTGGTTTGGATGGATCTTGGTAGTGATCATAAACCTGATTAACCTACTTCGTGACTGAGGCTGTGGCCTCAATCCTGGCCACACATTAGAATCCCCAGGGGGGCCTTAAAAATTCCAATGCCCCACCCCAGACTGATGACATCCTGGTCTCTGGGACAACTCTTGGGGTTTGGTACTTTTGAAAGTTCCCTAGGTGATTCAGTGTGCAGCCAGGGCTGAAAAGCACTGGACTAAAGAACAGAGTAAAAAAAAAAGAAAATGTTCCATAAAATCTTAGCTCATACCTGCATTTTGCAGCAGAAGGAGCGACAATATTATGTAGTCCTGTGGTCAGTTGCTATTTATCCAGGAATGGCTTATCTGTGTTGAGGATAAATTACGGGCCAGTGTTAGGGATGCAGGGAAGGTAGCTAACATTATTAAGCACCTACCATAAACTAGGTATTTTGCCCACATCATCCCATTTAATTCAGAGAAGTAGGCAGTGTCATCCCCGTCTTATTAGGTGAGGAACTGAGGCTCAGAGAGGCTAACTCACTTGTATCAAGTCACTGAGCTAGTAAACTAGTCTCCAAAATCTGGGCCCTCAGCCATACTGCCCTTCACAGGGTGGAGGAGGGAAGCGTCTCTGTGACTACATGTTAAAGCTAAATGATTTGCTGGATTATCTACTCTTTTTTTTTTTTTTTGTATTCCCCTCTGCTATCCTCCAGAGAGGAGAGCTGGCTATACTGCTTGTTCTTTTTTTTTTTTTTTTTAATTTTTTTAATTAAAAAAAAATTTATACTGCTTGTTCTGAAGGGATGATCTAGGTATAAATTCATGCTTTATGTTAAAAAACATATATCCTAACAATTATTTCATATTTGCTCTTCGTTTAATTTGGCAGTAGGTTCTGAAGCAGCACTGAATTGCTGAATGGTTCTAGCTGGTGCTTTCCCAAGAAAAAGGCAAAGTATCAGAACCAGGATATGTAACTAAATGTTTACCTTGACTAGAAGTTTTCAACCAAGTGACTCTGAAGCAGAGTAAAAAATGAAGACCTAAATAGATTTATGGTGAACAGGCCTGCCAATTATTTGACCCTGTCCCTTGTGCTTCCTATTTCCTGACAATCTTAGTGCTTCCAAATAGATAAAAGACACACCCTCCATTTGCAATCCCTTCCAGCAGAGATGGCTGTCACTAGTGACAGGCAAGCCCACCTCCCTGTCCCCCTTGATAGCCAGGCTGGGTGGGGCTTCCTGCTTCTCCAGCAAACTCCCAGGACCAGCTCTCAGACACACGTCAGACACACATCAGTGACCCGCTGTCCCAACATCCAGTGCTCCCAGGGCTTTGAAACAGCAATTTACCTATGCTGGATGCTAAAAACAGTTCCAAAAGAAAAAAAAAATCCTGAGCAACTTTCTAGATTTATAGCCTTTTTTCCTATTTCACATAAAAGTTTAGATTTACAGAACCCAGGATTTGTACAATTTGAAACCTGCATCTACATAATAAGCCATCTTTTCTAACTAGTCAATGATGTGTCCCACTTAACAGTCTTCCGGGACATCTGGGTCAGGAAAGTTCTTTACATAAAACAAAACAAAAAAAACCCTCCTTAGGTTTTATTGTCCCCATTTTGCAAGTGAGAAATACGTCTCAGAGATCATAAGTGTCTAGCCTCACAGCTACTAGGTGGCATCACTGGAGCCCTCTGAAACAAGATTGGGTGTTTCCAGAAAGTGCGTCCTGAAGGGCAGTCAGTGGGTTGTGATTTTTATACTCAGGACCTCTTTGAGAGTGTGTCTGTTGGTCGCTCTCCCTCTGAGAAGAAGCACTTCTGGGATTTTGGCTGAGAAAGCCTGGCTGAAGCCCTACTTAATACCTGGTCTCTACTTCTACCCGCTGGGCTCTGCGGCAGATGTGTCCCATAGCCGCTGGTCGTCACACAAGCATGTCCACTATTACCTCAGCACCTTCACTGTCTCCATCCACTGCACCTGCTCACTCTCCCAGGGGTCCACCCGGACCCAGTCGGACGTCTGCAGGGCTAGCCGGGCCATGGCCACCCGGTGGTGGGCAGCCACGAGGTCTTTCTTCCTGTAGTTGTCGTTGACAGGGGAGATGATACCGCCGATCACCTGGTACAGTCCTAGGCAAAGGAGAGCAGTGGTGTGGTATGTGCTGACACTGACTGCCTGGTGGCCTGAATCCAGGCAGGCGCAGAACTCTGTGCCTCATCCTGAGTGGGAGCAGACCGGGCATTCTCTCCTGGTAGGCCAGCTCCCTCAGGGGCTGCATGCTTCTCCAGCTTTCTAGGGCACAGAGTCCTACTTTGGGGAGCAAGGCTGTGAGGATGTGGCCAGACAAGACTCCTAGATAGCTGTGTGGACAGTTAGGGTAAGAATATGCTAGAGGAACATCATGACGTCCTCCTGCATAGGACTTAACAGAGGCACTACCTCCTCTAATCAGGTCTGGGATGATAGATGCAGTTTCTTAGCCCCAACAGGGGGTCTTGTGAATCAAAGATGAAGAGATGGGGTGAGCATGGACCAGGTAGGACCAGGTAGGTGGGAGGTGGGAAGGAGATGGGAAGTGGTGGCTCTAGGAGGCATGGGAAGGCCTACTTTGGGAAAGACGTGTGTTGTGTAGGTAAGTGATGCTGTATGGCTCAGGGACTGGAGAATGGAAAGCTTTAAGTTTGGAGCTAGGGTGACATTGTGGAAGCCACGGAGAACCAGGAAAGAGTAGAACAGGACTCCAAGAGCCTTGGGTGGGGGCTCCAGCTTCATCATTCTCTAGTCCACCCGAGGCAATTACCAGCCTATCTGGAAAAATAAATACTTAATCATTTGCACTTCAGTTTTCCTGAATATGAAATGGGATCATACATGCTGGGCGGGACCTTGTGCTAAGGAGACCTATTAGGGAATCCTTATATAGTAAGATGATATTTTAAGTATATGATATATTTTTTAAAATTATAAAATATGCACATAAAAGAACACAAAACACATATGGCCTGACAGTTATAAAGTATATCCTGCTTTCATCATCACCTAGATTAAGATATAAGCACTTCTGCCACACCAGATGTTCCCTACCACAGGTCCCACTCTGGCGGAAGTTAATCACTCTTCTTACTTTTATAAAATTAATTCTTTCCTTTATAGCTTTACCATGTATTTATGTAGCCTTAAAAAAACACAGATTCATTTACCTTCTGAAACTTTTATAAATGGAATCATACTGAATATTTTTGTTTAGCCTTTTTCACTTTATGTAAAGTGAACATAGGCAGAGGGAGAAGCAGGCTCCATGCACCGGGAGCCCGACGTGGGATTCGATCCCGGGTCTCCAGGATCGCGCCCTGGGCCAAAGGCAGGCGCCAAACCGCTGCGCCACCCAGGGATCCCTGTGCTTTGCTTTATATAGCTTTATTACACATCTTGATATCTGGTTAAGCAAATCCTCCCACCTGGTTCTTCTTCAAGACTGTCTTGGCAATTCTTGACTTTTTGTATTTTCCGTATAAATTTTACAACAAGCTTGTCAGATTCCCCAAATGAAACACTACCCCTTGCCCCTGCCCTACCCCGAGAAATTTCAGTAGGAATCGAACTGAATTTATAATTCAATTTAGGGAGGACTCATGTCTTTACAATTTTTAGCCTTCTAATCCACAAGCACGGTATATCTTTCCACTTGTTTAGATTTCCTTAAATATACTTAGATAAAGCTTTACAGTTTTTCTTGTAGAGGACTTAAACATCTTTTGTAAGATTTATTCCTAGACACTTGATTTTTTGGATGCCACTATAAATGGCATTTAAAAAATCTTTTTTATGGGGCACCTGGGTGATTCAGTGTTTGAGGGTCTGCCTTTGGCTCAGGTTGTGATCCGGGGGTCCTGGGATAGAGTCCCACATCGGGCTCCCCATGGGGAGCCTGCTTCTCCCTCTGCCTATGTCTCTGCCTCTCTGTGTCTCTCATGAATGAATAAATAACAGCCTAAAAAGTTTTTTTATTCTATTTGTTGCCAATATATAGAAATGATTTAAGCATCTTGGATGCATACATATATCCAGTAACCTAGCTAAGCCCTCTTATTCTAATTGTTTATCTGTATAGTCTTTTGAATCTTCTGTTCAAAATGTACTATCTGAAAATACTGACAAAATTTGCCACATTTCCAATCCCTGGCTTTTGTTTTTCTTTCTTTTTTAAAAATATTTTATTTATTTATTCATGAGAGACAGAGAGGCAGAGACATAGGCAGAGGGAGAAGCAGGCTCCATGCAGGGAGCCCAATGTGGGACTCGATACAGGGACTCTGGGATTACGACCTGAGCCGAAGGCAAACGCTCAACCACTGAGCCACCCAGGCATCCCTAGCTTTTGTTTTTCTCACTACACCACTGAAGACCTCTCGCATGATGCCGGATAGAGGTGGTGTTAGCAGTTCTTTGCCTTATTGCCACTATCAGAGGAAAAGCTTTTGAGTTTCAGAATTGCATACGATATCTGCTGCAAGTTTTCTGTAGATATCCTTTTTCAGTTGTAGGAAAGACCATGCCATGTGTTCATTAAAACTTTTTCTCCCTCTTCCTGGGCACATAGGAAGCTAATATATCTGTTCTTGAAATTAGGTTGGGTTTATGTGATCTCACTGAGCTGTAAGTCAATGGGATGTAGGTGGAAGTGATGTATACCCCATCTAAACTTGGCCATAAAAACTCTGCTGACCCTCCAACTCTTTTATAATGAATCTGAAAGCTATAATTAAGGAAGCAAAGCCATGGGTGGGGCTTACTAGGATTCCTGAGACACAGCTGGGCAGGGAATTGCCCTGTAGCTCTTCAGGATATACATGGGATTTATCTGATGAGAGAGAAAAGTTGATTAATGTGCTAAGCTCTTGAAATTGGGGGATTTGTTATGGTAGACTAACCTGGTCTATCCTGACAAATATGTGACTTTAAGAGACATTCCCAGCTATTTCCAGTTTAGGAGCTTTTGCCATAAATGAATTTTATCAAATGTTTTCTCTGCAACTCTTGAAACGATGGTGTGATTTTTGTGTTATTTTTGACTACTTGCCAGTCAATGCCCCTGATTAATCATTTGTAGGGGGTAGGGGGGCTCCCCCAGGTGTAAAACAGATATGCCCTCCTCCAGAGAGGCTTCATGTTTGTGTTTCCCAGGTCCCTGGAGTTATTAAAAGTCACGGATGACCTTAAATGAGATTGTCGACTTAAGCTTCTTTTTGACTAATTCAGGCAAGGGGCTGCAAATCTGAGCAAAGCCTGATATGCGGCCATTTATTCCTATTGATAATTTATCCTTGCCTTTTTCTTCTTAAGCTTGACTTAGCACTAAGGCTTCTCTGCAGTCCACTAGGATTAGGGGAAGAAGGGGGTAAGATCTATACCCTGAGAGGGTAGCTCCTTGGGAGGACCAGCTTAAGATAGGGGAAGTTACCCACCAGGCCCCTCAGCCTGGGAATGCCTTTGTTTTTCTGTATATTTTTTTTATTGGAGTTTGAATTGCCAACATACAGTATAACACCCAGTGCACATCCCATCAAGTGCCCCCTCAGTACCTGTCACTCAGTCCCCCGGCCCCCGCCCACCTCCCCTTCTACTACCCCTTTGTTTGTTTCCCAGAGTTAGGAGTCTCTCCTGTTTTGTCACCCTCTCTGATTTTTCTCACTCATTTTCTTTCCTTTCCCTTATGATCCCTTTCACTATTTTTTATATTCCCCGTATGAGTGAAACCATGTGATGACTGTCCTCCGATTGCTGGAGAGGATGAGATAAAGGGGAGCCCTCTTGTACTGTTGGTGGGAATGTGAACTGGTGCAGCCACTCTGGAAAACTGTGGAGGTTCCTCAAAGAGTTAAAAATAGACCTGCCCTACGACCCAGCAATTGCACTGCTGGGGATTTACCCCAAAGATATAGATGCAGTGAAAGATCATGACACCTGCTCCCCAATGTTTATAGGCTCTAGCCATTGAATTCTTTCTTTCTTGGCTTGTATGGCCACTGATTCAAAGCTTAAGTGAGCAGTACTGGCAGGTGCCCACAGGGCATCAGGGGCTCTGACAGTCTAATAGCCTGCTTACTTCCCTCCCTGGTTGGTTGTAGGGGTTTGTCTCTCAGCTGGTCTGAGACATCCCCACCTTTTGGCTTTAACAGTGAGGTTTAAAAATGTTCTACTCGCCATTTATTTTTGTTTTAGTGGGAGAGTTGATCCAAAGAAGGCAGCCTGACACCCCCCCCCCCCACCACCACCACTCCCACACTCGTGGGGAAGCTGAGAGTTCTCTGATGCTTTTTTTCCCAGCCCTGGTGAACCTGGTTGCCCTGGGCCCCTCCTTCCTGGAGGCTGAGCCATCCACTGTACCAGGGGGATGAGAATAAGGAAAGATGTTCATCTTTTGACTTCCAGAACTGGCTCCTAAAACTCATTTCAGAGGAACACTGTTGAAGGTTAAACCTTTCATTTGTAAGAATCAGGGTTTGTTGAGAAAGATTTAAGTTTTAAAAGTTAGCCCTGAAAAATATCAAGAATCAGAGTCTGGGGAGTCAGAGCACACAGTTCTACTAAATCCACAGAGTGGTAAGGACAGAATATGAAAATGAATGGAAAAGCCCCTTCTGGACCAAAGAGGGGGTTGGGGGGAGGAATGAGCAGTAGGCATAGGGAAGAACCTGGTAGAAAAGGTTCGTGGTGGCCAAGAGTTTAGACCCAAGTCGAGACCTGCTCCCTACACCCTCTTACCCTTCAGAGACCAAACCTTGTGTGTGTTGGGTGGGGGACGGCATAGTTAAGAGGCTTAGTGAGTTCTGGAAACTGCAGAGCAGGTGGGCTGGTATTTTGCTTCCCACTTGTAATTCGAGGGGGGAGTCCATCATGCTCCGTGTCAGTACAGCAGTACAGCATCAACTCAGTAGAAATGGCAGCGTGAAATGTACGGGCAGAGAGGGCTTCAGGAAACATCCCCTCCCCTGCCTTCAGCGGGGAGTGGCAGACATGCAAAAAAATGGCCAAAGCTCTTTGAGAGGAGGAGCACGAGAGGCTGAGGGTGGACAGTCAGCTGGGCTACTTTGGGGGGGGGGGAACGAGGTGGCTGGCAGGGGATACAGGGTGTACAGTGCAAAGCCAAGGACAGTGTTGGTGTTAGAACCAGGGAGAGCCCAGGCATGGGCCCAGACAGGCATGGTGATGCCATAGTCAGGAGAGGCTGGGGAGACTTCTCTAGTGGAGGCAGAGAGGATAGAGGCCAGTGCCCAAGATCCAGGGCACGTCTCTCAGCTGGAGGGCATTCAGGGCCAGATGCCCCTTTTCAGATGCCAGGATGACAGGCCACCTATGATGCTTAATTCACTTTTGGGGACATAGGCAGTAAAAGATTAATTTGATTAAAAATTGACCTGTAACAAGGAGTTTAAGATCAAGAGACAATTATCTTGAAGTGGCAACCTTTTTGTTTGTTTTTTTTTACCATTCATGGAAATGGTGGCTTAAGAGCAAGGTTAGTGTTCTAGAAAGCAAAGTAAGTTCTATTTTTGTATATCTGAGTCCTAGATCATGCATGGAATATGATCCCCCCCGCCCACTTTAGAAAAAGTAGAGGCTAACTTCTTTAAAGTGCCCACTTTCTTGGGCAATTTACGTATGTTTAACTTTCACATTAATCTCTGGCTGGCACCAGGCGGCCCTCCAGGCAGCTCTGTCAGGCATCTTGGATACTCAGGTGTTGCCTTAGATGGTTTAGCTCCTCTTCACAGGGCAGGTGGTATAAGGAGAAATCAGTGCTTTGTTGTAGCACCCAGGAGAGGAGAGTCAATAAAAATAACCATCTGGGCTAAAACTCCTTGCCCTCCAAATGGTCATGAGCTCAAGCCTCTTCACTTTCCCACAGTCCCTGTGTCTCCTCTCACAGGACCCCTTCTCCCTACGTAGACGCAGGTACTTCTCTGGTGGCCCCACTGCTGCCCAGACACACCTCCACTATAGCATTTGTAAAGATCCATTTGTCTTTCCCATGAGACAGATAGCTCTCCAAGGATGTGAACCTGAGTTTTAATGCTGGGTAGCCTGACCAGCACATCTCTTAGGATGAAGCTATCCTGTCCTTACTTTGGGGTTACCATAGCGATATATGGCTGTGAGTTGAACATGGTGGATAGAATTCCTTATTTATCTCCACCTCTGTTCTAATAAAATGGCAACGAAGGAATAAAATACATATGAAATCACAAGGGCAAAAAGAGTGGGAAAAGAGACAACGATGGATGGGAAAGGTCAACACAATTTTGGAAGCTAGAGAGACAATGCACAATGGTGACCGTGCAAGCGGAGTGCAGGCAGCAAAGGAGGGGAGAGGCAAGGTGCCTTGCATGGCAGCAGCGCTGAGTACCTCTGGAACTGGAGAAGGGGGTGCCAGAGGGCCTGAACACAGGAGGACCGGTTCAGAGTTTGCCTAAAGCGCCCTTAGATCCTACCTATTCCCCCATCCTGGCAGAGGCTGGATGTCTGCTTTCTGCTGAGGTTGGACTGGAGAGACTCTTGCCTCCTGGAGACCAGCACAGGTGAGAAGAGGGAAAAGTACCATCCTTTAGATAGAAGGATAAATTTTGACTTCCAGAGTAGACAGAGAAGACACCTACAGATCCTCACATTTAGGGGTCTTGGAACCAGGGCCTGAGCATATGGCCATGAAGCCCGCCAGCTTCACCCACCTACTCAAAGCTTCCAGCCAGCATTTAGGGCCTGATCTGTGAATATGAGCAGATAGCCTAAGAAGAGACAAATTTTAGAAAGGTGCTAACCATGAAAGAGAGCCCCAAACCACCACCAGCATATACCGCACAAAGGCAGTCGATGCAGAGAGCAAAAGGAAATTTCAAAAATCTCCAAATTCTATTGTCAGGAGATAGATAAGCCCATCCGTGAAACATGAATGGGATGCTTTAAAAGGGGCAATCAGAAAACAGGAAGAAACTTTTAGAAATTGAAAAATAACCATCCACTCATTCAACAGTATTTACCAACTGCCCGTTCCATGCCAGGTACTAAGTATGCGAGGTGCTGGGGACATACAACGATGACGAAGCAGACCGAGTTCCGTCCTCGTGGACATAACATTCTGGTGGACGACAGCAGCAATAAAGTAAGTTTGTGGAAGAATCAGAAGGTCAATTTGAGGAAATTATGTGCCAATAAGACAAAACTGGAGGACTGACCCAGGAGGTCCAACAGCTAAGTAATACAGAAATTCTTGGAAGAGAAAAGGAGGAGGAAAACATCACAGAAATAATGTTTTCCCAGACTAGAAGGGCTTAAGTTTTCAGAACTGAATATCCTCTGACAGCTCAGCACTTTGAAGGAAAGAGAGTGCACACCCTGACAAACCATCAGAAAACTTCAGACCATCAGGTTTAAAGAAAAGATTCCAAAGGTTTCCAGAGGGGGGGAAAAAAAAAACAAAAAAACAACAACCACCAGAGGTCCAACACAGGACTGGGATGCGGAATAGAACTGGATTTCTCAACAGCAATTCTGGGATCCGGAAGACAGTGGAGCAAAGCCTTCACATTGTCAAAGAAAAATTATTTCCAACCTAGAATTCCGTATTCAGCCAAACAACCGAACAATTAGAACAGGGATCAGCAAACTTTATCTATTAAAAGAGAGACAGCAAATAGTTTAGGCTTTGTGAGTCGCCTACAGTCTTTGTCAAGTATCAACCCCCTCCCTGTCCCCCCTCCCTTTTTAATATTTTATTTATTCATGAGAGACAGAGAGGGGCAGAGACATAGGCAGAGGGAGAAGCAGGCTCCATGCAGGAAGCCCGTGCGAGACTCGATCCTGGGACTCCAGAATCATGCCCTAGGCTGAAGGCAGGCGCTAAACTGCTGAGCCACCCAGGATCTCCCCACCCACCCCCACCCAACACCCTTTTTTTAAACAATTCTTTTAAAATGTAAAAAAACCAAAACCAAAAACCCACTGTTAGCTCACAGAAAGAAGGAAAACAAACTGTGGACAAGAGTTGGCCCATGGGCTGTAGTTTACTCATCTCTGAACTGGAGGGTGGAATAAAGTTGTGTTCATATATGCAAGGTCTCAGAAAATGTATCTCCCATCTATCCTTTCTCAGAAAGATGCTGGAGGATGCATTCCACCAGAATAGGAGTAAACCAAAAAGAAGGCACAGGATCTGAGAAATCCAAGATCCTTCCACACCAGGGGAGGCGAAGGGAATCCCCAGGGAAACAGGGCAGGGAAATCCCAGAGGGCAGCCCTGTAGGAGCACAGCGAGCTCACCGTCCAGACAGGGGCCAGAGGACCCCAGGAAGGGTATGAGCAGAAACAAAATGCGACAGATTACGTGACGAGTCTATACGCTAAGATGAGTGTTGAAGATCTTTTGGAAAATTTGGAACTGAACTAGTGATAGGTATAAGGAACATAAGGAAACAAATGAGGCAATTATTAACCAAAGTTTATTCGAGATGCGCTGCAATCATAGTGTATACTACGTGGCTTAATTAATGACATTTACACAGACGTAATGTCAACAATATTACTTTAGCCTAGAGTTGTGAGCCAGTCAATTTGGGAGCACGTGGTGAAGATGAAGTGTGAGTGTGAGGGTAGAGGTGTGAGAGAGCTAAATCTTCATCTTTCACAATTGGAAGGCAACAGATAATATCTAAATCTGAAAAATTGAGGAACACAGTGTAAGCTTATTATAAAACTAGGGAGACACATACTAGAGAAAACTGCTGAAAAAAGTCAAATATGACTGCTTTGGGAACTAAGAATCGGGTAGGGAGGGATGGCACAAAGTTACCATAAGCCTTACAGCAGCTTAACTTCTGTCATATACATGTTTTATAAACACAGAAAATAAGTTTAAAACGAATGCGCTTTCTAGAAATATTTCAGTATACTAAAAAGTTTACAGAACAAAACACATCCAAGAAATTACTATTGTTTATACTTTGGTTAACTGTCTTTTTCTTTTATGTTTTTCCTCATATAATGTAAATTCCACTTTGGTATCTTCTTTATTTAGATTATATCATAAGCATTCTTGTTGGCCATTAGCACTCTTGAAAATATCACTCTTAATGGCTATATAATAATGGAGATACATAATGTACTTGAATTGATATATTGTGAGCATCTTTGTACATCTTAGTTGCAATTTTTAGATGCATTAAGATAAATAGAAAAATGAGTGGCTTGAACTTTTTTTTTTTTTGCTACATCTTGTTAAACTGCTTTTTGGAAATTCTAACAAGGGGAGAGCACCACCAGCATGGTAGGAGAACCCATTTTACTGCATACTGGCTAGTGCTGGGATTACTCATTTAGAAACATCTTTGCCAATCTGCAGGAACTTTTTGTGGTTTAAAATTTGCATTTAAGGGATGCCTGGATGGCTCCGTGGTGGAGCATCTCTGCCTTAGGCTCAGGGTGTGATCCCTGCCGCCTGGGATCCCATGTTGGGCTCCCTACAGGGAGCCTGTTTCTCCCTCTGCCTATGTCTCTGCCTCTCTGTCTCTCATAAATAAAGAATAAAATCTTTAAAAATAAAATTTGCATTTAAGATTATTTCTGTGATTTTTATTACTTATTAGACATTTGTATTTCTCTGGTTGTGAACCACTTGTTCAAACTCATTGTCATTTTATTATGTGTATGAACTCTTTTAACAAGTTTAAGAAATGTTTTCCTGTTGGGTCTGCTGGCACCGCAGAGGGGATTCTCTTCCACATTCTAGACCTCTCCCCCAACTCTAGTCTGGCTGCTGGGAATTCGTTCTGGGTCTTCACCCAACTATCACTCCCCACATCTTCGTGATATAAAGCCTCAATTGGTCCTCTCAGGGATGCTTCTCTCATTTCTCTGACTGGTGTTGTGCCTCTGCCCTACTTGCTTGTATCAATTCTTTATCTCCTCTTGTAATTTTCATATCCTTATCTTTTTCTTGAGTTCTAGAAAAATTCCTTGGACTGAGTGTGTGTGTGTGTGTGTGTGGTTTTCCTTAAGATTTTATTTATTTTGAGAGTGAAAGAGAAACAGGCTCCCTGCTGAGTAGGGAGCCCAATACAGAGCTTGATTCCAGGATGCTTGGATCATGACCGGAGTTGAAGGCAGACACTTCACAGACTGAGCCATGTAGGTACCCAACCTTGAGCTGGTGTTCTAATTCTCTATTTAGTTGCCAGAAATCACCTCCCTGCTGCCTTAGCTCCACTAAGCATTAATTTGGCAATAATGTTTTTCATCCCAAATGTCCTTCACTGTCCTCAGACTGCTGCTTTTCCCCCATAGGCTGCTCTTCTACTATGATCACATTTTTCTCTGGAGTCTCATTGAGAACCAGAAATTTATTAATTTTATCTAAGTCCCTTGGCCAGAATCTGAATGCTAGGACCATCTTTGGAAGGGCAGTTCCTTTTCATATGACCTGTTACTTTTCTCTGACTAGTTCACTGCCTCCAGAAAGGTATATCTGTCCCTTATGGGCTGCTGGG
This sequence comes from Nyctereutes procyonoides, assembly GCF_905146905.1. NCBI lineage: Eukaryota > Metazoa > Chordata > Mammalia > Carnivora > Canidae > Nyctereutes > Nyctereutes procyonoides. Next base: position 36,189,127 of record NW_026575042.1, read on the forward strand.
CAGCCCTGTTGGAGTCTGGGTAGGTTCCTGATTAATTATTATATTCACAGCAAAAGGATAAGGGCAACATTGAGGTTTACTGTGATTTTTCTTTGCATCTCAGAAATACGCTTGCTTGTGTAGTAGAAGCCTTGGCTATAGATCAAAGGAAATATCCATCGATGGGAAATCTCCACCACCCCCCCACCAAGGTTTATTTTTAGTATCTTAATAGTAAATATATAACGTAGGAAATCAAAGGGACTTTTTCCTTAAATACTTGAGGGACTGTTCTATTTCCTTTTTGAAATACCGTGTCTCCCCCACCACTGATTTCCTCTTACTATATATTATCTTTTTACATACTTTGTGTTCCACTGTGCTGTACAAAGTCAGTATCACCCTCCTGTAATCACTTTTTTAAAAATTATATTTTAATGTCTCATAAAGCTTTCTGAGCACTTGGTTAGCCTTCTAGGTGAACCTTGGGATACTTTTCTCAAGTTAAATAAAGAAAAATAGCCATGGGTATTTTTGCCGGAAAGCACATCAATAACTGACCATTCCCCTGAGAAGCTGCTCGTATTTGCATTTAGTTAAATCTCTCAGCAGAGGGGCAGAGCCGCTCCCTCAGTGCCCTTCACGTTTCTAGTTCATGTTAGTCCTGGGGACAGGTGTCCTTGACGGTTTCTCTGGGGGATAATTTTTTCCTTATGTTTTATATAATATATAGGTCATATGTATTTTTATATGTTATATATGTATTATATGTATGTCATGACATTGTATTGCAACTGTTATGTAGCAAACTCTTTTGGTTTATTTTTAATCTGGACTACCTTACTAAATGTATTTGTTCTGCTTGGCTTTCAAAGGCTTCCCCTGGATTTTCTAGGGATCTAGTAATACCACTTGCAAATAATGAAAACTGAGTCTCCTATCTGTGAGTCTATTTATTTTTTTGACTGATGCCATTAGAAAGTAATGGTGGTGACCAGGCATTCTTTTCTATTTCCTTGCTTCTGTGGGAATGCTTCTGAAGTGTTATGCCATTATATGTCATGCTAGATAAGTATCCTTATAGTTCTAATTTACTAAGAGCTTAAAAAAAAATCCCTAAGTAGTTGTTGGATTTTATTGAATGACTTTTAAGTGTGTATTGAGATGATGATTTAGGTTCCATAAAAATATATTGTCTTAGTAATGTGATATATTAATAGATATCTTTATGGTATATTGTCCTTGAATACCTGGGATAAATGCTACCTGGTCGTGTTGAATTATTCTTTTATTAGCAATTTGATAACCTACTACTTTATATGGGTATTTTGCATCCCAGATTATACTGTTAAACACCAGCTGTAATGCCACAATATCCTTATCCAATTTTCTTTGTTCTAGAAAATGGCTACGGTAGATTGAATTATGGGTCCTAATTCCTCACCCTGTCATTAGAGTATTACACACACCTCTGCCACAGCCTCACAAAGGATGTACTTCCCCACCCCTTGACTTTGGGCTTGGCCGTGAGACTCCCTTTGGCTAATAGCAAAATAGCAAACTAGCATATGTGAGATGAACAAAAACTCAAAACTTGCTTGCTGGGTGGGACTTGTAATCCCGTGCCTGTGCCATCTCCAGGAGAAGGTTATGTGAGGTAGTCACTACCCTCTTCTATTTTCCTAGACCCAGAGTTACTTAAACTAACCAGTGAGAATTTGATAACGTATACAGTTTATGGCACTTAGCTGGTGCTCAGCAATTGTCACCTCCTCCACCCCCTTGCCTGGTGCATCAGCAGAGGAGGGAATTGCAGTGGGTCATGTTCTCCTTCTATGGCCACTACATTACCTCCTGGCATGCATGCTCTTCCAGGGCCCAACCACTTCTCCATTGAAAGTCTGTGCCCTTCCCCCTTGGACCTGGGTGAGCACTGGTGAATGTTGAACCCAGAAGCAGAAGTGATACTATGTCATTGCTGAGGCAAGGTCATAAAGATGCCATGCACACTTGACGGGATGAGCACTGGGTGTTATGCTATATGTTGGCAAATCGAACTGCAATAAAAAAAAGATGTCATGAAAAAAAAATGTCATGCACGTTCACCTTAAGATCTGGGGACACTTGGTTTGGGGACCCAGCTGCCAGGCTGTGAAAGCCCAAGCTAGCCCATGCAGAGACCTCCACAATGAAGCTGTGAAGCCACCTGTACATACCATGGTCAACATCCCTGCCAATACCTGGCATCAATGGCCAGATGTGTGGGTAAACAAGTCTCCGGATGATTCCTGGCCCCAGCTGTCTAGTCACTCCTGGTCTTTGAGGTCTTCTCAGCTGAGTCCCCAAATACTGTGGGGGCAGAGACGGGTCATTCGCACTGTGCTTGTGTCCAAATTCCTGACCTACTGAATCTGTGAGTGTAATACAATGGTCAATTGACGTCACTTGAGTTTGGGGTGGCTTGTTATGTAGTGATAATAACTGGGAACAGGAATGGAGATTCAGAAAAATTGTATCATTTTCCTGTGGTTATACTACCAGCAAGTGGCAGGACTGGGATCCGAATCAGGTCTGCCTATACTTTTTCTGTTGCACTGAACCGGTGACTGACACTGAGGTTCAGAGATCCCTAAGCCAGCCAGAACTAAGGAGGGCACCACTTGGTAGCTTCACCTCTGTGTGTATGTGGCCCCAAACTAGATCACTCTGGGGGTATGACAGATTTCCACCCCCTCTAGAGCTGACCATGTCCCCCAGCAAGACTGGGCTTCCATAAAATGTTACTGCTTCTTAAAATGCTAGCAGCTTCACAAACCGCAAAGCAAGACTTAATAGCATTCCAAAGTGTAAAGAAAGACCTCATTATTAGCACAAAGAACGTTTTGGCACATTTATCAGCATTTTATTAAGAATTACCATATGTACTTAAAACTATACTAGTCCAAACAACTGAGAGAAGCATTAGATGATGGTTTGGCTGGCTCCTACTGCACCCCTACCCCCTGGCACGCTCCACCCCCGCTCAGAGAAACCCAGCGTCCCTGTGTGCGCAGGCACGGTCCAACCCTTACCCACTTCGTGGACCCTTCTGGCCCTTTTCTTCTTTCTTTGGTTGTGCTGGCTGTAAAGCACCTTGGGAAACAGGGCCTTTGGAAGGCAAAGGACTCTTAAGACATATCAGGAGCAAGTGTTGCAAGTGCTGCAAGGACCCAGGTAAACAAGGAAAAGGAAGCCAGTGTGATGATAAGCAGGTTGAGGGGAAAAAAAAAAAAAAAAAAAAAAAAAAACAAGATCTCAACCAAATGGCTCTGCAAGCTTTTACGAAGAGCTTCTTGTGATTAAACTTGGCCTCCAAAGTAAGTCTGGGAAACATGATTTGGAAAACATGAGGCTGTTGAGGCTTTAAGGCCATTTTGGCACACTCCTGTTTATTCTCTTCATCACGTTCTGCTTTGTGGTTGTCCGCTCCTTTAGCCAGATGGCTCCTAGTGCTCATGGTCCAGATGAACTTCAGATGGCCTGTTTCTTGCTCTGCTCTGCGTGCTGCTGGCCAGAAGCACCCCTCACTTTCAGAGGCCACTAAATGTCTGGATCAAGGAAGCCTGGGGCGGCGGGGGTAGGGTGGGTACAGATCCAGGAATTTGGGGCATCCCAAGCAGAGCTGCGGTCCTCTGGCAGTGCAGTGGGTGCCACGGAAGTGTGACCACCCTCCCTCCCCCTTCAGTGCCTGTGGACTAAGCGGCTCTGTCTGTCCTCCTGTCTCTCACAGCTTTCTTTCAATCAGCATGCTCTTCCTGCACACTACAAAGCCCCCTCTGGTTTCCAGAATCCTTCAATGCCTGAGCTTGTCAGTGTGGGGTTTCTCTTTCTTTCGGTTCCAAAGGTCGTGCTTTCTTTGTGTGCGACTTCTTAAAAACTTGGCGAGGTAAACAACAAAGCAGCAATATTTCATAGGGTTTAAACTTCCTTTCTGGTCCTGGAGAGCAAGGCCATTTTATTTCCTCTCTCCTGCTCCATTCATTCTCTACACCTGGTTTTCCTGAGTCTCAGGCGCTTGGTCCATTTTCTGGGAGTGCTGACAAAGCCTCTGATGGGGTGGCTGGCTCTTTGGGGTCCCAGGTGCTTTCAGGGTATCACAACCTCTTTCTTATGCGTGCTTCTGTTTTCCAACATTTAACTCCTGGCTGCGTCTCTCTGCCTGGTGAACAGAATGAGACTCCTTTCAGACTAGGTAGGTTTTAAAAAAGATCTTGCCAGAACTCCCAAATGCTAGTGTCTCGAGGCTCCTCAGAAACTCATTACTTTCTCTTTGGGGGCCTTAGATCTAGCAGTAACTGTATATAGGAAAGGAGGCGGTGGGGGGGGGCAGGTTGTAATCAGGCACTTCTGGCTTGATGTGTAGTCTGCTGAAGGAGTCATGGGAAAGCAGCCCACAACACTGCGGTGGGCAGCCTCTATACATGGCATCTCTGGATGTGCAAAGCAGCCTCATTTCCCACTGATGAGTTACTGCTCCTGGGCAATATGCCACAACTGTGCTCTTAAGACAGGTTTTGTAGTGGCAGGAGCTTCAGGGCGGGTAGGCAGAGGCATACCTCAAGACTCAGCGCTCAAGACTCCTCCGTTCTGCTACTTAAGAGCTGTGTTAGCTGGGGCAAATTACTTAACCTCTCTGTTTTCAGTCTCTTTACCTGAGTCCAATGAGCTAACGTAGGAGACAAAGACCAGTTCAGAGCAAACGCTTGTTGTTTGGAGGGCACATCAGAAATATCCATTGAACCTGAATTTCCCCTACCTATCCCTTGTTTTTACCACAAACACCATGTCTTTTAAAATAAGAGAGGGCCCCACGCATTTATTTAGCTGGCAGCTTGGCATGCACTTTAGGCTAGGTAGTGTATCAGCATGATAAACTCTGAAATGAATACTGTGCGAGCCCTGTCCTCATGGGGGAGGGGGGGTTCAGTCCTGGGGGAGACAGTCACCACAGGTGGTCAGTGGAGGGGAGAGGTGCACAAAGAGCCCAGAAGAGGCTCTGAACAGGTGGAGATTTTTTTTTTGGAAGAAGAGACCCCTAAACTGAGTTACGTATGATGCAGAAGGTATATATGGTAACCTAAGAAAGGTAAAGCCTTAGGGGATCCCTGGGTGGCTCAGCGGTTTAGCGCCTGCTTTCGGCCAGGGTGTGATCCTGGAGTCCCGGGATCGAGTCCCACGTTGGGCTCCCTCCATGGAGCCTGCTTCTCCCTCTGCCTGTGTCTCTGTGCGTCTCTCTCTCTCTCTCTCTCTCTCTCTCTCTCTCTCATAAATAAAATCTTAAAAAAAAAAAAGGCAAAGCCTTATTAATCAAATCCATTCTTTCTGCTCTAACTATATTGAATAGAGACTTTTAAAAAACGTCTTCAGAACAACCGAAGCTTGATGACTCCTTGATTCTGCACTAATATCCTTGCCCATTTCTTGATACGTTTTCAATTTACCTTCATGGTAATTTACACTCAAGGAAACTGTCCAAGATCTGCTAAGGGATTCAATAAAATAGGTCACGGAGTTAAATGCTGTGGTGAAACACAGGGTTTAATTTTATGGATAAAATATAAATTGCTTGGCTGCCTTTTTGCATTATTCGTGTTAAGACTAAGGATCACTCAGTGAATGGGAATGGATCACTGTAAGAGTGAGGAAGCCATTTTCCTAATTCTAGAAGCATACCTGGTGGGGTTGTGGACTCTGCTCTTGAGGTTAACAGTCGCTGCATTAGGGAAGAGACCTTGAGTAGCCTGTTAGCCCACCTCTACCAGCTGCTACAGGAACAAGGAGCCTGAAGCTGGAATTGTTCCTAAGACTGACAGTGGGGGAAGAGGAGGAAGACAGCATGTTAACACCAGCCTTTTTCCCGATTATTTCTTGAAGTGAGTCTGCACTGATTGATGTCATTGTTAAAAATGCATATTCTGGATTGCGCCTGGACCTGCTCTCTGGCGGGAAGGTTGGGAGCTTAGATTCTTCCCAAGCATCCCGGGCGGTTGTGAGATGCCCATGGAGATCTGTGGGGCAGCACTGACTGTAGAGGAAACACTCCCTTTCAGTTACACAGGATCTTTTATTAGCCCACCATTGGGGTCGGAAGTGAAGAAGGACCACTTTGCTGTAAGGGCCAAATGACCTATGTTATGAGTATGGAATAAAAGGATAAAGTCAATTGCATCTAAATGAAAAATATTTAGTGACAAAAAGGATTGGGTTTCCTAGGTTGTAAATGTTTTATAGAACTTAATACAGTTTCATTTTTGAGGTTGGTTTCTAATAATACCCTTAATTTACCTGGTTAATGTACTCATCGGTCAATTCTGATTATGTAAATTGTAGATGATCATCTTCCATTTGCCATGTAAGGCATAATTTAGAGTTGCAGAACCAACCAAAAGCTAACCATTCTTACCAAGCACTAAAAAATTAGTCCCTCTGGGGGAACATTTTTCCTAAAAGTTTTATTTTTCTTTCCATTCCAAACATTGTTTCGATTAGTGGTTCTCTAGCCGTTCTGTGTAATGATTTATAGGCATCTACCAGCAACCCTCAACCCCCAAAAGGGTTCAGTCATCAAATAAGCTTTGAAAATACCAAAGTAGACTAAGTGAAACAGGCCTGATTGCAGACTGTAGATCCCCTGAGAGCCTCTAACATGGGGATGTGCATAGTTAACTCTCCAAGAAGGGTACAGAAATCTCAGGGTTTACCAAGCTCATTTAGGTTTCATGCAACAATTTGCTGGATGAGTGTGGAGAGGACCACACCTTGTGAGATACTCCGTTAACTCCACTGGCAAGTTATATCACGGGGATTAGGCTATTTAGATGAACTGTTCATAAGTCCCAGGCCTAGGAAGTGTTCTACAACTCCCCTCACTTTGTGGGGGAGCTTCCTCAAATACAGACCTTGCCACCTTGACATTAGGTCTAAGCACTGACGTAAATTATGGAATCACAACCTTGATCATCACTACCACTGCTATCATCATTAGATCATGATTAGCATTTTTGACTAACACCACAATCCCTACCACTACCACCACTTTGGTAGTGTCACCACCATCATACTAGGACCATGATCACTGCCCTCACCAACACCATGATCTGTCCCATCACCACCACCACCACACTGTGAGCAATTAACACCACTGCCATTATCGTGCCATGATCTACAACCACCACCACCACTAGTGCAACCAGTCAACACCACTGCAGCCACTCGAACTGCTTCAGAGCAGCCACTACCACCGCACTCGAGATAAACAACAGTGTTATTATTTCAGGTTGCACTCAAAGGTTGGAATGCTTGATATAATTGCACATATTCATCTTGAGTTACTGTGGCATCTCAGTAATCAAGTGGAACCAGACATGGTGTCACAGCAGGATCTAGAGGGTAAACAGGATCTTCAATCCAAGATAGGGGTACCTCAATTACCTCTGTGACAGGAGTAAAACATGTCACATACACCAGCCACATCAGCTTATCTGATGGGAAGATTCAGCCCCAACCTGATTTCAGAAATGTGGAAGCTGGACTTTTAGCTAGTTTAGGAACAGTGCTAGCCTGTTCCTCTGTGGCGACCACAGAGGGACTTTAAAACCAGCACAAAATGAGCCTTGTTACTGCTTGAGGACCCAGTCTGGTGGGTGGCGGTGGGCAGGAGGGGTCACAGCAGAAAAAAACTTAACTATATGTTACAGTTTATGTAATTAAGTTACTTTAAAGTGGTATTTTGGGGATCCCTGGGTGGCTCAGCGGTTTGGCGCCTGCCTTTGGCCCAGGGTGCGATTCTGGAGTCCTGGGATCGAGTCCTATGTCGGGCTCTCTGCATGGAGCCTGCTTTTCCCTCCTCCTGTGTCTCTACCTCTCTCTATCATAAATCTTACATAAAATACCACTTTATTTTTTTATGTACTGTTGTATAGATGATACACATATGAATGTGTAATGATGATGATGATGGTGGACGGCATGTATCGAGTGCTAACAAAGTGTTGGGAACTGTGCTAAAGGCTTTACATGTATTATCTCTTTAATTCTCAGGACTCCTGTATGAAAGAAGTGTGACTGTTAGTCGTATTTTCCTGATGAACAAACTGTGAAATAGAGGAGTTCAGGAACTAGCCCAAGGTCATAAAGTGAATTAACTGTAGCACTGTGGTATGAACCTAGGTAGTCTGGTCCAGGTCCCATGATCTTAATCAAAATCATACACTGCTTGCACTGTTTACACCCTGCTTGCACATCGTCTGCACACATATGCAGTATAATAACTTCAGCTGTTTATACGTCAGCCTGCATGGAGTGATTTAAGGGATGTTCAAGGACGTTGCTGATTATATGTGATTTGTCTCATGTGCTAATTTTTTTTTAAAGATTTTATTTATGAGAGACCCAGAGAGTAAGGCAGAGACATAGGCAGAAGGCTTCATGCAGGGAACCCAATGTGGGATTTGATCCCAGGACTCTGGGATCACACCCTGGGCCAAAGGCAGACACTCAACCACTGAGCCACCCAGGCATCCCTCATGTGCTAATTTTTTTTTTTTAAGATTTTATTTATTCATGAGAGAGACAGGGAGGCAGAGACATAGGCAGAGGGAGAAGCAGGATCCATGCAGGGAGCCCGACGTGGGACTCGATCCCAGTACTCCAGGATCACGCCCTGGGCCGAAGGCAGGTGCCCAACCACTAAGCCACCCAGGTGTCCCAATATGCAAGTAGATCCTTCAGTTTTTTTTTTTTAAGATTTTATTTATTTATTCATGAGAGACACAGAGGAGGGAGAGAGGGAGTGGGGAGGGGGTGGGGCAGAGACACAGGCAGAGGGAGAAGCAGGCTCCATGCAGGGAGCCCGACGTGGGACTTGATCCCAGGTCTCCAGGATCACGCCCTGGGCTGAAGGCAGGCGCTAAACCGCTGAGCCACCCAGGGATTCCCCCATGTGCTAATTTTTAAGAAGAGATTTAAGTCAATTGAATTACACACAGTAGAAAGAGACACAAAAGATCAAGTGCAAAGCAATTTGGTGTAAAATATGGTGATGAGGACTACTCTCTAGGCAAAGTTCACATAATAAGTATGCAACGAGCAGCCCATGTGCAGGGCATTAGGCAAGGCAATGCCCTGGCCTCCTGCCCCTTAGTCCATAGCTTCTCATGTTTGTTGAAGTCCCAAGTGGATCTCAGGAGAAGATATCCTAGGTTCAAATAGCTTAAGTTTCAAAGCACTTCACAGAGAGCAAGAGCACTAGGGAAGATTGAGCATGATTCTGAGGGTGGTGCAAAGGATGCCTGCCAGGGCATCTGTCTTTCCTCCTCACCCTAGCTCATTCCCTAGACATACCCATTTTAGAAATGATTGCTTTGCAAACGTACCTATTGTTAACTTTTCAAAATATATAAATATATGCACGCTTCTCTGGATAATTCTACACAATACAGACACGCACAGTTTTTTTGTTTTACAAAAAGAGATGGATTCCCTCAGCATTAAACTGTACCCCACTCCCAGTGTCCACAGTGGGGCCAGAACCATAGTCGGTGATGCTCTGACTCCTATATTGGTTGGGAAAGGTTGCTAGGCTGGATGTGAAAGTGCTCCCAGCTCTAAAATCCCATCATTGTCACCATCATCATACTCGTCATCTGCTGCTTAGTAAGTGCCAAGGATGTGCCAGGCTCTGTGTAGAGTGTTTATAGGGTTGAGATCCTCATAACAGTCTCAAAAGGCAGAACATGAGAGACTCCTAACTCTGGGAAATGAACTAGGGGTGGTGGAAGGGGAGGTGGGCGGGGAGTGGGGGTGACTGGGTGACGGGCACTTGATGGGATGAGCACTGGGTGTTATTCTATATGTTGGTAAATTGAACACAATAAAAAATAAATTTATATATATATATATATAAAAAGGCAGCTACCATCATTCTCCTGAGGTTGTTTTGCTGGCCTGGCCAACAACATCACATGGGATGGAAATGGCAGTGCTGGGATGGAAGCATTGTTTATTTGTCTGGCTTTGAAGTTTTGCTTATTTATGTGCTCTGTGCTTGTTAACTACACCAAGTACCTCTTAGATTAAGATTCTTGGTGTCAAAAATGGGGGTGGGTAGAAATAATGCTACTCAGGGGCATGTTTTGAGGCTTAAATAACAGAATGCATGTAAAAACGTTTTGTAAAATGTAAGGAGCCATTCACATGTAATAATATTACTGTTATTTAGGTTTTGTGTGATAAAATTAAACATAACAAATCCGTTTTGCTATTTAGATAATGATCTCAATATAACTTCCTTTGTAGTTTGACCTATTTTCACTTTTTATTTTGAAATAATTTTAGACTCAACAGAGTTACAAAAGTAACTTATGTACTTAGCAAGGACAGTACAAGGAGTTTTGATATACTTCACTCAGCTTCTAATGTGAACATCTCATATGACCATAGCACATGTAAGGAAGTTAACATTAATTCTCCTCACGAATCTACAGACCATGGTCATATTGCCCCTGGATCACCTTTTCCTGGTCTAGAGTCCAGTCCAGGATCCCACACTGTATGTAACTGTCCTGTATCTTTATACTCCTTGACCTGGGAACAGTTCCTCCGTCTTTCATGACCTGGACACTTGAGAAAAGTACTGGCCAGTTTTTTTGTGAAACATCCCTTGGTTTATCTGAGACTTTCTCTCCATGAGATGGAATTTATGCTTGTCAGCAAGAATACCTCAGAGACGATGTTGTCCTACTTCCCAATGCAGGTCTGGGGTCCCAGCCACCGCTTTGTCTTGATTCTGGTGACATTAACTTTGATACTCGGTTGACACCTCAACCGAGGTGTCTGTCAGTGTTCTCTACTGTTAAGGTACTATCTTCCCGTGCATCTGTAAATAATAAGCCTCTTATGGGAAAATACTTCGAGAGTATGCCAATATCCTGTTTCTCATCATCCTTTTGCCCACCATCCTTTAGCATACATTGATGATGCTGGTGTGCAACAACTGTTACTGTGATGTTTGCCAAGTGGTGATTTTTTATTTCCAACATTCCTTCCCCAGCATTAATTAGAATTCTACTCTAAGGAAGAACTGTCCTTTCTCCTGTGTTCATTCATTTATTCATTCAATCATTTATTGAATGGACTCATGGATATTTATTTTATTCTATGGGGTGTAATCCATTATCATCTATATTGTTTCTCAAATTATCCCAGATTTGCCCAATGGAGAGCTTCTTTAAATTGGCTCTGGTGTCTTTTTGACATGATCCCATCATTTATTAAACAATTCCTTGCTCTCTGGCACTGTAGGATATTCAGGCTCATCTTCTTTGTTCTCTGCCCCAGCTTGGGAATCCAACATTTCTCCAAAAAACCTTGGCGCTTCTGCTTCTTCTTTTTTTTTTTTTTTAATTGAAGAATGGCATTTAGAAACCAAGAGGGCTAGTTGTGCTCAACACTACTGGGGTTTTGTGGTTTCTAGGCATCTCTTAGAAGACAGAACTAGGAAATTATATGTTAGACATTATAATCATAGATCACATAATTATGTAATGCACACGTACACACACCCCTCTGTGTTTCCTTCCATAACAATCTCTCCATGTATACCTTAAGAACCCTGAGTTCATACTGACAGTTCCAATCCAACACCAGGTTCATTCCAGACTCCCTTCCTTTCCTTACTGTAACTTCTTTCTTCAACAGTGAGAAACCTGGCTCTACCATCCTCAGGAATTTACACATTTGCTTGCTCCCAGGGTTTACGTGAAGCAGCTTCAAAATTGCTCGCCTTTAGCCCTGTGGAAAATAAGTGTTCTAACTAGAGAACAGTACTAATGTGTACTTCCTAGCTTCTACCTTCTTCCCATCCTCCCAGTCTTTCCACTCTTTTCCTATCCACCTGCTGGAAGGAACCAATCTCATTAGTTTACAAAATCTATTCTTAAATGATTTTGTCTTCCTACCATTTATTTTCCCTATAATTATCAGTAACTCATAAATCTCCCCAAGGCCTAACTCTTTGCTCGACAACCTTGTCTTCAAAAATGTTTATACAGACGTATTTTTTTCAATTTGTTTTAATTAATGCCCTTTGTACTGTTGGGAGTTTCCCTTAACTGTTTTATCTGATGTTGGCCTGGGTTTTCTGTATGTTCTTTGCATGAGTTCTCTTTATGATCTGCTTAGCAAAGAAGGCAAATGATCCTGTCTCTGAATAATCTTTGCTTCCTGTTTGGAAGACAAAGATGGTGGCAGGTCCTGGCATATTAGCCCGGGAGCTGTCTCCTGAGGGTGTTGAAGGTTAGGCCTGTCTGGTTGGCATAGCAGCAGCAGCAGGCAGAGACAATAGGGTTTGCTATAGAGATGGGGGTGTCCCCGTGGTGAGATGGTAAGAGTGCTGCCTTTGCATTCTAAGTCCTTTACTTGCTGGGAGGTCTTATATGCAAAATGTGTTACTTCACCAGGCCTCAGGCTTCTGTATCCTTTAAATGGGAATATTAAGACTTAGTCACAGCAATGTTTTGAGGATGATGTGCTCTATTTGAATCCCCAAACCACTGTCCACTGAAGGACAGCATCCTTCCTCACCTCCCCACCCCATCCTTTTATTAATGTGTATGTTATTTCAATTCTTTTTGTACATTTTTAATTAAAATTTTTATTTTGAGATAATAGATTAGATTTTTTTTCAAAGATTCACTTATTTATTAGAGAGAGAGAAAGAGTGCAAAGCAAGCAGGAAGTGTAGGGAGAGGGAGAGAGACCCTCAAGTAAATTCTGTGCTCAGCTTGGAGCCTGATGTGGGGCTCGATCTCATAACCCTGAGATCATGACCTGAGCAGAAACCAAGAGTTGGACGCTTAACTGACTGCACCACCCAGGTGCCCCAAGGTAACTGTAGATTTATATGTAGTTTAAGGAATAGTACAGAGTGATCCCATCTGCCCTTCATCCAGTTTCCTGCAGTGGTAACATCTTGCACTCCTATAGTACAGTATCAACCAGGACATCGCAATTGAGAGAATGCAACCATCTTACTCACATTTCACCAACTTTACAGGCATTCATTTGAACATGTGTATTTAGCTCCATGAAATTCCATCACACCTGCAGCTGCATTTCACCACCACCACCACAGTTGAGCTACATGATAGTTTCTCGGTTGTCCCTTTATAACCACATCCTTTTCTGCCTTCTCAAGCCCCATCCCTACCCCCTGGCAACCACTAATATATCCTCATTTGTATAATTTAGTCATTTCAAGAATGTTGTGTAAATGGAGTCCTATAATCTGTAAACTTTTAGGGGACTAGCTTTTCATTTCAGCATTACTCCCTGGAAATTCATCAAAGTTGTTGTGTGTATATGGTTTCTTTTTATTACTGAGTAATATTCTCTGGTACAGATGTGTCACAGTTTAACTGTTCACCCCTTGAAGGACATCTGGATTTTTTTTCCCAGTGCTTTGCTATTATAAATGAAGCTGTAGTGAACACTTGTGTACAGGTTTTTGTGTGGAAAATAAGTCTTCCTTTTTCTGGGATAAAGTGCAATTGTTGGGTATATGGTAGTTGCATGTTTAGTTTTCTATAAATCACCTGTTTTCTAGAGTGGCTATGCCATTTTGCATTCCCACCAGCAATCATGAGTGGTCCAATTTCTCTGCATCCTTTCTAGCATTCAGTGCCATTATTTTTCTTTTAGCCATTGTAATGGGTATGCAGTAATACCTTATTTTGTGGCATTAAAGTTGCAATCTCTAAAGGTTTTAAAGAAGACCTTTTCATGTGCTTATCCACCATCTGAATATCCTCTTCAGTGAAATATCTCTTTGATGTCTTGTGCCCATTTCCTGACTGGACTGTTTGCATTTTTATTGTTACATTCTGAGAGTTCTTTATATAGTTTAGATAGTAGTTCTCTGTTGGATGTGTGCTTTGCAACTTCAACTCTTTGAGTAGTAGGATGGAGTCACACTTAAATAAGCCAAAAATTAAACAAAAGCCACTGATTTGTTTTCATTTTGTATCTGGTTGGGGGAAGAGGATGGAAAGATGCGAAGAGGCATCTTGTAGTTTATGAAGACATGAGTAATGGTTCCCATTGTTCATAGCATTCTGTACATGCGCAGTAGTAAGACAGAATGGAAACCAGAAAAATGTCTGAGGGCCTTGATACAAAGCACATTTACTGCTGAAGGGCTGTTCACCCCTAACCTGGCCCAGCTGAATCTGTGGGAGAGCGCCTACTTATGGAAACTGGCCCCTCGGAGGCCCTTCTCGGATCTGTCTCCTGTAAGCCACATCTCCAGGCAGACATGTAAAAGGAAAGAAAATGCTGATTTGTTACTAAATCAGAAAAGTACCTCCTTTTGAAAGACTCTGGAATGTAACACTTGTGTGGCCTGAAGCCCTTGAAGCCTCACATGAGAAAGAAAAAATTATCTTGGCTCAAAACAATTGCCAAAGTAATTCCACATTCTTAAATCTATCTCCTCCAGAAAAATCTTTTAAATTAGAAATGTGAAAATAAACAGTTTTTCAGGCCAGGCTGGAGAATTGCCCATGAATATATATTAAAATCACTCTATTTGATTAATAAACGTCTGTGTGAGCCCAAGATTAAAGCAACATGCTGAGCTTATATAATATTTACTCCTGCTCTCATGGTATCTCCTAAAGCCCAGAAGACCTAAAACTGGAGCTGTCACTGCCTTAAATAGAATTATTAAAGCTTAATTTCCCCCCTTATCTCAGATTGTACTGTACCACCTTATCATGATGCATTTAATTCTCTCTATATTCACTGTGTAATAGAGAATCAAAATTAAAGTCACAGGGGTAGCAAAAGTGATGTGCACCGCACTGGACACCGATCAGATATTTTTATTTAACACAGAAAGCTGCTGGTGTAAGTGATATTGCAATAAATATGCTTCAATTTAAAATGCAAGTCGCTGAGAGGAAAACCTGGGAGCCATAAAATACTCTTCCCCTCCTCAAGGTTGTCCAAAGGGGAAAAAAAAGGACAAGGCTTTCAACTGGGTTGTTATCTTTACGATGCAATTTAATCTGGGATGCCACAAACATGTGGGGCAGGATCGTTAGGAAATAACATCATAAAGTATCAAGAAAGGGCTAAAGAAAACAGGGGAAACTGTTTTGTGGTTTTCTCACCCCATGCATAGATATGAGAATATTATGTGAACCTGTCGGGCCGTGGCCACAGGAACTGCTGTAAGCCAGCCCTAGGTTGAGGCCTGCTCACGATGCAAGGAGGGAGACCAAATATGCCCTGGAATGTGTCATGCAAGCCAGATGCTGGATGGACATCTCGCATTGAAGCCTTATAAGAATAACCTTGCAAAGTTAGGAGATGTTATTCTCCTGTTGCAGTTGAGGACACACAGGTTGGAGGGGCGAAATAAGCTGCTCAAGGTCATGCACCTAGTGAGTGGGTTTGCTACTAAGGCTGACTCCAGAGCCGGTGCTCTCTCTGTGATCTTATGGTCACAGGGAAGGTAGCAATGAATGCCCCATCTATGGCTCACTGCTCTGCAGTGCTTTCTCTTGTGGGTTGTGGCATGCCAGAGAAAGGAAAAATAGAGATGAGAATCCCAGCACCCAGAACCAGACCAAGGCCAAGTGTGCTGGGTAGTAGGCTGGTAGCCAGGCACAGGCACGGCTTCCTGGATCCTGCCTAGGCTTGGGCAGAGACACGTTTCTGCTACACGTGCCTAGAAAAGTAGTGTTCTTCCTTCTGGAGGCATCTGTTTAGTCAGTTATAGGAGAAGCACAAAGGGTAAACAGAGCCTAAAACTGTTTGAGTGCTCAGAAAAAGAGATGTCTGCTCAGACTCAGCAAGAGTTCACTGAGAAGAAGTCATTTCCCTACTGGATAGTTTCCAGATGAGCAGGAAAGAAACAGTCGATGAGGGAGGAACCTTATCCAGTCACCTGACAAGGCCTCACAACGAGGTGAGAAGTGCACCCTGGGCCAGCTTGCTGCCAGGAGGCGTACAGGGGCTGTACACCTGTGCCCAAGGCCCAGTCCTGCGGGCGAAGGAGGCCTGAACTCCGTCAGCAGTGCTGGCACCGGATGGTGGTCTGAGCCACCTGAGGCTCTCTGGGAAGCCCCGTGCCAAGGCTCCCTCCGTGGCTGAGACTTCACCTACTAGACATCTGGCCACTGGTTAAGACTCCGAATGAGTCCCTCCACTTTAAAGTCCACACTCCTTCCCTGGCATTTCAGATCCCCGAGGTCAAGCCCCAGCCACTTCCCCACTTCCAGTGAGGCCACGCAGACTTTCTGCTCTCACCAAACCTGAGTTTGAGGCCTGCCATTCCTGAGGCCTCACAGAAGCCTGCCGTCGCATCTCCGCAGCACGAGGAGAGAGCACTAGCCTCGGGGTCTGAGGCCCGGGTTCAGGCTCCGGCTCCCCAGGTAGTAGCTGTGGCACTGACAACCTCTCCAGGCCTCGGTCTCCCTGTCTCTACAGGGAGGGATAACACCACCTGCGTTCCAGTTCTTATGCTTGCACACCTCCTTTCATCACGACACACAACACTGTTATTCTTGTGCTCCAGATCATTCCTTCTCAACTCAACTTCCCCGATCGTCCCATCGGATTCACAAGGTCTCAGGAGTGGGACTCAGAGTACCTTCATCTTTGTAAAATCCTTCTGTACTCGGAGGTTTGTATATTATACGGCTCTTCTTTACCTCGCTGCCTTGACTCAGCTGCCAACCCCCCCCCCCCCCGCCCAGACTCTTCCACTCTGCTCTCCGTAATGGCACATTCGCCAGCATCTCCTCCTTCACCAAGGGTTTGTGCCCCACTCTGCCCCGCCTCCCGCACCTGCTTAGCTTCTGTCTACCAATCCGTGAAACCAGTCGTGTTGGCACACTGTGATCCTCTCCACCTACAATCTGGCCATTACTGGGGTGCAATTTCCAAGTCCACACAGGCAGCCCAACACATTGGTTCTCAGTCCCCTCATTAGCAAAATGCTCTCCTCTGTGCCCTGAAGCCACTCATGGATTCCTTTATGCACTGGACCCTGTTCCCCCTGCTACAGGCACTAATCCATTCCTTCAGCTGTTGGCAGCCAACCATTCTATCCTGCCTGATAAAACTGTGCATCCACCTTGCTAGGGTCTCTAGTCACTCTTGATCCTGCCCTGCCCACCCCCTCTCCCTCTGTTCTTCACTTTTGATCACCTGGGAGATTCCAGGTCAGTCCTTTCAAGGATGCACATGGCAATACCCAAAGCCCCATGCCCCTGCATACTTCCATTACATTCAGCTAGCAAATTCCTTCCCTTGCCGAACACGGCTACCTTCTTTCTCTGTGGCTGCCGCAGAGCGAACAGAACTGCTGGGAAAAACCATCCCTGGGGCCTCTTGCAGTGCTGACTCCACATGCACTAGCCACATGCCCTGCATGAAGGTGAAGTTCTGGCCCAAGTGGTCTCCTAGTGCACACCCACCAGCTTCCCTCCTCAAGCCTCTGAACTCCTGGCAATTGTCACTTCCAGCTGAGGACCATGCCACCTGTCTTAGAAGGCAAGAGAAGGCACACGGAGGAGTATCCCCACCCTCCACCTTTATCCTGCCCGTTTGATGCCCAGTTACAAGAGCAGCAGCCTAGAGCCAATCCATCCACTTGGGCTCGGACTTTTAGTCCTTCCTTACCCCACAGAAACACCATCACAGAGACTAAAAATCAGTCAACTGCAGCCTGAATCTGCTCATGGCGGGCATGTCTTGCTTGGTTCATAGAATCTAAACATTTTTTATATTTAGTGAGCCAATATTTAATATATTAGAGCTTTGTTTAAAAAAATAATTTTGATGTAACTTCAGGCTTAAGGAAAAATAGCAAGAATATTACAAAGAATTTTCATATATACTTCACCCAGATTCCCCAATGGCAATATTTATCACAAGCACTTTATCCTCTCTCTGGCCGCATACACACTTTTTTTTTTTCTGAACCAGATGAATAAATTACAGACATGATGTCCCTGTGTTCCCAAATACTTTTTTTTAGCATGTTCCCTATATATATAATTTATTTATAATATTATAAATCTTTATAAATATTTTATTTATTCATGAGAGACACAGGGAGACAGAGAGGCAGAGACATAGGCAGAGGGAGAAGCAGGCTCCATGCAGGGAGCTCAACCCCACGTAAGACTCGATCCCCGGTCTTCAGGATCAGGCCCTGGGCTGAAGGCGGTGCTAAACTGCTGAGCCACCCAGGCTGCCCACCATGTTTCCTTTAAACAAAAACATTATTTTGCATAACTACTACAAAATAATCAAACTAACAGGTTAACACTGATACAATACTGTTCACTAACTTACAGATCCAATTCGCTTTCCACCAAATTTCCATTGAGGTCTCTTATAGTAATAATCCATGATCAGTAGACTGCATTCAGGGGTCATTTCTCCTTAGCTCTTTCTTCATCCAGAATAGTTCTATAGTCTGCTCTTCATGACACTGACATTTTATACAGGCCAACTGTTTCGTAGACTGTCTCTTGCCTTAGCTTTATCTGATGTTTCCTCAGGAAAAGATTCAGCATGTGTGTTCCTGGTGGGCAGGACACAGTGGCGATGGTATGACCTTCTCCATACATTAGGTCAGGCAACACCTGTGTCTTTACCTCCCATCCTGTGGATGTCAGCTTTGATCATTTGGTTAAGGTGGTGTCTGCTGGGTTTCTCTGCTGCAAAGTTGGTATCTTCTCCTTTATGATTAATAAGTCTATTATCGGGAGTTATTTTCTGAGCGTATAAATATCTTATTTCAACCCACTAGTGTTAGAACCCATTAAGGATTCTTCAGTCAGTTATTATGTGGTTGCCAAATGGTGATTTTCTAGCTCTATCATTCCTTCTACATTTATTAGTTGGCTTTCAACTGTAAGGAAGAGCTATCTTGTTTCTCTTTATCTGTTCGTTTAACTTAGTTGATTTATATCAGTTTAGATTAATAGACTGTTACTTTATTTAATGAGTTATAATCCTTATTTATTTTTGTGCTAAATTGTCCTAGATTTTATCAGTGGTAACTCCTTCAAACCAGCTCCTCTGTTCTTCTGCTATGTCCCCATATGTGAACACTTTCTTATTTTTTGGCTCTGCAAGATAATCCAAGTTCATCTTATACTTACTTTCCTTGCCCTGGCCCCAGAATCAACCATTTTTCCCCAAAGAGCCCTTTTTGATACAGAATGGCATTTAGAAACCAATATTAGAATGCTAGATTACTATTGCTACTGGGGTATAATTGTTTCTAGACCCTTTCAGCAGACAGGGATAAGATAAAATGTATGTGTGTCTGCATACATACTGACAGACACGTCTGTCCAACTCTCTTATCTTTTCTATGAACTACTCACACTCATACCTTCAATTTCAATCTCACATCACTAGGGTATTTCTATGTTCCCTCTGTCTATATTTGTAACTCCTTTGTCTTACAACAGTGAGAAGCCTGGTTTTGATTTTCCCCAAGGTATTTATCACTTAGTGCTAATATACAAAGAAAGTAGTTTCAGAATTGCTAGTCCAAGACTCTGGGAAAAAGAAACCTATTTACTAGAGTTGAATATTCGTTTACATGTGAACACTTAGTTTCCCATATTTTGCAATCACAAGCAATGCAGCAACCAATAATCTTTCACACATGAACATACATACTTGCAGTTTCCCTTATGAATTCAGAAGGTATGGCTACTCCTCCCTTTGGACATAGCACACATGCTCCCCCTGGGCCGCTAGTCTGCTTGTTCTCTCTGATTTTAACTATAAATAATCCCTTCTTGTTCTTGTACACTTAAACCCCACTTTACCTGGAGCTGGCCATTCCTGCAAGGACTTTGTCTACCAGCATCTCCAGTTTTTTTTTTTTTCTTATTCTCTCCAGTCTGGTTGTCAATGCTACTGTTTCGTAGAGCATTCTCACAGAGAACTGATCCACACTACTAAACCTCAAAGATGTGCTTTTTCACTCTTCATCTAACACGACGACCTCTTAGCAGCATTAAGTGCCAAGACCTCTTGTCTTCACTGCCCTCTGTGATAGAAAACGCTGTGGTTCCTTCCCACTTCTCAGCCTTCTCGGGGTATCTTGCAAGCTCATCCTCATCCATGGGGTGTAAAAAGTTGCTTCCCTTGGGGCTTCCCTCCCTCTGTAATTTTCTCCCTCTCTTTGGTCTCAGTTACCCCTCTGGTCATCTTGTTTTATCTACAAGTGGCTTGCGAATGCCCATCTCCAGGCCTGGCTCTGACTCTAATCACCTTCCCACAGATGTTCATTCACCCAACGTGTCTGAAGCTGAACTTCTCCCTTGTCCAAGTCTGGTCCCCATCCAGGACTCTCTCTCAGTGAGTGGCACACTCTCCCTATCAGATCCAATCCATTGTCAGGTCAGCTTGACCTTCTAGTCACCTTCCACATCTGTCACCTTCTCTTTATGGCCTTCGTGTCACCCTCTTATCAAAAGTATTGTTTCAGCTGCCGCTTAACTGGCTTCCCTCCATCTACTCCTTGGTGCGCGTTTTGGAGAGAAGGTAAGGGAAGGAGGGAAATGCGGATCTTCTCACAGCGCTTAGGATGAAAAACCGATTCCTTAACAATGACCTGCAAGGCCATCCTGGCCTGCCCCTTCTCCTCTCCCCTTGTGTCATCTCCCACAACATTCCCCTTTGCTCCCTGCTTTGCAATCATCACAACCTGTTCTGTCCTTGGTAACCGTGTTCTCTTCTACCTCAGGGTCTTTGCACATGCATTTTTTCTAGGCCAAGAATGCCCTGTATCCTCTGATCCCTGGACAACCTCACTTTTAACCTAAAAAGTGCCTCATTATTCTCTCTAGCTTGGCCCTTACATTCCTAGAAGCACTTTTCCTGGATTCTAATGATGTTGAATTGCTCATGGTTCACGCTGAAAGCATCAGAGCTTCCCCTCAGTTATCTGTGTAATTTTATATCTGTGGGATTTGATTAATGTCTGCCTCCCTGTTATGGACTGAATGTTTGTGACTCCCCTCCCCAGTTCATGTGTTGAGACCAGAACTCCTGATATGATGGTATTAGGAGGCAGAGGTGACCAGGGTTAGATATGGTCATGGGGGTGGGAGCTCTCACGAATGGGATTAGTGCTCTTCTAGGAGTCAGAGGAGAGCTTGCTTCCTCTCTCTGCTGCCTACCCTATGTAGGTACAATGAGAAGTCAGCAGTCTGCAACCTGGAAGAGGCTCTCACCAGAACCTGACCCTGATGGCATCCCGATCTCAGACTTTCAGCTTTTAAAACTATAGATATAAATGTATTTGGTTTGCTTGCAAACCACCCCATCTATGACGTTTTTGCTTATAGCAGTCTGAATGACTAAGGCACTCCCCGCCGGAGCACAGGGACTGCTTCTGCTCCCATGCTGTCTCTGCATCTAGCACAGTTCCCAGCATGGACTGGGGCTTGATGAGAAATGTGTGGAATGAAGGAGGCAGCATGGTGTGGTAGTTACAGGCACAGACTGTGGGGCAGACTGGCTCTATTGCTTACTGGCTGCGTGACCTTGGGCAAGTGACACAATCTCTCTGAGCCTCGACTTCCTCATCTGTAAAACAGGGAGAGTAACAGTACCTACCTTGCAAGGTTGTAATGAAGGTTAAATGAGCTCATGTGATGCACCTACTACCTGCCAAATAGTAAAGAAGATACACGTTTATTAAATGCATAAGGCAAACAGGTGAATGTTTGCTAAATGAATAAGTATTAAACTGAAAGAGACTGATTTGAAAAGAGATATACAAGTGACTGCTGTTGAAATACAGGCCAATGGCCAAATCGTATTGCCTAGAAATAGACGTTCGAAGTAACAGAAAACAGGCTTTAAATTTAATTCATCCTCCATTAGTAAATTTGTGACTACGTGTTGGGAAAACAACAACTAACAATTGGGAATACATCCAACATCTCAAAATAAATGCAGGCTCGAATTCTTAATATATTCAATGAATGCTGTAGGTATGGCTTATGCTGTTGACTAGTCATATGTTGTGCTGAATCGCTTCTGTCAAAAATCAGCAAACTGGGAATAAAAATCCCAAATGAACTTTTTAAAACCACCCACACCCACCACACAAATTCATCCATCAAGCCTTTGAGAACCTTCTCTGTGAGAGCCCCTCGCGGCATGCAATAGTACAGAGCAGAAAGAGTCTGTAACAGGGACCGCACTATAATGTCTGCATACCCACCGGCCTCATGCATTCCTGCTAGCCTGTCTTATTCCAGAACATTCTCTCAAGTGAAGGAGTGGGGGGGGGGGAAGCCGGTTCAATATTTTCTCCTCTGAGCTCGTATGACTGTCTATGTACTCACACTGAAAATCTACAGAGCTAAGTTTCATCTCATGTACAAGTTTTTCATTGGAAAGCAGTGTGTTATCACAGGACTAAGGACAGTTAAAAGTGTTGATATATTGGCCTCTGTCGGTTTGAGAGGTTTTGTGGTTTTGGGAGAAAGGGGAAGGAGGAAGCAAAGGAAGGACAGTTGCGGTTTGAGATGGGATGTTTGTGAAAGGGGAAAGAGCTCCAAGCAGAAAGCCCTTAGAGCTGCTGCGGTGAAGTAGGGAGACCCTGTTCATTCCTCTGTAAAAGTACTCAACAAATGCTTCAGCTGGTTTAATTCAATTTATATGCACGCAGTATCAAATTACAATTGTGAGTTGTCTTGGTGAAAATACACCAACAAAAGGGAGATTTGGTTTTCTTTGTGAAAAAAGGCATCAGCTGGGGGGCTGGATTTTCATCCAGCTTTGTGAGCTGATTCTGATGAGCAGAAAAGGCACTGCTTAAATATCTTGTCCCTGGAGAGATGACGGGGGGGGGGGGGGGCAGGTTATGGCTTGCTGCATAGATGTGCTGGCTTTTGGGGGCTGCTGCCAGTGACTGGAGCTGTGGGGAGGAGGAGATGATGCCTAACCAAACAAAGAAAGGATATTCACACCACATACCCCTAACGGTGGCAAGAAAATTCCTTTCCCCATGACCTGGCTCCTCCCTACATTATCAGCCTCATCTCCCTGCCATGTGCTAGGATGCGATTCTCTTCCACCTCTATGTTTCTTTCTCTACCCATAATGCCTCCTAAACTGTACCTGGCTGTCTTTCACATTCTTCACGCCTTGGATGTCACCTCCCCCAGGAAGCTCTCCCTACCTGCCAGGTGGGAAACACCCCTCCTTTGTACCCAGCACCAAAGTCGTCTGCTACTATGTGTCTCTTACTGTCCAAGGGAGGCAGACAGTCAAATCCAACAGAAGTGAAACTCCCCAGGTGACCTATGCTACTCATGCATTCCTGTTGGGCAGGGGATGCAATTTAATCAACTCTATTTCCAGCAACAGTGCCTGGCCTGGAGAAGATGCAGTAAGTATCTGTGGGATGTTGAAAGGTGTCAACCCAATGTATTAAAATTCAAACACACAAGCAGGGGAATCCATTGCATAGAAGAATAACTGAGAATAAAGGCAAGAAAGTGCTTGAGGTCATTCATGACCAAGGGCTTTCCACTTACTAACACCCCAAATTGATAGAAATCATATATAATATAAATATATAATGTCTCCACGATTGATTATCCATGCATTCTGTGGTTACCATGACTTCTGGAGATCAGGAACACTCTGACACCTTGCTGGGCCATGCCAGAGCCTTCCCCTGCAGCAAAAAGAGCATCTGCAATTATATCAAGGGATTCTTATGTCCCCCAAACAGGACAGATGTAGTTAGCTGTCTGTGAAGTGGCATATCCTCCAATGCAGGGTACATACTCTATCCTGATAGACCTCACAGCAAAGACAACACCATGAAGCCAGGGGCAGTTCTGATGAGTCAAGGTTGGCAGGAAAAGCCACTTAGTGGCTAAGAGCCAAGCAGATGTTTATATCAAGTAGAGGGTATAGATTCCTAAAAAGAACATTATTCCACACAGTGTTTTAAGATTTATAGGGAAATAAATTTCTTCTTTCTCCCAAATAGAAATGTTCTTTTTCTCCCCCACACACTTGCTATAGGATAAATTTTGTGAAGTGGAATTGCAGACCAAGAGTATATACTTTCTAAGAGATAAGGACACTTTTTATTTTAACACAATGGCAATTATTGACCTTAAAAATTAATAATTCTTTAATACATTTATTCAGTTGGTTGGTCTTCAGATTGTTCCCAACTCTTGCATGAATATCATTTTGTAGTTGATTTGAATCAGGATTCAAATAAAGTCCATACATGGTATTGTTTTATGTGTAAAACATAAATCTCTTAAATGATACAGTTTCCAATTCTTTCTTTCTCGCTGTTTATTTGTTAAAGAAATTGGGTATGTCCTATAGAATGTATCACATTTTTTATATAACCGAAGCAACCTTGTGGAATCTTTTGTGTGTTTGTTTTTTCAAGGTGTAATTGGCATACAATAAACCAAACATATTAAAAGGGTATAATTAATACGTTTTGACATGTATATACCCAGGAAACCAACACCACAATCAAGATAACAAACATGGCATCAGCCCTCCACTGTTTTCTTGTTCCATTTTGTAATCCATCTCTCCCACCCCATGTTAGTCCTCCAGCCTCAGATATTAATCTGTTTGCTGTCACCGTAGATTAGCTTGTGACTTCTAGAATTTTATATATACACGATACATAAAGTATGTACTCTCTTTTGGTCTGGCTTCTTTCACTCAGCATAATTACTTTGAGATTCATCTGTGGTTTTGGTTCGTTCTTTTTTGTTGCTGAGTACTATTCCACTGTGTGGATAAACCACCATCTGTTTATTCACATGTTGATGGAATCTTGGATTGTCTGCAGTTTGGGGCTATCATAATTAAAGCTGCTTTGAACATTTGTGCATGAGCATATGCTTTAATTTCTCTTGGGTAAATACCTAGGAATGGAACAGCTGAATCATATGGTAGGTAAATATTTAACTTGTAAGAAATTGTCAAGCTGTTTTCCATAGCCGTTGCATATTCAGGTTCCTACCAGTAGTGTCTGAGACGTCCAATTGCTCCACATCTTTGGCCATAGTTCTAGGTTGGTCTTTTCAAGTTTAGACATTCTAACATGGGTGCCATGGTAGCTCACTGTGGTCTTATTCTACACTTTCTTTATTCAGCTGAGCATCTCTCCATGTGCTTATTTGCCATCCCTGTATCTTCTTTGGTGAAGAGTCTGTTCAGATATTTTGCCCAATTCTTATTGTGTTTTCTTTTAATTACTGAATTAAGAGGTCCTTATATATTGTGGACACAAGTCTTTTATCAGATACAGGCTTTGAAAAATCTTTTCTCCCAATCTTTGGCTTGTTTTTTCATTCTCATAGTGTTTTTTGAAGAACAGAAGCTTTTAATGAAGTCTGATTTGTCCATTTTTCCCCTATTTTGGATTATGCTTTTTGTGGTGTTTTATCTGAGAATTCTTAACATAAGACCATAAGATTTTCTCCTATGTTTTCTTCTAGAAATTTTATAGTTTTAGGCTTTACATTAAAGTTTATGGTACAATTTGAGTTAGTTTTTGCATACAGTGTGTGCTATGATTTGAAGTGCTTCCCCCTCTTATTTTTGCATATTATCGATATCCAGTTTCAGCACCATTTTTTGAAAAGACTACTCTTTCTCTTCTGCATTGCCTTTGCATTTTATTTCTTTTTCCTGCCTTATTGTTTGGGCTAAAACCTCCAGTACGGTGTTGAATAGAAGTGGCAAGAATAGAGATCCTTATTCTTATTCCTGTTCTTAAGGGTAAAACATTTAGCCTTCACCACTAAGATGTTAACTGTGGGTTTTTCACAGATACTTTTTTTAATTGGGTTGAGGAAATTCTTTTCTATTCCTAATATGCTGCTTTGTATTTTCTTTCTTTCTTTTTTTTTTATAAATACCAGGGGTGAATGTTGGCTTTTGACAATTGTCTTTACAGAGATAATCATATATATATATGATTATATATATAATCATATATATATATTTAAATCTTTAATTCTATGTATATATAGTTATATATAGTTATATCTTCAGTTAAAGCAATGAATTACATGAACTGATTTTTAGGTGTTAAACTAAGTACACATCTTTGGGACAACCAAGAGATGGGGTTGGTACTGATATATTATCCTGTATATGTATTGTTAGATTTTTTTGGGAAATATTTTGTTTACGATTTTGATCTCTGTTCATGAGGGATGTTAGCACATAGATTTCTTTTCTTGTAATGTCTTTGCTTGGTTTTGATATCAGGATTGTGCTAGCCTCACAGATGGAATTGTAAAATAGTCTCTCCTCTGATTTTCTAGAAGAGATTGTATACAACTCTTATTATTTCATCCTTAAATGTTTGGTAGAATTCATCAGTGAATTTATTAATTTATGTAGATATGGTGGGGAACAGTTTTTAAAAATTGTGGTAAAATATACATAACAAAATTTGCCATCATAACCATTTTTAACAGTTTGGTGATATTAAATAGATTCATAATGTTGTACAACCAGCACCACTATCCATCTCCATAGCTCTTTTCATTTTGTAAACCTGAAACTCTATATCCATTAAATAATACTTCCTCATTTCCTCCTCCTCCATTCCCTTGCAACTGCCATTCTACTTTTAATCTCTATGAATTAGACTATTAAGTAGCCCTATAAATGTAATAATACAGACTTTTCTTTTTTCTGATTGGCTTATCTCACTTAGTATGTAATGTCCTCAGGATTCATCCAAGTTACAGCAGATTATAGAATTTCCTTTCATTTTAGGGCCAAATAATAGTCTATTGTATGTATATACCACATTTTGCTTATCTATTCATCTATCAATGGACACACTTGGATTGCTTCCACAGTTAGCTATTGTGAATAATGCTGCTATGAACAAGGGTGTACAGATGTCTCCTTGAGACTCTGCTTTCAATTATTTTGGGCATATAACCAGAAGTGGAATTGCTGGATCATATGGAAATTCTATTTTAACTTTTTCAGGAACTACCATACTGTTTTCCACAGTGGCAATACCATTTTACATTTCCAACAATGCACAAGGGTTCCAATCTCTTCACATCCTCACCAACAGCTGTTTTCTGGTGGTTTTTTGTTTTTTGTTTTTATGGTACCATCTTAATGGATGTGAGGTAGAATCTTATTATAGTTTCGATTTGTATTTCCCTAATGATTAGTGATGTTGAGCATCTTTTCATGTGCTTCTTTGCCATTTGTTCATCTTTTTTGGAGAAATGTCTATTCAAGTCTTTGTCCATTTTTAATTCATTTATTCATTTATTTTCTATTGTTAAGTTTTAAGAGTTCTTGATTTTTCTGGATGTTAATTTCTTATTAGGTACATAATTTGCAAATATTTTCCCTTATTCTATGGATTACCTTTTTGCTGTCTTTTGATGCACAAAATTTTAAAATTTTGTGCATCAAAACAAAGTCCAACTGGTCTATTTTTTCCTCGGTTACTTGTGCCTTTGTTGTCATATCCAAGAAAACACTAACAAATCCAATCCTGTGAAGCTTTAATCCTATGTTTTCTTCTAGGAGTTTTATTTTTTTTCTTATATTTAGGTCTTTAATCCATTTTGAGTTAATTTTTGTATTTGGTGTTAGGCAAGAGTCCAACTTCATTCTTTTGCATGTGGATGTCTAGTTTTCCTAATACTGTTGTTGAAATGACTGTCCTTTCACTATGGCACGATCTTGGTACTATCATTAAAAATCATTGATCATATATGCAAGGGTTCATTTTCTGGGCTCTTTATTTTACTCTGTTGGTTTTTATATGTCTGTATTTATGCCAGGACCAGCCTGTTTTGTAGTTAAATTTGAAATCAGTAAGTATAAGCCCTCCAGTTTTGTTCTTAAAGATTGTTTTGGTTATTTGGGGTTTCTTGAGATTTTGTAAGACTTTATTTCTGCAAAACATCCCAGTAGGATTGTGGTAGGGCCTACATTGAATCTGTAGACCTCTTTGTAGCATTGACTTTTTAAGAGTAAGTTAAAAATCTTAACCTAAGTTATTTTTAACAATAACTTTTTTGAATCCATGACCATGGGATATGTTTCCATTTATTTATAATTTCTTTCATTAATTGGTTTGTAGTTTTCTTTGTCCAAGTTTTCACTTTCTTAAGATAATTCCAAAGCATCTTAATCTTTTTGATGCTATTAAATGGAACTGTTTTTGTAATTTAATTTTCAGATTGTTCATTGTTACTGTATAGATGTAACTGAGTTCTGTGTTGACTTTGTATCCTGCTATATTGCTGAATTCATTAATAGTGTGTGTGTGATTTTTAGGGTTTTTTTTTTACATATAAGAGCATATTATTTGCAAAGAGAGATCATTTTACCTTTTCCTTTTCAATTTGGATGTGTTTTCTTTTTCTTGCCTAATTGGTCTGGCTATAACTTCTAGTACCTTGCGGGCAGCCCGGGTCGCTTAGAGGTTTAGCGCTGCCTTCAACCCAAGGTGTGATCCTGGAGACCTGGGATTGAGTCCCACATCGGGCTCCCTGCATGGAGCCTGCTTCTCTCTCTGCCTCTCTCTCTCTCTTTCTGTGTGTGTGTCTCTCAAGAGTAAATAAATAAGGTCTTAAAAAAAAAAAAACTTCTAGTACCTTGCTGTAGGAGACATATGTAGAAAAAATGTTGTTGTTATGGCCAATGCCAGAGAAATTACTGCCTTTGCTCTCTTCTAGGATTTTATGGTTTCAGTTTTCCCATTTAGGTCTTTAATCCATTTTGAATTTATTTTTGTGTATGGTTTAAGAGAGTGGTCTGGTTTCATTCTTTTGCATGTAGCTGTCCAGTTGTCTCAACATTATTTGTTGAAAAGACTTTTTCCTATTGCATATTTTTGTCTCCTCTGTCAAAGATTAATTGACCATATCACTGTGGATTTATTTCTTGGTGCTCTGTACTGACATGTGTCTGTTTTTGTGCCAGTTCCATACTATTTTGATTACTACAGCTTTGGTAATAGATCTTAAAATCTGGGATTTGGATACCTTCAGTTTTGTTCTTCTTTTTCAAAATTGCCTTGGCTGTTCTGGGTCTTCTGTAGTTTCACACAGATTTTAGGATTGTTTGTTCTAGTTCTGTGTAAAATGTTGTTGGTATTTTCATAGGGATTGCATTAAATTTGTAGATTGCTTTGGGTAATATGAACATTATAACAATATTTGTTTTCCCAACCCTGAACACGGAATATCTTTCCATTTGTTTGTGTCATCTTTAATTTCTTTTGTCAATGTTTTAGAGTTTTCAGAGTACAGGTCTTTCACCTCCTTGGTTAAGTTTATTCCTAGGTATTTTATTATTTTGGGAGCAACTATAAATAGGATTGTTTTTTATTTCTTTTTTTTTAGGATTGTTTCTTAATATCTCTTTCTATTGCTTCATTATTGGTGTATAGAAATGCAACAGATTTCTGTATATTGATCTTGTAACCTCCAAACTTACTGAATTCCTTTATCAGTTCTAGTAGCTTTTTTGAGGAGCCTTTAAGATTTTCTATATATAATCATGTCATCTGCCATGGTGAAAGTTTGGATGTCTTTTATTTCTTTTTGTTGTCTGATTGCTGTGGCTAGATCTTATAGCACTATGCTGAATAAAAGTGGTGACAGTGGACATTCCTGTCTGGTTCTTGATCTTAGGGGAAAAGCTCTCAGTTTTTTCACCATTGAGTATGATGTTAACTATAGGTTTTTCACGTATAGCCTTTATTATGTTGAAGTATGTTCCCTCTAAACCTTCTTTGTTGAGGATTTTTATTTCAAATGGATATTCTGCAGCCAGTGAAATGATCTGGTTTTTATTCTTTCTCTTATTGATGTGATGTATCACACTGATTTGTGAATATTCAAACAGTCTTGCATCTCAGGAATAAATTCCGTTTAATCACAGCAAATGATTTTTAAAAAATGTATTGTTGAATTTGGTTTGCCAATATCTTGTGGAGGATTTTTGCCTCTAGCTCATCAGAGATACTGACCTATAATTTTCTTTTTTGGTAGTATCTTTATCTGGTTTTGGGATCAGGGTAACGCTGGCCTCAAAGAATGAATTTGGAAGCTTTTCTTCCTTTTCCATTTTTTTTAGAATACTTTGAGAAGAATAGTTATCAACTCTTCTTCAAATGTTTGGTGGAATTCACCTGTGAAGCCATCTGTCCTGGACTTTGTTGGAGATTTTTGATTACTGATTAAATTTCATTGCTAGTAATTGGTCTGTGCAAATTTTCTATTTCTTGTTCAGTTTTTGGGAAGTTATGTTTCTAGGAATTTATCTATTTCTTCTAGGTTGTCTAATTTGTTGGCATATAATATTTCATAATCTCTATGTGGTGTTATTTTTCCTCTTTCATTTCTGATTTTGCTTGAGTTTTTTTTTTTTTTGAGTCTGGCTAGAGGTTTATCAGTCTTGTTTTGTTGAAAGAACCATCTCATGGTTTCCTTGATTTGTTCTGTATTTTTTTTTCCCTATTTTACTTATTTCTATTCTAACCTATATTGTTTCCTTCCTTCTACTGATTTTTGGGCTTTTGTTTGTTTTTCTAGCTGTTTTAGGTGTAAGGTTAGGTTATTTGATATTTTGCTTGCTTCTTGTTTGGTATCTTTCTTGCTTCTTGAGGTAGGCCTGTATTGCTATAATCTTAGAACAGCTTTTGCTGCATCTCAAGATTTTGGACCATTGTGTTTTTATTTTCATTTGTCTTCATGTATGTTTTGATTTCCTCTTTCATTTCTTGGTTGACCCATACATATTTTAGCAGCAGGTTATTCAACCTCCATATATTTGTGTTTTTTCCAGATTTTTCCTTGTGGTTGATTTATAGTTTCATAGTGTTGTGGTCAGAAAAGCTGCATGTATGTTTTCAATCTTTTTGAATTTGTTGAGGCTTGTTTTGTGGCCTACTATGTGATCTACTCTGCAGAACGTTCCATGTGCACTTAAAAAGAATCTGTATTCTACTGCTTTAGGATGGAATATTCTAAATCTTTTAGATCTATCTAGTCCAATGTATCATTCACAGCCACTATTTCATTGCTGATTTTCTGTCCTCTTTATTATTATATAATGCACTTTTAAAAAAAATTTTTTTTATTTATGAGAGACACAAAAAGAGAGGCA
Organism: Nyctereutes procyonoides; assembly: GCF_905146905.1. NCBI lineage: Eukaryota > Metazoa > Chordata > Mammalia > Carnivora > Canidae > Nyctereutes > Nyctereutes procyonoides. The sequence continues at coordinate 36,220,363 of NW_026575042.1, forward strand.
GAGACATAGAGGGAGAAGCAGGCTCCCAGTGGGGAGCTTGATATAGGACTCTATCCCAGGACTCTGGGATCACACCCTGAGCCAAAGGTAGATACTCAAACCACTGGGCCACCCAGGCATCCCTATAATGTCCTCTTTCTCTCTTGTAACTGTTTTTGTTTTAAAGTCTATTTTGTTTGATATTAATATAACCACCCCTGCTATCTTTTGGTTATTATTTGCATGGAGTATCTTTTTCCGACCTGTCATTTTCAATCTGTTTTTGTCTTTGGATCTAAAGTGTCTCTTGTACATAGCATATAATTGGATCATGTATTTTTTTCCATCAGCCGATCTCTGTTATTAGAGAATTTAATCCATTTATAGTTAAGGTAATTCTTGATAAGGAGGAATTTCTCCTCTTTATCTACTACTCTCCCAAGTAGTGCTCTTTGTTTTTTTATATGCCTTATAGTTCCTCCCCACCTTATTTCTTTCATTATTGTCTTCTTTTGTGTTTAGTTGGTTTTTTTGTAGTGGAATGTTTAAATTCCTTCTCATTTACTTTTGTGTGTATTCTATATTTTCTTTATGGTTACCATGGGGATTACATTTAACACCCAAAAGTTAAAACACTTTGAGTTTACACTAGTGTAACTTCAATGGCATACAAAATCTCTGCTCCTTTAAACCTCTGTCCCCACCCCCTTTTGGTTGCTGATGTCACAAGATAACATATTCATACACTGTGTGCTCAAAAATATAAACTTATAATTCTTTTAAAAGATTTTATATATATATTTGAGAGAGAAGTGAGCACGAGCAGGGGGAGGGGCAGAAGAGGAAGCAGACTCCCTGCTCAGCAGGGAGCCTGATTCAGGGCCTGATCCCAGGACTTGAGCTAAAGGCAGAGACGCTTAAACCGACTGAGCCACTCAGGCACTCCTCTTATAATTCTTTCATAATGCATTAGTCTCTTAAATTATGTTAAAAAAAATTTGGAATTACAAACCAAAGTTACAACAACACTAGCTTTTAGATGAATAGATTTTTTTTCCTTTGAACTTACAAATTTAATCTCTTAAAATGTGTAGGAACCAAAAAGTGCAATTACAGACCACGGTTACAATAATACTAGATTTTATCATTTCTAATGCATTTACCTTTACTGAGATCTTCATTTCTCCATACAGATTCAAGTTACTGTCTAGTTTCCTTTCATTTCACCTTCCAGAACTCCCTGAGCATTTTGTGCAAGGTAGGTCTAGTGGTAACAAACTTCTTCACAGTTTTTGTTTATCTGGCTATGTCTTAATTTCTCCCTCACTTTTTTCCTGGATTATGATAAAAAATTTAATGATTTAGAAAGCAATTGGCAAAGAGCAAACTGTGGGGCAGCCCAGGTGGCTCAGCAGTTTAGCGCCACTTTTAGCCCAGGGCGTGATCCTGGAGACCCGGGATCAAGTCCCACGGCGGGCTCCCTGCATGGAGTCTGCTTCTCCCTCTGCCTATGTCTCTGCCTCTCTGTGTGTCTCTCATGAATAGATAAATAAATTTTTTTTTTAAAAAGCAAACTGCTCTACAAGTGTGCTGACAATGTTTATCACAACGTATCAAAAATGAAGAGCTTCACTTATTCAAGTTTGTTAGGACCATGTGCTTAGACAGTTAAGTTAATCTCTCTTTTTTTTGACAATAGCCTCTCATAAATGTCTTTTACAAATAGCAATGCATTCATATGGGGTGTGTGATATAAAATTAAGAAGTTGGTTGTATTTTCCACACAAATACTTGTTGAAAAGTATCAATGTTTCAAGTGAGAGTTCTTAGGGAACTAAATTTTTAAAAAATCATGTTAAGTTTACTAAGTAGAGAAATTTTTCAGTATTTTACTAACCATTCATCTCATTCTGTATTTTTTCATTGTTAACAAACTGATTCAAATGATTTAAGTTATCCCATCATTTAAAGAGGAAAGTCTCCACGATAATTTGAAACCATGGAGTTATCTTAATTTCACCACTGGCTGCCTTTATCAGAAGTTCTTTTAACTCTTCCTTTGACACACAGAAATAGCTCTTAACCTCATTGGGCTCTGGATTCAAAATGATGTTCTTCCTCACAAACAAAATGAATCAATTTCTTGTCCCCCCCCCGTCTGCCCCCCCCCCATACCATCTGATTGAGCCTTGTAGTGAATTTGTGTTAGGTAATTAATTTCTTCCGGAGGAACCTCTTTCATGGGGATTCCTAATTCAGCCTTTAAATGTTTCTCTGCTGCTCTTCTTACTCCAACTGCATCATTTTCTTCTAGCTCTCCTGTATTACTTAATGGATGACTACAACAAGTATTGGTAAAACAACCTAGAAAGATAATTTTAGCATCTGAGCATCTGGTCTGTGTTGTAGCATGAGCTCATTTTCAGCATTGAATGAGATCCTAAAAGCTCAATGCAATAATCCTTTCATTCAGGTGACAATTCTTTTTGATCTCAGCCCCAAATGTATTGTCATTTTCATCAGTAAGGATAACACACATCTCAGCCAGAAGTTGAACCTGCTGCTTATAGAGGTTGCCAGTGTCTATCTCAGGCATTGTTATGACCCATCTGATCTGTCCCACAATACTTGGCCCTCTCCCTCACTTTTGACAGACAGTTTTGCCAGATATGGAATTCTTGGTTGATAGTTTTGTTTTGTTTTCTTTTAGCACTCTGAATATATCAGTCCACTGCCTTCGGCCTCCACAGTTTCTGATGAGAAATCTGATGAAAATCTTTTTGAGGATCCCCTTTATGTGATGATTTGCTCATTGCTCTCAAGATGCTCGTGTTTATCCTTTAGAAGTCTGATTATAATGTCTCAGTGGGCATCTCTTTGATTTCTTCTTACTTGGCATTCATTGAGCTTTTTGGATGTTTACATTCACATCTTTCAGCAAATTTGAAAAGTTTTCAGCCATTATTTATTCAAATATTCTCTCTACTCCTATATTCCTCTTCATCTGGACTCCCACAATGTCTATGTTGGTGTATTTGATGGGGTACCACTGGTTTCTTATGCTCTGTTCAGTCTTCTTTAATCTTGTTTCTTTCCTTTCGTCAGACTTGATAATTTCCATTATTCTGCCTTTAAATTTGCTAATTCTTTGTTTTGCCTGCTCAAATCTGTCTTTGAATCTTTCTAGTGAATTTGTAATTTCAGTTATTGTAATTTTCAGCTCCAGTTTCTCTTTTTAGTCCCTTTTAGGTTTTCTCTTTGTTGATATTTCCATTTTGTTCACACAGGGTTTCTTGACTTTCTCTGTATCTCCTTTGAATATCTTTAAGACAGTTGCTTTAAAGTCTTTGTCTAGTGAATCGGCCCACAGGTCTCTTTCACAGACAGTGTCTGTTGATTGGTCTTTTTCCTTTGAGTGGACCTACTTTCCTGTTTCTTTGTATGTCTTTTAACTTTTTTTGTAGAAAACTGAACATTTGAATCTAATGATTTAGTAGCTCTGAAAATCAGATTGTTATTGTTTATTATTTTTTAAATTGTTTTAAGTTGTGCCTGTGCTGAGGATCAGCCTGAGGTATACACTTAAGGTCTCTCAGTCTTTCCCTGGACATGTGTGGCCAATTTCTAATTATTTTCCCTGTCCATGCATTTTTTAAAATAATGTTTGGCTCCTAAAAGGGAAAAAGGAAAATGTGGGGAGAGGGAGAAGGCATTGGCCCTTTCAATCCCCTAGAAATCTCTTCAGCCAGAGGGGGAGAGGCTTGCAACAATTCCTGGGGGCTGGGGGAAATGCAACAAGAGATCAGAGCACAGATGCCTGATATTTGGGGGACAGGGTCCTTTTTGCCCCCCTTGGCTCCCATAGGCTGTGTGCAGGCTGCATCAGGAACATGTGCATAGCTGCTTGCTATGTGTGTGTGGTGGGGAGGATGGGGAGCTGTTACTGTCCTGAGCACTGAAAATTGATTGAAGTTAGCTGTAATTTACCTGTCCAAATCCTCCCCTAGAAGTTTGCAAGGCTTTAACAGACTCCAGAGTTCTAAAATAGTTACATCAGACAGATTTTGCCAGTGCAATTGCTGTTTAGGTGGGGATATGGATTGCTGGTGTTTCCTAGTCCACAATTTTCCCGGAATCCTCTGTGGGATAGTTTTTAAACTACAAATGAAATTTCTTTAATTGATATAGAGCTATTTAGGTTATTTTTACTACTTCTTCTTCTTCTTTTTTTTTTTTAAATCTACTGTTGGGATGCCTGTGTGGCTCAACAGTTGAGTTTCTGCCTTTGGCTCAGGACATGATCCCAGAGTCCCAGTATCGAGCCCCACATTAGGCTTCCTGTATGGAGCCTGCTCCTCTCTCTGCCTGTGTCTCTGCCTCTCTCTCTCTCTGTGTCTTTCATAAATAAATAAAATCTTTAAAAAAATTAATTCTTGTATGAGCTTTGACAGTATGTATTTCAAGGGATATGTCTATTCTAATTAAGTTGTCAAATTTATAGGCATAAAGTTATTTATAATTTTCCCGTCTCTTTTTCATATCAGTAGACTCTATAGTTGTGTCACCTCTCTCATTCCTGATTATGGTAGTTTGTGTCTTTCTTTTTTTCTTCCTTGATAGTCTGTCTAGAGGGGTCTCAATTTTATTGATATTCTCAAAGAGTATTGGTTTATTAATTTTCTCTAATGTTCGTTTTCTATGTCACTGATGTCTGCTCTAATCTTGTTTCCTTTCTTATGCTTGTTTTGTAGCTGCTCCTCTATTCCTAAATTCTTAAAGTAGGAGGTGAAGTCATTGATCCCCCCCCATATGGTGTTTAGTGCTATAAAATTCCCCTAAGTACTGCTTTAGTGACATCCCAAAATTTTTGATATATTGTTTTCATCTCCAGTTCAAAATATTTTCTAGTTTCCATTTGCATTTCTTTTTGTGACTCATGGGTTTTTAGAAGTGTATTAGTTCATTTTCATATTTGGGGATCTTCCAGAGGTCTATGAGTGATTTATCATTTAATTCTATTGTGTTTCCAGAATGCACTTTGTAGCATTTCAATCCTTTTACCTTTATTGAGATTTCTTTTATGGCCCAGAAAATGGTCTATCTTGGTAAATATTCTCTATGTTCTTGAAAGAAACATGTGTTCTGATGATGCCTGGTTGAGTGTTTTTTAAATGTCAACTAGGTCGAATTGGTTAATAGTGTTCAGATTTTTTACATCCTTCATTATTTTCTGTGTACTTATTCTATCAATTAGTGAGAACTGAAGTATCTGACTGTAATTGCAGATTTATCTATTTTTCTTATTGATCTATTAATAATCATAAACCTTAAAATATTTATTTCCTCTTAAAATACTGGCCTTTTTTTAAACTATGAAGTGACTTTCTTTATCCCAGGTAATATTCTTTCCTCTGAAATCTTTCTGATACTACTATAGCCATTTCAGCTTTCTTTTAATGAGTGTTAGCATGGAGTAGTTTTCCATTCTTTTATTTTGAACCTATTTGTGTCTTTATATTTACTGTTTTTCTTGTAGGCATCATATAATTGTACTTGGGTGTTGCTTATTTCATCCAATCGGACAGTGTCTGCCCTATAGTAGGAAGAGTTAGGCTACAATTGACCATTAGGGATGCCAACCCCTCATGCAGTTGAAAAGCCACAAATAACACTTGACTCCCTCACACTTAACTACTAATAGCCTACTGCTGACCAGAAGCCTTAATAACATAAGTAATCATTAACGCATATGTTGTAGGAATTATATACCATATTCTTACAACAAAGCAAGCTAGAGAAAAAAATGTTAAGAAAATCATAAGAGAAAATACATTCCCAGAATTGTACTGTATTCATTGAAAAAAATCTGTACAAGTGAACCTGCATAGTTCAAATCTGTGTTGTTCAAGGATCAACTGTACTTATATATTATGTGATTATTGATATGGTTAGATTTAAGTCTGTCATTTTGTTATTTGCTTTCTATTTGCCCCACCTATTCTTCAGTCCCCTTTCCTCTTTCAAATTAATTTAGTATACTATTTTATCTCCTTTGTATGCTTATTAGCTTTATCTTTTTTTCTTAGTGGTTGTATTAGGGTTTATAATATATATATATAATATATATATAAAGAGAGAAAAAGGTGTGTGTGTGTATATATATATATAATTATACATGTTATAAATCACTTTATATTTATGTATCTTTAACTTGTCACAATCTACTTTTAGGTGATAGTATACCATTTCACATATAAGACTCTGGAATAGTCTTCCATTTTTCCCTGGAAGAATGGAATCATATCATATTTTGTCTTATATATATTTTATGTCTTATATCTTTGTCATATATTTTACTTTGACGTTTTATAAATCCCACAATATACTCCTATTATTTTTAATTATCTTTTAAAGAAGTTTAAATAATTAGAGAAAAACATACGTAATTGCCCATGTGGTTATCAGTACCCTGGATTACTTTGTGTAGATCCATATTTCCATTTGGTATCATTTCCTTCTTCCTAAAGGATTTTAGCATTTCAGTAGTGAAAATCTGATGGTGAAATCTTTCAGTTTGTTAAAGCTAAAAACTTTTTTTCCTTTGCTTCTGAAAGATGTATATTCGCTGGATACAGAATCCTAGGTTGACAGTTTTTTTTTCTTTCAGTACTTTAAAGATGTTCCACTAAATTCCCTTTTGCTGAATTCAGTAATGGGAAATGTACTGTCCTCTAAGATTTTTTATTATTGGTTTTGAGAAATTTTGTTATCATATACCACGGTATTGTTTTCTTGTTTCTTATGTTTAGAATTTGTTGAGCTGCTTGATAAAATGTTTTCATCAAATCTGGAAATTTTTCAGTTTCTGTTTTTCCTCTGTTTTTCCTTCTACAATTGCAATTCCAATTATGTCAAGATTCTTTAAAGTTACATGACATCATATATATATAATTAGAATTCCATTTTTTCCCCTCAGTGTTTCATTTTAGGTCATTTCTACTGTTCTAATTTTAAGTCTACTAACCTTTTCTTCTGCAATCTCTAATCTGTTAATCCTTTCCAGTATATTTTTTATCCCATGTATTGTAGTTTTCATCTCTTAATATTTGTTTTGAACCCTTTTTATATTTTCCAGGTCTCTACTTTTTGAGCATATGGCACATAATTATAGTAACTGTTTTAATGCCATCTACTAATTCTAACATCTGTGTGAGTTCTGTTTCAGTTTCAATTGATTGATTTTTCTCCTCATTATGGGTATGAGTACAGACTTTAAATTTTTTGTCACAGAACACCAAATTGCCCTCCAAAAATGTTTTATCATTTATCCTATCACTACCAATGGATGAGTGTCTGTTTCCCTTCCTATCCTGCCAGTACCAAATTTTGTCAGTGTTTAATCTTTGCCAATTACACAGACTAAAACTATTTGCTACTACAACAGATATTTACTGAGCACTGACTATAAGCCTACTGATAGATGGCAGCAATTCTGTGGTGACCAAGCAACCACTGTAGCTGTCCTCATGGTGCTTTATAACTTTGTGGTGTTTACCATGTTTTTATTTGTTTTTTCATTGATTATCAGTGACACTGAGCATCTTTTCCCAAGTTTGTTGGTCACTTCTATTTCTTTTTTGGTATAGTGCTACTAATGTTCATTGGTCACTTCTATTTCTTTTTTGGTATAGTGGTACTAACGTTCACTGGATTGTTTGGATGTTTTTATTCTTTTGTAAGAGCTACATATTTACTAAGGATAAATAACCCACATTCACTTTTTTTTTTTTTTTTTTTTGAGAGACAGCGTGTGTACAAGTTGGGGAAGCAGAAGTAGAGAGAGAGAGAGAATCTCAACCAGACTCCCTGCTGAATGCAAAGTCCGATGTGGAGCTCGATCAACCCATGAGGACATGACCTGAGCTAAATCAAGAGTCAGATGCTTAACCAACTTCAATCTTTTGAATAAAAAAACTTCTGGAACTGGAGGGTATTATGCTGAGTGAAATGAGTTAATCGGAGATGGACAAACATTATATGTTCTCATTCATTTGGGGAATATAAATAATAGTGAAAGGGAATATAAGGGAAGGGAGAAGAAATGGGTAGGAAATATCAGAAAGGGAGACAGAACATGAAGACTCCTAACTCTGGGAAATGAACTAGGGGTGGTGGAAGGGGAGGAGGGTGGGGGGTGGGGGTGAATGGGTGACGGGCACTGAGGGGGGCACTTGACGGGATGAGCACTGGGTGTTATTCTGTATGTTGGCAAATTGAACACCAATAAATACATTTATTATTTAAAAAAAACTTCTGTGGTACAAAGACATTTCCTTTAAAATTAACATTGTACATAATTTCTTTGAAGAAATGATCTGCATGTTGCTCAAATACTTCTTTTTCTACATTAAAAATAAATAGGAATGGATTCTAGTTTAAAAACAATGCCCTTAAAGGCAAATATTTTTGAATATAAAATACATATATGAACACATAAAGTATACATATATAGTTTCATATATATCTGACATGACCATATAAAGGACTTACATCCTTTAGAAATAATTATGCAGATTCCAAATGCCATTTTACTCTCTAATGAAATGGAAAGTCAAAGACATGAAACATTTCTAGATTAAATATTCCCAGCTGATTAAATATTTCTGGCCAAGCCATCTCATCTGGATTGGAAATGCCCTATATGCAAGATTGTTAATTTGTAATTGTCTAAGATCTATTCAAAGGAGAAAATGTCAAAATTCCCATTACACTGTTTGCTTACCCACTGAAGAGCAGCAAGGGCTCTCATAAACATGAACAAGAGGAGCAAGGCACATGCTACCTATTCATTTGGCTGTGCAGGTAACTGCTTCCTGGGAGCATTAGGATGAATGCCTAGAGATGCAGTTTTTGTAAAGTGCCCAGTGTCTTTTTAGCCTTCACAGGCAACATGAGGTGGCAGGGGATGGTGGACCCCAGGAAATGTTCGGCTTTCTGGCCAGGAATATGACTTGTACACAGGTCACAGGGCTAAGGGGTGTTGTTAGCTCTCTGAATATGATGGAGGAATGTATGCCACCAGTTATTCTGTGAATTCATAAACTAAGCAGTTTTAATCATAGTGATGATGACAACAGCCAGCAGAACCCCAAGGGGCCCAATCCATCAGTTTGTCCATTGGCCCTGGCACCCCCAACTGACCTGTTTGGTGTAGGTGGTCTCTGGCCACCTCAAACAAGCGCAGGTGCATGTTGGTGATGGGATTGAAGGAGCCACAGGCCAGGAGAACCACTGGGATTCGGCTCTTCATCTTGTCGGGCACATCCACGCCCACGGTAGTGGCCACCCTGCCTTCATGGGGACAGAAACTCAGGTCAGAGTTGGCACCAGACCACCATCCAGATCAGTGTCCCTAAAGCATACAGAGGCTATTCTCATTTCTCACTTATAAGGTGACTGAAGGGGCAGTAATAACATTTATGGAGGATTTACCTGTGTTCAACACTATGTCACAGTATCTCCCTTGTTTCACTGAATCCTTTCAACAACCCTGAGTGATCACCTATCCAGCCCAGGGGCCTGTAGAAGCGGCAGGACTGGAACCAGACACCTGATTGCAGAGACTGTAACTTCTATACCCTCCCTTGGCTCTGATGGGTCACCTCAGAATCAAGGAAGTATGGAAGACTCCCATACATCATCTCTGATAGTCCAAGTGAAACTTACTAGGTCCCAGAGTAGACTGGCACTTTTATTTTTATTTATTCTTAAAGATTTTACCTATTGTCCTTTACCTAGGGCAGAAGCATTTTGAAGGTCTGGTCCACCCTCTTGTCTCCACACAGGGGATTTCAGGGCCAGGGTGAGATTAAAGGGAAGCAGAAAACAGCACACTCCAAGGCACACTGGCAGACATGGCTCTCATGCCTCTGAGATGCTGCCTCCTGGAGTGAGAAGCTCCACTGGAGAGTTAGGCCCTTTTCTGACTCCTAGTTTTACCTCTTACTAGCTGTGTGCTGTAGGGCAAATCAGTCCCTCTGTGAGCTGCAGTCCCCTCACATGCAAGGTGAAGATAATATTTCCCCTTACAGGGTAGTTGTGAGGATAAATGAGCTATGTATGGGAAGTCTGGTGTAGAAGAAGCGTTTAGTAGATTACTGTGGCTGTGGTGATGATCATGCCCATAATGGGTGCTGCAGCTGCTGACCATGACAAGGGAGGAGGGGGAGAGAGGAGGTGGCCCCTGGTGATCCTCATCACCTGGTACTCACCTGCAGTCCCCTCCCCTTGAGTGTGGTCTGGGCCTAGTAACTAAATAGAATACAGGAAAAGAGCGGACTTTTACTTTGGAGAGATTACAGAAAGTTCTCTGGCTTCCCTCCTTCTTTCCTGCTTGCTCACCCTGATGAAGCCAGCTATCTTGTGAGTTGCCTCACAGGGAGACCCACGGGGCAAGGAACTAAAGGAGACCTCTGGTGCCAAGAGCCTGTGAGGAATTAAATCCTGCTAACAAGCACATTAGTGAATGCGCAAGTGAGTCATTCCCCAATCAAATGTTCAGATGAGGCTGCAGGCCTGTGAGCATCTTCATCGCAGCCTTTTGAGAGACTCTGAGCCTGGCCCACAGAAACTATGAGATAATAAATGTGTAATATTTTAAACTGCTAAATTTTGGGTTAATTTGTTAAGTGGCAAGGGGGTAACTAATATGGTGGCCAACAGGGAAAACGCATTCACTTTCTTCCTTTCATTCTAGCTATGGTGTCTTTGGCTGTAATTCTGCAGTTGCAGGGGTAAATGTGGAGAGTTCTCGTTCACTGGAACCTGAACTCTTTTTATCTAAGGAAACTGTTTTAATCTGGCCTTTGTTGTCTGTCTGCTTCTCCAAATCCAATGCAGCTGCCTACTTTTAGACTCTTTGTCATGCAAGAAACAAATATCCTTTATTTGTTTAAGCCACTGAAGTTAGGCTTCTGGGACTTTTAGCCAAATGCTACAGAGGCTGGGACTTACATCCAACCACTGCCTGCCTCAAACTTTATACTCTAGCAACAGTGAAGTACTTGTCAGTGGTTTCTTTGTAAGCTCCTCATGGCTTCTTGCTTCAAGCCTTTGTACATGTTATTTCACTTTCCTCCAACTAGAATATCCCCAGCACACCCCAATCTGTTAAGATTCAACTCGGGTAACCACATTATTTGTGACTTCAATCACTATTTTTTGACTGCCTGCTAGGTGCCTGTATCAGTTAGGGATGCATTTGGCTACAAGTCCCAGAAGCCTAAAACTTTAGTGGCTTGAACAAACTGAAGTTATTTGTTTCTCGCATGACAAGAAGTCTAAGTAGGCAGCTGCTATTAGGTCACTGGCTCAACAGGGACCTGCAATTCTCTCAGCTTTTCCCTCATGGTCACAAGATTGCTGCTGTAGCTGCAGCCATCATGAAAATGTACAAGGCAAGAAGGAGCAAAGAGCTCCACTAGACTGGTTGTCCCTCTTAATCCAAAACAGAAGGGCTTTTTCAGAACCACCCTGTAGATTTTGCTTCTTATTCACCACAACTAGATCACACATGGCCCCTCTTGCTGCCAGAGAGGCAGGAAAAGCAAGTATGTAGCTTTACAGGCTCTCCCGTGGGAAGCAGCAAGGAAAAGGGAATTGGAAATAGGATTAGCTCATGTACAGGGTCCGCCACAGAGTTGGGGATACATGGAGACATGGAGCTGACTGTGTACAAGGCTGCCGAGGTGGCTTTTCTGACAGCTAGCTCAGGTCAGCTGATCTATGCCCTACCCTCAGTAAATCATATAGCACATTCTATTGAAAAAATTGCTCTTGTTTCTTTCCTACCCACCAGACAACAAGCTCATTGAGAACAGGAGTGGTGTTTCCTTCATCTCTAGATCCCAGCTTCAAGCATAGTGCCTGGCCCAGAGTAGGGTTCAGTGAAGACTAAAAAGGGTACTGGCTAGCTGCAGAGGGGACCTGGGTCCTGGTAGGGGAAAGGCCTAATGCCCCCTCCTAATATAGAGAAGTTGTTCTGGATGTATTCTGAGGTAGAGCATATAGATAAAAAAAACCTCTCAACCTAGGGGGGCTATGGTTTCTTCAAACTTCCTTTAAGGCAGCAGGAACACCCCCTACTGCGAGAGAAGAAAGCGGTCTGCAAGCTACTGCTGCTAGCTTCTTCCCAGGGAGGTTGGATGGTTTAATGAGATATTATTTGCAGAGTATGCTTAGCTATTCACAAGAGCAGCCTTGTGATGAGTGTATCTGAAGAGGCTGGCTGTTGTTCACAACTATTACGAGGCCTTTCAAACTTCTATTTCATTTTGACAAAATATAATTTTGTAGAGCCATTAAAACATGTAACTGCAGCATCTTAGGTAACCTGGGGTTTTGATTCATTTTTCAAAAGTTCCCAGAAACTGTAAATTAGATCATTTGTTTGAATGGTGGCATCAACAGCAATGAATTGTGATGTTGGGAAGAAGTGACATTTAATAGGTGTCTGTCTTTTCTTTCCTTGCCAGCAGCCCACCAAGCCACACTGCTCCAGAGTGGCTTAGCCTGACAACCGCAGCCGTGGTGGGAGGAGGCAGTGAGAGCTTGTTTCCAGGCTCAGGAATGATATCGGGGTTCCTGCCTCACTTGTATACTCTTGCCTCAACTAAACACCCTCTCAAACCCAAACCCAGAGAGATACAGTGTCAGCCTTAGAATGGACTAACTCCAGGCGCCACCAGGAGAATAAACCAGGCTCTGATTTGAGTGCCGGTCTCTCTCACCAGACACGAGGACAGATGCACACGAGTGACTCATCTGCCCTGCCATCTAGCACTATCTAGTGAGACAAAGCAAGTGTGGGAGACTTTTGTTATCAGGAAAGGCTTCTCATCAATAAGCATTTAACTGGCAGCGCGGGGCAGGGGGTAGTGGCCCACAGAGTGAGCAATAATTGCTGCTGAAGGACTTAACGAGTTGAGGAGGCGGCATACGTGGCCATCTCAGAATTTATCATTAAACCAGAGACAAGGCCCAATGCACTGGGCCTTCCACAGATCGAAACTGACCTTTCTGGCTTCCAAGAGGCACTTGAGACCCCTTGCCAACATCCCACTTCCACTGCACACCGAAGTCAAACAAGACATTCCTGCCCTGGGGTGCCTTCGTCAGTCAGGATCCCATCGGCAGGGATACACCGACTTCCTGCCCGCTGGCACCAAGGGCATCCATCCCTCTGCTCTGGAGAGCTGGAAGCCACCAGCTGCTGCTTTGACAGGGAGAGGCTTTGCTGGTGTGATTAAATTCGGGATCTTGAAAGAGGGAGGTTTGCCTGGGTTATCCAGGTGGACCCAGTTTTATCATGAGGGTAAATAAGGAGGGGGGGGTCAGATATAGAAAGATGGAAGGGCCAAAGTGACAATCAGAAAGGAAGGTTCTATGCTGCTGACTTTGAAAGAGGAAGGGGCTGCGCACCAAGCAGTGCAAGTGGCCTCCAGAAGCTGGAATTGGCAAGGGAACAGATTCTCCCCCAGAGCTTCAGAGGGAATGCAGCCCCTTCTGACACCTTGCTTTCAGACTTCTGCTTCTAGAACTGTAAGAAAATAAAACCATGTTGCTTTAAACTAGCAATTAATGGCAATTTGTTGTAGCAGCCATAGGAAACGAATACACTCACCTATGTGGGGGCAGGCTCTCTCCAGTGACCTCAAGCCGGGGGCAAGGAAAGTGAAGAACTGAGCCAGCGATGAGGGTACTGAAGGGGGCATCGGGCAGAGGGACCAGCATGGCAAAGGCCCAGAAACCACCACTAGGGTGGGTGATGAACTAAAAAAGCACAGCCACGCGGTGTGGGTGACTCAGGATCCAGGCTGCAGAGGGTGTAAGGATCCTGCAGGCCCCTAGGGGGTCTCCTGAGACTTGATTTTATTCCTCGGGGAATGAGAAACCTCTGAGGATTGTAAACGAGGGTGTGTCTTACTCCTATTTCTGTTTCAGAAACAGCTCTCAGGTGCTCCCCAGAGAGCGCGTCCGGGAAGCCCCGGGGTGGCTACTTCCAGGACCCCTGTGCCTGGGGAAGGGCAGGCATTTCCGCAGCGCTCCCCCCCCCCCCCGCCCCCAGGACGGCCTTTCCTGCTGCCTACATTTCACTCCAATCACCCAGCAACGTGATGCCAGCCGATGCCCCGCATGCACCAAATTCTAACTAAGTGTGCACCCTTCGGCCCATTTGTCACAGGCCATCGCTGAGACACAGAAAGGAAAGGCGAGCCAGGAAGGTTAAGTGCCGTCGCTGCAGATGCAATGTGCTAATGCTCCTGGCTTGGGAGGCGGTCAATTTACCTTTCCCTGCGGTGAGCGCCTCTAACAGGACCCGGCCCGGGAAAGTGGCTGCAAACATCCCTGTTTATTATAGACATAAAGCAGATGGCTTCAGGCAGAATGGAAATGGATTCTACAAACATCTTTCATTACACAGACCTCCTGACCGGACTCCTCATCTTAAAGAAAACAAGAGATGCGGTTTGTATTTCTGGGGTTGACGAGCACATTTTTCAGGACCTAGGGAAATCATTTCCATCTGCGCGGGCATGTCAACTTCTCCAGGGCAATCAACCTTCACGCGAACTCTGGGCACTTTTTCTTTTCGACTTTGTTGGATTCACCCGCCGTTGCTATGGGCACACGGTGCTGCGAGGAACAAAAGCAAAGCGAGCCTTCTCTGTCCCTGCGAGGATCCTCCGCCAGCCACCTCTCCGCGGAAACAAACATGCCAATTAAGCACTCGTCCTAATTATGAGACTCCCAGGAAAGCAAGCAGCCTGGCTCTTCGGTTTTGAGAACTTTCAAAAGATCTGAAGGAGCACGAGGAATGGAATGAGGTCTCTTGCAACCCCACACTCAGGAGTTGGGGTGAATTCCGACTGCTGCACGAAGGTGGAAGGGAGCCACAGCTACTGGGCTTACCGAGTGAAAGGCTAGGCGTGGTGCTAAACTTTACACACCTCGGTGCTGGTTCTTTAAACAGGCTTAGAAGGAAAGGGTCCGGGCCTGCGCTCTGGTCAAGAGCCTAATCAACGTCTCTGAGCCTCAGCGAGCCACGCGCAAGACAGAGGTAAATCACCCACCTCCTAGGTCAGTCGTGGGGGTTACCGCAGTTGCCCCACTGAGCACAGTACTTGGCCCATAGGGGGTTCTCCAGAAATTTTAGCTCCTCTTTCCTTTCATTATGTTTAAAGCAGAACTCACCATCCCCACCTCCACCTCCACCTGCTTGTTCACTGTTTCTGCAGTCACCCGTGATCACACCTGGCAGCCTTGGGAACCACGTCAGCACCCACCTGCCTATAAGGCATCTCTTCCAGACCAGCCTGGCCTGGGAGCTGTTCCCACAGCAGAATGCTCCCGAGGAGGCCACCCACACACACTTCTGCTTCGTCTTCCACCTAGCTCCAACTCTAACAACTCAGCTCTGAGCATCACTTGTCCCTGGAGTTAAGACTCGATCGTGAGAAATGGGTAGTTTAGTGTCATGCCGGTAGAAATAACATCCGATGATGAGTAAATATGCTCCAGGTCACATTGAAGGAACAGAAAAGGTAGGACAGGGAACAGAAGATGAGAAGAAGTGCCTGGCGTCTCCTGTGAGGAGTGCAAAGTAGCAGATAAATAAAATCACAACCCACCAGTTTCTTCGAGGCACAGGGCTAAATCAAACCTGGCCCCTATGCTCAAGAAGGTTATAGTCTGGCAGGAGGAACAAACCACGAGGACCCCAGGTGGGACAGAGTCTGCTGGGAACCTCCCAATATCCATTTCTGCCTTTTTCTCTTTAGTAACAGTCTCTGTCTTTAGCTGGCAGGTTACCGCATTCCCCAGTCTCTGCAGTAGGGTAAGGCCATCCATGTGCCTAAGGTCTGGCCAAAGATCTGGGAACAGAAATGCCGTGTGATACTTCCAGAACCCTCTTGAAATGGGAAAGGCTTGTGTTTCTCTTCTGCAGTCCTGCTGTCTAGAATGTAAAGGCTGGAGCATGGTAGCTATACTGGACCAACTCCGAGTTTGGCAGAGAATAAGCCAAGAGGAAGCCGGGACCTCAACGACCAGGAAGCTACCATACCAGCCCCAAGCCGCCTACCCTCAGGGTTCTCTATCCTGGGGGAGAAATAATCTTCTAAGTCACCATCATTTTCTATTTTTCAGTTATATGCAGCTAAACCTAATTCTAACTGATAGACTGATACCTAATGAATGTTTATTGAACTACTGTATAAAGAAATGAAAAAGTGTGTCAACTTTTAGAAGTTTCTACTGCCCCAGTTAAACCTGTTTTATACGCAGAAACTCAAATGGGTATTGGTTGAAAATACACCTTAGGAAAAAAAAATCTACCATAACTTAATTTTTTATATGAATTTTTCATGGGAGGAAAAATCCTTACTCAGGACTCTAGAAGGGTAAAATGTGCAGCAGTGAATCTGAGCTTTTCTGTAGATCACAAAAACCAGGCTCCTCTGTCCTATCTCCTTCCCCCCCCAAAAAAACAGATTCATTATGGTGTGCTGTTGCACTCTGCTTTGAGTGGGCATTTGCCATATGGCTTGGCAGTTTAATGGTTTTCTGATACTTGACAAAAATGAAGCACAATCATTTTGCAAGGAGTTTGTGTTCCTAGATGGGCCTTTTCCAAATAACAGCTGTGCCTCAAAATTGAGTTACTCAAATTGCAATTTGTGGACACAATACTCAAACATTTACAAGTGAGCAAAACCTCAAATCACTTGGGCTATTTCCAGGCTTCAGAGTTTATGAAGTTTTTAGCAATGTTATGAGTGTGCAGCTGTCAACAAACTCAAGCCAAAGTCTCTCAACCACCAGACTCCGCAGGCAGTAGAGATGTCCTACTTAGCAGGACATGTGCTGCCGACCACAAACCCTCGGGAGAGAAAGAACACGAGGGAAGGAAGCTGCATCCTAAAGCCCGCAGAGCAAATCCCTATACCTTTCTCTCTACTCCCTGCCATGCTGTACAGATGACACCAAATCTACAGCTCTAGCCCTGACATTGCTTATGGGCCCCGACAGGTCCAGGGATGTCCACCTGGCATTGGCTTGAAAACAAGGCACACAAATTTGGATTGAAAGCCGTTCAACAAGACTTCCTGAGTGCCCTTGAGTTTATCAGTCTGGAGAGTCCAGATGAGGTACACTGACAATCCCCAAATCACAGGGGCTTAAAACAATAAAGGTTTGTTTCCTACTCCTATTTACGTGAACATCCCATGCTGGTTGGGGGTCTGTTCTCTTTCTCCCTCAGTCTAGGACTCAAGCTGATGGAGTAGCCACTACCTGGAATATGGTCAGTTTGTAGCAGAGGGAAATAAAAGGGACCCAGAATGTTCTTCACCAGCAACTATATTGTATAGCTGGCTCGAACATGGCACATGTCTCTTCTAACAACCTCACCCAACTTCAGTGAGTTAGAAAATATAGTCCAACTCTAGCTCTCCACCTTCAGGACACAGAAATATCTGGAGAATAGCCTTGTGCCTACTCCAGTGAATTAATCAACCACTCTGAGCTTCAGTGACCCATCTGGAAAATGGAGATAATTACACACACCTCCTCAGATTGTTACAAAGGTTAATCAGAGTTGACCCACGCAGAGCACTTAGAACAGTGGCTGGCAGAGGAGAAAGTTCTCTGGAAATACCTGCTCCTTTCCTTGCCCTCAAAACAGAAATCTCAATCTCCCACACCTGCTTCCAGCTGCCCCAATCCTTTGTCTGAAGAAGATTCCACTATTTTTCTAGTCACTTTCAATCAAAACATGCCAATTAGCTATGACGTCTCTTCTTCATGTCCCCCGCAATACAGTGAACCTCCAAGTATGACCAATATTCCCCACATGAAGTCTTCACTTTCCATCACTGAGACTCACCCTACTACCAGATTTTATTATCATGTTGTATAAGTTAGGATTTTTAAAAACTGCAAACAAGAGAAATGAACTCTGGTCATCCTAGTCCCCTTCCCCACCAAAGGCAAAGCAGTAAAGGAGCATGGAATCATCAGAAGGCCACCAGGCCATCACATAGAGTAAAGGAAGAGCTGAACATGAGATCTCAAGGTGGACAAGGGACAGGGTAGTGCCACAGCTCAGTCTGGACACAGTCCTATGGTACAGACATGGTCAGTGGGGCTCATCACACCAGTGTACAATGTTGTTCCAGGAGAGGGGCCGCTGATGTGGGCTGGACAGGCCCTAACCCACATCCCCCCGCCCCACTGATAGCTTCCACACCTGGTGAGAGAAACTCTGGAATCATCTTCCCCCACCACTTTCGCCCCAATCTAACCCTTTCTCAATATGCTAAACAGATTAGTCCTAAAGTTTGGGTTAAGTCACTGTGATAAACTACTGAGTGTCTACCATGCACCAAACACTATATAGAACCTGGGCCTTGGGGCACCTGGGTGGCTCAGTCGGTTAAGCATCTGCCTTTGGCTCAGGTCATGACCCCAGGGTCCTGAGTTTGAGCCCCATGTTGGGTTCCCCACTCTGCAGGGAGCCTGCTTCTCCCTTTCCCTCCTTCTCACTGCTTCTCCTTCTCCCTCTCCCACAGGCTCTCTCTGCTTGTATGCTCATTCTCTGTCAAATAAATAAAATCTAAAAAACAAAAAAACAAACCAGGACCTTGATTCCAAGCCAGTGATAAAATCTCCAGTAATTTGTTCTCCACTGGCATTTATTTGCTCAACCACATCCTTCATCTGGCATTAGAACATTGGAGATTTTAGCCCCCTTGGCCTCTCCTAATTGCCTCCTGACCACCCTTTCTATTCCCTACACATGCTTCTTGTCCTCCCCAAGCTGAGACCACCTGCTGTTCTCTGATGGGTCTTCTGAGCTTCCTCTAGTAGCCCACCTAGAAGTCACTGTTCCATCCTCTGACCTTTTTTTTTTTTTAAAGATTTTATTTATTTATGCATGAAAGACACAGAGAGAGGCAGAGACATAGGCAGAGGGAGAAGCAGGCTCCCTATAGGGAGCCCAATGTGGGACTCAATCCCAGGATCTCGGGATCATGCCCTGAGCTGAAGGTGGACGCTGAACCTCTGAACCACCCACGTGTCCCCATCCTCTGACCTCTTATAGGTGACACTCTGTCTATATTATTGAGTCCCTACTCTTTTCTTGCCTAACAGATTATAAATCCCTGAGGGCAGGGATCCCACGGGGTGTAACACAGAGTGGAATGGAAATACGGAATATTCACCTTAGTCTCTGGGGAACAAGGTAAAAATGAAAAGTAGATCAAAAAGAGAGCCAGAGAGCACTGGTCACCCCTGGCATGGTCTAGGCCTAAGCACCTCCAATCTTGCTTCCAATACCTAACACTTCCTGGCTTTTCCTATTTGTTTTACCTGATGCAGATTTGTCTCCTTATCTGGAGCATCAGCTCTCTTCTGGACTTGAATCGTGCTCTCACCCCATAAATTGTGTCTGCTGCCTTGGCTGGGCTCCAGGCAGGATCCTGATTTGCACCTTAGAGACAGCATTTGATTCCTCTGTCCATTCCCTGCCTCTGCCCCTGCCAAAGCCAGGGTTCATGTCCAGGGCCCTGCTCCAGTCAGCAGTGGGCAATGAGCCACAGTTAGTGTTGGAAAAGCAGTCCCACAACCTCTACAGACCTCGGAGATTCCCTGTATGGCAGAAAAATGCAGAGCTGTCCATAATGATGGCAGGGGATGGCACCATGGCCCTTCTTGTGCTCAAAGAACAAAACTGGCAGCCATCTGGGCTCTTCTCTCTCCCTTGCCTTGACAGCCTGTCAGTTCCACCTTTGCAATATCTTTATTATCCATCCCTCTCTCAAACTCCACAATCCCTGCCTTGGATTGGGACTCATTATTTCTCAGTTGGACCTGACTGAACTCCTAACCTGCCCCCAGTGTCACTTCCTCTGCCCATCTCTGCTCAGTTGCCCAATGGATCTTTTAACTGCATATATGGTTCCTGCTTCCCCTGGCACCCAGCTGCATTGTGGGAAACTCAGTGTAGCATGCATGCGCCTTATAGTCTGCCTATGACCTGTTTCATCAGCCTCATCACTTACCTTCCAACTCCCTCCCTGGGTCTGCTCCATCTAACTGCTTTCCATTCCATCCTAAGTACCCTTGAATGGAATTTTAGGGCCAGCCTTAAATTCAAATACAAAAAAAAAAAAAAAAAACCTCTCACAAACAAGGCAACTTTGTTTAGCTTGCTTGCTCCTTCACTAAAAAAGAAAATAAGCTGCCACTGCCATCAAGTTCCTCAAGGCAACAGGAGGTGACAAGAAGATCCCAAAATGCGTGGAAAGGTAGGAAGCTGTCCGCGCTCTCCGCGAAGGCAGAACAGACCAGTGGAGGCCCAGTGAGCCACAGCAGGGGACAAACAGGCAGGAGGCTTGCTGCTCAAGAACACGTGTTCACTTGGGAATTTCACTGGGCACAACACAACCATGTCCAGAGCGATCCTTTCCCATTTCATGTAATAGAATTTCCTCCAGAAACGATAAGCCAAGCAGCTCATCTTCCCTTCTTTATTGAGCTATAAGCAGACTGCCAGAGTCATGAGCAGATAACTGCAAATCTGGGCAGTGATCTATGAAATCAGAATAGACCTGGGTTTAGGGATGTGATTAATTAAAATTTTTAACCAGGTTCATCCCACATATATTTAATGTTACGCATAAGTGCTTTTGTGTTGGTCGGAAATTAGGCCCAAAGAGTGGGCAGTGCACCGAAATACCGCAGTCCCCGGGACTCTTAAACAGACAAACCTTATTTTGTTTCTTCTTTCAGTTACTGCTTCAGAATCCACTAGCAGGACTATCAGATCATTCCCTGCCCATGTCCCCACTAAAGCCCATGCATTTCTCCTGCACACGAGAATATGTGCAAACAGTGAAGGGTGTGGGGCACTTCATCTAGCCTTGAACTGAGGTTGCCTGTGCTTGCAGTTGGGGGACCTCTGCAATGGAAAAGGCTTGGCACTTATAAGCTCTGCAACCTTGAACAAGCCCCCTTCAGTTTTCTATAGAATGAGGCTAACCCAAGCTCATCCGCAGAGGCCGTGAAGATGAACTAAAGAGACACATTAGGATTACATCTCCTACGCTGCTTTCACAGGAGGGTGAAACTTTTCCATCGCAGAGTTAGGGAACAGGATTCGTATGTGCCAACCCTGCGTAAAGACACCAATGTCCATGGCAAATTCTTGAGTTCCTGCAGGAAAGGGACAAGTGAAGCTGCTATTTGAGTGCATCCACCCCTGCACAGTACAAAAATCACGGATTTCTGGCCAAGTCAGGCCTGGGTTGGGGCAGTTGAAGCAGCCTACCAGGTCTTACAAACACTCCAGCTGACCTGCATCAGGCCCCCTCCCACAAAGTCAGGACTTGTTGATTTACTTTACTATGTATGAATTTAAAAACCAGCAAAGGCATTAATATGCTTCTAAGATTTCTGAAGAAGTAATGTATTTATCTGGTACACACTTTGGCTGATGTCTCTTATAGGCTCCTGTGATCCATGAGTGTGCATGTCACAGCATGAGGCTGGAGCAGAGAGCCTGCCCAGAGGTCCAAACAAAGAGGGTCCCGGCCCCAGGGGAATGGGCGGATTCCCAGGGCCTCAAGGTCAATGGGCAGAGCTAGAATCTAATCAGGCCAGAAGATGTGAAGAGTACTAGATGCCCAGAGGTGGGGGTGAAGCCAGATGCAGACATCTGGAGCTATCAACTCTAAAATTAAGACAGTGAAGCTTCATCCCACAGGCTTTTAGCTCATGTGAATTCTCTTACACGTGCTGGCCTCACTAAATCAGTAAAATAATAATTTAAGTGTAAAATAAAATATAGCCAAAATGAAATGATTTAAGCTCACTGTCTTCCATGAGCAGATGTTCCAGAGGGAGTGTGATGTGGCAAAGAATCTGCTGGTCCTTCCTGCAGCGCGGCAACTCCCCTTTCTCCTTGCTAAGAAACCTGATTTTGGGGACACCTGGGTGGCTCAGTCCATTAAGCCTTGGACTCTTGATTTTTGGCTCAGGTCACGATCTCAAGGTGTTGAAATCAAGCCCCACGTGGGGCTCCATGCTCAGCAGGGAGTCTGCTTCTCTCCCTTTCTGCCTCTTCCCCCACTCACACACACACATTCTCTCTAAAATAAGTAAATCTTGACCAAAATATAAAACCAAAAAAAAAAAAAAAAAACAACAACCACCAAACCTGATTTCATTCAGCTTCAGAGACAAGGGGCACAGATCCAGATAGAAACCATAGCATCACAGCCACCGAGGCAGGCCACTTCCTTTGCCCCTGATTGGCCAGCACGATTATGTGACCCAGTCCTGACCAATAAGATCCAACAGGCAGTGCCTGGAGGCCCATGGGAAAGATTTTGAAAACACCATAACAGCAGTCCTTTTTCTGCCCTTTCCTGGCCTGGACGCTGTGGTGTCGAGATGTGACACCTGGGCCTGCCACAGCCCTCCTGTGACCACGAAGGGAAGGCCTAGAGAACTGCCGCAGGGAAGGACAACCCAGAGACTTGGTCTCATTAAGTCGCTGCAATAACCTAGTACAGGCTCTCTCTAGACTTTATTATGTGAACTGCTAAAATACCTTTACTGCCATAGCTACTGCTGGCCATTTGTTCAACTGCTTGTGTCCTCAAGCATCTAAACAGAACATCTCAGGAGGCTTTAGTTCTTGCTTCCCCTCACAGCGTGAGCACTTTCATGTGATTACAGTGTATGAAGGCAGGTACTTCTACGTCCCATGGCCTCTAAGGTCAAGGCGGCTGTTTCACCTGGGTTGCCACTGATGAGAGACTGCATCTGTGTTGGAAGATATCCGCTCTGTGGGACCTTGGGAGGGATGGCATGTTGAACTCCAATGTGGAGCTATACTGGGAATCTTCCAGGGACCGTTTTCAACAAACACAATTTTTGGTTGACACTGTGACCTCAGAACCTCGCCTCAGGGGAAGCTGCCTCCTGAGCCTCTTAACACACCCCTCTCAATTGCATTCACTGTTCCCATGGCACCAAATGCAGGGACCTTTCTGAGGGTTGCTCTGTATCTCGTGGGACTTTTAACACCCTCAATGGCTCCTCAGGGGGACTGCCTTTGGTGTAGCCTCCTCGCTCCTCTCCACAGGTGGAGACAGCTGTGCCTTCCTAGTTTCAGTGCTGGCTGCTTGCCTACAGTGCCTAAGGTGTCTGTGGTCCAACACAGCCTGCTGACTTGAGGAAGCCTGAACACACCCACATGCCATCTCTGTTTTGTTCCTACTGGTCTCTCTGCCTAGAATGCCCTGTCTACCCATTTCTACCTATTAGACTTTGCTCCTCCAGCACTTAGCACACATTAGGCCAACCGCATAAGGTCTCCTCAACTTGATAATGACAAAAAATAACCCCAAAAATGGGCAAAGGACTTGAATAGACATTTCTCCCCAGAAGACACACAAATGACCAATAAGCACATGAAAAGATCAACATCACTAATCACTAGGGAAATGCAAATCAAAACTACTATGAGATACCACCTCACATACATTATGATGACTATTATAAAAAAATAGAAAATAAGTGTTGTCAGAAATTGGAACCTTTGTGCACTGCTTGTGAACAGTGGAATACAAACTGGTGAAGCCCCTGTGGAAAACAGCATGGAGGTTCCTTCAAAGATTAAAAACGGAACTACTCTATGGTCCAGCAATCCCACTTCTGAGCATATACCCAAAAGAACTGAAAGCAGCCACAACAGACACTTGTACATTCATGTTCATAGTAGCCAAAAAGTGTAAGCAACCCAACTGTCCACAGATGGATAAACAAAATGCTTATATATATCATACATATTTTTCACACACACACACACACCACACACACACACACACAATTCACATACAATGGCATATTATTCAGTCTTTAAAAGGAAAAAATCTGGGACACCTGAGTGACTCGGTGGTTGAGCATCTGCCTTCAGCTCAGGTCATGATCCTGGGGTCCTGGGATTGAGTCCCAAATCAGGCTCCCCAGAGGGAGCCTGCTTCTCCCTCCGCCTATGTCTCTGCCTCTCTCTGTGTATCTCTCATGAATAAATAAAATCTTTTAAAAAATAAAAAATAAAAGGAAAAAATCTGACATAAGTTACAACATGAGGACATTATGCTCCATTAACTCAGTTGCAAAAAAAGATAACTACTGTATAATTCCATATATATTTGACTACCACCTGGAGTCGTCAAATTCATAGAGATGGTATAATGGTGGTTGCCAGGGGACGGAGGGAGGAGGGAATGGGGAGTTGTGTAGTGGGCATAGTTTCAGTTTTGCAACATGAGTTTTAGAAATGGTTGCACGACAGTATGAATGTACTTAACACTACTGAAGTATACACTTAAAAGTTGTTAAGATGGTAAATTCTTTGTTATATTACTTTACCAGCTGTACGTTTAAAATAAAGGTCTCCTTTGTTAAGCCTTCTCTGATAGCAGGCTCTGATTGCACTACCTTGTTTATCCATCTGCCTTGATGCCCTCTTTTCTGTTCTTTCAGGATTGTTTTGAGACCTACCCAGTTGCTAAACCAAAGGAACCACAGACAGAAGAGCCAGAGCCTTGACTGAATTGCTCCTAAAGCCTATATTTCCTAAGGCATTTCAATTACATGAACCAATAAATCCCCTTTCTAACATTAAGCTAGTTTGAGTTGGTGTCCTGTGACTTGCAACCAAAATCAGCCTAATTGAGATTATACTTGATTTGAAATATCAGAACACTAAAAATTAAAAAAAGACCCTCAAGATTTCTAGGAAATAAACAAAAGAAAGTTCACAGACAAAAGCTGAAATTAAGACTGGCATTTAACCCCTCATTTGCAACAGTAGATGCAAAAGACAACTTGCGATGCCTGCATACTTCTGAGAAAAGAGGACTTTGAATCTACCTAGAATTCTCTATCTAGCTAGATAATTAAGTATGGGGATAGAAGAAACATATTTTTATATATGAATGGACTCAAAGTTTAGCTCTCAGGTACTTTTACTTGGGTAGTTCTTTGATGGTATGTTCCAGCAAAACAAGGAAGGAAAACAAAGTGGAACACAAGCATCCAAACTAGGAGGATGGTGAAGCTAGGATGAGAGTTGTATAGGCTAAAGAGCACTGGGCAGGACAACAAAGTATGGGGCTCTAAGAAAAAAAGAGAGGAGAGGCCAAAGAGGCTGAATTAGCTGAATTTTTAAAAAGCCATGTGCACTTATTATTTTGATTATAAAAGTTACCAGGGTCTATTCTTTTGGGAAGTAGAGCATCCCTATATTTCCTTTACCCCTGGCAGCCTGGGTCAGTGGTGGCATTTTGGTATGTTTTGAAACTCCCCTCACTGACTTAGAAAGTGACAAAAATCAACCTTTTTTTTTTCACTTCTTTCAATTGATGTGTTATTTTTTAAACTCTAGCCATTTACATTCAAGATTCTTTCTGAAAAAAAAAAAAGAAAAAAAAAGATTCTTTCTGAGAAGATGGACTGGCTTGGCAGACACATCACCTCTTCTGTTTCTGGTGGGGAAGGTCCACCTATGCCCCACCCTCTGTCTGAACATCTCCCCATGCTCATTCTTCCGGGCCACTCCTGTCTGCTCCGGACCTCTGTGCAGGGATGTGTGTGCTCTACCTGCCTGCCTGCACTCTCAAATTGCTGTCCTAATGTCTCTATAATACATTAACAGGCGGTGGCCAAAGGGAGTTCTGCTGAAATAGGCAGTAGTTTGGGCCTTTTTGGACAAAATCCTAGAATGCACACGATAATGCTGAGCAATGCAGTTTAATTTATGAGCATGCAGGTCTGCTGTGAAATTGGGAAATGGAAGTATGAGACATTAGCATTCACATGGCAAGGGCAGGGCCAAGTCCAAAACGGTAATACACCTTTCACAGGGAGGACTGGAGAGTTTGAAAGAGCAGCCACACTGTCAGTTAAATGGGGTGACTGGGTGGCAGACATTGAGGGGGGCACTTGGCAGGATGAGCACTGGTTGTTATGCTATACGTTGGCAAATTGAACAATAAAAAATAAATAAAATAAATGTGTGCTAATGAACCTCATCCTTGTATTTTAATGCCACCAACCACCTGAGAGGAATGTGCTCCTGCAGGCTGTATGCCCTTAATATTGTTCAACACCCTCCATTGTTTTTAACAGTAGAACACTCATATGTACCTTGTCTGGGCAGATTTAATTTAATTTAATTTAATTTAAAGATTTTATTTATTTGAGAGAGACTGTGTGTGTGTGTGTGTGTGTGAGGAGAGAGAGAGAGAGAGAGAGAGAGAGAGAGAGATCACAAGTGGCGGGGGGAGAGGTAGAGGGAGAAGCAGACTCCCCACTGAGCAGGAAACCTGATGCAAGACTCAATCCCAGGACCCTGGGATCATGACCTGAGCCGAAGGCAAATGCTTAATTGTTTGAGCCACCCAGGCACCCTATTTTATTTTTTTAAGATTTTATTTATTTGAGAGAGTGAGCGAGCAAGCGGGAGCACAAGCAGGGGGAGCAGCACAGGGAGAGGGAGAAGCTCAGCAGGGAGTCCGACGTGAGGCTCGATCCCAGGACCCTGAGACTATGACCTAAGCCGAAGGCAGATGCTTAACCCACTGAGACACCCAGATGCCCCTGAGCAGATATAAAAGATGAATTTCATGGTCTGGATACGGTTCGATCTACAGGGGGGAAGGGAGAACAGACGGCTTCTCAACTTCCTTCTAGCTAGGGCATGCAAACTATTATACAGAGAAATATTTCCAAATTAAAACAGAAAGACAGGCACATTTGTAATTTAACTCATAGCAGTTGTACATGCGGTTCGTGTCATGTATTCTCCAGTTAAAGGAGCTCATCAGTCAAGAGATTTTGTCTGACCTTGACCTTCTAGCCTTTTTCAGTGCACAGAATAAAATATTGATTTCTGCCTTCCTTATGAATGAAAAGACATGATTCTAAAGAATCTAAAGGAAATACCAAGTGCACTCCAGCAGTTAAGTATGTTGGAAAACAGGTTGGAAATCCCACTGCAATTGGCTGAATAATGTCACCCAAAGATATCTCCTCCTAATCCCTGGATCCTGCGGATATTGCCTCATTTGGGAAAGGGTCTTTGCAGATGTTTGACTAAGGCTTGTGAGATGGAGAGATTATCCTGGATTGTCTAGAGGGCCCTGAATGCAAGCACATGGATCCTTCCGAGGGAGGAAAAGGGAGATTATGAACACACACAGAGAAGGCCACGTGAAGATGGAACAGAGAGGGATTTGGAGATGCTGCCCTTGAAAATTGGAGTGATGCACAGGCCCAGGAGTATGAGCAGCCATCAGAAGCTGGAAGAGGCAAAGAACAGATCGCTCTGAATAGGTCCCCTGTGAAGGGAATGCAGTCCTGCTGGCACCTTGATTTGGGCCTTTAAACTGATTTCTGATTTTGGTCTCCAGAACTTTGAAAGAATACATTGCTGCTGTTTTAAGCCACCACATTGGTGATAATTTGTTACAGTACCCCTAGAAAATTAAACGCACTCACAGAGGGGCTAGATGGGAGAGTTTCAGTCTTTACAAAAACCATCCCAAACACTCGATGGTTCTTTCAATGGCATTTGGCAGAATTGAACTTCCTATCTCCAGCAAGCAGGGCAAGAGACTGCTGGAACTCAGAACTCAGGTCCCCCCTGAAGCATGCATTAGGAAAAGTGGTAGTCTTGCTTCTGCGTCCTTGGGGACAGTTCTAGGCAACGTCCCTCCCCGAAGCAGGGTGCTAAGGACATGAAGAAAACATGTCTAGTTCTTAAAGCAAAAATGTGAATGGGGAAGTGTGAAGGGGGTACCAAGGATTTAAGAGATTTCCTATAAATTAGCCTCAGAGCTCAGAGAGGGCTGTGCTGGTGTGTATATGTCAGGGGAGCACATCTTTAAACAAATGCATTGTAATTATTAATAAACATGGCCAGATGCCTGCAAGCATATGTTACAAGGCTGTTCTCTGAGGGTTTATCTGTAATAGTGAAAAATTAGAGACCCAAATGTCTACCAACAGGAGAATGGTTAAGTCTCCAATGATACTAGGCAGCAATTAAAGAATAACATAATTCTACACATACTGACATTAGAGGTTATGAATGAGTAAATGTTACGTAAGAAAAAAGGGCAAGTTGCAGACAGTATTATGGTGTTCTCATTTTGGTTAAACAAAGCTATCTATGTTGCTGTAATACACAGAAATCTATAATACAATGTATAATACATAATTTACAATTATATGCAAATATATAATTATATGTAATTATATATTTTATATTTTTATAATCTATTTATATATGATAAAAGCCCCTCTGTACATGTGTACATCTCCTGGATGGTTATACTGCAAATAGAAGGTTATCACCTCTGAGAAAGGAGAGGGTTGTTGCAGGGACAGCAGGAGGAATGGCCAGACTAGGACTTCTTTAATGAATGAGCTTTCTCTCTAAGCGTGTACTCCCTTTGTAGGTTTTTTTTTTTTAAGATTTTATTTATTTATTTATGAGAGACACAGAGAGAGAAGCAGAGACACAGGTAGAGGGAGAAGCAGGCTCCTGGCAGGGAGCCTGATGTGGGACTGGATCCCTGGACACCGGGATCACACCCTGAGCCTAAGGCAGATGCTCAACCACTGAGCCACCCAGGCGTCCCTCCCTTTGTAGTTTTAAGAAAGAAAAAGTGGACTCCGAGAACCTTGCCAGTGTCCGGTAAACAGCGAAGGCTCTGAGGAACCACATGCCCTAGGAGCGGTGTGCTGCAGGCGGTCTTCAGACATTGGCTGGAGCTTCTGGAGGCTGCCTGGAAGCCAGCTAATGTTGCAGGGCCAGAGGCAAAAACCTTTTATACCAGGCGCCCTAGTGGGGCTTCCATGTTTTTTATTTAAAGAAAACAAGAAAGGCACAGTAAGTAGACCAAAGTCCCCAGCAAGGGTGTCTTTTGTCTCTTCCACAGGAGTAGGGCCAGGCCACTGTTCACCAACTCAGTGGTTTACACCAAAGCCAAGGGAAATCTGTCTTTTGAACACTTTCTCTGTGAAATTCTGCATGAGGCTGTTTCTAAAGGTTTTCATGTCTCCTGGAATGGTAGTTTTCTCACCAGGCGAGCACACAATCCCTGTGCTTGCTACTGAGCACAGCTCTCCTCGTGCTGGTGAGCCGCCCAGCAAGATGGGAGGCCCTAGGCCTTGAAAAAGGACCCTTTGAGCCTCCCCCATCAGAGTACACCCCAGAGTACACCCAGCCACGTTCCATCACATATGAAGGCAGGGATCAAGAGAGTCTCCCAGGTACCTGTTTACTGGAAATCTTGTTTTGGATTCATGTACCATCAGGCTGATAGACTGTGCACCAAAATGGCATTACTACAGTTAGGGGAAATATACACGGGCCTCACATTATTCGAATCAGGGGTACTGAAGAGATGAATGGGAGTGGTCTCAGAACCCCAAAGCAAAGATGAAGTTTCCGGATAAGAAATGACAAGCACAATTCTCTTTCAGATAAAAGCAGGGGCGTGGGTCACTTCTATCTCAAACACATGCTATGGGACCTTGAAGGAAACAGGTCTCTGCAAAGACTTGTTAAGGGATGGCTCTTAAGTGAAATTACTGCTTTTGGCGGAATGAAAGGAATTAAGCCTCTTTCTCCCCCACGTAACATGAAGTGCTTATTTTTCAAGGTATGCTTCTCCAAGATTTGCTGCAAATCTTTAAAAGTCATGACATTTTATGATTCCTTATTACAAATTTCAAGAAAGACTTTCATCTCCTATATTTTAAAGAGACTGTCACAAAAACGAAGATTGGAAGCTGGATTTTTCCTTAAGCAGAGGGAATGCCATATCTAGACAGCCTATGCTTAATCAAAATATTGCGTCCTGTTGGTTTTGTGTTTCTGTGTGCAGAGTGTTAACATCTGGTCAAACCCCACCCCCCATTTTATAATTGAGGAAACAGAGGACCAGAGAGGTGAAGTCACTTATTCAAAGTCACACAGGAAGATAACAGAGCTAGAATTGGGAGCTTGGGCTGAGACTTCTATCACACTGTGACACTGCCTTATAAACCAAGCTCTTTGGTTATGGAGATTTTTAAGTTTTGTCCAAGGAATGCATTGTGACACATAAGCTGCATCACTAGGCCTAATGAGACTGGCACCATGGGACAAGTGCAGAGGATGCGGGAGATAATAAATTCAGAGAAATAAGGTTGGAAGGAACCTGGAGCCACTCTCTTACTCCATTTCCCTTCCTTGAGGCAGAAGTCACTGACATTATTCCAGGAGGGAAGTATCTTATTTCTAAAAGCCTTCAGGGAAGATTTCATAATTTCGACTTACAAAAAGGAATATCTGATTTCCTCTCAATAGCAGGATCCAAGAAGTAACCATATAAAACCACTGCATAGGCTCTTACACAAAAAACATAAAATGCTCCTCACCCCAATGCCTCATAAGTGATTATTTAAAATCACCCTCCAGAGGCACCTGGATGGCATAGCTGGTTAAGCATCTAACTCTTGGTTTCAGCTCAGGTCAAGATCTCAGGGTCATGAGACTGAGCCCCAAGTCAGGCTCCGCAGGTAGCGCAGAGTCTGCTTAAGACTCTCTCCCTCTCCTGCTCCTCCTCCCTGCTCTCTCTAAAATAAATAAAATCCTTTAAAAAAAATAAAAAAATAAAAATAAAATCACCTTCCAATTTAGTCCTACTTGAACATTTCTATTGTGACAGGAAAACATTTTGGAAAATAGGAAGAGCATAGGGATATCATGAAACCCTACCTATGATTTTTGTAGGAATTTGTAAGAACATTGGAGACTCACTCAGGCCTGGTTGCGAGAAGAACTTTGACAGAAATGATAATATATAGAGGCCAGCAGAGCAGAGAACATTTTTAACATGAAAGTGTCTGAGTTAGAAACCATGTAACGGCTCCTACTGTATGACTGGCACCTCTAAGCTTTGTAAAAAGTCCCATTTTTTTTTGCAAAGCAGTTTTTACAGCAAGCCTTAGATCAAGAAAGTACATTTCTAAGTAATGTGAAGGGGAAAAAATAAAAACAAAATAGATTAAAAACTCTATCAATAATTCCACACATATTCCTGCCAAATGATCCAAAAGCCAGAGGTTATTCTGAGAGGAGGAAGTCTGCCTAACATCCATGATATTAAGAGAGGGAAAGCTAATAACGTGTGGCACTTCATCTGAAGACAAACCTGCTGACCCATTGCCAGTGGCTTTGGACTGCTTTTTGATGAGTGATGATGGGATTCTGGGCTCCTGAGAATCAAGGGGTGTACTTCCAAGGCAGCTGCTGGAGATAAGGTGGCCCAAGTCTGTGGCTCAGAGCAGGCTGTCTGTGTGGGGACCTGGCAGGTCTGCGGACAGTGACCACCAGCCTCAGGGTCTCAGTCTCTGGGCAATGGTGCAAAATGCCCTTCCTTAACCCCTCTCCTGGTCTCCATGACACCATCCTCCTAATGGCCTATTAAATCTTCTCATAGGCATGCCTCAGTGCTCCTGTTCCAGGCATTTCTCATCCGCTGTCAAAGCAATTGTTTCTCTGAATACCCCCAGCCCCAACCCTCCCCTGGTATTCAGGAATTACCCACCCAGTGACTGATGGGCTAGAGGCCACATCTTCTATTCTTCACAGAACAGAGGAACAGAGCCCTCTGCAGCCCGATCTGGACCTGGATATGGAGGCCAATCCTGAATCTGTGTCCAACCCTCACCTTCCACCCAGCTCCAGGTCAGAGGGAGAAAGGTCAAGGGCCTCAGCTAGAGCCTCGAAAGCCCAGGCTGGAAGCAATGCTGGGAGGAACCATACCTGGAGAAGATGGGCACCATGGGCTCTGCCCCCACCAGCTAGTGCCCAGCCCCGGTGTGGGGCCATGGGAGATTCAGTAGCATCTCAGCCCAGAGGCAGGCCATGGCTACTGGAAGAGCACCTGAGCCAATAGCCGTAATCCAGTGAAGTATGGGTACTCGCAGAATGCAAGGGAACTAAAAAAAAAGAACTCAAAAAAAAAAAAAAAAAAAAAAGAATGCAAGGGAACCCAGGAGTGAGTTCAATGGCTCTGAGTACAGGAGCCAAGGAAAGCACTTGAGCAGGACAATATCATTACTAAACATTTATGGCGGCATGGATGCTCTTGCTTTATATTCTTTTTTTTAAAAAAAGATTTTATTTATTCATGAGAGACACAGAGAGAGAGAGGCAGAGACACAGGCGTTGGGAGAAGCAGGCTCCGTGCAGGGAGCCTGATGTGGGACTGGATCCTGGAACTCCAAGATCATGCCCTGAGCCAAAGGCAGATGCTCAACTGCTGAGCCACCCAGGCGTCCTGACATATTATTTCATTTTGATGCTGTTATTCCCATTTTGCAGATTAGGAGGAGGCTGGGGCTAGAAAAATGAACTAATTTTAATTTGTTCAAGGTTACATAGCAAGGAGGAGTGAGCTAGAATTTGACCCCACACCACAGGTTCTCAACCTGTCTTGCCTGGGAGTGCACCAGGTGACAACAGCACTTCTCACTTCTGCAAGGGACTGGGAGCACATACTTAGGGGAGTGGCACAGCTCGCATTCCCAGGTCCCCAACAGCACAAGGTTTAAGTGGGACTGCAAACTTCTCAAAACCAAATTAAATTCCCTTTAATACTGAAAGCAAGAGCGAACAGATGCCCAGCAGTCCCTTTTCCTAGGAGAGGGGATCGAGATCCAATAAATTGCCAACCCTTCCCATCCTTGAGAGAGGGTGAGAACCACTGTGGAACCAAATGCAGCTCTGCCTCTCCAGCTGCAAACAGCTTTGGCTCCAGCTCTAGAAGTCCACAAGCAAATGCCATGAAAGAAAAACCTGAGCTTGATGTGCTTAACCAGTGAGAGATGCACATTCACTCAAGAGAGGAGTAAAAAGAATTCAAAGTAGAAAATGACTTTCATGATAAGCAGTTTTCCCCTATTTTATTGAAACAATGGAAATATTAAAGGAATGGACACTTATGGGGGAAGAAATGCCACATGTGCCACGTAGGGAATCACTATTTCATAAATGTCACCATATTAGTGTTTTTCTAGCATTTCCTATGTCTATTCCATTTTATAAAAATACTTACGCTTGGATTAAAAGGTTCCTAAGAGGTGATCCTGTAAATGAGACTTAGGGACGGCTGAAAAAAAATGTTGCCAAAAACCTTACACCTTCCAATGAGTCATGGAATAATGCAAAAGGTAAGTGATATGGTTAAAAACCTCATTTAAAAAAAAAGAAGCTTGTTTAATTCAAAAATAATAGAAAGCCATAAAATGCTCAGAAAATATAAAATGCTCATTGGAGTTGAGGCCATTATTTTCTGAGCAATCAAACGGATCATTTATTTATCAGCAGGTTCTCGGATCCCGCTTTCCTCAACCAGAATCCTGCATGCAATAAAGGCAGGGCGCACTTGTGACCCCAAAACCCTTTCTCCTTCTGTATCCGCACCTCTTTTCAGCCTGACCTCTCCCTCTACTCCCTTCCTCGCCTCTACTTCCTAAGGTGAGTTTCTGGCCTCTGTCTGGGGCCTGGCACCCCGGTACCCTGTTCACCACCTCCTGAAACTCAGCCTGCCATGATGCACCGTTTCTCCACAAAAGTGGCTCCTCACCCCATGTTTTCAACCCAGTCAGTGTCACCATGGGGTGGAAGCACTTCCTGAATAGGATCTTCCTCCTCTATGCCTGAGACCAACATCCTTTTTCTAAGTACACAGGAGGGGCTTAATAAATGTTTGCTGAATAAATCCAGGCATCTGGCCAGGAGCCACTTGCTTCCTTCCCTTCCCTGGACCTCTTCTCTCTACCTGGAATGCTCCCATCCATATCGTCTCCTCCAATTCTCCATAAATGAACAGCACCACTGTCCAGTTGGTTGTGTGGTAGTGAGTCTGGCCCCGTTTAGGAGAGGACGCCCTAAAACTCATGTTGCACTGAATCCTATACACTCCGCTTCCTCGCTCTTTCTCTGACCTCCCTTCTCATCCTCTCTGTAATGCAGGACCCTGGCCTTCCTCCCACCTATGGGGCCACCTCCTCACAGAGGTGTCCTGCTCCCCACTCCCTGGTGTAGCCTGGTCTGGCTGCACGCTGCAACTCGTCCCTCCCTGGCTCCCCTCTGTCCTCTGGCTTTCTGTCAAGGCAGAAAGGTGGTCCCATAAGCTTTTGCTCCTAGGAGTGAATCTTAGGCCCGAGCCCAGCAGTCACCTGGAACCCAGGTGCTGCAGAAGCTCTCTTACCCAACCCTGGCTGGCTGGTAGAGCGGAAACCAATGGTCAAAGCAGGAAGTCAATCAAAAAAGGTCTAGGCAAACTTTTGCTTTAAATTAAACCTATACAGGTAAGTGATTTGATGCAGGACCTACGCTTTGTTTTTGGAGCAGGGACCAGCACTTCACAAACCCTATCGGGTGGTGACAATTCCCCATTCCAGGTCTTTTAGGTGGAGAGGGCACCTAAAGGTGTACAGGAAGACCACGAGGATGGAATCGGTCTTGACTTTCAGACTCCCCTGCCTCTGCCACCACCAATCTTGAGTCCAGTTCTTTCCTCAACACCCCACAGGATGCAGGGGTGGGGGGTGGGGCACTGTTACCTTTTCAAGTCTCTTCAAAGCACCCATTCCTCAAGAAACCCCACTCTTCCTTTATACTCACAATCCATTGGTGTTTGTAATATTTAATGTTTAATAAAGTTAGGTGTACTTACTAAGTACAATGGGCTCAGACACATTCGAGAAGCAACACGGCTGACCGGTGGGCAGAGCATGGACTCCCGGGCCTGCGGGGCTGGGCCATGCGGACAGCTGAGCACATGTGGGCAGCGTACACACCTGCCACCCCCACCAGATTACAGACTCCAGGCCCAGAGAGCCCGGCCCAGCTCCCTGTGTTTATGACCTCAGTCTAGGACAGGACCGGAGCATAATCTGGCCTTGGGAAACACTGGCTGAATGGAGAAATGAGGCCCCTCACACATCAGCCCTTCCCCAGCTCCAGAGACTCTTCTAGCAAATCCCAGCTGCCAGATACTTCCCCTCCCTACTCGGACTCACTCAACGCCCATCACATAGTCAGCCGTGTGGCCTAACTCAGACCCAGATGCAGGGGACCAGGGGCACTCTCCAGTCTAGCCTCACGGTTCTCAGGTCAGGGAGATGGAGACAAGCTAAGAGATCTGGCCAGGGGCATGTGTGACCAGCACTTCTCCCCCCACCTCCCAGTTTGGGCTCCTTTCCTCTCTTGTTCCTGGGTCCCAGGGGCTGGCAAAGCACATGGCACATGCAGAGTCCCATGATGGCATAGCCCAGCCAAGGATGGCTCTGGAACATTCCCCACTCTGCCTCAGTGGCTTATAGGTGAGACCCTTAGGGTGGCAATCACACCTGCCCCTTCTTCCTCCTGGCTTGGGGCATGCGAGATACCTGATTAGCTTCAGCAAGTTAACGTGCAGATAAGAATTAAGTCAACTTCAAACCACGGGCCTAATTTAAATGTAAACCTTGCACTCCTACTGACCCAGGAGTCTGGAACTGACTCAGAATAAGTGCGGTGATGAGAAAGCCCCCCGCTGGCCGACGTGCCCACTCACTAGGCAGAGAGCCGGACTCCGGCTCAGAGCCACGGCATAAACGGACATAAAAGTGCTTCCTGGGCTCACAGACATTTCATTAAAAAGACTGACCTCTTTTTCATGCTGAAAGCATTTGTGTGGCCTTCAATCCTTGCAATTCCGTCACAGAAATAAGACGCAAAGCAGTGAACGCACTGCTGTCCTGATTGTGGTACCGAGGCACGCAGAATGTAAGACAGAAGAGAAACCATGAGGTCTCTCAGGCCAGTTTTGCTTTTGACTTGAAAACCGGGCAGGCCCACCTCCTGATCTGCCCCTTCGTTTATCACCAAAATGAACATGGACAGAGAGGATCCAAACATTCCTGCTGGCTGTGCAATGCACTGTGGGATTTATTTTACCCATGACTATGTGATAACTGTGTATTTTTTTTTAAAGATTTTATTTATTCATGAGAAACACAGAGAGAGAGAGAGGCAGAGACACAGGCAGAGGGAGAAGCAGGCTCCATGCAGGGAGCCCAATGTGGGACTCGATCCCAGATTCCAGGATCATGACCTGAGCCGAAGGCATATGCTCAAACCGCTGAGCCACCCAGGCGTCCCATAACTGCTTTTTTAAGACAAATTTGAAAACTGTTCTGGGGCACTTGGGTGGCTCCGTCTGTTAAGGGTCTGCCTTTGGCTCAGGTCATGATCCAAAGGTCCTGGGATCGAGACTTCTCCATCTCCCTCTGCCTGCTGTTCCCTCTGCTTTTGCTCACGCTTTATCAAATAAATAAATAGAATCTTAAAAAAAAAAAAACTGTTCCAAACTCCACTGCCATTAATAATCCCTTCCTTCTGTAAACATCAGTCGGCACCTGCTATATGCCTGAGAGTATGCCAGGAACCAAGGAGACAGCAGGATAAGCTACCCACTGCCTATAGGATTCACCTATTTTTGGTAAGGAGGCGGATGGGTTGACCAACGTTCACAACCCAATGTGGTAAGAACTGGCACAGATAAAAAGAGAGGAAGCCTGTGTGCACAGAGGAGTATCTCCTGCCCAGGCAGGCTGGTGGAAGGATGCAAAAGGAGTATGAAAGTGTTCCAGGAAGAGGCAATAGGTGTTTTGGGTTTTGAAAGATGAACAGGAGGTTAGGCAGGTAAATCAGCTGGGAAGAGATAACAGCATCTGCAAAGCCTCAGCCTGTGGGAGGCCATGGCGGGGGTGGGGTGTGTGGGGTGTGGGGTGTGGATGGGCTGCAAGAAGGTCAAAAGAGTAGCCAAGATGGACGGAGGGAGGGTATGACAAGGTTCACCACTGCCAGGTTGCCAAGGGCCTTGTATTCTATATTGACAAGATCAAACCTGATCCTGATGGTGGCGGCTGGGGAGCCCCAACATGATTTTACACAGGGGAGTGATCAATCCACAAACGATCACCTAAGGGTCCCCTGAACAGCTGAGCAGCATCCAGAGACGTCTTCCTTTATTTGCTGCTCTTGAGGCAACAGAACTTAAAAGCCTCATTAGCAGGCAGGTCTCCCAACAAACAACTAAGCCTCTTTGCCTTCCATAATGCCCTCTTTGAGGCCACAGCTACTTTCAACTGCATTCTAATTTCAAGAAGTGATAAACATATGCTCATGTTTCCATTTACAAGTTTTTGATTATCAGCCTGGCATTGTAGCTGCAAATTACCCATTTTCTATTATAATTATTTTTACTTCTCTGGATGAAGAAGGAAAAGAAGCACTTTTAAATTACTGAAGTGCCTGAGCCACAGAGGGAGGGAAGAATTAAGCACTGCTGCAGCTTTTGCCAATGGCAATATAATAGCAAGAGTTTGAAAAATGGAACGCGAGCTGGTGGGCTGTGTCAGACCAGACCTTCTGGAGAGGTACATTTGCTCACCATGAGCAGTTTACCTAAAACCGGGCCCAGACTGCAGCAAACTAGGGGAGAGCTCAGCCGGGGCAGACCTGCTGCCCCAAGGGCTCTCCGCAATGATTTCTTGAAGACTGCATGCTTTAGGTGACAGGCACAGCCCCTGTACTCTCGGGCACAAACACTTGCTTTTTCTGCTTCTAGGAGGAATTTTTAAAAGATGGGATTGTCACTAGTCAGATGCATTCAAGTAACTATGGCCATACTATGACTGGAATTCACAAGGATGCAGCCACAGTCACTGGCATCGCTGACCCTGAGAGGGCTCCCAAACCAGATGCAGCACAGAGCTTTGTCTGGCTGTCTTTGTGTTCCGGCCTGGGCTGGTTGGGACGGGGATGAGGAAGCATCTTGGCAATGGGTGGGAGGCAATGAATTCAGGTCACTAACTGAGGTGAAGAGGATGCTAGCACGCAGAGTTGCATGCCTACTGGCAGCTTAATGTCCCATTTAATTGGCATGTAACATTAATTGACAGAGTAGCATGTAAATGAGAACGCGACCAGTGGCTTTGTAGCTTGGAAGGTGCTGTTGGTGACTTTGTTTTAAAAGCATAGCTTGGATGAGCTAAAAAGTTTTAATATTGCAATGACTTGCTCATCAAGAAACCGTGCCAATCCCTGGGTGGCTCAGTGGTTGAGCACCTGCCTTTAGCTCAGGTTGTGATCCCGGGGTCCTGGGATCAAGTCCTGCATCAGGCTCCCCACGGGGAGTCTGCTTCTCCCTCTGCCTGTGTCTCTCTCATGAAAAATGAATAAAATCTTAAAAAAAAAAAAAAAAAAAGAAAAACCATGCCAATCATCCAAATTCCTAACATCTTCCATGAGCAACTGTGCTCAGTCCTGGGGATGAGGGTATGGACAATGCCTGCTCTCAAGGCACTCACTCTAGTGGGGGGTCAGGCATGGGAAAAAACCAACAAGTAGATACTTAAATGTTCAGAATGCGATTTGTGGTCAAAGCAAAAACTCTTATCATTGTAGCTGTGGAAGTTCTAAATATTGCGCTCTCTTCACATTTTAAAACCTCATAGATGACAATAATAAATAACTATCACAGTAAATCAATAACAGTAACAATGAAAATAGCTAAAAGTTGCTGTCTGAGGCATTTTTTATGCACTAGGCACTTTTTAGGTCTACTAACTCCTATTTTCGCAGCACATCTACTGTGCCTGCTACTACACTGCCTTTTGTGTATCTTTAATCTTCGCCAACATTGTACAGAGAAGTATTACCATTTTGTTTCTGATGAGGACACTGAAACCTGGGGCTCTGAGGCTCAGGGCTTGGCCAAAGATGTGAGGCTGGAAGAAGCAGAGCAACACAAAGTCCAGGCATCTCACTCCCCACTGCCTTTGAAGGCTCAGAAACCAAGAGGGGCTCAGACTGCCCTTCCATGCAAGCCCCAGGCTCTTTGGTATTCAAGATGGGCTCATTCACTTTTGCAGGAAACAATAGATGTAATCAGCATATTAACCATCCTTTAGACATCAATCATAAATTCTTCCCTCAAGAGTAAGTAAATTGCTCTCCTCCTTTCTGTGTCTCTCAAGATCCTAGCATGAGTAAGGAAAGGTAAGAGCAGATTAGCTTGCAGGTGCTCTTCCCTCCACAGCAAAGGCAAGGGGGCTTCCACTCAAGCAGGGGTGCATCATAAGGGTGTGTGTGTGTGTGCCATGAGGAGTGGGCTGTCACTGCTGGGGGTGGGGTGGGTAGCAGGGGTGTTATACAGGAGCATATGCTACAGAGGATCTGTGGGCGCTTCTGTGGTGGGGAGTCTGCTGTGGAGGTGGGTCTCTGGTGTGTCTCAGGGGGAGGTGTGCTGTGGACGTGGGGAGGGTCAAGCGCAGGTGATAGAGATGTACTGCATGGTGTGTGGTGGAAATCATGTTGGTGGGGGGGATGTTTCAGGGGGGTCATGCTGTGGGGGTATAATATCATGAGATGGGCCATGAGGGTATACTGTGAGGTGTGACCTGGGGGTGGTGTTGGGATTGTGCTGTGGGATTACAGCGTGGGGGTGAGGGGCTGTGGAGCGGTGTCACAGGTGAGCTGTGCTGTATCATGGGGGTGTGCTGAGGGTATGGAGGACCCAGCAGGTCCCTGGTCAGTGCTGGGGGCCCCCTAGAGAACCCACTACCAGGCCTGAGAAGGCTGCCCTTGCCTCTGCCCCTGCCTGATTCCCATGATGGTAAGCTCATGCCCTAGCATCCCAATTTTCCCCCAGCCACATCTGGGCTCAGGATATCCAGTGAGATACTGGGGCATTAACAGGAGCCCAGGAAGCCCCTTCTCTTCCTCACTCACTCCTACCAACCTTTGGTGGCAGGGTCCAGCTGGTGTTTGCAGGTCACATCTCCACAGCCTCTGCACGGCCCCTCCCCCCAGGGCTCACAGTCAAGGCAATGCTCCTGAGGACCCTCCAGGCCACAGCACGGGTGAAGGAAGGAAAGGCCCTCTGCTTTCACCTCTTATCTGGGCCCAGCACAGGGGAGCTACACTGCTTTCCTAATCCAGCAGCCTCTCTTAAGGATCCCAGTCCTTCCCTCCTGGTTCCCCCTCTGGTCCTCCAGCCTGTCTTCCACAGGATCCTCCTTGGCAAGACCCACCAGAGTGGCAATTGTTAGAAAGCTCAGGCATGTGGGTGGAACGCTTGTTTATTGTTCTGAAGGTATATGCCCATTTCCCCCCAGTCTTTAATGTGAAAGCTTTTCAAGCATGCTGTAAAGTTGAGAGAATTTTAAAATGAACACCTGGATATCCCCCACCTAGAGTCTACCATTAATGTCTTATGATGCTTGCTTTGCCACATGTCTACCCCTCTATCCATTCGTCAATCCACCTTAAGTTTTTGATGCCTTTCAAAGTAAGATGCAGACAGCAGTGCACGGCTCCCTAAATGCTCTGGCATGCATATGATTAACTGGAGTTCATTAATTTGCTCAGTGTTCTTTTTTTCTTTTTGAACATACAATCAAATAAATGCACACACCCTGAAGGTCACCATTCAACAAATTTTGACACGTGCATGCACTCACATAACTTCAAGCCTTAGGAAGATACAGAACATCCTATCACCTTGGAAAGCCCTCCTCTCCTGCCCCTTCGCACTCAATCTCCCTGTCCCCCTTCCCCTAAGCAACCCCAATTCTGAATTTTTCCACCATAGATGAGTTTTGCTCATCTATGTGTTAGAACTCTAAATATAAATGGGATCATACAGTGTCTAGTCTCGGCTGGTTTTGGCTCAGCATAATGTCTGAGATTCACCCAAGTGGCTGTGTGCAATAGTAGTTTGTTTCTTTTCTTTGCTGAGCACTATTCCATTCCTGGGCTACACCATGGTTTATGGATTCTTCTAGGTAAAGATGATCTCCTAGTTGAAATGACTCTGTTGTGAAGTCAGTCACATT
Organism: Nyctereutes procyonoides; assembly: GCF_905146905.1. Classification (NCBI taxonomy): domain Eukaryota; kingdom Metazoa; phylum Chordata; class Mammalia; order Carnivora; family Canidae; genus Nyctereutes; species Nyctereutes procyonoides. The sequence continues at coordinate 36,261,430 of NW_026575042.1, forward strand.
TGTATTCTTGTGGCCAGAAGATCAGGTATATTCAGAGGTAGCACAATCCTACCTGACCTAAGAGAGGGTGAAGGACAGAAATAATACATCCCATCACCCTTGTGAAAAATGTAAAAAGTACAGTTCCAGAACAGAGACTCCCAAAGTGTGATGAGATGTAAGAGGAGCACAGGCAAGAACTTGTTATGTGTTTACAGGCATGTCCCTTACCCAGCCTGTGAAACTAGTTTTCCCATAGGAAGGCGACATATAGTTTGCTTTTAAATGAATGAATTTACATGACAAAACTTCATTTAAATCAGTATTAAATATACAAGGAGTTAAGATACGGACAAAATCATGACCCTTGTATACAGATTCCTGAGGTGTAGGAAACAGTCCCGAGAGCAGGATACAGTCAATCCTGGATGCACATCAAAATCACCTGGGACTTTTAAAAACACTCATGCATAGGTCCCACCTCCAGAGCCTCTCATATAATTGGCCGAGGTGTACGCAAGCATCGGTAGGTTTAAGAAGCTCCGCAGTCAATGCTCACACGCAGCTGGGATGCAAAGAATGGTCTGGAAAGCTGCCGTTTTCCAAGTGTGGTCCCTGGGCTAGCAGTATCAGGATCACTCGGGTACCTATTGGACATGCAAATTCTTAGACCCCACTCCCGACCTCCTGAATCATTAACTGGAGCTGGGGTCCAGCAACCTGGTTCTTCGCAAGTCCTCCAGGTCGGTGTGATACAGCTCAAGTTTGAGAACTACAGCTCAATGGGCAGGTGGGACAAACCCTAAAAGCAGCCCTCACCTAGCTCCCGAGACCGACGTCTATGCTATCATGGTACCAGTGCAGCCACGGTTAGCCAGCTCTGCTAGACTTAGCTCCCAGGAAGCCCTTCTCTTCCCTGAGACAGATAGGGTGGGGTGGGCGGAGGCCAGGTGGCAAGCAGCTGTTGACCAATTACCAAGGGGATGACATCCTGGTGCCCACCATGTCTTAACCTCAATTAATCCACAAGCCAGTTAATCAGCCCCCAGAAAATCCAGTGTTGACTATAATTTTATTTTCACCATGATTTTTGATTATCACTGACCTCCTTCCACTCCATTACCCTTGTTAATTGAGAATTGACTATGCAGTTAAAATGAATGTTTCCTCCACTAACAGAGCTGTACCAGATTCACCTTAAAGTCCCTTGCAGCTCAAAAAATGTGATGAGTCCACGGATATATTGATCTGATACAATTCATTTCACCAAGAATTTATGAAATTACCACTCAGAGGTCACCTATTATGTGTTCATATGTCCAAAGGCTTACAGGAAAGAAATCGAGAAGAATAACACTGTATTTAGAGAGCGAGAGCAGTGCTTGGCCAAGACTGCTCAGTAGGTTAGTAGCAAGACTGCTAACCAGTAGGTTAGCAGTGAGGGCTGTATTAAAAGATGCCCAACACAGTTCCACAGATTTGGCAAAGTCCTTGGAAACATAAACATTGAGAAGATAAGGTGAGAACAGACACTCCGGGGGCTGCTCCTCTTCACCGGCTGGCTGTTTTGATAAGGAAAAAATAAAAAGAAAGAGGAGGCTAACAGGAGATCAGGAACCTGATTATCTATTCCAACGCTAAGTCTGAAAAATGAACTTTCATGTAGAACCCAAAAGATTACAGAATTTGCCAAAGAAAATGTGCTAGGGAATGCGCAGCGACAATGGAATTCCTAGTAAGTAGCATGTTACCATGAGAACATGCTTGACAAAACACCACAGTCCTTTTCTGTAGGATAACACAGCGAAAGGATAACGCCACTGTGAAGGAAAAATCACCCTGCCTGTGGAAGGACAGTCACACACTGCGGGGAGTCCTTCAGTGATCACGCATTAAAGAGGCCTCGGCCAGCTGTCTCTTAGTTACTTGACTCAGCACTGACTATAAACAGCTCGACCAAAGCAACTGCACAACTGGGAGGGTCAGAACCAGGTCCTATAATAGGACTTCCTCTCCAAGCTGGCTCCTCCTCCAAGGACTGTCCCCACCAGGCCCTGTCACGCCTCTCTACCTCTGCCCCCAAGCTTGTCCCTACCACTGTGGGTCATTTATCTGTGGGTCTCCAGAGTGCAGAGCTATGTCTAATTTAGCTTGGGACTGAGTACATCCTAAGGGCTCTGTGAATGATTTTTATGGAAAACAAAACAAAACGAAACAAAAAAAAAAAAACTTTTTTTTTTTTTTTAATATAAATTTACCACATACAGAGAAGTAGAGGGAACGGCATAATGAACTGCGACACAGAGGTCTCCAAATGGTCATTAACACATTTCCATGTTTACTTCATCTTTTTTCCCCCTGGAAGCATATTAAAGCACATTATAAAAACCATGACATTTCACCTCTAAATGCTTCAAAAATAAAGGACGCCTTCTAAAAATAGGAGAGTTTCTTATTTATCCGTAATATGATCACGCCTGATAAAATTAACAGTAATTAAAAATCTGCTCAATATCATCTAACAGCAGTCTGAAGGTCAGTATATGCCTTCTGAAGAAAGTAAAGGTGGATGCGGTTGCGGTAACCCTGAGGGACCCGCCACAGGGCCCAGGAAGCAAACATGTGCCACCTCTGTCCACCCGGGCGCTCCACCATTCCCAGGGGTGCAGGAGGGTGTGGAAGGCATTCCCTCGAGTGGAGCCTCCTTCCAGAGACCCTAGGGACCTTGTTCCCACAGGCCACCACATCCAAACACAGCACTCCTATGCTCTGTCCAGTCAGCCCGTTGGAGGGTCATCTCTCTTCTACTCAGTGACCAGCTGTGCACAGGAAGCTGGGGCTGGAGTCAAATGAACCTAGCTTGTAGTCCCAGCTCTGTCACTGACAGGCTATCTGACCTTGAGCAAGTGGCCTAACCTCTGTTTGCTCCTCTGTAATACGGGAAATAAGGAAATAAGGCCACTTCAGAGGGCTGCCGTGAACACTGAAGGAGACCGTGGCCCAGGCCCTGTCAGGCAGCACCCAGCATACTGCCAAGGCTATAACGAGCTCACCCAAGTTCAGATGCTGACACTGTGGCAGTAATTATCTTTAAGGCCGGGGATCCCTGGGTGGCTCAGGGGTTTAGTACCTGCCTTTGGCCCAGGGTGTGATCCTGGAGTCCCGGGATCAAGTCCCACATCGGGCTCCCTGCATGGAGCCTGCTTCTCCCTCTGTCTATGTCTCTGCCTCTCTCTCTCTCTGTGTTTCTCATGAATAAATAAATAAAATCTTTAAAAAAAAAAAAAAATTAAAAAAAATATCTTTAAGCCCATAGGGCAACCAAAGGCATTAGAGTGAGCCAGTGTTGGGCCAAGAGAGAGGCCTCATCCTACCACATCTCTGAGGCAGGTCTCTACCGAATGGAAGAGGTCGTAGGGTCAGGGTCAGCCCTTTCCTAGCTCCTGCTCCCTCAGTGTAGGATGGCACTGCCAGATGGAGTGCTGAAGAACTGGAGGAAGGCCTGTGGACTACAAGAGTAGAAAGGTTCTCTGTCAGGGGGCCTTTGGTCACCTACCTGGGCCAGCTGGTGTCTCCTACTGACCTCCTAATAGCCCTGAACCTCACCTCAGAGGCACCAACCTTGGCTCTTCAGAGTTACCAGCCATTGGCTACTCTGCCTTTACTCTGTATTAATGATCACCACTGCCCAGCACCAGCACCACCACCAGCACCAGCACCACCACTGTCCACTACCAACACGACTGTTTAGCAAGCATCCACTATGTTCTGGGAGCTCTGCTGGGTCATTTTCAAACCTTATCTCCCTGCCTCCATGCTGCCATTTTTTGAGGCAGGCGTGACTCTCTGCCTTTATAGATGTAGTAGTTTTCTGTTGCTGCTGTAACAAATTACCCCCAAACATAGTGGCTTAACACAACACACATTTTATTATTTTACAGTGCTAGAGGTCAAAAGCCCAAAGAGTCTCACTAATTAAGATGAGGGTGTCAGCAGGGGTGCACTCCTTTCTGGAGCTCCGGGGGAGAATCTGCTGCTTGCCTTTTCCAGCTGTCAGGGGCTGTCACATTCCTTAGCTCATGCCCTCTTCCCTCTGGCAAGCCAGTCATGGCTGACCCAGTCCTTCTCACACTGCACAAATCTGACTGACTCTCCTGTCTTCTGCTTTCACTTACAAGAATGTTTGTGACCACATCGACCCATCTGGACAACCCAAGATAAGTGTAAGATCAGCTGATTAGCAACCTTAATTTCATCTGCAACCCAAATTCCCCATGCCATGTAACCTACTTGACATACTCACAGGTTCCAGAAATTTCTGGAAGGCCATTATTGTGTCTATCCTCACAGGTGAGGAGACTGAAGCTCAGAGAGATAATGCGGCTTACTCAACGTCACACAGCTAGTAAGGAATATCAGACTCAGGAGTGAGATTATGTGGACTCCAATCTAGCTCCGCTCTCACTACTTTGCTGTGTGATCTTGGGCAAGTCACTTAACTCCTCTGGCCTGTTTCCTCATCTATAAAATGAAAAGTCTATCTAAATGCTAAAATTTCAGGATGCCTGGGTGGCTCAGTGGTTGAGTGTCTGCCTTTGGCTCAGGGCGTGATCCCAGAGTCCCGGGATCGAGTCCCACATCAGGCTACTTACATGGAGCCTGCTTCTCTCTCTGCCTATGTCTGCCTCTCTCTCTCTCTCTATATATATATATATATAGATAGATAGATAGATAGATATCTCATGAATAAATAAAACCTTTAAAAAAATAAAAAATAAAAATAAATAAATGCTAAGATTTCTTCCAGCAGAAGATCTGGGCCTTCCCTTCACAATACATATGGTTCATAAAGTTAAGGACCCCATGACACCCTCACCTGGTCTGTCCGCACTGACGAAGACTCAAGTACTGACCATGAGAGGAAGAGATGTTGACTTGGTCATGGATGGACATCCTTCTGTCTTCTGGCTGGAATTTTCTAAGGTTTTTGTCCTGGGAACCATGGAGACATGGACTTAAGGGCACCCACTGACTTATACCAAACCCCCCTTCCTAGCAACCAGGCAAGCCTTTAGTCAACTACTGTGTTTTCCTACCAATTCCCAGCTTAGAGGGGAATAAAGATTAAGGTTTCTTTGTACAATGGAAAGAAAAACAGTAGGGAAATCAAATAGCAAACATACAGGGACATACAGGATTATTTGTTGAGAGTTTCCAAACCAAGGCAGAAAAAAACACTCTTGGGCAGCCTGGGTGGCTCAGTGGCTTAGTGCCACCTTTAGTCCAGGGCAAGATCCTGGAGACCCACGATCAAGTTCCACATCAGGCTCCCTGCGTGGAGCCTGCTTCTCCCTCTGCCTATGTCTCTGCCTCTCTCTCTCTCTCTCTCTCTCTCTCTCTCTCTGTGTGTGTGTGTGTGTGTCTTTCTGTGTCTCTCATGAGTAAAATAAAAAAAAAGAAAAAAGAAAAAAGCTCTTTTTTGTTTTTTTAGAGATTTTTTTATTTATTTGAGAGAAAGTACGAGCACGTGTGCAAGAGAAGGGGAGAGAGGCAGAGAAAGAGAGAGAGAGAGAATCTCATGCAGACTCTCTGCTGAGCTTGGAGCCCAATGCAGGGCTGAATCTCAGGACCCTGAGATCATGACTTGAGCCAAAATCAAGAGTCAGACATTCAACCTACTAAGCCACCCAGGCACCCTGCTCCTCTTATTTTTGTTTTCCTAAAGATTTATTTATTTGAGAGAGAGTGAGAGTAAGAGGGAGCACGAGCAGGGGAGAGGAGGAGGGAGAGGGAGAAGCAGGCTCCCCGCTGAGTGAGTGAGACGCCCAAGGAGGACCTTGATTCTAGGCCCCTGCATCATGACCTGAGCTAAAGGCAGACCCCTCACCGACTGAGCCACCCAGGCACCCCCAGAGAGCTTTCTTTAAAGCAATAAGCACAACTGTCAATCTTTCTTGTGGAGGGTCAAGTTTGACCTTCTTAACAAAAACAATGTATATTCCTCAGGGACTACATTTCCCATTGGAAACAGAAAAAGTGTGTGATTTCAGAATATTTCCTCAACAAGGGAAGAATTCTATTTTGCTGGTTTTTTATAGAATAACAACTCATTGATGATATCGTAGTACTATATGATGACTACCATCCACACTTTCCCCCAATGACCCCCAATGTGGTGCTACTTTTGGATAAAACAAGCTGCCAGAGAGTGGTTCTGGGCTGACCAGGGGGACTGCACAAAAACTGGGCTTGGGCCTGAACTCACGAGACCTAGCAGAACAGGGTAGGACCTGATTCCAGTTTTGGCGACACGCTCAAGTGGTGACACGCTCAAGTGGCGACACGCTCAATAACTAGAATTAGGAGATGTAGTCACAAACGAAATTAGAGGACGGGGAATACAGGGCAGCCAGAAACCTCTCCCTCCTTCCCCCTCCTCGGTACAGGCCTCCTCTGTATGCTGTGGACACAGAGCTCCTTGAGCTACAATGCCACAGTGTGCAACCTCTGGGTGGCCGTGGGTCCAATGAGAGGAGGCAGGGGAAATGCCAGGATGGGATGGGAGGTGAGGTATACGGGAAGAGGATGCTCATAATTAACTACAGCTCTCAAGGAAGGCTTCCAGTATATTATCGCCCATGAAAGATGGCACATAAATGCTATTCACTGCAGTAGTGTCTGCAACAGTCTGGTGCCACCCGTAGAGAACTAATTAAGTAAACTAAGGTAAAGGCACACAATAGAATACTCTGCATCTGAGTGAAAGTGTGAGAGGGAGGGAGGGAGGGAGGAGGAAGGAGAGAGAACAAGAGAACCCTTTATGTACTGATAAGGAAATTTCTCCCAGATATATTGTTAATCAAAAAAAAAAAAAAAGAAAAGAAAAGAAAGAAAGAAAAGCACAGAACAGAAATATAAAAATACCTATAAACTGAAAAAAATGTAAAGAAACATAACAGTGGTTGTCTATGAGGAGGCAGGCGTAGGGGATGAGAAAGAACATTTTCACAGTATACATTTATACTTATTTCTTCTTAAATTTCCAATCAGGTAAATATGTCACCGACTCAAGAAAAATAAAAAGAGAAATTTAAAACAAAACAGAAAGCTTTGGCCTTCCAGGCAGTTCTCAGAGGAACAGTCAGACATATGTGGGGACTATGACAGGATGTATTTTCCAGCACAGCCACAATGTGACCTGCCTTCCATTAAGAGGTTGGTCTATGTTCCATCCCCCTGAAGCTGGGCAGGATGGTAAATAGGGCAAAAGTGACACCAGGAGACTTCTCAGGTTGGTCCCCTAGGATATCTATTCTTAGAATCCAGCTGCCATGCTGTGAGGAACGCAGGCTGCATGATGACGCATGCCAGCCAACAGCCTGGCCCAGGTCCCGGCCACCAGGCCTTGAGATAGCTCCGCCCCCCACCCCGCTACCATCTAACTGCCACTGAATGAGAGATCCAGAGTGAGACCAGCCCAGCTGAATCCAGTCAACCCCTGGAACTGTGAGAGATGCTAATTAAATTCCTGTTTTCTTTTATGCCCCTAACCCTTGAGGAATAGCTCTTGGTTTGTGCCTTTGTCTTACACTTCATTTTCTAAGATGGAAGTCTTCGGACAAACTTACAACAGTTTACCTGTGACCCCAAGGAGGTAGCAGAAACAACGTGAGAGGGGCAAGTATTTGATTGGCCTGTGAAAACAGGAATCACCTAGAAAAAGTGAAAGATGCTAACTCTGGATGCCTATGGGAACCACAAGAGGCACCATTCAGCAGGCTGCCAGATACAAAGGTCTGGGCAGAGAGGGGGCATATGGAGATGGGGCTGCAGGAGGCACCTATGTAAAGGTGATGGATGAAATCATCCAGGTGGAGTGTATGGACATGTCAAGAGAAGGCCAAAGAGAGAACCCTGGGGCTCAAAAATGCCAGCAGAGAAAAGGCAGCAGGGAGAGAAATCGGAGAAGAAACAATCATGCAGGAAGGAGGAAAATCCAAGAGAGAAGAGTTCAAGAGCTGAGCATGGTCAGAGTTATCAAATGTTGTACAGAAGATACATACAGGGAAAGCCCAGAAGACGTGGCAACGTGGAGGTCACTGGTAACCTACCACAGAGCAACCCTCCTGAAGTGGGAGGGGAAAAACATTCAACCTGCAATGCATTCCCATTAATACAAATCGCTTCAACCAAACTTTATGCAACCAATCAGCAAATAATTTGGGGTTTCCTGTTTTATCTTCTGAACACCGGAGGAAAAAATAAGAAGAAAGGAAAAACATCAAATGCTCAGGTTAGAAGAAAAGAGGGAGACAAACGTTGGCAAACTGAATAACCACCATCTGCGTGGCAGAGACACAAGTAAAAAGGCACAGGGTGATCAACTGCCTCTTGCATTCATCTTTGTTTTGTTTTTGAGAGAGACTATGAAAGATTCCTTTGTTGGCCGTTCACAGCAATGGCAAGGATGAGCAAAAAAGTGAGCAAGAGCATGGAGACTGCACAGGCTTCACCCAGTGACCCAGTACTGACGAAGTGCCCTGGCTGCAAGGAGCGCCCTGCAGAGGAGGACGCAGGAGGATGCACTGAGTCATGTCTGCCATCCACACAGGACGCAGGAACAGGGCATGAGCACCAGGTGCTCACCAGCTCATCCTTTGCAGAATGCATGTTGAACCATAGCTGAACAGAAAATGGCCACATTTCTCTAAAACACTGGGATCCTGACTCTTTTCTCTACACATTCTAAAAAGCCTATAACTCAGAGCAAAGGGTTTAGCCACTAAACTCTACTGAGGCTGCGACATGAACAATCTTAAATCTCTTGGAATAAGGCCTTCATTTGTAGTGACAAATATGCCAAGAGAGTTAGTAATAATAAGTACATGAAAAATGTTTCTAGAATCTGCATTATGCCCCAAAATTTCTGCCACTATTCCTCCTCCATGCATAGAAACAAACAAACCAAGCATATAAAATGGATGGAGACCCACAAAACTTAGAGTGAATTAAGTTGAAATGTCAGCATAACCATTTTGTAGGCCTCAGTTGTGAGTAGATATCTTGATGAAGAGCTTACTAAATCTTTAATTGGAGGTGGAGTATTTCTACATAAATGCAATGACCACAAAACATCTGTCATAGTGCCTAAAGCCATAACTACAGAAATTCTCTCCCACCCTATGGTATTAGTGTCAGTATGGTGAATCCAGTATTAATATTAAAACACGGCACTGGAGATAGAATCATAGGTTGACAAGTGAGTTTAAATGTGGTCTCCCAATGAGTTTTCTTTTAAGATCATCTTCACGTAGTACTTGAGAAATAAGAGAAAAAAAAAGTCAAGGTACAACAGAGGTGGAAATATTACCATGATAAAGATCAATCTTATTACACACTCAGGCCCTCTTCTAAACTGTGGAGTCTCAAAAAAATAAAAATAAAAAAAAATAAACTGTGGAGTCTCAAACTGTACAGCTGTGAACACTAGCATTCCACTAGTGTTAAATATTAATAGGCTATCCCAGTTCACAGGGATAAATATGGCAATGGTTTTCTTATTTAAAGATTTCTTCCCACAATTTTTCATAAACATCTGGGGTTGGTTACTATTTAACGCAGTCTTCAATTTAGTAAAAAGGGGTCTCTGATTTGGCACAGAATTACGAATCTGGTTATTTTCAGTTTAGAACATTGATAATGTTCGTGGTGCTTAGGGAAGAATGTCACAGCAGACCCTGTCAGTGCTGTGCCCTGAGCATTCAGGCCTGTCTTTTGTTTTGTTGTTGTTGTTTTAAGATTTTACTTGTTTGAGAGAGAGTGTTGCATGGGAGCATGAACAGGGGGGAGGGGCAGAGGGACAAGCAGACTCCCTGCTGAGTGGGGAGCCTGATGTCAGAACACTGAGATCATGAGCTGAGCTGAAGTCAGATGCTTAACTGACTGAGCCACCCAGAAGCCCCTCAGACCTCACTGTTTTAAGGCAAGCCAGCTTGACTTCCACGTGCTAGCATCTGCATCCCTTTGCTCTGATGCTTCACCTGGCAAATGGAAACTTCCAGAAGCCCCAGAGAATTAACTCCACGTAAGGAGCAATACTCACCCAATGATGGACAGCAGTGGTGCTTATATATTCAGCCCCCACACCCCAGGACAGGCTAACTCTGGGACGGGTGTTCTACAATGGCTGCCAGAGATTCCTAGCAGATTCAAACTCCAATGGTCCACACCGGTGACCTGCTCAGCAATGTGCTCGCCTGGCTCATTTCCCTATTTTCTGCTAGTGCTTCATGGGATTTCCTCCCAAATCAATCACCAGACTCAAAGTCTTGTCTCAAATAACGACGCATGTTATGATGTGCCAATCTATAGCCGATTGAATGAGTTTGAGAACTGCTGCTTTAGGACCTACCATTGGCCCTTGCCAGTGCCAGGCAGAGAGGATACATGGGTTTAGGGCCAACTAAGGGGGAGTTGGTATTAAGAAAACAAAACCTAGTCCCAGAGGTACTGGAGTACCAGTGCCTGAGCAGGAGAGGAAGCCAGAATGACGCAGGGCTGCCCCAGATAACTGCTGACCTAAGAACTACATGTGTGTTGAGGGCAGAGGTTGCTGAAACTTTGCCAACAAAGCCCTCGAAGACTATAAACCCAAATCTCCTATCCCCATTCCACCAGTGAGGATCAAGAATGAGGGAAGCTAGCAGAAGGACATGAAGCTACACGCCAGGGAGGAGCAGCAGCCTTCTTCACCATAAAAACCCCTGAGAATCTGAATCTACAAGCCAGAGTGAGCAAATCTGCAGGCCACTTAGCTAGTGGATCCAGAGTAGTACTTTGCCCAGAGACATGGAGGCAGGGAGCCAACACTGACTTTAGAAATTATTGATTGAAAGATTTAATCAAGAGAAGGCCATAAATGCAGTGCCCTTAAAACTGCAAATATAAAGGTCATTATTTAACTTGGCTTGTTTTAGGATTTTTTTTTTTTTTTTAGAGATTTTACTTATTTATTCATGAGAGACACAGAATGAGAGAGAGAGAGGCAGAGACACAGGCAGAGGGAGAAGCAGGCTCCACGCAGGGAGCCCGACGCAGGACTTGATCCCGGGTCTCCAGGATCACACCCTGGGCTGAAGGTGGCACTAAACCACTGAGCCACCCGGACTGCCCTTAGGATTTTTTTTTTTTTTTTTAGGGAGAGTCAAAATACAATATAGAAAGTTTGAAATGTGAAAAAAAGTTATCCCTAGTTCCTTGGTTCTAGAGCAATTCTTGGTTGCTCTAAGGTATGCTTGCAGACTGTTTTCCTGAATGTGTACTGATCTTTATAGTTTTAAGTACTACATAATATTCCATCAATCTGTAGTTTGACTATAGTCTCCCATGCTCTGTATTCAGGTCACTTCTAAGTTTTTACCATTATAAATAATGATGCATCTTTACACAGTGGCTTTTTTCACTTCTCAAATTATTTTCTTAAGACAGAATCCCAGAAGCCCACGGTTTGGTAGCATTTCAGGGACCCCTGAAACAGGCAGCCTTCCTCCTTGTATCATCTGCAGTGCTCCGATTGCTCATAAAATAAAAAGTGGGTAAAACACTGGCATCCTTCTTTTCTCTCTCTCTCTCTCACACACACACACACACAGGAAGACAAGGTTGACCGACAGCATTGTAAAAATTACATAGGAGGAGACCAGATGGGAGAAATGAAAAGCAAAGCAGTCTTTCATACTAAGCATAGGGTCCGTGCAATAAACACTCATTTCTGATCTTTCAAATGAACATTTGAAAGTGGAGAGTAATTTCAAGTTAGACTCCTACACACTAATTCACGTAACATGCATTTTGCCCTAATAATCACCTGCTCACAGAGAGACTCCTAGCCTTTTAAAGCCTGCTCTTTACCTGGCCTGGCGCGATTCCCTTCCTGACACTGTCACTCACTCTCTCCCAGGGGCAGCTCACCAGGCCCAAGTGTGGGTGAGTTCCATCACTTGTTTTCATCATTCTTTTCCCTCCTCACTTACAACGCTTTTCAGTGAGCAGACGAGCTGATAGCCGAGCTGCTGATGGCTGCGGTTAGGATGCAATTAGGCTGAATTGTGTTGGTCAGCCTTGGTGAGGCTTGCTCCGCACTCCCTTCTCTGTCAAACACTGTGACCAGGTGGGAAGGACCAGCATCAAGGCACTAAACCCTTAGCGTCTGCCTTCGATAATTGTTAGCTGTGCTTCTGCAAGTCAGTTCCAACGCTCCTCCCTGGGCTGTGTCCTGCCTTGACAGTTCACTTCCATAGAAGGAAGCAAGGGAGGGGGACGGATGGAAGGTGGAAAGGCAGGAAGACTGGCTCTAATTTAAAACCATCTTAGGAGCTCTAAAAAGTTATGGGTTGACTGATAGACACATTTACTTCCCAGAACCTTTTTTCGTAAACACCTACCACTTAACGCACACTTCCAAAGGGGAATAAATACCGTCGCTGTGTGTCAGCCTCATGGGAGGGAGATTTCCAGAGCTGCTTCTTTCCTCCACGGCTCAGGGCCACGCGATTACAGCCCCGTTAAAGCTGCACCCTGAGAACACGGCAGTCACACCCACCAAGACTGGCCTTCTCAATTTGCGCACAGCAATGCTACTTTGCTCCCTTTGCTTCGGGGAAGATGGTAGCTCATCTCTTGTAATAAGGTCCACATCTGAGACTGGTGGGGATCGAAGATGTATTTTGTCGTCAGCTCTGGCCAGACAAAATAACTCTCTAATAATATTCAGTCATGAAGACAGAATGGTTCCTGGGGCTGTTTGGATCATGTCTTATTAATAACACGAAAACCTGCCTTTTGGTGTTATTTTCTCCTTGTTCTCATTGGAACTGAATGGGCGTGAAGGCAGGCATGGTGTCTCTCTGGAGGACTGCTGGTTCTTCATGAAAGATGGTGCTGGGGCACCCAGCTCTGCAGGGGTAGTCCGCCCTCCTGGACAACAGCGGTCAGCTTTACACTGTCCTCTCGGTGGCAGGTCACTAGCTCCAACGTGATGGAATCTATGCTGGAACCTCACTGAGCCTGTGCGCCCAGGGATATCAGAGAAAGTGAAAACAGGCTTTCAGACAGATCCTGTCACTCAGAAGGCAGAGGGCTCCGGGACACACCCCAGATTTACCCTCAGGCGAGCCCAATGCCTGTTTGCCACCACTACCCAGTAGATGTGTGAGGCTGAGGACTGCAGCATCCAATGAGATAACATCCAAGGAGAGGCTCTGTTAACTCCAAAGGGTTAAGTAAATTGAACATTAGCATTCTTCTGCCATTTTGAGGCTGAAGCTAAAGCATGATTACTTTTTAAAGTACACACCAGAATTTAGAGAAAAATGCCATCTACCAGTCTTCAAAGGCATATAAATGAATGAGTATAAGCCTCCAACCAACGTTTATGGACATGCTTTATGCTGATAGTGACCAGATTTCTGTACCTGTCCCACCTCTTCACATTCTTCTAGCACGCCAGGCTTCTCCTTCCTGACAGTTAATCCAGGTTATAACACGACGTCATGTGTTTATGTGCTTAATTCTACCTTTCTTAATAACCTGTCTCGTGATGTCTATGGGCCCCTGGAGGGTTGAGACTGTGTCACTTTGACTCAGCACTGTAATCCCCAGGACCCTGCCTAAAGGAAGGGAGGGAGAGAGGGAGGGAGGACAAGGAGCCAGGCGCAGTGCTGGGTACCAGGAACATTTGGTCCAACAGCTATGGAAGTGCTCACAGCCCAGCAAAAGGCAAGTCCAGGTCAGCTGGAGAAGGGCATGCACAGCAGGGGTGCCCACTGCGACTGTGGGAAGGAAGGACCAATTCAGAAAAGCTTCCCTGCAATAGGCTGTGTCTCTACAGCTGTTCCAAGGACTCCGGCTTTAGGGGCAGTTCTGGTCAGGGAGGCATGGCGATGCAGATCAGACCTACACTGGAGAGGAGGCCAGACCCAGAGATGCCACTCCTAGGGACAAAGAACAGATAGTTCTCACTTCCAGAAGTCGCGGCCACCCTCATCCAAGGCACTTTCATCCAAAAACCCATCACGGAGAACCTTAGATTTCCCCAGATTCATACTAACAACCGAACGAATGCCTTTCTATTCCTATTTCCTGGACTGAGGCTATGGGTCTGTGGGCATGTGAGAAAGACAACGATGAGGGAGCCATAAGTCCACTGTGCTTGGTTAAACACCACCATGCAGAAGTGCGCGGCTAAAACAGTGGGGTAGGAGCTGCCATCCCGAGGCCTGCCCTGCAAAATGGGATCCGTCTGTCTTCACCAGGGAACTATGATAAACGAGCAAAGACAGACACTGGTCAGGACAATCCACTTTATTTAAGAGCTTCGACAGCTGAAAGTGGTTTTACATAGAGGCATGGAAGATTTATCTAGATGATAAAATACCTGAACTTGAAAGGCACATAAATTATCAATTTGCAGGGTTTTTTTCCTTTTAAGATTTCACCTAGTCAAATGCTTTAAGTAATGAATGAAATGCACATAAAGTTGATTTCATTTCACAAGAGTTGTCTGGTTAGTGTCTGCAGAGAGTCTTTGCTTCTAGATGGGGTTGAGCTCCAAATCAAAGCCACCCATCTGTGTCTGTGGCCTTCTGTTTCCATATCTCAGTGGAGATCATTTGTAGGACTGATAAATATGATAATAATAACAGCAAATGTAACGGCCTGAGCACTCTCCATAGGGCAGCGGTCTGCACACTAGGACAGCACTTCATATTACAAGCATTACATAATACTCCTAACAGCCCCGGGAGTTCATACAATTGAGAGAGGACTTCAACTACTTCCCTTTGGGCCTCAAGCTCCCTAATTAGTTCTTTCCAGCTCATCTCTTTTTTTTTTTTTTAATTTTTATTTATGATAGTCACACAGATATAGAGAGAGAGGCAGAGACACAGGCAGAGGGAGAAGCAGGCTCCATGCACCGGGAGCGCGACGTGGGATTCAACGTGGGATTCGATCCTGGGTCTCCAGGATTGCGCCCTGGGCCAAAGGCAGGCGCCAAACCGCTGTGCCACCCAGGGATCCCTCCAGGTCATCTCTTAACTAGGCAAGAGACCCTGCAGGAAAGCATCCCTGATGGGAACTGAAACTACCCCCTCAAGCCATCCGGACTGCCCTGAGCCAGGAAGACTCCATGACGCACCCCAAGACACTGATCGACCTGACCTTTGCTGCCCACCTGCCTGTACCCACTGACCTTTGTCCCACATTTTCCTTATATAAACCTGGGAGTGTTTTTGACACTTTGGCAACAATCTTTAAGATGTTAGTCTGCTGTCTCCTGGGTGTTGGCCTCACTGAAGTAAATTCCTTGTTTCATTACCAATGGTCCCTCTGCCTTGGGACTTTGTCCGTAGTGAGTAGCTGGAAGCTGGATCCCCCCCCTCCCTTCCCAAGCCAGGTACTCGTGCATCTTTGCACCCCAGCTACACAATGATTCCCATTTTCCAGATGATGCAAAAGCTGAGCTTTAGAGTTTCTACGATGCACGTGAGGTCACACAAGCAATTTTATCAGACTCTAAAGCTGCAGTGTTCACCACAACACGGCAACATACATGAAAATACTTGGCCATGAGCAAGTACTTGAAAACACTAGCTCTTTTGCCTATCTTCACACTCCTTTCTTTTAATCGGCACACTTTTAACACCCAGAAGCTTGCCTCTGGGGTTTAGGTTCATCCATTCACCACTCATTCTGGGCCCAGTACTCGTCTGCAAGCAGGATTTACAGGATGGCATTCTCCAGCTCTAAGACCAGTCTCAGGCCATTACCACACCCCTACGAAGGTCGAGGGCAGTATGACACGGGGGCAGACCCTCACAGGGGACCCACACTGAGCTGTGGGGTAGAGATACAAACTGAATAAGACAGTTTTAGATCTTTTTCACCCTGGTCCCCACCCCCTCCCATATACATCCCTTAGCTTTTGCCCTGTTTCTCTGGCCAGAGACCTCAAACTCCGGGCCTTCTGACAGTGTGGCTCCCCATAGGCCTTTTATCATGCAGAACATTCCTTTCTCCTCTGGGCCAAAGCTTTCCGGTAAAAGCAAGGCCACAGATAACCCACCCTCCTCAGCTAATCGCCCTGCACAGACCCTCAGAGCCACCTCCTCACCCCCACCCCCCCCACAGTCCTCCTGCCCTGTTTCACCAGTTTTGGCCCAAAATAAGGAATAAGAACAATAGTATCTCAGTACCAACTTCCTAAGTGTTAGGCACTGCTTGATGTATTTTAGGTACACTAACTCATTAAATCCCATAATCATCCTCTGACCTAGGGTCTATTATTATTCCTATTTTAGTTCATTTAGGGGAAGAGGGAGGGAGTTAATATTTCTTCAGGGCCAACTGTACACCAAGCACTGTTAAGCTTGCACAATCCGAGGACAGGTGACCTGCCCAGGGTTTGTCACAGAGATTTGAAGTAAGAAATAAGAATCTGGACCCAGGTCTGCAACTGCCTGGCCTATGGTTCCCCTTCCCTTCTCCATGGCTGGCACTGCCATGGTCTGCAAGGGGAAACAGAGTGGCTGCACAAAGACACCCTTCTGTTAACACCTGTCCTCTGTTTTTATTACCACTACCCCAAAACTGTGCCAGACTCCTCTGTCAACTGTGTTCCGCCACTGTCTGGGCCTCCCAGCCAGTTTTCATGGAGCAAATCCTAAAGTCTACAGCAACTGTGTAAACAGAGCCTAAGAAATCTGGGATCCTTCAAGCCAATAAAATACACGAAGAAGTGGACACGAAGAAGGGACACTTCCCTGAAGTGTCCAACCCCTCCTAAATCCCTGGAGTTTCAAGATCTAAGGGGTTACTGCCTCTGGGGAGTTGTTTGGCCAGCTGTAGGGGGTGATACCACCAATGAAAATGAGCAAGCAACTGATGGTCGGAACATGAGCCTTATGTTCTGGGGGCTCGTGGAACTGGCAATAAGAGATGAGGCTCTCTGGGAAATGGGTACCTGGCCGGAAGCAGAGGGGCACTCCCAGCAAGGCCAGTGGGTCGGAAGCCCTCCACCAGGCTCCCAGAGTACTGAGCCCACAAGCTGAAACTCAGTTTACTTCCCCTGGCCCATGAGCTCCAGGAGGGCAGGCCCATGGCAGATTTCTCTCTGAACTCTCAGAGCCAGGGGAAAGTGAGTCCTAGTTAAATACTTCCAGAATAAAGAGCC
This sequence comes from Nyctereutes procyonoides, assembly GCF_905146905.1. NCBI lineage: Eukaryota > Metazoa > Chordata > Mammalia > Carnivora > Canidae > Nyctereutes > Nyctereutes procyonoides. Next base: position 36,278,639 of record NW_026575042.1, read on the forward strand.
AAAGCGGGCATCATTTCAGGGAACAGAACAGGCTGTTTTGAGGGATTCTACTCAGACAAGAGAAGGAGACTCCAGGAGAGGGGAAGGGAGTCTGCTCAGAGGCAGGCACACACCTGAGTCCACGTCAACATCCTTCTCCATCCAGAAACGTTTTCACCTGTACTTCCCTTACTCACCCAGGGCACACCCCCCTAAATCCTGTAAATTCAACACCTCAATCTTCTACGAAAAGGCACCTCAATCTTCCTCCCCCTTTTGCAGGGCAGGAAGTTCAGGAACTGGCTTCCTCCTGGCTCTCTGCAGGCAGGCCCCACAGACCCTCCTTTCCTCAAACAAGCCACACTGTCTCCTAACAAAATGTGTTTACTCTGTGGTTCTCCACCCTGGACCTGCTGGACTCCCGCTGAAGTCTGCGCTCCGGCATCCTTCAGAGGTAGAGACCGCGGTTAGAGGCTGTCGGCGCCCTGCACTTTCTATCTACCCAGCTCTTAGCACAGTTCTAACCGCTTACACTGTGTGTGTGTGTAGACTATCTACCGGCTGTACGTCTTTCCACTAGACTGGTGGGCTGCCCCGCCGAGGGCACCACGTCCGGACGCCCAGCACTTGGCCCCGTGGCGGGCACTCGGGGGCACACGAGGAGTACCTGCTGGCCACGTCCTTGCAAGTGCAGGCTGCCAGAGCGGGGAAGGTGGGATCCGAACTCGTGTCTGCCTGCCTGGGGTCAGAGCCAAAGGAGCAGTGGGCGCCAGGCTGACCTGCCCCGGAGCGCTGCCGGGCTCCGCACCCCGCCGCCACCTGGCGCCCCCGCGCCCAGGTGTGGGCCGGCGCCCGCGGGGGCCAAGGCGGGCTGGGGCTTACCTGCGCGTGGCGGGGCTCCGCAGAGGCTCTCTGCGAGCCTCGGGGGACTGCCAGGGACTGGGGTACCTGCCGCGCCGAACCCCGGCTTCCGGAGGGAAGCGTGAGACTGCGCCTGCTCCCGACGCAGCTCGGAGGCCCCGCCGCCCGGGGACCGGCCTGCCCCGCCCCCGCGCGCGAGGAAAGGGGGGCGGGCCTAAGGCGAACCTGACCCCGCGCTCCCGGGGCGCCCCGCCGTGGGCGGAGCCAGAGGGAATCAGCCCTGCGCCCCGCCCCCTTGGGGGCGGTCCCTAAGGAGACTGGGCCCGACGCCCCGCCCCTCCCGGAGCGGTCCCTAAGGAAACCAGCCTGAGCCCCGCCCCTGGGGGCGGTCCCTAAGGAGACTGGGCCCTACGCCCCGCCCCTCCCGGAGCGGCCCCTAAGGAAACCAGCCTTAGCCCCGCCCCCTTGGGGGCGGTCCCTAAGGAGACTGGGCCCGACGCCCCGCCCCTCTCGGGGGCGGTCCCTAAGGAAACCCTGCGCCCCGCCCCCTTGGGGCGGTCTCTAAGGAGACTGGGCCCTACGCCCCGCCTCTTCGCTCCCAGCCCCGCCCGCCCTCCCCTTCCCGGCTCTCCCCCGGGGACCCTTTTGTGTTGTGGGGCCTCTTCGCTTTTTAATTTTCCTGCTTTGTATTCCGTTTTATTTCTTCTTTCTACGTCCCTGTTCTTAAAAGATCGAATTAAAAGATAGAGCAAAGCAATGCATGAACACTCTTTACAAAATAAAGTTATCTAAATGTTCTTATAATGAAGGCAACAGGCCCTTCTCCCTTGCTCCCCACACACAGTCTTTTATATCAGTTCCTCCGTTTAGCTCTTCTGGTGGTCACCCCCTTGTCGCTAAAAAAAAAATAAGCTTACATAGCGATTTCTTGATTTATCTATTGACTTTCTGCCATGTTAGATGAGGATTTACTTTCTTACTGTGCCCCTGCTTCCCTTCTCCTGACAAATTTACACCTCTATTCTTAAGTCTTGGCCTGGTGAGCTCTGAGACCTCGAGGCAGGAGGAGAGGAGGTTTTCTGGACCTACAGCCAATACAGTTGTGGGGGCAGGGAGAAGGGAAAGCTACTTTAGAAAGGCCTGCAGAATTAAGGCTTGCAAATGAACATTTATTTGGAAGGAGCAAAATCCTGAGACCTTGGAAACTCAGGGCTCTATCCCCTGAGACCTTCTTCGATAATTTACTTCCTGAATTTGCTTCCCCAGTGTGGTGGGTCTTCTGCCCATGCAGAATCTTCCATAAAAAGCCCAACCCTCTCAGGGGTTATGAGGTGAAGGTCAAGATTCATCAGTTTCTGGCAATAGGATTTCTTAATGGAGTGAACTAGAGAGTGCAAAAAAGACAGACGTCAAGGATGATATCAAGGTTTTGTGATTGCTGCACAGCTTTTCCTAGCGTCAGTGACAAGTTCTTAACCTTAGTAGGAAGAGTGTTTTATAAGCTGGCTCTGTGCCCCTCCCTGCCCCAGATCCTGGCAGTGCTCACATGAGGTTGGCTGGACCTGTTCACTGTCCTCACTCTAGGAGGGCTCATACTTATCCCTCTTGTAGCAGTGCACACAGTTAGCCCCTGAGTAAATGCCCAGGTAAAGGGGCTTGGTTCCCCCTCCTCACTTAAATGGAAGAAACAGTGTCCCCACCCTCCCTGACACCACTTCTCACTTCAGAGTTCAGCCGTTCCCCTTCCTCTGCTCTTTCTTCTCTTCTGCTCACTCCCCTCTTTCCCTTATCTGGTTCCTGATGGTAGAGGACTTGGGAGTAACTCCAAATGAGGGCGTGAAACGTGGCTCTACACCGTGACCTTGGGCAAAGTCACTTTTCCAATTCAAGCCTGTTTTGTTCTCTGACATTGGAGGTAAGAATCTCCACCGCATTCAGTTTTAGGGGAGGATTAAGTGGCATAATACCCATGTGTACAGGATTTTGTTCATTTTTTAAAACTTTGTTTTTCTAACTCACAAATTTTAAATATTAAATTAAACTTATCGCATATGAAAGTTAATTGCTCTTCTCTTTTTATTGCTTCTGGATTTTGTGTCATACTTAGAAATGCCGTTCCCACTCTAAGACTTTTTTTTCTTAAACTATCATTTGTTTATTTGACAGAAAGAGGGAGGAACAGCACAAGCAGGGAGAGTGGCAGGCAGAAGAAAAGGGAGAAGCAGACTCCCCCACTGACCAGAGAGCCCAATGTGGGGCTCCATCTTGGGACCCTGGGATCATGACCTGAGCTGAAGGCAGATGCTTAACTGACCGAGCCACCCAGACACCCCTCTATTCTAAGATTTTTTTTTTCAAAAATTCAAGTAAAATTACCATTGGATGTCCTCTTCTTCATAACTCAGTTTGTCTTCCAGCAGAGTGGGAGGCTCATGAGAAAGGCTAGGGACTTCTAAGAATCTGTGGGGAGCATGTCGGTACCATAGGTTGGACTTAAATGAAGTGCTAAATCGGGGCACCTGGCTGGCTCAGTCAATGGGGTATGTGACTCCTGATCTTGGGGACTTAAATTTGAGCCCTATGTTGGGTGTAGAGATTACTTTAAAAAAAAAAAACCCAAAGGGTAAGTCATGCTGAGTCTTGACCCTGGACAGAAAGAGCAAGAGGGACTCTGGACAAGGCAAGGGACTCCTCTTTCCCTGGGGTAGGTAAGAAGTCTGTCTTGTAGACAGGAAATAGTGGCTCCTAGTGGTGGGAGGTAAGAACCTCACACAATAACCTCCCTCACCATAACCTAAGTGGAGAAGGAGCAGTAGATGAGAAATCCATTCTGGAGAAACAACTAATATTTTAGAAGGGGGAATACATATCTGGATGAGAGTCGTGTCCTTTGGTTGGGGACATGAAGGGCTACTGCATTATGGGTTTAATGGAGATAAAACTTTTGGGAAGTTTCATTTCTCCCAAATCCTATCACCATGATGGTTCAGGACGGAGGAGGATTTCACATAGAGGGTATCTCAGTTTGGGTTCTTTGGAAGCAGATCCTGAGACAAGGATTCAAGTATGAGTAGTTTATTTGGAAGATAGGGGAACACCAGTGAAAGAATGGAGAAGGATGAAGAATGGAGGGAAGAAAAGGCAATCCAGTAAAGGATGCATTGTTAAGCCAGCTACTAGATGGGAGCTTAATTCTGTAGGAAGACTCTAGACATTGTAAAGAGCATGCCACAGAATTATTCTATCCAAGAAAAGACTCTAGATGGGAGGTCTAACGGGAAAAAACTTTACGGACAGATCAGCTCATTTTTGAACATTTTTCAAATTATTTCCAGGCATAAAAATATGGTCAGCCAGTGAGATCAAGCTGCAACACTACATTTTCTTCCTATCACCTAACAATGGTGTTCGGGCAAAGTTTCAGTTGGAGGGATCCCTGGGTGGCGCAGCGGTTTGGCGCCTGCCTTTGGCCCAGGGCGCGATCCTGGAGACCCGGGATCGAATCCCACGTCGGGCTCCCGGTGCATGGAGCCTGCTTCTCCCTCTGCCTGTGTCTCTGCCTCTCTCTCTTTCTCTCTCTGTGACTATCATAAATAAATAAAAATTAAAAAAAAAAGTTTCAGTTGGAGAATTTTGGGCAGTGATCAATGTGCAGATGGCTGAGAGTCAGTGTCTCAGGCCTAGAAATGTGTCCTGAGGATATTCTGGAAAACCCGCTCTCAGACAGATCGTGATAGGACTTCAGCTGGGTCACCCTCTGCATTTGGATGAGCCAATAATCTTGACTTCTGAACTCTCTCACAAGAAATGGCATACTTTAGCTGAGTAAAACTAACACGTAAAAAAAAAGAGGCTGGTGGACTTTTAAAATGTCCAATGAGGGCAAACTTTTCAATCACTGTAAGTACTTCAGAAGATGGATGTTTTCTCACAAGCAGAGAACAGATAATGCCAATGCCAAGTCTGTCTTATATGGCCTTTCAGACAGGCTTCCGTGAGAAAGCTGTCATTTTGTCAACCCTGGCTTCATTAGCCATACTTGCTATTGGACTAAAATGATCCTTTTAAAACATGAAACAGTTCCCCTGGCTCAAAAGCCCTCAGTGGCTTTTGCCAAAATTAGGGTCAAATCCCAAGTGCTCCTCATTGGCCTCCAAGGCCCTCGTGAGATCTGCCTTGACAAGATCTTCTTGACATTGTCTCCTGACACTGACCCCTGGGTGTTCCTCGCCTCTAGTCTCCTTGGCTTTGCTGTTGTCCCTTGAACACATTGGGTCTGCAGTAACCCCAGAGTTACTGTACTCCTGTTCTCACTGATTAAAATACTACCTCCCTAAATTCTTAAGGGAATTTGCTGAATTCATCAGCTCTCTAATAGACCACTATCTCACTATCTAACAAACAAAAAACACTCCCATACTGTCCCATTCATAGCACTTATTATCTGTCACCGAAATAAGTTTTTGTTTATTATGTGTGTAATAAGTATAAGGTCCAAAAAGGGCTGACTCTTTATATATTTTGTTCCCTGATATATCCCCACACTTAGAGCAAACAGTGCCTGATGCCTAGTAGGTACTTAATAAATATTTGTTAAATGAATCAATCAATTGAATTGAGTGAACAAAAAATATTTAAAAAATCAATTTAATATATAGTTAAAAAATACTCCAGAATGTGGACTTTCAACTAACCCAGATTGGATTCCTCTCAGAGAATTGTTGGAGCAGAGTGAGAAAAAAATAAAATGAAGTGGTTGAGACGCATTATATAATCAGATTCATAATTACAGATGAGTTTTGGACTGAGTACCTTTGCTACTTTGTCTTTGACCCCATGTCTGTGTTAAATATTTAAGAAAAGGTTAGTTTAAAGGCTACATACTCGTTTAAAAGTAGTAAGAAGAAAAAAGAAGAAAGGTTCCCCTAGTCATTTTAATAATTCAGAATGGGGTTCTGTGGCTTCTGTTGGCATTTGAGGGCCCAAGATGGTAACTGCTTACCTGAAAATAGAGATCTTGATCAAATATTTAAGATTTCACTTATTTTTATTTTCTGCGTATTTTTTTATTCCTGTGTCCCAATTCTTTTTACCCATTCTGCAGCTGCACAATTCACACACTAAAGCTAATAGAAATGTTTCATGGATTATTAAATGCGGCTAAGCAATGAGCTTTTGCTAGAACATAAGGCCAAACTGGGGCCACTTTGCCGTTCTAACAAACTAATTTTTCCTTGAAGGTGCAGACTATGAATTTACAGAGGCCTCCCCCCTGTATTCCAAAGTTTCTTAAGGCAGATGATTGTCTGCTACGAAGACATTTTGAAGTGGGAAACAAAGACTCCCTAAAAACAGGTTTTACAAGTGGTGCGGTTAGGCAGTCTTAGAATCGAGAACAATTGAAGTCATAGAATTAATAAGTGGACCATTGAAATTATGGCAAGATGACACTAAATGGTACCTGTTTTAGCTAATGAAAACATTGCGCCCTGGTGTCACCAGCAGTGGAGTGGGCTTTGGTTAATGTCTACCTAGGCTTAATTGCCTAAAAATGTTCCAGTACCAGCACCCCAGTGCTACAAATTATCTCTCCTAATGGAGCTTTTACATTTTACCACTGTAGCTAAAATTCTAATTCAGGCTTTGATGTCTGTCTGGGCCCACTTGGTACAAAGAAGTCCTCTGAAAGAGGTACATTGTTCCCGATGAAAAGCACTTTAGGAATAAGCCATCATTTTTCGATGAGGAGAGAGTATCCAAAGAGGCGAGGTGATTTTTCTCAAGATCACACACAGCTAGTCAGAGATGGGGTTGGAGTATCAGTTAGGACTTTTTGTTGTTATAAGCAACAGAAACAGTCTCTGCTGAGTAGAAGAGCTTATTGGGAGGATTGGCCCCTCAGAACGTACAGGAAAGTTGGGGACCCAGGCTCGAGAAAGCGGTGTGAGGAAAGCAGTTCTGAGAAGCTTGAAAGTGAAAACCCTAGGAATTATCTCTTTGCAGAAACTGCTGGTCTAGTCAAGAATGCCACTGCAGGCATAGGGGACTAAATCCTGGCCACTTCAAGCATGGGGCAGAGTCCTGGGAGAGACCATCTGATTGGCCAAGGTGAGAACATACTCCTCTGACTGTCCTGGGGGAGGTGTCTGCAAACCCCTTTGACTTTGGATATTGAGAGGAGGTGCCTGACTTTACGCTCTCACCAAGACTCTCATAGTGAGAAAGGCAGATCCCCAAAAAGAACCCTGAAGTTGCTGTTAGAGGAATTCAGGGATGCCGGGAGCCAGGATGCAATGCAACCCTGATTTAGTTTAGAGTGGTAGACTCCTGTGTGGCTAGAGGTGGCCATGAAAAGCAAACAGAAGTCAGCTTGGGATTACAGGAAGGTTTTGCTTTGCAAACACAGGAGCTCCTCATCCCTTCTCTCTTTCCTTCTTCTCTCTTGGAATGTAGATATAAGCCTGGAGGCCAAGCAGCCATTCTGAGTCTATGAGGTGACAAGCATGAATTCCAAAGTCGCTTGCTAAGGATGGTTAGGTGGACACATAGAAGGAATCTGATAGGTTAGGTGGACACATAGAAGGAATCTGATATGCTAAGTATACCAACTCTGAACTGCCTACCTGTAGACTTCTTATTTGTAAGAAAATTAAAAACTGGGGCATCTGGGTGGCTCAGTTAAGCAGCTGCCTTTGGCTCAGATTGTGATCCAAGGGTCTCGGGATAGAGCCCCTTGTTGCATTGGGCTCCCTGCTCAGTGAGGAGTCTGCTCCCTGCCCTTTTCTGCCTCTCCATCTACTTGTGCATTCTCTCTCTGTCTCTCTCAAATGAATAAATAAAATCTTTATAAAGAAAGAAAATTAAAAACCAGACCACTATACTTTGGTATCAGTAATGTGCAGACTTGTATAGTCTGATAATACAAATTGGTCCTAGAACTGTGGTCTCTTGTTTCCCTATGCAGCACCATTCCTATTTTGCTTATAAGGACAGGATTCCTGCCTTCAAGGAGCTTAGGACTGAAGTGAGGCTAAAATAATATTCTCAAGCAACTAAAGAGCGAGAACCTGTGATGCATAATACATTCTGAAGAGTAAGAAACAGTTAACAATGGTAATGACAGTTTTAAGGCCAGCCCTTCTGCCCAGGCCCTTGCTGCATCCTCCACGCTCCATCCCTGAGCTCTGACTGGTTTGCCATTCTCTTCTGCATCTTTACCTTTGCCTCTCCTCTGCTCTTTCTCTTAGCATATAAGGAGACTCAAGTCTTTCCCAGCATCAATGACCTCTCTAACAGCCAATCTCTTGCCTTCTCTACTTATCCAAACTTTTCAGAGGAGGGATCTGTCCACACCTTCTCTCCTCACATTTAATCCTCAGCCCAGAGCATCTAGTTACTGTCCCTACCTCCACACTGAAACGGCTCTACAGATAAACTCCTATGGGTAAATCTTTGTCCTTATTCGACTGGCCCTGTGTGCTTCCCTTGATAACACTGGCCACTGCCTTTGCAGACCTCCTCCTCCCTGGGCTCTGAGGCCTTCCATTCTCCTGATTTTCTTCTTACCTCTTGGAGTGTGCACACTGTCTTGCAGGACCTACTAATCAAGGCGTCAGAGCACACCCTAGCTAACGGGAGGACCCTGTACCTACCTCTCTTTAGAAATTGAATCATGAGCAGAGAAACTCACACTAAAAATGGTGGCATTCTTCCATTTCCATGGCGGTGCCCTCATGGAATTGTTGAAGAGCTCCTGGCACCCTGGGTCTCAGAGCTGCCTGGTTTCTGTCCATTCTTGGCCTGGTTCTTCAGCTCCTCCGTGGCCTACTCACAAACCTTTTCTTTTGTGTTAGCCAGAGTGAGTTTCTGTTGCTGGTGCCCAAAGAGGCCTGAGTGATACCTTGGCCTATGCTCAGATCTTTAAATTCACTTATGCAGAGCAGATCATGGGCCTGGTTTCTACCTGTGTCCTCAGGGAGCTCACTCTTCTAGGCTCAAATCCAATATCCTTCCTCCTCCATGCAGCATTTTCCTGATCCACATCCTTCTAGTCAAGCCATGTTGTTCTTTCTACTTTACTGAGCAAGGCCTTGACCTCCAAAGGCCCCTTGGGGCCTGGAACACTCAATGGCCCATCATAGTCTAACTCCAATACTCAAAGTCACAGTAGCTTGTCCAGGGCCAGTCTGCCCAGCTGGGCTATGTCCTGGCCTTCCTCACTAACCTAGTGTCTCCTAAATGGTCCTGACTCCTCTCCGGTGAGAGCTTTACAGATGATAGGACTCCTTATGATGTAGCCAGCTCTTAACCTGGGTTTCTCATTTGAGAAGGAACTGGCAAGAAACACTCAGGCTGCAGAGCTCCTAGCTTGAAAAGAGCTTGTTCATTTTCTCCTCCCTTTCACATTCTTCCCACCCTTCCATGTCTGTTTGGTTTTCCATGAAGCAGACACTGAGATGGAGTTAAAAGTGCAAAAAGTTTACAGGGGAGGGACACTGATGAAAGAGAAGGGTCAGAAGCAGGACTGGACCAGGCAGCCCGGAGAACATGATAAAGACCTGACAGTCTTTGCAGGCTCAAGCAGCTCTGGGGCTCAGATTGCCCACTGGAGGAGTTCTGTGTTGGGTAGAAATGGCCAGGCATTGGGTGGGGTCTGCCCTGAGAAAAGCTCTACCTTGGCTTGAAAAGTGGAGCAGATCCTGAAGAAGCAAAAAGCCAAAGGCTTCCAGGAAGCCATGCCTCTGCCGCTAGGGAAGCAAGTCTGGGCCTGCCACACCTTGTACCCCAACCAGTATTTGTCTACGGGAGCTCATGGAGTGGCCTAGGTCCCCACACAACTCATGGCTCTATGCCAAAGTTTTTGGCAAAGTGGGGCAGAGTAAGGTAGGACTCTATCTGTAGCAAGTGAGAGGTTTTGTCCATATCCCAGACCCTGAAATAACAGCTAGAACTGAAACCTTACCATTGAGTTCTCATTCCCTAGTATCAAAAGCTCAGCTGTGATCCTTGGCTCTGTGTCTTTCCCTCCCCTGCTGGGCCCTGCCCTGTCCACTTGCCCGTACCTCCTCTTATGCTATGCAGGCTGTTAATATCTGAACAGTGCTGTGCTCGGAGGTCTCGCTGGCTGAACGAGTGAAGGAATGAATGAAATACAGAATGAGTGAAGAACAGAATGATGGCTCAGATGAAAGGATGCAAGAATGATGAAAAGGCCCGAGAAAAGAGCAAATTGAGTAAAGCTACTTCAGCATCAGAACTACCAATTGAGTCACTTAGGGATGAGATGATCACGTCCAGCCCCCAGGGATTCTTTGAAAAAAATCACTTGACTATTTCATCCAGTGGCAGAGGCAGTGTCTCTGCTCTCTCTTGCCTATTCCCCAGCGATGACTGCTATTCTTTTTACTCTGAGTCTTCGGCTTTTTCGGTTAAGTCACCATTCTTCCCTTGAAGGCAGCTTTGCTAAATGCACAAAGAGCGCAAATTATGAGAGCGGTGTGGCTCCCTGGATCTCAGACCAAAGGTGGTAATTGACTGCACTACCCCTGAGCCCTCCTTCCATCAGTCTTTATTGCTTCACACTTTGCCCAGATGGCACCTGAGCCTCCAGCCTTCAGTTGGTCAGAGCTCAGTGGCCCTCAAGGCGAGGAGAGCAGACTGACCGCTCCCTTCCACATGGTCCTGTAATGACTTAAAGCCACGCACTAATTGGCCTGCCTCTCCTTGGGCAGTTCCAGAGACTATAATTGGGACTGATTCTGACACTCTGCTCCATTAGGAAGGCGTGCTGCAGGAATACACCCTGGAGGAGGAGATCATTTTCCCATGATCATTCTCAGAAAGGGCAAGTGGAACTTCACACTAATGCTTTGCTCAAGACTCCTCCTATTTTTTCTAAGAGGAAGAAGTATGAAACACATTAGCAACTGCCTGTGCATTTGCAGTTCTCATATGCTGACTGAGTCAATCAGCTTAGGCTACCTTATGCCGTGGTAACAAACAACCCTACGTCTCACTGGCTTACAAAAATGAAGGCCTACATCTTGCTCGAGCTACCTGTCCGTTATGGGTCAATTAGAGCTGTGCTCCACTCCATGTTTATACATGGACCTTCCTGGGGGCACTGCCTCATGGCAGAGGGGAGAGAGCCATGGAGAACCATTAGCTGGCTCTTTCTACAGAAGTGACATGGCCTTTTCAATCCATCTTTCAGTAACCCAAGCAAGTCATGTGCCATTTCCAAGTTCAACAGGCTCTGGATGTATAGTTTTCCCAGAAGTTACAGGCCTCATGTAAGAAAGTAGACTCCTCCCCCAGGCAAGGCTAATATTGTGAACCACAATGTACAGAACCACTAGCATTCACAGTGCGGAGTCTAGTGAGGCGGCTCAGATGATCTAGTACGCTGTCAGGTGTGCCTAAGGCCCTGTACCTGTAGGCGAAGTAGGTGATGGGCCTCTACAAGCAGCATGATTTAGTGACCGAGGGCCTAAAGTCTAGTTTGATTTCTACCTGCTTTTGTGACCTTGAGCAAATTGCCTAACCTTTCTGAACCTCTAAATGGGCTATTAATATCTACCTATTATGGCTGTTGTGAAGATTGAATAAGGTATTTGGCAGATGCATAATACATCGGAGATTTTATTGTGATAAAGTAGTCCATGCTTGCCTCTGACAATTTGGAAAACTCAGAAAAATAGGAAGAAACGAATAACACGAAAGCATTTCTTGCCACCCCAAAGCAGCCAGTGTTAGAATTTTGGCATATTTCCTTCAAAAGATGAAAACATGCTATTTTTAAAGCTGCAGCTGTTTCTGCATTTGGGCACAAGGACAAGGAAGATATTTGTTTGGGAAGACACCTAAATGGGCTTACTAAGATCCCCTCCCTTGCTTTCCCTGGCTAGTCTGGAAGGGAAGCGTTGAAAGAAGTTTTCTGAATTTTCTGCATACTAAGCAAACAGAAGTTTTTTGGGCCTGGGTTGAAAGCAGAGAGGAAGGGGGTTCCATTTTCGAGGCTCTGGAAATTGGAAAAAGGAAGGGTGGGAAGACGGTGAGCAGCCTAAGGTTGTTGGGGACAGATCCACAGAGGGAGAAAGCCAGGAAGGGACTGGAACACACGCAGGCAGAGCATGAAGCCCGGGGACAGCAGAGTCACCCTGCCTCTTAATGTGACCAGGAGCCAGGCTGATTTTGCTTGTTGGGGCCAGCATGTCTCAGTGAACTTCGGAGCCGAAGCCCAATTTCTAGCTTTCAGCATTCAGCCACCCTCTGCAGCAGCCCACCCTTACTGTCCTCAAACCTTTAGGACAACGGTCCCTTTCCAGAAATAGCTTGATGTTGCCGGGGAGTGCAGGAGAGCGGTCCTTGTCTTGAGAGGGATAAAGTGACATAGAGAGAGGAGCAGGGTACAGTGGGACTGAGCTGAAATCAAGGGGATTGACAACTGAGCCAAGAGGATGTTTTGGAATGAGAAGTCAGGGGCAACCCCTAGGAAAATGAAATCCCCTTTTCTCAGAGGGTCCTTGAAATCTCAGGGAGGAGGATTTGGATTAAAAGTGTTTCGATAAGAGTGAGGTTCGAGTTATACACAGATATTTTAGAAATCTGTTAATTGATATACGTATTAAACACCAAATATAGTCAAATATCATGATGGCTTTATATTGACAAATGCACATTTAACCTGGTTGAAATACTCTCCGCATATCGTATATCCTGCTTTTTCTCATACGCACCATATTTCAAACATTCTCCACACCATGAAAAACTCTCCATAAACATCAGCTCCCGGCATTTACTTTTCTACAGCCCTTGTGTGGCTCTCCCACTGCTGACCCCTCCCTGGACCTCCCAGCTCCTCCCACCCACCGGCTTTGTTTTCCGAGCTGGAGGAGGGGCCTCTGACAAGGTCCTTGCTGGGCTCAATTATGGAAAACATGGCCTGAGTCATGAGATGAGTGATTGCCGTGTCCCTCCTGCCTGTTACAGGAGCCATCACGGAGATGCTTCCAGAGTGCAGGCCCAATTTTGTTATTTGCCATTGTGGTTAATGAAAAGATGAAATTGGAGCCTATGAGCACAACATGTAGGCAGCACCATAATTAGCCCTTTGGAAGGTGAAAGATCCACTTTAAAATAAAAGAAAATAGCTTTACTCCCACAATGAAATGGCTGCAATTTTCCAGCTAATGCAGAACCTGCAGTATTTCTGTGATTATATTCCCCAGGTCTTCTATTCACTGAAATCTCTCCCTTTCTTTTTCTCTCTTTTTCCTCTCGTTTTCTTTTTTTACTTCTAAGTAAATTCTATTCGGTACAAAGAAGGCTAAATAATATTATTTGCAAACAGGAGGAAAAAGCTCTTACCCACATGATGAATGCATTTTATTCTGAAAGGGAAGAAATAAAAGGCCACGTAATTAAGTCCTTGTCCTAGCAGAGCTGTGCTTTCCTAAAACTCTGCCAAACTGACACCGGTGACTTGTGGCCTTGTTTCTTCCCGAAAGGACAGGCACCCAGAGGAGGAAAGGTATTTTCCCAGGAGGTGACTGACCGTCACAGCAAACCACAGGCAGGAAGAGGCCACGAGGCAGGGGCTGGGGCCAGACAGCCCTGGGCTCTGCCTCAGACCACACCTCCACACCATCCCTTAGCCTCTCTGTGCCTCAGTTTCCTCACCTGTGAAATGCCTGATGCTCCCCACCTTGCAGCCCGTCGCCAGCATAGGAAAGTACCCAGTGCAGTGCCCGAGTCATGGTCAGGGCTCAGCTGCACTCATTACTCTTTTTGCCCCGTGGCCATTGATTGAATGAACATTTAACACAGACCCAGGGAGCCTGAGCCCAGGATGACTCAGTGGCTTCAGAAGACTTACGGCCCCAGGAGTCCAGGAGATGGCCAGAGTGTAAAGCTTTTGATTTTCTCAAAGCAGCACATTGAGGAGCTTTGCGGCAAACAATCTTGCAAGACAGGTGCTGTTTCTCTGTTTTACACTCGAGGAGACAGAGACTCAGCAACTTGCCCAAGGCCATGCATCTTGTACGCGGCAGAGCCGAGACTTACAGCCCATTCTGGCCGCCGCTCATTTCTCTGCGCCTTTGCTCAGATCCTGCCCTGGGTCCACTGTGTACCAATATTTCGTCTGTTGCTTGTTTAAGTGGTCAAGTGCATGGCCTTTGTTATCAGACAGGCCTGAATTCCAGCTCCAGACCTCCCATCTTCGAGCTATATGGCTTTGGGCAAGGGGCCTAACATACCTGGGCTCCACCTAAGAAATGAGCACCTGGGGGATCCCAGGGTGGCTCAGTGGTTTAGCGCCTGCCTTCGGCCCAGGGCGTGATCCTGGAGACCCAAGATCAAGTCCCACATCAGGCTCCCACATGGAGCCTGCTTCTCCCTCTGCCTGTGTCTCTGCTTCTCTCTCTCCTTCTGTGTCTCTCATGAATAAATAAATAAATAAATCTTTAAAAAAAAAAAAGAAATGAGCATCTGAATAGAACCTATCGCATAGACGCTGTGGACGTAAACGAGAGAAGGCTTGTAAAGCAAGTATGTGCTTTGCCTGGCATCTTGTAGGCATCTAGTGAAATAATAGCTTTAATGATATCGCCTCCTATGTTGTCGTGAAGTTTCCTCGAGATCACAGACAAGAAAGACTTTCTGAGTTGGGAAGCCAAGATCCACATGGGCCCAAATGCCATTCGGCCAACCATGCCCTCCTGGTCATCATGGCCCTTATGACTAGGTCTGAGAAAGCCATCCCCACACCCCTTAATGCTCTGGGCTCTGAACTATCCCCACATCGGAGGGGACAGTTACCATATGAAAATGTTTGCATGAGGCTCAACAGCCAAGGCAGAGGCTTAGGCAGCAATCCCCCTTCCTGATTAGTTTTGCTGCAGAGCCTAGTCAAACAGAATCCCATTCCTCCCTCACCACCGGGCCGCAGCACACAGACCTGTCAGGGCAGGGGGAGGGAGACAGCTGATCTGTGATTAAAAATTCACTGTGGATCATCGGCCAACAAATCGTGCCCTTCGGGAAGACTAAAAATTGACTGCAGTGTCAATTTACTGCCCCAGCCTGGGAATCTGTGCCCTGGTTTGGGTATAGAGAAATCGGCATTATCACCAGCTCTGGAGTCAGGTGGTAGTGGAGGTCAGACCAGGTAGGGCTGGAAAGGCGGTATGCAGACCTGTGGGGGCCAGGGTTCCCTCCTTCCCACAAATAATTTTTTAAGCCTTTATTTAAATTCCATTAGTTAAAATACAGTGTGATATTAGTTTCAGGTGTACAATACAGCAACCCAACACCTCCATATAATCCCCGGTGTTCATGACAACAAGCACACTCCTTATCTCTATCACCTATTTCACCCATCCCCCCACCCACCTCTCCGCTGGTAACCTTCAGTTCCACAAATAATTCTTGGGTCCCAGTTGAACCAGGTTGTGTGGTCTAGGCTCTGAACTAGGAAATGGATCTGACCCAATCTGGCCCCAAAGGGTACAGAGAAGTTAAAGACAATAATAATCATGGGTCAGCCATGATAAAAGTAAGCCCAGGTGCCATGGGAGCCCTGAGGGGAGCTCAGCCTTGGTGGTGGTGGTGGCAGTGGAGGAGGTGTCCAGGAAAACCTTCCAGAACAAATGATGTCTGAGCTGAGCTTTGAGGAGTGTTGGACAGACAGAGGTGGAATTTAAAAGGGCATAGGCAATGGCCCACTGACACTAGGGGTATACAAATAACTTGGCGTGAGTGGAAGGAGAAGTGGCATGTAGACAGGGCAAGAATGGAAAAGGTGAAGCCAGAGAGGCTGGCTAGGGCTAGCCATGGAGCATCCTATAAAACCAGCCCGTAGTGAGAGGACTGAGTGAGGCCTGTGGCACGTCTGATGGCCTTAAATCCTGATTCTGCTGTTTAGCAGCTGTGTAGCTGTGGGCCACTTTCTCATGCTCAAGGCTGTTTCTCATCTACATAAGTGGGAATTCTAACATCTGTCTCATAGGGGTAAATCTCCAAACCTGTATCTGGCCCATTTAGACACTCAGCAAATGGTATCTTTTCCTTTTCCCCAAGTGTGAGGACTGGGGAGAATGTGGGACAGGAAAAGAGGCTGGCCAGTGCCTGGTCAGTGACCCTTCCCTCTCTGGTAGAATCATCTGTGGCCAAGCCCCTCAAAAGTCACAATGTAGCTGGAACCATAGAACCCGTAGTCCCCCAGTAGCCTCCAGGTTCTAGCCTCTCATTTGGGGTGCAAGGCTGCAGGGGCTCCTCTGTGTTTGTTCAGCCTGGAGGCAGTAACAACAGTCAGCAGCCAGTCTGACGTGTGTGCCACTTGGTTGAGGCCCTTTGCTTTAGGAAGAACGGATGTTTACAGGCTGGATGAATGTTCATGGCTTTTATTTATAGCCTCTTTCCAGAACGAAAGATCTCTGAAGGGGCAAGCAGGGTGCCCCGAAGCACCCAGCAGGCCCAGGCGTGGACCACAGCAGGTTTTGGTTGTCCCCCACCAGCAATGCCTGCCCCACTGAGTACCGTAGGAAGCCCCAGATCATGGGTCCAGTGGGTCATCCTGGGAAGGAGGTCTTCCCATTGCCCTCTAGTGCGCTGCTCCCATCTGCTCCCAGAGAAGATGGGAGGCTTGGCCAAGCATGCAGGGGTTTGCTCCATCTTCTCACAAGGGCTCCTCTCCTCACTCTGGGTAGCATGGTGCCACTGTCATAGCACTGAGGCCTGGGGCAGACAGGTGGCGGGAGAGGGGCTTCCTAGAGCCACCACGTCCTCCTCACTTTTCATGGCACGGTTTCCAGCTGCACCTGCACTGGGACTCTGTGTACTCTAGAAGCAATACCTCCAAACGGAAGCTTTACCAGCACATGCTCCCTGCCCCAGACCTGGGCCCTCCATGCCCCTCCACAGCCACCTCCGGGGTGACTGCTCACCTGGATGAGTGCAGCCCTGTGCAAGGTGCTGGGATGCCTCGCTGTGGTGCTCACTGTCTCACACAGCCACCAAGAGGTGCAGCTGGTATTCCCTCTCCTCCAAGCCTGCTCTGTACCGTTGGGCAGTACTCACCTTTCCACTCAGTTTGTATTGTGGGAGGCAAAGACCATGCTCTGGATTTATATTTTATTATTCCCTTAAGGTTGATCACAATGCTGTGCATATACCAGGACCTCAATGAAGGAATTCATGGGAAAAAAAGGTCAAAAGTCTTTAGTCATGAAGGATACAACCGAACGTTGCATTCCGACTCCCTGGTGAAATGCACAGACTGTGGCACCAGATGCCTGTATTCTGAGCCCAGTTCCACCACTGGCTGTGTGACCTCCAGCAAGTTGTTAACCTCTCTGCACCTCAGTTTCCACACCTCTAATTTTGAGATAGTTACATGGTTGTTGGATTGAGTAAGTTAATAGGTACAAACACAACAGAGACTGCATTTTGGTAGGCGCTACATAAGTTTCAGTTGCTATTATAGCTGAAAATATGGGGTGTTCGTTCTCCAGCTTGACTATTCTGGAAAAGAATAACAAAGGAAAACATGAGCTGGATCCTGTTCATTCAAAAGGCTTTGAGGTCTGGGAAGTGGTTTTGAGAGTATTTTAACAACTTCGCTGCTTAGTGAAAAAAAGAATTTTGATCGGCAGGCCAAACTTTTGCAATCCTTGCCAATGTGCAGCTTTGATTGTGACTGTGGCTAAAATCATAAGCTCTGGCAGCCCCAAGAAGCACCCGTGATCCCCAGCTCTGGACCCTGGACCCATGCTAATTTGCCTGCCCGCATTCAAGTCAGCAAAATGGAACAAGTCAAAGCAATAAGGATGGTAGAGAAAGTTAGAAGCATTTTTCCTCCCCTGCGTCTAACAGAAGAGTAGAGTCCCTTAATAGAATAAGTAAATTTAGTCATCCATTACTTTAGGACAACCACTAAAATGAAAAAATTGACCCTACATCCCCAAGCAAGGGAGACTCCACTGACAAATTCAAGTTACAACAGGAAGGCATTGATGCTGTGGCTGGAAATTTTAAATAAATGGACATGTTTATGAAATAATAGGCTAGCTATCAACTCATACCCCAGGTTCTACAAAGGATTGAAGAGATATTTCCCATGTGTCTGTGTTTTCCCCATTCTAGAATACTATTTCATGGCTGGGGAGAGGGAATTAGGCCTTTTCCTGCTGGAGGGCACTTCCACTCCAGCCAGTCGTCTGCTTCTGGTGCAAAAAGAGCCAAAATAATTACAATTGGTTAAGAATGGTTTTGGAACGTTCTTCCCTACCCCCTTTTATTAAATTCATGGCATTCAT
The DNA here is from genome assembly GCF_905146905.1 of Nyctereutes procyonoides. NCBI lineage: Eukaryota > Metazoa > Chordata > Mammalia > Carnivora > Canidae > Nyctereutes > Nyctereutes procyonoides. Next base: position 36,296,797 of record NW_026575042.1, read on the forward strand.
GCCAGGCCAAACCTGCTCAGCACATAAGCCCAAGCATAGAGATGGTCCTTCCCAGGAGAGCACCCTGCAGGACTGTGTACCCAGTTCATCACAAAATTATGCACCATTTGTGCTGTTTGCCGCGCTGCTCAAATTCATAAATCCAAACCAATAAAGGCAAGGCGGAAATTCTTTAGGAGGGAGTAGGGATTTTCCTTCCAGTACAGAGAAGTCAAGACATATGCATTTGCTAATACCTGCTCCCCTAGCCAACACATCTCAGCCCAATTTCCAACTGGGTAGCTCTGCAGCCTTAATGAGCTGTAAGGGCGTTCATTTTTGTTAATTTTGCAGCCGACAATTTCTTCACTGGCTTAAGCGGCCTGCAGACTGTGATTTGTTAGTTCTCATTAGAAGGGAAAAGGTGTAGTCCCGCACTCCACGGCTTTCATAAATCACATTTTCAGGTGGCTTTAGCATGCTAGAACATTTCTGAGAACAGGGCCTGACATGAATAATCCCAAGGATGTGGCTCTGTGTTGGGCAGCAGCACTCGAAGCCCTATCTACGATCCCATCTGTGATTCTCTGAACATTCGTGCTAAGCCACAGACAAAGGTGAATTAGTTCCAGACAAAAATGCATCGATGCTCTATTGAATAGTCAATTATTAAACACATAATGGAATCTGTGGTTAGCAAGGCGTGCTGAAGATGTGCCATGTTTGCACAATTTCTAGCAGAAAAGGAAGGGTGGTTTGTAGCTTTTGAAAAATGAAACAATTCAGTGGTATTTAAGGCCAACTTGGAAACACATCACTTTCCTTAGAGGTGAGAGTGAGCTTTCTGTTCATTACTCACACTTTATTCCACTTCTCCTCTTAATTAGACTTCATAGAAATCAACTCTTAAAATGTAATAGTCAACAATCTTGGAGGGTACGAATAAGGGTGGATTGTCCAAAGTGGAATATGATCCAATAATCTTTATGTTCTGGGTTTATTTGGGGCCTTTATTTAGCTTATGTGTAAATATGGATGTGTGTGTTCTGAAATTCATAGGGCTTCAAGCAAAACAGTGCATCGTATATAGCTCATCTTCCTGCAGCTTGCCTCTCCTTGGTCTCAAACCCTTAAAGGGATGCGAAACATTCTCTCCAATCTAGGCTGGTTTCCACACTGCCTCAGGCCATCCTGGAATGAGAGAGGCCATTCAGGAGTTGGGATTCAGAAGGCTGTCCTTGGAGCCTGAGCTGGATGATTAAGGACAAGGTCCGGTATAGGTGCTTCCTTTAACGCTGTCAGGAGTCAGTGGAACCAGTTGCTCTAGGTTCTGTTATAACCTATGTGTCTTTGAACAAAATACCTCCCGTCTTTGGTTTTACCCATCTGTAAAATGGGTGGATGATTTAAAAAAAATTTGGTTGTTCATATACACATTTAAAATCGGATGCCGGGATCCCTGAGTGGCGCAGCAGTTTGGCGCCTGCCTTTGGCCCAGGGCGCGATTCTGGAGACCCGGGATCGAATCCCATATCGGGCTCCTGGTGCATGGAGCCTGCTTCTCCCTCTGCCTCTCTCTCTCTCTCTCTCTCTCTCTGTGACTATCATAAATAAATAAATTGAAAAAAAAAATTTAAAATCGGATGCCAAGGTTTGGATGTGTGTACGGTTTATGGAATAGTCTTACTTGGGGTAGAAACATGAGATTATTTCAGTTTTCTCTAATTACTGCCCTCAATTGTGATATGCAGATTCTTTTCTGTCCTTGGCAACATCTTGGGCAAATTCTACCATTTTTCTGTCATGTTGAGTTAATAGAAATTGAGTCCATTTTAAAGTTTCAATCTGAAACTCCATTTAGAAGATCTCCTCTCCTCCCTCATACAGACTTTACACACATGCTGCGGTATGAATGCTTTTGCCCTCCCAGAAGTCATGTGTTGAAATCCTAACCCCCAAAGGTGATGGTATTAGTAGGTGGGGCCCTTGGGAGGTGCTCGAGCCGTGAGGGTGGAGCCTATGAATGGAATTAGTCCCTTATAATAAGATGCCCCAAGGAGCTCCCTCACCCCTTCCATTCCATGAATATGCAACGGGCTGTCTGCAACCCAGAAGAGGGTCCTCACCCAACCATGCTGGCACCATGATCTCAGATCACCAGCCTCCAGAACTAAGAGAAATAAATGTCGGTTGTGTCTAAGCTTCGGTCTGTGGTGTTTTCTCATAGCATCTTGATAGACTAAGATACCATGCTTCTGGGGAGTTGTAGAGGGGAAGAGGGTATGGTTTACCCTCTTCCTGGCACCTGAGATTTGAGGGCATGGAGTTTGCCTTTCAGACACCTGCTCCCCTCCACCCCTTGGGTCTGGGGCTAAAGACAAGGGGAAAAAAGGAGGGAGCAGAAGTCTTCCCTCATCCCTGATAACTGGTCAGTGGAAGGGGGGAGGTGCTGCTGGCCTCACTGAGGTTTGGTGCAGGACTAACTCTGGATGGGGGCTGATATGATGGTCCCCACATCGATGGTATACACAGGCTTTGGGGGCAGGGTTCAGCTTTCCCCAGCTGAAGACTTCTCCAGAAGTCTTTATTTCATCCATAGTCTATGTTAATCCCTTTCTAAGTGGGACATGGATCACGGTCTTACTTGGGCCATTGGTCACCAGATGACCTCTAGCTTCTGCAAGCTACCACACTGTGGTAACAAATAAACCCCCAAAATCTCAGTGGATTAGTGCAACAAGAGTTTATTTCTCACTTAGATCAAGTCTGATGTGGGTCAGCAAGAACTAGCCTCCACTTGGTGACTTGGGGCCCCAGACTCCCTCCATTTGGGATGCCACCTAACACATATCTTCCCGAGATCTTTATGGCAGAAGAAGAGAGAAATGGAGCAGGGTTCTTTCTGAGTCAATCTTGGATGGCCTGGGCTTTAATTTCCTTAATGAATGCTGCATTTCTTCTTTACAGGTATTCCAGACATTTGTCATATGCAAGGGATATTTCTATCTCCAAAATAGATTATGGTAATGTACTTGCCCAATAATGTTACAATGAGTTAAGACCAGACTTGTCTGAGCCACACTAGATCTGATAATGACACTGCATTTATATAGCCCTTTTATTTTCCAGGAGCTTTCAGGTTTATCATCTTAGTTCACTCCTTCAACATCTTTCTAAGGAGTGAAGGTCTGCTTCTTCCCTGCACTGTCTAGTTGGAGAATCCAGGTTCAGCAAGATTCTGGACCTCACCTGTGCCCTACCGGTGTGGTTGACTCATCCAATGGTCCAGCATTGGATTTCACTAATGAAATTATTCCTCTTGGACCTTCTTCTCCATCCTCTCTCCCATCTCCTGTCCAGGCTGCTCTTCACCATTTGTCTGGAACCTGTCTTTCAGTGCTCACTACCACCATCTTGGGTCTTTCAGGGCCCTGAGTATCCAATTTAATAATGTAGTAATAACCCAGTCACTCCCACTCAACACTTGATGATTGCATCCTAACCAGGGCATATAGAATTTGAGGTGGAGTGAATATATCCTTCCTTGAAATTCCCAGAAGAGAAGTTTTTTAGGCTCTTGAAAATGTGTTAGAGCTGTAAAATGTAAGAAATTTGGCATTTTAAATTGTGAAATACAAATCACAGCTCTGTTTGGTATGAAACATTATAAAATTGCAATTTTTGAAACAAAAGAAATAAAAATAGAAGCTTTGAGTTAAATAGGGTAGTTTGCACACATGCATTTATCCCTGCTGCCTCTTGAAATATTAATAAAAAGGCAGAAAAAGGAATAAAAATAGTATAAATTTGCCAAGACAAAGAGATTAAGAGTAAAGAAGACAGGGGACAGGAGAGGTCAAGGAATTTGGGAAGATAGAAGGTTGGTGGTGAGGTAGCTGAGTACACATGTCTGTAGCCAGGATGCCTGTGAGAGGCTAAGTCACACTCAGAGCCAGAAGTTTCAGGGATGGGAAGGCCTAGGTACCTCTCAACACAAGAGGAAGACTCAAGACAGGTAGACAGAATACAAGTCCATGTAAGGAGGAGGCCGACCCTCAGACCTCCTTTTCTTTGGTTGACTATGGGAGATGGCTCTGCAGAAACTACTAGGCAGGCCCTGAAATCAGGCCATCTGACACAGAGGGAAGGGGCTCTGGAAATGGTGCTGAAAATGGAGGAATCAAGACATAGTCCATAATTGACTGGGGAGAGTACAGCTCCCTTCCTTTGCTCAGCTCCCAGAAGCATGCTGACTGCCTAGCTTATAACACCCATGCAGAAGTCAGGATAAGTATTCCAGAATGGAGAAAAAAAAGAAAGAAGAAATAGGACAAAAAAACCAACCAAACAAACAAAGAATGAAAGAAAGAAGAGGAAGGGAAGAGAAAAGAAGGGAAAAGAAAGGAAAGGAAAGGAAAGGAAAGGAAAGGAAAGGAAAGGAAAGGAAAGGAAAGGAAAGGAAAGGAAAGGAAAGGAGGGAAGGTGTGAAGGAAAGAAGGAAGGAAGGAGGGAAGGAAAAAAGAAAAAGAAAATTATGGACTCACTCAATTACAAGGCCTAAATCTAACTAATAGGTGTTCCAGAAAGAGAGAACAGAGAAGATTGGTGGTGGTGGTGGAGAATGATCAACGACATAATAAGAGTACATTTCCCAGACCAAAGGACCTGAGTTTCAGATAGAAAGGGTTTATCGCATGCCCAGCACAGTGTATGAAAAATGACCCATGCCAAGGCCAAAGTATTAAAGATGAAGCAAAGATCCTAAAATCTTTTGGGGAGGGGGAGGGAGGGAGACAGAATGCATCACACAAAAATGTGAATCAAAATGGCATCAGACCTCTTAACGGCAACCCAGGTTGCTAGCTATATAAGGAGCAATCCTCCAAAAATCCTTAGGAAAAATGTTTTCCAGTCTAGAATTCTCTGTGTGGCCAAACTGTCAAGGATGGAATAATGACCTCTCATGCACTTATTTGTTTAGAAAGGGGTGCTCCATAAAAATAAAGGACTCACAAACCAAACCAAAACAAAAACCATGAGATCCAGTAGATGAGGAGCCAACGCAGAGAGGTGAAGGGGATTTGCAAGCTGGTGACAAAGGATGTGCTGGTGACAGATGTGCAGCAGCTCTAGAGAGCAGCTTTTCAGACCAGTGCAAGAGAATCGAGGGATCCAGGAAAGATGTTACCAGAAAAAAAAAAAAGTAGAGATTGCCTCATATATTTAACTGAGAATTGTTTTACAACGGGGTCAGTGTTTAGCATGAATTAGTGATTGATGCCCAGAAAACAAGCAAACAAAAAGGTAAGGCAATTTCAACTTCAGGAAAAATGACAATGTGTACAAGAAAATACATGTAATTATAATATGCTATTTGTCTCAGTCGTGAACAATATTTATGTGGTTCTAGAAATATACACACTATAGTAATTCATCCATAAATTGTGATGTAATTCAATCAGGAGGATTGAGGGAGGAAAGGTGGTGGGATGGTAGGATCGAGGGAGGGGGAGAGGGCTCAATCCTCACCCTTCGTAGTAGGAGTTGATGGATGTTCCCTAAAACAGGTCAAGGACTGGCCTTATGAGTGTCTTACTTAGCAAGAGGAAGACACAGACCAGAGGAAACATGCAGAAAGAGCTGAAATTATTTTTCCTCTGAGGGGCAGGGCTGGGGTATGAAGGATAGTGAGGGAGTCAGAGAGGGGCAGAACCCGAAACTCACAATTTTGCGGTGTTCTAAGAAAAATAATTGTAAATATAAAATTAGTAGTGAAGATTTGGGAGGGATGTGTCAAAATAAGGGTCTCAGAAGATGAGGCATCAATCGTGGCTTCAAGGTACAGCTGCCCTTCAGAGGTCAGGAGATGCTATTTGTCACTGTAAGTTTTAGGTCATTATTTATTGCTTAAAATCATGTATCTATTACTTTGTATACACTTTTAGAAAAAGAGAAACAATGAGCACATTGCTAAAACCCAACTTACGATGTCACTTGAATGCAACCATTTTTACTTGGCTTCACAGAGTGCTGCTAAGCCTGTCCACACTTGCTCAGCTCTTTGCATTGCATGGTGCATGAAGTCCTTCCTCTTCCATTTCAGAAGTTTTAAAGTGAAAAATTTTTTTAAAGACTTCATTTATTTAGAGACTTCCACTGCCTTCCACTTTCCAAGACTTATTTATTTCATTTGTGAGAGAGCACATGAGTGGAAGGAGGGGCAGAGGGAGAGAGAGAGAGAAAATCCTCAAGCCGACTCCCCACTGATCATAGAGCCCAATGCAGGGCTTGATTCTAAGACCCTGAGATAATGACCTGAGCATAAATCAAGAGTTGGATGCTTAATCAACTGAACCACCCAGGTGCCCCAATGTGAATTTTCTTATAAAGCTGTGTGCTTGCTTATTTAGCCAAGAGCCCTAGTTCTATTATGTTAAAACAAAAGTTGTCCCCCTCTTTCACCTGTCCTGTGCTCAAGGTTCACATATGCAAGGCTCCTTGACACAAGGACAACTCTCCTTAGCCCTAACAGCCATCACACCTGTTGGGCTAATTCCCCTGAGGAACAGAAATCCTTGTTCCAGGGGAAAGCTCAATTGGTACCTCAGATGCTCTGTTTCCGTTGGCAGAGGTCAGACCAGAAGTCAAGGTAGCAGGCAGGAAGGAGGCATCAGATGGCTGAAAATGTGGGTGGGACAGAGACTCCCCCTGAGCACTCTTGCCAGCCCCCTTCCAATAACTTGCCCAAAGTCATCCAAAAAGACTGCTGTCATTCTGTAAAAAGGGTTCAGCTGTATTTGATTATTCCGAACATTAGCCACATTCAACAACTATACATTGAACATCAGCTGTATACAGGGCACTGTGCAAGGCTCTTTGCTGGAGGGACCCCAAAACGAGAACTGGAGGGACCCCCACGTGAGTACCACCTGGCTTTGCCCTTAGGGAGTCTGTGACCCAGGACCCAGGCTTGGCCAGTACAGCTCAGCTTTGAAGCTGCCTTCCACTTTCCGATATTCAGAGGACCCTTGCGATGGGCCAGATCCTGTTCTCAGAGTGGGGGAGTCACCTGCAGAGAGAAAAGATGCAGTTTCTGACCTCTGGGAGGTCATTTTCTTGTCCTTGCTAAGTTGTCCCTGCTTCTGAGAGAGCTACAGTCCAAAGGTGAACACGAAGCATACCTGGTTAAATCTGGAACCGGGTGAAATGGAATGCAGAGAAGATGAATGAAGTGCCTGTAATGGAAGAATTCCTTGTAGACAAGGATGTTGTCCTTTTTCTTTGACCAAGATTTGTTGAATTTATAAATAAATGAGAAAATATCAAGTACAGAGGTATTATGAGCATTACTGATAAAAAAAAAAAACTTGAACTTGTAGGCACTGCAATTTCCCTTGCTCCTGGGGGTATGTATTGACTGTGTCCTGAGCCAGGGGTGCCTCAGTGACTTCTGTTAAACCATTCAGAGCCAGCCTGAGGTCCTTCCTCCAGGAAGATTCCCAGGACTTCCAGGTTGAGCCAAGTTCTCCCACTGTGCCCCCAAGCCTCTTATGAGGCCCCCTATAAAAGCACGGATCACATGGGACAGAGCCTGTTTCCCCATCAGACTGTGATTTAACAAAGGTCAGGGAATGGTTGGGATACCGTGGTGCTCAGACCAGAACTTAGCACATGGTAGATGCTCAGAGGAAGCTTCTTACACAGAACAGGGCACAGTCTAATCCCCTGCTCTTGCACACATAACTGACCTCCTTCAAGCTGTCTGAGGATGAGGGACTAGGCAGGTGGGTGGAGAATGGGGCGGGATATAGAAGCTCCCCCACAGGTGTGAGTCATTTCCAATTTTGTTGCCTCTAGACCAAGTTGGGCCTCTGTCCCACAGGCAGGCACTGCTTCTCCTTGCTCTAAGGCTGGTTCCCCCTTTGCTCGTAGGGCTGTAAGAAAGATGGCCAGCACTGATCCCCCTCACATGTCTGGTGAGAAGTGGGCACCCAGAAACTCTGGTTTGCAGGATTGAAGCTTAAGTTTGTCTTCCTCACGGTTCATGTCTGTTCCCCAGCTGTCTGCCGATCTGTTGCTTTCCAACAAAACTCTGGAATAATGTGAAAAATGTAATACAATTGGGGCGTGGGAGTCAAAAATGTTTTAAAATGAGTATTTCTAGACTTGATGGATTGAAATATTTATTAATTCTGATGGAACTGAAAGTCTATTTAATAGACAAAGGGTTAAAATCCAAGCAGGCAAATAGCCTAATTTAAAAATGGGCAAAGAATCTGAATAGACAGCTTCCCAAAGAAAATATTCAAATGGCCAATAAACACACGAAAAGATGTTCAACATAATTAGTCTTTAGGAAGATGCAGATCAAAACCACGTTGAGATACCACTTCCCACCCACTAGGAGAGCTGTAATCACAAAGGCAGATAAACGTTGGCAAGGATGTGGAGAAACTGGAACTCTCATACACCGCGGGTAAAAATATAAACTGGTACAGCCCCTTTGGAAACCATCTGACAGTTCCTCCAGCAAGTTCTCTCCTGGGTATATGACCAACACGAATGAAAACACGTCTGTACAAAAACCTGCATTCAAAGATTCATAGCAGCATTATTCATAATATCTAGAAAGTGGAAACAACTCAAATGTTCCTCAACTGATGAATGGGTACACAACACGCGGTAGATCCATACAATGGCGTGGTATGTGGCCATAACTGGGATGAAGTGCTGATAGACGCTATCACATGGAACATGATGCTAAGTGAAAGGAGACGGTCACCAAAGATCACCCACTGTATGATGTCATTTGTATGACACATCCAAGTAGACAAATTTATAGAAATAGAAACTAGATAAGTGGTTGCCTAGAGCTGGGGAAGGGGGGGATAGTGAGTGACTGCTAGTGGGTACAAGACTTCTTTCTGGAGTGATTGTGGTAAGGTTTGCACAACTCACGAATATGCTAAAAAAACCCACTGAAGTGGACACCTTAAGTGGGTGGATTGTATAGTATGCAAATTGTATCTCAATAAATCTATCATAAAAAAATAAGAACTGCAGTCTGTCCTGATCCACAGCCTCCCTTGCCACTGAATTCACACAGGGGCTTCTCCTGAGCAAGGGCGGATCTGCTGCTGGGACTCATGTCAGGTACTAGGCTAGTCTCTCCCACCCAATTGTGAGTTCTTTGAGGGTAAATCTGGTAACCTTCTGTTTCCATTCGACCATCGAAGCAAACACAGTGCTGAGCACCAGAAAGTTCACTTTGATTGATAAATATTGAGAAATTGATACATGTCTCTTAAAATGCAGAGAGAAAAGAGACAATCCCCCACATCTGTCATTATCAACAGGTGTGCCTGTGTCTAGTGGGTGGGGCGGGGTGGAGGGGGGCACACGCGCTGGAACAAGAAACAGACTGTTTGGGAGATGTTCCCACCTCTGTGGTCCTTCTAAAGCTGATGGGCCAGTGGGTGGGGAAGGAGAAGAGGGCAGTGAGGAATGGAGGGACCTGTGTTTTCATTCGAGCTCAGTTGATAACCTGGCCCATGGCTTGGATTCTGGGACTCAGCTGCTTATCTGTGGAGGAAGGGGCTGGAGGTTAAATCCCAAAGATGCCTTGTAACCGGCACATCATATGCCTGAGGCTAGGGGAAAGATCCTGATTTGGGGTCTGGAATATTAGCTTTGCCACAGGCTTTCAAGAGTTCAAATCCCTTTCCTTCTCCGGGCAGTCATTTCCCATATGTGCTAATTTAGGTTGGGTGCTGGGGACTCTCTGTCTTCTTCCAGCGGTAAGCTTCCAGATGGGAGCATACTCAGATGGAGACCTTGGGCCCTCATCTGTTGGTGGCCACCATGACTTGAGTCAAGGATGTTCCCTTCCATTCCCTGATCCCAACTTGATGGCCGAAAGAAGACAAGATAGAGTGGTGTGATTAGAGCAAACCAAGAAGGAGGGGGAGGAGGAAGAAGAAGAGGAAGGGGAGGAGAAGGGGAGGAGAAAAAAGAGAAGGCCCTAATGGACAGGGCTGCAGAGGAGTGGAGCACAGGGTCTGGAATTGGCAGCAATATCTGGCGAGGGATTACAGGGAGGTCAGAGGGGAAGACAAGGCATAAAACTGTGGGCATCAGTCAGCTATCCTTGTAGTCACTTTGGGGTGATGCCACGGCCGTGTCTACTTTGGGATGCTGGCTGCCAGCACATCCTTGTCTTTCTCCCCAGAGTGAAACATCTTCCCACCTGGCTGAGGTGGCCTTGGTGCGCATTGACTTCATCTGCCTCCACAGGGGCTCCTCTCCCAGTGACCTCCTAAGAGCAATCACTACCACATTTTCCGTATTGGGTGCTGCAACTTCCTTACCATATCCCCACGAGGCAATTATCATCACCTCCACTCCACAGATGGTGAAGCAGAGTGTACCAAGATTAAGGGCCCCTGTGAAAGCTCCACACATCTGCCTTTGCAGACCCAGCTCTTTCCACCCGTGATGCTGTGCTTCAATGGCCCGGCTGGGCTCTTTCCTCTCTGGACAGGCCCTTCTTCCTGCCAAGCCCACTGCCTGTGGACAGGTCTCTTGGGCAGTATTCACTGACATTTGAAAGTTTGACCTGGACTTGATCCCAAAGAGACAAGGCTCCAAAAAAGAACCACCCTAGGGTGTATTCCCAAGGGGTCTCATTCATAGTTCCCAACAGAGCGGTGGGCACTGCAGGATGAACGGCCTCTCATCTGGCTGGTACCACCTCAGACTCTGGGGAATAAGTGTCAGCTGTTGGATTGTGACATGTAGGACTCTAGTGTCAAACCAATACCATATTCCCAATGGGTCTTCTTGAGCCAGTGAGTGTCCCTGCTGCCACCGGGCACATCCCCTGGCAGTCACTGGCCATTTGGCTGGAGCTGGGTCAGATTTCACACAAGCTCACTCCCCCTGGCTACATTCTCCGGTATCCATAATGGAGTCTGTCAAAATGCTTGTTAAGACTATTTTTAAAAAGTCCCATTTAGCATCGAAGTGATGCCAGAAATGCAGCTTATAAAGAAAGACGACAAATGATCACTTCCTCTTCCAATTCTGTCCGAGGCCTGAAGCTGGAAGACTTACTGCAGAGTCTATTCTTAGATGTTCAAGACAGAAGTTTCTTTCTTTATTATTTTTTTTAAAATGCCAATCAACGTACAATGTGATTTTCACTCTTTGGGAGTCAATGGGTAGTATGTGAGCCAATGAGGTAGATTATGATCAACAGAAGAACTGTCATTATGGAGATAAAAGCAGAGTGTTATGGTGACATATATGTATTGATATAGATGAAAGCCAAGCTCTAGCTGAATGCCACCTTCCAGCAGCATTTATGGGGCAGCGATGGTGTGCTAAAGAAGACCTACAGTGCCGTGAAGGCCCTAGATCATGGTGGCAGATGTTCCTGTAGCACTAACACTGTGCCAGTACTGTTCTAAGTTTAGTGCTTTACATATATATATCACTTAATCCTTATAATCACACTGGTAGGTCGGTACTATTATTATCTTCATTTTACAGATAAGGAAATGGAGGCTCAGAGAGGTTAAGTAACTTGCCCAAGTCACACAGCTAGCATGTGATAGAGCTGGGATTCAAGACTCGGGCAGCCAGCCTTCAAAGTGTGCTCTTAACTTAGACACTGACTGTCTCTCAGATGTTCGGATGCATTGTGGAGGGTCATGCAGGCAGGGCCAGGGGTGGTTCTTTGGAGGTGGTGGATGGAGCCAGGTTTGGCACTCGAAAGGGGATATCCTGAGCCTCTGCTGACTGTTTCCCCCTTTGTGCCTCACTGGGCTGTGTGCTCTCTCTCACTATTTTGCTGACCACACTGTATTCCCAGTCCTTGTGGCTGGTCTCTCCCTTGTCATCTCTCCCCCTTACTAGCTCTATGAGAGCAGAAGCTCTGCCTTGGTCTTCTCTGTGCCCCTGGACCCCAGCCCATGATCTGGCCCAGGGATGGAGCTCAATGAACTTAGGCTGAATGGAGTTGTTGATAAGAGGCAGAAAGGAGTGGAGAGGGGAGCTCAGGGTGGTATATGGACATAATTATGGCAGCAGGAATGAGCAGGGGGTCTGCAGAGGGTTGAGAGGGAGTCTAGGTCAGAGAGGAAGATTGTGGAGGGAGGTCCTTGAATGCAAGAGAGGAATAAAGTCCAGCAAAGGTAGAGTCACTCTTGAGCAAGTGGACTTTAGGCAGGAACAGTCTGGGAAATGTAAACTGATCCTGAGGCCACAGGGGAACACTAGAAGTATCTAGCCATGGACCATCAAATGCAGACAAGAGCTCTGTGAAGATTTCTGATATCTGTGAGTGGGAGACTCAGAAGAGAAATCAGAGAAATTAGCAAACTTAGAGCAAACCTTAGGTCAATAAAACAAAAATGGATGGAAACTTGCCCAGCTAGTAAACAGGTGATGCCTCCAATGGGTTTTGGGAAGCACTTGCCACAGTGGCCCCAGCCAGTGTGCTGCTGCCTTGGGGAGGAAGCTGGGGGTTCTGGTCAAAGTCACCAGTTGATCATATCCTGTTGGAGCCCATCAGCCACACACGCTGTTCCTCATGACAGCCATCCTTCCCATTACACCAGCACGGCCAACAAACTTTCTTCTTTTCCCCAGGGCTGTAGCTTCAGCCATATTTTCCTCTCGTGTAAAGGACCCAGCTCTTTTATCCCACTCCATCATGCTGGAGTGGGAAAAAAAGAATTGCTCACCCTCAGCAAAATTGATGCAAATGCCAACTCTGATTTGAAAACAGCCCCATCATTGGGAAGCTGAGTTTCTCTCTTATAAGCTCCTCTTGAGTTCCCAAGGGAAGTAAAATAATCATTTATAAGAATAATAAAATCATTTTCCCAATCTGACAGTGTCTGCTTTCCAGCATGCTCTGCTATGAAGCAGGTGCTGATCCCCAGGGCTCTGTTTGCTAACAGATGCTTTCCTTTAAGCATTGGGGTTCTTTCTGCCCTGGAAGCCCACTGCACACCCCAGCTAGTAACTTACAGGCAGAACTAAGGGCCCCTTAGTAGACTGTACACACACTAGTCCCTCATCTTTCCATCTTTGCTAGGGTGTTCTCACCTAATCCAGACTGGCCTCGCCTCTCCTCTCCTGGGAGTGCCAACTGGGCAGCACTAGTAACAGTAACTATTAGTTAATAAAGCACTTGCTATGTTCTAAGAGCTTTCTGGACATTATTTCTGGACATTATTACTTTTTTTAATTTTAAAAAAGATTTTATTTATTTATTTATTCATGAGAGACACAGAGAAAGGGGGGCAGAGACACAGACAGAGGGAGAAGCAGGCTCCATGCAGGGAGCCCAATGCAGGACTCAATCCCAGGACTCCAGGATCATGCCCTGGGCTGAAGGCACACTACACCACTGAGCCACCCAGGGATCCCAATTATCACATTTTAATGCTTGCAGCATCTTTGTGGGGATACTATTTTTATCTGTATTTAGGAATCAAGACAATAAGACACAGGTTATGGGCACGGTGAGTGCAGATCCAGGACACAAAACCAGGGAGGAGTGTGAGCCTTCCTGTGCTCTCCTGTCCAGCTCTCTGCAGCATTGCCAGCATCTTGTCTGATACAAAAGAGGTAGCAGTGGAGGCCATTGTGGTTTCCAGGGAGAACGTGGTTGTAACAACGTCCAGGGTTGAAAGACTATCCTGCTGGTGAAATGAAATGATCCATGCAAGGGCTGATTAAAGAGCCCGTATGTGTCCTCATTGTCACATCACTTTAGGACTTTAAAGTACATGACAGTACTATGGAACCCAGAATTGATGTAGAAACAGTCATGGCTAATGTCCACCAAGCCCCCGCTACTTATCGGGTGCTGTGCACAGACACCATCTAACCTTTTGTTCAAACGATCCTTTGAAGCAGGTATGGCTAGCATTTCCATTTTACACTGAAGAGGCTGAGGCGGAGTCCAGTGAACTCACTTGCTCAAGGTCAAGTCTATTAAGTGGCAGAGCCAGGATTAGAAGCCGGGCAGTTCACTCCAGGGCCATCACTAGCAAGTTGGTTCTTGTGCTCCTGTGCCTTCCCTCCAGGAGGCTTCCCTCTCTCCTCCTCAGTTAGGACGTTGGCTCCGGAGGTGAGCTCCTTATGCCGTTGGGTTAAAATTTTTTTTTAAAGATTTTATTTATTTATTCATGAGAGACAGAGAGAGAGAGAGAGAGAGAGGGACACAGGCAGAGGGAGAAGCAGGCTCCATGCAGGGAGCCTGACATGGGACCGGATCCCCAGTCTCCAGGATCACGCCCTGGGCCGAAGGCGGTGCTAAACCGCTGAGCCACCCAGGCAGCCCTGCCCTTGGGTTCATACCTCACCATCGCCATCTATCCACGCAGGGACACTTTCCAGGTCTGTTTATTTCCTCTCCCATCTCTGACCCCTACACCCATCCCCCTGCCCCAACCCCCTAGAAGTTCTTACTATAATAAGTCTTATATAAAAATTTTAATCTGTATGTCTCCTTGTAAAATGTCTGTCTTATGCATACTTGGTTTTTAATTCATAAAAGGTACTGTGGTGTAAAGCCCATTCTGGTTCTGACTCTGCCCATTCAAATGCATGCTTTTAATGCATGCATATTGATTTATGTGCATCTAGTCCACAGCTTCTCATTGCTACTTGGTATTTTATTCTCCAGCACATTTCACTTAATTATCCCTTCAGTGATGGACCTCCAAGTTTAAGTTCCTGCTACTAGAAATAATAACGCTGTTGACAAACATCCTTATACTGGTTCTCTTATTAGATCTGTGGAAAATCTCTAGGTTGTATAATGGGAATGGAATTGCCAGATCATAGGACATAAATACCCGTAATTTTACTAAATTCTGTTAAATTGCTTTCCAAAACAGCTGTACCAACTTAGAACTCCCAGCAAGCAGTGCACAAGTATTCCCAGCTCCTCACGTCCTCACCTGAACTATGAATTACCCACTTTCCCTGCTACTGCTACTGCGAGGGCTGCAAAGCACTGTCTCATTCATAATTTAATTTGCATATCTGTGATTACTAGGGAATAAGAGCATCACCTCATTATTCATTTTCTGTGAATTGTCTATTCATATCCTCACTTCTTTAAAAATATTGGGTTTCCTGTCTTTTTTTCTTGATCACTTGGAGTTCCTGGTAGAGTCTAGAGTGGATATTAATCCATTATTTGTATTAGATATTGGAATACCTTCTTCCAGTCTGTCATTGATTTGTTATTTCTGACTGTGGTGCTCTTGTTAAACCCCATGACTTCAAGTTGTGATAGCTCCCTATTTTTGTCTCTTTAGCCCTATGGTTTGTGCTTTTGGGTATGTGATTGTAGATAATTCAACATTTTCTTCTATGAGGTTTATAGTTTTACTTTTCATGCTTAGGTGTTTTTAAAAAATTATTTATTTATTCATGAGAGACACAGAGAGAGAGGCAGAGACATAGGCAGGGGGAGAAGCAGGCTTCCTATGGGGAACCTGATGTGGGACTTGATCCCAGAACCCTGGGATCATGCCCTGAAGCAAAGGCAGATGCTCAACCACTGAGCCACCCACATGCCCCTAATGCTTAGGTGTTTATTCTATCAGGAATCTTTTGGCATAAAGCAGCCATGTAGCATTCTCTGCCTCCTTATGACCAGCTAGTGTCTTAACACCACTGACTAAACAATCTTTTCTTTCTCTCTTTATCTGTGGTTCCACCTAGATCATCTATAAAGTTCCCATACATACATGGGAGCTGCCCCTTGGCACAGAGTGTCCCTTCTGATGTAGACCAGCATTTCTTTGTCCTGTCCAGGCAGTTCAGGAGAGATCTGCACACTGACAGGTGCTATGCTTGGCAAGACTGCTCTCAGATGGGGTTGCTGACCTCTAGACTGCTGTAATAGACACAATAGGATGATAGTAAGGACCCGAGATGGCCTCAGCCTCTAGCTCAAACCTGCCTGCAAAGGAGCAGACTATATTGTATATATGGGTACATGCAGAGCCAGACTTAGATCACAATGGCCTGAGTTTGAAACTCAGCTACACCACCTATAAACTGGGTGAACTTGGGCAAATCGCTTCATTTCTCTGGATCTTAGTTAAATCACCTGCAAATGAGAGGTTAACAATACCTATTTCATAGGGCTATCAAGAAGATCAAATGAAGTACTTTGCACATTCCTTGGTACATGACAAGTGCTTAATAAATGATAGACACCTGGATACCTAAAGTTAAGCTTCATAGAAAAGGTGATGCTTGAAAGATGAATAGATGTTTGTGAGGCAGCTGTGTAGGCAGGGCTTCCGGGCAGGAGGGAGCAGTAGCACAAAGGCCTGAAATAGTCTGACATTTCAGGAAACTGTAAGTGGTTTGGTTTGACTGGAGCATAGTGTAGGGGTGAGGAGGGACATGCATTGTCTGGGGTGTACACATAGATAATTACAGATTGTCTTAGGTGGTTGTCTAATTGCTTTGCATGTGAGTCTGTCATCTGGTGAAGATGGCTCTTGTTACGGGTTGGAGGCTCCTGTCGGGTGTTCTACTCGACAGCAGGATCAGTCTGGACGTCCCTGACAAGGACTGCCTCTTTAGATTCTGGGTTTAGCCATCAGCAAAGCAAGTCATGGCTGGGCTGGCAAGGATGCTTTGGAAGTCTTGGTCTGTGGTCATCCCCTGAATGCTTGGCTGTGAGGGACCCCAGCCCACCCCTGGCTAGAGCCCTTGCTGCCTCTCTGCAGGCTGGAGGCAGGATGCAGTTTAGGGTACCCTTGGACCCCATACTTTTTCAGCCACTGCCTGTCATTTACCCTCCAAGCCAATGCCACTCGTTTCTGTGTTCCTCTATAATAGCATCACAATTCTATTACCAATTTCTGTGTCAGGACTTAGGAAGCGTGCGTGTCCTCAAATAGGGGGTTTACTGTAAGACTTAGACTTCCACCATTGTGGGGGAACTAGGAAGTGAAAGTCTGTGTCATGAGCTGAGTTACATTCCCCAAAATCATACATCGATATCCTAATCCCCGGTACCTAAGAGTATGACTGTATCTGGAAAGAGTAATTAAAGAGGTAATTAAAGTTAAATAAAGTTACTAGAGTGGACTCTTACCTGATACGACCTGTGTTCTTCTTACAAGAAGTGGAGATTAGGACAGAGACACACAGAGGGAAGAGCGTCTGAAGACAGAGAAGGAAGATCATATCTACAAGCCAGGGAAAGAGACTTCAGAGGAGAACAGCCCTGCCAACTTGGTGATCTGAGACTTCCAGTCTCCAGAACTGTGAGAAAATAAATTTCTAAGTCAGCCAGCCTGTTACAGTAGCCTGAGCAAACTAATATAGTCTGGAAGGGAAGTCAGAAGATTATAAAGAGTCACTATCCATCCTCTGGAGGCCCTGATATGGGTAAGAAAGCAGGAGCCTGCAGGAAAAATCTGAGAATCCAGTCAGGTCCCACTGCTAAAGTGGAAATGTGAAGGGGGATCTCATGGAGAGGTCTAGGGACAGCTGTTTCACCTGTAGCTGCCACCCCTGTGGTTGCCAAGAATCTCATGGTGAGCCTGTGGTCACCTTTGGTGATTAGGGTAGAAATGAGGAAGCAGAGCTGGGCACAGAGTTCACGAGGAACGACAAGTTGGAACCCATCAGGCACCTCTGTGTCATCTGTCACCTTCTCTGACCTCAGAAACCTTTCAGAGAGAAACGGTTACTGCTTCACTTCTACTTCCCAAATCTCGTGGAAGTTCCACTTTTAGCCAACTTGACCTTAGAGAGGAGATTCTGAGAAACACAGCTTCCAACTTGACCTAATCAACAAAAGAATGGTGCATTTGATTGCACTATACAGATGCTCTGGAAAACAAAGAAAGGAATCTGAGATCTAACAGGCTGTGTTAAGTACCAAAAACTACAACCCTCATCAGAGGAACATTAAAGGCTTCCTCAAGTCTTGCTGAAAAGAAGCAATTTTAATTTTAATCAAGCATTCTTTGGCCACTCAACCTTCTCTTCTCCTGGGCATAGCAACCACGGACGGCCCGGCCCGGGTGCCCTGGATGAAAGGATGTTGGGCAGTTTTCTACCCTCATGCTCCATCCCCTTCTTGGCCATGCCCACCTCCCAGATAGCAGTTTCTTCCTCAGATGGCCCTTCTGCCCAAGGGTCCTCCTCTGTCTCCTCTTGCCAGTTCCTGTCCTGCCCCGGGGCCCCACAGCGTTCACCCTAGCATGGAGCCCCGCAGGCTCTCCCCCAGCCACAGTCAGCATGATGAATGAGATGGCGCTGAGCAATACTAACCTCGAGTCCATGAGCCCGTCAGGTGGATCATACATGTGGATGGTCTCTGAAGGGCTTGACTGGTGGGTTTCTGGCTGCCCAGTATTCAACACAGCCTGTCCCTGAAAATTGTATTTGTGACAGATTCACTTTTGAACAGATTAGAGCAGATTTCTTGCTGTCCGCATAACAGCATCATGCTCACTCCCTTGCATGCAAGATGCTTCCTTGAGTGGGAGGGGATGGCCATCGTTTGCAGTGGAGTCAGGAATGGACTCCCACGTGGCCTAGAGAACTGCCCCGGAATGTGGCCCACATGTGACTCCTATCATGTGGGTCCAAGTGCAGACAACATGAAGCCCAGCTGTTTTAGACAAGTGATAGGGATTATCATTTGGATACCACTTTAAACAGTCAACCAGATGTTTCCAAATATATTGCCTCGGGGTCCAGGTTGATGTCATGTTTACACTTTGTCCTACCAGGTCCTGTGGAACGGAACAAATGCATTCTCCAACGTCAGAGGTGCTGCAAATGCCCCCATCAGCCAGACAGAGAGGGGAGCCGGGGCCAGCTTTGCGTTTCATGTGGATGCCCCTATCAATTCAAACATTCATTGAGGACTTTATTTATTTATTTTCAAAGATTTTATTTATTTATTCATGAGAGACACACGGGGGGTGGGGGGGCGCAGAGACATAGGCAGAGGGAGAAGCAGGCTCCATGCAGGGAGCCCGACTTGGGACCCGATCCTGGGTCTCCAGGATCATGCCCTGGGCCAAAGGCAGCGCTAAACCCCTGAGCCACTGGGGCTGCCCTCATTGAGGACTTTAAAACTAAATTTTACCTAAACTTAATCACAGTTAGGGATTGGAAATGAAAATAAAAAGACAGACGTATTTCTGACAAGACTATAGCAACTGGTTAGCTTGACTGGGCTTTAAATAGCTGTTATTGGGGTCCAGCCGAAGAGTCTAAAAAGAGAACATTCCGGTTCTCCCTCCGCACCCCATTCCCAGGGGTCAGTGTGTGGAGCCGCTATAATTACACCTCCAGTGTTTTCAAGGTCACGGAGGGAATTCTGAAACCTTAGGTTAGAACAAAAGCAGAGGCCTATGTTCGGTTGGGCATAGTTCACAAATCTCCTAGCTTTCTCCAGATAAAAACAGTCCTGAGAATTCCTGAGGAACAAGATCCCCTGGAGGGGGGCCCAGAGATGGAAAATAGAGGCACCTATTTTAAGTAACTTGTAACTGGGGACTGGAAGGCAACTTCTTCTCCACCCTTCAAGTCTGGGTATTTCAGGGCCTGGGAAGGCAGTGGTGCCCTCCTGGCACTGCTGTCCAGACGCTGGTCAGGACATCTGTGATGGCCACCTCGGGGGCTCCAGGGGAGAGATGGAAAAGAAGGCAGGGCGGAAGCTAGCTTTCCAGTACGAACCCTGTCCCCAGGCCAGTGCCAGGGGAGATACCTGCCAAGCGGCCGCATTTCCCCAAGAGCCAGCAGAGGGAGCTTCGAGCGGCAGCCAACCGCCTCCCAGGGCCTGGGATGGGAGCCTTAGCAACTCTGATTTCCATCTGTTTCTCTCGGGGCTTCTGCAACTCCCCAGACACAAAGGACTCCTGAAGTTGTAGGTGGATTTGCGCTCCTCGGTGGCTGGGAGGCGCGGGCCCCCTGGGCTCCAGGACCGCGGCACAGGCAGGGTGCCTCTGCCATCAGACGCCCTGGGGACACGGTGGCCACTCGAAAAGGAGGCCGTTCCAGGTAGACACGTCTTCCAGATGCAGTGTGACCAGAGCCAGGTGGGAAAGGCTCCACCTTTCATGTTAGGGATGACAGGTTCGTTCACTGGAAGGACTTTCTGCCCAGCCCGGATGGGTGGGTACGGGGAGAAGCTTGGGAAAACTTAATGAGAGAGCTTAATTTAGTTTTCTATTACATTTTTCCCTTTTATTTGAGGTATGATATAACTATCATAACATGCATAGGATGCGCACACATCTTAAAGTGCACAGCTTGGTGTTTTTTTCCCTTGTGGACACCCCTGTAACAGCATCCAGATCAAGTTATTAAACATGCCTAACACCCAGGGGGGTTCCTTTGTACCATTTCCCATTAGTACCTACCCTCCAAAGATAATGACTATTTCGAAGTTTGTCACCATTGATAAGTTCCCCCAGCTGTTACATGCATACAGTATGTTTACTCTTGTGTCTGGATTTTCTTTAACCCAGTATGATAGCTTTGTGATTTGCCCATGTTGTGTTCACCACCAGTAATTCATTCTTTCCTAATGCCAGGTAGCATCCCGTTGCATGAATATACCACAGTCTACTTATCTGTTCTTCCAATGATGGACACTCTGCTTATCAGTTTTGACGATTATAAATAAAGCTGCTATGAACATACATTCCTGTACAAGTCTTTGTGTGGACATATGCAATTATTTCTGTTGGGAGTATGTTGAGAAAGGGAATTGCTGGTTATAGGGTAGGTTTATGCTTAGTGTTAGTCAATATTGCCCAACAGTTTTGTAAAGTGCTGAACCAATTTCCACTCCTGCCAGCAGTGAGGGGAATTATACTGGAGAGTTTTAAAACCAAGATTGTCATGGCCACACCTATAATCTGACTCTCCAGTATTTTTCTGCCTCTCCTGCAGGCTCCCCTTAGGGTAGGTAACACCTTGCCCTAGTCATGACTACAATCGCAGTTTGGGAGCTATCTGAATAGGACTTAGGAGTACAATGAGCTCAAGGCTGGAGGTAGTCCTGGCCAGTGTTAGGGATCAGTCTGTGGCCCAGGAGAGAACAAGTCCATCTTCTGATCCAGGGACTGACCAGCCTTTTTGCTGACACTCGGTGCTCTTCCTTCGCTGTGATGTTGGTGACTGGTGGCTGTGGGTACCACTTACTCAGCCCCTACCATGGGCCATTATCTCCTCCAGTCCTCATGATAATCTGATATGGGGGATAATATTATCCCTGCTTAAAAACTGAGCAAACTGAAGCTTAGCAGAGTTAGCCCACCCCAGATACTCAATAGGTGGAAAGGCTGGGGTTCATACCGTCATATAAAACTCCTGCTTTTCTTTTCTTTTCTTTTGTCAAGTTACTTATTTTTTGAAAACATGCATTTGGCACAGATTTGAAAGGATTCACATAGGAAACAAGAAGAAAGAGTAAGCCATCCTTCCACCTCCCCTTCCACCCAGTTCTTCTCTCCCAGAGCCAAACATCATTACCAGCAACTTGAGTGTCCTTCCAGAGACTGTGTATTTACAAACATAGATAGATATTCAGAATATTATTCTCCCCACCCCCACACTGTCCTGCGTCTTGCTTTCTTAATTTAAACAAAACATGTTGGATAGCTTCTCATTTAGGTATACACAAAAGTGTCTTTTTCACAGCTGTACTATTATCATCCCTTTTTTGAGGGACACTTAGGTTATTTCCAATTATTTGCTATTATAAATAATGCTGCCTTAAATATCCCTGTATCTGTGCCACCCTGCACATGTGCAAGTGTGTCTGTCTGATAAATATCTGAAAGTAAGATTTCTGGGTCAAGGATGTGCACATCTGAAGTTCTAAATATTTTCAAGCTGCCTTCCATTAAGCAAAATCAGTGGGACAACCCTAGATAATCTAGGAGGCATCGGATCTCAGAGAATTGAAATAGTCACCATCATCCCAAGGCTTGGTACGTGGTGTTGAATGTGTGAATGAAAGAACCACTCCCTTTGGCTGGGGGTTGCTATGGCAGCTACCAGCCTCCCAGCACCCTGGCTATTCCTTCGCTTCTCTCTGATGGTTTTGCCTTGTAGGGTTGTCTCCCACCTTAGGTAAGAAAAAGACAGCTAGAGAAGATAACTTTATAAGGCTCTCTGAATAATGTGAAAGTTTCTGGTGTTTTTTCTACTCTTCACTCAACCTTCTTAAATTATCCCAAATCAGGAACAGAATCAGTCTCAAAGTGAGAGTTAGGAGTGAACCCTGAGAAAGAAGCTGCCTGTGGGTAGGAATGAACTGAGCCATATTGATGAGATCTCAGGCACTGTATCAGATGAATGGCAGAGATGCGTGGGGTGTGGGGGCTTCTCAGTGGCCCTCAGATCTCATCTACAGATGGCTGGCACACATAGGCTCCCCAGGTCTTAGCCTCCATCCTGAGCATCTCCTGCAGGGAGAGGAGATACCTCCTTTTCCAGGACAAAAGGCGCCTGCCAACCAAAGTCTTCATTTACATTTGGTCGACTTATTAAAGTGAGATCCAAATGTTTCATTGCTCTCAATTACACTTATTAATGGAAGCTAAGAGCTTCTGAGGGTGAAGCTTATTGGAACATATGGTCAAACTTCCATTCAGAGAGCCCAGAGCTGAAGAGCACAGGGAGGCGAGAGCCTGGGGTTTTAATAACCATTTGGTGTTTCCTGATCCTCCTTTCCCTCAAATAATTAAATAAAAAGAGCTCTTCTTAATTTATGAGGAAGGATTGGACAATTTAAGTGAGAAAAAATCAATAGTAAGCTAGGAGATCTACTCAAATAATATTTAATAATATCTGTGGGCATAGACTTCAGAGTTATTTTTCAGACTTTGCCTTATTTCTCAATGGTTTTAATACTTGGTTGAAGAAAAAGTGTGAATTTTGGGTTCCATAAAAGACTCCATCAGGGCCTCATTCACAGATGAACAAACTGAGTCTCAGAAAGTGAAAATGGCCAGAGGAAGGGCTCAAACTGTAAGAAGTAATAAGAGTGGTTGGGGTAATCAGGGAAGCTTTTTAGGAGGAGGCGGGTTTGGGTTTTGATTTGAAGAATGGATAGAATTTGATCACATGAAGAGCAAGGAGAAGGTACCGAGGTGGAGGACATGGATTGAGCAAATGTGTAGAAACAAGGCCAGGTAAGACATACTGCATAGACAGTGAACATGACAGTCTGGCTTTAAAGAAAGGTTCATGTAGGGTGGTGGGTAATGAAGTTATAAGTGGGGGTTAGGACTTTGGAGGAGATGGCTTTATGTTTGAATTTTATCTTTTGGGGGCTAGCATCTGGGGGGTAGTGAAACAAATGATCTGATCTTTCAGCAAGGTCATTCATTTTGCATCAGGCTTAGCAAACATGCACATAGCATGTGCCAGGGGCTGAGGTTGGTGTTGAAGACACAAACAGGAAAGTTCGAAGTCCTGGCCATGAGGAGCTCACGGTGTCATAGGGGAGTTTTGGTCCAAGGAGGGAGCCAAGGAAAATTAATTAGGAAGGAAGTTGCAGGTGTGAGAAAATGTGGGCTTTCATCAGGATATTTGTGTGGTGACGGTGACGGGAAGGAGCATAGGTGAGGAAGGTTTTTGAATAATGGGCTAGAGGCTAGGGGAATGATGGGACTTTGATGATGAGGTGGGGGGGCTAATGTTTACAGAATGCTTCCTAATAACCCTGAGAGCAGGGTTTCTCAATCTCAGCAGTTAGGGCTGGGTATTTCTCTGTTGAGGAAGGTGTCCAGTGCTGGGTGGTTAGCAGTATCCCTGGCTCCTCCCTACTAAAGGCCAATAGCACTCCCCAAAATTCATGACAATCAAAAATGTCTCCAGACATTGTCAAATGTCCCCTGAGGGATCCCCCAAAAAAATCACTCCTAGTTGAGAACCTTTGCCCTTTGAGGTTGCCGTGTTGTAATCCCCACTTTGCAATTGAGGAAATTGAGTCTCAGGGAAGTTTAGGGACTTGCCCAGGATCCCTTAGCTAGGAGGTATAGCAAACAGATTTTGAACCCTAGCAGTCTGGCTGTGAAGCCTGTGTCTGGATGAGTGGGGGAAATAGAAGTGATTCCAGCCAGGATGCGAGGAGAAGCGGCTGGTGAGCTTCCTGCCTCCCAGAAGCCTTTCCCTGTCAGCACACTCAGGTGTGCTGGGTAGCAGGGCAGGCACAGCCCAGCACGTAAGGAAGTGGCAACTAGTCAACCTGAATTCTCCCAAGCCAGTAACTCTGAACATCAAGGAGTCAAAGAGAGAAACATCTATCTTTCTATAAAGCCAGGCTCTTGGGCTCCAGAGTATCTGTTGATACATTGCAATATTTCAGAAGTGATTATCCAGTCTGCTTTGGATCAAAATGCATTTTGTGGTTAAAAAGTTGTTAGGCAAAAAAAAAAAAAATCTAAATCTGGAGATGATATTTGCTTCTCTCCAAATCTAATTCAGGCTCGCACCGCCACTATAAAATCTATTGATCTGTCAGTTCATCTCACATTGAAATAATGTAAAGTAAATTCATAAACTCTAACACCTGGTAAATCGGTGAAAAACACATTCCTTCTCGGAGCACCTTCCCTGCCTCTTCCAGCCCATTCCATGCTGTTTCTTAGCATTCATTTACTTATTTGACAAATGTGATATCGCAAATTACTTCTTTGACAAATGTGATATTGCAAATTTAAAAGCATTAAGTTTGGAGTTAGAGGTATGTAGACAAGATACAGTCTCTGCCTTCAAGGAGGTCACAGTCCATTGGTCAGTGTGGGGCATGCATGTGTGTGAGAGCGTCCCGGGTGGTGACACAGCAGGTGTCTAACCTGGACGCACAACAGAACTGCAGCAGTTTTCGAGGAACTGCCTGTCAGTCAGGGTGGTTGCAAGGTGGAGTGTGGGTGAGAACACAGCACGCTCTCTAGACTAAGGAACGGATCCTTGTTCCTTTCCATCCTGGCCTTTGTTCCTGTGTTGTGGGCCCCCTGTCTACCTTCCAATACGTTGCCGCCCTTCAAGTGTCAAGTCCCCCGTCCACAGAGCCCTCCTAAGTTCTGCCAAGTTCTCAGCCCCTCTCAGACTCCTCATAACCCCCAGGGGCCGCACCCTCCTTTTGGTAATAACCTAATTTTTATCAATGGACTGAGGTGCTTTGAGGGCGGAGTTCTGTTTTATAATCCTCTAGTCTCCCTGAAGACGTTTAGGAAATGGCTGTACTCAGCAAACGTTCTATTACTTATGTCTTTTGGGATTTCACAACATCAACTTGAAGAGCTGGTGTTGCTCATTCCAGGTGAATTTGAACTCTCACCTCTGGGCTTCTGGATCGCAGGGTACCGCCTGGCACCACACTCTCCTGGGTTTCCTCCCATTTCCTTTGTTGGTCCTTCTTGGTCTCCCACGATGCCTTTCCTGCTTCCATATGGCCAGGTAGCCCCAGGATTTTGGCCTTGGATCTGTGGTCTCTTCACTGTCTGTTTGCTGCCCGGCCAGAAGTTCTCCCCCCATAGCTTTAGCTACCATTCACTTGTTGCAAACTCTCAGTCCAGCTAAGTCCTGCATCCCAGACCTGTCTCTACCAGGACTGCGCTGCCCCCAGGACCTCCAAACTTACCATAGGCCAAACAAAATTGGTCATCCTCACCACCTGCTCCTCCTTCTGTATTCTACAGCCTGCTCATTGGCACCAGTGTCAACTCAAGATGCCAATCCAGGAATCTTGGTAACATAGAATTCCTTTTCCTTCCCCTGTCTTACCAGACACAGACCCAGCAGAGTCTCCTATCAAATTACTTCTCGAAGCTACACCTTTCTTTCCATCTCTCTTCACTATCAGTTTAGAATTCATTCTCTCCTGCTGAGATACTTGGCCTTGATGGCTCTACCCATCTCAGTGGGAGTCCCACTATCTTTCTGAAAACCAAGACTGGTCTTTTCCATTCTTCTATTTAAATTCTCCAGGCAAATTTTGGGGATGATATTTAAAGCCCTCAGTTGAAAGCTCCTAACCTCACTCCTGCCATCCTTTGCATTAAATTACTGGACGCTGGAGACCAGGGAATGCAGGGACTCCATAGTGCTTGTTGAATGAATAAACATGTTTTGATGCTCTTGCATGTGAGGTGAGTATATTTTTAGCTTGGGGGTGTTTAACATAACCTCCCACCGAACATCATCTCAGGGCCTGTTGTACAGATTAACAGGGTCTGGCCTGAGACCTCTCTGCTTGTTCTGACACATTACTATCTGTCCCAGAGAAGGCAAATTTCCTGTCCTGCCATTAGGTTATTGTCCAACGTCCTGCTTATCACTCAGGATATGTCAGGGAGGAGTGTTCTTCCAAAGAGAGCTGGCCTCCTGTTTATTAACAGGCTTGGCTGATTCCATAAAAAGAGGACTTAGAGCTTTACTCTATAGTATTTCTGAGAGAATCAGAACCCTAAGAGATTTTATTTGGTAGGAATAAATCCGTCTAACCTGGCAATGCTTGCTGCACTATTTATTACTTTACTAGCAATAACAATATCTTATGTGTTAATGCTTCTGTGATACAAAAGTGCCTTCTCATGCAGTATCTCATTTTTATTGTTGATCTTTGTGAGCTTGGAATGGCAGATATTACTACTTGAGGAGCAGAACTGGGATTTGGGCTTGGGTTCAGTGGACTCCCAGTCCAGTGCTCATTAGACCAGAGTCACAGTGTTCTCTTTGAAAAACAGCCCACCTTTGTGACACTGCAGTTTCCAAAGTGGCCTTGTGTCAGTAGTATATTTTGCTAGTTTATTTTATTTAAGGAAAATCTTTCACTTTCTGCCTTTATCCTCTTAGTTTATATCTCATTTTCAACACTGGGAAGATAGCTGAATAAGACAGTGGCTGAGGTTCTCTTTCTGTTGCTGCATTTGGACTGCACACAAAAAAGTTGATTAAGAAACTAGATCTCAGGTGCTTTTTTATCACAATAAAACAAATTCTTATCTGAGCACTTAAAAGTACCATTGCCATATTTGGGCACCAACAAGCCATTGCCACCTAGAAAACTAAGACAGAGGATTCTGCTAGCGGTCAGACAGCCCTGCATTCCAGATGATGAGAGCAAGTTCTCCTGAAGAGAAGGACTGCAGGGCTGGGCTGCATTGATGGTAGGCCTACCTGGTGCCAAAGGCTGTCTTGGGACCTCACCAGGCAATGCCAAGGGAAGCACAGCTTGGTACACAGGGCTGAGGAGGACACACCAGAGATGCTACTCAGCACATTCAGGTTCACTTTCTTTGTCTTCCAGGTCTGCTGACCAAACTCTCATTCTTCAAAACTCAGCTCTGATGTCATCTTCTCTAGGAGATAATTTCTTATCCCTCAACTCTCAGTGAGTTCTTCCTGGCTGGATGATCCCATAGCACTTTTTAGCTCTATCTTTCAGGAAGGGGCGGTGTAGCATAGGGTCAAGAACTTGAACTCTGAAAAAAAAAAAAAAAGAACTTGAACTCTGCAATCATGCTGCTGAGTTTGAACCCAGACTCGGGCGAGTTACTCCACCTCTTGACTTTATTTATGAAATGGAGATGATGATGATGATGATGATGATATCACCTATGACCCAGAGCCACTGCAATGAACAACACGTGTGAGTGCCCTATGACCACCATCACTATGATTGACACAGTTGGGCCACAATTAGAACTACTCATGTGAGGGGATCCCTGGATGGCTCAGCGGTTTAGCGCTGCCTTTGGCCCCGGGCCGGGATCCTGGAGTCCTGGGATCTGGTCCCACGTCGGGCTCCCGGCATGGAGCCTGCTTCTCTCTCTGCCTGTGTTTCTGCCTCTCTCTCTTTCTCTCTATGTCATCATGAATAAATAAATAAATAAATAAATAAATAAAACTTAAAAAAAAAAAGAACTACTTATGTGAGTCCACTGCACTGAGCACATAATCGGTTTAAGTAGGTATTTGTTGAATTCCAGACTTTACATCATACGTGCTCAATAGGCATTTGTTGAATCGTTTATTGAATTGGAATTAATCAAGACTAATACAGGAGAAACAGCATTGGATCAGCCAACTAGTCAATGAAAATTTTCTTAAGTGCTGACCAAGGGACTAGCCTACGTGAGGATTTGTAGGCCTTAGTATAGTATAAGATGTAATACTCTCTGTCATTTCGTATTGGTGTTTAATGACAGTTAATAAATTCCTTAAAGAACTAAACTCAAAGTCCAGCACAGAGCAGGATACTTCACAGACATTTAGGCAAATGTGTAATGAATTAAATTTTCTTTCAGTTTAAACTAAAAGGATCAATTTATTTAAAAAAACAGAGTCACTCAAATGCTTTTAGGAAACAGTTCCCTATGGCAGATGGTGATGATAGCTCCATCATGTTGTGTGCCACTCCCTGGGCAGCAGAGAAGTTACTGGTACCTTAAAAACTGATGTCTCCTTTGATTTTTAAAAAAATATTTATTTATTTGAGAGAGAGAGAGAGACAGAGACAGGGAACAGAGAGGGCGCAGGAGGAGGGGCAGAAGGAAAGGGAGACAAGTGGACTTCCCGCTGAGTGGGGAGCCCAAGGTGGGGCTCGATACCAGGACCCTGAGATCACACAACCTGAGCGGATATTAAGAGTCAGACACATAACCAACTGAACCACCCAGGTGCCTCTCTTTTGATTTTTTTTAAAAGATTATATTTATTTATTCATGAGAGACCCAGAGAGAGAGGCAGAGACATAGGCAGAGGGAGAAGCAGGCTCCATGCGGGGAACCTGATGCAGGACTCAATCCCAGGACCCCAGGATCACAACCTGAGCCAAAGACAGACGCTCAACCACTGGCATTCCAACTCTCCCTTGATTTCTAAGAAGTTTTTTATTTTGAAATAATTATAGATTCAGAGAAAGTTGCAAAGAAATACAAAGATGTCTCATGTCCCCCATGTTCACTTTGTGTCCCCCAATGGTTACAATTTTTATGTCAGTATGGTACAATATGGGCACCAAACAAATTCTGATGGTACAATATGTGTGTATAGTTCTCCCTCTGAACTGTGACTTTGTTTTAGCCAAGAAATCAGGGAGAAAGCTTCAGTGGAGACAGCCAAAGACCCCGGAGTAGGCATTGGCCAAAGAACCCCTGATGTGAGGGTGTCTCAGCCTCCACATCCACAGCCCTGCTGGAGATAGATGAAGGCACTTGCAGGCCGTCCAGGCTCCCCACCACCAGCTAGGCAGAAAAGCAGGTGTGGAGGAGGAAGGACATTTCAGACCTTGGGATTTGTGTTCTGGCTTTTCTAAACCCTGTCTCAGTTTGCTTTTCCCTCGGCTCACAGATTAACCGTGTCCAGGGACATAATTCTTCAGTGGACCCCCAATCCTAGGCTGGGCTTGGAGCCTTCTGCTTAGGCTCATAAACATAGTGTTCCAAGGGCCTGAACCACATTTATGAGAGGGAGCCAAGGAAGAGCCAAGTGTGCCTGAGACACCCACCACTCGCCCTGTTTATGAAGCTGCAAATAACCCGCTTACCGAGGTGTCGGCGTTGATATTTTATAGGGGTTTAGAACACCTCATAAAGGACTTTTATTTAGCATGCTTAATTTTAAATACATCCTTAAATTGTAGGGCATCTAAATGCCAATGTTCTTTGAATATTTATAGACCTTCTCTGAGGAGAAAACGGCAGAAATGGCCAAAACAAGGGGAAAGCCCAGGCTGCCACCCCCAGCTGCTTCAAAGGGAAAGGTTTGGGAACAACAGGAGGGAGATTTCTCTTTTTCTCATGAGGCTGGGACAGGGATGTGGCATTTAAGAACTCTCTGGCATCTGTGTGCTGAGATTGTGGCAGAGAAATCTCATCCTGCAAATAACACGCCCCCCCCCGACTATGTCATAAATCATCACCTAAGTAGAGCCCAGTGCCAGGCACATAGTATACGTTTGACCAGTGTTAACTCCCATCACAATGACCTTCTTCCCTCCTCCTCCTCCTTCTTCTTCTTCTTCCTTCTTCTTTCTTCTTCTTCTATTAAAGACACTTACTGTGCACTTATTATGTGCTGGGCACTCCTGCAAGCACTTGATCACAATAATTTGATCATGAGAATAACCCTATGAAGTGGGATCTTTATTAGCTTTTTTTTTTAAATTATTTGTATGAGAGAGAGAAGGGAGAGGGAGAGGGCAGGGACAGGGGCAGAGAGGGAGGGAGAGGGACAAGCAGACTCTGGACTGAGCATGGAACCTGATGCGGGGCTTGATCCCACGACCCTGAGATCAGGACTTGAGCTGAAACCAAAGGTCAGTGCTTAACTGACTGAGCCACCAGGTACCCCAGGATCTTTATTGTCTTACAGACAGAGGTGAAGGCACAGAGTGGTTAACCGAGTGGCTCAAAGTCATACAACTAGGAGAGTGGCAGAGCTGGGGCTCAAACCCAAGTAGTCTCACTCCAGAGCCTCTGCTCTGAACCACTGCTCTGTGCTGCCTCTGTTGTTAGGTTTGCGGTTTGCTGCCTCTGGGGTCACTGGGCATTGATGGTCTACAAGCGTTGCCGGGTCTAGACTTGAACACGTACCAGTATTTCTTAGAGGTCGTCTTGTGATACAGATTGCTGCCCCCACCCTAGAATTTCTGATCCAGTGGGTCTGGGGTGAGACCTCAGAATGTCCATTTCTAGTAAGTTCCCAGGTGATGCTGATGGTGCTTGTTTAGGGACCTTACCTTGAGAACTATAGGTATAGAACAGTCTCATCCTCTCTTATATCTAGCATGGGGTGAGCTGTAACAGTCTTTCTCCTCCTCTTGCTTATTCAGGGCTTCCTAGGTCTCACCTCCTCCTGGTGTTTGCTCTGGTAAGCTGTTTCTCCTGTTTTTCTTTTCTGCAGAGATCCTATGGTTGGTGACCCTCCATCCAGCCCAGGGCCAGCTTCCTGGGGGTAGTAACATAGGGCCCTCTGTTTAGAAGGTCCCACACTAGGGGTTTAATGCTCTATGACCGCTGTTTTGAAATTCATAATAATCTTTGAATTTTTCTTTTATAAGTGAAATCTGATGGGACAATGACTCATGGCCCCCAGTGACCCATTTTCTTATTTATACATTTATTTATTCATTCATTCAGCAAACTTTTGCTGAACAGTGATGATATTTAAGAACAGGGGATGTGGGGATGAGAAGAAAATCCCCTCCTCCAGAATCTTATACCACAGTGGGGAGGAGTAGGGACCCAGACAACTAGGCTATAGGATAGTGACACCCTTATAGGGAAGTGTGAGGAAGAGGAGCAGCAGACAGCAGGAAATGATCACTCAGCCCATGTCTGCCATCCTCCCCGCCTTCCCTCTGCCAGAAGGGCAGATTTTTTGGGGCAGGGGGGCTTCACTCTACGTGAATTATCTTCCAAGAAATGGGAAGGACCTTGGGCCAGGTGCACTCAATCAGGCTTTCGCAGCTCCTGGGGCTACTCCATAGTGTCTCTTGCCTTTGCCAGCAAGCAGATGAAGGATGAAAAAGAGCATTATCAGGAAGTTGTCTTCCTGGGATACGTAAGAAGAGCCATAAGCAAAATTAAGAAGGATGGCCCCAGTAAAAGGAAGTCTAGCAAGGTCGGCTTCTAGGTGAAGGAGCTGTACAAGGCCCAGACAGAGAAGGGTCATGGACCTCCTCTCGCGTGAGGGCAGAGCGCATTCAGGTAGGCACCGATGAGAGAGACAGAACTCTGCCCCAGACTCTGTGTTCTCTGCAAGTCTCTCCCTAAGGAATAGTATTTAAATATGGTGTTTGCAGCCTAGAAGGTGACCCATGATGGCCACCTGCCTCTCCGTCACATGGCCACACCTAACTGCAGGAGAGGGAGGGATGCATGGTCTAGCCTGTGCTCAGCCAGCCTCTGACAGGGGTACCACATGTCACTTGAGGTTAGCACCACTGCAGTGCAGGACAGACATCCAAGGGAAAGTTGGAAGCCTTTTGAGTAGAAAGCTGGGAAATTCAAAAAGCACATCTGGTATTGTGATGACCAGAGAGGGATGTGTCACTCCGAGAAGGCAAAGTTTTAGTGTCTTCCACTCTTTGCCTGCGCTAAGGCTTTGGCTTTCTTCATCATCCATTAATTAGCCCATTTAAAAATAACGTAGTGGCCACCTACAGGTGCGTCAGCGCGCCTTGGAAGTGTGGGGATGCTGCCGAGCTGTGCACACTCAGCGGAGAGAGACAGAGTGCTGCACACCCTTTTAGGAGCTCTGTTCTGAGTCTGCCTGGGTGGCTGTGTGGGGGGGAGAGGATAATCTCCTGTCAGAGTCAACAGGGGTCAGGAGAGAGCTTGGGAAAGAGGGGAAGTAGGAACTGAGTCCTGAGTGATGAGAGGCCAGCCTTGAAATATTCAGGTTTTAAGAGCATAGGGTCTGTGGTCAAAGGGATCTCAGGCCAAAATCTTAGCTCTGCCACTTAGCTGCACGACCATGGACAGATGACTCAACTTCTCTACTCCTGGAGTTCCTCCTCTGTGGAATGGGAACACTAAGCCACACTCTGGGGCAGCCCCAGTGACCCAGCGGTTTGGCATCGCCTTCAGCCCGGGGTATGATCCTGGAGACCGGGGACTGAGTCCCACGTCAGGCTCCCGGCATGGAGCCTGCTTCTCCCTCTGCCTGTGTCTCTGCCTTTCTCTCTCTC
The DNA here is from genome assembly GCF_905146905.1 of Nyctereutes procyonoides. Lineage (NCBI taxonomy): Eukaryota > Metazoa > Chordata > Mammalia > Carnivora > Canidae > Nyctereutes > Nyctereutes procyonoides. Next base: position 36,329,507 of record NW_026575042.1, read on the forward strand.
TCTGTGTCTGTCTTGAATAAATAAATGAAATCTTTTAAAAAATAAAATAAACCACACTTTGTAGTAATATAATAATAGTTCTCTTTACGTGGTGGCTTACACTATGACTCAGGTGTGGGCAGAACAGAAAGTCACGCCTGCTATGGGAAGGGCTGGAGTGTGGGTGAGCAATAGGGCAATGGACAGCACTTCAGGACAGCTGTCATATTAATAGTGTCATATTAGTTTCAGGTGTACACTATAATGATTCAATAATTCTGTGCATTAGTTAGTGCTCATCACGGTAAGTGTACTCCTAATCCCCATCAAGTATTTCCTCCATCCCCCATCTGTTTGTTCTCTATAGTTAAGAGTCTGTTTTTTTTGTTTTTTTAATCATAAATTTATTTTTTATTGGTGTTCAATTTGCCAACATACAGAATAACACCCAGTGCTCTTTTGTTTGTCTCTTTTTGTCTTTGTTCATTTGTTTTTTTTTTCTTTAAATTCCACATATGAGATCATATGGTATTTGTCTTTCTTTGACTAATTTCACTTAGCTTTATACACTCTTGGTCCATCCACATTGTTGATAATGGCAAGATTTCATTCTTTTCATGACTGAGTAATATTCCATTATATATATAATTATATATATTATATATATCCATTATATATATATAATATATCACATCTTTATCATTCACCTTCGATGGACACTTGTATTGCTTCCATATCATGGTTATTGTAAATAATGTTGCAAAAAACATAAGAGTAAACATATCTTTTTGAATTAGTGTTTTCATTTTCTTTGGGTGAATACCCAGTAGTAGAATGACTGGATCATACGGTATTTCTATATTTAACTTTTGGAGGAATCTTCATACCGTTTTCCAGAGTGGCTGCACCAATTTACATTCCAACCGACAATGCATGAGGATTCTTTTTTCTCCAAATCCTTGCCAACACTTGTTATTTCTTGTGTTTTTGATTTTAGCCATTCTGATGGAGGACCTGAATAGATACTCTTCCAAAGAAGACACATAGACCATCAACAGGCACGTGAAAAGACACTCAACAGTACTCATCATCAGGGAAATGCAAATCAAAACTGCAAGGAGATATCATCTGAACCTGTCAAAATGGGTCTCTGAGGGTTAGTTTAAGCCAAGATGTGGCACGGTCACATGAAGTACTACTGCTGCCTGTGTGTGCTGAAAGGCCCCTAAAAACACTCCCTTTGGGGTCCTGTGTTCTGGCAACTGTAGTTGTAGAGAGAGGCTGAAATGAAGGGAAGCACTGCATCATGTCATCCCTGCCACTATTGACTTGTCATGCCCACTCTCTGGGTGGACGAGGCAGTTGGCTGGCATGTCTCTGGAAGGGCAGATGGTGTCACAGCATTGATATATACACCAGGAAAAACCTCTAGTGGAGCCATTTAGAAGGGAGCCAAGAGCTGGCACAGAGAGAGAAGTCAAGCCCAGTTCACTAATTATACCAACTTCAAAACAAACAGAAGATATGGGCTCTGCAAACGGCGTGGGGAAATATCAACATGCATAAACAGGAAGGCATAGGAGCCATATGTTGGCCGCTCTCCACCCACATAGCTTCCCCAGAAGCTGGCCGTTCATCCAGAGCCGTCTGAGGATGACTGGCAGGGAAGCATACACATGGATTGGAAATGAGGAGATAGATCAACTCTACAGTGACTGCTGTCACTGTGGCCCCATTGCTGCTGTCTGTGCCACCTTGGACAGTAGTGCATATGGCAGCCTCTTGCTCAGGCAGGAAGGATGACCCATCTCAGGAGAGTTTATGGGCTCTCCTTTTGGTAATCTTGGGGTTGAATGAGCGCAGACCCTGCAATCAGAAGTGCTGGATTTAGGAGTTAGTTCTGCCCCTTACTGGAAGGGTAACCTCAGGCAGTTCAATGGACCTTTCTGACTTGATTTCCCTTCACTGTAAATGGAAATAATAATGCCCACCCTACAAGTGAGCTATTCATTCTTTCAGCAAATATTTCCTAAGCACTTACTCTAGCTCAGACCATGTTCTGCGACCAAGAGATGGGGGATAAATAAGGCAGGCCCAAAAGGAACTCCTAGTCTAGCAGGAAAGGCAGCCACCAAAATAGGTCTTCATGCATAGGGCTTCATGGCAGCCAGCAGTGGGCATCTAACTCAGGCTGTGAAAGAAGCTTCCTGAGGGGTCTCCATTTCTGTATGGAATAGGGCACAAGAGCTGAGAGCAAATGGGTATGAGGAGTGGTAGGAACTTAAGGAAGATGGGAAGGGTGTGAAATGGTAGACAAGGAGAATATGAGAAACAATCAACCAGAGATGGCCAAATGGTGGCCAAGAGGATCACTGGGACAATTGAAGGAAGTTATGTGGATGAAAGCAAGTGTTCAAGAGCTAAAAGCAACAGTGCTGTCAGTTTTGCTAACAGTTGTATTGGAACTTACTAATATTTTTCTATTTGGAACCTCCACTTGGCATACTCGTTGGTGAATGTGGCCTCCCTGCTATGTGTTCCCTGATGCATCCATGTGTATTCCTGCCCTGTCCATTTGCTCACATGCCCTGCTCCCCGTCTCCACTCAGATAAAGCAAGCCTATCCTCCAAGGCTCTTCTTTGGGTTTACTTCCTCCAGGAAGCCACCTGGGAGATACTTTTGCTCTATTTACTACGTGAATACCTTCCCTTCTGTCTAGGGGTGCAACAGCCTTGGCCATCGAGTCCTCTCCCTTGGCTGAGTTCATATCCCCTTGGATCTCACTCAGGTAGCCTCCTGACTCCAGAGGTGCACTCAGAGACCCAGCTGAGAAGAGCTGATGGGAGAGTCTTTCCTCAGAGTGCCGAGTGATGCGGTGGGAGACAGACCATCTGAAGGGCTGTCATGTCTGGGTTTTTTTTTTTTTTTTTTTTTTCGTGTGTGTGTGTGTGTGTGTGTCATGTCTGTTAAATAAGGATTCTTCAGGTCCCACAGGAGTAGGGACCACTTCCTGTTCATCTCTGAATCCCAGATCCCAGCACACAGGGAACTCTGCTTCCTCCTTCCCTCTTCTCTTTTTGATTCCTTAAGACATTGCTGAGCACAGATACTATGCAAGGACTGGACATAACAGAGTTGAAAAACATTGTCCCCCAAACCCTACAGTCTTAGCTTCTCTGGTTCTTGGCATATCATAGCCAGTTCCTAATTATTTGTCAACCTGAATTGAGGTTTCTGCTGAGGAGACATTTTTGACTCTCTGAGGATGAGTCCTTGACACCTCTTCATCACTTGGTTCATAGAAACCACTGAGCTTCTACTCCATACTCTGGGGTCTTCTGCTCTCAGGGATGAGTGACCAGTGGGACATGGAGCAGGTCACTCAGGGATGAGTGACCAGTGGGACATGGAGCAAGGACCCCAGAACCTCAAAGAGTCAAGCTGTGGGGTATATCCCCAAAGTACAGAGGCTTCTGGAATGCCTGAGTGCTCCATCAGGACTGCAATTTTTACTCTTGGTGCTCTAATCTGCCAGGTAGAAAAACTATTGATGGCCTGAACTGGCGGGGGGAGGGTTGCTGAATGACTTCGTGCTATTCAGGGAAGAAGAAAGCAGGAAGATTTAAAACAGGGTGTCTGACAGAGAGCAGCAGAGACCTAGCCCCCTCACAACAATGTGCATGGGTGAGGATCTGAGGATCTGTTTTCCTATGAGAAGGATACACCCAAACACCCCAAGGGCAAAGCGAGTCAGCGAGTCAGGTGGAAGGCATACCTCAGTCACTAAAATGCAGTGTGCCCAGTGCTTCCAGGGCACCGGCAGCATGCTGGGATTCTTTTGCTGTCCTTCCAGGGAGGTATCCATATGTTGCAGAAAGGAAGTTAAACTCCGAGAAGTGAGAGGACCAGTGGGTGGTGGAGCTGGGGTACAGTCTGGGTCAGCCCCAGTCTCCTTCCTGTGCTCTTCAAGACCAGCAGCAAGTCAGAAAGGATTTAAAGCATTATTAGAATCCCCATGGGACTTGGTCAGGTCAACAAACCTACTGAAGAATCAGGTTCTGTTTATTATATTGTTGGCACCTAAGTGTCTGGTGCTGAACATAAAGGGGATCAGGTGGGGTGGGGACCAGGTCAGAAGGAGGAGAAGACCAGGCAAGCCATCTGGGCCACGTGCCCCAGGCCTAGCCACATGAGGGGGTGCCTATGGGCCATGCTAAGCACGAAGACTATCCTGAGGGCAGCAGGCCTGTTGAAGCATTCCCAGGAGGGGCAGGCAGTGAACGTGATGGTTTTAGGAAGACCACTAGATGGAAACAGGCTTGGAGTGGCTCGGTTCTGCTCTCACAGAGCTGGGGGAGCAGACCTGTGCAAATCCTGACAGGTGTTCTAATATCGCAGTTGAGATAGGCCAGGAGAGTAGGGATGGTGGGAAGAAAACTCCCATCCAGATCAGAGGAGAGTGAGTGGGAAGGCTTCCTGCAAAAGGGAGCAATCACAGCGGGCACCGGATGAAGGAGGAGGCCCTGATGGGTCAATAAAGGTAAGACGGAGCAGGCCAGGATGATGTGGGAAAGGGCAAGGCCTAGGGCATAAAATATGGCTAAAATTAGCAAGGTTTTCTCTTTGGCCAGAGGAGAGAAGGGGATGAACTGAAGTGGGGTCTGGGGACTGCTGAGGAGTCTGGGCATCATTGTGTGAGGACTGAGAGCCTCGGAAGGGCTCTGACTCCTTGGGGGGTGTTGTGGGAGGGCGAAATGGTGGGGCACTGGGTCTGACAGTCTGGGGGGGGAAGAAAGCCCCAGTTGGGGGCAGCAAACTGAATATGGTAACAGCTGTAGCAACAGTGGCAGCTGTGAGCACAGGTAGGGTGGGGTGCGGGACACAGGGGAGAAGCTTGTTAGCCCACCCCTTCTGGGTGCGGAGGTTATGCAGTTAGGCTGGGGATGCCAGCCGAGGCAGAGAGAGCAGGTGACACACACCCGGGCTTCTCTCTTCCCCCTGCCTTCCTCACTGGTGGAGCCAGGAGCTTGGGAAATGGAGCCCTAAGGGAGGGGTCAGCCCCTCTGTCCTACAGAATGGAGAGGGAGAAGAGCCATCATGGGTCCCCACCCCAGCCTAAGGCTGGCCATAGGATAGGCTCTCCATGGGTATCCTGGCTCTTGTGCTCTGGTCCTTGTGTGCCATCCTGGAGTCCATGGGGTCCTGGCCTCGGCAGCCTGGTGGTAACAGAGCATACGCGGGGGATGGGGGTGATCCCTCCTGGGATATAACCATCAATGAGGCCTGCCCGTGGGCTCCAGGCCTCACCTTCCACCACCTCTGGGCTCCTCATCGCCCACACCTCTCACTCTCTTTCTGCCCAGTCAGCATTTCCCTATCTCTTCACAGTAATCACCATTGACAGCCATCGACTGATGGTGACCGGCTGGATCTGAAGGTGCAGGAATGGGCAATTTCCGGACATTCTGGCTGTTTTGCCCCAGATGCAACAAAGTGAGGCGCTTATCTCTCATCCACCTTTCATCCAAGCCTAGCGCTCCCTCACTTCCCATTCCTTTTTCTATAGAGGGCCTCCTTGATGTCCAGGTAAGGACACCATCACCTCTTCCTGAAAAGGCTTCCCCGACTGCTCTAGCCTACAATAGCATCTTCTCCTTGCTGAAGTCTGACAGCTGGCGTGATCAGCGTCAACCCTTTAATGCCAGGACTAGGTTATCTCCAGGCAGAGGTTCCCAAACTTAGTGGGCATCACATCACCGGGAGGGCTTGTTGAACCACAGACTTCTGGGTCCCACGCTGGTGTCTCTGATTCAGTAGGTCCCGGATGAGGCTGGAGAATTTGTATTTCTGACAAGTTCCCTCCATGCTGTTGATGCTGTTGGTCTAAAATGATAATTGTTGTTCAGTGGGCTCTTGCCATTTTCTTAGTGACCCAGCAGGAGCCTGTGGGGGCAGAGGACCCTAACCATCATGAGGGCACTGACCTACCACTCTTGTGGCAAAAACAGCTGCTTAATAAGTCATTGGTCATATAGTAACTAAGAAAGATTTCTTTTTTTCCCTGTGAGTGGCAGGGGCAGGGAAGAGAAAAGAAAGAGGTTGAGGTTATTGGGCTGGATTTTATGATGCTGTAAAATCTTGGAAACTTACCACGTATAATGTCTCTTTCTTCTACTATTAAATGAGTTAATACGCGAAGTGTTTGGAATAATGTCTGCAACATGTTAAGTGCTACAGAAAAGCTTGTTATTATCATTATGGGTGTCTGTGTGGGGGGTGGGGGGGAAAAGGAATTGGGCCAAACTCCTTTGCTTGAGGTGCAATCTCTTTGCTAGAACACAGTGGTGACAGCAAGGGCTGCCACAGCTCTGGACTAGTTAGTTAAGATTTTCTCTTTTTCTGGAGTGAAATATGCCCAAATGTCATAGCACCTACCTTCTGAGGGGTGGATTATGGATGAGTTTTATTTTCTCTTTTATACTTCTCTGCACTTCCCTAATTTTCTACTGCAAACATGTATTATCACCATTATAAGCAGAAAAATGTTATTTGTAAAGCCCTGAGCGTCTCCAATATGACAGTACCCAAGCCTCAAGTTCAATCACTTCCCCACCAGCACGCATGCTGTACTGTTCTATCCGGGACCAGGAGGCTACTGATCACTCATTCTTTCTTTCATTTATTTATTCGTTCACTTGAAGCATTGATTGGTTATTCAGCATGTATTACCTCCAGTCTAGGATTCAAAGATATAAAGGCAGTGAGGCAAGCAATTAAGGGTGTGGCTTTGCATCAGCAAGACCTGGTGTCTAACCCTAGCTCTGCCACCTGCTGGCTGGGTAACTGGACAATTTACTTGTCTTCTGCGTGTGTCTCAGTGTCCTCATCTGTAAATTGGAACCATAATGCTAACTTCCTCACAGGTCTCTGTGAGGATGAACTGTGGGAAAACCCATACCTAGCATGTGGCCAGCACTTGCTGAATGCAGGCTGCTATTACTGGGGTTCTTGCTCTGAGAGCTGGTTTCTGTCGTGGTGTCATAATCACATCAGGGATCTGAGGACACCCATTTGAATGACTCTCTCCACTCCCAATATGCTTAGTTTGGTGGGGATTATCACCCTCAGCTGGGGGAATGTAAAGTCTAGAGGATGAAGGGAGTGACTCAGAACACAAGCCCCCAAACACTTGGTCTGATGGGACCCCTGTGTCACATCACTGGGCATGTAGGGTGACACAATGCGGCAAATTTTCTCAGCTGATGGCTTTGGTTTTTCTGCTTTGCATCAAGAAACTAAGCCAGTTTGGCTGCCCTTGGTGCAAATTCTCTAGCTCCAACATCCACTAAACTAAAGGAGCACTTCCTTTCTGAGGAGTGAAGGCCAGAAGAGTGATTCTAACTTAGTCCACATCGGGGGGACATCCCGCACCTCCCACTGCAGAAATAAGGCCTCATGGCACCAGATTGTGTTGAGCTGCAACAAGACCCCTTAGGAGCTGAAAGCTGCCACCTGCAACTAAGTATTCTTATCTCACGAGCACAATGAAGCTTAAAACACTAATGAAAACATCCTTCAACATTAATAATAAGATTAGAATAAATTGGGCAGCAATGGCATGCTGATGAAAAAGTGGGTGCCCTGGGAATGCGAGAACCAATGGATTGGATGCAGAAGGCTTGCTAGCTTCATGCAGGTGTGCCGTTTTAGAGAGGGTGGTGTCACTTCTCCAAGGGAGAGACCCCGTGTGTCCGTCAAAGGCCACTGGCGCCCTTCCCAAAGAGGAGCCAACATAGGTAGGTGGAAAACCAACTTCTCTGCAAGGAAGGTAAGAGACTCAGTCTGTGGTCCCAGCTCCAGCACCAACCAGCTTTGTGGCCTTGGACAAGTCACTTATGTCTGAGATTCAGTATACTTAACTGTGAAGTAAGAATAATAATGGCATCATCTCAGAGGTGTTGGAAATATGAAATTAGAGAGTATATACAGAAGTTACTTGAGACCAAGGGGGTGCCATATAAATGGCATTTTTATAATAAACAAAAAATTAGTGAAACATCCCCTTTGGTGGTGTTAGGGGATCAAGTCTCCCAGAAATGAAAATTTTCAGTTAGATTGCACTCGTGTGGCTTTTGTGATTTATTCTTTTATTGAGAAGGCTCTTTTCACAATAGCTTTCACGCCTCTGCCTTAGATACTGCCTACTGCTTATTGCTCTTTATTTGTTTGTTTGTTTGCTTCTCTTCACTATGGGGTTGTCAGCTGTGTTTTTTTATTTTACTTTTCATTACAGAAAATTTCAAACATATACAAAAGTACAAGACATAGCATAATGAACTCTCATTCGCCCCTCGTCCAGCTTTGTAATTACCGATTCATAGCTAGTCTTTTTTTCCTCTGTACTTCCCCTCCACTCCAGGCTATTTTAGAGTGAATTCCAGATATTGTATCATTTCATCCCTAAATGTTTCACGTTATACCTCTGTATAATAAGGACTAAAAAAAAAATCATAGCCACAATACCATTATCACATTATAAAAGTTGATAGTAGGTCCTTAATTTCATCAAATAACCAACTTGTGCTCAAATTTCCCTGAGTGGTTCATACCTTTTTAAATAGTTTGAATCATGATATAAATAATGTCCATCCATTGTGACGGATTGATAGAGTTCTTAAGTCTCTTTTTGTCTACCGGTTCTCCTGTATTTTTGTCCCTTGCAGTTTATTTATTGGAGAGGCTGTTCTGGAAAAATTTGTCCTGGAGAGTTTATCAAGCTTTGGATTTTGTGGATTCATGTGCATAGTTTAACAAGTTCCTCTGTTGCCTGTATTTCTTGTAAGGTGGTAGTCAGATGTAGAGGCTTGATTATAGTCAGGTTCAGTTTATATGACCCCTTCATAGGTGGTGCTGTGTACTTCCATCAGGAGTCATGGTGTCTGGTTGTCTCTCTCTGTCATGATGGCAGACAGTGATGCTCATTGCCTAGATCTGTTCATTCATTGGCGGTGGCAAAATGTTGCTACACCAATTCTATCCTTCCATCTTTGTTTATTAGCTGGAAATGTCTATAAATAGATCCTTCTCTTCATCAACTCTGCAGTTACCCTGAGGGATAGTTCATTTAGAAAAAGCAAGATAAATGCTTGATTGTTTCCTCTTCTCTTCACCAATTTTTAGGATAATTAGTTGGTTCATTTGTGCCTTCCAATGATGACTAAATCATTTATTTTCGATTTTTATGAACTCATGGGTTGAAGCCTATTTGATGTCTATTAATTTATTTCAATTTTTATCATTATTGAAACTCAAATTGCCTCCCCTCGCCACCCCACCCAGTGGAAGCCTCTTCAAGTTTGCTCCTGAGTCCTTCTGATGTGATCCTAGAAGACTCTGAGAGTTTCTTTGTTTAAGTATGACAAGATGTCCTAGACCTATGTAATTCTTGCCCAAACTTTTAACCAAACATTTCTACAAGAATTCTTGGCTTCTTTTAGTGGGAAATGGATAAGAGGTGTGCTTTGTGTTGCTGGTTTAGTCCTTGTTTCTAGGGCTTTTTAGTAGGCAATAAGAAAAATGTGTGTGTGTCTATAAGCTGAAACATACTGTGAGTTAATATTGCTGCTACCAATTCAGATTTAGGATGATGGAATTATACTTAAACTCATTGATCTTATGTCTATATGCTTTTTCTTATTGTGAAAATATCATTTCTCAATGTCACTCGTGTGCTTTCTTGTACAACGTACACTCAATAGTCTAAGAATAATAATACAAACATGACCGCGAACATTAGGATTTAAACATTAAGCATGGGGTTAAGAATTTTTTGCAGTTCTTTTTGTCCTTAGGATATATTCCACTAAGAATGGATGTAGAATCAAATTGCTGCCTTAAAATTGCACTGATTAATTCCTCTCCGTTGGTTATGCTACCAACTCAGTATAGAATTAGATTCACTTATTTCATTTTGCTTTTGATTTTAAGGAAATTACTTTTCAAAAATTTAATTTTGTTTTCTATTTATGTAAACTATTCACATGGTTCCAAAATTAAATCTGTAAAGCAAGGTATGTTTAAAAAAAATCTAGCCCTGATTTACTTTTAATATATGCAAATACATTTATATATGCATACACATTTATATATTATATATATATAAAATCCATGTATCTTCATCTTGTAAATAATTGGTAGAATAGTGTACATTTTCTTTACCTTGCATTTTATACTTATCTTAGAAATTTCTCACTAGTAGTATACAGATTTATCCCTCCAACTTTTTCATATATGATTCCATTTCTTATCAGTATCACCATGCCTGTCTTTAAGCAATCTACCTTCTGCCTTAAAGTGTTGAGTCTCTGTGCCTTGGAATGCAGATATCCTGGCTTACAAGCATTGTGTGGTAACTAAAAGTTAACAGATGCCAAGTAAGGACCCATGAAGCTCTATAGTTAGGAATGGGTCTGGTCTTTTTGGCAGGTATTAGAACTGCCAAGCCTTCAGTACATTTGTTACTTAATAAAAATTAGTAGAATCAAACTGCTTCAAGACGTTTTAGGCCATTTTGCAATGATCAGAACAGTCACTTTGACAATAAGAGCTACAACATTTGCTGTAGATTTATCCATGGCATTTGGTCTCTCAGGCTGGCAATGACATTGGTGTCTGAAAAATCATTATTTTGCTATTAGAATTTCTTCTGGAAAACCTGTCATTTCTGGGGATCATGCAGGCTTAAAGATAAAAAAAATATCATTTGGCAGGATTCATCTTAATGAAGGGTTGTTCTGTAAATCAGGAAGGGCTCATTTATTTTCTTCCTTAGCTTTATTTGATCGATTGATTGATTCATCCATTCATGTGTTCACAATTTATGAAACAGTTTTTGTGTGTGTGCATCTACTACATCCAGATACCCTGTTGGAAATTGGAACTGAGGGAGTTTGCCTTCCTCCTCTGAGCTCATGGGCATCTTTCCTCATTTTTCTGGAACATTCCTGTATGATCTGTCCATTCTTGGTCCCAGATGCTAATAAAGAGCATGTTGAAACCCAGGCAGGCGGTGAGGACTGGCTCACATCTGCAAACCTCGCTCAGATGTAAGGGTAACATCCTTGCGTCTGGATGCCTTCGGTCGGTTATTTGCCTTCAGTTCATCGTGCTGAAAGCAGCTCTTTATTTCTCATAGTTAAATCTTGAATGAACTCAGGTCAAATAGACCAGGTCTTAATAAAAGACTTAGGCATTTTTAAAAAATGAAAACTTTTATTGGTTAAGCATTAATAATGTAGCTGTTTGTGGCATGAACATAATTGGCCTTTTTCTAAATTATAAACTCTGCTCTGTTTTCTCACAGCTGACAGGGTCTTCAGTTCTGGGCCACAGTCTGCCTTGTCCTCTGCAGAACCAATTCTTTTTTCAACAAAATATAAATAGGTTAGGGAGACAGGGAATTCCCTATCCCCTAGGAATAACACTTGGGCCCTTGTCTTTGTTCTAACCAGTTCCCAGATGCCTGAGAGGACACACACACCAGACTGTCATCCTCAATAAAAACTCCCAGGTCCTGAAGAAAGGTGGGACTCTTTCCCTTCTGAGTCTCCCAGACACTCTGTACCTGTACTCCCTCTATACCTTCAATAAACTCTGCTTTCACGTCCTGCTGGCTCACGTTTGATTTCTATCCTGTGCATAGCCAGGTACCCTCTTGGCTGGTCCTGCAAGACCCCCTCTGGGTTCCCAGACCCAGCCTGCTGGCATCAGGGCTGCTATTATAATGCTGTAGCCTTCGCTTAAAACAATTTGCTTTTAAAGGCAGTTACAAATTGCTTTACACGCACCTCCAGCCTGCATTATTGAACTGCTTCTTGGGGTTACTGTGAGGGTGTGACCAAGGACAGGACATGAAGAACAGCAGGAGGCAATACCCCCTGTGAGGGGGAGAGGCAGGACCTCATATGCATGCCCTTACACACATAGTCACGTGGACACTCGCACATGCACGTGGATGCACACACATAACACATTCTCAAGTGTGTATACACACATATTCATGTCCTTTACATGCACATGTTCACACGCTTGTACACACACTCAACTTATACACACACTCCTGTATGCTTCCGTATACAGTCGCTGATACATGTATACGCAGACATGCACATTCACACACATCTAGCCACTCACGCACTCATGCACACTCAGACAGTCATGAAACACACTTATATACATGCACACACATTCCCACACAGGTTCAGATAAACACTCTTTTTTTTTTTAAGATTTTATTTATTTATTCATGAGAGAGAGAGAGAGAGAGAAAGAGAGGCAGAGACACAGGCAGAGGGAGAAGCAGGCTCCATGCAGGGAGCCTGATGAGGGATTCGATCCTGGGACTCTGGGATCACACCCTGGGCCGAAGGCAGACACTCGACTGCTGAGCTACCCAGGCATCCCTAAACACATACTCTTAGGCCATTTTTCATCATTATAGAAATTTAAAATGGTCATTTAATATGGAAGCTGTTCCATTTTCCCAGGGCTATCTCTTTCACTGTGTTCAGAAACAAGACATCTGGATGGAAAGTCACCTATTGCCACTAACTTTGTCCTGAGTGTCCTACCGGGTGGCAGGCTCTCTTTGGTAAACCCAAGAGCCTGGTTTTTGTAGCAGACTCTAGCCCCAGAAACAATGTCTGAGAAGCAACAGGGCATAGTCTCTGCTCCCTAGCTGGGGAGAGTGAGGAAGAACAAAGGGCTGGGACTTGCCCAAGGTCATCCAGTGAGGCAGGCGGCTGAGCACAGCCTGGAAGTTGGCTCCTCCAAAAGCTTGGCCAGTCAAGCTTTGAGCTGATGTGACTTGCTTGGCACTCCTAGGAAAAGAAGCTTGTTTTTGGTTTCTAAACATTCTCTTCCATTAATGAATCCTTTAATCAAACTCATTAGTTGTATTTTTCATTATCTAAAATGACCCCTGGAATAAGGCTCCTACACTGCTCAGAGAAAGTAGCTGTATATTTTGCATCTCATTTATCAAACTTTTATGAAGTAGCAATTATGTGCATGCTTCACGAGCCAGGCACGCTCTGAAATTGCTGGGAATGTAATTTTTCTGAGCACTATTTCATTGCTGCCTCTCCAAGTGACAGAAAACAAAGTTGATCATACAAGAGAGACTCTGCCTTCAGAGAGGAAATTAAAGAACCCCTTGCTTAATGCACGTCCTCTGCCGGGAAGACCAGATCTACACTGAGGTTTTGCTCTGAACGAAAGGGATCTAAAAGTCCATCCTCACACCCTAGGAGGGGCCCGTTCCCTGTGTCAAGTCACATCACATAGAGCCGTGGCCACACAGATCCGCCCTGCACCAGCCATCTCTCACTTGGCACCTCTTTTCAGCCTCCCCCTCCTGATCTTTGAAGGAGCTGGAGATAGAAGGTTTCATTAAGAATCATTGTGCACTGGGGGCAGCCCGGGTGGCTCAGTGGTTTAGCGCCTGCCTTCGGCCCAGGGCGTGGTCCTGGAGACCCGGGATCGGGTCCCATGTCGGGCTCCCAGCATGGAGCCTGCTTCTCCCTCTGCCTGTGTCTCTGCCTCTCTTTCTCTCTCTCTCTGTGTTCCTCATGAATAAATAAATAAAGTCTTTAAAAAAAAAAGAATCATTGTGCATTTCTTGGAGTACCCCAGGGGTCTCCTGTGTCAGGCCCCTGCGACCATTATACCGTTAACCCATTTCCTTTCCTTTCTTCTGAGCGGTTGTCAGTATGTGGTCACCCTGCCAGCAGCCTCAGGATTACTTGGGAACCCTTCCAAAAGCAAATGCCCAGGCCCCAGCCCGGACACACTAGATCAGGAACTCAGGGAGGGCCCACGGTGATCTGTGTTTAACAAGCCCTCCAGGGGCTTCTGATGTTTGTTGGGGCTTGAAAACCACTGCTCCAGAAAAGAGGGGGAGAGAGACATAGATCTCAGCCTAACAAGCATTTTCAGAGCTGGCCTCAGCTAAGTGATGGAGAAAAACGTGTTTTGAGCAACCATGACCTACCTAGGCAGTGGGGAGGGGACTGACAGATTGACCCACTGATGCCTCTGATGCCGTGACATCAGGTGGGAGGTGGTGACAGATTGGGGCAGTAAAGGGTCCCTTGGCCTCTTCGCTCTAAGGGGGCCCTTCCAGAGCCTTGCCTAACCCACTGGCTCTCAAACTTTGTCATATGTGGAATCACCTGGGGACCGTTAAAACTACCAATGCCTGACTCCCACCTCCAGACATTCTGATTTCGTTGATATGGGGTGTGTCCTGAGCAATGGGAGTTTTAAAACTCCCCAAGTGATTCTAATGTGCAGCAAAGCTTGGGAGCCAGTGGTTTAACCTGTTAGGCATGGTGCTACTAATGGTGGACCTTCACACAGTGGGGAAGGGGGATGGGAAGGCTTCTGCTGTTTCTCAGGTTACAGTGTTCAGGAGGTCCTCTGTTCTGTGTCTGTAAAAGCTGGTGGGGGTGGTCAGTGTTACCCAAAACAAATGCACAATGTGTATAAAGAGGCGGTTCCAGACAAATCATGACTTTTCTGAGGCAGAAAACATGCTGCTGCTCACCTTGTTCATTAGGCCGTAGGAGTGCTAAGCCCAGCCTGGCCAAGGTCCTCGGTAGCCCTCCGATGACAAGACTGATACAGTGTCCTTGAGTGTCCCCAGTTACTTATTGCTCCTTGTCAGCCACCCCGGTGGCAGGTGGTATCTTGAGAAGAATGAAGGCTCTGGGACCCCACTGCTAGAGCCTCCCACCCTGCTGCTCCTCTTCCCTGAGCTCTGGACCCCTCACTGAGGCCCTGAGGATGATAAAGCCCCTCCTGCATCTGCTGTGGGGATGCAGATGGGGTTGGACTACATCAGTGGGGTGGCTGGCACCTTACAGCTGCCTCCACACCTGTGTGTTGTCCTCTTGCTCTCAGACTGGGCTTTCCTGAGAAGTGAATCCTCACCAAGGTGTGGATGCAGGTGTGCTCACCCGACCATACACTGGAAACACCTAAGAGTTAAAATGCTCACGCCTGATCCCTGTCCTGCAGGTTCCGATGTAATTGGCCTGGTGTGGCTTGTCCTGGATTTTTAAAATCTCCCTAGCCTAGGTGTTTTTACTGTGCAGTCAATGTGAAGCATCACTGGTTTGCCGGAGTAAAGAATGACCTCCCCTGGTGTGCTCTCTGATGTCTGAATAAGGACCTGGGGAATCCCAGCCCAGAGAAGCATGTAAGGGAAAGCTTTGGGCTCCGAAGTAAGCTGGAGAGACAGGTGTTTGGTAACAGGGGGCCCCCACTGCACCCCCACCCTAACCCCAAAGGCAGTGGATTCCTCTGCTTTCCCAGAAGGCCAACCTTGGCTGAGGCATGTGAGGCTGATGGGATGCTTGACCCCCTGCCCACACTCACGTTCCCCAGCTGCCTCGGATTGATCTTCCCGGTGGCCTGATTAGCAGCCTTGCACTGATCCCTGGGGTCAGGAGGTGCTCACACATCGATGTCCCCTGGCCTTCCCGTGGCCTTGCCAAGTCTCTTCTTTCCAGCTGCCCATCCTCGCCGTGCCCTGGGGAGAGAGGCACTGCTCCCTTTGTTTCTCCTTTACAGACTTAGCCACGATGCTTCATTTCTGGTTTTAGAAGAACAGGGTGAGTTTAGGCCAAATGGTCCAGAGCCACAGAGTGACATGTGGACAGTGTTTTAGACATTCCCCAGTAGGAAGATGACTTGGACTAGGCCAGCATCGTGGGATGCCACAAATACCTTGTGAGTGGTGGTGGTCTAGGGCGGCTTAAAATGAGAACAAACCGTTGTTAAACAAGAGGCTTGGGGAAAATTTTCAGCACCAGGATTTGGATATGTCACATGTATCAAGCCCTCATCTGAACCTGGCAGAGGGAGAGAGCATTTCACCAAGTTATTCTGAGCTAAATTTGCTGGTTCTCTCTCACTACATTCCCAGCATAACCAGAGATCTGCCCAAACCACCCTATGCAATGACAGGGATGTTAGAGGAGGGAACGTCAGGTGGGGCTGGGTATATTCCCTTGCCTCAGACTGAAAGTTTCTGCCTGTTTCTTGGTGAGGCTCAAAGGTTGGATTTATTCCAACCTTTGACATTCATCCCAGAGAGGTCACGTCTAAAGGCCTTGGTACCCACAGGCTAAACATCCACATACGAGCTAGAAGGCGGGCACCAAAAGTCTGATTCCTGGCACACAGTAGATACTCAGTGAACATTTGTGAGGATTGGTGGAGGGTGCTCTAACCATTTATGAACCAAAGCCTAATGGCAAGGCCATTTGGCCAAACACTTGTGATTGGCACCTACGTTGCTCCAGGCACTGGGCTAAAGCCAGACATATCCGAACAAAACCCGATTATATTCACACCTTCAGGCAGCTTACAGCCCAGAGAGGAAGGCAGTAGCGCAGTTTTTCAGGGTGGGAATCTAGTTTGGTTTGGGGAGAGGGTATTAAGGAAGGCCCCCAAGGACATGAGCTTTGAAATGAAATATGAAGTGAGGATCAACTGGGTTGAGAGTGGGGTCAGAGCTCTCCCTGTGGAGGAAACACCTCTTGTGAAGGTCCTCAGGTGGCAAGAAGTAGGGCTCCTGTCAGTTCCTTGTGTCAGGAGCAGATGGGGGAGGAATGGGGAGACATGCAGTTGGTAGGTGGGGGCTATACCTTGAATGATCTTGAAGGCCAGAGACTAGGAGTTTGTTTTTTACCATAGAAACCACCATCAGCCAGTTCTGTCGCTGAAGGCGTTCTGTGCAGGGCTAGACTGTTTGCTCTCACTGTGATCCCTTGTGGCCATCATTCAGAAGGCCCGAGAGCCAGTTTGTAAAAGAGCCCCTGCTCCCAGGTGATTCTCCTGCGTTCTCAAGTTTGGGACCATTGACTTAATATATGTGACATTGCTAACTGAGCCTAGTTAATTCTACTTAGGCTCCACCAAGGGACTACCAAAGAATCATGGGACCCATCTCCTGGTAGGTGAGGGTGTGTAACCTCTGGAACAGAGCCCAGGGCAATCCTGGAGAGAATGGGGCCATAGGAGCCATCAGCAGCCCACACTCACTGCAGCTGGGAGATGGGCTCAGCCTTCCGCCTCCTGGAGCTAATTCAGCCCCATTGACAAAAGCCAGATATGGTTGTTTTACCTTTTATACTCCATATCCCTACCTCTGCAGAAAAGGGGGACCCCTCTCTGTCCCCTGTGGAACTACACTCATCACTCAGGGTGGTAGGATAGAGCTCTCACCCTTCAGGGAGGTTCCATCTTGATTTCTGAGAACTTCCCTGGACTGCTCAAGATCTGGGTTTCTGCTAAGGAGGAATTCCAGCTGCCACAGGAAAGGAGATCCTCCCATTGGGGTCTGGGGTTCCAAGCATGTGATACATACTGGGGAGGCCCCAGGGTTTCCACCCAAGGCTAGGGAAAGACCAGGATTGGGTGCCAGGGTCTTGGGCTCTAATATTGGTCCTTTGTTCAGCCCCTGGGTGAGAACTTGGTGGCTGGATGTGCTATGCCCATTTCCTCTCTTGTTGATGGCCAATGACGGCAGCTTTCATTTTGGGTGCCATTTTGGATTGATGGGCTGTGCTCTCTTTGGAGCAGTGTATTTCTGGGCTTAGCTGAAAAGAGTCCCATGGTTGATTAGAAGTGCTGCTATGGCTGAAGGAGAGGCTCATGTCTAATAATTATTTCCTTGGTTGGGTAGTTTTGAAGGTCTCTTCCAGCTCAGGCCTATGGACAACCTCCATGAAACTTTCCCTGACTTGGCCAGAACACATTCTTCTCTCCCCGCAATGTTTTTTTAACTCATAAAGTTTGTCCGCTTGTTTCTCTTATTCAGGCCCATTCCCAGGTACAAAATACTGCCTAATGATCTGGTTCTATTCAGATATATAATTGGACTTTTCCATAATTGTGTAATTTTCTTATTTAACCATTTGACTCTTTAAGTAGATTATAGCTTCTGGAGGGCAAGTTCTCTAGTTGCCCTACATTCCCTAGATGGCTTCCTACACAGATGGTCTTTAATACAGGCCTGTTGAAAACACTGCAGAAAGGCCTCTTTGCTTTCATTTAGTTTTCTCTGACTGGTTAATTGTGAAGCATTTGGCACCCCATTGGTTCTGGCCTGCATATTTAATTTCTAATTTTGACATTTATGATGGATGCTCTTGGTGCCTGCTGAAACTCCCTTCACCAGGTAGGTACACCCCAAGTGCCGTGTGTATTGGCTGCTCATGGGTCATAGTCCCTGTTTCCCAGAGAGCTGCCCTCAGCTGAAAGGGCACCATCCTGTTCAGGAGGTTACACCAGGGACTGTCTACCAAAGACAACTCTGATTTGGGAGATGGGTATACGAAAGGCTGGGCCCCTTGACTGTAGAAGGAACTGACTTTTCAGTTCAGTCTGCACTTCAGAGGTCCCCATGGGATCAGGCTGAGACCACAGTGTGCTCAGCATTTCTTCTGCTCCATGTGCTTTCCTCACTCTCCTTTCCCCGAGTGCACAACCCCAGTATAGATCCCATCTCCAGTTCTGTCTCTAGGGAGCGTGCTCCAAGACAACAGTGATGTTTGTATTTGATTTTCATTTGACTCTTAATTTCATTCATCAGAGAAAAAAAAAGGGAGGGGGTCTATTCAGCCTCCTGTGTTGCTAGTTCCGGGCTAGGATCCGTGGAAGATTCGATGAGAAAGAAGGCCTTGTCAACCCCCATAGGAATCTTTCTAGCAAAATCCCATTTTAGACATCTTATCTAGGAGTCCCTTAATTCTGGAGATGACCCAGGAAGTTCAATATTTCTACATCTTCCAGCCTGACCCTCCCAGGCAGCCTCCTCCATGTAGAACTAGCTCCCAAATTCATTGTCAACCTTAGGTTACCATAGTTATTTCCCCAAATATGGTCACTGTGTGCATTTTCAGAGTTACAAATTAGGACTCATGGTAAAAATAGAGCAGAGCATGTCCCCAGTTTAAAGCTGTAGCACCAGAAAGATTACCAGGGTATAGAATCCCTTTGGCCAGGAGACTATGCAGGTGGCTGCTGACCTTTCCAAGCTTTACAGCCCTAGAGGGCCCTGGCTGCCCAATGCCTACTGACAGGGTGTGTACTGTGCATGTGTGGGCTACACAGGTCAGGGAAGTTGGGAACATGGAACAGGGCAACTATTGGGAGAGCCTGTGTTTCCAGAGGGGGCTTTCAGAGCTTTGCCAGTGACTTCTTGTTATGCCATGATGTGATGTCTATACATGGAAACTTCAGAATCTGGTAAAGCTTCACATCCTATTAATTAGACCACCTGCACTAGCCTTTCCAAGAATAGGATGGCTTAGAAAGTACAGGTGGGAATGGACAGAGCTGTGGAGAGCCCCTTACTCAACTCAGGACCATAACTCTAGAAGCGGCATTAGCCTATGGAGAGGATTAGTGAAGGAGAAAAGATTGACAGCTTGAGGCATGTGGAAAACCAATGGGGTCATGCAGATCTGGGCCCAAATCCCACCTCCGACCCCTACTAGCTCCGTAAACTTTGACAACTCACATAAAAATCTTTAGCTTTCTATTGTAAGTTGGGGTTATATCTACCCTGCAGACAAGAATCCGGGCTGTTGTATGAAAGATGCCCAATGTATCGTAAGTTCTCAATAGACATACAGGCTTCCATTTCTGGGTAAAATTTTCTGGGCTGGTTTTGTCTGCAGCCACACCCCTCCCAGTCTGGCCCCTCACACTGTGGACAAAACGTTTGATTTCTGTATGGCAAGGCTAAGAGGCTTCCTCCATCATGGGCTGGAGGATGAGGCCCCAATTTACAGAGAAAAGTGCTTGTTTTGATGTCTCTGAAACCTGTCCAGCCCACGTGGTCCAACGTTGTGGGGTTTGCATTGCTGGCAGTCCTGAGATTCCCTTCACATTTCCCCACAGTCGGCCCAGGAGAAGAATACCATGGGGGAATGCGAGCTGAATTCAGCTCTACTCTCCTGCCCTGAGCTCTGCAGCAGCTGCTCTCCAATGAAGTATCTAGTTTGGATGAGGCCACTGACCCTCAGTTCACCCAAGTAAATGCACGTCCTCAGGAATGCTGGGGATTTCACACAGGTCTCACATGGCTTCCCTTGAGGCTTTGAGGTTTAGAGACTCCCTAGAAGCACAGGATGGCAGCACTATTGAGGGTGGCTATGTCCTCAGAGCCCCAAAGCTGGAAGGGCACGCAGCATTTCCCCATCTGTTGACCTATGGCAGCCTATAGGTGAAGCTTCCTCATCTGAGAGTGGGTTACCCTCTGGAAGATTGTCATGACTTTGCTCTCTCCAACCTAGTTCACACTCAGTTTCTGGGTCTGAGATGCCCCACACCGAGGGTCAGAAAACTTACCCTAAGGGCCAAATGTAGCCCACCACCTGTTTTTGTAAATAAAGTTTTATTAGAACACAGCCATGCCCATTTGTTTACATCTTGTCTATGGCTGCTTTCAAGCTATGACAGCAGAGCAGAGTAGTTGCAACAGATACCATATGGCTGTGAAACCTAAAATATTTACAATCTAGCTCTTTACAGAAAAAGTTTGCCTACCTCCTCCCTATACCATCTAGGCAGATTGAGTACCAGACCATACACTGGGACAAGGAGAGGATGAGACTGGTCAGAGCTTCCTTTCGGACAAGAGGCCCCTCTTCCTGGGCAGTAGGGTAATGGGACATCTTAGGCTGCATAACACAGGTTGTCCAGGGCATGTCCTGTAAGATGCTCCCAGATAGAAAGTTTAGAAATCAAGGATGTTTCTTAAAAGTCAATTTTATTTTTATTTATTATCTGAGAGAGGGAGAGAGGGAGAGAGAATGAGCAGGAGGGGCAGAAGGACAGGGAGAGAGAACCTCAAGCAAATTCCATGTTGAGTGTAGAGCCTGATGCAGACCTCGATCTCAAGACCCAAGACCCTGAGATCATGACCTGAGCCTAAACCAAGAGTTGAACATTTAACCGACTGCACCATCCAGGAGCCCCAGTTTGAGAAACACATTCCTTAACCTCCTCCTGAAAAGTCATTAACATATATTAGTATACTAAAGACTCCGGGAAGTCTGATGGGTAACAAACCTATTTATTTTGTTTAACAACGTTTTTCTAATGGACATTGATCACAGAACGTTTTTTACAATTGTACCCCCAACCATATCCCACAAAATTTCGAAACAGATTTGGAAAATAATGGTCTAAGAGAAAAAGTCAATTTCATGGATTTTAGTAATTACTTATTTGTTAACCCTCTGTATTCTCACCTGGTTCTAGAAGAGGGCAGCAAGAGCACTGGTACAGCCTTTCCCTACACAAAACCACCTTTGTGAGTGTTGCAGAGTTTGGGGTGCCAAGAATTCTTTCCTCCTCTGGATAAGTCCTGGTAGTTTAGGGAGGGACCTCAACACCAGCATTGTGGATGATGAGGTGGGATGGCAGAGAGAGGTCTCTGCAGCTGAGGTCCTGTTTCCCCTCTCCTGGTGGAGAAGCATGGGCATCTTGAAGGCCCGCAGCACCACTGGAGAAAGTGCTAGAGGTCGGCTTGTGGTCTGGATGCACCTAGCCCTTCTTGCCAGTCTGTCTCATCACATATATTGACAGGAGTGACTGGGAACTGGAGGAAGGATACACACCTCTAAGTAGTGCTTCTGGATGGGGTTTGGGGTTGGATATTCCTATTACGGGTCAAAGATACAGAGAGTGCCTCAAAAAATGGACCATCTCGGGGGAACGGGGGCTAAAGACTGGTAAGCTGTCACAACACTCTTTCCTGGCTGCCTACCTCTGATATGTGATGCTGTCCCAGAGGTCTTTTAAGATCATGAGTCAGCAAAGGAGAAGCCAGACAGAGCCACAAGATCGACAGTCAAGACAGGAGAGTGACAGAGCATATTGCAACCTTTAAACAAGGGCCAGAGAAGGAATTTTGGTTCAGTTCACCACGGTAGGTTCAGGCCTTTTCTCTCAGAAGATTAGATGTAAGGTCCAGGTTATGTAATGGAAAAGAAGCAAATCTGCAAAGCAGAATTAAACCCACTGAGAAAATGAGCAAAACACCTAACAAGTCATTTAAAAAATCTGAATGAAGCAGCAACGAGAATCTATTTTATCTGCATCAGAGTAGCAAGACTTCTAGAGAGGAAAATAAATGATGGAAAGGCTGCAGAAGGTTGGCCCTGTCCCATGCCACTGATGGGCACAAACATTGCTGTGACATTTCTGTGTGCTGCAAGAGCCTTCAAAATGTTGCTGCTACCTTTTGACCAGATGGTTTCCCTTCTAGAAATCTGTCTAAGGGAATGATCAGAAGTGGAGAAGAAAAAGCTTCACGAACAAAGGTGTTCATGGAATACAATTTGTAATGCCAAAATATCAAAAGACTTCTAAATGTTCAAGAATAGGGAAAGGATTAAGCAGATCGACCCTTTCATACAATAGAATATTTTACAGACTATAAAAATGATGGCTACAAAGATGCTTGAATGACATGAATTTGTTTTGATATAGCGTTAAATGAAAAGTGCAAAGCGGCAGGGAATTATCTTAACCATCTGTGTAGGATAGCATGGAAGCTAATAAAATATTAAGAACATGTACTTACAAATGGCAGGACTATGAGTAATTTTTAGTTTTTAAATGTATTTTCCAGGTTTTCTACAGTGATTAGATATTGTGTTTATAACCAGAATAGTTGAACAAATCCTTCAGCAGTGCAGGGGTCAGGGGTGGGGGTGGGGAGTGCTGGCCCAGTGTCATCAGAAAATCCCCCAAAAGAGCACGTACTCGAGAAAGGCTCTGTGTTACATGACCAGTGGTCCTGAAGGAGGTAGGCCAGGCGGGTGCTGCTGTTCCCACTTGACAGCTGGGGAGCCCGAGACCTGTGGGTGATGCTTGCTCAAGGTCACTCACCAGCATTAGTAGTCAGGATGCGAACCCACGTCCCCATTCTGGGCACGTGGGTTTTTCATTAGGCCCAGCTGCCTGGTGACAGGAGGAGCCCATGGGCAGCTGCTGGCATCTCCCGGCCCTCAGCCTCTGATTGTTTATCTGGAGTGGCTGGGTGGAAGCCCGCCTGGGACGCCTGCCCCTGGCGGGGCTGCGTTGCTCACGTGCAGCTCCCCGTATGTCTCAGCACCAGCTGCTTGGCATCGCGGGGGCCCTGGGCGGCGCGGGGCTGGCAGCGTTCGCGGGTGCACTGTCCCCAGGTTCACTGAGACGAAATCACCCCCACGCAGGAGCGCAGAACACGTAATGCATGTTCCCAGCAGCCCCCCGGTCATGCTGGGGGTGATTCTGCAGGCCCTGGGGTGCCTTCCAAAAGCAGCTACTTGTTTGAGCAACACTTGATCAGAACGTGCATTCTGGATTTTTTTTTTTTTTTGCAAGGTTGTCTGGGGAAAGCAACAGTAGAGGCGGTTGCCAGGAAGCTGAATGTGTTGTAAAACAGCCCACAGAAAAAGAGTGGGTGACTTGGTGTGAAGAATAGGAACTTTGGTGGCAGACAGACTTGGGTCTGAGTTTTGCCTTAGCCGCCTCCCAGCTGAGGTTCCTTGATCAAGTCACTGAATCCTTCGGAGCCTCCCATTTCCTCATGTGTCAAATGGGCAGGATGACACCAACCTCACGGACAGAATTAAACAACATGATGAGGATGCTGCATACGTGTGCTGCGATGACTAATGACAGTGAGGGCTTTATTTGAAGAAAAAAAACCCACCTTAGTAATTGCTTTTAGATATAACTGGGTAATATTTAATTCTGAACACATAACTGAATAGTGAGATGTGGAACGAAAGGGCACGGCTTGGATCCATTGGAGCCGTCTGTCCGGGAGGCTGCAGAAAGGACGAGCACCTTGCAGTGGCTTTGGGGAGGACCGCATTGCTAAGTGGGAGGTGATGTAAACCCAAGGCCCAAAGGCCGAATGCAACAGACCTCAAAGTTCTGCCAACATTGAGAGAACTAAGAGGGGCTCTGAGTTTGGTCTGGGTTGGGTCCTTGCTGCAGGAGGGAGGCAGACACCATGGCCCCTCACTCTGCTCGTGGGCCACCTTCCTATCATGTGTCTCTGCTTGGGTCATGACCAGTGTGGAGTGGCTTCTTGGCCTCTCTGAGTCCCATTTTCCTACCCGATCTGCTCTTCACACTCCTACCCCTGCCTCTCCACCAAGGAGTCATCAAGTAGGTCAACATGGTTTCCTCCTCCCTCTGCCACTGTCCCTGCACCTCTGCGTGAGAAGCTGGGCAGAGAAGTGGGACGAGCAGCGGTACCAAACAGAACGAGAACCAGACCACCTGCCACACATCAGTCCTGCGGCCAAGAGCAGATTATGCAACGGCTCCGAGCATCAGTTTTATTATACGAAAATGTGAATTGTAATTACTGTTATCAACTGTTAAGGACATATTATGTGCCAAGCGTGGTGCAAAGTGCTGGAAAGACATTATTTCCCTAAGTCTCTGCATATGAAGTAGGCAGTGGTGTGCTGGTGGATGTTTAACAACTGACTCTCTACAAAGGGCGAGCCTTGATGTGCAGTTTGCCAATGTCTGCGGTGTAAACATTTTCACCTTGGCCAATTCCAAGCTGCCAGCTTGACATCATCGATCCCAGAGCTGAGAAGAGAGGTGCACGGTCAACCCCCACAAACCGTGAGAGCTGGTATCCAACAGACCTCGGGAGGGAGGGAGGGAGGGAGACAGAGAGAGGAAGGTGCCGTCATCCCTGTTCTGTGGGTGAGGAGACTGAGCCCCGGAGGCTTATGTGACCTGCCTGAGCTCCCCCAGGGGGTGACTCTCACCCAGGGGGTCCACCTCCACGGCCTGCGTTCCTTCTGCTTCACTCCACTATGGCACTGTTACGAGGATCACGTACAACGTGGCATGTTGCCGGGCACACAAACTGATGTGCCGGGTTTCAGCCTGTGCATGGCCTCTGGGGGAGAAACGTGTTCTTATTTCTGGATGTTAAAGTCTCAAACCGATGCTCGAAAGTGATGCCTGCTGAAACCGTTATAGACAATAATAAACAATAATGTCACACCAGCTGGTTTTCCAGGCCCCCTCTAGCACCTCTGGGAGAACTAGGGTGGAGGGCTCCGGGGCTGCTCCTCTGGCTCCGCCTCCCTACTGCCAGCAGCTTCCACCTTTACCTGTTTCTCCGGTGAGAACACTGAAAAATGCCTTCTCAGTGAAATAAGGACCTCCTTAGCTCCCAGAGGGCATTCGTTATTTTACAGCATTTAGCCCCAAGTTTCTAAACCCATTCAGATCGACCCATTCCCCAAAGAATAGAAACTGTCAATAGCGCTGCTGGTCACTGTGGAGTCGGAGAGGAAGAGAGAACACATGTGTCCCTGGTGGGTCACCTGCCAGTGACAGAAGCTTCTCGGGAATCTGTGCGATCACCCCTTGGTCATTTCATGTGCACACACACACACACACACACACACACACACACACACAGCCAGACTGCCAAGCCCCATAGGGTCAGGAGTGCTGATCTCACTATCAAGAAGAAGGTTATAAATACAAACTGAGGGTTCCTTTGGGCACCACCAGGGGAAATATGGAGGAAATCGTTCATTTCCTCATAGTGAGGTGCAGATGCAGGGGTGAGGGTGTGGGGGTGGGGACACAGTTTCCAGATCTCAGGGTCTGGGCCGGAGGTTCAATACTCCCCATGGGAGCAGTTCTTTTTTTTTTTTTTTTTTTCCAGAGACAGGTTTCCTGGCACATGGTTCCGAGTTGGTGAGCCCAGGCAATGGTGAGAACAATGCAATTGGACACACCACATACCCTGCGAGTCATCCATTTTAATCCTCACAGTACAGCGACGTAAGGGCTACATTTCGGGAGGCAAACAGCTTGCTCCAGGCCAGGCACTCAGTTAAGGACTTTACAGTGTCTCAGGTGATTCACCCAGCCCATCGTGAGGTTAGGGCTATTGGTTTTCCATTTGGTAGAAATGGGGGCTCAGAGAGGTTAAGGAAACCACTGAGTCCTAGAGCTAATGGTGACGGAGTGAATAGGTACTCAGGGGCCTTTGATTCTGGAGTCTGTACACATAATAACTAGCTGGTTGGCTCCCCTGGAAAACCGGAGATGCGGACAGGGGTCAATCCAGCTCTGGGGCTGCAGCCCAGCATTCAGTTGTGCATGGGCCCTGGGGGAGAAATGGGTTCTCGTTTCTGGATGTTAAACCCTCAAATGGCTTCTCATTACCTACAGGTCCTGCTCAGGTGCCATCTGTCTCCCTCCCATAGCCAAGTGGACAAGACCCACCCCTTCCTCGCTGGCAGTATCCTTCCAGCTGCCTAGAGGTAGGCGGTGTATCCTTCCACCTCTGACCCCTTCACACAGTCAGCCTTGTTTGGTGCTAGACCGGCAACGGTCAATTCTTGGCAACCCTAATCCCTGACTTTAGCCAGTGCCCAGCACACTGGGGAGCTGGGAAAGTGGGCAGGGCTTTCCCAGGGAGGAAGGCCCTTCTGTTCACATTGCCAATGCCCCGGTTCAGGCTCCATTACTTCTCACCCAGGACTGGCTGTGTAATTTGCAAGACACAGGGTAAGACGAAAATGCGAGACCTCTTGTTCAACAATTGCTGAGCATTTCCAGACAGTGACAGCAGAGCACTAACCCAAGCGTGGTCCTTTGTGTGATGGCAGCCAGCTCTGTCCTGGGCTACAACTCCTGCTGACTGGTCTCCCTGACTACCCCCTCTCTTGCCACGTCTTCAGACCATTCTCAAACCTGCAGCCACAGTGACCGTGCATGAGTGGGAGTCAGTGTGTGGCTCCACAGCTCTAAGGAGTGAAGGCCTAGGTGAACACAGTAGGTGCTCTAGACTGTTCCCTCTAGACCTGTTTCTTAGCCTCAGCACTATAGACATGTTGGGCCAGATAACTCTTTGTTGTGGGAGGTTGTCCTATGCACTGTGAGATATTGAGCAACATCTAAGTATCTAGATAATTTGCTTTATTTTCTAAAGGACACTAGCAACCCGCATCCTCTCTCTTGCATATCATGACAGTTAAAACTGTCTCCAGACATTGCCGGATGTCTTCGTGTGGGGGTGGGGGTACACATCACCCCCAGTGAGAACCCTGCTGTAGGCCCAGTGGCAATGAGTTAGGAAGGGCCCCCCTGGGAGGCAGGGGTGGCAGGGGAGGGAGGATCATGCACCATTTTGCCCCAGAAGTTATCATTTAGACAGGGTTTGGCTCTGCGGGGGGGAGGAGTGGTTGCCCTTCCAGACCTTTCCCTCTACCTCTTCCCTGATACCTAAACAGACCCAGGTAAAACATTTTTAAAACTCTGTTTCAACTTTCAGCTTATATCAGTATTTTAAAGAATATTAGAGATTTTAGAGATTGCTCAGATGCAGCCAATCACATGTGTTATAGGTGAGGAAACTGAGTCCCAGGAAGGCACAGTGGTTTTTCCAACACGTTGGACATCTGATGCTTTTGCTGACTTTTCCCATTCCCCTTGTCTAAGGTAGCATTGCTGTGATTTTCTCTGAGGAACCACCTTCTCGGAGGAACCAAATTCTTACGCCAGGTGGTGGGCTTGCGCTGGCCCTGTTGTCCTGCTTTGCTGATGATCCCAAGCTGGCCAATCAGAGTCAGTCCTGGAATTTGTGCCGACACTCTTGGGCATGAGGGCCCTCTTATCTTCCAGAATTACCCAACTGCCAGGTTGGAAATCTGGAGCTGTTGGGGGAGCCCTCATGCAGGGAGACCAAGTGAAAGTGGGCCCAGGGGGGAAGGCAGAGCTGAGAGATGGAGAGCCCGCGTCCTGCAGGCTTTGTTTGACTCCCGAGTCTGGTCGGGTCTGCAAGCAGACGTACCACTGCACTTTGCAGTTTTGTGAGCCCATAAAACCCTTTTTGTACTTCAGCCAGCCAAAGTTGGGTTCCTGACACTTGTATCCAAATGGATTGTGACATACCTGGGGTTGCAAGCTCAGGGCTTATTTACAGCGAGATGCTGCTCATAAAGGCTTGTGAAAAAGCTTTGATGGGGTCGATTTTGCTGGTGATGGCCCCAGGAATCAGCCCCTGCCCCTGGCAAGGGTCACAGTGAGACAGGGCTCCGGTGGCACATACTTACCACGCTGCTGTGAGGTTTCTTTACTACTCGTTAATGCATTCGTAGGGAACATCTACCCAGAGACACAGCAAGGAGCAGGCCTCATAAATCTTTTAAACTGACATGAAAGAAAGGCTTTGATTTTTCCAAATCCAGGGTAGAAAGGGTAGCTTCTCTGTTTCAAAAATATTTATCTTTTAAGCATCTTCAGGCCCAGAGTTCATCAAGTGAATCTTCCTTTTAGCCATTAAAGCGAGCTGTTAAAAGCAGCCGGAATGGAGACCTATTTCTCTTTCATTTTGCTACCCCATGGCTCCAGCTTTTACAACGGGTCCCTTCTCGGCAAGCCTAGGCTGTTCTGGCCAGCGATCTGGGTTTTGTCTGGTCCCGGGGCAGCTCCCATCTGGTGGAGGAGATGGAGTAAATAGGAAGTTGAAATATTGGAGGCTGAGTGTGCCATAGAGGGAAGCATGGTAGCTCTGTGAGCATGGTGGCAGAGTGCCCAATCCAGCCTGGGCATCAAGAAAGACTTCTTGACAAAGGAGGCAGGTTACTTGAACCATGGAGGATGGCTGGGATTAGGTACCTGGAAAAAAGGAGGACACATTCCAGGCAAAATAAATGAGTGTGTGGGTCTGGTGGGGGCGGCTGAGGAGAGCTGTGTTTATTCAGCCTCTCATTGAAAACTCCCTGTGTCCACCACTCTTCAGAGCCCAGTGAAATCTGTATCTTTGAAATGAAGCAAGCAGGGGTCGTAGCCTCAGCTCTTGGTCCAGAAATAGTATAACATAGTCTTAAAACAAATATGATGGGGGTGGGTATGCAGGCAAAATGGACAGGTGACAGCTGGAGGTTCAGGCAGGTGGCAGGTGATTCATGTGTTACCACTCCAGCCCACATTTGTCACTGTTTACTATCAGCTAGGCCCCGGCGGGGCCCTGGGGACACAGAGACCCTGCCTTCGAGGAATTCACAGACCAGCTGAGTGAACAGATGATGCCAGCACTGTGCTAGGACTCTGGAGGGGCTGGCACCATGTCATGACATCCTTGTCTGTGGCAGAGATAGCACAAGGAGCTTGGGAACCCCAAAGAGGCCAGCCCCATGTGCCCGGAGAAGTCCAAGAAGGCTTCTTGGATGAGGTAACATCAAGTAGAGGCCTGAAAGACAAGTGGGAGTTAACCAGTCCAAAAAGAGTGCACAGGGAGAGACTTACCAGGTGGAGGGCTTATGGAGAGGAAAGAAAACTTATTCCTTCAGGAAATTGAAAATGGCTCAGTGTAGCAGGAGGGCAGGTTTCTGGGGGCAGGAGTGGGGCATAGCCTGGGATAGATGGTGAAGGACAGTGTGGGGCAGGGATGGGAGAAGGATTGAAGCATGTTACACAGGTAGAATCAGCAGGCCTAGGTGTGGGAGGGAGAGCTGAGCCAGAGCCCAGTGCTTGGTGACAAGGAGGGAATGTAGGAGGAAGAGGTTTGGGGAATAGCAAATTCCATTTTACCATGTTGGGCCTAGACATTGTGAGATATCCCACACTGACTGCTGAAATATGGGTGGGAAGGCTGGGGGTGGAGAGACAGATTTGTGAGTCATTGACAGGTACTGGAAGTTGAAGCCAGGAGCCAGCTCCATTCATGGGGTAGAGGATGGAGGAAGGAGGGATAGATGATGAGAGCACCATTTGTCTGGAACCAGAGCTGGGCACTAGCAAGAGGCAAGCTCTGGCCAAAGATCAGCAACCAGAGAGGAGAGCGAGGAAGGAACCAGGAGCAGGGACAGAGGGCCAATGAGGGAGTGGTCTCCAGCATCCACAACCACAGGGAAAAGGGGTGTGGGGCCTGGGCCAGCATACATCTGCTCAATGGACAGGTTGACGTTTGAGGCCTGAAGAGTCTGGGTCAGGTCTAGAGGGCACCATAGCATGGTGCCTGGTCACATGGTGGGAGCCAGTTTCTAGAATATGTGCTAAAATAGCTAGATAGATTATTTGGAGCTGGGTCACTGAATGAGCTGGTGGGGGGACGTGGAGTGGGTTCTTGGAGGCACTCTGTTGCTTTTCCCCTTCCATCGTTCTTCTCTTCCACATCATGGCCTCCTGGTTTTCTCTCTACTTCATTCATTTATCAGTTTCCTTACTTCGTTCGTTCATTGGCTAAAGCTTAGAGAGGGCTTAGAACAGTACTTGGTACATAGTAAGAGCTCAGTAAGTGTCAGCTTTAAAAAAATTTTCTTGTCCTTTTGAATTGTTCATTGTGGAAGACCACTGAAAGGTGATGCCCAGTGAATCACGCTGTCGTATAATCTCCTCCTCCTGGGTGCAGGTGGAACCTTTGCCTTGCTTCCAACCAGCAGAACATGGCCAAGGTGATAGGATACTTTTCCTTGGTTAGGTTACATTATATAGCAGATGTGATGGGATTAACTCCTGTGGTTGCATCATGTCATGTAAGACTCCTTAGCCAATGAGAGAGAGACAGAGTGGGAAGGAGAGAGAGAAAAGGAGAGAGAGAGAGAGAGAGAGAGAGAGTCCTGCTGGTTGTGAAATGGGAGCTGCTCTAATGGATCTAACATGGCAAAGACATGTGAACAGCTGGTCCTATGCGGCCCACAGTCCTACGACTGCGGGCATTGCAGTCTGCACAACCATGTGAGCTTGGTGGAGGGGCCCAGCACAGCCTGACGATGGCTTGATTGGAGTCTTGTGAGACCCTGGGGCAGAGCATCCTTTGAAACTGTGCCCAGACTCCTGACCACAGAAACTGTGAGGTAATAAGTGTGTGTTGTTTAAAGTTGCTCAGGTAGTCATCTGTTAGTGCAGCAACAGAAAACGAATTCACTCAGTTAACAAATGATTGTGAAGTGAGTACCAACGGGCACAGGATTAGTTACGTGTCTGGAGTAGACATGTAAGACGTAGTGCTTATCTTCAGGGGTTTCCAGGGAGTTCCTGAAACACCGGGTTCCCAAAGCAAGAGTTAGCCTGTCAGCAGGGAATGAGGGAAGACTTCTAGGCAAAGGGAACAGCTCATGGCAAGGCCCTTGGCCTGAAGGGACTGGAACATTCCAGCTCACAAACACTTTAATGGGGAAAGCTTGGTATCCGGAGTACAGCTATTGGGCATCATGTCTCTATGGCTTTGACATTCACACTGGAGAAGCTGCAGAAGAGTTATGGGTTCGGGGGGTGACTGGGAGTGGATGATGGGTTGAGGGCAGGCACTCTGGTCTTCACTATTGGTGCAAGGCCAGCGTGGTGCTTGGGTGTGCTTTTCCTGAGATGTCAGCTGTCATGCCCACAGCCTCCTTAGAGCCCACTGCGCAGGATATGGCTGTTGTCAGCTCGAGGTTGGAGAACTACCTGCCAGGGTTCTTGGAGCACCCCATGGATGGTCTCTCTTCCCAGAGCTTGTGGCCACAGCCAGGTATTCTGGGGTTTCAGATCTTTCTCGATTGCTAGAGAAAATGCTTCTGCTCTGTGCCACACATAGGAGGGAAGAGATGGTTCATAGAAATCTAGAGGAGATGATGCTGGCTCCTCACTCTAGCGGCCGAGATGCCATGAGACCTCTCCCTGTTTCTCTCATCAGCTACCGAGAAATCCAGAAACAAGATATGGGTTTCCATGTAGGCAGGCATACAGGCTAACTTCTGAACTAAGCCTTACTTGTCCACCCAGAGCCTCTCTGCTAAGAAGAAACACCGGCACTGGGTCTGGAATGCACAACACTGATTTCTCTTGTAAGGTAGCATTTTTGCTTCTTGCCAGGACGGGGATGGAGCTGAGGCAGTGTTTTTTGGGCATTTACTGGAAGGAGGTGAGTGTGGGCTCTGCCCCCCATCAGATGCCTTTCTCCTGCCTCTCCTCGCAGGCAGCTGTGCCTGGTGGTGGCTGCTGGATCAGGGTGCCCCTGGAATGCAAGCAGGAGGGCCTGGGCGAATGGCCATCGTCTTGCCAGCCCTGAGACCGGCAGGCAGTTGTTATTTTTGTTCGGGAGGTCTCCGTGCTGTGAGACTGGTGTCGCCTCCCGTCTCAGCATGAGCCCTGTTCCCAGGGCTCGGTGGCAGCTGTGTTGCTGTAGATGTGACAGTAAATATCCAGAAAATTGAGTGCTTTCTGGTCCTCAATTTAAGAAGTCATTTGCTGGATGGTGCTAACTAAGAACAGTCATTAAACTTGAGAAAGCACCCTTCTGCCTCACTTCTTAATTAAATGGAAGAGAGAAACAAAAACCTGGCTTTGGGAAGCCCCGCGCTCTGAGCGGAAATGCCCACAAGGAAGGAGGAGACTCAGACTTGACCTGACTGCGGCTTCTCTTACACACGTGGTTGGGCGCAGGAGTGAGCGGGCGCGCACACTCCGAGATCTGAATCCTGCACTGTGTCCTGGCTGGAATCAAAGGGGCAGGGCCAAGGGGCACAGGCAGTCACGAAAGGCCTGGAGAGCTAACTGTCAAGCACGGAATTGTGTCCCCTTAGGATTCCTGTTGAAGTCCTAACACAGGGTGTGACTGTATTTGGAGATGGGGCCTTTAACGGGGTAATTAAGGTTAAGTGAGGTCACGAGGGTCGGGCCCTCCTTTCATAGGACCTGTGTCCTTTTAAGGAGAGGAAGAGAAACCAGGGTGTGTAGAGGACACAGAGAAGTCTGACATCCACCAGCCTAGGAGAGAGGCCTCAGGGGAAACCAAACCTGCCGACACCTTGATCTTGGACTCGCCAGCTTCCAGAACTCTGAGAAAACTAATTCCAGCTGTTTAAGCACCCTGTCTGTGGTATTTTGTTAGGGCAGCTGTTGCCGATTGATATAGGGGTCGTCCCCTGAGATCGGAGCTGACAGCAGGGCAGGAGGACAAAGCTGAGAGGGTCAGGTAGGCCTTGGAGGCCAAGGCCAGTGAGGTCCCCTCACTCTATTGCTCTGGGTAGTAAATACATAGGACCTGGGAGAGGGGAGGGATTTTGCTGGGATGGGCATAGGCTTTGGGGCTTTGGTTTGCATGAGGTGCTGCTCCTCTCAGACCTTTCCTCACCTGCAGGACATCCTCTTTTTGGAACTGCCTTCGTTGGGCACTCTTCTCTGGTTTGGCTAGTGGGGTCAGAAGAGCCCAGAGTGTCCTCTGCTCCGGAGGATATACCTCTGCTGGCTTCCCTGTAACAAGCCAGGTAGGAAGGAACCCACTCAGGGGTCCCTCGTGCAGGGAGGCCTGGGTAGCTGGCTTAGGCCAGCGGCCCTGGGCGGATGGGGGAATAGGAGGGCACTGAAGGTCAATTCTGGGCCGTTGGTCTAGGGAATGGGGCTCTGGAGCTGCTGGAGCTTGTATGTATAGTTTGGCCTAGTCTGGTCTCTGATCCAAGCACAAGGAACCTTCCTGTTCCCTGGGACTGCCTGCACAGGGCTGGAGCCAAAGCCCTGCAGTGGTGGTGTAACGGTGCTGGGGCAGCCCCTCCGCCCCATTCCTCAGGAACCTTCGGCAGCTGTGGGCAGCTGGGGTAGGACACAGGTTGAGAGTCCTAGCCATGGCTATTTCTTACTAATATAGAGTTTGAGGGGAGTGGGGAATCCCACACCTCCTTGGGCTTCCAGGAGGCTTGTCACACCCAGTGGTATTTGCCCTGTGGCTATAGTACTAGTAAGGGAGATTTTACCCATCCCTCCCAACCTCCCATTCCTGCCCTAGCAGAAGGTTACTCAAGGGAGCAGTCCTCTGGCAGTGGGACATCTGTGGTCTGAGTGCCTGACCCGGATTCCCCAGCTCTCCTGTGTCCTCAGCTCCTTCCTCCCTGATTTTGGGTTTAGCCATTGTGGGCCTTCCTAGGACTGGCTATCTGACCTCTTTCTGCTCCCATGGTGAGGTCTCCTCTGCTGTGGGGGTCAGGGGAGGAACACCCTGGCTTTGACCTGGAGTACGGCAGGGTGCAACCCGCTGGTCATTCCAGTTATGTGAGCCAACACAAAGTGGTTTGAGGATAGTTTGTATCAGATAGCATCCTGACAAATGCCGTGGATTCGGGCTTTTTCTTAGCTTTGCCTCATCCTCAGTGAAGATAATACAATCTGCCTCAGGAGATGTCGTGGGGATTAAACAAGTTGCCACATATACAGTCTGCAGCCGGTCCCTGGGGCAGAGCCAGTGCCCAGACCCAGCCATGGTCACTAGTAATGCTGTGGCATCACCAGCACCACACATCTGGTCAGCCTTGCCCTTTTCTCTCCTCTCTCTGGTGTTTGTAATCCGCCACAGCACCAGATCTCCCCAGATCCACTCACTAACCCTTGCCGTCATTGCTTCACCCACACAGAGGGGACAAGCAGGTGGCTGGGGGTCTGACCTGCCCCGGGCTCCCGTTGCCCACAGCTCTGACTGCACCCCAACTGCACCCAGCCTCAGCCTCCCGCCCCCTTGGAGGGGCTCATGTGATCCTTCCTGCTGCCCATCCCATCCCTGAAAGACGTAATAGTTCTGATATTTGGATATATTCTTTCTGCAGAGAGCGTACTATTCCAATGGGTTTGAAAAGACCAGCGTTCTGTTTTAAGTTGTATTGTGTGAAAAATTGTTGGGCAATAATCCGTGGACCAATGAACACAACACATGGAGCGTGAAGTCTTTATCAGGGAGTTTTGTGCTTCTTGAAAATATGCTTTTGGTAATAAAAGGTAGCTTTCCGAAAGTCAAAACAATAGGTACGTATTTGTTGATGAAGTATCCTTTTGTCTGCATCTTACTTTTAAATAGCTTGGCCGAACTATTTGAGAGAATGAATAGACATGATGAAAGTATGTGGCAAAAATAAACCTTGACTATAGACGAAGGTATATAGTCTTGCTAACGCTGTTTGCTTTATTTTCCTTAGGAGTAACATTTTTTCTAAGTAAAATAGGAGAAAAAAGGATGAGTAAAAGCCATCAAGTGCAGTACAGAATAAAAATGGGTGATGTTAGTTGTTGATAAACATCCAAATCAGGTATACATATATTTTGGAAGTGACACATTTTTTATTAGGCATTTCAGGTATTTTTGTGGAACCATCTGGCATCTTGAGTTGTGTTCTCAGCATTCACAGCTTTACTCCTGAACACTTTGCCCTGACCTATTTCTCCCACCTGCTGTGTTCTTCTCCCCCTACCCTTGGCTGTGACCTGGAAGCTCATTCTCTCTCTGCCCTTTCTTTCCCTGACTCTGAAAGGGGGTCCTTGAGAGAGCAGACCTAGCTCTCCATACTGACCGCACCATCTCGGATGGCCTTGGATAAACACCCCACTCCTGGTGGTGGGAATCTCCTATTCCTCAGGGGCCTTCTGATGTGCAGACAGAAATTCAGCCAGAATTTATATAAATGAAATGAAGTTTCCCTGTGCTTATCTGTTATTGCAAGACAAAAGGGAGTATGTTTGGGATGGACTGCTTTCAAATACAGGCCATACGTCCTCTTTAAAAGCCTTGGCGGTCTCTGGGGGCACCTTAGAGCAGCACAAAGAGTGCTTCACAGCAGCTGAAAGGAAGTGTAGAGAGAGGCCTGGCAATGGCCAGCCAAGGGCACACAGCATGTGTACTGATGCACTGTGGGTCCAGAAAGCAAGCAGGAGTTCCCAACATGCACCCTAAATCAACCATCCCAAGTGCAGGTCCTCCCAGGTACACAGGACTTGTGAGAGAGCCACTTCCCACACAGGCAACTTCACGTAGCATGCTCCTGGGTGAGAGTAGCAGCAGGGGTTTCATTACTTACAAATCGTGGACAGTCACAAACAACACGGGGCAAAAGCTAGTGAGAAATGAGACGATGAACCTGGACATCCTATAGCACTACCTCTCAAATGGTACAGTTTCCAGGCCCAGCTGAGGTCTTCCTCTTCCCAGGAATCCTTCCCTGCCTTCTTGGCTGATGGTCCTCAGGGCTCCTTGCCACATCACTCCCTGTTGGCCCTTCCCTGTGCTGTGCCTTGTCCAGAGTGATCATTCTGTGGTTTTCTATCAGTTTACTGAGCTGTCCTGGCTGTCCCTGTTGAGTCAGCCTGTCTGTGTCAGAACCATCATCTTGCACATCTTCAGGAGACTCCATTCACACAGAATGCAGTGTTGAGAGAAGAAAAGAATGGGAAAAGCCACATGCAATGTGGTGTATGCGATGAGGTAGCGCTGGCCCTTGAGGTATAACATCTCACTTCCTGAATGTTATGTACAATATTGAAATCTACTCCAACGGTGGAGCTCTTGCATTGGCTGGCTGAAACACCTTAGTATCTATCCACCAGCAAAATCTAAATGAAACCAGAGAAGCACAATCTTCAAATGAACCCCAGGGCGAGGACATGGTGTCCATTCAGAGGTTATGAAGCCTGGACCTTCAGCACTCTGTTCCTCTCCTGGTCCTGGCTTGGTGTGGCTACCTGGGACCCTGCTGATCAGGTCAGCTGCCTTCCCGGAGACAGGCAGACATGGATTGGGACCACCTGTAGGAGAGGCACCTAGTGTGCTAAAGACTACCCATCCACACAAACGGGAACTCACTCCCTCTGCCAGAGTTTCTAAGACTGGAAAACAATCTTTGGGGAGAGAGTATAAGTGGCATCCAGGACTGGAATTGTTCTCTCTACAGCCACACTTTGGAGGAAACCATGAGCCCCTGCTTAGAACACGAGATCTGGGAGAGGAGTCTGGCCCCCCAGAATCCTGAAAATTACGGAAGACTAATCTGATCCACCAGCACTGGTCTTAAGATCTACATCTGCCCTCAGAAGGAACTTGTGGGTCTGAGAAGAGGCCCCTGCCCCCATCTCCCACTTGTTCCCAAAAAAGCTAACTGGAACATTTCCTTTATTAGGTGCTATATTAGTTTCCTGTGACTGCTATAATAAATTGCCACCAACTGGGTGGCTTAAAACAACCAGAATTTATCTTCTCACAGTGCTGGGGGCCAAAAGTCTGAAATCAAGCTGCAGGGCCATGCTTCCTCTGAAGGTCTGAGGTTAGAATCCTTCTTTGTCTCTCCGGGCTTTTGGAGGTTCCAGACATACCTTGTTGTGTGACCACATACTCCAATCTCTGCCTCCTCCTCTGTGTCTCTCCTGTAAGAATGTATATGATCGAATTTAGGGACCACCCAGATAATCCAGGATAATCCCTTCTCTCAAGATCCTTAACTTAATTACATCTATTGCTGAATAAAGTAATATTAATGGGTTTCAGGGATTACAACACAGGCATATCTTTTTGGGGTCCACCATTCAACCTACTACAGGTTGTTATCTACAGGAAGGGTCTGCATTTTATCAAGCTCTCCATGAGTGAGCACAAGCCTTGGCATACAGGGAGTATCTTGACATTTGTAGAAAGGTTGGCTGAAATGTGCATGCAGAATGGCCACAGATCTGAGGAGGCGTTGGTAGCTGGAAGGAAGATGGTGTGAGTTCTGCTTCTCTCCCCGTCCTTGACAGAGCAGCCTCCTTTCCCAGTAATGGGTATGAGATGAAGCACAGCTGAATCTCTCAGAAGCATGTGAGAGCAGGGAAGCTGTCTTACATTCCACAAGTCATAAGTATTTGGGGGGCAAAACCAATTCCTGAAGCGGTTGTGGAGGGATGGTAGGTGGCAGGTTAGATTTTTATTCTGGCCCAATCAAGAGGACATATGTTGGAATGTGATGTATCTGCTTGTCTTCCCAGCAGGGCGATGGCTGTGCTTTGATACAAGTTAACACCTATGACCACCTTGAGAGGACTGAAGACTCTCAGGAGGTGGGACTTGATCTCTGGCCGTAGGACTCCTTGGATGGCGACTGCAGCTGTTGAGCACCTAGCCTCTGCCAGCAATGGCTGTCAGGGAGAAATGAGATAGACATAATCAGGAAAGCTGGGGTGGTGGTGGGCTTCCTGTTGGTACTCTAGGAGTGGTGGAACCTGAGGAAAAATTAGCAGAATCAGAAGTGAGATGGGCATGGCCTGAGCACAGAGGCCAGTTGGGAGAAGTTGATGGGCAAAACAATTCCAGCATGGAGCAGAAAATAGAGTTTGACCCCCTCCATTGACTACACTGGGTCTGTTCTCTGCACACAGCAGCTGACATGGTTGGGAATGTTAATTCATGTGTGCTCTCTCTCTCTCTCTCTCTCTCTCTCTCTCTCTCTCTCGGCTCTATGGAGTCATTACTTGGAATCTATTGTCATCTCCCCAGATTTGCTGCGTGACTGCCTGAGCCCTAAGCAGGAAGCAGGATGAAAGCACCTCTGCCTTTGTTTCCCCTTGGCCTCTGCACAATTCTTCCCTCCTAGAGG
Organism: Nyctereutes procyonoides; assembly: GCF_905146905.1. Taxonomy (NCBI): domain Eukaryota; kingdom Metazoa; phylum Chordata; class Mammalia; order Carnivora; family Canidae; genus Nyctereutes; species Nyctereutes procyonoides. The sequence continues at coordinate 36,367,919 of NW_026575042.1, forward strand.
TGGGGCTCAGAACAGGCCTCTCACTGTCTGCTTCTACTTGTTCCCCCTTCTCTTATCCACTAAAGGTGGGAATCCTGCTGCTGGTTCCTATTTAAAGTGCCTTTCTCATCTACCATGTCCACTCCCTCCTTTTCTGCTGCCATAATGACTGCCTGGATGCGGGCGAACACTGTTCATGCAGGAGAGGGTAAAAAGCACATCAGTTTAACCTTTTAAAACATTAACCCTGTTTTTCTTATTTAATCTATAAGGATGTGTGTGATTGTATGGTTTGCATAGAATTGTATCAATGATGCTTTCTTTCCTTGAGGAATTCACTTTTAGGAAGAAAGAAAGGAAAGAACTTTACCTTAAAAAGTTTAACAAACAACAAACACAAGGAAGATTGTCATCAAGGGCTAACCATTCTAATCGGGAAGGAGACCAGAGCTCCGGAGGACTCTTCTCAGTTCTCTGGGGCACAGAATCTCTAACGTGGAATGGAACTTGGCGTTAAGAGTCAAGGAAGATGGTGGTTTCAGTGTTCATGTTTGCAATGTGGAGGTACAATAATCAAAACCATTAATTGGGGTTTCCTTGACATTCCATTGTCTAGGAGACTCATTTGCCTCCTTTGTATTGGGAGCATATTACCAATGTATGTGTAAAAATGCACTCATCTTTCCTTACAGATTCCAGGTCAGCCTGCATTTTTCTGTGGCTCAAAGTTTAAAGTCTCATGTAATCTAATAAATGTCTGACCTTCCCCAGGGAAGTATAAACAAAATATTTCTTGGTGGTGGTGGGGAGGAGTATAAACTAAATCTTGACTACAAGTGTTATGAGCATTCTTGCTGGAGACATACATTGGCTTGTCATACCAACCCTGACAATTAGATCCTTTGGCACACCAGATTAGCTGGTTTGCAGTTAATTCAGCCAGTTACAAATTCTTCAAAGGCAAGGGCTTAACTTCGAATCTGATGCCATATCCATCTCATGCAGTTTTAAGACGGTCCTGTGGTTTCACTACCTTAAAAAAGGTGCACACAATTTGATTGATAACTCACAGCTCAAATGTTTCCAAAAGGAAAAAAAAAATAGCCACTTCACAAATCAATTTCCCCAACTGTTCAATTTTTTTGTCATGAGTTCTCAATTTAACCACTGGAACTGGATCATTTTTAAAAAAATCTATTCTCAAATCATAACATCTGAGAGACCAAGCACACTCCTGAAAAATAAATGTCAAAATAGTCTTTTAATGTTTCTAATTATTGGCATTTATTTTAAGAATTTTTCTTCCATAGTGTACATGCATTGCTTTTGAGCAGAAAAACTTAACTATAAAAAAGCACAAACAATGAAAATCCTTTTGAAATCACAAATAACACATTCATAATTAAGCATTTTGGTGGACATCCATCAGGCTTTTTTCCCCTGTTAGGTTGAACCACGTGAAATTGCCAATATTCAGTCATTTTTGGTCTACGGAATGGCAGTTCCATATGGTTCTACCTAATACAGGTATATGCACGCAGAGCTCTACATTTATTTCAAAATGTGATTATTTTTGCCCAATATGTCTCAAACAATTCTCTATGTTTAAATATACATTTTATAATACAAGCTTTTCCTGGATTGTATTAAATGAGTCTCATAACTTATTTGATTAGTTTCCTGTTAGTGGGTATTTATTACTCCTTCCCCCCATTTATAAAATATGCTATTGTAAATAAGACTACAATAAACATTTTTGTTCTTGTCTGACTGTTTTCTTTTTTTAAAAAGATTGTATTTATTTATTCATGAGAGACACACAGAGAGAGGCAGAGACACAGGCAGAGGGAGAAGCAGGCTCCACGCAGGGAACCCGACATGGGACTCGATCCTAGGTCTCCAGAATCAGGCCCTGAGCTGAAGGCGGTGCTAAACCGCAGAACCACCCGAGCTGCCCTCTGACTGTTTTCTAAGAACTTTTTAGAAATAGATTTTCTGGGTTGACAGGTTTGAATGTTGGATGTTTTAAATAGTACTGATAGCGCAGACCAAAAAGAGGTGGGTGTGCGGTCTTGGAAAGAGCCTTAGACAGGGTTTTCCACATGCCTGGTTTCAAAACCTGCCTCATTCGATAGCCTAGCCTGATTTTATCCTTTGGTAAATGGTGTTATATTGATTTTTAAAGAGTGGATATAAAGGTTAAATAAGATATATCAAATGTCTACTGCATTCCTGATCTCTAGAAGACACTCTAAAGAAGTATCTTCTAGAGATCTAGAGATGTTTTGTTCAGAGGAACGTAGCCTTTGATGATGAGACTTCAGACATGATGGGGGCCGGGAGGAGGCCTAATACCTTTTCCTCTTCCTTCTCAATAACTTCTCTCCCTTTGCTCTCAATTCCCAAATCCCAGAGGCCAGCATTTATCTCTCTCTGCTCAAATTCTTGGGAGGCTAAGCCTTTTTATGAAATGCCCCATCTCCCTTATAAGAAGGAGGCAAGGGGAAGTTCCACATAGGATTCACAGCACAGGGATGACTGGAACCAAATCTCAACTCGTCTGCCCTGAAGCTTTGTGATCTGGGTCTGGAGAATTGACTGTTATGTGCTATTTTCCTCTTTGCGAAGCAAGTATAAAACTAATATCCCTAGATGACCCAGAGAGTTAGCACAGGTAAAGCACTTAGAACAGTGCTTGGCACACAGTACCCAATAAATGTCAATCATTCCCACTCCTCCTTCACCAGAAAGCAAGCTCTGGAAGAGCAAAGATTTTGAGTCTCCTGCTCACTGCCAATTCCCCAGTGCCTACGACAGTGCCCGGCATGCCACAGGCCCTCAACCAGTATTTGTTGAATAAATGAGTGTTCTCTGAACCTCTTCATTGCCAGAGCATGGCTGTGGATGCTGCTGGTGCCATGTTGTTGTTGCTGTTTTTCACTCATGACAGAACCATTCTAGAATGTACGCCTAACTTCTTTCTCTGTGGGAGAAAACGTACAATTTCTCAGGCATCCATACTTAATATGACTTGAGCTGCAGGAACACATTCTTTTAGTGCATTTGGAGCCCCTCATGTCTGCATGGTCTGACAGGCACTTGTCTATGGAACAAATATTTATGGCCCAGGCAATTTCATCCATTGCCTCATATAGAGAACCATCTCCAATCACCAGATGCCTGGCTTTGAGCAGCGCAGACACATGCATACACATACTGCTCATATCCCTTGTCCTCAGCCAGGGCTCCAGTATATCTCCCCCTGAGCCACCCGTGGCACAAAGGATGATGAGACAGGAAGAGAGTGGCAGAGAGAATTCATGGTGGTGAGCAATATCTTAGATCACTACAGCTCAACAAACTCTTTGCTAAGTAGTACCATGTACCAGGCAAGGACTGGATATCAGGAAAAGATATGAGTGAGACACAGGAGGCCATAAGCCTGCCAGGGAAGGGACTTTGTCTTATTCATCTTTCTATCACAGGGTCCCACACAGAGTCATCTGGAAATGTGGAATAAATTTACCAATGCAAAATGAGTGCTCAACTGTGGCTGGATTGTATGTGTCCATCAACGTGTATGAGTGGAATGAGCGGCTGTTTCTGTGAGAATTGGGATGGGGCACACCCATGAAGGTGCCCACAAGGCATCTAAAAGAAAAGTGACCTTGGATCATAAAGAGTCATTTTTTTCCATTGACAAAATAATTGGGATGCGTATCTTTTGAGAATAGAAAATTTTGAATTGGGGCTGTGTGGTAGTAAGAAAAATGGTCACTCAAACTCACCACATCTTAACCCCTGGAATCTGTGAATGTTTTCGTTTTAGTAAAAGGAACTTCACAGATGTGATTAAGTTGAAGATCTTGATATGAAGAGATCATCTTAAATTATCTGGATGGGATTAATGTAATCATAAAGGCAATAAAAGGCAGCCATGACAGTTGGCTGCTGACTCTGAAGATTGAGGAAGGGGTCACTAGCCAACGAGTGTATGTGGTCTCTAGAAAGCTAGTAAAAGCCAGGAAATGGATTCTCCCCTAGAGCCTCCAGCAGGACTGTAGCCCTGACAACACCTTGATTTCAGGACTTCTGACCTCCAGAAGTATAGGAAAAAAGATTGAATTGTTTGATCCACTAAGTTTGTAGTGATTTTTTACAACTGTAATGGAAACAGATACAGGCTTTTCTGGAAAATCTGGGTATAATACTGATTGTTATAACATATGCGTATAACATATGCATCATGCAAACTGTTTCACATACAAAGCTGTCTGTTTAGGAAGGGCTCCTGGGAGGAAAGAGTATCTAAGCCCAGCCACAAAGAATGGACTGGATTCCAAGGGACAGATATTGGGATGAGGGGGAGAGGATTTTAGAGAGGGCTGAGTAGCAGAGGAGGAAAGATGCCAACAACATAGAGAGAAGTACATGTCTGTCTCATTGATAGGCTCTTGTGTGAGGGCGGTTGAGTGAGATGGACCTGGAAAGATGGGCTGGGAGGATTGCTGAGTCCCTAAATGCCAGGTCAATATTTTAGTTATAGTTTCTCTCGTTCTTTCCCCAATCATTCTATCTTTTCCACTGCTCCACAAGGCTGCTCTCATTCAGGCTTCCAATGACTTCCATGTTGCCAGGTCTACTGGTTAATTCTAGTCTAACTTGACCTGTCAGTCCACCAGCAGCATTTCATACAGTGGATCACTCCTTTCATGAAATTCATTCTCCACTTGGCATGTGGGACACCACGCTCTCCTGGATTTGCTTCTCCTCCCAGAATCCTCTCATTCCTCTTTGCTACTTTCTCCTCATTGCTCTAATGATGCCCCAGGGCCCAGTTTCTGATCCTCTTTTCTTTTCTATTTACACTCACAGCCTAAGAGATCTCATCCAGTCCTATGATTTAACTACATGCTGATGACTTTGACGTTTTTATCTCCAGCCAAGAGCTCTACCCTGAAGATCCGGTTTGTCTACCCGACTGCCCCCTGGATGTCTCTACTTGAATATTTAAAAAGCATTTAAAATAAACATACCTCCAACTAAATCCCTTTTCCCCTAAAAATGTTCTTCCTATAGTCTTCTTGTCTCCGTAAAGTCCAGTTCTATTCTTCCAGTTGCTGAGATCAAAATCTAGAAGCCGACCTTGGGCCCTCTTCCTTAAACCCCATCTCTAACTCATCAGCAAATATTTTCAGCTCTACCTTTAAAATATAACCCAGAGGTCTATAAGTTTTCATGATCTTTACTTCTGCGGTTGTAGTCTAAGCCTTTGTGAATTTTTTACCTGAGCTATCATTATGGACTCCTGGTTGCTCTACTTCTTGGTCTCTCCTCCATGGAGCAGTCAGAGAAATTTTTCTAGAATGAGAGTCAGACATGTTTGTGTTTGGCTCAGAATTCTCCAACATAGGTCACTCTTACTTAGAATAAAACTTCGAGTCCTTTTATTGAATTACAAAATCCTATGTAAAATTGACTCCACTACTTCTCTGCTCTCATCGGTCAGCTAATCTTTTGCACACTCTGCTCCAACAACACAGGTCTCTGTTCTTCCTCAGGAACACCAAGATTTCATGTTTAAATGTACTGTTCCCTCTGCCTTGAATGTGTCTCCTTCCACCATCCAGCTTACCTCCTCCTTCTTTCATTCAGGTGTCTGCTCAAATGTCACCTTCCCCCTCTACCCTGAATAAAATAGCACTTTCTTGTCTCTATTTCCTCACTATGCCTAATTTTTCTTCATTGCATTGTTATTAACTGATGTTTATTTGTGTACTTATTGTTTTTTCTTTCCACTGGTGTGTAAACTCTGTGAGAATAAGGACTTTTGTTCGTTGCTTATCTCTAGGATCTAGGTACTCAATAGATCTTTGAGTAAATGAATGAATGATAATAATAATAAAAAAGTGACCACTCACCATTTGCCTTGTGCTAGGCACAGTGTTAGATACTTTGGCATATTTTCATTTTATCATCATTGTGGAGCTCATTATCAAACACACCTGAAAAAATAGGTAATAATAATCCTATTTTGTACCTGAGGATGTGTTTCATAGGCCATGGAGATCTATCAAAGCATTATGCACAAAGCAGGGATAAGCTCACTTTAGGAAAAAGCAACCCAGGTCCTGGGCAAAGGGAGCAGGAACACTGTCAAGCCATCACCATTCTCTGGGCACAAAGGGTAAGGTCCCAAACTAGAATAGAGAAAAAAGGATGGGCACAGGAGACATTCAAAAGTGAGATTAATATGATTTAGAAATATAGGATTTAGAAGACACGTGTCTATGAGGCAAGAGGAGGTCTGATTGAAGCAGAAACAGGAACCCAGGAGAAAATCTTATTTGAGCTTAGTTAGACGTAGGTTGAGTTTACAGGGTTTAAGGGACATCCCAGTAGACATGAGGAGAACACAGAGGAACATAGGATCAGAAGCTTGAGGAAGTGGGGGAAGCTTCAGATACAGGTTTGGGCAGAACTAAGTAATAAGGGGTGATTAGAGGTAAGTAGGAGAGACCAATTCAACCAGACTGTGGTAGTTGTGTCTTCATGATCAGGAATGTGGGCTTCAATTCTGGGCCATTGAGGGTTAGAAAAAACACCTCTCTGGGTACTGTGTGTGTGTGTGTTTGTGTGTGTGTGTGTTGGGGGAGATAACAGCAATGGTCAAGACCAGCAAAAGACCCAGGCCATGGGCAGACAGAAAAGGAACCTCCAGAGGGAGTAATAAGAAGCACTTTTCTTTCAGATCCACCCTTCAGATGAATAAACACCTGCATTGAATAACCTTCCTCTGAGCATTGTGTAGGCTACACTGCATGGGCATGTGGACTTGGTGTTGCTAGATCTTCTAGATTTACAGGGATATTGGGAAATCTGGATATTAAAGTAAAAAAAATTAAAAATTATTGATACTATAGGCAAAAAACCCCAAACATGTCTGTAGACCTGCCCTTGGACTACCAGTTTGTAACCTCCACAAAGACTCCTTGGGCTACATTTTGTACCAAGCAGCTCAATAACTTTCTATAAAATTAGATTTTTCCCCAAACCAGCTTCACTGACTCAGGGGAGTTTTGGGGTGTTCTTGCTGGGAGCCCCAGGGTTGCCTCTGCTGGCTGCCTCTAATTTCAGAAACCACATTCAATTTTATTCATTCAACCAATATTTATTGAGCTGAGCTTAGCATTGGAGATACAATGGTAAATAGGACAAACATGCTTTTAGGAACAATGTGTATTAGAAGGCATATGCAACAGACACCTAATCCCATTTAATATAATTAAATGTCACATTAATATAATTAAGTTTCTAGAAATGAAAAAGCAGAAGGTGCAAGAAAAGAGTACAATAAGGGTCAGGTTTAACCTGGGGAGAGTGGTCAGAGAAAACACTAGTAAAGCCAGGTGATGAGTGAGGAGAACCTTCTGGGCTTGGGATCAGTGTGTCCAGGACTGTATGGGGCTGAAGAATTTGATGAAGAACTAGTGATGCCTAGGGGGCTGAGGAGCCTGGAAGAGGGCAAGAGAGAAAATGACTGAGCTGGTCCCCCTGTGCCTCGCGGTGTGAGGCGGAATTTCAGCAGGGAGAGACTGGATCCATATGTCTCATGCACCATGATGCTGAGTGTGGAAGAAACAAGAGTGAATGAAGGGGAGATGGTGACGTGGCCCACATGACAGAGGACAGAGGACAGGGCTAAGGTAAAGGCATAGAGAAGGATAGAAGTAGCCAGAATATGGAGGTTCAGTAAATTGGATGCAATGATTACTGTTTTCATTAAATACTACTGCTTAGGATAAGCCAAGAATTGCTAGCTGCTGCTGGCAGCAAAATCCCTGGTTAGACTTGATCTGGGCAGAAGATGATAATTTGTTCTTCACTTCTCAAGTGCTGTGGATCATTCCTTTTTCCCGAGAGGAGCCCTTTAGCCTCTGTGCACCCACAAACCTCACCACATGTGGGCTCGGTGTCTACAGGTTAACATTTAACTCTTTAATTTGGTTTTAACCAAGTGGTTTTCAAACACTTTATCCCTGCCACCCCTGAGCTGAGTCTTGGGTGTGAAACACACACCAGAGATTCTCCACTAATGCCTCCCAGGAGAGTAGTGACAGTCATTAGATCATTAAATGTCTGGCACTGTTCTACATGCTTAACACATGGCCAAGTGATTTATTTTGGCTGTCATCCCCATTTTGCAGATGAGTAGACTGAGGTACAGAAAGGCTAATACTTTGCTCTAGGTTGTATGTGTAGCAGATGTCAGCACTGGTAACTGAACCCAGGCATCCCAGTCCAAAATCCACAAACGTAGGCCCTAGTCTAACATGTGTGAGAAACACCGTTGTCTTCAGATAGTGTGGTGTCGTGAGTACACTTCCTTCTGTGAAAGACTCATAAAGTGACTATGCCCTCATCACCCCCATCAGTCCATTCAGTAATGTTGCCAGAGGGGATCTGTTCTGGACATGTCTATCTTGGTGCCTGCATGGCTAGTCCTTCTCCAGCCCATGGTGCTCTTCCCTACCCCTTGCTGAAAGAGACCATGTGGTGTTGAGCCTCCTGTAAGAGGTGCAAGGTGCTGCTGATTAGACCAAGGATCAGCCCTTGATCCAGGAGGGATCTGTTTATGGGGTGTCCAGAGCCCAGAGGTGGCCAGCAATGAAGTGCTAGCCCATCAAGGGGGATGATCCTAAGCTCATCAGCAAGTTCCCTGTAGGGCTTTGCCTAGAGGATACAAATGTAATTGGCCCATACCTAACAAGAGGCAGAGTCTAATGAGGAAAGTGGACAAGATGGCAGGACACATTTCCAGGCCTGAGTTTCCCTTCCCATATCTTGCCTGTGAACAGCAATGCATTTTTCTGATAAGGAGGTTTCTCAGAAGGCTATAAATGCCTTGGGAGGCATTTTCCTGGTAAAGAGGCCCTAGGGCAACTGGGCTGCCCACACCGCAGACAGAGACTGTTCAGCTCGTCTCAATCTGCATTTCCAGGAAGCTGGTACAAGTGAAATTCCAGACTTCCTGGCAGAGGAAATCTAGTTCCCCAATTACAGACTCCTGTGACAGGAGGGCCTGTGTTTTGTTACTCGACTAGAGTGGAGTTGGTTGGAATGGATGGCCCAACTCCTCAAGATCCCCAACCATGTCATCATTCCTGGGGCAGCATGCTTTTGGCAGGGGCTGTACCTTTGTCATTGCTCTGCATCCTTTTTCAGATTCTTAGATTTATGAGATACAACCTTCTGCAAGTAGGTATAGGACAGTGTTTTCTAACGTGTTCTATGGAACTCTAGTCTAAGACATGCCCCCCCACACCTTTTTGAAGTAGTCTCCATGCCCAGCCTAGAGCCCAATGTGGGGCTCAAACTCATGACCCAGAGATTAAGACCTGAGCTGAGATCAAGAGTCTGATGCTTAACCAACTAAGCCACCCAGGCACCCCTACCCCTTCCCTTTCTTAACTTCCTTCTAAGTGTTCCAAGGGTAAACAACTTTGGGAGGCGCTGCCTGCTAGTTTGTTTAGAGACTAACAGGGCACTTTAGTGTGTTACATAGCTCTCAGAATTCTGTAACAAGGAACCTTCTTTAACATTGTCTTTCCATAAGGTTTCCCAAACTAGATTGATCACCAACCTCCCACCCTCCTCCCACCCCAGCTTTTTTTTTTTTTTCATGTAATAGCTACTCATCACCCACAGAACCAGAATTCTGTGCAACAGACTTTGAAAAATTTTTCTCTAAAAGACCTCAGATGTAATCATTCAGCATGCAACACACCACTGGCAGCTAATTCTGTCTCAGGCCTTGCACCAGGCACTAGGGCCACAAAAATTTCAGGCTCAGGCCCTGTTCCTAGGGACCTCAGCTGGGGGAGGAAGACAAGAATGAAGGACACAGAGAGGGGATCTCCAGGCCGTGCTGAGGCAGCGAAGACTCCCTGGAAGAGGAGACACTTGAGATGAGTGTCCAAGAACAAGGAGTATTGCACCAGACAAAGGCCCAAGGCCTGCAGTAGCCATATTCAGCACAGAGGGATAACTAATACAAATTGTTCCAGAATGGACTGACTACAATACTTGATGTAGTAAATGCTTAACCATCACTTTCTAGTTAATGGGGAAAAACTATAGATTTTGGTTCTCAGCAAAAACACCTTTAATGATTAAGCTATAGACATTTTTCAGGCTCATTTCCTTTGTAATGGAGAAATCGGCGATTTGGAAGAGCCATCTTGGACTCCTACACAAAACTTACTGACCTGTTTCTGACTTCACTGGAGCATGTGGAACTGATGTTGCCAAGCACCAGTATGGAGAAGACTGGGCTGAGAACCTGAAACAAACATTTCTGTCTACCTTTGCTGAAAGTGAGCAGATGGAGGGAGATGTTTATGCTTTCTGGACAATCATTAATAAGCCACTTAGAAAGTGTATCAATTCACTCTGCAGAAAACCAATTTTTTCCAAGTTCTCAGGACCGAATAGAGTATTTGATACCCACCTTGCACCTAGCATTGTGCTAGATGTTTTCATACAAGTTATGCCATTTAAGTCTCTTAATGATCCATGGGGGTAGTAAGATGCTATGTTTATTTTACTTATGAAAAAAATTGTGGTTTAGAAAATTAAAGTGATTGGCCAAGGGTGTGCCTAGGACTCAAACTGAAGACTGAGGGCAGATCCAAGTGACCTTCGCAATGTTTTATGGTATCTTTTTGTAGGATGGGGAAGTGAAGGTAGACAAAGAGAAACCTCTGACCTGCACTTTCCTTGAGATGTAGACCAGGTGTACCTGACCAACCATCCTGTATCCTGGAAATCCAGGGCCTAAACTCCAATTTCTCATCACCTCCTGACTATCTCCTTATGACAAAGTATAATTTGTCCTTTCCCCTCCTATACTTCTTGCATTGCGTGGGTAAACTTTCCCTTTGATCTGTGAGGTGATTCGTTCTGCAAATCTCCTATATCACCGCCAAAAAAACCCATCAACACGAACTGTGGTTTATTGGCCACTTTATTGGCATTTAGTGGAGAATGCAGAAAATATTAGGGTACTTCCTTCAGCTTTCTTTTCATTTGCCATGTCTTGGAGGTGAGTGGTATAGCTTTATATTTAGCATGGTATTAAGGCTAATTATACTTCTGGATCAAAGGAGATCATTCAAACTAAATGGGAAATGATTAAGTTAGCAGTCTGATTTTCTAGTAAGATAAGGCTCCAAAGAAACGTAAGTGTAGAACTGGGATTTCCAGTGACTGGGGAGACAAAGGCACAGTCCTTCCATGGATGGAGGCCTGGAGGGCATGCTGCATCTCTCCTTGGGGTGAGCCTCCTGGAGTCAAGTGCTGTCCTTGGTGCTGAATTTTTTTTCCCCCACAATGATGAGAGAAGGCTCAGAAAACTGCGTCTTGGGCTAGCACCTTGGAAAAGTTGGATTTTTATTTCTCTTATAAAGTCACAGGCTCCGTCTGGAAGAAGAAATTAACTCACTGTTTCCTGTTCTGACTGATTATTCCAACACTCATCAGTACAGCTGAATGTCTGAAACAAGAAGGCCCTTTGTTGAGTCTGGGGCTCCATGGTACATCTCCCCATCATAAACTGCCTCCATACTTCCAGTATGAAGCCACGAGCTCCAGGAATCAGAATCCAGGTTAGAAGGCACAGACTCTGGGATATAAATACTAGTTTAATGTTTTCTGATTTGTGTTTAGACACAGAATATTTCATTGAAAATCTTAAGCAGATTCCTGAGATGTACAATAGATTATAATTCCACACTTTTTTTGAAGTAGGGGAGAAGTCTGAAGCTGCAGCCACATAGTCCAACCCCCAGAAGCTCCTCAAGAGTCTATGCAGATATGCTATTGATTGATGGTACAAGCCTGAAAACCAGTAATTTTAGTCCAATCTTTTTCTGGCTCTTGACTGCTTGTGTGATTTTTTTTTTCATTTTAAACTAAGCTCAGAGCACCTCCTTCAGGAAGCTTTCCCTTATACAGGGGTTGTGCTTCTTTAGCCCTGTACTCCCTATTATCACTACATTGATCACTCTGTTGGGTAACTGTGTGTTTCTTCTGCTGGACACAGAGGTTCTTGAGGGCCAGGATCATGTGCCTGGAACATGGTAGGTATACAAGGAATACTAATAGGCTGATGTTTAATGAGCCTCCCACTCAAGGCAAAGCAGGAACTCATCTATAGCATTTTCAAGAAATAATTTCATGGGTTCTGCTTCCACATCTCCAGGGATGGGGAAATCACTCCAAACTGAGGTATCCTTTTCCATATTAAGATTCTTATGATAGCAAAAGTCTTCTTCTTTTTGATCCAAAATTTGTCTCCCCATAGCTGCTACTTTCTAGGGATATATAGAACAAGCCAGTGTCACTTCTACTTCATACCTGAGCCTTCAATTACTTGAGGAGAAATATCACATTCCTCATTTCTGGGCTAACTTCCATCTATTCCTTGTGGGACATTACTTCATGTCCTTTTGGCTGTTTGTTGTTTTCTTCTGCACATTAAAAGTTTGTCTATATCCTTCCTAAAATCTGGAGCTGGATTTTGAAAGTTGTATGTGAATAAGCATCTCACACTTACTGCTCTTAGCTTGTTATTCATCGCATTGCTCCAGTTTAGCATCTTTCCTAGGTTTGCTCCTCTACACGTTCAGGGTCTTTCTCTGTCTCATATTGGAAAACTTTTAAACTCAAAGGAACTCAAAGGAAAGGGCTATTCGTCCCATAGCCCTTTACTTCTTTTAGCAGAGTGACTGTTGATGTAAATCCAGTATTTCTTTTATATTGGTCACCTTGAGTTAAATTAAAAAGCAGGATCTTTGGGGGCAGGGAAGATTTGTCTATTTTGTTCACTGCTGTTTCCCTAGTACATGGAAGAATGTTGGGCATATCCTAGGTGCTCAGTAAATATTTGCAGTATAATTGAAACATGAAACATGAATGCTGATATTTTCTGAACCCGGACACAACAGAGATGATGCCAGAACCCACATCTGAAGAATTAATTGACTATCACCCAAGGGTCCTCATACTTCAATATGCAATGTAAGATTCTTTCCCACCTTTTGCTCATGTCTCAAGGTGGGAAGGTGCCTGGGACAAGATTAATTTATTTCCAGTAAATGGTGCCCAACAACATGGGAAAATCAAAGGGACACTGATGATAGGAAATAGAATAAGTAGAAACGTTGATAAAAATACCAAGGATAGTTTATATTTTGGGAGACTTACTGTGTGAGTAGCACTTAACATAAATTTTCTCACTTGAATTCTCACAGTATCCCTATTATTTTAGAAAGACAACATAATTCACAAACCCACTGTCTATCCATGGCATAGATCCCCTCAATGCCTGCCAAGCTATGTGTTCCTGAGGGCAAGCCTGACTCAGGCCTTCTCTGAGTCATTGCTATGTCTATGTACAGAGCTGACCTTAGAGAAGATACATCTGCCTAAGACAAAAAAGATAGATAAGAGCAGAAGCTACTTGAGAAAATGAGATCTACTGAGAAGTGGTTCTTATTCCTGGCATTGGGAATGATATGGTAACATGGCAACATGAGAAGAAAGAAAAAAATGTGTGTGTGTGTGTGTGTGTGTACATATATATTTAACAATAAATGCAAGCATATTTTCTTAAAGCTAGTTTTAGATAAATTGGAATTTAATGCTTTGAAAGCCAGGATTGTCTTTTTTTTTTTTTTAAAAAAAAGCATAATTGAGGTATAATTTAATACAATAAAATCCACCCATTTTAAATGTACAGCTCAGAGAATTTCAACAAATGTATGCAGTCATAACCACCACCATAATCAATATATAGAACTCCATCACCCCCCCTCAAAAAAAAAGGTCCTGTGTGTCTATCTACATACAATCTCCTCCTCCTACCTCCATTTCTGGAAGCCACTGATCTTACCTTTGTTCTTATAATTTTTTCTTTTTCAGAATGCTATATAAATTGAATCACAGGTTAAAGCCTTTTTGTGCTTGACTTCCTTCACTCAGCATAATGCTTTTCAGATTCATCCATGTTGCTGCATGTATCAGTAGTTTGTTCTTTTTCATTGCTACCTCTTCTGTTTTCTGGAAGAGATTATGTAATAGATATTATTTCTCCCTAAAATGTTTGGTAGAATTCTCCAGAGAAGCCATTTGAGCCAGAAAGGTATATTTTGAAGAACAGGAATTCATTAGCTATTTGGGATAGTTGGACTTTGGGTGCAGGAATCATTTTGCCCTTTCTTTCCTTTCCAGGGAGGGATTAACCTGTCCTTATACCCCTGGAAGACCCTCTAGCTGTTGCTGGGTGAGTTGCAGATCAGAATGTATGGGGGGAGGGGGGAGGGGAGGAGGGATGAAACTGGTGGCAGGAGTGAAATGTCAAAGAAATGGCAGCCAGGGCTTTCAGAGCAGAGCCCAGGAGATAGCAAAACAACATGCTTCACACCGCCTCATGGCCTGTTTATTCAGGAGAAAATCACATCGTCAAGGTCACATTGTTGTTTGTTTGCTATTTCTATCCTCCCTAGAAAGAGAGAAAAGCAAGCTTCAGAAAGAAGCTCCTTCTCAGGAGATTTCCAACCTGTGTCCAAACCAAAGTGGTTTGGACGAGCTTTAGATAAATATCTGATTGCTTTTACGGGCTTGGTGAGGCAAAATTTCCAGATGCTTTGAAGTGTTCCTGATGCTCTAAAAATTCTCAGTATTTAATGCCCTGGGGTCTTCCCAATGGGGACAGTATTGATTTGATCATCCCTGGGCTTACGTCCTAAGGACAAATCTCTGTGGCTGCTCTCAGACAAGTTTGCTGAGACTTAGGCCCTGGAAAGTCCTTCTCCAGTGAAAGCTTGACAGGACATGGAATGTGAAGGGATGCCCTACTTGAGTGCTCATGACGTACACTGCTGTTATGATGTGTGGCCATTTCTGATATTCTGATTACAGTGGACTGCTCCAGAAGGCAAAGACTTTTAAAACATCAACAAAAAGGGTGGTAGACATAGACAAAGGCAGCCAACTAAGGAAGGGGGTCCTCGGGGGATTTGAGTGCCAGGACTAAGTAACCATCAACTTTATATTTCCATCTCTTCAGTAGAGTTTTCTGGGGTTTTTTTTTGGGGGGGGTCACTTCTATTAAGCTACTTCCCTAACATTTATTAAGCCATTCCTACTTGTTTGATCCATGCTCAGTTAGGAATTCCATCTTTGTGCTCCCATAGCATCACCAAGTGATAGCTAAGGGGTGACCCACCTCTCCTGGGTACACTTGCCTGGCTTATAGGTAGGCTATTAATAATTAAAAAGCAATACATACCTCACACCTGTTAGGATGGCTGTTATAAAGCAAAACAAAACAAAGCAGAATAAAGTATGCATGGGCGGGGATTGTAGAAATTAGGATCCTTCTGCATTGCTGACTGGGGATATAGAATGGTGTGGCTGCTGTGTAACATGGTAAGACAGTTCCTCAGAAAATTAAACATAGAATTACCATATGATTCAGCATTTCCCTTCTGGGTATTGACTTGAACGCAGAGACTTGAAGAGATATTTGTGCACCCATGTTCATAGTAGAATTTTTACAATAGCTGAAAGGTGGAAGCTACCTAAAAAAACCAACGAATGCAAAAATGTAGCTTATAATGAAATATTGTTCAGCTTTTTTAAGGAGGGAAATTTTGACACATGCTACAACACTGATGAACCTTTTTAAAGACGTTATGCTAAGTGGAAGAAGTCAGTTGCAAAATGACAAAAATGGGATGATTCCAGTTATATGAAGCACTTAGAGCAGTCAAATACATAGAGACAGGAAGCAAAATGGTTGCCAGGTGCTGGAGGGCAGGACTAATGGGGAATTTGTGTTTAATGGGAAGAGTTTCAGTTGGGGGAGATGCGGACATCCTGCAGACGGATGGTGGTGAAGGCTGCACGATATGAGTGTACTTAATGCCACTTCAAAATGATCAACATGGCCAATTTCATGCTATGTATGGTTTACCACAATAAAAAAAAGCAATATATTCAATTTGCTTTCCTCCTCAACAAAAGATAAAGGCAAATCACCAAGCTGCTTCTAGACACTTATTAGGAGAATACATGAGATAAGTCCTATATCAGTTCTTTAATGACCAAGTTCTGTCCCAATATAAGGAAATAATATAATTTTGTGGAGGGCAGAGTGTATGTATTAGTTAGGATGTTTTGTGTCGTACTTAATAGAAAACTCAACATAAGCTGGCTTACAAAATAGCAGGGATTTAGGTTACATAAATGTCCAGTGGTAGGTATAGTTCATCAGAGCCCCGACTTGTATTTCTACATATTTTCCTATCCTGACATTCACTGGGTGTTGCCTTTACCATCTTCCAGATTACCTTCATGTAGCAAAATGATAGTTTGCTGAAAAAACAGTGTCTGCCATGTGCTGAGAGAAGCAGAGAAAAGAGATGGAGACCTACTACTCTTGGACTTTTCCTAGATTTCCATTCCTGGTTATAGACCTTCTGGTCTCCAGCTGCATTCTTAACCTTCAGTGCTGAGAGCCAACTCACACCATTAAAGTAAGTTCTTCTTCTTCTTCTTCTTTTTTTTTTTTTTAGATTTTTTCTTTTTAAAGTAATCTCTATACCCAATGTGGGGCTCAAACTTACAACCCTAAGATCAAGAGTCGCACAACTACTGACTGAGCCATCCAGGTATCCCATAAATTCTATTTTTCTGTTTAATCCAGTTTCAGACAGTTTCTGTTATTTGTAATTAAAGAGTCCAAACAAACATAATGGGACTTCTTCTTTAGTTTATACTTTGCTTTCTTTTCCTTCCCCCGGCCCCTCTGCTGCCAGTCCTTTTTGTCTAGGTTTCTGAGTGAGTTTTCTCCGCTGAAGGATCCAGGCTATGGAGCCATACTAAGCCCAGAACTACTCACCAACTCTGCCCCAGCATTAAACTGGCTGACTGTCCTACAACCAAACTTGTAGGCTTTGACTTATTTCCTAGGAGGCTTCCAGGCCTCTCCTGTAAAAGTGCCCTGGCTAAGCACAGCCAACTGCCCTTCTGACAACTTAAAGGGAAGTGTCTTTTAGGATTAGGGTATGGCCCTTACTAACCATGGCTCCTTAAATTTATGATAAATTCATGTGCTGAGTCAATCACTTCTTGCCTCCTCCTAGGACCTGGCATAGAGTCAATGCCTACATCTGGGCCTAGAGACAGACAGATTGATTGATGATGAAGAGACAGCATTACATTTCCGATTTCTCACCAGCGACTGCATTCCTTTACAAAATAGATCCCTTGGCACGATAAGAAGTTATATTAGTTTAAAGTAATTACTTACACTATTCAAATTGCTCTGCCTAATTGCTTCTAAAAGTGAATAGAACTCAAGAAGGGAAGTGCTGTAAAGTCTGAGTCTGTTCTCCAGCTGGATCCTCTTACAAGAAGATATGAGTGGTTTCTAGTTTAAAAGAAGCTGGGTGATTAACTAGAGCCACATCTAGTTTCCATTAGACCCCAAGGGTAATGGAAAAAGGTAGGTATCTGTTCTGAACAAAAAAAATGTTTGGTTGCTTAGTCTGTTGTTAAATCAAACTGTGGACCTCGTTGGGGACCTCCTTCCCTCAGAAGACAAAACAAAACAAGAATTCTGTTTATGTTTTGCCCATGTTGCTGTTGTTCCATTATTTCTTTATATTCTTCTGGAGCTGGAATCTGGGGCGGGGGGACTGGTCTTCATGAATGTTTTCTTTCTTTCTTTCTTTCTTTCTTTCTTTCTTTCTTTCTTCTCTCCATCTACCTATCATGTGTCTTTTTATGTTTAATAAATTAAAGTGAATTCAGTACTTCCATTAAGCAAGTAAGGTATGGAGCTCTTTAGAAGGGGATAGACATGCAAATTAGGAGAAGAGCCTGATGAAGTTTTGTGTGCTGAGTCCAAGGACTCTTGATCTCAAGATGTGATAAAGTGGAAGGATGTGTCAAGGAATATATGAGAAAATAATAATTGGCTTCTTTGAATTGGAAAGAGAGAGCTGAGGCAGACAGAAGACCTCCCAGAAGCCAGTCTTCATGAGTTTTCAATGCAGTTATCTTGTGGAAGGATATTAAGTAAATAGGTGGTGGTGATGGAAGGAGAGGGGGTGGGGAGAGTTATGGGGGAAATAATGTTTTTGAGAAGCATTAGGAGAGAGAAGAGCAATTTGCAGGCTTTTCTGTGCAGTTGGAAAAACAGCTCGTATTTTCTGTGCAAAATGATCAAAGACAAGACTCAGGAGGGAAAAGCCTCAACCAGCCTAATCTTCAGCAAGGGCTCTGGCTGATGATAAAACTTTCAATGGTTGGAAATGGCTGAGGTGTCAGCCTCAGTCTTCTTCATCAAAGCCACCACACAGATGTTCATTAGAAGCAGATAGATGACCATCTGCTGGTCAAGGTCATATGCTTTCCTACTTAGAGAGGATGTGGATTGGGGGCAGGGTCACTGGCTAGACCACTGTCCACTTCAGCTGATGAGGTGGCCAAAGAGTGCCTGTAGCCACACACAGAAGTTTCAGGGAGCTGTAGTTTAGGCTGGGCCTAACAACAGCTTTTATGAGTATGCCCCCCACCAGCCTCCTAGAGCATGAAAGACACTGTTATGGGGTCCAGGGTTTTATGCGTAGAGCAGGTAAGATATGGAGCTTAGGTGTCTCCTCTTTCAGAATCAGCTAGCCACCCTGAATAAGAACTATTTCTTGAAAAAACAGGATTTCACCTTTGAATGTAAGCCTCAGTTTCTGTCATCTGTCATATCAAGATCGTCATGAGCCTATCTCATGAGGTTGATGTGAAGAATAAATGCAATGATCTAAGGCCTGAGTGCATGCTTGGCACGTATAGGTGCTCAATAAATTTTAGGTACAGTTGGTATTAATGTTAGTATAAGTATTCAATATATTCCCTAGGATACTTTATTTTTTAATTTAATTTTTATTTTTTTAAAAAGATTTTATTTATTTATGAGAGAGAGAGAGAGGCAGAGACACAGGCAGAGGGAGAAGCAGGCTCCATGCAGGGAGCCCAATGTGAGACTCGATTCTGGGTCTCCAGCATCATGCCCTGGGCTGAAGACAGGCGCTAAACCGCTAAGCCACCCAGGGATCCCCCTAGGATACTTTCTATCTCTCATGAGAACAGAAAACATTCTAGATCTTTCAAATAGGGAATTTAACACAGGGAACTGGTTATGCACATCATGGAAGAGTTAAGAAACCAATCCATGGGACGGTGAGGAACCCCAGAGTTTAGCAACAACAGGAAGCTGCTATCAGTTTCAGTGCTGGAGGAATAAGAAGAGAGTCTAGAGGCCAAGGCCATCAGGCTAGATTTAGAAACATGGTGGGACCTGGTCAGTGGGAGGTGGAACAATAAAGGCATAGATCTGATGAGAAATGCTCAAGGCCTGCTTGGATAAAGCCATCAAACTTTTCTGTTAGATTTATCCCTATGTCTCTCCAGAGCCAGGGTCATAGCCCTTGCTGGTCTTTCTTGCTGAGACACCACTGGAGGTAATGCAAGACAGGAAAGAATGTTCTGTTTTCTTTCTTCCAACCTTCCAGTCTTCTAGTAGTGTCCACATTAGTTGAACTACCTGGGAGTAAGTTGGCATGGAGCTTGGGGAGTGCAGCTCTGTACCATACAGAGAAGCACAGCAAAAGAGAAGGAAAAGGATAGGGGAGCAAGCAAGCCAATGAGTGGTATGACTTACAAAGCCTGAAGCAGTGACCCACTCTAATCCTTGGAAGGTGGTAGAGATGGTCTGTAGTCTTCTCGGCCTTTCTGCCCTTCAGCTTGTCTCCTACTGGTTATTTCATGCTTGTCTTGCTCATTTAAGTCTGATTTCAGGGCATTTCTTCTTACCCAGGAGTTGGTGGCTGGTAATGGTTTAAAGAGCTGCCTCTCAGGGAATTTATACTTTAGCAAGGAGGAGACCATGAAGCAAGGGAAGATCGTTCTAATGGTGACAGTTCAGGCTTCAAACGCAGGACGCTGTGGTTTGGTTGAGTTTGGTTTTTAATCCTACAGTCTTCATTCCTAGAGGCCTGAGAATTACATGAACTCTGTTTACATATAGAGATTACTTCATTTGTTGTCACAGTCCTGTGAGGTAGTGGACAGGGACTGATCGCCCTATGTGAAGAAAAGCATTCAGTGTGATAGAGCTTTAAGTGGTAGAGCTGAGGTTCAAATCTAGGTTTTTCCAGCTTTCAAGGGGGGAGTGTCCCCATTTCACATGATGCCTTTCTCAAGGGAAAAAGCACGGGTTCAAGGGCAATGGCATTTATAGGAGCAATTCATTCTTTCTGCTAGCAAAATGCCTCCTTTATCACATATTAAATATATATATATATATAATCATATATATATATAGGATCTATTTCTGGAATATTTTATTCCCTCTGATTTCATCTATTTATCTAATCCTGTATGACTATCATGCTATTTTAATTACTTTAGCTTTAGAATATGTTATAATATATGGCAGAAAATGTCCTTTCTCCTTTTCCTTTTCCTTCCTCTTTTTCTTAACATTTTTCTTGGTTCTTCTTGCATATTTTATTTTCTGGGATAAACTTGGAATCTGCTCATCAAACTCCAAAAAGAAATCCGTTGGACTTTTCAACTGGGCTATGTTGAGTAGCAAATTAATTTGAGGAGAATTCTCATCTTTGCAATAGTAAATATTTCCAGGTAGCAACATAGGCTGTCTCTATTTATTCAATTCTTTCTTATGTCCCTCAGTGAGACATTTATGGCCTTATTCAAGCAAGTCTTGCACATTTCTTGTTAGATTATTCCTAGAATTATTATAGTTTTGGTTGGGGACATGAATAAGGTATTGCCTCCCATGACATTTTGTAATTGGCTATTGCTGATGTAGAGAAAGCTCCTGCTTATTGTGTGCTTTTGTACCAATCACCTCCCCAAACTTACTTGGTTCTAATGGCTCTTTAGTGCACTATTCTGAGTTTTCTAGGTAAGGAGTCAGGTAGTCTCCCCTACCACATTTAAGCTGTTCTTCCTTTTATACTTTAACTCCCCACATGCGCTCTATAATTTATCTCATTGCCTTTATATCCTGTCTTGAATTGTAGTAATGTCTGTGTATTTTATTGCCTATAGTAGATTGTCTGAAAGTAGAAATTGTCTTATTTATCTTTACACCATCTCCCCCCATTTCCCCAAGACCCTAGCATATTACTTGGCATTAAGTGTATAGTATATGATCAATAAATGTTACTATAATAGTTAGGCATGCCTTGTAGTATAGTGAATTATGCATATTAAATTCAGATTAGATTGTGTGTTAAAATAACATTTTGTTTTAACCAACCATATCCTAACCTGACTGCCTTGTATCCTGAAGCTTTTCCCCCAGTTCAGGCACTAAATTGGAATTACATTGCCTTGGGGTGAGAGGGCCTCAGAGTACGATAGAGAACAAAGATGTCAAATTCTTGGCTTTGGAATGAAAAATTCAGGACCAGACAAAAAGGCAAGCTTTGTGGTTCAATGGAATTTCATTTCCCTTCGTACTCAGCCCAACACATACATACACACACACATACAAACATACCTTAAAACTAGAGAAAAAAAAAAAAAAGATTGTGAAAAGAGAGAAGGCCGGGGCCAGTGAAGTTGCATGAAGTCAGAAGAAAGGGCCTGCTACCTGGAGCTCTGACTGAGCAGGGCCATCAGGGATCCCAGGAGGATGTCCATCTTTCTGTGCTTGAGCAGACGACACTGCCCCAGCTGAGGAGCTCTGTCTGTTGTCCTTTAAGAGGCAGCCAAAGAAGATCACCCCCTGGTATTAGTCAGCAGGTCAATGTTGAGGAGCTAACAGGAATGATGCCCCCCTGGGTCCTGAGGCCTGGCTACATCTCCATTGTACCCTTCCCATGCCAACACTCTGCTTTCCATGGCGTAGGGCATGCCTGAGCTGTCAGAGAGGACAGGGGGCCTTGACACCGAGGGCAGTGGCAGTGGCCCACAAAGAAAGCCCTCCTCATCTTCATCTATCCAGCCCTTGGCAATAAGGCCTAGAAGAAAACTGCTCCGTGTCTCCCAGTTGGTGGAGACAGAGGGGGAAACAATCATCTGTTTACAATTAATCTTTTGAGGGCAGAGATTGGCTGAGTCCATGGTGATTCCTCCTCCGTACCTGCCCACCACTCCCGTGGCCTGGTGAAGGGCCTGGTGCATGAAAGACATTCAGGAGCCATCTGCGAGGTGAAGGTGGTCAACTCAGCCCAGGATTGCTCCAGGATGCAAGTGCAGGGGTAGCTGAGAGCAGCAGGACCAGAGGAGGCCCCTTCCTCCCCTCTCAGACCAGCCCCCACCCTACTGTTCCCTCCTATAGGGCACCAGTCAGCGGATGAAGCTGCTGGCTGTCTAGGGCAAGGGCTTTCCTGGCAGCCTGCCGTTTAATGGTTTCCAGACTTGAGTCTATCTAGCTCTTTAGCCCCATAGAGGAATTAGCCACAGGGCACAAGGCCTAGGGGTGGGGGGTGGGGTGCAGCACTGTACAGTCTGCAGAATTGAGATGGGTGCCATCGGGATGTTTCAAGCTGATGCACAGCCCTAAATAAACGCTTTAGAAAACCAGAGAATGTCTAAATTGGGAGGGCTTCAGAGGTGCTAAATGCAACTTAATTCTTGTACTGCTGGGGCCCCCTGAGGGGCAGTGGCAGGCATGCAGTTCCAGTGTCACCTCCATACACCACCCCCAAGCATTAAGTCCTTTCCACTCTGGATCACAAAGCAGCCTTAACTGCCTGTCTTCACCCAATCCATTGTAGTTTTGTATTTACGTCCGCGTCACCGCTTTCAGAGCCATGCTGTGAGAGCGGGGTCCTCTGGTCTTCTCTCCAGGAACACCCGGCATACAGGCTGGTGAGCAGCCACCAGTCCAGGGATGTTTGTTGAGTGAATATGTGAACGTCACCTCCTCACTGCTGAGTCAAAATAGGGGGCTGAAAGATGAAACAGAGCTACCCACCCATCCCCTGACAGTGCCTGCCCTGAAGTAAGCCAGGTAGCCTCTCGCGGTTCTTCTGAGAAATGGAAGGAATCACAGATGCTATAAAGGTGTCACGGGATGGTGAGCACAGAGCCCTGGAAGTTGTCACCTTGCATGGTGCCAGCGTGCTCTTCCTTTTGCAAATGGGCTTGGCCCTCGTGTTAGCATCCTAGGGCTGCCCTAACAAGCACCATAGACTGGGCGGCTTAAACAACGGACATTTGTTCTCTCACAGTTCAGGAGGCCAGAAGTCTGAAGCCTGAAGTCAGGAGGGCTGGTTCCTTCTGGAGGCTCTGAGGCATAATCCTTCCTTACCTCTCCTGTCTCTGTGGTCACTGGCAAACTTTAGCATTCCTTGGCTTGTAGACGCATCACTGCAATCTCTTTCTATCTTCACTTCAGCTTCTTTCACTGCCAAAGTTGTCATTTTCTGTCTCTTATGAAGACATTCTCATTGGATTTAGGGCCGCCCTAAACCAGTATGCTCTCATCTTGATCCTTACTTTAATTATACCTGCAAAGACCCTACTTTCAAATAAGGTCACATTCTGAGGTTCCAGGTAGATGTAGATTTTGGGGGACACCATTCGATCCACTGTGAATCTGTAATTCCATTACCCAGATTTGGTTCTCTGTTCCAGCACATCTGGGCATGTCCCTTGTAGTCACAGCTGGGTTTGTGACAGTCTCCAGATCTTGCAAAGGAGCAGAAAGGTACTGCTTTCAAAGGTTTGCATATGCCCAGTGCCCACTAGGCCCTATAAAGCCCTACTTTCTGTAATCATTCTAGTGGCCTCCAGGATATATTGCCCTCATCTTTCTAAAGAGAAAAACAGGCTTAGAGGACTGAAAAGGGATCTGAGATGGTAAAGGACACACCAAGGTTCAAGTCCATGTCTATCTTGACCCGGCACCCATTTCTTTCTATTCTACCCATTATATAGGAGTGACCACTGGATGCTCAAGATACAACAAAGAAAAAGACTCCATAACATGGACCTTACATTCTGTGGAGGAGACAAGTGGTGAATACGCAGGACAGTATTAGGAGGCTTAAGTGCTCTGGCAGTAACAAGCCAGGGTCATGTGACAGGGACCTAGGAAGAGCAGCTTTTAGCAGAGACTTCTGTGGGGAGAGATACCTAAACAGAGTCAGCGTCAAGAAGGAGCCAGTCATGGGGACAGCCCACTCAGGGCAAGTGGGAAGTGGAAATAAACTTAGAAGAAGAGAAAAAAATCCAGTGGGATTGGGGTTAAATGGGGTGAGGGTGAGTCAGAGGAGGCTGAGTCAGATCAAGTGAGGCCTTGTGAGATAAAGATCTTGCATTTTATTTGAGGTTGCTACATTGGGGTCTTGCATTTTCTTTGAGGTCTTGAGAAGGACTGGCTCAGGGGTGGGTGTGCTCTAACGGGTGTTTTTAAGAATCCTTCATACTCTCCTGTAGAGAACTAGATGGGGAGCCAGAGAATGGCCAGGAGGCTATAGCAAGCATCCAGGTGAGAGAAAGGGGAGCCTGAGGGGCAGGATGGAGGCCATGCAGATGCCCAGAAGAGGATGGAGACAGGGAGTTTGGGGGCAGAGCCTGGTTGGGTGACAAGTTAGATATATGCTGTGACTTGAAGAAGTCAGGGCAGCTTCTCTGTTTTGACTTGAGCAACGAGTGGAAGGAGGTGCCCCCTTATCAAGAAGTGATATCTGATGCAGGCGAGAATTTCACAGCATGTGGGGGGCAAGAGTGGGGATGGAGAGCCATCCCAGCGCAGCCCCCCTTCTCATTCCTTCCCATCCTGGCAATACTGTAAGACATCAGCCATTGTCCACTTCCTAGTGTACTTTGGGCCATCACATAGTTTTCCTTTCTGTCAACTACCAGAAAGCAGATTGAGAAGGCCCCGGATGGTACTGGATGGACGGTGAAGGGAGGGAGAATTCTGGGGCTGGCCTAGCTCTGGAGATCCCCTTGGGAGGGCAGGGACTCTTCTGGGGAAGGTTGAAGACAGGCACTGGGGGACTTTTTAATTTTACAGATAAGAGGTGGGACGGGTGGGAGCAGGCCACAAGTGGCGGGAGGAGCAGTGGGGCCAAGAGGTGAGAAGTGGCACCCGGACCGCTAAGGAGGCAAGGAGCCCCTCTCTGCGTGGTGCCAGCCCATGGCTTGGGAGAGGCACGGCGCTTTGCTGAACCACCCTAGAGGCCCTGTCCCCTGGAAGCCATGCGTCCTGCGGACCAGATCTGATCAGCGGAGGTAGACCAAGGTGGCCCCGCCTGGAACCAGCTCGCATGTGACACTTCCTTCTTCCCACCTTCCACATTTCCTGAGGGATTTCAAGTTTAACCGGTACCGAAAATGGTAAGCTAGAAGATGAAACCCGAACTGTGGCGCGTCGGGTGTCAGCCAGCAGCGGGGAAAGCATTACCCCCCACACATCAAGCTCCTACGCCCCCCGGATCACACCCTGCAAGCTGCCAGCCTCCCGCTCCACTCATGGATAGGCCTGCTCATCTCTTTCTCCGTCAGAATATTCTATTAATCAGAACATTTCACTTCCCAAACACACATTTTCTGTATCAGGGCGCTGTGTAGACATTAAGTTTAAATGTAAATATTTGAAAATTGTTATTTATTTGTACCTATTCCCAAAAGGGATCTGAGGCAGCTTATGCATGAATTAGGGCAGTTAAGACAAAGATTTTCAAAAGAGCTTGCTGAAAGTACATTAAAAAAAAAAAAGAGGAAATTGCAGTAGGAAATCAGAATAAGCAGTAGTGATCTCTAAATTTAGCTTAAAGCTCCCGGCATCCCTAGAAAAAAAGGGAAGCACGCTTGTTTGTTTAGTTCCCTGTGCCTGAATGAGGTGAGCAGCGTGGAGGCAAACAGCTGGCAAAGTGTTGCCATATTGGACGGGAAAGTGCCTCTGAGACACACAAAGGCCTAAGATCCAGGTGTGACATTGGACGAGGCATTAACCTCTTTGAGCAGAGGTTCCTTATCTGTAAAATAAAGGCAACTATTATAATTATTGTAAGCAGGGGGCCTGGTAGTCACTCCTCCTGTCCTTGGCTCATCATTCTGGGAGGAAGCATGTCATGGGGACCCTTACATAAGAGCCAGTGGGTAATGCAAGAGACAGTGCCATCTGGTCACATCCACCTCCACGCTGGCCTGTTGGCCCAGCCAGCTCCCGGAAGAACCCGTCTCCCAAAGGAAGAGAAACCTACCCCTGGGCCCCAGGAAGTGAGGCAGAGGAGAGCTCTGCCTGGGGCTGCTGGTTCAGGGCCCAGGCCTGCCCAAGTAGGCTGAGTCCGTCTGCGTGCAGCTTGTCTGGGAGCAAAAAGCTGGCAGCGCGGCGGCTGCTGAAGGGGCCTCCGCTCCTTCGACAACCCAGACACGACTGCACACCTCTGAGGCCTGCCAAGCTTCTCTGTCTGGACCATCCTCACATGTCTACGAATCCTGCTCCCTCTGGCACCTCCTCAGTGAGACCAGTGTCCTCAGGGGACCCCCCCCCCCATCCTCGGTTTCATAACAGGCTCCCAGGACAGAAACCCAACTGCAAAATGGTTTCTGGCCCTCCCTTCTGCCCCTGATGAGGTCCTACTCTTTGGTGGGGACGCGGAGAAAAGGAACAGAGAAACCAGTTCTCCGAGAGGGAGGAGCAACACAAGCATAATGACAGCAGCTAACATTTATGGAAGGTTCGCCGGGTGCTAAACACGTTACAAGGACTGGCTCATTTAGTTCTCAGGACAACTCCAGTCTATCTCCACTTCACATGAAGGGAAATTGAGGCTCAGAGAAGTTCAGCGGTTTGCCGGGGGTCACACAGCGGATGCATGGCGGGGAAGGGAGTCAGTCCAGAAGCCTGAAGTATTAACCACCTCCCCTAGCCACGTATTACTGTCTACTCCGGGCTTTTCCCACCGGGCACCTTTCATCCCAGAAGAGCTTTGCACTTTAGTCCAAAGAGATGCAGCAGTGGTAAAATTAGCTATTAATGGGATTTTGAGTTAATTGACTGCCTTCCTAAGCCCCACATCATGGGTGTTCAGCTTCTCTGTATATGGTTTCCTCATCTATAAAAATAGGAACAGTAATACATAGAGATTTCAGGAGTTGTGAAGTTTAAATGAGTTACTGTGAGTAAAATTGCTTAGAATGGTGCTGGGACAGGGTAGGTGCTGTGTAGATGTGACCATTTTCACAGTCACTGTGATCAGGGCAGCGGCTTCCATCTCCTGCCACATCTGAGGACAGTCCTCCTCAGGGGCGGAGCAGTGGATTCCCAGGGGAAAGACCGTGGCAGCGCCCATTTGCGCCCCCCTGTCCTGCCTCCTCTGGGCAGGTGGACCTTGGTGGCCGGAGGGAGGAGCCCAGGAGCTCCTGTCTTCCCCACCAGGCCACTTCTGGTGTTCCTTAGCCCCTGGGGACCCAGGCCTCTTGGGGTGCCTGTGCTGGGCCGAGCTGGATGTTATTTCCTATAGCAAGAGGAGAGAAGGATTCTCTGGCATTCCTTGCGTCCGAGGGGGGAAGATCAGGCCATTCACCGAGCTGTCAGGTGTCACCTCTTTCGTGCCTGAGTCCTGTCTCCTCTGTGTATTCTTGGTTGGATGGTTTAGTACCTGTGCACAGGGCATGCGGACAAGGAAATGTGGGGAAAGGAGAATCTGCCCTTGGTGTAGTGCCATGGCCTCCCATCCCCCTCACTGTGGGGTCCACAGCTCTGTGGTCATGGCTTTCTGCTGCTTGAGCTGGGCTCCCACACAAGTCTGGACCCCTCTGGGGGTATTCTCCTGACAACCCCTGCATTCATGCACATCTACAACCCAATTGCCAGCTTCTGGGGGTAGCCGTTGGGCATCAGTCTCCCACTGTGCACACAGCCCTGGGCATCATGGGGCACAGAAGATGCTCAGGAGATTGGGGCGGCATGGCCATCCACACCTCTCCTCCTGGTGAGGCGGAGCTGTTCTCACAGATTTGTACCATCCCAGGAAACTTAAGAAAATGTGGGGTCATTTGGTAGATACAGATTCAAACCCATCACAATTTCCAGATACTCCTCATTAACCTAATTAGTAAGATCCAGTGGGTCAAACCCCCTGCAGTGCCGGCTCTTTACCTGTATTATTATTCAATTCAGGAAATGCTTCCTGAGTACCCACTATGTGCCAAGCTCTGCTAGGACCTGGGAGACGAGGGGAATCAGCGAGGCACAGACCTGGTCTCTTGACACCCAGAGGAGTGAGGCCCAGCGGGGAGACACTGTGCCACCAGTGGAGACAGAGACGTGAGAGGTGGGAAGGGCAGGGCCATGTGCAAGGCTTGGCACGGGGGCTGGTGCGTGAGCTCTGGGCCGGTGCCCACTGAGAGTCAACCCCAAGCTCTCCCTTCGTAGCTGTGTGGTCTCGGCGAATGAGCTGACCTCTCTCAGGCCCAGGCCTCACCTGCAGAGGAGAGCCAACGGCACCTGTGCCGCAGCCCCATGGTGAGGAGTACGGGAGCGAATGCTTGTGCGTCAGTGGACTCAAGCATCACAACAGCCCCAGGGCCCGGGGACCTTCCCCACTTTACCATACATTGTCAGTGGGAACGCATTCAGTTGCTGCTGCGGTGGTGGTTATTATTATTACTGCTATTGAAGTAGGCTCAGATGAAGGAGGACTAATTCTGTTGGCAGATGGTCAGGAAAGATTGCACAGAAGAGGTGAGATCTTTGCAGAGATTTGATGGGTGAAAGGATGTCCACCAGGCGGTCATCAGGGAGAAAGGCATTGCGGGCACCAAGATGAACATGGGCCTGCAACATGGGGCGGGGGCCCTCGGTGTGACACAGTGTGTTCCAGGAGCCAGGCAGCAGCTCGGTAGCCCGCTGACCACCCCGGCTTGGGCAAGGGGACTACACAAGGGGAGCACTACAGCTCCCCGCTCCACTTCTGATAGGAGATACTGACACCCACCTGGTCCCCTGAGGCCTCCAGCGCAGGTGGGCTGATGGGTCACTCTGCTGGTGACTTTTCTGTTCCCTCGGCTGCTCTAACTGGCCAGCCTGGAAGCCCCCAAGCACCGGTGTGGGGACAGCTAATTGGCAGTGAGGCATCACGGGAGGCCCAGCATCCTGGCCCCTGGCTGTCCCCTTCGCCGCAGCAGATGGCCTGCCATCTCCAGCCCCTCCGAGACGCCCCCTCGCAATTACCACTCCACAGCTGCCATGCGCGAAGGTTAGCTTGGTGCTTCAAATGTGTGCCTGGAAGATTATGTAACCCGCTGGCAGAAGAAAGCCGCCACACTTGGCGAGTTTAGCAAGATTAAATGTGTCAACAGTCGGCTTTGAATATGAAATAATGCAAATATCTTCTTAGTTTCATTTGAATTAGAAAAAAAAAGTCAAGATCAGTCCATGTTCTGTCTAAAATGCTATAGGTTGAGAACATGTTGAACTCATTCATTCATTCCACAAATGGACAAAAAGGGCTTGTTCCAGACAAATGTGATACATTGAGAATCAAACATAATTAGAGAATCCTGCCTTCAAGGAGTTTACATTCTTGGAGGGGGAGACAGACGACAAATAATACGCACAATGATTGCATGCATTACCTAGTATGAAAGAAGGTGAAAAATGTCATGGAAGAAATTACAAAATAAAGCAGGGAGAAAGGTAACAGGGGTTCAGGGAAGGGGAACAATACTGCGCAATAAATAGGGAAGTCAGACATGCTTTCAGTGAGAAAGTGGATTTGATGTAGATGGTGTTTAGGTGACTTTTCACCATCTTGGTTGACCAGTGTTTGGTATGTCGGTCTCAGTGGTCTTGAGACATCTTCCCCAGTTGTCATGGGCAACCTCCCCGGGGAGGGAGGCTGGAGAAGCACATCCCCCCCACATAGGGTGACCCGCTGTCCTGGGTTGTCTGGGATGGAAGGGTTCCCAGGACATGGGAGAGTCAGAGCAAAAACCTAGAAAGTCCCAGGGAATGGGGGAAAATGGTCACCCTCTCCCCACACCAGTGTCTCAGTAGAATCTTACTTCTAACCCAGCCCAGTGAACCATCAGCCTAGCCATATCGAGTAGACTGGCTGTCCAAGTTTCCAGCCTTGTCTTATTCATCTTTAAAATTCCCCAGTGCCTAGTTACCAGCATTTTGCCATGCTTCATGTGATAGATAAACAAGAACTAAGAGAGGTTCAGGATTTCATCAAGATCAAACAGTAGAAGAGCTTTCTCCTCTCCTCCCATGGAGGAGCTTTCTCCTCTCAGGCCACCTTCGGACCCAGAGGAAGAGGAAATAAGCATCCATTTCCAGTGTGCTTTTGAAAGTCTCCAGGGAAATTTTACTTGCAGATGTCGTGGAACTGAAAAACATTTGCCTCAAGTAAAGCTTGAATGTTCCCCAAAGATTCCCATTGTTGAGACCCCTCTGGAGTCACAGACGTTCAGGGCAGATTGACTTCAGGGTTCCTCCAACAGAGGGATTGCCATGTTCTGCCGAGTGTTCGTGGTGCTGAGCAGAGCGTCTGGCCTCTGGTAGGGTGTTCCCCATTACACTTATTAGCCTTATCATTCTTTCCATTACGCAGGCACTTCAAACTCAGCTTGTTACAGAACCAAGCTCAGCAATCTCCATCTTCCCTACCCCTAAGCCTGCTCCCAAGCTTCACTTCAGTGAATGGTCACCATCCTCTAAAGAGCCACGCCAGAAGCCTGGCTGGTCTTCTCCCACTCATGTCCAAAGCCCATGCATCACTCAGCCTTACCTCTCTACTGCCTCTCGAACCAGCCCTGCCCTCATCCCCACGGCCATCGCTTCAGTCCAAACTACCATCATCTGGCCCTTGGATGACAGCAAAGCCTTCTCACTGGTGTCCCTATGTCCTTCAAGAACCTTCTTCAACATCAACAAAGGGATCTTTAAACAGATTCGCTTTCTTCCTTTAAATACCCTCCAGTGGTTTTCCACTATTGATTGGTTCAAGTCCAAACTCCTCAGCCTGGCACACCGTGCCCTCCAGAATGTGGTCTGGTTACCTGTCTGGCCTCAATCCAGCCCATTTCCTCTCGCTCAATGCTCTGATTGGACTCAGTGACCTGACATTCCTTAGGAGGCTTTTGCCATACTGTTTTTACTCATGCCACTCACTTTGGACAATCCTCATTTTCTATCTTATTTCGAGACTCAGCCGATACCACCCCACAGGAGACTTGTCCTGACCCTTCTAGTTAGAACTATGTGCTGCGCTACCAACTGTCTGCTGATATTCAAAGACCTCCCTGGCTTTCTAAGCTTGTATCACAGAGGCTGAAAGTCTCAAAATGACATTACCGATCCTTACCAGCAGAATTCCAGTTTAAATTCTTCAAAGGACAGGCTTGCCTATGAGATATGGAAGTCGAGAGAAAAGGGGAAGTCATCATTTACTTCCAGGCACGGCAGAAAGTCGCATGGGCAAATGGCAGATTTGGGTAGCTCTTTCACTGCCTTATTTTCCTGAAAAACGGCATTAGTTTTCAACTGTCATTACTTCCCCAGATCTTGCATCAGTTTGACAAGTATTGAGTCTCTTGCAATAAATTCCTACCTTTTGAAATATGGAGAATGGTTTCCATTTCCCTGACACTTGCGTTCCCTACTTTCTCAAGTGAAATTGCTCTTCACATATTCAGCACCCAGTCCAGGATCTGGTGCTTAAGTACTAAATATTTTGTCACTAAGTTAAATTGAACCATAAGAAGAAATGAAAACACCATGGGTCATTTTACTCCCCAAGGCCACTCCACGGGGCATGCCTTGTTGCTCATCTCATTGC
Source organism: Nyctereutes procyonoides (assembly GCF_905146905.1). Classification (NCBI taxonomy): domain Eukaryota; kingdom Metazoa; phylum Chordata; class Mammalia; order Carnivora; family Canidae; genus Nyctereutes; species Nyctereutes procyonoides. The sequence goes on from NW_026575042.1 coordinate 36,399,802, forward strand.
ATCTGTTTCTTTTCACACTCCGCCTCTATGGTTGCAATGTCAGATTGTGTATTGAATGAGAAGCAATGAAAAGTGCAGGATGACAGACTTGGGTTCGAATACTGCATCAGTTATTATCTGTGTGGTCTTGAACGAGTTATTACCTTTTCTGAGCTTCAATTTTCCAATCTGCATAGTGAGAATCTTTAGGCTTTCCAGTAGGTACTCAGTAAACATGAATTCCTCTTCTCTTCCAAGGTAGACTTTTGGAGATGAAAGTGGTTTTATTTTTTCTTATTTTTTTAAAAGATTTTATTATTTATTCATGAGAATACACAGAGAGGAGACAGAGAGAGAGGCAGAGGCACAGGCGGAGGGAGAAAGCAGGCCCCATGCAGGGAGCCCGACGCGGGACTCGATCTGGGGTCTCCAGGGTCATGCCTTGGGATGAAGGCAGGTGCTAAACCACTGAGCCACCTGGGCTGCCCGATGAAAGTGGTTTTAAAGATTACTTATAACCTCATCCTTTGTTTTTACAGAAGAGGAAACCGAGGTCTATAGGGGCAAAGTCATATAAAATTACAAGGTCATTAAATAGGGGAACCAGGACTGAGATGAACTCTTCTGACTCCACAGGCAGTTCATTTTGCTACTATAGGTATAGATAGAAGGATGATGAAAACAAAAATTATAGCTTTATATTGCCAGAAGGACAGAGATGGATCTTTTTAGTCAAGATCCCTGAGTAAAGAAAATACACAGCAACATGCACTTTTCCCCCAGATGTCCTGTGACACTTATTGTTTGGCTACTAAGATTTTGAGGTTGTTTGCTAGGACTACATAACCTAGCCTACCCGGAGCAATTGCAGGACGTGAGCTCTGTGGGAATCCTTGGCGTTTGGCAACTCAGACTACAGCGACCGCTAGTATTGCAAACTGAACTCAGTATGAGATGCCGGGGACCCTGACTTACTAAAAACATCCATGCTCCCTATGGGAAGTGAGAACTAGAGAGTGAGGTGGGTCTTTGGTCCTGGGTCAGGCATTGATAGAAGGTGCGGGCTCTCCTATCTCAGATGGTGTATTTGGAATCTCCTGCGAGGCTGCACCCAGGACCAGGAAAGACCCTTGTGAGTTAGCCTCACATCCATGTGCTTGGTTCACAGGCTCCTGGAACCACCTCCTCTCAGATGTTTTCAAGCTGGCTTTTGATCATTCTTTGCATGAGGTCTGAACATCCTGGTGCATTCAGGGACCTGAAATGTGGGGTTTTCCTTAGAGAAGTAGAGGATTGTAATCCATGAGTGGACAAAGGGGCATGAGATGGTTATACAAGGCATATGTCATTTTCCTGGATCGAGGTGTCAAAAATTAATAAGTGGAATTATTGCAATAAACTCTACGCCTAAGAAAGGAATTAAAAGCTTTAGCAAGGAAGAGTCTGTGCTTAATTGGGGAACCCCTGCTTGAAGACCACAGTGGATGAAAAAAAGATTGTATAGATTCGAGAGGGGAAAATGAGAACAGCCCTGGGAGAATGAGTCTAGCATATTAAGGCCAACTTCAAGGCAGGATACTTGCCATGAATGGGGAAGGGAGCCTGGCCCAGGTTTTGAAGAAATGGATCGGGAAACACATGGAGTTAGGGTTGGAAGGGAAGCCGGGGTGGTGGGGAGGGGTTAGGGGGGACAGGTGGGAGAGTCATGGCTGAGTCAAGTCCAGGCTAGAGGTTGGACTGGTCTCCTGCTGAGTGCAAGGCCCGGGAGGGCAGGGACTTGGTCCTGTTTCCCGTGTGTCCCTGCATCCCAGACAGTTCCTATAACGTAGCAGGTCCCCCGTAGATCCTCGCCGATGACTGACTTGAGAAGGTGCATCCTGGTGTCTTCTGCTTCTCAGAGAGGAAGTGACAAGGATAGGCAGGCTGTGTCCGCATAGTGAATTCTTTTCCCTCTAACTTGGCCTTCTCGCTTGCTACGTGGGACCCCACAGGACATCTCAGGAGAAGGCCAGGGCCACACATATCTGGGCCTGAAAACAAAGAAACGGGAAAAGGAAAGAAAGCCCTGGGACCCAGCAAACAATGCTTAGCCCTACGCATGGTAGAGAAGGGAAGCCGCGAACTGAAGAGGCGGGGAAACATCTGAAGACTTAGCGTGAAAGGGGCCCGGGCTAGCCCGCAGCCGCAGGAGAGGGGGCGGTGGGAAGCCAGCCTGGAAGGCGCGGGGAGGCGAGATCTGGGCAGGAGCCCGCGGCACGAAGAGCCGCTCTCCTCCAGCAGCAGCCTGGGCGGCTGGTGCTCCTGCTGCTGAGTCATGGGGGGGGGGGCTCAGCCAGGAGGCTGGCAGGAGGCAGAAGGAGCGCCCATGCGGGCGGAAGGGACTACCCGGCCACCTGCACGGTGGGGGTGGGGGTGGGGGGGATGGCGGGGCATGGGAGGATGGGGGGATGGGGAGTTGGGGGGATGGGGAGTTGGGGGGATGGGGCGGTGGGGGGGGTGGGGAGAAAGCAGAGCCTCCGTGCTGGGCCCGCTCCCCGAGGGAAGCCGCGGGAACCGGGCGGTCCTAGGGCTCCTGTATGGGGCAGCCGGGCGGTCTTGGGGATCCTGTATGGGGTGGCCGGGCGGTCTTGGGGCTCCTGTATGGGGTGGCCCCGGGGGGTTTTGGGGCTCCTGCATGGGGTGGCCCGGCGGTCTTGGGGCTCCTGTATGGGGTGGCCGGCGGTCTTGGGCTCCTGCATGGGGTGGCCCGGCGGTCTTGGGGCTCCTGTATGGGGTGGCCGGGGGTCTTGGGGCTCCTGCATGGGGTGGCCCGGCGGTCTTGGGGATCCCGTATGGGGAGGCCGGGCCAGGCTGGAAGGTCCAGTAAGACCTGGCGCCACGCGGCTCCCCCCGGCTCATGCCGTCCTCACGGGCTGCTCTCAAGAGTCTGAACCCCGGAATACTTTCCCTCTCCATCTCACATTTGTTTCCCCCACCTCCTTTCCCCCAGATGTCACCGAGCACCTGCTACCTACTAGGCGGGTGGCAGAAACACGGGCTCAGAGGACAGCCCCTACACTTGGGGGGGGGCTACGATACTCCCCGTGCACCCTACTGACCTTCAAACTTTCCGAAAAGGGGTACAGGAGTGACTTGGGATTGGATACCCCCGACCCCCTGGCCGCCCTGGGAGCCGCAGCCCCTCGGGGTGGACGTGGGGGAGAGCAGCTGCCCCTGGAGGAGACACCCAGACTCTGGCTGGGGCAGCTGGGGGGGCTGAGGCTGGGAAGGCTCAAATCAGGGGCTGGGGGCTGGGGTGGGGGAGGGAGTGCTTTCATTTCTTCGGATTTTAATTTGCAAAGGAAAAGGAATGGCCGCCTTGAATTTTGATTGCTCTCCCAGAATTTAATAATGGAGAGGGCTCCACAGAGCTCAAGTTCAGGGTATTTTTAAGTTGCTGGTGTGGTGCTCCTGGGGTATTTTTACCTATCATGTGGTGTTTGCGGCTTCCTCTGCTGAGCTATATTGGACAGCGGTGGCTTGAAATTTGAGGAGGGGAATATAATCGGGGTGAATTTTTGGCCTAGGGTACAATGGGGACTTGGAATGATTTTACTTAATACCCTGTTCTGACCATTTGAGAGGCTTCTGGGGGTAACAGCTGAGCTGCCCATCCCAAGGCGCCTTGGGCGGCCTTGAGCAGCATGGCCGGAAGCTGTGAGGGCACAGTTCTCCTGCCGGCCTCCCCCCCTGCAAGGACAGGTGTGTCCGGGCTGACCCCAGGCATGGCCGTGTGGCCCGTTTGGACCAGTGGGCAGACTCTGGCTGGAGTTAGGACAGAACACTAATTCCGCCTACCTCCTGTTTCCAGAGAAGAGGCTTCCTCCCTGCCATCTGCTAACTCCGTTGTCTCAAGGACAGTAGAGTTGCTAACATTCAGGAGGCCGTGTGTTGACCAGGAATAGGCGTGTTAAAGGTACAGCTCACAGACGACAGGCTGACCCAGAAGGTGCCTCTGTGCATTGGAAAATAATGCTCCATCTGGGCAGGCAGGTCTGATGAGTGATGAGTAGATGCCATATTTGTGCAAGGACAAATGTCCCCCCTTTGACTCCATGGGATGCTTGGTGAATGGAGCTGGGGCTAGACTGTACTCCCACTTGCCCCCTCAGGGAGTGCATTTGTGCAGTACACACGCTGCACAACCATACACAGCTGCCCTGAGTACCCTTTCCTGTTCTTGCATTGGCCAACCCCTAGTCACCTGGGGGCATTCGCATTTGAAAGTCTCCTCTCCTCAGGGATCACTGCCTCTGGAGGCCCAGCTCACACCACTGCTCTCTGTTCAGCTTCTCAGAGCCTTTAAGCTCTCATTTCTCAGGTGGTCTTCCAGTCACAGGGGGGTAGTAAAGAAAAGTATCCTCTTTGGCCCAGCTCGTCCAGCGGCTCTTGTGTCTCACTCATGAGCAAAACATCTGCAGGTCCCTTCCTAGCTACATCTCTTGTGATGTTCTCTGTGTGCCAGAGCCCCAGTGGGCAGGAGGAGCGAGAGGAAGAACAGATCCTACTTCACTTTACTCCCCAGCAATAATAACTAACAATATTCATCCCTCGTGCAACTTCAACGGTGAAGATCTTATGGTGTTCAAAGCCTGGTTTTTAAAAGGTAGTTTTATACTGTGGCCTCTGTCAGGAATGAATGATGCATAAACCCACACTTGGGTCCTTTAGCGGAATCACTTTTGCCTCTCCCTGAGCCCTATCACCGCCTGGGCTGTGAAATCCTATTTGTATAATAGGAACACGCTGAGCCTCATTAAGGCAAAACTCTATCAGGGAGATGTGCAAGTGGAGGAAGACCAGGGGTGATTAGAGTAGAATTTTAACCAGAATCCTTCTCCAATAGTCAGGCCAAGCCTGCTCACGAATGACATGATCCAGAAGGGTTCTTTAATTAAGGACTCTGTGAGGTGGACAGAAAAATGTATTGAACGTGACTGAGCCCTGCCCACACAGAGAGAAGAAATACTCTTGTCATAGTTCCATACATAAACGATAAGATTCGTCGTGAGGTCTGACCGCCACTTCCAAGTCCTGTGGGAACTTAGGAGAACTGGGCACCAGCTGAACTCCCCCCACCAGCCTCTCCTATTTACGACTGTGGGACCCTCCTGAGTGGCCTGCGGAAGTGCACCCTTTCCCTCCAGACCCTCAGTGCCTGGCCCCAGGTCTTTGTTGATGCAAGACTTCAATGTTCATTCCAAACACGGCCTCTGAGGGGGCTCAGCAGTCCCCCCCTTGAGCTTGCCTGACCTGCAGGAGGCTTAATTTGGGAATGGCCACTGGGGCTGCAACTTCTGCTTCTCTCTGACCCTAGTGCCCGGCTACTAGGGTTTGCAGGGACCGGAAGGCTTCTGGGATGGCTCTTCTGGGAAGGTTCTGGGCAGATGGGGGCATATTGGTCACCCTTACCAATTGCCCTGATTCTCCCTTCGTTCTAGCGTCTGGATTTTCTGTACCCTGATGAGCATTCCCTGCTCGCTCAAACACCACCTGTTTTCCCCTTCTCACCTTCCCCAAGCAGCTTAGCAGCTGAGGCCCGAGCTGAGGCATGACACCCCTGCCTTGGAATCGTGACTGTGAGTTTGAGTGATCACAGAGAATTAGACTGAACTTCTCCCTTCCTGTGCGTCCGGAGTCTATGGAGACAGAGAACTTCCCAGACACAGGTGTTTCTATAGTCTGCAGGGTCCTGCCTGAAAGGCTGATTCAGGTGTGCCCAGGGTCTTACATTAGCATCCAGCCCCATCAGGGGCCCAATTAGAAGTCAGTAGTTTTGCTCTTTCTCTGGGTTAAAATAGCATCTCCGCTGCTGCTTTGCAAAACTGGCATTTCTCTCTGTTTCAGATTTATTCCAGGCCAAACATTCTGAGGTTGGTCTGGAGTTGTATTACTTTCCTCAGTTTCTCTTGTTTCCATGGTGCTCACATGGCCAACTACCAAATTCCTAGGTTGTTTGGTTATTTTTCGAGAGGGGGTTAGGAGAGTCTGATCTGTTGTCACGGCGCCTAAGGCATGGAGAACCTTCCAGCGATACGCAACCATGTGAATTGACAGGGTGGCTAAATGCAATTTATAGGCTCTGCCAAGAGTCACGTGGCAAATCCATGCATGTGGGTTTGGGGGGTGGGTATTGTGCTGATACCATCAACTCCGGTGCAGAGGTAATCTGTTTGCAATTCCAAACTCATTATTTTTTTATTTGCATTCAGTATCGAAAAGCCATTCATGAGAAACACATTTTTAAAGCATCATTACTATAAAATTTGTTAAACTGAGTGTAAACATTTTATCAGCAATATGTTCAGGAGGGTTTTCTCCCCCTCCTCACCCTTTTTCTTTTTTGTTTTTTAACTGAAACATTATTTCACAGCTGCCTGGTTCCTAGGCTGGGTCACAAGTTAATAATGTCTGTACCTTGGAATGAACTTGGGCTGTTGCTGGCTGTCTTGTGAATCAGGCCACAGTGAGTTTTTCATTCCTACAGCTGCGGCAGGAAGCAGTGCATCATCATTATGAAGCTTTCTTTTTTGCTTTATCTTGTACCATCAAGTGTAATCAGAGGATCAGGAGGGCCTGTGCTCTTTGGAAGGAGCTTTCAGGCACACAAACATTTGGTTTACTGGTCCGGGGAGAGGTGGGCCTGGAGCTCCTCGCACAAAGGAAGTTGCTTGGCACAAAAGTTATGCAGACAGTAGACACACTCTTGAAAAGAGAGACCCTTCAAACAGATTCTCATTTGGCAACATCATCCTAGAGTTGAAATGGCTTTGACCCTTGCCCAATTCTGATGTTATGCCTTTTTTTCAGGTTAGGTTTACAAGTTTAGAATTCGTTGTTTACAGGTGGAGGGCAGAGCACCACCAGAGGAACAGGAGCAGCGTATGCTCCGAACGATTAAGTTATTTCTATGTAAGCGGAGATAATCACCAGATATGTGGATCCATCAGAGTCACCCGAGTGTGAATCCTGACAGCATCCAGCTGTGTGACCTTAGGCGAGTTACTCGGCCTATTGGTTTCATTCTCCTCCCCTCCAAGGTGGAGATAATGCTCAGCTTAGAGGCTCAGTGCCTCTAAGCTGGAGAGGCAGGCCATATACAAATTTCAGCAGTGATTATTTGCTAGGACTGTGACTGGATCAGCTGTCTTCTAAAGCCACCACCTCCAAGTAGGCTGCAGTGTGCTGTAGGGGTCAGCGTTGTGGGGGCTATAAGACCATCTAAGCTTCGCTACTGATGAGAACAGCCTCAGCTTCTCCAATCTGTGCAACAACCACAAAAGAGTATTAGCTGCTCCTTATGTTTGTACAGTCATTCCAAATGAACTTTCCACACACACACATTCCTCCAGTCCAGTGGGTAGCACAGAACTGATTACCCACATAGTCTTTAAGGGAAAAGATCACTTCAGGGAGGAGCACACAGTTTTATAGATCATTTGGAAAGCAGTTGCAGCCAGATAACAGCTAGCTTTACCCTCTGCCTGCAGTATGAAGAAGGGACCTTGGGGAGTGTGTTCCTTATATTCATGACTTTCACAGGTTTGGAAGCAAACACTAGCAAACCCTGGAAGCAAAAAGACCAGGGTTTATGCTGGTCTTGAGTTGGTGTGAAGTGGTGTGGGGCTCCAGAGGCTCTGGGATTGGCTGCCCATTATCAATCCTCCATGGAGACTGGCCTCTCCCCAGGGACCCATGTGGGTCAAGGCAAAGAGCCACAGTCCCAGAGTCCTTACTTGGGTTCTGAGCAGAACGCATCTTATTTTTTTTTTTTTTAAATGCTGAGCTCCCATTCTCCAGACCCTGCTTGTAATGCCATCTCCCACCCTCAAATGTACCTATAATGCTTTAGCTGCTGTGCAAAGTGCCAGGGGATTGTGGTCCCTGCCATCAAAGAATTTGTAATTTGGTGGCGGATGAGAAGTATGTAAATATTCAAATCCATGCAGCTTGACAATGCTCCATAAAGGGCATGCTATGTTAGGAGAGGGAGCTAAAGAGGTCCTGAGAGAACCTGTTGGAAGAGAAGGTTTCTGAAGACTGGGTGGGAATATGCTAAGTGAAAGAGAGTAAAGGTGTCAAGAAACGGAAACAGCATATGCAGATTTCAGCAGGTGCTGAAAACAAGGTATGTGTGAATAATTGAAACTAACTTACTATACAGTTGAAGGACAAGAGCTCCCTGGGGTTTGGAGTGGTGAAGTAGCAAGATAGATACTGTAGAGGAAAGCAAAGATCAGGTAATACATGGTCTACAGTCACGCAAAATGGAGCTTGGAGTTTATTCTGAAGACCATAGAGGAGCCATTGAATGATGTTTTGAAGAGGAATAGGATGATCGGATTTATAATAAAGTTCATCCCATAGCATGGAATGTGGTGGCTGTGGAAGCTGAGAAAAATTAAGACCATCCCACCTCAAGTTTAGCATTAGCACAAGTACAGCCATCTTAGGTCCCTGGCAATAAGAGCTGAACTTTACAGGAAAAACTGCAGAATGTCCTAGGCAGGGAATCCCATATCGGAAAGACAATAAAGCTCAGAATACCCTCGGCAGAGAATCCCATATCAGATGTTAAGAAACTCCCTCACCCTTTCCCCCATATTGGAATGGAAAAAAAATCCTCCACCCCTTCTGTAGATCCCCTAGACCAGCCCATAAAAAACCCAACTGTAACGCACTTCGGGGTCCAAGTCCCTGCTCCGCTGTGTCGGGTATACTTGGACCCAAGCTTGAGCTTGTAAATAAACCCTCATGTACTTGCATCGGTGTTGGCTCCTTGGTGGTTTCTCGGATTCGCAATCTTGGGCACAACAGTTGCAGGTGAGAGGTGATGTCAGTCTTAATTAGGAAAATGACAGTGAGTAATGGATAGTGAAGCACAAATGTATTATGGGCTGAGGAAGATAAAGTAATCAAAAATCAGACCTAGGTTTCTAGACTAAGCTACTGAGAGGTTGATGCTATATGATTCCCATTTTGTTTGCAATTTGTTTTGGTTTGGTTTAGATTATAATTCTCTGGTAAAATGATCTATATTTTTAGGTATTTTTTTCTTGAACATAATTTATTTTAATGTGCATGTCTGATAATTCCAATATCTGGATCCCCTGTGGGCCTATATATTGATTCTCTTTTTTTCTTGGGTTTCGTAATTTGATCTTATTTCTTGGTATGCCTGGTAAATTTTTTGTGGACTTCTGGACATTGTATTTAAACAGTTTTTGTGACTTCGGATGATGTTTTCTTTCTCCAGAGGGAAATAAGTCCTTTTTTCCTCTTGTATTGTTTTGAAATTTTAATGAGAAAAAAATATGTATCTATGTCAAGCTCAAGAAAAGATATGTTTGATGTGTCATTGGGTCAAGAGTTGCATCTGAATATGGTAGGGTCAGCAAACAGGATGTATATAAGCAAAGATACACATGGTTGCAGCATGAGAAAATAGTGCCTAGTGTGGTTAAGTTTCAGTTTCTCCATCACTCAGCATGTTAAGGGTCCCCACAGGTGACAGGGAACAGATTCTGGACACTGCAGAGTTCCCGCCAACGCATCTACCTCCTGCAATGTAATCAACTTAGAAATCATTACAATTATTGTTAGTTTGATATGGGGAATGAGTAATGTGTGTTTCCCTCAGAAATTTCTCTTCATTCTCATGCCTATGGATTGACTATTTGGGCACTTCCAGTAGTGCTTCCTGCCTCGCCTTTGGTGTCACACATACCATAAAGTTGGGGTTGAACTCCATAGGGTTAATGCAGAGGCCTGGAAGTACAGGGGGAGCCTACAAGGTTCCACGTCCCACACGTGGGAGCTTAGCAGGTTGTGGCAACTTGCTCTCTCCAGGCCGGAAAGGAAATAAGTCTTTCTCTTGCAATTAGATGGGATGTGGCAAATCAGAGTGATTCAGTAGAGGCTCTTCTGTTTCTGGTTTGCTCTTACTCCTAAGAAATAGCTTTTCTGGGGTCTCAAGTGAACCTCTAGGTGTTTACCAGGGCCTTGATCATGACAAGCACCAAACTCCAGTATTTGGCTTTCTAGCGCTGTGAGACTAAACATGCCATCCGTAGGTTTTTACTATCTTGGCAGCTTCTTCCACTTGGCTTCTTGGTGTCTTATCCAACATATAGGTTGGAAATCATAAATGACTCGAGTGAATTCAGGCTTAATGTCAGCTTCACCTCTCTGTTTCCTTTTTCTTTAGGATCTTGGACCTCAAGCCTTGGTTTCTTTGTAGCTTGAACTTTATTTTTTGCCTATCAAGCTCAGTGAGACTGTGGTAAGCTCCAGATCACTGCTTTTTTTCCCCCTCTACTTCTATGTTCCATGCCAGAATTGATCATGGACTCAAGCAGAAAAAGGCTATGTTGAATGCAGCACTTACCACAAAACATTTTCTCATTTCAAAGATTTTTTTTTTTTTTAGAATATAATTCTCTGGTAAAATGATCTATATTTTTACATATTTTCTTTTTTTTTTCCCAGAGATTTTGGCCCCTCAACAGTTAGGTACTTTGGTTTCTTGGATTATGATCCATCTCTTACAATTTTTCTTAGTCTGTTAGTCTGATACAAACTACTCCATTTTATCTGGGAGTGTAAGTCTGAATTTAAATTTAATATGTTTCAAAAAAATAAATTTAATGTTTCTTAAATATATAATCATAAACTAAATCAAGATTATGTTAATAGACTTATACAAACAAAAACCAAAACAAATAAATTTAAATCCATTTAACAAGTTTGGTTAACAAATTTAATCAACTTAAGAATCATTAAAATTATTGTTGATTTAATATGACAAATGATGGATTATGATGCGTGACTACCTCCTAATATGTCAGGGTTGTTTTTTTTTTTTTTATGTCAGGTTTTAAATTGTACTTTGTGATAACGCAGTCCTCCTATCTCTTTGCTCTATTCCAGCAACTAATAACTTAAACTCCAATTCATACCATGTGCTGTGACATTATTTGGCCTTCACTTTGCATAAACATTACATTTATTCATAGATTCAAATATGAAATATGTTCCTTTCTTTCTGGCTCTGAGCACTTACAATAGTGTTTCTTGGCACCAACAATTATAGAAATGAACATAAATGTAGGCTTTGAAATGACATGGTAGTCCTTGAATTTGGGTGGTTATCTTGATATTTCAAGATGTACTTATGTTCATGTTCTTAGATGACCATTGAAATGGACACAAATTTTAAAAATTATCCTTAATGAGGCTTTGAAGACTATGAATATGACAGTGGACTCTAGTTAATGAAACAACTCAACCATAGGCCTCAAATCTCCTAACACTGTTCTCAGACTTTCAGACCCACAGGTGAGAAATGCACCAGGCCCAAGAACCCTTCCCTGAGATCCCTGGATCCCTTGCAAGCCATCTACACTGAAGGAAACCCTCCTCCATCCCCAGTCCTTAGCCAGCACGAGTTGCTCTTCCTCATTAATAAGGAGCAGGTGGCTGAGGTACTGAATTTTGCTTCCTGAGAACCTAGGAGACCAGAATCCCCAATGAGACAGGTAGAGCTTCTGTTTCAAGTGAGTATTTGCCTTCTTTTAATAGGTGTTTGTTTGTGTTAAGCACAGATAGGTATATATTGTGTGTGAGAGGGAGAGGGAGTGAAAGAGAATGTGATGGGCTGAAGTTTGTTCTTCAAAATTCATACATTGAAACCCCAACCCTCAGTACCTCGGGCCATGACTGTAGTTGGAGACAGGTGCCTTTAAACAGGCAGCTAAGTTAAAATGAGGTCATTAGGGTGGGTCCTATTCCAATATGACTAGTTTAAGAATTTATGACCTTGTAAGGATAGATTAGGACATAGACACACATGGAGAAGACAGTCATCTACAAGGCAAAGAGGCCTGAGAAGAAACAACACTGCTGACACCCTGACCTTGGACTTTTAGCCTCCAGAACTGTGATAAAATAAATTTCTGTTGTTTAAGTCACCTAGTCAGTGGTACTTTGTGATGGAAGCCCTGGCAATGAAGAGAAAGATGAGAAAGGGGCAAGGGAGAGGTAAATAAAATGAAAGAGTAGAGAGACATGGTCATGGTGGCTGATGGGCATGGTGGGCAGAGCTCAAGGCTGAGGGTGCATCCCAAACTGACTGCTCCCCACTCAGTAGGGGTCTGTGCTTTCAGAGAAGACAAGACATTGCCTGGAGAGTCAGGCGTTTATTCTGGGATCTGTTACACAATAATAGCGAGACACAGTGGGCAACCTTGCCGTAACTTGGCCCATGGTCCCCCTTCTGGGCCTGGCTGACCATGAGATTGGATAGATAGGAGGGAGAAGCCACAAACCCATAACCAGCAGCCCAGAGAGACCAAGAAGCTAGGGAAAACAGACTTGACACAGATCTAGGTGCCATTTAAAAAAATTTTTTTTTCAGTTTCCACATATACGTGAAATCATGCTATTTGTCTTTGTCTTACTTAACATACTATCTTCTTGGTCTATCCATGTTTTTGCAAATGCAAGATTTCATCCTTTTTTATGGATGAATATTTTCCACTTCCATATCGTATCGGTTTATCCATTCATCTATCAATGGACACTTGGGTTGCTTCCATAATTTGGCTATTATGAATAACACTGCATGTGCACCTGGGTTGCTCAGCCAGTTAAATGTCTGATCTTTGATTTTGGCTCAGGTCATGATCCTGAAACTGAGTCCTGCTTCAGACTCCATGGTAAGCACAGAGTTATTGAGATTCTCTCCTTCTGCTCCACCCTCCCCACTCATGCTCTCTCTCTCTCTCTCAAAAATTAAATTAAAAAATCATAAACACACACATATAAGCTGATTTTCCACAAGGTGGCCAACAGTGGAAGGTAGTGGGGAAAATATTGGACTTAGAGTCAGAGATTTGAACTTAAATTCCAGCTCTGTGACTGACTTGTGTAAACCTTAGGCCAGGTGCTTAACCTCTCTGAACTGGTGTTTCTGATTTTGTGAAATGGAGGTACTAGCACCTGTTTCACATGTTACTAGAGAATTAAATGAGGAAAATGTGTGGAAAGGGGCTTATGCTAATGAGTAGCACATATTAGGGACTTAGCAGATGTTACTTTTCTCCTTTCAACAGGAACAAAACCTTTCTCTCCACCATCAAAGTGCAGAGTTCTTATTGTCTTAGCAGCCACCATGTGCCACAGTGGCATTAGGATTATCTTAAATCTAAGCTATTTGGGAAACCGTTGATGCAAAGATACCCTCCTCTGTCCCCCTGAAATCAGGATACAATCTCCTATATGAAAAATACTCTCCTTGTACTAAGAAAGGAAAAGACATCCTTATCACCAGGGAGAAACTTTAACGCCAAGAAAGCTATAGAAACAAACCTTGTTACCGTCTTACCATTTTATTACCTTAGCCTAAGTTCCACTTAGAATTCCTTACTAAAGTTCCCAAACATATGTCTTTGTTATCCTGAAAATTCCTCACCATTTTTTTTTATCTCTTTGTCCGAAATGTATAAAAACTGCCTGCCTTGGTCATCTCTTTGGGTCTCAATTTCATTATTGAGCCTCTGTACACAAGTCCAGCTGGGAGAACTAGAGAGGGCAAATTCTCCGTCTCCTGCACCACTTTACAGTGTGAATAAAAGGTGTGCAAAGGTGTGGCGCGTCAGGATAGAGTACCAGAGTGAGTGGAAGCAGGTGAGGGCTGAGGAGGAAAGAGGAGTCTGGGGACACCAGGGAGGTGGACTTCATCATCAGGACAGCCCAGAGGGGTTTAGAAAAGAGACCCTTTTATGGTCCTGCAGAAATGCCACCGGGTGGGCATTCCCAGAGGTGAGTGGAGCGAGCTGAGGTGAGCCAGGTGTCAGTACTTGGGCAGCGGAAGGGGCAAGGGCTGGTTGAGGAGTTGAGTTGGGCTCCAGAGGAGAGAGGAGCATGATCTGAGAGAGCAGGTGGTGCTCTTCGCATGGTTTCTGAGACACCAGGAGAAATGCTCCAGCCAAAGTAGACAGAGGCTCTCTCAGAACTCCTGGGACACAGACTGGACAAAGTCTCTGTCTTAATTACTGTTTCTCAGCAAAAATTAACCTAAGGGAAAAACCTAGGCCCGCAAAAATCACCCAAGGCTTGACCGTCACAACGCTTTCGGTGTAAGAGAAAGCAAATAGTACCTGTGGTATGAGAGACTCTTCTGTACATTTATTATCTTCTTCAAGAGCCTATTTTACAGTAGAGAGGCTGGAAGAGATAAAGCCACTGAACAATGGGACAGGTTGTTGATTCTCAGGTGAAAAACATCCCAGGTTGTCAATGTAAGACTCTTGACTATGGGCGTCCAGGGGTGGGTGTGTGTGTCTGTGTGGTGTTCCTGTCCCGCTGTCGCAACAGGATGGCCCCCTAGCACTGTGGTCAGCTGGAACCACTTCTAGTATGTGCTTGTGGGGGTGTTGGGTGAAGGAACAAAATGGGAAGAATGCTTTTAATTTTCTTATCTGTGTGTCTGCCCTGGTATCTAGCCTAGGTAGGGTCAGGTCAGGCACTTAGCAGTGTTCAGTACTTCTTGTTGAAGAAAGAATGAGGATGGGGGGTTAGGCAGTGGAGGCGCAGAAAAGGAGCTATCATGAAAATAACTCAATTAACACAGTGCTTACTATGTGCCACATTTTCCCCAAGGGTTTCCTAGATACTAACTCATTTAATCCTCCAATTATCCTCCTGAGGTAGGATGATCATCAAACCCATTTTAAAAATGAGAAAGCAAGTACAGGAAAGGTGAGCAATCTATCTAAAGTCTAGGATTGCCACTAAGATATAGAATGTCCAGTTAAGTTGGAATTTCATATAAACACGAGCATTTTTTTCAGTAAGTTGTACCCTAAATATTGCACGAGAATATTTATACTAAAAAGTATTTGTTTATCCAAAATTCCAATTTAACTGGATGTACTGTATTTTTATTTGCTAAATCTGGCAACCATACTGAAGTGCTACAATCAGCAAGTGGCAAAGCAAGGATGAAAATCAAGTCTTTACTGTTAGTGATCACACTATGAATTTTAAATGTGTCAAGTGTTTTTTGGGAAACATATCTTTGATGGCTTAACTTTTTCCCTGTTTTGTGGTCTGTTCAGGTTTTCTACTTTTTGAGTCAGTTTTGGTAATTTATGTTTTCTTAGAAGATCCTTCATTACATTTAGATTTTCAAAGTAGTTGTCATAGTGTGTTGTCTTAATTTTAAAATCTTCTTAGCATTTGTAATTTTTCTCTTACTGTTATTCTTAAGGCACCTACTGTCTTTTCTCTGTCAAAGGCATAGCCTTTCCATTGTTTGAAACTTTTTCTCAAGAACAAACTTTACGACCATGATTTTCTTTTTGTTCTATATTTCAATAATTTCTGTTTTTTATTACTTCTATCTCATTTAGTTTTACTCTGTATTCCTTGCATTTTCTTGGCTAGAGGTTTAGTTCATTTATAAAAACCTTTTTTGTTTCCTAACACATAATGTGAAGGTTACACATTTTTCTACTAGATATCAATATTTGGCTGATTCCAATAAGGTTTTAGTATGTAATCATCTTATTTTTTTCTAATTGGAATTCTAGTTTTGATTTTTTTAATTCACAGATGATTTAAAAAAGAGGCTTCAAAATTTCCAAGTGGATTTTTTATGTGTTTACTTTTTGCAGACTAAATTTTTCTTGACACTTCCTACTTCAATTGTATGATTTCTATTTGTTGGAAAAAATAGCTGATATTTTCCTTGTGCCCTAACATAAAAGCAAAGTTTTAAGGGTGATTGAAAAGAATGTATGTTTTCTATTTGAGTATGGAATTTTATGTGTGTACATGTGCATTGAGACGTTTGTTACTTATTATTCAAACCTTCTATAATTTTATATTTACTCGATTTTATTCAGTTCTGAGAGAAGTGTATTCATTTCTTATTATAATTGTGAATTTGCCTGTTTGTATTTCTAGAAGTTATTGATTCATATATTTTAAAGTTATATTACAGATTCATTAAAGCTTTTTGGCTTTTCAAATATCGTTGTGGATTTTAGTTTTAGTCATTACAAAACATATTGTTTTATAATACTTGTAGCTTCAAAATCCACTTTATATGATATAAATAAATACTGCCTCCCCAGTTTTCTATTTATTTCTCCTAGCATGTGTCTTTTCAGCCTTTCTCTATCATTCTTAGATATATAGATAAGGCATAAAATTGGAATTTGCTTTTCCACCCAATCTTGGAGTTTTACTGTTTTTTTAAACCACTTTATTGAAGTATAACTGATATACAACAAACTGTACATATTTAAAGTGTACAATTATATACCCACGAAATAATCACAATGATTATTTTTAATGACTGCCTAATTATTTTTTATCATTATTTTTAATAGGGAGAATTAATTACAGTGACTATAATGGAAATAAAGGACATATTTGGCCTTTTTAAATCTTATTTTGTGCTTTTAGTACTATTATGTATTATTTGTTCCTGTTTCCTTCCTTAACCAGTTTTTTACTGCATTGATAGACTTTTAGTTTTAGTTACTGTTTTGGCCTCTGGTGATTGGGAAGCTTTTCTAGATGTTTGTATTTTAGTGGGTAGATATATTTTGAAGAGTATTTTGAATTCCTCTATGAATATATTAAATGTCCCAGTTTCCCAAGAGGAGACCTTTTAGCACCATTTTTATTCAATTCCACTCCAGCCACATACCCTACATAGAATGAAGTTGTTAGATTACTTCTCTATTCCCTCTGTCCCTCTCCCACCAACTCCTGGGTTTTGTTGGAATCCTTTGGAATTCTGATTCCCCTTTTAGTTTTTATTTTTATAACTTTTAATTCCTTATATTATAGCTTGCTGTCCCTTTACATTTGCCTATTCTGATTTAGCCATAATTGTCCCTTGCTCAGTCCTCCTAATTGCTGTCCTCCTGCTTTTGTCCTGTCTCTTGCTTGTTGATGCTCCCGGCCATGGACTCACTGTTTCTCGACTTCTCCACTCTGGTCATCATTCTGAGGGCTTCATCACCCATGCTGGTGATCCAGCCAACACTCTGAGTCCACGCCCTCTTTTCCTTTGTGTCCCTTCAGTCTCTCACTCAGGTGCCCCTGCCCAGACTGTGTCATCATCAATAAGTGAACTCCATCAACCATTGTGATGTCCTCCTCCCTCGCTCTAGTTCTCCTGCTTAGCCGCTCTTTCTTCTCCATGACCTTCTCATGTCCTCCTCTCCCTACTCATCCAGCTTGGATCCCATGATCCAACCGAATAGCTTCTTTGTAAATCCTTTTAACTCACTTGCTCTCCCCCACTCCCTCCTTATAGGAAGTCAAATAGTGACCCCTCCTCAAAGGTATGCTGGCTTGGAGTCTATAGATGTGAATTTATTTGGGAAAACTGATCTCTGCAGTGTAATTAAGTTGAGGAACTTGAGATGAGATTGTCCTGGATGAGAACAGGGCCCTACGTGCAATGACAAGTGCTTAGAAGAGAAAAGGGGAAACAGACACAGAAACCCAGAGAGAAGATGGACGCAGAGATTGCAGTGATATGTCTATAAGCTAAGGATTGCCAACAGCCATCAGGAACTAGGAGAGACACATAGAGCGAATTCTCCAGAGCCTCCAAGAAGGATTCAACTCTGCTGTCTTGTTGATTTCAGACTTCTGGCCCCTGGAAATGTGAGAGAATAAATCTGTTGTTTTAAGCCACCAATTTGTTATGGTAGCCCTAGGAAACTAATACATACCTGCTTAAGTACCTGACTGGAAAAGCCCTGAACTACTCCCTGCTTATTCCCCACTTATACCCCAGCAGCCAAACATTACCTGGAACCCCCACCCCCACCCCCCAAGCTTCCGTCAGCCTGCACTAGCCAGGCTTTTCTCCTACCTCAATGGCACTCCTTCTGAGACAGTAACGCTGGCTCCTCCTCACCCAGCAATGCCAAGAATCCTGGGGCTCTGCTTTGTCTTCTCTACCAACACTCTCCCCTAAGGAGATCTCAGTCACAGGCTCCAGAAACATGGATATGTTTATGCTTCTCATGGTTCTTTCCTCAACCTTAATTTATTGTTTGAAACTCTGGATTCATATACCTAACATCTCCCTTGGGTGCCTAATAGACATCGCAGATTTAACAGGAGTGAGCAAATCTTAATTGTCCACATTTCAGTAATTACCTCAAATGTAGGAGTCCTCCTTTCTTCTACCTTCTCACATATCCCGTATCCAAAACATCAACTCTTACCTCCAGAACTTCTCCAAATTGCAATCACTGCATAGCCTCTCATTCTCTAAAGCTCCACTCTGAGCCACAATGATCTTTCCTAAGACTGATTTGGAGCCCTGCCCCTAGATTCTAGAATATAAATTTGATAGTGTCACTTCCTCCTGAACCCCTCCCCCTCTCATTCCCACTACACCCTCAGCCCTTCCTATTACACTGGGAGAGAAATTCGAACTCTGTACAATGGTCCCACAAGACCCTATCTACTTGTGGTAGTCAGGGTGTGCTAATTGCTGTAACAGGTTTGTTTTGCTTTGTTTTGTTTTTCACCCAGTATTCAACAATGGCTCAGTGTGGTGATTTTGTTTCTTGCTCACATACCAGCTTGGTGATCAGGTTGGTGAAGTTCATCTATATCAACCATTCAAAGATACAAGTGGTCATCATCTTCAATATGCAGCTCTCTTTCAAAGTCACTGTTGGGGCCATTTCCATTCTAACTAGCTGGAAAATGAGGAGGGAAGAGGGCATTTGGATGGTTTTTAGGGGGCATAATTGAATATCACTTCTGCCCACATTGCTCTGGCTAGAGCTCTCATACCCCATTTCTAGGTAGACTGGGAAGGTGGTCTAACCACATGCCCGGGAATAAGAGGAAGAACCTAATTTCAGTGAGTTGGTGACCATCTCTGCCATGTTGCCTCCTTCTGCCCAAGCTCCCCACACTCAGCCACAGTGGTTTTCTTTCTGCATGAGGGGACACACCATGTTTCTTTCCTTCTCAGAGACCGTGTACCTTCTGCTCAGAGTACTCTTCTCTGAGATGGCAAGGTCACCTTCTCCTTACGGTCCATCCTCATATCAAACATCATCCCCAACTCTACCAAAACAGCACCTGTGTACTTGTCCCTCTCTTTCTCACTACCCCATGAAATCTTCACAGCACCAAGTCCCTGAATAGGAGCTTCTGGAAGGTCTCTGTCTATCACCACTCCACCCTGGAACAAAATAGAACTTAATAAATATTTTTTGACTGACTTCTACTCTTTGAATATGTCATCCTACCTTGAGATTTTTTATTCTTATTAGAGTTCTCCCTTAAGTAATTTATTTAGAAATATGCTTGGGTAGCATACCTTGTAAGTCTTCTTGAGCTGAAAAGAAATCCTCTTTTCCCATATGAATATTTTATTGAGTAGTATAAGATTCTTGGATCACATGCTTTCCTTGAAAAGCTAAATGTATACTGTGCCACTATCTTCTGGTGTCCTAAGTTGCAGATGAGAAATCTGTTGCTGCTCTGATTCCCCTACCTCTGAAACTCATCTTCTCACTGTGTTTGGAAGCCAAGGCAAGTCTCTTTATCCTGAGTTCAGAGATTTTATCAGGTGTGTATTTGATTTTTCATTATTTCTGCCTGATGTTATATATGCTTTTTCAATGCAAAAATGTATCTCTTTTTCAACTCAGAGTTTTTTCCCCCTCCGTTTACACTCTTGCTCCTCCTGGGTCTGTTTAGTACCACCTCCTGCAACTCTGCATTTTGCATCTTAGGTCTCCTGGGTCTAGTCTTCACATTTTTTTCTTTTCACTTTTTTTTCCTTTGTATTTTTTGCTCTTCCATAGTAAAATAGTTCTTTGACTTGATATTTTAGATTGTAAATTCCATTTTCAATTGAATTCTATTTTTTAGTTCTGCAACTGCATTTTTCAATTGAGATTTTTAAAAAAATGTACACAAACTTTTTAAAATTCTCTAATTGCATAGCTTTAGGCAGTTTTATGAATTGTATTTAACTTTTCTTCTGTTTCTTTCAGTAAAGCTTCCTCAGTAGGAAGAGGTCTGGCTCTTTGCTTGGTCTCTGTTGATACTCCATCTCTTGACTTGAAATCATCCATTCCGTGCCCTGCCAGTGGGTCTGGCTTTCCTAGCACATGCTCACATCAGGCCAAGAGTCTCAGACAGCAGACAGTTGGAGGACTGGAGGGCAAAAGCAGGAGGAAATGAGGGGCTTTGTTTTTTCTCTCAGTGCTGACAGCAGTGAGTAGGTGGCTGCACAGCTCTCTCTGTGCCTTGGGGGAGATCACAGCTCAGTGTCTTGGGCCTGTTCATGCTGTTGGGTGGTCAGATGTCTTCACCTCAGATGTTGCCAGAAAAGACTCCTCCTGTCTTGTCACTGGGGCCCACATCCTCCAGGTGACAGAAGCACATCCTACTGCCCACAGCTGTCCAATCCTCTTGGAACTTGATACCTTAGACATGTGTCATAGCTCTTTAGGATTCAGCCTCAGGGCTATTTCCATCTTCATTGTCAGTTTTGCTTTCTTATTGAGTTACTGCTATAGGGATTTGGTGATAGAGGGCAAATATGGGATAGAAATGGGGTTAGGGTGCCATTTCCTCAGATTTCCCTCTTGGCTCTTATCCAGTATGTATGTACCTTAAATCATCCTTCTAACTCCTTGGCTGATGAACTCAGGTCCTGGCCAAGAACTGGTTAAGAGCAGGTACTCTAAGGAACTATCACCTGTTCCCCAGGGAGGTGGGCCAGAAATGGAAGGGGGAAAGATGGGCAACATCTATTCCCTTCCCCTTAGGGGCACTGTGGTCAGGTGGGTGTGAGACCTCCTGTTCAATGGGCATTATCCCGGCAGCAACCAGAGAGGTAAATTGGAGCAGGTATAGACTGATAGCTTTGGCCTCTAGTACAGGACTCAAACCAGAGGGATTATAGGAGGGCTCCCAGATAATTCTCACTCTCTCGTCTACTCCCTGGTGGGGGAGTAGTTAATTGGGAAGCAGCATTTTTCTGAAGTGAATTTTCCTGGAGTGGTCGCTCTATTCTGCTTGGAGGACTTTAATAGGTACATGTGGGAAGTAAATTGGCCAGAGATTGGGGACGCAAATCTTGGCCATCTCTCTTTTTAAGAAATGTAACAAACATAGCTTTCTGATTGCTGAATATGACCAAGAAATGTAATATATTTGGAAAGCAGGTTAGAGTTTATCTGGACAGAATAAATTGATTCTTTAGTGTTTATGCATCTTTAAGACTTAGACATTTTGTAAGTTTCTATACAGTTTAGCAGAGAATAAGAAGGGTAATGCTTCTTTCCAAACCACACTGATAAAAATCAAAAGTCAAGGAACCACATTTGCAATAGAAGCTGAAGCAAACACAGATGATCCCCAAGACCTACCACCTTGGGTCCTGCTAGTATTCCTATTCTAACTAAATCAGTTGTTTAGCCATCTGTCCCCTGTGTGCCTGAATGTGTGCTACATGCTGACAAAACGAGATGTATAAGACAAGATTCCTGTTCTCTAGAATTTTCCACATTGGAAATAGGATATAGATTGGGAAAAATCAAGAAAATACAAAGCAAACAAAGTAAGTGGGATAATAAACGGGAGTTTGGGGTCTTAGAGGAGAGGAGAGGAAACCCAGCTCAGCTTGTGGCAGAGGTCAGGAAGGTTTCCATGGACATACTTGGAGTCTCTTGGGGAAGCCAACTGTCTACCTTTCGACTAAAGAAACCTGTGATATTATTCATAGGTAAGAAAATAATCCAGCTCAAGAGAATCTGAACCACATCCCCACAATTTTACTCTCAGACCCAGACAGAGGCATCAGGTAGGTCTGATTAGTGTTTAAATCCTAGAAGCCTGGGATCCCTGGGTGGCGCAGTGGTTTAGCGCCTGCCTTTGGCCCAGGGCGCGATCCTGGAGACCCGGGATCAAATCCCACATCAGGCTCCCGGTGCATGGAGCCTGCTTCTCCCTCTGCCTATGTCTCTGCCTCTCTCTCTCTCTGACTATCATAAATAAATAAAAATTAAAAAAAATTTAAAAAAAATCCTAGAAGCCCATGGCTGGAGCTGTACACCTCCACAGGTAACCAGAAGTAGTGAGCCAGAGGACAAAGGATAGAGCATAAAAAGCTGAGTGCACCCAGCAGCTTAGATGGCAGGAGCAGGCCAAGAAATGGCTGGCAGGCAAAGACATGATTTCAGAGCCAAGGACTTGAAGGGGAGCAGGTTGGCATGGAGGCAGGAGTGTCTGCAATGGCAACTGTCCTGAAGCTGATAAGCCACGCTTGTAATGTGTGCAGCAAGTTTGCAGGAAAATGACCGGGACTGCAAACAAATAAAGGCTTGAGGCGAATGGTAGTTCCATCTAAGACTCCAAAGGATGGAGTGAGACTCATTTAACAAACACTTTCCAAGTATCAATTTTTAAAAATTCCTTAAACCTATAAAAACTTCCTGGAAAACCCTGTATATTCTTGAGTTTTCCATAACAATTTCCAAATTTGAGAAAATATTCTCGCTTTTTGGATTTTTTTTGCTAGTGTACTAACAACAGGTGAGAATCACTAAGCCTAGATCTTTTCTTCCTCCTCCTCTTCCTAATAACTTTATTAAAATATAATTTGCGTACAATAAGCTGCATATATTTAAGGCGTAAAATTTGATGGGTCTTCCATGTGTACACACTCATGAAAACAGCACCACAATCAACCTTACAAATTTTATCACACTATTTTATAATCCTTCCCTCCTACCCACTCATTTCCAGGCAACCACTCTCTTTACATGTTAGTTTACATTTACTAGAGTTTTATATAAGTGCAGTCATATGGTATGAACTCTTTTTTGGTCCAGCTTCTTTCATTCAGCAAAACTATTTTGAGATACTTCCATGTTGCATGTATCAATAGTAATTCTATTTTATTTTATTATTTTTAAAGATTTTATTTCTTTATTTGAGGCAGAGAGAGAGCACAAGTGGGGAAGGAAGGGGAAGCGAATGCTCTGCTGAGCAAGGAGCTGGATGTAGGGCTCCATTCCAGGACCCTGAGATCAGGACCTGAGCTGAAGGCAGACACTTAACTGAGCTACTCAGAATGCCCCAGTAGAAATTCTATCTCATTGTGGACTAGTATTCCATTTTATGGATATACCATAATTTGTTATCTATTCACATGTGAATGGACACTTGGCTTCTTTCTAGTTTGAGGCTATTACAAGTAAAGCTGCCAGGAATATTCAGGTACAAGTTTTTGCATGAATACATGCTTTCTTCTCTCTTGGATAAGTACCTAGGACTACAGCTGGGTCACATGATAAGTGTAAATTTGACTTTTTAAGAAACTTGTCAAATATTTTCTAAGTGGTTTTTCTATTTTGCTATTAGCAGTGTGTGAAAATTCTAGTTCCTTGACAACTCTTGCCACAGTGAATATTTTTAATTTTAGCCCTTTTAATGGGCGTAGTAGTATTTCATTGTGTTTTTAATGTGCCTGTCTTCAATTAAAACAGGATATCAAGTTCCTTTTCATGTGTTTTATAGCCATTTATATATCTTCTTTGGTAAAGTGCCTGCTAAGATCTTTTGTCCATTGTTAAAATTGTTTTTTTATTTTTTTATTGAATTTTGAGAATTCTTTATATATTATAAATACACTTTTTAAAAAAATCAAATACACGGTTTGCAAATATTTTCTCCCAATCTTTGGCTTGACTTTTCATTTTCTTATTTGTGTCGGCAGGAAGTTTTAATTTTGATGAACCCTAGTTAACCTTTTTCTTGAATGGTCTGTGGTTTTGATGTCATATCCAAGAAATATTTGCCTAACCCAGGCACAAGTAGTGTTAAGGAGTTTTGGTGTGCAAACCTATCCAAAATTAGAACTTGGGCAGCCCGGTGGCTCAGTGGTTTAGCGCTGCCTTCAGCTGAGGGCCTGATCCTGGAGACCCGGGATGGAGTCCCACGTCAGGCTCCCTGCATGGACCCTGCTTCTCCCTCTGCCTGTGTCTCTGCCTCTCTCTCTCCCTGTGTCTCTCATGAGTAAATAAATAAAATCTTTAAAAGAAAAAACAAAATTAGAACTCAAATACATTATTCAGGAGAAGTCCCAAGTCTCTGAGTTACTCTTATTTTCTTTGAAACAGCTCTATTCTCTTGAGACTTACTTCATAGCTGTATCAGCCTTTGGAGCTGCCACCCAAAATTATTGCCTCCTAGAGGCTCTGTTCTATTCCAGGTTATCAAGGGAAAATGTTCTCTTATGAAGACTAGAATGGATGCCTTCATGGGCACTGATCCTTGCCTTGCTCTGCTACCCACTCATTCTCATGCCCATGGCCCCCAATCAGTAGGGAAATGTATCTTACAGAATGGGGGTGTGTTAAGGTCTGATGTACTGTGCCTAGGATTACCTGGCATGTGCTTTTTTCAGATTCCAGGGGAGGAGGAGGAAAAGTATGCTTCCAGCCCTGCGTAGCCCCCTGTGCAAAACTGGCCATGTCCACAGAAAAGGAAACCGGAACCACTGAGTACCTATTCTGTGAGTTAGCTCATGGCGTCCTTGCTATGACCTGTGAAGAGAAACATTACTGACCCTACTTCATAACGAGGACACAGTCTCAGAGATGTGATATGTTCAACTTACCCTGAAAGTAAGGGGCAGATTTGGGCTGGAACTTGTGTCACTCTAACCAGAAAGCTCCTCCTGGGCACATAAAGCTGCTTCAGGAATGGTAATCGATGCATTCAAGTGGAGGGATATTTAATAAAAACCACCCTCAGGGCAGCCCTCTATTTCCTGTGGCTGTGAATGTTGTCTCTAATTGGAGCCATAGAGCCCATGTAACCCATCACTCATTGCTGATATCCTTTAGAGTAGCCCAGCACACTGGGAAGAGCCTGGGCTTTGGAGTCAGAGAACTAAGTTTAAACTCCAGTCTCACTATTGATTGGCTGTGTGATCTTGAGTTAGTATCTTTTCTTTTCTTTTCTTTTCTCTTCTCTCTTTCTTTCTAATTTAAATTCAATCTACCAACAAATTGACACTAGTGCTCATCCCATCTAATACCCTCCTCAGTGCCCATCACCCAGCTACCCCGTCCCCCCATCCAACTCCCCTTCTGCAACCCTTTGTTTGTTCCCCAGAGTTAGGAGTCTCTCATGGTTTGTCTCCCGCTCTTAATTTTTCCCACTCAGTTCCCCTCCTTTCCCTTATGGTCCCTTTCACTATTTTTTATATCCCATGTATGAGTGAAACCATATGATGATTGAGTGAGCTTCTTTATGTCTCTGAGCCTCAGTCTTCTTGTCAGTTAGAAATAAGGAAATTCAATATATAAAGTCCTGCTGCTTGGAGCAATGGCTGATGTAAAGCTGCCTTCCATTGGAAGAGAGGTGCATGGATGCAGAAGTGGGGAGATAATTTACATTATTGTATGTAAATAAATCTACTGCCTGTTTGGAAATATCCAAAATATCACTACTGGTGAGGAACTGTGAGCAACCAGTATGTGTTCTGGTTTTGGATAAAAGTTGAGTTCGGAGACAGAGGGTAAAAAAGTAAACCTTATTACTCAAGGTGAACCTGTAAATAAAAATTCCAAAACCCAAGAGAAAATCTAATGCTAAAAAAGATGGACAATTGTGAGCTGAATCCACAACAGATGAAATAAAAATGACAGTGTGAAAGTTACTTTTAAAAAAGCGTCTTTAAGGGGATCCCTGGGTGGCTCAGCAGTTTAGCACCTGCCTTCGGCCCAGGGCGTGATCCTGGAGTCCCGGGATCTAGTCTCGCATCTGGCTCCCTGCATGGAGCCTGCTTCTCCCTCTGCCTGTGTCTCTGCATCTCTCTCTCTCTCTCTCTTTCTCTGTGTGTGTCTCTCATGAATAAATAAATAAAATCTTAAAAAAAGTGTATTTAAGATCCTCAAAGAGATAAAGAAATGGCATCTAGTAATAAAATATAAATTGTTGAAATTAAATAGGCAAAGTGAAACAGGAGCAGTGGATATGAAAAAAATCATTTGAAATCCTGTTAATATAAACAAATGGAACATGAAAATAAAAACATTAATGGACTCCAGATTGAAAGCTGAAAAAACTGGAAGGTAATAGGCTTGGATTCATTTGAAACATGGCATGAAAGGAATAAAATAAAAAATCAGTTGAGACATGGGGAGACTTTGAAGTGTTAGATTTTTCACACAAAAAAGAATAAAGGAAATGGTGGCACAATTAAGTATGCATCTTAAAAAATAGAAGAAGAAAGCATAGGTGTAGATCTTCCTGACCTTGGATTAGGCAATAATTTCTTATATGGCACCAAAGCACAAGCAACAAAAGAAAAAATAAATTGAAAATCATCAAACTTAAAAAACGTGCTGCAAAGAAACACCAAGAGGGTGAAAAGACAACAGACAGATGGGGAAAATTTTTGCTAATTATATACAGATAAGGGACTGTATCTAGAACATATAAAGAATTTCTATAACTCAATAATATAAATAATATAATTTAAAATGAGCAAAGGATCTGAATAGACATGTATCCAAATAAGATATACAAATGGCCAAAAGCACATAAAAAAGATGCTCAACAACATTAGCCACCAGAGAGATGCAAATCAAAACCACAGTGAGATACCACTTCATACCCACTCAACCGGCTAGGATCAAAAAGGCAGACAGCAAATGTGACAATGTGGAGAAACTGATGCTTTTACATATTGTTAGTAGGGAAGCAAAATGGTACAGCCACTTTGGAAAACAGTCTAGCAGTTCCTCAACAGGTTAAATATATAAATTCTGTTCCTAAGAATACCCAAGAGAAAAGTGTATGTTCCCACAATAACTTGTAAAAGCATTACCCATAATGGCCCCAAATTGGAAAAAATCCAAATGTTTATCAACTGATCACTGGATAAATAAAATGTGGTATACCCATACAATGGAATATTATTTAGCAATAAAAAGAATGAAGCACGGATACATACTATAGCATCAGTGAAATATGGAAATATGCTTAGTGAAAGATGAAGCTAGTCACAAAAGACTAAAGTATGATTCCATTTATATGAAATGTCAAAGTTAGGCAAATCTGTGAAGATAGACAGTAGATTAGGGTTGCCTTGGGCAGGGAGGGAGGCATCCAAGGAACCCTAAAGAGTGACTGCTACCAGATATGGGGTTTCTTTCGGTGGTGATGAAATCTTCTAAAATTGATTGGGGTGATGGTTTCACAACTCTGTGAATATATTATAAATTATTGAATTATACACTTTGTGTGAATTACATGAATTCTATATCAATAAATATTTTTTATTAAAGTAATTTAAAAATAGGGTGCCTGGGTGTCTCAGTTGGTTAAGCATCTGCTTTTAGCTCAGGTCATGATCTCAGAGTCCTAGATCAGAGTTGGGCTCTCTGCTCAGCAGGGAGTCTGCTTCTCCCTCTGCTACTCCCCATACTAGTGCTCCCTCTCTTTCTCTCAAATTAATAAAATCTTTAAAAAAAGAACTTAAAAGGTAAATGTAAACAGTAAAAAAAAAAATAGTCCATAGCTTCCACATTATTTAAAGGGTAAAAGGAAAGAATAAGAACTTTATTAATTTAACAGAAGGCAAGAAAGTTCTTCAAAAAAGGAAATTAAAAGAAGCAAAGAAACAAGCCAAAAAAAAAAAATTACCCAGTAATAAATAAGTCTAAATATATCAGCATTCAGAAGTTTGAAATTACCTACCAAAAGCAGAGATAACAGATTGATTACAAATAATAAAATCAAGCTCTTTGTTGTTCATAAAGATATTGTTAATATAAAGTCAGAATATTTGCAGATAAAGAGATCAGGCAAGATATACCTACAAGTACAAATCAAAAGAAAGTAATCTATGTGGCATTTTCAGTATAAGAGAAAACTCAGTAATGGAGGTAATATTATTAGGAATAAAAAGTCCTACATATTGATCACATATTCCAGTAATAAAATATAACAATCATGAACATATAAGCCATGATATATTCATACAATGGAATACACCATACCAATGAAAATGTATGAATGAGATCTTAAATGTAACAACATTGATAAATCTAAAAAGTACATTGTTGAGTGAAAAAGCAAGATATATCTCAAAATATAAAGAATGACACTTTTATGTCCATTCTAGAACATAGAACAATGTATATTGTATGTAAATAAATATGTGGTCCATGATTTTATAATTTTATGACATATTTGAATAAATGCTTGAATCCAATCACTGCTCCTTTAATACAGGAATTTTAGGGATCGAAGAAAGTGGTCCCCTCAATCACTGAATTGTTGAGAAGTTGTACAAATTTTGATTTGTACAATTCTCACCGTAACTTAATTAAATCTATGCTCAGGTTCAAATTCCAGAATGCCTACAACGTCCCTGGTCTGTTGTTCTGTGCTGGGCATAGGGAAGATAAATAAGATCCAGTCCTTGCCCTGAGGGGCCTCCTAACTGTCGAGACTGAAGGAAAGGTAAACAATATGATACGACAGAGAGAAGGATGGGAGAAGACCAAGGAAGCACATCTATTTTCCTCTGTGGGCTCAGAGAAGGCTTTCTGGAGAAGATGCCTCCTGCAGAGTCTTAAAAGATGAGTGTAGCTCTCCAGGTGAAGGTGGTGGGTGAGGCTGGCATTGAAAAACATGCCCTAGAACAGTATAGGGTATATGTACCTACATGGTTTGATGGTCCTGGTTTGGGTACAAAGTGCAAGGTGCAGGTAGCAGGGTTTGGGGGTCTAGCCAGAGAGATGGGTAGGGGCGGATCACCGAAGACCGTGTAGGCATGCCAAAGAACTTGACCTTCAGCCTAGAGGTAAAGGAGAACACTGCAGGGCTTTTAAACAGGACAGGGACACTTCCAGACTCGTGGTTTGGGTACCTCACTCAGGTATTAGACCAGAGACAGGAGATGACTTTAAGAGATGGGGAAGATCTGAAACAGAACCTGGGATTGGAGAAGTTGGTAAACTTGAGAGGACTTAGTGAGATTGTATTTCCAGATTCCTCCTTTTCTCATACCAATCAGCCTGGGGCTTAAGTGATTGCTAGGGGGTCAACAGTAGTGTTTAGAGGTGGGTGGATGTGATAAGACAATCATGAGTTCATTTTCTGATGCATTACAGTCCCGAAGATTCTGAGGAACTCAGGCAACCCCCCCTCATTTTCATGACTGCTGGTCCTGCAGTTTATGCAGGTCAGTGACAAAAAGCAGGAGGGGGGGGTGATTTGTAAATTATTTCAGCTTGTGGCTTTTTGATATTTCCTTGTAATAATTATCTTCAATTTGTATTATCTATGACAAGGAACACTGACACAAGGATTGCAGTGCGACGTTAAGCATCACTGAATTGTATTGAAGTCAGAGGATTGCTAACATGTATTCCTGACATTTTAGCAGTATCAAATCTGATTTTGTCACATTTACAAGGTACTGTGAGCCGGGATCCAGAGGCGGTGTGTTATCATCGCCTAACATAGTGTTCCTTAATTATCAGCACTCTCACGCTTCCTGCATAGCAGATTGGAATTGCTAGAAATAGCACAAACTTGAAAATTAGAGTTTTTCTCTTAAATAATCAGGATGCTATATTTATAGTTTTCATGGGATGGGTGTCTTAACAAAGGTAAACTAATTTCACACTTAAAGGTGAAGTTTTTTTTTTTCTCTCCTCTCTTATAGTGTGATTCCCCCTTTCCCTAGGGTCTATTTTTTCAGTTTCTCAAAATTTCCATAGCATGAATAATTCTCTCCATTGTCCCCTCGCCAATGGGGTGTTTCTGCACTTGGCTTGCCCTTGTGATAACTCACTATGGGTAAGAAGCCCATGATAGAATGGAAGATTTTGCTTTTCGTTGCAGTTATTCACTAGCCCATGGCATTAGCAAGACTTGATCACATGAACTGCAACATTTTTTAAACTTCAACAGAAGTGGAAATGCCTTGTCTAGGTCACTGAACTCTAAATTATATATAAACTATTGCCCATCGGCTGGCAGTTGATTGGGAGGAAAACAAGGAAGAAAATTAAGTGGGATAATGGATGGATGGAATTCTGAGTGGTCCCTGATCCAGAAGTGAAGTATATGGGACCAATATTTGGAGGTTCTCTCCTCATCTGGGTCCTCATCCTTCCTCTGTACTCATGTTATCCTGCATCACAGGCACATTATATCCTTGGGGGAGCCCCATGCAGGCTTATTTCTTTAATGTGGATCCCTGCTCTACAATCCCTTCCCCACCACGTCAAAGCTGCCACCTTACTTTTTAATTGATACCACTCAAGAAGAAAGCAACCTTGGGTACCTGGTGGCTCAGTTGGTTAAGCATCTGATTCTTGATTTCAGCTCAGGTCATGACCACAGGCTTGTGAGATTGAGCCGTGCATGGAGCCCCACATCCGGATCTGCACTGGGCATCAGCCTATTTAAGATTCTCTCTCTCTCTCTCTCTCTCCCTCCCTCCCCCTCTGCTTCCTGCCCCCCACTCATGCTCTCTCCCTCTGTCTCTATCTCTGTCTCTCTGTCTCTCTCTTGAAGAGGAGGAAGGGAAGGAGGAAGAGAAGGGGAGGAGGAGAGCAACCTTTTGGAACTAATCTATTACAAATGCCTGGCATCTAGTCCCTAGTGATTCTCAAATTATGGGAATTTTTTAGGTGTGTGAAGAGGTGAAGTGAGGAATTTCAAAACCTGGGTAAAGTAAGGTATTCTGGGGGCTTGGAGGCCTTCTTAATGCTACAGAAGCTTTCAGCTAAGTTGTCTGCACAAGGCCAGCCTGGGGAGAATGCATAGCCTGCACCGTCAGCATCACTCACGTTGCACTTACTTGTTATACTTTTGCTGTAAGCTTCACCGTGAATGATAGGCTCTTTCTGGCAAAGACATTGTAAACTTGAGGGAAGGGATTATAGTTAATACATCTTTGTTTTGAAACGTTGTAGCTGTACACAGTGTCTGACTGTTGTGGGTGTTCAATAAATAGATGTTGATAATAGAAAGAGAGAGAGCAAGAGAGGAAGCCAGAGAATGACAGAAACAGAACATAGAAGTCATTAAAATGAGAAGGTAAAGGAATGTTACAATAGAACATTGCTGAGAAAGAGGCACAAGAGACTAAATGGAAACATGAGAAAAAGTAAGATATAAAACACAAGAGAAAATTAGAATTCTAAGTTCTTAGGCTATGCCTGGAAGAGACATTGGTGTGGTGAGTGGGGATGGAGGCATGGTACTGAAATCTTCTCTATTCCAAAGCAGGTTTCTGTACCTGAATCTTGGGAGGCTTTGTTTAGAACTTAGTTCATTAAGAACCCAGCAAGTTCACATGCTCAGACAGGTTATTTCTGAAGCTGGTGGACATTATAGGTGTTGGTCATTGGCTGGTGATGTAAAGGCTCACGTGGGGAGTCACAATTCTGAAGGGATGCTGTGGTGAATGTTGACTGTTCTTGCCACCTAGCCTCCTGTCCTAGCTTCATGAACTGGGTACAGTGCACTTCTGGAGGATCAGCCAATTCTTTATGCAGGCTTGTGTGTCCCATGGCCACTGTGAGTGATTTGGGGATTGGCATATGACTCAGTTCCAATCCCAGACAATAAAATCGAGTGCTTCTGGGGCTGTTGAGAAAGAAGCCCTGCTCCAACCCGTCATAAACATAAAAAGAGATGTCTAGCAATTTCCACCATGGGGGAGCAAAGAGATTGGTAAATCCTCAAAACACAATTAAGAATTGGAAAACACAATTAAGAAATGGAAAAAATAGTCAAAACAACAATTTCAGAGGTCTGGAAATTGAGCAGGGGCAAACAACATATTGAGAAGTGCTTATTCATGCAAAGTCCCTGAGCTTCAGGTGAGAACAGTGGGAGTTTGTAGGACTGTTGCCTGGGACTGTTCTTATTCCTCATTTCCCTCATTTTAAACTTGGTTGCCCAAGTGGTTCAACCAGGGTAGGGTGCAGCATGAATGTCTGAACATAACTGTGGCCGGGAGGAAATATTTGTAAATCATATATATGGTAAAGGTTTTGTATTCGAAATACATAAAGAAGCTTTACAACTCAATAATAAGATATCAACAATTTAAAAGCAAGTAGAAGATCTGAGTAGATATTTCACCAAAGGAAGTATATGAATGGCTCATAGGCACATGAAAAGGTGCTTGATATCATTAATTATTTGGGAAATGCAATTTCAAACCACCGAGTGGGATGTCATTATACCCACTAGAATGGCTCTAATCAAAATGACAAAGTCAGGTACTGACAATGATCTGGAGAAACAGAAAGCCTGTACATTGCTGATGAAAAATAGATTGGTACAACCACTCTGGAAAAGTTTGGCACTTAAAAAAAAAAGTTAAATATAAACACCATATGCCTTTGCAATTCCACTCCTAGGTATCTACCCAAGAGAAATAAAAAATTCATGTCCACACAAAGACTTAAACACAAATTTTCATAGTAGTGTGATTTATAATAGCCCAAAGTAAAATCAATCTAAATATACACAACTGGGAAATGGATAGACAAAATGCGTATATCCATACAATGGAATAGTATTTAGCAATAAAAGGATCGAATAACTGTTAGATGCTGCTACATGGATGAACAGTGAGAACAGTCTACGTGAAAGAAGCCAGACACAAAAGACTGTATGTTACATGATTCCATTTATATAAAGTATCCCAAAAAGGAAAACCTAAAGCCCAAAGCAGATCAGTAGTTGCCTGGAGCTGGGGTAGTAGCAGGAATTGATTACAAACAAGCATGAGAAAGCTTTTTGGAGTGAGGAAAAAGTTTTAGAATTGGATTATGGTGATGATTGCACAACAATATAAATTCACTAAAAATCATCCAACTGTACAGTTCCAATGGATGAATTTTATAGATGTACATTATACCTCAATAAATCTGTAAAAAAAAAAAAAGATGTCTAGCTTCACCAGTAGGCAGCAACATACAAATGAAAGGTTCTAAGAAATAACATTTGTCACCTATCAGATGGCAAAAGTATCAAAGAATTACATTAGATACCACTGGTAAACATGCAGGGAAAAATAACAATTGTTTTAGTTTTAAAAAAGAAAAAGGGAAATAATGATTATAATTAAAAACATCTATATTCTCTGGCTCTGTAATCCCACGTCTAGAACTAAGTACCATAGGAATAAAGAAAGATATAGCATTTAAGTCTATATATATTTTTTTTTTAAAAAAAGATTTCATTTATTTATTCATGAGAAACAGAGAAAGAGGCAGAGACACAGGCAGAGGGAGAAGCAGGCTCTCCGCAGAAGCCCGATGTGGGACTCGATTCTAGACCCCGGGATCATGCTCTGAGTCAAAGGCAGATGCTCAATCACTGAGCCACCCAGGCATCCCTTACGTCTATATTTTAAAGGGGTTTGTTGCAGCATGACATTTAGTGCAAAAATTAAAAAAAAAAAAAACAATGTAGAGACAAAATGAGTGCCTATCAATGTGGACTGAACAACGATGGTGCATTCATTCTGTGGCTTCAGAGCTCAGTCACAGTAGATTGGAGGAGAAAGTGAGGTGATATGGAGGGTGGTAAGTGCCCGGTCCTTGGGAGGCCTGGAGGAGAGACTCTCAGGACACCAGCATAGAACTGGCCCATCATGGTTGTTTCTCTCTCTCTGCACAAACAATGCCACAGTGGTGGATTGCATTATTCTGTTTGTCTCCTTTCTTTGCAAAAGATTATACTTTACCCCGTTAACTTTAAGCTTAACCACATGACTTGCTGTGACCAATGAAATGTCAGTGGGAGGATGTGTGCCAGTTCCAAATGAAAGCTTTAAGTGCCTTTGCATGGTTCCACCATCTCTCTGTTTAATCTGTTGCAATGGCATGTCCCTAGATGGGTTTTCCTCAGCCAGCCTGGATCTAGAATAAAGAAGACACATGGGTAGAGTCAAATCGAACGTATAGTCGGTGTACAACATTAGGGGAAATCACCCTTTGTCGTTAACTAGTAAGAATTTATTTTTTTAAGCAGCATAACCTAGTAAAAGCTGACTAATAAAGCCAGACATTCAGGAGGTGCCAGCTCCAATCGCTAGATTCAAAATATACTGCAGGAGTTGTCTAAAACACAAAATCCCTGCCCTGCTTCTTGCAATCTGTGAAGCTAGGCACCAGTCACTGGGATTTCTAGGACAGCTCTCATGTCTCAGCCTCTGTGACTGTGCTAACAGAAGAAGCCAAAGCAAAATTCTTCCAGACTTTTGACTTCCAAATCTCTTCAGGTGCCTGTTTGGTAGAAACTCAGTCAAATGAGGAATTACATATTTAGGAGGGGCAGGAGATGTAGTCTTTAGCATGCAGTAAGCCACACTAAGAGGATTAGAATACAGTTGAGTGCACTCACCTGTAATTTCTGATGCTCATAGCATGAACTATCATTTAGGGTTTAAAAGAGTGAGTTAACCCTGATCACTTAGGTTGTGGTCTCCAAATGGTATTTTGTGCTAAGTGGAGGCTATCAAGCACTAAAGGGGCTTGTCAAGAGAATACAGGAGTCAATCAGAGTTGCTTCCATTGGCTAAAGTTGGGGAAACGAGTAATTTTAAAAACTGCAAATATAAAAATGCATCACATATATGTAAATGGGTTCTAAGGATACTAAAACAATGTTAATGAAATGATAGATTTAGGCAATTGACTCCCCATATCACAGATTTAGGCAATTGACTCCCCATATCACAGCTTTTCTCTAAAGCTTTTGGGATACTTTATGAAGGATGGGTAGGCTGACAATACGTGAACCCACCAATCCATTTCATTATCGCTCATAGCAAAACAACCACATGTAATGCAACAGGAAGCTGAACGAATTGAATCTAAATGTTATCAAGCCTCTAGATCTAACCTCCATTTTACAGGAAATACTCAGGATATTAGAACATGTTAATTGCTACCTTAAGGAGGTGTGGACACCTTAAATTTTTTTTAAAGATTTTAAATTTATTTGTTAATAAATTTATTAGAGACACAGAGAATGAGAGAGAGAGAGAGAGAGAGAGAGAGAGGCAGAGGGATAAGCAGGCTCCATGCAGGGAGCCCAACGTGGGACTTGATCCTGGGTCTCCAGGATCACGCTCTGGGCTGAAGGCAGTGCTAAACCGCTAAGCCACCCGGCTGCCCTATGGTCATCTTAATTCAGAATGTGGCCAATTCTACTGGGCAAATGACCAGTTATTTTCTTAAAAGGATCGAGAAGAGGAAACTAGTGTGAATTAAGTGGCTTAAGAGAAGTATCAATAAAATGTAACTTAACTTTCTTTAGAACCCAATTATATAAAACCATGAATAAAAATAGACTTTTTTTTAGATACTAAGGAAAATTTGAACACAGACTATTCAATGATATTAAACAATTATGCATTTTGTAAGGTGTAATGGATATTGTGATTATTTAAAAAATCCTCATCTGTTAAAAATATATGGTAAATGAAGTATTTAGAGATAAAATACAATGATATCTGAAATTTGCTATAAAATATTTCACCAGAAAGTAAGAAGAGGGAAAGAAGAAAGGGAGGAGAAGGAGAGGGAAGAAGGAAGGAAGGAAGGAAGGAAAGAAGGAAGGAAGGAAAGAAGGAAGAAAGAAAAAAAGAAAGAGGGAGGGAGGGAAACGGAAGGAAGGAAAGAAAGAAAAAAGAAAAGAGGAAAGGGAGGTATATTCATTTTTTAATTGGGTATATTCGTTTTTCACTGTTGTTATAAATTAACACAAATTTAGTAACCTAAAAAACCCCACCTATCTATTACCTTGCAGTTCTGTAGGTTAGCAGTGTGATCTGCTTCTCAAGGGCTTGTGTTCCCTTCTGGAGGCTCTAGGGAAGAATCCATTATCTTGTTGTTTCCAGCTTTTAGAGGCCCTGGTTCGAAGCCCTCTTTATCTTCAAAGCCATCAAGGTTGCATTTCTCTGGTCATTCTACTACAGTTACGTCTCCTTCTGTAACTACAGTCAAGAAAGATTCTCCAATTTTAAGGATTCACATGATTAGGTTGGGTCCACCTGGATAATCCATGATAATCTCCTCATCTCGATGCACTTAACGTAAATCACATCTGCAAAGTCCCTTTTGCTATGTAAAATAACATATACTTAGAGGATAGACTGTGAAGGGCTGTGGGGAGCTATTATGATGCCTAGCACAGGAAGGATTAATTAAATGAGATTGGCAAAATGTAAATATTGGTAACTGTTGAAGCCAGATGATGGATACAGTGAGAGTTCATTATACTTTCCTCACTTCTTTTGTATATGTGTGAAAAATTCCACAATAAAAACCTCCAGAGAATAAGGTATATAACAGCTGACTACAGAGAATTTATGTGATGAATTATAAAGTGGGAAAAGCAAACTTCAGAGTATAACATAATCCTAGTTTTATGAAATAATGACAAAAATTCTTTTTTCTTTCTCTTTCTTTCTTTCTTTCTTTCTTTCTTTCTTTCTTTCTTTCTTTTTCTTTTCTTTCTTTCTTTCTTTCCCTCATTTACCTATCTATGATTAAATGAGTCTGGAAAAAGCTAATACAGATGTTTAGACAAATTGTTAATATATTGGTTATATAAGATGCGAGTATTAGAGTGGGAGAGAGGTAAACAAAACTCAAAAAGTTCAATAAAACCAGTCATTGGATTTAAAAAGCAAATATGTAAGTCTACTTATGAAAATGTTATGTGTGAAAATATATAGATACATGTATATATCTATATGTCTGAATCTAGAGATACATGAATGGGTGGTCACCTAAATCTAGTTATCTCAGGGTTGTGAATGAGTGTCCTTAATATTCCTACTGTCAGGGGATAACCCTCCATCTGGTTCCTTTCCTCTCTCCCACCTCAAGAGAGGTGGCCCTGACATTCTGAACAGTATCAACAATGAAGATGATCCCATATGGCTTAGAAGGAGGAAAGTGTGACACTCCCAAACATTGGACTTTGTTAGAAAATATACACAACAAAAGATAAGTATTAAAGTTTTTTAAGCAATCAGTAAACTAATAGAAACAGATATTATAACCATCAAAGGACAAAAAAAGAGAGGAGTAAAAAAAAGTGAAATGTAATCAAATCGGGGGGGGGATAAAACCCCCAAGTTCAGAAAAGAGAAAAAATTGATAGGAAAAATATGTTAAAACAATAAAAAAAATGTATCACTCATCCAGATGTAAATTTTTTCAACTAACTCATTAGATACAATGACTGGGGCTCCTGGGTGGCTCAGTTGGTTAACTGGCTGCCTTCAGCTCTGTTAGGATCTCAGGGTCCTGGGATTGAGCCCCACATCTGGCTCCCTGCTCAGGGGGGAGTCTGCTTCTCCCTCTGCCTCTCCCCTGCTCATTCTCTTTCTTTCTCTCTCTCTTGAGCTTGTTCGCTCAAATAAATAAACAAATAAATAAATAAATAAAATCTTTAGAAAAATATGATGACCATAATGTTGACTAAAGTTTTAAAATCCATTTGTTTGCTGCTCGTAAGAGTCACAGACAAAATTAATATAGAAAAGATAAAGGATGGAAAGGGTTTATCAGGCAGATGCTAGCCCAAAGAGAGCTGCTCTTTGAGACAAAATAGATTTTAACGTGAAAAGCATTAAGACGCTGCATGATTAATGGTGTCATTCATCAAGATATAATTATGACCTTATACTCCTAATAACATGGCCTAAAAATAGGTAGGATTACAAGGAGAAATGGACAATCCCTTGTTTTAGGAGGAGATGTTAATACGGAGCTGTTATGCACTGATGGATAGAGCAGATGAGAACTAGTCAGGGGCTTTTGGGCTCATGAGTCCTGTGCAGAGAGGCTATAGACTGAAGATTTGTGTCCCCCAAAATCTAATCCCATCACACTGGGGTGTGAGGATATTTGAAAGTGGGGCCTTTGAGAAATGATTAGGTCATGAGGGTGAAGCCCTCCTCATGGGATTAGTGCCTTTATAAGAGACTCCAGAGAGCTCCCTCACCCTTCCCACCAAGTGAGGACACACCATCTGCTGGACTTCTCAGTCTTGGGAACTGTGAGAAATGAATGTGTGGTGTTTGAGCTGCTTCATCCATGGTATTTTTTGTTAGAGCAGCCTGAGTGGACTATAAGACATACAGAAGCGGGAGGGGGGAGGAAAGAGAAAGGTTTGGTGGTCATGATGCCCATTTCCCGTCGCCCCCGGGGACACTTCAGTGAAGATCATATGAGCCTCTCATTTTATCTTTGCCCTGTGCTTATTCTAGATGCATTTCTGGAAGAATCTGTCACTTTACAGTCTAGGAAGGTCAGCCAAGTCTTTAAGGCCAAATCAAAGCCACTTCAGATATTGGAATACAAATTGAAAAACATTATTTGCCAACCAGATACATTCTTTCAAGTATATATAAGTTTTGGATCAGGGACAGATGAAGAAATGCTTCACTCTGAAAACGAAGGAGTGAAAAAAACAGTATTAACATGAATGATGTTTACAATGTGCTGTTAACATTCCTTGTGAGTGAAACTCAAACGCTAGAGTGATTACTCACTCTACAAACAGCTTTCTTGCTTTGCAAATGGTTTGCCACAGGGCACCTTTGAGTAATGAGCTCCTTAGTGCATTCAGCACAGGGCTCCTGTTCCCAAGGTGCAGCCAGCAGCAGCTCTGGGGCCTGGAATCCTCCAGAGGAAGGCACTCTTAATTGTGTGCACTTTGATTTTTGCAGAAAGAAAACTCAGTTAGTTTCCTGCAGCTGGGAATAGAACCACAGCCTTGGGGTAGGCGTTTTAGGCTGCATATTCTAGGTGGGGCTAGGGAGCCAGGGGCCATCCCTGAATTAGTTGGTTACAGGGTGATAAGCCCATGTGGTAATGAAACTGGAGAAGATTATGGTTAGGATGCCAGCATTGCTAAGAAGTACCAGGCCAAGGGCAAAACACTCCTAAAAAAGATATGAGTTAGACTGTCACCAGAATGGAAAAGCAGGCACATTTTAATAAAGTTTAAATTAAATGGATAATATAGGTCCACTGTGGGAAAATATGAAGATATGGACAAGCAAAGGAAATAAAATATCTCTTAATTCTCCACCCAGAGATAGATAATTGCAATTAACATTTTTGTATTTTCATTTAAACTTTTTTTTAATGAATATATGTCTTATAAATATGTGTGGTTTCTTAAGAAAAGTAGACTCCCACAAATGTGATACCCAACTGTAGAGTAAATATTTCTTGCCTTATATGTATCACGTCATATATATATAGGTGCACTCGTACACCCATCTTTGAACAGTTCTCTGTTTGTTTAGGGTAAGTCCCCAGACGTATTACGTTCAGGTGAAAGGGACTGTACATTTGCCAGATCACTGTGTGAGGAGATTCACCAGTTGGTTCTCCACCCAACATCATTTCACCAACCTTTATCTTTCCAGTTAACTGTATTTGTTTAAGTTTGCATTAATTCTGGAGCTGGTGTCATTTCTGAGCTTGTTTTCGTGTGCTCTCTTGCATTGCTGCCATCAACGTGAGGACGTATCTAGGTGTATGACAGACACATGGAGGAGAGTCAAGTCACCCCAGTTGTGTAGCAGGGGCCAGCCTGGATTAGTAAACAGCCAGGTGGCCCCCAGAAATATGAGGTAACCCAGACAAGATAAACACATACTTGGTCCCAGACATGTGAACAATGAACACTTATTGCTATGAATACTAAGGTTTTGGGATTGTTATGCGGCATAGTAAAAACTGTTATTGAGGGTGATCACTGCAAGTGAATTGGGATGTGTATATGGGAGGGGTGCAGTACCCAGAAGAAGGATGGTTGAGCACAGGTAGCAAAAACAATAAATGCCCATTAGGCTGATACATGAAGGACTTGTATCTTATCTTCAGCTATCAACATTTTTTTAATTTTATTTATTTATTCATGAGAGACACAGAAAGAGAGAGGCAGAGACATAGGCAGAGGGAGAAGCAGGCTCCCTGCAAGGACCCCAATGTAGGACTTGATTCCAGACGCCGGGATCACACCCTGAGCCCAAGGCAGGCGCTCAACCACTGAGCCACCCAGGTGTCCCAGCTATTGACATTTTATATGCAAACCTGAAGAGA
Source organism: Nyctereutes procyonoides (assembly GCF_905146905.1). NCBI lineage: Eukaryota > Metazoa > Chordata > Mammalia > Carnivora > Canidae > Nyctereutes > Nyctereutes procyonoides. The sequence goes on from NW_026575042.1 coordinate 36,440,025, forward strand.
GCAATGCTTAACTCAAAGGGATGAATCTATGAGGATGGCGTTTCAGATGGTGCTGGAGAGAGAGTGGCTTATTCTCCTTTTGCAGGCCAAAATGGGCTTCATGGCCAGGCCAGAGTTCCTCCAGTGCTCTTAAGAACATCATTTAGTGAGGAGTAAAAATGAATAGTGCATGTGCTTTTAGAGAAGGGCAATAAATTGAGAAAAGATTTTACTCTCCTCCTCCTAAGGAGTCTTTCTTCTTAATGGTCCTTCGATGGTGTCTCTTAGGAGAGCCCTACAATGAGTGACATTTTTAGGGAAGCTGATTGCCAAGTTCAGTCTTAAGAGCTAGATTCTGAGAGCTAGCTGGGATTAACAAGAGACATAATTACAATCCAGGGGGAAATCTCCTATTTGAGTTGTGTATATGATGTTAGATTTCCATGGCACTTTACCCCCTTATTTATTTCCAGGAGGAAATGGGATAGAATTGCAGCAAGAGACATTTATGCCTATAATAAGGGTTGATTTTATATTGTGATGATCATCATCAGACTTGGGAAGGGGATTTTGTAGGGCAGTTGTGAAATTTCTCCTCCATGAGGTTCATAAGAAGAGAATCAGGCTTTGGCTGATCTGGTGGTGGAAAAACTGGTCGGCCAGTTTCGTTGTCATCTTTTCTGGAAGCAGAAACAGAAAGGTCAGAGAACCTGAAACCCTAAAATCTTCTGTACCTGCTGTTTCCTCCTCTTGTCCCAATTTTGTTCAGCCCCAACAGGTTCTGGGATTTCGTCTCTCTGGCCCTCACACCTCCTTCCTAGCAAAGGGCCACTTTTGATCTTTGTTGTTGTTTCCTTTTGCACCATATTCCCTTCCCCAAATTCTGTTTGGAAGCTGTGGGTGGTGCCACAATGGAAAGAACATGGGTTCTGGGCTCGGACATTCAAATAGTCATCCACGTACATTGCATGAGGGCTCACCATGGGCCAGGGATTGTACAGAGCACATGATTCAGAGCAGTATCCTGCCCACATTCTAAGGTGGAAGACAAAAAGAAAACAATTGAAAATATAGGCAATATGCTGTCAGGTAAGGATAGTGCTAGAAACAAAGCAGAGTAAAGCATTAAAAATGATGAGTAGAAGATGGTGCATTAGCTAAGATGGGCAGGGAAGGCTTTTGTTGGCAAGTCACATGAGCAGAGACCTGAGTGAAGTGATAAATAGGCCAAGTGGAAATGTGGGAAAGCTAGTGCCAGGTCCTGAGGTTGGAGTATCCTGGGAGTATTTAAGAAACAGCAAGGAGTCAAAGTGGCTGAGCTGGAAGAGCAGATGGAGAGAGCTCAGCAGTGAGACTGGAAAGCTGAGATGGGGTCAGGGCCAACTGGGGGCATGTAAGAATTTTAGATTTATTCTGAATGATGTGGGACAGATAGCTTTGAAGGGTTTTGAGCTGGGAAGTGACATGATCTGACTCATATTTCCGCAGAGCTGCTCTGGCTGCAGTGTGTGTAGATAGGGGTACATGGGATGGGGAGGCCAGTGAGGAGGCGGTGGCGGCTGTCCAGATGAGCGACCATGTGTGCTTGGGCCAGAGCAGTAGCTGGTGAATGATGACTCACTTTGATACTACGTCTGAATCCTGGCACAGCTTCTTACAAACTGTGACCTTGGATAAGTTATTTAGTTTCTCTGAACTTCAATTTCTTCTAAGAAAATCAAGGATGAAGACACTTCCTTCTTGCAATCACTTGGTTCACTGCAGGCCCTCAGGAACTTAATAACAAGCCTATATTCTTCCTTTTGGGCATTGTCCTTCTTCTCCGTGAGAAGGAATTCCTACAACCAGAGTTAAGCCTCAGGTGCAGAGGGTTGAGTTAGTACCGAAGAATGAGTGGCCTAGAACCATCATGGCCCATGCAAGACGCCCCCCAATCTCCGACATTGTCTTATTTATTTCTTCTCCATTTTATGCTCCTATTCTCCTTCCCTTTTACCCCAACCAATCATTCTAGTGTTCAGCGAGGGTCCTTTTACAAAGATCTAGTGGTGTTCTTTCTGTGTGTATGTGTCTTGAGTGAACCTAAATAGATTTGTGTCATACATTCTATTTTCTTTCTTATTTTACTGAATTCTATGTTGGCCAGATCCATCCTTCCTGCCAGGTACCTATTTAACTTGTTGCTACTAACTGCTGACCTATGCCATGATGTGTATCCACCCCAATTTACTTAGACACTCTTCCAACCCCCTAGAACCTGAACACTTGTGTCTCGTGGACTGTGTGAGAATTTCCCGGGATATAGACCCAAGGAGCAGGGTAGCTAGGTCATAGGTATTTGCGTACCTAATTTGACTAAGTATTCACTGAACCTTTCCAGAATGGCTACACCATTCCCAGCAGCCATACATGGAAATTTGCATACCCCACATCCCCTCCAGCGCTTGGCATTATCCAGTTTTCCAATATTACCAGTCTAATAAACATAAAGAGATGGCACTTTGTTAATTAGAATTTCCCTGATTACTAATGTGTTTGAGGATCTCTTCACATGCTTATTAGCTTTTTGAGTTTTTCTTTCTATAAAATTGCTAAATCATATCCTTTGAACATTTTTAATTTGGGGTTATTGGCTATATTCCTTTCAACTCACAGGAGTTTCTTGTATATTCTAAATAATGTATTCCTTGCTGATATTAAATGCCACAAATACATTTTTTCATTCTGCCACCTATTAACTCCAAAATCTCTTTCATTGAATTGGAAAATATTTAATTTTGATATGCTCAAATCCATCTAACTTTTATCATGTGGTTTACGTATTCAAGGTATTGTTTAGGAACTGCTTTCCTCTTAGGTCACAACAATATTCTATATCTTATTTTAATTATTTTATATGTTTATCTTATGCACTTAGATCTTTTAACCATTTGGAATGAAGTGATATTAGGTAGGAATCCAGTTTTATTTTTCTTTTGTTCCAGTTTTTCACACTGTTACTAAACAATATTTTCTTTGATTTATGGTCTTACTTTAAGAGTAAGAGTATATAAGAAGTATAATAATGAGTCTCCCTTGGCTCTCTATTCTGTTCTTTTGGTCCATTATCTGTTTGTAAAGCAATACCAGACTGTTTTTATTACTAGGGTTTCATAGCATATTTTATTGTGTGCTAACGCAAGCTTCTCTTCATTACTCTTCCTTTTTAAAGTTGTTCCAATTAACTGTAGATCTTTATTCTCTCATAGAAATTATTGAGGTATAACTTGCATATATGAAAAATTATATGATCATTTTCACCATTTATTTAAATGAATATTTATGATCTTTCCATGTTTGTTATGCATAAAATTATATCTCAAAAACGTATATGGAAGAAAAAAAAGTCCAGAATTAAGCTAAGACAAACTTAAGATACAGACTCTTGTAGCACCCCAGATATTTTTCTTGTGCTCTCTGCTAATCCCACCCCCCACCATGGTTGGCTTAGAACTTCCCATAAGTGGAGTTAATCCATATTTTTTATATCTAGATTCTTTATTTTTTATATCTATATTCTTAAAAAAATAACTATATTATAGCAATGATGTGAAAAAGATCAATAAAATCTGGGGTAAGTTGTGCTATCCCCCAGGAAAGGTGTGGTCCTTCTCTCAGGCTGCTGGTGGGTGGGAAGGGCTGAATCAATTTAACCTTTAGTAAAAGTGAGGCCTTGGCTTCCCTGTGGCTGTAATTTGCTTCTGTTATCACTGGCTTCGAATATTGTGAGTGTAGAATCAAGACCTCCCCTGCAGGAGAGATGGGGATCTGGGGATCCTGGGCCCTCTATACCTCTGTACTTTTCAGCCCAACTGCCAGCTTTCTGCACCATGGGAGCTCTGCACTGTGGGGAGTCACACTGGTCTCCATCATCAGCCTGTATTCGTGTCCTCTTGCCCTGTTCCAGTTTTCAGAGGGTGGCTGTGGTGTACCTGGTGAGGCTTAAACCCTGGTGAAGCACCTTCTGCCCTGTTCCCAGCAACAGCCGCCACTGCCTGTGAGGCCCAGAGTTTCTTAGAGGGAATTCCTACAAGTCTCTTACTTCCATCGCAAGTAGGAAGTCTATAAAGTTCCTTTCAACTCCATTTGGAAAATTGATGGTGATTGTCTTGAATTTAGGCTGATGTGCGGAGAATTGATATTCCTGTAATATTAAGTTACCCCATTCAAACCCTTGGAATTTATTCATTCATTCAAGTCATAGATACACATATTTGCATTTATTAAACATTTTTAAAGATTTATTTATTTGAGAGAGCGAGGAAGAGAGTGGGCATGAGCAAGAGGGGGGGGAGAGAGAGAGAGAGAAAATCACAAGCAGACTCCCCTCTGAGCGTGGAGCGTGATATCACGACCCTGAGATCATGACTTGAGCCAAAACAAAGAGTCGGATGCATAACTGACTGAGCCACCCAGGCGCCCCTGTGTTTATTTGAATTTTAAATTCTACTTCCTATAGGATTTTTTTATTTCTATATATTTTATGAGTTTTGTTGCCATTGTGAATTATATCTTTTAAAAACTAATATTTGCTAATTGGTTATTACCTACTATACTGGCTAATTGGTGTAGAGAGATGGTACTGATTTTCTGAGATTGCCCTTAAATCCAGTAATTTTGCCAAGCTCTCTTATGTTTCTAGTTTAGATGTTTATAATAGTTCCTAATAGTGAGCATTTTATCTGTTTTTCAAAGTCTTCTACCTCTTTTTCTTTTCCACTGGCCGGGACCTTCGAGCTCTGTTGATCAGTAGCATACAATCATTTTTATGGTGCTTGACACTTCCCTGCCCCTGCTTCATGCCTCCCTGGCCGCAGCTGAATTGAACTAGAAATTAACGCCTGACCCAAGCTGGGCCAATCAGATTCCTCTCCCTCAGGAATTTGGAATTGGAATTCTGAGTCGGTGGTCAGCCTCCACTTAGGCAGGGGAATTGGAAGGTGTTGTAAAAGTGGACTAGGAGCAGCCAAGTGTCGCTTGTACACAGAAGCAGGGGGAGAAGGAAACAAGCAAGTCAAAGGAAGCAGTGGAAGGAAGGGACAGTGCAGCCGGAGAGAGAGAAAGACATGTGGACAGAGGCAGAGAAGAGCACACAGATACTCCCAACACATGAAGAGGGAAAAGGGGAGAAATGATCGTGGAGATGCCAGACACAGGGAGAGGCACAGGCCCACCCGCATAGCCATGCATTTGGAATGAGAAAGAGACAGACTCACAGACCCAAATGCAGATAGACATGGAGAAGGATGCAGAGACAGACACAACAGACACAGAGAAAGGGAGACAGACAGATTGGAGTCTCAGACTCAGTGGGGCTGAAGGGGTTCAACCAATATACGGAGGCAGAGAGGCTGCCTCAGCTTCTGGTGTGCGCGTCGCTTGCCGGGCTTACCTGTGCCCTCAGGTTTGGGGAGATTCCTTCCTTAGAATCCTCATAACAAATCCCACTTTACCTAAGCTCTGCTGAGGGGCTTCTCCCTGACATTAAATGCACACTCCAGTCCACAGGTCCCCTCCACACTCCAGTTTTGCACAAATCTGACCGTACCTAGGAAGTTCAAAGACGTGACAAATCTAACCCTTCTAGATTGGAACTCTTGTTTGATCCCTCCAGAACACAACACCTTACCCCTTCCCATGTTCCTACTAATACAGGAGCCACCTTCGCTTCTTCCCTTTCACTCAGCCCCTCTGGCCAACCAGTTTTTCCAGTTAGTTGTGTCTCTGATCCATCCACATTTGTCCACCTCCTGGAGGTGGGGGTCTAGCCACCACCATGTCTCTCACCAGATTACCATAGCAGCCTCCAAACTAGACTTCCTGCTTTCATTTTTGCCTCCTCTCATCCATTCTTCACACAGCTGCTGGAAGGTTCCTCTGAACATTTAAATTATCTGACAATATACTTCTGCTTACCATCCTCTTTAATAGCTTCCCCTTTCACTTTGTACAAAATCCAGCTCCTACCAAGGCTTACTAGGTCAACATGACCTGCTCCTGCCCATCTGTTCTCACCTCAGGTGATCCTCCCTCAGTCACTGGGCTCCACCTCAACACATAAACTCACATTAACCTCAGGGCCTTTGCACATGCTGGGCTCTGCCTGGAATGCTACTTTCTATGGCCAGCTTCTTATCATTTAGTTCTCACCTTAAGTCTCACCATCTCAGGGAGAATGGAGAGACAACTCACGAGTGCAAGACTATCTAAAGTAGACCCTGCTGCTTTCTTCAACGGCTGGTATCTCAGTGGCTTCCTTCACAGTCCTTATCTGTCTTCACCTTTACTGGTATGTGTGTGTGCAAGTGCATGTGTGTGTCGTACTACTTACAATGTCCTCCCGTGTGACTGGAAATCCTTGATCCTTGATGGCAGGAAGGTTCCATGCATTCCTCAGCTGTGAGGTATCTTACCCTCCTCCAAACCCCTAGACCACTTGCCCTCTGAGCTCTTCCAATCACACTGGCAAGGGAGGTATGTTTTGGGGTGTCTCTCTATGTCACAATTGCCTTCTGTTTGGACAGAGTGCCACCCCATTGCCGTGGGTGAGGGGTCTGAAACTGGTGATACCACATGGCTCATCTCCACATATCTTCTCCCACAGCTGATTGGACCAGGCTGGACAACTGACCCAACATGGGACTTCTGACTTTGGGCCTGGAAGGCCTTGATTTCAGGCAGTGTTTTGGGGTGTGGCTGGATCCAAGGCACATGGGACAGCCATGTGACCTGTGTTGCAGGGAGTGTTGGCCCAGAGAAAGGAACGAGGTGGCAGGGAAGGAAGGAAGGGCAAGAGGGATCTGCTTCCAGTCTCTTGAACTGGCACTTGGGGAGGCCCAGCTGCTCTGCCCTTTCCTGGACCCCAGTCACATCTGAATCCTTACCATGGACACTTCCAGGACTTATGTCCGTAACCAGTTCTAGACTAATTGAGCAGGTTTCTGCTACTGATGACCTCACAAACCTGACTCAGTTGGATTTTTGTGTAGTGTATTATAGTTACCCCATCTTTCCTTGGCGTGTTAAGCTCCCAGAAGACAGGACTTTAGGATTTCACACATCCTTGTATCTTCAGGGTGCCTAGTACAGTGTGATATAGGTAGTAGGGATTCAATTACAAATTTAATGAGTGGACTCTTCATACTAGAATAACATATCCACATGACCTCAATTATATTATCTATCAAAGAGAACCACATGCATCAATAACATTTTTCAAGAAACAGTGGTTATTATTAAGAACCCTTAATATTGAAACAGTGGATACTTTTTTTTTAATTTATGATAGTCACACACACACACACACACAGAGAGACAGAGACATAGGCAGAGGGAGAAGCAGGCTCCATGCACCGGCAGCCTGACGTGGGATTCGATCCTGGGTCTCCAGGATCGCGCCCTGAGCCAAAGGCAGGCGCTAAACCGCTGCGCCACCCAGGGATCCCGAAACTGTGGATACTTAAGAAAGTTATTTTAATGCAAACTTGGGAAACCACATCTTGTAGGTAAAAATTTTTTCTCAGAATCCCCTGTTCCAGAACCTTCAGTGGCTCCTCCTTCAAAGTATATTTGAAGTCCTGGAGCTGAATTCAAGCCCTCCCAGAATATGGCCTTGGGTCCTTTTCATTCTCTCTCCTATCTCCTACCGTAGGCACAGCAGATCTCACCCTAGCCTCCTCTCCTCATCTTGCTCAGACTTGCTTTACTACTTAGACCACAAATATGACTTTCCATCAATGAAATAATCCCAATGAACTCTTCCTGAGTACTTAGCACATAGTAGACACTGGTTGATGCTGAGGTTTTCCTTTATCTTCCAGTGGCCCCTTCCCCCCAAATTGCGTATATGGACAATTGGTGTTCCCTCAATCCTTTGTAAAAGGATGATAAACTACAGCTTCAAGTGGCCCTTGCCCATCAGGTGGAAGCCCATTAGTCCATTCCTGTTGAGACATTCTGGAGTCTTCAATAAATAAGAACCTCAACAGCTTAAGCACCGCAGACAATGGGAACACAGAGACAACCCCCTATACCTAAGGATATCAGGAAGATATCTTCTACCTGGAAGAAACCAATTGAATTAAGTTTGAAAATTATGGGCAAATTTCAGGGCATCTGTATGGCTCAGTGGTTGAGCATATGCCTTTGGCTCAGATCGTGATCCTGGGGTCTTGGGATCGAGTACCGCATCAGGCTCCCTACAGGCAGCCTGCTTCTCCCTCTGCCTGTGTCTCTGTGTCTCTCATGAATAAAAAAATATTTTTTTTAAAAAAAGAAAGAAAATTATGGGCAAATTTGTTTCCTGGCAACCCATCTTTAACTGCCTTTGTGGTCTTCAACCCCACCTGCTCTCTCCTAGTAGGTCTGAAGAGGTGACTGAAGTTCGGATGGTTCTCCTGCAGACCCCTTTATAGACCAAAAATGCCCTGGTGACAGTTACACGCATACTTAACCCTTCTGCACTTTATTTGCTAGAGAACAGCATTGTGTCCTCCTTTATTTCTGGTGCTAATTCAGACTTCGAAAAATTGTGTTTGCGGAAGTTGAGAGACCGCCGGACACAGGGTGACAGTTGGTCAGGATCAGCACTTGCTGCTTTCTATATTCAGCATCTTAATGTGGTTGGCAAAAATCCATGCTGTGTGGACTGTGCCTGCTGCACGAGTCTCTTTGGGTCATAGAAAACTCTATAATACTCATTTTTTTTTGGAAATCGAAGGTTTCCCTTCAGGTAACACATGAAGATTTACAGTACCTTGGACAAAATTAGGCATTAGATTAGGAATTCAATGCATGACAATCTATCTTCCTTCCAGAGAGATATTGTTGCACAAATCAGAAAATCATAGCCTGGCTGTATAATCAACAACATTTCATTCCAGAAAGCATATAGCTGGAGTGATAAGGCCTATTGAAGCCACGGATGGCATTTCCTGAGGTTTCTGAACAGCTATGCTTTCTGGGAACCCTAGTGGCTTTTCCAAATACATTTGAGGATTTTCAAGTCAGCTCCGTTTCCTTATAACCAGAGCTGATACCGCCAAGGTCATAGGTTCATTTCAACAGGGGACAGTGTTCCTCACTTTCTCTGGCTATATTTTCCATCTCTAAACATGCTCCAGTGAATCTGTTCCATGTTAAAAACAACAACAAAAATAATTCCATTAACCCCATATCCCTTTCTTGCTCCAATCTTGTTTTTCAAATCCTTTACAGCAAAGTGGCAGCCATAACACGTGTCTTGGTCACTATTTATTGCACGACAATTGGTCAAACACATAGTCTTACCTAATTTCACTTAATCACAACAACCCCATATGATTAGTATTAATATCCTGATTTCTGGATGAAAAAAACGGAGGTTCAGAGGGGTGGCAGGTAGGAAGTTGCACCTTGGGGATGAGTGTCTCCACCTCTTCCCACTCATGCTTTGTCCCACGGCAGCCCAGCTTCTTCCTCCATGCGCCCCTGCAATGGCTCTTCCTGGGGCCACCAGTGACCTTTGCTAAATCCCATGGAAAGCATCCCTTCCTTACGTTGGCCGACCTCTCCGCAGCATTTGCCTTCAGCATCTTCCTACAGCCTCCATGGCCCCAGTGTTTTGTTTTTCTCCATCTCCTCTGGAAGCCCCTTCTGTCCTTCTGAGTGACTTTTCTAACCTCTGCCACCTCTTCGTGTTGGTGTTTCTGGGAATTCTCGGTCCTCTGCTCATTGCAGCGTCCCCATCCTTGGATGGTCTCACATGTTCCATCTGCAGGCTCCCAGCTCCCAAGGCTGTATGTCCAGTGTGGCCTCTTTTCTCTCTCAGACCCGCAGCTCCCACCACCCACCAGATGTCAGTGACCTGAAGTGTACCCCAAAGAAGAACCTGTGACACAGAAGGCCTGAGGGACAGACAACCAGGAGTCATCTCATCAGGCCCTGTGTCGCTGCGGACCTCTTTCCTCACCCACGTTATCTATCAGCTCTGTGTGGCCCAAGCTCCCCCTTGGCCACCCTCCACTATGCTTCCCTTGTGCCCCTGGAATGCAGAGCCCTCTTCTCAAAAGGATCCCTCCACCTTCCTGCTCTCGCTGACACTTGATTTTCCCCCAAGGACTTGGCTTCTTCAGCAGTCTTTGCAAGCAGAGGTTGTCTTTCCTTTGGAGCCAAGACTCGAGCTCATTGTCCTCTTTGCCCTTATTCCATTTCCCGATGATCATTTCTTCCTTCTTCTGAGACAGGCCTCCATCCTCTTTGACTTGCATATCCTCGGATGAGATGCCATCTAGCCTCGTTCAGTGCAATCATATGCTGTCTTACTCAGTCTTCTTCAGGTACCAGTCATCAGAGATTTTTATTTCTGGCTCACTGTATTTCTTTTTTATTTTTTTAAGATTTTATTTATTTATTCATGAGAGACACGCAGAGAGAGGCAGAGACTCAGGCAGAGGGAGAAGCAGGCTCCCTGTGGGGAGCCTGATGTGGGACTTGACCCCAGGATCCCTGGATCATGACCTGAGCCAAAGGCAGATGCTCAACCACTGAGCCACCCAGGCGTCCTGTGGCTCACTGTATTTCTGTCCTCCACAATTGCTGCCATCATTTTTGGTGGCTTGGGCATTCCTGGAATGAGGCACCCAACTTTTTGACCTCTTAGTTGCTTACCTGCCCACCTCTGGTGATATTTTCATCCATTCTACCTCAGTACCCCCTCCCACGGGCACACCGAAGACATCCTCATTAGCAATAACTGCAATAATACCTGCAAAGCCTTAGCTCGGAGCACAGCAAACTGACCACTGCCAGCTTCCCATCTGTGTCCTGTGCTACCTTCGCTGAACTCACTCTAGCAATTCTTGGACTCCCTGGGACCCTAAGATTGAGTCCTGCCAACTTCCACTACCCGTCAGGCCTACTTCCTTTATTCTCAAATGTGTATTTCATTACTATTTGCTCTTGAACACACACCCTTGCTTTTCTTTCCTTTCATTGTCCTTTTCCTGGAAAACCCCAATTCCTGTGCTTAAAGCCAGCTTTCCATCCATTCTACACAAGCAACTAAGCAGATAAACATGGTTGGAGAAACACATCAGTTTTCACTTTAAATTTACCATCGCAGATCCCAAGTGGGTCCCCGGATCTAGATAGTGTTCCACACCTCCCCTCTTTTCTCAAGCTTCCAGCATCTCCTTACTGTCAGTTTATAATCATGCAATTCTTTCTCTGAGAAAATAGAAGAAAGCTGCTTCACTCTCCCACCAGAATGCCCATCGGCCTTTCCCGTCCAAGTGTTCTCCTTTCTCCCTGTGACAGTGGGCACAGTCCTCTGGTCCTATCTGAAGCTGACCATTCCACCTGCTGGCTGGATTTTCTCCCAGGGATTTCCTTTCTCTCGTTTTTATAATATGAAAATGCCCTTTTCTATTGACTCATTCCCATCAGCATACAAGCCTATTGCAGTCTTTTTTTTTTTTTTAAACTCATTTATTTGAGAAAGAAAGAACATGAGCAGGGGAAGGATCAGAGGCAGAAGCAGACTCCCCCATGAGCTGGGAGCCCCACTCATGGCTTGATACCAGGACCCTAGGGTCATGACCTGAGCCGAAGGCAGATGCTTAACCAACTGAGCCACCCAGATGCCCCAAGCCTGCTGCAGTCTTAACAACAAAACTTTCCCTGATCCTGTATTCCTCTCCACTGCCCTATTCCTCTACTTCCCGTGGTGAAGCAAAGCTCTTTGGGAGAGTACACACTTAATGTCTCCACACCTCACTTCCCACTTTTCTGAGTCTACTCCAAATAGCTTTTGTCCTCACCACTTTATTGATTCCACTCATGTTGAGATCAATCACCTCCATGTTGCCAAGTCCAATAATCTAGTTCCAGTCTTTGGGCTCCTCTCTCAGTAACATCTGCACTGTCGATCACTCCCTCTTTCTTGAAACCTTTTCTTCACTTGACTTACGGGATACCAGGCTTTCTCTCCCAAAATCTAGACTTGGGCTACCTCTCTAATATCTCCATTCTTGTGTCTAATTAGCATCCCAAGCTGAACAGTATTGTTGATTTCCACTCAATCTTATGTCTGAATCTTGGCTCAGCCCCTCATGAGTGGTGAGATATTGGGGAAAAGTGCTTAATGTCTCTGTGCCTCAGTACCTTATTTGTAAATTAGGCATAATAGTATTGCCTAATTTATAATGTTGTAGTGAGGATTAAATGAGGTATTAACAGGAAAAGCCTTGATCTTCATGCCTGGCCTATAGTAATAAATAAGTAACAATAAGTAGTAAGTGAGACACTTCTTCTTATGTCCCTGCTCCACACTGGTGCCTCCTCTTGGGGGTTCTTCATTCAGTGGATGCCATTACCCAGTCCCCCGAGTTTTAACCTGCTCTCACCCTTGATTTCTTCCTATCCCTAATGTCCCACATTAACCAATAACCCATAACTCTCTAGTCCGCCTTTTAAATATTTCTGCCCCTCCCCCATTTTCCATTCTTGCTGCCCTTTCTGCATTTCATCTCTTGTTTGGTTGTAGCTCCCTACCGGTTCTCCAGGCCTTTCCCTCCCCTGCAGCTGGAGTGAAGCGATCACTTTAAAAAGCATATCTGCCCATGTCACTCCCCTTCAATTTCTCCCCATTGACCTCAGGAGAAGATCTAAATTGCCCAGTATTACTATGCATTACTATTACGATACAAGATGTGCCAGAGCTTGGCCTTGGCTTCTTTGTCCAGCTTCCCCTGTCATTATTCCCTACCCGATCTCGAAATCCAAGGCTCAATGTTTCTGAACCACTTTTCATCTACAAAATTTGCCCTGAGTTCTCACCTTAAGGCTTTTGTACATGCAGTTTCTCTTGTCTACATCACTGTACTGCTCTCCCACTTTACCTGACTAACTCATATCTGAGGTCTCAGTCCAGTTTTTCCTATAAGAGGCTGGCACTGCTTTCCCTCTTCTGGGTTAACTGCCCCCTCCCACCAGTGCTTACACAGATTCCAGTACTTCTCCTTGTGATTTCCCATTTAATTATCTGTTTGTTCCCATTTCAATGATCTCTTTCCTCATCAGCTTCTAGAGGGAGAGACCTCATGCTCTGAATGGAGCATTTTTAGTGCTTTGACCTTCTTGGAAATTTTTCCAGTTTCCTGAAGTTTTAGGTGTGCAGTTAATTGGATGCAGTACATCTAGACTTATAAGTGGGCCTGGGATTTCATTCCCTTAATATTTGTAATGACGCTGTGAGATTATATGGCCTCTGAGATTATTTTCTAGTCCTAAAATGCAAGCGAAGGCTCCCTGGTAAGTTGGTAAGGCTCCCCCCCCCCTATGTGGGGCTGGGGTGTCACACACCAGGATGGAAGGGCTGAAGATGCTGGGGGATTCTGAGACCATCCTTACCTGGTCTAAAACAGCTGAGTAAATAAATAAGTAAGTAAGTAAGTAAGTAAGTAAATAAATAAATAAATATAAAACAGCTGAGCAATGGACTCACTTTCTACTTTTCCATTCAGTTGTTTAAAAACCATGTAGACACTGTCTAAAAGGAAAGTTATTACTTTGGGGAATGACATAACTGTTTCATATTCATTTTCTACCTCAGCTTCTTAGAATAATGGAGAAGGCAAGAGATAACAATTAAATGGTGCCACTCCCCAAAGGCCACTTGCTCCAGTTTATAATCATGTTCCTGCCACATGATAGCAAACGATCCTTCCTACAGTGGCTTCCCCTTGGTGTGTTAATGAGTCCTCATGGTTAGAAACCGATGCTACTGCAGACCTCGCTGACTCTTTGGAGGAGGCAAGGGTTGAGCAGTTGTCTGGCATCTAGATGAAGCTCGTGAAGGGGAAACAAACTTAGTCATGGGTTTTTAGAGAAATTAACTCGTCTATTCTGGGTGCCTACTCCATGCTGAGTCTCTGTGTAATTAGTCTGGCAAAAATCAAAGGGAGGGGAGATGAAAGGCTTTGGGGATAGAGGAAAAGAGGTACAGCATATGTAGGAGTCTGACATGAGAAAGGATAGCACCAGAGACATGCTTTAATATGTATTTCCCTAAAGAACGGCAGTAGGCGTGGAAAGGAAGGAGAGTTGAGAAGTGGCGATAGGAACTATACATGAAGGCCTTGCAGAAGGTGGGGAAATCTCCAGTGTTAAGTGCCCTGCCATTTCTGAAATTCTAGGACAAGCTAGAAGTTGGCAATATTTGGGGCCAAGGTATTGCCTGATAGAATGGATGGGCTAAAGATCCTGAAGGGTGCTGAGACCATCTCTATCTGTTCTAAAACATCCAGGTAGCTAATTACACTCATTCTTTTCTCTGTTTAGTTGTTTGAAAACCATGTAGATACTATATGAGTAGAAAGTTATCAAACCACCATGCTGAAGAGATTTGCTGGATTTGTGAAGCCAGTGGGGAGCCATGCAAGACTAAGCAAGGAAGTAAGTGGTGGTTTATGTAGTCCTTTAGAAAGAGCAGAGGGGAGGGGGAAGCATTTGAGGGCAGAAAGGCAGGAGACGAGAGCACCAGTGAAGAAGTTGTTTTCATGGCACCAGGATCATCTGCAAGAGAAGATGAGTCATGAAGAGTCATGACACCTTCTCATTGCTGCAAACAGCTATACCTGGGGCCTGTACAGCCTGGTAGAGGGCGAGGCGTGCTGCAGGAGCCCTGACAGGAGCAGGCTTCAGCCCTTCCTGCTCGGGTGCTGTCTCCCAGACACCTGCTTCAGCCCCATCACCAATGTCACCCTCCCTTCCTTACTGTCTCACCTTGGGCCCTTCGAGCCAGCCCAATCCAACTTGCCTCAGACCCAAGCTTCTTACCTTCCTGTCCCAACCTGCCTTTCTCCTGCTTGCTCTGCTTTGGATACTGGTGCCACCATCATTCAGCTTCCCATGTTAGAAGCCTGACCTGGATTTCTCCCTTCACAGTTTACATGCAACAAACCTCTGAGGTCTGCCAATTTTACTTCCTAAATCTTTCTAGATTCTACTGCCCTCAGTCTAGCCCCTTTATCTCTGGTCTAGATTACTGCCAAGAACTCCTGGTTATTCAGTCTTCTTAGGCTCATTCTCTCTCTCTCTCTCTCTCTCTCTCTCTCTCTCTCTCTCTGTTGGGAGCTAGTCAATAATGCCAGTGGGACCCTTCTGGAATGCAGGTCCCTCTCCTGACTCCCCACTTCCCCCACCCCCACTCCTAGGAGAGCATCCAAGTCACTTAGTGTCTCTTGTAAAGCTTTGCCTCT
The DNA here is from genome assembly GCF_905146905.1 of Nyctereutes procyonoides. Lineage (NCBI taxonomy): Eukaryota > Metazoa > Chordata > Mammalia > Carnivora > Canidae > Nyctereutes > Nyctereutes procyonoides. The sequence continues at coordinate 36,455,282 of NW_026575042.1, forward strand.
GCCTGGCTCTTACACCCTCTGCTCTGTGCAGAATGTTCCTGCAACCCTGGGCAAATTATCTTTTCTCTCCAAACACTGTTTTGCTTGCTTACAACCTTCCTACTTTTGCTCTTGCTGGATCCCCTTTTTGAGATGCCCTTCTGATTTCCCATACTCCCCTACATCAAGTTAGTTACTATTCCCCTTTCAAGGCAAATCCGGTATCAAACCTTCCAAGAAGCTTCACCCTTCCCCAGGCTGCATAGAGGAAACTTCCTTCATGTTCCAACAGCCTCCTGGCTCCCTTTCTCATAGCATTTGCCGCCTGTGGTATAACTGTTTTCTCTTCATTCATCTCTTTATACATTCACATAGGATGGTGACTCCGTTGGGTTTATTTCTGTGAGGCCCAGGGCATAGGCTTGACATAGTCTTAGTGGGCACTTAATTTATATTCGCTGAGAAATGAATGCAATGGCAACATGTATGGAATGCTTCCTGTCTGCCTGCCATTGTGCTGAAATGATCTCATCAGCCTCCACATTACCCCTGTCAGGGAGGTATTGTTACTATTATCCCCTTTATGGGTGAGGAAATGGAGGTTTAGAAGTTTAAGTATCAGAGCCAGAATTTAATCCCAAGCATATCTACTCTGGCGCTTGCATTCTTGGTTAGAAATGAAGTGCTCCACTATTGCAATGAGGAGGGCTGGGATCCCAAACTGGGATTGGGATTATCACTGTGGGGCAACTGCCTTCTGGAAATAAAATACAGGGGAGAGGTCAGGCTCAGGGTCTTCCCTGCATGGCCTTTGACACCACATAACTGATTGCATTTGTGGACCCCCTCTTACTCCTGGGCTACCAACCTGACTCCCCCTCAGTTCATGTCCAGCCATGACTCACCTCGCCCCCACCCTCTGTCTCTAGATGGGGGTCTTGAAATGCCCTCTCTTTCCATGTTGCCTCCCTTGAAGGGCTTCTAATGTAACTTGCCATGGGCAGACTCTGGGTGAATATGCTGGAAGCACATTCTCCAGCCTGACATGTCCCAAATCCCAACCCAGCCGAGGCCGGGGAGCATCTCCTCTGAGCCTAGATCATCTTCCTCTCTGGCTGGAGCCATCAGTATGTTCCCTCTCTGTCTTTTATCCTAGCTTAGTCTAGCTTGGGCTTTGGGCACAGCAAGGAGCTCGATAAATACTTGCCGAATTCAATTGAAAACCATCCTGCAAGCAGAAACCTGTGATTTGCTGTCCAGCCTGCTGAGGCATGTTCCAGCCATTCCCAGAAGGGGTTTTGTGTACGATGTCCACTGGCTCAGCCTCCCAGCATCCAGGTAGGGTAAACTCCCTGTGAGACCCAGAAGATTAACCTACAAGAAAAATCATCATAATACCCTTATTGTTCCTACTGAAGCCATTTTCACATGTGGTACTCTGTTACGGAGCAGGATTGAGTCATGCTTATTTCTACATCAGTGAATCAAATCTCAGTTTTTCATAAGGTTTGCATAGCCTAGAAAAAATAGTTTGTGTGTATGCAGTATGCATGGTGAGTATTTTAAGGCTGAAGGGATTAACTTTGTGGGGAGCTCAAAATTCTCTGGGAGTTTTGTGTATACGAGGCTCTGCAATATCTGAGATGTGATTCTTTCTTCAACATCCAATCAATGGTCATCTTACTACTTTCTGTAACACACATTTATACTGCAGAATCTTTAATTTTGAATTCTTTTCGAAAAGCAGCAACCTTCCAACAAGCAGAAAGATTTACATGTCATCTTTAGCTTCATTTGGAGAGAAACTCGAATAGCTTTTGCCATAACCTCTTTGTTAGGAAGAGGAAGAGGCCAGCTGCCCACACGGGCCATTTGTATACTCTACTTGTTTTTAAGCTGCCAAATGGCACAGAGAATGCACTGGTCACAGGCCAGGCAGGGCTCCACAGTTGGGTGGGCGGAGAGCCTAGAGAGTGGCAAAGGGTGCTCTCCCAGACAAGGCCAGGAGGCATCGGTGGTCTGCAAAGCACATCACAATCTGAGGACAGAGGCACAGGGTGGACTCCAAACTGCCTACCACCGAGGGCTTGGGTGGAAATGGCTAAATCCGGCACTTCCTCCAGCATGGCCAATATCTAACCAGTTTTAATTTGGAAATCTCTGTCCAAGCCACAGGAGCACAGCTTGTCCATAACTCCCTTATCTTTTTTTGTTACCAGTTTTTTCAGGATACATGCCCTATTCCATGAGAGCTATTGGACTATGCTCCATGGGTCGGAAACCACCAAATTCATCTCTTTTCGGAAGTCCATTTCCATTTCCCTCAGTGGCAGTCCGATTTTATTTTTATTAGACATGAAAATTCTGTGGTTCTTTCAAGTCTGTTTCTCCTCCATGGATGCATGTTTTCCTCTCCAGTCTTTGGATAAGTGTAAGATTTGGAGTTTTCTTACCAACTGTAGAGGTGATGCGTAAAGAGTTAAATCAAAGTGGCTTCGTGGACTTTCTCAACACCCACTCCATTCTACCGCACTCTCTTCTCCTCAACACAGCCCTGAGAGGCTTCCACTTGCCCCTGACTCATCTGCTCTTGCCTGTGCAAATGTCCCAAGCAGAAATAAACCCAGGGTTTAAGCAGAACTGCAATGACATGTCTCAAAACAATGTGCCACTTTGGATATTTCCAGATTTGTACGAGCATTCATTTTCCTAAAACTCCACTTTGTAATTGGATAAGTTGGAGAGGCAGTGCTTGCAGGAATAATTTGGAGCTGGAATCTCAGCGCCTCCCTGTTATTTCTTGGATTGGAAACCTGACTGGAGATCTAGGATCTGTAGACAGGAAGCCACATCTGACATGCCTTTGTCTTCTGCTGTGATGGCAGCAATATACTTTCAAATAGCACGCGGCTGCTCTCCTTGGTATTTTAAGAAGCTATCTGTCTTGGGCTCTAGTTAATCATTATTTCCCCACAATGTAATTAAAACTGGCAGGCAAAGATGATCTCCTTTTTTCATAGCCTTGATTACACATTGAGCTTGATTCCAGGACATTAGCCCCTGGAGTCTGGAAGTGAGGTTGCTCTTCTAAGTCAGCCTCTGCTAACAGAAGACCCTGTCCTCAGGTTTCATATCCGAGTTGTTTGTTTGTTGTTGCCTCTAAAACCTCTTTTGGGAACTTAGCTCACTCTCTGTTCTTCTGGGAGTCCTGTCTATGCTGGAGGTCTCTCTTCCATGAACTGGTAACAGCAACCAGTGCACAGCTGTGAAAACAGAGCAGCCCGGTCTGCTGGACTTGGGATATCTCTCCTTCAGAAAGGGACAAGACAGAGACTAAATCAGGAACATGCCCCTACTTGCTCCCTGACCCGAGAGTGACAAATTAGGCCTCAGAGAAAGGTTGGCTTTTTAGGCCATTCTCACCCTGTGTCTCCACCAGGCACCCCATGTCCTATGGAGCCACTGACAGTTGTCTCAAAAACCCTTTGAGATATATTTGGAAAAGAGATTTTGCAAGCCCCCATCTGTCCTGCTTTGTGATCACCCACTGCACAACTTATCCAATGTCCTAGTGCTTCCTGGGGAAATGCAGTCTCCTAGGGAGAAACAGAATCCCTCTGCCACCCTGCGCTGGCCCAGGCAAAGTGGGACCTGGTGATGCCCTTAGTGAAACCAAAGGGGCCTGTCACGTGGGCAGGGGGCTGAGATGCTGGGAGGAGAGCTGAGGGAGGGAGTTGAGCTCGGCAGCCCTGAGTCCTGTCTTCCCCTGGGCGGCTTCTGGGACACTCCTGGCCAGTTCAGGCTGCATCACCACAGTGGCCTCAGGCAGCTCCTCTTCTGATCCTAGAGACTTGCAGCTCTTCACTTATTTCCCTGGGGGCAGCAGCTGGCACAGGCAGGAATATTTAAGGGAGACTCCACTACAAGTGCTAGAGAAATAAACGTGATAACTGACAGCTCAGTCCATCTAGGGCCACTCTGGGAGGCCCCCCCTGGACCACCTCCTTGAGCCAGAGGCCAGCTCCACCTACCGCTCTGGCCAGCATGTCTCAATCCCTGGATTCCAGGCTCCTCTGGCTTCCTTCCAAGATAGAACATCTTACCAGATGACCACCTTCTTCCATGAGTGATGCCCTTCACTACCTTTCTCAGGTTTCCTGGCCCTCATCCTCGTTGTCAAAATCCAGCACAAGTTTCCCAGCCTCTCCTGTGTATGCTAAGGAATGTGATGGGAGTGGGGGGGGGGTGAGCTCAGCATGTTTCCTTCTAGAAGTAACCAGCAGCCACTAGAGGTAAGTGGAAGTGGTAAGATTTGGGTTATCTTCAAATCTCTTCTCCCTTCCCTCCTTGCTGGCCAGAATTTCTCCCTCCAACCTCCTTTGGTGTGTGCTGGCTGGAGGATTGAATGTCCTATTAAAGGCAATTCATTTTCACAGGAGATGTAACATACTTAATCATTAGCAATGTTTTAATGACCTACCCTCTTCTGTCATTGTCTCTTTTCCTGTCTCCCTAGCATGATGTGAGATCCCTGTGGGGAAGTCCTGGGGGGTCTGGTATTTTCCTTTTTTCTTCCTCCCTCCCTCCCTCCCTCCCTCCCTCCCTCCCTCCCTCCCTCCCTCCCTCCCTCCCTCCCTCCTTCCCTCCCTCCCTTCCTTCCTACCTTCCTTCCTTTTAGTGTCCATTGCCTAAAATAAAAGCTTTGCCTGCAAGAGCTCTCTGCAAACATTGCATGAAGAGTCATGAACAGCAGGGGATGTTTTGTGATTGTGTTGCTGGAACCTGTGGCCTGAGATGGAGAGAAGTTTAGGCCACAAAATGTTTAACAATTAACTTTTAATAACTTATATTGTAGACACTGTAGCATCTAACTAATAAACATTTCTTGAGTGCCAACTGTGTGTCTGGTCTGCACTAGATGTTTTGGACAAACATAAAAATACCTGGTTCCTGCCCTCCAGGGTCTTACAGCTCCATAGGGAAGCCCCTCCTGGCTTTTGTCGTAATCATTCCTGTGCTTTGCTTTATAGATTTACCACAGATGAATCCACCCATAAGAAATACAATTTCTTTTTGCCTAGGTTTGAGATTTTATATGAATGGAATAATATCCTAACTAGCCAGTCTTTTGTGTCTGGCTTCTCTTGCTCAACATTATGTTTTTGGGTTGTATCCATGGTGTATTCATGGCTTTGTTTTTGAGTGTATAGCAGTAGTATGTTCATTCTGGTTGTTTTGCTGTATTCCATTGAGTGAAGATGTCACAATTTACTTATCCCTTCTACTGTGGATTAACATTTGGGCTGTTTGCAGTTGGGAGCTATCCCAAACAGTGTGGCAATAAGCACTCTTATACATGTCTTCTGGTCCATGTGTGCACTTTCTCCAAGGTAAATATCTACAGTAGTACTTATTGGTCACTGGATGTATATCTTAAATTTGGCTATGTAAAACAGTTTGTCAAAGAATTGCAGGAACTTACACCCCCATTAATAATATAATTCCCATTGTTCCAGGTTGTCATTAATGTTTGATAAGAGTAGGCTTTTTAATTTTGGACAATCTGGTGGCTATAATTCTCATTGTAAATTAGGAAGCACCTACATACATTTGGGATACTAGACCCTAGTTCAATTAGATGTAGCACAAATATCTTCTCTCAGTTGTGGCTCCTATTTTCACTCTTTTTATTATACTAGATGAATACACATTTTTAATTTAATGTAATCACATTTATTAATTTTTTATTTTATGGTTAGTGTTTCATATGTATCTATGTATGTGTGTATATATATATATATATATATATATATATATTAAATATATATTAAACTCCTCTACCACTAGGTCATGAAGATATTCTCCTATATTATCTTCTAAAAACTTTATAGTTTCACCTTTCATATAGGTTTTTTTATGCACTAGGAATTGGTATAAGGTAGGCCATAATTTCATTGGTTTTTCCTTATGCATATCTAATTGTCCCAGCACAATTCATTGAAAAGATACTATGTCTTCATTATATCCAAAATCTCTTTATCCATATATGCATGTATGTTTCCTTATAGTCTATTCTAGTTCACTGGGCTGTTTGTCTTTGAGCAAATAGCTTTTTATCTAAATTACTATAACATTATAATAATTCTTGATACAAGGTAAGACAAAATTTACCACCTTGTTCTGCAAGAGTGTCTTGGTTTTTACTGGCACCTTATACTTATGAATGTATTTTAGATCAGGTTTCAAAGTCCCACCAAATAAACAGATAAATAAGACTTTTTGGATTCTTATTGGGGTTGCATTGAATTGACATAACACTTTTTTTTAGAGAGAAATCACCTCTTTAAAATAAAAATACTTTCAGACTCATAACTTGGTTTCTCTAATTTATTTCTTATTTAATGTCTCTTATGTTTTATAGTGTTCTCTGTGGAGGTCTCTTGTTGTAATTATTCCTAGTTATTTTTTGATAGTTGTTTTTTTTTTAATTATTGTGGCTGGTATACAGAAAGGCAAATGATTTTTGCATATTTTTTGTATCCAATAATCTTGCTAAAGGCTCTTATTGACTTTAATGATTTTTCTATAGATTTTTTTACTTCCACATTCAGTCATAATCTGCAAATAATAATTGTTCATTTCCTCTTTCCCCCAATCTTTATGCCTTCTTCTTCTTTCTTTATTTTTTAAAATCATGCTCACTGGGGCACCTGGGTGGCTCAGTGGTGGACCATCTGCCTTTGGCTAATGTGTCTCTCATGAATAAATTAATAAAATAATAAATAAATAATAAATAATAAACTAATAAAATCTTTTTAAAAACTCTTAAAAAATAAATAAAATCATGCTCTAAGTCCTCCAGTGCAAAACTGAACAAAAGAATAGCATCTTTACCTTATTATCAGTTAAAAAAGGGTAAGCTTTCAGCTCCACAATTACATATGGCATTTAGCACACAAGATTAATACATGTACTAATATATATCATGTATAGTATATATTACATAGATATGTATACAAATTACATATATTCATTTGATAAGAATGTGGAAGTTTCTGCCATAGTTTTTTTTTTTTAAGATTTTATTTATTTATTCATGAGAGACAGAGAGAGAGAGAGAGGCAGAGACACAGGCAGAGGGAGAAGCAGGCTCCATGCAGGGAGCCCGATGCGGGACTTGATCCCGGGTCTCCAGGATCAGGCCCTGGGCTGAAGGTGGCGCTAAACCGCCCAACCACCTGGGCTGCCCTCTGCCATAGTTTTTATACTCACGGTTTTACGAGACTTTTCAAAAATCATGAATATATATTGAATTTTAAAAACACCTTTCTGCATATTTTAATTTAGCATCCCAGTTATTTCTTTAAATATGTTGATGTGGTAAATTATATTACTCTATTTTCTAAAATTAAATGAACCTTGAATTTCTGAAATAAGCACCAATTTTTAATACTCCATTAGGTCAGCTTGATAATTTTATTTTCAGAAGGAGGGGAACATTTGTGTCTGAGATCATGAGTGGGGTTATCTTGTAATTTTCTCTATTGTAGACTCTCCTTGTCAGATTTGGTCATCGAGATTATGTACACTCACAGAACGAATTTGGAGTCATTCTTGCTTTTTTTATAATTTAGAAAATTTTATGTAAGATTGGAATTATCAATTCCTTAAAAGTTTATGAAAATATTAGCCTAGTGTTTTTTATGAGAGAAGATTTAAATTACTGGATCACTTCCTGTATTGTTTGAGTTAATATTCCTAATTGTGTTTTTATTATAGTTCTTTTGTATATAATGTTTATATTGTTAATTTGTATTTAAATTATTTTGAGATTTTTCAAACCAACTGGAAGTTTCAAGAATATCTCAATGAACATACAAATACTCTCAACCTTGATCTGCTGATTTTTAACATTTTGCCACCTCTGTATCCTGCTTCCTTGAACTCTCGCTCCCTCTCCTCTTCTCTGTCCCACTCACTCACACAGACAATGCATAACTAGAGATACACATACATCTTTTTTCTGGGTCACTTAAGAGTTAGCTGTAGATATAAAAATGTCACCTGTAAATATTTCACTATGTAGTGTTTTCCTACTACTACTCATGGGTAATTTGGCACTTTGGCACTGATATTATTATTTTATCTAACATTCAATAACATTCATATTTCCCCTAATGTTCTAGTAGTATCATTTATAGGTTTTACATTTTTTTAAATTGATCTAGGCTCCAAGAAAATAATCATATGTTGCATTCTCCATTTTTCTTTAGTTTCCTTCTTGCTAGACTTAGTCCCAAGCCTGTTTGAAATATCTTTCAGAACACTGACATTTTGAAGACAATTTTCAGCTTTTTAGGAATTTATTGCATCAGTTTTAAAATTTATCAGTATAAATTGTTTAACATATCCTCTTATCTTTTTAATGTCTCTAGCACATTAATTTTGTCCTTCTTTTCATTCTTAACATTGCTTAATATTGCTTATGTTTTATCTCTTTTTCTGAATTGATTATTTAAGAGTTTTTCCTATTTCAATAATATTTTTCAAACACCAAATTCTGTCTTTATTGTGCCTCTTTCCATCATTTTCTTTCTATTTAATGGTTTTCTGTTTTTATCTTTATTATTCCTTTTATTTTGCTTGGTTTGGAAGTTATTTTAGTGTCCTTTGCTTAGCTCATTAAATGTGAATATTTTTATTTTTTTTAAAAATGTTTTTTAATTTCTTATTTATTTATGATAGTCACACAGTGAGAGAGAGAGAGAGAGGCAGAGACATAGGCAGAGGGAGAAGCAGGCTCCATGCACCGGGAGCCCGACGTGGGATTCGATCCCGGGTCTCCAGGATCACGCCCTGGGCCAAAGGCAAGCGCCAAACCGCTGCGCCACCCAGGGATCCCTGAATATTTTTATTTTTTAATATAACCACCAAGGATATAACTTCCCTCTAAGTGCTGCTTTGGCTGTGCCCAAAATGTCTGCTATTCAATACTTCTGCTTGGTTTTTTAATTCTGCTATGTTTTCTTCTTTGATTTAGGAATGTTTTCAGTGTGTCTCCAAGCTTCCAAAGATAAAAAGTTTAAAGCTCTTTGTCTTCTTATATTTTGCTTGTTTGTTTGTTTATAACTTGTAGACAGAGAACACAGTGCATAGGTCACTCTTTTCATGGAATTGAGACTAGCGATATTAACTACTTAACTACTACAAATGGTTTCTGTGTATTTGAAAAGAATACATATTCTCCATTGGTTGGGTATGATGTGCTTTAGTGCCCTTTTTATTCACCTCAATTATTTTCCTGTATGTCTCTATCCCTTTACTCTTTTTTTTTACCTTCTTAATGTCTAAAAGAAGTTACTGAAAGAGGTCTGGCAAAGTTCCCTGCTCTGAACAGTACAATTTCTGTTTTTCCCTTAGTTCTTTCAACATTTTACCATATGGATTTTGAGGCTCTGTTATTAAGAAACTAGAAGTTTAGAGCTGTTTTATCTTCTCTGTGAATTGAATATTTGATATTGACGTAGTGAACCTTCTTACCTTAAAGCCTGCTTTGGCAGATGTTAATAGAACTACCTGTGTTCTTTGGGTTAGTATTTGCTTCATCTCTCTTTATACATCCTTTGAATTTCATCTTACTAAGTCCCTCTGTTTCAGACAATATGTTTAATTACATCTCTTGAAATTGACATATATAGTAAGATTTATTTTCTAATCAGGCAATCCATGTCTCTTAACTGAAGAGTTATTAACTGAAGAGTTTACATTTTTAAAAAGTCGTGCTTATGTCTGAGTGCTAATTATGTGCTATTTGTTCCACTGTTTCTGTTTCTGTTCCGCCTTACTCTTCTTTTGTCTTCTTTGAATTGATCGAGTTGCTGTTGCTAGTATTGTTTTTCTTCTAATTTTATTTTTCAGGATACTTGCTTGGCAGTTACATCTTCTGTGTTTACTCTTTCGGTGCTCACACTGCTATTTCATCACACACACTTAATGAATTATGACAATTTCTAGTGATCTTTCTACGTGCCCTGTTTCTACACAGTTGGCCTGGAACTGCTGACCCCACCTGCTTGGAGAAGTAAACTACCCTTCCACAGAGAGTAGCCTTTCTGGTGGCTCTTTCCAGCAGCAGCCAGCAGCTTCCTCTAGCACCTCTCAAATTCTGAGGCTTGATGCCCACCTGATTGCAGCCTTTTGTGGCACCCCAGAGGGCAGATTCTAAAAGGTCCTACTGGCACTGCACCTCAGTGAATTCTCTGCTGTCCAGTAAGCCAAGCTTTGCCTTTTCCAGAGACGTTTGGATCTCAGTTCTGGGGGAAGTGTGGAGGACTCTTCCTTGGGTACTCTAACCCACCCAAAACATAGTGGTTGTTCCTTATATCTACCATTCTTGTCTTATTATAAATCCCTTTCATTCTCACTAGCTAATTCCATATTACTTCAGTCGCTATTAATAATTCTTTATATTAAATTTTCTGTGTTCAAATCACTGTGATCTTTCTAATGTCCTGACAGGACTCTGACTAATATATTCTCTATAATATGTATGCTATTATGGTTCAATATTTAAATTCTATCCCATTTCCTTCAAATTTGGCATTGCTCTTGTTATTTTATACTGTAACCCTTGTTATGCTTGCACAGGTATGTACTAATACCCTTGCTCCCCATCTGCATTAGTTTCCCATTGCCACTACAAACTTAGTAGCTTAAACAGCCCAAATTTATTATCTTGCAGTTCTCTGGTCTAGTTCTGTGTGTCTCACTGGGGTCCAGATCAAGGTGTTGGCAGAGCTGCATTCCTTTCTGGAAGTTCTAAGGAGGATCCATTTCTTCATGCTTTTTCCAGCTTCTACAAGGTGCCCACGTTCCTTGGCTCTGGACCCTCTTCCTCCATCTTCACAGTCAGCATGTTGGGCCAAGTCTCTCTCAAGCTGCCATCTCTCCAACCTCCTCTTCTGCCTCCCTGTTCCACATTTAAGGACCACTGTGATTAAACTGGGTCCACTTCAATAATCCAGGACATCCTCCTTATTTTAAGGTCAGCTGAATGGCAAACTGAATTCTATCTGCTACTGTAATTTTCCTTTGCCACGTTAGGTAATATATTCACAGATCCCAAGGATTGGGATGTGACTTCTTTAGGTCATTATTCGGCCTATCATACCACACCATTTCTTCTTGCAACTGTAAATTTCCATCTGGGATTATTTCCCTATTCCTTTATAATTTCTGTTAACAGGAGTGATTTTGGTGATCAGACTTTTTTCCCTTCTTTTTTGGGTCTGAAAATGACTTTATTTTATTTTCTTTCTTGAAAGACATTTTTGCTGGGCATAGAACTAGAGCTTGACATTTCTTTTCTTCAGCATTTTGTGCTCTGGCTCTTGCTGTTGCTATAGAAAAGTCATCATCAAACCGCTCCTTGTCTGGTTGCTTTTGAGATCTCTTTTTCCACAACGTTCTCAGATTTCCCTTTGATGTATTTTGATGTGGATTTCTAGAAATATTTACCCATTTTTGCATTTATTAGAATTTCTGTACTGGAGACTTGACAACTCTCAACAATTCTGAAATATTTTCAGAAATTATATTTACAATATCTTTTCCTTTTTCTCTCTTTTGTCTTCTAGAATTCCAATTATATTGGATTCTCCCTCTATCTTCCCTGTACGTTGACATTCCTTTTATATTTTTTAATCTCATCATCTCTCTGGCTGGAATTTTGAGTAATTATTGGAATCTATTTTGCAGTTTGCAATTTCTCTCTGCAGCTACCTATATTTGTGGATTAATTTGTCCATTAATTTGCCCACTTTTTAAAGATGTATTCTATTCCTTTCATTTGATTGATATTTCCAAGCTTCTCTTTTATTTCTTTTTTTTCTTTAAAAAGTTTTTATTTATTTATTCATGAGAGACAGAGGGAGAGGCAGAGACACAGGCAGAGGCAGAAGCAGGCTCCCTGCAGGGAGCCTGATGTGGGACTCGATCCCAGGACCCTGGGATCATGACCTGAGCCAAAGGCAGACACTCAACCGCTGAGCCACCCAGCATCCTTCTCTTTTAGTTCTTTAGGTATTTTTTTTTTTTTAGTTCTTTACGTATGTTAAACATGCTTAAAGTTTTTGTGTCTCTGAATGCTGACATCTGCTGTTTCTGCTATCTGCTCTTTGTTTTTGCCAGTTTATGATGATATATGTGCATGTCGTTGAGTTTGTGCTGTTTGTCCTACTCCCAACTTTACCTGCGCTGATTTTTTGAGGCTTATGTTAAGTTTTGCACCTCAGTGTGTACATTTGTTTCTGCCACCTACAGGTGCTACCACTTTAGAACTTTAATTTCAATTTCCTACTTGAAAAAATTTTTTTGAATGCGCAAGATAACTTATTTCATCTATGCAGGGCTAGATTTAGACAACAAATGTCCTTGCAATCCTTTTCCATGTGGTCAGTTTTATTCCCCACTCTCATAGTAAAGGTGTGACCTCCTAGACTTTAGGTTCTGAGCATCATACGCTAGTCAGACATTAAAGGTGAGATTCAGGGTCTGAGACTGGCAAAATCACTCAGGGCAAAGCCAGCTCTGTTGTTCACATATTTTCTAGGAGTTCTGGTTTCACTTCATTTTAGATTTTGTAGAATCCTTATTTTTTGCATTAGCCCAACAATGTATTTAAAACTCTTCTGTTTTGCTCATTACTTTAATATTTAATCCATTATGCTGTTGAGAATGGAAACTTTCAATTTTTATTTTATTTTATCATCATGTATATTGGTTTTCCCATTTGATATAAGTTTTGCTTAATTTAACTGCTATGTAATATCTCATTGCATGAATATATCATAATTGATGAAGTCATCTGTTGAAGATATTTATATTTTTCTATTTTCATAATTGTGAAAGATGCTGCAGTGAACATTTACATGAAAGTTTTCATGTGTGTATGTACATATATATGTGTATTTACATATATACATATATATACACACACATATATATTTTTTAAATATATAACCAACAAATATAACTAGACATTATGGATAGAATTGTGTCCCTGCCCAAGAAGTCCTCCTAACTTCCAGTTCTCAGAATGCGACCTTACTAGGAAATAGAGTGCTTGCAGGTATAATTAGTTCAGTTATGGTGAGGTCATACTGGAGCAGAGTAGGCTCCTAATCCAATTGGACATGAAGATGGCCATGTGAAGATGTGGAGACACAGGGAGAAGTCCATGCCAAGAGAGTGGTGACATTAGAGTTTGCTGCCACAAGGCAAGGAAAACTCCAGCCTACTGGAAACCTGGAGGTGCAAGAGAGGATCTTCCCCTAGAAGTTTCAGAGAGAGAGAGCATGGCCCTACTGAGCTCTCAGTTTCTGACTTCTAAGCTCCAGAATTGTGAGAGAATAAATTTCTGTTGTTTGAAGCTCTCCAGTTCATGGCACTTTCCTATGGCAGCCCCAGGAAACTACACTAGATTGTGGAAAATATGCGTATATTGTTTTCATGGCTTCTCCTTAATGCTTTCTAAAGTAGTTATACCAATTATATTCCCACTTTCAGTATGAATATTCCCATTGCTTTTCATTTTCACCAGTGCATGGTACTATTACACTTTTAAAACGTTTTTAGTTTTGATGTATGTGAAGTGGCACCTCTTTTGGTCTCTTCGAGTTGCTATAATAAAATATCACAAATGGGGCACTTTACAAACAATGGAAGTTTATTTCCCACAGTTCTGGGGGCTGGCAGTCTGAGATCAGACCTTCGAGTGAAGGTGTTCTGGGCTGCTGTCTCGTCCTATTTTCACTGGCAGAAGGGGCTCCAGAGCTCAGTGGAGGAGGGGGGGGTCTTTTATAAGGGTACTAATCCCAGCCCTCATGACCCAGTAATCCCCCAAAGGCCCCTCCTCCAAATACCATCACTTTAGGGGTTAGATTTCAACACATGAATACTGGAGAGATACAAACATTCAGACCAGAGCAGTATCTTTTTATTGTTTTAAATTTCTATTTCCCGGATGACTTGTAAGCATCTTTTTTGTGTGTTTACTTGCCTTTTGGATTTAGTTTTCTATGAATTGCCAGTTTATAAATTTCCCCTGGTTTCTTAATTGCTTAGTTTATTCTTATTGATTTGTAGGAATTCTTCATATATTCTGGTACCAGTTTTTGTTAGTTATGGGCTTGCAAATATCAATTTTCCCGGCACAGTTTCACATTTCACTTTATTTATGGTATCTTCTAATGAACAAAAGTTCCTAATTTTAATGTACTGAATATATCAATACTTTCTTTATGATTTGTGCTTTTGGTTTTGCATTTAAGAGATTTTTCCTTACTTGTAAGCCATAAAAAATATTTTTTTTTAGCCATAAAAATATTATTAAATTCCTTCTAAAATTTGTAATTTTGCATTTTTCAGACTTTGGTGCATCTGGAGTTCTTTTATTACCATTGATAGAGTGTCCATCCTTTCCTTCATTGACTTCTAAGCACATATTTAGTTTTTATACATGTATTCATCTATTTCTGGGCTCTCTACTCCATCCTATTTCTTTGTCTGTTGTTTCAGCAGTATCACGCAATCCTAGGTACTATCATTGTGCATTGTCTAGCATTTGTGTTGCATGCGCCACTGAAAAGTCTTCAGACTTGTTTCTTTTCCAAGATAAGTATTAAATACTATTATTTCAAAATACCACATTAGCCCCATTCTGTGTTATTATGTAGTATTTTCACTATTGTTTATTCCTAAATGTTTTTTAACTTAAACTTTTATTTTCTCTTTGAGCTATTAACCATTTAGAAGTTTCCCCCTCAATTTCCAAATATGTGAGCATTTTAAAACATTTTTTTGTTACTGTGTTTTAACATCATGGTGATAAAAAATGTTGACTACATGATGTAGATACCTTACTATTTGTTGACACTTGCTTTGCAAATACGTAATTTGTGTCTGAAAGTCAAATTGTGTACTCTAATTATTCATTGCTGGGTTTCAATTGGCCCGTTAGAGCAGAATTGCTCCATGTATCATTCAAATGTTCTCTATTCTTACTAAATTTTACAGGCTTGACCTACAAATTATAAAATGAAGCATCTTTCATTGTTATTGTGAATTTATGAATCTTCTTGTAATTCTGTAAATTTTTGCTTTATATATTTTGAGGTTATGTTATTAAGTATGCAGAGGATTAGAATTATTAAATCTTCCTGCCAAATTTAACATTTTATCTCTATGCAATGACCCTCATTGCTTTTAGCAAAGCTTTTTTAAACACACATATAAATATAAATACACACACTGTCATTTTCAACTTTTCTGTGTACTTATATTTTAGGTGTTTCGCTTGTAAACGACATACGGCAACATTTGAAAAATATCTAATTTTGAAACTCTATTATTCATAGGTAAGTTAAAAAAATAGGTAAGTTCATTCTTTTCTTATTTAGTAATGATATATTTGGGTTTATTATTATTTTGTTCTAATAAATATGCCTTTCCTATTCATATTTTTAATTTTTTTACCGTCACTTATAGAATTGATTGAGTTTTCTTCAATTCCCTCCTTTTCTTGAATAATTTGAATTTATTTGTTCTTTTTTTTTTTTGCAGTTTTTTTTTTAAGATTTTATTTATTTATTCATGAGAGATAGAGACATAGGCAGAGGGAGAAGCAGTCTCCCTGCAGGGAGCCTGCTGTGGAACTCGATCCCAGGACTCTGGGATCACGACCTGAGCCAAAGGCAGATGCTCAACCACTGAGTCACCCTGGCATCCCAAAAGTTATTTGTTCTATATCTAATCTTTAACTGCTTAACACTTAAAATTTGAACAAGAACACTTGGTGAGCACCCTAAATGCCATCTATATCTCCATTCCACTTCAGAACAATACATGGAGGCTAGAATTTTTAAATCTGATCTCTCCACTCTAGTTTCCATGTTATTTTTGCCCAGTATTTTCTTGCAATTTTGTTTATATGCCATGCAAATTACTCATCATTTTAGCTAATGTTTTTATTTTCTGGTTTAAATCTTGTTTGGATCTTTCCACATGTTTTTTATTGTTCTCTATTCCCTCTTTTATCTTAGAATTTCCTTTCATGAAGGCCCACTAGTAAACTAGCACTTGATGTCTAAAAATGTCTGTATTTCATATTCACTCCCAAATTACAGTTCAGGTATTTAAAGAATTTATTAATTATGGACATGTTTTAAGCACTTTGGAGATAGAAGCATGTGATCAGTTTCTATGGAGAGTTTTTTTTTAATAATAAATTTATTTTTTATTGGTGTTCAGTTTGCGAACATATAGAATAACACCCAGTGCTCATCCCGTCAAGTGCCCATCACCCATTAACCCCCACCCCCGCCCTCCTCCCCTTCCACCACCCCTAGTTCGTTTCCCAGAGTTAGGAGTCTTTATGTTCTATCTCCCTTTCTGATATTTCCTACCCATTTCTTCTCCCTTCCGTTCTATTCCCTTTCACTATTATTTATATTCCCCAAATGAATGAGACCATATAATGTTTGTCCTTCTCCGATTGACTTACTTCACTCAGCATAATACCCTCCAGTTCCATCCACGTTGAAGCAAATGGTGGTGGGTATTTGTCATTTCTAATGGCTGAGGAATATTCCATTGTATACATAGACCACATCTTCTTTATCCATTCATCTTTCGATGGACACCGAAGCTCCTTCCACAGTTTGGCTATTGTGGACATGGCTGCTAGAAACATCGGGGTGCAGGTGTCCCAGTGTTTCATTGCATCTGTATCTTTGGGGTAAATCCCCAGCAGTGCAATTGCTGGGTCGTATCTATGGAGAGTTTAAGAGAAGTTCTAATCTCCGTTTGTAAAGTACGTAGTTCCATATTCATATGTGCATTGTGTTGTATAAATCCTCAGAATCCTTAATCATTGTGTAGCTCCTCTCTGAAAACCCTTTGTCCCCTCTTCCTCTCTTCTCAGTAGTTGCAGCATTAAATCAACCTTTAGACCAATTTTAGGGAAATGTACTTAGTTTGGATTTTAGTAGTCTGATTTAAGAGTATTCACCCTCAAACTCTAAATCCAAAAGTTAGCTTAAGATTTTTTTTTTACAGTGAAGTCACTTTCCAGTATTCTGCTGCTCATTGACTAAAGCAGGAATAGACCCCCCACTTTGCCATTTCAGCAAGGTTTGGGTTTTAATGTCCTTCAATTCCTCTGCCGGCGAATACATACCGTTTATCATGTGCCATCCACTCAACACTGCTTTTTTTTTTGACATTCTTGGGTGTTGTAGAACATCCTGTGAAGGTGATACAATATATCCTGTCCCCTCTGGACACATGATTCACTACACATAGCCACGCCGACTTGGAAAAATTTTTCTTAAATATTGAGAAATTGAAAGACATAAAACTTAAAAATTACTTAGGTCGAATGATTTCCTTGGAGCAGTCTAGAGAGTCAGCTGTCACCCTTAGACTGGAAGGCTCCAAAAAGGGAGCAGGGATGGGTAGTCTCTTTCTCTGAATTGGGAAAGCAATGAAATGCTATCTGGTCACTTCTCTTTCATGGAGGACAGCTCTCCTTTGGGATGTTTTGTGTGGAAGGCATTTCTTGACTCCTAGTTTAGTCTGTTCAAGGCGTTTTAAGCAATTGGCATTTATATACTTATTAAACCCCATTATAAGTGGACATGATGTAGAGAAAGAGCTCTGGACCAGGACTCCAGACAACTAGAACCTAGCCCAGGCTATGTGACCTTAAGTCAGGGGGGTATGACCTATCTTCACTTCCATTTCTTCCTGTATAAAATGAAAACAATATCTGCCCTACCAACTCCCCAGATACTCTTTTACTCTACCACCACCCCACCAGTAAGGATATTTTAAATTTTCCAGCAAAATACTCAAGCTACATGAAAATATCAGTTCTATACTTTTTATAAGAAGAGTGTATATTTAAGTGGTTTTGCAATACATTGTTTGGTGATATAGAAAAGAGTGATGAGGAAAAAAATTACTCTGTTCAAGGAAGGTAAACCATTTATTCACTCAATAACTATCTAGCACCCATGTGCCAGGCACATGAGGCTCTCCTCTCCTAAAATCTATATTCTACTGGGAAGAGACAAGAAAAAAAATGAGCAAGTAAATTCATAAGAAAATATCTGGAGAGGTGACATTTAAGATGAGACCTGAATGTCATGTGATGGTCAGAGGTACAATCCCAGAAAGGAGTTCAGCCCCAAGGCAGAGAAGACTTTGTCATGTCCAAAAGAGCCAAGGCCAGTAGAGAAGGAGATGGTCTGAGAAGCAAGCAGGAGCAGATCGAACAGGGCTTTGTGAGTTAGCCTACAATGTTTTTTGTTTTACTTCAAATATAATGGAGGGTCTCTGGAAGATTTTAAGATAAACGCATGCTGGGGAGTTAGGAGAAACATCTATTGGCGGTAGGACAAAGTAGGCTAGGTGGGGAGGGAAGGGAGACCGCAGGCAGTGGTGTTCCTATCCGAGGGCTGCCACAACATACTGCCACAGACTGGGTGGCTTAAACAACCTATTTGCTCACAATTCTGGAGGCTAGAGTCTGAGATCAAGATGTTGGCAAGGTTGTTTTCTCTTGAGACTTCTCTTATTGGCTTGTAGATGGCTGTCTTCTTCCTGTATCTTCACAGGGGCTTCCCTCTGTTATGTGTGTGTCCAAATTTCCTTTTCTAATAAGGACATCAGTCGTATTGGATTAAGGCCCATCATAGTGATCTCATTTTACCTTATTTACCTCTTTAAAGACCCTCTCTGTAGATAGAGTCACATTCTGAGGTACTGGGAGTTAGGACTTCAACATATGAATTTGGGGTGGTGGAAGGTTCAGTTTAACCCACAGAGTAGACGATATAGTGTAAGCAAATGTACAGAGACATGATTGGCATAGAGCTTTCTGACAGTGTAAACAGCAGCCAGAAGCATAGTTTATACATAATGGAAGTCAGGTTATCAATGGAGGTGAAAGCCGGGCTGATAAGAGTCTTGAATGTAGGTAAGGAACTTTGACCTTCTCTACTGGCCTTGGCTCTTTTGGATATGACAAGGTCTTCTCTGCCTTGGGGCTGAACTCCTTTCTGGGATTGTACCTCTGACCATCACATGACATTCAGGTCTCATCTTAAATGTCACCTCTCCAGATATTTTCTTATGAATTTACTTGCTCATTTTTTTTCTTGTCTCTTCCCAGTAGAATATAGATTTTAGGAGAGGAGAGCCTCATGTGCCTGGCACATGGGTGCTAGATAGTTATTGAGTGAATAAATGGTTTACCTTCCTTGAACAGAGTAATTTTTTTCCTCATCACTCTTTTCTATATCACCAAACAATGTATTGCAAAACCACTTAAATATACACTCTTCTTATAAAAAGTATAGAACTGAGTATAGGTCTTTTTTTTTTTTTTAAGATTTTATTTATTTATTCATGAGAGACACACACACACACAGAGAAAGAGATAGAGACACAGGCAGGGGGAGAAACAGGCTTCTTGCAGGGAGTCCGATGTGGGACTTGATCCCAGGACTCCAGGATCACACCCTGGGCCAAAGACAGGTGCTCAACCTCTGAGCCACTCAGACATCCCCTTTCTGCTATAGGTCTTGTGGACCCTTGGAGGGTACCTAATAGTGGAGAAGGGATGAAGTAGCTAATTGTGTGAACACCAGGTAGAAGAGGGTGGAGACAGCTGAAAGCTTGGGGCAGGGGTCTCAAGTCAGGCCCTTAGAAACAGAAAGGAAAGAAGTAGGAAGGAATGTTCTGGGGAAGACCTGCCAGTGACAATTCAGGCAGCAGGGTCACAGGATTCTATCCTGAGAAACTGTGAAAACTTACTGAAAGACAAAGGCTGCTGGGTAAAACTTGCAATGGTGTTACAATTGGGGTGACTCAGGGCAACCCACCTGGTCTCTATCCAAACCTGGCACCTAAAGTCATGATGGCAGCTGGACAGATTGTCTCATTTGGCTGCAAAAAATATAACTTCAGAAGCAGACAGACCTCCATTTAAATCCCAGTTCCTTCATTTGTAGCAGTATGTGATGGTTAATTTTATGTGTCAACTTGACTGGGCCATGGGGTATTCTAGGTGTGTTCCTCTGAGGGTGTTTCTGGATGAGATTAACGTTTGAATCAGTAGACTGAATAAGGCAGATGGCCTTCCCTAACGGGGGTGGCCCTCTTCCAATCAGTTGAAGGCCTGAATAAAACAAAAAGGCTGACCCTTCCAGAGTAAGAGAGGGTTCCTCTTGCCTTTCAACTGGGATGCTGTTTTTTGTTTTTCCTGTTTTTGGACTTGAACTAAAATTTTGGCTCTTCCCGGGTTTCAAGGTTGTCTGTCTTTGGACTGAAACTACACCACTGGTTCTCCTGGTCCCCAGGCTCTCAGACTAGGACTAGAAGTATACCATTGACTCTCCTGGGGGTCAAGGACCTAGATCTTAGTCTAGGCTCCCATAATTATAGCCCCCGTAATTGCATGAGCCAATCTCTTTCTCTTCATATTTATTATCAATCATCATTTTTATATCAGATATAGATATAAAGATGTTTGTATCTATATATCTGTCTGTCTGTCTCTCTCTCTCCCATTGGTTCCACTTCTTTGGTGAGCACTGGCTAATGCACAGTATAACTTAATCTCTTTGAGCCTTAATTTCCATGAGTGTCTGATGGGAGTAATAAATCACCTTCCAGAGTTGTGGGATGACTCACTGAGGTGATGTATATAATGGCTGGCTCAATAAGTAGTAGATTCTTTCCTCTCCCCTTTGGTGGAACAAAGCTCAGAAAGGGCAGATTAGATAGGTGTAGGTATTCACAGCACATCTGAACTGCTCCGGCAGTGCCTGTGGGCTGATGCTTTCCTTGGCGGTGTTGGCAAAGGTGCTGGTGAGGCTTGAGCTGGCATGGCTCCACGTGTGTCCACATAGGCCCACATTTTGCCTGCATGGAAAAATACCAAATACTGGACTAAGGATCAGGAAAAAGGCCACCAACAACCCATATAGCCCTGGGTGAATTATCACTGTGGATAGTTCTATTTACTGTACCTCTCCTACCCAGCAGGGAAAAGATTCAGCTCTTTACAATTCATTTAACCTTAAAAACAACCTTGTTACATTAGTCCATTTGTAGCTGAGGAAACTGAGTTCCTAACAGAGTAAGTAGCTTTCTTGAGTCATACGTGGTTAGAAAATGGTAGAACTGGGTTTGGAATCCAGCTTTGTTTGATTCTGGAAGTCACTCTCTTCACACGAAGCTCTATTGGTCACTCTTCTTGGCCTTCACAAGTCTCCACATTTGAGCTACAAAATGGGACTAATCACATAGGACTTGCCTCAGTATTCTTTCCTGTCCCCTGTCTTTATTGTAGGGAACAAACGAAAATAAGTATGTTCCAGTTATTCCTGACGCATTATAAACCACCCCAAAACTTAGTGGCATAAACAGTCATTTTATTGCACTCATGGATTTTGTGGGTCAAGGGATTTGGGCAGGGCTTAGTGGAAATGGCTTCACTCTGTTCCATGATGTCAGAGGACTCAACTGGCAAGATCCAAACAGCTGGAGGTGAGTCAGCAGCTAAGAAATGGAATTCTCTGAAGGTTCCAGGATGACTCAAATGTTGGACTCAGCTGGGGCTGTTAGCACACCTGCATGTGGCCTTCCTACATGGCCTGAGATCCACACAGCATGGCAGCCTCAGGGTAGTCGGACTTTGTACCTGGTGGCCCTAGGCTTCAAAAGTGAGCATCTTAGTGAGAAAGGCAGAAGTTGCATCACCTTTATGATCTAGGCTGGAAAGTCACAAAGCATTACTTCAGTTGAATTCTGTGGGAAGAAGCAGTCACAAGTCTGCTCAGATTCAAGGGCAGGAGAGAGAGATTCTATCCCTCAATGGGAGAAGTGTCATTGGATTTTATGATTGTGTTTTGTTTTGTTTTTAATTGCTTCAAGGTACACAAGTCCAAGGGAAGTATAGGAGAGAATACTGGACTAATTCCTTGCTATGATCAATGACATATTTGTTTTTAGTCGGGGCACTTTGCCTTGCCAAGCATAAAACACTCATGTCTAAATAGTGTTGAACATGAGCTGGATTTGGTCACGAACAAGCTTGTCTTGCTTTTTCCTGAAGAGAAATGCCTAAACTTTAAAAAGCTCCTTTGGCAGCAGCAGTGTCTGCACTAGCATCAAAACATCTGAGAGATGTTAGAAATTCTGTAACCTGTCCAATTGCTTTTGGGTCATGAAAACCTGGCTTTACCTGCCAAGATGAGGGAGGGGAACAATTAATGGCCTCAGGTCTCCAAGGATCAGATTTTCAACCTTTCTTTTATAGTTAAATACTTTTAATTGAATTAAATTAAAACCAGAAAACCTCTGATTAATTTTATTTTTAAAAAGAAGATTCCACAAGCTGCTGTAATTTATTTATTTTCTTCATTTACCCAGTTTAAATTATTCAGGGGCTGTGTTTTGGTGCTTAAGTGGGCAAAGCATTAATGACCCTAGTGAAAACAGGAGGGTTTGGCTGGTCTTATGTTGGGCCTGTTCCTCTTAGATTGTATTTTCTGGAACAGGAAAATTATTTATTTATTAAAATCTATTGACCCAAATAAATTGTTTGAAATTCATTACTGCACCACCAGGTGGGACCCCTGGGCTTGGGGCTTAAAGTGACCCATCCTGCTTACCATATTCTGAGCCTGGTCTTTAAAGAAACATGTGCCAATAGTAAGTCAAAAATAAAGGGTAGGACCTCAACAAATTTGGAGATTTGTATTACTACTTTGGTGACAGCTGGTTATTTATTACTCAGAGGTGATGGTGGATAAAGACGAAAAAAAAAATCAAATAGCCAAAGCTACCTTTTCTGATACAAAACTATTTTTCACTGCTTACTTTTTCTACACGCCTTCTCAAAACAATGATGTGTGGGAGAAAGATGGAATTTGGAATTAGGCAGACACGAATTCATATTCTGCATAATTACATGAATGTAGATAAGTTACTCAAACTTTCTAAGCCAGTAATCTGGTTATAATAAAATAGGGAAAATAATACCTGCTGTTGCAAGGATTAAGGGAAGTATGGAATGTCAACCCCCCACTGCAAAGCCTGGCACCATGTGATGCATTAACCATTGGGTTCCCTTACCCGCTCTCTGCATCTGCAGTGGCCCAGAAGAAGCACCGAGCACAGAAGTGCTCCACACAGTTGACGTGGACTTGAAGTTCTTGAGGCCTGAGTATTTCCAGGGCTGAACTTACTCACTTTCATCCCCTCAGACAGGTTGGTGCCTTTGTCCCAAACAAAACCGAGTTATAAGTGGCATTTCAGAGACTTGAGAAATAAAGATGGGGGGGGGGCATTTTTATATCTATTGGACATTGACTCTGTGCCAGGCAACATACTGAATATTTCACATACGTTTTCTCATTTTTCTCTTGTAATGACCTTATGCAGTAGGTGTAATGCTTCTTAATCAACCCCCCTCCAAGCCCCCTGCCCCAAATGTAGCAGCTTAATACAAGAACCTATGAGTCAACTGGGTAGCTCTGATGTGGGCAAGGCGTGACTGATCTTCCTGGGCTTGCTCATGTAACTGTGCTCAGCTGGGAGTCAATTGCTGCTGACCAGCCTGGGCTGGCCTTGGCTGGCAGGACAGCTCAGCTCTGCTCTATACGGTCTCTCACCCTCCTGTAGGGTTAGCTTGGCCTTGTTCTTATGATGGTGGCAGAGGTCCAAGGCAAGGAAAAGGAAACAGGCGTGTGACTGTCCTACTGGCCAAAGCAAGTCACATGGCCAAGGTTTAAGTTGAAATAGAACAGCATATCCGAAGGGAATGGAATTAGGGAGACGTGAACAAATGGGGGCCACTAGTGCACTTTGTCTCCCTCAATAGGCATTGCTTTTAACCCCATTTGTAGAGGAGGAGACGGAGGCCAGTGATACTGTGCCTCTTGGTCACTGGCCTGCTCTTTGGTGTCTCTCTGTTGTGTTCTTTCTTGGTGATCAGCTACTTTGGGTGGGGGATGTTTTCCAATCAGCTGTATTTTCTCTTCTTTCTCATTATTTAGTCTGCATTTGAAATCTCATGTAAAATTTTTGAGACTAACCATAACCAACGGGTCCTAATGAAACCCTGTAGAATGATATCAAGGAACAGCGCAGATCAGTCATTAAAGGAAGTCTAATGGTTAGGGAAAATGAAGGCGAGGTAGATATGCAATTAGACGGAGTGTAAATGGAAGGAAATGAGACAGATTTATACTTCTCCTGTATTTGCTGGTCTCCTCGATTTTGCCTGGGTCAGCTTGCCCTTCTCCTTGCCATCTTTTCTAGATCTGGATACCAAGTCGGCAAAATGCAAGATTCTGGCGTTGGCCTAGTGCATTTATTTAGCTCTTTGATCTTAGGCAAGCAAGGATGTTACCTAACTTACCGGAGCCTCTATTTCCTTATGTGTGAAATGAAAATAATAATAGCGCGGAGTGGTGGTTGTGCAGGTTAAAGAGACCTGCAGTGAAGTGCCCTGCTTGGTCTGAGCCTGTCTGCAGCCGCTGTGCTTCACTGCTGGGGTGGGGGTGGGGTGCCGCCCCTGTCTCCCCTGCCAGCCCAAGCAGGGAGATGCAGAAGAATTGGCCTTTAGAACTGCTGGGTGAGCTGCCAGGGCGGTGCTGGAAGCCTGAGCAGCAGGAGGGCTGTTAATGGATTTTATGGCTTTGTGGAGCACCCTAAACAACAGTTATTAATTATAGGATGCTGTTTAGACACTGTTGCAATATATACATTTTGTTAATTGATTCGTATAGGCTCATATCTAGCAACATAAAGAATGTGCAGGACCATAACATTTACAGAGCACTGTAATTGCCTTGTACTGCCCTCTCTCGCTTGTCAGAGGGGAAACAAAGGCTTTGAGAGAGGACAGACAACTCTTTTTGGCCATTGGACCTCTGATGCCTGCCGAGCCCAGTGCCCAGTGGCAGGTAATACCACCTGTCTAGGTGCTCAGTAAATGTGCTGCGTCCGTGAATAACTAACTTTTTGTTTCTGAATTTCTTTATTCCTTACGAATCCCGGGTTGTGCGCGACATTGGCCCTGCCTATCTGCACATATGTCAAGGGTTTATTCTGAGCCGTCAACGTTAACTGAGAGCTTTTGCGAGCCTTGCGTGGCCTCGGGGTGGGAGGGGATCCACAGGCGCGCGTCGCCCCTGCTCCCAGGAACTGACAGTTAATGGCATAAAACGTTACGAGCGAGGCGTGACGTCAGGCGGCCTGGCCTTAGGTACGTGGGGTGACCACAGAAAGGCGGTAACTTCTTGCCTCAAGGCACCGTACTGCAGGGAAGTTTAGGGCCGCACCAGTGGCCCGGAAGCCCCGGCCTGCCTGTGCGGGTCTGCTCCACCTGCCTCGGGGAGCCCGCACCTGCCGCTCCATCCCGGGGCGGAGGCCGGCCCTGGCCCTCGCGGCCCGGGGGGCCCACCTGTCCGGCCCGGCGGGTCTCCGCGGGCCCTGGCGCCGCCCCCCCCCCCCCCCGCCCCAGCCCGGGCGCGCGGAGCGTCCAGACGCGGGGCCGAGGGCAGGACCGCAGCCCGCGCCGCCCTCCGCCCGGGCGTCGGCTCCAAGGGCGTGGCGGGGGCGGCCCCAGCCCCGCAGACACGCGCACGCCCCCGGCGACCGCTTTCCGAGGGGCCCGCCCTCCCCGCGGGGACCATCCGGGGAGCCGGAGCGGAGGCAGGCGAGCCCCCCCCCCCCGCAGCCGCGGCCCCCGGGAGCCGCGTCCCCCTGCAGCTCGAGCGCCCGGGAGCGCGGAGACGCGGGAGGAAAGTTGGGGTCGGGGCCGCGGCGCCGGGAGCGCGGAGGCGGGGCAGCGGGGCCGGAGTCCGCGGCTCATGAATATGCACGAGCCGCCTCCCTCCCCCGTGACGTCACGGGCCGTCCCGGGGTGAGCGCCGGAGCCGCTCGGGGTCCGCGCCAGTGAGCGCGGCTGCTGGCGGGCGGCGGGCGGCGGGCGGCGGAGGCCGAGCGCGGCGGCGCCCCCAGCGCACCCGCAGGCAGCGCGAGGCGGCGGCGGCGGCGGCGGCGGCAGCGGCGGGCGAGAGCGGGCGGCGGCGGCGGCGGCGGCGAGGATGCTGCCCGGGAGGCTGTGCTGGGTGCCGCTCCTGCTGGCGCTGGGCGTGGGGAGCGGCAGCGGCGGCGGCGGCGGCGGGGGGCAGCCGGCGGCGCCGCCTCCTCGCGGCTAAAGGTGGGTGCTGGGGAAGTTTCCTCCTGCCGGAGGAGGGAGGCAGGGCGGGCGTGCGGGTGCAAGCGCGGGCGCCCGGGCTCACGCCGCGTTTGCACGCCCTCCCTTGCCGCAGCTGCCCCGGCCTCGGTGCGCTCGGTGCGCTCGGGGTCCCCGAAGTGAGCGCCCTGCGCCCGGGACCCGAGAGGCCGCACCTGCAGACGCCAGCCCAGCCCTGGGCGGGGCCGAGGGACGGAGGAGAAGGGGAGGGCTGCGGGGTCTGGACAACTTTGGGGGCTGTCTGTGGCGAGGGGTGGGGGCGTCGTGGGCTGCAGCCCGGGGACTGCTTGAGCAGGGCGCGGGCGCCGGAGTGGGGGGGGGCGGAGGCAGTTGTGGGCTCCTGCCCCGACGGAGGGGGAATCCGCGGCGGCACCTTCAGGGGACGGAGCAGAGCGCGTCCCCAGCCCGGAGGTGGGTGGAAACTTGCAGGCTCCGGGGAGGCACCCCCTCTGGCTCGCCTCAGGCTCCCCCGGGAACGCGAGCCCCCCCGCGGCCAATCCGACCGCGCTCGGGCACCTGCGGGCCGAGGCGCCCACCTGGCGCCCACCTGGCGCCCCTCCCCCGCCCACCCCGTGCGGTGGACGGTCCCGATCTCCCCGCTGCTCCCTCCCAGAGCGAAGCCAGGTCCGGGGGAACGCCCGGCGCTGCAGGGAGACTGTAGGCTGGCGAGCGGCGGACTTTGACAGCTGCCTGGGTGCAAGGGGGCGGGGGCGCCGGGGTAGGGGCGGCCGGAGGGCGGGTCTGAAAGAGGCGGTCACGTGCCGGCAGGACGGGGCGGGGAGGGGAGAGGGAGGAGCAGGGGGAGCGGAGTGGCGGGGGGCGCTGGGGAGGCAGGAGCGCCCAGCTGGGTGGTAACTTGTTGATTCTTCGCGCTGTTGACGAGCAGGGTGTGCGCTTGGTTTGGGGGCTGTGGCCAAACCTGCCAGGTAACCAAGAGGCGGGAACGGGGTCGCTGAAATCTTGTTTGACCATCGTCAAAGGACGGAGGGGTTTGCACCTGTAGATAAACAGGTTCCCGACTAGAGGCAACCCGGTTTTGCAAGCGAGCTTTGGACTACAGCTTCCAGGGGCTCAGGGAGGGGTGTATACCTGGAGGCTGAGGAGAGCGAGAGGTCGACGGTTTGCTACCCCCGGACCTCAGGGATGCTTCTCCCACAACTTGTGAATGATACGTTTGAGAAGAATAGGAGAGTGCCTGCTGATCCTTTAACCTTACATTTTTGGTGACATGGTTTTGAAACTAATTCACGAGCAGACATCCTGTTTCTTTTCAGCAATCCGGCCACGCCACCCCTATTCTTGAGAAGCAGTTTCTTTCTTTTCTTAATTTTTTTTTTTTTTTTTTTAGAAGACAAGGAAAAACTCATTAGGAAAATGTCTCAAAGTGTGGTTAGAGGAGTCCCTGATAGGAGGGATCATACTGAGAGAATGCCGTTTTGGTAAAAACAAGAATTAAAAACAATGAGCTTCCAAACCTTTTGCCCTCCTTCTCCCATATAGATACTTTGTTAAACAGGCAGATGACATGTTTTTAAAGATTTTTTCATCACTTTGTAGCAGAACAAAGGGAATATTTATAAGCAGATGTCTGCAAACAGGAGAGCTTGCATCAAGTGAGGAAAAGGGGAAAGCTTGTTTGGGCAGAGGACCTGGTGTGCTTATGCACTGCAGAGTTCTCAGGTCAGAATAGAAAGCTTTGCAGAGATTAAGAGAGGAAGATGAAAAAGAAAAAAAAATCCAGGCTACCATTGATTCACTGTTTATGTGTACAATTATTGCATTTTAACCAACATTTGTCATCTCCTTCACTTAGAATATACTCATTTCGCGGTGAAAACAAGCCATTTGTCTTTCCAATGTAAAAAGTTGAATGGCCCTAGAGGAATGACAGTTGCTGAGTCCCCCTTCTTCTTTCTTTCCCCTTCTAACCACCGGGGGGCTGCAAAGAGCGCTGTTAGCTGCATTTTTTTTTTTTTTTTAAAAGACAAATGTGTAATAGTTGATCAAAACAGAGACATTCATTATGACACTTTAGTCGGTATTTACAGGACTGACTTTCCTTATGACAATGCACTTGCACTTTACGTTCCCAAATCTCACATAATCTCTGAAGAACATGTGCAATAAATAGTAAAGGTATGCTTCCTACTGCCCCTGACTTGGCCGTTTCTAAGGTTCGTAGCATTGTTACTCCCGTCATTGAGAGAGAGAGAAGTCGGGAAGACGTGTGAAGAAGACTGAACAAAACATAGTTTTCTTCCTGCATACAATTCTGTATCACGTGTAGAAGAAAATAGGGAGTGTGGCGTCAAGCTGCCTGGCAAGAGTTGAATGTGCCCTCCGGACAACTGTCTGGAAACATGCCTTCCCAGCTTTGGGCTCCTGTAAGGTCTGTGGTGCATGGCTCCTTTGGCCTTTGTATTCCTCGCTTCTTGCTGCAGGGATTTGAGCAGCTAATGCCGTACAACTATTTGGGATTTTCACAGAACCACTGAACTTGCAGTGCAAACATATTCCCAATTTCTGAAACAATCTGGTGCCCAGACAGTGATTATAACCACTTCCCTCTGCTCCTCTCTGTCTTGGCTATGCAAAAAAGATGAACGCTTCTTGGATTCCTTGAAAAGACCAGCTTCCATTCATCCCGAATGTAACCCTCTCGTTGCCGGACCAGGATGTGCTCATGGATCCTCTGGACTATGTTTTCAGACTGAAAGGTCACCTTCCTCAGCCTCATCCCTTCTGTTACTCATCACATGGTCAGGCTTAGACATAGCCTCCCCTAGGAACCTTTCCGGACTGATCTCCCAGAATGGTCACCCCCAGAACACTGTGGCTCTCGCTCGGGCACACCTGTGCCTCCTCGTCTGTCCTCAGCATCACTTTGTGAGCTTTGAGGGCTGGAATCTCATGCTGCCTCTCTAGGGCCGTGCTGCTGCCGGGTCTGCAGGTGGAAGCTGAGCAGTCAGTAGTGATGGGCTTAGTGGCTCCACCTGTTTGCAGTCGAGGTGCTGTTGTTTCCTGACGTAGATGTTTGAGATGCTTTCTCCTCTCCTGTATGGAGTAAAATTTGAACTTAGAGAAACCCAGGTTCTAGTCCTGGTCCTACTGCTTCCTACTTAGATAATCTTGAGTAAACTAGCTAAGCTTTTTGAGCCTCAGTTTCCTTATCTATAAAAGGAGGATACAAAAAATCTATCTTGCAAGGTGGTTGTCTGGAGAGAGCTTAGAAATCATTTAGCCCAGTTCATGACCTGCAAATAGCACTAAATACGTAGTGACTGTAATTATTGGTCACGTAAACACAGTTCTAGAGTCTGAGATTTGGTGTAACCTCCTCTTGCTGACCTCTTGGCAGTTCAGTAGCTTTGTTCATGTCTTTTCTCAGCCCAAGCTCTATTTTCTCTCTCTCTGTGTGTATGTGCATATGTGTGGAAAATACTGTGTATAGATGTAAGTGCACATTCACACACGTTTGGCTCGAATTGTGAAAACATTTACCGGGACGCCTGGGTGGCTCAGTGGTTGAGTGTCTGCCTTCGGCTCAGGTTGTGATCCTGGGGTCCTGGGATGGAGTCCCATATCGGGCTCCCCTCAGGGAGCCTACTTTTCCCTTTGCCTAGGTCTCTACCTCTCTCTCTCTCTGTGTCTCTCATGAATAAACAAATCTTAAAAAAAAAAAAAAAAAGAAAACATTTACCACTTCATTACTCTGGACACCTTCGAGGCCAGGGCCCCCTTCTCACTCATCTCAAAAGCCCTGGTACTTAATGTAGGGAGAGCCTAGAGGAAGGACTCAGCAATGTGTGCTGTATAAATAAATAACCGCGTCTCCGTGAGCCAGATCTGGAGGTTTGCGGGTTCTGGTCTCTGGAGGAAAGGCCTGTGGTTGATTGGGGCTGTTAGGAGAGTTCCCCACCTGGTTAGCACTTTGTTCCGAGCCCTGCTATTCTAGGAAGCAGAGACACATTCTCGTTTTACTTAAGACAACCTGTCTGATGATGCCTGTTTATATAGAAGAAGGTAACCCAAGGTACGATAACCAAATGGCAGCTTGAAACAGATTATTTTTGTTATTGGTTGTCTGGCCCACCTCTAACTGGATCTTGTGGAAGTGCTTCCATTGGCATGGTAAGTTTGAGATGGGCTAGGAGAGGATTGAATTGGAGGAAGGCTGCTGAGCTCAAGACATGGACTGTGTAGGGTGGAGGGACACCATCTTAACCAGGTGGGGCTGCTGTGACAAAAATCCTGGGGACTTTGTAGCTTGTAAGCAACAGCAATTGATTTCAAACAGTCTGGGGGCTGGAAGTCTGAGATCGGGATGCCAGGAGGGTCAGGTTCTGGTGAGAGTCTCTTCCAGGTTGCAGACTGCCGGCTTCTTATTGTACCCACACAAAGGGTAGAGGGCAGAGAGAAGAAGCAGGCTTTCTCCTGACTTTTATAAGAGCGCTAATCCCGTTGATGGGGGGGCTCCACCTCCACGGCCCCCTCTTACTGCAGTCACCTCCCAAAGACCCCACCTCCTAATGCCATTACTTTGGGGATAGGGTTTCAACATATGAATCTTGAGGGGACGCAGACATTCATCCACAACGGTCACGCAATGGGCTTTGAGGGAGCTTCAGCAGAAGGCGGGGCTGGGGGGTGACAGAGAAGGGTGCCTTGGGTGAGAGGCCAATGCAAACATGCGCTGGGCCCTGTTCTTTAGCCTTATCAGCCAGGAGCTACTTCTCAGTCTTCTGTTATTCTCCGTGAGGGGAACAAAAAGATAAAGCAAGTTCCAGGTATCAAAGAGCTCACACTCTGTGTAGGGCAGACATCACACATGACACGAACTATTGGAGAACTTCATAGCTGACGGGGAAAGGGTAGATTGTGCACTAGAGACCTCAGAAAAATCTTGGAGAAAAAGAAGAAATTGGCAAGGATGGGAGAAGTCAGGAAAGATTTACCGAGAAAATGAAAGGGGGCTTGATGGGTGAGTAGGAGCTGGGTAAGCAGATAGGAGGGGGGCAGGACGGGACGGTGAATGCAGGCTGGTAAGAATGCACATGATTGGCACACAGGTAGGAGTCAAGAGGGAGCTCAACCTTGGCCAAATGTGTTTCTTTGTTTTCCTTTTTTTTTTCTTTTAAAGGCAGGGGAGGGGGAGAGAGAGAGAGAGAAGAGAATCCCAAGTAGGCTCCATGCCCAGCACAGAGCCTGAAACAGGACTTGATGTCATGACCTAGAGATCATGACCTGAGTGGAAATCAAGAGTCAGACACTTAACTGACTGACCTACCCAGGCACCCCATTTTTTTCTTTTCTTTCTTTCTTTCCTTTTTTTTTTTTTTTTTTTGGAGAGAGAATACATTTCTGCATACAGATTACAGAGCTAAGAAAAGAACAAATGTTTATTGAATGCACACTGTGTGCCAGGCACTTTTTTCAGCATTTCACAGGCGTCCATTAGTTTGGTCTTAACCCCAACCCTGTGATGCAGGTAGAATGAATATCCCACTTTTTTTTTTTTTTTTTTGACTATCCCATCTTTACTGAGAAAACTGAGGCCCAGAGAAGTGAAGTTAACTTGCTCACGGTCTCACAGCTTAGAGATTGTAGAACTGACATTTGAACCCAGAACAGTGTGATAGACATGGATTTCCCACATCACCCGGGCTTACCGACCAGTGTGATGTGATGTCTGCTCGGGGAAGGGTCTGAGTGGAGTCAGAGAGGCTCTTCCTACCTTGAAAAGGCATCTCCTCACTGTCTGAGAACATTTGGGCTTCACCACAAAATTGCTAAAAGAGTCCGTTTCTTTTCAAGCCTTTCTCTGATTCGCTTCGCCATGAGGAGTAAGCATGGCTTCTGGCTTCTGGTCCAGGCAGCTTGAAGCCTTTCTCACCTCCCATCACAGTCGTGCTTGGCCCCACACAGAGAAGGCAGCTGTCTGCATTGCGTGGCCTGAGATGTGCTTGTAGGCGTCTCCTGCACCAGAAAGAGCTCTGTAGCTGGTCTTTCATTTGGGTTAAGCATGGCCTTCTTCTGACTCCTTCATTAAGCAGGCAGGATGAATAAAGGATACCATGAACGCTTTCAACTATATTAGACGGAGTTCTGGGGAGAATGAGGTGGGGATGCTGAAAAGTGAACATGGCAAGAGTGGGAGGAGATGGTGTAGATGGAGTAGCAGGTGCCTGACTACTCATAAGGCTGCCTTTTCTTCTCATGTCATGGCATGATTATATATGTCAATTGTTCTTTTCACAAATACCCGGTTTATGGGTTGGTAAAGGAACCCCCACAGGGCCTGCAAGCAACAGAGCCAGAAATGAGACCAAGGGGTCTTACTGCTTGTAGGCGATTGTAATCCTGCCCCAGAGAGCCAAGTGATGTCTTGGACGATGTCACCCAAAGCCCACTTCTGCTATCCCTTAGTGGTTTTCTAATCCTTGGAACTGGCTCTTGTCCTTATACATTCTCAGGACCTTGCTTGTCCCTAGCTCAATGCCCTCTGCTTGCATCAGCTCTCCCAGGGTCATCTCTGGCCCTGACCAATTTTTCTAGCTCATCTTGAACCCTGCTCAGAGGCTCATCGATGTCTGCCTCCTCTAGGATGCTCTGGGGGACCATCAGTCCCATGTATGCCCCACCTCTTATCTCCCTCCAGGAATCTGCTGTTACTCTGTGGCCTTCATTTGGATGTGCACTCACCCAAGTCAGAATCCCAGGACTCCTCCAGCATGCTTCTCTCTCCTCCATCACACCCCATCCTTCATCATGTCCAGTTGATTCTATCCATGAATATCTAGAACCTTCCCATGTCTCTCCGTGCCCATTGCTACTACCTTATTCAGCAGGTGTTGCAATGAAAGTGCTAAATTTTAATTTTGACCTCCTCCTCATCCCTCCCTCACACTGCTATCAGGAAGGGTAGCACTAACTCCAGTCTCACCAGGCCTACAGGAAATTCCATCCTAGTCCTCATGAATCCATCCTGCACCATTCATACTAGGGGCTGGTAGGGTCCCAGGGTTTTGAGAATAGCTTTGCACTCTTGGAATGGCTTCAAGTTTCTCTCTGTCACAGGCTTCCACTTGTGATGCCCACTATCTGAACAGCATGGCCCTCGATGTCCCTGACTCTCTACTTCCAGAGACAGCAGGATCTTTGCTGCCACGGGGACCCTAGTACTGGAAATCTAATCCTTCTGCCACATGTTGTAGCCACTGCCCTGGGATTGGAAGGGGTGCTGTGGGGGGTATGAGAGGGAGGAGGACACCAGTTCCTGTTCTAGAGGAAACTAGGCTCTCTCCCACATTTCTGCCTCTCCCATCCCTACCTTAACCCCTTCTAGCAGCTCAACATATTCATAGGGCAATGGCTGGGACAGGAAGCATCTGTAGAGAACTTGTGCCTGCACTCTTACAACCCAAGCCGCCTCTGAAGCAGGGGTCCATGAGGGCCCACTTGCTTTCTGAGAACAGGGAGCCTCACCTCTGATGATAGTACCTCTCAAGATAGTTCCAAACTCTGCCATAAAAGTTGATGGCTTTCCCCTCACTTCTCATCAGGCCTCCTCTCTTCTCAGAGAATTTTCCAGCAATTTCCAGATAGCAAATACAGCCATCTACCAAGAGCTGACTATTTCTAGGCACTGCTCTGAGTGCTTTATAGGTATTAATACTCATTTAGCCTTCTAGCTACTCAACTCAATGGGGATAATAAGTATGCTCTTATTAAAGGCCAGGAAGGTTAAGCTACTTACCCAGTTCACCAAACTAGTAAAAGAGTAGAGCTTGGATTTGAATCCATGAAGTCCAGTTTCAGAGTCTTCTCCACTGTGTCAGTGATTCTCAACCCTGGGTGCATAGTAGAACCACTTGTAAAATAGCAATGATGCCTAGAACCACCCACGGAGATTCTGGTGCAGTTACTCTAGGCTAGGACCTGAGATTTCCTTTAAAGCTCTCAGGTATTTCTTTTCTTTCTTTTTTTAATTATTTCATTATTTGAGAAAGAGAGAGCAAGTGAGCTCTTGAGCCAAGGGAGAGGTAGAGGGAGAGGCCGACCTTCATGGAGCCGGGAGCCTGACACAGGCCTCTATCCCAGGACTCTATCTCAGGACTCTGGGATCATGACCTGAGCCAAAGGCAGAAGCTTAACTGAGCCACCAGGTTGCCTCAAAGCTCTCAGGTATTTCTGATGCCCAGCCAAATCTGAGAAGTACTCCCATTGGCTACTAACAATTCCCCAAAGAATGCTTTGTTTCTTTAACGTAGGTTACAAAGCTGCTTCCAGGTGGTGACCTGTTCCATATTTTACCACTTCTAGTTCCATCAAAGTGCCTATTGCCGGGACACCTGGGTGGCTCAGTGGTTGAGCGTCTGCCTTTGGCTCAGGTCGTGGTCCTGGGTCCTGGGATCTGTATGGGGCTCCCCACGGAGCCTGCTTCTCCCTCTGCCTGTGTCTCTGCCTCTCTCTCTCTCTCTGTGTCGCATGAATAAATAAATAAAATCTTTAAAAAAAAAAAAAAGCCTATTGCCTTCCTGCCTCCCCAGGTAGACTGTGAGGCCCTCCCGGGGAAAGAATCCCGGTCACCTCTGTGTGACCAGTGTCCGGCACTGCCCAAGGTTCATAGTGAATGCTGAGTGTGGGGGTAGTGAATGTGTGCTGGGTGGTGCCACCCATGATGGCTGTGAGTCCCTCAGGGCTCTGCTCTTGCACATTTCTCCTGGTGAGTGCCCCTTCCTGCCCTTGGGCACTGGTAGGAACTGGCCATCAGGCCTCCCCCTTTGGTTATCTGACTTTCCAAACCAATTAATGGCATTCACTTTAAAAGTTGAAAACAGTGAGCTCTACAGATGAGTTAGGAGAACATTAACCACACCAAAACGTGTGAGGGCGTCAAGTCCGGCAGATGCCATTGGAATTCTCACTGAGAAAGGCTATAAGTGCTACTCTTACTGCCCTAAAAAATGCTTGCTTGGGGATCCCTGGGTGGCTCAGCGGTTTAGTGCTGCCTTCTGCCTGGGGCATGGTCCTGGAGTCCCGGGATCAAGTCCCGCATTGGGCTCCTCGCATGGAGCCTGCTTCTCCCTCTGCCTGTGTCTCTGTCTCTCTCTGTGTGTCTCTCATGAATAAATAAATAAAATCTTAAAAATAAAAATGCTTGATTGGCTGAAATTTGACTGACTTAAAAAAAAAAAGTATCATTTTTGTGACTTACACCACTTCGCATGTCCATGATGTCTGTTGTAGTATATAGTTAAATCTGCAGTCTTCCAACAAGTCTGACAAAAGTCACTGTGGAGAATGACGTCTTGTGATCTGGACCCACTGATCAGTGTGAAGCTAGGGGGCAAATCATTCACTCCTCTGGGGTCGGCTTTGTGCCCCCTCCCTCCTCTACCCACAAAAGTTCTGAGTAGCCACATGGAAGTGCCTCTGAATGCCCTTTGAAAGGATAAAGTGTCTACGAAAGGAAGGTGATCAGATTTAAGAAATTTGTTTTGAGACTTTGAGACTCAACTCCCCCAAACAAAACCCCGCATCATTTTCTTTTACACTGCCTTACCTATTTAGTTAAGTATATTTTCAGGAGAAGTTTGAATTTAGTGTTAAGTTCCTTCCCAGCTCTTTGATGTACAGCCTGCATATGTCACACAGCTGGTGGTCACCATGGTTACCCAAGAATGCAACAGCTGCAGGTCCATAAATTTTCCGGGAAGAACCAGTCAAAACTGTTAATATTATGTCAAGTTGATGTGTCGTTTTCCAATTTGCATGGATAGCTGCATTGCAGCAAATTAATTAAAACAGATAAATGTTAATCTAATGCATGTCTCCTTGTAATTAATGAAATATAGCCATTACAGGGGTGTTTGATTTATTGTTTTAATTTATAAAATGCTGAATTCTCCTATAAAGTTAGATATAGTAATAGGAGAAGCTGACCCATATATAGCATTAGGAAAAATAATCACATTTCTATAAATTAATCACTCTCTAAAAGGATATAGTTCATTAACACCGTGAACTGAAAGTGTTAGATGTAAATTAGATTAACCTTTTTAGTGACACTTCCATTTATATTGCGTATTCTCTTCAAACTCAAAGCACTTTACATATATTAATTCAATTAACCCTCCCCAGACCCTTGTTAAGTAAGTACATATATCAAAGTTGGAAGGGAGGAGAAATGAAACCCTTCAAAGATATTGAAGTCCTGGTCTTAGGATGCATTATTTATGATTTCCTTTGCGGCAGTACAGTTTATCCTGGACTTATGTAGCTTGAGAACATGGGTAGGTATTCAGGCTCACTCTCTGGGCTGCCAGGAAACGCTTAGCATGTCATTCTTTACCTGAAGCCAGAAACGCTTCTGTCTGTCTGATGCTCAGGCCAAATGCTCTAAGGAAACTTCGGCCTTATTGTGTAATAGGTACCCCAGCAGCCCTGGGTTTGGCTGTGAACAGGGCATCTCCAAGTGGGTGTGGGTGATGAGACCCTAGTAACCACCCAGGCATCTAGAGGGTCTTGGCTGGCTTCTATCCCGTCTTTAACCCCCTCCTCTTGATTATCTAGACACTGAGGATGGGCCAGTGAACAAGACATGGGATGTGAATGGGAGAAGAAACAGGAGTGACAGGGAAATGGAAATGGGATTTAACCTTTCCTCTGGGGTGTCTCTTCAGGTCCATCTAGTAGATGGGTGGCAGGAACTGCTGTCTCTTCACCTGCTGGGATGGAGATGGAGACCCTGAGAGAGGAAGGATTCATTCTCTGTCTACCTAAAAGCCTGTTTCTCCAGGAAAATTTCCTGAGTGAGGATCTGGGTCTTCTGCTGTAGCTCGTCGCCAGGAATGTCCCATGTGTTGCGGGGGCCATGCCTGTGTGCAGGACTTCTTGTCATTGCCCCAGGCCTCCTGAAGATAGGCACACAGGGAGAGGAAGAGGATGGGGGCTTGCATTGTGAAAGCTTTCAGAGAATAAGGGGTGGAGACTCTAAGAATTTGCTTAGTGTGATTGAGTGTTTGGTTGTTTGAGGTTCTGAATTTTCTTTTTTCCAACTCTTTCTGCTCTTTCAAGTTCTCAAATCCACAAGTGCTCTCTTAGGGGCAGATTCTCACTATATTCCCCAAACCAGACCATTTTGAGATGCAGTTCATGTCAGATAACAGTCTGCCCTGTAGCTAGTGGTTCCAAACCTACCATGGGCAATGTTAACCCAAAGGAATGAGAAGCACTAATGGTTAGACAGGAAATAGAGCGTAGAACAAGTTTGGAGTGTGGGAGATTCTCCTCTTGGGCTTGTAAGTCACTTACTCTGATCCCCTAGGCCCACATGCAAGGGCACTTTAAGCCCACCCAGCCCTAGAATTTCAGCTCCTTGTGCTCAGCCCCCACTTCTTGGCGCACATCTCTTTGCTGTGAACTGTCCTAGCTTCTTCCCTCCAGACCCAGTCTGGGATTAACAATCAGGACTTAGAGCCAAGAGCTAAAATACGAGCCATCACTCGGACATTCACAGAAACTCTGGGGAGCAGTTTGAAGTTCATGGGATTTTAATACCTACCCACCCTCCTCCCTCCCTCCCTCCCTCCCTCCCTCCCTCCCTCCCTCCCTCCTTCTCTCCCTCCTTTCTTCCCTTCTTTCCCTCCTTCCTTCCCTCTTTTCCTCCCCTTCTCTCCTCCCCTCCCTTCACTTCCTTCCTTCTTTCCCTCCCTCCTTCCTTCCCTCTTTCCTCCCTCTCTCCCTCCCTTCTTTCCCTTACCCCCTCCTTCCTTCTTTCCCTCCCTCCCTTTCTTTCCCACCTTCCTTCCCTGCTTCCCTCCTCCTTCTCTCCCTTCTTCCATTTTTCCCCTCCCTTCTTCTTTCCTCATTGCCTCCTTCCCACCCTCCCTCCTCCTTTCCCATCTTCCCTCCTTTCCCTCCTTCCTTCTCTCTTTTCCTCCCCTCCCTTTCCCTTCCTTCCCCTTCCCTTCCTTCACTTCCTTCTTTCTTTCCCTCCTTTCTTTTCTTTTCTTTTTTTTTTTTGGTGTTGTTTTTATTTTGTTTGCTTGTTTTTGTTTGTGGGAGGGTGAATGATCCTTGGAATAGGAGAGGAGGTTGAAATTATTCATAATAAGAGTAAAAAGGATTTAACATTCAAGATGTAGATTTTACCTTCCTGGCTTTTATGTTGGCTATTTTTTTTTCCTAAAGAAAAGTAAATCAAAAGATTTTGAAAAGATTCAAAACTGTCTGCCAAAGAGAAGAAAAAAGAAAAAAGAAGAAAAAATTGCTAGGTCAGTTCTATAAGTGTCATCCAGACATCTTTATTGAGTATTTTGGAGACTGATTTTTTTACTATCTGTATATAATTTATGTATTTTAAGAATAAATTATGTATCCTAAGTATCTAATCACATTTGTAACCTTAGAATTCTAAATATGAAATTGTACTTAATAAAAGTTTTTTTGTATAAAGTTCCATGTCTGAAAAAAAAAAAAAAAAAAAAAAAAAAGCAGGCTCCCCTGCTTTATTGCACCATCATCAGAAATATCAAGATGGTTATATCTTGCTTATTTATTTTAAAATTTAAGACTCTTTAGTGATTTGTTTTTCTTTTAAATATCATGAATATAGCATTTTTTAAAATTGCACTTGCATCTTTTTCCTCTTTGAACAATCCCCTGCCTCTTCTCCACCCTAATTTTCCAGTAGGTAATCCCAGCCCTCCTACCTATCATTGCAGCTGATAAATAAATATGAGCACAAAAATATTATGAATAATGATGAAAATCATCCTCAACCTCGTATTACAATTTGTTTTCTCAGTCCAGTGGGAAAATGTGAGAAAAGTGTTTTTAGAAAACTTTGCCACTTCTATTGATCAGAACTACTCACTTCTTATTAAAGACTGAGGACTCACTATGTAGCCACAGTTCCAAAACACTCACCTGGAACACTTCCAACCAAATGGGCTCCTATATAGGAGATTTGGGGCCACCATGATTCCTGCCCCAAGTCAATATGACACTGGTGCCTAAAGCTCTACTTCTATCATCTATCAGAGAGGAAGCACATGTAACTTTCCAGTAAACTAAGGTAATGAGACATGATGCATGGTCTTGTTTGGTGATGTTTGCTTTTAGAAAGAGAGAGCGCTGCTCCACCTATAGGGTTAAGCAGTTACACATTGG
This sequence comes from Nyctereutes procyonoides, assembly GCF_905146905.1. Lineage (NCBI taxonomy): Eukaryota > Metazoa > Chordata > Mammalia > Carnivora > Canidae > Nyctereutes > Nyctereutes procyonoides. The sequence continues at coordinate 36,494,775 of NW_026575042.1, forward strand.
TGGCATTAAGGGCAGCATAGCAGGACATTTGTAGGGTGTGGAGAATGTGTGAAATAGATGGATCTCTGTCATCATGCTCAAACCATGTCAGACTGATACCAATTCCGGTGCCCAAATTGTGTGGATGAGTCTGTAAGACATACCTTCTGTCATTTAAAAGCTGACAGTGGCTGGACACATTCAAAAACCAATTTTCCAGATTCTTAGGAAACTGGGCTCCTGCCCATGCTGGCTGCCAGTGCTAGTGGGTTTTGAGTGTCTTCTCAGCCTTGGGTCCTGGCATGAGACAACCTGATGCTTACTGCGGACAGCTTCTGTGGTTATGAACCCCAGTTCCCTGCCTTGTGGGGCCCTCTTTTGCCTCTGCTGCTGCACACCATGCCCCACCTGCTGTTCTAATTTTGCCCTACTAGGCAGCAGCCCTCACTGTGGGCACCTCTTCTGGGAATCCATACCTGTGTACCCTCTGGCCAAAGGAGGGGATGATCTATCCTGTCAGAACCAATGGCCCCTTTCTTCCTCCCCTATTACACGCCTGTCATACAGAACCCCCCCTCTCCCCAGTGGCACTTATCAGATTATATTGTCACCTGCTTGCTTGCCCCTCACTCAACCATGCAAGGTCAGTATCTGTGTCCCCAGTATCTCGTTCCTGTGTCCCCAGAAGTTTAGGCTGTAGGATGGGTGGATAAGTGACGGCTGGAGCTCCCAGGAACCCAGCTCTTTGCCCTGTGGGGGTTGCAGGGTTGGGTTGGAGCTTTCCTTGATTCAGCATTCTCCTTCATCCCTCTGGGTCTCCAGTGCCCATCTTCCCAGTGCAGACATACTAGAGTAGGGCTGATGCAGTAGGATGATTTGGTCAGGAAAGGTCAGCATCACAGGCAGGGCACTGGCTCTCCCTGGCATTGCTGGCACATTCCAGAATGGGGAAGTGGAGCCAGGCTCAGGTGGGTGACCTGCTGGGTGTGAGACAGGTTAGGTGCTGATGATTCTGGAGGCCATTGTCAGAGTGTATCTTCTGGGAAAAGTAATGTAAATTAACTTTCCCATTGGTGAAATAGCTTTGTTGTAAGCTCCGTCTTTAATCTGTAGCATTGAACACTGCACAGTTGGGAGAACATCTTCTGTGACTGCACTGATGAGAATTTAGTTGTGACCATCGGCTGCTGTGGGTCTAATACTCTCCCCACCACACTCTTCTGTGTTGCCCTGTGGATCTTGTGTATTCCCGTCAGCATTCTCTTAGACCCTAGATTGTAGAAGTCCTTTTTTTTTTTTAAATTTATTTATTTATGATAGAGAGAGAGAGAGAGAGAGGCAGAGACACAGGCAGAGGGAGAAGCAGGCTCCATGCACCGGGAGCCCGATATGGGATTCGATCCCGGGTCTCCAGGATCGCGCCCTGAGCCAAAGGCAAGCGCCATACCGCTGCGCCACCCAGGGATCCCAGAAGTCCTATGTATATAAAGCATGCTTTAATTTCCAAATAGATCATTAAGAGCACTTTGATATGGAATCAGATGCATGGATATGTAGAGGCAAGAATGAGGTTTTAAGTAGGAAAAGCTATCATCAGTTAAAATGGGATGGCCACATTGGATGAGGCCCATGAAATTCTCCCGCCACAGCTAGGGAAGCAGGCAATCAGGAAGAGGTATAGACTTCTGGATGTGCTGAAATTTCTAGGCTGTGCATGTAGTCCACAAAAAATGAGCAAGTGGGAATCTCCCCAAAGTAAAAACATTTACTTCTGGATCTAAGGATATACTGGTTTGTACTGAGCATTAAAGATTTGGTACTGTGCACAGGGAAACCCCACCTTCCCTATCCAGACCAAAACCTAAAACTTCTGAGGCTGGCATTAGGAAGAAAAGCTCTCGGGGTTGGGGCAGGGATATGAGCCGTGGAGCAGGGGCAGGGCAGGTGGCTAACTGCTCTGATTCTGATCCTGATGTCTCCCTTCTAGGAGCAGAGGTTTTTCTGTGGATCATGCTGCCACTCCCCACATGGACTGGGTTAGGGATCCAGACCGGAGAGGGATACCATCTTCCTGTAGCCCTGGCTCAAGTGGGAGCATTTCCTTCTATTTCCACATCAAGGCTAGAGCTTGGACCCATCAGGGTTTTACTAAAGTCTGAGGATCCATAACAGGGAAATAAACTGAAAGGATTATGAATCTAGACCACTGGTTGTCATCCCTGTCAGAACCAATGGCCCCTTTCTACAAAAAATATTTTTTACTGCTCCCGTTATTATCCTGAAATGAAACTTAGTGATGTAATTGCCTGCTAGTATACATAATTTAACAAATCAGTATAATGCCTTAACTGAAATATAAAGGAACTCAAAGGAAAACATATAATAAAATACTATGTAATGCCCTGGGCCCAACTCTGTGGGAGGGAGTAGTGAGTTAGATGCTTGCTGTGAATCCCATGCAATAAATGCACATGGATCTAGGTGCGTTGTATTTGGCAATTCAAATGTCATGGGCAGTATTGGGATGACGTAATGTTTAGAAATGGTGAGATATTTCTGGTGAAGTCCTGAGCAGGACAAAGTACACTCTGGCCTCAATTTATAGGATAGCTGTATTCCTGGAAAACTTGGGGTTTATTAAAGCTACACAAAGAATATTTAGCTGAACCAGTCCAGTACCACTGGCATAAGGAAGAGACTGTAGAGTTCTAGATGATGTGTTGGGGGCATTCAGCCCAAGAGATGCCTGGACACCTGCAACACACTCACTCACTCACTCACACATTCCCAGTTATAGGAGACACCAAAGATGGATCCCATATGTGCTTGCAGGCTGAAATTGCTTTACAGGGTAGATAATTTCTGGAGCTATAGTCTTTCTGGGTGCCTTTTGGGGAAAAACGGGAAAATGCTGCCTGGACGACTGAACGAAGTTGTCACATTTCACAAGAAGGTCTTCTCAAGAATAAGGCTTCCCAGTGAGGCATTGGAAGTCCTTATGAAGCCCATTAACCATGTACTGGAACATTATTTAGACCAGTGGAAAGGAGAACTGCTACTTTGCCTTGTTAAATATAGAGATATCCCCTGGTCTTCCCCCTCTCTTGCTTCTCCACTTTGTGAGCACAAGAGCAAGCTGGAGGGAAGGGGGGCAGACCACACTTGGCCCCTCCAACAGAGATTTGGGGATGCCTTGCCTTTAGAGGGGGCAGAGAGAGTAGATATTTGGAGAAGATAGGAAATTGATGTTAAAAATGACCTGGATTGAGCCTTAGTAATTGAAAGGGAATGAAAAGCTGTGAAATTGGGCCAGAGTATCTTTGAGGCAGTTTCTACCCAGTGGGAAAGAGGAGGTTGATATAGCATGGGGGGGGGGGGGCAGAAATAACATTATTTTATGTTTATAACCCAATGAATTAAACTCCCAACACACAGGACAGAGTATTTATTATGGTCAATACTAATATTTCACAGTTAAAACACTGGTCTCTTGGATGGAAGATTCTTCCTTAGTGTTCTCCTTCATAATGTAGAGGATGAGGGTTTTTATTGTGTTTTGTTTTTAATCCCTAGGTGTCTTGTTTTTCTTCCTTCCTTCACATAAGCTTGAGGTGTTACTAAGAGAGAGGCTGAATTGCCAAGGAGAGCTTCAGTAACTTTGAGATGAAAATGCATTTTAATATTTTGATTTAATAGGAAATGGCATATCCCCTCAATAAGTAGTTCAGTGACATTTGGTAGTTCTGTAATATTTGACTCGGAGTGGAGTTTATAAAAATTTCAGCCCAACAGTAACTTCAGGGCACTAAGGGATGTATGTATTTCTGAAATGAGAAGACCTGGTTGACATTCTGATTCTAAAATCAACATCATCTCTTATGCGTCACCATATTTTCAATTATAATGGACTATAAGCTGTGAATTTAAAAGCAGCTTCCCTGCAAGCTCCCGCACAGACCCAGCTTGTATGGAATAAAGAGAAGAGCCTGGGTGGGAGGGAGAATTCTTACACCCACTCTCCCAACTTAACTTATTACTAAAATGCTTCCTTCCCTGAGATGGCTTTGGTAGCCCCTCCCCCACCCCTCCTGCCCCTCCTCCCCCCCACATTGGTTCCTTGGGGATTTTTTTGAAAGTGGAATCTTTTCTAACTTCATGAGGAATTTACATAGCGATTTGCCTGAAATGGTTGAACTTGGGAAAGGTAAAATCATGGCAGTAAAAGCCTGAGGTTGTATGAAATACCTCTGCCAGCCAGACAAAAGTATTTCTAACAGGAAACTTGGGGAGTGAAACAAGTGTCTAGGGCATGGTGTTCTGTTATTTTTCTGGCATTTCAAGATAAATTCAGACCTCCTCTACTTATTTGTTTCCCATTTGAGCATCCTCTCACTCTCCAAGTTAAAAAAAAAAAATGCCCTAAATGGGTTATATCGAGTTCCAGGTATGATGGTCTTTGGCAGCAATTAAGGTCAGCGGTTATACTTAGGCCGTCCTAGGGTGCAGTGGTTTTGTGGAGTACTGGTTTTGTTTTGTTTTGTTTTTGCCAGGGGCCTCAGGAGCAGACCTCCCTACACCAGAGGGTGGTCGCAAAATCAAGTCTTTGATGGCCCCCAGTTCTACCAAGAGCCAGTCCAGGATGAAGAAGAGCAAACTCTTTCCCCCATCTACCCATTCAGCAGGGTAGAGTAATAGAATAGCTATTGAGTTAGGTGGAGCCTGTTACCAGTGGCTTGGAATTAGGGGCTTCCTCCCCAGAGGGGATGTGCAGTGTAGGCTGGAGCTTATGGCGGGTCATGACCCCCTCTTCAGCATGCGTTGTCATCAGACTCAATGAGATGCAGGTTGGATGGAAACCTGACAGTAGCCATGGGGGTGTGTGTGGGGAGGGGATTTACGTGGCCATGGACTGTGATTGTAACAGATGCCAGTAGGGCGCTGTCCACATTCCCTCTGCTCCTGCTGTTTTCATGCATTCAGGCCCTACTTCCAGCACCAGTGGCGCTTTGCCTGTGGCTCTCTCTGGCCATGAGACCTTTCTTTGGCTGTATGGGTGCCAAGTCAGAACCCCAGGGAATTAACGCCCCCAGGAATGGTCCTCAGCCAGTGACTGACAGGACTTGGTGGATCAGTACCCCAAAACCCTTGTCTCTCTGGTAAGAGAACATCTGCAGCCTTGCACACAGTTCCTCGAGGTCCTATTGAGGCGTGGGCTCCATGCACCCCCAATGGCTCCTGGCTTCTACATTTACTGGTCTTTCCTTATATCATCTTCCCAGATATACCACTTGCACCCAAATCCTTGACTCATGCAGGGCCTGCTTCTGAGGGACCTCAAACTGATAGAGGAAGTGAAGATATTTTATAGGGGGTGCATGCTGAGCTCTCTGGGCTCTTCCACCATACCGTCCCCCAGGGTAAGTCTTATATTTCAGGATCTGGACACTGGAGTTTCTTGGCACATCTGGTCAGACTTGACAGCTCTGCAGTCTCCAAGGACATCTCCCTTGGTGGCATCTCCCATCACTGCACACCAAATGCCCGTGTGTGGCACTTACACAACCATTCCTTCAAACACGCTGGGGTTAGAGGGCCTCCCTGCAACAAATGCCCTATGCAGTGCTCTGCAACCAGGGCACGCAGATGGCCTGGCGGTGCTGGCAGCTTTTCTTCTGGGCCCAGGACTTTTAAGGCTCCTTGAGGGAAGGGTAGCCCCAGCTCCTTGCCCAAGTTCTGGGCTGAGGTACATACCCGCCCTCCTGAGGTGACGTGAGTTGAATTAGGCCGAGTGCCTGTAGCACACAATCCTTCACGCGTCTGGGGCAACATCTGGCCCTTGATCGCAGCCAGATTTCTCGAGTGTCTATTTTCAGCATTCTCTCAGAGCACCTATAAGTGAATTTGCAAAGCAGTTACCTCTGACGGCGACACTTCTTTCACGATGTGGAATAGCCGACAGAATGAAAAATCTCTCCCCTACACTCACCCCAGCTTGCCCACTGGTCTGAATTACCATGATCATTCTCTTATTCCAGGTAAGGTGCTACAAAAGCTGACTGATTTTTGTCTGAGAGCCTTAGTGCACTGAGCCACTGTCAGCTGAACAGTCAGTCGGATGTGAATCAGGCCCTCAGCTTAGCTTCGTTAAGCTCCATCCACATGGCCCAGCTCAAGTGGATGGGATGTAGTAGTTTTTATTTTTTTGACAACCAAATGACTTTAGGTGTTATCAGCATATAAAATATATGTAAATAGGCCATTTCAGGTGCTGAATACAACATCTAATTTATTTAAGAAGTTCTCTTAATTCTGGGTGGCTGACTGATGTAGGGTATATAAATAGTATATGGATCCTGACTTGGTTCTGATTATATCACACGGAAGCTATGTGATCTTGGAAAAGTTGCTTCACTTCTCTGGGCATCAGATTTCTCATCTCTAAGATGGGTGTATACACACACACACACACACACACACACACGTTTTAACCTTATTTTAAAGGTTTTATTTATTCATGAGAGACACAGAAAGGCAGAAGGAGAAGCAGGCTTCCTGCAGGGAGCCTGATGTGGGACTCAATCTCAGGACCCCAGGATCATGACCGGAGCCGAAGGCAGATGCTCAACCACTGAGCCACCCAGGTGCCCTCTAAGATTGGTATATTAAATCCTATTTCAAGATGCTGCTCTAAAGATAAAGTGAGCCCAAGGACAAAAAACACTTGGCATAGGAGAGTCTGGTGATCTGGTTATCTATTGCTGTCCAGCAAACTATCCCACAGCTTACTGTTGGAAAGCAACCATTGTATTATGCTCATAGGTCCCATGGCTCTGGAATTTAGATAAAAGGGAGGGAGGGAGGATAGCTTGCCTCTGTTCCATGATGTCTGCAGCCTTAAATGACGGGGGATTGGTTGGGATCACCTGGAGGTTTCTTTACTCACACATATGGTGCCTGGGCCTGGCCGACTCAAGGTCTGAGCTCAGCTGGGGCTACTGACCAGAGCCTGCGCATGACATGACCTCTTCTGTATTCGGCTTCCTCCCTGCATGAACACATTGGGATAGTCATACCTCTTACCTAGTAGCTCAGGGCTCCAGTGCACTAAGTGGAAGCTGCAAGGCTCTTGCTCAGTCCCTCTCTTGAGTCGTCTAGAAGCAGACCCTTCTCACCTCAAGTGTGCTTCTCGCTAGATGATTCTAACTTGGTTCTATTTGTCTATGACCTTGGCCTTAGCCAGAATGGTCATAACTCTCCCATGGCCCAAAAGAGAAAGGTTGGAGGATGTTTATTTCCTACACAGCAAGCCCAGGGCACACCCTGTATGGGGGGCAGCATGCATGGTGAGAACTCTGGAGGAGACACAGGTCCCTATAGGAGGTTGGAAGTGGAGGCCAAAGGGAAGTGTGGTGATGGTGATAAGACTTTGAGGATAGTCATCCCTGTCCTGGAGACTTCACACACATTAGCTCACATCATCCTCACAGGAACTATGTGAGTGGGTCTCCTAACCTCCCATTTTATAGGAAGAAGCTGAGTCTCCCAATAAGCTTTAGGAAGTCCCTAAGTACTGGCATTGGGACTTGAAGCCACATCTGTCTGACTTCAGAACCTATACCCTTAATATCATCGTGGTATGTAGTCTCCCACTCGGTGACACATTTTTTATTTTTTTCTCTATTGTGCATTCATCATTTTCCCTGACTTCAGTCTCTGCTCATTGAGGGCAACAGTGTGTCTTTTCCTCTTATATTCCCCTCCTGTGCACATGGGAGACCCTGAGAAAATAACACCAGGGCTTGGCAAAGAGTCTACTACCATCCCTTTTCAGGGGCCCAGCGAAATGATTGTCTTGTTAGCCACACCAGCTAGGCTCGAGGCTCGAGGCTCGGGTGGGTTGAGAGCAGGGAAGGCATTGTGGCTTATATCCTCATCTCCAAAGGAAATTTTGTTTTAGTTTATTGTTGAAGTATGGGTTTTGAAATTGAAACACAGAAGGTCTACTAAAGGGATGTCCCATTTGGAATGGGCTCTATTTTTTTCCTCCCTGTTTTCAAGTTAAAAGCAATAACCATGAAGCAAACTGAAAGAAAATCTTCCAAAGAATATTGTGAATGGCTCTGACAGGTTAAAGCTGCTGGATAAATGTGGAATTTACATGACAAAAACCTGAGCACAATGCTGATTGTCATTCACCAGTAATAGCATTCCCTGAAAAGCTAAAAATCTTAATTAAAAAGAGGGACCACATAATTTATATTTGCTGGTAAGTATCCTTTTGCCTGAGGAACTACTCAGGCTTATACTATTGCCTTCCCTGAACCTAACTTCACCCAGGCTGGGGCTGCTTCATCCTGATGCCTTCCACCTCCCCCCTCCCACCCCTACCCCCACCCCTGTCCTCATCCTGGGTTTGGCAGGATGCCTGGAGCATAGGAGAATTGGGGAATGATCAGAAAGACAATTCTCTGCCCTCAAGAAGATGTAAGTTTTAGTGGGGAAACCAACCAGCTGACATTAAAATATTAAGTAGTGATTCTGGACAGGCGGGCAACACAAGAGTGAGGGGGGCTGGAGAGTCAGGGCCAATGGGAATGAGGGAAGGTGAGATGGGAAGGGGTGCCTGCTAGCCACACCTGACACGTAACAGCTGTTTCACCCTCCAGGCAGCACCACTTCCTCTCCCTGTAGGATTGGATGCCCTCCTCTCCTCTCTGCGGGAGCAACCTCGTCCCAGATCTCCACTGGTGAATCTGAGATTTTTTCTATGAAGCTTTACCTTTTTCCTCCCACAGTTGTGCTGTGATTCTAACCTGCACATCCCTCAAATAGAGTTCATGAAATCCTTTTTATTTTTAATTTGAAAAGCTGAATTTACCTACCAGATAGTGAGGTCTGTCAAGAGGCAGAGCTCAAGTCTGAATTCATCCCTGTTTCCCAGCCTGATAACTAACCGTTGGCTGGGTGAGTAAACAAAGGAATGAATGGATGTTGATTCAATCCGATGCCTTGGAGTGTGTGGGACTCTGAGGGTTCTGGAGAAAGGAAGTGATGTCAGTGAAACGTCCCAAGGTCAGGAGAGAGCAAGTGCCATGTCGGATACATGCTAAGCCTAGCTGTTTGCCCTGGGCCTCCATCTGAGGTCTGGGAAGAACAGGCACCCCTTTCTATTGTTGGTTCCCTACAGCCCTGAGCTAGGGGGGGTTGGGCAACCACAAGGCAATGTCTCAGGCACTCAAGATCTCAGAAATACCAAGGGAGGCCATGTGTCAGATTCATCAAAGGCAAGCACTTTCCCTTGTTTTTCTGATTCTCTTTCCTGCTGAGTTACTGCCTAAGAAGTCACTTTCTACCCATCAGTGGGGGATCCCACGTTTGATGTTGATCCACACTGCAGATGCAGCCAGGGCTATACAGGCACCAGGCTTAGCCAGGGGACCGAAGCCACTTGGTCTCCTTCCCAAAGGGAGCCTGGGGCCAACTTTCACTCAGAAGGCTGGCCAGAGCTAATACTGTTCCAGCATGATTGAATGCGTTGTTGCCCTGGGTCGGAGTACGGACACCAGCACCCTTGCCCCTTAGTGATGTCGTCTAGGATCTTGGGGGTGCACTACTGCCAATGAGGTTCAAGAATAAAGCTGGCCCACTCTTGGAAGGGCTTAATGGTCACATGGTGTAGGTGGCCCACCTCCAGCACTTGTCCAAGAGGTGTGGGAGCAAGTGATGCGTCCTCATTTTTTCTGATCTTTATCTTTCTGCTGTTCATCTCTCTCCTTCCTGTGCCTCCATTACTTTTCTCCTTTGGCACAGGATACATTTTTATACAAAAGACTGATGTCCATCATACTGTGTGATGGGGCACAATGGATAAAATAATAAATTTGATTTTTGCCTAGGGAGGCATGATGAACCTGGGAGACAGAGCTGGCCATGATCTACTTGGTGGACTGAAGGATTAAGCCCTGGGGAAGGGAGATGCATTAGGAATCTACACAAACACACACCGGGCAGCCTATGCTCCTTCAAGCGATTGACGTGTCTCTGCTGAGTCAAGCTTGGGGAGCAGTCTCCTGCAAAGGAAAGCCAGCATGTCTAGGAAAAGCAGTACTCTGTGAAGTATTGTGCATCATGTCTCCATAGCTATACCATATTCATCAATTCTAGGATGAATTTTTTTTTCAGATGCTAACATTTCTAAAAGGATGAGTCTTATACTCAATGTCCTAAATGTCATGAAATGTGATAAACGGCATTACTATTCATTGGCTTATTTACTGTCAGATCTCTTCCTGTTCTTCCGTTGCTCCACTCTGTATGGTAGCCAACTACGTTCTCTAGCTACCTTGGCAATTGCTTCTGGCTGGGTACAACCAGTGGGAGGCACTGGTAGGATCCTGGGGAAGGTGGAAAAGGGAGAAGCCAAAGTATTTCTCCTTCCCTTTCTGTGCCTGGGGTGATCTCGTTGCTGCCATACATCTGTCCTTGCTAATTCCCCTGCTGCAGGGGAGACCTGGCAGGGTTTCAGGTGTTGCCATGTGGCCCCATCTCCTGGGCTCTGGTGACCCTTCCTTCTCCATTTGTCCCTCCAGTCGGGATGGTCATGCCTTCCTGTCTTGTCATTTGCTGTTGAGCTTTGCTGTACTCCATCACGTGGGTAACCAATTCTTTGCACTAAGGTTCCTTTCCTTAAAGTACCCAGAGTAGTCACTGTTTTCCTTGTTAGCTCTTGTTTAACACAATGGTACATCATCATAAGATTAAGCACCGAGGAGCCGTTACTTCTCTTTCCCAGATGCTTATATTCTACTGAATCTGGTCAAGTTAAGGTTACCAAGGGTCTGTTTGATGCCAGTCTCAGAAGACTCTTTGAAGCCTATACTGTCTACACTGTCAAGTGGCACTTGACTATATAGTTATTCCCCTTTTGTTGGTTCTTCCGTTCCCCTGTTTCTTGGGGCATCCACCCCTTCTTTCCCTTTGCTTCTTGAATTTCCTCAGTCTTCTTTTCCCAGACACTTCTTCTGCAATTCCCTCGAATGTTGGGTTCTGCAGATTCCCAAGATTCCTCTGCCCCTTTTTCTCACTCCAACTGCCCACACCCACAGTTTAAATCACGTTTCTGCAGCATGGAACTATATCCCAAGCTTCAGACACAGAATACCACTCTCCTTGGGTTGTCTTATCTCCCAAATTCAAAATGTCCTTGGTTGAACTTCCCTTCTCCATCTCTGACCCTATACCAGATCAATCCCCTTTATTCACTACCTCACAAAATGGAGCCTCATCCATCCTAAGATCCTGACTAGAAACATCAGAAGGTCATCTGGGACTTTACTCTCTACCTCCTAAATCCAGCTGGTTTCCAAATTGTATGCCCAACGGTGTGTATAAATATTTAACAATCAGCTCTCTGCAGTGGGGGAAGAGCCCTCTGATTCATGGCACTTGTCAGGTTTTTTTTTTTTTTTTTTTTTTTTTTTTTTTTGTGTGTGTGTGTGTGTGTGTATAAATATTCCATAACGGATGTGGTTTCCAGTTACCAGTGTGTGATATGACTGAACACGGGCTTGGCAAGAGATGTGCACAATCAGTTCTTGTGAGCTGGTATGCACCTGCTCCACGTACCAGTGCACTATTGTCATTCTTTTATCCCATCTTCTCTGGTTCAGCCTCGTCCAGGCCCTGTTGAGATGGTTTCTTGCTGCCTTTTCAGTCTCTTTTCTTCCTAGGCGTCCTTTACCAGACCTGAGCACATCAGCCCCTAACTGAGAAGCTTTAGGAGTTTCCCACTGCTTAGGAGCATACCAGAGATAGTCTTCTTGGCCTTGATTCTGGAGGATGTGGCCATGTCTGCTCTCCTCCCAGGCCTAACACTGGGCTTGAGTCACTAAGGACCTAACTCTCTTGGTGTTTTACTTTTATTTTCCTTGTGTGCCTTTCATCACTCTAGCTGTTTTAAGTATGCAACCATATATTTGCTTGGTGGGCTGTGCATTGATGACCATGAAAAAAGCCGGAGGATGACTCAGCCTTGCACCTGGGGCCCGGGAATGGGGCTAGAGGACTTTTGAGATCAGGGGACAGGTCTCCTCAATGTGTCGGTCATTTTGGCTGCTGCAAAAACTCTCATGCAACAAATTATAGTTTACAGGGCCACATCTTTGGGAAATTATTAAATAGGTCATGAGAAACTGAAGATTCTCTTGGATATGTGTTATGTTAGAGAAAGCAGATTCAAATGCAAGCTGTGCCTCTGCCTAATTGCTAACCCTTTCTTCTAAGAACTAACAGTGTACCAAATGCGTGTGTGGGTTGGGCCCTGGAGATACAGAGATAAGCAAGACATAGCTGAAACTCACAGGCTTAAAAAAAAAAAAAAAAGAAAAAAGAAACTCACTGGCTAGTGAGTGACCATGGAGTCCCAGTACTTCTGTCTGCTGTTCATATAGAGAAGTCAGGGAAAGACTCCTGAAGTTAGTCTCAGCCATTTAGTGCTTTCACCTCATCTTCTTTATGCATGGAGCCAAAGTGCCATCAACCCTACTACCCACTTCCCAGTGCTTTTGTTTTATTGGGGTTTTGATTGAAATAGATGACTCTGAAAAGCATCTAAGGACATGATATAGCATTGTTATTCATTTGTATCATCCTTGTGTGTGTGTGCACATGTGCACATACCTCTTTCCTACCTATTATGGCAAGGTGGAATGGGGTGACGGGGGAGGTGAAAATGAAAGGAAAGATCCCACCTCTGCCTTTCAAGAGGATCACACTCAAAATGTGGATTCAAATGGAGTTTAAACAAATTGTAGAATAAAATTAGGTGACAACATATGGTGCGCACCAGTTGGTTCTCTAGGTGGTCTAAAAGTAGAGAAAGGAACATGGATTCGAGTTATAGAGTGGCAACTTGCAGTGAAGACATTTCTACATTTTCACAGATGTAAGGATTAGAGAAATGCAATCTGGTTCTGCAGGGTTTGCTTCTTCAAGGAACGAGAAAGACTAGAGGGTTTCCTTGAATATTATTTATTTCATTTATTTTATAATTTAAAAAATACATTCTTATTGTAGAAACTTAAGGAAATACATAAAAAGTAACAAGTTTAAAAATTCACATGAAAAGATGAAAAATTACCCATATTCCCCATCACTCAGAGATAATCCTAAAAATATTTCAGAGATTTTTCTATGCATATTTTTACATAATTTAGTTTATACCATATATACAATTTATATCTTGCTTTTTTCACTTAACATTATCACATAAGTATTTTTTCAGGTTATTAAAAACTCCTCATATGCATTGCCTTTAATGACGACGTAATATTTCAGTATGTGAGCATACCCTAATTTATCTGAGCAGTCATTTTGTCAGATACATTAGTGGTTTCCATTTCTTATTATAAATAATCTTGCAGTGAAAATTTTGTGTCTTTTTATGTCTTGGGATACAGTTCTAGAAGAGATTTAAAAGGATAAGGGCATCTACGGTTCCTGAAATGTTTTGCCAAACTGCTTTCTAAGAGGGACCCATTGGTTTATATTCCTATTTATATCCCTCTATTTCTCTATCCTTTACTATCATTTTTAACAGGTGTAATTAATATACAATGAACCGCACATATTTCAAGTGGATGATTTGATAAATTCTGATATACATATATACACCCATGAACCCATCATCACCACCAAGATAATGAGTAAATCTGTCCCCTCCCAATGTTTCCTTTATCCCCTTTATACTCCCTCCCCACAGACAAGCACTTGTCTGCTTTCCTTCAGTGTAGGTTAGTTGGTATTTTCTAGAATATGTGTAAATAGAATTACACAATCTGTACTCTCTTCTTTTTGTCTGGCTTCTTTACTCAGCGTAATTATTTTGAGATTCATCTGTTGTAGCATATATTAATCATCCATTCCTTTTTATTACTGAATAGTATTCCGTTGTGTAGATGAACCACAATTAGTTTACCCATTCAGCTGATGGACATCTGGGTTGTTTCCAAATAAAGCTGCTATGAACATTCATTTACAAGTCTTTAGTGAACATATGCTTTAATTTCTCTTGGGCAAATACCTAGGAATGGAATGGATGAGTCATATGGTACTCGCATGTTTAACTAACTAGCATCTTTTGTTAGTAGTAATTATCTCTTAGGATAAAACATAAACGCATTATCATGATAGAAATAGTAGTAATTATTATTAAATGATTTTAAGATTTTAACTGGCTCATTGGACATTGCACTGGTTTCCTGATCAAAGATGAAGGGGGGGAGGAGTGGAAGTGAGAAGGGGGACAGAGACCTCCTTTCTGCCCCACTTTTAGATATTCAGCAGAGTTAGCAAGGGGGATGACCTGTGCATACTTTCTACAACCCCTGCTCCCCACACTGGGTCTGTACCCCCACTTCTGTTCATGATACCTCTAGACTCCTCATTTTCCTCAGAACAGACACAGGTCCTTCTGGTCTCTGATTGGAGCATCCTTCTTGGGTTCAACCTCCTTTCTCTTTACAGTACTTTGTGATGAGGTGACCTAGTCCTCCTCTGCCAGTCACATCATCCCCTTCACCTTGTCTACACTCCCTAGGCTTCCTAGGATGAAGAGTGTCGGTGGAGGGCTTAGGTAAGGAACTCCATGAAGGCAGCCTTGCTTCTCGCTTCTCATTTGGCATGAAGAGACCATTAACAAAGAAATGTTGAACAAATGAATTTACATAATAGGAGAAAAACTAAGCATCATCAGCAGGCAGAGGAGGGAGTGATCAAACCTGCCTGCCTTGGGCAGTTGGAGAAGTCTTCCTGAAGCATATGGCACTCTGTGAGAAAGCAGTATAAGATACAATATAAAACCTTCTATTGTGTGGCTCAGAGGATGGCAGCAGAGGGAGGGAACTGCATTTCTTGTTCCAGAAACTCTCTATATACCATAACATCTCGTGGTTACAGTAAACATGTGGGCTGGATTATCATCTCCACTTTTTGGATGAGGTAATGAGACTCAGAGAGTTTGGGAAGTCTGCCCAAGGTCCCAGCGAATAGGAAGAGAGCTGAAGGAGTGCACACCCTCTTTGAAGGACTGGGATAGGCCTTGACATGATGAGGATGAGAAAAAGGATGAGATCATTTTTGTCCCCTGAGTGGTGTGAGGCACTTCTTCTTTATCCATTGGTCCTAGAAACATGAGCCCCTGTGCTCTGCAGAGGAATGTACTGAAATGGCCTGAACCTCCTTTTCTGCTCTTCTTGGGAGCACATTCTGTGCAAAGATGGGGCTGGGATGATTCCCTCTGTCCACTGAAGCTGCCCAAGGATGTCGAGCTCATACGTGGCTTACACTGGGGCTCTGGACCCCAGCATCTTGGTTATTTAGGAGCCAAAAAAGACCGGCAGAGAATGGTATTGTTCCTGTGCCAGTCTTCATTTTTTTCTTATCTTCTTGTCTCACTACATCGATCCTAGAGACAAGCTTCTGATGTATCTGATAAGGTCTTTTTTTTTTTTTTTTTTGAGTTCTGTGAACTGTTTTTTGTTTGTTTCTTTGGGAACTGCAGTCCTATCCAGAAGGTCTTTGGTTCCTGGCTTCACATTCTGTCCTTATGGGCAGGACAATGGATGTGGTCTGTGTGTCTTTCAATACAGCTTGACAAGGAGCTCTTCCAAGGCAGTGTCTTACATGGTATTGGGCTGGCTGCTGGAGCAGGGCCTTGCCCTTGAGAAGCCCATCTGCATGGTCCAGTGCTGAGCATGGTACCTGGCACAGCTGGCAGGCACTCAGCAGGTACAGGAATGAAGAGTCTTGCAGGCTGGCATGCACACTGCCACCAGCACAGGCCTGGGAGCTGTCTCCCATGCTGTCTCCGCTAGCTCACCTAAGGGCACAGATTCCCCAGCTTTCTCAGCTCACCGTACCTTTGGGTCTTGGTAAATATTTTACAGTATCTCTAGGTGAAAAAAAAAAATCCAACAGTGGTCTTACTAAATAGATTGATTTTTGGGGGTGGCTGGGTGGCTCAGTTGATGAAGTGTCTGCCTTCAGCTCAGGTCATGATCTTGGGGTCCTGGGATCGAGCCCCAGTCAGGCTCTCTGCTCAGTGGGGAGCCTACTTCTCCCTCTCCCTTTGTGCTCATTCTTTCTCAAATAAATAAGTAAAATCTTCAAAAATAAAGAAAGAAATAGAATGATTCTCAACATTTCATAAGGATTTATATCCTAACAGCTTGGTACCTAGAGGGTACTGAAGGATGTCTCCAACCATGGAATCACATAGGACACTGCCATACTCATGTCTTGTTTCATATTGATTTTCACACTGTACTTGCCTTTTATCGTAGCAAACCTGAAACCCAAGGGTCACAAAGATGTGGCATCATGGAAAGAATGCAGTGACCTAATGCGGAAACTGAACGACCTGGAGCTAGCTCTTTGTGTGGTGTCTGACGGATCAGATTTCCCTTGAAAATCTCAACG
This sequence comes from Nyctereutes procyonoides, assembly GCF_905146905.1. NCBI lineage: Eukaryota > Metazoa > Chordata > Mammalia > Carnivora > Canidae > Nyctereutes > Nyctereutes procyonoides. Next base: position 36,511,230 of record NW_026575042.1, read on the forward strand.
ATCCAGTGGCTTCTCTGAGTTTGCTGGGGCTCCCCATGCTGCCTAAGCTCACAGTTTGAGAATGATGGGCCTCCTTCCGCTCACTTCAGTGTTTGTCTGGTGCTGACAGGGTCCTCTGTTTTAGGGATAGAGCCCTGCAGAAAGCGCTTGCAAGGGTCTCCCAGTCTAGGGCGAGAGCAATCACAATATAATCCAGCCTTGGCCACGCTGGAGGTCAGGGCAGGTGTTATGCATGACATATGAAGAGCTCATTGCATCAAAGAGAGTGCGTGGTGGGATAAAGCAGGTGCAAGGTATGCTGCTAGCACATATTCTAATCTAACCTGAGGACCGAGGATGCTTTGGGTGGAGGCGACATGGGAGCTTGTTCTCAAAGTGTGAGCTCGAGGAGGAGGGGAGACCACGTTCAGGGATGAAGGTGCTGTCATGCCTCAGCACCCAGTACGGGGCCAAGCCACCCAGGAGGAGCCAGGGGAGGCTTGCAGCTGGGTGGAACCTGCATTTTGGAGCCTCGGCTGCCTTCTGAAAAGGGAGGGAGTCAGGCTTTTGGACTGAAGGGCTGCATCAGTGTCTTCTTCCCCAGAACCTGCTGGCAGTGCAGCCCCAAATCTTTCCTGAGATAACCTTTCTTTCTTCTCTTTCTTCATTTTTATTTAAACAAAAATGAAACATATTTTTCCAGTGCTGTAAACTGTATTTTCTAGGAGGTTTATTTGCATCTCCCAGCCTCCAGTCTTGGGTCCATTGCAGGTGCCTTTTTCTCTCAGATTGGGGCACGACCTGCCTTGTCCTGCGGAACAGTGAGTTGACAAATACCATCTGATGTTCCTCCCAGGCACCCCCATTCCTTTGATGTTTGTACTTCGGGAGTTTCCTTCACTGATTTTATCTCATGTGTTTATGATTTTAGTGCCAACCTTTTTTGGTCCCCAGAAAGTTTACATGGTGTCTATTGGTGAAGAAAGTGCTTTTCTATTGGTGAAGAAAGTGCAATTCTATTTGAAGGCTACTTAAAGAATTAATGAAAGGCTCTATCATTGGCCCAAGTCTGGTTGGGGGAACTGGTTCTGTAGGAAGGGATTGGCATCGATTGGTCCTTTGACAACAGAGCTGTCTAAACTGACCTTTCTACTTCAGTATTATCAGATACTATCTATTACAAATATTGCAGTGGCCTGAAAGGGAGGAAGAGGGGTAGGAAGGGCGCATTTGGACTTCTGAGCAAGCCACGTGCAGCTCTGGGCAGAGACTGGGTTGATCTATCTCTACTCTTAAACCTCCCTGGTGTGGAGTGGTAAAGACATCCTACATGCCTGAAGCTTGGGCTTCTGTATGATGGTGTTAGGAGAAGGTAGGCAGGTAAATGGCAAATACTCCCGCCTGCATACGAGGCAGTGTGGCCAGCTCTGTTAAATGATATCAAGAGACAAAGAGGCAAACCCATTCCTTTCTCAGGGTGCCAACCTCATCTGGCCCAGCCTTCTTGAGAATCAGGTAAGGCACCAGAGCCTAGCTTTCTTCCATTTTGGGATCTCTCCCTACATCTTGCAGGAGCCCAGAGCCCTTACATATAATCTTGTATTCTCCAGCATCCCCTTGCATCATCCTACATCCTCATGAAGCTCCAGTGTGCCCCAGCCATATTCTGAGGCTGCTCATTTACACACTACTTGTAAATCCCACATCCTTCTTCATGCCTCTTTTTCAAGATCAACTGCCCTGACAACCTCTGTTGGACAGTAGTCTGATGACTGGCCTATTGAAGTAGCACTGCCTCTTTACCCCTGGAGTATGCTGGCACTTCATCAATGCTGACCCACGGAGGACAAGAAGGAAAGAACCGGGGCCAGGCCCAGATACCCTTGGCTCTGACTTACTAACAAATGACAGAGGAAGACCTCGGCTCTACAGGGCCAGTGTTACCATCCGAATAAGTCTTAGTGTGGGTGAGGATGACGTTGAATTCCAGTCTCAGCGCTCCACCTGGGGTGAGGCAGCCCATTACCCTGTCCATAACTTGTGCTATCTCCCACAGTCTACATCATTTGCTCTGCAGCCAGAGACATCAACTTCAAACCAAGATCTCACTGTGCCACTGTTTTGTTTAAATCCCTTCAGTCACCCCAGTTGCATTAAGAATAAAGTCAAAGCTCCTTAACCTGCATCTATTGTCCTTTATAATCCAGCCCCCATTAACATTTGACCCTGTGGTTGTTAGTTGTTCCCACATGAAACACCATGATAGCTATTATTCTTGTTCTTGGTGATGCTATTTCCTCTGCCTGGGATGGCCATTTGTTTCCTCCCTGCCTCCCACCCAAGTAGCCTGCTAATTCCTATTCATCTCTTCAGACTCATCAGACCAGGCCTCCCCATCTCCAGGAAGCCCTCCTAGGGTTCTGCTAATTGGTTGGAGCTCCTTCTTTGAGCTTGCATAGCAATGTGCTATCTATTGGAGCATGCACCACAGTACAGTCTTATGGTTTGTATATTAATTTGTCTCCTTCACTAGGACATGAGATAATTGAAGTCAACCATTGTGAACCTCGGAAGTATATATGTATTTGTTGATGGACTGAATGAATGAAGGAAAGGTGCTTAGAAGCAGGCCTGTGGCTGAATCATTTTGGGGTCCATTTGTGTGAAGTGGCATGCCCTAAGCCAGAGGCTGGGGGATTAAGGACAAGGGTCACTACTAGTAAGAGTGAGGCAATGGTCAGCACCTCATCCTGCAGCAAGATCCTAGGCTGTCACCATTGGGAAGCCAAAGTATAAATCAGGAGAGGAAAATGTGCAGGGGGATAGATGTGTGTCAGCATGTTGAAGGTGGAAGAAGCCTGCAGCTCATAAGGCTCTGCCTAAAAAATTGCCACTATCTGTGGTAAAAGGCCTTGGTGGGGCTGGCCCTCATACAAGTGTTCCTGAACACTTGCGCTGGATCCTAGAAGAAGTCAGGGACTGACTTGGAAGCCACAGGAATGGTGAATGAATGGGATGCATTTCAGAAGCAATGGAATAGAGCTACTTTTGAGGTATCTTGTGAGTAGAAGGCCTCCTGCCATTTCTTTGCCTTCTTCCACCATTGGTCCAACAATAACCTGCAAGATGGCCATGTCTTTTAAACTGTGCTCCTTAGGATGCGATTAATTCAGTTGTCTATGCCTCCATCTGACCTGGGCATTGAGGTCAGATAAGTTGCTAGCAGTAGGCGCTATCATCTTCCAACCTCAACACCAGGCTTCCTAGGAAGCACTGCCAGATAAAGGTCATGGTAGCCATCCATGTCTGCCCTTCAGGAACAGGCCAAGGGAATTTGGCACATGGGACTCAAGGTGGCTACAGGAAAAAAAAAATCCCATATGTTTCCTGGGAGCCTAAACTGTATTTTCTCTGTACGATTTTGTCACCAAGACTATGGGTGCCTTTCTGTCTTCTCTCTTGCTTTAGGAAGGACTGTTTTATTATCAAAAGTGGTTGCCAATTTATTTTTTTCATGAGAAATGAGAACTCCTGGTTTCCTAAGAATAAAATACTCCCAGTTGTTTTGGATATTTAGAAGTTATGGCAAATGGCTATTTAAAAATGATGACGCAGCCCCATGTTTTTACACATCTCCACTCATGTGGAGATTTACTCATGATAATATGCCTGCAGCAACAGGCCATAACTCTGGTTTTTTGTGAAGATAAAATAAGAGTGTGTATATATATATATATATATATATATATATATATATATACACACACACACACACACACAAGAGTGTATATATATATATAAATATATACATATATTTAGTGTATATATATAAATATATACATATATTTAGTGTATATTTATATACATATATTTATATATAAAATGTATATATATATAAAATACACACGTGTGTAGCAGCAAGCAGATGTTTGACATAATAAAAATACCTAATAATTGGTTATTTGGTTTAGAATAGGTTCACAACCCCAAATGAGCTTCTCAGTTGAATGTCAGTTATGCTTTTTTGAACATGTGAAGCCCTTAGAGAATTTAGCACATGGGAGCCACAGGGACTGAGCCCCTTGAAACTATGGAATGCCAGATAATAGAATTCTAGGGATAATTGTATATTAGTCTTCAAACCTGTTCTCTTTTATAATCCCTTTTGTGTGTTTTAAGTTTCAAGAACTACACTAGATTGAAGACTCTTGGCATAAACATTATGACCCTCATGACCACCATCTTCCAAGAACTCCCATAACTAATTTCTTTTCTCTTAAGAGGAAGACAGAAGGCAACTTTTTTTTACAATTTTGTGCGCTAGTTAGTTTGGATCTTGAAGTATTCCAGAAACTCAGTATGTAGAATATATTGCCGCATAAAATAAGAGGAAAATGTAAAAAGAAATTAAATATATTTTAAGAAACTCAAATGAAAAATTATTGACATTTTAATTCAAATTCATGTTGGTAAGTCTGTTCTCCAGCAGCAGCAAAAGACATAAACTCTTTTAATTTGTTCATAACTTTGAGCTATAAAAGACATCATTATTAACATTTTTTTCTCATATGGTAGCATAGCCTTCAAGTTTAAGAGCTTGGAAAAGTAAAGAGAACATGCAGAGTATTCATAACATGATGAAATTGTGTAGGGCTTTGTATATAATGCTTTTTACTCCTCTGGACATATTCACATGCATTCTCTCATTTGAGGCCCCCAGCCTGCCTGTGAGATAGGCAGGGAGATTTTGTTATTCCCATTCATTGGAGCCGCATACTAAGGCATGGAGAGTTAAGTGACTTGCTAAGGTCACTTAATTAGTAAAGGACAGGGCTGCCTACAAAAGCAAGGCCAGTTGCTGCCAAGTGTAGTCCATTCTGCTGTCTGATGGCTCTTACTCCTTCCACTCTTACTGCTCTGCCCTAGGTCAATTATTAATTCTTGGGATACTTCCATCCTCCTAGGTGAGCTCCCACCCCAATCTACATCATCTCAATTTTCATGTCCTATAGTAATCCTCAAGTGCCTCCTGTGAACACAGCCACATGACTCTCACTAGAGCATAACCACAGTCATGTCTTAGCCATTTGGAGGATCTTTAGGAGCTTCCTTCCCATTGCCAACCACGTAAATCATCACTTCCTTCCCACATCTACCTGTCTTCCTACCCTGCCTCCACCAACTCGCTGGGCATCCTCAAAGCCCCAGCCCAACTGAGTGACTTTCTTCACTTTGGTCCTGCCTGCTCTTCCTCCCTGCTTTGCTCATGCCATAAGCTCCACCTGTAACAGCTCGCATCACCATGCCATGAATCTGTGCCTCTGGGCCCCTTTCAGATGAGACTTTCCCAAAGATACTAATATTCTCTTGCCCCAAATTCAAGGGATTGAATTTGGGAGGGATCTATCCTCCCTTGAACTCAATGGCCCTTTGGACCCACACCATGACATTGATTAACTCTGTCCTGGGACACTGTAGACTAGACTTGTTCCTCTTATTAGAGTCTGTTAATGACTTGAAGGCAGGAACCTATGGATAGAGTGACATAAAGGTTGGGACACTAGCTTTGGAACCAGACCCATATAGGGTCAAGCCACTCTGTTTCCCTTACCACCAGCCATGGGAACTTTAGCCAATCATTATACCATTGCTGAGATCACCTCTGAGACTTAAAAATATGATATGTACACCCCCTCTCAGAGATTTTTCTGTAATTTGGGCTGGGCTATGGTCTTGGGCATTAGAATTTTTAGAAGCTTCTTGGTTGATTCTGATGAACAACACATTTTGAGAGTCACTAATTTAATCTGCTTGAGTAGGTAGGCTGGAACATACTCTCAGATAAAACACCTCTCTCCCAGAATTCCTGGCACCATATGAGAGGGAGTGCATAAAGTATCTATTCTCCATATGCTGCCCATAAATGGGGGTTATTATAAGTATGATTCAGTGTTGTATCCTCCACGACACCTAACACAAGGCCCAAACATAGTAAGTACTTCAAGCCTAGTTCTCAAATATGAAACATAAGAAAAGTGTGTGCTTTTGTGACAGAAATGTGACCTGTCAATAACTCTGTTGACCATTCTGGTGACAGTGGTTGCCGCACTGGTCTATAAACCACTTTGTGGTGTTCATCCTGAACATGGCTGCAGTCAGCCGTGGCAGGCCCCCGCCTCCATGGGCATGTGCAGGATGTCTACCTGAGGCTGCCTCTTGCAGCCCCACCTGGGAGGAGCTGACTAGCTGCTGACACTGTTGTTTTCAAAGGGGAACTATGGCCTCTTTCTTCACCAAGTCGTGAGGGGGCCAGTGGCTGCTAGAGGACACACATTTTAGAAATAGCTGTGGAACATAATGATGAATTCAGCTAAAGGAATGATGATGAGACCCATTGTCCACCTGCCCTTTGCCTGCGTCAGATGTTCTGCACAACATTATGGGGAGGGGGTTGATGGTATTGTGAAAACTTGAGTAGGCAACGTTGCCTTTAATGATGGATTTTTGCCTGGAGGAAATCAATCAAAGGGAACGATATGGTTTAGAATTATCAGGCTCTCTTCTTGGTATTCATTTGTTTTTCTCAGGACCAAATAGCTATTAGTAGTCCTTTCTGAGGCCAGAGAAAAGAAATGACCACTGAAGATTTGGGATCTTACTCCTGTTAAGTGAAATGCTTATGGGATAAATAGTACCTCTGATTATGAAGGGTATTGAAGAGCTTCAGTGCTCTGCAGGGCTGAAAAGAAAAGGGAGGGGAGGCCTCATAAAAGAGTAGTCAATTATTTTAAAGATGAGTTGGCATCTTTTAATTCCTCTCTGGATAATGAAATATCTATTTGAGCCTGAGGCTGTTGTATCATTTCTGGTATATCCAACAAAATTTATTCAACAATCATTTATTGAGCACTTCTCTATGCCAGGCCCTGGGAGAGGGGCTAGAGAGACACAGAGCAATTGAGCCACAGTCCCTGTCCATGGAAAGGTCTATGTCTGCTAGAGAGAGGTGGAGGGTAGAGAGCAGCATAGACTTTCTGGAAGGGGTGTGGTTAGGTCAGGCTTGAAGGAAGCTGAGGGGTTACTCGGGAGGGAAGAGTTGTGAAGCAGGGTAAGGGGTCTAAGTCCCCATGAGCTGGGCTAGAGGTGCAGCACTGCCTTCCTGATAAGGTGCCCTGGATTCTCAACACATGGTTGCAGAATGCAGATCAGGCTCATGCCAAGGCTAGGGCTGGACATGACAAAGCCCCTTTAGTCAGCAGGCAGTAGAGTCAGGAGCACAGGAGACGTAGACTGTAGCCCCAGCTCTGCCCCATGCCTGTGTATGACATCAGCCACTGAGGCCCACTGGGCTCCAGTGCCAGCATCTACCCAGTGCAGCCTCTGATAGCCTCTGACCATAGGTTAGATGCTGAAGAGGGTCAGGGAGGCTATATCTACAGAGGCTTCCTGGAGGAAGGGGCTTGATGGGGCCCTGGGGCACAATTTGTGGGGGTCCCTCTTTATTCTTTCAGGCCTCCTAAGAGCATTTCATTGGTCTGCCCTTCCCCTGGGCTGCAGGCAGGGGCTGCTTGCCAAAGGAAGTAATGGTGTTATTATGAGCATCTCTCTGAGGAGATGAATTCTTTCTAAGTTCTATGTCTAGAGGATAAGAAAAAGCATGGGCTGTGGATCCCCACAGCAGGCTGCTCATTAAGCTCTGTTGCTGCTGACAGCACCACCCAGCTCCTTCTCAGGGTCTTGCTTTCTCATCAGTAAAATGAGGGTGATGTCTATTACTTGAACGCTTGTGAGGATTCCATGAGAACTTCTATGAAAGTTCGCAGCAGATGCCACAGTCCATAGCCAACATTCAGTAAATCATGGTCACTTCTCACAGTGAGGGGGATGCGTGAGGCGGAATGTAGGGTGCAGCGCTGGTGGCACGTGCCACTGCCTCAGTCCAGGACCAAGAGTGTGAGGATTGGAGAACCGTTGCTTTCTCCTGCCTTGGCCCACAGTTGGCCCTCAGCAGTGTTTGTTGAATGAATTACTGGGTGGGTGGATGAACGAATGAATGAAAAAAACAGAACTGCCACTCTGTTATTTTTAGCTAGGAATTTTGTCTGTGCATCTGTCTTTATTGTTAGAAATTAATTGCTCCTTTAGTCTACCTTGAAAGTAAAAAGGATTCCTGTGAAGTTTTACATACAAGTGACCTGTCTGGAGTCCGGTTCTCAGTGAGGCTGGTAGGAGAGGGAACCTGCACTTGTTCAGCACTCACTGTGAGCTGGGCGCTAAGTACTTTACTGATGTCCATGAGGGGCAAGGTGTTGATGCCAGGGGCCCGTGACCCAGAGGGCTGTAGCCCTGAGGTAGCCCCTGGCAGGGTGTGGTCTGCCAGGAGCCATCCCCACACCTTGGCTAAGTTTCTTTCATCATTGAAGGGCCACATCTCTCTGAGTGGCTTGGAAAGAAGTATGTGGCCAAGCAGAGTTCCAGCTACAGCCTCATTAGTAGTTGGCTCAGATTAGTGACTTGGTCCTAGAAACTCAGCTGAGGACTGGAGGATCATCTCAGATGATGGCTTCAAGAGGTGAGAGGTTGTTGGTGGTGGGGGGTGTCTTTCTGACCTAAAGGCATGACATTGGGAGAACTAGAGTGGGAGGGGCAGGATTTATCCTCAGGAACAAGGGGCTGTCAGCTGGTCTGAAACACCTGAGGTTGGGCTATGGGGCAGAGGGAGGCTGGGAACTTGGGGCCTGAATATGTCTGGCATTTTCAGGAGGCTGATGTGGCCTGTTCTTACAGGTTTCTGGGAAAGGATGGGGACTGTGGTTATGTCATGAGGAAGAGCTTAGCATGGAATTTGTGAAGTCTGGTGCTGAGATTAGGGTAGAAGCCACTGAATGATTCATTACACCCCCGTCTTTGTTGTTCCTGTCCCAAATGGCTGGTTTTGTAGATCTTTCCAAGCCCGGGGTACTGTAAGCCTGAGAGAAAGCAATTTGATGTAAATATTCTGGAGGAAACTTACTATGACAGGGTGAAGCTGCAGGTGTGGGGCCTCAGGGTGAGACCACCTGTTCGGTGAGAACCAGTTTGGGAATGGGAGCCATGGGGCAAGTACTAAAATCTCTGGTGCTTTGGACTCAACCAAGACACCCTAGGCTGTGAGACTCTCTCCCTGCAGTTCGGCCCATGTCTAGATGGGGACCCATCTATGTTGGTAGCTCTCCTACTCCGGGGCGAGTGATATCCCAGGCCGATTACCCTGCTCCTTCTGCTTCCCCAGAGGCCACTGTGTGATCTCCCCAGAGTCCTGCAAAGGGAAGGTAGGGTGTTCCTGGAGGAGTAGCAATATCCCTTAGGGAGCTGCACTGGCCGAATTTACATTTGTGCTAAATGTGTTACAGCCTATGTTGCACTGAGTAAATTGAAATTGGGCAGGAAGGTTTTTAACCAATTTATCCATCCAAGTAAACCCGTTAAGAGGTAGAAATGAGCTCTTATGGGGATAATAGCCATAGGAAAACAAAGTACAATAATACTCTTCTCTTTCCAAATTATGTATAAAATCAATTGCCGGTTCCCTGCTAACGAGCCTAATGTCTTGTGCTATAGTGTATTTCAGGAAACCAGGCCTGAGTGGTGTTGTCATGCTGGCAGCCCTCTGGCCCATACAGAGGTCTCAGATATTTGTCTTAGAGAGATGAGCTGAGGGGGTGGGGTGTGCCGTTGCATAGGTTCAGCTGGGTGGTAATGGTATGGCCTAAGAGTGGGGCCTTAAGGAGAAGTTAGGGTGCTCCTTTACCTTGAGCAGTGGCAGGGCACAGCTCATGCTTTATCTCATTTAATCCCTAGGACACTGTTACTCTGCAGAGTTGGAAGCTGAAGCTCTGAGTGAGCTTCCTGAAATGCCTCTCAGTTGGTAAGAGAGAGCTGAGAGTGGTATCCTCATTTCTGGGTCTAGCTGTGACAGCTGTAGCTTCCTAGATTCTTAATTGAAGATTGGGGTGGAGGGAGCTGGAACAGCCTCAAGAACTAGAGCAGGAGGGACAGGAGCAGGAGGAAGGCTGAGGGAATCTCTGTTAGGCAGTACCTTGGCCAAAGGGGAGACTCAGCCCAGTGAGGTCCCTCAGGTGCTGGGATAGGGCTGCAGGAAGGCTGCTGGGTTTGTGCTTGGCTGTGCTCTCCGTCAAGGCAAACACTGTCTGTCATGGCCCACTGGCTCCTGAGAGCATGGAGTAGCTGCTTGTTGAATGTGAATGAATGAATGAATGAATGAATGAATCATTGTTGTCCCTAGCACTAATTAGGACCATGGGTAGAGGTCATTCAACTTAATCAGGATTAAGGGACTAAAGGGAGCCTGATAAGCCTTAGAAGATCTTGATTGTAAGAAAGGACCTGTGGTATCTGACTCTTAGACACATGTGCTGAGGAGGGAAAGCCATAGGCTCCTGGAAACAATTTCGTGAAGGAGGTGAGTCCTGTTCATACATGTGTCCCAGCATCGAGGCCAGGCTGCCCCACAGGCTCAGTGTGTAGGTGTCCAGTGAATAGATGAATGAATGGGCCATTTCTCCATCACCTTTCTGCACAGAATGCATCCTCAGATGGATTAGAATGGCCCCAGCGTCATGTGTGTGCACCCTTCTCCTTGGCCTCTAGGGCTCTGGCTCAATCATGGGCACAGTCATCACAACAGCAGCTACAGCACAGGAGCTGCCCTATTGAGTGCTTAGTGCGTGTCAGGTGCTTGCCAGGGGCTTCCATGACAGGAGGCAGGTACTCGGAGGCAGAGACTGAGGCTTAAGGGTAGCACTGACTTGACTTTTCTGTGGCGGGAGTTCCAATGAAAAGGCTGAAGAATACAACTAACCAAATTACTATGACCCCTGTGTGTAAATCGCTGATGCCTCAGAAGCTACCCAAGACTGCCACCAAATACTTCTGCAGAACAGCCATAGCCAGCCAAACACCCCGGAAACTTCGGAAAGAGCCTGTTCTGCTACCCTAGGGTAAGCAATCTCTTGTGTGACTGTACCCTTGGCTCCTGGCCCCTGGTCCCCTTGTCTGGGGCCACCCAGGGATTAAGGCTCAGTTAAGATGGGCAGAGCTATCTACTTTTGCCACAAGTCTGAGTATTAAGATGAAAATTACTAGTATCCGCTATTTTTTTTAAGATTTTATTTATTAATTCATGAGAGACACACAAAGAGAGAGAGAGGCAGAGACACAGGCAGAAGGAGAAGCAGGCTCCATTCAGGGAGCCCGATGTGGGACTCGATCCGGGATCTCCAGGATCAGGCCCTGGGCTGAAGGCGGTGCTAAACCACTGAGCCACCTGGGCTGCCCTGCATCTGCCACTTTAAGGGAGCGGCTGCTGTGCTTAAGGCCCTGTGACAGGTGCTGCACATGTGGACTCTCACAGAATCCTTAACACAATGCAGGGAGTACGTACCGCTCTCCTTGGTGTGCAGGTGAAGGAAACTGAGGCTCAGAGGGCTTAAATAACTTGTCCAAGGCCAATAATGATAGAGCCAGGTTTCAAATTTCAAATGGAGTCTGCTTGAGCCCGAAGTCCTACCTTTTCCAACTACCCCCACCCCAGTGTGCCGAGCACAGTGATGTGATGCTGGCTCAGAAGATAGAACAATGGTTCTGGGTCCTGGCTCAGCGTGTAGCCTGTCTTGGACAAGTCATCTTATCTTCCACATCTGTGATAGGTGCTAAATATGGTGAGGGTTGATGCCCTGCAATATGGTTGATAATGCTATGTGGGTATTGATGTGAGCGTATGTATGTGTGTGTGTGCATGCACACACATGTGTACACTGGCAAGCTACAGACCTCCAAACCTCCTCGGCAATCATACTTCCTAGAAGGAAAATATGCAGTCTGCTCCTTTGGAGAGACCTCCACTAATGAAGTGCCCGCCCCCTCCATCTGCTTCCTCTTCCTGCTCCAGCCAGTTGCTGTCTGGGCCCCTGGCCCTGGGATGGACCAGCAGCCACTTGCAAATAAGAATCAGTGGGCAGGAAAAGAGAAAACCTTAAACCTTTCTGGGCCTGCCCGGCAGGCAGCAATAACATTTGATTTGTAGGTGAGAGGGAGTCAGTGTTATTCTGCTATTTTCTCGAATCTTCCTGGCTCCTTATCTGATCTCTCATGCCCACCCTATCTGTTCACTAAAGGCTTGAGCAGTGCCTCACAGCCCCACGGGCCAGCCAACTGATGGTTTGGCAGGATAAGAGACAGATTGACCAGGAAGGGCCACTGAGAATTCCAGTGCATGATGGGGAAGCCTCCAACAAGTGGGGATGATCTTGCCAAGCATCCATGGGCTCTGCCTCCCTAAGATCTCCTGAGTCTTACTAGCCTGCCTCTCTCTTCTCTTGTTCCCTCCATGGTCCCAGACTGTTTTTGAGTAAAGTGACAGCACTGACTATGAACAATGTCAACTAGTGTGGATTTTAATACCTTTTCCCCTCACCTGAGTCTCCGTGGACCCTGATAGATTAAGTATTCCGGTGTCAGGATTACTGGGTTTCTGCTGACATCATTCTGATTCACATGCTTTGCAAAATTTGAGGCTCTTCCCTTATACTGACATTTTACCAGGTCTGTTTGGCCTGCAGGGTAGGAGCAATGCCCCAGACCAAGCAATATGGGCACTGCAGAAAAGCCACTGCAGCCATGGAACAGACCTGCTGGTGCTTCTGTATACTGGCCCAGGCAGAGGTCAATCACATTATTTTTTATCCTTCCCCTGCTGAGGAAAATAGAGCTTTGGAATTGAGGTTATTTACCCATGTTCTCTGCTCAGCATGTTCTTAATATTTCTCTTGCTGGCCTATTTCTGCGACACGTGGTGACAGGGGAAGGCATTTAGGTATTTCTCATTTTGGCCAGTTCTGAGGAAGGTCCCCCCAAACAGTGGCGTCAGCTTCTAGGGAATGCTTTGTTGAGTTCAAACACCAGAGAAAAAAGGCTTGTGCAAGGTAGGGAGGACCAAAAGGGACATTTTGTCTTAGCAGAACTAGGAAGCAGAGAATTGCAAAAGATCCTTTGAACTCATCTGTTCAATAGTTCAAAAACACTTGAGTTCAACAAAAGCAAGTACCTGCTGTCGTCAGGCGCTACACTAGGCCTTTCTTAACCTTACTCGTTCTGTAACTCTTTTTACATGGAATAGTTCTAAATTTGTTTTTGAAATATTGCTCTGGGGATAATAGTTCCTTTCTGACTAAAAACTCTCTGATAGTGCACGGGGCATAGAGAGTTAGAATGACTACATACACTTGAAGTTTATAGGTTTAGATTCTGTTCCGTTACTTATATTGTTTCTGCACAACGCACAGAGAACAAGACAGACAGAAATCAAGATGGTTATTAAATTTTGAAAACACAAAACACTGTAAAGAGGAAGGTGACTAAGGCATTTGTGTGACTTAGATGTGAGTGACATTTACATAATCATAGCCATGTCAACACTGAATGGGCTAACCAGATGTAACATAGCTAACTATTGACTGGGGGTGGTGTGTGGGTGTGTGTGCGCACGTGTGCGTGTATTTATGCATGAGTGTGCATGCATGCCTATGTGAAGGTGTGTGTTTATGTGTGTATGTACATGTATGTGTACATAGGCATGTGTGCGTGTGCATGTGTGTATGTGTGCTTAGATGTATGGAGGGGAGAGAGAACAAGAGCTAAATCCTCGTCTTCCCAAGTGAAAAGTCAATAGATAATGCTGGAGGTGAAAAATGAGGTAGCAGCGCAAACCTGTTTATTTAGAGATACAGAGGTAAATAATTAAAGAACCATCTAATACAGTTAAAAGCAGTTGCCTCTGGGAAGTGGGAAGATTCAGGAAAGCTGCTATTTTTTGTAACAAGCCCTGTAGAACTATTTGATTCTTCTAACTATGTGTATGTAGAACTTTGATAAAAAGTAGTCACAAATTTTAAGGAAAGGATAATATTAAAAAGTGGATATGTTATACCAAGTGGATCCCTCTGCTCCCGCCCCAGGGTGTCTATGCCCGCTTCAGAGGCCTAACTTCCAGAGCTGTGAGTGCTTGACCTCTGACTCTGAGGCCCAAGCAACAGTGGCCTCTGATCTGCGACAAATGACCAAGGCTGCAGGCCAGTCTGCGCTGACTGCTGGACTCCTGTGTCCTCTGTGAGGAGCTTAGTAGCAGTGATTCCTGCCCAGCACAGCAGAGCCCTTGAGATTTGTCACCAGTTCACTGAGGGTGTCCAGGGTGGATATGGGACAGTCCTATTGTCATTTGCCCTTTACATTTCCTTGCTCATGAAACTTAAAATAACTTTAGTCCATTTCTTTCTCAGCATGCAAGTAGCTGAGATGACATTCCTGTAGAGAGCTCCAGAGGAGGCTTCGTGCTTGCTTCTGTGAGGAATACCTTTCTAATTTTTTTAAATCAAGAGGGCCTATTTGCTCTGCTTTCTACTGCATCGCCATCACTGCTATCATCATTGTCATCATTGGCTAGTATTTATTTCCCAAACTGAGCTCTTGGCTTCTCCCTCTCCAGATCATCCTTCCTCTTCCCCACTGACCCCCATTTCAGTTAGGGGCACTTCCATTCCCCCACTTGTTCAAGCCATCTTATAGTCATCTTTGACTCTTGTCGGTTTTTCTCACTCCAGTTCTCATCCACCAGGAAATCCTGTGAATTCTGCTTTGAAAATGCACCCATTGTTGGGAAGGTGAGCCGGTGTAGTCACTGTGGAGAACAGTACCGTGGTTCCTCACAATGCTAAAAATGGAACTACCCAATGATCCAGCAATTGCACTGCTGGATTTTTACCCAAAGATGATAAAAATACAGAGAACACACTGACCGTCATGGAGGGAAATGAGTGGGGGGGTGGGGGGTGGGCTAGATGGGGGATGGGCATTAAGGAGGGCACTTGTTGTCATGAGCACTGGGTGTTGTATAGAAGTGATAAATCACTGAATTCTATTCCTGAAACTGATACTGAACTGTATGTCAACTAACTAGAATTTAAGTGAAAAAAAAAAAAAAAAGAAAATGTATCCATAGTCTGTCCATTTCTCTCCCCAGACAGTCCCCGTCCTACCCTGGCCACCATTATCTTTCACCTGGTTGACCTTAGTAGGCTCCGGATAGTTTCTCTGCTCCCCCTGGGCTCTACAGTCTAGAAAAGCAAATCTTAAACTCTGATGCCTTCTAGGGGCTCCTGCAGTAGAATTTAGTCTTCACAATGGTTAGCATGGTTCTACATGATCTGCCCACCTGTCTGGCCTCATTTCCCATCATTGTGACCCCAGCTTCTCTGCTGTAGCCACACTGCCCTTCTTGTACTTCCTTGACCACTGCTCCTGCCTCAGGGCCTTTGTACTTGCTATTCCCTGCTAGACTCTTCTCCCAGGTAGCCACATGCCTTGCTCCTTCATTTCATTGAGGTTGCCACTTAAATGTAAGGTCACCAGAAAAGCCTTTTCTGACTATCCTAGGTAAAATGGTTACCTGTCTTCCCCTGCATATCCCTGTCTGTCCCCTTCTGCTTTATATTTCTTCATAGCATTTGACATTTCTACACTATATTATACATGTGTTTATCTTCTCCTTTAGACTATAATTTCCACAAGAGCATTTGTCATTTTGATCCCCATGTATCCATAGTCCCAGAACAATGCCGTCACATTTGTAGGCACCTGGGAGATATTGCCGAATGTCCCAGTGAATGAATTCTGCTTCCACGTGCTTCCAGCGACTATACAGAGACACTGGACTTGTGCCTGCATCAGCTTTGTCACGCCCATGGAGGGTTATGTGACCACAGGGAGTGGCCCATACTGACTTCCAGCAGGAATTGTGGAGGTAGCATACCGCTTGCCTTCTTAGTTCCCTCTTATAACTCTTGCCTGGAAGGCTGGAATGAATGGTGTGTGGCATGGAGGGGGGTGGGGCAGAGAACAGCGCAGTGAATTCCCTGCGGTTAGGAAACTTTTATGTGTGTGTTTGATTGGGCAGATCAAAGCGACCTCTGTCTACGGGTCACCTGTACATATTTGAGTTACTAATGTATCTCAGTGGTATCATCTCTTTCTCTCTCTCAGCCTCTTGGAAAATGTCATTCTTTCAACTGACTTTTTGAGAAGATTTGGCACTGTGCATGGGGAGTGATACAGCCTCCACCCTCCAGATTGCCCTCTGTGCAAATGTAGCGATATTTGACAAATATTTTTGAGCATCTGCTGTATTCTTAGCTCTGTACTAAGCAATAGGGATACAGATGGAACATTAGCCCTGGAGTTTAGGCCTCTCCTCGGGGGCAAGAGTGACCCACGGCAAAGAGCATATGTCTTTGTGGGCAGTGGTGCCCTTTGAAAGTATAGGCCTCTCGTGTCGCTTTTGTCATTGCCCATGCTTCAAGATGGCTATGCCAAACTTCCATTACTTGGACTTTCTTCTTCAACAAATGGAATACCAGACATTAATTAAATGTCAATGACTATTCCTGCCAGCTCAATTTTCTGGCTCTATCTAATTAGAATTAAATGGTGAGAGAGGTTAGGCAGACTAAATGAAAGGAACAGAAAGAGTTCAGGCTTCCAAACTGTGTCCCTGCATTGCTAAATCAATTTCAATTAGTTGCGTAAAGCTGTCTGGCTGCCATGGGAAGCAAGATGGTTGCCTTCTCCAAGATAATCTTTGTTCTTCTCACTAACTGCCTTGATTTGGAGCTACCCCGTGGCTCTGAGAGTACCTGCCTCCTTTGGGCTCATGGTGTATGATACACAAATGCAAAGGTAGGTTTCCAGGGAGAGACTCGCAAGTGGAAGAGGCAATTCTGTCTTTTTCCAAGGCTCCACCCTGGCTCCTCCCTCTCCTGCTGGTCAGTATCTACCCTCAGTATTCAAGCATGGCTGGTAGGAGAGTCATCATGGTTTGTGCATTCCCTTCCTTCTGTTGGCAGAGCGAGGAAGAGTAGGCCTAAGAGATGAGGAACTTACTAATTCAGCTAATAATAATTTATTTGCTGTTTGGGAGAAGCCAAATGCACTGTGGGCAGCTTTCACAACCAAATTAAGTGTTCATCAGCAAATTAAAATATGCTACGAATTTCTTGTCTGCCTGTTTGTTTCTGGTTAAATTTTTGGTTTTTTTTTCCCAGATATTATCGTACTATTAATGTATTTTTAGATTACAGGTGAACCAATGAACTTATCACATGCTTCAATGGTACTTTAAAGAAGTCTTCCAGTATTTTTAATATGTTTATACTTGTGAGTGATAGTATATCATATTAAAATGCCTTAGTTTTTTTTTTTTTTTTTTTTTTTTAAGTTAAAAAGTTCTCATGGGTTTCTAAGTGAATGTAATCCCCTTGGCATTAACATGCTTCTCTGGGGGGCTTAATTTTTGGCGATAATTGTTGATAGTTAGAATTGCTGGGTCTTTGACAATGCTTGGAGAGGCTTTTTTGTTTCGTATCTGCAATTTATAAACTTCCATAGATCTATGAAAGCCTGCACCAGGGTAAAGGCTTGCCAACTGTGTCCCACCACTAGGTGGGAGGATTCAGAACCATTCGTGAACAGAGGTCCATTCATAGTTTCGCAGTGTTGCTGCTAAAAATCCTTCTGGGAAGTTATTTACATCATGGCTAAAGTCTAAAACCAGCTTTTGTTGCATTCTGAGAAGATGAAATGTGTATACATGAGCACAAGAGGAATCATGAAGGACTCGATAAAAATTAATAGGAACTAGATATAACTAAATAATATTAAGTTGGTTAATGTTGATATTGGGCAGGTTCCAGATACTGATTCAAAGAAGAATATGTATCTTGATATCTATACACCAGTGGTCCATAATGAACAAAACTCCAAAGCAGTTTTTGATAGTTTAGAAACAAAGCCAACAAAAAAAAGGCCTTAGAGATTAGCTCTTTTCTATGTAACGTGTGTGTCTAATTGAATATTCCCCCCCCTAAAACTACTGACTTGGGGTTGGTGTTGGCATGTTTTGTCTGCATGCTTTGGTCGGTGAAACTTGATTATATGCATGTTACTTGCCTTTCATAAGCAGCTACTCACGTGGAAATCTGTTTACAGAGAGTGAACTAGAAAAAAAAAGATGGGAAGGATGGTTTTTATCTGATTTAATATAATCTAACTGCATTAAAATCTTAATTAAAAAAGAAATTCTAAGCTGTGGGTCTCATCTGGAGAAATATGCCTGAGAGCACTGCTAAGAGAGAAACGTAATTCTTTTCTTAATTCACTATCTTAACTTGGTTCACGCATTCCCCCAAAGGCTTTGAAGTAATCCCCTATTTTAACCTTACAGCCATGAGAATCCACATGATACTATATTATGAACTTCAGTGATAGGAGGAATTATTGCATATCACTAAGACTGTTATCCATTGGATTTCTAAAAGAGAGTTTTATGTGTAGAGCCTATTTTTATTAAATCTTTAAATACCCGTGTGATTTAAATTTCTTGGAGAATCAAGAGGTCACATTTTTCCTCACTGCATGATAGTATTAAACTGTATAATTATTTAATATGTAATATTTAATATATTTTAAAAGTCAACTTCCAGGTTATTTAGGAGATACTATGTATTTTCTTTTGTTTTGTGTAAAGTGTTTTGCATTTTAAATGGGAGCTTACCCAATCAGTGGCATGTTATTAACTTTGCATATTTGTAGTGACATGAAATTAAAATCCAGCAGTCTAACGCTTCTAAAATAATGAATACATAAAGCAGTATTATTTCTTAATCATTTGTAATTTGATTCAAACTTACCAAACGTACTCCTTTCATTACATTTCTCTTTTTCTCTCTTCGTTGTTCGTTAGAACCAAAAGTGAAACTTAGTGGAGTCAGTCCATAAATTGATCCATGTCTTTAATGAGCTGAGCAATGGGTTTTTTATGACAATGGTGTGTGTGGTCAAAATATTCCTCATGGGAGCTGAGTTGGAAAAAGGGGGAACTTGTAAGGAAACATGTTTGAGGGAGCAGTGGGGACCAGACACCCATTACATGGTAACTGAAGAGACTAGTGAATTCTACTCTTAGACAAAAACTCAAGTTCTTACTCCAGGAACTATTCTCTAGGATGAACCATGGAGGCCATAGGTGATCAGTATCCCTCATGAACAAGGGTAGTGTCATCAGAGATGTTTCTTCAAGATAGTAGAGCATCATCCACCAGCAAGAGATATATCTGGTGGATGCTTTCCTCCTCTTGTCCCTCTACCCCATTCCTGGTGTCTGTGCTCACCATAGACAGTGTTCTCTGTTCACTGCCCACTCCAGTGGGCCCTTTTTCATATTCCTGGGCCTCTCAATAGCATTTAATACAAATGGCCACCTCCTCCTTCCTAGGCACCACCTTCTCTTCACTGCTGGGGCACCAGCCTCTCCATTCCTCCTTCCTCCCAAGTCGTGCTGTCCAATCACCTTTCCTCTGTCCACCTCCTCTGACCATTTCATGTGGTTTCCTCTGGCCCTGTTTAAGATGCTCTTCTCAGCAGCATTCCTTGCATCACTTCCTAGATAATTCCATCCAGCCCTGGGATGAAATGTCTTAAATACCATCGCAACAGGACTGTTTCCAGAAGCCGCACCTCTTACCTCAGGCTAGTATGTCCAAGTCTGTGCTTGAATTTCCACTTGGGTCCCAGCTGCGTATCTCAAAGTTCAAAACATAACTCTCCTTTGCCTGTTTGCCTGTTCTCCATCCACAATCTGTGGCAAATCTTCTCCTTCATACTTGCACCACATACTTCAGCCAAAAAACTTTTCTTTACCTAGTTACATCCAAACCAGCAACGGTGTCCTCAGCTTTGTCTCCAAAGTGGGCCCATCTCCACTGCCACAATCAAGTATGGGTCACTGTTTGTCACTGTTGCCACATCACCTGTTACCTGCTCTCTTGCTTCTGCTTTCCCTGCCCTCCATAAGCAATTCTCCACTGAACAGAATTTTTTTTTATGACATATAAGACCATATCACATCCCTGCTTGAAAGTCTCCAGTAGCTCTTCACTGTACTCTGCCTGAAATCCAAACTCAGCTGTGATGTAGGAGGCTCACAAGAGCAGAGTGGATTGGACTAAGCCTCGCACTGCCACCTCTGAGAAACTGACCATTTCTATCTAACTAAGGAATAAGGTGAAAATGCTACAAATAAAGTGTAACAGAAATAGAGCCCTTTGAACTTTGTTCCTTATAAAACATCAGAGGTATTATTCCCAGCTTTACATCGGTGTTTGATAAATAGGCCTTCTGGGTTGTTCTCTAGGTAGAGATATCCATGGCTATGTACATCGTGAAACTCTGACATTGTAAAATTGTGTGCATGTGTGTTTATGTATTTGTGTTCTTATATGCATCATTTTTTTTCTTTCTGGAGAGAGAATCTATTGTTTTCATCAGCTTCTCAAAGAGGTCTGAATCTGGAAATTCAAGCACAGACTTGGACATACTAGCCTGAGGTAAGAGGTGCGGCTTCTGGAAAATCACTAAGATCACTTATTTAAATACAGTGCTTTACATACCATATCCTCTTTATCCATTCATCAATCAGTGTCTTGGCTATTGTAAATAGTGCTGCAATAAACATAGGGGTGCACGTATCTCTTTTAACTAGTGTTTTTGTATCTTCTGGGTAAATACCCAGTAGTGCGATTGCTGAATCTTTGGTAGCTCTATTTTTAACTTTTTGAGGAACCTCCAATACTGTTTTCCACAGCCAGTTTGCATCCCCACCAATAGTGCATGAGTGTTCCTTTCCCCTCACATCTTCGCCAACACCTGTTGTTTTTTGTGTTGTTGATTTTAGCCATTATGATAGGTATACATATACAGTAGAATATTATTAAGCCATAAAAAATTAAATCTTGCTACTTAGCATATATAATGACAAGTGAAATCAATCAGAGAAAGACGAATACCATATGATTTCGCTCATATGTGGAATTTAAGAAACAAAGGGAAAAAAGAGAAAGACAAATCAAGAAACAGACTCTTAATTATAGAAAACAAAGTGATATTTAAGAGAAGGAAAGTGGGGGGGTTGGGTGAAATAGATGATGGGGACTGAGGAGGGTGCTTACTGTGATGAGCACCGGGTGATGTATGGAAGTGCTGAATAACTATATTGTACACCTGAAACTAATATTATACTGTGTGTTAACTATCTGGAACTAAAATAAAAATAAAAAATAAATAAATACAGTGTTTTAGGGATAAAGCTGAGGAAAGAATGTAATGACTCTTGGTTGCTGAGATTCCTTTGAGGTCTCTGTTGAGGGCCTTGTTGCCATGAGGTCCTGTTCCTATTATCCAAACTAGCACTGTAGCAGTGGGACTTCCTTTGATGATGGCAGTGTTCTGTGTCTGTGCCATTGGGGATGGTAGCTGCTAGCGACATGTACACTTTAAATGTAACCAGTGTGACTGAGGAACTGAATTTTTTAAAACTGTATCTAATTTTAATTAATTTAAATGCAAATAGCTACACATAGTCCATGTCTACTGCATTGGACAACACAAACTCCAGTCGTTGTCTGCGTGTGGTAGGCATTAGTTAATTATTCCCGATGCTGTGTAGCACATCAGAGCTTTCCAGGCTCCCCCACATCTCTTCTCCCACGTCATCCTAATCCTGGGAGGGAGATTGAGCATGTTTTCCTCTAAAGTATTACTGAGGAAACATGGGCTTGTTTGCACAATTTGTCTGGGTTTCTAGGAATGGAACTGAGTATGTATAGAAAAAGTTCTAGGATGTACTGAAAATGTTAAGTTATTGCATGTGCATAAACCTTCACAAAGGTTTTGTTGTGAATCATTACTGTAATTAATAATGATAACAGCTACCTTTTATTGCATGTCTTCATTGCGTGCTTCTCTGCTCCTAGATACTGTGCTCTGTTATCCCTTACTTCTGTCCCCGTCCCTTGAGGGAGTGTGATTCAGTTCCAGAGAGGCTCAGTATCTTGCTCACTGTAAGTGGCATCTACCCCTTGTTATCTGCACTCTTTCAGACAGCCCCTAGCCTAACACCGTTTCATTTGGTGCAGTGTCCAGCATACTGTGGGGACAGGATCTATTCAGCCAACCCCCACAGCCCCCGCTCTGAGGAGCACATTCAGCTTTCTGTCTGTCATGTCTCATAGTAGAGCCTTTCTCTGGTTTCCCCTGCCCTTCAGCTCAGACTATTCAGACCCTAACTTGAATGTTCTCTGTTGCTCTGGGTGGGTCTCTATTAGCCCTACTTTTCTTTATGGATTGTGCATTCCTGTAGTGCTCCATCTTGCTCATCTCTGCAGTTAGTGGCTGGTCAGTGTTGATAGGCTCTTGCCTGGCTGTAAGGAGAGGTATGTCTCTCAGGATCCGCACAGCTCCGGCACCAGACCATGGAGCTCCAGAGAGCTGGGTTTGTCAGCAGCACCCACTGCACACTCTAGGGTTGATGGTGGCCTGATGTGACTGGGCCATATTTGAAAGGTGGCAGAAATGCCTAAGAAGCAGGTTTGGTATGAGGGCTGGGTATCCACAAGGCAAGCTACATTAGTGACTGTTCTTATGCACCCTCCTTGACTTAATGATGTTTTGTACATATCTGTTATCTGGCTTGATGCCGTTTAAAAGATTTCTCCTTGGCATAGCAGTCCTAAGAGGAGAAGGCACCCTTATTAATTTCAGTTTCTACATCTTTTGGAGAGTCAAATATTTTAAGTAATCTAGTGAAAGCACCCTGAAAGTATAACTGCCCTTTCCTTATACCATTATGTCATTTGAAAAGACGCTAAGCAATGACCATGCCCAGTTCTGGGCCCTTACAAACCGCTGGTGGCAGGGTGCTTTGGCAGGATATATCAACTGGTCGCAAAATGTTGATACCCCTGCATTCAGTCATTAAAGTCACAGAAATTTACCCTAAGGAAGGAATATGAGAAAGGGGGAAAAACTTATAGATTAGGCCACAACTGCTATTTAAATATAATAGGAAACACTGGATGGCAAATGGAGCCACTAAAAACAGGCAACACAGTGACTGGCTGAGTTCATCCATTCCAGATTTCAGCCTGACTTACAAATACTCCCACCTTTCCCGCCGCCATTCAGGACCTTTGCCAAAGGTTGCCTGTCATTATGTCATTTGTTCAGAGCTTATATTTTATAGGTAAGAGAGATATTTTTTTAAAAAAAGATTGTATTTACTTATTCATGAGAAACACACAGAGACAGAGACACAGGCAGAGGGAGAAGCAGGCTCCCTGCGGGGGGCCTAACGTGGGACTCAATCCTGGCACCCCGGGATCACACCCTGAGCCAAAGGCAGACACTCAATCACTGAGCCACCCAGGTGTCTGTCCCATAGGTAAGAGAGATATTAAATAGAGAAGGAAAAGTGCTTTCTTAAACCTGTTTTTCTGTAGATCAACAAACAGCACAGGGATGCCATTGCTCGCCGTGGAGTTTATTCACCACAGGTGGTAGAAGGTTTCTAGGTCTCCTGCTTCCAGCTCCCTTGATCCTCTGGTGATCCTGTTGAGGTGCCAGGAACATGAAATCTCAAGCTGTGCACCTTGAGGGCAGTAGGTAGTCACCAAACTCCTGGTGAGTTCAGCCTGTAAACTGTAGGAGCTAGAATAAGTTAAAGAAGTTGCTTTTGATTTTGTTCTTGGAAACTTGTATTACCTGTATAGCAGCGGAAGGTGTTACTCTGAACTCCAGACCAGTGAGGAGGAGGGAAGCAGTTCTCCCAAGGAATGAGAATGGCCCATTGGAATTCTCAGAACCAGAGAATGGGCTGGATTCCTCTATAGTATTGGAAGGCTAACAGTAGATACCACCCAGCCTTTCTAGTGGTATTAACAGTGTACAGCTGGCATGTTTTCTAAAGACATCTTACTGGGAATGCTGCTTTGGGGGATCTAGGGACATTTGCTGAATGAGGATGGAGCTGATGCAGCTCCTACTCTCACCACCCTCTGTTTTCCCTTTCAGGGAAGCCCTGACTCAGAGCCACCAGCAGGGATGGCAAACATTTCCTTTACTTGTTGGACCCAATCAGACTTACCGTTTAAATTAAATGTATTAAAAACAAATGACAAAGAAACAAGAAAAAAAAAAAGATTAGCAAATCATGCCATCTTCACCAAGATAGGCAAACTCCAGCTTGGTGGAATTTTCAAGTATTATATTGAGAACAAAGCCCTAGGGTAATGAAGGGAACATTCAAATATGGCAACTCTTTGTTCTGTATCCCACAGTGTCTGTGGAGTGTCAGTCACACTTTAATTTCCCCTTATCAAATGTTTATTAAGTATTTTCTGTGTACTGGTGAGATACAAGGGTGAATAAGATGTAGTTCTGGCCCTCAAGGAATTCATGGTCTTCATGAGGAGGCTAAGAAGTAAACAGACATCTAGGAGCTGTGGGAGCTAACTTGGCCTGTGTGGTTAGGCAGGCTTCTTGGAATGGCAAGGAGATGCTCTTTGGGTGAGAGCAAGGAGTGGGGAGGATGTCCAAGCAAAGAAAGTTGCAAAGAGCTATCAGAGAGCAAGGTAGTGCTGGAGTATTTGGTGAGGGGCCAAGTATTATCCCTGTGCAAATAAAAGTCCACTGTTGCCTGGTGGGGGGCCTGCTTGGATTTGGAAAATTTTATATAAATAAATTCTAGATTAATAAATTCATGAGTCTGGGGTTTGCAGCACAGATGGATTTGCTTGGTAGTTACTTAGGCACCCCTGGTAAGCTTAAGGAGAGAATGTGACAGACACATGTCATCTTGTGTGTATGATATGGAGAGGAGTCTGGTCACATTCCCTCCCCAGCAGGCACAGGGAAAGCTCTCCACCCTAGGACAGGCACTCTCATCTGCTTTATAATTTGGGGAGCACTGGACCATCTTGAGTCAGTCAGCCCACTCTCAAAGTAGCCTTTGAGGGGAAGAGCCAAAAATCAGCCCAGGTCACTTGAGTGAAAATGAGAAGGTTGGGTTCAAAACTTTTTGGGGGTTTCAGATCTGATAATGTAACCCCTATCAGCACCCTGCTTTTTTGGCCATCAGGCCTGGCATGGGTCTGGCAGGCTGCCTCCTAGCCACTGAGACCCCCGCCTTCCCCTGCAGGGTCTCAATGTCCCTATCCTACAGATCATCACAGACTCATGCTTCCTTTTCCAGTCACTATTCTTCCATGTTCTGGGGCTGCAGTCTTCCTTCCTCCTCTGTCTTTCAGAGGGTTTTCACTCCTGTACGGGTTTTGTTCTTCACCTGCAGAGAGAAGTTGCCCTCTGCGTGTGGCTTGTGCCCGTTGCCTCCACATGGGCTGTCACAGAGCTCCTCCGCTGTCCATCCCTCTGAGCCTGTCTTTGCTCTGTCTGCCCTCACTTCCCTGTGCCTGAAGTAGGGGCCGCCTTCTCCTGGGGTCTGGACTCTCAGAAATTGCACAGGTGAGCAAGTCTGGAACCTACCTAGGCCTGCCTGCCAGTTCTTTACCTCTAAAGAGAAGATGTGCGAAGCAATTGGGATAATATATTCAGTAGTTCTGCACTTAGCCTTACTGCATCAGGGGTGTCGACAAGTGGCAAGGTCCTTCTGTCTACCTTGCGATCATCAAATGCCCTACAAAATACTGCCACAAGGCTTCTCCCACCCACCCTGCCGGTTGGTGGTCCTCCCCTCTGAAAGATCCCTGCCAGCCACAGTGTAATCCGTGTGCAGTTGAATGAGCAGATTTGAAAAGTGTAATATACAAGTTTTAAGAATGGCCCTTTATGCACAAATTTGGAAATAATTTGATCCTCCCGTTTTTCCCCCCTTACAAATTGCATGATTTCAAAGCCAGATGGCTAAACTATAAACTTCACTCACCCTTGAACTGGTAAACAGACATACCCCATTCTTTGTTCCCATCTTGGGGATCCTTTTGTGGCTCGCATGCTTTGGCAGGCTGTGAGTCATTTTGGTAACTGTTGTGCTGTTATTTTAACATTCATTGTTATTGTCATTGGAATCCTCTTTTTGTACCCTATAGGGGTAGAAATAATCACTCAAGTGTTCATAAGGAAGCATTGTTAGTCTTGAAAATTATACTTGAAGGTCAGTGAGTTTGGTCCAGAGGGTAGACCTGATGAAGTACCATGAAGGAGGCCAGACCACCACCATGATAGGCTGCACAGTAATGCAGGTATGAGTGCTCCATGGGATATTAGGGCCGAGGCTGAGAAAATAAAAAGCAGCTTTGAAATAAAGCATGTGAGAGTGTTTGCAGATTTATGGCTTCTGGGGTTCATTCCCTTTACTTTGTACTTATCCCTAAGTCTGGAAATGTACCTGTTTTAAATTGTCTGACACCTTCAGAACTTCATCCTTTGCTTAAGTGCTGTTGTCCTGCACGATCAAAAAGGTCATCATCTATAGTGTAAAAGTTGCTTCTAACTTTTCACTGTCAGGTTCATAACCTAGCAACAAAACCAAATGCTTAATAAAGAGGAGTAAGTTCACTCACTCTAGGGAGGTATCTCACTATAGGGAGGCCCCACCTGGTTGTTAAACAGGTAGATGCTGTGTAACACATGTCGACTCAGGAAGGTGCCAGACAGGACGCCGTTGGACTTCTCACTGGAACGGATTTAGCTCACAAGTTTCCCCCAAATGTACCATGACTACCGTTATTGGAATGCAAGATAACTTGAAATTGGTAGAGATAAACCATTTTCATGTTAATAGCTATGTCTTTATTTTTAATATTGTCTTAAAGCATAGCTAGCATATCAAACTCATGATATAAAGTTTTAATTTTTTTATTTTATTTTTTTAAAAATATTTTATTTATTTATTCATGAGAGAGACAGAGAGAGAGGCAGAGACACAGGCAGAAGGAGAAGCAGGCTCCATGCTGGGAACCTGACGTGGGACTTGATCCCAGGACCCCGGGATCACACCCTGAGCCAAAGGCAGATGCTCAACCACTGAGCCACCCAGGTTCCCGATACAAAGTTTTTAAAATAAAATTATTTAAATGAACAAAATGGGCCTATTTAAAGAAACATTGTAAGTAAGTAATAGTACAGGTGGCACATGGCTATAGCAGAAATCGTGAGACTGTTACTCAAATGATGAAATGTTAGAAAATGTTGGGTTTAGCTTATTTAGGTAAATATGGGTGTCAGGTTGATGAAAATCCTGGCAAGCACATATTGTTCTTTTGGGGCAATATATCGCATAATTGGATGTAGTGCTGTTTTATATGTGGCTAATTTCAGAAGCTAAAACAACCATATCTATTAAATGCTATTTTATTTGATTAATAAAAATGCTAGATTGTTTTAGGATTGAATAAATATAAAATGCTAATTGGATATAAAATCCTTATTTATGTGATCATGGGCATTGCCATAAAACTATAAGACAGTTATTACTGTTTAATATTGCTTTAATTAGAAGTGCTCTTCTAGAAGTTGGAAGACAATAAGCCTCTCCCCATAACAGCTCCTGAGGAGCCAAAGTGATGTCTCAATGAGATCAGAAGTCAAAGTGGAACAGGGAAATTCCCTTCTTTCCAAGAAGGCACAGGTTGTTGTTAAGTTGTATGTTTGAAAGCCAGTGTTTAAATAGGCTGCCTCAGAGTTGTTGAATTTAATTTGATATTTACTTAATGTCTACTATGTAGGGTGCTCTATTAGGTCCCTAGGGAGGTGGTGATGTTTATATGAGTCAGGATCATTTTAGGAGCAAGTGATAGAAAACCTGACTCAAACTGGCTCGGATAATCTAACCAAGAATTTATAGGTTCACACAATGAAAAGTCTAGGTGTGCACTTCAGCCATGGATGAATCTAGGTGCTCAGTCAGTATTATCCATCTCGCAGCTCTGCTTTCTTCTTCACTCTCCGAGGTTCTCTCCATGTAGTAGCCCCTAACAACTTGAGGCAAGTAGCCACTGGTTTCAGGGGAACAGAAAGCTTTATTCTATAGTAACTGACATAATTCTAAGAACTAAAACTCATTGGCCAGGGTGCTTGCTTGTTCTATTTCCTGGGGTGAGGATGGAACCACCTATGTGGACTGAGGTGAGGTCCTTCTGGTACTGACAACCAGCTCGGACACAGACAACAAATGTTCTGTCTTTAAGGGGGTCATTGGCAACTCAGGAGAAGACATGAAGGTACGAGTAGGGATGAGGCATTTGGAAAACTAAAAATCAGGGATTTCTGGTACGGTGAATCTCAAGGATGGAAAAGCGTACGATGTAGTCATATCAGAATCTCCTGGAAATTAGAAGACTGTGTCTTGCTGTTTGACAACTCCCTATTTCTTACCCTCTGAGAGAGGGTGGGAGTGGGAGCAGTGAGCACGGAGCCTCGCTTGGAGGCTCAGAATCTGCCTGTACAAAGCTCAGAAGAGAGGGCTCCCCAGGGCTGAAGCTCTCCGGCAGCAGTGCCAGCCTTTTGTACTCTTGTTTCTGTAGGCAAAATAGAGCCTCAGCCAACGAGTACTTACTGAGTCCCTACTATGTTCCAGGCTCACTAATCAAATCAGAGCTTTGCTGGCCCTTATCTGTTACACCACCAAGTATGGAGCACTTCCTGGGTGCCCAGGAGCCTGTGAGGGGCCATTGGAGAATCAGGCAAGAGAAACAGAGGCAAGGAGATACATGGGGGCTTCCAAGAGCTCTGAGAGGCCAGGGCACAGGTCTTTTTTCCTCTCTCATGCTCCCAAGGGAGATCTAATCTAGTCCCTCCTTCTTTTCCATGCATACCACTTGCCTGTAATTTAGGCCAAACCCTCCTTCTGAGCCTGATGGTCTCTTTCTGCCTGCAGAGGTTCTAGAACACACTGGTCCCAGGATTCAGATCCATGTGGCTTGTGCCTCACATCCCAACTCAGCCTGCACCACAGCATGTGTACTGAGGGACACCTGGGGCTCTTTGTTTCCCACTACCACTGCTTCTTCCTCTGGAACCTAAGAAAGAGGAGGGGTGAAAAATGCCAGCCTGGCTAGCCCTGGGTCTATAGACAGTGAGCAAATAGGTACCAAAACCTCACCTAACCCCCACACACCCTCTCCTGAAGGGCATTATACCCAAAGGGAAGGTTCTCATCTCTCCCACACCCCAAAAAGAAACTTATAAACTGTGCCTACATTTTTTTTAAAGATTTTTATCTATTTATTCATGAGAGACACACACAGAGAGGTAGAGACATAGGCAGAAGGAGAAGCAGGCTCCCTGTGGGAAGCCTGATGAAGTCAATCCCAGGATCATGACCTGAGCCAAAGGCAGACGCTCAACCCCTGAGCCACCTAGATGTCCTGTGCCTACATCTTCTTGAGTGTTAATTCATTCATACTGATTAATTTATCAATATAAATACTCAAAATAGTGGACAGAAGTGTTGGCTTTGTGGACAAGCATGTTTTGGTTTAAATCCTGACTCTGCCACAAACCGTTACATGATTTTGGGCCAACTTAAGTTCCAGTTTTCCCATCTGTCAAATAGGGATAAAAGTGCTGACCTGGTGGGGTTGGGGGAAATCAATGAAAGTAGGTGACAAGCAAATGGTAAAAGCAGGCTGCTCCATCAGTGAGTCCTGTGACTGGTATGATGAGTCTGTAGAAGTAGGGCTGGTCCCTGTGGGCTGCTTGTGGGGGTGCTGCCTGGGGAGGCCCCCAGTGCTTGCTGTTGCACAACCCACAGAATTCCTGTGGTGAGATCTTCACAGGGATCCAGGGAAAGTCTCCCAGCAGAGCACTGACTTAGCCTAAGCTCAGTCCCCAGGGATAATGGCTCATCTGCTTTTTGTACCTAAGTGTTGGTAGGGAAGAGAGCAAAACTTATTCATGGAGGTCCTTGGGCAGATCCTGCACTTTTCTGCCATGCCTGAACCAGTCCAGGTCTTGGATTTGGGGACTGTGTCTCCCTGGACTGAAGTGTGTTTGTCTCTAAGAACTTTCAGCTTGTTTACCCCCAATCCCGTCTTGGGGTTGGCTTAGAAACTGCCAGTGACCTTTCCTTGTGTTTCTATAATGTTTCATTCCTTTCCTTCTACTTTCACATCCATATCACTTGGCCCTTACACAGCCTTGATAGACGTTATATCATTTGGCAGATGAGGAAACTGCCAGATGAGATCTTACATTAGATTTCCTGGTTTTATTCCATTGTTTCAAGCCACATCTGACATTAGGCCTCTATTACTACTACATGGAAATTATTTATTTTTTATTGGTGTTCAATTTGCCAACATATAGAATAACACCCAGTGCTTATCCCATCAAGTGCCCCCCTCAGTGCCCATCACCCAGTCACTCCCACCCCTTGCCCACCTCCCCTTCCACCACCCCTAGTTCGTTTCCCAGAGTTAGGAGTCTCTCATGTTATGTCTCCCTTTCTGATATTTCCCACACATTTTTTCTCCTTTCCCCTTTATTCCCTTTCACTATTTTTTATATGGAAATTATTATTTTGTTTGTGAGCTTTTACTACTTTTGTTACTCTGTCGTAGTTGAGATCTTAGGCTGCAGGCAACCCTTCTAGAATGTGTAGTGTCCTTGAGGGGGACCCCCCCCTTTACTTCCTGCCTTCCCCTTGCTCACTGCTCCCTCCCCTGGCCTCTGCTCCTAGTTAATGCCTGTATGATACTAACACCAGCACATCCTTTCTGTGCATATTTCTGGAGCCTCTTGGATTACAGAAATTGGGCAATCAACAGCAGTTAGGATATGCTCTGCCCCACACACTGCTGGGCAATGGAGATGATGTAAGAATTGAGAGATGTTTCCTTTGCCACTATAGTTTATAAGGAAGAGATGATTCCCTTTTTTATGATTTCTAACCCCCCTTCTCTTCCTTAGAATATTGATGATCTTCCTAAATGACTCACTTCTCAAGCTCAGAAGACTTTGGCTTTGAACCAAAAGAAAACCATGCATTACTTATGTCTTGGCCTTCATCTGTCTGACATTTGCTAGCTGCCTGTTTTGAGCTCTGGCTCTGACTTTGAGGAGTTTTGGGGGCATTTGGAGAGCTGGAGACTGGTGATACCAGCCATGCCCCTGGGTCTTTTTCAGCATCCAGCTTTCCAGGTTGAGGTCCTGCTTGTGGTGAGCATCCAGAGATGCCTTAGAGGAATCACATTTCCTTCCTGAGCTCTGAACATCCAGTTTTCTCTCAGGGACCCAAAATGACCCAGTCACCCATGAACAGAGATATTTCTTTGGGAAATTGGTTTCCATTTCTAGCCTCCACACCTCATAGCATAGCATATTTCCCACAGGTCAAGTTAAATATGTTGTTGTCTATCCTGATTTTCTCTTCCTCTCAGGAACCAAGCAGGCAGGGGCTTGTCAGGGCTCAGGCTTTGTCAGGGCTTTGTCAACCAGGGAGTCATGTGGCTGTTTTATGGACTCTGCATCCTACTCCGGCAGCTGACTTTTCTCCTCTTTTGCCTGTGGTCCCATGAATCCTCCTCTTCTGCCTTGCCTGCAATTCGGACATACTAACTGGGCTTCTGTGTACAGAATTAACCTACTTTTTATATGTGCTTCCTCTCAAGTGACTATGAGGGATGCTATGTGGAGAGATTGGAAGTCTTAGCAGATCCAATGTTGATGTCTGTCATGGTCATGAGTAGGAGAAATGTTGTAGGGTTAAGATGGCTGCATATCTATTTGCCACCAATGTTCAGGTGTGAAGAGGGGATGGAGAATCTTTGGCTCATGTTACCAGTCTGCCGCAGTAGATGACAGTGTTTTGGCAATCACCAATATGCAATTGCACCTGTATTCCAGATTTTTAAAAATTGGACCTCACGTATATCAAATTGGATTAATCATAGTTTTTTTGTGACCTATATTATAATTGGTTCTCTTTGATTTCTTAATATAGCAAACATTTGTAAATGACAACTGAAAAATTGTATACTATCAATAACTTAGGTCTACCCATGTGCTCTCCCCTCATCCTACTATCTGCCTCCCTTATGCCACAGAGGTGATCATGATTCTGAAGGTTGTGATTATTATTCCCTTGTTTATTAAAATAATTTTTTTTAGGGACACCTCAGTGGCTCAGTGGTTGAGCCTTTGTCCTTGGCTCAGGGTGTGATCCTGGAGTCCCAGGATCGAGTCCTACATCGGGGTCCCTGTATGGAGAGCCTGCTTCTCCCTCTGCCTGTGTCTCTGCCTCTCTCTCCCTCTCTCTGTGTCTCTCATGAATAAATAAATAAAATCTTAAAATTTTTTTTAAATCACACATAATACCTAAACCCTAATTGTCCAGTTTCACTTGTATTGAATTTAATTAAAAAAATCTTACTGTGTATCTTCTAAGATAAAAAAGGACTTCTTTTTTCTAGTCAACTTTATGATATTACTGTGAATATCTGTATAATATTCCAATGTGTGAAATATCCATACTTAATCTGTCCATTATGCTATTGATGGGCTTTTGGGTTGGTGACTGTCCAAATTTATAAGATGATGCCAAATTGCTTTTCAAAATACTTATATCATTTTACATTGTTATTGGCAATGTATAAAATATCCACATTAAACCTCATTCTTTTGGACATTATTATCAGACTTAATATTTTTCCAATTGAGTGAATGTACAATGAAATCTCATGATCATGACTTTCTATTTCCTCATTGCTATTAAGTTGTAGCATTTCCTCATATGTAATTGGCTATAAGTGTTTTCACTTCTGTGAAAATATGTGGTAGTATCTGTTGCTTATTTTTCTACCAGTTTTTTTTGTATTTTTCTTATTTTTTGTATATACTTTTTATAGATTCTTTATATTGGTCATTAATTTCACACATACCTTTTCTGGCTTATAGCCTGATCTTTCTTTTTCCTTAAGTCATCCTTTGATGAATAAATAAATGAATAATGAAGTCAAATGTATAATTTTTTTCTTTTGTTGCCAGAACTTCCTGAATCTTCTTTAAGAAATCTTTTCCTATGCCAAGGTCAGAAAGACACACACACACACACACACACACACACACACACACACACACACACAGTTGATTTTTTGTGAATGATGAGTTAGAGATCCAATTTCAATTTTTACACATGAAGAACCACATTTTCCAGCTCTGTGGATTGAATTATCTTCACTTTCCCCTGTGGTGATCATGCTGTGTCTTTCATATATTAAAGTTCTAGAAATGTGAGGATCTCTTTCTCAGCTCTTTATTCCAGTTTGGTGGTAATTTTTTTCTAGTTGTATACCAATACCATTCTGTTTTAATTATTGTATCCTTATATTTAGTCTTTGTATCTGGTAAGGTAAGTTACTTTATTCTTCTTCAGAAGTAGTGTCGCTGTTCTTTGTCTGTTTCTCTTCATTATGCATTTATAATCAATTTATCAAGATTAAAACTTGTTATTTTGAATGAAGTTGCATCAAATTTATAGGTCAATTTGGAGAACAATGACATTTCTGTAAATATTAAAAGTTCCTTTCCATGAATGTGGTATATCTCTCCATAAGGAAGAGGCTTGGAGTTTATAGCTTTCTCAGGACTCTGGATTTACAAAGCACATGTTTAAAACAGAGTACCACCTTCTTTCTTCTTCCAGTCAGAAATTTGTAGTCTTATAATACAAAAAATATTAATAGACATCTAGCTGGTCAAAAATTTTCTTTCCTTTACTCAGGGGGATTATGAGAATTCGGATGAAGTCATGTCTGTAGAGGATCTGGTGCAGTGTCTGGTCCAGGGGGCTACCTCAGTAATTAGAACAGAGCATGATACAGGGAAAAAAAAAAAAAAAAACCTTACTGAGCTTAGGAATCAGACAGACCTGGCTTTATTATATTTTTGCACCTGCCACCCAAGTGGTCTGGGGTAGGTGCTGCACATCTAATCCCAGTTTCCTGTATTTAAATTGAGGATAGTAATATCTACAACACAGGACTTCTGGGAAGGTTCTTCCAAGTGTGAAGTTCAGTTTTTGGTGCTTGGTGTAAGGTAGGAACTCGGTAAAGAGTGGTTATCCTCTCTGAATTGAGGCCGGGCCAGGCCACTGACCATCTCCCTTCAACTTCAAGACCTGCACAAGCCGTTCCCACCCAGAGTCCTGCCACCTGATCTGGTCTGGCCCAGCATGATCTCAGAAGCTGACAGCCCTATTTCTTCAGATGACTTTCTGACTTATATGCTAGTCACACACAGAGGCTACACAAAATATAAATAGGTTTCTGGAAAGCTAGAGGCCAAGTTTAAAATGAGATTAGCTCTGATGGGAAGAGCAGGTGCTTCAGACTCAGCTTTCCTCTTCTGCCTGGACCTTGTGATTTTCCTTTTTAATTTTGAATCCTCCAATGGCCCCATTATATTTACCTGTCTCCATGGCCTGGCCTGCCTGGGACAGACAGACACTACTGTGCCAACCCTGGAGCTGTCTCCAGGCATCAGCCACTTGGGGCAGTCTCTGTGGTGATGGCCCAAGGTGCCGGGAAGTATTCTGAGTATTCTGATCCAGACTTCAGGGGACTCTGAGGATGAGGAATAAATCCTGCATCCCATACCTACCTGCCCTCAGGCCCCAGAGCAAGTGTTCTTCCACCTGTGCAGCTCTCTAAGGTGGAATCAGAGCCTTGACTGGGGCCCCTGTGATTAGTTCTTTGGTTAGAGAAGGATAGCTGTTCTAGGGGCCTCAAATTGACCTTAGATATGCCTGACAAGAATGGGACCCTAACACTAAGATAGATCCAAGTAATCTCTGATGTCCTAGGGTACAACCCTAAACCAAATTAGAGACACATACATTTGTTATTTACTTAGCTTGCATTACATACATGGAAAAGCACAAAAAAAGTAAATGCTCCTAAGTTTCATTCTCTGTGTAAATTATATATATGGAACATTTTAAACTCAGTCTTCCTGTTTTTCTGAGATCTCTGTTGTCACAGAAAAGCAAGCAAGAGACAGCATGTTTAATGAGTGTTGACAATGTGTTGATTACTGTGGTGGTCATTTTATATAATTATCTCTTTTAAGCTTCACAGCAACAATGTGGGGGTAGTGATGGTTAACAACATAACCATGTTGTAAAAGAGAAACTGAGCTCCATACATTACTGTTTAGATTTAGTTAGGTCAAGTATAGCGGTTCCTAACATATAGTGGCACTCAACAGATACTACCCATTTCTGGTTGATGAAGAACCTCATTAGCTAGGTAGCCTTGAGGAAGATATTTAATTAGCACTTATCTTAGAAGGTGGTTATGATAGATGAGTTAATATACATGTGAAATGTTAAGACCTGGCATATAGTATGCTTTCATTAAATATTAGCTATGCATGAAATAATATACAGTAGGTCATAACAAATAGTACAATTGTGCATAATATTTTGAATATTAGAATTATTGCCTTGTTTTATCTATGTGTTAATCCACAAAACAGGGGTTGCCCAAATGGAGAGGGTCAGATAGGAGACTTAACAAAGTGTCAGGGCCCAGATAAGCATTGTTCCCACCTTAGTCTGTAGATTGTCCCATTTCAGTAGTCATCCCCTGATGATGGCAGTGTGAAGCATCTCTAAGAACTGACCTCTTTTTATGTGATCTCTGGGTACTGGCAGAGGATAGTGCTTGCTCTGATGAAGTAGCCTAGGATTTACATCTTGTGCTTCCCTGACCTACATTATCTCTTTTCTCCAGTTTCCCATCCTGTGCCATCTCTCATCTTGCCTGAGAGATAGGAAAAGCCACTCCAAGAGTCTGCATCCTATTTTTCCATCTTCCACGTGAACCAAGGGCTTATGAGCCTAGAAGTCCAGTATTAGGGGCTTTTATTCCAGGATTCTGCAGTTGTAGGCATGCATCTTGATCCTGGGGTGGAGATCACTGGGCGAAGCACATACACAGTTAATTTTTTAAAATACTCTTGCCCCATTAAAAAGAAAAAAAAGTCTCAATGTTGGCTCATTTGTTCCCATGTACATGCAGAAACTGAAGCTCAGAGGATATAGGCCACCTACCAGGCATGCCATTTACTCCCTCAATTAAGTGATCAGTAAGCAAGCCCAGAGGAAGCTAAGATTCAACACAGGTCTGTCTGAAGTCAAGACACAGTACAATTTTAATTACATGTATGCTAGACTTGTTTCCCCATGATCTCTTATGCTGTTTTCTCTTTATCCCCCATTTTTTTTCTCTTTGCACATTAATGTGGCTGTTTTTACTAATCTTGTCTGTTTTGTCCAGTTTGCTGTCCTGATGAATTCTTACCTTGATACATAGCATATTTCAATTCTAAAATTCCCCTTTAAACTCCTTCTTACATGTTCCAGTTTCTGTTGCAATACTCCATCTTATTTATTTTCCTCATTTTGTGTTCTGTTTTCAGCACGTTAGTTGTAATTATTTTGAGGTCTTTGCTAACTCAAAATCAGGGTAATCTGTGGGTCTGTTTCTATAATCTTTCTTCCCTTGATCATTGATCAAATTTTTTCTTTTTTTTCTTTTTTTTTTTTTGCTTCTTCATATGTCTGGCAATTTTTAATTATATTCTGGTTGTTAACTATAGAGACTATGATATTATTTTCTATCAGAGGGAGCTCCCTCTTTTTTTCTATTAGGTACATAGGGTGAGAAAACCTCAACCAATGAAGCATACACACTCTCATACTACATACCAACCAGTGCCCAGTGCTTCTTTGAGGTTTCTATAGTCAAGCAATCTCCCTCCTTGCAAGGATGAAGCTACAGTTTCTCTAATACCAATTAATTAAACAAATACCTTCATTAACATGCAGTCCTCATGCTTAGTCATAGAATTTTTTTTTTTTTTGGTCATAGAATTAAACCAAAAGATAGAGTCCATCAGTTGGAAGGTGGTTTTCTTAACGTAAGCACATGACTAATCTGACCTCAGTTTCCGTTTATGACAGGTGCCATCTGGAGAGCCCCTCCTGGGGAGGTGCAGACATTGATGAAGTGGGACATGGGAAATTCGATAAATCTGCCTCTGCCCATCTGGATCCCAACAGGGAAACTCTAGAGCAATCACCACTAAGAGCCACTCAAAGGGACAGTAGGAAGGATGAGGCATTGGAAATATTTATGAGGTCTTTGTTTGGAGACCTTCTTTGATGCTGGGGCTCTCCCAGGAACCTAGCCTTCTGTCTTCATGACCTTCCAGTAATTCACTAACATAATGAGGCTCTTCATCTGGGAGTGAATCCTTGGGCAAGATGTCTGAATTCGAAAAAAAAAAAAACAAAAAAAAATTATAGTCAGGAATATTTCATTTGTGACCCCTTCAAACAATACAAATAAAATTGAATATGAAGGGCTTCTTATATTATTTTGGTTATAGTCTTTGGCCATTTCATAAAAGACCCACTGGATTTTTTGTTGGGGGCTCCATGGTTTTTTTGAGTGTGGGGCAAGTTATAGAAATCTAAAACAAAACTCTTCTCCATCCTAGAGCAGTTACTGTTGTTCAGTTCTCCACAATATGGCCATATAATATACCCCTTCTATTGGTCCACTGGAATCAAAGTTTATATATAATTTATAAGCAAATACCATTACATCTGGTAGCCTCCATCTCCTATGGCCATTGGAGAAGGCTAGAAAAGAGAGAATGGTGGTCAGTGGCTAACCCTGGATATTACCCCAACTGGGAAAGGTGGAGCTTAAGCTGGGTCCCAGGAATCCAAGGACAAAGATGCTCAGCCCTACAGACATTGCCCTGGATGTGAGACGATTTCTTGGTAGAGTGTTTCTGAGGAGACCAGTGTCCCATGATTTCTTGGCCATCAGGGTGACCTCCAATGCCCTCATGTCAGGCATGGTCTTAGTCCTAAGCCACATGTGTGGGTTTATTTGCATCCCCCTCCTTACTCCAGATTTGCCCAGCTTGTGCTGTGATTACTGCTTACCCTGCTCACAGTTCTTCCTGTCTGTGCTTACCCTATAATGACCTTGGCCTTTCTTCCTGTCATTGGTATTAATCTAGCCTCTGGCTACATTTTCCCAGGCTGTCTAAAACAGTCCTACCAGGCCTCTAGATTTTTTCTCATCCTCTGCCCACAAGGATGTGCACACAGAGCCTCACTTGCCTTTCTTTGTGTCTCCTTTTGGTCCTAGTAAGCCTTCTAACTGATAGCCTAATATGTACTCATTCTTGAGCTGAGTGCAGTGAGTAAAGAGTAAATGAAACAAAATTCCTGCTGTTAAGCAGCTACATTCCACCTGAGGAGACAAAATTTTCTCAATTCTTAAGATGGGCCTGTATTGGATTATGTGCTAAATGGTGTGGTGCTGATTAGTGTTAGAGAAAATCTGATGAGAGAAAAGTTAATGTAGTTTTAAGTGGTAGGAAAAGTAGATCTTGACCTGGGGCGTGTGCTCTGACCTACTTCTGGACCTTGGCCAGTCGGCAAAGTGTCTGGCAAGCAACAAGGACAAAAGAAATGAAATGATAAATGGAATTGTAGAGGTGCCAATCCACACATATCAGAAAGGTGATAACTCATAGTCTGTAATGTTGACAGCTTAGCCTGAACAATAGTGCATATTTGATCTAGTCTAGAGTTAACAATATCTAGGTTCATTCATGCTACTGCTAATATTAGCAAAATTACGGATCAGGAGCCAAAGTTGATATATTGATATTCAATATAGCATATACATTCTTGAAAAAACAGCTCTTACTTAAATCCACATTGAGGTTTCATGGTTTCTCAGTGGGGTTTCCATGGAATCCTGGGTGTTAATGAGAATGTGGTATTCATAAGCAGATAAAGAATGCTGACCAATGGCTTTACATCAAATTAGACATTTTTCCTGTAAGATATTTTGTTTTATTCTTTCTGAAAAATTTAAATCACAAGAAAAATACTTTGGGCCACAGATTTCATAATAGTCTTCCTCCCACAAATCTAAAATAATCTTATGAAAAATTCAAAGCCTGGTTTTTAAAATCCCTACCCAGCTTTCTTCAGTATGTGAATCCTCTGGCAAGGGAAGCCTTTCCTTAGCCTTTACACAAATGTCCACAAAAGTGGTTGCCCCCCCTCCCCCCGCCCCAACTCTCTCTGAACCTCTGTGGCCAGCATGGGATCCACTCGTGTAATCTCCCTGGGTGGCTGTGGAGTGCTTCCCCTTCCTTCCCCATGCCATTTCTCCCCTAAATCAGAGGCACAGTCGGTGTTTTCTAATCAAGTGTGGTCCACTCCACTGCCTCCTGAATTTGTGTCTTCATCGCCTCTTACCAGCTGTGGGACACTTCCTATGCTGTTTTCTTTTTATGTCTCAGTTTCCCCAATTATCAAATAAGCACATTCTCAACTTTACTGATGAGACTATTGTGAGACTTCTATGTAACTTTTTTAAGTGCAGTGTCTGGTGTATTATTTATAATCAATCAATAGTAGCTCTATCAATAGGGACTAGAGTGAAATGAATGAGACACAAATCAAAATCCCTCAGAAATAAAGATAAGTAATGTTCGTTCTAATGCAGTATTTTAGAAAGTCAACATTAATGTAAAAATTCATGATGACAAATGTTGAAATTTTAAGTAAATATAAGATCAGTGTTTCTGGTTTTTCTTTTTGGCTCCAATATGGCTTGGCATGGCAGTGGTAGTGATGTGTAACTATAAGTCCATGGCTATTCCTGCCCCTTTGTTCCTGTTTCCCCCAGGAAGTCCCTCTTGCTCTGTTGCTTACTAGGGATCTGAAAATTAGATGAAATGGGTTGAGGGATTGTCCATCTTGTGGGAGTGGTTTTGCCAAGCAGTTGGCTTGCTGAAGAAATAGTGTTCAGAAAGCCATGGGTGTGTGTCCTGGAGTAGGCAGGCCTGAGTAGAGGCTGAATAATAAAGAGAGTAATAATAATAATAATAAAGAGAGTAAGCCCAGGCTGGAGTAGGCAAGGGTAGAAACAGGACACAGGGTATCAGGAGAGGTGGGTGTGCTGGCAGCTGGCAGCTAGTGGCACCACAGCCATGAGTGGTGACATGGGACCTGCTGGCCGGGGCTGTGTTCTAATGGGGCAATCCTTCCTCTTTCCCCACCCCACCCCATCCCACCCCAATTGCTTTTTGAGTTTATGGTGATTCAGTTCAAGGAGTGCAGTTGAGTTGGATTGTACATGAATTTAACTCCTTTGTTCATTTGTGCTACCAGCAATTTGAAAAGGAGAGAAGAGAACAGTTGAAATAGTGCTGAGAATTCCATCCACCACTCCACTCTGAGTAGGTGGGCCCCACACTGAGCATGCTTGGGGGCAGTGGGAGGGTTGGCCTGGCTGACATTCCTGTGTACCACTGCGGTGTGAAACCTTGGGATACCCTGTATGTCTTTGTGTTTGTGTACTTGTGTGTGCATGTGTGAGACTGTGTACCTGCTAACTCTGTGTGAGCTGCGTAGCTGTTCCTCTGGCTTTCAACAGAAGAACCAACTTTGTCTAGTAGTGGAGGAAAGATGCTGGCTGGTTCCATATGTACCTTCTAGACAATTTAAGGGATTTCTTAGAGGTAACTTAGACTATCCATGACTTTCAAAGCATATGCTGACTTAGAAACCCAGCCTCTGGATGAGATACAGTTTGGTATTTTATACATTTATCAACTCATTTAATTGCCAATAGGTACTAAGGACTCTTGGTCTGATAGTGTGCCAGCCTCAGGGATGCCAAGCCTAGTAGGATATGGTTCCAGCTTCAGGAGCTCATGTTCTAGTAGAAAATGACTACCTTTAAACAGCTGATTGCCCAGTATCAGGGGAAGGGTATTGAGGGCATGGTTCTGTGGGGGCAATGGCCTCTCTTCTTTCTCAAGTCCTTGAGCTTATCCCATAAATGTTCCATGCTTCTTCAAGGTAGCAGCTTTGAGCTGTCGAGCTGTCCCCAGGATCTATGGGTCTGATCTTTGCAGTATCCGGTGTGACCATGCCCTTGGCATCCTTTTCCCTTTGGCCAGTACTCTAAGGCTCAGCCAGCTCACCTCCCCCTTCTGCAATATGCCTCTCCTGATTTCTTCAGCCTTAGGTGAACTCCTTCCATGTCGCGCTGATTGAGGAGGGGCAGCATGGTACATGGGGCAACTCCAAGAAGGTGGGAACTGCACTGCTTGGGGAGCCTGGAGGCTATGCCGTGTAAAATACAGACAGCTGTTCTTGCAATTTCGGGGGGTCTCCAGGGCCCCAGAGCCCACCATTTGGCCAGCTCTCCATAGCACCTGCTGTCTGCCTTCTTCAAATCTGCCAGGATCAGAGCCAGTGCTTCGCCTCCATCAGGGCTTCCAGAGTTTCAAAGTTAACAGAATTGTCCTAATGATGAGAACAATCAGAGATTACAATTTGGCTGCAAAAGGACATCCGAGAGCCGGGAGTGTTATTTGCCCAGCCCTCGCTTTTAGTGATGGTGACGGTGTAGCAGTCTGTGATTTTGCCCGGCCACTGGCGTGGTTGGTGAAGGCCACATTCTCTATTAGGCTGAAACATCTGGGAGAAATGTGGACGATGTACTCAGCCACCCCAGAAATCAATCCACATGGCATTTGTCTTGCAGATTTTCCCAAATATTTAGATGTTTGGCATACATAGACTTCTTTTAATGTGAAATTTTTGGCATCATGCAAACATAAGCCTCGTTGACTCTATTTTTGCATCAATGTGTTTTTCTCTAATATTTAACTATTGTGCTGTGTTACACATAGCTGAATAAATATGAGATATGGAGTGGACTTGTGCTAAACAGTTTTTGGCGGTGACATTGACAAAAGGTTTGTCTCTCTCCAATGTTTATGGGAGGAATATTTTCTTATCCATTATACTTATCTAGCCAGGCTATTTCGGTTCTTTCTTAAGGTCCTATTTCCTAATTAGAAGTCTTAAGATTTAGAACTGACCTTGGTGAGTCATTGTTTGCTTTGGAAATATTTCTTATTTATTCCTTTTTATTGTGCAAGTAATTCATGTGTATTGTACAAAGAATTAGATAGTTCAGATAAGCAGATATAGAAAACAATTTAAAATCACCAATAATCCCATCACCGAGAAATAATGACTGCAAACATTTTGTTTGGTGTTTATCTGTTCAGATATATTTACTTGCCATTCATTCAGCAAATATTTATTGAATTCCTATTTTATACTCAATACATGGAATTATCCTATATATATTCTTTGAGACCTGCTTATTTCTCCTAGACGTGTACATCTTTCCAAGTCAATAAATGTGTGTTTACATTGTCTTTTTAAATGTTATCCAGTTGCAAGGGCATAAAGACATATTTTGTTGTTGTTTTTAAGTTTCGACTATTATAGGTTGCTGTTATTATAAACATTGCTGCAGCAAAGGTCCTTGTAAATATTTCTTTGCATGCTTGTCTGATTAGTTTGGAAGGCTTTTCATGTGAATTTACATCCAAATTATAAAAGAAGGTTAGAATCCAATTCAGTTATATCCCCTACCCTCAAAATGCAGCAATATTCATGAGTCACTGGTAATGAAATTACTGTCTCAGCAATGAGTTTTCACCTATGCTGTTGCCCAGACTTTGCTTCATGAGCTTTGCTTTTGATCGTCCTTCAGTTCCAGTTAAACCTGAGAAAGTCCTTCCTGACTCTCCATCAGACTGGATTTGTATTATTTTTGCTGTCCCCCAGGTACAGTAGTGTCTATATCTCTCCTGTCCTATTAAGATCACTGCAGACAGGGGTCTTGTTTATTAGGCTCACCACCGTCTGTGCAACCAGTTAGCATGGTGCTTGGCTTACAACTCTTTGTCAAATGAGGAAAAGTAACTGTGGTTATCTTATGCTTTTCTTTGATTCTCACTATCTTTTGGGAGATTTCTGTGCCCAGGTAGGAGGCTGTGGTTTTACTCTTTGGGTTGGTGTAGAGACTCTGCTGTTATAAGGGATGAGAAAATATTGACTCACAAACATGAAAATTCTAGAAGTGGGGCTGGCTTCAGGCATTGCTAGATCTGTGTGCTCAATGATATTCTCAGAAACTCATCTTGACATTTTGGGGCTTTCCTGAAAGCTGAACTCCTCCTCTGGCAGGCATTCCTCTGGTGAGGGCGATGAACCCTTGGCTGTTCCAGGTTTGCATCTTGGTCTTTCCTGAGAATTCCATCAAACATCCAAGGGAGGATTCTGAGTGGCCTGACAAGGGTCATAGGCCCTTCTCTGAACTTTCTATTATGCCCAAGGAAAGGGAGTCCTCTGGACCCCTGGGTCCCCCTAGGAAACCAAGAGGGAAGAGAGGAAACAAAACTGATAGTTACTACCAGCTACGACACCCTAAAATTGTTGTGAGATCTTTAGCGTGCCTTGCTTTGTTGTTGTTGATGCTGTTGATGTAGAAAATTAGAAAAGTGATGCTGGCTTTATTGTTATGGGGACCCAATGAAGTCTTGGCTGTGAAGGCACTCTGGCAATCATAACACAATTTGAAAAAAGAAGATCTCTTCAGATTCTAGATTTAGAAATACCTTTGTCTTATTTCCCAGGTGGAGCTGAGTGGCTTATGTGTCACAGAGGTTACAGAGGGTGTCAGCAAGAGGGCTGGAGACTGAGCTCTTTGGACGAAGCCAGGTCCCCTCTACCACCTGGTGAGCAGCATCTCCTTGCAGTTAGAGCATAAGCAGACCCTGTTGGACAGACCCAGGGATCACCCCCACCCCCTCTCCATCTCTGGGCTTGGGCCATGATGCTGCTAAACTGACAGTTTATTTCTAAGAATCTATGATCCCTTGATTGATGGCATGGCCATAGGTCTGTTACTACTCCTCTGTTGGTGTTTGAGTGGGTACCTGGCTTTAGGAAGGGGTCTAGGCATAGTTGAGGAGCTAGTAGCAGAGTGCAGGGGGAGATGGCCATCCCCTGCTCCAGAATACGCCTGCTAGCAACCTTGACTTGTGGACCACCAGCTCCTGCAACTCATTTCTCTTTACCTCCGACCGCTGATCTGCTGACTCTTTGCACTGCTGAATCTATCTGAACCTTGGAATCCATTCTCTATATAAAACTATCCCAATTGTGTACTTCAAAATGAGATAATACATGGATACCACCTGGCCCAGGGCTTAGTATGTACCGTTAAGTTTACCCAGTGCTCATTACCTCCC
Source organism: Nyctereutes procyonoides (assembly GCF_905146905.1). Taxonomy (NCBI): domain Eukaryota; kingdom Metazoa; phylum Chordata; class Mammalia; order Carnivora; family Canidae; genus Nyctereutes; species Nyctereutes procyonoides. Next base: position 36,555,333 of record NW_026575042.1, read on the forward strand.
TGGCTGGTCCTTCTGATGAGTCCCCACAGAACTATTTGATTCTGGATGATGTACCAGAATATAACCCTGGACCTTTCTCAATCTCTGGACTACTGGGGCCCCTTTCCCTGTCTGCTGTCACCCTCATGGCAGAGTTTCAGAGTCATGCAGGAGGGATGAGTGTCCAGGAGTAGGGTCTAAGTTCTGAGCTGAGGGTATGGCTTGGAGGGGGGAGCTGTGAGGGAGAGGACCCCAGCTCGGGGGTGCAGAGGGCCCTAGTCAGGAGCCTGAGGCCAGAGCAGCCTCTGGGAAAGCTGGAGGGCCATTGTGGTAGCTCAAGGGAGAACCTCGCGGTTCTGACTTCCCTGGGGGTACGCAGGAAACACTGCAAGAAGGTGAAGAGAAGGGACAGGAGGCCTGAGGCTCCGCACTGCCTGGTGCACAAAGTGAAGCCTAGGCTGGGCGCTCCCGCAGCGAGCGTGGGGCTGGCTCCTGCTTTCTCTCCTGCGGAGAGCCCGGAGAGCTGGTGCAGAGTGGGTGCTCAAGAGGCGAGCACCTGCTACAGCAAGGATGAGGGGGTGAGGGGAGGAAGAGAGCAAGAGAACAATTGAGCAAGAAGGGCTGTGAGCAATGGGAGGGAGAGCAGAGGGGAGAAATGAGAACGAATGCAGTGTATGGTAAGGCTGCTTTCGCTACAAGCGCGGAAAATACAATACAAACACCTGTTTATCCGTCAGGACAAGCTGGCTGGCGGCAGGCTGTCCAGAGCTTGAGTGGCAACGCAGCAGTGCCTCTACAGTGTGCAGGGCAGCTTCTTCCTCCCTTGCTTTTCCCCCTCGTAGCTCCTCTCTTGCTACAGCAGCTCCACATACACATCAGTGTTGGGGGACATAAAGGGGAAGGGCAGCTGAGAGCAGGAGACCAGCTGCATGGGGGGGGGTGCTGGGGGACCACACCTTTTTGAGAAAAGCTAAGCTTTCTCAGACACCCCAGCAGACTTCTGTTTCCAAGTCACTGGACAGAACTGCTTCTCCTGACTATACTGCCAGCTGCAAAGAGGCGTCATTAGCGTTTGCAGCCTGTGCAGGGAGGTGAGTCAGAGGCACTGGAGGAGGCTGTGGAGTGAGTGACAGCAGGTCCGGTTGGTCCCATGGGGTTAAGCCTGGGTAGACTGAGGGGCTGCAGATGAATTCATCCAGTGAGGGAGATGAGGAGGCAGGAGGGACTTCACAGGGAAATGGGTGAGCCTGAAATTTCCAGGTGCATCTAAGTAGAAACAAAGCCGGCCCTGGAGATGCAGCCTGGCGGTGGCCTGGCGGTGGCCTGGAGGGAGATGTGGAGGTGGCCCTGGCAACCGTGGGGTGGGTGCAGCCACAGAGGAAAAAGTGCTGCCCTCCTCCAGGCAGCAGGTGGGAGAGGGGCCTGCGGCCGCCAGGGCAACACAGCCCGGTGGAGGCCGAAGGAGGGAGAGCCTGTCCAGGGGATGGGATCAGTAGCCCAGGATTGCACTACTGGGGAGAGTGGGGGGCCGGTAGGAAAACCACATATGAGTTTGGGCAGAACGTTTCAGAGAGTGCCTAGATGGGAATTGAGGACTGGCGTTCAGGTGGGGGAAAGCAGTGGGAGGGGTGCAGCTCTGGGGAGCCTGGGGCTGAGGGCAGGGTGTGTAGGCTGTGCTGGCCAGGGTGCAGCCCACAGTGGGTGCCGAGGCGGTGGGGAAAGGCGGCCAGCCTGGCGTTGAAGGAGAGCCTAGTTACCTCTCACAGGGCTTTGTTGTGGCTCACAAGGATCTGGAGGGCGTCGCCGGGTGTGTGGGAATAGAGAGAAGTGCATGGAAACGGGTGGGTGATATGGAAACAAGACGGTTTGGGTGCCAAATATTGAAATATCTTTTTTTCGGAGGCTTTTGCAACCCAAATATATAAACTGCATATACGAACACACTGGGGTACATTGCAGACAATCTGAAGCTTAGGTCTAAAGTTATAATTTAAGAGAATTTAATTGCAAAACACTAAAAATAATCGGAAACATAAATAGCAGAGCAAGCCTGTCATAATTGCCAAACTCAAAACCCTAACCGAAAAGAGTAGAAGATGCTGTAGAAAATATATCATTTGGAAAAATAAGCGGTCTCTTCCAGATGTCACCAGCCCGTGCTGGAGGTGGGGGGCGGGCAGGGTCCATGCGCACCTTCGATGCCTAAATCACTACAGTCCTAGCCTTTTTTCCAGCTGCCTGGCCAGGGCTCGGTGCTGTGTCATGTCTTCCTCCCCAAGTATTTGTGCAGTGACCCCAGGGAAGGCTGACATTTGTCCCAGCCAGTGCTGGTCACCCCTTGCTTCCCCAGCCAGCCTCGAGGACCAGGCCAGGGCTCTGCCCTTTTGCTGAATAGGGAGCTGCTTCCTTCTCTCTGCTATTGTGTTCCTTGGTGCCGTTTTCCCCATTTCGCAGCTAAGCGAGCCTTGGGTGCCCTCCTGGATCGTCAGTCATCGTGAGGAGCTGTGACCAGATCAATTTGCCGGGGGTGGGGGTAGCGGTCAGACTTGGCAAACTGACCCAGGAGGGCCATACTTGAGGAGGGACCCGCACAGGTGGGGACCTGGTGGCTCTTTGAGGATCCAGGAGTAGGGAGGTAGTGTTGAAGGCCTGTGACGGCAGGGAGGATGCAGTTTCAAACCGGGGCTCAGGATGGTCTCAGTGAGAAGGTGATGTTGAACAGATGTGCAGGAGGTGAGGGTGTGAGCCGTGCGGCTGTGAGGAGCAGAGTACCCAGCTAAAGGAACAGCAAATATGAAGTAGGGCACGTGCCTGGCATGTCTGTGTCTGAGGGACAGTGAGGAGGCCATCGTGACAGGAGGGCAGTGAAGAGGTGGGATCAGAGGTGTAATGGTGGTTGGGGTTGGGCTCGTGCATGGCCTTGCTGCCATTGGACTTTGGATTTTACTGAATGAGATGAGAGTCCTTGCAGGAGTTTGAATCGAGGACCTGACTTGGATATTAAATTAGGACTTGGGCTGCTCTGCATCAAGAACTGTGAAGGGACTGCTTGCAAGCTAACGGGTTCGCCTACCCCAGTTCCACAGATGCTGGCAGGCATGAGAATATGGTGAGAGATGAAGGGCTTTACTATGGCAGACTGTGCAGCTTGAACTTCTTGTTCACGTCTGCTCCCCTGTTCCCCATGTTCCTGATGGTGATTTGGAGCAGCCCCTGTGGATGCCTTGCACACAGTGGGCCTGTGTCACAGCAGAGGAACCTCAGATCTTGCCAGCGGCTATTGGCAAACCTGCCCCAACTTGCCCTAGAATCAGTGTCTTTTATATCCTGTTCAGGAGACAATCTGCTCTCTGTCCAAGAAGGAGATACTCCATCTTCCAGGGACGTTTGTATAGAAACATCCTTGAAACCATAGTCTAGGACAAACTTGTCACGAGACAAACAGAAGTACCATGAAGAATTACCCCTCAACTTCAGGATGACAGCAAACTGGGTGAGGCAGGAAAGCAGGAGGGCCCCATCAGGGGACTGTTGCAGTGACCTGAGAAAGAGATGAAGAAGCTCAGACCGCAGTCACAGCGGCGGAGGTGTTGGAAAGTAAAAGCCAAATTCTGGGTGTGATTGCAGGTGACGTCAACAGGATTTCCTGACAGATGGCATGAAGATGTAAGAAAGGAAAGGGGCAAGGACTCCAAGGTTTCGGCCTGAGCAATGGAAGGATGCAATTGCTGTCAGCTGAGCTGGGGAACATGGTGGGAGGAACGCGTTTGGTTGGAGCGAGCAGAAGTTCTAGAAGTTCTGGGCATGACAAGTTTTTTCCTGCTTGTAGATGGCTCAGAAAGCAAGGCTGTGGAAGCTGTGGCCAGTGAGCAGACCTGTCTGCACAAAGCAGTGGCTGTCATGATTGGAGAACCACTTGTTTTGGTCAGGAGGGTAGATGCCAGATAGAAGATGCTCTCAGCCACGGCTCCACCTTTCCAAGCCATGTGTCCTCTCATGCCACTGGGTTGACTCTCCCTTTCAGTTCTCCACTGGGCACCTGCAGGGCTGTGCCAGGGGGTGCAGAGCAGGGCACCAAGCCAGCCTACAATGGTACAGTGTCCAGTGAAGGTGTGGGGGGAGTTGGTCCATTATCCAGGTGTAGCAGTGAGGAGGGGTCCCTAGATAGGTAGGGCCATGTATGGTTTGGTGTGGGGGGGGGCTTGGTCTTTTAAGAGCTTCAGGGTCTAGGGACTATCCCCAACCCAGCGCCTAGACACATGCATAGAATCGTGCATACATGGAGGCCCATTCTGGCTTGAGACACCAAGAGGGGCAAGGATGGGGAGTGGAGCGCCCTTTCATCCCTGGACTTCAACGTGAAGTGACTCCTTCCCAGAATAAGGGAAAGGAGGTGGCGTTCCAGAGGCCATAAATGGGGAGGAGACCTGGAATGTGATTTTCTTTATTGTTTGAGCCTCCTGCGGTGAGCAAAGGCTGGCTAAGGCCTGATTCAGGCCTTCCCGTCTACCTGCAAGTGGTATGGACAAGTGCTCCTCTGTGCGAGTCCGTGCCAGGGCCTGGAGCTGCTTTGTTGCTTCATCCTGGAATATTTATGAGCACAGGGTCTGTGCCAGAGATTGTTCTCCTAAATGACTCTGACTGTGGAGGGAGATGCTCACTTTGGTGCCTCTGTCGACCAAGCAGAGCGCAGCGTTTTCGTTTTTGTGTTTTTTTTTTTTTTTTTTTCTTAAGGAAGGATGGGATAGAGTGGTTTGAAGTTTTGAGGCTGAGTAATGGATCTCCAATTATAAAGTATAACTTCAGGACATCCCTTTCCTCCACACTTTTTTTTTTTTTTCAGATTTTTTTTTTAATTTTTTATTTATTTATGGTAGTCACACACACACAGAGAGAGAGAGAGAGAGAGAAAGAGAGGCAGAGACACAGGCAGAGGGAGAAGCAGGCTCCATGCACCGGGAGCCTGATGTGGGATTCGATCCCGGGTCTCCAGGATCGCGCCCCGGGCCAAAGGCAGGCGCCAAACCGCTGCGCCACCCAGGGATCCCTCCTCCACACTTTTAAAGAAAAAAAAAGTTGTTTTTCTTTCCTCATTTCCCATTGTACCTGTTGGACAATTGGCTGTAGTTGCTGCAAATGTGCATCTAGAAAATGCTTTGAATCTGGTATGATGCTTCCATTCATATTTACGTGATGGCCAAATGACAATCCCCTCACAGCTGTGCCATGATGCTTCTCTCTAAGTCCTCAGGTCTGAGCGGATGCTCTTTGCCGTAACTTGGGGAACAGCATGATTTATAGCTATCTTTGCTCAAAGACCTTCTCCTGTGAGACAGTTGCAGGGTTGGCTGTAATAAGAAACTCGATCTGGGTGATTTAAAGGATTGCCTTTTTCCAGGGCTGCTCTGTGGGGGTATTGTGAAGCTCTGGATCTTTGGGAGAAGCTGTGGGTCCCAGAGAATCAGTGTGCTTTGCTGGCTTTCCAGGGAAGGGTGCAGGGGTGGGTAGAAGAAAGAAGGTGATCTGGGGAAGGCTGAGCTCCCCACTCACTGCCTGCAAGGCCTTGAGCAGGCCCTTCCTATCCTTTTCTGGTGTCCTTCCTCTGAGGAATAAGCTCCAGTCTGTGTGTAAACAGTGTCCCTTCCAAGTTGGGTGGGGGGGTCTTAAGGGCTCATTCCATTCATCATTCTCATTCGTCTGTCCCACATGACTCTAGATAAGGAGACCACCTAAGAGGGAAGTGCTGGCTATGGAGATACAGCTTCAGGATAGGTACCCTAGCCCCACCTAGCCCGTGCCCACTGCATTCCTGCCCTTAGAGGAACTTCTTGCCTCCGCCATGCCTGGCACTGAGTAGGTATGGGCTCTGCTTTCATCATATTGGGACCCTTAGCTTTCAGGTTACTCGTATTTTAAATGCTTACTGAATTGGTGTGCAGTATGCCTCGCCTTCCTGATTAATGGATTGTTAGGTGTCTGTGAATGCTTGATCCTGTCTGGACCTCTCTCTTCTCATTGCCGCATGAGAGGCTCTGATCAGATGATCCTGGGGGGTTCTCTCCAGCTCTGAAGGTCTGATTTCCTCTGCACAGAAACACTCAGGGGATCCTGCCCTCGTGCAAGAGGGAGATAAGCTTTGCTCACTTCCCAAAGCCTTAATCCTGTCTTTATAGAAAAGAATTGGTGTGATGGTTCGTTATACGTCAACTTGTTGGGGCCACAGTACCCAGATATTTAGTCAAACATTCTTCTAGGTGTTTCTGTGTGAGTATGTTTTTGGATAAGATTAACATTTAAAGGCTTGGACTTTGAGTAAAGCAGATTGTTCTCCATAATGTGGGTGGGCCCGATCTAATCAGCTAAAGGCCTGACTAGAACAAAGACTGATCTCCCTTGAGCAAGAAAGAGCTCTGCCAGCAGATGGCCTTTGTACTAGAACTGTAACATCGCCTTTTTTCTGGTCTTTAGCCTCTAGATTTTGGACTTGCCAAACTCCACAATTGCATGAGTCAAGTCCTTAAAATCTCTGCCCCCCCCACCCCCCATTGGTTCTTTTGGTTCTGTTTCAGAGGAGCCCATTATTTTTGTTTCTCTGCAGAGTCCTGACTTATATAGACAACATAGTTGGGTCTTTTTACTAAATGTGTGTTAGACTCATTCGCAGGTAAAGCAGTTTGAGCCTCATCCTGATTTTGGTGTGAGTCATTGAAGAGTTTAAAGCAGAAGAAGAACATGATTGGATCTATATTTTAGAAAGATGCTGGGGAGGATCAGATGTGTGTGTGGGAGACTGGTGGTAGGGGAACCAGTGTACTTATTCAGGTGGGAAATGGTGAATTTGATGGCAGAAATGGGATGGAAAGGGATGCAGAGTGGGCAGGTATTTAGGCAGAGGAACGTAAGAGGAATCAGGACCCCTTGGATGAGGGATACAGGAGAGTCAGGGTAAGTCTCCTTCCTGGCCTGGGTACCCTGGGGATGCTGATGCCCGATGGCACAGAAGGGAATTAGGTTGGGGCAGTAGGTGGGCAGGATGCTGAGTTTTCTGTGGTGGATATCAAATTAGATTAGCCTCTGGGACATCCTTGGGGAGGTGCTGGGGCAGGGGCACAGATTTGAGGGCTCGGGGTATGAAACCCTGTGGAGTGTGTGGAACTTGTCTGTTTTTCCACCAGAATGTTGTTCCCATGGGACAGCCATCTGAGTGCCTTGCCGGATATACCCAGGCCTTCACCCAGGAGCCCAAGACAAAAAGCAGGTTGATAATGCCAAGAGGGAACATTCAGTACCTGTCACCAGGACTCAGCACAGGTGGTAAACACTGTCTGGTGCCAACCAAGAGAAACAAAAAGAAAAAAAAAAAGACGTTGAGAAGATCCTACGTGGAAGGGAAGAGGCGCATTGCTTGTACTAGAGGGAATAGGGGGAGGGTTGTCCGTGCGTATGTGCACATACTCAGGTAGAGCCATCACGCATGTGCACACATGCACTTATGAATAATTGAATCTCTATAAATCTACCATCCAGTATTTCATTTTCAGCTTCCCAGACCTCTGCCCCCCACCCCCATGACAGCTTTATAGTGTACTGATGGGGGCGGGCGGGGGGGTGGACAGTGAGGGCCACTTGCCTGCAGAAAGGCTCAGTGTGCTCCGAGGGCGAGAGGCAACAGTTCTGGCCCTAAGTCCTCCCTTTGGGTGCACTATGGGCCCCATCTCCAGATGGCATATCCAAGGCCAGACAGGCTCTGGGCCTCTGGTGTGACGGGGAACAGCATCCCTCCTCCCCCTGGCTGACTGGCCTCCAAGGCAGGACTCTGACACCAGGGTTATAAATGCATCTGTCTGGGTGCATTATCTAAATTGTTATGTATCACCCTGGGTAATGGCAAAAGTAAAAACCGCTGTTAGCTCAGTGAATAAATCCTTGGTGTTGATCAATCATTGCATGGCGTAGACTCTTTTAATAGGCACAATTTACACGGAGGCTTGGCAGACTGCTCTGGCTTCTAATTGCAGATGGAAAACGGATGCCGATCTCTGCTGTGCCGTAAAAATGTAAACTATAAATGACTTAAATGCTCGTGTGCTCCCTTCTCCACCCAGCACTCATTTTCACCTCGTATTCAGATACAAATCAGAGGAAAAATTACTCTCCTGCGAGATAATAACTTTTATGACGTGGGGCTCCATGCTTCCCCCATCTGAGGCCCCACATGCTTCCTGGAGCCGTGGTCTCCCCAGGTCTCAGCCCCTGGGGGGGAAGCATCATAGTTAGCTCTGCAGACGCTCCCCCGGCTCTTAAGTGCCATGATGTTATTACAAACTCTTAAGTGCCCTGAGTTACTGGCCCTGTGCTCGTGAATACTCCTGGGCTGCTTTCCGAAGAGCTCGAGTCCAGCATGGAGTCCCAGGAGAAAGTGGATTGTAAGAGCAGCTGCGTGCAGTGATGGGCTGAAACCAGGTAAACACAGGTGACTCGGGTATACGGTGTACCCGCAGCCCTGCCAGGAGCCAGGCTCCCTCGACTCTGTGTGCAGCTCTCAGACAGGCCCCGTGTCCTGTTAGAAAATTACCCTGCCTGGGGTGAGAGCCACGGTGTGTGCTTGGTACTCCAGTATGATCTGGGTGGGCTGTGTGCACGAGCGCGTCCCCGTGCGTGGGGGCTGAGTTTTGATTCCTGTTCCAGGAGCACTCAGGAGGTGTGTGGGGCCACTTTGGGATGAATTGGGGTGCTATGAAGTCTCCTCTCTTCAGAGCCCTCCAGTTGTTTTTTTTTTTTTCACCCATTCGCCACTATATTTGATATTCCACCCAATGCATTTCTTTGAGATTTCTGTCTAGAAGACTCTCATTGAAGTCCAGGTAAGAAAGCTACCTCTCCTCGCTTCTCCTTTACTAATCTGTTAGTTCAGATCAAAGTGTGGAGCTCGGAATGTTAAACATGAGGCTGTGCCAGCACGCTCACTTCCAGGGCTCCTCACCCAGCCGTGTGGGGGGCAGAGCGGGGGTCTGGGCACAGTTCTTCCGGCGTGAGGTCACTGACGGGTGTGGCCCATGCCAGGCTGTTTCCATGGGGGAGAGTGTTGGGAACTCTGGGTCCATTCCAGGGTGGAGGGGAGTGGGAAGGGGAGTAGCCCATGGCAGAGTAGTAGCCTGGATGCCTGAGGGTGCTCTGAAGGAGAAGAGAGGAGCCCCAGGTGCTCTGCTCACGGCCCTTCCCTCTCCCAGTGCTGCTAGAAGGAGCCTGGCAGCTTGCAGGGGTGAGGGGCCAGGAGCACAGGCTACCTAGAGGGCCTGAGCCACCTGTGTGTCCAGGTGAGGGGAGCAGAGAGGTCTGTTCCACCTCCATGAAGAGTACTCTGGCTCTTTGGTCGGCCTCCAGCTAGCCACGAGGCTCATGGTGCCCCAAGCCTCCCTTCCAAGGGCTCCCCATCCTGCTGCATGTGGTCCCAGCTCCTTAGCCATACAAATGCAAGTAAGAGAGGAGAGGTAGACTCCAGTGGGCTGATCGGCCCTTGGGGGCAGGTGGGTTGTTTCCCTGGACTGATATAATGGTCTGCGTGTGATCTACCGGCAAAAAGGGCTCAAGGACATTTTTATAATTTTTTTTTTTTTAATAAATCGAATGACCAAACATGGACAAATCGAGGAGCATCATTAAAGAAATGCAACAGATTTTCTGTGCCTTTTATATATTTTATGGAGGCCCAAACATTTATGAAAGTCTGTTTGTCCCTAGGCCTGGCCCCTCTGGTAGTGTCAGAGTTGTGCTTGGTTCCAGCCCCACCGCTAGAGGACTGATAGTGAGAGGGACAGGCAGGCCACGAGCACAGTGTCAGGGTCGGTGCCAGGACCAGTCTATGTGTGGTGTGCAGGGAGGATCTGCAGACCCCAGAGATGGAGGCAGCGGAGACATGGGAGAGAAGGTACCCGGCAGAGAGAGCTTCATGTGGGGAGGCCTGGACTGCATGGCGCTGTGGGCAAGCAGGGGCTGCTAAGGCTGAAGCGGACAAAGAGATACCGGGTGTCAGGAGGGGAGGCTGCCGCTGAATTAGGCGAGGGCTATTTGGTGGGGGTTCCACTTGACATTCAGGCTGGAGGTGTCATGGGGAGGGCAGTGGGGTCTTTAGCAGGAGAGCAACATCTTCGCAGAAGGCCACATGGTCCACACAAGGACACACATGCTGTGTGCAGAACGGGTTGCAAAGTGGCAGCAGCAGGCAGGTGTTACCTAGCAGTGCCAGACCCCTGTAAAAGAAGACAAGTGCTGGGGTGGCTTGGAGAATATCGGATGACTTTATTACTAATGTGATGGCAGGCCCCATGGGAACTAGGTCAGGGGCCTTTGTAGCCCAGCCCAGAAGTGGGCCTTCTGATAAGACACATGAGAAGAGCCCTCTTGTCCCTGCTTAGGCCAACTCTGAGGGCTGATGCCCTCCAGACCCCACCAGGACCCCTGCAGCGTCGGGAAGTACTCGGTGGGGGAGGCAAGTGCTGCAGAATTGGGAGGGGAAGGCTTCAGCCTCGCACAGGGACCTCTGCCATCAGTAGGAGACATAGTCTGGGAAGGCCCCACCCTACCTGTCGGTCACCTGTCGGTGGCTACCGGCCATCAGCGCTCACCCAAAGTAAATGGGTCAGAGAGCAGACAAGAAAACTCACAGATCTCACCTCCAGGGGAGGGGACCCTGGCCTAGGTCAGCAAAACGAGAGACTGTCCTGCGGGTGGGAGCTACCTTCCGGGAGGCCTTACAGAGGGTTGCTGGTGCTGCATCCAGGTGAGTGATGCTGGTGGCACGAGTCAGGAACGGGACCCAGGAAATCAGCCCCCACGAGGAATATCCAGGCTGTGCCAGGTGTCACAGTTGCAGAAGGGGCCTCCTCTGAAGAACTGTTAGTTTGTGAGATGAATTTCTGGTGGGGTTGTGAAACTACTGTCTCTTTTATTAAAGGAAAAAAATTGTCAGTTGCCTACCGTGTGCCAGCTCTGCTAGGCATTGGGGATACACCAGTGACTATGAGACCCCCCCTGGGCCCTCTGGAGTAACTGAGTGATGGGGGAGATGAGCAAAGAAACCCACAAAAGTGATTCCATCACCCCCATCCATGGCACACAGCATGTTGGAGAAGGCCAGGGCCTCATTATCTGTGAGTCTTATATTTCTTCCTCAATAATGACCAAGGGAGGGAGTCAGGAGGCGGTGAGGACACTGGGGAGAACCTCACTTCTGAGTGAGGGCCCAGAGCAAAGCTCAAAAGAGGCTGCAGCCCTCCTGCCTGAGAACCCGGCTGGCTCCTGTCCCCACCTTCTTGGCTCGGGACGGGACGGCTTTCTGAAATGCAGACACATTGAAGAGAGCAGATGGAAATTCTTCAAAGTGAGGGGGCCTGGCATTGTTTTCCCTTGAATCTCAAAGACAAATTGCCATTTGGCCCTGGACTGGCCCTTGCTTTTCTGAGCTTGTGTCCCAATTTTCACAGGAGTACAGACTGGATGACCATCCGACGGGGGAGCTGCTTGGACTACCTGACGCTCTGGGCATTTGCCTCCCCTTTGTGGAGAGCACCTGATGATGCCCCCATTCTCTCAGCAGGCTCCTGGTCTGGCACCTGGCACCTGTGCACAATGAGTCTGCAGGGGACAGCTGCCCTGTGCCCTGTGTCCTGGCCCTGGCTTCATGGGGCAGGACAGAGCCTGCTGGTGTAGGTTTCGGTGCCATGAACCAATTCTGTGGCCCCAGGAGGGGCTCGAGCTGGGCACCAGGGCACCTTTGTGGCAGCCAGGGGCCCCAGGGGAGCTCTGAAGCAGACTCCTTGTTTACCAGATGGCTTTCCCTGGACACTGTGTGTCTCTGCCACTTCCCCTGCCCCACTGCTCTCAGGCATTGTTGCTTCTCAGCAGGAGTCTAGTTCCAAAGAAAACGAGTTGAGGCTGGAAGCTCTTGGCCTCTATCTGGCACAAAACCTGGAGTTTGGGCCCTGTCTGCTCCAAGCCTCAGTGTAGCTCTCCTCCGGGACATTAAGTGCTCAGCCTCTTGAGCTACATTGCCTGGGTTTGAAGCCCAGCTCTACTAACTGTATGGTACAGCCAGTGTGGGTCCCAGTGGACTCACCTGCAGGATAGGCATCATGGTGCCTCATTTGTAGAAGGTGAGGAGTCAGTGGGGGAGTGTATAGGAAGCCCTTTCCACACCGGATGCACCATATGCACCCATTGACTGCCAGCTGCTTTGTGGTTATTACTAATAAAACCTTGTGAAGTCTGAGCATGGAGGTAGGAGTGTTGCATCACATGGACATCCCGTGTGTGGGAGGCTTCCTGCCTGCAGTGCCTACCTCGTGTCTTGCCCTCACACCGCGGCAGCCTGGGAACGGTGCTGCCCTCCACTAGGGAGACCTGGGCTGAGCCTTAGGCAGGGCCCACTTCTGCTGAATGTCCTCTGTCCTGCGAGGTGAGGGTCTCTTTCGCCTGTAGATCACTGATGGTGTCAGGTGAGTTTTAAGCCAGCTGGGCAGACTTAGCCTGGCCCCAGTGGAGGGCTGGTTACTGGCAGACACCCTGTGGCTGGACTTGAGTGGGGGTAGCAAACAGCTGGCTATCAGTTTTGAGTCTCATGGTGTCCTGCAGGTGGAGACCCATGTTGTAGACATAGAGGTAGGAAGACCCAACTCTCAGCTCTGTAGCCTCAAGAGCCTCAGTTTTGTCATCTATAAGATGGAGATGGTAATTCTCATCTGGCAGGATCGTTTTAAGACTTAAGACGCTGCAGGTAAAGCACCTGGCATGTGTTTGCTTCTCAATAAATAGTAGCTACTGCTATTTTTGTTAAATAAATATACCCAGTGCCAGGGATTTGCTTCTTCAGGGTAAACCTTAGCGATCGCATACAAAATCGTTTGAACTAGATTAACAATTGTAGAACTGGAAGGAGACATTTGGCAAAGGAGAAATGAAGGCCCGGGGAAGACTGGTAATTTGTCCAGGGTCTCCCTGGCCAGGAGCCTTGCTCTTCACAGATCTTTTCCCTTCAGCTCCCGTGTGTGTGTGTGTGTGTGTGTGTGTGTGTGTGTGTGTGTGTGTGTGTGTGTAAGCAGGAGCTTTGAAAGTGACCACAGTTTTTTTCAAGTGGTTTTGTTTCCATTTAATATCTTGAGTTCATTAGAAAATGTTTTAAGCCAAATTTGTTCATGAGTATGCTGACCCAAACCAAGGATGTGCGCATCTAATAGTGGGCCTTCAGACACATGCACAGAAATGACCAGCACCCAGAAAGGCGCTTTACTTTCGTCCAGGTTTTTACTTTCTACGAGTGGAGGAGCTGGGAGGCTGTGTGTGAGGCTCCTGACCTGCTAAGTAGCAGGTCAGCTTGCTCAGCAAGTTACTCATCTCCTATGAGCCTCAGTGTGAGATGAAAACAAACAAACAAATAGCTTAACCATGGGTTGAGTTTGGGTTTCTGTTACTGTTAATAGTACAGATGGCTATTTCTAATCTCTCTCTGCCTCTCGATGGATGTTCTTGTTGGTGGGCTTGATACATGACAAGCATGAGCAAAGCAAGGGAAGAGAAGAGAGAGATGAGACAGCTGGCGGCCAGAGAGATGTCCAAGGAAGTTTTAAAAGATATTTTCAGTGTGATGTATAACGCGGCCCTCTCTGAAATCTTTAGTAATATCTGTCTTGCTGAGTGGACTGCAGGAGGTTGGGTTCACTCTCTGGAGATAAGGCTGGGCACAGAAGCAGCTCCCGGGCCAGGAGCAGAAGTGATGTGGAGCCGGGCTGGGCAGTCACACCTGGGAATGGAGGAAGTACCAGGCATGGAGCTAGGGAGGTGGGATCCGGGACCGTGGCAGCCACTCGCTGCCAGTGACGATGGCGATGCTTCCCTCCCTGCAGGTGCCAGGTCTTGCAGGTCCTAGGGGTGGGAGGGACCACATCTTCACCATCTCTGCTCCCCCAGCATCCTCCAGAGGGGTGGGAGGAGATTAAGTCCCTAACCCCACTGGCAGAGTATTGATGAGTTCTATTCGATGAATTCAAGCCTCAGCCCTTCAGTATTCTTGACATGAGGATATATCGCTATGGAAAATATTGGAGTTGGGAACTATTAAAGTGTTTTCTGAAGCCGGGCTGTGGACTGCAGATTTATAGGGAAGGGTTTTGTTAGGGGGGAAAGTGCCGAGAGCATAAAAGACGACCATACCCAATATCTTACCCAGACAGAAATGATATTTCAGTAGGTAAAATAAATAGTATATGGAAGGGCTCGCAAATACATCACTGCACCCTTTATGTACTGTGTGGGGTGTGTATGTGCTGAATGTGTCCCAAGGCTCAGAAAGCAGAAAAAACTAAATGGACAAAAAATTTTGCCTTTCCATAAAGGGCCATCTTTTCTCTGCTTCCTTTCACTGTCACAGAATGCTATGGAGTTTGAGGAATGGAACTGCCACTTGTTTCTTGTTGGATTGGTCACAAGGATGGGAGGGTGGTGGCTGGAGTCTACATCTCAGAAAGTCTGGCTCCTCAGAGCCCTCAGCCCCCTGCTGCAAGATGACGCTCCAGGGCTGGACGGGCTGAGTATGAGAGCTTCTCCACCCCCGAGGCCACCCCTTTTCCATTAGCAGTGTTCATAGTCAGGAATGCCTGCGATCAAAGAGCTGGCTCCTAGTTTTGCAGATGGGTTCAAGGGGTCCATAGATAGCACATGAGGATCCCCCCAATCTCAGAGGCTTCCCCACTTGACACTGCCCATGCCTGGGCACCACCTTCTCTTGGCTGAGAGCCTGGATTCCTGAGGCAGAGGCCTGAGAGTGACCATGGGAGCTCCATCCTAAGCCACTGTGGGGTGATAGCCTTTCCCGCACTGAATGGAGCTCTAGTGATTACTGCTGATGGCGTCACAGATGAGACTCAGGGCTGGTGCTGAGCTGGCCTTCAGCTGTGCGTGTTAGTAGAACTTGGAAAATGAGTGTTGGCTCTTGAGATGTCAGCCTAGGGACTGCATCATAGCCAGACTGACCGGCAGGCCAGGTCAAGGGGTGGGACAGTCAGCTTTGCCTTAGACTCGAGAGTGGATCAATCAGTGTCCCTCTCAATTCATGTTCACCTGGACCTTGGAAGGTGGCCTTATTTGGAAATAGAGTCTTTGCGAATGTCACTGGTTAAGGTAAGGTCACAATGGATTAAGGTGGGGCCTGAATCCAGCTCCTGGTATCTTTATAAGAAGAGGAGAGGGAACATAGAGACACAGGGGACAGGTAGAGGCAGGTAGAGGCAGAGGCAGCCCCAAGCCAAGGAATGCCAGGAGCCCCCAGAGCAGAGAGGAAGCAAAGAAGAATCCTTTCCCAGTGCCTTCAGAGGGAACATGATGCTGATGCCTGGAATTTGGACTTATAGTCTCCCAAACTGTGAGGGAATACGTTTCTGTTGTTTAAAGCCACCCACCGTGTGGTGGTAAGGCACATCACTGTGGCTCCTGAATCTAAACAGCTAGAGCAGGGCTGGTTCTGGGTCTCCCTCTTTGAGGAGGGCAGATGGAGTGTGGGGGTTTAGCCAAGAGGGTAGAGTTTGAGAAAATGAGAATGTTCTAAACTGGGTTTTCTGCCTTGGAAGTTGTGTTAGGCATCTTCATGGAAACAGAACCAATAGGAATATATAAATGAAAGGATTTGTTATGAGGAATTGGCTCATGCAATTACGGAGGATGAATGTGAAGTCCTACAGTCTGCCGTCTGCAAGCTGGAGCTTAGCTTGCAGGAGGGCCAGTGGTGTTACTGAGTCTAAGTCTGAAGGCCTGAGAACCAGGAGCTCCCAGAGCAGAAGAGCCTTGCCCCAGTTCAAGCATTCAGGCCAAAAGCGAGGAATTCCTCCTTCCTCTGCCTTTTTGCTCTTTTTAGGCCCTCAACAGAGTAGTGAATGAAGCACACGTGCATCGGTGAGGGAAACTGCTTTACTCAGCTCACCGATTCAGTGCCAATTTCATCTGGAAACCCTCACAGAGACATTTCAGAATGATGTTTTGCCAGCTATCTGGATACCCTGTGGCCCCGTCAAGTTGACACACAAGGTTAACCATCACAGAAGCTGTGGCTAAGAAGGGTGTAACTCCTGCAGAGTGGATGGTGGAGCTTCTGTGTTACATTTAAAAAACACCACTGATGAGTGTGGGGTACGTTGTACAGAGCACCGAGGCCTGCCTTCTGGAATTGTTAAGATGTGTATGTGGGTCCCTTCCACATTCATGCTGTGTTTTGTTTTATTTTTTTAATTTTTTTAATTTTTTTAAATTTATTTATGATAGAGAGAGAGAGAGAGAGAGACAGAGACACAGGCAGAGGGAGAAGCAGGCTCCATGCACCGGGAGCCCGACGTGGGATTCGATCCCGGATCTCCAGGATCGCGCCCTGGGCCAAAGGCAGGTGCCAAACCGCTGCACCACCCAGGGATCCCCTGTGTTTTGTTTTAAAATTGTTTCCGTTTCTTTTTTTCGTAGCCTCCTCCCCAAACTCTCATACGATCCAGGCCTTCTCATTCTGAGAATCCAGTAATTCTTTCAGAGTTTCTAGAAGTTTCTCTCAGTCTGTTTGGAGGGAAAGGGGGGGGTGGTCTGGAATACATGGAGAAAGGGAGCATTGGTTTTTGAAGAGAAATGAATTTTCTTCTTTGTTGTTGTTTTTTCTTACATTTTTACATTTTAAGGATCCAAAAATAGGAGGTTTTTTTTTTTTTTTTTTTTTTGACTAAAAGTCTGGTATACATATGGTATGTCTTCACAGTTAGATTGAGATCTGTAAAGGATGCTGGGGCAACAGAAGGATATCTGGCTCGTGTATGCAAGGCCTATGCCCCACATGTTGGTTTTTAACTTTATTGTTTGAAATTTGAAGTTATTCTCATAAGAACACTGTCAAGCGTTCAGAACAGTCTTCCTAAAACTATTTAACTCCATGAATTAAAAACTTGCTAAGCTTGGGGAATACCTGTATGTACGAAATACATAATACAAAACCCAGAGATGAGAAATGTTATATTGTAGGTATCTAGATGGTATAAATTATAAAATTAAATTTCCTCCAAAGCTCTGGAATTTGGAATATTTTCTTTTTCTTTTCTTTTTTTTAAGTTTTGTTTATTCATGAGAGAACAGAGACATCGGCAAAGGGAGAAGCAGGCTCCCTGTGGGGACCCTCATGCAGGACTCAATCTCAGGACTTCAGGATCATGACCTGAGACAAAGGCAGGCAGTCAACCACTGAGCCACTCTGGAATTTGGAATATTTTCATTTCTTGGTTGAGATAATTATTCTTCAATCCTTCGAGGATTCTTGCTTATTTCTGCTGCCCCGCTGATCCCTCTGTATCACCCGATTAGTTTAACACAGAGATCTTCAAAGACCCAAGTTAGAAACAGCATGGATTTCTGGGACACCTGGGTGGCTCAATCAGTTAAGTGTCTAACTCTTGGTTTCGGCTCAGATTATGACCTCAGGGTCATGAGATCGAGCTCCATGTTGGGTGGAACCCGCTTGGGATTCTCTCTCCTCTCTAGTCCCCCATCTCTCCTCCTATGTCCCCCTCACATGTGCTCACTCTCTAAAAAAATAAAAAAGAAAAGAAAAAGAAAAGAATCAGCAACATTTCAAAGTTGCCAGAATATAGCAGATGCCCCGTAGAGTTCCAGAAGGCTGAGTTCAGAGAAGCCAGAGCTATTTCTGAGAGGTCACAGCTTCAGTGGGTTCTCTTAGCATTTTACCTTGGCCTCACATTTTCTGTTTTCTGTTGTTTTTTTTTTTTTTATGAATTTTTGTCTTTTTTTTAAAATGTTTTATTTATTTACGATAGTCACAGAGAGAGAGAGAGAGAGAGAGAGAGGCAGAGACACAGGCAGAGGGAGAAGCAGGCTCCATGCACCGGGAGCCCGATATGGGATTCGATCCCAGGTCTCCAGGATCGCGCCCTGGGCCAAAGGCAGGCGCTAAACCGCTGCGCCACCCAGGGATCCCTCTGTTTTCTGTTCAATAACAAAACACACTTCCAGCACTACATTCAGCAGCACCAACAATTGTCAGGGGTTGTGAATCGGCAAAAAACAGCGTTGCTAGGGGCAGCGACAGGACCACAGAGAAGAAGTCACCATTTGCTGTCTGGAGGGCTTGCTGAGTGTCAGGCACCATACCAGCTGCTCTTCCCGGCTTCACCCATACTCACTCCGCTTGGGAGACGGGTCATGTTATACCCATTACAGAGATGGAAATGAAAAGTCAGCTTAACTTCCCCCATGTTGTGCCTCTGGTGTCCTCAGAAGCCCTGCTCTTCCTTCCTTCCCCAACCGTGACTCTCAACCTGGGTGCATGCTAAGCTGCATCATCAGGAAGCTGGAGGGAGACAGAGGTGGGAGTTGCAGTTCATCCTTGCAACCTCTCCTCCTTCTCGTGGGCTCAGGAGGCGGACTCTCACCATCCAGGTGGAAGACTTGGAGTGCTTTGGGCCATGGAGAACCTGTCCCCCATGTGCTCCCATCAAGGAAACAGCCTTAGCATGGGCAAGGACACAGGGCTAGTCAGGTACCTGACATACAGTCTATTTCCACACCCCTTTTCAGTCCCTTTAATGAGAAAAAGGATCCCGTCATCTTACTGGAGCTCATTTAACTGAAATCAGAACTCCTTAATACACTTTTGGAATTGTTAATTAAGAAATACATGCCCAACAACATTTTCGCTAAGTACCCCAAATGGCAGATAAATTGTATCTTCTGCCTTGAATTCCCTTTGGTGGTACACATTATTAAAGCCAGCGAAACAGTATAACAGCTCTGCAACATCAGTTAGGCTGAGAGAGGGAGGAGCCCCAGACAAATGGGTGAGTTTTTCCCCCTTTTTCGCTTCGGGTCTTCTTTTGGGGGGACATTAGCTTTGACACTGCCTCTTCTTGCTTTTATTTATCTTGGAAAATCTCAACAGTGCCATGTCAAAAGGCTAAGACACCCTTCTGAAAGCTCTCAGTGGACATGCTAATGTTTTTCAAAGGCCTCAAATAAATCCAGTTGAAAGGCAGGCATTCCTAGGAAGTGAATGTGAGGCATGTTTTGCTTCTGTTTGGTTATGCTGTAAATCAAACTAGATTTTTACATGTGGCGCATAAAGGGAAGACATTCTTGGCCCGTGGAAATATGAAGAGCCTTATTCGGTCATTCCTGGTTCTTTGTTAATGAGGAACAACACACAGTTCTCAAGTGTACATGGGTATGGGTATGTGTGCAGATAGCCACCGTATCCTTGAGGTGGCTGTGGCTTTGGCTGCCTGTGTCATGGTGGCCACCTGGTAGGGTGCCTGGTAGGCATCTCTCACTACCTGAACTTCTGTCCAAATTTGGATTAATAATTTAGGTAAACATTTAGAGGTAGGGCAGGTACCCTTTGCTATCCAAACTCTTACTTTTTTGCTTTCCAATTTTGGGGAACAAATAGATTCAGATAATTAAGTGTCCTTCTATATATGGGAGAAGCATCCAAGTTCTTTCCATCCAATGCATAAGTCTGAATATCAAGATATATTTGTAGTTTCTTTTTCTGGGCATCTCTTGATAATGACAATATACGTGAGTAGAATTTGATGTCATGGACAGGAGACAGACTCAGAAGCTCTTTGTTAGAGATGGGTCTCCACTGCTATAGCTAAATTGGATGGTGCCTCCAAAAGCTGGCCCTGGGAAGAAAGCAGGTGGCCGGCAGCTTGTACGATTTGAGATGTGCCAGGGAAGATTTCTATGTCTTCAAGTAACTCTGTGCTAAGCCTCAACTAATCTGCCCAAAGTCACATGGTTAGTAAGAGGCAAAGCTGGGATTCAAACCAGGCAGCCTGACTCTAGGATCTGTGCCCTCAGCACAGTTGACTGGTGACTGTGGACAAGTCCCTCCTCTTTTTGGACCTGAGGGCCCTCTGTAAAATGGGGAGGTTAGACTCCAGGATTTCCTTGCCTCTCACTCTGTGACACTAGGAACACTGCGACAGGCTGCTCTGTACCCAGAGCAAGCCCACATAGGAGGAAGAGCGACCCTTTGGCCTCCTTCTCCTATACCTCAGACAGAAGGAGGACAAAAGGAGGATGCTGCCCCTTGACATATTGCATTGGGCTTGTGGTGAAAATTATGTCTGTGCAAAATGAAAAGCCTTGCTGGGGAGAACAGGACCATAAATTTACTCACAGGGAAAAATTAATTTGTTACAAATATATTTCACACGTAGCCTTTTTATGAGTCTGCCTAAAATTCATTACTCTTTTGCTTTGTCTTTGCTCCTATCAAGCCTCATTTCTAGAGCCAGTAAGTACCATTGCTGGGTTTTCCAAAGCTGGTACAGGGTTGCAGAGGTGTGCGCACACCTTCCTGTCTCCTGCCAATGGGGCATTGGGCATGGTGCAGGGTCTGCAGTGGCCCAGGCACTAGGAAATCTGGTTCCTAGTCCTGCATCCACCATTTGCCAACTGTGTGACCTTGGGCTAGTTACTTGGTCTCACTGCCCCTCAAGTTCCCCATTTATGAAATGGGATTTGAGAATAACAAGATACTCCTCAGGGTATTAGTGCTGTAGGGATGGGAGAGAGGCAGCCTGGCCCTTGGATTAAAACAAGGACATTGGAGTCAGACAGGTCCAGGTATCAGCCAGTAAGCCAGCAGGAGTCTCTTCACCTCTCTGAGCCTTGGTTTCTTTTTTTGTGAAATTGGAATAATGACCCCTTTGTTAGTTGTTTCAGTATTAACAAGAAATAGGAGGGCTGCCACATAGTAGATAGCATATAAAAATTGAAATATACTTTGAGACACATCTTAAAAGAATGCTGGTACTGCACAGACCTCTGCATGGACCAAAGGGACAGAGCATGGTGGCAGGGGTCAACATAATCAGTAGCTTCACAATGACAGCCAAAACTTATTTATTGAACCCCTACCTTATGCCAGGGGCTGGGCCTTGGAGAATAGCCTTCCTCTTCTGCTGTGCTTTTCCTGGAATGCCAGACATGAGATGTTTTTCCCTCCCATTCTAATGGTGCATTTATCTGAGTGTCCCCTGCAGAGGCCATTAGCATACCTTTAAAGTGCAAACAGAACACCCGATAATTTTGGATAATTTTGTTGGGGAGCAGAGAAATAAATACACCGTTCATTCCGCAAGCCTCCTTCATTCAGTACTGACGGCCCTGATGAAATAGGCAACCATCAGTTTCATAAATTAGTGGTCTGAAAAAGAAGAGAAGCGGAATATTCTTTACAGTTCCTGGGCTCTTAGGTGATCCAGGAAATATCTGAAAATGTGTTGTATGTCTGTGCAAAATTATCTTTTTGTGTGTGTGCGAGTGTGTATACCTGAGTAAAATGATGGGTTTTACTGGGGAGAAGGTCCACAGGACTCTTCATATTCATAAAGGACTGAAGATCAAAGGTTACAGCCCATTAATCTACTGAGTTGTTATTATTTTTAGACAGGAGGAGATTGAAATAAATCACCGTATCATAATATATGGAAGAAAACATCTCTCATTAGCCCTTTAACAACTTGAAAGGGTGCAAACTTTCGAGACTCCACTGATGAACATTTTCAATTAATGTTGAGTAAATTTGCATTTTGTAAATGTGATAAAATGTGTACGACTCTGTATTAGAAACGTTCCCCAACTCTGACAGGAAGCACAACGCCAGAGCATGGGGGTTAACACTGGCAATCCTGAGTCAACTCTCTGTTTGTTTTAGAGATAGCTCTGCAGTGCCTAGAAATTAATAAGTAATTTTCTTAGTGACAGCCTGAGGCAACTGAATGAATCCTTAAATCCAAGTGTATGCTGTGTGGAAAGGAGCAAATGATTTTTATAGAGTGTCTATAGTAGTGGGGGAGAGGATGGTGCTATGGGGAAGCATCTAATGGGAATTCTCATATTTTACTCATTAACCTAGAAAGGGGATGTCATCATTCTGTCAGAGAAAGAGAATAAACATCCCAGAGGCCACTGGAGTCTTGAGTGCCAAATCAGAATCAAAGTTTGAAATGGGGCTTGTCCTTGCCACAGAGGTACTCTGTGCTGTCCCTGGGAAGTGATCCTCATCCTGCCATAAGGTATTGCACTGGGTAGCGTGCCTAAAAATGCTAGGCCTGGCTGGCCCCAGAGGGCTTGCAGCCTTGGGGGGGGGGGGATGCCCTGCTGTGCCCTCATTTATCAGAGCGTCTTGTTCAACTGGAAATCCAGCCCCTGGAGTTCCAAGAGAGCGAGGAACACGGAGGAAGGGCAGTGGTGGGGGGCCAGGGAGGTTGGAGTTTGATATCTATTGAGAGCAATCAACTTTTCCCCTCCAAACTCTTCATTCAACAATTCATTCATTGTAGAGGTAGAGACTCTAAGTCAAATAAGACCTAGATCCAAATGCACTCTTCTCACCCATGAAGTGAGAATTGTAATGCCTACCCCTCAGGATGGCTGTTAGGTATATTACTGATGCAAAGCCCAGGGTGTAAAGTCCGTGCATAATACAAGTTAGAACTGAAGAACTGTTACCCTGTTCTGGGTAAGATGCAACCTAACCATTGGCACAGCGCCTTCCCCGGGCTTTGCTGGATCATTCTTGATCCTCTTCTGCCCCTAGTGGTCTTCATAGGAATTCTCAGGAGCCTACCCTTAACCTGGTTGAGGGATGATTGACACACGAAGGTCGTTGTTTCTGCCTAATGGTACACATTGGAACTTTTCTGAAATAAACATTTTCCTTCTAGAGTTTTAAATTCTGGCGAGAGTCCCAGCCCCAGGCCTGTGTCATGTAATGAGCTTGCACTGAGTCTCTGCATCCTTAGGAATTCTGATCAGTCCCAAGACTGGGAGAGGGCTTGGAGATCCTGGTGGCGCCTTGTCAAGGGGAATGACTAAGTACATAATGGTGGTTCACGAGTTGGAATTGGCCTTTCTTCATGGTCTTTCTCCATGGTGCTCTGAGCTTTTTGTAAAGTGTATAGGGCAAGAGGAAACGAGTGATGCAATAGTCTCCTAGATGATCTTCTTTTCCATTCCACCCCCACTGTCCATTCCAACCACTGGCCAGGTGAGCGTGGAAAGGCGACAGAGCAGTGTGGCAAGAGGGTGGACCTTTTTTTTATATAAATTTATTTTTTTATTTGTGTTCAATTTGCCAACATATAGAATAACACCCAGTGCTCATCCCATCAAGTGCCCCCCTCAGTGCCCGTCACCCAGTCACCCCCACCCCCCACCCACCTCCCTTCTACCACCTCTAGTTCATTTCCCAGCGTTAGGAGTCTCTCATGTTCTGTCTCCCTTTCTGATATTTCCCACTCATTTTTTGTCCTTTCCCCTTTATTCCCTTTCACTATTTTTTATATTCCCCAAATGAATGAGGCCATATAATGTTTGTCCTTCTCCGACTGGCTTCTCCGATTAAGAGGGTGGACTTTGTGGAGTCAGGGTTTGAGTCCCAGCTCTACATCTTACTAGCCATGGGAACACGCGTCTTATTTGATCTCCATGTGTCCTCATCACTCCACCTCAATAATAGTGCCTGCCTCTTAGGGCTGTTAGGGAGATTAAGTGAGGGAATCCTGGTAAACTCAGGATAGCATCTGATTCACAGGTGATATCGACACTTTTATTCCTACTTTGTCAGTTATCTGCTTACAACACTTCCCTGACCCAAGACTGAAAGTTTTTTAAAATTGTTTTTATGAAGTTTTTAACATTTTAATTCCAGTGTAGTTAACATACAGTGTTATATTAGTGTCAGATGTACAGTATAGTAATTCATCAATTCTACACATTACCTAAGGCTCATCATAAGTATACTTTTCATCCCCATCTCCTGTTTCACCCATCTTCCCCCCCCCCCCACCTCCCTTCCAGTAGCCATCAGTTTGTTCTCTATAGTTAAGGATCTGTTTTTTGGTTTGTCTCTTTTTGTTCTTTGTTTACCTGTTTTATTTTTCAAATTCCACATACGATATTTATCTTTCGCTGGCTGACTTCTTTCATTTAGCATTATACTCTCTAGCTCCGTCCATGTTGTTGCGAATAGCAAGATCTCGGTCTTTTCTATGGCTGAAATATATATAGGCCACTTCTTTATCCACTCATCTATGGGTGGATACTTGAGCTGCTTCTGTAATTTGGCTGTTGTAAATAAAGCTGCAATAAACATAGGGGTGCATGTATCCCTTTGACTTAGTGTTCTTATATTTTTTGGAAGACTGTAAGTTTTAATATGGCCTTTAAGTCCCATATTAAATTCCACTCTCTGCCTGCCTCTGCAGCCTCACCCTCAGCTCCTCACCTGGGGTCCAGTCCCATTTGTTTTCTTTTTGTCCCTGGAAGTACTATCCTTAGGACAACTCTTTCCTGCCTGGTGCATTTTCTTCCTAACTCATCTCCCTATCTGCATGAGTGATATATGCTATTTTCAGGACTTTCACATCTCAGCTGGAAGAGGTCTTTCCTCACCATCAGCACGGGGCCAGGTCCCCTATCATCTACTTTCAAAATATCCTGCTCTTTTGCTTCATGGCTTTTTCACTGCTTTTAATTATACACCCATGTCTTTATCTGATTAAAACCTGTTTCTCCCAGTATATTGAGAGCTCTGTAAGGGCAGGGGCGGTGTTCACTGCCTGTCATTGTTTCCCAGTGCCTGGCATAACTAGATGCTGGCTAATATACGGTGAATGAGTGGTTGAACACTTACCTTATAAAGCACTAGTAATCATGTACATTATATTTATGCTTTGTTTCACTTTTTACAACTGTTTCCATTTTATTATCTAAAATATTTACAACCCAGCCCCAGATCCATAGAGTGATTTATGCTGCTTTTAATGAGGACCAGCTCTGAGACAGCTTGCTCAAGCCTAGAGGAACCCCACGACCTCACCAAGTGTTTGCCCTAGAGAATCAGATGGCACCGCACATCTCTACTTCTTGTTGATACTTTTATTTGAAGTAAGTGGGAAATAATGATGTCTTGGGGCACTATCATATAATACAGATATGTAGGTAAAAAGCCCCAAATCTGGGCATAACTCAAGACATTTGGGAATTTCTGGATTTGTACTTTAAGATTCTACTTTCCTTCCTGGTGGTATATGAAGTGAACACAGTGTCCGCATCCACATCACAGCATCACATCGAATGCTCTGGTCACCCCCATTATTCTTATCACGTCAGTGACAATGCTAGATCTATTTTTATAGGAGGCTGTGCAATCAGATCAAATGCAAGGCACTCTGTCATTCATCAGAATGTTTCCAACATTTAGGGGTTGTCATTAATTTTGATCTACGTTTTAGATTATATTGATTTAGGGATGGGGGCATATTGAGTCTAATTCTTGAATGCTGTGTGCTGTTATGACCAGCAAAAAAATGTAAATTAAACGTGTGCTTAAAGAAGTGCAAAATACAAAAATTTATAAAGAAAAAAATGTTATATAATCCCTACACCTTGAGATAATTACAGCTTGCATTTTGGAGTATATATAATTTTAGTCTTTTCTTTTGTGTTGTATGTACAACTATATTTATATCCCAATTTGGAATCATACAATATATGCAATTTTGTAGCATCATTTTTTTTCCTGAAAATGAATACATTAAGGACACAATTTAACATTCTTAATTATTATTTTCAAGCTATAGAAAACCTTTTGAACCCAGAACATTTCAAACATCTATAGCAAGAAGCACAACACTGTTATAACCTTTATGGACCTGTCACCTAGGTTCAGCACTACTGGTTCATCTGCCACTCTCTTGCCCGCCACAGAGGTATTTTGAAACAACTCTCCACCATCACATCATCGCCTCCATAAATATGTTAGCCTGGATCTTTAGAAGATAAGGGCATATCTTATTAAATACACATCCACCTGTCATTATCACGCCTAAAAAATTAATAGTAATTCCTTATTATCGTAAAACATTTAGTCACTGTTTATAAGCCCTATTGGCTTATAAAAGATTTTTATGTTTTTTTTCAAATCAGGTTCTGAATAGAGTCCATAAACTGCAATCGGCTAAAGTGTCTCTTGCACATCTTTTAATTTAAAAGTATCCCTCTGAGACATACACACACATACACACACACACAGACTCAATTTTTCTTTCTTGTAATTTATGTTGATTTGTTCCATCGAGTTTCTCACAGTCTGAAATTGCGTCCTGGTGGTGTCCTTATGACATACTCTTCTCTGCTTGGTACTTCCTATAAACTGATAGCTAGCTCTGGCATTTTGCCAGGTTCTGGTCTGATGTTTTGGCAAGATGACCTCATGTGTGGTATAGCGTATTTCCATGATAGTATGTAATGTCTGATTGTCTTTACTTTTGTGATATTGGTCATCAGTAATGCTTATTGACTAATAAATTATTTTATTGGTGCCTGTGGAATAGTGATACTCCAATTTTATAATTCCTTCTGCACTTATTAGCTGCAATACTTCTATTAAGATCACTTCCCTTCATTAACTATTTAGTTAGCAGTTTTCAAAGGAAAGAGTTGTTCCTTAATCTTCCTTACTCAAAGGAAACTAATACATGTTTTGTGTTCTTTGAATGCATGGATTTAAATTTATTTGATGTGTTTCAATCTGTTTTAACTAATGCTGTTATTAATGCTCAAATTGTCCCATCTCTGGTCAGTGGAAGATTCTTCAGGATGGCGCCTGTGTTCTCTGAGACACAATTCCATAGTCTTTGATGACATCCTTGCTTTCTGTCATGGCAAGATATTCTAGGCTAGTCTCGTTCATCTTCCATCCCAGACCTAGAATTAGCCATTTTCCTAAGAAATCATTATTTCCTTTATTGGCAAATTTTTTTTAGGTAGGTAGGGGTGCTCATTGCTACTGGGTTTTTCGTTGTTTCTAGTCTTTTCAGTAGATAAAGATAGGGAAAATGTATTTGGTTAAACTGTATGAAGTTGTCATGTTATTGGTTAAAGTGATCCAATATTGGCAATTTCACATGGTTTAACCTATTTTTAAAAAGATTTTATTTATTTATTTGAGAGAGAGAGAGAGAGAAAGAGAGAGCGAGCCAGAGAGCATAAATGAGGGGAATGGCAGAGGCAGAGGGAGAAGCAGACTCCGCACTGAGCAGAAAGCCCGATGTAGGGCTCAATCCCAGGACACCAGGATTATGACTTGAGCCAAAGGCAGACACTTCACTGACTGAGCCCCTGTTTAACCTATTTTTAAGAGAAAACACATTGAGCTCAAACTGATATATCCCAATAAGATTGCTCTCATTTAACTTCATCAATCCTGACAGTGTGAGTTGGTAACTAGATAACTAGTTATCTGGTAGAACTAGTTCCTACTTACTGCTCTTCTTCCCTCAAGGATTTTCATTCATTTGTTCATCCACTTACTAATTGGTTGCATAAATGGGTGCAAATCTAGCACTTGCCTACACCATAGTTTATTTAACCCATTTACTTTTCCTGGATTTTTTTTTTTTTCAATTCCTGGATATTTTGATTCCAGTTTTTCTTTTTATTCTTTTCTTTTCTTTTTTCTTTTCTTTTCTTCTTTCTTTCTTTCTTTCTTTTCTTTCTTTTCTTTTCTTTCTTTCTTTCTTGATTCCAGTTTTTCTTTATCATGAATGTGACTGTGGTGAACATGCTTTTTAAAATTTTATTTTTTTATTTATTTAATATTTATTTATTTATTTATTTATTTATTTATTTATTTATTTATTTATTTATTTATTTATTTATGGAGAGAGCATGAGGGGCAGTGAGGAGGCAGAGGGAGAGAGAATCTCACGCAAGTTCCCCACTCAACGTGGAGTCTGATGTGGGGCTCGATCTCACAACCCTGAGATCCTGACCTGAGCTGACATCAAGAGTCAGATGCTTCACTGACCAAGCCGCCCTGGCACCTCTGTGGTGAGCATCCTTGAATCTGAGTCTTTGTTGTGAATTTATGGTTGTTTCCTTAAGATAAATTCTAAAATATGGAATTTCTGGGTCAAGGGGGTAGAGAGACCTTCTAAGGCTTTTGATAAGTTTTGCCAAATTACTTTCCTCTCCTGCTTCCATGACTGTTCACGCTTAGGTTTTTGGTCTATTTCTCTGTTCCTTGTCACAAGGATGCTTCTAGTTTGTACTTCCATCTTTTGCATATTAATATCTGTGTTATTATGCTAACAGTATTTAAAAACATGCCGAACTTTTATAAATAAATTAGAGTTTTTAATTTATTTTAAAACCGTGCATGACATTTTGATAGGTAATTAAGATTTAGGGCCTGCCTTAAAAACGTTGTTGATTTCCTTCTTCACAACAATGCCCTGATATCTCTCCATTGCCAACAGGTAGTTTGTGGGGCAGAGACAACTTATGGGCTAGATTGTAAGCTCAGGGAAGAAGTTCTGTTTTATGTGTGTAGATGTGTATTTTGTGTGTGTGTGTGTACAGATACATAAATGCATGTGTACTATAAAGTATTTAGCTTAACTAAACAAGAATAAACAGATGAATTAATACCAAGTCCATTAAGAGATAACAGGAATAATAACTTACTAAGAATCAAAAATGTTGAACTATACCCACATTATTTTGACTCAGATAAACTGGAACTTTTCTTCCCTTATTTTAAGGGAAATCAAAGCTTCAATATTAAATATCATTTTGTACAATGAAGTTCATCATTCATCTCCTGTAAGCCAGACAGTATACTAGATGAGTTTACATGACTGGCGACGTGGCTTACAATGTTGCTGATGCTACAGATTTTGAACTCAGGGATGTGAGCCTCGCCTGTGTTGCACATCAGCCATTGCTTGTAGCAGGGGCCTTCCTTGTACATCTGCTTTAGTGTCTTCCATAAGCAATGCCCACCCACTGCACACAGCTGAGGCAGCCAACCCCCTGCCCAGAGCCGACTGCATTACTCAGTCCATGTGCCCTCTAGCTCCTCTTTGCCATTGCTCCTAGAAATACATCACAGAAGTTTTCATCAACACTTTTGGGGTGCTAATGTCCAAACAAGTAACAGTCTGAATCTTTTGAAGGAGGCAGACCACTCCTTTGCCTAGATTAAATGTGGTCAAATTATTTAACAGAACTGTTACAAGGTGTGCTATATACTTGAGCACATTTCTACCACAGTGTCCTTCTTGTGTGCTGTTCCTCTGCCTGGGAGGTGGAACAAGACCACCAGTGACTCATGTGCCTACATGTGTACCTGTTAGTATTCTTCACCAAGCAACCTGATCCTGTCGCATCCAAATTTTGCCAGTAGTCTGGATGTTTTATTCAGTGCTGGTGGTTTTCCCCACGGGTGAAAAGAAAGTTCGAATAGTCAAGCAATTTGAAGAGATTAAAGAAAATGGAACACTTCTTTAGAAATGTGCCTTTGCTTCTATTTAGCTTGAACTCAGTGGCAAGAGAAAAAGAATAAAGTCTTGGCTTGGAGGCTATTGATAATGCAGTGCGAGTGACAGTCCCAATGAAGGGGAGAGAGTATTTTTCACAATTACAAGGTAGAGTGTGCTGGATCTGGCTGTTAGGCAGGCCCAGCTGTGAATCAGTCATGTCTGGCGTGATGGGGGGATGAAGGAAGAAAATGGGGCTTTGACTTCCAACTCCTGTTGCTGGTGGCAGTGATAAATGGAGGAAATAAGCACCTTCCACATCAGGCAGCCTGAGTAGAGAAGAGGCCCCATAATAAACCTTGGGGATACCTTCCACTAGAGCTTCTATGAGCTCTCCATGCAGTGTATTACCCTTGTCATTTATCATGTTAAATCCAGAGAGCTGGGGAGATGTAAGTGCTCATTTTTATCATCTTGAGTTTGTACAAGCTGTGATCGTCACTTTAATTATCTGACTTGAAACAAGTTTATTTAGAGTTGTTTCCCAGCTGTCTATGAGGGTCACTTGGCCATGTACGGCCAGCTTATGGTTCGGATGGCCATCTCTTCCACACAACCATTTGGTTCAGTAAGCAGGAAAGGCTTCTAGGCATGCTCTGTTTCTCTCCATGTCCATCAAGTTGGGAGCCAACAAGAGAACTCAGTTCCACCTTAGAAAGATCTTTGCTGAAGACAGTCCCAGAAGAAATACAGTCTTCCCTTTATGGAGAGGAGTAGGTGGTGGGGAGGAGAGCTGGGAAGCTCGGCCTTGGCAGAGGTGCCATCGCTCAGGGGCCCATGGCTCTTCCTGCCCTACCTGTCTCTCTAGATCCCTTCAACACTTAACATTCTGCACAGACTCCTTGCAAAGCCTTGCTCCCATGTGCTTCTAGGCTCCTGCATCTGTTGTTCCTTCTACCTACTGGGCATTTCCCCACCTTCTGGACTGAACCATCTCCTATGAAGTTTTAAAGGTGCATCTGTGTCATCTTATGCCATCTGTGTTGGTGCTTCTCTCAGCTCAACAGGCAGGAACCTGCACAGAGGCAGGGGCCTTGTTGGCTGGCTCTCCACTGTGTCTGCAGCATCCCTGGCTATAGCTTATGCACAGTGGGTGAGAGAAACCTCTGCTAGGGTGGAGTGAAGGGGACTAAGCTGACCTCAGTTATCATCTCTTTCTCCTCATTTCTTTCTCTTTCTCTTTCTCCTTCCATCCATCCCAGCAGCCCTGAGTCTGTAGCTTTTTTTTATGTGCCAGCTTTATGGAAATAGAGTTCACATGCCATAGAATTCACCCATTTTAAAGAGTATGATTCGGTGATTTTTAATATATTCACAGAGTTGCGCCATTATTAGTACAATCAATTTCAGTACATTTTAGAATTTTTAGAACATTTAGAGCATCACTAAAACCCATGCACATTAGCAGTCAATTCACAGTTAAGTCCATTTGATTCAATATGCATTTGAAACCAAAAAGAAATCCTGTGCCCATTAGTAGTCACCCCCTGTTTCCCCGCCCTCCTCCCTCCTGAGCCTCTGGAAGTCACTAATCTACTTTCCATCTCTATGGATTGGCTTATTCTGGCCATTTCATAAAAATGGAGTCCTACCCACTGTGGCCTTTTGTGACTGGCTTCTTTCACTTAGCATAATGCTGTTAAGGCTCACCTATGCAGTAGCATATATTAGTGCTCCATTCCTTTTTATTGCCACATAACATGCCGTCGTATGGATACGTCATATTTTATTTATCCCCTAATGCATTGATGGATGCCAGCCCTGATTCCTAATGATGGCTCTGGTGTCGCCTCCTCCAGGAGGCCTTTCCTGGCTCACTTGCTCTGTTTGCCACTCAAATATCCCACTATGTGGGCAGGGACGTACCTTTCATTTCTACATTCTTGCAACTTGGCAGCTGGCCTAGCATGGTGCTGCCTCCACTTAGCTGTCCCTTGGTGAGTTCCGCGCGTTTGCATACCGTCTATATTATTGTTTATGGTGAAAGACTTCGATAACAAATGGACAGGCAAGAATATTTAGTAAAGACCCATGTTGCTTCCAATCCAGATTGCTAATGTAGTACCAGATTTCCTTGAAGTCCCTTCCTCTCTCTTTAAAAAAGAAATGTAATAATTTTAATAATTTATATTCCCTTTGAACATCAGTCTTAGTCACATGCCATTTTCTCCCTTTCCTCTTTACCATCCGTGGGAAGTGCTGTCCTTCTAGTCCATTTTGT
Organism: Nyctereutes procyonoides; assembly: GCF_905146905.1. NCBI lineage: Eukaryota > Metazoa > Chordata > Mammalia > Carnivora > Canidae > Nyctereutes > Nyctereutes procyonoides. Next base: position 36,586,959 of record NW_026575042.1, read on the forward strand.
GTATCTTTATGAGTACATATATGAATGCATATGTGTAGTCATGAAAAGTATTAGTCATAGTATTTTGGGTATATTTTAAGTTTCCCATAAACGATGCCACAATATATATATATTGCTCTGCAATATTCTTTTCATTCAGCTATATGTCTTAACTATCTATCCATGCTGATACATAGACCTAGTTCATTCCTTCTAGTTGCCCTAGTTCATTCCTTCTAACTGCCACATAAATTCCACTTGGTCTCTTGTTACGTAATATTTTCCTTCACTTCTTATGTAAATTAATTTAAGAAGGAAACTTTGTCAGCCCTACAAATGAGAAATAATTATTACTTACTTTAAATAATGATGCAAGGAAATAAAGAAATGCATGGTTATTAAAATTAAAGTACAAAGCATAAAAAATTGACCAGAAAGATATTGTTCCCATGGTGACTGAGAGGAGAAAGGAGGAGGAAGGAATACAGCTCAGGAACATGATCTAAAGGGACGTAAACTTATCTGAGATACTGTCATTATTTATTTAAATGGAAGGTTGATATTTCTTGCCTTAAATATTGATATAAGAAAATTTAAAAACTACATGGCTATTAAAATTAGGACAGTGCTCTGCAGTGTAAGTCCTCCTGTCAACTTGCATGGTTCTGTTGTGCCCGGAACATACTCTGGGAAATATGGCTGAGCTCATTGTTAATGACCGAATGAATGGAAGATTGAATGTTCTGCAGTAGAATTTCAGGCATCATGCCAGCATCCTGGTGGTGAGCTATATGGTGAGACTGAAGGCTTTCCTCAAGTCCTGCCTGTGCACAGGATGACCTCAGAGTTGGCTAGCAATCTGCCAGCAGTAATGGCAGCTGACCCAGTGTAGCGCTTAACTGGGGGCCAGCACCGATCACATGCTTTACGTATATTAACGTAGTTCTCCCAACAGCCCTACTGAATGGTGCTCTTGTTATCATCCCCATTTTACACGTCAGGAAGCTGAGGCAAAGACAGATGACAGATTGCCTAGGGTTACACCAGTCGTGAGTAGAAGAGCTGACTGTGAGCTGGGCATGATGACTTCAGGCTCCAGGATTTCTCCCTCTGCCCCATCAGGCTTCTCTCCCATCACCTGCTGGGGCTGTGCAGAGCCCCTCCTCTGGGGGTGGTCTTGGGTTCAAGGACCCAGAGCAGGCCAGAGGGGAGCCAGCAGGCTGTGTGACCGACCACTCTTGCTGCAGCCCTAGCCCTCCCACTGCCTCAGTTGGCCCCTCTGGCCCCATCACACCCAGGGGGAAAGGCCAGACTCAGATCTTGCCCATGACTGCAGCTCACCCAGACCTGTCTCCTGGTTCCAGGCCGTTTCACCACATCTGTCTCTTTCTAGGTTGACCCAGTGGTGCTTAGCCGGTCAGCACTAGTGAGCCCCCATACCCCTGCCCTGGGCTGGTGCTTGTACACTGACCCATCTCTGGGGAGGCACTTGCAGCCGGGAGCTGGAGTTTGGGCTAGAACAGCAATCAAAGGGACCTGGCAGCATGGGGAACAGGGAGTTCGTTCTGTCCGATGCACAGAGAGCATCCCCAGGGAGGACACAGTGTCCAGCAGGCCCTGCAGAGGGCCAGTTCTGCAGAGGAATAAAGAAGAATAAATTGCCTTCAATTCTCCATCCTCTGAGTGGCCTTTAACTGACTTCTTTGTCTTCTTGAAGGCCGTTGTCAAGGAATTTAACAACGGAATCAAGAGAACCATCTTTTAAGGCAAATTTTCTTATCCCAGGTGCATAAAATCAATGTATGATAAACAGTTTTAGCCTCCCTCCTTAAACCACCAGTTTTAATCTCCAGATTAAAAATATTATTTCCAGAATGAGAGAACAGAACCAGCCATTTATCAAGTGCTTGTTAGGGGCTCCAGATTTTACTTTGCTCTCTTATTTCATCTTCTCAGCTTCTCTGAGGGGGCTGTTAGCACCCTTTGGGGGAAGACACTGAGTGTGGAGGGGGGCCAGGTGAAGGATCGAGTATAGAGTTAGGAGATACAGGTGCCAGGCATCCCATCGACTTCATCACTTTGAGAGAAGCACAGTGGGCTCCCAGTGGCTGGACAGGACCTTACAGTCGCAGGAGGGAGAGGCAGGCTGTGCCCCAGCACAAAGCCTCGAGACAGGGTGACCCCAGGGACCTCTTGAAAGGTGACCCCCCCCCTCCAGCTGCCTCACTTGGCATTCTCCAGGCTTAATGCCCCCCACTTGTATGATCTCATCGCTCCTCAAGCTGTACCTTGTACCTAATCTTGTACTAAATCTGTCAGGGTCAGGGGGCAGGAGGGAGCCTGCAGAATCAAGATGGCAGCACTATTCCCTCCTAGTGAAAGTGGTATAGTTCCGCAGGAAGGAACAGGGGTAGAAGAAGCAAGCAGACATGGGGGAAACAAGTGGGCTTTGATTAAGGGTCTGCAGTCAGGCAATGTACCCAGTGCTGGGCCCTTAGGAGATCTTTTTTTTTTTTTTTTTTTTTTTTTTTTTTTTTTACCTTTAGCAAAAGCACGTGAACTTGTTGCTTCCCTCATGACCCTCCAGACTCACTCTCTACTGTCTGTGGTTTGCTCTGTGCCCCAGGAGGCTACCTATGTGGACTCCTTGCCCTCTTGCTTCTGGATGAGTCTGCCCCAGGGGAAGACCCTGGGTTAGGCACCAGGGGAAGGTTATTCTTAACTTCCCCAGTCCTTGCAGTCCCCATTGGTAAAATGGGTACAGTAACCATCTGTCTCAGTTTTGAGAACTAAACGAAGTCCTCTGTATGAACTGTTAGTGTGGTGTCTGGCACGCGGTAAACGTGCAACCTGTCCTTACTGTTTTCTCAACCTTACGCTAGAAGACCTCAGATGGATTTGCGCGCTCTTGGAATCTGTTTCTCACCTCTGAATGGAAGCTAGCATGGCACCAGGCATGGGTTGAGCAGGATTCAGAGACCCACTTGGAAGGATTAACTAAAGAGAGTTTAAGGAGGGGACTGTTTACTAGGTTGAACCATATACAATTGCTAGTGATCTGGCTATTTTTGATCTACAGACAGTAGTTTCACATTGTTCAAAAGTATGGGCAATGTAGGCATCCTGGTAAAGAATAGTGAAGCAACCAGGCTAGCAGTGTGGATGCCGCTGGCACCCCCAGGCTGAGTGGCAAGAGTGAGCGCAATTATCAGGGGCAGTGACTGGGGCTCTGGGAGAGGAGCCAGACTGCAGGAGCTGTAACCCTCTGTAGAAGAGCAGAGGACCACCCTGGGGCCAACAGAGAGGGAGCCAGAGGAAGGATCACCCTAGCCTGTCATGCCTCCTGCCCTTCACTTTCCTCCTGGCACCTCTTTTTGTCAGACACAGCTAGACAAGAAGGCAAGGGAGCTTGGATGAAGCAACCCCTAGATGTCATCCTCCTGCACTTGAAAGAGAGAGACCAGGCATCATTTTTGTTGGGGGTGGAAGGCCAAGTTGGGATGCGCAGGGATGCAAAGGTTAAGTAACATCAAAGAAAGAAACAGCCCCCCTGTTTCTTGGGGGCTTGGGAGGCTGTCCTGAATGCTGCACAGCCTCCAGAGTTCCCAGGCTAGGGCCTGACACAGGCACCCACTCCTTGGCCCTCGCCTTCCTTCTGGCCTTCCTTCAGCTCCAAGAAGCAGGAGACTCGGCTTCCAATGACCATTTAAAGTCCAAGCCAGGCTTGATGGTATGAGCAGCTTCAAGGTCTTTGGTAGTTCTGGGGTTTCAATGGTAAATTGCTCCAGGGAGAGGCTGTCCGAAGGAGCCATCAATCTTGTAGCATGTGCAATTTGCACAAGTTTGCAGGCCGTCAGGACTTTTTCTGATGAATGAAAAACAATTGGACCTGGATGAAATATCACAGACTTTTATGAGGCCCCATTAAAATCCAAGTGGGCAACCTTTCCTGCCTTTGGTCAGTTCTTGATCCATACTTGGCATGGGCACTGTGCATTTCCCTGAACAGCTCTCCTGTCATTCATTCACAGCCACCTGCTTGCTTGTTGGGCCCAACCCAATAGGCAGGAGAGGAAGCAGGAGCTATAACAGGACTGTCCACTGGCAGCAAGGGGCCATGAGGAGGGTTCATTCACACCCATGTTTCTCTATCTGTGATCTTAGTCCCGGCTGTGTACTCCCTGCAAGGACTGTGATTATCTCTGGAGCGCAGTGCTTCTCATCCTGGCTGTACCGGGAAAGCTTCAGAAAAGTACTAACCCCTGCATCTCACCTCATTTACATCAGAGATGGTGATGCCATTGATCTGGAGTATGGTCTGGGTTCTAGGATTGTTGTAGAGCCTCCCCAGGAGACTCTAGTGTGCCCCCATGCCCAAGGGCCACTGCCTTAGGGTCCCCTGGAGGGCTTGAAAACACAGATGGCTGAGCCCCAACCCCAGATTTGCTGCTACTTCTGGGGTGGGGCCTGAGAATTTGCATTTTTCTTAAGTTCCCAGACAGTGCTGATGCTGCTTGTTTGGGGACCACACTCAAGAATCATTGGCTTAACTACTGAGTATTTACCCCAAAGATACATATGTAGTGAAATGATGGGACACCTGCACCCCAGTGTTTATAGCAGCGAGGTCCACGGTAGCCAAACTGTGGAAGTAGCTATGATGTCCATCGACAGATGAATGGATAAAGAAGATGTGGTCTGTATATACACAGTGGAATATTACTCAGCCCTCAGAAAGGACAAATACCCACCATTTGCTTCAATGTGGATGGAGTTGGAGGGTATTATGCTGAGTGAAATTAGTCAATTGGAGAAAGATAATTATCATATGGTTTCACTCATGTGTGGAACATTAAAAAATGGTGAAAAGGACCACAAGGGAAAGGAGGGAAACTGAGTGGGAAAAATTAGAGGAAGACAACTGTGAGAGACTCCTAACTCTGGGAAACAAAGGGTTGCAGAAGATAGGCAGGTGGGGGGATGGGGTGACTGGGTGACAGGCACCGGAGGGCACATGATAGGATGAGCCCTGGGTGTTATACTATATGTTGGCAAATTGAATTTAAATAACATATTTTTTAAAAGAATCATTTGCTTAGTGGAAACTGAGGCCCAGGGAGTTGAAATGACTTGCTTGAGGTCAAATGCCCCTTAGTGGATGGAGAATTGGAGTCTTTATCCCTCTCCAGGCCTGGCTTGGTGAGCCTGTTCAGAAGGCCAATATTTTCTTCAAATGTTTCTGGTATCAAATTACCACAGGGTCCAGATCTGCTGCCCACTCCATTCTCGGTTTATTCTCATAGACCTGTGTTTTCCAGATCATAAGAATTCCTGAGAGGATGGAGGAAGGGATGCATTTGTTTAAATTACTTCTTTATAGCCAGCTGTATCTCCCACCACCGTTAAGTGGGTTTAGAAACACATCGTGGGCAGCCTGGGTGGCTCAGCGGTTTAGCGCCGCCTTCAGCCCAGGCCCTGATCCTGGAGTCCCGGGATCGAGTCCCACATCGGGTTCCCTGCATGGAGCCTGCTTCTCCCTCTGCCTGTGTCTCTGCCTCTCTCTCTTTCTCTCTCTCTCTCTCTCTCTCTCTGTCTCATGAATAAATAATAAAATAAAAATCTTATATATAAAAGAAAAGAAACACATCGTAAGGCACTCATTGGCCTCTCTGAGCTTCCATTTAGAAGCGTAGCCCTTCCTGTCTTCCTGTCAGAAAACTCTTGGCATAGGCTCTGGAGCCTCACAAACCTGGATTCTAAGCACAGCTTCTCAATTCATAAGCTATGTGGCCTTGGGCATGTTACCTCACTTCTCTGAGCCCACTTTCCTTCTCTGACAGCTCCACTTCTATACAATGAGGATTTAGGGAAGTTTAAATAGCATACCTTAGGGGGGGCATGGCACATAGTTTATCCCTCCCCTGTGCAGGGCAGAAGCAGGTTGTGTAGGGCCAGACACAGCTGCCATCAAGGAAGCGTAGCCAACTGTGGCCCCTTCTCATGGGTGGAACTGGATATTGGGACTTCCGCTGCATCCCTTTGGGCTCCCCATCAGTCCTGGGTGCAGGGAGGACACGGGGCCTGAGCACAAGCAGCTCCCCCACCCCAAGAGGCCAGCCCTCAGTCTGCAGCCCCGCTGTGCCCCTGCTGTGCCCCTGCTGTCCTCTGGGCTCTGGGCAGGAAGTAATTTCACGCCCCTGGCTCTTTGCACCCTGGTGATGGATGTGTGTAAGTGACCTTGGCCCCTCCAGCCACCATCGGCACACATGATGATGTAATTGAATTTGTATACACCATAAATTTTATTAGAGGAAAGCAATCTCGTTCCAATTCTGATTCTCTGGAGTTACTGGATTGTATCTGAGGATAAACTCACTGGTCAGCTGGGCAGGGACAGAGATCAGGGCCACAGCAGCTCTCTCACTAGATTTCATTGGGCGTGATCAACAAAAGTGGGCAGCAAGTCCCAGGAGAGCAGATGCCTCCAGCATGGGGGTGAGTGAGCCTTAAGGTCGGGACATGGGCAGAGACCAGTGCCAGGGCAGCTCAAAACAGGCGCTCAGCAGAGAGGAGTCTAGATTTGTCTTTGATGTTTAATTCTCTGCCTTCTCTCTTCCCGATTCACCACCTCCCTCCTCTGTCTTCCCTTCCTTCCTCCATGGTCTACTTCCAGTTCTGTCTCTCTGAGCTGTGAGGCTTTGCAAAACCACTGGCTCACTTGGATGAGCCTCCGTTTCTTCATCTGTGAAATGGAATCAGAAATACTTCCCTCAGGGGTCTATTAGGGAATGAGGTGATTACTGTAAAGTGCTGGGTACATCGTAGGAACCCAGTGTCTGTGAGGAACCTTTCCTTCACTGAACCACCCTCTCTCCCCCAGCCTCGGGTGACTGAATACCTTATCTGTTTAAGACACATATCTATTAATTGCCTGTGAGCGAGGCTCAGGCCCAGCGCTCCTGGGTTACTATGGCCCGTCCTTGGGCAGCTCTAGTCACCTGGGAAATTCCAAGCACTCAGCTGATGCTTCTCTCGCGGAACAAGATGGTGGGTGACCATGGACAAGGGGCTGGTGGTGACCAACCATACCACAGAGCTCACAGGAGGGAGGGAGAGGTCCTTGGGGACCCATATAGACAGGCGAGTCTTCCTGAAGGAGGTGAAGCTGGGCCAGATGTGGGGTGGATGGACACAGCAGGGAGGCCAGGTGTTTATCAAGGGCCATCCCTATGCCAAGAGCCAAGAACCTTATGCAGTCATTTTATTTAGTCTTCATCTTCACCCACAAAATAGGCAGGCTTTCACTCCTTGATAGTTGTTGAAATATTGGTGATAACAAGAGGGTAGGTGATTGCACCCCAAGGGGCTGAGTAAGGAATATAAGATGTGTAAATCCAAGGGCACATGGCCAGTAAGTAGTAGGAGTGACTTTCTGACCTGGCTCTGTCCGACCCCACAGATTTTGCTGGAACCACGTCTCATACTACTTAAACCCACCTGACCCCTGTGTCCACCAGAGGTCCTTAGGTGGTGGCCTAGGGAGGAGACCAAAGCCCCATCTATTGATGAATAGAGTGTAGGCCGTTCTGTCCGTAGGAGAGCCGAGGCACGGAGTCTGCATTGTGTGTGTGTGTTTGTATGTGTGTGTTTTCTCCACGGACAAATTTATTAGCAGAGGTCGATTCACTGAGAGCTCCCCTGTGCAATTAAGTGTTTGTTGGCTACTGTTAACTCCCTGTGAAGGATGGCCCTGACTGGGGTGGGGAAGGGGAATGTGTTTAGGAGGAAAATATAGAGCCAGTGTGGTAAGAGGTACTGCTCCTATTCCACCCCAGTGACAAAGGCCACTCTTCCTCACGTGGGTAGTAGGGACTAGTTCACCCCAAGTTTGGTTTCCACCCAAGTTCTTAGGAACACGTCTATTTCCAGAACATACTGGGCAAACGCCTATAGGTTTATGTACTGTTGTTTCTTTTTTTTTTTTTTATTAAATTAATTTTTATTGGTGTTCAATTTACCAACATACAGAAAAACACCCAGTTATCATCCCGTCAAGTGTACCCTCAAGTGCCGTCACCCATTTCACCCCAAAAACCCCACCCTCCTCCCTCCACCCACCCCCAGTTCATTTCCAGAGTTGGAGTTCTTTGTTCTGTCTCCTTTTGATATTTCTCACACTTTCTTCTTCCTTCCCTTATATTCCCTTGTGTATTAATTCACTTATTCCCCAAGTGAATGGGAACATACACTGTTTTCCATCTCGAGTTAATGTGGCCAAGTTAAAAAGGGTGTTGCTGGTTATCCTCTGGTATTTTGATGGAATCTTGTCTCACATTTAGTCTTTCATCTATTTTGAGTTTATCTTTGTGTATGGTGCAATGGAGAGTGGTCCAGTTTCCTTATTCTTTTTTTTTTTTTGTGCATGTGGATGTCCAATTTTCCCCAGGACCATTTATGAAGAGACTGTCTTTCTTCTAGTGGATCGCTTTCCTCCTTTATCGTATATTAGTTGAGATAAAAGTTCTAGGGTCCACTTCTGGTTCTTGTTCTGTTCCATTGATCTATGTGTCTGTTTTTGTTGACCAGTACCACACTGTCTTGATGAACACAGCTTTTAGTTCAACCTGAAAAACGGCATTGTGATGCCCCCGATATGGTTTCTTTTTTAAAAATTCCCTGGCTGTTTGGGGTCTTTTTGATTCCACACAAAATTTAAAATAATTGTTCTAAGTCTCTGAGAAAGTCCATTGTATTTGATAAGGGATTGCATTATACGTGTAATTTGCCCTGGGTAACTTTGACATTTTACATATTAATTCTGCCAATCCATGAGGCATGGAATATTTTTCCAACTCTTTGTGTTTCCTCATTTCTTCAGAAGTGTTCTTAGTTTTTTGTGTATATTTTGAGACCATTTGAATGGTAAATGGTTCTCAAACCTTTTATTTTCAGGTTGTAGGTTTGTCCTTCTGTCTTAAAATGTGGTTCTCTTGTAGTCAGCAAAATAGATGGGTCATGTTTTTTTATCCCAGTCTGAAAAACTCTGCGCCTTTTGATGGGGGTCATTAAGCCCATTCACGTTCGAGTTACTTGAACTTCTTCTTAAAGGGGAGTTTAAGAGTCCTTAAAATTTTTGAGAGTGGTTTGGAGGTCACATATTCTTTCAGTTCTGCAGTCTTGGAAGCTCTTTATCTCTCCTTCATTTTGAATTAGGAGCCTTGCTGGATAAAGTATTCTGTTGATGTTCTTCTCATTTAGGACCCTGAATATATCTGACAGCCTTTTCTGCTGCAGTCTCTGTGGAGAGGTCTGCTGTTACCTAATATCCTCCCGATGAAAGTCAGGGATTCTTGTCTCTTGCTGCTTTAAGGATCTTCTCTTTTATCTTGGATTTGCAGCTTCATATTAGATGTCGAGGTGTTGAACGGTTTTTATTGATTTTCGGGGGGGATCTCTCTATTTCTGGGGTTCGAATGCCGGTTTCCTTCCAGATTGGTAAAGTTTTCAGCTAGGATTTGTTCAAATAATATTCTGGCCCTCTGTCCACTTTCGGCGCCTGGGATCCCAATTAAACGTAGGTTTTTCGTCCTTAGAGGTTAGTGTCATTTATTTGCCTTAATCTGTCTCATGGTTCTTTAATGTTTTATCTCTTTTTTCCTCAGTTTCCTCTTTGCCATTAACTGTCTTCTATGTCACTACTCGTTCTTCCACTTCGTTAACCTCGTCGTTAGGACTTCTAGTTTGGATAGCTTCACATTCAATTGATTTTTAATTTCTGCCTGATTGGATTTAATTTTGCAGTCATGAAGTCTCGTGAGGCCTTAATGTTTTTTCTAGAGCCCCAGTAGCTGTAGAATAGTGCTTTCTGAATTGGCTTTCTGGACCATTGAAGTGTAATCCAAGATTTTGTAATCTGTGGGAGAGAGGGGGTTTCTGGATTCTTTCTTTTGAAGTTGAGGTTTTCCTTCTAGTCATTTTGCTCAGTGCAGAGTGGCCAAAACAAGTTGTATTGGAAAAACGGGGGGAGGTGTATCAATGGTACCTTCTAGTGGTCTTTTCTGGGGAGGGGCCTGTTGGCTGATTCTCAGGTGTTAGCACTTGGGGGAGCTGCTTTGCCCCTGACTGCTGCAGGGCCCAGCGGGGGTTGTTTTACCCCGTGAGGTCTCAGGTGGAAACAGTTGCAGTTGCTATGGCTAAACTCTGGAAGCCTGGATTCAGCCTACGCAGGAACTACGGGGCTCGGGGGCTCTCGGTTCTCCGTCCGCAGGGCCTGGAGGTCCGGGGCGGTGCCGATGAATTGCTCAGCTCGGGCAGGAGCGTCCGTGCTGTCTGGGCTCCGCCTCTGCCTGATCCCGAGGGAGGCCGGATCCTGGCTGTGTCCGGCGCCCTGTTGCTCGGGCCTGTGTTGTTGGATTTGCGCTCCCGCCCCGCAGCCCCCTCCGCGGAGCCGGCTCCGAGCCCTCGAGCTGCTCCGGTGCGTGGGCTTTTTTTTTTTTGGCCAAAGGGGGCCCCTTTTCTTTTTAGGGAGCTGGAGCACTCTCCTGCGTCGCAGGTGTCTGTTAGTGTCCCAGGGAGGCCCGAGGGCATCCCCGCCTCCTGGGTCTGCTACAACTCCCTGCGAGCCCTTCCGCGCAGCCCTGGAAGGTTGTGCAGCTTGCTCCTCCGGACGGGGCTTCCTGTCCTGTGGACACTCGCCGGCCTCAGCCCGGCTCCTCCGGGGCCCTACCTCCGAGGCCTTTTGTACCTTTATTTCTTTTTTCCCGGTCTTCCTATGGAGAGAAGCGCTGACTTTTCTCACTGTAGCATTCCAGCTGGTCTCTCTTTACATCTCAGGCCGATTTCGTTGATTTTCTGGATGGTTGAAGGTTATCTAGGTAATTTGGTGGGGGACAGGTGAGTTGGGACCTGCTCTTCCGCATTCTTGCCCCTCTGTACTGTTGTTTCTGAACTTGACAGAAAAAATTGGCTTTGCATTTGTTGAAGGTTTACTATCTTATTAATGTCGGGTTTTCCCTCCAGATAGGAAGGCAGCTCAGTGATGTGTAAAACCTCCATTTTCATCTTTTTTCCTCAGAATTTCATTTCACTTCATCACCTGCTGCTTCCTATCTGAGGCTTCCCAGAGATGGATGGCAGTGTCCAGAAACCATTTTCTTATTCCTCTTATATCTTGCTTGCTTAAACCCTGGCTGGGAGGGGCCTGTACCTCTCCCTTGAGGAGGCCCTGGAGTTGCACCTTCTTTGAGCCACCACCACACAGCAAACAAGTTCTGTTTTTCTTTCCAGGTGGCAGCATTTAAGGAGGTCTTTGGAGGTGGCATAGGGCATGTGTTCTGGAGAAAAACCTTGGTGGAGGAAGAAGAGCTGAAGTTTCAGGAGCACATTGCTGTGTTTAAATCCCAGTTTTGCCACTTGCTAGCAGTGGGACCCCAGACTGGTTAACCAACCTCCTTGAGCCTTGATTTCTGCACATAAGGCAAGGAATTAAAAATGCTTTGCTTCAGAGTTGTGGTGGAGGCTAAAAGACGGATAAAACCGAAGCGTCCAGCACAACACCTAGCATGTAGTAGCTGCTTAGTAAATGATTCCTTTTCTCCTCCATCTCCCTGAACAAGAAAACAAAACGTGCTCTGGTTTAGTGCTAATTTTAGAACACTGGTGATGAGTAGGAGGAAACATCTCAGTTTCAGTGCCCAGTTAACCATTCCCCCAGTCTGCTCATGTCTAGAGTTGTCCTTGACACAGGAAGGTGTAAAAGAAAAAGGAAGCTGGGCCCCAACTCAAAGGAGCTGAGTAGGGATATAAATGATGAGGTGCATGAAGTGGCTGAGATACCCCACAAACGGGCTCCATGGGGAGGAGATGTGTGCCGTAGGTTCTGGGAAGAGGCTGAACTTGAGTGTGCTAATGGCTTTGTGTTGAATCTGGGTGGGGAGAGAGAGTCTAGAGTGGAGGGGGTGGTTGGGAAGAAAGATAGCCTGTTCACTGAGGGGGCCAAGCCACACTGGGGAAGTTATGTCCGGGGGGAGAAGTGTGCAGAGTGGACAGTGGAGTGAGTGGCCCGGGTGACCCACGTGGATTCTCGAGTTAGGGAGCGCTATAGGAACATTTGGTGGGGTAGCCTCAGCGTCTAGCACAGCGCCTGGTACGCACGTGGGCTCAATAAATAATTGCTGACTGCTGGCTGGATGACGACTGGTTGGATGACCAAGACTCAACTCAAGCATTGCCTCCTCCAAGAATTCTTCCTTAACTTTCCTGCCAACCTGTCTGCTATGTCTGCAGGGCCTCAGGTACACCTGTGCATCAGAGGCTCCACCCCATTGAGTTAGCCTAGTCTGTCTCTGGTCTGTCCTGCCCACTTGACGCCAGTCCTCCTGAGGAAAGACTGCGCTCTGTATCCTCAGCCTGCCGCATGGAACTCACAGGTTGGATCAGTGCCCACAGACAGGGGTCAGAAGAACAGGGAGCACTCCTGGATGGGACCTAGAAAGAGAGGAAGGAGGATGTTTGCAAAAACTCAGAGGCCCTTAAGGGCTACAAATCAGACTGTTTAGTTTCAGTACGATTATGGGCACTTACAGCCACGGACCAAACCCAAGTAAGTATAGGTCATATTTGAGGAAATTCAGGCTATTTAGTTACAAACTGTTTGGAAAAAAAAAAAAGTGAACTATTTTGTAGCACTGAACAGTGCCGGGTTCCTAAAACTGACTTAGGAATCATTTAGTGAATGCTGTCGCTTTATGGACATTAAAGGCATGATGCCAATGCTCAAGATCACTTGGCTTAGGCTCCGAGGACATGGTGGGGCCCAGGCTCCTGACTCCTGAATTCTCCTCATGGCACAGCCTCCTCCTGTAATAAGAGATGTCCCATGCCCTCCCCATGAGGGCAGCTTCAGTAGCAATTTCTTGAGGACACACTGGCCTGTTATTCTCCAGAGCAGACACTCAATGTGCATTAACTCATATAATCCTCATAATCTACGAGGCAAGTACCATTATTTCCATTTCACAGTTGGAGAAATCGAGTAAGCTATCTGCCAAGCCAGGCCACTTAGCAGTGACCAGTGGAGCTGAGCTCTGAACTCAGTGCTCCGGATTCCTGAGTTCATGCTGTTCTAGCAGCACCGTGTTGAAAAGGATGACTCAGAACTGCACACATGCAGCAGCCACTGCTGGGAGCGTTTCTAAGAGCAAATGTGTCGTGGCTGGGCAGACCACACTAGAAAGAAATGGGTGCTTCTCGTGGCCGTCTCTCTGCTCTTGTTGGCTTTCCCTGACAATAACAATGTCTTTTCTTCCTAGATAGATCCCTTTGGTCATTGATGTCACCAAACTGAATTTCTAAGCGTGGAAATGTTACATGCAGGAATTGATTTTCCCGCATAATATTTCTAGAAAAGTTAATCGCCTCATTAGTCATGTTTACATTCTATTTTTAATTGCATCCTCGAGAGCGAATGTATTCATTTTTCTCCTGTGTTATAGTTCTCACTTTAACGACCTCTTAACAAAGCAGATAGAAGATCAGAGCACGTGAAGAGTACCTGGTTTTGTTAAAATATGCCACCTCCCAAAAATGTAGGGCCCAATTATCACTGCAGCTATAAGCTAATTATCAGATAGAAAATATGGATCACAACTAATTATCAGGATCTGACCTTATTTTGAAGTCATGGATTCCTGTAAACTAGGTTACCATTACTAACAAAATTGAGATTTAAGTAGGAATTCCAGAACCGCAGTAGTCAGTGGGTATGAAATGTTTATATTTCTCAAAAATGGCAAAGGCAAGAGATAATTTTTCTATGCTTATGTCTGGTGAAATTTTCCGTAAGTCCAGCTTCTGCAAGGCCTTATTAGTAAGGCCCAGATGATGAAAGTCCTTTTCGTTAGCATCCAGGATCTTCTGCTTTTTCAAAAACTGAACCCTGTATGCCTACTGTTTATAGATCTAAATGAAGTGAAATATTGAAATATGCTAAATGAAGTGAAATGAAGTGAAATATTGTGAGACAGCTAAGCCCTCAAGGGGTCCGGTCGAGTTGGTGGAAATGAAATGTGGTCCCAGATTCCTGGCAGGGGAGCACTGAAGTGCCATATAGGGAGCTGTGGATGAAAGCGTCAAGGGAAAGCTCTTGCCTGGCCTAGTGATGTTGGGACTGGGTTTTGGTGGATCACTAGGATTTATCAGAAGAAATTGAGCATGCTGGAAGCATCATGGATAGAGAACATGGCATGAGCAGATGCTGAGAAGGGGAGGGAAAAGCACATATTTTCAAGGAACTAAAAAACAGAACAAGATTTGTGTGTCTATAGCGGAGGTCTTCATGGTGACGTTGTGAGTTGGGATAGTTCAGGAAGCATGTGTCAGCTTTGGGAAGAGCTTGCACATACTAATTTCCCGGGGAGGGATAACTTTTGTTGGCTTCTCAAAAAAGGCAGCGACTCCACTAACATTATAGACCCGCTGGCCTGGAGGACAGCTTTTGTGAACTGAGCATTGATGAATGGAGGGAGAAACGTGGAAATACATGTTAGGACAGACTACAGGAGGCTTTAAAAGACAAGGTTATATAATTAGACATTATTTGGGACTCAGCTGGGGTGGAATGCAGGATGGAGTAGAGATATGAGAGGCTAGGTAGGAGCTGGGCAGGAGGTGAAGAGGCAGATGGGGCAGAGGGAGGCTGCTGTGCTTCCAGAAGGACAGGGTAAGGGCTTGGACCAAGGGAAGGGGAAATAGTAGAAAGTAGAGCAGGAGAAGGCTGGTGAAGCTATGGAGGGAAAGGTGAAAGGAGTTGATGTCAGAGAGAAAACAGTCAAGACCTGTAGCAGTAGAGTGTGTGAGCTCCAGCACCAGTTGGCTAGTTCAAACCCAGCTGCACTGCCTCCTGGGTAACTTCCATAGCCTTCCGGTGCCTCAGTTTCCTTGGCTGTAATACCAGCTCCTCTCTCAAGAGTTTTTCCAAGGAGGAGCAAGTGAGCAAAGTTTCAAGTACCCGGGATAGCCCATGATGAGTGCCCGAGGAGTGTCAGGTCTTATTTCCAGAAGGCTGGCAGCTCCATGAGGGCAGGGCTGTGGTGCTGTGTGCACTGTCAGCTCCCCAGGGCATGGGAGTGTACTTAGAATACAACAGGGGCTCCCTAAGTGTGTGTTCACTGCTGAGTTGGAAGACGAGGCATGGTGTGGTGGGGAACTGGGACACAGGCATGCTCTTGGTGGAGCTAAGTGTGCTCATCATGAGCAAGGGACCAGTAAGCGTTACTTGGGGACCCATGGAGGTACCGGGGGACCACAAGGCCCCATCCAGGCTGCCTCCTCAGGCCTATGTGTCTTTATGCCCTCACCAGTGTGTCTAGTCCACATGCTGGCCTCCTCTGACATGGCAGGACGGATATGATCATCTCATTTCCAGGTGAGGGACTGAGGTCCAGACAGTAAGGAAATTGACCTGCTTATGATACACACTTAGAAGTAGCCTGTGGGCCTGTGTCTTCCCCTTCCCATGCTGCTTCCATGGGTCCTCGATCTGTGATCTCCCATGGAAGCAGTTTAATAAGAAAGCAGAGTGTCCAAAGATAGCATTTTAAACAAAACTTTGGGACTCTTAGTAACTTATACAGAACTCCCATAAGAAGAATTGTTTTGCTTAATAATAAGGCTAAGAAGAACATCATCTGAGACAGCTTTCAGGAGGAGCCGACGTCAAAGCCTAGCTGTGTCACTGACCAGCTCCGTGGTCTTTGATGAACTGCTAAATCTCTGAGTCTCTCAGTTTCCTCATCTGTAAGATGAGTATGGTGGGGCCTCTTCATGGGCTGTCAGAATTAGAGAGCATGTTTACAAATAGCTCAGCAAGAATCTGGGCATAAAGAAAGAGTTCAATGAAGGGCTGTTACCATTCACTGTTGCATTATTATGTCCTATTTGTACCTGGCCCCAAGGGGATAATGTGATGGTAAGAAAAGCTAGTCCTCCACATACAGGAGAGTAAACTCAGCGTGAAATCAAGTGTGACATCACTGGGGGTGGGTGTGCAAGGATGGTGGAATAGGGCTTAGGGGAGGACCAGTATTATTACCAAGACTACCCCACTGCCAACTTACAGAATTGACAAGGAGCTGCCTCAGTATGGTCCCCAGTGTCCTCTTATGAATGAATGTGCCCTGCAAAGGCAAGGGCGGCTTCAGCTTTTCCGGACCTGTGGGAATCCCTGGGCCTCATGGGATTCCAGCCCTGCCCCTTCCTGGCTGGCTGAGCCGCCTGAGCCTTGCAATGGCAGGGCCAGATGGGGTGACTGATGTCATAGGGCCTAATGGATACCTAGCCTGGTGGTGATGCTGCATGTCTGGCTGCTTGAGCAAGCCTATTGGTGGCTGGGTGCATGCCCAGGCAGCTTCCCTATGTGGGATTCGGAGTAAAAAGCCTGTGGCTGAGCTGGGTGCCTGGTGTGAACCAGTGCTGAGCAACACAGGGAAACATTTGAGCTTCCAAGACAAAAGTACTGAGCTCTGGATTTGAGTTGCATGGGGGTGCCATTTGACATTTTCTGAGTATCTCTTAGGGCCAGGTCTGCACCAAGCCAGAGGTACCTGGAAAATAATGGACCATGATCCCTGCTCTCAGTAAATTTCTGGCCCAGAGAGCGAGGCAGAGAAGTAGGCAGGCAGTGACTGGACACAGGAGGAAGAGGGAAGCCCAGAGCAGAGAACAGGAGGAGATACCCCTTACTCAGCATGGGGACCGAGAAGCGAAATATCCCTGTGGTTCTCAAAGACTAGCCTTCTTGGTTCACATGGAAATAGTAATGATCATTTTCTAGAAGTGAGCTTTCCTGGATCAGATTTTGTCTTGCAGCCAATGTGGTAGATAAATCTTCAGTGGTGAGGCATTAAAGGCAGGCGGATAAATGCATGTGAATGGACAGTTTCCTTTATCTGAAGCAGTAGTCAGTTGCTAACACGGGTCCATAAATCCATTCAGCCACCATGCTCTACAATGACTTGAAAGGGAAGAAAGTCTCAGTTGAAGAGCCCCGCTTTGCAGAGATTCAATTTGTCCACCCTCTATCTGGTGTTCCTAACTTTCTAGATGGAGGATCTCCAGATTGCTCTGAGGGTTCCACAGTTATGGATCATGCAAAGGAACCTGGCTTACACTTCTGCCACCAGCCCAGCTTCTCTCCAGGTCTGGAGCAGGTGTTCTCCTAGAGCTGGAGGTCAACGACCCCTACACCACTCTCCTGGGCTGGAACCCCTTCCAAGAATACTCTCTTTACTTTTCTGTCAGAACATCCTCCAGCCTTGTAAGACCATAAGAAAATCTGCCTCTCCAAGAAAACCCATCCATACTGTTACACCGTAGTAGGACAAGAACACAGTTGCGTTCTGCACTGGGGAGATGGCAAGTCTTGCTGAGGCCTGAATGGGCCATGCAGTTTCTTGCCACAGTGCCTCTTCATGTGCTGCTCTCTTGGCCTAGAACTCCTTTTGCTTATACATTTCTTCAAGACTTGGCAAAGTGCCCCAGAAGCCAGTGCTCACCTCTCCTAACATTGATCACACAGTATTTAAAATCGTTGTTGATGTAACAGCCTTCCTTATAGACTGAGAGTTCCTGCCTGCTGGAAGGCCCCAAGCTATAGGAATTGCTACCCAATTATTATTATTGTCGTTGTCGTTATTAGATAGTGGTGGTGGTGAAGAAGTATAGAAAAAGAATTCCAAGCAAGGGCTTACCATGAATGAAATGAGCATTCAGGGAAGGCCAGGAGAATGGTGGGTGGATGCCTGGAGTCCCAGGCACCCAGTTTGCAAAATGCTAGGTGCAATGATGTCAGTCTTCCCTAAACAAGAGAATATCTTCCTCTAAGAAGCACCCTGTCTCTTTTTCCAAGTTATTCATCTAATTAAGTCTCAGGTAGCAGGGAAAAGGACTAACTGAAAGCTTCTGTTCCTATTGGCAAGCATGAACCCTTGTGAGATATTATATTGAGGGACTATATTATCCCCCTAAACTACTCAAATACAATTATAAAGAACACAGGCACATGCTGTGGGTTTTAACTATCCAGACAAATCAAGCCCCACTACCCTCTCATGTGGCCACTGAAAGATCATTTAATCTATCACTTGGTTCCATGTGAGCAGACTTCAGGAAAACAAATAATAAATATTTGTAATTGCTGCTCAGAAGGCCTCCCTGGCTCAGCAGGCAGAGCTGCAAACAGTGCAGTCTGGCTTTCCATTTCCCTTGCCCCTTTCACCCCCCTGGCTGAACCACACCCCTGTTCCCAGAGCTGTCACAAGTCTGATCTGTGGCATATAACTGAGCTGTGTGCTCACCCCCTGCATCCTCATGTCCCTCACTGTCTGTAAGATCATCACAGGCTGGTAGGGTTGGAAGATTTAGGTTCTGGTCCTGACTCTTATGTGTGGTCTTGTGGGGATCACTTCTCCTCTCTGGGCATATTTATTCATCCCTGACCCTTGGTTCTTCAACTTTGTTTTGTACCATGGGTCCTCTGTAGAAGTCTGGTGAAGCATTTGAATCCCTTCTTAGAATAATGTTTCTTTAATCAGTAAAATAAAATATATTAGACTATAAGGAAACTAATTATATCAAAATAGTTATCAAAATAGGTATATATATTGGAGCACATACACTTATTTATTAATATATTAAGTGACAAAATCTAGTTGTAGGTAGAAGTAGTGACGCATATAAATTCTGAAAGAGTGGTGCATATAATTGATATTTTGAGATGTCTGTGATAACTGCAATGTGCCAAACACCTGTGATTTCAATTAGTCACAGTCGCAGGTCCTAGGTCCACAGCTTACTGTGGTCTGTTGCCTACATGCATAATGAAGGAAATTCTAAATTGCTGTGAGTGATTAGTGAGGATAAAGATACAAGTGTTTCCTATCCAAATTTTAGGTACCCCCTGCATTCTATCCATGAATTCCAGTAGTGAATCCTTGGACTAGATAGGCTTCTCCTGCTCTGGCACTTTACTCTGTCTGACTCTGCAAGAAGTAGGCCACCATCCTTCAGCCTGAGTCACAAACTAAAGGGAGAAAGGGGCAAAGGAACTTTCCCAACTCCATTCGTATTGAGCACCTGCCATGTGCTGGGCAACCACCCTAAAATTTTCATGTGCGCTTTAGTCCCCAGGTCTGGGTAAAGCACTTCTCATCTTAGGAAAAGAGTGTTGGGAACAAGTCATGTAAAGATTTTATATTTAAGTAATCTCTACATCCAACATGGGGCTTGAACTCACAACCCCAAGATCAAGAATCCCAAAACCCTGGCAGGACTCTACAGGTCCATCTTTAAAAGTTCCTCCAGAAGTCTGCTCTGAAATAGGCATTTTAAATCATCACCAAGTCCTTCTGCGATATCTTGTCACTCTTTTGTAGGAGGTACTATCCAGCTATATCAATCCTGACCTGAAGTGAGTTCCTTAATCTCTCTGAGCCTGGGTTTCTTTATCTGTGAAGGTAATCTTCATAGGATTAAACAATCCAGTTATGGAGTAGTACCTCTGAAGTGTTGTGGACACTGGCCCCATCTGGATAATCTAGCTGTGACCTCGGGGTGCTATTCTTCCACCTCCAGGCCCTTTTCTCCTGCTGCTCTGGACCTAATCTGTAAGATGGAGCACTAACCATCTTTTGCCACTTTACACCCTTTGCAAGGAAGGAGCATGAGCAAGAAGAGCACTAGCGCTCTGGTGGGTGCCCTCTCATCATGACTTGGTGGGGGACCTGTATGCTTTGTCGTAGGCCTTGCCCCTAGCTGTCGAAACCCTTCACTTCACTCCCTAGCAAGAGAAAAGGTCACGGACAGTTGAGCATTCCATTTTGGTCAACTTGGGTGGCTGGGTGGGGTATCTACTTACACAAGAGATTTTGAAGCTTATTTTTCCTTTTCTGATTTCATTGGTAAAAATCTCTGAAACTTTAGGCTGGTTGCTTAACTTTGCCATGCCTCAGGTTCTTCCTCTCTGAAAAATGGAGTAGGAATGTCTTCCCTGCCTATGGAGACTCATGTTGTAGCACTTACAATGAAAATCACAGCAAAATAAAACCTAATCACATGGAAAGAAGAAATGAAGCTTTCCTAAATGGCTTTTGGGTACAAATGAAAATCAAAACCACAATTACAAGCTATTAATAGAACAACACTATACACCAAAACTTATGGAATGTGACCAAAGCTGTACTTAGAAGCAAATCCATAGCCTTAAATGCTTCATGATCAATGAGAAAGAATGAAAATCAACAAAACGTTCAACACAAGAAGTTAAAAAAGAGAGAAATATGAGGAAATTAGGAAGCAATAAACCATAAATATGATAGAAATTAATGTATGAGAAAATAGAAAAACATTAGAATTTATAAGTGAATCTAAAAGCTGATTCTTTGAAGAAACCAATAAAATGGATGTGCTCTTCTTAGATATAATCACGAAAATAAGAGAGAAAGCACAAATACACAAGATTAAAGATGAGAAAGGGAATATCACCATGAATATGGAATAGATTAATTAAATTACAAGAGAATAATACAGCTCTAAACAAAGCTCTCTAAACTAGGCTATTAGAAAGTCTCTGAGATGTACTACATTCAGAGATAAGGTATATTGGATTTGACTGAAAAAGTTAAATTGGCTAACAGCCATGGGAGCAATTTAAAATGATGTTTAATGAATAATATTTAATGTTAATGAAAAACAAATATATATGAAATTTCAGAAGGCTCCAAACAGACCTGGGCAGGGTTTAACTGGAACAGCTGAGAGGATGAGGCAAGACAGTGATCAGTCAATGTGGAAGGCACAGGGAAGGCGGGGCGGGGATGGGAATGAAAGCAGGTGGCCCAGGGTGGAGGGCAGATGTATGGGAGGTGAGGTCAGGTGAATGGGGCCTGGGGCAGATTGTACCTAGAGATCAATCCCCAGTATACTTTTGAGACTCGTGTTTGTCCATCTGAGTCCTGGCTTTTTTTTATATACTTCATGGTCATCCAGGGAGATAGCCCCTTACTACCTACTCACCCCTGAGTTTCATGTATGTCAATGGGAAAGGGTTTGGAAATCTGGAGCACTGTACAAATGCAATTTTAACAGTGATTTATGGGAAAAGACTACCCTGGCTATGGTGAAGAAATTGGTTCCTACAAAGGCCATCGTGTTCATAACTTCAAGATTTCAGGTGCTTCCCATATGCTTGAATATGGGATATGTTCTTCAAGCATATGGGAAGCATATGGGAGAGTGAATGTCATAAGGGCTGGGGCAGAGTGAGATGCAAATTTGTCTTTCTTTCTGGGTCATCATCTAGCCTTCACTGGCCTCTCAGACTCTCCATAGACTCTCTCTGGAACCAGAAGACAAAAGACATTAGGACTTTAAAGGCCCAGTTCCCCAGGATCAATAAATGTACCACCATTCATCTAAACAATGCTGTTGGCAAATGTGGCCTTGAGGGTAAGGGGCACCAGACTCACTGAGCGATAGAAGGCTGCGTGGGAATATTTGATCTTGATGGCTATTTTTACTATCCTGTGGCAGCATTAATCTATGCTCTCTTTAGCTGTGGTGTAGAGAAGAGAGCGAAGAGTTACCGAGTTCTCATGATTTACCATCCTTTTTACCTTCACTATCCCCTATCACGCTCACCATCACCAACTGACACGGAGTCATTATTATGCCCATTGAACAGAATAGGTAACTGAAGAAATCAAAGAACTTATAATGGTCTCTCAGCTAGAAAGTGGCAGGGATGTGATTTATACCTTGGGTCTAAGGTCCTTGGTTTTTCTACTCCAGCGTCCTGGAATTTTCCAGGCAGGCACAAGCCCAGAAAGAAGATTTTCTGAAATGTTCCATCCTGTCCTCTGTGGCACCCGTCTGGGAGCCCAGAAGCAGCCTGTCTGTTTTTGGGAACAGATGTGAGCTGGAGAAGCAGTCTCTCACTTTCTACTTCTATCGGCAGGCTACACAGCCCTTCTCCTGGTGTTTTTCCAAGACACTCGCTCCAATCTTTCTCTGATGCCTGAAATTCTGTTTGTGGGCATCAAACTTGTTCCATAATGAGAGAAAAGGCCAAGGGAGGAAATGGCCCTGTGAAAGAAGACAAATGGCTGCATGTTAACGTAGAGTGGGACTGGTTTCTAGGAGATGCTTTCCTGGAAGAAATTCTAGACAGGAAGGTGATTCAGGCTGAAGGCACAAACCTCTTATATAGGAATGTTTCTATCAGAAGGGAATAGGGGCAAACAGGAGTGGCCGGTGATTGTCAAGGCAGACTCTTCCCATTTTACAACTGTCACCTTGGAAGAAGAAATACTTCTTTACTTTTCTTAGGCTCCTGGTATTTAGTTAAGCCAAAGGTATAATATGTTGTCAGCTTCCATTCATCTGTGATCACTGTGACCTCCAGATCACCTTCTACTGTGCTACCTTCATTGCCCTTCACCCACAGACACTCGCAGATGCTCAGCAGTCAGAAAATGATGGAGAGGAGGTAGGCTGTGCATCGCTGTTCTTTCTCCTTCTGTGCTGATCGCCCTGGACCAGTTGTCAGCAACCCTCCTATCACTCACATTTCCACGGCAAGGAGTTTGGTAATTTATCATCCATGTATTTTAATCAGAGCAAGAGATGCCTGGAGTGCATTTCATCAATCTTGAGGGAGGAGAGGTTTAACCCCCAGTGCTTCCTGCACCCCCCAGTCAGTGTGACTCCATGATGGATTATGCAACGTAATGTAGGGTAATGGGAAGGCGTCTCACCAGATCACAGAGGGGTGTGGTAACATTACATAGGCTCACTGGGCCGCCTCCTTTCTACACTGGGGAAGCTGTGCCTCCTTGGAGGGCCATCCATGCACTGGCACATGGTTGGGGCAGGACAGTTTTGGGTTCTTCACCTCTTTCAGTTCTTGTTTTTGGAACACTTAGTGCTGTTTTTCTTTATAGCCATCGCATTCTTGTCCAGCTATCCCTGCTCTATTGCTGGGGGGGAGGGGTGGTGGTGGTGGTAATGGTTGGGCACAGCCTTCATCCACTCCCCAATTCTGGACAAATAACTCCCAGTTGGTCTCTGCAGTCTTATGTCAACACTGCTGCTTCAGCCTTAAGAGGGAACCACCATACCGAGAACCTACTTTGCACCAAGTGTTACATAATTGATATTATGCAAACCTCCAAGTAGTCCAGGAAAGTAGGTATTGTGCCCATTTTGGAAGGAAAGGATGGAGTCTTATAAAGACTAAATGATTCCCCAGTGATGACACATAGTTAAGAGTGATGTAAATTTGATTGTAAATTTGAGTGTGTCTGACAATTAGATGCCTGGATTACATTGCTCCCTCCAATCCCAAGGGCTTCCCTGTTAGTGGCCATTTGAGGAAGGGCACTTTTTTGGAAGAAATGGGGCTGCTTCTGTTGTTGGTATATGTGCCTCAGTGGCTTCAGGTAATTGAAATCCTTGAATACTTGAAATAACCAATATCTTCGCTTCATGCTGCTGCCTTCCTAAAAACAATATAAAATAGTGACATGAATTTGGATACCTCTTTCTTGTTGATGTGAAGGCTCTTCCCTTTTGGCAGAGGTGATATCTGTACAGTCTTGACCCTATTTGTATGAGACTTGTGTGATTCTATTCCAGGCTCAGACTCCCATGCCTGTGGCAGTGGTAGACACATATTCAGATACTCCTCAGGAGATGGCCTCAAGAGAGGCAAAGGCTCTGGTCCAGAGGGCCAGCCTTATTGCAGTTATGCAGGAGGCAAGGTTTGTTCTGGTCATATGTTTCTGTGGGTATCTATTGTACCCATTGAAGTTTGATGGAAAGGGCCTGGGGCCACCTGCTTTTGAATACCATCCCTACCTCTTATAAACTCCCATAATCTGGGGATCCCTGGGTGGCGCAGCGGTTTAGCGCCTGCCTTTGGCCCAGGGAGCGATCCTGGAGACCCGGGATTGAATCCCACGTCGGGGTCCCGGTGCATGGAGCCTGCTTCTCCCTCTGCCTGTGTCTCTGCCTCTCTCTCTCTCTCTCTCTCTCTGTGTGTGTGTGACTATCATAAATAAATAAAAAAATAAAATAAAATAAACTCCCATAATCTGGACAATTCACTTAACTTCTCTTGGCCTCAGAATCCTTATCTATAAATAGGCTCAAGGAACCCTTTCAAGAGTAAAGGCTCAGATAAACTGACACCTGGAGGCTTATAGCACATTGCCTGGCACATAATAGAGTACCCTGAGGCTCTATATGGACAGCTTACCTCTAATTTATGCCCTTATCTCTTTCTTCCCTTCCAGATAGACTTGAAGGTTCCCTGAGTACTTGGATTTTATGTGCATTTAATAGTAACATGCATTGTTTCTCTTTTCACTGAAGAACTATACGTATTTTTTTAATAGAACTCTACCTTGTGACAGTTTGCTTCCTGAGAAGCATTAGCTGGGGCATGACCTTTATGAATCATCCTGATGGGATGACTAATTTCTGTTGGATGACCAATTTCTACTGGGATATCTGGTTCCTGATGGGATGGCCAGTGTCTGAAGGTATGGCCAATTCTTTTTTAAAATTTAATTTTATTTTTAAATTATTTTTAAATTTTAAAAATATTCATTCATTCATTCATTCATTCATTCATTCATTCATGAGCGACACACACACACAGAGGCAGAGACAGGCAGAGGGAGAAGCAGGCTCCTCACAGGGACCCCAATGCAGGACTCAATCCCCAGACCCAGGATCATGCCCTGAGCTGAAGGCAGATGCTCAACTGCTGAGCCACCCAGGTGTCCTGGTATGGCCAATTCTTTTTTTTTTTTTTTTTAATAAATTTATTTTTTATTGGTGTTCAATTTACCAACATACAGAATAACACCCAGTGCTCATCCCGTCAAGTGCCCCCCTCAGTGCCCGTCACCCATTCACCCCCACCCCCCGCCCTCCTCCCCTTCCACCACCCCTAGTTCGTTTCCCAGAGTTAGGAGTCTTTATGTTCTGTCTCCCTTTCTGGCCAATTCTTAAAGTGATGTCTAGTTGGTAGGAGGTCAGTTCCTGGTGGGAGGGCTAATTTCTGCTTCAAGAAAGGGCAGCTATCATTTATTAAACCTCTGTTGTGGACCTGACCTGGTAAAGGGAATGTATGAATTATATGGGATTTAAAGCCTTCCAAGAAACCAGCACATAACTGGCAGCAGCTAACAGCCTGGCTTCTAATGCCATATTACCCGGTTCAAATTTCATTGTTGCCACTTCAGGATGTTACTTAACCACTATATGTTTCTGTGATGGTAATAGAATCTCTATCATAGGGTTTAGGGGAAGAATGGTCTCCTACCACATAGTCCAATAACATTTAGCTGCCCTTATTTTTACCCGTATCTTGTAGACAGGGAGACCAAGGCTTGGGAAGTGACAATCAGGCAGTCTTTCTCTTTCAAGAGGAAAACTCAAATTTAAATCTTGCCTGAGATCCAGTTCTGGATCTCAGGATTGTCCTATATTCATTTTCAGTTCAAGGCAGCTCTTTGCAATGTGAGAACATAAGCCTCCCACTCAATGGGAGTAATGCCCGCGGGGCCATCCTGAGTACAACATGACACTGAGATCAGGCTAATGGCAGGGCCGCGGTAGATCTCTGCTAAGTATAAACTGGTAAGACCCCAACAGAAAGCAGACTCACTAGTAGGAAAGGGTAGAATTTTAGTCTCCATAGGTTTCATGGGCTTGACTGATGCCAGTTGGCTGTATGAGAAGTGAGTTATAATTGACCATTGCTAAATAGTAAGCTCTTTGCCATAAGAGTGACTCTCAGCTCTTATGCATTATCTCTTTTGATCCCTTTAGCCATGCTAGGGAGGTATAAAAAATTTATCATAAGAAAGCTAAGGTCAGAGAAGTGCACATCTTGCCTTATAGCACATGTTGGCAAAAACAAGATTTGTGTTTGTTGAACCCTTTTGCCTGTATTCTTCTTGCACCCATACTGCCTTTGTCCACGATGATAGGACTATAGGACCATCAGAGGGCCAGGAGAGGGTCCTGGCAGGGGATGAGAGAGAGATTGGTAGCAGACAGTTCATGATACCAGTAAGCAATTAGGGAAATCAAGGCCCCATAGGAAGGAAGTGAGATTGGGCATGGTATAGAGAGCCCATGATAAGAGAACACCTCAGCCTGAAAGTCTAGGAAAGCTGGATGAGGGCAAATTTGATCGCAGGCCTTCTAGGATGCTTGGGCTCTCAGTGGTACCACCCCCATGGATAACAGCAGGAAGGTGCTCCATAAACCTGGGTATCACTCCTATTCTCAGGCAACCAGGTCAGGTCAGTGGCTCTCACGCTCTCTGGCTCTGCAATTACCTATATTTGGATTCTGTTTCAATGCCAAAGACCTGGCCTTCACCCACCTTAAGTCAGGGGATCTCGTATTAGTGGTAGGGGAGTGAGTGGTTAGTGATCTTGAGAGTCTACAGAAAGCTATGGTCTCTTCCTATGAGAATATACTTCCTCATAAATGTTACATGCAGTTTCAGAGGGTACTTAGGTCCCATGGGATTTACCCATCAATCCCAGGGAAGTCTTATATATTTGGTTATAAGCTTTGCATTAATCTAGTAGGTTGTATTGGTTGAACAGGAGTAAATGGAAACAGTTTCATGTGCAGTAATAAATAAACATAAAAATAGATAAAATACCTCATATAAAACAAGAAATATGCACTAGTTCTGAGGAAAACTTCAGAATCTTAAGAAGAAGCAACAATAGCCATGAATATGTTCTTGGATGGTAAGAGTCAACATTTAAAAATGTAAGTCTAAAAAATGAATAAATAAAAATGTAAAGTCTCCCACTATTAATCATTAAATTCCAAACAATTCTAACTGATAAGAATTTCAGGTGTGAGAACTTTCAGAAATGATACCAGGATTCATTCAGAAGAGAGGCTGGCAAACTATGGCTCATCCAAATCCAGCCCACTGCTGTTTTTTTTTTTTTTTTTTTTTTTTTTTTTAATAAAAGTGATTGGAATGCAGTCATACTCATTTGTTTACACATGACCTGTAGCTGCTTTCCAGCTACAAAGGCAGAGCTGAGTAGTTATTAGAGACTATTACCCACAAAAAGCCTTAAATAATTACTGTCTCTTCAAGAATAAGTTGCAGACTTCTGGCCCAGAAAATTAAACACATGGAAATATCTATGAAAACATAAGAAAAAAATTGATATGGGCAGACTAGCCTTACCAAATTTCAAAAGGTTTCGTAAATACATACTATTTAAATTAGTTTGGTATTTGCATAAGATTAAAAATTATTCAGTGCAGCAGAGATGCAGAAATAAGTCCAAATGTTGGGATAACTTACAGCCAGTATATGATAGGATGACATTTCAATTCAACAGGAAAAGATGGACTATTCCATAATCAATGTTGATATCTAGGAAAAGGAAAAAAATCTCAATTCTATCTTTATGCCTTAAATGAAGGAAATTCTAGATGAATACAATATTAAATGATGATCAATGGAATCCTAAAAAAAAAACTGTAAGGAAACAAAAGCTACAAAAGAAAGAAGGTTCGTGTGTTTTATTTAAAAACTTTTTAAAAAGCCTACTCAGTAAATTTACTATAGTGAAGTCAAAAGGCACATGAGAAACAAGACAAAGTAACCTTTTCCTGGGAGACAGAGCTTGAATGCAAAGAGAGCCAACAAATCAATGAGAAAATAATAAAACAATCTAATAGAATATCAGCAAAGAGCATCAACAGGCAGTTCAGTCATACACAATAAAGAAATGAAAAATAGCAAATAAACATACGGAAAAATACTCATTCTCCTGTTGATTAAAGAAGTGTAAATTAAAACAACTCTGATATATCTTAATGTACCTGTCAGATTAGCAGATTGGCAAAAACATGAAAAGTGTCAAGGGTGTGTGGAAGCAGACATTTGCATATATAGTTTGGAAGAGAGTAATTGCAGTCTTGTCAGAGAGTAATTTGACTGCACTTATGAACACTAAAGGCACCTACACTTTGACCTGGCATTGCCATGCTTAGATTATTTTACAGGTATGCTCAAACACACAAAAATATTTGGAAGAGGAGATTAATTGCACATTATATTCTTAAAATAACCGGAAATGATCTAAATACCCATCATTAGGGTTTCATTGTGTCAGTGTTTCTGAAACCTGAGTAATGTATTGATTCCAGTTAAGGGAAAAAGAAATTCTCAGAAACCCTTTCTGTTGAATTTAATTATTTTTATTATGATGTTTCTCCAAAATGTGGAACATTTGAACTAAGTACAAACCTCATAGGTATATAGTTTTGTAATTCTGTAAATTAAAATCAAATGCATAAAGTACATACAAAAAAACAAAACTAATACAATTAAGGTTCACAATATTAAGTTTAGAAGATGTGCAGTAGGGCAGCCTGGGTGGCTCAGCGGTTTAGTGCCACCTTCGGCCCAGGGCGTGATCCTGGAGACCCGGGATCGAGTCCCAAGTCGGGCTCCCTGCATGGAGCCTGCTTCTCCCTCTGCCTGTGTCTCTGCCCCCCCCCCCCCGTGTCTCTCATGAATAAATAAATAAAATCTTTAAAAAAAAGTGCAGTATATTCTGCTGAAAATAATTGTGGATGTTAACAGTGGGGTTATATAGACATGGTTTCAATTTTATATGTAAAATCTGTACTTTCAGTTCAGCACCTAATCCTGCTTACATAAATAGGCTTTAAAACTATCTTAATACATTTAAGCTTTGCGTCTTTGTTCAGGGTATTTAGATCCATGATTAATAAAACCCTTCAAATGGTGTCATTGATAATCTCATGAAGCTACCCAGTTTCTTCAAAGATAGTTAGCACCGAGGCTTATTGAGATGTGTGTTAATAGTATTTGATCTAATTATCACTGGAACTGAGGGCAGAAACATTCATTCTGGGGTATGTACTGCTATGCTTGTTGCTAATGAGTTGAGGCACACTGTCCAGGCACAGGAATAGACTGCTGGGCAGGGTATGGCTTCAGCTCTATTTTTGCCCCATTCTACCTGGAGGACTCAGTTTCCCCCCTCAACTTGTCTTCTTTGAAATTACCCTGAAATCTTTGTTTCCGTGGACCACTGTGATGTGGTGGGATCTTCACTTGCAGTGGCTCTCCTGACAAACACAAATGACTGTGCAGCAACTTGGGGTGGTTCTTGCTAAAAGGTAGTTCTCCGGGCGATCCAAAACATGAATTTTACTAATTTACTCAGGAGATATCATCATCAAAATGAAAACACAGAATTCATGAAGACTGAGTGGACTACCAGGTGCGCTGTAATATGGTGAAGTTTGGAAGAGAGAAGGCAGGGTGAGGGCTGTGACTCCTAAGTCACAGTCACAGGATGGGTTTCCTGGGCAGCCTTGTAGTGTGCCTTTTGACAACGTGCCTGAGCTTTGGAACTAGGACAACAGGGGTTCAGGTCTGGCCTTCGCCACCCACTCACCAGCTGTCCGATCTGGAGCTTGCAGGACGGCGAGTGCCAGGGCTGGCACTGTGGGCAGTTAGGCCCTCAGCTCGGTGCCACTCACTTCCTTCTGCCAGGGCTAATTGACCCCTGCTCCCCATTCACGATGTCACCGGGGCACCTAGGGCAGTGGTCTGAGGCAGTAGAAGGATGGTGGAGAGGAGCACCAGGGCTCTCCTCAAAGACTGGGATGACGCAGCCCTGGGCCGTTAAGTAGATGTTGGCAGAGAGCATTTAAGCATTTAAAATCCTTACATCAGATGTTTTCATGCACTTCCCTGCCGAGAAGTGCAAAGGGTGCTTGGTTTAACTGTGGTTATTTACAGCCCAAAGAAAGTGGCTGGCAGTTCGAGGGAAGCCAGGGGTTTTATTTCTCACTCCTGTTTTCCATTTCTGTGATTTATGGTCCTTGGGCCTGAGAGAACTCGCCTGAAAAGCTCTGAACTCAGTCCACTCCCGCTGTACCCCTGTGTGAAGCAGGCCCCCTCCCTGGAGACTCAGGAAGGCATAGGGGATATGCCCTTGCCGGAGGAAGCGGAGATGCTGGCCCTGCTGCCCAGGGGCAGCTGGTGACTCAGGCTGGCCTCCTCCGTTTCTGGCCCTGCGAACACCAGCCCCGAAGCTCTTGGCATGAAAACTGATGTCAGAGCTACATCTCACTGTTGGTTTTCTTCCATCTGCCATTTGACCTCTGATTTTCCTTAGGTAACATGTTTATTAAAAAAAAAAAAAAATGCCACTTCTCAGGGCTATTATTACCCATTTTTGTCTTGATTCTTCGGTATCTGAGCATCTGAGAGGTATTTTCTTACCTTGCCTACCCCCTGCCCAGGATGGTATCAGACAGAAGGCCCAGTCTGGAGCACACACCGGCCTGGGTATGGACCAAAGATGCCCGTCCCTACTGGGCAGCTCTTCGACAGCCTGGGTGGGATTGGTCACGTTCTTGGCACATAGGAGGTATTTCATAAATGACTGCTGAGGGTATGGAGGGGTGAGGGATCTCTGATTTGGGGGGGCCTTGCTGCAGAAATGCAGTTCTATCTCCCTGTGCAAATTGGTTCCTTAAACTGTGTTCGTAGAGATGTAAAAATAATAATATTCATAGTAATACTCAAGGTAACTGGGCATGCACTTTGTATCAATCTCTTCTAATGCACATGACAACCTTGTAAAGGGGGTACTCTTACTACTTCCGTCTTACAGATGAGGAAATAAAGGCACGGAGGGGGTAAGCAATTTGCACATAGTCACAAAGCTAGTTGCAGAGATGGAATGCAAGCTCACTTCCATTTGACTCGCTACCCTGAACTTATGGCCACTATGAGATGCAGTCTTTTCTCAGGTCATCTGAGTCCCTGTGGACAGTAAAAGCTGTCATGGTGGGAGCCTGCAGGCTTTACATCTAACCCCACCAGAGTGGCTTCCTTGGCTTCCTCAGCCCGGGGGCTCTTTCTCCTCTGTACCTCCTGCCTGGAGTGCTCACTTGCCCCAAATCTCTTTTACTTTTCATGGACATACGTCTCTCCCCTCATTTCCTTCCTGCTGGAGCAGAGGCCAGGGCTTCAACTCTGGGAATCATGCCATGCTAGGCAAGAGGTTTATCATTTTTTAAAAAGATTTTATTTATTTATTTTAGAGAGCAAGAGAATGAGTAGGGGAAGGGGAGAGGGAGAGAACCTCCAGCCGACTCACTGCTGAGTGTGGAGCCTGATGCAGAGCTCAATCTCAAGGCCCTGAGATCAGGCCCTGAGCCAAAACCAAGAGTTAGACACTTAACGGACTAAGCCACCCAGGTGCTCTGAGAAGCTTATTTTTTTTAAAGATTTTATTTATTTATTCTTGAGAAACACAGAGAGAGAGGGAGGCAGAGACACAGGCAGAGGGAGAGGTAGGCTCCATGCAGGGAGCCCAACGTGGGACTCGATCCCGGGTCTCCAGGATCAGGCCCTGAGCTGAAGGTGGTGCTAAACCGCTGAGCCACCGGGGCTGCCCAAGCTTATCATGTTTATTGGCCTTTTCAAAGAGCCTACTATTGGCTTTCTTGACCTTCCCTAAATTATGCTTACTATTTCGTTAATGGCTACTTTGATCTTTATTCCTTTTTTTCCCCTTTGGATTTATTTTACTTTTTTTCCAGTTTAGAAAGATGGACATTTTAGCTCATTAATCTTCATTCTTTTTTCACACGAGGCTCTACATTTTCCTCTAAATTCTGTTTCAGCTGCATCCTGCATGTTACGATCTGTATATTTTTTATTATCATTGAATCAAAATATTTTCTGCTTGTATTATGATTTCTTTTTTGACTCATGGATTATTCAGAGGTGTGTTATCTTAACTTCTACACACATGAGGGATTTCTGTGGTTTATCCTTTGGTGATTGATTTCTCCATAAATCCTGATACTCTGATGTCAAGGAGAGATAGGCTCCTGTTGACCACTCCTGACCTTGTGGCAGGAGCTGACCCCTCATCACCGCAGCTCCCTACACCCTCCCTACTCAGGCTGTGTCTGTTTCTCCATTTCACAGATGAAGGAATTGAGACTAAAGACTTGGTCCAATGTCATACAACTTGCGTGCTGGAATTGTGGGCGTAGAGGGACGAAGGGTAGACCCAGCCCAAACCAGCACCCTGGTGCCAAAGCTCAGCTCTGTCATCTTCTCCTCTTCATGCCACAAGGGATGTGAACAAGGGAGCTGTGGTGTCAGCGGGGGGGGGGGGGGGGGGCCCATGTCATCACCACTCAGTGGCCCCAGCGCTTGCTGCCCTGCAGTCGTACCTTCACTTCCTGCTTTGTGCTCATATTCACGAATGAAAGTGCCCTCTCCAGACTTCGTGGGTGAGTTTTGAAAACAAACCCCGGCTCTGGTCCCTGGCTTTCTTCATTTCAGCCACCCCCCACAAGGAGCAATGGCCTATGGTCAGAGTGGCAAAAATGACTTATAAAAATGCAAAAATGGCCTGAAGGAAGGGCCTGCCTGTGGATGTGAGTGACATGTCATTTGAGCAGCCGATGGATGTCAGCGCCAGCCTCCCACACTCCACTTGACGGGCAGACCTGTCGGCAAGCGGCTCCTTTATGATTCCCGTCATAAAACAAGCCCATCTGGGTGGTTCATCCTTAGCAAATATTAAGGAGAAAAATGAGGACGCTGGTCATGATTTGGCACACAGGTTTTCATTATTGTGTTGTCCCACAGCATGTTTTTCTCTGCCCGCTCGGAGGTAATCTCTTTGCTGTCAAATTACTCAAGTCAGCTGGAGAGAGAATTTGCTCCAGCACATGTCCTTTCCAGAGATCATCAATAAATAATAAATAAACTTGAGAGTTTCTAGAGCTTTCTGTTTTATAATGAGGCCATTTGAGCTTGAGGTAGTGAGAGGATACGTAGTGAGAGGAGAAATGGAGAGAAGATATGGTCCAGAGATTCTGAGTGTTAGGGATCCAACTTGCAAGGTGTCAGTTGGTGGAATTTGCTAAATCTACAACTGGCCAAGGACTGAGGCAGGCTTGGGACGCGTGATCCCAGCTGCAGGGCTGTCCCCAGGGAAGATGGCCCCAATTGCCATGGAATCTTCACTCATTTCACGGAAGCTAGGCAGCCAGTTTAGTTTGTGGTGTTTGGTCAGAGCATGTATGAGGTGGGAGAGACTGTCCATTTTTTTTAAAATTAATAGGTTTTTCTTATACAAAATTAATGCATGTTCATCCTGGATAACCGTCCTACAATTTCAGCATTTATAGATTATCACTTTAACTTAAAAAAAAAAAGATTGTTTTTATTTATTCATGAGAGACACAGAAACAGACACAGGCAGAGGGAGAAGCAGGCTCCATGCAGGGAGCCCGATGGGGGACTCGATCCCAGGACTCTGGGATCACGCCCTGAGTTGAAGGCAGATGCTCAACTGCTGAACCACCCAGGTGTCCCTTTAACTTCTTAAGTACATTTTATTTTAGACTTTTCCCAAGGAGAAATGCATTTTACAAAAATGGATCTTACCATGTACATTTTCTTTTGAATCTTACATTTTCAAGTCACTATGTAGTAGAGACATATTTCTTTGTTAGTACGTATTCTGGTGTAGTATGTTAATAGCTGCACTGTATGAATGTCCCATAATTTATTTAGCCAATATTGTATTGTTGGGCTTTCTCTCTCTTTTTTTCCTTTCTGCTATAAACAGTGCTGCAGTAACCGTAGAGCTCATTTGATATGCACATCTTTACTCTTTATAACCTTAGGAAAAATCTCTAAAATAATTGTTGGGTCAAATGGTAGGCCTTCTTTTCAATGCTTTTGATCTGCAGTGCCTAAGAGCATGCTATTAGATCTGAACTTGTCATGCTCTCACTCACACAGTCTGAATGTGAAGGGTCTCTATGTTTTCTATTCCCAATATATGACATAACAGACAAAAGGATGAATATTCTCAGGGCTGGTGGTTATGCATGTCCAGAGTACAGCTTCACTGTAGCACCTAACACTCTAAATTGAACCCATTTGCTTACTCTTCTGTCTCTCCATCTGTACTAGGAGCTACTTGAGATGAAGAATTCTTATTTATCTTTATAACTCCAATGCCTGGTACCTAGTAGGAGCTCAGTAAAAATTGTATTGTTCATTCATATAATATTTATTGAGGGCCAACTATGTGCTGGGGACTCTTCTAGGCACTAGGGATACCTCTGTGAGCATCCATGCTCTCACAAAGCTTGCGTGGAAATGCGCTTGTGTGGTCAGTGACTGCCCTCCCCCCAGTGGTGGCTTCTCTACCCTTCAAGTCCCAGATTCTCTCTGAAAACGTCCCTGATCCCCCTGGGCCACAGTGTGCTGCCTGCGAACTCAACGGCAGTGAAAGCCTGCATGATTTATTTGGCACTTAGCCTATGCAGTGTGAATTGTTTTCTATATTTTTATAGCTCTCTCTGGCCTCCCCAGCTTGACCGAGGACACCTTGAAGGGTGAGAACACCATGAAAATGGAAACCACAGTTTTTGCATCTGTGGGTTCACAGCTCCAAATGCTGCCTTAACACAAAGCTGGCTTACAGAGTGATGCTCCACACATCCAGCGAGGCTCAGCCAGGCACTCTGCTTTGAAGCTCCTGTTACCTGTCTTCTCTGCTCTGGCTCCCCAGTACTTGATGCTTGAGTTGCATTTTCCACATTGAACTCACAATGACAACAAGCTCTAGGATGAGTGGAAAAGGCCAAATTCCCTCAATGAAAAGGAAAGCACAGAAAACTTATTAGAACCAAAACCTAAGCAAAAAAAAAAAAAAAAAAAAAAAAAGGATCTAATCAACTACACATGGTGATCGTGAACCTGAAGTTCTCTTAGACAGCCATGGGTAGAGCAGGAGAAGGGCTTGTCCTGCATAGTTGGTGAGGCTTTTCTGTAAAAACCATCATGCTATCGCGGGAGGGGTTTCTCAGCCTCCCCTTCAATTAGAGGAGAGGGAAAAAGCTCACTCAATCCTCATGGTTTGAAAATACTCAACCCTGAAAGATTCTTCTATCTATTGCCACAAAGCCCTTTTTCTTGTGTCCTTTCATCCTATATCCAATGCCCGCCTACCTGTAGCTGCCAGCATTTGGAGTGGCTGACTTGCTCCTTTGCTGGGACATAGCTGTTTGATAATGTATAGGTGGACTGTCCTAGTATCCATCCAGATTTGATTGTGGCTGTTAAAGCTTACAGCTCCAACTCAGGGGAAGTGGTTGGAATTGGAGGGAAATGAACCAACCCTGAGAAGTTTTGGTGGAGAAATTCTGCAAAGGATCAACTGTGAACTTCAATTTTGGGTAACAGGGCTGAAGAGGAAGGAGGGACAATGGAAGTGGGGAGAGTAGGAATTACCGTGTACTCTAGTGGCATTTGGGGACTCCTTCTAGTCCACTTGAGCTCATCTTCCGTACTCACAGAACACCCTCTCCCATCCTCCTGCAGATCAATATCAGGAAGGGCTTGCAACAGCAAATAATGAACTCTGACTCTTAACTTTGTCCCTGTGTTTGGTTTATCTCCTTAACAAGGAGGTAAACACAGATACACTGAACTAGTTTTTGCTGGTTGGTTCATTGAAGAATTGGTGATTAGAATCTGGAACTACCCAAAGCACAGTATTTGTCTCCTGGTTTAGGAGAGATGGTTGGGGCAGGATTGACCCATAGTTTTGCTAACATGGAAACCAAAGTGTGATACAATTATACTGCTGGTAGCACTAGAAAATTAAAGGTGACTTTTCAATCAGGATTGCAAGCTGACAGCAGCCTATCTGAGGAGCTCCATGTAATGAGTATATTGTCTTCGATAGGGGGCCTTGATGACTGATAGGTGAGAAGCTGCACCACAGCCTGGAATTATTATGCTCACTCACAAAAGAGGGCAAGTGACAGCACAGTGATCTATTAGTGCTGTCTGTGGGGTTAATGGCAAGCTTTCCTGCTGCTAGTGGTCTATAAAGAGAGCAAAGAAGAGGGAAATGGTGTGTAGGGGGGAAATCAATAGCATTAGCAGAGTCATGATAATAAATGCAATCATTTATTTCTGGGATGGTTTTTATGAACTGGTTATGAACTTGATATTCTTTTTAGTTTATAGGTTGGAGAAAATGGGAATTTGGGGAAAAAAACTCCAACTTTTTGTTAGACACCGCAGCCATGTTGAGTCAATTAAGACTTACTTTCATAACCTTTAAACAGGTGAACTGAGAAATGAATGTATATGCAGATGGAGGAAGTGGAGGAAGTCAGGGTATACTGGGGATAGAGTGTGATCTTTAATGTCAGGAAGACCTGTTTTTTTTTTTTTTTTTTTTTTGAATCCTGGTTCTGCTTATTACCAGCTGTATAACTATTGGCTAGTTCCCTCATCTGTATAAGAGGTTAAGTATATCTCCCTAGCCAAGCTAGTTATAAGGCTGAAATAGCATCATGCATATTTGTAAATGTGTCTAACACAGAACCTACTAGGCAATAGCTACTCATCGAACCAAGGCTGTGGTTTGCTAACACCTTCACCATCCTGGTATTTCATACTTCATGGCAGTCACCAGTTCAATGGCCTCTGGGCCACAAGCACAGAAAGACTTGTGTGGTATATGTGACTTTCTGAATCTGTTGGTTAACAAAAAATCACAAAAGTTTAAGGATGAGCTCAAACCTCTAAAATTCCCTTCAAAACATAACAGTAAGCCCTAGAAATACCCAAGCAGAGGTATAATGTTGATATAACATAGGTATTATAGAAAAGATTATTAATGTGGATAGAAAGAAGAAATAAGAGTTTATATAGTTTTTTTTTTTTTTTAATGAAGTTTGAGGGCTACCTGGGTGGCTCAGTCAGTTCAGTGTCTGACCCTTGATTTTGACTCAGGTCATGATTTCAGGGTCCAGAAATCAGCATCGGGTTATGGTCCGTACTCAGCATGGAGTCTGCTGGAGATTCTCTTTCTGTCCTTTCCTCCGCTTGCGCTCACTCTCTCATACTCTTTCACTCTCCTCCCCTCTCTAAAAAATAAATAGTAATAGATCTTTACAAAAAAGTTTGAATAATTATTTTTTAAAAAACTGGTAAAAAAATCTGAGGAAAAATATATGGGTTTTCATGTTTAGCTTCTTAAATGGCCCAGTGCATATAAGTTTGAGTATTCCTGATTATTTGGCAGGGAGGAATTAACATATACTTACTGTGGCAGACATGATTATACGCATTCATTTCACAATTCAGCGACACGAGGCATGTTATCCACATCTTACAGATGAGGATATTAAGAGCAAAATATTTAATGTAGACTCAAGTTGCAGAACTGTAGTGAGGCTGGGGTTCACATTCCAGTCTCTTGGTCTTCTTTCTTGCTGCCTTATGGAAGAGAGGATATTAGCACCTCGGAAACCTTCCTTGAAATTTCTTCCCTTCCTAGGCCCAGTGAGAGCCCTTCCTTAGGCTTTGACAGCAGTTGTATCTTCTGTCCTCATCCCACTTAACTCACTGTATTGTGCTTGTCTGTTCACTCGTCCTTATCTCCAGAATGAACTCCACAATTGCAAAAACTATGTGCTCATCATCTCTGGACCTGCAGGACCTTCCTGGGGCAGCTGGCACATATTGGGTACCTGGGCAACATTGAGTGAATGTTGGAAGACAGCAACCAGGTGTCTAGCTTCATTCAACCCTTTTCTTTGAGCCATGGTGGATCTCAACTTATCTATGCAGTTTCCTGCTTGGACTCATGTTCATCCCAACTCAACTTTCCTTCCCTTCCTTTCTTCATTAAGACAAATGTTCTTCTAGCCCATGACTCCTTTGGTCTACTAGGATCCTCAGCTTCCCTGACCTAACCCCAGCTTTCTTCTGGATGTTTCCACTGTCTAAGGTGCTGCCTCCTTCACAGGCTTCCACAAGCTCACAGGCTTCCTGAGTGTTTTGGCTGTATCTGCTCATTCTCTACCAATGAAGCCTCCAGGAAGCCACCACTCCAGAAACCCTAAAATCTGTGCTCTCCCACAGAGGCTAGGTGACATCCGTGGTCTGCCATGAGACTAAGATGAGTGCAGGTGTGCCAGAGGATAAGTGCAGTGATGTGACTGTGGGGAAGATTTCAATTCACTTCACTTCTCAGCTGTAGGACATCTAACTCTCTGAGCCTATTTTTCCTCATCTGTGCAATAAGGTCAAAGGTGCCTATCAGTAATTTTACAAAGCACAACTTTGATTCGGGCGCTGTAAGAATGCTGGAAGTTCTGTGTGTACAAGTGAGTCTGGAGTGGCTGGTGGCTGGCTGACCTCCCACATCCTCAGCTCCATAGCACAGTAATCTAAGGGTGACACAAACACATAATTTCTTAATAGAAAATGGGCCTCCAAAAGCAAGGAAGAAGCTTCTGTTGATGACAGAATGGAACAAAAGGTGAAGATGTTGGAGAAAGTGATGGCTCTCTGCAAGAAAAGAGACATCCAGTGGGGGACATTTTGTACTAAAGTGGCATTTGTCAGTTTTGGGTTTTCTCCCTTAGGGCATATCCCTCATGGCTGGCGAGACACTACTAAAAATGAACAATGAAGAAAAGATAGAAAATATAAAAGTGTTGAAAGCCTTGGAAAGTTTCATTTGTTTCTTTGTTTGGAACGATTCTGTTCTTAATGCCAAGGTTGATGTTTCTCCTTCCGCTCGTTTGTCGTTAGTATTCTGCGTGAAAAGTTAAACACTTGAAACGGATAAAGATTACCTGCCAATGCTTTCCCCATGAATCAGATTGAAAATGCAAACTGTGACATGAGGCAGAGGCATTTATTTTATTTAGTGGGGAATCGGGAAAGGAAATTGCTAGGTTCCTGCAGCCCCAGGCACTGATAGGTCACACCAGCAAATTCCTCACCCCTTCCCCTGGCTCCTCCCCCACTCATGGCCTTCCCTTCCTTCTTCCCTGCTGTGCCCCAGTATTATGCCGCGCTACCTCCTTTAGAAGCACTTCTGAAATCTTCAAAAGTGGGCTTTTCTTTATAAGAATATCATAATAGATTTTGTTTACTATCTTATGGCCATTTGAATATGTCATGCCAATGGCAGGAATGGCAAAGGAGTTTCCTCTTGTGTGATAATGGCCACAATTTAGGTGTGGTTCCTCAACTACCTTGAAAGGAAGACTACAAGACTTTGTTTAGGGGCGGGGGTTGAGTTTTGTTCATTTTGATCTGCTGGATGTAACCATCTTTCTGCTCTGGAGATCAGAGAGAGTTGATGGTTAAATTATTAAGCTCTGTCACTGTTTGGCTTTTGGCTTTCAGCAAGCTACTAAATCCCTCTGGAATTAGCTTACTTATTTACTGTTATTTCTTATATGGAATGCAGATATAACTATGAATTGTTTGATTCATTTAACTACCTGTAACCCCCTCCATTGCTTACCACCCTCCACCTGCCTGGAGTTAGTGTCTGGGTAGGGTATTTCTCCCCGTCTATTCCGAAACCACAAGCCTATTAGGAGTGTTGCAATGACTAAACGCCTTAACTGGAGCAGCAGGTGGAGGCCAAGTACTGCTCCAGACTCCCAGCAGGTGGGTGCTCACTCAGCGCTGTTCTGTGCCCCAGGGTAGGAGAGTAATGCAGGAATGTAATCCTGTCTTCTCTTCCCTGCCTAAGAGGCATCCCTGTGCAGCCCACAGCCATGGGAATAACGAGAATGAGAATATTAGTATCCATGTGTCCTGAGCTCAGCAATCTTTTTCGAGTTTTTCTCTCTTATATCTTTTAAAAAAAAAATTTAAGTAGTAAACTTTGATCCTCTGCCTCCATTCAGTACGTATCAAAGGTGGAGCCTTGATACTTATATTTTTGATGTGACACATAAATCAGAGATTGGTGGGAGACATTCTTCATTGCCTTTAAAAGGCTCTTACTAAAGAGAAGTAATAGGTCCTCTTGATCTGGGATGTAGACTTTTCATGATGCTGTGTATGTCCCCAGAGGAATAGGAGGTCAAATCTCAATGAGTCAGCATGACTGGTATGTATGCTCTTTGCCTTTTTTGTGGCAAAGTGGGGTACATGTATATTTTATGTCTGCCCTCCTGAGAGAGGCACCAATGCATGCTTGCAGCATCACTCTCCTGTCCTGGTGACTAAAAGACAGAGCGGTATGTATGTGAGCCCAAGAATGAGGATATGATCGTACTAAATAAATAAACAGCCTCCTTTCCTACCATTTAAGGAAGTGGCTAGAGTACTGGATAGGGAGTGGAAGGATGGGGTTCCTGTTCAGTGAAGCCCTTAACCAGCTGTGTGAGCTCTGGCAAGTTCTTTAATATCTGTGGGCTGTCACTAATATGAGGAATAGGGGTATATATGGATAAATATGCATTCATATGTATTCCAGCTGTCTGACAAAACCTAATTTCCTATAGTAGCTGAGAGTCTGCCAACATCTGTCAGAAAGCAAGCCCACAGACAACTGCAATAGAATGTGCTGCTGTTTTATGGTTATTTTACCCAATTCACAGGTTCAAGGAGACCATATTTGAGGGTTGTCTGGTATACTACACAGTACAAGGCACACTGATGTAGGACACAGCCTATTACTAAATTTAAGCAAATCCAGAAGCAAAATTCTAGGGAATTTGAGGGAAGCCTGAAGGGAATCCTTCTATTAGATACTTGAATCCCCTCTCCAGTATCTACAACAAGCATTTTCTACCCTTCCTTACCCACCTTCAGTGACAGGGAATGCAGTACTCTCCTAAGGAAGGCCAGTCACTTTATGAATTGGAACTTATGTAACCTGTGTGTAGGTAAGTATAAGTGTGTGTACTTGCATGTCGTTGTGCGTATGTGAGTATGGTGGTTCATGAATTCGTGTGACTGAATCTCCTACCATCTACCTCTCCAATATTTCTAAAGAAAATAGGATTTTTCTAGGATTGTCGAATATTTTAAATTCTTGTAGCCTCCTTCTACTGGAACAGTTAATTGAGGGTTGATTTTGTTTGAAATGTTATGCATTATTCATCCAGGGTCTCTGCGGACACCTCATTTCCTGCCGTAGAAATCAACAAACAGATGGGTGTCATTGCTGTTGCATTGTTGCACTGAAAGAAAAATGGTGGATTGGAGCATTTTGTTCCTCTTTTTGCACAAGGAGCCTTTTCCTGCCAGCAGTTTAAAAGCCTCACTGTTTTTGACCAGCATTATTCCTACTTACTTTCCTCATTATGTATATGTAGGTAGGGCTCTTGTATAGGATGATATTTGATACCTCGGGACATTGTTCACAGTTTTATTATCCTGGGACCATCTTCACTCTGAAGTGAGGAGGAGTCGGTTGGGTTATGGACACATTTTGTGAGAATCCGAGTCCTCTGAGTACAACTTACCCTGTCCAGAGAGCTGACACAATTAATAGCCTGTGGCTAGGTACTGGGATCTGTCTGGTGAGCCTCAGGTTTACTTTGATATAACTGGCTCTCAGCATCCCAGGCAGGGCTCTGCTTCCTCTTGTGATCCTTCCTCCATTGCTGCCCTCAGGATCTCACACAAGCCTGGGTATATACAGGCTCAATCAAACTATGTTTAGAGACTAAAAACTTGGCCCCTGAGGACTCCCTAGGATTTGTAGCCTCAGAGGAGCTTTTGAACTATGTTCTTCTGTGTGACTCGGTTGTGTACTTGCCAGATATTGTGCTTTAGGCTTTTGTGCAAATCCTTGACCAGTCATATTATGTAGAACCAACTAAAGTGCAAATCATTTTGTCTAATTCCTGGAGATCTCCTCAGATGAGTTGAGCATTGACTCATTAGTGAGATGTATGACATTTTTACATGTGTCAACCAACTACAAATCTATCCTGGGGCTTTTCCTCACCTAATTTATAAGAATATCACAGTAGATTTTGTTTACTATCTTATGGCCATTCGAATATGTTACGCCAATGGCAGGAACAGCAAAGGAGTTTCCTCTGGTGTAATAATGGCCACAACTTAGGTGTGGTTCCTCTGAAGTACCACCCTGAAAAGAATGTTGAGGTTGTATCTCTGTTCAGTGACAATGAAAGCTGGGATTGACTAGCACTGTCTGCTGTGGGAATGCAAGAGCAGAGGGGAGGTGTGTATGCTCGGTTTAGTGTAATTCATGGAATACCAGCTCTAGAGCTGCCTTTCTTCAGTTTGGATCCTTGCTCTGATACGTCTCATAGTTGTGTGTGACCTTAGGCAAATTACCTAAGCCCTCTGTGCCTTAGTATCTTCATCTGTAAATTGAAGATATTGATAGTACCAACCTCTTAGGGCTTCCTTATGGACTGAATCACCTAGTTTGTGTAAGGTGCTTAGAATGATTCCTGGCACATAGTAAGTACAATAGAAGTGTTTGCTGTTATTGTAATTATTAATGCATGCATTTGACTTTAAATGTAATGAAGGAGTTAAGGTTAACCTCATGTGTTTGTCATTTATAAGTCCACTTTGGGTCCTCAGGATTACCACTTTTTTTCCTAAGGGCTTATAAACTGTCTCGTTAAGATATTTCCTATGACTTTGCTGGGCATTAATGTGTATCTTCCAGCATACATTTTTGGATCCATGCTTTCTCATTTCTTGCAAATTAAGACTTTTGCCATTGCCTAATCTTTAGGCCCTGCTCTCATTCTCTGTTAGAACACAGATGTCTTTGACAGATCTTAGTGACATATTGATTTCCATTGTGTATCATGCACAGTGTTAAGAACCTCTTATTCCTTGTCTTATTTACTCTTCACGACAGCCTTTTCAGGTTGGCACTGTGATCACCTTCATTTTATCAATAAGAACACTTTAAATAAACACTTAAATATCTCTAAGATTTGGAGAACCTAAATGTCTTACTTGAGATTACTCAGCTGGTAGATGGTAGAGTTTGAATTCAAACCCAGTCTTTGTTCACATGAAAGTTAGTTTAAAGATGTTTTATACCATGGAGAAGATCTTAAAAACCGAAAGCAGAGGATGATGGTTGATTTCTGAGACCAGATTTTGGAGCTGGGGTAAAGTTCTGAATCAGGAATCACTGTCATTTAAGGCCAAGCACACAGGAGGTTGTGATGTGCCCATTTTGCCTTTGCTGAGTTTAAGTGAAGGAGGTAGAAAGTAGGCCCTGAATTTAGATTAAATTTTCTCAATAGGTCAAAGAAAGGTCATTGAGATTAGGATAGAGTCCAGGGATATGGTTAGGGATTAGGCTCATGAGCCAATTAAAGTTTAAAAATATGAATTGCAGCCATGCTTCCTATTGAATTTATATAAATTTTTAAGGTTTTAGGTAAATGTTTAATAGCCACTGTCTATTTAGCTGTCATCTTGCATTGCATGGGTCCATTTTTCTACCTCCCAGAATTATTCCCTATGGATATGTCCCATCTTTCTACCTATTCAAGACTTTATGCATTCAGTCACCCCTGAGCTAGGTTGTCATATTGTGGATAAAGAAGTGAATAAGATAGACCCCCATTGTTTTGGAATGTACTTTCAAAGTTAAGCAGAGGAAACAGAAAACTAAACATACCTACATGGCTAAGTTGAGGCTTATATAGAGATCATCATTAGGCTCTCTGGAATCCCCAAAGGGAACACATTTAACCCATCTAGAGATGAGAGAAGAATGTTACTGAAAACTTACTGAAAGGTAAGTTTTTTTTTAAAAAAGTACATTTTTTTTATTGGTGTTCAATTTGTCAACATACAGAGTAACACCCAGTGCTCATCCCGTCAAGTGCCCACCTCAGTACCCGCCACCCAGTCACCCCCATCCTCCACCCACCTCCCCTTCCCCCACCCCTAGTTCGTTTCCCAGAGTTAGGAGTCTTTCATGTTCTGTTTCCCTTTCTGATATTTCCCACTTATTTTTTCTCCTTTCCCCTTATTC
Source organism: Nyctereutes procyonoides (assembly GCF_905146905.1). Lineage (NCBI taxonomy): Eukaryota > Metazoa > Chordata > Mammalia > Carnivora > Canidae > Nyctereutes > Nyctereutes procyonoides. The sequence continues at coordinate 36,630,908 of NW_026575042.1, forward strand.
CTTTCACTATTATTTATATTCCCCAAATGAATGAGACCATATAATGTTTGTCCTTCTCCGATTGACTTATTTCACTCAGCATAATACCCTCCAGTTCCATCCACGTTGAAGCAAATGGTGAGTATTTGTCATTTCTAATGGCTGAGGAATATTCCATTGTATACATAGACCACATCTTCTTTATCCATTCATCTTTCGATGGACACCGAGGCTCCTTCCACAGTTTGGCTATGGTGGACATTGCTGCTATAAACATTGGGGTGCAGGTGTCCTGGCATTTCATTGCATTTGTATCTTTGGGGTAAATCCCCAGCAGTGCGATTGCCAGGTCGTAGGGCAGGTCTATTTTTAACTCTTTGAGGAACCTCCACACAGTTTTCCAGAGTGGCTGCCCCAGTTCACATTCCCACCAACAGTGCAAGAGGGTTCCCCTTTCTCCACATCCTCTCCAACATTTGTTGTTTCCTGCCTTGTTAATTTTCCCCATTCTCACTGGTGTGAGGTGGTATCTCATTGTGGTTTTGATTTGTATTTCCCTGATGGCAAGTGATGCAGAGCATTTTCTCATGTGCTTGTTGGCCATGTCTATGTCTTCCTCTGTGAGATTTCTGTTCATGTCTTTTGCCCATTTCATGATTGGATTGTTTGTTTCTTTGGTGTTGAGTTTAATAAGTTCTTTATAGATCTTGGAAACTAGCCCTTTATCTGATATGTTATTTGCAAATATCTTCTCCCATTCTGTAGGTTGTCTTTGAGTTTTGTTGACTGTATCCTTTGCTGTGCAAAAGCTTCTTATCTTGATGAAGTCCCAATAGTTCATTTTTGCTTTTGTTTCTTTTGCCTTCGTGGATGTATCTTGCAAGAAGTTACTGTGGCCGAGTTCAAAAAGGGTGTTGCCTGTGTTCTCCTCTAGGATTTTGAGTTAAGCAGGTAAGGTAAGTCATTTGTAGCATGGGAAGGAGTTCAATAAAGCAGCATGTGTCAAGTCAGGGAGATATAGTAATGTTTGGAACATTTGCAAACTTCAAAATGTTGGCATGGTCGAGTATAAACTGCAAGAGCTAGACTCAGGCCATATCCCTGTGGTCTCACAGTCCAGGTTAAGGAGTCTGGAGTTTGAAGAGTTTGGAACCACATATCTCTGTGGGTTGCTTGGATGGCTGAAGGCAGGACAGTTTGGTATCTCACCAGCCCTTCATTATGCTGTGACATTTCTGACACATCTGATTCTTTTGTGGCCCATTATATTATCCTCCTAAGAAAACCACATGCAAACACAATCACTTGGTTAAAATAAGATTTAGAACATTTTTATCACAGAAGAGATAGTGCTATCATAAAAGTCTCTGTCCCACAGGCAACATTTTCTATTAAGAGTGGAAGATTTAACAGATGTCCATTATCTGAGAATGGGATTTGTTCTGATAATGGCCAGACAATGAGTTCCAGACACAGTTTATAATCCAGAGTCTCCTTTATTCTTGCACAGAACACATATATCAAAGCTGACTTTTATGTGACACCTGGACATGCCATAACTTGTTGGGGGAGACATTTTTCTGAAAGTCTTATATTTCTAATCTAGAATATAGCTGAACCACAATCCTCCACCCCCCACATTTATGGCCACCAAGCCTACACTGACATTCAAGGTCATTTGAGCTGACCTTTATAGAATTATAACTGCAGAAAAACAAAGGAAGCCAGCTTTCCATGGCAGCTGTCACTTGGCCCCCTCCTATCACTTCCCTTAACCCCAAATGCTTCCATCCCAGTGTTTCTGAGGTGCCTGGGAGACTTTCAACAACCAGGATGGCTTGACCTGTCACAATGGATATGGTAATGTCATGCATCATCCCTCTGGGAAAGGCCTTCACAGCTTGCAGTAGAATATCTGAGACCAAACGTACAAATGAGATTTAACTGAAGCTTGCTCCATTCTCCTATTTGTTCAGTCTTTTTAGGTTTTCCTGGAGACTTATCAGCTTAGAGGCTACTCATGTAGCCACAACACAACCAGAATTCATAAGTGGTTGTGCCCTGCTCTCTGCTCACCATCTCACCTCATGTTCCACTTGCAGAGACCTCTTAGAATTCTTACTCAGGACTTGTTTTCCCATGTGTGGTCCTGTGCCACCCTTCAGAAATCAAACTTCGTTCTTTTCTTGTTTTTGGGTTGACCCCTGGCTTCCCTTCTTGGCCAAGGTTGAAATTAAAATTTGACCTTGGATTATGTGGACTCTGAGTGCCCTGATTTTAATACTTAGATGGCTTCCCTCAGCGCAGGCCCTTGAGTCTATACCCCAAACTTCACTTCTCTAGGAGGACACTGGTCCCAGGACAGCCCTTCAGATAGGCCCAATGGAGAAATGAATGTGTTAGTTCAATAGGCTGTCAACACCCAGAATGTTGAAAGAGAATTGAAGCCCTGCATTTTCAAGTGTACTCCATTTGGTGGCCTTCCTTTTCAGCTTCTAAGAAATTGGTAAATCCCTATCCAGGATCATGGGGAAAAAAACAAAGGCATTATCAATGGATGGACACATGCAGGACACATGCTGACTGGTGTCTGACATAGTGTCAGGTGATATAGGGGAATAGTGAGATGAAGTTATGACACCTTTGCTCTGGGAGCTTAAGTCTTATTGGAGTCACGGCACTAACACACAGAACTTAATTAGGGAACAGTGAATTCTCATGGGAGGGGGAAGGGCTAGACTAGCCATGGAAGTCCTCCTGGAGGAGGAGAAGCTGAATGTGTTCCTTGAAGCACAGGGCAGGCTTAGTCTCAGGAGAGAAGTAAAGTTTCTGAAGGCAGAAATGAAGGGTCAGAGGCAGGCTGGACATAATATGAAAGACAGGAAAGGAGTTGGGAGGTGTCGAGATTGCTGGTAGGAAGTGAGAGATCCCCAAATGCCAGGTTAGAAAATATGAACCTGAGCCAGGCAACAGTGGGGGGCACTGGAGGCATGCAGGTCAGGTGGGCAGGTGATCTTCTCAAGTAGAAGAATCTTGAGCAACACTGGGCTGCTCCTAATGTGTTGGAATGGACAGAGAAGTGCTCTGTGTCACCAGCTGTGTTGCCTTGGACAAAGTTTTGATCCCGAGCCACTCCCTGTTTCTTGATTTTAAAGGTGGGCTGATGACAATGACCTCCTGAGGGTATTGTGGGGATTGCTGTGAACCTCAAGCGCAGCATTTTCCCCAACAGGTAGTCAGTGATTAATAAACATGTGACCCTGATGGCATGGGGAAGACTGTGCAGAGCAGCTCAGGGGAAGAGATAGACCCAGGGCACTATGGTGCCAGGTTGAAGACCACACCTTAGTGACGTGACCTGAACGGAAGCTCTTTAGCTTTAAGAAAAAAATGATGCAGATTCTAGAGACAAAAGGAAATCTACTCCCCAGCTCTACTGCTCAGATTGTTGGCATCCGAGGAGTTTCACCAGTGAACAGGTTTTCATATTTCACCCACTGGCTAGTGTCAGCCCCCTGCTCTGTTTGGGAGAAGGAATTGCTAGTAAACCTCTGAGCCTGGATGGCACGTGACACATATTTCATTACCAAAATCTGTTTCCAGTTGAAGACATTTTGAAAATGTTTACGGTGACTTTTTGTACTTCTGTATGAGGTCACTTTCCTAAATCACTCAATGAATGAACACATTTCTTCCTTTTTTGTTGTTGAAATGTAAGAAGGATGGGCCAACCGTGACTACAGGACTTGTGTCCTTCCTCTGGGCCAAGTACAAAGCCTCAGAAACAAACACAAAAGGAAAGACATCCCATTAAGGTTTCTGTTGATGATGTGCTTAAAAGTTATATTGTGTTTTAAAGTTTTGTGATGAGTGGGAACAATAGCCCCCTGCATTCACCTTTATTGCCTCATCACACAATAATGCAATTTCCATTTGCTTTGTCTAATTTCTTCAGTTCTTTTTAATATTCCCAGTCCTAAGATAATGCCCAGCCTATAGTAGGTGTGCAGTAAATGTTTATGGAATTAACAAGGATGCAATTATTCAAGCCTGTCTGTGCCTCAGAGTCATCCAGAGGACTTTTAAAAAATTAATTATTTTTTAAAGATTTATTTTTTTGAGGAAGAAGGGGGCAGAGGGAGAGAAACTTCCAGTAGACTCCCTGCAGGAAGTGCAGAATGTGGGGCAGAGCCAGATATGGTTCTTGATCCCACAACCCATGAGATCATGACCTGAGCCAAAACCAAGACTCAGACCTTCAACCAACTAAGCCACCCAGGCACCCCACCCAGAGGACTTTTTATTTATTTTTTTAAAGATTTTTTAAAAGATTTATTTATTTGTTTGTTTGTTTATTTATTTATTTATTTGTTTGTTTATTTATTTATGATAGACATAGAGAGAGAAAGAGAGAGAGGCAGAGACACAGGAGGAGGGAGAAGCAGGCTCCATACCGGGAGCCTGACGTGGGACTTGATCCGGGACTCCAAGGATCATGCCCTGGGCCAAAGGCAGGTGCTAAACCGCTGAGCCACTCAGGGATCCCCCAGGGGACTTTTTAAAGAGAGTATGGCCTGGGCTTCCTTCCTGCACCTTGGATCAGCTGTTCCCTGAAAGTCATCTGTGGAGGTTGCCGTGGGAATGATTCAGAACATCCATCATTGATGACACCTTGAGCATCACGTGTATCTCTCAAACCTCCTGGCCCTATTTAGAAATGCCTAGACCGTGGATGTGGTCTCGGTATTCAATTCGCTGAGGAATCTTTTCAGAATTGTCACCTGGGAACATGCTTTTGGACAAACTGCTGGGAAAAGCTGCACCTTGATAAGAGGACAAGGATGACAGTGATCCCTCACTCTGAGTCCTGGGCACGGACAAGTGATCAGTTCCTGGCAAGAAGCTGGTGTTCACTTAGCGTGTGTTTCATGTTTACAAACGTTGCTCCTTTCCCTCTGACAGGAATTTAGAGGGAAGTGTTACTGTTTTACTGTGGGGAATGGACAGATTGAAGGTCTTGCCCAGGGTGAAGAACTGGGAAGCAGAACAGGCGACCCACTGAGGGTATCTGACTCTGGAGCTGTGTTCACAGGCACTGCAGTATGTTCCAGGCTGGCAGGGTTGGGAGACTGAAATGAAGTCACTTTGCAGAGAGCAGTGGGCTGGGAGTCAAGGCGACCCAAGTCTGATTCTTGCCTCTGTGGCTTCAAACAAGTTAATTACAACATGAAGGGGCTGCACTAACAAGGAAATTCTGCTTGTTGTGAGCTCACTCGGTATGTGGGCATTGGAGAAGGGACCAAGCACCAGAGAAGATATCCTGAGAGAACCTCCACCCGACCCCTTCCCTCCACAGTGTGCTTCTAGGGTGGATGCTCCTCCTAGCAATGGGTTCTCCTCTGAAAGCAAGCTGGCCAGGGGGCCAAGGAGCAGAGATTAGGGGTGAGTGGGACCACTCCACTCTTCTGGGGCCTCCAGATCCATCCCTCCTTCCCCACGATATGTGGACACCACCTGGGATCCTGGGAGGATTCAAGCCTTTCATGACCCTAGGTGTCCAGAAGGGAGCTACAGAGCGTTACAGAGATGGAAAGGAAAGAGAGAAAGTCACAGGCTTCAGGCCCATTTTGCTACCTGTCAAGTCCAGCACAGCCCAGGCTTCCCCAGGGGAGGAGGTCAGGGGCATTGCCCCCCATCATAGTATTCTGAACCATTATTTCACAGATATTATTAATACGTAAGGCTTAGTAAAAACCGGAGCCTACTTAAAGTCAAGTAATAAATGTAATAAATGATGGTACTGGGCCATCCAGTTAGGAGTTGGCCTAACTATATTCCACACCCGCCTTGACCTGAAGATGTGCTCACTGCCTTCCCACCTCCCTCTTCTCAGTTTCTTCATTTCGTATGTATTCCACTGCTTTCCCATCTTTTCCCTCCTCTCCTCTCATCCTTCAAAAATGAAGTCCAATTGCCCTCACATCCCCTCTGGATTGTGCATATTTCATATTCTTGGGTGTTGAGTTTCAGCATCCCCCAAGGCCAATGACTGAGGGTTGGCAGTGTGAGGGGTGGGCTCTGCTCCAGCATCTGTTAGGGGGGCAAGGCCCGGCTTAGATCTGATCATTTGAGAGATCAGGTGGGAAGAAACCATGGTGATCTTCGCTCTAACCCTCCCCTTGAGAAGTATTTCCAGACAAGCACTATACAAAGTGACTTTGAATGGCACAGGGTGAATATGGGTGATTTATAATTCTGTATTTATTTCATCGTATATTAAAATACATACAATTAGCATCAATTAGCATGTCAAACCTCTTATTTCTCATATATAAGTGATAATATCTGAAAACAGGGGTAACTCAGTAAGGTGGGTTTATTTGAAATCAAGTAAATAAAAATAAGTAAATAAAAGTATAGTGTCCAGATATGGCAAGAACCTATGAAGGGAATGTCAGGGTGACCCAAATGTTGGAAACACTGCCCCACAGGGATCCACAGTAAAAGATCTCATGCCCTGAGGATGTAGTTCCTTCTGAAGCCAGCCTGTTTTCCCATGGGAGAAATTCAAACCCTTTTTATTAGCAGAGCTTCCAAATGCAGTGGAAGCATGGCAGAGGCACTTGTCTAGGGTCACAGACTCAGGATCCAGTGGGGAGGGAGGCAGGGGGCCTTTTCTAGGGTCACAGACTCAGGAAGAGGCAGAGCCAAGCGTCAAACCTGCATCTGTCTGACTTCAGAGCTATGCTCTTTCTTTACTTTCCTAGAGGAGCTGTAAAGTCTCTTCAAACTCAATGAAATCTATGACTTGAATTACGGGTATTTTAATTTCTCTCCATGCCCTTTGAAAAATATAATTGACCTTATATTTTCCCAGGGCTGGCTGGTGCCTTAACTCTCGCAGGCATTTTAATTAGCATCAATTCCATGTATTCAAGGAAATGAATTTTTATTTCAAATGGTACAGGAGCCTCTGTAGGGAAGAAAGGAAAAACATATTAGCAAATGAAATGTTCAACGCTCAAAACTCTTTCTAATTTAAAAATGCAACATCATAAGTACCTAAATTAAGCCACTGGAGTACCGTGCAATATCAATGCTGTATCTATCAATCTGTAGCAGCAATGGCAGACACACATTGGAAAAAAGAAAAAAAACACTCCCCACCATGTCTGTGCCCCCAAGTTATACTGCCAGGAAGCTCCCTTTGAGTATGGAAATCGGTAGTATTCTGAGGTCTGGTGAACACACTGTCTTCTCCATTTGTCAGGTTTTCATATGTAATAAACTACCTTTGCATGAATGATGTTCTCTAACAAATCAGTGGTTCTACTGCAGCCAGGACTTCGTAGACACTGCCAGAACCAGTGGGATTATCAATGCCTTTCTGAGGTCTTGAAGTAACTTCAATTAAGACCAAGACTGATTATAGAAATTTAAGCAGATTTGATTGACTGCATGATGTCCCCATATTATGGGAGGCAGATGGTATCCTCAACCCTACAAGAGGCTTTTACAATGAATTAATGGGCCAAATTTCTTTATCCCTTTCTGATTGGTTCTGTCCCCTTCCCAACACTATACCATAGCTACTCATATATTAAGGATATCTGGGGTTAGGAGCAATGATGATAGAATATTAATGGAGTAATAGGATAAATTAACTTGCAACATCGCTTTTTGTTCTGAAAGTTCTCCATGAATTATCACCACATGGGGAGGATGGTCTCTGACAGTCTCTTGTCAAGTGGCCATGTCCCTTATCTTGGTATTCCAGGTTGCTTGATCATATCCCTTGATGTGCTCAAGCCAAATATCAAAAATGAAAAATTACTTAGATCTTACATGTCCTGCCAACAGGGATAATGTGTGTGGATGTTTAATATAGGAAGCCCAGTGCCACTAGAAAACTGGTGGAACCAGTGGACTGTTTACAGCTATTCCATTCCACATAATGTCAGCTAATGGAGACCAACTGACATGCATTTTCTGCCTTACACAATAATTAGCATTGGGCTCTGGCATGGTTATTAATATTATTCCACTTCAACTACAATCACTCCCCCTTCTCATAAAGTGCACAGAGATTTTGTCTGATGTCCTGATTATGAGTATTGGTCATGCTGCACTAAAAATTTTGCACAGAATAGGCAAAGAAGAGTGAGTGGCTGAAAGAGAACACCTGGGGGCTTAGGACAGTATCAGCGACCAATGACAAACATCTGTGTCTCTTTAGTGCTTTGTGTTTTCCAAGGACAGGAGCAGCCGCTCCAAACCCTATAATTCACTTTAGGACTTGGAAGTAATTGAGCTACAAGCTGGCACCCACACTGTTGGTGAGTGGGTTGCTGTTTATTTGTCTACGACAGGCTCTTGTCGCTAATGGTTGTGCAGTTGTGTTGAGCTGCTCTCCTAGGAGATAAAGCACAATGGGTAGATGAGGAAATTTAAGGACACTGGATGACAATTTAGTCAGCTTCTTGAAAAAACAAAAGCATCTTTCCCAGAGAACTGATTCTAAGGGAAAGTAATTTGATTTTAGCAAATGACTTCAAAGTCCAGTTTCAGAGTTCTCAGATGGCATCGTATTTACTTCTGCCTGCCTTGCTCCTGAAATCTCATTTGCCCTCCAATGTCCAGGAGTTTCTTGTTACCCCCCATTCCCCAAACATTTCAGGGCTTAACTAATTCTGCTTCTAGTTCCTTCCTTTTTGCTTCTCAAGCCAGTGCTGTCTAATGGAAATCATGTTGTGCTTAGTTTCCCTGCTTTCCCAGTGGAAGGTTTTGGAGAGTCCAATTGACACTAATGGCTCATAGTGCATTACATGTCCCAAGAGTATTTGTGATGCACCAGGGGGTAAATGTCATAGCTGGAAGGATCAAAGCTCTGATGGCTGGCTGTGGCACTGCTGGGAGGGTAGTGGGAGAGAGTCCCGGATGGGAGTGCTTTCCTGGTATTTTAGCCATCTGTTGAATGGTTCCTTCTTGTAATAGTTGAATGTGAGGTAGTCTTCTGGGTCTTGATATGGTCAAGACTATATCAGCTCGGATCTCTCAGCTGGCGTTGTGCTTGAGTGCAGGTGGACATCCATCAGAGCCTCCATTGAAAATACTCAGAGGTACATATGGCCTATGTGGGAAGCTGCGCCCAGGGTCTTGATTCACAGTCAATCTCGTTTCATCTCATGGGGGATCTGTGATCTCTTAGCCTGGACCAGTTGGCTATGCTATGGGGGAATCCAGAAGAAAAGAAGTTCTCATTATCATGGACTTGGTGTTCTGTTTCAAGAGACATGAGGTGACAATGGCAGTAGGCAGGGGTAAATACAGCTATCATCTGGGTGCAGGAGACTGGAACTCCAGCCCTTGTTCTGCCATTAACCCTGAGTAGGCTAGTTCCTGATTAAACTTGGGTAGTCTGACTTCATTCTCTGAGACTTGGTTTCTTGATCTCTAAGATGGGAAGTTGAGCCAGCTGAGCTCTCTGACTCCTTACAGTCCCAATTTTGGGTATAATATTGTAGGGTTATCACCTCAAATGAGTGGACACTTTGAGTACCTATAATGTGCCAAGGACTTTAAATGTATTTTTCTGATATAATAACCACTATGTTATTACCTTCACTTTATACATGAAGAAGCTGAGCCTCAGAGGGTTGCAATCCTGATGCAGGATTGCAAAGTGGAAGCACTTGGGCTGTGGCTCAGGTTTACCTGTGTTTCCAGATCCAGCAGTCTTTTCCTCTCTCCACCCTACCTTCAAACTGCAGAGCTATACCAACCATCTGGTTTGCGCTTTCTTCTTCTCTGCTTAGGGATTTCTTTGCCTAACTTAGAGGCTACATTTCTCTTTTGATAACCATTGTCATCACAATAATCAAAGCAGCTAACATTCTTCAGTCCTTATTCTGTGCTCTTGAGCAGCTTACAATCAAGTTGAGGAGATAAAGCATGCTAATATGAAACTTTCAGGTAAAACCCTACAAACTATCCAAATAGATACGTAGTTGAACACGTGCTTTTAACTTACAGAAAAGGAATAGAAAGGCTGGGCCAGAGAGGCCTATATGTAACCCCTCCTCCCAACGAGCCTCAGATCCAATGCAATTATAGGGCTGGAAAGCGCTGGTATTAAAGTCCGCAGATGGCACCCATTGAATAATGTGTGTAGTTGTACATTTTCATTGTCACAGGTGTTGGAAGTTTTCAGGAAGTGATTTAAGATCAGGAGATAAAGAATGTAATTATTTTCCCAAAATGCAAATGGGCAGCTTTGATTACATTGGATGTGAGTCCTCCTATTTTTGCTCTCCATCTAAAATACAATGAAACTTTATTTCCTGCTATTCCTCTCAGAGAAATGAATTTCCTAAATGCTCAGCACAATGCAATGATATAAGACTTTGGGCAGAATATTCCTGAAAACAGCACTGGGGAGATAATATAAGTTGAATAAATTTGCCTATTCAGCTTAAAGGCCAGTAATGGTGAGAGTGGGGATAAAGGAGGAGACACCAATGAGAGACTTTATTCTGTGCAAGTGTGAGAGCCAAGCTAAGATTTCTAGATCCCCACAAAGCAAGCTGTTTTAAGTTCTTGCAGCTTGGCGGATACCTCCTTCTGCAAACTACCGTTGTTTTTACAACTGCACTGGGCCTTCCACAATCCAAGTTGGTATTTTCTACCAACTTCCCCAAAGATGGTACAATCTGCAAAGTTAGAATAAGCCTTTTCCACACCATTAAATTTTAACATTTCACATTTCCAAGTATTTGGCTACTAACACAGCATTACTTTTAATGAGAAATCTCAAAGCTGATTTCTCGCCAGCTGTCATTGTTAAATTGCTTGACGTTAAATCCTTCAGCAAGACTGAGGAAGAGGGAGAAACAGCTATAAAGTGACATTAATGGCTTAATCAAAATATGTTTGTTTGGAAATGTATAGACACTGCATATTTACTATTTTGAAGGCAGTAAATTTTTTTTTTCTGGAGATTTTATTCATTCCCCTGGCTTTGGAGACAATTACTAAATACTCAAAAAACATGCAATCCTCCCTGAATATAGTTCACTGTTTTACAATAGACATGAACTTCCCCTTTTTTCCTCCCATCTGGCTTCCAAACATCTTATTCCCTGGTTCCGTATTACTGACCTATAGACTTTGTGTTTCAAAAAATATTATTGTTGTTATTATTGCTATTACTGTTATTATTGTTATTATATTATGTAAAAACATTAGGAATTTGAGTGCCTGCCCAGGAGCAGGGGAAGAGGCAAAATTCACTGGACTGCCTTGATAAAACAAACAAACAAAAAAGAGCCAACACTTTCCAGGCCAGATCATAAATCCAGGACTAAACCACAGGTTTGAGTCATACTTAGAGGTAAGATCATCCATGGACATCTGAGGTGATGAGAGTCATGTATTGGGACAGTTAGCCGAGTGGGGGGGGGGGGTGCCAAATGCCAGAGTCCAGAGAAGGGCATAAGGATCTGCCCATCTATACATGGCCCAGACAATCTTATCCAACCACAATTTTTTTCTCCTGGGGCCAATTTAATGAGCAAAAGGGTGAAAGGCCACCAGCTTTTAAGAAGCTCTCCCTGAAAGTCTCTCTTTATTAGTTTTTCTAGGGCTGCTGTAACAAATTACTGTGAACTTGGTAGCTTAAAACAACAGAATTTGTTCTCCCATAGCCTGGAGGTTAGAAGCCTGAAATCTAGGTGTCAGTAGGACTGGGGTCCCTCTGAAGTCTCTGAGGAGAAATCCTATCTTGCCTCTTCTCGTTTCTGGTGGCTCGAAGTGTTGGCTAGTGGCTCAGTCACTCTAATCTCTGCCTACATCTTCACCTGGACTTCTCCTCTTCCCTGTGTGTCTGCCCTTGGTGTGTCTTCAATAAGGACACTTGTCATAGGATTTAGTGCCCACCTGGATAGTCCAGGATTGTCTCATCTCCAGATCCTTAATTCAAATACATCTTCAAAGAGATGAAGATGACTTTTTTCCCAATAAAATCGCATTCAGAGTCCTGGATGGGGACATGTCTTTGAGGCCACTCTATTCAGGCCTCTGCACCCCCAAACTGCTGCTTTCATCTCATTGACAAGAGCTGAGTTCCACAACCATCCCTACCTGCAGGGGAGAAGGAGAGATGCACATTTTTAGCTGGATGCATTTCTCCCATGAAATTCCTCTCAATGTACTGTAGGTTCAGTTAGAGCTAGTAGACAAGATTAAATCTATTTGCCAACCCTAAAGAAAATGGTGGTTGCAGATTAAGGGGTAAGATGAACACAGGAGCCACAGATGGATTTAGGAGACTAAGGCAGTTGCTGTTGGCCAGGCTCTGGGTCACCCTGTAAGACTGTAAGGTCTCTTGTCGAGACCTGTCTAAAGGCTGGCAGTATTGGACTTTTTCTGTTCCTTTCCTCTTTTCCTCTCTTCCTGGGAGGTTACTCAAAGTCTTTTCCTTTCTGTCTCCCGTAGAAACACATGTGCTTGCATACACGTGCTGATACCTTTCTAGAACCCCACCCACATCACCAGCCTCTGTAAATCACATTTCTTTTCTTTTCTTTTTTCTTTTCTTTTCTTTTCTTTTCTTTTCTTTTCTTTTCTTTTCTTTTCTTTTCTTTCTTTCTTTCTTTCTTTCTTTCTCTTTCTTTTCTTTCTTTCTTTCTTTCTTTCTTTCTTTTCTTTTCTTTTCTTTTCTTTTCTTTTCTTTTCTTTTCTTTTCTTTTCTTTTCTTTCTTTCTTTTCTTTCTTTTCTTTCTTTCCTGCATCTTTTGTCAGTTCTTTTTTGGAAAGTCCTTAACTCTTCATTTGTCCAGAGGTCTCCTCTCATCCTTTGCTGTGAACTCATTTTTTTTTTTTCTCTTGACTTGACATGAAGTCTTTTTCTGTTATTTTTCTCCACCCCTCATGTGATGTAGAAGTGGTTCTTGCCCAAGCCCCTTGGCTGTCTGTGGACTGTACTGAGGCAGTAAAAATATTATCTGTGACCCTAAGGTAATGCACCTCATTCTGCACTTATTAACTTCAGGCAGTGATCAAGGTCAACACCTCTTTCTTAAGCAAAAGAAAATGATTTAAAATGCTGCTTTCAGTATTCAGTTTTAAACTCTAAAGATTGAAGGGGAAAACTGGAAATTATAAGATTCTCTTAAATTCTCTTTAAAACATGACCTTGTGATAGGAAAACACAAATTTGCAGTCACTGAAGGTTTTCCCTTCCTTTTCTTGATTAAACGTACTTCTGATTACCCAGCCTCCCACACAGCTCAGTATGCCACTGAGGGTCCAGACTGAGTATGGGGACATGCACACAGTCCTCTCTGTGGGGAGGTAATTATTTCATGCACAGCGGAGGTGGGTTGTGAGGCTCACATTCTGTCTAATAAGATGTGAGAGGCATTGTTGGCCACCAGGTGTCTGTAGAGTTGTGAGTCGTTTTACAACTACCATAAATGCCACAGTGACGCTTTCTGAGGGCACCCATGCCCATGTGTGATTATGATTTTCCTTCTGTTCTTGTCTCCCTGATGCCCCTGGAGAGGATGCCAAACAGTCTTTACTGTAGCTTTTGTGATGCCTCTTCTGATCTGGATGTATCACTGCAGGTCCTTGTGGATGGCAAAGACAAGGTTGTAGGAACCTGTTGGGAGGAGAGCAGCAAATTTGCAGGGATGAAACCTGGGTTTCACTACTGATGTTGGGAACTATCTGCCACATGTCCTTTGACCATTCTTTTGGTTTTCCATGTAAAATGAGGTGGCTGGGGTGCCAAGGTGGCTCCGTCAGTTAAGCATTGAACTCTTGGTTTCAGCTCAGGTCATGATATCAGGGTTGTGAGATTGACCCCTGTGTCAGGTTCTGTGCTCAGCAGGGGAGTCTGTTTGAGATTCTTTGTCTCTCTCTGCCCCTCCCTCTGCTCTCTCTCCCTCAAATTAATTAATCAAATAAATAAATAAATAAATAAATGAAATAAATAAATAAATAAAATAAGGTATCTAATATCTACTTCATTATCAAGATTTTTATGAGGATTGAGGCATGTGAGTGGCTCTGTTAGTTAAGCATCTGCCTTCAGGTCAGGTCATGAACCCGGACTCGGGATCGAGGCTCCTTCTCAGCAGGGAGTCTTGCTTCTCTCTGCCCTTCCCCCTCCTCGTGCTTTCTCTCTCTCTCTCTCTCTGAAATAAATAAAATCTTTTTATAAGGATCAAATGAAGCAATGTTCCTGGTACATCATAAGTACTCATTAGTAATTAGTGTGGTGTGAATTTCTGTCTCCTGCCCTCTCCAGTGGACTGCATTGCTTCATGCTGGCCATAGACTGACCTTGGTTGCCATTTTATCGGTCAGTCACCAAACATTAGTAGTTATATTAACGTTAATATGGTTCCTCATTGCATCTGCTAAGTTCCTGCAATGTATTGCTGGTGTGTGTATGCTCTCTTCTAGGGAGTAGTTCAGGGATTCAGGCTAGTTCTATCTTATAGCTGTGCCATCTGGAAGATGGGGCCCAAGAAGGGGACAGAATGATAGAAAAAGTGCACCTGCTTTTAACTGCGTTGGCCCAGACGTGGCACTACTCAGTTCTGCTCATAGCCTACTGCCCAGAACTAGTTAGTGCAGCTCCAACTTGTGAGGGAGGCTGGGACATGTAGGAGAGTACATGGATATTTGGTAAACGTAGATGATCTTACCACATTCTGGAAGAAATTCAGTGTCCTTCATATCCAGTGTCCCCAGCTCCTTGTTATTATCTCTGTAGCCTTCTTAGTACAAATTCTAAATAAGAGAGACTACTTTCCCAATTCCTCATTTCAAGCCAGACCACACATGTCATGCACAAGTTGCTAGTTAGTCACTGGGCTTCCTATAAACAGCTGTCCACCCTTGGGGCAATCATTTGTGACTAGGAGGGTCACAGTCACATGGTCTTCTGCCTCCTTGGCAGAGGCTGTGTTAGGAACATGTTCTCTAAGAAGGAGATATAGATGGAGCCTGCATTCCCAAACAGAGATTATACCAAGGAGCCTAGCCTGATCTTCTAGGGACCATCTAGGGCAAATGTTCCATGATTTGGGAGCAAGAAACCTTTTATGTTCAAGCATCATTCCAGGCAACCCAAACCTTCCATAGCTGTTGCTGTTTTGCAGGTCCTCACTTTAAGCCAGGCCAGTCTCTGTAGTGATGAGCAGCCTCCTATTTTTCAGGTCCTTGGAAAGGAGGGCAGTGGGCAGATAGAGACACCTATTGATTTTGCCTCTAAGTAGAAGTTTTAAAAATCTTAACATGGATTGCCTAGCAAGATTTCTTATAAGCAAGAGGTAATTTCCTCATATAGATAACAAGAACTCAATTGGGAGCCACTGACTTCCCATGATCCAAATAACCCCTTTAGTATTTCATGTTCTTAATGATACTGTTACTAAAAGTTGGGGAACAGTAACCCCAGTTCCACCCAGGTGGTGACGGAAGAGCCTCCTTTGGACAAGATCCTGATCTGTGCCTTTGGCCAAACCAAGAATTGCTAACTCCTGCATGGCCATCATACTGTCTTCTGCACCCTCTGCTGCAGAACTGAATGAAGGATGCACAACTGGCCTACTGTGAGTGGAAAAGAGGCAGCCACACCCTCCACAGGGAGCTTTCGGAAGAGATAGGAAGCCTCTGTGTACAATTTTTTCTCAACTTCCACACTAGCCATAGTGCTTCCAACTCCATTTTCACAGGCCACAGCCTGTGACATCATTTAGAGATTCTGCATTTATTTTTCCATCAGAAGCATGGATAAGTTTTTTTCAGAGTCCTTCTGAAGAAAGTGTTCTGTGATCTCAGAATTCTAGTCAAAATATATCAAATGAAGTCTAAGCCAGGTAGTATGCTTAGCCGTGTCTAGGTTGTCAGAAATAAAATACGAAGTGAGATTCCAAAGGAGGACCATTGTTTTTCATGGCCTTGCTGGAGTGCTAGGCGGTCATATATGCAATGTGACAGGCATTTGTAAAGTGCCTACTATGTATTCAGTCCCAGGTGGGCTCTCTAGGAGTTTTTGGACTAGTTGGGGAGAGAGGATAAACCCATGAAAAAAAGGACTCACAATACCAGGGTCATGCAATGATAGACAACAATACCTGGCAGTAGCTAAAAAAAAAAAAAAAAAAAAAAACAAAAAACCTGGGATTCTGATTTACAGAGAACTGGGGTGTGATTGATGGAGAAGGTAGAGGGAGCCATGAAACTTGATTAGAACTTTATCTTCACCTTATTTTTATCAGGGAACAAGGACATGCTTGTTCACGTGAAAGGTTGGTAAATTTAGCCAAATGGAAGGAATTATGCTGCTTTAATCAGAATATTGCCAACTTGTACAATTCACTATCATGTGGTCAGTAAGGCTGCCTTTCCCCCATGCTGGTTCCTACAGTGATAAGGGTCAAACAGCACCTCTCAAGGGATGATCTGGATTCTTTCAAAGACAGTTCATCTCACCTGCCCTCTTCTTCACAGAGCAGTGAGCTCAGGGCACCAGAAAAAGAGAAGTGTACCCCCCCACACACACTTGAAGATAATTGTTCTTCTCCAAGTGAGAGCTGCTAATAGAAGATATTTCTTTTTATTCCCAGCCCAAATATCAGAGAACACCTAGGATTCTTTCTTTGTTGCCAACTAAGCAATGCCCAGCTTAGAGGAAGTGTCATAGAGCTTTTTGGGTTGACTTATGTTTGATAGCTGGGCAAAATATTAAACTTCTAGCTCACTCCAAATACTCATTGATTACCCCAGAAAGAGTAGCTGTTCATATATAGAAAAAGCCCAAATCCAGATGGGACAAAAAGAGAAACTGTTGCTGAAACAGAAAACAAAACGGGAAACCTGAATTTCTAGAGGTAACATGGAAGCAATCTTATTCCAGGACAAGGACTTGGGGTAGCTTAGAAAGAAGTGTCCTGTTCAAGTCTTAAGATATTTCCAGGTTTAGGTTAAAGAATGACTAAGAGCAATTAAGAATTAGTGAGGGGTACCTAGGTGGCTCAGGGATTAAACATCTGCCTTTGGCTCAGGTTGTGATCCCAGGGTCCTGGAATCGAGTCCCCAGTTGGGCTCCCCAGAGGGAGCCTGCTTCTCCCTTTACCTATGTTTCTGCCTCTCTCTCTCTCTCTGTATCTCTCATGAATAAATGAATATGATCTTTAAAAAAAGATTAGTGAGATAAGTACCAAGTTTACCCAGAGGCTTATTTCTTTAAATTCCACCTCTTAAGATATATTATCTTTAAATACTCTGTTTTTTATAAAATTGAATTATAGTTGACACACAATGTTACATTAGTTTCAGGTGTACAATATAGTGATTCCACAACTGTATACATTATGCTGTGCTCTCCACAAGTGAAGCTACCATCTGCCATCATACATTTTTACAAAACCCTTGACTATATTCTCTATGCTATACCTTTTATCCTCATGACTTATTTATTCTATAACTAGAAGCCTGTTTCTCCTACTTCCCTTCACCTATTTTGCTCATGCCTTCACTTCCCTCGCCTCTGGAAACCATCAGTTTGTTCTCTGTATTTATGGGTCTGTTTTTATTTTTTGTTTATTAGTTTATTGTTTTTGTCTTTAGATTCCACATACAAGTGAAATTATATGGTTTTTGTATTTCTCTGACTTATTTCACTTAGCATAATACTCTCTAGGTCCATCCATGTTGTTGCTAATGACAAGATTTCATTATTTTGGGGGCTGAGTAGTATTCCAGTGTGTGTTTGTGTGCGTGCATGTGTGGCTGTGTGTGTGCACATCACGTCTCCTTTATCCACTCAATATCCGTGGACACTTCAGTTTCTTCCATATCGTGACTGTTGTACATAATGCTGCAGTAAACATAGGGGTGCATATATCTTTGTGGATTTGTATTTTTATTTTCTTTGGGTAAATATCCAGTAATGGAATTATTGGATCACATGGTAGTTCTTTTTTTTTTTAATTTTTTTGGGAATCTCCATATTTCCATAGTGCTGAAGCAATTTACATTTCCACCATCAGTGCACAAGGGTTCCTTTTTCTTCTGATCCTCGCCAAAATTGTTATTTCTTGTCTTTTTTATTCTAGCCATTCTGATAGTTATAAGGTAATATCTCACTGTGGTTTTGATTTGCAGTGTCCTGATGATTAGTCATGTTGAGCATCTTCATGTGTTTGTTGGCCATCTGTGTGTCTTGTTTGGGAAACCATGTATTCAGGTCTTCTGCCACTTTTAATCAGATTGTTTGTGTTTTTTGGTGTTGAGTTCTCTAAGTTCTTTATATATATTTGGTGTTAACCCCCATCATGCATATGGCAGGCATTTGAGGTTATCTCATATAAGATCTTGTCTTTAAAGTCTTTACTTGTTCTGCTTGCTATACGTACAGTCTCATCCTGAGAAATACACCGTCCGGATAGATTCTCTGTGTATTAGGTGACCAGAGCCATTTCTGCTCTGAAGAGGGTTTCCCCCAGATGACTAGCATTGTCTTTAACTTGTGCTTTCTGCTGAGAGCCAAACCTAGGAATTTTCCCCAGAGCCTGCTAGAGTTCTCCAAGGAAGGAGCAGATTTGATCAGGAAGGGCTTTCTTCCCACTGGCAGAGTAAGCCCAGAATTGTATCTGAGTCCTCAGCCTGGACCATGCAGACCAGAAGTCCACTGCCTGTTATCACAGAGCATAGCCTTCCTGACACATGGACCAAAGTGGGAGTCCCACCTTCAGTTCTTCCAGTGTCTCATGTCCCTCCCTGTACCCCCACAGTGGCAATATTCATTGCATCAGTTTCTGCCTGGAATTCTAGACGTTGGTTCCTTCTAGAAGCCAAGGGCCCTCATCAGAATGGCCTACAAAGAGATGGGGGGGGGGGGGGGCTCAGTTAAGTCATCCAAACCACCATACCACAATGGACAGCGTGCAAGGCCCTTGTTCCTTACACATATATATTTTTTAAGATTTTATTTATTTATTCATGAGAGACACACAGAGAGAGGCAGAGACACAGGCAGAGGGAGAAGCAGACTTCCTGTGAGGAGCCTGATGCAGGGCTCAAACCTAGGAAGCCAGGATCATGACCTGAACCAAAGGCAGACACTCAACCACTGAGCCACTGAGGCATCCCTATACATAATTTATGTAGAAGAAAGGCTACTTCCAAATGAATCTTTATAAAAAGCAAAATATGAAAATATCATGGTAGATTTTTAAAACACTATTATGAAACATGGCATTAGAAATTATGAAAACATTAATTTTATTTTATATTTAACAAAAATGGTGTTATAATTGCATCTATGTGCTACTCATGCTAAGTTGTTTGTTGAGTATTTTCCCCCAACATTATTTTTCAGCAGTGGGGTGGGAGTGGGGCTACATTTGAGTGGGAATTCACTTTCTAAATGATCGTTCAATTAATGTTGTGACAACTTTTCCTTTTTTACCCAACCTCACAGTTGGGGCATTGATGATAAAGATTCTCTTTAAGAGGACTACCAATCCTTATGAATTCTTTTGCTGAATGCTGAGACAGCTGGAAAAATGACTGACAAGAACACACTAGAGATCGCCTACATCAGAATTTCTGCAGGGCTCACAGGGAGTTTCCACATTGATGCGGTCCTTGGTGATGACAGCCACTGGGGAGCTCCTGTGTCCTCTCCTGCCCTGGTACCCCAAGTGTAGCCTGTCCTAGGGGCTCTTTAAATTTCCCCCCACTTCTCAGATTCTTTTTTTTTTTAATATTTCACCTATTTATTTAATTAATTAATTTAAATTCAATTAACCTACAGTGTATTATTAGTTTCAGAGGTAGAGTTCAGTGATTCATCAGTTATATATAATGATTTCTCAGATTCTTCCTCATTGCTTTCCCCTGACACAAGGAGGTGTCTTTTTCCCTGGATCCACCTCTTCCCAGCTCTCTCCAAGTTGTCCTCATTTCTACAGGAGCAGCTTCTATGTCCTTGTTGCTCATTTGCATACAAGAACAGCTTCAGGGGGGAGTCTTGCAGTGCGCAGGTTTTCAAGGGAGAGCTTCCTTGCCATTCCACCCTCCATCCCCAAAGTGAGTGCAGACTCACCTGGTCCTTTGAGTGTGGGACTGTTGGATCAGACATCTGCACATTCATTTCTCAAAGGTGACAGTAGGATTCTGAGAAAACCTGCGTGTAATCCTGCCAGCACAAGGAAACTTCCCTGCTTGGATCACTGGTCAGTGGCTCCACCTTCAGGTGGTGTTGGTGAAGTCCACAGGCATTTGCAACATTTGGGTCCTTACCCCTCAGCCTCAGAAATGAACCCAAGGAAGGATACTTGAGCCAGGGTATCCTCTAAGGCTGCTCCCTTTGTTATCCCAAGGGGAGTGGATTCACCATTCTATTTGGGATTAATGAAATGATTTTATTATCTTCAATCTTCTAATTTTCTCAAGACTATAGAGACATTGGTGTTCATCTCCCAAATTCATAGTTGAGAAAATGGAGACTAAAGAAGTTAAGGAGTTCCCTGAGGCAACATGGCCAGACAGTGGCAATACAGGACTGAGCTGAGTCTGTTGTTCTTATCATGCCACTGTGCCGGAGCAGTGAAGAGTTAATAAGGGATCCACTCACGAAAGAGTGGCTTACGGTGTTTCAGGCAGTTCATGTCCCTCTCCAGTTAACAGAAAATATAGAAATTAATTTTTCAGACAGGATCTTCTTCTGAAATTTTTAATATCGACTCTCCTAGTAATTATGCAAATGCAGGTAGAGCCACCGTATCAACAAGTCTGGGAGCTGACACTAGCCATTTCAAACATTCAGTCATAACTTGCATGGGGAAATTAGAGTAGGTTTGGCATAAAATTTGCTTGCTCTTTAAAGTATTAAGCCTCAGTACTTAAAATTGTATGATGTGCAACTGCTTAGAAATCGAAGTCTTCATGATAGTTGCCCAAGCTATAGGGAAAGCTCTTCAGGGATTTCTGGAGCCCATGAAAGCTGGGCAGCCTGCCACAGTGCCAGTGGGGCTGAGTCCATCCCTCTCCACCTCTCTCCAGCCTGTTTTTCAGACGCATCTTTCTCCTGTGAACCCAATGCTATCCTGTAGCTAGGAGTCCCATCTCTTCTTGCAAGGAGCATGCATCTGAATATACTTATTATTGTTCCTTCTTAGGACCTACTCCCTTTTGAAGGTGAGCCCAGAGAGGGAAGCTCTTCCCCACAGGGAAAGGAAGAGAACAGCATTTGTTGCAACCCTGCTAGGTACCAGACACTGGAGAGCGCTCCTGCTACCCTGGCTATCCTGACCCCATTTTCAAGGTGGGGAAAAATGTGCTTCAGAGACGTTAACTAACTTGCTTAAGCTAAGCAGCTATGAAGTCTTAAAGCTTAGATTTGAACAGAAGATCCAGAGCTCTGTGGTTTGTGACTACGAGAGTTAGGTCTGGGCATGTGGACCTTTCATGAGGCTCAGCATGTTGCATAGAGAAATGCTTCCTTTCTTGCTCCCATAGAATAGGAGAGGACTATTTGTACCATTGCACTTTCCCTAGTCAGAGGTTTTTAGTCCCAGGACAGCTTTCCCTGCTTTCCCAGAAATCCACATGTTGCTGTGGAGGATCCCATCCACTGATAGGGTGTGGGGTCTTATGACTGCACCTCGGAAAAGTCTGGGACTTATACTTGGGGGGAGCCTTAGCTAAAACCTGTGCCTTCAGGAGCCTTGACTGCTTCCTACTGGGAGAGATTCTCATACCTGGCCAGGGGAGGATAAGGGGCTGGAGGGCATCTTTCTGTTGGCTCTGGAGGCTGGTGATGGATGTGGTGGAGGCGTGAGCCTTTTGTGAAGACTACTCCTTTGTCTTTTCAAGACTTTTGAGTTTAAAGAAGTCCCCATGGTGTCTATATTCTCTTAAAGTCCTGAGCTCTGCACAGCTCTTCAGAGCAGCTTGGAGAATTCTGTGGGCACTAGAGAGTCCTCAGTGTTGGTGGAGAGGTTCCCAGCAGAACAATCTCAAGGTGACACAGATATAGGATCAAAGGGTCTGCCTAGAGCAGGAGTGATGGTGAGGGTTTAGATTTCATGCAACCTAGTCAGTGGTCCATGTTCCGCTTCTGGCTTTTCATTCAACACCCAAGTGACCTAGGGAATTTATACTCCTCTCTGGGGCTTTTTTTCCTCCACAATAATTAAAAGGAACTTTTATAGTCTCTCCAGATTTCCTCCCAGTTCCATCATTGGATCATGGACATCCCTCTAACCCTGTCATTACACTAACTCTCATCAGCCTTTCAGAACCATGGTTCTCACTGTGCCAATTTTATACCAGGTTTTTCTAAAACATTTATTTTAAAGAGCTGGCAATTTCAAGTCACTATTGTCACTCATCTTAAAGTCTGCAAATACTGGAGTAATTCCACCTTAATACTCGGGTTTTACCTTCAATCCTTAATCCTTTTACTTTGAGGAGGATGCTACTTAGATGGTTCCATCCTTTTTGAATTCCACATGGACCAAGATGATCAACATCATCTTTAAAGAGCTCTCTACTCCCAAACTGTTAATGCAGGAAATTCAAAAGATCAGGTAATGGGCTGCATTGCAAGAGAAACTTCACAGTGTATTTGCAGGGTAACATTTTGGCAATCAGCAAAGAGGGAAATGCAAACATGGAATACCATGGACATAGTGTTATTGAGTTAAGAAATTAATTTCTGTACTTCTGTGGAGAGGACAGAACTTTAATTCTCAGGTCAGGACTTTTCACTTTTCTGTTCAAGTTTTATTCTTTATTATTAGAGAAAAATAAGGGCACTAATTATAGATGTTCTAAAATAATTACTTCGGAGGATAGATATGTTGCCGCAAACATTGGGATCGCTATTATCATTATTTCTATTGTAAATATAGAAAAGCTGAGTTTC
Source organism: Nyctereutes procyonoides (assembly GCF_905146905.1). Taxonomy (NCBI): domain Eukaryota; kingdom Metazoa; phylum Chordata; class Mammalia; order Carnivora; family Canidae; genus Nyctereutes; species Nyctereutes procyonoides. Next base: position 36,653,838 of record NW_026575042.1, read on the forward strand.
TTTCAGGTTCATTGACCTCAGTCACCCAAGGAGTAAGGGCTCAGCTTTCTGACTGTCAGTTCTGAGTTCACTCTGCTGCCCCTTAGCCTCTGGGCTGATTCCAAGCTGCCCACTTGGGAGCTCTGCCTCTTGAGGGCTAGGTGATAGCTTCTCCACTTATAGCCCCCAGACCAGGATGAGACTTGCAGGATCCCAGGAAAGAAGAGCAGGCTAGTTGGACAGAGCCATTGTCTAGATTCTGATCGTCTGGATTGTGCTTCAGAAGGATCCGTGGGGTCCTCAACTCCTTCTCCTATTGTTCTGAGGGAGGAGGCTACATAATCAAGGCTTAGCATGTGTCACTCCAAGCTTCCCACCTCATGTGCTTGCATTCTTTGGTCACTATTCCGAGAAGCAACAGTGATTTTGGACACTGTTGGACAGTCTAAAGCAGTCCTGTGCTCAGGGATGACAGTTCTCTTTATGCTTTATATGTATCTCCTGTCTCCAGGCATGGCCCTTGTCCTGTTTTTTGATTGTTTGTTTGTTTGTTTGTATCTTTTCTTCTTGCCTTTCCCTGTCCAGCTGAGTTTCATTGTTTGTCTCCTCTGGCCAGATGCCCCATCCCATGGTCAAGAGCTCATGAGTGTGGAGTCAGAAAGACCCCGTCCCCCGTCTTTGTTAGCTAAGTCAGAGAGGTAATCTCTCCAGTGGAAATGTGAGTCACATTACTTTGAGACTCACTCACTTTTGAGACAACCTCTGAAGCAATGTGGAGGAGCAGGGTTCCTCCTTAGATCCAATCCAGGATGTCTTCACTTAGCAAAGTGCCTCCATCTCCACACAGGAGACTCTCTTTTTCCCTCCAAGAGGGCTTCCTTCTTTTATGGGGCCCAACTCTCTTTCTTCTTACCCCCACCTCCTGATTCATTGGCGTATCAGTTTACAACACCTAACTTAGCATCTATACTCTGCATGTTCCTAGGACCTCCAAGAGGAGAAAAATGGCTCAACCTGCCAAGCAGTTGAAGTATAGTTGAAAGACAAGGTGCATGTGTTGCACCAGCTTGACAGCATCATCATCAGCATTTATGGAATGCCCACTCTGTGCCAAGGGCCTCTGTCTAATCCTTAGAATGTCCCTGGAAGGTAAGTTCACACTGCAAGTGAGGAAACCAAGGGGTAGGGAGTACAAGGGACTTGCCCAAGGCCACATAGCTCCTGGGCTGCAAAACTGGGCTTCAACCCAAAGTCTGACCTCAAGGCCTGTCTCTGAACCCTCACGCTACCCCTCTCCTAACACAGGAGTGTATGCAAAATGTGAAGGTGAAGATGTCAGGTATCCCTGGTATAGCTCAGCTCCAAACCCCAGAGAGAGACATGAAAGTGATTCTTTATTTTGTTGAATCCGAGGTCTTCCTTCAAAATAGAATCTGCTTTCATTTCCTGCTTAAGAGGAAGAGAAAGAGCCATCTCGATGGAATGTTCCCTTCTGTGAGGGGTGGCAAAGGAAAAAGAAAGCATTCTTTATCAACTTGTCTTCTGAGCGGTTTCAGGAACACCCTTATTTTTGAAGCTTAGTTTGCTTTTGAAATCCCAGAAGTGAGGTTAGAGGCAAGAGGAACAAATATCAGAAGTATGTTTTTCACTACATTTCAAATAATTATTTTTCCCCTAAACTTCCTGGCTTCAATAAGGAGGGAGCTTATAATTCACAAGAGCCCGTCTTCATGGGGAAAATCTCAGAGAGTGAGTGGTGGGGATGCAGGCAGCCACACACTGTATGTTACACGCAATACCATAAGGTCCCTCCTAAACTCAGTATATGCGAAAGTTACTCATCTCTCTGCCAATTATGGTTGAGTGTGAGGCTGCAGTCACTCTCACCTCTGACTTCTCATGGATATGCTCAGTCCAGGGGAGGTGTTGGGTTTTCACCAAAGGCAGATGAACTTGTGCCAAGACCATGTGTCTGACTCAGCAAGCCCTGGAGAGTAAGAGCACACAGCCTGCCCTTTAGAGCTCTAGGCCCATCTTGCTTATGGATGCTACGGAAAGGCACATTTGAAAATTTCTCTCTGCTTTGTAAACATGCCTTTGGAGAGAGAGCCAGAGAACACCATAAAAATCCCTTTGTGGCTGATTTCCACTTAACCAAACTCAAGTGTGAATGCTTATTACAGAAAATGGCTCATAATCTGTGGTAATTTGCTGGAGAGGCGCTGAGATGGCAAATGCATCCTTCTGATGGCTGCCTGAGTGTTCTGCTGAAGCCAGTGCTGCCAGCTGGTGGGAACTGATTGTTAAATATTCTGGAATTTCGGAGCCAATTTTTAAGCCATCGGTGGCTTGAAAATGGCCACGTTTGGGGTTTTTACACCATGGAAATCGGCATGCACTACAGATTGAGGTTCTTGCCTGCTTTCTGGGGGGCCTGTTTCCCAGCACACCACTGTGCCCAGTGGACACCAAATTCAGAACATCCAGCAGCACCTCAAGCTACTTTCCTCAGAGGTCTATGGTGACCCTCTGAACTCTGGCACAGACCCCAACTCTCTTCCTCAGTGCTGCTGGCTCTCAGGTGCTCACAACAGCTGCAGGATGGAGCTGCTTCCAAATCCATGCAGCCAGCGGTTCCCACACTGCATTCACCTGAGCTCCCATCTCTGCTTACCCTCCCAGTGCCTTAGAGATGCTTCCCCCTCTCTTTTGCTCTGCTCGGTCCAGGCATCTTCCTTTCTGCCCCTTTTCTTGCCCTGTTTTTGGAACTTTTGCACACAGGTGGGAGATGGAGCTGTGTGTGGGGTTTAGAGTTCTAGTCACATGATTCCATTAGCCTCAGGTTAAATTTTCAGAGGTTCCTGGGAAGCATCTTATTTACCTTTATAATAACCCTCCAAGTTAAGTTGGGCATGATCATTCCCACAGGTAAGCATGATGAGACCGGGCAGTTTGAATGGGGAGATTGTGCAAAATTATGAAACTAATTGGTGGTAGAGCAGGTCTCTTAGGTTGAGCAAAAAAGATTAATTTTAAGCAACAAAGTGAATGAAACAAAGTGAAACATGTGTGCACCCCATATGAATCAGCGGCATGAAATATGAGGAGTTATTTACAACCAGGGGGAAGGCACCAGTCGCATGGCATAACTGAGACAAGTCAGGCCAGGGAACGTGGGGTGCTCTGGGGATCTGTGGCAGCCTGCAGTAACTTACAGCTGCCTCTTAACAGACATGCATAGTTAGGTCCATCTAAGTTTCCTCGCTGGCCTTAGGGTAAGGCCCAGATTCCTTGCTTCTGCCTCTGCGGCCTCCAAACACCTCTTTCCTAGCAGAGTTCATATTATTCATGCACCTTCAGATTCCACCCCAGGGCTGTGCTCCCCTCTTTTCTTACCCCTACTCTGGCTTTACTGAACTGCTCACCTTTCCAGCTTCATATCTCTTGGTTCTTTGCTGAGGACATCCAGCTGGGGTTCCATTATATCTGTTCTCCCATTATATCTGTTCTCATCTGTGGGCTGAATTAGGCCTACCTTACTCCCTCGTGCTCCCACTGCTGCTGTGGGTCATGAGACCTCATCACACAGCATCCTGTCTTTTTCTCTGTCTTCCGGTCATGCCCATCCCTAGCATGTAAGCTCTTGGGGAATAGGTTTGCATGGGGCGGGTCTCTGAAGCTGCATCCTCCAGCTCAAGCTTCTCAATACATCTGTTGGGAGAATGCAGAGATGGGTCTTAGATACAGGGATAATAGTGCCCGCAATAAGATCCATCTGATGTACCCAGCAGAACTTGTGCATTCGAGTGAGTGCCTTCATTCAAAGGACCACTACACCTACACCTACTCCAGGTGTATGGGCCACTGGATTCTAATGATCTTGGAGGCAGGATGTAATACTCTAACATTTCTGTTCCTGGTGCCTGGCATACAAGACGTGTGTCACTCAAATATTTGTAGGATGAACCAAAATAATGAAAAACAACTAAATTGGTATTGTTTTCACCATCCAGGCTACACAACACTCTTTACCTCTCATGAACGTGGTGAACGTCTTCTGATGTCTGATGCCAGCTGTTCCAGGAGCCACCACGGGTCACCCTCTCGGTGATAGCAGCTGTGGTCTCCCCTCCCTCCTGCCTGATACGAATTCCATCTTGACTTTTCCAGACTCACTCCCGGGCCTAGATACTATCTCTTTTCCCTCTTTATAATAAGGCCTTTGGTTTGGCCAACACCGCATCATTTCCAATATGCTTTCTGATGGATTAGATGAGTTGTTCTCTGAAGGGCAGATGCACAAGCCCATTTTACCGTTGAGGAAACTGAGGCTCCAAGAAGCTGCAAGACTTAGTCCAAAGCACATGCTGTGATCAAGTGAGAGGTGGATCTGGAAACTACACCTCATTCCTCCACCCCTAAGCCTGTTTATGTTCTTTCTGCAATTCTATCTTTACTTCCCAATTACAGGGCACTGTAGTCGGGTGCATGACATTTCCTTAAAACATATACAGCTTTTTTTGGTCTGTGTTTATAGTGTTCAAAGGTATAAAATCATGAAACGCTGGGCAGCCTCATTCCTGCCTGGTGGGGAGCAGGGAGTGGTTCACATATTTCTTGGACCCTCACCCCTTCTGTTCACCAGGGCTGGAAAGAGACCTCATTCTTCATTGCCAGTGGCACAGGGACTGAGCAGGGAAATGTGAACAAAAGGTCGTTCGCAAAGGGCAGGTAGAAAAAAAAATCCCCGCTTCTGATTAGATTTTCTTCCCAAACCAGCTTGTCTCCTTCTGATCTCTGCACCTCACTGGGCAGGGCAGCCTGGGCCAGAAGCTTTTGTGTTTGGGATTCGTTTCAAGTGAAAGCACAAGAGCCATATCCTCATTGGTCACCAAGGTGTCATTTGAGGTTGAAACATTAAGGATGGGTTGAAACATTAAGCAATGGGTTGAAACATTAAGGATGTCTTTCCCAAGGAACCGTCCCCATTCTGTTGTTCTCACTGAACAGCCACTTGTCAGAGGCCCTCATTCTTTATGAAATAAAAAGTGGCTTCTGAGATTTGATCAGAGCTCCTCTGTGCAGAGGAGCTTTGCCGAAGTGACTGCAGAGAGCAGGCTCCGTTGTTCAGCTGAGAAACTCTGGGAGCAGCACGCTTCTGGGATTGTTTCCATGGGATATGTAAACCTGGTGTCTTTGCCTGAAACAGAAGCCTGTGTTCTGCTCTCCTGGGGCAGGAGTGGCTTCTGGTGCGGTGGCCAGGGTGTCCGGTGCCCTGCGCTTACTGCCAGGGGCACGCGCTTCCTTGCCCCTCTCGAACTAACTGTTCCATGGAAGGAACAGCCCCAGTGGGGAAACCTAGCATTTCCCAGCTGCAGTCACATGCCAGCCTCTGTGTTACCTCATCAGTGTATCCCCTGTTCTGTTTTTGACTTAGTATTTTTCTGCAGTTAAATTTATTGTAAGAGGAAATTTTATATGTTGACCATGAATGGAAAACTAATATCACTTGCTATAAATCTGCGAAAGTCAATATGGTGAAATCAGAGCAATTATTAAATTCCAGACAGACTTTGCTTCCTGCAGGAGGAGGCTGTGAGTGAGAGCCCAGCTCAAAGCCAGAGAGCGGGTGGCCAGGTTGAGAGAAATACCAGGCTTCTCCCTATAGGAATCTCAGGGATTGGATCATGAATCAAAAGAGGCTGGCTTTTTCCCTGTGAGCGGGGCCAAGAGTAGGGCAGTCAAGGGGTTAAATTAAGGAAGCACTTGCCCTCAGGCCCATGACTCCCTGGCATGAAGTGCTACAAGGACACTCTTCCCTACGTTTTGCCCCCTGATCTCCGCACCTGCCTTCCCATGGCCCTGGGCCTCTGAGTGGGTGCCATTCCTCACCGATCCCCTTCCCACCTAAAGCCATCACTGGAGTGCCAGCCACAGCCTTGGGAAACACCAATGCCCTCCAGGAGAGAGTTTGAATTGGCATGGTTATGCCCAGGTAGCTCCTGACTGTGGCTGAACTCTGTTGTAGGTGCTCCCACAGCACCCATTTAATACCCACTGGCAAAGTTCACTGACTATTTTTATCAGGTTGTCCAGCTCCGGTGTCCAGGAGCTACCATTTTGCTGCCTTTGAAACCTGGGAACTGTTTGTTTGCTTTTGGTCAGTCTTCTAGCTTTGCCTCTGTATTCTCGGTTCCTTCTCTTGCTCCTGCTCCAGCCCGGCCATGGGCAGGGGAGCTGTTTGTTAGGGTGACTCTGAGTACACCATGCTGTTCTGAGCCTGAAATGCTTTTCTCAGCCTGCTTCCTTCTCAGCCCTCAAAGCCCTGCTTAGGTGTTACCAGCCCCTTGGTGAGTGTTGCTCACCCCATGATAAAGATGACCCCTGCTCAGTCCACTTCTTCTGTCCTGCATTGTGCATTACGTATGGTGGCCTCTGCAGACTGTGATCTCTGCAAAGGCATGGATGTGCCTTACCTTACCCAGTCCAGTGCTCCCAGTGTACCAGAGCTTGGTCCAAGGGCACAGGCTCTAGAATCAGAAGCTGGGGTTGTGCATGCTGCACATCCAGACCTCCAGAATCCTGCTTTTCCTCACCTGTGATGCAGAGCTAGTAGTGCTGGCACCTGGGTAACGGCAAGGATGTCACACGGCAGAGTGGACAGATCCCTTGACCCAGAGCTTGCTTGTGACCACCCCCAGGACTGGTAGTTCTCTTGGAAGGGAGATCATTAAAGAAGTAGGTCTCCAGTTGGGGAGGGGAAGGGCAAGAGAGATTAGTTTTCTGTAAACAATGCTTATCACTGCTTCTCCCTCATTGGAAATTATATAACCCACTACGTGGGTCCAGTGCTTTTAGATTCTCAAAGAATTTTCATGACCATAAATGTATAGGATTAGCAGAGCAACAGTGGGACAGGCAGGAAAGGTGTAGTTGTGCCCACTTACAAATAGGAAAATCAAGGAAGTGAAGTAAGTTGCCCAAAGGCTAAGAGAGATCAGAGCAGTCAGGCCTGGGGCTTAAGTTTCCTAACTAGATTCCGTACACCTTGTATTTGGTCCCTTTGCCTCCAGGGAACCTCATTATTGGGACACCTAGCTGCTAATTGCCTCCCTCTTAGGCCACATCATGGACTGAATTGTGTCCCTTCAAATTCATATGTTGAAGTTGTAACCCTCAGCACATCAGAATTTGACTATATTTAGAAATAAGGTCTTTAAATTGTAAATAAGGTAAAATGAGGTCATATGGGTGAGCCAATAATCCAATATGACTTGTGTCCTTATCAGAAGAGGACATTAGGACAAAGATGGAAGGACAATCAAGTGAGGACACAGCAAAAAGGTGGCCATCTGCAAGGTCTGCCAACGCCTTGATCCTGGACTTCTAGCCTCCAGAACTGTGAAAAAATAAATTTCTATTGTTTAAGCCACCTAGTCTGTGGTATTTTGTTATGGCAACCTGAGCTGGCTAATATATTAAAAGACAGAAAAAGGGGGTGGGGGGCTATGTGGACCAGGAACATGATGGGAAAATTTCCCAATTCCAGAGCAGAGCAATGATTCATCATTTGGTCTCGTCACTACTGGGACTCCTTACATATTTCAAAGTTGAACGCTCTGGAGGACCTGGGTGATGCCGAGGCTTGGGAAGGGAACTAGGAGTTTTCTCTCTTCAGCAGCAGTGGTTATGGGTATGATTCTGTGTGGCATATCCTGGGCCCTCTCTTGGAAGTTGGGGTCAGGCAAAAGACGAGGGGCTGGTGAGCCTCAGAACGAGTTCTGGGAGGAAGTCTGCCCTGGGGGGCATGTGGTTCCATTTCAGATACCCTTGGGTTTGAAGTACAGACCCTGGGCGAGTTACCCTCACCAAGGCTCAGTTTTCTCATTGTTAGAATATGGATAGTATGTGCTCTCCTAAGGCAGGAATATACATGTCATGTCTGGACTAGACCAGAGGCTCCGTCAGTGGTTATCATCACTTCGTTTGTTGTGTTGTCCTCGTACTCCCAGGACACGGGAGAGCAGGAGTGGTGGTGCTGAAGATGGAGAAGCAGCTCCAGAGGCCAAAACCAGGCAGAGCAAACAGGTGGGAGCCAAGGAGGGTGCAAGGAAGAGGGAGAGAGAGAGAGGACCTAGCTCTCACATCGTTATGGGGCCTGGAAGAGATGAGATGTATGCTTAGGAATTGGGACTGGGGGTGTCATGCTCACATTTCTTCCCCTGCCCACTGCCTCCTTCTCCAAACTGCTTTCCCCTGGTTTAGGAGCAGAAAGGACATGATCGGATTTCATGGCCCTGACTCTGCACAATCCTGGAATCAAGTCAACCCAGGGTCAATCAGAAATCAGTAATGAGCACCCTTGTGCGTGTTCAGACTAGCACTGGCCACTGAGGAGTGGGAGAAAGGAGAGGCTTTAGTCCCTCTCGTGACCTTGCTGTGGCTGGTGAGATGTCCAGGCAAGGGATAATTAAACGAAGTAACGGGCGGAAGCCAACCAGCACATGGAAAATGTTCAGTTCATGGGAGCTGTGAGTTAGAACACAGTTCACTGCTGGCATGTGTGGGCAGCAGGGCATCCTACGTCTCAGAGGGAGTGCTGGCTTTCAAGTCCTCATCTGCCACGTGGTGCTTGGTGGACACTCTTTGAGCCTCCATTTCCCTTACGTGCAATGTGGTGCTTTTCTAGACGTCTTCCCTGGGCTTTGAAGCATTCCCAGTAGAGAGCTATTCGCCTTCTGGGTTGGAGGACCTCTGTGTGGAGGTCCCAAGGGCTGTCCCAAGCCCTGCAGGCCCCTGGGCATCCCTGTGCCCTGGCCACTGAACACCTGGCAGCCAAGTATTCATACGTTGCCAGCACGTCAGGGGAAGTGTTGCAGAATTACCCACCAGTGGAAAATCGAGATAAAGCACTATATCGGTTTGGGCCCCCACGGTGGACAGATAACACACTCAACTGAGATAGTTTGAAGAGAGTTTAATAAAAGAACGATTTTCAAATGTGTGGGCAGAGCTAGGAGGGCCACAGGAAATAGTGCAGTGCCCAAGGGCTAGTAACAGCAAGGAGCTCCCCGTGGGCTAGAAGTGACAAGGGGTGATGGAGAGGTTACCAGGCAAAGGCTCTGGAGGGGAATTACGGCCTTCAGTGGATGGATGCAGCTGGCCCCTGCAGAGTGCCCCGCAGGGAGGGAGCCAAGGCAGTAAGCCTCCAGCTTCCCTTGGATTTCCTGATGGCTGAACCGGCCAGAAGCCAGAGGCAGGGCAGCCTGCTGACACAGGCCAGACAGTCTGGGCTCCTGTGGCCAGGAGCAGGAGGAGAAGCAAAGAGGGTCAAGGTGAAGATTAGCCCAGACAGCCAGCACAGTGTCTGACACACAGCAGGGACTCAACGAATACGAAGCCCCTGGGCAGCAAGCACAGGGAGGCCACAAGAACAGGCACAGTTTAAGAATAAGCTGGGCGGGCCCTCAGGTCTCAGAGCAAGAGCCATGAGGTGCTGGGACCACCCCTCTAAATCCTTAGTACCCTTCTCAGATCTGCCTGCGTGCAAATAGAATGCCTATAGGGGGGACGTGCTATGGTTGGGGCAGGGGTGGGGGGGTAGGGGCGGTGCATGGCTCAGATGCATGGCTTAGATGCTGTTCGGTGAGCGGCAGCAGAGACTGTCCCTGCAGGGGAGTGCCCAGCTCTGCAGATTGCCCTGGAAGAGCAGGCCCTGAGCATTCAGGGCACGAGGGTGGGCAAGCACGGGAAAAGCTTGCTCCGATCTTCCCTCCTAAGGAAACCAATTCTCACCGAGCCTGAATTGGTGGGGAAAATACTGTTTGAGCTCGACACCAGTAATAGCTTTAGGAAGTGTGAGGCAGCTATTGTAGTGGGCGTGGGGGGTCGGTAATTATGTTTCTGATCCAATCAGGAGCACAGTGAAGCTGAGCGTGACACAGTCCCCCGTGGTTCTCTGTCCTATGGTTCTGCCGCTGGACCTTTCTCATGCTGCCCTTAGAAGATCCCGGAGGTCTGACTACAATTCCGACTTCCATGGGTGCACACCGGCTTGCAGCGCGTGTTTTGCAGCTGGAGGATGCGTCTCCCCGCTGCATGAGCTTGTCAGTGCATCTTTAACAGTATGAATCTATTAGCTGTGCAGGGTTGGCATTTATGAGGAGGCAAGCCTGGATGGCACCTCTTAACTTCAAAGCCAGCAAAATGCAGTGGATGGATGTGAGGGGAAGAACATTTGGTATACAAGAGAAGCTAAACGGCAAGGAGTGGCGGTAACTGCTAATGGAATCACGTTAGCTGAATCATGGACTCCTGATTCACAGTATAACTATTTTATTAGATAATAAAGAATGTCTTTACTCCCAAGAAATGGATTCTTCAGAAATTCCCATGAAGAAACCTTGTGAGCACTCTGCTGTGTACCACATTAGCTCCCTTAATGGGCTGGAAATGTGGAAGTAATGGTGCAGGGAGAGTGTGTGCCAGTCAGGGTCACGTGGGAACAGCGTCTAAGGTGTGGCAAAGCAGTGGGCACAGCATGCTCCCCAGGGCCCCTGAGAGATGGGCATGCCTGCCGGGCCCCTTGGTCTCCTAGAGCAGGTGTCTGCAGACTTTTTCTGTAAAGAGTCAGATATTTTAGACTTTGCAGGCCAGTCTGTCATATATTCCTGCTGCTGGCAGTCTTCCTCCTCCTCCTCCTTCACTCCCTCCTCCTCTTCTTCCTCTTCCTCTTCTTTTCCTTTTCCTTTTCTCCTTTTATAACCCTTTACAAGGGCAAAAACCATTCTTAGCTTATGGGTGGTAATAAACCAGACCACTGGCTGGGTGTGGCCATCAGGTTGTTTGCCCACTCTTCATCCTGGAAGATGGCGAGCCAGTCAGTTCATGAGCCTCTCAGATGGGAGATCTGAAGCCCTGAAGGAACCTCACTTGGAAGTAAATGACTCAGGAAGTAGTCTCCACTGAGCACCTAATGCATGTCAGGCACTGTTCCAGGACATGTGGGGTAGGTCAGTGGGCAAAATAAACAGAGGTCCCTGTCCTTGTGAATCTCACATTCTCGTGGGAAGGGGCAACTAAAAAAACAGTAAATAAGCAGGTAGGAGGGTGATAAGTGCTAAGAAGGATAGAAATAGAACAGCAGGAACTGTTGGAGAAAGGTGGATGGGGAAAAGAGGATTCTGGTCTACCTTATTTCAAAAATCTAGCTTGACTGATTCTTGGCCATATATGACCTTGGATGGTTTCCTGAGACTCTCTGAGTCTCAGGTATCTTTTCTATAAAATGAGAGTAATCTTCAAGAGCAGTTGTGAAAGTAGATGAACGTACAGGGTCACAGGAGGAGATTTTAATAAATGGTAGCAGGTACCACCATCATCACATCATACATAGTATTAGTAGTCATAGTGGTAGAGGTACTAATAGTACCTACAGCACCGAAGTTAAGCTCCAGATCATTCCCCCATTCATGTCAAGGCTGCCACACTATCATATATTTGGAGGGCTCATGAGTTCATCAAATTCAAAGTCCTCATTTCACCAACAAAGAAACTGAACCTCTAGAGGGGTGGACTTGCTTAAGATCACACAGTGAGCCTTTGAGCTCCTCCTGCTTCTGGCCCCAGCACATCACATCACTTCACTCCTATGCCAATAACTTCTCTTCAACTTTACCCCCCACTGGGGAATCCCTGGGTGGCTCAGAGTTTAGCGCTTGCCTTTGGCCCAGGGCGCGATCCTGGAGTCCTGGGGTTGAGTCCCGCGTCAGGCTCCCTGCATGGAGCCTGCTTCTCCCTCTGCCTGTGTCTCTACCTCTCTCTCTCTCTCTCTCTGTCTTTCATGAGTGAAGAAATAAAATCTTAAAAAAAAAAAAAAACTTCACCCCCCACCAAGCAGGGCCCCTAGAAGGCATAGCCTGGGTGGCCTTCACCTGAGTGCTAGTCCTGGCCCTGACTTGTGCCAGCAGTTGGGCCTTGGGCAAGTTACTTGATTTCTCTGTGCTTCAGTTTCTTTACCTGTAAAATGGGGATAATAATTAATCTTATGTGATTAGGATGAGATTGAAGTACGTTAATATTTGTAACACACTGAAAGCAATTCTTAGAGCATGGTAAGTACATCCTACATTAAAGTAAGTTCTGTAGAGAAAATAAATAAATGAGGAGGAGAGCCAGCACCAGTGGGCGGCTGCTTTAGCTAAGGTGGTCAGGGAAGGCCTCTCTCAGGAGATGGCACTGAGGCTAAAATCTGAATGCTAAATGCATAGATACCAACTCTGAAAAGATAGGGGACTGGCATCCCAGGCAGAGGTAACAGCACTTTGCAAAGACCCCGGATGGAAATTCATTCAGTATATTAATGAACAGAAGCCTAAATGGCTGCTCAGCACTTAGGGATGGGTAGTCAATGAGCTGGTGAAGAAGGCCAGGGCTAAATCAGGGAGGGCATCACAACAGCTGATTTTTACTTACTGTCACCATACAAAGTCACAGGCTTGTTAGCAGAGTGCTGCGAAGGGGCTGAGCTGTCGCAGGCAGTGGTGAAGCAGAGAAAGCAGATGTTCTCCACTGCAGTAGCCCAGGCAAGGGATGGCAGTAACTTGCACTAGGGTGAAAACAGTAGGGGGTGGTGAGACATGGATGGATTTGTGGAAAATTTTGAAGGTCGGGCAACAGGACTTGCTGACAAATGAGATGCGCAGGCAGTGTGGAGAGAGGAGTTAAGGATGACTCCCCGGTGTTTGGTCTGATAAGCCAGGTGTGCAGTGGTGCCAATAACCAGGGTGAGGCAGGCTGTGCAAGGAACACATCTGGGGAGGCATCAGGAGCCTAGTTCTGAGCATGTTGAGGTGCCCATGAGACACCCAAGCAGGGATCTTGGTAGAAGTGGCAGTTGAATATTCAAGTCTGGGGCTCAGGCCTAGGGATGTAATGGTGACATCATCCTCATGTAGGAGGCATTTGAAGTTCAGTGCCAGATGAGAACATGCAGGAAGTGAGTGCATGTAAAGAAAAAAGCCAGGGGCAGAACCATCGGCCAATGCTGAGTCTAGGAAAGGGTAATCAGCCAAGGATACAGGGGCCATGGAGTAAGAGGAAACCCAAGGGAATGTGGAGACATGGAAGCCTAGAGAGACAGTGTTTCAAGAAAGCTGGTGTGACCCTGTCAGAGGTGAGGCCTAAGAACTGACCAACTGACCCTTGGGTTGAACAGGGTAGAGGTAACTGAGGCCATGGTGGGAGTACCCTTAGTGGAGCATTAGAGATAGAACCCAGTTGGAGTGGGTTGAGGAAAGATAGGGAGGGAGAAGTGAGAACCATGGGTGTTGTCAACTCTTTTCTTTTAAGGTTTTATTTATTTATTTATTTATTTTGGAGAGATATGGAGAGAGCAAGAGCATATGAGCAAGCATGAGCGGGGGAGGGGGGGGAGGAGCAGAAGGAAAGGGAGAAGCAGGCTCCAGCTGAGCAGGGAGCCTGATGAGGGGCTTGGTCCCAGGACCCTGAGATCATGATCTGAACTGAAGGCAGATGCTTAACCAACGAAGCCACCCAGGCACCCTGTTGTCAACTCTTTTGAGAAAAGTTGCAATGAACAGCAACATGAAAATGGAGCAATGGCTAAAGGGAACGTGGAATTGTAGGGTAAGGAGTATTAAATGTAGGTAGAGTCAGTGTTAAGGTGTGTTATAGCTGAGAACAGAGTTGACAGTTCAGGAGACACAGAGCATTTGTAGAAGGAAAGGCCTTAAGTAGGCCAGGGGGATGTACCTAGAGCACAGGGGCAGGGGTAGCCCTAGGAGTGGGGGTGGGGGATCCCGGGCAGGGGGCACAGGGAGCGTGTTCTACTATAATTGAAGGGAAGGCAGAGTATGTAAGAACAGATGACAAGAAGCCAGAGAACTTAGAGATGGGGCTGTGAGGTCTTTCTTGATTTCATCTCTTTTCTTTATGAAGTAAAAGGTGAAGTTACCAGCTGAGAGTGAGGAGTAGTGTTGGAGCATTAAATAGAGAGAAGGAGGTACGAAATACTCAGATGTGGAGTGAGACCAGGAATTCACTGGGGAAATGTTAGCTCACTGCTCGCAGTGCTGAGCACCCACTGGAGAGCTGGGTCATACGTATAGACTGAGAGCAATCGGCACCATCTACCTGGTGTTCTCCAGACACACTTACGTGGATGTGGGAACTAAAAAGGGAATTACAAAGGTTAAACTGGAGTTGGAGTAAAGCCTGGAGAGAAGGAAAGCGAGAGAGACATGACTGGTAAGCAGGTTTGCAAGGAGGAGTGGTCTGGACAATGGACTCTCAGCAGAATAAGGACGGAAATGGGGATACAAGGACATAGTTGACAGCAACGGGGTGGTCAGAGAATTGTCAGTGCATTTACACTAGAGTGATAAGTAGGATAATGGGAGGTGATTGAGATAGAAACTTCATCATTGGTTCAGTGATTGGTAATGATATATGGTCTCAAGGATGGGTGTCCAAGGTGAGAGGAGAAAAAAGATTGGGTTTAGGAGGTCAAGGAACTGAAAGGCCATGGTTATGGAGAGACCATTCCCATGGATGATGGGGTCCTCCCACATGAAGATAGGGAGGCAGGGTGAAGGCATCAGTGAATGGCAAGAAGGAGAAGTTGGCAGATGCAAGCAGATGATATGCTTCAGAAGACCTGGGGGTTTTCAATGAGGAAGGCAGGGATAGGGTTTGAAGTGGTAAGTGGAGTCCATCAGGGCATCTGCTCACCTCTAGACCGGGGGCTGTGAAATATTTGCCTCGACTACTAGAAAGCTCTATACTTAGTGCCCAGAGGGACTTCTGGGTTCCATAAGCATAAGAAGGTAGAGGAAGTATCCAGTACGGAGCCCTGACTATGGGATTGAAGTGAGTTTGCTTTTGATATTCTCTAAGTGCCATAGGGCCAGGAGACAGGTTTGAAGACCAGGGAGGGACATTGCGTAGCATAAGGGGAAGCACAGGCTAGTGTGGTCTCTCAATCACTTGCTTCTCCTCCCAAACCTTTTGCCAATTTTTCTTTACTAATTACTTGGGCCTTTAAGACTTATGGATTATCCTTTCGAACTTCATTCATTCATGTATCCTTGCATGCATTTACTTAAACATTCACTAAGAGCCTGGGCTATGCTGGTGACACAGACATGGTCCCACCTAGACCCTGCCCGACACTGTGGGCCCCTGATACTGTGTGCGGATGCATCAGGAGGTACATGTCCTGTGTCCCCGTCAAATGTTGAAACAATGAAATTAGCAAATTATTGAATTCAAAAAATTTAGAGGTTAAAGTTATTATAATGCCACTCTTCCCCGCTCCTCACTCCCATACCAAGTTGCGTTCTGGAGCAGGGAAGAAAGGGATGATGTTAAGGCCAGTGGGCTGGGCTCTGTGGGAGTGCACCATAGCATTATC
This sequence comes from Nyctereutes procyonoides, assembly GCF_905146905.1. Classification (NCBI taxonomy): domain Eukaryota; kingdom Metazoa; phylum Chordata; class Mammalia; order Carnivora; family Canidae; genus Nyctereutes; species Nyctereutes procyonoides. The sequence goes on from NW_026575042.1 coordinate 36,669,250, forward strand.
TTAACCCTGGAAGCCAGTAATAACCTGGGACAGCCTGCGAGTGTTTAGATCCCAGATCCACTTGTTATTAGCTATTTGACCTGGGGTCAATTGCTTAACCTCTATATCCTCATCATAAAATGGGAATAATAACACTCTTAATGATAGAATTATCATGAAGATTTACTGGGGTATAATGCTTATAAAATTCTTAGGATAGGGCTAGTCCAGTACATAGGAACGTCTCAGTACATTCTTGGTTTAATAATTGTTACTAGCATGCTACTGTCTATATTCCAGGCCAATTGTATCGCCATGGTAAAGATGTCAAAAATCAGTGGTCTGATGGCAAGGGCAATGTACAACCAGGTGGCTATCATGCAGACAGCTGAGTGGAGGCACATTGCTCAGAGCCAAATGCTATGGAGGTAGGGATGCACAGACTGCTAGAAATCATAGCTCTAGACCCTTCCTGGATCCAGTTAACTTCAAGAAGTGATTTTCTGGTCCTCATGGATGGAAAGAGCTGGGTTAATAATCTCAAGGGCTTGAGGAGATGAGGGTGCAGTAAAAAACAGGACTGACATCGTGGGGTGGTTGTGAGCGCTGAGTAAGTTAATGTTTATAAAGCAAGTTAGGCCAGTGCTGGGCACAGAGTATGGGCCTTGGACAAGTTCCTGTTGTTTTTCTCTCTAAGCTTCTAGAATCTTTGTGTTTCATCCCAGATCTTGGCGATACCACAAAGACTTGTAAATCCAAGTGACATCTACATTTAAATCATCATCTTCATAGTAAAGCGTTTAGAATTGACTGTGTCTTGGAATTAGGAAGCAGGTACTCCCATCATAATAGGCTTCTCTGCTTTAATAAATAGTGAATTTATTACAGGTGTTCCTAACCTGTGGTTTAATGGACCAGTCAGCTAAAAACTTATACAAAGCTTTGTGAACACACGCATTTGTTTATTTTTCTAGGGTGAAGGTCTACAGCTTTCATCAAATTTCCTGAGAGATCTTTGTCCCCAAAATACACTAGGAAGCATTGAGCTCTCCCAATTAGCATAGAATTCCATTTGCTAAAAAAAAAAAAAAAAAAAAAAAAAATCAATTTAAATACATTTTGCTACAAGTCTAACTCTTGGACAAGTGAAGAGATATTCAGTCGGGCAGGTCCCACCCACTGTGGGCCTGACTCTGCTCTGTGGTCGATACTGTAGGTAATGAAACAATACATGAAATATGGTTTCTGCTCTTAGAGATGGTATCAGACAGTATCGTGGAAGGAAACAGATGGCACCTTCAAATTAGGTAGTTGGAAGAAAGGTTAATAAAGGGAGTATTTAGGGAAGCGTGGGCAGGGCGTTGGGAGCGATGAGAGACAGTTCAGCACCCTAGTCTAGACATGGTAGGCATGGCGACCACCCCTAGGAGGGGAGGGACTCATTAGGGGGTCTGAAGACAAAGCTGGGGAAGAAAGGTCTCTTGCCAGGAGCCATGACCTTCTTCTTAGTGGAGGGATGCAGCCGTGTTGCAGTGACTACAGGAAGGGAGGCTGGGGCAGTAAATACCCAAACCTCTCCCCTCCTTCCTTCAGTGCCTGCAGCAGTCCCCGCTGGTGAGCCCTAACATAAGAGGGTGGGCCAGGGAGCTAAATGAGGGGGTACATGTGGCCCCAGGGCACACAGCTGGGCAGAAAAAGGGAAGGTTCACTGGGATGGGCACATGACCTGTCTAGCTCTGTGACCTGAGGACAGGGATTGAGCTGGGGGGATCATGTGACAGTAACACAGGAGGTCATCAGAAGTGCAGACATGATGCATAATTAAATTCTCAGCAGGAAGAGTAGATAGTGAGTGTTTTCACAGTTTCCACAGTTGGAGAGCATGAAGTCATCACATCTTAGGGTCCGTGTATTCCAGAATATCTGAAAACTTGTAATCCTGGAAACTGAGTGGCCATCTCAGTTTCTCCTGATAGTGGCAAAGAGCTGAACCCAATTTGGGTGTTTAGTAGAATTGATTCTTACCACTTAAAAAAAAAAACTTTTCAGTTTGAACTAATTCGGGGATCCCTGGGTGGCTCACTGGTTTAGCACCTGCCTTTGGCCGAGGACATGGCCCTGGAGTCCCGGGACTGAGTCAGGCTCCCTGCATGGAGCCTGCTTCTCCCTCTGCCTGTGTCTCTACCTCTCTCTTTGTCTGTGTCTCTCATGGATAAATAAATAAGATCTTTAAAATAAAAAAAATAATTTGAACTAATTCTAGGCTCATAAGAAGTCGTAAAAAGAGCACAGAGAGATTTTGTGTCTTCTTCCTCCCGCCTCCCCTGTGGTGACATCTTATTTGAATATAGTACATTATCAAAACCAGATTCCTACCACCTTTTAGAATGTAACTTGTGCCGCTGTCATTGTGTGAGGGTCACATTGGGTGAGGGTGTTTATTCATAGGCACTGACTTTGTAGACCAAAGGCCTGTAAACATCTCTCCTTGCCACTCTTTTGACAGCCCAGTGGCACTCCTGGAAGACCTGACGACGCCCGCATATAGTAGTTTTCAACCTCTTAGCAAGCTGTGTGCCCTTGATTAAATCTCTTAACCTCTCTGATCCCTGGTTTCCTCATTTGGAAAATAATATCTACCTCACGAGGTTGTCGTGAGAATCAAGACAGATAAAGCATGCAGAATCTGACACATTCTAAGGTACTACTTGTACATGGCCAGCATTATCTGCGTATCTGCAGAAGGACTACTAGCAAAATCTCTGGGATCAACGGATCTGAGTTCAAACTTAGGTGTTTTTTTTTTTGTTTTGTTTTGTTTTTCACTAATTAGCTGTAACATTTGGGCATGCTTAGTTTCTCTTTCTTCGTCTTAGTTTTCCCATTCTCTAAATGAAGATATACCCACCCCAGGGGGAAGTGGTGAAAAGTCAAGGAGACGAAGCATGTACAATATCTGGTACACAGTAAGTGTTCGATAATTAATGTTCTCATTATTGGATGGTAGGTAGGGGCTGTAGCTTCCCTCTCTATCTTCAGCGTCTCGCAAGCATTGGCTTGGACAGGTGTTCAGTCAGTTGTTGACGAGCGAGGGAATGTGTGAGTGACCGGATCTCGAGTGGGTTGGTGTTCTTGAACCCCCAATCAGCTACCGCATCTACTGGGCCCGGTGTGTTGAAACTCGGTGCCATTCCGAGGCCTCTCTCGGAGCCCCATTCATCAATCCTGACTTCTGCATGCCCGCAGAGCGAGTGATGCATCGCCCGACCCCTTATCATGTGTAGGAAGCCCGCTCTCCTGGCCCCCTCTCATGTAAATGCAACCAGGACCCCATTCATCAAGGGGACACCGAGTCCTCCTGGTAAACTGAACTGCCTAATGTGCAAGGAGCATGGGTGCCCTCCGCAGCATACTGAGCAGCCTGAGTGAGGTGCCCAGTGGGACGGATGCCGGCCTTGGCTGCTGACATTCAGGAGATAAAACTCCTGCGAGTCATGATGTGATTGTCTCTGACACAGGTTTCCAGATGAGGGCGAGGATGAGAAAGTGGGGGAGAGCGGGGAGATTTGCAGTGAGAGAGATGCGGCCGGCTACCATCCGCCCCTTACAGCGTGCACTTGGAAATGCCACACAGCCTCTGGGAGCCTGGGTCCCACATCTGCCTCCTGGGAGTAGCAGTCACAGACTCGAGTGGCAATCACAGACTCTCAGCATGGCCCTGGAAGCCCCGTCTGCTCGGTCCTCTGCAGTCACACTCTAATACAGCTGCTGCGTGCTGCACCAGGTAGTGAGCCCTCCACTGGGTTGTTTGTTTTAAGTGAGACATGGAGGGAAGTTTTGCTGATGCTCAGAGTAGGTATTAAATGTACCTTCCACAAAGCCCTCGCTGAAGCCCTGCCAGGAATCAGAGGTTGTGCCCTCAAGGGAGCTTGCCTGGGGTTTATTGAAGGAACATGCATAATTGTCATCATCCATTCTTTCAGTAAACACTCACAGCTACAAACCCATGCCACACTGAGGGGGGAAAGACATGAGTAAAGTAGCCCCTGCTCTTAGGGATTCCTGTTCTTCTAATGGCAAAGAAAATAGGAAATAAATTAAAAGTGTGTCAGCGGGATGAGTGCTGTGATAGAAGCACAGGGACTGGGTGGGGTGGGGGACAGGCCCAGCCTGCTGGGTCCTCAATTCCAGGAAGCACGAGCCAGTGATGCTTTTCTGTGTGTAGATGCAGATTTTATATTTTGTCTCTTGCTTTTAAGAAGTTCTGGCCTCTGCAGTTGTGTAGCTTCATTCAAAGCAATATTTGGATCCTGGGTTAAACCTGGTTCAGCGCTAACAGTCCTTGTGCACCATAGTTTCCTACTCCAGAGCTCTTAATTTTGCTTCTCTTTGATTTGCTGGACTGAATTCATTCCCACAGATATACTTGGGTACTGTCACCACTGGGAAGAGTCCATCAGGGATATGTTTTCTTAGCCCTTTATATACTGAAGGTAATCTTTCCCCTGCCTTCAAAGATGGACACCATGGCTGCTCTTCTAAATAATTTTTTTTTTTATTTATGATAGTCACAGAGAGAGAGAGAGAGGGGCAGAGACACAGGCAGAGGGAGAAGCAGGCTCCATGCACCAGGAGCCCGACGTGGGATTCGATCCCGGGTCTCCAGGATCGTGCCCTGGGCCAAAGGCAGGCGCCAAACCACTGCGCCACCGAGGGATCCCCCGTGGCTGCTCTTCTGGCATTGGGTCCCAACTATTGTGTTGCTCACAACTTGATAGGTGTGTGACTGTCAGATAGTGTCCTAAAGGAGAAGTCTGAGGGCAGTCTGACTCTATTTCTTTGGCAGCAAACCCATTTTGTGATTTTTGCTTGGGTACTTATTAGACCATATTTTGTCCTTTAAAATCCAAATTTTTGCAGGTTACTAAGAGTGAGTTTCTTCAAGGTTTTTGTTTGTTTGTTTTTTAGTGTAATGATGCTCTTAGGTCATCTTTTATTTTTTTCACTCCACAAATTTCTTCTCTATCTTCATTTTTGCTTCTACAGGGTATACTCGGTACTGATATTTTCTTCTGCAATACACAGGTTATGTGTGTGTTTGATGGTTGCAGTCATCTGTATTTATCATTTTCTCTATCACAACATTGACCTTTTTTGTCCCTTTTTTTTAAGATTTTATTTATTTATTCATGAGAGAGAGAGAGAGAGAGGCAGAGACACAGGCAGAGGGAGAAGCAGGCTTCATGCAGGGAGTCTGATGCGGGACTTGATCCCGAGACTCCAGGATCACGCCCTGGGCCAAAGGCAGGCGCTAAACCACCAAGCCACCCAGGGACCCCCTGTCCCTTTGTTCAATATCCTAAGAGAGGTTGTCAGGTTTGTGGTTCACATCCAGAACATCCATAGCCCCTTGGAGCCAACAGGTAGGCCTTGCTCCCTTGGATAGTTACTAGTGATATTGATTACTTCCAGTGTTGTCTATGATTCTGCTTCTGCCTGTAGATGGTGGAGGTGTGAGACGAGGTGAGATGCACATGTCGTGGCCTGGATGGTGACAGGTCTTGTGGCCTGTTGGTGATGGGGAGCCAATCGAGGCTTTTGAGCAGGGCATGGCTCAGACAGTTTTGTGTTTTGGGAAGCTCACTCTGGCATTTGTGTCAAGGAGGATAGACTGGAAGATAAGAGACAAGGGTAAGAACGCAAACACAGAGAAGGATCTAAAATTGCCCTATGGTTGACCAGTGTCTTGTCTGAACTGGATGGCAATGGGGAATTAATGTAGATATAGGCAGTGATGTTAAAAACATTGAAGACTAAATAGATCATTGCAGCTTTACTGGTGTGTGATTTAAAAGCAGGTGATACAACACCCCCAAAGTAATAAGCTTCTCTCAGAGATGAATTAGGATTCAGTCTGGCAATTACATTAAGGTTTCTGATAGATAGCTCACATGGAGAGCTGCAATTATGATACATATCGCTATTCTGCATGGCAGGCTCACATAACTCATCATGTTGGCTGAAGTTTAACAGGAGGAAAGAATGTAAAAGACGCCTCACTTTGAGGGGAAATGCCTTCCTCTGATTTCTATGATTTTTACCGACAGCACTTAAATAATTGATTATTTTTTCTATGTTTGAAGGTGAATCATAAATAGATCCATATGCACCTTCTTATTTTTTCAAGCTAATACAGGTAACCTCACTTAGAATGCATAAATCTTCTAAAAAATACTTTGTAAACCAACTTTATCTCCTTATACAGGAGAAGAAGAGAAAATAATTCTCCTGTGCTCAGAAATACAGTAGAGGAGGGGAAGCATGCTGTAGGAGAAAATGCCTGGACTGTGGGCTTTGAGGGACCCAATTTCTGGTCCCTGGTCTATCACTTTCTCAGTGTGGAAAGTTATTTAGTGTGTCTGGCTGAAGTTGAGCACAGTAGGGTGTCATGAGGATTAAACCAGATGACACATGAAAGTGTAGCACAAAGTAGGTGCTCCAGGGAGGTGAGTTCTTTTTAAACATTTTTGTGTGTCTTAAAGTTGAAAACCTTGTTAGTAGCAAAGGCCACCTAAAACAGTTCTCACAAGAGCAGTGCAACTAATATCCACAGAAAACAATCGCTCCCTTGGAATTGCATCTGTGTCTTTGGAGGAAATGGCAAAGCCAACCCCTTAGTTCACCCCAGGGATATCCCATACAGAAGATACTGAAATGTGTATTCTTTGAAAAGTGATATATTTTTGCCATCATTTTAAAGGATTTCTAAAAGTTAGGATGGGGTGACTTCTTAAAATGTTTGCTTAAAGGGGCAGGATTGATCTGCTGATTTTGAATCACACAGAGGCCTGATTCTTCAGTGGAATCAGAGACAAAGTCCTGATCCATGCCTAGGCTACTTCCATCTATAGCCAAGGTGTCTCCACAGAGACCTGGAGGCAGCTGGCATTTGGTAAATCAATGAACAAGGACTGGAGTGAAAGCATGCCTGAGAAAGGCCCAGGTTACTCCCACACCATCTGAAGGCTGATTCCTAGAGAATGGCCAGGGTCGGACAGCCAGGGGCCTGCCTACATCACTAGGTTTGAGAGAATGCATAGATAATGTTGCTGGGAGGCCAGCTGCATTACACAGTACTAAAAACTCTTGGGACATAGGAATATAGGTGCTCTGTGTAGGGCATTCAGTGCAGTGAAGAAAACCTGGGACATTTCTTTGGAAATGAGAGAATAGTGTCTGTCCTTACAAGAATATTCACAGGCTACCATGGAGGCAAGAGGACACATCTGATTACAGTTTGGACCCTGAGAAGTCAGAGCTTTGCTGGGAAATCCAACCCACTCCTCCAACTCATGCCCCTTGGGTAACTGGTTGTAGGTAGAGTGGAATGAGCAAGTAACTTGAAATCAAAACTCTCACCTGGCTTGGAGCCCCATCTCTAAGGCGCTTATGTGTGGGGCCTTTAGCATATAACTTTGCTGCCTTTTTTTTTTAAGATTTTATTTATTTATTCATGAGAGACAGAGAGAGAGAGAGAGAGAGAGAGAGAGAGAGAGAGAGGCAGAGACACAGGCAGAGGGAGAAGCAGGCTCCATGCAGGGAGCCGGATGTGGGACTGGATCCTGGGTCTCTAGGATCATACCCTGGGCTGCAGGCGGCGCTAAACCGTGGGCTGCCCACTTTGCTGCCTTTGTATCACAGTTTCCTACATTAATCAAATAGTGATAAGCACTGACGACACGTTCGTTTTTTCTTCTTGCTTATATGCTTATACTCTGAGCTAGGTGTTTCCCTTCTGGACAGAGAAGAAATCTTTCCACTGGCATTGCAGAGTGTTCTACATCCTGAGTTTGTCTCCGAACTCAGGTGGCTCTCTGCTCTCTGGGTGACACCAGACAGGGCAGCTCCTCTCCGTGTGACAGGACAGTCTTAGCCCCCACCCCTGCCAACTGGCTTCTTGGGAAGAGGAACCATGCACAGGGCTCATAAGGCCATCCAAATGGTCTGGACGCTCTCCTTAAAATAATGTTTCCATAGAAACCTGACCTGTGCTAAAATCAGAGAAAGCTTGGGTTTTTAATCAGGCCTCTTTGGGCAGAGGGAATTATCACTTGGGCCTCAGTTTAAGAGAAGATAGTTTGACACTTGCTGAGCATTGTCTTTACAGATTTCTCCCAGTGCAACACCGAGGCCACCAGACAACAGATTGTGCAGTGCAGTTCATCAGTGCGGGCCTGGGCTGGGCGGGGGATAGGGAGCAGCTGTCATTTAGTGCCTAAGATGCATGTGCTGTCATTCTATTAAACCATCAGGGAACATCATATACATCCAGCATTCCGAAATACATGCAGCAAACCCCTAGCTGATGGGTTGTGAAGAATTTCCCGAGCTGGGTTGTAAAAGGAAGGTTGAGAAGTGCCTATAAGAATATTTTAGGGGCAGCCCCAGTGGCTCAGTGGTTTAGTGCCGCCTTTAGCCTGGGCGTGATCCTGGAAACTCGGGATCAAGTCCCACATCGGGCTCCCTGCACGGAGCCTGCTTCTGTCTCTGTCTCTGTCTCTGTCTCTCTCTCTGTGTGTCTGTCATGAATAAGTAAATAAAATCTTTTAAAAAATATTTTAGAATGGGGGCACCTGACTGGCCCAGTTGGTTAAACATGTGCCTTCGGCATGTGTCATGGTCCCGGGGTCCTCACCCTCTCCTCTGCCCCTCCCCCCAGCTTGTGCTCTCTCTTTCTCTCTCCCTTCCTCTGTCAAATAAATAAATAAAATATTATTTTTTTTAAAAATATTTTAGAATGGAGAACACATAGAATTTCTTGCCCATAGCAGAGCACACGTGATCACGCAAGGAACAATAACAGTTGGCTTTTGGCAAATGGAGGCGTTATTCTGGTGGAACATTTTATGACACTAAGGTTGGAGTATGTATTTCAACCTTTTTTTTTTTTTTTTTTGATAGCTGAGGTCCGTTTATAAAAGAATGGCCTACGGTGTCTGGGTCTCTTCCTGCCTGTGCCCCCTTCATTTTCAGAATTTGGCTTAAACCCAAATCTCTAAAATCTTATAACCCCTAACTAAGTTACATTCTGCTGTTCACCTTGACAGCACTGGTGAATGCAGACATACGCTTAGGAGATTTAGGTTTCTATCTTGGAGCATTAATATGAGTAAGTCATTATTTATCTTGGACTTAAGATTTGAAGGTTTTAGATCCAGGAAGGCAGAGTGAGGGTCACTGTCATTCTTAATGAGCAGTTTCTTTAGGGCTTATGAAATAGAGGCTGACTATGCCTGTCAGCCACAGCTTCCTTGAAATGATTTGGATGTATAACCGTGCTCTAGTAATTAAAAATATATATCACTTAGAGTCATCAAGCCCCAATAGGATCTTGGTTTCCTCTTGAAAACAGGCACATCTGCCCCTCAATTCTTGCTGCATTTATAGTTGGCACTAAAGAGGACAGGTTTTGGAATTAGGCAGACTTAACTCCACAACTTCGTAGTTGTGCCTCAGAGAGATTACTCACCTCTCTGAACTTCAAGATCACCTGTGTAAAATGGGAACAATGGTATTTGTCTTCTGGGAATTGTATGAATCAGGGTGAGAGCATCTTGCCCTGTCAGTGATAGACATGACACTCAATCTACAGTAGTTACTTTTGTTGCTACTGTTATTATCCGTTATGTTGTCTTCCCCTCTGGCTTCAACCCATGTGGAGGCTTGACCACGTATGTAGCAAAGAACACAGGTTCTGGGGTCAAAGGGACTTGAGTTAGAACCATGACTCTGATTATTAACCCGCTGTGTGATTTTGGGAAAATCACGTTGCTTCTCTGAGCTTTAGCTTCTCCATCTGTAAAATGTGGTGACTGTCAACTGCCTTGTACATTTGTTGGGGGAATTGTATGGAAAAACTTAAGGGGCTACCTGAGGACAGTCCTGCCAGGGAGCATGCGGTAAATGAATGACTGCTATTCCTTTGGACTTTGAGGAGGGGGAGTTGTGGATGGATAGAACCAGAGCAGCTAGATTTAACTTCAGATACGGATTGTGGCGATTGGGTGGTAGAAAGTATGGCAGGCCACTGAAAAGGTAGCTGAAGTCCGTTTATAAATTAAACGGTTATCAAAATGTAGGGCTATTTGATATTCTGTGATTATTTTATCTTAATCTTGGCCTGCTGCCTCCAGATTATATTGGAAGTTGAAAGCATTTATTCAACAAATATTCCATTTCAACCAACCGTGAGCCAGGATTTGGGCTAGGCACTGAGATGCATTGATTTATTCTGAAGAGGGAATCATTGATGAGGGTTAGCTCTGTAATCAGGGATGTGGAGAAATCTATGTTCCTCCTGTCTCAGCCCCAACCAGGGCTCAGGAACTCGGTGATAGGAAATTACTTGGGCAAGGAGCTGAGACCTTTGCAGATATCAACCCGGTGAAATTCCAAACATAGTATGTTTGTTCTTTGCCCTGTTTCATTGTACCTACTATTTCTCTGATTGCTTGGAAAGTTCCCACTGTCCCCAGCCCCGCAACCTATACCACTCCAATATGTCCTTCTAGGCAAAGCTCAAGGGTACCTACTCCATGAAGCCTTCCTGGACCACCGTCTAGGTTAGTTGTCTCTCCTCTGGAACCCACATTCCCTTTCTGTGCTTCGTTGCCTCTAGTTTAGCACCCCCTCCAACCCCCCCCCCACCCGCTCAGTGTCCTGCATTGGGGAACATCTTCCTCCTAGACCACAAACTCTTGATGCAGAGACTCTAACCCACTGTAGTGTCTTAGGGACAGTACCGGTGTGATGTGAATGTATGTGGCTTAGCTTACTTGCAAATCACAAAGAGATGTAATAATGGTAGCTGGTGTTATGACTATGCTAGCATTTACAGAAAGCTTTGCAGTTTACAGAGCACTCCTTCAGTCTTTTCTCACTGAATTCTCACCCAGTCTCATGAGGCAGTCAACGTCAGTAGAGCAGGCTCTGCCTCCCTGTCCCCTGTCCTGCAGATGGAGAATCAATAAAGGACTGATTGTGTGAGCTGTGCTGGGTCAGAGTTGGCATTCAAATCCGGGTCTGTGGGATTCCAGATCCTTCTGCTTTCTCTGTTACTGTAATTTTTTTGTTAATTTTCTTACTTAATAGAAGCCCTAAGGAAAAGACACATGCACAAACGTACAACATGTACATGCCCACACACAAAGCCCAGGCGCCAGTGCAACAAGCAAGGGGCCCTTCCATAGGAGTCCGCTAGTCAGGTGTCCTCCCTTGCCTAAATTACTTACCTTTGCCTAACATGCTTTGTTGCACACACAGTGCTGCCTGCCATGGGTCCTTTGCTGTATCAGGCCACCTGTCTGGCCCTTTACAGGGAAGTGGGACCACATTCAGCCACCAGGCTCAGGGAGGAGAATCCTTCTTGGATCAGAGTCATCTGAGGTAGGAGCACCTTCCTGGTGCCCTGAGGCAGCATGACTGGGGGATGTGCTGCAATCAAGGCTGAATGAAGCCAGGCAGACATAGGAACTTCCGTGTGAACTCAGACCTCAAGGACAAATTCACCAAGTGGGGCATTAGACGATATGTCAACACCTATCCTGGAGCTTGGCAGGCCCTGGAAACACGTGGACACTTGCTCTGAATGGCTTTCTTTTTGAGCCATTCATATCCTTGGGTTGTCCTCTACTCTTACCAAGGTCAGTATGGCCATCTGAGGTCCTTCTCTGCTCCTAGTTCAGCCAGGCCTTGTAGAAAAAGTAGAGGAGTATGAAAAATTAGAAGTAATAGATGTATTTCTTTCTGGTTCTGAATTACTTTGTTGTGATGGCTCCAAATCAAAGTCCATTTTAAGAGGCCATGTTGGCATTTTCTCATGTCCTGTCTCCTAGAAAGGCAGATGGTATAGTGGAAAAGGAGCTATGTTTAGAACAAAAAAAAAGATGTAAATCCAATTCCAGCTCCATCATTTACTATTAGTATGATATTGGGCAGGTCAATTATGTTTCTGCACTTGTGTTTTCTCTTTGTGAATAGTCACTTATTTGGCAGTGTGGTTGCTAAGGATTAGGGATGGTATCATGTGCCTGTCATGTAGTAGGTGCTCAGTATTTGGCAAAAAATCAGAGGAGCACCTCACAATACAGCAAATTCCTGTGTTGTAGAAAACCACAGCCATGAGGTACGTCTCAGCTTGGTTCTGACCACCCTACAACTCAGGCAAGCTACTGAACACATCTCAGAATCTCCCAGGGGCAGTTTAGATTTTTTCCCCCCACAAAAAGTGGGAGAATAACATTTGCCCTTCCTTTCTCCAAAGGTTTGTAAAGTCTAAGTGACTTTCAACTCATGAGCTGTGCTGAAAATGGCTGAGTCTCTGACCTGATGTGGGGGACTAAGGGGATGAAGGATAGGAATGAAGAAGACACAGGAATGCCTCTGCTTTCTGCCTGCATGTAGGCCACCCACCTGGGTCAAGGGGGTTCACTGCACATTGGAATCACCTGGCGGGGAGCTTTAACAAGTCTTATTCTGGGGTCTCATCCCCTTCAAGAAGTGCTGATGTGATTGGTCTGGGGTGCAGTGTGGGTATCTGGATTTTTCAAAACTCCCCAGGTGATTATAATTTGGCAGCCAGGGCTGAAAACCACTGCTCTCAGGGGAAAGCAGATCTAAGGAAATATAAGCGGCAGCGCATATTTAACTGACTCTGACTCTATCAGCACATATTGAGTGCCTGCTTTTAAGGAGAGTTCATTACTCTCTGTAATAGCAACCACTCACATTCTCACTGGATTAGATTGAATTGGACGTATTCTTGGCTCGTTTTAAGTCAGTGGAACCACACTCTCCTCCTTCACCCAGCAACTTGTCCCACATGATCATGGTTCCATTGTGACTGGCCTGGCCACCGGCCACTTCCCTATTTCAGCTCTAGATCTGAAAGCCAGTAGAGAAGAAGGTCATTCCTTCACCTCTGGCTGGGAACAGGCTGACATTTACTGAGTGCTTACAAAATTTCTTAAACCTTTCAGTGCATTGAAATCACCTAGAGGAATTGTTAAAACACAGGTTGCTAGCTAGGCACAATCCCAGAGCTTTGGATTCAGTGGGTTTGAGGTTGGCTTGAAGATCCGCATTTTTGGGCAGCCTGGGTGGCTCAGTGCCACCTTTGGCCCAGGGGTGATCCTGGAGACCCGAGATGGAGTCCCACATCAGGCTCCCTCCATGGAGCCTGCTTCTTCCTCTACCTGTGTCTCTGCCTCTCTCTCTCTCTCTCTCTCTCTCTCTCATGTCTCTCATGAGATTTTAAGATTTTGAGATTTTAAATAAAATCTTTAAAAGAAAAGAAAAGAAAATACGCATTTCTAACAAGTTCCCAGGTGATGCTGATGCTGCTGGTCCAGGGACCACACTTTGAGAACCTCTAGTCTAGGCATCCTAGGTCCTTTTATTATTTACCTCTGACCTCCCAAAACTACTTGAGTAGGCGTGACAACCTTCAACTCTAAGAGCTAGGTAACTTGTTAAGGGACACACCTTTTAGGTGGCAGAGTCCAAATTTGAACCCAGGACTGACTCCCAAATCTGCCCCTGTCCACATGCCACTATGCCTCCTGACAGGCCAGCCCTGGGTTCCTGCTAAAATCTCAGCCCTGTTCTAGGCACCATGGAAATGACAAGAGACCTCTCCCTAACTCACCTAAAATGTTTTTGTGGTCTCCATTGAGGAAGGACACTCACAGAACCACCCCAGGTATGCACCAAAGCAACAGCAATTGGAGACTGCCAGTGACTCAGGGCCTAAGAGCTCCTTTCTGCCCAGCACTTCCCATTGAGTCATCTAGGGGCAGAGAGGGCTGTGGGCCGCAGAGGTCAGGAAAGGCTCTTGGAGGAGGAAGAGGTAACGTGGGCCTCGAAGGACATGCCATTCATTCTAGGATCTGCCCCTTCTTCAGTTGTGCTCCCTGGGCTAGAGTGCATGCTCAGTCCCAGAGTGAAGCCAGGTAGCCCCCAGCTTCTAGTCCTGCTCAGACTGGCCAGTGTGCCTTACAGAGCACACCTGTGCACACAGCGGGTGGGGCCTGTGTCTATGGTCTTTGCCTCATCCTCACCATCACCTGTGGCAGAGGAATCCGTGTCTATGCTCAATCCAGCTCCACTGCTACAAAGGAACGTTTCTTGACTCCCTGGAGTGAATGGGTTCCATTGCTTCAGAGCTGACCCCAAGAAGGGGTCATGTCCTGAGGAGTTTCCAAACCTTGTCTCCCCTGATCAATGGAAAAATCAAAAACTGAAAGGTAAAATGAGACCGGGGCCCCGGGTCCTAAAGCCCACTGAAGAGCACTGAGATTTGGGACATCTCATTTCATTCTCAGACTCACTTCCCTCATTTGTCTGATTAATATAATCATTTGCGATTTGTATAAGGAAGTAAATAGGCTTGGAGGCACACATTCTTTAGGAAATCTTAGCATCCAGATGTGTGTTTACAAAGTCTTATCTTGGCTTGTGTTGTTTCCTTTATCTGGAGGCCGAAGGCAGAGCTCATTTCATTGTGAATATGATCAGAATGAATGGAAATAGTTGCTGGAGACAAGAGATGCCCGAGTGAGCGGGTGCCTGAGTGCATGGGGGCTGCTCACAGAGGACCCTTGACCTGAGGTGAGGCATGGAGGACCATGGGTGAGGAAGCCACACCCCAGGGGTGGGAGGGAGTAGAACATGGTTGACAAAGTGAGAACTGGGCCCACCACCTAGCCAAACTCACACCCTCAGCTGCCAGAGACTCCCTCAGGTTCCATCTCCATAAGTTATAATAAGTGTTATAAATAACCAAGTTTTATGCACCTGGATTCCTGTGATCATTTTTCTTATTTTCAAATTCCCTTATGTGTGTTGAGAAATATTATTCTGTCCTTATCTCTGGGCATTTCTGCTCAAGTAATGATTGGTCTAGTAACCTTAGGCTTTTGTGTGACCTGGAGAGAAGTCCCAAGAGGCAGGAGGTGGCATTTTGATCCTGATTGAACTCATTGCAATCTCAGGTAATAAGCACCTTATTACTTTGGGCCTCAGTTTCCCCAGCTGTAAAATGGCAATAATACCAAATCAGAGGTGATGATCCATTTGAAAGGGCATTGGGATGTTGCAGTCAACTTTGAACTCTACAAGAGCAAAGAGTAGCAGATCAGTCACTACTTGAAAGCACCTCAACTTTGTGCTAATATTGTGACCGCTGAGCTCTCAGAGTCCCATTTTCTTACCTGTTTGATGGGGCTAACAATACCCTCATTGCAACACTGGACCCTCATTGGGCCACTATGATTACAGATAATGTGTGTAAAGCATCTAACACAGTGCATGGCATATAGAATACAAACCTAAGACAGGGGGATCCCTGGGTGGCTCAGCAGTTTAGCGCCTGCCTTTGGCTCAGGGCGCAATCCTGGAGTCCCGGGATCGAGTCCCACGTCAGGCTCCCGGCATGGAGCCTGCTTCTTCTTCTGCCTGTGTCTCTGCCTCTCTCTCTCTCTCTCTCTCTCTCTCTCATAAATAAATAAATAAATAAATAAATAAATAAATAAATAAACTTTAAAAAAAAACCTAAGATAATGGCAGTTGTTAGAATGCTTGTAATCATCAGACTGGTTATAATCATCACATAAATGAATATAGATATTTCTGCCGGGTAGACCTTAATTCTTTCATGAGAATTCCCTTCCCACCTTTTTCACTACAGTGGTTCTCAGTACCTCCATTAAAACCTAGAACCCACCTTGCTAACTAAGCCTTCATGGGGCCTAGATGAAGAGCATCGCCTGAGAGCCCCTGGCTTACTCTGTGCATTTCACCCCATCCTGGCAGTTTGGGAAGGACGGTCCTGTGTCCTGAGTGTGCACGTTCCCCTAGTCCCTCTAATGCAGGGTAGGCTTCAGGCGAGAAGCCTGCTTAATTACTTGTGTGGGAACTTCAGATACTCTGATAGCAAACTTCCAATTGCCTCTTTGCCTGAAATCTTTGGAGGAAATGTGCAGAACATGTTATGAGTCCAGCCTTGCTAACCAGTGAAGGCGCGTGGCGGCTGCTGTGCTAATTAGCATGCTGTCTCCCTCACGGAGTGCCTTTGTGCTGTCTGTCAGCTTCTGCTCGGTAGATACTAAACACTGTTAAGGCAAATGATACCATGACTGACAACTTAATAGATGTCTTCTTGAACTGAACGTGCTCCCCAGTGCTCCAGCCAGATAAAATTAACAGAAGCCTTAATACCATCCTTTTGCAGGCTGAGGCTTGTGAGAGTGATGTGCTTGCAAGAGCCTCCCTACTCACGTGAAAGGCATGGAACTGAGTCTGATTGAAGATTAGGGGAGTGGATGTTTGTCAACAGGCTGCCAGCTGACTTGCTGGGGAATGGATATTTTCATAGTTATTTCTGATGACAGGTAAAAATTATAAAGGGTAGAGATAAATATGATTCTTGTTAATGTGAACAGACCTCCAAATAAGGGCTGACATTAAAAGCAATCCCTTTAGGAGATTGCGCACTTTTTCTGATTATATCAAAAGTACTTCCATGGCTTTTTTGGCAATATTGGGCTCAAAGTACAGTTTTTTTCTGGAAGTTAGGTGATGCTGGACCTCTCTCTCTTTTTTTCCTTTATTAATAAATAAATATATATATATAATTGATATATATAAACACACACATTTAATGTACATATCTGATGAGTTTAGACATATACAAACATCCATGATACCATCACCACAACCAAGGCAAGCATATTCATCACCTTCAAAATTATCCTTGTGTTCTTTTGTGGCTTTTTTTTTTTTTGTAAGAACACTTAACATAGGATCTATCCTCAACATATTTTGAAGTACACTGTATTGTTAACTATAGATACTGTGTCATACAGTAGGTCTCTAGCACTTAAACATCTTGCATAACAGAAAATTTATACCCATTGAAAAACAATTCCCATTTCTCCCACCCCACAGCCCCTGGAAACTACCATTCTATTCTTTTTTATGAGTTTGACTAATTTAGACATCTCATATAAGTGGGATCATGCAGTATTTGTCCTTCCCTAACAGGCTTATTTCACTTAGTGTAATGTCCTCTAAGCTCATCTATGGTGTCATAATGGCAGGATTTCCTTTTTGAAGCTGAATAATAATGGATAAAGAAGATGTGAGATATATATGCCTTGGCCTTCTCTTTACATCCCCAGCCCCATGCTACATTGCACCTGAAGTTCAGGTCACACTAAACAATCTTTATTCACCCAACAGGCTACACATTCTTCTGCCTCTGAACCTTTGCCCAGAGCTTTTTCTTTTCCCTGAAACAAACAACTTCTCTTTCTTTTGGGGCTTGATGGCTCCTTGTCATCTTTGAAGAAACATTTCAACTTGTATCTTCTGTGAACAAGGTCCACACCTCCAATTATCCCCCAGCAACACCATTTGCTGCCCCTGTACCCCTGATGTTCTTCATCTATTCTTTAGTGGTTTTATCATCTCAGAAGAGTTGAGTTATGGGATTTTTCCCCACACTGTGATTTCTTTCAGAGGAGAGGACGTATTTTTACTAAACCCTCTGTAACTCTGCTTCTAGCAGAGCATCTGGCACATTGTATCACCTCAGTAAATGTTTATTCAGTGACTTTAGATAGCTATAAATAGGAAGTATGAGTAGGTGGACAGAGTTTGGGCTATGACATGAGAGAGCCTTGACTTCAGATTCCTTCTCTGGCCCCGTAGGAATCGGGGAGCTGTGGGGAGACTTCAGTGTCTCTGTGCCTAATGTCTTCTGATCCACATATGGGAGAAAATGATTCCTAAGGACATAGGGTTTCTAAAAGAAATAAATGGCATGAATCAGTTGCTCTGCACAGCACATATGGGCCGTTGTGTAAAAGCATTTGCTGGAAAGATCATAGCTTCTCAAGGCAGTTCTCAGAGAGAAGCTCTCCAAATGGTTCCAGCAAGGCTGAATCATTGGAATAAGTGCATAGGCTCCCCAGGGACTACTTAGACGAAATCTCTCTCAACTGTCTCAGCAGACAGTGGTGTGTGGTGGGAAATGCAGCTCTGCTTCTCACTACCAAGGCTCATGCTCAAACAGCACCTTGCTCAGGGCTGTCCCAGCCCCCAGCCCAAGGGCCCTGGTAGCAAATTATAACACGTTTCCAGCTTTGTCTGCATGTTCTGATCAACCCTCTGCAGTTTAACAAGCTCCGGGCAAGATTCCAGTGCTTCTTCCAAGCACAGGAAGATTTCTTGGGTTCAAAGAATATCATTCCTGGAGCTGGCAGGATGATCTTTCTGACACAACCCACCCATGTGGGGCAGATGGTGTTATAAAACATTCTGCATGGTGAAAATTGCTGCCCGTGAGTGAGATTGCCCAGCCTCCATGATGGCCCACCATTTCAAAAACCCTTTTTCCAGAAGAAGCCTCTTTTGTTTCTGGGAGTTGGTTGGAGGGACCTGGACATGTGGTTTGGCTCCACAGTGCAGACTTGGAAAGACCTTTCCCCAGGACCTCCCGAACTGGTTTGTCATTACCTGGTGAGGTATAATTACCTACCCCCACAGCTGATTTTGAAAGTCTATTGAAAAATACATATGAAGAAGCACAGAATCCATTGCAGAAATGAAAATAAAACTGGAGACAAGTGGAATTTAATAAATTCAGCTAAGCATATAACAGCTTACAATAGCTGGGATGCCCTGAAGTTGAACACACGATAAGGAAAGAGGAATTTAACTGTAGTTAAAATGCAGGGTGCAATGCAGGTTGTTTTTATTAGGAAAAGGATATTATGGCAAAAGCTCAGCAAAGAGTTGTTAAGCTGTCTCTGAAAAGCAGGAGGTAGTAGTTCAGAGGAGGCTGGAGAGTGAGCAGCGCTGGGGAAGGGAAATGAAGGGGTTTCACGGAGGCTGCAGTGCCACCCAGACCAACACAGAGTATTTCTCTTCCTCTAAAGCTCCTTGAGGTTTTGCTAAATAAAGCAGGTAGGTAATTCAGAGGAAGTTCAGTCTGGGGAAAAGAAAACTAGAAAAAAATTGTGTTGCATCTATAAAGTAGCAAAAGTTATCTAGTAAACATTACTAGCAACACCAGAGAAGAAAATATCTTAATCCAAAAGAGTAACAGCACTGGGAATAGAGTTTTCATGTGCTAGAATGGAACAGTGAGGGAGACCTTGCTGGGCAGTTGGAATATTTAAGTCAGTTTAGAACCGGAGACTAATGACAATGACAGCATCCTCTCCTTCCTCCCGCACCACCTCCTTCCAGCCCTCCAGGAATAGCACAGCCTGGAACACAGCTCTGTTTGCAGAACACGTCCTCAGTCACCTGTGCATTTATTCATCAACATTATCTAGTACTTGCTGGGTGCCAGGCTCTACTGCAGGTGCTTGATACACAGAGACAAAGTACGTACCTGTCACTAAGAAAGTAACTTGCTGACTCTCAATCTGTTGAGTGAATTAATGATTGAATGAGTAAATGGATGTATGGATGAATAGGTGAGCCTATTTGGATATGACTCTTCACTAGCAGAGGCCGCAGTCTAGTAGATGGAAATAAGTAGTGCAAAAAGACTACTTCCATGTACTCAGATAGGAGTCTGTACAGGACCCAGTGGTCCCCTGGGGAGTGACTCACCCTAGGAAGTCAAGGGGAGAATCCCATAGGAGGATGGAGGCATCCTGAGGCCAAGTTTTCAAAGATGACCTATCTTATGGGCACCATGCTCCTTGCCTGTAGCCCCAAACATAGGCTCACCCTTGAGGGAGTTCTGGTTCCCAGAATGGTTCAGCTTCTTTGCTGGATGCTTCACCCAACTGCTTGCACACTTTGCCCTTTGCCCACTGGTTCAGTCTGTTTCTGGTCACCCCGGGGTAACTGACCCACCTGATCCAGCCTGTGGCCAAGGACCCAGCCTTGGTGCCAGCTACAAAGTCTAGCGATGCAACTGACCCACACTCTCCATAGCTGTGACAGGGGCCCTGCAACATGATAAGTAGGTAGCTTGGTCACTAAAATCACCTAGTGTCAGGGAAACAAAGGAAGGCCATTCCAGAAACATTTGGAACTCATAAAGAGGATCACGTTAGTAAAAGCGAACAGATGCGTGGGAAAGGATGGGCTTAAAGCAGGGGTCCAGGGTCTGCCCCACTGCTTGTACAGCTTCTCCTTACCACCCACTACAGTCCTGGGCTATCTCTGAGGGACCCCAGGGCTGCCTAGAACCTTGAGAGGACCACAGAAAGTCCTCCCCTTCCAGGTGGTGAGGAAGGTAAAGACAGTTGTTCTTGTCACAGGGCACCAAGAAGAGCTCAGAGAACTCACTTAGCTGGTGAGATGGGGGTGGACTGTTTTTTTCCTAAAGCCTTTAATTGCTAATGACTTTGAGTGGGATTTGTTCAAGTGATTCTTTGTGTTCAACCTTTTTTTTTTTTTGTTCAAAGTCATTACTCACCGTGTTTCGTTTGGATATTTGAGACAGCCCAGCCTGGCATATTTCCCATCATGGCACTTTATAAATGTTCATGCTGATTAGAACTTTTATTTTTCATAATGACCCACAAATGTAATGATAATACAAGTAATAGTCCATATCTAATGGCTTCTTGTCCAAGGACTGAGGGAATTTGTTTAATGTAGTTAGTGCCAAACTCCTAAAAGAAAACTATTTAAGCTGTTGCATTCACTTATGCATTTTTATGAATCTCTGGGTAATAAAAAGGAATGGCTCTTCTGGAAAGTTGGGAGACAAAGAAGTTCAGGTCACTCGTGGTGACATTTTTTATTATCTCCATACCGTTTCCTCATTACAGAGCAGCTAGGACACTTCAAGTTCTAGGCCGATGACAGGATGAGGAGACTCTGAGTGAACAGCTGGAGGTTTGTTCATACCTAGGTCTGTTCCAGATGCAGTGGAACTACACCACTTGGTGGCCCATAAGCAGGTCATGGGTACAGCTGGTTACTGGTGGACAGGGGCTTATTTAGGGGTTGGAGGGGAATGGAGCAGCTGGAGTATTACCCTCCAAGCCAGAGAGAGGCACCTGTTGAACAATCCTAAAAGACTGAAACCTTCTCCTCTCAGAGTCTGACCAAAATCAATGGAGAAGCTCACAAGGCTACTCCATACACTATCAACCTTGTCTTCTCATCCTCTCCACCCCCTTAGTAATGTCCACTTCTGGCCATCCCTCCTCTCCATCTGTGTTCTCTTGTACATATTCCCCAAACCTACTCTCAGTAACATTCTGAGGGTGAATAAGTATAGTTCATGGGTCCACTCTCCCAGCAGTGCTGACACAATAAGCATGAGCTTTAACAGTGCAATGAAACACTTTAGGTGCAGAAAAATGAATTTCAGACTGAGAAAGAATGGTCTGCGGAAACTCTGATGTCACTGAAATCGTCTTGAGAATAGGGATTCCACCTCACCATGAGTAGGATTGTCAGACAAAATACCAGGCACACAGTGAATAGGGATGTCAAATAAATAGCAAATGACTTTTTAGTAGGAGCATGTCCTAAATATCACATGGACATACTTATAACTAAAACAATCCTTTATTGTCTTTCTGAAAATCAAATTTAAGTCGGCATTTTAAATTTTAATTGTTAAATTAGACAGCCTTATTCATGAGTCCTAGCCTTGGTGCCATCTCCTAGGGTCCTAAATGTGGCCTAGGATGGGGCACTGTTCCAGTTACAAAGGGTACAGGTGAGTACATATGGTGGCACGCTGCATTCACACCCAGACTGACCTGAGCATACTACTTCCACCTTTTGATCTCCTGGTTATTTCAGTGACTCATGGTCTATTTTGTGCTCGTGCCATGGTAGGTGAGGGAACACAGTCAAGCACCTCCTCACTTGTTTGGAAGGAATGAACATTGCACGGACATAAGTATAAGCTGTGAAACCAGAACTGAGCTCAAATCCAGCTGCAACTTTGGTCATATGATACTCTCCGTGCCTCAGTTTCTCATCTGGAAAATGGAGATGATATCTACATCTTGGGTCATCGTAAGTTTTCAAAGTGGAACTTGGAAAGCGGCTGTGTAGTGAGCCCTGCAGTGGGCGATCTAGACTCCCATTCAGTAAAGTACCAATTGCTCCAGCTACTGGAAGAAGTCTTAGAAGAAACAGCTTTCAGCTGTCAGCCCCCTCTGGCATTACTTCAGCTACAGGGAGGCACATTACCCAAAGTTAAACCCCTCCTAAGGGTGGCCCCCATCCAGGGACCGATGAATGCAAGAATATAATGATTCATCCATCTCAAAACAGCCCAGAATAACCTAGAAAGAGCCATTCAAACTCTAGAGCATCTCTGGAGTTTACTGAGCCTGCATCATGGCTTTCCTTCTCCCACTGTCCTTCCTGCTTCCTCTTCTCCTCTATAGCTGTTGATAGCAAGGGCACTCCTAAAGAAATGTCCTAACCACTGAACTCAGTCTTAGGGTCTGATTCCCAGGAAATCCAGCTTGCAAATATGGTGTATAGTTCCAGCACAATGTAGAGGGATTCAACCCCATTAAAGAGAACTTTAATGACAACAATGAAAGAATGGGAACAGTAAGCTCAAACATGCATTACTGACCGAGCTTTGCATGGCATCATCTCCTGCACCTTCTTAGAAAGGGCCTCCTTCCTTGTGGTGATGTCCCTGACATTACATTGCGATAAATGCAAAGCCTGTGTCTGCCCCTCTGCCTCTTCTGGTGGTTGTCATGGGCCTGGAAATACAGCAGGTGCTTAGTAAGTGCCTGGGCAACATTTAGCTGTTATTTCTTTCTTTCTTTCTTTCTTTCTTTCTTTCTTTCTTTCTTTCTTTCTTTCTTTCTTTCTTTCTTTCTCTCTTTCTCTCTTTCTCTCTTTCTCTCTTTCTCTCTTTTTTTTTAAGATTTTATTTATTTATGAAAGACACAGAGAGAGAGACAGAGAGGCAGAGACACAGGCAGAGGGAGAAACAGACTCCATGCAGGGAGCTCGACGTGGGACTCTATCCTGGGTCTCCAGGATCAGGCCCGGGAGACTGAAGAAGGCGCTAAACCCCTGAGCCACCTGGGCTGCCCCTTAGCTGCTAGTTCTATAGTTGTTTCTCTAGTAGACCACACTCAAGCCTCTCTCAGAGTCTCTTCCATTGCAGATCTCTCTTCTGGAATGTTCTTCCATCCCTCTCAGCTTTCAGGTCTCAGCTTACCTATCTGTCACTTTTGAATGGTGGTCCCTCCAGCAACCTCAAATAGGTCACTTCCCTGTGACATATATCCTCATAGGATTTTGTACTTTTTTTTTTTTTTTTAGCACTTATCACAATTTGATTACTAGTCTAACGGAGTGCCTAGGTGGCTCAGTTGGTTAAGAATCTGCCTTTGGTTAAGCACCTGCCTTCAGTTCAGCTCATGATCTCAAGCCCTGTGACGGGCTCCCTGCTCAGCAGGGAGTCTGCTTCTCCCTCTCCTTCTGTTCCTCTCTGCCCCCCCTCATGCTCTCTCTCCCTCAAATAAAAAAATAAAATCTTTAAAAAAATAAATACTAATCTAACTACATAGTGCTGTACCTCCAATACCTAGCATAGTCCCTCCCCCCATATCATAGTTGCTTATTAAATAAATATTTATTAAATGAAATTGTTACTTGTGGACTACATTGTGTACATGGGAATAGGGGTTCACATTCCACTAGCTTGGTCTTCGTTGTGGGTGGACGCCATTTTGCACATTATTTTCAGTGAGATAAAGGTAGTGCCTCCCTCAACCCCCCAGGAGTAAGCAGCCCCCGTATCATAAAGATCTGCTTCACAGCTAGTTCCCTTCCCTTGTACTTAAGGAAATCCCATTTTCTCCTACTCCATGCTCAGTGGAGTTGCAGATAATTTACATATCCAAGACATAAATGCTTCGTGAATCCAAGAGATACTTACAGAGAGTCTATTATGCATAAGCCCCAGAGACAGGCCCTAAAGCCAAGGTTTGTCTCCACATGTGCTAACTTCAGCTCAAATGATCCCAAAGGAGGCCTGATTTACCTGCGACTGGAGCCACACTGGCTGTGGAGCTTGGGCGCCTGCCTGGTTTATGTGGTGCCTCAGAGAGCTTGCTTTATGAGGATTTTGGAATTGCATGCCCAGGCACGGTGGGGAGCTTGTTAAACTCCCATAGAGGAGGAGATGAGGTTCCAGCTTCTGCTGTGGAGAGAAAGGGTCCTGGCACCTTGTCCCCTGCATGGCTCCTCTCAGCTTTATTTCTGAGCCCTGTTGCTCAGACTGTGTAGGCAGAAGCTATTGTATGAAGACGGGGGGGGGGGGGTAGAGGAGCAGGTGCACTCATTGGCACAGGGAATACAAGGGCCTGCCAGGCAGTTGATAAAACAAATAATCCTACACAAAAGCATGGGAATGCTCCCAGGGCTAGAGTCACCTACCTGTGGTAGGAATTTGGCAAGAGCTCTGCTTGGAGCCTCAGCATTCTGCTCAGCAGTGGCAAAGAGCAGGACTTCCCTCTACAGTACTCGGATAAGCTCTGCTAATTGGTCTCCACAGGCTCAGACCATGGGTACTATGAAAAGAGCTCTGAGCACTGGGTGCACCTTGTGGGGTTGGGGGCGGGGATGAGAATAAAAAGGAAATTAAGGCATAAGTGAATCAAGTAGGCCATTCTCAAAATTATTACCTCAACCCTGAATTCCTTCTCAGAGAGCCTCATTCTTTGGAAGTTAAAAGACCTTTAAAGTTCTCTGCACAAAAACAAGAGGCTTGAAACAGAGAGGGTTTAAGCATGATCCATCACAGGTACCTTGGGAATAATAGTGAGTGTGCAAGAGAGGACAGGATGGCACCATGGGAGATGAGAGAAACATCATGGTGGGTGTAGGGCTTCCCAGAGGGAGCCAAGCTGAGCTAGGAAAGGGCAGTATAAGAAGAGGAGGCTGGTGTCAGACACTTTTCTGATCTGACAGTATGATGGGTGCTAGTTCATTTAGCGACCCAGCATGTATTTATTGGTGCTTCCCATGGGCCAGACACTGTCTAAGCTCTGGAGAAACAGTGATGAACAAAACAGATAAGGCCACTGCTCTCAGGGTTTCTATTCCAGAGGGAACAAGGACAATGAAAAAGTCAAGACTTACAGAAGGCAATTTCAGGTGTGGTAATTGTAACGGAAATAATCAAGGTGTGATAGGATGAGTTGGGCAGTGGGAAGATACGTCAGATGAGTTCTTGTGGAAGGGGTTCTCTGAGGTCTGAGCTGAGAGCTGAATGGTGAGGAGGGGCTAGTCATGCAGGAAAAGCATCCAGGCAGAGGGAACAGCTTAGTGCAGATACCCTAAGCTAGGACTGAACTTGGTAAATCTGAAGACTGAGAATGAAACCATTGTGGCTAGGGCAAGAGTGGATGAGGAAAAGTGGTGGGGGATGAGTCAGGAATGAGCTTACAGACTCTGGGAACAAGTTTGAATGTTATCCTAAGTGTGGTAGACAACCTTGACAGGCTCTAAGAAGAAATGGCCATGGCCTGTTTTATGATCAGATTTTCTTTTTGAAACCATCACTCTAGAAGCTCTGTAGAAAAGGGATTGTAGGGGATAAGAGTGAAAACATGGAGGCAAATTAAAGGGTTCTTGCAGAGTTTTAAGCAAGAGATGGTATTGGCTGGGGATGAGAGGTTGGCAGGTGGGAGAAGAGAAGTTCCACATTCTATTATGTTCTATTATGTTGGTATAGAAATGGCAACTTCTATATGGCTTACGTATGCACATGGAAGGACTGTTGGTTAGAGAAAGGTAGGAATCAAGGTGCCTCCTGGGGGTTTTGTTTCAACAGCAAAAATGGTACCCTTTTCTGATATGGTGCCCTGAGGTGAGGAGCAGACCTGGGAAGGAAATCAAAAGTTGCCTCCTATTCCCAAGTGGCAAGTGAGGGTTTCCTGAACATTTTAGTGGGAATGATAAATTATACCTGGTTAGGGATTCATTTTTAAGAAAAGAGCATGCAACTCAGATTCAAAAGCTTAATGTCCTTGTTTTCTAGGAAGCCAGGGGCTGGGTCTAGGGCAACCTGAGTCTGTGTAGGAATTCTGTTTGCTTGGTGCATTAGAAAACCCTAGAGGATAATAGCCAAATTGCCGCAATGCAATCATACCTTCCTTCCAAGACATTACACATTTGCTGAGTCCCCACGATCAGTGATTCCCACAGTCATGGAATAAATAACCAGTAAGTCAAGGGATTCCAGAATTCCAGGACAGAGGCATGAAGGTTCACTGCATTATGATTATGATCTGTCTCAGAAACCATTTCCAAGATTGTTAGGCCCAAAATATAAGAGTAAGAAGCTGATTTTGTGTCCTTTTTCTCTCTCTTTTCTTAAAACAGATTTATTACCAACTTTCTGAGGGACAATCTTATTTATCTTCGTCCTGCCCTACATTCTCAGCATAGCTACCTAGGCTGGATATATAGTGTTCTTTACATTCCATAGCTCCATTGTCCATCACTTCTCCTCTCCTAGGAGAGTAGTGGCAGATGGATTTCATCCTAAATGTTACTTCTTATTGACTGATGGGGGTTGCTAGAAACATTGTGTTGGGTAGGAGCCTAAGGTCATACCCAGACTCAATGGGATTGATTACTCATGACTGTCATGGATATGAGAGGAGGATAGCTTCTGTTCACTTGTTCCAAATGTTTTAATTACATTTTACCTATGTCAACTAAACCCAGATATTTGCAGGGATATACTTCTTAATTTCATTGTTCATGCCTAGAATAGAGTTTTGTACATAATAGGTTCTCAATAAGTATTTGTTGAATGGATAGAGTTATTGAATGAATAAATGAATAGATGAGAGAATTTTCTTTAAGATAACTCAGAGGGGACTGAGAGCATGACCAGGTACCTTGAGTGCCCTACAGTCACGAGAAAGTGTCTTCTAGACCTCCAACCTTAGGGCAGGTAATGAGGGCCTCAGGGGCTAGGTGTTGAGACATCTTGGCTTTGAGGGTATGCCTTCCATGGACCATTTCCAGCCAATGACTGAGTGTGGAGATGCTGGGGGATCCTAAGGCAAACCCACTCCTGGAAGACATGGGATTCCCCTGTCTGCTGGCTTTGGCTAGAGGATGACCCCAGGGTTTTAGCTTAATAGAGTTCCACTTAGACTCCAGGAAAGGATAAGAGTCTTTCACTCAATATTCTCTTCTCTCCTGAACCAGGCTTACACTTGCATCAAGGCCTAAAATCACTTCCAGCCTCTTCTAGCCCTTTCCTTCTTTTTCCCTTGTAAAATCCTTGCATGTTTAATCCCATCTTATTTTTTTGTTTTGTTTTTTTGTTTTTGTTTTATTTTGAGGACCTGGACCAACATGTCCTGTTAATATCAGAAGAGACCAGGACTCTATTAACCCTACTATATGCCAGCTGGAAAGCAGACTCATGCCCTTTGTGAAGTAGAGTGAGTTCCCGTAAAAATGTCTAATGGGAAGGGTATCTGTTGAGAAATTCAATCCTCATTAAAAAATATATATATATGATAAAATGATGTTGAGAATTAACATGTAACTGTTTTTATAAATATCTCAATTTTCGCTAATATACAGCACACCAAATAATGCACTATCAATGACATGATACTCATCTTAAATTCAATATAATGAGCTTTGCATAATTAATTCCATTTATCACTCTGTGTTCATAAGAATCTTTTAGATTCTCCCAACCCTAAATCAGTTAATTGCTAGTGCATTTGTGTGCTTTGTTGAAGATAATATGCATGTCTTGTTTCCTGTCCAAATGTCCTGTGACAATCTGATTTCATGAGATAGGAGTTACTTTTCCTCCTGTGACCTACTCAATTCTGTGGGATTCCATGTAATTCTTACTATATGCAGTACTGTTCCAGGCCATTGTTCACCTTCTACTGATTTCCTTTCCTGTCCATCTATTGTTTGTTTTTCTTTTCCTTGTTTCTTTCTTGTTCAGTTATCTCCAGAAGTAGTGTTGGTATATGTGGAAACCAACATTCTCTTGATGGATCAAAAATTATTCAGAAGTAAATATGTCCTAACCAGAAATCTTGGTTAAGAGAATTCATATTTGGGGAAGAAACATTATACATGGGTTGACAAAAGCAGTAAGAGCATATTCATTCATTGATCTTTTAACACAAACTTGTTGAGTACCCACCATGTGCCATGCCCCACACTTAGTACTGGTACAGTTAGGGATCTCACATATCTCTTTTGGGAAAGATGCCTTAAGCATTGAGAGACTCTTCTAGCTGGCACATACCTGTTCTATTTACAGCTAGGAGAAATTGACACCTTTAACGGTGGAGTTACCCTTTAAAATCACCAAGATCATGATTTCTCTTTTGAGACACACTGGTTGCCTCCCAAACACTCTGAAAATTCAGAGTTACAGATTTATTTCAGAAATTCATCACGATGCTTTTAACCTTTGATGCCTTTTGCAGGAATGATTTATGAAGTTTGTTTCTTTTTTTATGGCAGTTTCTCCAACCAGGTTGCAAGAGATATAAAAACTGTGATTTCAGACAATTATTCTCTTGACAGCATGTGCTCAAGTTCATACAGCAAGAGAAGATGCTCCTCTTTCTTTTTCCAAAAGAATCAGAAGCTCTATTACCCGCCTGGTATAGCAACAATCAGTGTGCAAGCTGTTCAGTCAACCAGTTGCTTTTCTTTCACATCCAGAAAAAGGGCTGATCTTGTCACTACATTGACCAACTTGCTTCCAACTGAGTTGAACCTGAGAATTGATTATGTGAGTCTCCCCTTGACAACTTTAGATACCTTTTATCTCCCTCCCTCCCTTCTGTCTCCTTGTTCTCTCTCTCCTCTGTCTTGTCCATTCACATCTGTTCTCTTTCTTCCTACATAAGGAAGGAGTAAGTACTGTGTTGTAAATCCTTTGCCAGATCATAGAGCAAACTTTTTTAAAGAACACTTTAACACTCATATTACTAAAAAAAAAAAAAAAAAAACCACTCATATTACTGAAAACTCTAAAGAATTTATGTTTATGTGGATTATACCAATTGTTTATTGCATTACTAATTAAAGCTGATAAAATTTAACATATGCATTTATTAATTCACTTAAAATAATAATAATAAACCCATATCTCATTGACAAAAATATTTTATTAAAAATAACCAAATTATCGAAAGCCAAAAAATAGTGAAGAAAGCGCCTTTTTTTTTTTTTTAACATTTTTGCAAATGTTTGGCTTAATAGAAGACAGCTGAATTCTCTTGTCTGCTTCTGCATTCAATCTGTTGTGGTCTCATGTTCTATAGCCTCTGGAAAACTCCTCCAGAGAGAATGAGAACAAAGGAAGCCAATAGTAGCTCAGTACTTTTATGAACATAGTTTTGTCTTTGTGAACCCTCAAGGGTCTCAGGCACCTCCAAGAATTCCTGGGCCATACATACTTCAAGAACTGCTG
The DNA here is from genome assembly GCF_905146905.1 of Nyctereutes procyonoides. NCBI lineage: Eukaryota > Metazoa > Chordata > Mammalia > Carnivora > Canidae > Nyctereutes > Nyctereutes procyonoides. The sequence goes on from NW_026575042.1 coordinate 36,698,738, forward strand.
TGTTAGGGTTAGAGAGGGTTAGGTTAGAGACATGGACAATCAGCATCTTTCCCCACCATCTGCTAGAGGAAAAACACAAAGGATATTTACAGCCCAGTATGGTCCTCACTGTGCTAAGATAGGGAGATGGGTATGGGGGCATAAGGAGAGGCCTAATTCAGTCTGGGTATATCTTCAGGGGTGGAGGAAAAGGGAAGGCTCAGAGAATGCTTCCCTGGGTCAGTGGTGCCTGAGCTGATGATACTGTAGACATTTAATTGCAAATGGAACCACTTTGTCTGAAAACCCTGATACTCAGGGCTGATCATGAGGGTGACCTAGGATATTTGGCTTATAGCTTTATTAGGATTATGTATTTGGTGGTGGTGGAAGAGAGGCTTTTTTGTGCCTCTCTTCTACCTCTGATATTCTGCAACTTCCTAGAAAGGAGCCAGATAGTCCACATAAATAAGAAGTGAAATTGGCCTGCCAGTGCTTTCTTTCTGAAGCAGTAAGAAGCAGATGAGCATTTTGCAGTGAATATACTATAAACCAGATAATTGCCATTTGTTGTTCTGAACATCTTGGGATCTAAGGCATGAAATGGAATTTGCAATAAAAATGTATCACACATTTCCTATCCTCTGGAACAAAGTTGATATCTTAAGCCACAAAGGTTTTATTTATTAGTTTGCCAGTAGAGAAACAAAAATATGGTGTTTCTATCTGAGGTTAAAAGGAATTTGCCTTGTCACATCAAATCCTTTCACCCATTTTTGAATATAACATTTTAAGATTCTTCAGTGAGCATGATGGCTATGTTTATGTGTCTATTTGGCTAGATTATAGTACCTATTTATTCAATGAAACACTAATTTGGGCGTTCCTGTCAAGGTATTTTGGAGATGTGGCTAACATCTATAATCAATTGGTTTTAAGTAAAGGAGATTACCCTCAATAATGTGGGTGGTCCTCATACAATCAATTGAAAGGCTTTAAGAGCAAAAGATGAGTTTTCCCAAAAAAGAAGAAATTCTGCTCAAGACTGCAGTATCAACTCCTGCCTAAGCTTGCAACCTGTAATCCTGCCCCATAGATTTCAGATTTCCCAGCCCCTATCATCGTGTGAGCCAATCCCCTTATTTATGCACATATATATACACATGTATGCATACACACATGTATATATGTATGCATGTATATGTATATCTCTATCTCCTATTGGTTCTGTTTCTCTGGAGAACACTGACTGTTCTCCTATTGATTTCAGTCATGGCTGTTTTGTCTCTCTGCACTCCCTAGAGCACTTGGTCCAAGGCTGGATCCACAGGAGATGGAAACAAACATGTGTTGTTATATTGATCTCTGGTCACAGGAAAGAATATCCAGTTGGAGTGAGACTCTCAGTTCCTCCATGAGGGACCATGACCTTGATTCATTTAAGCACCCTAAACCTCTATAGCCTCATCCATGAAATGGAGCTGTCCTCTCACAGGGAAGGTTGTAAGGACTTAATGAGATCACAGTGTAGAGCCTGGCACATACTAGTCCCTCGGGAGTAGCAGTTCCTGATTAGCTACAATAAGCAGTAGTGATTACAGAAAGAGTTTTAGGCAATTGCATTTAGTAGCATCAACTCCAAAGTAAGTTAAGGGCTGGATTTAGGGGTTAAAGATATTTAAAAGGCAGTGAAGTATGAGATAGTGAAGGAATAACAATGTTGGGGAATTATAGATGTAAGTCATTTTGTTCAGTAGGTAAGACATTTTGTGTGGAAAAATGAGTTGGCTTCAGCAACTGAGTGGGAGCATTAAACTATCAGAATCCCCACCCTACTTCTTCCTATTCCAAATGATCTTCTTGAATGGCTCCCAATCTTCTTCAAAGACTTAACCAATTTTCCCACCCCTGGGAGTTCTTTTAGGTCTGCAGCCCACCAACAGGTTTACAGGGTAACTTGAGCATCGTCTACCTGGGGCACACTGGATCCCATGTGGGTCTTGACCCCAGCCTGTGGTATTGATCTTTAGAATCAAGAGTTCTTTGCTGTGGACATACAACATGCTAGTCACTGAGTCAGCTCTGACCCAGAGTCTCACTTTATCTTCCTTCCAGTAACCCTGCATTGGTATTACCTCCACTTTATCAAGGAGAGGGAGCAGAGTTTTGGGAAGATTGAAAGACTCGTGTAACATACCCTGTTGGTTACATGGAACTATGACAAGAAGCCCAGTACTCCTTGAACCCAATCTCAGGCTTTGTCTTAGGGCAAGCTTTGGGCAGATGGCTCTGTCCAGATGGCTTATGTGGAGACAACTGAAACTTACTTTTGTAAGATTACACAATCCCCCAGTGTGCATTTCTCCCCAGCCTTAGTCCTGGCCATGCCAGTACCCAACAGGATAATGGCATGTGGTTCATCCCCAGGCTGGGGTAAAGACTTTGAGAGAACCCACACTCCATACAATTGAGTATTTATGGGTAGAAAATGACAGATGGAAGGGAAGAAAAAAATAGGAATGGTGAATAAATGGATGGGTAGATGGATAGAAGAAAGGAGGTAGGAAGGGAAGGAAAGCAACATGCCAACCTCACTGAAAGTACCTATCAAGCAGTTAAGTCATCTTTTCCTCAAATGCTTTTTCAATCCAATTAAACCAGTGAAATGTAACCCTCATCTTCTGTGAATATTTGCATGTATGAGTCACACACATAGGATTTGTATTTAAAACTCTCTAATTGGTACCTCTAGTGAGAAAGATACATTGCCTCTAATTAAGTGATGGCAAATGTCACCTTATGATTTGGGAGGCACGCCCTCTTTCTATTTGGGTGATGCAGGAATACCTGCTCGCTAGAATCAAAGTGCCACTAATTGCTTCAGGCATTGGAGGTGCCAGCAAGGCAGCAGCGTGCTCACCTCATTTACCAGTGTGCTAGGCACTGTGTTAGGTCCTGTGTATATCGTCGTGACTAGAATGCTGCTTCTCCCTGAAGAGGGCTCATGCTTCCATGGGAAAGAGGGGCAGGGCAACAGCTAATGGCAATGTTGTGGGCCTGCTGCATGAGAGCAGGTGGTACAGGGTGATGTGGGGTGCAGAGAAGGACAACTGGAGGAGGTAGGGCTGGAAGGATGTACAAGCAGGAGTCAGAAGGAAGGAGGGGAGGGGAAGAGATGGCACAATGAGGGCAAAGGTGTGGGTAATCAGGGAGCTGATGCCTTTGGGGGGCTTCGTCTGATCTTGCAGTTGAAGGCAGGATTACTGCTGATGGATCCTAAACAGGGAAGTGCAGGATTAGGTTTGCCTATAGACAGGCTGACCTCTCACCTGGACAGAGATCCTCTCCTACCTTCACTCTGGAGAAGGAAATAAAAATATTCCCTTTAAAAATGATATTATAAGGGATCCTTGGGTGGCTCAGGAGTTTTGGTGCCTGCCTTCAGCTGGGGGCGTGGTCCTGGAGTCCCGGGATCGAGTCCTACATTGGGCTCCCTGCATGGAGCCTGCTTATCCCTCTGCCTGTGTCTCCGCCTCTCTCGCTCTCTCTCTCTGGGTCTCTCATGAATAAATAAATAAAATCTTTTAAAAAAATTAAAAAAAATAAAAATGATATTATAGGGGCACCTGGGTGGCTCAGTGGTTGAGTATCTGTCTTCAGCTCAGTTCGTCTTCCTGGAGTCCTGGGATCAAGTCCCACATCAGGCTCCCCACAAGGAGTCTGCTTCTCCCTCTTCCTATGTTTCTGCCTCTTTCTGTGTGTCCCTCATGAAAAAATAAATAAAATCTTTTTTAAAAAAACAATGCTATTACAATTATTGTAGTTAGGAATCATTTTACTACAAGAAAAAAAAAACAGATACCCTGCTCAAACTAGGATAAATAGAAAAAAATTGGTACCTTGGCAGAACAGATGAAAAGCTTCACTTGGCAACCTCAGACACAGCAGGCTGATGAGTCCATGAAGGCTGAGCAGGACCTCGACTAGAAAACAAGTATGAATGTAGCTGCTTGGGGTGCTTCTCTTCTCTCTGGTTATTGGCTCCCAAATTCTGTCTCCTGGCAGATTAGCTTTCTCTGATTTTAATGGCTTCTCAGCTCCTCCTAAACCTTGAGTGACCTTGTATGAATGCCAGCCCCAACTCCTAATAGACTATTATCTCAACTATCCATCACCAGGGGCACCTGGGTGGCTCACTCTTGGTTTTGGCTCAGGTCGTGATCTCAGTGTCATGAGACCAAGCCCCACACTGGGCTCCTCGCTCAGCACAGAGTCTGCTTGGGATTCTCTCCCTTTTCCTCTCCCTTCTCCTCTGCTCTCCCCTCCACTCACACTGTCTCTCTCTTAAATAAATAAATAAATAAATAGATTAATTAATTAATTAATTAATTAATTCTTTTAAGAATTGTATCCATCACTAAATAAATGATAGGTTCTGAGCCTGCCTCTTAGATAAAGGTTGAAAGATCCAACCAACTTGCCCAGCCTACTCTACCCATAGATTTCCCCTGGGGTTGGATATCCATGAGGGGACTAGGCACCTCTTCCCAGGGCATCAGGTCAGAAGGGGAAAACTGGGCATCACAGGCAAAAGACCAGCCTGACCATGAGACTGACCTATTTACTGGGGTGTAAGTTAACCTTTCTAGAGCATTTTGTAATCAGTACAGTATTTTTTTTTAAACTAATAGTTCACTTTACCCAGAGGGAGGTATTAAAGTTCTGAGGGTCAACTTTAGGATGAGAGTAGAAAGATTGAAAGGGTAAATCATCAGCTGCTTGGCCCTGCTGCTTGGATTGAGCGTTAATGCACTTTTTCAAAGGTGGAGGCAAAGAGAGGAAGGCAAGGAGTGCTCCTAAGAATGCATCTGCACCCTAGTTAAAGACGTATTGGGTGGCAAGACCTAATTTCTCTGTAAATGGAGAAGAAATATCACACTGGTGTTTCCTCTATATTAGTGCAAAGATACAGGCATTTCTCCAGATGCTGAAACAGCGTGGGAAAGACACAAGACAGAAGCAAGAAGCAGTCCTCAGGGGACGTGATATGACAAACTTCAGCCTCTAGAAGAATTATGTAACAGACAGGGACGTTATCTCATGAAGAACTGATAAAAAGTCAGCTCTTCTGAAGTTACATCCAAATAGAACAAAGCATGAGCTGACTGGCCTCAGTCTGTTGGAACAAAAAGGCAGAACAGTTGTCAAGAGAGGGAACAGATTGCATAAGAAACAACAGCCAAGGCACAAGCATCAACACCTATTGCTTTTTTCTGGAAGGAGTTGATTCTCTGGTGTCCCACGGAGACAGTGTTTGGAAGTGGCTCCTGGATGAATCCATATATGCCAATGCCATTAAGCCCTGGGTGATGTAGGTACTATCTGTGAGTCCTGCCTCTTGGCTGGACTTGCCCCTCAGACTTCATTCTCAACCAAACCTAACTATTCACATTTCCCCTGTGGTGCGCCAAGTGCTTTCACCACCGGTCTTTTCCCACGCATGTTCCTCTGCCTGGAACCCCTGCAACCTTTATCCCTGCTTGATTCCTACTGCTCATAACTTCAAATCTACTGTCTCCAGGAAGTAATTCTATATAACCATGCCTGGATTAGTACTTCTCCTTTCTTTTTTTGGAGCAATCTGCTTTTTCTTTGCTTATCGATCTCTTGCCATACCGGTTATCATAGATCCCTCTCCAGTCTGAGGGACCCTTGAAAATAGGAACTTTGTTCTTACCACATTATAAATGATATGTATAATTTATATATAATAAAATTTAATCTTTTGAAATGTGCAGATTGCTAAATTTTGCCAAAGGCGCACAGAAATGTAACCACCACCACCACAGCCAAGATGCACAACAGTTTCATCATCCACAAGTTCCCTTGTGGCCCTTTATAGCATACCTTACTCCACCCCCAGACCCTGACAACTACTGATCCATAATCTGCCCTTATACTTTGGCATTTTCTAGAATATCACATGAATGGCGTCAAAGAGCCCTGTAGTCTTTTGTGTCCGACTTCTTTCACTTCATTTCACAAGAGAAATGCTTTAGATATTCAACCATTTTGTTGTATGGATCAGTAGCTGATTTCTTTTTACTGTTGAATAGATGTCCATTATATAGATGCACTGCAGTTTGTTTATCCATTCACTAGTTGATAGCCATTTTATTTTCCAGTTTTGTACTATTTTGAATAAAGATTCTACGAGCATTTACATACAAGTCTTTTTGGGTAATTTATGCTTTCATTTGTCTTGGGATAGATCCCAGGAACGGAATTGCTGAGTCATTTTATAAGAAATTGCTAAACTATTTTCCAAAGTGACTGTATTATTTTACATTCATACCAACAGTGTATGAGAGTTTCAATTGCTTCACATCTTCATTAGAATTTGGTATTGTCGGTCTTATTTTAACCATTCTAGTGGTGGTGTGGTGACATCCAATTGTTGCTTTAACTTACATATCCTTGATAACTACTAATGTTGAACATCATTTCATGTTCTTATTTCCTCTGGTGACAGGTCTGTTCAAATTTTTGCCCCCCCCCCTTGTTACAGATGATTTTTTCCATTATTGAGTTGCAGGAGTTCTTTATATATTTCTGGATATAAGTCCTTTGTGAGATATGTCTCACAAATATTATCTCCCAGTCTGTGGCTTTATTTTTTTTTTAAGATTTTATTTATTTATTCATGAGAGACACAGAGAGACAGAGAGAGGCAGAGACACAGGCAGAGGGAGAAGCAGGCTCCGTGCAGGGAGCCTGACATGGCACTTGATCCTGGGTCTCCAGGATCACACCCTCGGCTGATGGCGGCGTAAACCGCTGGGCCACCAGGGCTGCCCCCAGTCTGTGGCTTTTTAAAAACATGTTTTCTGTAGAGTGTTTTCAAAGAATAGAAATTTATAGTTTTATGAAGTTTGATGTATCAAGTTTATCTTTTATTCAGTATTATTTTTGTTCCTCCTAATAAATCTTTGCCTAACCCAAAGACACTGAGCTTTTCTTTTATGGATTGTTTTAAAGGTTTCATAATTTTTAAGTCCTACATTTAGGACGATGGCCCATTTCAAGATAATTTTTGTGTGTAATGTGCAGTATAATTGAAATATTTTTTTAAAAAGATGGATATCCAATTTTTTGCAGCATAAATGAAAGACTATCCTTCCCTCCATTGGATTTTCTTGGAAAATTTGTCAGAAATTAATTGATAAAAAAAAAGAAATTAATTGATCATATATATGTGTATCTTTTTCTGCATTCTTTATTTTTTCTGTTGATCTGTTTGTCTATCTTATGTTAAAACCTTAATACTTGATTAGAGTAGCTTTATAATAAGCTTAAAAATCAAGTGGTGTGAGTCTTTTAAATTTGCCCTTTGTTTCAGAGTTGTTTTGGCTATATCAGATGTTTTCATTTCCACATAACTTTTAGAATTAGATTATCCATTTAAAAAATCCTATTATTTTGATTTGGATTGAATTAATCAATTAGGGAAAAATTTACATTTAGCTATATTGACTCTACCAAATCATAAACATCGTCTATATCTCCAGTAAGACTGCTCTAGATCCTCTTTAATTAGAGTCTTTGCTATACAGTTACTACATGTATTTTGTGAGAGTTATTCCCAAATATTTCATGGTTGTTGATATTATCATATTAGTATTTTTGTTTAAATCTCCAATAGTTTACTGCTAGTACATAAAAATATGATTGATTTTTATATATTGACTTTATGTACCATGGTCTTCCTAAACTCATTTATTCTAGTAGCATTTTAGTAGATCCTATTGAATTTGCTTCATTGAGGCTCATGTTCCTTGCAAATAAAGGCAATTTTACTTTTTAATTTACAATATTATTTTTTCTTGCCTTATTGAATGGGTTAGAACTTCCAGTACAACATGAGTAGTGCAATACTAAAGCACTTTCTACAAAAGTTCTTTATCAGATTGTGGAAGTTCCCTTTTAGTCTTAATTTGCTGATCATTTTGATTATGAATGGATGCTAAATTTTGTCAAATATTTCTTTCAGGAACCACCCCCCCACCTATTTACTCTCAAACCTTAAGCTGTTTTTGCGAATTTAGGTGCCCCATAAATATTGGTTGAATGAATGGAGCTGGGCTAAATACCTCTGAGAGTGCAAGGTCATACTTCAGCCACTCAGAAGCATGGGATGGGCTTAGGGGAACTTAAGAATATTTGAATGCCTATTCATGTCAGGAGTACTAGATTTGCCTAAATGATCTCATGCAATTTTTACAATATTGCTATGAATTATCTCCATTTTGCAAATGAGAAATGAGTAATAGATGGAATGATTAAAAAGCTATAATATGGTTGGGATGTGTGGAAAAGGTCATGTGTTTCATAACTCAATAGAAAGAAAAAGATAATTATTACGTTCAGAAAATGAATATACAAAGGAGGATGGTTTCACATATTTCAGTTATTTGATGGTGTGAATGGATCAACAGTCCAATTGGTCTGGATATAAAGAATGTCACCTGTGGAATGACAGTTGAACCATTAAGAAGGAAAAGTAATCCTTGCATATAATACTTGGCTCAGCCATGAATAAAAGTCTCACAGTCAAAATAATGTAAATTTAAGTTATTGGTTTGCAACCATGAGGATTCGATCTACTGACAAAGCAAAGAAGATTTAATTTTGCTTACACATCAAAATGCAAATGTTTATCAATTTTGACAAAGAGAAAGTCAAGAAAGATCTGAAGTAAGTTAGAAGGTGGGAGAAAAATGAGGAAATTGTAGGGATATTAACACTCGTATTTTCCAAAAAAGGAACATTTAAACCCCTCTGAGCTTCAGTTCCTCACCTGCAAAATGAGGTGTAAAATCTTACCTAATGGGGCTGTGGTAAGGATTAATGAATGTATGTAAAATGCCTAATATGTGATAGGTACTCAACTAAAAGGAGAAAAGGGTGGCAGGCCTATAGAGAGAAGGAAGTAAACCCATCCCCACTCAACCCTAAGGTCTAGAAGTCACCTTCCTGCTGACACAGTCAGTGCCCAGAAAGCAGGGTGATGAGTCTGAGTAATGAAAGGTCAGGGACTGTGTGTCCAGCCCAGGGCATCTGAATGACATAACAACCCTGCGAGTGATATCATTTTCCCCATTTTACAGTTGAAGGAGTTGACACTCTGAGTGGCCAACTGACTCACAAACAACCAGCCCAAATTGACTAAGCCAGGCTTGAAACCCAGCAACTGTGACTCTAGATTTTGTTGTCTGCCATCAAGTCAAGTGCTACAGTCAATCTGAAACACTGGATGAGCTTGTCCCATATCCTCTCTACACATTTCTAATGAATAGACCCGTAGGTTTAATTAAAGGAGAAAAAAGATTAATAGTTTCTCTCAACAGTTGCAAATTATTTACATTGCATTTGTGTTGATGGCTAATAAAAGAGCAAAGGTGTGTGGGGATAGCCCAGGGTGGCTGTAATTCTTCCAGAGTCCATAATGAAACACTGGTTTGAATGCCAGCTTGTGAGCATGGAGGAACCTGATGTCCCATTCAGACCTGCAGTGGGCAGAGCTGTTCTCTGCCCTGGGCATGATCCAATCCTCAGAAATGGATCTCAGTAGACAAGACCTAAGAAGAAAAAGGCTTGTGTCCCTGCCCCACTAAACTGCCTCTTGGTTGGTTCATGATTGCTGTGCTGTGGAATGGATGAGTGGGAGCAATATGGTGGCCAGCTTGAGGCTACCACCAATCCTGGAGCAACTCTTAAGTGACCTTTTGAAGCATGATGGTTCAGGAAGGGGACAGGAGCCACTGCAGCAGAGATGTTCTCAATTTTATAAGCTCTTGCTTTGCGGTGGCTACTGAAAATTCTGTACTATAATATGTATATGTATATTATAATGTGTGTTATATATTATAATGTGCATGACTATATATTATGATATATGTGTGTGTGCACGTGTGTGTACTTTTTGGATATCACCAAGTATGAGAGTTTTTGGTCTTCCCAATTATTAATTTTTAACCCTGTGGCCATCTTGGGAAAGTCACACCTTGTAAAAATGATTTCTTCATCATTTTCATAATGATCACACCTACCTCTTAGGTTGCTGTGGGGATCATTACATATATGACAGTATCTTTCAAACTGTGAATCAGGGTGTGAGAATTGGTATCAGGATGTCTCTGACTATTCTAGGACTCCCTCTAACCTATTATTTTATTTCTAAAGCACCTACTCTGCACTCAGACTTGTGTGAGTGTAAAAGGACAAACCAAGAGACCACAGTTGAGTAATCAGATTAATATTTGAGGATTATGTTTAATGCCTGTGGAGAGGATGGATTGGAATGGGATAGGATATCTTACTGGAAGACCAGTCAGGAGGCCACTGCAGCCCACCAGAGAGGTGATGGCTGGGTCTGAACAAATCTGGAATTGGCAGATATGGGATATTCACATAGGAATATTACACCAACCCTAGCACAAGGGTTTTTTTTTGTTGTTGTTGTTGTTCTTTTTTTTTTTTAAAAAAAAGATTTTATTTATTTATTCATGAGAGATAACACAGAGAGAAAGGCAGAGACACAGAAGGAGAAGTAGGCTCCATGCAGGGAGCCTGGCGTGGGACTTGATCCCAGGTCTCCAGGATCAGGCCCTAGGCTAAAGGCAGCGCTAAACCACTGAGCCTTGTGGACTCCCCCCAGCACAAGTTTTATTTAAATTCTCTACCCTTCATGAGTGCCTGTTGATCATAAGTTTCTTGTATTCATTTGTTAGGACTGCCTTAACAAAGTACTACTAACTATGTGGCTTAGAATAACAAAAATTTATTGTCTCACCATTCTAGAGGCCAGAAACCTGAAATAAAGTTGTTGACGAACCATGCTTACTCTGAAGGTATGAGGGAAAGGTCTGTCCCAGGCATCTCTCCTGGCTTTGGTAGTTAGTTCCTTGGCTGGTGGCAACAGAACACAGGCAATCACATGTGTGCATGTATGTCTCTGTCCAAATTTCCCCTTTTTGTAAGGACACCAGTCATTTTGGATTAAAGCCTGCCCAGATGACCTCATTTTTACTTGATTACCCCTTTAAAGAATCTCTCCAAATAAGGTCACATTCCAAGGTACTGAAGGTTAGGACTCCTACCTATCTTTTTTTTTCCAGGGTCACAGTTCAAACGGTAACATTTATTTGGTATGAATTTTGAGTGTGTTAATTTTCCATTAGATAATGTATCATTCACCTGGTCAAATTACTGAAGAACAACTTAAATTGCTTGGCAATTTAGACCATTAAGATATAGTTTTCAAGTGATCAGAGAATATTCAAATGTCTGTTGTATCTTTACACATATGTTGGTACTTATACAGATAAGTATGCATATAAAATGCAGTAACAATATGTAATGATGGATCAGATTAGGAGGTCAGAAATGAGGTCAGAAATTCAAGCACACAGCCATGATCTGCTAGTTCATGGATTGGTAATGGGTTTTAACCCTGAAACATCTATTAATAGTAACATTTAAGAACTAAAGGTTTTAGCCAGTTTTTAATAGTAGCCATCTACACTGGGGATCCAGAAGTAGAAATAAGGGGATTTGGGTAAGGTTTTAGAGCCCAAGATGTGTTTGAGTCTTGATGCTGCCCTGTTTAGAGCCCAAGATGTGTTTGAGTCTTGATGCTGCCCTGTGTACCTTACGTGAATTGTTGAACTTCTCTCTGAATCTCACTTTTCTGAAGGTTACTGAGGTATAAAATGGGACTAACGTGCTCTTCTCTCATGTGGTTGTTGGATGAGAGCCTATCACTAATATTATATTAATACTATCATAGTGTTATTATTATATAATATCAATATTATAATTGTATTATTATTATTATGGATTAGCTAGTCAAGTGATGACCTTGAAAGTCAAACTTTATTTTGTTTTTCCATTCTATTCTAGTCAACAAGCATAAACCATGGATCGAGACTTCATATCACGGAGTCATAACTGAGAACAATGACACAGTCATCTTGGATCCACCACTTGTAGCCCTGGATAAAGATGCACCAGTTCCTTTTGCAGGTGAGATGATGGCTTACTATGGTTGTGCTTGGCTCAGTTTGGAGACATGCTGGGAAACCTCCACAGAGCCCAGGCCTAGGCTATATATATATATATATCATCCCCTGTGCGTCTCATAGATCATCCTGTGATTTCAAAGCTGTATGCCTCTTCTGACTGCTGCTATGGTTCTGATATCTGATATGGTTCTGATTTCTGATTTTTTTTTCCTTGGTATTGCCTCCAATGCAATACCTTTATTTTGTTTTCTGAGAGATGGTATATTACTGAGGTAGCCTCTTGGGATTGGAAAACCTAGGCTAGTAGAGTCTGTAGGGGGATAGTTTTCTCTCTAGAAAGATGACCTATGGATGGATTAGTTTGTGACCCCCTGTCTATCTATATATCATGAACAGGTGAAGACTTATAGCTTGGTAGGTTGGCAAGAGAAAAGGGAAAGAAAAAAAGGACCAGGAAATATTTGCTAAGGATAGGACAGGGCTGTGCCCTCAAGCTTCACAGTGGGTGTGGCTTTTGGTGGAAGAATCAGAAGACCGTGCCATTTTGCTTTCTGCAGCATGTGACTAGAGAGTCTTCTTATTATCATCAAAATTATGACCGCTTCCTTCTCTAACATCCTGTAAGGGCCAGGCCTCAGGAAGGGTCTGTGAAGAATATGGCTATGTCTCATTTTTACACAGATTTTGGCAAAGAGAAGGGGATGGCTGGTGGTAGCGAGAGGAGAGAATGGACAAAGAATTTCTGAAGATGCTGCATCATGAATAATATTGTTAACATTTTATAACTGTCAGGAGAAAGACAGGAAATTTAATGAAGGTTTTCAAGATTTCTAGAAGATTGCTTTATGATAGATGGGTGCCAGGCTGAAGTTTTCACCATGATGAAGTCTATTTTTTCTGACAGTTTGTCTGCTACATTATGAGCTACTTGGGCAAAAAAAAAAATCAGCTCTTTCACATTCTAAGAGATAAGCTCTATGAAGGCCCTTTTTTCATTACAGAACATTGTAAAGTAAGGAGCAAGGAGGTGGGTTACATGGGGAAATTCCGTGTTACGTGAAGATAAACCCATAAGCATCCTTTTGGAGCATGGAGGAGATATCTTGACTCTCAGAAGAAGGCTTTATCATTATTATATGTAGAATGATAACCACGAATGGCACCTAACTGTGACTTCCATGGTGTTTAGGGTTAGGATATTTCCATATATCCTCCAGCCATCCTCAGAGGTCCTGGCTCAACAAATTCCACTTGGAAGTGTGAATCTTATGCTGTCTTTTCCATAAAAGATGAGTTGTCATCCCCAGACCTTCTCTGCCAGCCTGGGAATATTCCAATGCCTCCACTTCTTGGGCATAACTAGGTGATACTAGGGTTAATCAGCAATTCTTAACACTCCCCCCTACCCCCCCCCCATTCTGGGAATGAGAGTTTAAAATAAACACTAGCAAAACTGTTTGGGTGATGGAAATGTTTGGTTTGGCATGCACTGTATGCTTAACAAAATAGAGGCAGTATTTAAAAATTGGGAGATTTAGGATAAAAAGGCAGGATTCTGGTTTATCTTGATGAACCAGATCAGAAACACAGGGCTGAGTCATTGCTTCCATCTTTAGACTGAGCATGTGCTCCTGGCTTCCCTCAGCCCCTTCTCTATAGTCTATGCACAGAGGTCCTGCCATCAAGCAGGTCCTCTCGTTCACCTTTCTTTTCGAGTGTGTGATTCCTCTTTAAAATGTAACAGGAAAAAACCCATGACATATTAAACAGGAAGTAAATGTGTGCCATTAAGTCACTTTAGTGTAATGAAGCTAACGCTTTGAAAGATGAAGGATGTGTCTGATTCCTCATTATGTCTACCCTCAGCATAGCCCTGTTCTCCTACAATAGTGAACTAAGAAACTGAAGTTGTTGAAGAAGCTGTCCTACAGTAAAGATATAAGCTCTTTAATGCACAGATCAAAATGGGAAGAAAAACAGTTTAAGTAAATCTGATATTTGAAGGTTGAACTTATAAGAGGTTACTTGTTTTGCTTGATTATGGGGCTGCAGAACAATTAATAATTCCACCTTAAGATTCACCAATGGGCTTCATAAATCATGAATCAATTTATCCAATGCCTTTAAACTTGAATTTGTAGAATTTATATTCTGACCATTAGATGTGCCCACTGGTTTTCAGGCACATCTGGAAACTAAGATTTGCTTCTAAGCCAAGCCCTGAGTAGTTATTTCCATCTGAAGAAAATTTCTATGCTCCTCTTGATATTTGCAGCTGCATAAAAAAGATCTAGCTTAATGCATCAAAATATAATCTTCCAAAGCTCTTAAGAGTAAAAAATAAAGGTGCTTTTTGGAATGGTCAAAGCTATTTTTCTCAGTGTTATTTATGATCAGCTCTAAGACAGGACACGGGCACTAGCCATCCATCCGTGCTACAGACGTTTATTTTAAAACATTTATCTTAAAAAGAAAATACTGAAGATTTATTTCAGATCCCTATCATTCTCATAAAATTGAAAAATTCATATCTGCCAGCTCCATCAGTTCTGGAAGTCAACTGCAGCTTTTAGTCTCCCCCTTATCAACTGTTCTTGTATTGTGTGTCAGTTTTTCCACCCCTTTCCCACTGGTCTTTATTTCCAATTTAGCCTATGAGGTGAGCTCTAAGCTTGTTGGGAGACGGTTCCAGCCATATCATTTTTGCTCTGTCTCATCTCTTTTGTGATTTCCCCCATTTAAAAACTTTTCTAAGAAAAAATTTCCTATGTATTTTACATAGGAAGTCATGATTGTGCTTTGCATATAAATGCAAAATCATGGATATGGAATAGCTTTTACTGTATTTTTCCTGATTATGACAATAAGTGTTTATTGTAGAAAATGTGAAAAATATAGTGAAACACAAAAAAGCATGAAAAATGTGTTTTCTTACCTCCAGAGAGAGCTTCTGTTAACATTTTGGTGTATTTCCTTCCAGTCAGTTTTCTACTCTTTTTTTTTTTTTTCCAAAAATTGTGATCATACCTCATATTCAATTCTTTTTTTTTTCTAAAGATTTCTTTGTTTATTCATGAGAGACACAGAAAGAGAGGCAGAGACATAGGCAGAGGGAGAAGCAGGCTCCTTGCAGGGAACCCAATGCGGAACTCGATCCCAGATCCTGGGATCATGCCCTGAGCCGAAGGCAGATGCTCAACTGCTGAGCCACCCAGGCATCCCCTCATATTCAATTCTAACAATTTATTTTTCCCACTAAACTAGTGAAAATATACCATTTCATTAAGTATTATTCTGCATCTGATTAAATAGCTACATAATGTCCTTCTATAGCTTACCATTCTCTGTTTTTTGGCTTTATTAAGATAAAATTGTCATATCACATGGTGTAAGTTTAAGAAGTACAACATATTGATTTGATAAACTTCTATATTGCAAAATGATTACCACCATAGTGTTAGTTAACACCTCCATCACCTCAAATACTCACCATTTGTGTGTGTGTGTGTGGTGAGAACATTTAAGATCTACTCTCTTAGCAATTTTCAAGTAAATAATACAACGAATGTTGTTAACTATAATCACCAGGCCATACAGAGTTACTCAGTTCATTTAGAAACTGAAAGTTTCCACCCTTTGATAATATTTCCTAATTTCCCCCATTCTTCACCCCTGATAACCACCATTCTACTCCCTATTTCTGTGAGTTTGGCTTTTTAAAGCCAATTTCACATATAAGTGAATCTACATATAAGCAATATTATGTATATGATACAAGCAATTGCACAGATAAGCCATATAGATTTCATGTACAAGTGAGATCATACAGTGTTTGTTTCTCTGTGGTTAATTCCAGTGACCATAATGTCCTCACAGTCCATGCATGTTGTCACAAATGGCAAGATTTTCTTCTTTCTCATGGCTGAATAACATTCCATTGTGTGTGTGTATGTATGTATGTATCACATCTTCACATCTTCTTTATCCATTTATCCATTGACAGACACTTGAGTTGTTTCCACATCTTGGCAATTGTGAATTATGACATGGGGATGCACATATCTCTTTGAAATCCTGAATTTATTTCCTTTGGATATAAACCCAGAAGTGGGATTGATACATCATATGGTATTTCTATTTGTAATTTTTTTGAGGAACCTCCATACTGTTTTGATAGTGGCTATACCATTTTACATTCCCACCATCAGTGCACGTGTTCCCTTTCTCTGCATCTTTGCCAACACTCATCTCTTGTCTTTTTGATGATAGTCATTCTGACAGGTATGAGGTGGTAAGCAACTTCTCTGTTACAATTCTTTTTTAATATACTGTGTCTACCTTTGTGGTTCTACCATTTGAGTGGATTTCCAGAATTGGAATTATTTGGTCAAACGTTTGAAAGTTCCAGGAACAGGACACGTGGGTGACTTCATTGGTTAAATGTCCTGACTCTTGATCTCAGCTCAGGTCTTGGTCTCAGGGTCATGAGTTCAAGGCCCAAGTTGGGCTCCACACTGGATTACAAAAACTAATTAATCATAAAAATGGATGAATAAAAGAGAAAGTTCCAGAAACATGTTAAATTGCTTTCCAGAATGGTTGTATGAGTTTGCAGTCCCATTCTCGTCGCACTAGTCTCGTTCCCTGGGCCCTGTGTGGCTTATTCTACTGGTGTTATTTAGTGACCGTGTGTTAGAATCACTAATCATGGTAGCCTCACTATCTTCATCTGTAAAATAATACAAACTTTCTAGATTTGTTGTTTTGATTAAATTTAAAGAATGTGGCGCACGTTATCACGATTTGAGACATGGTAGGAACTTAATGCATCCAAGGGTTTGTGTGTTTTTTGTTTTTTGTTTTCCATATCCTTTTCTCTGCCCGTTTTTGTAGAGGAGGTAACCAACTCGAAAAGAGGCCAAGCAGCTTGCTCAGTATCCCAGAGCAGGCCAGCCATGTGGCAGGGACTGCAGCCTGGGGATTTTCACCACTTGCTCTGAGTTCTTTTTCCCAGTGATGTTGCCCTTTGATCCCTGCTTCGCCTGATTACTAGAGGTGCCAACATTCAGTCATGAGTCCTCCCTCAGACCTCAGCAAGTCCATTAGACCTAACTCAGTTCTCAACCTAATGTCTGAGCCCTGTGGACATGACCTTCTTAGAGAATCAGATCCAGGAAAATCCTTGAGTAATAACGGAAATCCTGTCCATCACATGGCAAAAAATGATAATGAAAGCAAGCTGGGCACACTGTGAACTTATTAATTTCTACATGAGTCCCACTGAGGCCTGTTAGGAAACTGTGGAGACTTTTAAATTTGAAGGGAATTAGATTGCCTTTCAGAGATAATAGAACTGTTCATTTGTCTACATTGGGCCAGTCTGGACTTGTCTTTTGTAGGGACAGGGCAGCAGAGAATGATAAGGCATAATTGGCTGGCTTCTCAGGCTGGGTGACTCTCTGAAGGCTGCCTGGAAAATTGCCTGGGACATGATTTGGCCTGGTTTGATTAGCTGGTTGCAGCAGAAGGTTCTCCCCTCTTTCTGGTTCACTCTAGTCACCCTCCTTGCTCTGCTCAGCGTCTGCCCACCTGTCTGCTCCCTTATCTTTGGACCTGCCCCAGGACCCTTGTTTGTGCTTCAGGCCCCCTAGGGCCCTGGTGGCAGGGATCCTCCCCGAGGCTTGTGCAGCTCCTGTGTCATGGTGGGAAGTAAATGCAGGGTATGAACAGCCACAGGCTTGACCAGATACATGTTGCTTTATATTCAAGCTCTTCCATTTGCTAGCTGTATGGTCTCAGGTAAGTTATTGAACTCCTCTGAGGGACAGTTTCCTAATATTGAAAGTGGGAGTAAACACAGTACCTACATCTGGGTTAGTATATGGATTAAGTAAGATACTAACGCTGAGTGCCTAGAGCACTCCTGGCCACCAGTCAATGTCCAGTATGTCACAGTGCTGATAATCCTAGCAAGAGAGAAATGAGAGTAATCACAGTGAGTATAGTTCTTAGTATCATCAATAAGCCACAGCGTTTTATTCATTTTAGGCTGAATACAATGCTGTGATTATAATCTGTGATAATGATGTTCAAGAAAGGAGAAAAGTGAGTTTGGAATTTGTTCTAAAGGCTTAATGCCCTCACCCATCAAACTATGTTGCCCAGATTGGTCATGTGGCAGTATGGGGACAATTAGTTAAATAATGTAGGTAAGTAGTTTGTAAATTGTGCAGAACTCTATAAATATTAATTGGGAATGCATTTCCTTAAATTGCACCTATAATCTGTCCCTGTAGAGTAATTAGATGCAAAATATACTTGTAGGTTACTGCAATCCGTACGCCCTTTTATTATAAATACACATACACACACACACACACATATGTGCCAGCTCTGGCACACATAAGATTATATCCAAACCTCCCACCAACACTGAAACAAGAAGGTTAGCTATCATGATTCTGTTTTGCAAATGAGAACATCAAGCCTTAAGAAAATGAAGTAACTATTCAAGGTTACGTAGCTGACGATGGCTCAGCCCGGTAACTAAATTCTAGGTGCTTGGACTCCAGGTCCTGCCTTCTTTCTTCTCTGCCGGTTGTCCAGTGTGGGATATACACTTCATTGGCAGTAAAAGATTTGCCTGGTGCCTGGGCAAAACGTTAAAGAATGCTGAGTCCCATACTAGGTTATTCCTTTTTTAATTCTTCTTTAAGCTCTCTGATTATGTCAAGGAGAAAGGCAGTGTAGGAGCCTCAACAACTTTCAGACATTTACTAATCTCTCTTTTTGACGAAGAAGAAACAAGCTCTATTTTAAAACATTCCATGGGCAACACTGTTGAGGTAGAATTTCAGTACCATTCTGTTGTTGTATTTTATTTAAGTTCCTTTTTCTTTTTTTGAGACAAGGATTGCTGGCTTTTCAGTTTATTTGTATTTATTTGTTTGTTTATTTATAAGATTTTATTTATTCATGAGAGACACAGTGAGAGAGGCAGAGACATAGGCAGAGGGAGAAGAAGGCTCCTGGAGGGGAGCCCAATGTGGGACTCCATCCCGGGACTCCGGGACCAAGCCCTGAGCTGAAGGCAGATGCCCCATGTTTTCTTTATTTTTTAATAAATCCATTTGAGTTTTTTAAAACTCCCATTTTTTTTGAGATTTTATTTACTTATTTATTTGAGAGAGTGAGAGCATATGTTCCTACATGTGAAGGGGGTATCAGGGGCAGAGTGAGAGGGAAAGGGATAAGCAAACTCTGCACCCGGAGCAGAGTGGAGCCTGACATGGGGCTCGATCTCACGACCCTGAGATCATGACCTGAGCTAAAACCAAGAGTCAGTGCTTAACCCACTGAGCCACCCAGATGCCCCTAAAACTCTAATTTAAAGAAAAATGTAAATAAGTAGATAGTTCATGGAAGTGGCACAAACCATGAAAGATGTCTATGATTGAATACCAAGTAGGACACCCTCATGGGACAACCACTTCTGGGCCTCATTCCCCACCCAGCCACCTCAGGTCTACCCACCATCTCCAGTCTGTGCTTCCCCTCCACTCTCTGAGCTCTGACACTGGCAGCAGAAGAAACATCTATGTCAGGTGGTTTGTGGGGAGGGGTAGGGGTCATTCTTCATTCTTGTGCACCAAAGGAAAGGTGCCCCCTGGTGTCCCACTCTGTCTCTGAAGTCAGTCTGTGGCAGTCCTTGGAGAGAACTGTGGATTCTCTGGAATCCACAATCTGGGTTATTGCATTGGACCTCACAGAGTTAGAGCCAAGAATAAAGAGGACCAGAAAGACATGGACCAGCATCTATTCATTAGAGCACATGTGAAAATTACTAAGAAGAATAAAGAATGAAACAAAATTAATCCACATTCCTAAGACTCTGCTAGACCTTTCTCTCTTCATATATAAATACATAGTTCTTATTAATTTGGATCACAGTATACATGGTTCAGAGTCTTTGTCTTTTCATTTTTCATAGAGCTTTCCCAAGCTGATTAAAATACATTTAAACATATTATTTAAGAGTAGAATACATATTTATATATCATAGTTTATTTAACCATTCCATCATTTTTGTATATTTAGGTTGTTTACAGTATTTTTTCCATGTAAAAAATATAACACTGCCATGGACAACTTTGTTTGAAATACCTTTCTTAAACAAACAGGAGTCAGGATTTCATGTTTATGGTTTAGTTCATAGATAGTGAGTAAAAAAAAAAAACAGATGTGTTCTATTTTCAGTGACAGATTGAGATTGTGTTGTCAGATGTTTCTGGTGATATGAACTGTGATCGCCCAATTTTCAGGCAGATGGTGGGGTTCAGAACAGACAGGGCAATAAGAACTGGACTGACTCTCACACCCTTTCCACAGCCTGTGCCAGACCCTTGGTGCCTGTCCCCACAGGCTTCAGGCCTCCATCCCTGTGGTGAATTCTCTCCCTTACTATATAGTGACTGTCATCTAAGGGTTTCCAGTTGTAGTCAGGATATGAATTGAGAACTCAGCAGGGCAATATAGAAGTTACTTTGAAGCTAGGGGGAAAATGCAGTGTGAAGGCACAGCAACCAGAAAATGAACCAAAAGACCTGGTCAGGTTGATGATGCTTGTGACCTCTGGGGAGAGTGGCCATGACAGCATCCATTTATAGTCCCCAGGAGCAGCAAGACCTATTGGACCACATCTGTGGTCCTGGTCCTGGTGGTGGTGGAGGGGCCTGCCAGGCAAACTGGAAGAAACACCTGATACATCCATCGCTCTAGAATTAAAGTATTGAATTGACTCTATTCTTGATTATCTTTCTTCCACCAGTTTAGCAGCTGCCAGCCTGGACAGTGATTAGTTGGGGTTAGGGCATATTTGGGCCCCTTTCTTGGTTATCCCTCCATGAGCACTGCAAAAACTCCAGTGTTTCCCTTTCACACTGTTCACTCCTTCCTTATTGGCTGATGGCCAAGAAGCTTGGGAGGCAGATCTCAGCACTGGACAGGGCCTTCTGTATAATCCTTGGGCTCCCAGAGCCTGGAGCACAAAATTCTGGCCTTGCTGAGAAGAGAAGGAAACATCTGTCCTGGCACAGAGGTGGTTGGTGGCCCCATTCTATGGTGGAGCTGTTCTGCAGGAGACAGAATGAGGAGCTTCCTAGCTTCTTTGCTGCCCATGAATTTGGGGTCTTGGCCCTGAATTTTGTTTCATCCTGTTAGTTATCCTCTTCCTTTATCCACCAGACTTGCTCTCAGTGTCCCTAAAGCTGTCTGTATATTGCCTGCCACTGGGCCTTTTGTTGTTTTCATTTCTCTCATGTTGAAGGCCATGTGTATTTTTGCTGCATGGAAACTCAGTCTAGGTAAGTTTAGGAGGGCCCATCTCATCTGAAAAATTCTTCTGTTCACCTCTTCTCCATTCTGTTCTATGTTTAATCCTGGTGTCTCAGGCCTTGCCATGGAAGCCTAGTTATACAAGGTACTTTGACAGCAGCTGGGTCCCCTATGAGTGTGGTCACATGAGCTCCTCTTGTGCTCAGTGGTCAGAAGCAGGTGCTAAGGATGACACCCCCTCAGGATGGCTGGAGGAGGGACTAGGAGCCAGAGTACAGAGGAAGGTGGTTAGGAACAAGTGCTGGCCAGTTAAGGAGGAAGAAGAGAGTCCTAGAATAATGCTCACAGCAGGGGCTGGGCTCCATAGTCTAATTAGAAATAGGAGGCTATTCACCAATAACCCTGAATTCTCATTAAAAGAAATCTGATGAGGTCCTGCTCCAGTTCAAACTACTGTTTAAGGGAGACCCAGTGTTTATCTGTGGGTCATTTTCTATCAGGCTAAAAAGTGAGGGGCATTCAGGAGTCAAACCCTGCTGGTTTTCCCAGGACTGATGGTTTCCTGGGACATAGGACTTTCAGTGCTACATCCAAGAAGGTCTTGGTAAACTGGAGAGAGTTGGTTACCCCAACAGGAAAGATGTGGTGTTCTAGGATAGAAAGCTTGAGTACTGCCACTAAATTGCTTGAGAATAGCCATTGAAGGTAGGAAATTCAAATCTTCTGGAATTCTGAGTTAATGACAGTATTAGAAAAAGATGAAAAGTGAACAATGAAATGAATAATAATAGCAAGACTGGTGCCAGCCCATGTGGTGACTGTGAAAATTAGAAACAGGTGCCCTTTCTTACATATGGACATTCTCCCACACTTGAGTGCACGACTTGGCAAGTGGAGAAAGAGGTGGATTTCAGCCCCTACTTGTCTTCTCAGTTATACATCCTTGTACGAGAAACAACCTGCACACAACAGCACAGAAAACTAACATTTATCAAGCACTTACTGCATACCAGGCACTATACTAGGTATTTTGCACACTATCATTTAAGTTTTATAATAATCCTCTGAAATAAGCATTATTGTTGTTCTGTTTTATGGAAGGAGAGACTGAGGCTAAACCAGATTACATAATTTTCTCAGAACACAGTAGTTAATGGTGAAACTGTAATTCTAACCAGATGTATCAGGTATTGCTGTGCAACAACGTCCTCAAAACTTAGGAGCATCAAAAAGCAGCCATTAATTCTTTCTTTCTTTCTTTTTTTTTAAAGATTTATTTATTTATTTATGATAGACATAGAGAGAGAGAGGCAGAGACACAGGAGGAGGGAGAAGCAGGCTCCATGCCAGGAGCCCGATGCGGGACTCGATCCCGGTACTCCAGGATCGGGCCCTGGGCCAAAGGCAGGCGCTAAACCCCTGAGCCACCCGGGGATCCCCCCATTAATTCTTTCTTAAGGATTCTTTCTCACAGCTCTGCTAATGTTAACCAGGCTTGGCTGGTCCCAGCTGGCCTTGTCCAGGTATCTTTGGGCTGTTGATGGGTAGGCTGTGGGCTGGCTGTTCTAGAGCAGCCTTGGCTGGGATGACACCATTCTCTTTCATGTGTGCTGGCCCAAGCGTGTCAGCAGGCCAGGCTGAGTAACTCCTTGTGGTGATTGCAGAAAAACATAGATGAGCACAGATGTGCAAGCACTTCAGCAAGCTACTTGAGACAAGTTTGTTACTGTCTTTCTGGCTAAACCAATCACAGAGCCAAGCCCAGAGTCAGCATAAGAGTAGACTACCAAGGGCAGAGAGGGGTAACCAGTTGGGGTCATTGGTGTGGTCATTCTATCATAGCCTGCTCTTAGGCCACAACTATTCACACCTCTTCCTCATGTAAAATATGCTAACTTTATTTTAGGGTCCCCAAAAGTTGCATCTAATCATGGCATCTGGCTTGAAGCCCAAGACTTTGTGATCTTCATTAGGTCTGGATGCAGGTCTCTTGATCTAGAGCCCTGTGAACTTAGAAGGATAAGCTATCTTCCCCCACACACCCTCCAGGGAAGGGAAAACTTCAACAAGCTCCTATTCAAAGAGGAGAAGAATGGGAGGCATGCAGGAATCACTGGGCTGGCTGGTAGCCATCCTGATATTTTGCTGGAGAAATGGAGCCACATCCCTCCATTTTGATGGTGATTCTTAGCAGTAGCTCCCCAGGCCACTGTTCTCTGCTGCTCCCTGTTCACCACTGTTCTCTTTTCATGGTCATTTGGCTCTGCCCCAACCCAAGCTAGTGGATTCAGCAGGAGTGGGCACAAGGTCCTGGCCTCAGTCCTTGGGGACATTCCTAGCTTCATTAGTGTCCCTGACTCTGCCCAGCCTTAGCGAAAGACAGTGGGCTCAAACCTGATTCCAAAGCCAGGCTTCCTTATACAATAAATCAAAAAAAAAAAAAAAAAAGAAAGAAAGAAACAAAAACTATACCTTTATTTCTATTGGAGAAATAATTCAGAGGACCTAGGCATCAAAACTCCAAGCATGAATGCATCCTGGGACTACAAATCTATGGCCTTGCTAACAAATGTGTTGCAAGCATGTTTATGGTGCTTTCCCCTTCACTGGCCCTGATGATCAAATTCTAGGCCACATAACCCCCACCCCTTCCCCAGTTTTGATTGGCCCTGAAGTGGGTACTTGGCTCAAGGCAACCAATGAATAAACTACTTACAGCTTGGGACTTGCTACCTGGTTAGAAAAGGTCACACAGGCCAACGGGCTTCCTGTTTGAGTGCTGAGGCACGATGCAAGAATGTGAGGGTTGCAAATGAAGTTTCAGTAATGCATGCAAATAATAATTATGAGCCCTTGGTCAGCAGACTGAGGCAATGCGGTTAGGCCCAGGGAGAAGTAGATGTGCCTGGAGGGAAGAGTCTAAGTGGTTCCTCTTGGAACTGTGGCCTCCATTCTCAAGTGGTCATGGTGTCTGGGTGATCTTGGATTTCTCTGAAATTATTCTCATTACTGCACTTTATCTCCACTCTCTGCTGAGATGACTGAATGTATCTCTCTATCCCTGGAAATCAAAGAGGCCAAATGAAAACCATCTGTTAATATGGTTTTCCATATTGCGGGCAGGGGCGTTGTTTGAGCTCTGGGATCAAAAAGCGCCCAAGAACGTTCAGGTAAGGCTGAAGCATAGTGAAGAATGAGCAGGGAATTTGAAAACATTGAAGAAATCATCTTAAAAAGCCATAACCGGCGATCATCACAGTGAAATCAATGATGATTGAAAACCAGCTCCAACTGTCAGTAATTGGACCATTTAATAGCCAAGCTTAGACAAGTTAATGCCAATTCAAATCCGTTCTCCAGAAGCCATTTTCACAGCTTACAACAGTGCCCATATTGAGTGGGCCTAAAATTGGAGCCCATCACAAA
Source organism: Nyctereutes procyonoides (assembly GCF_905146905.1). Lineage (NCBI taxonomy): Eukaryota > Metazoa > Chordata > Mammalia > Carnivora > Canidae > Nyctereutes > Nyctereutes procyonoides. The sequence goes on from NW_026575042.1 coordinate 36,723,559, forward strand.
TATTAATTATGAACGTGAATTTGTAAGGTCAGTGGTTTTACTTTAATAGGAATTTGGGGCCTATGAATGTAAGTCCCAAATGTCTTAGACTTATTTGAGATTCCAAAGCAAAGAACAGGAGTATAGCAGGCATTTATAGTTCGTTCTGCTTGGCATCGTGTCCAGCATGAGATCACTGAATACCTTGGCGTGAATTCAGAGCTCGATTTTATTATCTTGTAGCTGCCTGTAATCACAGATGAGGCATCAAAGGCCAGCTGTCCCCCATGAACCTTGACAGTCTATATAAACTAATTACTTTTTTATGAGCCATCCTTTCAGAGGTTTGGAAAGAGGGCCTATTAAGCCAAGTTCAATATGATCTACAAACTTTAAAAATTATTATTATTTATCTAAGTTCCAGCTGAGTGCCATGGTAAATGACATCCTCTGAAATGGTTGGCTTGGATGGCCATGGACTTCATTAAAATATAATACTTTGTGTGTGTATGTATGTGTGTTTAAGCGGAAAGGTGAATCCCAGTGTGACAGGAGTTTTTTTTTTTTTTTTTTTTTTTTTTGCACATTAATGGTAGTATAGCAAAATTTGAAGGGCAAGGAAGAGAAAAACACAAGTTTGGAAAAGTGAGGGTATGTTAAGTAAAGCCCCTTTCCCGGCTCCACCAGGCTGTGGATTACAGGGTGAAGACTTTATGCTCTTTGTCCCTGAGTCCACTGCAAAAAGAGTACCCGTGGCCCTTCCCCTTTTGGTGTGCTTCTCTCTCAGAGTCCCCAAAGAGGTGGAATAATAGCTGAAACATGCACTGTGGCCTGCCCTCAGACCACCTCACTTGGTGTTCTGTTCCTAGTGTCTGTCACATTAGCACTGAGGTCGTCTGTGCCACTATGCCTCACATGTGGTGGGCTGGCCTTGCCATTTGGGGTGTATATAATCCCAACCTCTGTCACTGGGGGCTCCATAAGCTCCTTCCAAATGCTTATTGCTGTGATGACCTCCTTCATGTCTACGGTGATGATGATGGGCCCCAGGCCAGCCCACATGGCGCTCCGCTTCATCACCAGGAGAAAATGGTCTTTTTCCTCTTCTGGCCAACTCTTGCTCAGGGGTTCCTACAGAAACATTGTTTGGAGTCCCAGTGCTACTGTTCTTTGTTTTACTATCAACTCCTCCGTCTCCAGAGACAGATGGGTATCCCCAGGCTATAGATATAAGGGATGGGTTCATATGCCAACCGGAGCTGTGCTGTGATAAGTAATATTCCACTCAAGTGCTGCCTGCTGACTCTGCCCTTGACTGTCTGAGTTCCTTCTTTTGTAGTGTTTTACTTTCCTCTAACAAGCAGACATTTCTGTCAGCTATGTGGTTTCTGCAGGCATTCTCCACTCACCCTCCTCTCCTCCCCGCACACAGTCTATCAGACATCACTCTGTATGTCTCAACTTGATTTACAGAGCGGGTCCTGAACCACATGCAAGCCAGCATGAACAGCCAGACACCAAGAAAGTGGCAAGAGGGACCATATAGTTCCACATGCCCCCTATCAGGATCATGTTCACCCTGCGAGGACTCCTACACTGACAACATGTAAAAGAGACCCTTCTTTCCTGAGTGGCATCCATGTAGTTCCCATGATCAATTCTTTGCTTGGCTATGATACTTGCTACACTGAGCTTTAATTGTCTATCCATGCCCCTGTCCTTTCACTGGTCTTGAGAAGCAGAATCTGAATCCATTTCATGTCTCTAGCAGCTACCACTGAGTAGGTATTCAATTAAAGTTGGTGCAATGAATGGTTAATATTGTATTTCATTCTGAAGCTAACCTATCACCTTCTCTTACCGATTTTGACATATTTGCTCCTGGACTCAGCTGAGTTCTGCTGCACTTTCAATCAATCTATTTAATTGTCTATTCCTTACCCCAGAGTGAGCATGTTAATCCTTATGTCCTAGCATACAACCTAGCTTAGAGACTCCTAGTAAATACCTGCTAACTTGAGTTAAAAGAACTGAGTGGGATTCCAACCTGCTGCTAACAGCATGGGGGTAGGGATGGGAAGCACTGGTGTTCAGGGAAATCATCATGATATCCACATTGCACACTGCAAGGGCTAAAACTGACTCCTGGCAGCCCTCTGAGGTAATTGGGAGCAGATCCATCTCAGCTAGTGTGTTTTCCTGATCACTACTCCCAAATTCAATGTAGCCAGTGCAAGAAGAGGCCTGGTTTATGGAGATCTGGACTAGAGGGGACCATGGTGATCCAGAGAGATTCCCTATGATAGTAGAAAGTGACATAACTAAGGGAAGAGGCAGCTGCTACTCAGTACTGGCTAATTTCTTTTAAGAAGGTTGATTTTGGGGCAGCCCAGGTGGCTCATCAGTTTAGTGCCACCTTCAGCCCAGGGTGTGATCCTGGAGACCCAGGATCGAGTCCCATGTCATGCTCCCTGCATGGAGCCTGCTTCTCCCTCTGCCTGTGTCTCTGCCTCTCTCTCTGTGTCTCTCATGAATAAATAAATAAAATCTCTTTAAAAAAGGGTGATTTTTTAAAAATCAAATTATTTTCAACTCGTGATTTTCATGCAGTTGTAAGAAATAACATGGAGAGACCCTGTACTCTTTACCCAGTTTCTCCCAGTGATAACTTCGTGGGAAGCCATAGTACAATATCACAACCATGATATTGACATCGATGATCAAAATACAGAACATTTCCATCACCACAAGTATCCTTTATGTTACCCTTTTATAGCCACATGCAACTTTCCTCCCATCCACAAACTCATTAACTTTCTCACAACCAGTCTGTTCCCCTTTGAATAATTTTGTCATTTCCAGTATGTTATATAAGAATCATAGGGAAATTGGGGGACAAATAAAGACAAAATCAGAGAGGGAGACAAACCATAAGAGACTCTTAAACTATAGGAAACAAACTGAGAGTTGCTGGAGGGGAGGAGAGTGGGGAGATGGGGTAACTGGGTGATGGGCATTAAGGAGGGCACTTGATGTAATGACACTAGGTGTTATATGCAACTGAAAATTACTAAACTCAACCTCTAAAACATTTTTTAATAAATAAATGGAATCATCCATTGAGCAGCCTTCTAGAATTGGCACTTTTTTCACCCAGCATCATTCTCTGGAAATGGATCCAGGTTGTTGCCTATATCAATATTCTATCCTTTATATTGCCAAGCATGATAATACCATGTTCCATGGTATAAATGTACCAGAATTTAACCATTCATCCCCTGAAAGACATCTAGGTTATTTCCAGTTTTCAGTTACTATGAACAAAACTGCTGTATTTGAAAACAAGTTTTTGTGTGAACCTGAGGCACCTGGGTGGCTCAGTCTGCTAAGTATCTACCTTTGGCTCAGTCATGATCTCAGGGTCCTGGGATTGAGCCCCATGTTGGGGAGCCTGCTTCTCTCTTTCCCTCTGCTGCTCCCCTGCTTATGCTTTCTGTCTCTTTAGATAGATAGATAGATAGATAGATAGATAGATAGATAGATAGATAGATAGGCAGGCGGATAGCTTTTGTGTGAACATAAATATTCACTTCTCTGGGATAAATGTCAAGGAGTAGAATTGTAAAGTGGTACGGTATTTGCATGTTTCATTCTTTAAGAGACTGCTAAACTGTTTTCCAGAGTGGCTTTGCCATTTTACTTTCCCATCAGCAATGGGATGAGTGATGGAGTTTTTCTGCATCCTCACCAGCACTTGGTATTATTCCTATTTCTTATTATAGTCACTCAAATAAGTATGTAGTGTCATCTCATTGTAGTTCTAATTTGCATTTCTCTAAATGCTAATGATGTTAGATATCTTTTTAGGTGTTTATTTGCCATGTATATATCATATTCCATGAATTGTCTCTTTATGTCTTTTGCCCATTTTCTAATTAGATGCTTTGTGTTTTACTGTTGAGTTTTGGGAGCTCTTTACATATTCTAAATGCTAGTTCTTTGTTGGATATCTGGTTTGTGAATATTTTATCCATCACATAGCTTGCTTTTAATCCTCTTAACATGGTCTTCTCAAGGCAAAACTTTAAAATTTTGATGAAGTCCAATTTATCTTTCTATGGATTGGGTTTTTGGTGTTCATTTTAAGAACTTTTTGCCTTGTCTGAGATTTTAAATATTCTAAGGTGTTTTTCTAAAAGTTTTCTAGTTTTACATTTTATATTTAAGTGCATAACCCATTCTAATTTTATTTCTGTATACGATTACATTAGGTTGAGATTTCTTTTTTTCTTTCTCCTCCGCTTTGCCAATGGATATTCAATTCTATGTTATTTGTTGAAAAGTGTATCTTTCCTTCATTAAATTACTCTTGTACCTTTGTCAAGAAAAGTCAGTTGGGCATAGTTGTGTGTGTCTATTCCTGGGTTCTCTTTACTCTTCCATTAATCTGTATGTCTAGTGCTGCCTCAGAACTACACGGTCTGGGTTACTGCAAGTACATAAAAATTAATGTTGGATAAATGAATGACTTCCAATTTATTTATCTTTTTCAAAACTGTTTAAACCATTCTAGTTCCTTTAACTTTTCTATAAGTTTTATAATAATCTTGTCTACATCTACAAAAAATCCTGCTGAGATTTCAATAGGAATTGAGTTAAACTTATTTATCCATTTGAGGAGAATTGACATTTTTACTGTGTTGAGTCTTCCAATCCATGAGCATGCTCTCTCTCTCAATTTGTTTCAATTTTCTTTGATTTCCTTCATCAGTGTTGTGTAGTTCATAGCATAAATTTCCTGCCCATGTTTTGTTAGATTTAGACCCAAATATTTCATTTTTTGGTGACTGTAAACGGTATTGTTTTTTAAATTTTGTGTTCCTTGTGAGTATAGAGAAACACAATTGCTCTTTTATGGTTACATTTTTATGTTTCTTTTCCTCCAACCTTGCCGGACTCCTATATAGACCATCATGTCATCTGCAATTAGAAACAATTCTATTTCCTTTTATTGTCTTATTGCAGTGAGTAGACTTGAGAGGTTTTCATGCTTTGTTCCTGATCTTAGGGGAAAAGATGCAGCTTTTCATCAATAAGTAAGTATAATGTAACCTATAGGGTTTTTGTAGATGTTCTTTAGCAAGTTGAGGTAGCTTTCTGTTTCAAGGTTTCTGAGAGTTTTTTGTTTGTTTGTTTTTAAATCAAGAAAGGGTGTTGATTTCTCTCAAATTCTTTTTTCCATTATCAGTTTATAAGAATATATAATTTTTCTTCTTTAGTTTGTTTATATGGTAACTCATTGATTGATTTTCATGTATTGAACCAACCTTGTATCTTTAAAATAAACTCTTGTTTAGTCATAGTATATAACTCTATTTATAGGTTGCTGCATTTTATGTGCTAAAAATTTATTCAGGATTTTTTCATCCATTTTCATGAGGGATATTAGTCTGTCATTTTCTTTCTTTGTATTGTCCTTATCTGGTTTTATATCAGGGTATTACTAGCTTCAAAAAATTAACTGGGAAATACTCCGTCCTTTTCTGTTTTCTCAAAGAGATCACGTATTGCTGTAAATTTTCTTTTAAACATTTGGTAGAATCCTCCAGTGAAACTTTTTTCGTGGCAGTTTTAAAATTATAAGTGAAATTTCCTTAATAGCTATAAGGCAATTCAAAGTATCTATTTTATATTGGGTAAGTAGGGGTAGGTTGTGTTTTTCAAGGAATTGGCCCATTTCACATAAGTTGACAAATACATGCATGCAGAATTGTTTTTAGAATTGTCTTATCATCCTTTCAATGTCTACAAGGTTCTGTAATGATATATGCCAGTTCAAACATAATATTTATAATTTATGTCTTCCCTCTTTTTTCTTTTGGCAGACTTGCTAAAGGTTCATTAATTTTATTGATCTTTTTTAGAGAACCAACTCGTATCATTGATTTTTTTTCACTTATTATCTTTCTGTTTCTTATTTCATTGCTTTTTGTTCCTATTTTTATTATTTCTTTCATTCTACCCATTTGGGTTTGTTATTCTTTAGCTTTTGAAGTGGGACTTTATTGACTTGAGATGCTTTCTCTTTTCTAATGTATGCATTTAATACTATGAATTTTCCTCAGCACTGCCTTTGCAGTGCCCTACAAATTTTTATGTATTGTAGTTTTGTGTAGTTCAGTGTATTAGTTTTATTTTCATTGAGACTTCCTCTTGGAGTCATAGTTATTTAGACGTGTATTGCTAAGTTTCCAAATATTTGGAGATTTTCCTATTACCTTTCTGCTGTTGATTTCTATGTTGGTTCCTTTATGTTCAGAAAGCATACTTTGTATGATTCAGTTCTTTTAAATTTTTTGAGGCTTCTTTTATAGCCTAGGATCTATCTCAGTCATTATATGTTCTGTGGGCACTTGAAAAATAATGTATATTTTGCTATTGTTGGATGAAGTGTTCTAAAAATGTCAATTAGATCCTGTTGGTTATTAATTTTTCCTATATCCTTACTTTTCTGTCCAATTCTATCAATTGTTGAAGAAGAGCTATTGAAGTGTTCAACTATAATTACAAACCTGTCCATCTTTCCTTTTAGCTCTCTTAGTTTTTGCCTTACAGATTTTGCAGGTCTGTTGTCAAGTGCATACACATTTAGGGTTGCTATATCTTCTTAGTGAGTTGATCTTTTAATTATTATATAATATCAGCCTCTGTCTCCAGTGTTTTTTTTTTTTTTGCTTTAAGTTTACTTTATCAGATATTAATATGGCCAGTCTGCTTTCCTTTAATTTTTACATGATATATCTTTTTCCATTCTTTTATTTTCAATCTGCATCTATCATTGTATTTGAAGTAAGTTTCTTATAGATAGTATACTGGATTTAAAATTTACTCTTCCAATCTCTATCTTTCAACTGGTATATTTAGAACATTTACATTTAATGTAATTATTGATATGTTAGTGTTTAGTCTGCCATTTTATTTATTGTTTTTTGTATGTTCTTTCTGGTTCTCTCCCTTTTTTTAAATCTCTGTTGTTTTTCTCCTTTTAAAATATCTGGCTTTTTTCCTGCCTTTGGTCAGAATTCATTTTCAATTATCTATAGTATTTTCAGGTATATGAAAGAAAAAAGCTTTCTGCGTAGCTTTTTTTTTTAGCTATTGTTCTACTGCTCTCATTATTTTGTCAGTTCAAATAATATAGAAACCTTACTTCTTTTTCTGTACCTTTACCTTTGCTCTGTATAATTGTATTAAGTATTTACTTTATATACATTTAGAGCCATATCAGACTGTGTTATAATTTTTGCCTCAACTGTCAAATGTAATTTAGAAAACTCAGGAGGAGAGGAAAGGACTATTGTATTTACCCATATTTTTGCTTACCACAATCTTTCTTTTTTTACTGGTGTTCCAAGATTCCTACATCTATAGTTTATTTTTTATTTCAAAAACTTCCTTTAACCATTCTTTCAGAATAAGTCTTCTGGTGGCAAATTCTCTTAGTTATCCTTCATCTGAGATTGTCTTGCCTTCCCCTTCATTCTTGAAGCATATTTTTTCTGGATATAGGATTCTGGGTTGACAGTTCTCTTCTTAAAAAATGGTGTGCCCTTTCTTCTGACTTTCTTGGTTTCTGGCTAGAAATCTACTGCAACTATAACTGCTGTTCCCTCATAGATGAGGTGTTGTTCTGGCTGCTTTCAATGCTTTTTCCTACGTCTTTCATTTTCAGAAGTTTAATTATGTCACCTTGACATGGACTTCTCTAACTTTATCCTGTTTGATATTCACTATACTTCTTGAATCTATAGGTTTGTCTCTCTTGTCAAAAAGGGGAGTTTTCAGCCATTATTTCTTTGAGTATTTTTTTCAGTACTGTTCTTTTTTTCCTTCTCCTTCCAGGACTCCAATGACATGAATGTTAGATTTTTTGATCCTTTGTTACAGTCCCACAGGTCCCTGAAGCTCTGTTCCTTTTTTTTTTTTTTAAGTCTATTTTCTCTCTCTTGTTCAGATTGGGTATTTCCATTTCTCTCTTTTCTAGTCCACTGATTCTTTCCTCCATTTTGCTGATAAGCACATCCACTGAACTTTTTATTTAACTTACTGTGTTTTTCCATTCTAAAATTTCCATTTGTTTTTCCATATATTCTGTTTCTTTGCTGATATTTTCTAATTCCTTGATGGCTTTATATTTTATTTTGATTTAAGCATGCTCATAATTGATCATTCGAGCATTTTTATCATGACTGCTTTGTCAGATAAAATCTGTCATAAAGTCCTTGTCAGATAATTCTCATGTATCTGTTATCCCAGCAGTGTCATCTATTGATTGTCTGTTTTTCATTCTGTCTAAGATCTTCCTGGCTTTTGGTATAATGAGTGATTTTCTATTGAAACCTGCAAAATTTTATATTATTCTCTGAGACTCTGGATCTGATGTAAACCTTCTGTCTTAATTGGCTTTTATGCCACTGCTCCAGCAGGGAATGGGGCAGTACCACTCCCTTACTGACAACCAGATGTAGAAATCCAGGCTCTGTACATGGCTTTTACTGACACCTGATGGGGGGGGGGGGAGGTGTCTCCTCCATTACTGGGTGGGGGATGGGAATTCCAGCTTCCCACATGGTCTTCAGTGAAACTGCAATGGAGATAGCCTCATTACAGCTGGGCAATGATGAAAGTCCTGACTCTGACCTAAGCCTCTTTTGACACCACCCTAATAGGGAGAGGGGAGCGTTCCTCATTACTGTCAGGTGAGGGTGGACATTCAGGCTCCCCACATGGTCTCCACTGACACTGTAGGAGGATTCTTGTTATGGGCCACTGGGAGTAAAAGTCTCACCTCTCAGCTTGATCTTCCCTGATACTACTTCAGCTAGAATGTTAGGGCATACCTCACTATAGCCTCATGAGGGTGGAGGTCTAGGATCCCAAATCAGACTTTCTTGGCAGGGGTAGAGGTAAGGCCAAGTTTTTATGTAGTGTTTGCTGCATAGACTTGGCAGTTATCTGAAAGTTATCTGTCTTGCTAGACTGCTCCTTTCCTGGCCCTTTGGCGAGAGAGACCAACATTTTATTTTGGGTTTTGTTTTTTGCTCTGCCTGTTGGCATTTCTGAGTTGCAGGATCCTTTAACTCCAAATTTGGGATATATGAAGCAAAAAGAAAACCTCAGGAATTTACCACCATGTCATTTCTCAGGTTCTGAGCTTCCAAACCAGTCTGTCTTGTCTCCAACTTACAAAGTCTTCCTATGTTTGTTTTACCGATCTTTTCCAGTGCTTTTACTTGTACTTGGTGGGAAGAATAGGTAAAAGTCTAAAGGTTTTCATCTATAAACATGAGCCTAGGCTACCAAGTCTTGTCATTTTCCAAAAGAAGTCAGAAATCCAGAGCTTTTTTGTGTGAAATTCCCCAATTTTTTTTAAAGTAAGTAATTCAGTTTTATCTATAAATCACTATGTGGACAGGCAGTCTACAGACTAAAAAGCACTGCCAGCTGAATTTGTCCTCAGGCCACCTGCTTGTGATCTCTGGTTTAAGCTATGCAGGCAATGAGGGATGAAGAGCTGTGGGTTTGGTACACTTGGAGGTTTGCACACTGCCAAAGAAGGATGGTTGCCCTATCCCACATTTACTTATTCATTCATTAATAAGAAATTATCACATATCTACTGTGTGTGAACTATAATGGTAAATGAGACAACAAGGGCTTCTCACTATGCAGCTTATATGAATAAACAAAACACACTATAGCAGGCATCGTGATGGAGAAGTTTTCAGAAATAGAGGGGGGCATTTGACAGGATGAACACTGGGTGTTATATGTTGGCAAATCAAACTCCAATAAAAATATGCAAAAAATATGCAAAAAAAAAAGAAAGATAGAAATAGATGTGACTTTATTGTCAGCTCCCAAGGTGGGATGAATTTCTCATGATTACTCCTAATGGATTTCCTCAGGAATCCAAAGTCATCTTTCTAGTTTTTTTTAAGAAAATTGCCTAGAAGAAGCCACACTGGCTCAAACGACAGCTGAAAGAGAGAGAAAAGGTGCGTGCCTCTTACCTATATCTTGTCCTGGAAGCTGGCTATAGTCAGAGGTAGCAGAACTCTCCCAAACCTCGTAGTCAGAGAAAGGCAGGGAAGAAAATCCAGAGTCACACTAATGAAAGTCAAGAAAGCAGGAGGGCTGACATCTGGATGTAGGCTTGGGGCATGATTTATCATTGTCTGGACAGGTCCTGGAGACAAGTCCTCTAACCTGGAGGTGAAGGTTAGAGGTTTCACTCAGCATGATCTTGCCTGGTCAAACCAGGACTGGAATGCAGTGAGTACCACTTGCCATCTCCAGACGAGAGAGGGGACAGAGATGGACCCAAGAAGTTACCAGTACAGATTTCTTTGGCCCTTTTTGTCATCAGGCTATGAGATAATCAGTCCTTGTTCTGAAAATGCATATGTGTCCTTAGGTGCTCTGGAATCCCAATCAGCATAAACACCCATAGTGAGGTAGAAACAGAGAGGTAGCCCGAACAGCAGAAGCTGCCCCACTCTCATGTATTGTACAGTCTCAGACTTTTACACACACACATTTTGTGGTGAAGCCAAAGTTTGAAAAGTCCAGAACTGAACTTTCGGTTTAGATTCATATCTGAACACTATGATCACAACAGCAGCATGGTTACTTTGTTATGAAAAAAAAATTAGTTCTCTTCTGTTACACTCAGGCTTTTTCCATCTCAAAACCTCGAAATCTTCAGAGGTCTTTGGCAATTCCACATTTTTTATGAGTTTCAGCAATAAAAGAAGTTGACTTACTCAGCTAGGAAAAGGATGATAAATACTAATTGAATTTTATTTTGCAGAATCCTGCAGCTGAAGATAAGGAAGCTTAAAGACGTGACAAAAACAAACAAATAGCACATAGTTTGTTTTCCTGTACAGCAAATACAACCCTGCCTGACTTGCAAGCACTCCCCCTTTCCTCCAAATGTGAGAAGGTCACAGTCTCAGCTCACTGCTGCCAAGGTAGCTGTCCCCACTGTGAAATGATTGTTCAGTGGCATTTACAGCAAATTGCAGAAAGGAGAAAGAGCTTGCTGGAAATAGACTGGTGTCAGACTATCACATCTCATAAAAATAATAAAAATAATAGCCACTGCCAGTCTGCTGTGTTCCTAGAACTTTACATAACTTCATTTACATTTACCAGTCACATGAGCTTGTAAAGTTAGCACTATTTTCACTTTAAAGATAAGGACACTCAGGCTTAGAAAAGTAAGTGACTTACTAAGATCACGTAGCCTAGTAAATGTGGGAGCCAGAGTTCACATAGACTGTGTCATTCGCTCAGATCCCTGGTTCTTAACTGGGAGCAGTTTTGCCCCGCAGAGGACACTAAACAATGTTCAGAAACTTTTTTTTTTTTTTTTTTTTGGCATTCTTAATGGGATGGGGGTATTGCTGTGGCATCTAGTCTAGTGGGCAGAGAGTCCAGGTGCTGCTTAGGATCCAACAATGTACATGACAGCCTCCAACATGAAAGAATGATCTGACCCCAAATGTCAGTACTGTTGATAGTGAGGAACCCTGGTCTACAAGACAAGATGCCTCAGGTTTAGTTCCTATTTTGTATCTAGCTCAGAACGTAACTTTGGAAAACTTACTTCCTCTCTTCGAACCTAAGTTTTCTTGTGTGTAAATCAAGGTGATAGACTGTTAGATTGGATTATTTCTGAGGTATCTGCAGCTTTATTAACCTGTGGATCCCGAGAAACTTTAGAATTTTATCTTTGGCTCTTGAAGTAGTCTTGAAAGTACCTATGAATCATACTGAGGCTTCAAGCAAAAGTAAGGAGAGTTTTTGGAAGGCATAAATAAATTTTGTTGTGAGGGGGATCCCTGGGTGGCGCAGCGGTTTGGCGCCTGCCTTTGGCCCAGGGCGCGATCCTGGAGACCCGGGATCGAATCCCACGTCGGGCTCCCAGTGCATGGAGCCTGCTTCTCCCTCTGCCTGTGTCTCTGCCTCTCTCTCTCTCACTGTGTGCCTATCATGAATAAATAAAAAGTTAAAAAAAAATAATAAAAAAAAATAAAAAAAAATTTTGTTGTGAGGATACCTGTGGACACAATGCATTTGGTAATAGAAAAAAAAATTCTTCACATCATATTTGGGTCTTAGTTGATGGTCCTGTTAAATTTTGACTTCTTACCATAATTAAGTTGCCCATTCTGAACCAGCCAATTACTGTGTCTCCATGGGCTGCCTAAGCTAGGTGTGGTGTGTTGGTGCCTCTGAGGGGAGGCAGGTCAGCTAACAGCGGGATATTTGTGCCATCAACAACTCTATATTATGGACACACAGTCTCTGACAACCACAAAACCAGCTGAGCTCTCAGCATGGACAGGCCATATAAGCCTTACCTTGGTTCTATTCTTCTGGATAGGCCCCACTGGCCAGTGGAGGTCAGTGGGGAAAAAAATTATTCAAACACCAAAAATTACATCTTTGCTAACACACACACACACACACACACACACGCACACACCTGCATCTATGTAGATTAACCCACATATCTGGCAACAGATTAAACCTTTCAACCTCTTTATTTGTGTTTATTTTATGAGGATTTAACTTCATCCAGTTTTTTTTTTTATAATTGTGGAGGACAGACCTTCAGTATATTGAGGATTAATTGCTAGTGCTTTTATGAAGGACAGTGGGGAAAAAAAAAGGAGGCAAGGATTTGTTTGAATTTTAAGAGGATATTTGAGAATTGGTAAGTTAAATTGGTAAATTCTCAACTCTCTATGAGTCATGGGGTAGAATGTAGATGTGGGCATGATTCAGTTCCTGCCTTGAAGGACCTGCAATCTCTTGGTGGGAAGGCATAGTAGAGCTGGGTTGGAGGCAAATGACACTGCTTTATCCTTAGATGCCATGAGGCTGGGTCAGAGTTGTAAGGCTGGGGAGGTTTTTGCAGGCTGAACCGTTTCTGCATCATCAAGGCAATGCAGAGTCAGGCACACGAAGGCCTCTGTGAACACTGCTGAACACAACAGGCACAGTTCTCTCTCTCAGAGCTCTACTTACACTGCCTTGAAGGTGTCACCATAGCTTGCTCTGTGAAGGCAAACCTTGACTTGCTTACCTCAGTATCCCCTGCACCTGACCCAGAGAATTCCCAAGGAATGGATGAATTCCTGGACAACCAAGTGGTACTCCCAAGGGCTCTGTGTTCCAAGGACTGGATACTCCCTGAGGGGTGGGGATAGTTGAGTGAGGCTTCACAGATGTCCGGGAACCTGCAAGATGCGGTAGAGAAAAGTAGGGCGAGATTTCCAGAGTGTGTATTGGAGGGGGCAGGCTAGAAGTGCCTTTTCCTGGTGAGAATTGGCAGCTATTTGGTGTCTGAAGGCTTGTATGAGTCTTCACTGGCTGTGTAACAAAGTGCCACAGATTCACTGCCTTAAAACAACATCCGTGTACAATTTCACAGTGAGGCAGCAGACCTGGCCCAGTGTGGCTGGGTCCTCTGCTCAGGGTCTTGCCCGCTAAAAACAAGGCATTGGCAGGGCTATATTCCCATGTGGAGCTGGGTCCTCTTCCACACTCCCTGGCTGTTCAGCTTCTGTAGCTGAAGGACTGAGGCCCCTACTTTCCTCCTGGCTGCCAGAGAGGAGATGTTCTCAGGTCCTAAAAGCTCTTATAAAGATACAGCACATAGTACATGCAGGCATTTCACATAGATTATTTCATTTAGCCCTCTAAACCAGGGCTCAGCAGACTTTTTCTTAAAGGGTCCAATAGTAAATATTTTAGGCTTTGCAGGTCAAGAGGTAACTTCAAGGCTATTAGGTAAGTACTTAATATAATCATATAAAATGTAATCATTTAAAGATGTAATAACCATTCTTAGCCTGCAGACTAAAAAATGAAACAAAAAACCTGCTGGCTGAATTAGCTCATGTGGGTGGTAGCTTGCCCTCTTCCTGTTCTGAACAATCTAATTAGGCTAAAATATTATAATACTAAGAGATGAATAAATGGAGCCACAGAGCCTTTAGGTTACTTGCTGGACTCTCTCAGCACCCAGGTGGGTCTGAATCTGTCTCCCAGGTCTGGTTCTGCAAGGCCTGACCAGAATCCACATGTGCAGGGATTCATCTGCTTGTCTTCCTTCTAGATGCTAATTTCTCTCAAGTCCCCACAAGGGTGACAGGGTCAGAAGGTAGAAAATTAGTCAACCGAGTGCCAGTTGTGAGGTCTTGGGCAGTCATTCTGTCTGTAGCCTGTTTCCTCTTTTCTGAAGTAGGTGCGGTATTGCCTTAACCTTGCTCTGGCCCCTTGGCCACTGGCTGATGGCAGCTGGGAAATGTAGTTAGGGCTCTCCATGGGAAGAAATGAAAGAAAGTCTTTGTGGATGTCCAGACATATCCATCAGATAACCTTTCATTTAATCATCTGTACCCTCACCTGAACATCAGAATCCCCTGGGGAGATTTCCAAAAAATCTAAAATCAAATTAATGAGACTTGCCTCTAAAAATTCAATCCAGTGGGTCTGTAGTGGACCTGGGAATCAGTGTTGTTTTGAAACTTTCTAGGCAATTCTGATGCAGAGCCAGATTTGAAGCCACTAAATAGATCAGTGCTTCTAATCAGCCAGGGTACTCATCAAACTTGGATCCTCCAGGCCCCTGCCTGGGGAATTATCGTCACCAGGGATGATGGAGACACATCAAACATGTTTTCTCACAGTCTCTTTCCACCCTGGAATCCCCACACATGTTTGTAGCTTATCTTCTCAGAGACTGGGCCAGTGAGCCTCGGTGAGTTCTGGATAGTGAGGTGACTAACAAGCACCACAGGTGAATCCAATGTTTTTCAAAGTCAGCCATGCACTGGCATAAACAAACCAAGTGAGTACACCTGGCCATCAGGTGGACTCAGTAGAGTTCGCTTCTAGCAATCACTTAATTAGAACTTAATGACATTTAATCCAAATCAGACACTGGATGTTAGAAATGGCAAAGGCCTTTTAAGTTTAGTGACACTGAACCCAAACACTGTGACAAATATAGTTCAGATTCTGGCTGGAGGGCATTATTTATGCGAGGATTGGAGCAGCTGGTGGCAGTCTCCAGGTGCCTCCTAGGAGAGACCGCAGTGCAGGCACAAAGGCAGTTCAGCTCAGAGGAGTCTGTAGTCTGCATATATAACCTCACACATCTTTCCTTGGGAGCTTCACTCGAGGCAGGAGCTGTACATACTAGTTGCATCCTAGGCCAGAGCTCTATATACTGGGCAGGAACTGCATATACTGGTCACAATTTAGTCTTTTACCAAGGTCATCCGAAAAGCCAAGATTTTTTTACTTTTTCTAAATGGCTTCGGTTATAGTATGGTGCAGTGGTTTGCACATATTTTAAAATCACACTCCCTGTGATATCTAACAAAAGACACAGAACTTTAGTGCCCTAAAAACTACTTGACAAATTTTACATAAATTTCAAGGAATTCATGGAGCTCCTACACCACTCCATCCATAGACTCCGGGTAATGACCCCCAAATGTAGCAGTAAGTCTTAGACTGGGAAGAGAGACGGCCTGTGGTTTAAACAGAGTTAGCTCACCTGTCATTGGTCAACAAGCCACACAACATTTCCAAGTTTATTTCCAAATCTGTGAAATGAGAGTGCTAATACCATGGTCTTTAGATCTCCATCACTTGTGAAAAACAAAAGGTATCATGGTGTGACAGCATCTAGAAGCATTAGAAAGTCTATTTCAACATGCAGGATCCTGTTATTGACTTATTTAAAAAGTGTCTGATTCTAAGGCATCAGAAGTTTGTCTTCAATCTCATTAAGGTATCATGCATATAGAATCAGATATTTGAAAGAGCATTAAAGGCAGAACATTTTTTTTAAAGATTTTATTTATTTATTCATGAGACACTCAGAGGGAGAGGCAGACTCCTCGCAAGGAGCCTGATGCAGGACTCCATCCCAGGACCCCGGGATCACGCCCTGAGCCAAAGGCAGATGCTCAGGTGCTGAGCCACCCAGGTGTACCAAAGGCAGAACATTTCTTAATGATTAAATTGAACAAATATTGAGTCCCAGGTTGGCCTCTGCTCTAGGGTACCTCTGCTCCTCCACTTGTCTTTTCACTCCTTCTTTAGGCTCTGCTTCTTGTGGCTCCTCCTGTGCTAAGCTTTTCAAGCCCTTCCCCCTCCCAGGTGATGTATCACTCAGTACTTAGATCTGCAGGACTTGATCAAGACCTGGGAACTCCTTGTTCATCCAACAATTTTCTCTCCCAGGGTGACCACCTTAAAGTTGGGGAAGGTGACCTACTTCCCCCCAGGTACTCCTCCATCCTAGCACAGAGCAAAAATGTCTGCTAAATGAGAGCAGGACAAATGAGGAGAATGCCCAATAGTGTTGCTTGAGGTGAATATAACAAAGGCCTTGACCTCAGAATATTTACTCAGAGGGGGAAGTTGATGAGAGAGTGGATGCTGGCGATCACTGTGGCGTTCAGAGACTGGAGAGGTCTCACTTCATTTGGGAACATCAGAGGAGGCTTCGGTGTGGCAGATAATTGTCTAAGGGCTGTTGGATGATGAGTGGGTCCTCGGAGCTGCATTCATTCATTCATTCATTTATATTTTATTTATTCAAGAGAGAGAAAGAGGGAGGCAGAGACATAGGCAGAGGGAGAAGCAGGCTCCCTGTGGGGAACCCTATGTGGGACTTGATCCCAAGACCCTGGGATCATGACCTGAGCTAAAGGCACACAACCACTAAACCACCCAGGTGTCTGTCAGAGATGCATTTAAGAGGAGAAAGGAAACCAGGAGCAGAGACAGAGGGGATGAAAGATGAGAGCATGTCAAGATTTGGCTCTCAGTCCCTTTGCCTGGCACACAGACCTCGAGTATGAAGGAAGTGGGAGCCACAATGAGGAAAGAGCAAAGGAACAGAAACATGTGGTGTTCACTGCCAGCCTGGGGGTTTGCATTTGGTGGGGATGCAGAAAGGTTTTGAGTGACAGCACTGACACGGAGGCATGGGGATCAAAGTGTCACATCTTGGCCACTATGAGAATAACTGTGAATGCTCTAACTTTTGGTGATGCAAAATGCTAATTATTTATCCAAAAAGTATTTGTTGAGCACCCACTATGTGCTAACCCCTGTTCTAGAAACTTAGGATACAAATCAGTGAACCAAAAAGAGTTCTGGACTCTCATAAGACTTATATCCTAGCAGAGGTAAGAGTGAGACACAGACAATAAACAACAGGCATAGAAAATCAGCAAATTATATGGTAGGTTAGATAAAAATGAAAGAGGGAGAAAATCCTAAAAAAGTAGAGCAGGGAGTAGGAGGTTGGGAGTGCCGGGTCGGCTTCACTGTGAAGATGGTGTTGAAGGAAGGGTAGGGATGTGCGCTGTGTCATCTGGATGGATGGGTCAGAGGGTGTTTCGGGCAGCGAGCAATGTCAGTACAGAGGCCTGGAGCTGGGGGCTCCTGTTTAGGGAAAGACTGGGGTCATTGAGGTAATGGGAGGGGGACAGATCAAGCATGGCTTTGTGAACCATGGTGAGATCTTCGACTTTTCCGTTAGGTGCAGTGGGAACCCTCGCAGGGTTTCGGGCAGAGGAGTGACATGAACTGGTTTACGTACTGATTGGACGTCTCTGGGAACGGCATTGAGAGTAGACTGTAGGAGGGCAAGGGCAGTACCTGGAAGACCAGGCAGGAGGCTACTGCAATAATCCAGCTAGGAGTGCTTGTGGCTTGTATCAGGAGGTGAGAAATCATGGGACTTTTTGGGTAAGTATGTCTTGAGGGTAGAGCTAATAATATATCTTGATATTTGAGGTATGGGAGACACAGAAGGGTCTAAGGTGTCCTCAACGTTTTGGAGCCAGACAACTGGAATGATGGAGGTGCCATTGCCTAAGTGAGTGAAGTGAGTTTGGGAAGGAATAGTGAGCATTCACTATAGAATGTTCCATTTGGGGATCCCTGGGTGGCGCAGCAGTTTAGCGCCTGCCTTTGGCCCAGGGCACGATCCTGGAGACCCGGGATCGAATCCCACGTCGGGCTCCCGGTGCATGGAGCCTGCTTCTCCCTCTGCCTGTGTCTCTGCCTCTCTCTCTCTCTGTGTGTGTGTGTGACTATCATAAATAAATAAAAATTAAAAAAATAACAAATCTTTTTTTAAAAAAGAAGAATGTTCCATTTGCTATGTCCTCTAGCATCCAAGTGGAAACATGAATAAGCAATTGGATACCCACATTTAGAGTTTGGGAGAAAGGTCTGACTAGAGAAATAAATAGAGAATTGTTGGTTAATAGCTAGTCTTTTAAGCCATGGGATCTTAAGATATTCAGGAGAAGAGATAGGACAAGCAGAGGAGACTGAGGAAAACTGGCCAGGGAATTAAGACGAGACCAAGAGACTAAAGTATCTGGAACTAAAGGAAAGGAGGGGTGGGTGGGATATAAAAGAGGCAAGTGAGATACTCCTCAAGCCAGGTCCTCTTTTTCCCAGGCACTAGAACTAGAACATTTCTCTCCCTTCCTTGAAATTTGGTGCATCCACATTACTGAGTTCTGGATAGTGAAATGTGCTGGAAGTGATGTGTGCTACCTCCAGTAAAGTCTGCCGCTCTCTTGGCCCCAGGTGGATGGGAGGATCTGGTCCCCTAATGACTGCAAAGAACAATAACCACCTCCACACACACACACACACACACACACACACACACACACTTTGGAATATACACGTGTGAGAAATAAACCTTTATTATTTTCAGCTGCTCAGATTTAGGGGTTGGTTGTTACAGCAGTTAGTGAATCCTGACAAATATAGGGAGTGATCGAGGGCTTCGGATGGGTCAGGGAAGATGAGGGCTGAGGAAGGATCGTTGCCAGTAGCCACCTGCAGGTCACGGGTGGCCAGAAGAAGGGGGTTTTCAGGGAAGAATGGATGAAAGTCTGATCACAGTTGGTGCAATACAAAGTGGGAAGAAAGAAGTTGGTGACAGTGAGTCCAGACCCACTCTCCGTGACCAGAAAGGGGAACAAGTGAACAAGTGGGGTACTAGCTGGCAGGGAAAGACGGTCAAGTAAGGGGTTGTTTTGTTTTAAGATGGGAGAAATAAGCACACCCTGTGCCATTTGTAGGTGGGAAATGTCAGCTCTTTTCCTGAGACCACGGTGCAATTTGGCACATGGCCCATGCCTCTGCCGCCCGCCTGGGACAGTTATTTGTTTCCGCCTGAATAGCAAATGATATCGTTTTGAAAGGCCTCCTGGTGCCTGATTGATTTGTTAGGGAACCTGACAGCTTTAATGGACTTTTCTGACAAGACAATGGCTTCTCCTGGCAGTGCTTGTCTTGGAGAGGTTCCAGGGACGGTAATGAACAGCATTATGCTGGAAAACAGAGGAGGAAGAAGAGGAGGAAGGGGTAGATGTTGCAGAAAGTTTCCTTAACGTGGAACCTGACTCATGGGAGGGAAGTGAGCTGTAAGGTCCTGTTCAATTGGCAGATGCCAGGGGAGGGAACAAAGATATGGAAGAAATATGTCTCCTTAGGGTCTTGGATTTTAGGAAAAAAACTAGGATCACCCAGTGAGGATATTTCCTTTTGCAGTTAATCTCCATGGATCTCCCCTTTCCTCTGCTCCCCATTTTCCAAAGGAAAGTTGTCTTTTGGGATACAGTGTTGCACATAGGAAAGGCTTGACTTTAAATTCCTGCTCCATCACTTTCTGCCTATGTGGTCTTGAGTAAGTCACTTAACTTTTCCAATCTTCCACTCCCCCTTCTGGAATATAGAACTCGTCGTATCTGAAGTAGTTTACGGCGTGTGGCAGGTGTCCACAAGTGGAGGCTGTTGTTATTTGGGACCATGAAGAAGACATCGTGGCCTAGAGAAGCCAGCCTGCCTGGGTTATCATATGGTTCTCTTCTCCAGCCTCCTGCAGCCTACCCTCTCAGAGCCTCCTCACCCATAAAGTGAAAGTTATCATAATCCCTACCTTACAGATTAGAGAGGAGTATTGATGAATGAATGTATGGAGACATTTAGTGTCTGGCACATAATAACTTCTTGGCGAATTAGCTGTTAGAATTATTTGTGCATGCGTGTGTGTGTGTGTGTGTGTGGTTTTGTGTCAGGTGGGGAAAGGCACACCTCCTGGCTGCTTGGTTGTACTTACCATGGAACCTGGGCAGAACCTGGGGCTGGGGTGGAGGCAGTTGGAACTAGGATAGCAGTGTGATGCTCAGCCCATCTCTCAATCCAGCTATGCCCAAATGTCCCTTCCTCGGGAAGCCAGAAGTGCTGAGGGGAACCTCCATCTTAGGGGTAACCTGGGCCACCTTGAGGTCCTTGCCAATGCCCAGGGTCCTATTCCCCTGTTACTCTTCCTTGGGCAGCCAGACTGCGGTGGTGCCTATGATTGGTCAGGCCTGTCTGCGCCCCATTCTGGCTCTGGAGGCCATTGGTATGGACTGGTAATCCCTAGTGACACTACGTTGGTGGATCCCCCTGTCATTACTGACCTGCTAATGATTCTTAGAGGATCTAAATATGGTGGGGTGTGGAGGGGTCGCAAGTAGGTATGTGAGGAGGGGACCGATATTTCCCATGAGATGTGGACTTTGTCTTACCCATGACAAGGTAAACATTTTGAGGTATATCTTAAAGT
This sequence comes from Nyctereutes procyonoides, assembly GCF_905146905.1. Taxonomy (NCBI): domain Eukaryota; kingdom Metazoa; phylum Chordata; class Mammalia; order Carnivora; family Canidae; genus Nyctereutes; species Nyctereutes procyonoides. The sequence goes on from NW_026575042.1 coordinate 36,744,281, forward strand.
TCAGGAAATTGAATGTCAGGGAGATTGTGTAACTTGTCCAAGATCACACAGCACCCAAATGGATTTGCCAGCATCTGAACCCAGGTCCTTCTGACACTCAAACACCTTTTTTTTTTTTTTTAATTTCTCTATCATTATGCACGTGTGTGGTTCAACTCAGTTCAAATGTTTCCGGAGCTCACGTTGAGTCCTCGGTGCTGGAAGGTGCTGAGCGCCTGCTGAATGTGAGCGCTGTGCCTGGGCCTTGAGCCCAGAGGACAGTAAGGCCGTAGCGTGTACGCCCTGATAGTCAACCAGCCACGCGTCTCGAAGCCCCGAACGCACACCCCACCGGTCAGCTCCGGGCCGGGGCTCCCGTGGGCAGCACCCTGCCGTGGGCCTGCGCTGCGCCCCTGGGTGCCGGGAGCTTCATCTCCTGTCCCTGAAGAAAACGCACCCGATTGCACAGGAGTAAGGGATTTTATTACAGATATAACCTTGAATCCACTCCTGTTTAAAAAAAAAAAAAAAGGAAAAGGAAATCATTCACAAACTTCAGAACATTTGCTTTTATTAGTAACAAATGACTGCCGGTGGCAATGCTGCTGCTGAGATCTGTAGTGATAAACGGCCCTCAGCTAGTCTGTTCGTGGGGCGGGGGGCGCCTTACCTGGTGGGGGAGGCAGGGAGGCAGGGAGGCAGGCCAGGAGTCCTCAGGACGTGCTCCTCCCTGGGGCAGCTCTGCAGAGCCCCTCAGGGCCGCCTCCCCAGGTCGGGGTCAGAGGCCAAGGCAGAGGGCAAAGGTGAGCAGCAGGCCTGGGATTTGGCAGAGAGCCCTGAAGTGCTGGAAACGCAGCCAGCGAGGTGCTCTGGGCCGGTTCTGGCTTCCCTAACACCTGTCTGCTCCCATCAATATGAGGACACCTGACAGGGAACAGCCCAACAGGACTCTTAGCTCCCAGACCTGAATTAGCTCCCCAAACCAACTCTTCAGGGCTGCTTCTTTTAAATAATGAAGTATCTGATAAATGTGCGGCCAAGTGGATTCAGAGCAGCTGAGGAGAGCAGCTGAGACCAGGTTTAGAATCCCCCCCCCCCCCCCGATGAGGCACCCTCTGGACCCTCTAGGGAGACATTTGTGACTGTCCTGCTAGCATCTCTGTTTAGGGAGGGTCTGATGGGTTGTTCCCTTTGGACGCTGGTGGAGCACATCCAGGGTAGAGAGTGCTCGGGGGTCGATAGGAATGTGCTGGACCTGAAATGGTAGATGTGAGATCCATAACACAGCTGCTGACCCAGGAATTCCTAGTCCCAGGAGGGAGCAGAGCCCACCTTGCCCGAGCAGTAGACTAGGCAGTTGGTATTGGTTCCCTCCTTCTATATTCTATCTACTTCTTCGTGCATCCCCACGATCACTGAGTGACCAGAGCCCTAGAGGGTGAGGGGTGGACATTGGGATAATCTTAGACCTTTCTTCAGATCTTCTTCAATCTCCCTATTTCTCCATCACAACTGACCCGTCACGTATCCCATTTCCAAATTCTAAGGTGCCTGTGTTTTAGCTAATAAGCTGACAGACAGCAAAGGGAAGCACTCTGAGAGCGGATCCTCCTTCCCGGGAATGTTGGTGCTTTACGATGAGTTAGTCCAAGAGAAAGACTATTTCAGAATCACCATGCGAGTCTCAGTGAGAAAATTTCCCTCTCTAAATCCCAGCTCTCCACTTTGTAAGAGGAAGGAGTTGTTCTAGGTGGCACACCCTACCCATTCTAGTCATGTCTTAATGGCATGATTTCAGACATCAGAGAAAACCTTCTGTGACCTTTAACTCAGATTATACCTAAACCATCCTTTTGTCTTCCAGGGTCTGTAAGTGGGAATAATGATGCCTTCCTTAGGAAGTTGTTTCAAAAATTAAATAAAACGACGCTTGAGAACATGCTCCACAAACTCAGAAAGTTAAAACACTTGTGAGGACTGATATTGATGGCGGTTTTTTAAATAACCAAGTGTGTCGATAGAGCATTCTGTGCCTGGTGAAAACCCTCCTACATACACCTTGATGCAATTATTGGATTGTCACACAGGGTAAATTCCTAGGAGATGAATAGGTGGGTCAAATGTATACTCTGTTAGCATTCTTGGTACCCAGAGCAGAACTGGCTTCCAGAAAGAAACTGGTTTGCCAGCAGTTAAAAAAGGAACTGCTGTCTTCTCTGTTCTGCTAATTTCATAAGCAAAATTGTGGTCACACTTTAGTTTGCATCTTGTTGATTACTGGGGAGTGTGAACAGTTTCCAAAGTCATTATGGGGTATATGTGTTTTTTGTTTTGTAAATTTTGTATTCATCTATGCTTATAATTGAAGAGATTATTGCTTCCCTATTAAAATGCAAAATGTCTATCTCTAGCTTCCTCTTTTTAATAGTACCCCATTCACATATCTTTGTTTTGCAGGAAATATTACTCTTTTGTGTTTTAAATTTTGATTAGATTGTTTTGGATATAAATTTTAAACGGTATTAGATCCATTGATGTTTTCTTTTATGATTTTTTTCCCATTACTTTTTGCTCTAAGCGAAAGGAAAAAAAAGGTTCCTCATCCAAAAATCCAAACAATACTTTTTTCCCAAGGTTATATATGGCTCATTTTTCAACTCTTTAAACTATTTGAAATCTGTTTTGTTGTAAGATTGGAGGTGAGGCTCTAAATTTTTTAGGAGTAAAAATATTCACAAAAATATTTCTCTTGAAGATAATTTTATTAATCTCTAGTAAATTTAGTTTTATCTAGGAAGGCTTATGTTCACTGATTTTCTTATTTTCTATGAAATATGAGATCTTTTCATCTTAAATTATGATTAGTGTTTTTTGGCTGTTTTATTTTAGTCAAGGGAAATTTAAATATCTTTGTTTATTGATTCTGTTCCCCACAATTATAGACAATGCTTACGATCTCTGTCCTCTGTATCTTATGTGTTCTGACATTGTTGTTTGTTTCTTTGGCATTTTCCTGCCTTCTTAGATATTTTTTGCCTCAGTTTTGCAGTTTTCATTTTGCTTTTGTGTGCTACCAATGCAAATTTTCGTTGTGATGCCATATTTTTGGGTTATGTTGCCATCCTTTTTATTTCACTCATGTTTTTTTAGCTAATTCTGTTGGGTTTTCCTATTATTTGTTATCTTTTAACTCAGTTTTATGTATAAAGACATTGTGACTTTGAGCAAGCTGTGTACCTTCTCTATACTTCTCAGGGGGTAATTGGAGAATACAATGAGTCAATACTTATAAAATGCTTCTAGCTATGCTTGGCACAGAGAAGGACACAATTAATCTTACTTATTATTATTAACACACACCACATTTTCTGGTTATTTTATACTCTGAAAAGACACAGTGAATAGAAAAATGACAATTCCCAGTTTGAAATACCCCCAAATTTCTTCTTATCTTTGTTACCATCACAGCATCTTCCTACGAGAGCCATATATTTAGGAAAAATATGTCATTACCGTTCTATCTACCCCTTTCATTTCTTGCTCTCAGAGTTTTGAAACTTAGAGACTCAATTTTGTATAGAATAAATTCCATTGTGTGTACTGTGGTGGTTGGCAACAGGAGTGGGGATGCAGAGTTGGAGGTGATGCTTAGGGGACAGTATTCGGCTCATAAAACCAGGATCCATTTAGTAGAAGAGAGAGGGCTCAGTATTTGGGTATTGACTGTACATTTCTGGATCAAGGGTCCATGGTGAATGAATGGACTATAATCCCTTGTACTTTCAGGTCAGCAGGTTCACTTCCTTCCAGGAACATAGCTTTGTTTCCTGTTAATGTATTTTTTCATTTCTGTTCCATTGGTAGGAGATAGTATTTTCCTCTCAATTCTGTTATAACAAGGTTAACTGCCAGGGCCAGATTTTGGTGCTTCTTTGAGTGGTGGTCCTTACAGTGGCTTTGTTCATACTTGCATGGGATACAAGGGAGACTGAATCCACTGTGTATCCACTGTGTGCTCAGGGACCCTTCTAGAATGTATATCACTGTAGAAGTTGTAGTGATACCTCCATTACTGTCTGAACCTGCAGTTCCCCAGTCGGGGAGCTAGAGCACCCTGTGATTGAGTGGCTGAGAAAGCAGCAAGGACCCTATATACCACTCTATCCTGTGGACTAGCACCTGGAGAGGACAAGTGGCATAAAGAGGCCAGCATGATGAAAGGGAGTGAACTCTTAGTTCAGACGGTAGTGGAAGGGAGCATTACAGTGCTCCAACTTTGAAAAGGTGCTAACTTTTTATATGTAAGTTGGAACCATAATCAAATTCTCACAAGCATAGATTTCAAGGACTTAGTTCTAAGTCCCTACAAGGCTGCAAATAAGAGGCCATTCGGGTGCTCATTCACTCCCCTATTCATATTTTTTCGAGCCCCTGCTGTTCTAAGTGCTGAGGATACAGTTGTGAACGAGACAGAGACTTCCCTAGCTCTTCTGAGAGAAACTACTCTTGTTTGCACACCTACCATAGTACATTCATTTCTCAGGAGTCTTAGCATCGCTGCATGTGTTGGATGTTGCCAACATTGTCTTTACTTCACAAATGAGGAATTGCGTCAGTGGGAAACTGGGACTTGACCCAGTGTTTGCCTTATGCTAAAGCCCTTGGTTTATGCTTCTTAAATCCACCAATACCTACATGCCATGAACAATCAGAAAATATTTATGAGGATATGACTCTGCAACCAGAGATGCTGTGTTCAAGTCGATAGAAGCAGCAATAGCTGGAGCATGCAGGACATCTGGATGCTGAGGCACATCTGGAAACATTACACATTTTATGCAGGTGTTTGGGCAACAATGAACCAGTCAACCCACATGATATGCACCCAGCGGGAGAGAGGCATTCCCAACTGGAGTAACACACTCTTGACGTCTGAGAGCAATTTTCAGTTTTGCTCTTGTGATCCTATGGGAAGTCATGCACTAGCCTGAGCTGAGGTCATAGAGGTTCAAGGAAACCTCAAGCTGCTGCTTTGTCGGTTGGGTAACTCATCACAGTGAAGCCACGCTATGTCCTAAACATTCTTTTACTGTTCCTGAGGGAGGGTGCCACTTGTCTGGTTTTTCATCTTGGGTAGGTCTTGGTGGGCCCTATCCATGCAATGCATTTGAAGGAGGAAGATTGTTACAGAAACCTGCAGAGTAGACCTACTTACGACTCTTGAGGTAGAATTTGGGGACAGGGAGGGGTTTGTAACAAATACTTAGACAGCCATGAAGCTGAGGATAACTCAGCATTCCCTCAGCTTCCTAGGAACTTTGTAGTCTCCACATTCATAACATTACTCCTCCCCTTTGCAAGTATTCGATGAACAATAACCAGACATTCTCCTCACTACACTATTGTGAGTATGATTTTGAAGAGAAGTTCTGAACACTAAATGGTGGAGGCAGTGTCTCACCTCCTGGATAGCCAGAGCCAGGCTCCTGTGGAGGATCAGCCTGGTGGAATGGGAAGCTATGGACTGGCTGTTGGGGGGCTGGGATCTCCTCCCAGCTCTGCCCCTCACTAGCAGTGTGGCCTTGGTAACCCTTCCCTCCCTGGCCTCAGTTTCCTCCTCCATAAAGTGAGCAATTTAGTTCAGTTTAGATTATTTTAAGGAAACTTAAATAGCTCTCTTATTTAAGATTCATTCTAGAATGATTGGTTTGCAGGGATGAGCAATCTGTTCTCAATTATCCATGACCAATAAACAGAAGGAGAGGCCCCCAAACCACATAATATATGCTGGGTAATTCATATATATCCAATTAATCCCCACAATTAAAAAACTTTAGATAGTTGTAATAGTTACACTGGTACGATGGAGTTGAATCATAATACACATTTAATTTACTTGATTGAAACCAAATATGGACACTAAGAGAGACATCTTCACTTATCTCTACATCCCTGCCCCTCTTACCCTATTTGCCATCTCTCCCTCAGCCTTTCATACTTAGACCTTAACCTCTAGTAAGTTTTTTAAAAATGTAAGAAACAAAAAAGAATATTAGTAAATGGAAACTTTGGGGCTTCCAAATGCCTGGTGTTCACGATTTAAACAGGATTGAAAGTTTTGTTGTTTTATTTTTAAAGTGCAATTTGTGCCTGATTTTCAGTTCTCAGCACACCTGCTGATTTTCCACCTTAAACCTGCATAGATTTCCCCAGCATCATCCATGTTAGAAATGAGATGAAAAGACAGGTGCCATCATAGATCTGCTGAGGAGCCAGGATTCGGATGCACTTGCCCCAAATGACCAAGCCCCTTCTCAGCCTCCCACTTCCCATATGGCTGTGCTGAATTACTGCAGGGACATTTGGTTCCTCAGGAACGCTATGGGTGCTTGCTGTGGGTATTCCCCTGGATGAGCAGTTATTTACACTTGGCTCTCTCAGGCATCATGTTAATCATTTTTACCAGAGATTTCCCTTCTGGATTTGGTTTGACTCAGTCCAGTGTTAAAATGAGTTTGAGGCCTAGGGGAGCTAGTGACTAATGACAGAAAGGCAGCCACCAGTGTCCTGTGCAACAATGGAAAATCAGTTTGGGGTTAACATTTTTCATTTGCCACAGGTAATCCACAAAGCAATTAATCTGCATATAGATAATTACAAGTTGATTCAGTTGTACCTCTCTGAAATCAAAACTGTGGTTTATGTAAGCAGAAAGTTTATGTGCTGTGTTCTGAGGACCACCCAGAGCCAGTCTGCCCAGAAAATTCCTTTAGCTAGCCTAAAAGTCTATTAGCCTCTCATCTGCTTGATGTTCTTCAGCGGTTCCCCACTGCTTTTAGACTAACATCTCATCTCTTTAACATGACCCATAGGGCCTCTATTATCTATATTCTGCTTATTTAAAAAAATATATTTTTCAGAGAGAGAGAGAACACAAGCAGGAGCGGGGGAGGCAGCAGGCAGAGGGAGAAGCAGACTCCCCCCTGAGCAAGGAGCCTGATGTGGGACTCAATCCCAGGATCCTGGGATCATGACCTGAACCAAAGGCAGACACTCAACTGACTGAGCCACCAGGCGCCCCTCTGCTTATTTATTTATTTTTGTATATTTTTTTTATTGGAGTTCGATTTTCCAACATGTAGCATAACACCCAGTGCTTATCTATATCTTTAGCTTTGCTTCCCACCATTTTTCCTCCTCTCAAGAGCTATAACAAACTTATTTCATTTTCTCAATTAGGCTGTGCTTCTGTTCACTCTAGACCTTGAGCATATTGTCCATTGTGCCTGAGGCACTCATTTCCCATGTTAAGACCCACCAGACCTCAGATCACAGACCCAGGAAGCCCACGCTGATACATCTCATAGCCTCACTTAAACTAAGTTGCAATTGCTGATTCTTCTGCCAGTGCTCCTTGAGGGAAGCAGCTCTGTCTGCCTTACCATGAGTCATATTCTTACCCTGTCAGTACATAGGGAATGCTCAATGGCTATTGATGAATGAATGATCCAATTTTCAATTAAGATTACACTTGCAATTCTCTATCTGGGAGACATAGCTTCATAGCCACCCGCATTTTTCCTTTAATTTTTAATATTGTAGGTAATATGTGAATATATTCTCCTTGTTAAAAAAAGATATAAGAAGAAGGAAAGAGGGATACCTCGGTGGCTCAGTGGTTGAGTGTCTGCCTTTGGCTCAGGTCGTGATCCTGGAGTTCTGGGATTAAGTCCCACATCCGGCTCCCTGCATAGAGCCTGCTTCTCCCTCTGCCTGTGTCTCTGCCTCTTCTCTGTGTCTTTCATGAACAAATAAGTAAAATCTAAAAAAGAGAGAGAGAGAAAGAAGGAAAGAAAGAAAAAAGAAAAGAAAAGAAAAGAAAAAAGAAAAAAGAAACATTGCAAATGGGGCTAAACTCCTCTTATTCCAGGCCCAGGATTCTCTCCTATGTTTAGTGTTATCCTTCCTAGCATTCCGTGTGTGTGTGTGTGTGTGTGTGTGTGTGTGTGTGTCTAAGGTGCATGTATACACATTTGCACATTTGTATTTTTGCACTCACATATCCTACAAAGAAAATGTATAGTATTATATGGGAATATCTATTTGTAGCTTGCTTTTTAAAATTTACAGCATGATACAAATTTGGTCATGTGTTAACATCCTTAGCTTTAATTCATTCTTTTTAGAGGCTGTCAAGATTTCAGAATGTGGATAGAACAGTGTATGTAATCACTCCCCTACTATCCATCAGTATTTAAGTACAGAGTGACTCTGGAGTCTGAGAGGTGGGGGAGGACTTCAAGTATTATATGATCTTCTCTAGAGAATGGAATCCCTCCCTCAGAGTCCTGTGCAGATGTCTCCCATTCTTTTTTTTTAAATTTTTTTATTTATTTATGATAGTCACAGAGAGAGAGAGAGGCAGAGACACAGGCAGAGGGAGAAGCAGGCTCCATGCACCGGAAGCCCGACGTGGGATTCGATCCCAGGTCTCCAGGATCGCGCCCCGGGCCAAAGGCAGGCGCCAAACCACTGCGCCACCCAGGGATCCCAATGTCTCCCATTCTTGTTTGGATATTTAAAAGAACAGAATGCTCTGTATCAGAGATGGCAACCTTAATTAGAAAATTTATTTCCACATTAAATTAAAATCTTCACCCTTTTTATCTCCACCTTCATTGTTGGTTCTTTCTTTTGGAACCCCAACCACTAAGTGCACCTCCTCCTCCTTTCCACTTGCTCTCCAGATGTGTGATGGGAACTGTCACCCACAAACCATTTATCTTAATCCTTCACCAAGTCCTTTAGGATTTGATTTCTAGACCTTGTAAACATTAGGTAGCCTTCTGAATTCACCGGCTTGGAAAATCCTCTCTTAAAGTGTCACTCTTAAGAGGAAATGCAGCACACTAGATATAGCCTAACCAGCTCTGGGCTCTTTGAGATTATCATCTCCTCAAGTTAACCACTATGTGTCCATTAATGTCACCCATCATCTGCATAACTTTAGGCCCCAAGGGAAAAAGAAGCAGGATGTAAGTAGATTTGGATCAGACTAGGATGACAATGGGTGTGGACTCTTCTGGAATGCAGGCCTGAGTGAAAGTGGGGGCAATAAGAAGATTCCAAGTTCCCCTGGAAAATGACCATGATCAAAGAGAACAGACTGCAGAATACCTCCCCTGGACCGTTTTTCTTGACATGAGCTTTGGAGGAAGCCAGTCTTAAGGAAGCTGGGGACCCAGCCCTGCCTGCTGATTCTTATCAGAGTAAAGTGAGGAGCACCTGGCCCCCTAGGCCTGGGCAGGCAGGCTTAGAATTACTCCAGCATGAAGAGCAGGAGCATTATGCTGGGGAATAGCTATTGCTGCCTGGTGTCCTTCTCCGTTCAGTCCTTCAGGATGCCTGGTCTACCCACATTCACCTAGTCTAAGGTCTGTGATGTGAACATAGGACCCTCTGGTGGGATTGGTAGGAGAGGTGATTCTCACTTTCCTTCCTTTGTGTCTTCAGAGAGGTCAGGGCCCAAATCCAGCCCTGCCCTCTATCAGCAGACTTCGGTTGTAAACAACTGAAATAGACCCTGGTAGCTTAAGCAGAAAAGGATTTACTAGAAGGAAGTGTAAGTAAAGGGAACTCACAGAAGCCATAGGAGGTTGAAGACTCAGGCTTAATTCCTATCCTTGAGCAAATCCATTCAAGATTCAGTGATCTGGAAAGGTCAACTGTCCTGACAGCTAGATTTATGGTTCTAACCTAAACTCCAGAACAATGAGTATAAAGCATCCCCAATGCAACCATTCTAACTCTGTCTTAGATAAAATTATCCCAACTTCAGTTTCCTTATTTATTTTTTAAAGGCTGATGTGCCCATCCACTTTGAAGGCTTTAGTAAAAGTGCCTAGCATGGAGTAGATGATCAACATTCTTCAATCTCAGGATGTCCTAGGGACTAAAGTGAGAGCTTGCCTCCTCTGCAGCTAGACCCGACACCACATTAACTAGCTCATCTGACCTCTTTCTGATTTATCTTGCTATTTGTAGGCCTTCAGTAAAGAATCTCCTAATTATTTAAATAGTATCTTCAAGGATCACTTCCAGAGATGGAGGAGGGAAGTTTCCCACCCTAAGTGACTGCTCATGTGGCAGATAGCTTTGAGAACAGAGAGGACAGTATAAGGGAAGAAATTCAATAACTGCATAATTTAATGAAAGCAATCTTTCTTTGACTGTCTGAAGCCTTATCTGTTTTCTTAAACTTTGGAAAAGCACAGATACCATATATTTTTGAAGTCTTTATACAACGTAATAAAATTAGACTATTTATTATATATGCGTTAATCAGAATGTATCAAATTTTTAACAGGCAACCAAAATAGCTAACTAACACTTATGGGTTTTTGCATTATGATGTAAATCTGGGGTGGAGGGATGAATATTTTAGTAATCGCACTTAGTCCTTGCAGTGACAGAGATTTAGATTCCCTGGTAGAAAAGGGAGGTGGGAAGAGTCCCTTTTCTGCCCTTGCTCTTACATGTGGCTGGTGGGTTTGATTGAAAAAGCTCTTAGTCTGCCTTCCTTCTTCTTCCTCTCCTCCTCCTCTGCCTTGTGGTTGTTCCTTATTCTTCTCTTGCATCATCCCCCTTCTCTTCCTTTTCCTCATTCCCTCTCTTTTCCTTATCTCCCCCTACTTATACCTTGATATGACAATAACAAACTATCCCTGGGTCACAACACCAACCACTACAGGCTCATTCTTTAGAATAAAAGTTTCCTTGGTAGAATGTAAGGAGCACTTAGAACAGGAGACAGGCAATGTGTTCTTAGCCAGGTGTTCTTTAATTGTAACCATTTATCTATCCTTACCCCCATGGTGATTATCTCCATGCAAGAGGCATCAGAGAGAAAGAAACACTGAATATGGAGTTGGGAAAGGATGAGAATCCCTGCTTGCCTTTTCCCTACCTGTTACCTTGGGAAACCTAGACTCATCATTCATTGAAACACTCAGCACAATGCCGGGCACATAGAGTAAACATTCAGTAACTTAAATGGGTCAGCAGAGCCTAGTAATAACCATGTGCAAGTAACTTAACCTCTCTGCACCCCAGTTTCCTTATCTGCTACTTTTCAAACTGCATTGTTACAAGAATTAAGTAAGTTAATTCATATAAAATGTTTAAAACAGTGTCATAAAGTAGGTACTCATTGTTAGCTAACATAAAGTAGGTCTGGGTTTGGTCAGGAAAATGGAAAACACTCTAGGTATTTCCAGCAGAAAGGGATTTTGTGGAGGAGATTCGAGGACACAGTTCTTTTGAGAGGCTGAGAGGATGAAAAAGACAGCCTCTGTTAGTGTTTAGGAAGTCAGGATTTATAGCAGCTGGGTGGGGGGGTGACTTGCACGAGGATGTCCAGATGCTACTGGCATTGCTACGTCCTGTTTGCCTACTGCTAGAGAGGCTGCAGGGCGGCTCACTACTGCTTAGGAGAGTAAGCAGTACTCTTACTTCTGCTCCTACTCTTCCACCTTCAAATTTTCAGCCTCTTTGCTGTTACTCTTACAAAGATAGAAAATCTATGAACTGTTGGTTAGAATTCCAGAAAATCTAGTTCCCAGGGCTATAGGACTGTGATACGGGGGAAAACACAGAGGAGAGAGAATGGTACTAAGTTGCCCAAAACAATCATGCAGAATAGGGAGATCAGACCAGGGCTGATGTGAAGATTATGTGAGATTTAGAGTACAAAAGCATTTTGTAAACTTCAAAGTTCAATGGAGATTTTGATGGTAATGAGAGTGAAGCCATGAGCAATATGCCCAAACAATGAATCCAAGACACATAATACCCACCATTTGCTTCGATGTGGATGGAACTGGAGGGTATTAGGCTGAGTGAAGTAAGTCAGCCGGAGAGGGACAATCATCATATAGTTTCACTCATACAGGGAATATAAGAAATAGTGGAAGGGATTATAAGGGAAAGGAGGGGAACTGAGTGGGGAAACTTAGAGAAGGAGACAAAGCGTGAGAGACTCCTAACTCTGGGAAATGAACAAAGGGTTGCATAGGAGAGGCGGCTGGGGGGATGGGGTAACTGGGTGACAGGCTCTGAGGAGGGCACTTGATGGGATGAGCACTGGGTGTTATACTATATGCTGGCAAATCGAACTTAAATAAAAACAAATGTAATAAAAACAATAAAAGCAAAAAACAATTTCTTCAGTGAAACATTGAAGATATGATAACATCTTTGCCTGTTCTAATTCATATCCTATTGAGCTTAATAAATGAGAAATATAACCTAAAAAGAAAAAAAAATATTACCAAGAAGTCTGGGGAACAAAAGGAAAACCTGGGAAACCAAGTGACAGTACAGTGAAACAATGTTCCATAGATAATTTGATGCATTTAAGAATTTATCATGTGCCGGTTCTATTATAAAGGTTTTATATGTGCTAAGTCGCTTAACCCTTATGGAAACTCATGCAAGAGGCGCTATTATACACATTTTATAGATGAGAAATTATGGTCCAGAGAAGTTAACTTGCCCAAGGTCACAGTGCTCACAAATGGTCAAGCCAGGATTTGAATCCCAACAGTTTGATTCCATGACACAATTTCTTAACTGCATGTTATAGCAAAAGGAGGAATGCACAGCCTGAGTTTGGCTGACTTCCTATTACCTGAGCCCTGGCTCTGGCTGTAGCCAAGGGTCTGTTACATGCTCCAGTGTGGTTTTTACATCCTCAAAGTAGAGGTTACTTTAAAAAGCACAGGTCCTTCTTTCTTGATTCTAGCATCAATTTTGTGCCAAGGCTGGGGATGTGTTCTCCTATAAAAAGAATATGGCCAAATGATAAAGCATTTTTGACCCAGAATGGCTATCTATGGAGAGTCATAAACTGCCCTAAGAACTGCCCCAAGATCCTCATTCAACCCACAGTGGCCCCTCCTCCATGGTTTTCTGAGAGTCAGAAAAAACCGATCATCATTCAATGGTCACCATAAAAAATTTTTTTTAATTAAAAAAATTTAAAATTTGTTAATTACTTTGTACATGAAAAAAATAGGAAATAAGAAAATGCAAAAAACTCCTTGCTCTCCAATATAATTATGATATTTTCTTCTACACCTTTTTAAGATGTGGGAGAAATAGAAATGGTTGGTATCTTGAGAGAGAGTTGTGGTCCGAGGATTTGTAGCACATGACCCATTTCTTCTAATAGCCTTCCCTCACCTTTGGCTTTCTCTGTCAGCTGCTTCTAAAGCACAAAAGGCCATATTTACCTTACAAACCAGAGCATTGTTGCTGGACTAGAAAATGAAACTATATAAGAAATGTCAAGTGCAGAGAAAGCTTAGAAATTATGGTTTTAAATTTTAAAAGTTCTCTACAGTAGAAAGGAAGGAAGAAACCAAACCATGCTCTGCTTCAGCTCCAGAGCACATTAGCCCTGGAATGAACCAGACCCTCCCTAAAACCTTCATCTGTGACTCAGCATACATGAACTAATCCATTTTCTAGCTGCCTCAGCAGAAGGATGACCAGGAATAGGAATGTGAGCATAATCCAAAAAGTCGTCAAGGGGCTGGAACTCAGGAAGTAAAAGTAAAACTAGAATGTTGATAAGAAAGTGTGATAGTTATCATTTTTATTTATTTTTATTTTTTATTTTTGTTATAGTTATCATTTTTAAAAGCACATTTTTTTTATATTGTTAAACCTCTGTTAGCAAAATTTTGCATTCTTGTTAGAAAAATGGCTTCCCCTATTGACTGAGACATTCCAGCATTTGGAAACAAGACTCTCTGGAGCCCCTGGATTTGCTGTTGTTTTGCGTGTATTAATTTCCATGCCATTTAAGCAAAGAGGCAACCTCACGCAACCCCTTCCTGGCGGGGCTGTGAGGGATCTGGGGTGGTGTTCTTGAAACAACCCAGGGGCTCGTAAGTCTTTGCTCACTTATTTTATTCTTACTTGTTGGTTTGGAAAGACTTATCCCAGGGCAAAGCAAGAGGTGCAAGTGAGTGTGTAAGACAGAGAGGTATTGGGATTGTCCTGAGCTGCAGAGTGCTGCTCTCCCTGAAAACAGGACCCCACCCATTGGTGCCTCGTTTGATTGCTGGCCCATATTACTAGATACTCTGATTTTTTTTTTTTAGAAGAACCTGAAAATGATGCAAAAAAAAAAAAAAAACCCAAAACGAAGAAATAACGAAACAAAACAAAATAATAAACCTTCATGAATTTTACATATCAACTGCTAGTTATTTTTAAAATACTGAGTAGGTCAGCCTAGCATGCCTTGGGACCAAATTCAGCCCAGAGGAACCTTCTCCCCAGAGGCTTTTTAAGGCAGGCAGCTGCTTTATAAAATAAATAAAGCCTCATGAAATGTGGAGCAAAGGTAATATTGGGGTGGGATCCATTGAGGGAAACGATGACTTGAGTTTGCCTCTAATAACAGATTATGTGGAGTCAGTCCCTGGGAGGACAAGGATATAGAAACGACCTTCACAAACATGGTCATGTGGGGCAGGATTGAATGGTGCAACGGTTTAAACCATCACAATAAACAGCATGAGCAGAGGTAAACAGCATGAGCAGAGGTGGGAGAGTGGAAACAGAGGGAGCCCAACCTGGATGGAGCGGGTAACCCCATTTAGGAATGGTTGGTTCACGTACAAGATTGTACTAGGTGGCATGTAGACCTGGTGTTTGGTGGTTGTACTAGGTGGCATGTAGACCTGGGTGGTGGTGTTTAAATCACTGTGATTTTTTTTTAATACCACCTGTGTGTCCACTCCAACCATGTACTGCCCTATGTGTGAATTATAGGGATGTTGGACATTCAGGATCCTGGGTGCATTCATGGTGCACTCTGGGTGCAGAGTGGTCTCTACAGCCTTTCCTTAAAAAAATGGGAATGGGGCTAGGGACAGAGGGGACTCGAATGCAGGGCTGAGGTCTTGGGAGTTTCTCATCTCATCAGAGACCTTTCCTGGCCTGTCTTCCTGGAGAACATGCAGAGGACCTCTGGGCTCACACATTAGTTGCGCATGAGTGAGTTTTAATTAAAGCCCAGGGCTTTAAAAACTCCATATTCCCTACAGGTAACCTTTCAAACCACAGTTCCTTAATTCAGAGAATTCAAAGCTCCTTAAGAAAACAAGGTGGCGTTTTATCTACGAGTAATCTTGCTGCCAGAGTCCTTTTTCTTGATGTATTTTTTAATGTTTTATGGATGTGCTCCCTCCTTGTTCAGAGCAAACCCTAGCTTGGTGTCATAGAGGCTGGTAAACACAGAGGCAGGGACATTGGTGGTACCAGGTTGGAAGGGTAGTACCCAGCCCTTCAAGACTGTCCAGATTCAGCTATGGCATCAGGGGCAACTGGATCTCCTGCATATACATTTGGCAAAGTGAGTCTTCTAGAAGGCACCTCTTGGAAGCCTGGCTTCCTTTTCAGTTTCCTGGCTGACCGTGATACCTCCCTGGGATGTGCTGTGTCAGGTACTGGGATACAGGAATGTTTCCAAAGGATGATGTCATCACCGTCATATCTACTGCTAACCTACTGCTTACTGCTTTCTCTTTGATCCACACTTTGGCCATATTTGGTCCCTCCACCCTCAGGGGTGGTGGGCACTACTTTTGTCTTCATTCTATAGTTGGGGGAATAGAGGACAAGAGGGTTTACAATATGTTCTCAGCATCTGTAAGTGGCTTCCGACCAAGGCAGTTGAGCTCTGGATATTTTGCTCTGACCTGCCGTACTGTCCTGCCTCTCACGGATCCCAGCATCCAGGAAAACAACATTTGGATCAGTTCAACTTTAAGACACAGACTGGGCTGTGTCACCTGTTGCTGGACTCCTCAAAGGTCTGCAGGGTAGCAAGCCTGGCAGAGATTGCCCGCCTTCCAGGTGCCATTTCATTGGGCTCATAATACTATACATATCAGTATTATGATATATTTGGTCACTAGCCCATAACCATGGCAGGGGCAGGGAGTGCAAGTACCCTGGGAGAATGGAATTGTGAATATTACTAGGTCCACTATGTGGAATTTGGCTTCTTGTCTTCCCACCTGAGTCCCATTGGTTAGTTCATAGACAGTTTCTATTTTTAGCCTTAAATTGGCCTAGATGTCTTTAGCTTTAGAACCAGGCCTCCTTGTCTGGGCAGCATAGCAAGCAACCCATCCATGTCCATTACTATTAACCCCCTAACTCATGGAGAAGATTCTGGGTGCAGAGGAAAATTTGCCAAGAGCCATTTCCATTCAATTCAGTAGAAATGTCTTCGGGCCCAATACTGAAGACGCATGAGCAGAATTGGTGCCTGCTTCCATAATACTTTCTCATTGAAAATCCACAAGCAGGGATCCCTGGGTGGCGCAGCGGTTTAGCGCCTGCCTTTGGCCCGGGGCGCGATCCTGGAGACCCGGGATCGAATCCCACATCGGGCTCCCAGTGCATGGAGCCTGCTTCTCCCTCTGCCTGTGTCTCTGCCTCTCTCTCTGTGTGTGTGTGTGTGACTATCATAAAAAAAAAAAAGAAAGAAAGAAAGAAAGAAAGAAAGAAAGAAAGAAAGAAAGAAAGAAAAAGAAAATCCAAAAGCAAAGCCCAAGAACTCAGAAAAGAAAGAACACAATACCAAATATCATTTGTGCTGAATGGTGATGGAGACAGGGCAGTTTCCATCCAGAGAAGGAAGGAGGGTAAAATTTACATATGCCTCTGCATGTCCAGGCCTGTGTGCTCGGGACATTCACCTATACTTGGCCTTAGATCTTCACAACCAGCTGGTGAGCTCAGTTATCTGGGGCCAGAAAATACAGAAAGTAAATTGAGGCACTCACTCTATGGGATCTTGGGTTTGTGACTCTGAGGAGACAAGGCTGAGAACAGATGGAGTTCAGGGGACAGGTGAGGAGTCAGCCAGGCTCTGGGCACATGTGACCTTACTGAGTCTTTATTTCAACATGGACAATCAATCAAAGCAGAAATCATGGGCCAAGCCTTGTTCTCTTTGTATCTCTATAGTGGCTGGACCTTTACCACTTGCTGAAAAATAATGTTTTATATTATTCAAAGAATGAGTTAATAATATAATTCAAAGGCTCTTATGGAGCAGAAACATGACGGATACTCAGAAGGATAATAAATTTAAACTCATGATTGCTGTCCTCAAGTCTTTCCCTATGACTTTAATTTTCAATTATCAGTCTACATGCTCCTCTGAGTATGTCTGCAGCTAAGAACTGAATGTCTCATCAGAATGTGGGACAAATGCTTAAGACACAGAATTCTAGGAGGCAGGAGGATAGGCTAGATTTGGATCCCTGAGAGTCTCATTCCAATTCTAGCAGACCCTGGAGCTTCTAGGGACATCTATACCCTTTAGGTGGTTGGGAATGAACTACAAGGAAGGTTGGCTGGTGCCTGTGGTGAGACCCAGGTATCTAGGGTCTAAAAAGCTCACAGAGTGGCCACAAGTAGGACCCTGGCATGCAGCCCCCCAAAGCTAGAATTTATCTGTGCCCCAGAGTTGATCCAACACCAAGAAACCGTCATACATTACCTAAATACATGAGGCTGGTGTGAAAACCAGAAGGCCACCAAGACATAAAGGCAAGAATATAACCAGACAATTGGAGATCCAAAGCCAAGGTTAGGAGAAAAAGTTAGACAATTTAAATATTTTTATTCATTTTTTAAAAAATACTATATTTATTTCACAGAGAGAGTGTGCGTGCGTGTGTGTGTGTGTGTGAGAGAGAGAGAGAGAGAGAGAGAGA
The DNA here is from genome assembly GCF_905146905.1 of Nyctereutes procyonoides. Taxonomy (NCBI): domain Eukaryota; kingdom Metazoa; phylum Chordata; class Mammalia; order Carnivora; family Canidae; genus Nyctereutes; species Nyctereutes procyonoides. The sequence goes on from NW_026575042.1 coordinate 36,762,067, forward strand.
GAGAGCATGAGGAGGGAGGAGGGGCAGAGGGAGAGGGAGAAGCAGGCCCCTGTTGAGCAAGGAGCCCAATGCAGGGGCTGACCTGGCGTCCCTGGGGTCCTGAGCCAAAGGCAGATGCTTTACTGACTGAGCCACTCAGCACCCTAATATTTTTTATTCATTTTGAAATTCTGTTGTGTCCATCTTTGTTCCAAGAGCGGACCATCCACAGGCCTTGGATAGGACATGGAGAGATACTCTCTCCCCTGGTTGTTTCTTGCACAGGCAGGGCTATGTCTTTAGGCTGGCTCTTTTCATGAGAAAAGCCTTCAAACAGATTAGTGCTTCTAGCTTGGGGAGCACTTTATTAGTAAAGTACCTCTTATATCTCTAGGCTGTCAATAGTATGTATTGTCTTCAGTAGTGTGGGGCCCCGAACGTAAGGGTACCTTTCTGTCTCTCATTGCCAAAGTTTGGATTTTTAATAGATCTAGACCATAGCCTAGACCACCACATTCAGTGCTCTAACTCCCTACTTCTCATTTTCCTGATGTGTAACATGGGAAAATAGCGTAAAGTTGAAAAGCTCTACTTCCTTCTCAGGAGCTAGAACTCAGAGAATGTCTGGAAAGATAGGATTGTGCTCAGGAGATGACAAGTCGTTAGGTGGGCACCAGGGACCAAAATTTACAGAGGGGCCTAGGACAGAAGCTCACCTTCCTGTCTCTATTTACAGCAAATACTAGCCCAAGGACCTCAGACCTCCCTAGGCAAGGGAACTGCTAAGTAAGTGGTCCTGAACAGGACAGGGCTTAGTCCAGTCACTGTCCTACTGCAAAAATTACCACATCTTGGGGATATCTTCATGTAGTCTGGGGAAACAGACATTGACAGGTAAGCTGCTGCTTCCATTCCGGCTAACTTTAGAGCTGGTACCCCGCTTAATGCTTTTATGGACTGAGGATAAAAGCTCTTTCATGAAGCATGAAGAATCTCATGGGGATTATTTCTCAGACTTTAAGAGCTAGAACTCTAGGGCCTGGGTTAGAGGGTCAGACTCCAGTGGCGCCAGATAAGAAGGAAGGAGGAATCCAGTCTGCCAATCTGATAAAGTGCAGAGCACAGTGCCTGGCCCATGTTCCAAATACTCTGTCCTTGTTAGCTTCTGTGGACTCCTGGCCATGTAGACCCTGGTATGAGGCCAGGCACAGAGTAGGAACACAGTAAATATTTCCTGCGAGTGAGTAGACATATTTGAATCCCACCCAGCCCTCATTCAGATTCCCATAAATCTGTGATCTTTAGAGCCTCAAGAGAGAAGGTGCTTCTTGACCCACTTTTCACTGGCCCATGGCTACATCAGGCTGCCCACATCACTTAAAGGAAGAGCTCTATCAAGAAGACCAGCTATAAAGCGGTATCCATCACTAGTCCAGGCTGAGGGCAGGACCTGGCACTGTGAATGCAGTATCAGAAGCCAGCAAGCAGACTTGGCCAGATACTGGGCACTAGGCACTGGGTACCAGGCACCTGGCATAACCGAAGCCTCTGGCCACTACCAACCACCCACCATTCCTGGAGGTTCATGGACAAAGTCTAAGGAGGAACCTTCTGCTACTGAAACAGACCTTCACAGTGAGTCAGACACAAGGCTGAGGGCTCTTGAGTAGGGATGGCATCTATTCTAGTGTAGACACAGCAACCTATTGCAATGGTACTAGTCAGAAAAGTCAAAAATCCCTTACCCAAAATTTTAAAAAGCTCTGAAACCTAAAAGTCTGATGTCAAAGGTCATTGGGTGAAAACATTTGACTGAAATTATAGAAAGGAATTTATAATATTTATTTATCTCAATACAAATGTTTCTATATTTAGCTACATAAATATTAACATGTTTAATTGTGAGGCATTCCCCTCAATTCTGCATGGAATGGTACATAATATAAATTGTGATCCTAGGGGCGCCTGGGTGGCTCAGTGGTTGAGCATCTGCCTTTGGCTCTGGGGGTGATCCCGGGGTCCTGGGATCAAGTCCTACAACGGGTTCCTTGCATGGAGCCTGCTTCTCCCTCTGCCTGTGTCTCTGCCTCTCTCTCTGTGTCTTTCATGAATAAATAAATAAAACCTTTTAAAAATATTGTGTTCCATCTTACCTTCCTAAATGCCAAAAAAAAAAAAAAATCTTGAATTCTGCAACTCAGTTGGCCTCAAAGACTTTGGAGAAGGAAATATACACCTGGAATAGCTTGATTGGCAGCTAGCGCTCATACCAGGCCTTACATCTAAATGCCTTACATCTATTCTCTCTTTTAATCCTAACAATAATCTTAAGAGGTAGATGCTATCATTTGTGTTCCTGTTATAGAGATGGGAAAGCCAAGGCCCAAAGAAATAATTTGCTCAAAGCTGATGTTTAGTAAATGGCAGAGTTAAGAATCAAACTCAGGCAGTCTGGCTTGAATATCTGCCTTCTTCACCACTGTTGTGTGCTGAATTGCAATAATGTTGCCTAAGAAATGTCCTACTCACCCAGAGGCCTTGTGTGCCTGGGCCAGAGCTCATGTCTTACCCGGAGCTAGCAACAAGTCTCCATCTTTTGTCAAACACAAGATGCATGGAGAAATCAATGGGGCGAAGCAACAGTTAGCAATTGGAGTGTGCTTACAGCACAATCCCTAATCATAACAATAATTTAATTCATTTATGCTGTTCAGGCATCTGAACAATCCTTTATCCATAAAAAAAGAAAGAAAAAGAGTTGACTGCTTTTCCACAAGGCAGGGCCATGCCTGACTAAGTCACGTGTGAGGTGCACTGTGCAAAGCAGCCAGCTCCCAGTTCCTAGGACAGCCCCTTATAGGGCCGAGAGCCTGGGCTGGCATTTTGGGCAAAGCTGAAGGAGACCCTTAAGGAATAGGGTGAACTTTCTGAGAGATTCACTTCCTGTTTCCAAACAGAGATCTTCAGAATGCCTTTTTGCACCTAGCTTTCTACCATATGGACACCCACTTTCCTGGAGGGGAGGGAGGAACTGTTATTTCCTCTCTGCCAGAGGGGTGGAAACGTCTCATAGACATGCTGTGAACCTCAAGATGTTGAGATGCTCTCTCCTGGACCTTTGTCTGCTGTGCTAAAAGAAATGCTCCTAATTTCCTGTTTGGAAGCCTTAGTGATTACTTGATCCTTTACAAAGACTTCATCCCCTGCCCCCAACACCTGTTCCTGTGGCTGTTTTATTCTGCATGCTTCAGTGTTTAATGTTGACTCTTTCTAGGAGACCCACATATAACTAAATGAAGACCAAATCAAATATTTCAGGCAAATCTGGTTATTGGTGACACTGTAGTTCCCAGAAGCATGTGTGCTATCCTCTGCAGCCAGGAAGATTTTGGAAATGTGTGTTATCACTGAACAAGCTGGAAGGCTACCTCCAAGGATGAATTCACTTGAAGGAATGGGCTATTTTGATGGGGCCACTTGGGGCTAGTTCTCTTCAGGTGAGGGATGCCTGGATGGGTTTTAGAGTTATCTATTTGTCTCTTCCTTCTTAGAAACAATGAAGAAATAGTTACTAACATGGGTGGGGAGTCATACAGTCTGAATTCAAGCCCCAGCCTGCCCCCTCCTATCTGTGTGATCTTGGGTATATTATGGAACCATCATAGTCCTCAGTTTTCTCATCCATAGAAGGGAATAACAATGAGACCTAATTCTCAGGATTGTTTTAAGTGTTGATTGGGATAATACCAGAAAAAAAGTTTAGCACATTTCATGGAACTTAAGAAATAATACCTCTTATTTTTAGTCACTTAACCAACATTAACTGAGCACTTGCTGTGAGCCAAGCACTGTGCTAGGCAGTAGACAGACAGTAGGGACCACAATGGGAAGTTCTCTAGCACGGAGCTTATCTTCCTGTGTTCCTTGTGGTCATATGCACACAGGTCTCACAGGCAGGAACTGAGCATGTATGTGACCCAGAATGCTTTTGTCTGGGTGAAGCTTCATAATAAAATGAGGTTCCTGGCCAGATAAGTTTTAAAAAATTATGATTGTAATCAGTAATTATGACTGTATAATCTTAATAATCTGTAGCTGTCCCATGCACAGTCTCATACTGAAAAGTCTGGGCCATCCTACAGTAAAGACGCCTGATTAACTTCGATTAAACCAGCATTTCCCAAACATACATGAACACAAAATCTTCAACAATTCCTATTAGACTGGATGCCATGGGTCTATGTTCTGAGGAGCACATGAAGGCAATGCTGAGCTAAAAATGACCTAAAAAGTAAGTACACAATATAATGAAAAGTACCAAGATCTGTACTTCTACCAAAAGCAAAGGCTTCTCTGCTCTAGGAGAAAAATGTTCTCTCCACTAACCAGTGCTCTCCAGCCACTGGGGTCTGTCCCAGGTGGATTTGCCTGTGTGTGGATTCACTACCAACTCCCTAGAGGAGCATCAGCCCTGCTATCCTGGTCAGCAGCTGCCCAGCCACTGCAGGGCTCTCTGCTGCAGACCCCGCACAGAACTCCTCTCCTTGTGGGCTCCCACATTCCTTCCCCTCTGGGAGTCACTTCTGCAGAAGTGGGGAAGGCAGGGTATGAGCACTAAATGCTCAACTTCCCTCCTCTACAGAGAAGTCCATAAATCTCTACCTGGTGTTTGCCCTCTTTGGAATAAACTCCTAATTGATTTTTAAAGATTGCTGTTTGCAAATTAAATTACACTTCTCTTATCCATTATATAAAGAAGCATAAACCAGTCACCTCTCCTGGGCACACACCCCCTCCTCGGGCTCCTAGGGTGTGATTACATTACTTCAATTGCAGGGCTTCCATTCAACTCAAGCTACATGAATTGTTTCCCTTGCTTGTTTAATTGCCCATGTCTTATTACAGAGACAATTTATTGTTTTAGTGCAGCATAAAGTTCAAATATTTTATGCAAGATGAATATGGCCACTGACATTTTTATTCCCTTCTCAAATTCACACATACAAAATTCGCATTGGAAACTTTTCAAAATGTTTGTGGCCAATATTGCAAAATGTCAAAACCTCCATAAGTTGGTTGTTTTTTAAAAAGAAAAGACTCTAAAGAGTATATTTCCTTCTCTAACATTTCTGGGGATTTTTTTGGGTGATGCTGACACAAGCTTATAAAGAACTTCCCCTGGGTGTGAAAATGCCTTTGAAAACACATTGGGAATGAACTGTTGATACACACAACAACCTGAATCACCAGAGAATGATGCTAAGTGAAAAAAGCCAATGCCAAAAGGCTACAACTGCATCATTCTGTTCATATAACATTTTTGAAATATGAAATTGTTGAAATGGAGAATAGCTTAGTGGTTGCCAGGGGTTAAGGGAGGGGATAGAGAAGGGAGGATAGTAGGTGTGGCTATAAAAGGGTAATGTGAGGGATCCTTGCGGTAATGGAATCTGTATCTTGATTGCATCCACAGCAATATCCTGATTGTGATGTTGTTCTATAGCTTTTCAAGATGTTATTACTGGGAAAAAACTGAGTAAAGTGTACATAGGATTTCTCTCCATGATTTCTTAGAGCTGCAAGTGAGTCTATAATTGTCTCAAAATAAAAAGTGTAATCTAAAAAGCACATTGAAAAATAAGAGGAAATTATGAGTAGATATATGTATCTATACATATATATATACATATCTTTACATATATATACATATATATGTATATATGTATCTGTATATAGATATACAGATATGTGATAAAACTAGATTCATTGTACAATTGGGTATTGTATACATTAACATGGATATTCATTAGAAAGTTCTTTCACCTCTTCTCCATGTTTCAAAATTTCCATAATAAGCTATTGGAACCAAATACACTGGAAATGTGAGCAATAGCCCTAACACAGACAGATATAGGACAGGACCCAACTATACAATGATGGAGTTCACAGTGGACTAACAACAGTACACAGAATTCTGGTTTCCCCACATGCTTTCCAATGTTTGTTATCTTTTGTTTTTCTTTTTTCTTTTGCTTATTTGTTGTTGTTGATGATGATGATGTTGTTTTGATAATGGCTATCCTAACAGGTGTAAAGTGATAGCTTGTGGTGATTTTACTTTCCCTTATGATTAGTGAACAAATTTTCATATACTTGTTGACCATTTGTCTTCTTTGAAAAAATATCTATTCACGTCCTTTTACTTATTTTTAAACCAGGTCTTGTTTTTTTTGTTGTTGTTATTGATTTGTAGGAGCTCCTTATAAATTTTGTATATTAACCCCTTACTGGATATATGGTTTGTAAATACTTTCTCGCATTCTATAGGTTAGAATAGAACTTTTTCACTCTTCTGACTGCTTCCTTTGCTACACAGAAGCTTTTTAGTTCAAAGTAGCCATATGTCTACTTTTGCTTTTGTTGCCTCTGCTTTTGGTGTCATATTCAAGAAATCATTGCCAAGACCAATGTTAGATGCTATCCCCACACTTTGTTCTGGGGTTTTAGTTTCAGGTCTTACATTTAGCTTTTTAAATTTTGAGCTTCTTGGTATAACTGTCCAATTTTTAATATTTTGCATGTGGATATCCAGTTTTCCCAGCACCATTTATTGAAGAGACTGTCATTCCCTTATTGTGTAGTCTTGCACCTTTGTCAAATATGATTTGACTGTATATGCATAGGCTTATTTCTGGGTTCTCTATTTTGTTTCTAGATATATCGATAGATTGATCTATCTTAGTCTTTATGACAATATAATCCATTGTTGATTATTGGAGCTTTATAATATGTGTTGAAGTCAAGAAGTGTGAAACCTCCAGCTTTGTTCTTTCTCAAAATTATTTTGCCTATTCAGGATCTTTTGTGGTTCCACATAAATGTTAGGATTTTTTTTTCTGTTTCTGCAAAAAGTAATATTAAAGCCCTAAGGAGATTACATTGAATTTATAGATTGCTTTGGATAGTATGGACATTTTAATATTAAGTCTTCCAATCCATGAACATAAGATGTCCATTTGTTTTTGTCTTTAATCTCTCTCATCAATGTCTTGTAGTTTTCAGTGTACAAGTCTTTCACCCTTCTCTATTATTTCTTTCCTTATCCTAACCTTGGGCTTAGTTTTTTTCCTTTTCTAATTCATTGAAGTTCAAATTTATGTTGTTTATTTGAGATCTTTCTTCCTTTTTGCTGTAGATGTTTACCACTACCAGATGTTTACCATTACCAATATTGCTTTTGCTGCATCCTCTAAGTTTTCATACGTTGTGTTTTTATTTTCATTTGTCTCAGGATGCTCTCTAATTTCCCTTTTGATTTCTTCTTTGACTTATTGGTTGTTCAAAAGTATGTTATTTAATTTCCACATATTTGTGAATTTTGCAGTCTCTGCTATTGATTTCTGGTTTATTTTATTGTGTTCAGAAAAGATACTTGATATGATTTCAGTTTTCTTAAATTTAAGACTGTTTTTGTGATCCAACGCATGATTTATCCTGAAGAATATTCTGTGTACATTTGAAGAATATGTATTCTGCTGCTGTTGGGTGGTATGTCAGTTAGGTCTATTTGGTCTATAGTGTTGTTCAAATCTACTGTTTCTTTACTGACATTCTGCCTGGATGTTTATCCATTATTGGAAGTAGATTATTGAAGTCTTCTACTATTATTGTATTGCTGTTTTTTCCATCAATTCTGTCAAAGTTTGCATCATCTATTTGAGTAATGTTTAGGTTTGTATATTTTTATCATTGTTATACTTTCCTATGAATTTCCCCTTTTATTGCTATATAATGTCTTTCTTTATCTCTTGTGACAGTTTTGACTTTCAGGCTATTTTACCTAAGTATGACCATCCCTGCTCTCTTTTGGTTGACATTTACATGGAATATATTTTCCACCCTTTCATTTTCAGCCTGTATTAGTTCTGACATCTAAAGTGAGACTCTTGTAGACAGCATATACTTGGATCTTGGTGTTCATTTTTTCTTTTTCTTTTCCATCTATTCAACCACTCCATGTCTTTTGATTAGGGAGTTTAAACCATTTACATTTAAAGTAATTACGGATAGGGAAGAACTTACTATTGACAATCTGTTCATTGTTTTCTGTCTCTCTTATAGCAATTTTGACCCCCTTTATCTTTTGCTATTTTTTGTTTTATTTTATTTTATTTTATTTATTTTATTTTTGTAGGGATATGCTTTGATTCCTTTCTCATTTTATTTTGTATATCTTCTATAGGTATTTTCTTTGTAGTTACTATGTGGAGCATACATAAAACATTTTATAGTTATAACAGCTGGTTTTGCATTCAGTTGGGGTATAGTATCCTTGCAACTGGTTTCTGGTTTTCTCACAAAGGGAATTGGTTTGTGTGTTGTTGTTGGATCAGTATCTTCATGAGAAGAGGAGGGTCTAAGGATTTCCAATCCACCATCTTGCTCCCTAGCATCCTGAAATGTCTTTCTTTGACAAACCAAAAATCATATTTATGCTTCTTATGTGGTTATTCAGAGGACTAAAAAAATATTCAGACACGCAAGAAAGTAAGTATTCAAGTCAGTGAAGGAGGAAGTGTGGAAGCTTCCATGCTTAGTCTGGTAGCCTTAAAATACTATACTATGTAAATGGTTTAAACTCTCTAATAAAAAGATATGGAGTGGCTGAATACAGCCATTTCAAAAAACACCTTTTATTTTTATTTTTTATTTTTTTTTATTGGAGTTCATTTTACCAACACCCAGTGCTCATCCCACCAAGTGCCCCCTCATTGCCCATCACCCAGTCACCCCAACCCCCTGCCCACCTCCCTTTCCACTACCCCTTGTTCATTTCCCAGAGTTAGGTGTCTCATGTTTTGTCACCCTCACTGATATTTTCACTCATTTTCTCTCCTTTCTCTTATTCCCTTTCACTAATTTTTATATTCCCCAAATGAATGAGACCATATAATGTTTGTCCTTTTCCTATTGACTTATTTCACTCAGCATAATACCCTCCAGTTCCATCCATGTCAAAGCAAATGGTGGGTATTTGTCATTTCTAATGGCTGAGTGATCTTCCACTGTATACATAGACCACATCTTCTTTATCCTTTCATCTTTTGTGGACACCGAGGCTTCTTCCACAGTTTGGCTATTGTGGATATCACTGCTATAAACATCAGGGTGCAGGTGCCCCGGTGTTTCACTGCATCTGTATCTTTGGGGTATATCCCCAGCAGTGCAATTGCTGGGTCGTAGGGCAGATATATTCTTAACTCTTTGAGGAACCTCCACACAGTTTTCCAGCGTGCCTGCACCAGTTCACATTCCCACCAACAGTGCAAAAGGGTTCCTTCCCCTTTCTCCACATCCTCTCCAATATTTGTTGTTTCCTGCCTTGTTAATTTTCATCATTCTCACTGGTGTGAGTTGGTATCTCATTGTGGTTTTGATTTGTATTTCCCTGATGGCAAGTGATGTGGAGCATTTTCTCATGTGCTTGTTGGCCATGTCTATGTCTTCGTCTGTGAGATTTCTGTTCATGTCTTTTGCCCATTTCATGATTGGATTGTTTGTTTCTTTGCTGTTGAGTTTAATAAGTTCTTCATAGATCTTGGATACCAGCCCTTTATCTGATAGGTCATTTGCAAATATTTTCTCCCATTCTGTAGGTTGCCTTTTAGTTTTCTTGACTGTTTCTTTTGCTGTGCAGAAGCTTTTTATCTTGATGAAGTCCCAATAATTCATTTTTGCTTTTGTTTCTCTTGCGTTCATGGATGTATCTTGCAAGAAGTTGCTGTGGCCAAATTCAAAAAGGGTGTTGCCTGTGTTCTCCTCTAGGATTTTGATGGAATCTTGTCTCACATTTAGATCTTTCATCCATTTTGAGTTTATCTTTGTGTATGGTGTAAGAGAATGGTCTAGTTTCATTCTTCTGCATATGGCTGTCCAGTTTTCCCAGCACCATTTATTGAAGAGACTGTCCTTTTTCCAGTGGAGATTCTTTCCTGCTTTGTTGAAGATTAGTTGGCCATAAAGTTGAGGGTCCACTTCTGGATTCTCTCTTCTGTTCCATTGATCTGTGTGTCTGTTTTTGTGCCAGTACCACACTGTCTTGATGATCACAGCTTTGTAGTACAACCTGAAATCTGGCATTGTGATGCCGCCAGATATGGTTTTCTTTTTTAATATTCCCCAGGGGAATATTCTGATTCCCCACAAATCTTAAGAAGATTTGTTCCAACTCTCTGAAGAAATTCCATGGTATTTTGATAGGGATGGCATTGAATGTGTAAATTGCCCTGGGTAACATTGACATTTTCACAATATTTATCCTTCCAATCCATGAGCATGGAATATTTTTCCATCTCTTTGTGTCTTCCTCTATTTCTTTCAGAAGTGTTCTGTAGTTTTTAGGGTATAGATCCTTTACCTCTTTGGTTAGGTTTATTCCTAGGTATCTTATGCTTGTGGGTACAATTGTAAATGGGATTGACTCCTTACTTTCTCTTTCTTCAGTCTCATTGTTAGTGTATAGAAATGCCACTGATTTCTAGGCATTGATTTTGTATCGTGCCACACTGCCGAATTGCTGTATGAGTTTTTGCAATCTTGGGGGGGGGGTCTTTTGGGTTTTCTATGTACAGTATGTCATCTGCGAAGAGAGAAAGTGTGACTCATTCTTTGCCAATTTGAATGCCTTTTATTTCTTTTTGTTGCCTGATTGCTGAGGCTAGGAATTCTAGTACTATGTTGAATAGCAGTGGTGAGAGTGGACATCCCTCTCTTGTTCCTGATCTTAGGGGAAAGGCTCCCAGTGCTTCCCCGTTGAGAATGATATTTGCTGTGGGCTTTTCGTAGATGGCTTTTAAGATGCTGAGGAATGTTCCCTCTATCCCTGCACTCTGAAGAGTTTTGATCAGGAATGGATGTTGTATTTTGTCCAATGCTTTCTCTGCATCTATTGAGAGGATCATATGGTTCTTGTTTTTTCTCTTGGTGATATGATCAATCACATTGATTGCTTTACAAGTGTTGAACCAGCCTTGCATCCCAGGGATAAATCCCACTTGGTCATGGTGAATAATCTTCTTCAAAAACCACCTTTTAATGTCATGTAAAACCTCCATGTGATACCAAGCTGATATCTATAGAGGGAATCCTTCCCAAACCACCTTCAGAATATTGTAGTCTTTCTAGAATCTCAAAAAATGCCATGAGGACAAAGAACCCCATAGTATCTCAGGAGACTTCATTGGCAAGTCTGCCTGGCAATTCCTGAAGGCAATGAGATAGCTCACACTTGGCTTTTAAACAGGAGAATAATTCTCTTATTTATTTTATAAGTCAACTATTTCTCTACAATGAAACATCTAATGTAGATCCCTTCTAATTCAGACATTTCTCATCTCCATAACAATCAAAACCTGTGGTGAGTATTGGGAAGGGAGATGTTATCAAGAGATAAAGGGGACCAATAGGGTCTTACCTTTTTTTAGGAAGCTCCCAATATGTCACGATGTCACCCAAGAGTCCTTCCTATTGTAGTAGACATACAGTGTCCCTTTTCTGGCTCCAGAGTTGTTAATATCCTTCCCATCATCCAACACTGGATGAACTCCACAATTTCTCTAAACCCCAACCCTCTAAGTTTTAAATGTCTAAATCTTTTCCCATCACAAAAAGGAGATTGAAAAAAGGCTTTATGATTTAAAAAAAAAATGCAGACTGTTTCAGGAGCAGCAAATTAACCATCACAAAAATACCTTCCATAGGAAAACACAAGGGGAGACAAATTCAGGTCAAACCAAGCCTGAAATAACCCAGGTCTATGCCTTTAAACTAGTTTGCCCGTTATAGCTCATCTCAGGTCTAGAGCAGTACTCTACACTGAGGTGTTCAATAAGTGTCTGTGTTTCTTTTAAGTGGTCCCCAATTCAAGTTGCCTGCACATTCTGTTTCCAAACTCTGGTCTTTTTGTTGTGAGTCTTTTCTAAATAAGATTAAGAAAGTATTGAATTGTAAGATCCATTTGGGTAGAAACCCTTATGTTTCAGTGCATGTTTGAATTGCAACATGGAACATAATGCCTGCTACTTTATTAGCCTCTACTGAATGAAAGGTTTCAAAGGCTTCAAATTCAAGTTGTATAGTGTAGTAGTTAAAAGCACAGACCTCCTATGTTTAAAACCCAGCTCTGTCATTTTCCAATCATGGAATCTTGATTTCATTTTTTTAAAATGAAGATAATAATGGCACTGGATTATTGGTACTGGATATCACTGGATCGTCGCGAGAATTAACTAATATATTTAAAATGTTTATAATAGTGTATAGAGTGTAGTACATGCTAAATAAATGTTGTTCATTTCATTATTGAAATCTGTGATGTAGCTTGTGGGTTAGAAGGGCATAGGCTTAAAAAAAAAAAAAGGCCACCTCACAAGTGCATATTTCATTTAATCATGCCTCCATAACCTACTGGCACTGCAAACCTAGTAAAGTTGTTTTCCCCACTGATTCCAAGATCTCTTATTTGTAAAATAAGAATAATCAGATCTAGCCATACAGTTGGAAGCATCACAGGAGATAGTCCATGTGCCATCCCTGACAATGAATGTTATGGCACTCTCTCCTGATCTTCCTTCACTCCTCATAGGTGCCCTTTCCCTTCCTCCTCATGGTTTCCATACTCTGCCCATCTGTCCCCAGGAATCCCTACTAGGAATTCTGCTTTTCACAGTCTATGCACTCTTTCTGTGTGATCTCTTCCCTGCCATGGGTTTGATCACAGTCCTACAGACTGATGTTCCAAGCCCCTAATTCTTGCCCTGATCTTTCCCCTATGTTCCAGTCTTAATATCTTCACTAATCTGATTTACAGACACTAAAAGTCAACAACTCCAGGGCTGAACTCACCTTTCTTCCAAACCTGACTCTCCTCTGTATTGAATGTTGCAGTGAATGGCACTAGTGCCCACCTAGTTATGCAGCCCGAAACTTGGCTATCTTCTTAAACTCTCTCTTACTACTGATATTTCAACACTCATGAAGCCTTATCAATTCTACTTTATAATCGTTTCTAACACTACTCCCTTCTTTCTGACCCCTGTTACTATCTTAGTTCAGGATACCAGCTCTATCCTGAGTGACTTCCAGAGTGTCCTAACATTGGTCTCTCCTCTATATTGCCACTCCGTTGGTCCATTCATTTTCCATGGTGAAGCCTTAGTAAAATGTCTCTAGATTTTTAAAAGAGAAATCCAGACATTTTTTCTCCCTGGCTTGTACGGCTTCAGTGTACCCCCATTGCCCTAAGAATTAGAATCCCCTCCTTCAGAGGCCAAAAAGCTCTTTGATAATCTGGCCCCAGATTCTCTCTTACCTCATTTCCCTGCATTTCCTTCTCGGATTAGAATCTCTGGTTCTGCAGGCACATTGTTTTAGGCTCCCATGCTCCTTCTCACTTACAGCCTTTGCACACTTTACACTCTGCCTCTCCTTCACCTGGTTGACTTTGCATCCTCCAAATCTTCAGTTATCAACAGAAGCTTACCTTCTCCTTGATAGCTGCTTCTGCTTCCCTTCTTCTGGTCTGTATAAGGTACCCTCCTCCAAGCTCATGCAGTGCTCCTTGGCTTTTTCCTTTCTACCATACATCACATTGGCTTGGGCTGTTTACTTACACCTTCCTCCCTCATTGGGTTAACAACTTTTAGAAAACAGGGGCATTGCATAATGAATCCTGTATTTATTTATACTACCTGACATATAGTAGTCATTCAGTAAGGATGGATAAACAGAACAGAACTGATGGATGTTAGTTAACATTTCTTTCTATTCTACAGAGCCCAACAATAAGAGCTTGACATGAAGGAGAAAAAGTTTTCCCTGTCATAAATAGTCTGTTACTCTTCGTCACTCTATTTATACTACGTTTGTTCATTCCAAGGAACTCAGAATCCAAACCTTTTTTGCATCCATTGGAATATCCTGCCCCCAGGTGACTACTAGAATATCCATTCAGAATGAAGCATATTTTCTTACCTTGCCTTACATTCCACAGCCCCTCTTTGAGAGGGAATATATGATGTTCTAGAATTGGGATGGCAAGCCATAGCCTAGGGGCCAAATTCAGCTCACCACCTGTTTTTATAAATAAAGTTTTATTGTAGCACAGCCACACTTGTTCATTTATGTATTGTTTATGACTGCTTTCATGCCATAGTGGCAGAGTTGAGTAATAACAACAGAGACCATATGGCCTACAAAACCTAAAATATTTACTCCCTGGTCCTTTATATAAAAGGTTTGCCAACAGCTGCTCTAGAGCTTTGCTCAAGAGCATTTGGGCCCATTCATCTCTGTGCTGAGATTCAAATATGCAAGGCATAATCCAAGAAAGGGTCACAGTCTTAAATCCAATTTCCATGGCTGAAAGGCATTTCTAATACCTTCCCTTTGATAATGCTTTATGTTTTTCTAAGTACTTTCATATTCGTTAAGGAAAAGATCTTCAAATATAAATACTATTGCTTCCAGGTAAGTCCTATGCTGCTGCTCTGCAGACTATACTTTCGGTTGTGAGGTGATAGAGCAAAGACTCTGGACTCTCACTGTCTAAATCTGGCTACCTATTTACCAATGGTAGGTACTTCAGCAAGTAAGGTACTTACTTAACCCTCTGAGTCTCAGTTTTCCTCTCTGTAAAATGTGCTCAATGAGAGTGACATCCACCTCTCCAAAGTTATAGTGGAGAATAGATGAGATATGGAAAGCTCTTATCACAATCTTTGTTTTACTCAAAATACTTAATAAATGCCAGCTATTATGGTCTTATTCTGCTGTGTGCTTAGTACCATAGTAAGAATTTCTAAGAAGATCTCTTGGATTTGTGTGTTCCTCTCCCCAAATTTCTAGCTATCTAGGAATAGCCAGATGCCTAAACTGGCTCCTTTCTCCATACTGTTCCTCTTCATGAAATGTTCTGTCCATCTCCCTGCCCACCTGAGAAGATCATAACAGCATTGCATCCATTTCATCCACTCTGATGCTGTTCAGTCTTCTCACTCTTGCTCTTTTGCTCTAGTAATAATGGTCCCTTAAGCCTGCTTTCTCTCTTCCCTCCTCTCTACCTGTCTCAAAGCTCAGCAGACTCACCACCTCCTGCAGGAAGCCCCCCCACGACTGTGGCCATCACCCACAGTGCTCTCCTCCTTCCTGAGTTCATGCAACACCAGGAGAAACAACTGACCTGCATGTGAAATTTGTCTCCTTGGCTTTTATTTAGCTGTATGACTCACTCAGGTATTCTAAGCCTCAGTTCCCCAACTCTAAAGTAGGAATAATAATAGTTATGTCTCCATGTTGCTGCAAGGATTAACCACAATACAATAAATACTCCTTGCACGTAGTAGATCAAAACATATTCATTTTGTCCTCCATGCTTTTAGCACATCACATGGCTTTTTGCACATAGCTGGGCACATGACTGATTAATGTGCATTGCTGCTCCCAGTCATTGGCTTCTTAGGACCAGATGAAGGGCTCTAACAGTTGTACACCAGGATTTTGTACCCTCTTTTTTTCTTTTCTTTTTTTTTTTTTTAAATTTAGTATTTATTATTCACACACTTATCTTTTTACTTTACTTATACACATGTACGCACACACAGAAAAGGTGGTTTTGCATGTTTTTAAACTTTATAAAATGGAATTACACTGTATGTGTACTTTTGGAACACCTTTCGTTCTCTTCGTATTGTTTGTGAGGTTCATTTATCCGGCTGCTAATGTTGCTAGCTCTGGTCTTCCCTTTTTTTTTTTTAATTTTATTTTTATTTTTATTTTTTTAATAAATTAATTTTTATTGGTGTTCAATTTACCAACATACAGAATAACACCCAGTGCTCATCCCGTCAAGTGTCCCCCTCCGTGCCCGTCACCCATTCACCCCCACCCCCCGCCCTCCTCCCCTTCCACCACCCCTAGTTCATTTCCCAGAGTTAGAAGTCTTTATGTTCTGTCTCCCTTTCTGATATCTCCCACACATTTCTTTTCCCCCCTCTTTTTTTCTTGAAGTCCTTGCAGGTCCACAATGTAACCACCCACCCACCCCTGCCAAAAGGGTGGTGGTAGAGGAGAACTAAAGTACTGCTAGGTGCAAAAGTGGTCTGTTTGGGGAAAGATTAATTTTTATTATTACTTTTTAATTTTTTTATGTTTCAAGTTTTTCTTAAAATTCTTTGTGACTTATTGAGCTTTCTGTGGGTTTATGATTTTCATCAAATTTGTTAAATTTGCAATAATTGTTTCTTTAAACATTTTTGGATTCCAATCACAAGAATGTTAGGCTGTGTCCCATAGCTCACTGATGCAATGATCCTATTCTCATTTTATTTTCCAATTTTTTCCTTCTTTATTTGATTTTAGATAGTTTCTCTTGCTATGCCTTCAAGTTCAGTGCTATCCTGTAATATTTAATCTGCTGTTATTTCCCATCCAATGTATTTTAAACCTCATGTATTATTTTTGTTCATTTCTGGAATTTCTGTGATAGATATAAAATCATCTACATCCATCTCTATCTATTATCTATTTATCTACCTATCTATTCATGTATCTTATTTACCATCTTTCCTTATCTGCCCATGCTTTATTTTTTGAACATGTGAAATATATTTATAATGTTTGTTTTAAATCCTTTGTCTACTACTTCTATTATCTGTGTCACTTTTGAGTCTGTTTCTATCAATTGGTTGTTCTCTCATAGGTTTTCCTTCTTCTTTGCATGCACGATAAATTTCTATTGATTTTTGACACTGAATTTTATGTTGAGTTGCAGGATTTTTTATTATATCTTTAAATATATGAGGACATCATTTTGTAACCAGTCAAGTTACTTGAAATCAGTTTGAGATTTTCAAGATTTGCTTTTAAGTATTGTTAAGTTGGACCAGATCAGCTGTTAGTCTAGGGATAATTTGTCCCCACAACTAAGGCAATACTCCATGCCTTATGTATGGAGATTTTCCTCACTGGATGTGGGAATGCAAACTATTCCTAGCACTGTGTAAACTCTAGGGATTATACTTTCTGCTTCTTTCAGTAGTTCTTTTACCAGCCTTGGTGATTTTCTCATGCATGCTCTAATTGGTACTCAATCAAAGACTTGAGGGCAATTCTGTTATCTCCAGAGTGTGTTCTCTTCCTCTCTGTCTCTCACGGTCTCGTCTTCTCGTCTCTCTCTGGCTCGCTGCATCTTCTTCCTTTCTGATACTCCTGCTCACAGATTCTAGCTGCCTTGATCTTCTCACACTTCTGAATCTGACGACTTAACTCAGGGAAATTGCTGATCTCACTCTGGGTACTCTTTACCTATGGCAAAGCCTGGAAACTCTTGCCAAGCACTAAGCTGGGGCATAAGGTTCACCTCATGTTACTTTTCTCACAGAGATCACTATGCTGTGCTGCCTCTTGTACTGTATCAGAAATCCATGGTTTTATACATTTTTCCAGTGTTTTTTTTTTTTTACTATTTTTATCTTTGTTTTCCATATGGTGAAACTAAGACACAAAGAGATTAAGTAATTTTCCCAAGTTTGTGTAGTTAACAATTGGAATAGCAAGGGATTTAGTCTGTTACTAAACTCTAGGCTCTACCATCTACTGTTTATGTAAAACAAATCAAAAATCTTTGTGAATGATTATTTGGTACTTCCCAATTACAGAAGAAAGAAATCAACATGTATTCACATAAACTCATCCAACATTCAAAGGGAAAGGGACAGGCCCATTCTACTTATCTGTGTGCTCAAAGCTAAACATGGATGCTTTTCCAAGTGTCAACCTCAATGCTGTATTTGCATCCTGTCTCAGATCTAAGGACAGACAACATTTCTCCTGACCCTTTGGGACCAAAGGATAGATTGCCAGAGCCTCCAGTTGTGGCAGATACGTGTATTAAAGAGAAATACAATCTGACTTTTCACTGCTATCTGGAAAATTCCTGTTTTCAGAGCACAAACCATTTACCCAAACAGTGTAAAGAGATTATGGTTCACTCTCTACGCTGAATTATGCATGGTTTTCAGCTAGGTAAAGTTCTCTGTGTTCTATTTTAAGAACATTTCCTGCGCAGAGTGGAAAAAGAATCTATACTATCCAGAAGAAACTACTTTTGATATATTTTACTTCTACTAAGGAAAAGGAATAATAAATCCGAACCTCTCCCATTTTCTTTGCATTTTGTTTTGTAATTGGTAATAAGAGATTTCTATTCATTTTCAGAAGTAGAACTCTCCTTCATGTTCCAGGACATTAAAAGGGAAAAAATAGAAGCAAATTTGGTCCAAATTTTAAAACATCTATTGTGCTCATTATGACATCTTTTTAGAATTAGGCTTACTAATCCTGCTTAATACACAAGAAGTGTTTGCTATTAAGTGCTGTGCCTTCTCAGAACATCATGTCAAAACCATTTTAATTTGAGTTAGGGGTGATTTTAAAATGTCAGCTTTAAAAGAACTATTTCAAGAATGCCTCAGAGCCTTGGGTTCAGCTACAAAGAAACTTGTGATGCACTGAAATAATAGAACGATTAAGGCAAGAAGGGATTTGAATTCCAGAGTTTTAGCTCAGCATTCATGGTATAAAGTACAGTGGATGTGGATCTAAAAGGGAAGTTAGATTGCTCAACAGAATTGAAGACATTCATTTTGGGGAAAAATCAAAGTGCCACATGGAAAAAAAATTTCTTTACATTCCTCCAACATACTGTACATCTCATCATCTATCCTGGCATTCTTCTGTTGCATTTGGGTTGCAGGAAGTCCTTAATAACCACAATTTTTGCTGCTAGTCTTCCCAGATCTTGAATGTGAGGATGGGACAAGTTGGTTGGTGACATGAGAAGCAAAAATGGGATAACTCCACAATTTTGATTCAGTCCAGACCTGCAACTCAATTTTTCTTTAGGATTGCAAAATAGACCTACATAACATGTATGAATTAACACACAATATATCTGTGAGCTCTATGTATTGATGGCATCAATTGTAAGATGCACCATCTGTACACTTCCTTCTGGCCTTGGCATTCTCTAAGCCCTAGCTCCACTGCAGCTGTAGAGCTCTACCTTAACTGCAGCTGGATGTTCTGTCCGTTTTATAGTAG
The DNA here is from genome assembly GCF_905146905.1 of Nyctereutes procyonoides. Taxonomy (NCBI): domain Eukaryota; kingdom Metazoa; phylum Chordata; class Mammalia; order Carnivora; family Canidae; genus Nyctereutes; species Nyctereutes procyonoides. The sequence goes on from NW_026575042.1 coordinate 36,781,204, forward strand.
TACTTACTGAGCAAGTTATTGCGATCAAAGAAAACAAGCATGGAACACTGCATGAGATTTGGAAACAAGGGGACAAGATTTGAGCCTTACAGAGCTGTAATATTTATAAGCTGTGAGCTCTTAGTCAAGTTACATACCCTCTTTAAGCCTCATTTCTTCGTCTATAAGTAATGATGCAATAATACCAACTTGACAGGTTTGTTAAAAGGGCAGATGAGATAACATTTATACAAATAAAAAAATATAACACGCATAAATCTCACTTACACTGCCAGTGTGCTGGCACATGTCCTGTGGGCCAGTAGGTAAGCTCTTTACTGATTGTGGGTGATCCTTGGTCTTGCTCCTAGCAAAGCATCAGAATAGAGAACTAGGGAGGATGTGAGAAAGCTTTGTAAGATTGAAGCAAAGAAGACTGACCAGGGGATAAAAGGATATTCTAAAGATGGAGTAAAAGAGGAGGGCCAAAGTTTCATGGGGCCCTTCCTCTGTATATGCCTTCTCCATCAGAGAATCATCCTTTTCCCAGATGAGACGCTGACCATCATTTAGGAGGCTCAGAGTGGGAGAAGTGGTATGGGTCTCTCTGTCATCAGGTTGTAACATACTGACATCTCAGGAGATAAGGAATTGTAACTGTTGACAGTGTAACAGAACATGAAAAATTATAATGCATGGAATCAGCTGTAGATTATAAGTTCTTCTATGTGTTGTTTTTCTATATTTTTAGCAAGATAATTTGAAAAACAGGAATATTAAGAGTGCCATTTCATGGTGTGACTATACCCATTTTGTCAAATTGTGCCTACCCATCCCTGTCACCTGTAGTCAGGATGATAAATAGGTTTCTTACTTCTTGTCATCTCATCAGTTGTCAGTAACTCCTGGAAGTGCTCCATTGGAAAATATTCTCAGGCCATTTTTATGTTTAGCAAAGTAAGTGTTCTGTGAGGACTTAAATATTACCATCTGCATTGGAAGAGAGAGAGGAGAATGGACTCAATGTTCCATGAATCCACAGACTCTGACCTATGGTTAAGGCCACTCATCCAGATATCTTTGTTTGAATAAACACTTAATATAAATAAATAAATAAATAAATAAATAAACAAACAAACAAACAAACAAACAAACAAACATTTAAGAGATGGCTGAGGAGGGAGTCAGTCCTTCACTTAGTTCCAATCTTGATGTTAATATCCTATAACTCTTCCCAGGCATCTTGCTCCAATCTTAGTGTCCCAGACTCTTCTGGCACAAGTGACTAGACTATGAATTCACTCAATCACTCATTCATTCATTTAACAAATTTTGATTGGGTGCTTATTATGTATTAGGAATTGTGCTAGAATCTGGGGAATGTATCAATAAACAAGCCAGATGGAACCCCTGGAGTCCTGCTGTCAGGAAGGAAGATATGCCTTCAGCAAGCACACAAACTATTCAATACAGTTGTCTTACATGTTACAGAGGATAGGACCTGTTATTGTTGTGAATATGTAAAAATGGGGAAAATTGGCCTATTCCAGGAATCAGTGAAATTTTCATTGAGAAAGACACATAGAACCACATTGCAGTTTTAAAATACATCTTCACTATTTTCCGGGAAAACTTGTCTATGAGATATATGGACAGGGGTATGAAGGAAGTACATTTGAAACATAATATTGAAAAATGTGGCCATATGTCTTCCATGGGCCAACTCTGAGAATATTTTTTCTTATATTTACTTTACATTTTGAAAGCCTCGTGTGCTTTATCCTGAATGTCCATTCTCTGTGCTCTGACTTTCCAGAGACCAGGAAAGTTAACTTCTCCCTACACAAGACTGATGCAGGCCTCCACCACAGCGCCTTCCCACTTTGCTGGAAACTACAGGGCTTTTATGGACCTGGAGGGTTTTGATACTCAGCCATCAGCTTCCCATGAGGAAGCTTACAAGCAGTGGGAGCTCACGGGACTCTGAACTTTATGAGAGGACATGACTCCCATTCCCCAGGCTGCCATGTCTGGCATTCACAGAAGCGGTGGGGCCTGACGGAGTCCTCACTGCCCAACAGCCTGTGGAGGGAAAGTGCACATTACCCAAGTAATTCTCTTGGGGATGAACACTGCAGCGTTGCTCGCCTCTCCTTAGATGAGGGGACTGTATTTAGCCGTATCATCTCTCACTCTCCACTACCCCACAGGACTACACATACGCTGCTGCCACAGTTATCTATACTTTTTCTGTACTTATTTTCATCAACACCACTTTTTTCTCTTCTACCTCACTCATTGTTAAGTTCTGATTCTTCTAGAACCCTTGCCAAGCCACTACAGCCCCACTGTTATTTTTTCCTTCCCTGATTTTCAGAAGCACATGTTTGCTAATTTTAACAGTCCTATTTTCCCAGCCACACTCTCGGGGCACAGGGCTTCTCAGTTCTCATTGTTGAACCCACCTCCATCACAAGGTCAGTGGGAGATATATGCATTAAATCCCACTGGTAATGGACAGGGACTGCAATGTACTCTTGCTCTTCCAAGTTAGGATATTAATCCTCACTCTCCAAGGGCTAATTTAATGCTCGATATTTTAATCCAGACTTTAGAAAGAAAGCCATTGCTGGGTAAATGATCAACTAGTGGTGTTCTTCCCACAAGTGGGTCATGAAAGGGTGTTGATGTTTTGAGACATCCTGGGTACTGTTGCTGTCATCTCTCTATGGTTTAGCAGATGGGGAGGTCTGGGTGAGGACAGCATGGAGAATAGGGAGGACATGTGGCATGGGTATGTATGTGTGAATGGCTATATAGGAGTGCACAGTGTGTGGATGCCTATTTATTCCCCATGTGGCTGTGTGTACATAGTGAAGTACCCCATTTAGGCTGTATGCAGCTGAGGCACACAGGTAGTGGTCACAACTATATGTGCAGAGCCTCTGTAAGTTCCATGGTCTCTTTTCCAGAAAGTCCTGAGAACTTAAACTGCAGACTCTGGGAGAGGGAAGAGTTTAATCATGCTTCTTCAAGTGTGGTCCATGGGCCAGAGGCTTCAGCATCACCTGGGAGCTTGCTCCATATGCAGAATCTCTAGTCTCCAGATCTATGAGTCAGTGCTAACAAAACCTCCAGGTTTTGTTTCGTAAGCACATGAATGTTTGAGAAGCACATGCTTAGAGTCTATTACCTGCATTGTGCAGGTGAGAAACAGGACCAGGTGAGTCTTCAAGGTCAGTCTGTGTCCAAACTGGAACCACAACCAGGCCTGGTAATGCTCAGCGTACTTGGGCCCTCCTTGGTGCAGCCCAGGCCTGTGCCCATGTTTCTTCTGCCCTGTGTGCAGCTCCTCTTCTACAAGGAGCACTGTCTGTCAGGAATGTCAGGGGAAGGGTGGAGGGGAATAGTCTGCATTCAGTGCCAGGGAGAAGCACTAGCATCTGAACTCAGTCACAGCTAGGAGGCGCAGAGTCCTCAGGCCACAGTTATGTAGTAATAGGGGTGGCCTTCTGTATGGCACACCTGACCAACATGACAGGGAATGGAATAGGTGCAGGGTGGGGCTGCCTGATATGGGGTAAGTGTTGTGGTGGTAGTGGGGGTAGTTATCAAGAAACCAGTGACTTTAGCATGAAGTCAAATGCACATTGCAGCCGTTCAGGACTTTATGTCTTATGAGACCCTGTCCCATACCTCAAGAAATGCCATCTCTCCTTTCTTTCCTTCACTTCACATCTACCTAGGAGTCTACACTCTTTGTGGGAGGAGTCTCTGTCTTAGGCATCACATGCCCACATGTGCACACATACTCACATACTCATACTTACACATACATACACACACAACCACACACACTTATACATACATACTCATGCTTATGGCACCAAGGCACAAGCTTTACACTTGGTCCAGTATCTGGTTCATCTCTGTAGCCCCAACCCCTGGGATGATGCTTGGCACATAATTGCTGCTTAATAAAATTCATTGGATCAAACCCAACTGCAGTAAAAGAACATAGGAAGGCCTTTCTCTAAGACCAATGCCTCACTTATCTAAAGAAGAGGTCAGCCCTATTGAGTTTCTTCCTAAACAGATTTTCTTTTTTTGTGTGTGTGCTTATAATTTATTAGGCTTATAGTTCTAGTTTGATGTTTATTGCAGTTTCTTCCCTGTAACACTTGCTCCTACAGAATGTTAATTTTATCTTATATTAAAAGAAGTTCTTGTTGTGCAATAAATTTTGAAATATTAGAATTTAAAAATGTCATTGTGTGTGTTGCAGTAGGACTTCTCAGCTCTGAGCTGCATAAATGTGCAGGGTAGCTCCCCAAGAAGCAGGACTTTGCAGGGTTCCCTAAGCTTTCTTTACCACAGAGCCTCTCCCTCACAGAGTCTTGGTTTCTCCGGAGACACTTTGGGAAATACTGATCTAGCTGTTTTGGTATGTGTGCCATTTGTCTCCTAACTTGACAACCATGTGTTCCAGGCTGTCTAAAGTGTTTTCTACTTGGCTTTTAGTCTTCAAGGCGGAGGGCATAGTAGGTATTCAAAGATTGCCTGCTGAATGATTAACTAGAGAAAAGTAAGCTTGAGAGCATCAACGAGGCATAACTTCCAGGGTGAAACATATTCATTCAATTTAGTTCTAATCCGACACAGTGAAATGTGCAGGTAACTGCTTCTGTGCCTTTCATGATGGTAGGCATGGTGAATACAGAAGTGAAGGAAAACTGAGCTGCATCTCCAGGAAACTCAAAGTCTTGAAGGAGATATGGGCATTTAAATGAAGGAAATGACCAACTGTGCATAAGTGGAACAAATGGTGGATATATGAGGCATGGAGGTTGCAAAGGAAAAGGGATGTTTAATCCTTTACCTACATAATGGCTAACATAGGTTTTGGAAAGATAACTCTGTGTTGATCACGGTTGACAAGGATAAGGGAAAACAATCCAGAGAAAAAGTCTAGGATGGTCAGCATTTCCCAAACCTTGATAGAAATACATTGCTATGTCCCAGAGTGTAGTAATTTCCAAAAAGGAAAATGTTAGGACTGACAGATGTTGGAGTTGAGAATGTCTTTGCATACTTCTTTGTTCCCCTAGAGTCAATGTAGCTCTGTGGGGACAATATCTTGCCCTGATCCAGGAAGGTGCCACATTACCTGACTTCAGGGATCCATGATGGCTTTGGATAGTGGCCTCACCCTACTAACTCACACGTAATTGCTGGTCTAGGATCTGAGGGAGGCTGCCCTAGAACGTGGTCCCTGCTATAGCCAGCAAGGCTGGTGGCATTTACTGAGGACATGCATACCATTGAATCCTTCATTTTCTTAAAGTCTTCTTGTTATGCAGTACAGATATGTGTAGCTTTTTTTTAAGCTTGCAACCAATAAACTGTGAATCTCAGTGACTGTAAATAAGACAACTTGTAAAAATGCGTTTACGTTGATACTTCCAACTTAAAATTTATTTTGCTTTTACTTTAGTTTATTTATGAGCTGGGAATGACACTGATGGAGAATCTGTTTCCATACTAATAACACTAAAATAGATTTAGATGCATATCAGATGGAAGATGAGTATCATTTTTAATTATGATTAAGGTGACGTTTTATTATTTTCCCCAGGAGAGTCATGAATTTTGACTCTGCATGAAATGTTAATTGAATGCACCTCCTGCCCCTTCAATCAGAGGATATTCCTGGTAAATAATTGTGGTTCTGAATGGGCAGTTGCTGTTGGGAGAACTTTCACTGCCATGAGTTCCAGGAATCATTCTGAATGCTTTCCCTTTCCCTGCCGGTCTGAGCCAGGAGAAGGAGTCAGACACATGGGAATTTGAAACCCATCTATACCATGAGGTAGCTGTGCACACTTTGATGAGTTATCTCATCTTTCTAAGCCTAAGTTCCCTCAGTTGTATGGCGGGCATGATACCCACTTCATAGGATGAGGATTTCATAAAACATGTAAAATGTAGAGTGACATTTGGGGAATATGAATAATAGTGAAGGGGAATATAAGGGAAGGGAGAAGAAATGTGTGGGAGATATCAGAAAGGGACACAGAACATAAAGACTTCTAACTCTGGGAAATGAACTAGGGGTGGTGGAAGGGGAGGAGGGCGGGGGGTGGGGGTGAATGGGTGACGGGCACGGAGGGGGACACTTGACGGGATGAGCACTGGGTGTTATTCTGTATGTTGGTAAATTGAACACCAATAAAAATTAATTTATAAAAAATAAAAAAAAATAAAAAAAAAATAAAAATAAAAAAATAAAATGTAGAGTGAAATGCCTGGCACGTAGTAAGTGCACTTACATTGCTCTGTTCTTGTTATTTTTTTGAAGTCTAAGTAAAATGAGAAATCTCAAATTAATAAACTAGTTCAAGGAAGGGCTAGGCAGGGAGGGACAGGGGCACATCTGGGCAGAAAGGAAGACAAGTCTGAAGGAATCCCAGAAGAGGGTGTTGGACTCCTTAGCAGCTATCTGTGGGACTACTTTTGTCCTGGAGAATCCTCACTTGCTTCTGAGAAGCAGCATAATATGGGATGTGAATTTAGATAAACTTGGGCTCTAAATCTAAGGTTATTAAAATGGGAATAATAATGCAATTTTAGTTATTGTGAGGATTATGAATAATGGATGAAAGTATAATCCAAATTCCTGGCGCCAAATAACTGGGAGCCATGATTATAAACTGATACCAGAAAACATAAAATGGAGAACACATCCACCATGATGGCATGTGAAGATTCCTCTTCAAATTGAAGATGAATTCCACTGAGATTTTGGTTAATTTTCAGAAAAGTGAGCTGAAGATCATGAAAGGGCATTGACTTAGTCTTTGAGGTCTTGACTTGGCTATCAGTGATGTCTGTCCCATAAGGGTCTAGTTCGTAAGCCTGAGTTCCCTTCATGACCATGTCAAGAACCCAGCTGTTCAGCATTTGCCAACTAATTCTTGATAGAGTGACCAACTTGTTAGGTTTTCATGGGACTTCCCAGTTTTATCACTGAGTTCTGTGTCCTAAGAAACTCTTTCAGGAAGAACTAGATGGTTCATGCTCCTACTTGTTACCTTACGGATGAAAGATGAGCTTTGTAAAGCCCTGGCATCCTTATAGTGCCCAGAACTACATTTGTGTTAAGCTACTTTTTCTCCTAAGCCTAAAAAAAGATCAACTTCAAGCAGCATATTAGATTTCTTTCATTTAAAAGGCAAGTACAAGGACACAAAACACCTGGGTCTCTAAGTAAAACAAAAGGATGTGATTTGTTTACTTTGCTGTAGTTCTCCCCCCTAATGGTTGTTGACGTGCTTGTTTGCTTGTGTATCCTTTGAGTGGGAAATACAGGCATTTTCATGTGTGGAGGAGTGCAGGGCACAAGAACTGTGAGACACTGCCACCCTTCAATCCCTGCCCAAAGAAAACTTTTGTCTCCTTATGTAGCAAGACATGAAGTCATAAAGCAGCTTGGGCACCCTGCAGGCTCCCCTACACCTCTGTCCAGTTAGTACCCCCTAGGAACCACTGTTCCTGCCTTCTAGAGCTTTTCAAACATACTGATTCCCAGGTCACACCCTCTGAGATTCTGATTTAATTGATCCCAGATTGAGCCAGGCTTCGGGATTCCTTAAAAGCTCCCTGAGGCGATTTTAACATGCTGCCAGAACTGAGATCACTTTTGTAATCAAACAGGATGTATGAACAGTAGGTGGTTCCAGACGCCAGCACATTTCAGACCTGCTACTTCCCAGGCATCTGAGGGCACAAATTAATAGGCATGTGAGAAGGAAACTTCAAAGACTTGTCTATGGGCATCTGAGGGGAGATGAGAGGAGATGATGTCATTCCCTGCGTAGAACAAAGCAGTAGATTTGACATCCCACAGAACAATGGGTTGCAGGTTAAGCTGAAGGGGCCATTTTGAAATGGTAACACAAGCTTTAGTGCTTAGGGGCCTTGTTGGGGGTGTGCTTAGATCAAGGCTCCCTGTCCTGAGCCCTGCAGGCTGTGACAGCTACATCTACAAAGTGGCAGCAGCCCCAAGCACAGAGGAGGGAGGTGATGTTGGTCATTCTGGGCAGCAGTGGAAGAGGCCAAGGAACTTTCTCAAATGCTGTGGGCAGCAGGCGTCAGCTGATTTATAATGCATTAGGAGGACTTGCTCTGAGCATGTATGAAACTCCCCCAGAGAACGTCCAGTCTTATGTCCCTTGGGAGACCTCCATCGGCGGCTGGAAGAGGGTCGGCTGAAATGGTGTGGATATGTAGGTGGGGCTGAGAGACTAGGAACACTCAAGTGTTAGCTCATCACAGATCCCCAGGAGTTGAGGTCTGGCAACAACAATTTTACCAGCTCACCCTGGTGCTGGATCAGCACATGAACAAAAGGTCCTTACGGAATTCCTCCAATGGAAGGCTTCTGTAATATGTTTGAAGATTAGTTTGTTATAAAAATTTTTATCTACACACAAGAGCTAGAAGAAACTGCATGCTACTGATTTGGAGGTCAGGTTTCAATCTCACTTCTCCTACTAAATAAGTAACCCTGGACAGGGTACTTTCCCTCCTTGGGCATCCATTTGCCCAACTTTGACATGACAGAAATGGCTTAGGTGATCTCTAAGAGATCTTTAGGAAGTCAGGATGATTTTTAGCTCAGCCTCTATTAATGAGGGTTCTCCAGAGAAAGAGAACCAGCAGGCATATATCTATATCTATACATCTATAGATACATAAATATTTATTATAAGGAATTGGTTCCTGCGATTGTAGAGGCTGAGAAGTCTCACAATCTATGGTTGGCAATCTATGGTTGGAGAGTCAGAAAAGATGAAATGGAATGTCCCAGCACAATTAGTGATGCAGGAGAAAAAGGGATGAGTTCCTCCTTCCTCTGCCTTTTGGTCTCTTCAGGTTCTAAAGGCTTGGATGATGCCCCCACACACTGGAGAGGGTAGTTTACTATACTGAGTCCACCAATTCAAATGGTAATCCCATCTGGAAATACCCTTATGGACAATACCCAGAAATAATGTTTAATCTGGGCATCCTGTAGCCAGTCAAGATGACACGTAAACTTACCACAGTATCTATGTAAAGTAAGAGAGGGTTTTCTTTTTTTATATATATAAATTCATTTTTTATTGGTGTTCAATTTGCCAACATATAGAATAACACCCAGTGCTCATCCTGTCAAGTGCCCACCTCAGTGCCCGTCACCCAGTCACCCCCGCCCACCTCCCCTTCTACCACCCCTAGTTCGTTTCCCAGAGTTAGGAGTCTTTCATGTTCTGTCTTCCTCTCTGATATTTCCCACTCATTTTCTCTCCTTTCCCCTTTATTCCCTTTCACTATTTTTTATATTCCCCAAATGAATGAGAACATATAATGTTTGTCCTTCTCCGATTGACTTATTTCACTCAGCATAATACCCTCCAGTTCCATCCACGTCAAAGCAGATGGTGGGTATTTGTCATTTCTAATGGCTGAGTGATCTTCCATTGTATACAGAGACCACATCGTCTTTATCCTTTCATCTTTTGTGGACACCGAGGCTCCTTCCACAGTTTGGCTATTGTGGACATTGCTGCTAGAAACATTGGGGTGCAGGTGCCCCGGTGTTTCACTGCATCTGTATCTTTGGGGTAAATCCCCAGCAGTGCAATTGCTGGGTCGTAGGGCAGGTCTATTTTTAACTCTTTGAGGAACCTCCACACAGTTTTCCAGAGTGGCTGCACCAGTTCACAGTCCCACCAGCAGTGCAGGAGGGTTCCCCTTTCTCCATATCCTAAGAGAGGGTTTTCAAGCAGGGTTTGTCTATGGGTCTTTGTTTCCTTGCTCCCAGTCACATTCCTCTGCTCCCTCCCTGCCACTCCTAAGTATGTCCCTGCACTTCCTGGAGCCTCAGAAGGCCTGAGATGCCAGCCAGCTGGGAGCAAGTCAAGCCCTGCAACCTCTGTTGTCATTCCATCAACAGGGCCCCAAGAGAAAGTGTCCTGCTCCTGAAGTTATTTCCCTGTTCAAACAACTCCAGCTGCAAAGCTGAGCCTAGATGAAGATAAATTGGCACAGACAGATGTTCTAGCTGGAGCAATTTCCCTGTAGCTCACATAAGAACATTTAGTCAACATGGCCAGCCTGTATAGTCTGAGAAGTCTGACAAGGCTGGGAGTTGGGTGAACACTCTGTGGAGGGCTAATCTGACACCTCATTACTTTAAGGGCCAGTATTCTTAGGAGGAAATGATCACAGCCAGTCAAAGGGTATGGATTCTGGTCTAACTCCCTGACATGACCTGAGCAGGGGGGATAACAGCAACAGCTTCCATATTAGGCACCTGCAATGTTCCATGTATAGTATAGGCACTTTGCACATTTTATCTAATTTAATTGTCTTCCAGACCCTAGGGCATTATGATCTCTATTTTATAGATGAGAAAATTAAGGCTTGAAGATTCATAAGGGGAGAGTTAATTTGTGCCCCAGGCAGCCTTGCATGAAAGCCTATTTTCTTTTCTCCATTACGTGCTGTAGTCTAGCTATCCTTATTTCACCCACCATTCTTGGAAAACTACTATAACTCATAGGTCCCAGCCAAGGGAACTTGGGAGTACAAGAGGTTAGAGATGTCAATGAGGGGTTTGGAAAGGTAGAAGATTAGGATAGCCATCAGAGAGCCCTGCACAGCAGGGCAATGGGCTGGCAGCTGTGGCCTGTAACTGGAAGGGAGAGCCCAGAAAGACAGCAGTGTGACCGTACATGCTAGCCAGGAATCATGTCAATTTACTAAACAGCAAATGTCCCTCCAAGAGGTACCCGCTTAATTTTTTTAAACTTGCATTTGTATTGTGTTGAATTATTCTTGGGCCATAAGTTTGTGTTCTTCAGTTTCTTCTGGGATATCTCTTTCTTCTGTGCAATCTCCTCTTGTGGTTTAGGAGCAATCTGTTCTTCTTTGGTAAGGATCATCTCAGTGTGGCACTTGGAGCTCATGCATGGGTTTTTCAGACCATGAGCTCTGTAAGCTCAGAGGCACATCAGGGAGCTGTGTTCACCTGGATGTACTTTATGACCAGAGATTCTACATCCAAACTCTTAAGTTCAGCATTAGTCTGTGCATTTTTAAACATGTGCAGCCTAAACTCAGCACTCTTTTTGGCCCACTAACCCTGTGTCCAGCCCCACTGTTTGGTCTGGGCCTACCTTCCAGCTCAACCATATAAGGACAGAATGGCACACACTGTTTCTATAAAATAAGGTCTTTCAGATACTCAGTAGCTTTTCACTTAGGCATACCCTGATGCCCGGGGCAGTTTCATGGGTGTTCTTAAAGTGGACATGAAGAGTTGAACCTCTTGATTTGCATGATTTTATGGGATTCTCTGGATCAAGTGAAAAGAGATATATTTTCAGAGATCACCTCAGGCCACTTAGGGAAAGACCTTGCTTAATCTTTTATTAGAAGCTTGGGAGTAGGGACACCTGGGTGGATCAGTGGCTGAGCATCTGCCTTCGGCTCAGGGAATGATCTCTGGCCTGGGGATTGAGTCCCACATTAGGCTCCCTGGGAGGAGCCTGCTTCTCCCTCTGCCTGGTCTCTGCCTCTGTGTGTGTGTCTCATGAATAATAAGTAAAATCTTTAAAAAAAAAAAAAAAAAAAAAAGCTTGGGAGTTTGCAAAGGAGGAATCTATCATAACAAGTCAAACAGCATACTAGGAAGATAGACATCGTTTGGCAACCAGACATTCAGTGCCAGCAGCAAGCATGTGTGAAGGATCATGCATGCACTCAGCATAGGTTTAGGGGTGCCTACCCTGTGCCCAGTGCTGTACCAGTATGTGGGAACTCTAAGTGAGTAAGGTCTGGCCCTGTCTTCCCAGAGCCATACTCCTCCAGAATATGCCGAAATGATGGTAGGATGGAGGAGGATCCTTTGAGAGTAAGCTGAGGAATATTTCCATGTCAGTCAGTTACAGCTGAGAGTCACAGCTATTTGGCTGGCCTCTTTGGGGGCTTAGGACTAATGCTTCATGGAGTTTTCATAGGGAAGAAATGAGAAAATCTATTTCAATTACTTTTTAGAAGTCAAATTTACATAATCATTTGATGTAATGCTGTTCGTTATGGGCTTCCCTGGAGTGGCATTAGAGCCGCTGTCCCTGCAAGTGCGTCAGCCCCTGGAGTTTGAGCCAGACATTTCTGCACACAAGGAGAGCCAATCTGTACTCGGCTGCAACTGGATAGGCCCCTGGCCAGGGATAATTAGGCCAAATGGGCGAGAAAATCCACCTGGGGGAGAAAAGAAAGGCAAGCATTCTCTTTAATTAATCACTCTTTTTCCAAACTTCAGAGTAAAATACTAAAATTAAAATTCATTTTAATAATATAGTCTTCATTAATGTAAAATGTGGTTTTAGGCAGACCTTAATTCAAAGGCTGGTTTTTCCTCAGAAAAGAATATTGCTTCTTGTGTGACCTTTATTAAATCCAAAACTGACAATATGGAATTATAAGGGATTTTTTAAGCAGATGAATTTTGAGAAGAGCCTTTTCCCCATTGATTGGTTTCCACGTGGCAGATGTATCCATGCTGTGACATTTGTGCCAAGCATATGTTGACTGTGACTCCTGCGGGCTGCATGCATGTGGGGAAGCATGAGTGCATGGACCCTTCTGTGAGTGCCAGAAGCACATCTTCTTTGGCTGGCTTTCTCTGAACCCAGCCTGGTAGGCATTCAGGAACTATCTGGAAGGGAGGGAGGGAGGGAGGGAGGGAGGGAGGGAGGTAGGGAGGGAGGGAGGAGGAAGGAAGGAAAAGGAAAGGAAAAGAAAAGAAGGCCAGGAAGAAGAGAGGAAGGAAAGGAAAGGAAAGGAAAGGAAAGGAAAGGAAAGGAAAGGAAAGGAAAGGAAAGGAAAGGAAGGAAAGGAAAGGAAAGGAAAGGAAAGAAAGGAAAGGAAAGGAAAGGAAGAAAGAGGAGGCAGGGAGGGAGGGAGGAAGGAAGGAAGGAAAGAAGGAACATTACCAGAAGGTAATTCCATTGTTCTTGATACTAAAATTTGGCATCCCCTCTGGAGCAAGGCTGTTGAGTTTGGTATTTGTAAAAATTTTTGGAAAGAATAATTATAAGTGTCTTCTTCCATTAAAATTTGCTTTGGCCTGTATGATTTATTCAGCATCTGTTTCTATACTTTGGTAGTTTGCCTAGTTATTAAATGACTGTTTTGTGACTAAGAGTCTGAAGAGCTCATTTACCTTCTTTAAATTTTGGCAGGAAAAGCTAAAAATGTTTCATAAAGTTTGGAGACAACATCTTTAGACTGGTGATTGACATCTGGTTCCTTGACAAGGGTGACAAGGGAAAGGAAATCACCAAGCATGGCTGCTAGGTCCTCTCCCTTTCTCCCTTCCCTCCCTCCTCAGAGAGGTACTGAGTACCTTCTTTGAGCCAAGCCCCATGCCCTGCACTCTGTGTAGTGGAAGGGACATGCAGCTCCCACCCTCATGGCACTCTGTAAGTGAGAGAAACAAAGAAGGAAGCAGACAACACAATGGAATGGACCTAGTACTTTAAGGCTGTGGAATCTGTGCAGCCCGAAAGGGATAAGAGTTTCTCTGGTGGAGAAGGGGTAGGTGGAAGGTGGTTTTAGAGAGCAGAGCTCCATGCTCAAAGCCTGGAGGCAGACAGCCATGACACATGGGGATTGCAGGATGTTTGTTCTGCATCAGCTTGGGATAAGAAGACAGCAGTGGGGGGACATGAGATTGCAGTGGAGAGACAGGCCCAAGTTTCAAAGAGCCACAGAGGTCATATTAAGAAGTTGGCTTACTAAGCACAGTGGAGAGGCATTGAAGAATTTTAAGCAAGGTGGTGACACAATGAGACACGTGTTTTCTTTATAAAGAAAGCTTTGGAAACAGAACTGAGGAAAGCAGTGATGAACGAGAGTAAACCTGAGACAAGGAAGCTGATTAGGGGGGAGGTGAAGTGGAGAGTCAGGGAAAAGAGGGAGCAGATTCTAGAATGGGACCCAAGGCTTGAAATTAAAGCATTTTTAAAGGTTCCAGCAGTCTACCCTTTTTGGAGATCCCAAACTAGCACTCAGAGACACTCACTGCTCAAAGCATGGCCCACAGACCAGGTGCACGGGCCTCCATCTGGGGTTTGTTAGAAATCCAGAACCCACTCCAGCCCTACTGAATCAGAATCTGCATTTTGACAAACTCTTTGAGTCATTCAGGTGTATGTGGAAGTCTGAGGACACATCCGTGGTAGATTATGGGAAGGAGGAACACAACTCTATAAGGTTCAAGGGAGTTAGACAATGTGGTGTACAGGTGCATTTGTTAATTGTGTTGCTTGAAGTAGAGCTATGGCTCAGAGACTTGAAGATATATATGAATAGTAGAGAAAGCCTGTGAGCCTTTCTTCAGCCCTGGCTTAGCCCATTTTATGAAAGCCAGTGACAGTTGGATCTGCTGGCCCAGTGTCTGCAGGGAAGCCAGGGAGACCACACCAACATGCTAAGTTAACAGCAATCCCTGGGTCACCCGCAGCCCTAACCTAAACTATGTCACTGTCAGCCAAATGTGTTTTTCTGCCTAAGACTCTTTGTACATGTATGAGTTTGATCACTAGGATCTATCTGACCACCTGAATAGTCCAGGCACTCCAGGCCAGGGACAGTGGGAGCCCTACCCGAAGTCAAAGCAGAGGGATAGAAAACAGAAGATAGGTGGAGGTTACAAAGTCACCGTTCCAAAGGCCGAGTCAGTAAGTCTTGTCCCCGGGCAAGACGAAGGAGTAAGGTGGGGACTAGTTCACTTCATTCAAGCCCTGCCATAGTCACTGCCGGGCTGTTCAATGGCTGGGAGGGTGGGTTCCCAGGGTACCTGCGGGAGCTGTCTCCATAGCCAGGAAACCTGTTGTCAGCCCCTCTGAGCTTAGGGGTGCATGTGGCACCCGAGCAATTGATCTGCCTAATTACTGTTCGCAGCAGCTACAGTTGCTTATGATGTGAATGTAATCAAATTTGTATAATTGCTCTTTTATAACTTACTTTAAAAATTCAAGACGGAGGGAGGGAGGGGCAAGATGGTAGAGGGGTAGGGCCAGCTCACCTGGCCCCACCAGTCTACCTAGGTAACTTCCAAACCATCCTGCACACCTAAGAATTCGACCTGAGATTTAGAGAACAGTTGGAATGCTACAGAGAGAAGGGTTTTTGCTTCTAACAAGGTAGGAAGGTGGAAAAAAATAAAATAAAAAAGAATCCAGTCGGGGAGGGGCCCCCGTGAGGAGCCAGGCTGAGGAGGGCGGTGAGAGCCTCCAGGACAGGAGAGCCCCGCCCCGGAGACGCAGGGACTTTAAAAATCCACACTGGATTCTTCATGGTGGGAAAGGCGCTCGCGGAGACCTAGGGCAGGATCGCAGGAGGGGCAGTGGAGCCCCCAGGTTCCCGGGGTCACTAGCAGAGGAGGGGCACCCGGCCAAGCATGGTAAAGGACTGGAGCGCGCTGCGGGGCCTCGGGAGTGGGATTCCAGCGCGATTCCAGCGCCGGGGGACACAGCCCAGGATCCTGAGATCCCCCGGGGACAGAGGCGGGGAGGGCCCAGGACAGTGAGGATGCTCCTGCTGTGGGGCGCCCCGAGCTGTGCAGGTCAGCGCCCCCATGCCCCAGGAGCATCCAGGCCCCTGCGCACTGGGAGCTGCGGGAGTTACTGGGGGAGCGGACTCCAGGGCTGGGGAGCTGGCCGCCGCCAGTGTGGTCGTTCCTCCTCGTGTCACCCCGTGCCTGGGAGGGGCGGGGCCACCAGGGGATGGGGGCCTTCTGGGTGTAAACTGCTCCCACTGGGCCCAGCACCTGGTGTGGGGCGGGGCAGCTCCCCAGGTGCACCCACCTGAGAGTCAGCACAGCAGACCCTCCCCCAGAAGAAGACCAGCTGGAAGGACAGGGGAAGAGCAAGTTCTTGACTGAGCAGCGCTGGGAAGCTCCAGGGGAAGTCGAAGAATTTACAGTATATAAAACCAGAGGGTACCCCTCCTATCTTTTTTTCCTTTTTCCAGTACAACTCATTTTTATATCAGACTATAAATTTCCAATATTTTTTTCTCTTTTCCCACCTTAACTACACAATTTTACCACCTCTTCATTTTCAAGTTACTTCCTTTTTGACTTTCATATTTCTACAATTACATACTGGTTCTAGATATATTTTCTACTTCTAGATTCCCTTCAACATACTCAATTTAATTTTGGGAGATAGACAAGATATGTTTTTTTGTTTTGTGTTTTTTGTTTTCTCTGCCTCATTTTGTTCTATAATGGCGGAAGTTAATACCTTCTAAAACATGACCAGCCACATGCAGAATCAAGTGGTATACCATGCTGGTTCATTCTGGGAAATTATATTCTCTCTTTATTCCAATTCTGCCCCCCTCTTTTATCTCATTTATGTTTGGCTGGTAAATGTTGGGGCTCTCTACAAGTATTGCTGGTTTATATAAATTTGGGAGTAAGCATCTTTTAACATACAGAACTTAATACACTCAGAACCAATAGGATTGCCTTCTAGGATCCCTCAGGTAGATTACATTCTCCCTCCACTACAACTTCTTCACTACCACCATCTCCCAGTCCCCCTCCTTTTTTTCTCTCTCTCTTTTTCTTTTTTCCTTCTTTAATTTTGTTTTTTTCTCTTCTTTTTTCTCTTTTTTTTTCCTTCTTCTTTGGGAATCTTGGCTTTTTATTTTTTACTACTTTGTTTTAAAATTTGTTTTTCACTTTAATGGTCCTTTTGTTTTATTTCATTCTGATCTTTGTTTTCATTTTATGGTCTCTGACCTCATCAGAATCATCTAGGGTGAAATTTACTTAAATCGTGGTTGATATTCTTGACTCAGCCCACTCATACAGCCACTCTGCACTGAGCAAAATGACTAGAAGGAAGAACTCACCACAAAAGAAAGAATCAGAAACAGTACTCTCTGCCACAGAGTTACAGAATTTGGATTACAATTTGATGTCAGAAAGCCAGTTCAGAAGCACAATTATACAGCTACTGGTGGCTCTGGAAAAAAAAGCATAAAGGATTCAAGAGACTTCATGACTGCAGAATTTAGATCTACTCAGGCCAAAATTAAAATTCAATTAAATGAGATGCAATCCAAACTGGAGGTCCTAATGATGAGAGTTAATGAGGTGGAAGAAAGAGTGAGAGACACAGAAGACAAGTTGATGGCAAGGAAGAAAGCTGAAGACAAAAGAGAAAAACAATTAAAAGACCATGAAGAAAGGTTAAGGGAAATAAATGATAGCCTCAGAAGGAAAAATCTACATATAATTGGGGTTCCAGAGAGCACCAAGAGGGACAGAGGGACAGAAAGCATATTCAAACAAATCATAGCTGAGAACTTCCCTAATTTGGGGAAGGAAACAGGCATTCAGATAAAGGAGATAGAGAAGCCCCCCCCCCCCGAAATCAATTTTAAAAACCTTCAATACCTCAACATTTAATAGTGAAACTTGCAAATTCCAAAGATAAAGAGAAAATCCTTAAAGCACCGAGAGACAAGAGATCCCTAACTTATGTGGGGAGAAATATTAGATTTACAGCAGAGCTCTCCACAAAGACCTGGCAGGCCAGAAAGGGCTGACAGGATATATTCAGGATACTAAATGAGAAGAACATGCAGCCAAGAATTCTTTATCTAGCAAGGCTCTCATTCAGAATAGAAGGAGAGATAAAGAGCTTCCAAGATAGGCAGAAACTGAAAGAATATATGACCACCAAACCAGCTCTGCAAGAAATATTAAGGGGGACCCTGTAAAAGGAAGAGGAAGTCCTAAGAAATAAACCACAAAACCAGGGTTTGAATAGGTATTATGATGACACTAAATTCCTATCTTTCAATGATTACTCTAAATGTAAATGGGCTAAATGATTCCATCAAAAGACGCAGGGTTTCAGAATGGATAAAAAAGCAAGACCCATCTATTTGCTGTCTACAAGAGACTCATTTGAGACCTAAGGATACCTCCAGCCTGAAAATGAAAGATTGGAGAACCATTTACCATTCATATGGTCCTCAAAAGAAAGCAGGGGTAGCCATTCTCATATCAGATAAATTAAAGTTTATCCCAAAGACTGTAGTAAGAGATGAAGAGGGACACTATATCATACTTAAGAAGTCTATCCAAGAAGAATACCTAACAATCATGAATATTTATGCCCCAAATGTGGGAGCTGCCAAGTATATCAATCAATTAATAACCAAAGTAAAGACATACTTAAATAATAATACATTAATACTGGAAGACTTCAACATGGCACTTTCTGCAAAGGAAAGATCTTCTAAGCACAAAGGCATTCAAATTGGCAAAGAAGAAGTCAAACTCTCCCTCTTCACAGATGACATGATACTGTACGTAGAAAACCCAAAAGACTCCACCCCAAGATTGCTAGAACTCCTACAGCGATTTGGTAGCATGGCAGGATACAAAATCAATGCCCAGAAGTCAGTGGCATTTCTATACACTAACAATGAGACTGAAGAAAGAGAAATTAAGGAGTCAATCCCATTTACAATTGCACCCAAAAGCATAAGCTACCTAGGAATAAACCTAACCAAAGAGGTAAAGGATCTATACCCTAAAAACTACAGAACACTTCTGAAAGAAATAGAGGAAGACACAAAGGGATGGAAAAATATTCCATGCTCATGGATTGGAAGGATAAATATTGTGAAAATGTCAATGTTACCCAGGGCAATTTACACATTCAATGCCATCCCTATCAAAATACCATGGACTTTCTTCAGGGAGTTTAGAAATCATCTTAAGATTTGTGGGGAATCAGAAAAGACCCCGAATAGCCAGGGGAATTTTAAAAAAGAAAACCATATCTGGGAGCATCACAATGCCGGATTTCAAGTTGTACTACAAAGCTGTGATCATCAAGACAGTGTGGTACTGGCACAAAAACAGACACACAGATCAATGGAACAGAATACAGAACCCAGAAATGGGCCCTCAACTCTATGTCAACTAATACTCGACAAAGCAGGAAAGACTATCCACTGGAGAAAGGACAGTCTCTGCAATAAATGGTGCTGGGAAAATTAGACAGCCACATGCAGAATATTGAAACTAGACCATTCTCTTGCACCGTACAGAAAGATAAACTCAAAATGGATGAAAGAAGATAAAAAGCTTCTGCACAGCAAAAGAAACAGTCAAGAAAACTAACAGACAGCCTACAGAATGGGAGAGGATATTTGCAAATGACCTATCAGATAAAGGACTAGTATCCAAGATCTATAAAGAACTTATTAAACTCAACAGCAAAGAAACAAACAATCCAATCATGAAATGGGCAAAAGTCATGAACAGAAATTTCACAGAGGAAGACATAGACATGGCCAACATGCACATGAGAAAATGCTCCACATCACTTGCCATCAGGGTAATACAAATCAAAGCCACAATGAGATACCACCTTACACCAGTGAGAATGAGGAAAATTAACAAGCCAGGAAACAACGAATGTTGGAGAGGATGCGGAGAAAGGGGAACCCTCTTGCACTGTTGGTGGGAATGTGAACTGGTGCCGCCACTCTGGAAAACTGTATGGAGGTTCCTCAAAGAGTTAAAAGTAGATCTGCCCTAAGACCTTATGACCCAGCAATTGCACTACTGAGGATTTACGCCAAAGATACAGATGCAGTGAAATGGCAGGACACCTGCACCCCAATGTTTCTAGCAGCCATGTCCACAATAGCCAAACTGTGGAAGGAGCCTCGGTGTCCATCGAAAGATGAATGGATAAAGAAGATGTGGTTTATGTATACAATGGAATATTCCTCAGCCATTAGAAACGACAAATACCCACCATTTGCTTCGACGTGGATAGAACTGAAGGGTATTATGCTGAGTGAAGTAAATCAATCGGAGAAAGATAAACATTATATGGTTTCACTTATATGGGGAATATAAAAAATAGTGAAAGGGATTATAGGGGAAAGAGAAAATGAGTGGGAAATATCAGAGCAGGTGACAAAACATGAGAGAGGTGGGCAGGGGAGTGGGGTGATTGGGTGATGGGCACTGAGGGGGGCACTTGACAGGATGAGCACTGGGGTTATACTATAGTTCGGCAAATCGAATTCCAATAAAAAAATATACCAAAAAATCATTCAAAACGGCACAGTTCAGGCAAGGAGAGTGTGATCAGGGTCCCCCTGACATGTTGGCATTCCAACCTTTTCCTCACAAGGGAAGGGTATGTGTGCTAAGAGAGAATATAGCCAGAAATATGTAGTGGAAGAGCTGTTTCCTAAATCAGGGATGGCTCCCTTCTCTGGGACAGACCTTAGTTGCATTCTTTTCATTACAAGGAGATAGAAAGTTCAAGATCTCAGGAGGCAGAGATCCACTCAGAGTTTCAGTCTTGGATTTTATTCCCTCCCAGGTAGGGCACCATCCAGAGATGACTGTGGCCTTTTCATCCTTCTGACATGTGTGGGATTCTTTGATTGAGTGAACTCCTGGAAATGGAACTGCCATGCCTGGTGGTGGGGGTGGGCTGTCAGTGTTCTGCTCAAAGCCACAGGCAGCCCTTTGTTAGGAGCGGTTGAGTAGCTTTCCACAGTGGTCAGGAAGTCGTGTTCTGCCTCCTTTGGAAGTTTCCTTGGGGCAGAAATTGTGAGTCCCTTACTTAATTTCTCCCTATTCTTTTCTATAAATCATTAGCAGGGACTCATTACAAGATATTTGTAGACTTGCTATGTTCTCACTTCGTGTTGCAAATACATGACAAATCTGAGAAGAGATACCGATCCTTTACAAATCTTATCTAAGAGATGGAAATAATCGAATTACCAATCTTGGCTTTCTGCAAAAAGGAAAACTCATCACATATTGGGGTGAGGAGGTCTTAGACTCTATGGAGGGGACTTTTGTGAGAGTTTCCCATAACTAATTTATAAGAGTTCTTATTCTGGAACTCATCATGGCTTTAGGGACTCCATGAACTATCGAAATAATTTTGTGTACAAGTTTTATATACACCCATTTGAACATTTTTATGGGAAGCAGAATTATATCATTCATAAAATTACAAAGGCTATGTTTTAAAATAGCTTAAGAACTTGGAGAGTTTTTAATGGTTTAAGGTTTATTGAAGAGCCTTTAGATATATCCCATGTGATCCTCCTGTTATCCTTGTGAATGGAACAGAGCAAAAATCGTTATCTCCAGTTTATAGTGAGAAAACTGAGGTGTAGAAATGTTTAATGCTCATTGACCACATGCCTATTAATTCTCAGAAACTGAACACATAACCAGGCTTCTGACTCCTGGTCTTCAATTCTAGTACAAGCTTTAGGAGCAGAAATTACCAGCTCCATCTACATACTCCAGAGCATTTGGACATTTGGAGACATTTAAAATCCTTAAACCCTGAATCTGGAGAACTGATTTCTATGTCTGTAAATCAGATTTCTAACAAGCCAAATAGTCCCTTTCCCACATTTTGCAAATACAGGAGTCTTGGATAATGTGAGATGGCAAAGCTCTTTCTAGGTCAGAGTCAGTCTTACTTATGACAGGTGAAGACAAGAGAGACCTTTCCTCAAAAATATCCTCAAGAGCCCCCTCACCCATTTCTTTACCCTAGACCTCTCCTGAGCATTGAGACCTGTCCTTCCAAAATACAAATGCCTGCCCCTTTTTGATGAAGGTGAATCTTAAACTTTTTGAGCCATGCTATTCCAAAAGCAACCTTAGGACTGCTATGTTTTTATTTTATGATCAAACTAATTCCCAAAATACATATTTGAATAATGGCAACCTGTTTCAACCTATGAAAACAAGTCTGATACTTCAGTCTCTGAGCTCTAAAAAAAAAAAAAAAGTATCATCACATCAACTGCACTGGGTTATTTGTGCAGATTGAATGAAATGAAATGAAGGAGTGTCATCACTATGCCTGCCCCAGAGTAGGGGCACGAAAGTGGTCATTTGCCTTGGAATCCTTCAGAATGAATTTCACATGGGTATTTCCCTTCTCTGCCATCCTTGCTTTCCACCCTAGAACATTGCTGGATCTGACATTCTTAGTGAAGAAGTGTTTTTCTAGGCCTTGCAGCATTTCCTTTTGGACTTGGCTATCCCTAGGTCAAAAATTTCTGTTTGAGACTTCGGTTTGATTCAGTCCAACAGAAAGACCCACACATAGCTATTGTTAACATTTTAAAATATCGTCAGGACCATTGCATGAGGTTGGTAAGGCACTGAGTTACTGTTCTGTGTGTTTTTAATTTGGGTTCTGATTCAAGAAGGGGAACTCCTTCCAGGCAAGGACATACCAGGCATGTGTTTGCTGTATGCCTAACTGTTCTCACGCTGGAAGTTGGACTTAAGAGTGAAAGGGGAAACAAGCTTAATGCACAGGAAACTTTTGAGAGCAACAGGGTGGTGTAGAAAGACCTATAGTGGGCACTTAATAAATATTTTTTAAATAAATGAAGGTATTCATGAAACTGAATTCAGTGTTCACCTCAATGGTTGAAGAGGGTATAGAGGATCAGTTTCAACCTTTTAAAGCAAAAATGCTTCAAGCTAATGGAGAGCTTTACAATGATTAAGTGTATGCTCCATAAATAGCCCTCGGGACAGACTACAAATGAAACAGTCTCTGGGGATTTCTTAGGAGATTAAAATGATTTCATATAAAATGAAAACCCACAAATTAAAAAATAAATAAATAAAATGATTTCATAAGGGAAGGTATTTGGATAAGAAGGAGAAAACCATGATCCAGTGGACAAGATACATTTAATAGTAACACAGTCTGTGCCTGGATAATGAGGAAGGTTTCATATTATTTGGAGAAATGATATAAAATACTTACTTTAGATATATGTGTCATGATAATATCTTCTTGTACTTAACATTCATTATTGCTCAGTTGTTTATAAAGAATAAAGTTAAAATCACTGGTAGTTTCACTAGCACAGAGTGACATTGTCAATGTTCCAGTCTGTCTCTTTTCAGTGTTCTGTGCAGAGAAGTGTGTGCATGCCTGAGTCTCTGCTGTGGGATCACATTCTGTGTACAAGATTATTTTTTTCTTTTTATAGTTTTTTAAAGATTTTATTATTTGAAAGAAAGAGAGAGTACAAAGAAGGGGAGGAGTAGACTCCCCACTGAGCAGGGAGCCCCATGTAGGACTCCATTGATCCTGGGACTCTGGAATCATGCCCTGAGCCAAAGGCAGACACTTAACTGACTGAGCCACCCAGGCACCCTAAAAATTATTTTTCTATAAAACATTAAATATTCCCACATCACTAAAAATATCTTGAAAATGCATTTTTAAATGGCTGCAAAAACTGTGCTGACATATAGGTGTGTCATACTTTAATTAACAATCCTCCTGCTGGGTGTGAAGGCTATTTCCGAACCTTTGCAGATATACACAGAGATACTTTTAAAAAATATTACAGTGATCTCTTTGGTGCCAAATATCAGCCTCTGTTTCAGATTCTCTCCTGAAGACGAGGTTCCAGTAGACAAATTGCTGAGTCAAAGGATATAAACATTTTTAAGACCCCTCACATGCATTCTTTTCAGATTTGTCCATTTGCTTTCTGACAAACAGTGCTCAAGTGCTCTCCCTTTCACAAATTCTGCCACTATTAAATATTATAACACATTTTTTCTACTTTGGTAGAAAAATGATCTTTGTTTTAATTTGTTATTCTTTAATTATTGATTGAGCACTCTCCCCAGTGCTTAATGGCATTTTTAATTTCCTCATTTACACATTCTCTCTTCATAGCTTTTCAGCCTCCTTTATTGTGTTAGCTCCCTTTTGTAAAATTATTTAATCAGACTTTGAGATTAAGAAAAGAAGGCCCTGTGTGGAAACTTCTACCTACTAATTTGTTAATTCCACATGGGCAGTGACTTCCTTATAGACATATATATCTGAAATTACTTTAATGCCTTATGCTTAGGTTAAGTATTTGTCCATTGGTTTCTTCTTTTGACAGCTAATCCATGGCCCAGCTTTGGGAAGGCATTATTTCCTCCATGTGGCTGTAGATAATGGATGAGGTCATCTCCAATTCATTTGTCTTTTCCTTTTTTCTTCTTCTGGCTCTCTTTAGTCAAATTCTTGGAAAAGCTGTAAATGTACCACAATGAGAATGAAAGTCATATTTCTGATGCAAGGTTTATCATTCTACTTGAAGTTAAATTTCATTACTTCCTCCTTATTCATCTTCCCCCTCCCACCCCACCCTTCCTTTACTGTCTTTAGTGGCAACTTCCATCTTAATATCTTTGAACTGTTTTCTATGGGGTACAAGACCTCTTTGAATTTTAACATGTTGGAAATTTCCTTTATTCTGGCACTTGCCGTATGATTACTAGAAGCTGTCTGATGACAAGGAGTACTTAAGAAGGGTCTTCTGTGTAATTATCCATATTTTCAAAACCTATTCACACTATCGGCTTTCTCACTGATAAAAATCATGATATGCATATAACATCTTGACTGTTTATATAGAGGAAGCCAAAGTAATACATAGACATGTCCTTGGAGTTGTAAATGGATAACCTTGCAAATTTGCAAACTATACTCCTGACTCACATTTGGGTCAGTCCCTTTGGTAATTGTATCTTAGCTCCTGTGTATCTTTTATGACTCATCTTAGGTATCAATATGTTTAGAGCTTGCTCTGCTAGTTATGGTTGATATTAAGGCTTGTTTCAAGGTCAGTCATACAACTTTGGCTAATTAATATAATACTACAAAAACTTTAGATTTCACAGTCATCCTATTTTGCCTGATTAGCTGTGTGACCTCAATACGTTTCTTTTCTGAGACTCAGTTTTTCTCTCTCTTTTTTAAAGCTTTTCTTTATTTATTTGACAGAGAGAGAACACAAGCAGGGGGAGTAGCAGAGGGAGAGGGAGAAGCAGGCTGTCTGCTGGGCAGGGAGCCTGACATGGGGCTCAGATCCCAGGACCCTGGGATCATGACCTGAGCCAAAGGCAGATGCTTAACCAACTAAGCCACCCAGGTGCCCCTGAGACTCAGCTTCTTGATTCAGAAAATGGACATTATAGTAGAAACTTTACAGGTTCATTGTGCTTATATACCCTATTTACGTGCATGGTTTATTTGCAGTTGAAAATGATCTAGTAGAGTGTGAATAAAATGTATAATGTGGAAGCAAGAGGGGCTGATTGCTGGAGTGAATGCAAGTACTGATCAGATGCAGCACATGAGTGGTGAGACCGGCCTTTGAGATAAATAAAGGTATCTTTCTGTTCCTTACTAGAACAATAAAACATTCATAGTCACTAGCTCATTGAACTAAAGAGCTAATTAGGAATACAATTATTCCAAGAGGGGGAAAAATCCCTGAAAGGAAGTTTAAAGTGAACCCACGTCTGAGAACATTTGAAGCCACAATCCTACAGGCATTCACGATACACGCCATACTGAGTGTGTTCCTTTCTTATTTCAAGTTCTTATATAGCCAACCCTCATTATTCCCCAATTCCATATTTACAAATTTACCTACTTACTGGAAATTATTTGCAATTCTAATATCATTACTCCTGATGCCTCCTTCGTGGTCATTGTGAGTATGTGCAAAGTGGCAAAAGTTTGAGTTGAACAATGTCCACGTTTTTAGCTAAAGGTAACAAGGCAATATTCTGCCCCCTTGTTTTAGCTTTTGTACCATAAGCAAATGTGCTTTTCATGGTCTACTACATGCCTGTTTGTTTGTTTTTTGTGCTTTTTGTTGGTGAGCTTGCTGTTTAAAATTGCTTCTGAGCATAGTGTGAAAAGCTGTCTAGTGTACCTAAGCACAAGAAGCTACGGTGTGCCTTAGGAAGAAAGCATTTGTGTTAGATAAGCTTCATCCAGGCACAAGATATACTGCTATTGGTCATGAGTTCATATTAATGAATCAAAAGCATGTATTAAAGAAGGTGTCTTTCAATAGAAACACACAGAAAGCCAGGTTATAGATTCATCAGTTGATGAACATTTTATGACCAGAAGTTTTCAGGAACCTAACCCTGTATTTCCCTTAGGGGCAAATGATTCAGAATTCACTAATCCAGTGTTTGTAGCAACTTTGTAGAACATAACTACTGCAAATAACAAGAATTGACTATAATTGATGAGGATTCCCTTTTGAGGATGACTTCCTTGCATTGTCTTCTGTTGACCTATAGCAAGAGGTCATCTGTAGTGTGTTAAGCAAGTGACCCAGGAGCATGGGGCAGAGAGAGAAGAAAGGACTGGTCAGTGTATTTTAGCACAACTGCAAAACAGGTTCATCTCATTGAACCCTGACTTTCTTTTTTTTTTTTTTTTAAGATTTTATTTATTTATTCATGATAGAGAGAGAGAGAGAGAGGCAGAGACACAGGCAGAGGGAGAAGCAGGCTCCATGCCAGGAGCCTGATGTAAGACTCGATTCTGAGACTCCAGGATCACACCCTGGGCCAAAGGCAGGCACTAAGCTGCTGAGCCACCCAGGGATCCTGAACCCTGACTTTTCATTGAGAACTGGGCCAGTGGGGAAGAATCTCAGAGTATAGGCATGCTTCCACACATATTTGCTGAGAGCTTTCTCTGTGTCAGACTAGATGTTGAGATTACAGAGATGTTTTAGACAGGACCCTGTCGTCCAGGAGCTCATCGTCATTGATTCCCCACCTCCCACACTCCCACACTTACAAAGTGTTGGGTGTGTTTTGGCCATTGTTGTGGTGCATTACGCATAATAGTCCATTTAATTTCCACAGTGACTCCATGAGGATGTACTACTATGGTCACTTTTTAGAGGAGTTAACTGAGGCTAGATAAGTTGCCTGAATTTATTCAGAATGTGGCAGAGCCAGAAACTGAGTCAAAATAGTGGAGCTGTGGACACCAGGGCCCTCAACTATGAGTCTGCATTGCCCTTCCTGGTTGGTGGACAGGTGTAGAAGCAAAGACAGTTCCCAGTTATAGATGCTGTCTGTGGGGTGGTACTCACAGGGCCTGAGGGAACTAGGAGCAGGAGTTTGCTTCTAGGAGACTCAGACACTAGTACGGAAGGGAGGGTGTGAACTAACAACTTGTCAACAGAGCAGAGAGGGCTCAGAGACTGGAAGCCACACAGACTCTATGTGGTGGGAGTTCTGACCATAACCCATAACTGTACATGGGCTTTCCAAGGCCTTGTGAGTCCCACCTTCAAAAAAACAAGCTTCTGCAAAAAAAAAAAAAAAAAAAAAAGGAAAGAGAGAGAGAAAAGGCAATCATTCCAGCTAGCCTATCCCCATTGAGTGTGATTAAGTGCAGTTTGAATGCACTTTCCATCAGCATTGACTTTTAAAAGTGATTCTCTTGCTGCAGATATGAAATAAAAGCCAGTTTAATCTGGAAGAAAAATAAAACCATCAGTGCTTTGAGTTTTCTTAGGTAAAGGTAAGATTTTCCCCATTCTTTCCTACTCCTACACAGGGTTCCTGAAAAGGGAACCTTGTAAGTCAGCAAGAATGTTACACATCAAAGGGACATTCAGGGTGACAGGCCCAGGCAGATGGAGGTATCTGTGCCAGCCTGAGTCTCCCTCTTGTGATCTGTAATGATACATTCAGTAAGCATTCCCACACTGGGCAAATTAGGCCCTGGGGTTCTTGGGCCTCTCCATAGGTGAGCACAACTGGTACAGACATCAACACCCCATTGCCTCTGCTCAGCCAGCTGTGATTCATGGGTGCTCCTCAGATCTTCAGCAGCCTCGCACTGGAAACTGGGGCACTGGATTATTGAGGGTGACTTAATCCATTCTCAGTGTTGACCAGCTCTTCCCCTCTTCACTGTCCTTTGTTTTCCCTCATCACCAGAGAGAATGCAAAGATAATGCAGATCCCTAAGCAGATTTTCCTAAGTTATTTTTTTTCAAAGGCTATTTATTTATTTATTTATTTATGATATATTAGATAGATTTATAGATATTATAGATAGATAGATAGATATAGAGAGAGGCAGAGATACAGGAGGAGGGAGAAGCAGGCTCCATGCCAGGAGCCCGATGCGGGACTCCATCCCGAGACCGCAGGACCACGCCCCAGGCCAAAGGCAGGCGCCAACCCGCCGAGCCCACCCAGGGATCCCAGATTTTCCTAAATTCTTAATCTGATGAGTGAATGAAACCAATCCAAGTGTAAATAGACAGAAGATGTGAGAGAAGGAGGGAGGGAGAGAGAGAGAAGGAAAAGAGGAAAGAAGGAAGGAAGGGAAGGAGGGAGGAAGAAAGAGAAGGAAGGAAGACAACATTGGAAATCCCACAGCAGTAAGATCCAAAACAATCACAGCAAACTTGAAAAAATATTGAGCTCATATTATAAGAAAGTAGTTTTGGTGCTCTTATAAAACCAAGAGAGGCTCTTCCAACTTTCCTTTAAGTGTAAGAAATGCCTGGTTGCACCCACATGTGGGCATATCTAAAGAACAGTGTAAAGAACGGTCAGGAGATATATGCTATCCCGTTTATATAGTGGTTGCTAAAATTTATCATTTGTTTTAAGTAGGTTTTTCTTCCTCAAGTAGAGGTTGAATAAATGAAAATGTCTGGATTTCCACTGTTGTGTTTTGGTTTCATCCATCTAGTCTGTGCCAGATATTAAAGCTTGGACAGTTTAGTGTTGTTGGGCTAATGGTCACCACACAGGATGATGATGAGTCTAGCAAGTGATCATCCTTTACTGTAAGTTTAAACAGACTCAGTTTATAAGCCCATTGGTTGTTCTACCTGGACATGGATGTTAACCAGTGACTTGTCCTAGCTGTATAGAAAGAGCACTGTGGCATTTCATGTACCAACTCTGATTGTTAGTTATTGTCTGGAACATTCTGTTGGAAAGAATTCCAAGGATGAAATTGTCTCAGTAGAGAACAGTGTTATGATCAATTAGCAGTGTCCACTGTGAGTACAGGTAGAAAGAATTGGACAAGTGAGACCTGTCTTTGATCCGTGGATCAGAGCTACAACATTTGGAAACCAGCTATACCTGGAAATCCCAGGTGGATGGAGAATGGATCATGTTCCTCCCAAGCCATCAAGTTGAATGTGTAGCTGATGGAGACTGTATATCTTCATGCCTGTTACAATACTTGGTTCCTCTTGTCAACCCACCTAGGCTTTTCTGAGCACCTGTCACTCTCTAGAAGCCTCAGATCCTTCTCTAAGAAGTAAGGAAGAGGAGAATGCAGCCTAATGAGCAAATGTAGATAAATGAGATTTTGACACAAACCCAGCTCTCTATTGCTCTTCTAAGTTTTTTTTTTTTTTTTTTTTCTGTTGTAGAGACCCTCTGCTCTGGCCTAACCACCTCAGTCCACAGGCTCCAATCCCTGAGTCTGCACATTTCTGGGTTGCGGAGCAAGGTGAAAGCCTATGTGTATTGATGGAGCAATGAAGGTCAGGCGGGGATAGCTGAACCTCTCTGAAGCAGAGAGAGTCAAACAATAGCAATTACCAAAGGAAGCTGAAGGCAGGTGGATGCCTATGCCAGATGGGGATGTACTTACACTCTCAAGGGGCAGGCAGCTTAGAACAACTCTGTTACCTCCTTCAGGCAAAAGCCAGGTGGTTTGCCCTGCCCTAGGCCAGCAGACAAGCAAACCTTTGAAAGTGATTCTAGTTTGGTTGGCCTGAGGAAGGGCTTTGCCATCTTTTTCATCCCTCAACTTTTCATTTGCCCTGAACTTTGGAGGCATGGGAATTCTGGTATGGCTCAGAAGCCCAAGCCTAGGGATAGAACACTGGATAAAGGCCTCAGGAGGACACTCCAGAAGACTGCATTCTTAGAAGGTGTAACAATTCTTGGACTCTGACTCTGTGACATGAAATTATACCCACGCTGACATTCACTAGCTCCTATTACATAAGCATATCATTTGTGCTTAAGAGATAGACCACATAAAAGTGGGGAATAAATGGGAGGCAGAGGAAAAGGAGAGGCAAATAACATTTAATGCCAAGCTTTGAGCTTCATGGCGAGAAAGCTCCTCAACCTGCCTCTGTGGCCACCCTCATGTCGCATATTATCTAGTAAGAGTAGTCTAGTAAATGCATCATGACCTGAGACCCCCTCAGGGAGGGACCAAGGGCTCTGAGTCTTCAGAGGAGGGACGGATCATCCAGCAGAGGTCTGGGCCAGGAAGGTGCTATGAAAGGAGCACTGGACACAGCATTCATGCATTCATTCACTCAGCCCTTTGACCAACCTTATATTCCATGTTTATAAACCCCATGTTGGGCTCTGGGACACACAGATATGCACACCATGAACTTCCTAGGCAGAGGGAACTGAGTTTTACTTATCTGCAGTGTTATGGATGCTGAGGTGGATTTGATGTACAAGAAGGTGAACATGCAGGCCTGGCTGCTGCAAGCCTCCACGTGGCACTTCGGGGCACATTAGAAAATGATACCTCTTCTGGACAGATGCCGCCCACAGGCACAAGGCTTAGCAAGCCGAGGCACCATTGTGTGCACTAGAACAAGAGTTCAGCCTTCTGGCTATCTCAGGATCCACACATGGTGTTGACTTAGGCAGTGAGCCATGGGAGCACCGAGGTACCCTTCTGTAAGAAGCGGCCTGCATGCTTATACACGGCACTCCCATGGCAGTGGGCTGGAGGCATAGACAGCCCAGGTCTTGACTCTGATGCTGTGTAACCTTAAGTGGCCCACTTGACCTCTCAAAGTCTCATTTTCTGTAGGTGCAGGATAGAAACCATAATATGCACCTACCTTGATTGCATGAGCAATGGTCAAATGAGATAATGTATGCAATAGTGCTCTGGGCCCTGGAAGGTTCTACATGGATGAAATATTTTTTTTTTATTACTCAATAGAGATTTGTCTATTAATTGATCAGAGACATCTTTAATAAATCTGCTAGTGGGTAAACCTACATCCCACAATCCCTTCCATTTTTGCTTCCCTGTCTTCTCTCCCCCTTCCCCACTCTTTCTCACACTCCCACCTACCTTCCACCATCAGCCCTGCCAATTCATAGGCTTACTCCCTCTTTGCTGAGTGGCCCTTCTCTTTCAGGATTTTAGTCAAGAGGCAGGTTTTCTGTCGGGTTAGAACTGGACACAACTCAGAACTGGATGGTGTCCTTTAGGCCGTACCTTGCTTAGTTTCTTGCCGAAAGGATTTTTCTTAAAAAGGACATAGAAAATAAACAGTCAAGAAGTGTTTGTCCCCAATAGCTTTATTGGAAAGCATTATTGGGCCAAATGAACCGAGCTGAACATTTGCATTAATTAAATTGACCATAAACCCAGTGTAATGTTTCATTTCACCTTTCTCCTGGCATGATGGTGCCTGAGTGTTTTGGAACTCAGATACATACCCGCTGGTAGGGATAGCTGAAAGATCAGTAACAATCAATGTTTGTAATCAAAGAAGATTAAACTCAGTATTAATTAACAGAAATCTAATGATCAACACTCATAGGGGGCAGAGTGGCCCGAGCTGTGGTCCATGCACAGAAATGGAGGTAATTAAACACTGGACCCTTCTGGAAGGAAAAACTTTTGATATTGTTGAGTTAAAGTCTATGTGCATAGCCCAATTCTTTAACCAGCGGGGGATCAAAGTGTAGTGGGAAATCAGGACAGTGTGAAATGCAGCTCATCTCCATTTTTAGGGTGCTTCTGGCCCCATAAGGATTTGGAATAGTATTAAGAGAGGGGCTTACTCCTGGATTCAAAGCCTCACCCTGTCACTAGCTGTGTGATCCTGGGAAAGTTACCTAAACTCTCTGAGTCTCAGTTTCCTCATTAAGTGATAATAATAATTATATATATCTCAGAGAGATTTTGTGAGAATTTGGTGATGTCTGAAGTGGTGAAGATATGAAAGGAAAAAACAAGGGGGAGGGAAGGCAGGATGGTTTCTTGAGCAAGTGCTCCTTACTGGGCCCCCAACTTTAAGCCTCAGAGCCAATATATGAGGTACACAATAAGCCCATCTTCACAGGTGAACATGACAAGGAAATTAGAAAAGAGTAAATACTGGAACTACATAAATGTCCTAGTGAGAATTTGATGGCTCCCATTTATTGCGAGGACTAACTGTATGGCCTCTACTACATGCTACTCATTCACATGCCACTCATTGCCTCCTCCATTCAACTGTGATCTTCAGAACCTCCTACATACATGAGGAGAGGGAAACTCAGAGAGGTCAAGGGTAAGAGTCCATGCTGGACTAGACTTGCACCCAGATGCACCTGGCTCCAGAGCCCAGACTCTGTCCCACTCTGTCTGGTGGTGTCCTCAGGAGGAAGGAGGCTAAACAGAAGATGGAAGTCATCTACTTTTGGTGTCAACCACCTTTGTGACAAAAAGACACAAGCTCCTCATTTGGGATGGGCCTACAGTCTGGTCATAGGACAGAATTCACAAGCAGAGAACTGTCAACTCAGTTCCCAGTGTCCCCCAACTGAGCAATTCATGTGTTGGGCAAGTAAAGAACGTTATCCTCTACTTTGAGGCCAACTTGTGTGTTTTCAGGACAGTGATACAAGGATCCACCTTGTCCACCTTGTGGGTCTGTGGGTCTGTGATTGGAAACCCTCGTCCAGGAGATGACAAGTGCCACAGAAACACTGAGCATTTCCAAATGATTTCATTAAAGCCCACAGAATGGTTGAAACGCACATTCATTATCATCTGGCTGCTGATAGCAGATTCTGAAAACCGCGATCCAGAGTGGTCCTAAGGGAGGGCTTGGCTTGCAGCTTCCTTCCTATCGTCACTCCTCTCCAACAGACCCAGTAAGATGCCTGCATTTGACCTCTCCTCCTAGCATGGAGACAATTTAGCACCATTGGATAGTCTTGCAAGAAAGTAATAATTTAAGAGGAATTACTCCCTAACATCCTATGCCAGATAATTCTTTACTAGTGTCTCTGGCTGATTTCCTTCCCAGGGAGCAGCATAATCACTTTGTACTGGCTCACCAAACAGCTGATGGCTTGGTGCATCATTGCCCCCAATCGAATGGATTTAGAGCACCATTGCATTCTGAGATCATTTATCCCTGAATCTCTCAGAGGTCATCTCTGCTCACTGGGGCCCCAGATACACAAGAGGGCAGAAGCCCCAATGCCAACTAGTGTCCAAGCAGAAAGGACAAGTGGCAGGTTATTCGGAGTGCTTTTGTCTGTTTGCCTCTCCCTCTGGGCTAATTGTTTTATTTCATCAAAAGTTCTCTGTATGGAGTAGCACGTGAAGCTGCTTACCAGGCTTGATTAGTTTTTTTTTTTTTTTTAAAGGAAAGCTTTTGAAATCCAAACTAAGTGTGCTTGTGTAACACAGACACACTATTGTGCGTGGGTTCCTAGCTGAGACAAAATGTGTTTACTTAAGATTCTAGAATAAAAAGTACAAACAGAAACCAACTCTCCATTCTCCAGCCTCCTTCTTAATATATTTCTTGCTAGTCGTGAAAATAGTGCTGTGTATAAAGCGGCTGCCTAGGGCTGTTTTTTAAAGCGAAGCCATTAGCTCCCTGCCCTTCTAGAATGGAGGAAGTGGGCAAAGGAGAAGTTGGATAAAGGACTACCTTCCCTGTTTTTGTTTTGCTCACACATAAATTCATAAAAGGCTATGGAGTGATGTGGGGAAAGAAAACCTTAGGTGTTTTTGAACAAGTTAAATCTAGGTTCGCATCCCAAATTTTTCAAAACTAGCTGAGTGTCCTAGGCATAAAGTTACTTAATGTTGCCGGTCTCAGTTTCTTCCCTCTGAGACACAGAACAACAATTTAATCATTCATGGGACATAAATAAGGTCAGCAACTAATTTCTCATGAGGGAAGCATGAAAAGAAGTAAGATCCTATATAGGAAGGGGTATGCACTGTGTCCAGAACACAATAGCCAGTCAGTGAGATTATAATAATTAGAAAGACTGATGATTAAAATCTAATATTCTGTATTTCACATCTCATCATACTGATTACTAGATGAGAAAATCATAAAGTATTTAAGGAAGGTTGGCAATGTCCTTTTCAGTCTTGGTTCAGTTTTAAAAACCTCAGAGGAAACTGATCTTACACACATGGACCCAGTTCTTTAGGGTTTCAGACCCCCACCCCCATGTCTTCCTTGGCTCTCTCTCTCCATTGTCATTTGTGATATGTTGTGCTATATATTGTGACACATTTGTGATATATTCAGATGAAGACCCAGGATAGGGGGAAGGATTTATCTCCCAATTGAAGGCAAAACTTCCTAAAGAATGACATTGCCCTTGAAATCAGATTCACCATCTTTGAATTTTTGTTGGTTGGAAAACATACGCACTTCCTTCCTTTTAAAAGTTAATAATCTCCCACTGGGCACCTGGGTGGCTCAGTTGGTTAACCATCCAACTCTTGATTTCAGCTCAGGTCATGATCTCAGTGTTGTAAGATCAAGCCTCGCATGGGGTTTTCCTGTGCTCAGTGCAGTCTGCTTAACATTCTTTCCCTCTCCCTCTGCTTCTCCCCCTACCTCGGGTATACATGCATGCATTCTCTCTAGAAAAACAGAACCAAAACCAAAAATAAGACTGATCACCCAAGATGCTGTAAAATTCTTCCCTTGTGGTAATTCAGTTAATCCTCACCACAGTGTTATGGATAGGAAATTAAAGTCTCATAGGTATATGTGGCCTTAGCATGACCCCAAAATTCATAATTTTTTTCTATGTCACATATGAGTAGGGTTAATAATATTAAAGTCCAGAGGAAAAATCTATATAAACTGTTGTGAGAAAATCACTGAACTGCCTTGTCAGAGCCCTGAGGCCTCGAGTTCCTGTTGGGTATTTGCTTTTGGTTTCCTCTCCTCACTCCCAGCCAGGGTCTCTTCAGAAAGCCCACCAAATCAGTCCCTCAAGGTGACTTGCCCTCTCTATTGACTCATGGTATGGGTGTCAAAGCACTGGAGAGGGCTTCAAATAGTTTACACCTAACTACTTAACTACAGGAAAGTGCTTTGTAGTTGATTAGTTCACATCACCAGGAAAGGCATCCTCACCCACTCTGTCCCCAAAGAGCATGTGCGGCTCTTTGAGGGTTTGGATTAATCCCAAAAGGAGACAGACCTGGAGCAGCTCACAAAACCTCAGAGGATGTTCAATGGTTGGAATTACTTGGGGGAAGCAGCAGAACCGTGAGCCACAGTGAGTTCAGCCGATGTGGGACAGAAACCATGGAGAGGTCGAGGTTGGTGTGGGCTATGAACATTCAAAGAGAGCTTCCTGGGTCTCACACTGGGTCATGCAGGATTTGAAGAGGCGAGGGAGGATGGAATCAGAGTGGCACAAGAGCAAAGATACAGATGCAGTGGCCAGCCCTGAGGGCCTGGGGATCAGAGACAAGGAGGCCTTGCTGCCTGGGCTCAAACGTGCATTGGCTAGAGAACCTGGGTACACACTGGAGACTTGCCTTCCATATTCCTCCCAGAAAACAAAGAATATCCCTTTCCTCTCCCACCCAAAGTAGCTCCATGGGGAACAGTAGGGAATGTCCCAAGTGTAAGCAGAAAGAGTCAGAGGTCCCCAGAAAAAAGGAAAGATGGCACATGGCTTTGGAACACAAGAGAAGTCACTTTAGGTCCCCAGCTAGTGATCTGTGCCCTACCAGCTCTACCTACCCAAGCCCCCTTCTTGCAGAACTTCCTGGGAGGTGTCAGAATTACAAAGAAATGCAAAGAAATCCTTACTAGTTAAGGATTTTAAGGGGACAAAGGGAATGTAAAAACTAACACTCTCTACCAGGCCTGGAAACAGCCATACCCCTTTCAGAGACAGTAAGTCAGTGGTAAAAACTCCCCATGCCCTTTCAGCAGTAGGGCTCTCCATTCCTTTCCCCAGATCCCATCCACTGGACACTTGCTCTGGAAGCATGTCCAGAGCCCCTCTCTGTTGCCCCCACAGTTACCTCTGCTTCATTAGAATGTTAGCACCTGCACCAAAGGAAGAGCACAAACCTCATTTACACAAAATACAATGTAGGTAAGGGCACGCTTCCTTAAGGCGCATGCATGACCTTATGTCTGTCTCTGTGTATGCTGACAAAGCTCCCCTATCTGAACATTAATCCTAACCCTAAATAAAAAGAACCCACTCACCCTTGCTTGGGGAGATGTGGCTTTGGAAGTTATTCTCTGTGATCTTTTTTTTCCCTTTTTTTAAAAAAGATTTTATTTATTTAACAGAAAGCAGAAGCAGGGAGAGTGGTAGGTAGAGGGAGACAGAGAAGGTGGCTCCCTGCTGAGCAGGGAGCCTGATACCAGGCTCAATCTCAGGACCCCAGGACCATGGCTTGAGCCAAAGGCAGACACTTAACCCACTGAACTACCCAGGGGCCCCTCCTGTGATCTCTTTGTTTGCTGCAAGTGAAGTTTCCTTTGTGTGACAACCCTACATGATGTAGTCTCTAACTCAAAAGGAGCAAACTCATATTGTTGACTTCCACAAGATGGAAACTAGCTCAGTGTCTGGAGAATGAGCCAGCTGACAGCATCTTAACCATTCACCAGAAACAGAGGACGCATCGTTCCCCCAGCTTGCCCACGATGAAGTAAGTCCCTGTGAGTCTCCTGACTTCCAGGAGGCAGTCTTTCCTGTGTGGTTTTATTACCATGCTCCTCCTCACTCTCAGCCTACACTCTGGGCCATTGTGACAAAGGGTCTAGAGTGGAGGCAAGAGCAAGGGCAGAGGGAGGGAACCAACATGCAGCCAAGAGCTCTTTCAGTCTGGGTTACCTCTGACACAAGGACTCTGGTGTAGGAGTAGCCCCAGAAAGCTCAAGTACAAGAGCAGAGAACATGAGACAGGGAAGAGAGGAAAAAACAACAAATAATACAGTAATACACAGGTTACTTCTGTGGGCATCTGGGCTCGATCCCACTGGGGACCTTCTGAGCTGTAATTAGGATCATCAACCATCCTAATCTAACCAGACTGAGCAGCATTAGCCCTGAAAGTCCCGCATACCTGGAATCTCCTCAGCCCTTTGCAGACTAGGATACTGGCCACTGGTATCACGTAGACTGTTCACCAAAGGATGAAGAAGTTGGAGTTTTGGAGACACAAGTCCCTCATTGGGTGAGTGTTGCCTCTGGGGATGGCACTTCTGGGCTGCCCCTCTTGGGGCAAGTGACTTGGCAAGTGACTAGAGCCCAGGAGAAAGTCTTCAGGCAGGAAAGCCAGGAGCTGCAGGCCCTTGAGGTAAGAAGCTGTCAGCACACAAAGAGCAGTGCTTGGAGCTGCAGGTGAACTCAGATGTGGGACAAGGGAATACGGGTAGAAGCATTGGTAAGCTCAGCTACCAGTAGCTGGGATCTCAGGTCTCTGTTTCTATGAAACCATTTCTTTTTTTTTTTAATAAATTAATTTTTATTGGTGTTCAATTTACCAACATACAGAATAACACCCAGTGCTCATCCCATCAAGTGTCCCCCCTCAGTGCCCCTCCCCCTCCACCACCCCTAGTTCGTTTCCCAGAGTTAGGAGTCTTTATGTTCTGTCTCCCTTTCTGATATTTCCCACACATTTCTTCTCTCTTCCCTTATATTCCCTTTCACTATTATTCATATTCCCCAAATGAGTGAGAACATACACTGTTTGTCCTTCTCCGATTGACTTACTTCACTCAGCATAATACCCTCCAGTTCCATCCACGTTGAAGCAAATGGTGGCTTTCATTTCTAATGGCTGAGGAATATTCCATTGTATACATAAACCACATCTTCTTTATCCATTCATCTTTCGATGGACACCGAGGCTCCTTCCACAGTTTGGCTATTGTGGACATTGCTGCTAGAAACATCGGGGTGCAGGTGTCCCGCGTTTCATTGCATCTGAATCTTTGGGGTAAATCCCTAACAGTGCAATTGCTGGGTCATAGGGCAGGTCTATTTTTAACTCTTTGAGGAACCTCCACACAGTTTTCCAGAATGAAACTAGACCACTCTCTTGCACCATACACAAAGATAAACTCAAAATGGATGAAAGATCTAAATGTGAGACAAGATTCCATCAAAATCCTAGAGGAGAACACAGGCAACACCCTTTTTGAACTTGGCCACAGCAACTTCTTGCAAGATACATCCACGAAAGCAAAAGAAACAAAAGCAAAAATGAACTATTGGGACTTCATCAAGATAAGAAGCTTTTGCACAGCAAAGGATACAGTCAACAAAACTCAAAGACAACCTACAGAATGGGAGAAGATATTTGCAAATGACATATCAGATAAAGGGCTAGTTTCCAAGATCTATAAAGAACTTATTAAACTCAACAGCAAAGAAACAAACAATCCAATCATGAAATGGGCAAAGGACATGAAGAGAAATCTCACAGAGGAAGACATAGACATGGCCAACACGCACATGAGAAAATGCTCCGCATCACTGGCCATCAGGGAAATACAGATCAAAACCACAATGAGATACCACCTCACACCAGTGAGAATGGGGAAAATTAACAAGGCAGAAAACCACAAATGTTGGAGAGGATGCGGAGAAAAGGAAACCATTTCATTGTTCTTGGAATTCTGCTAGGCAGGGATGATGAGGTAAGTTGCAGGTCTGAGGAGTTAAGTTGCTTCCCCCAAGGTCACCGGTTTGTTTCCTCCATGAGGCACATCCAGCCTCAAAGTCCATCTCCTTGCCTTTCACACGTGGCCTCTAGTTCTCTGTTTTTCCTCCAGCCATCTCCAGTTGCATCGATGCCAAGACAGATTCCTTATGAATAGTTCTGCAGATACTGCAAAGAGAGACTATTGTAAGGCATCCTAGAGTCTAGATTATAATAGCTCACCTTGAAAAATAACAAGGTTAAGGGGGAATAATGTTCTATTCAATTCTGTTGTAATTAAGAGAACTTTTCTGCTTTGCATGCCGCATAATTGAATTATACCACCAATTAATTTTTTTAAATAATTATTTGTAGATTTGTTTCTCCTACTGGTGTACTTTCTTTAAAAAAAATAATATACTTTGCCACTTAATAAAGTAGATAGATGCTGGGGGAGAGACGGTGGAGGAGATATTGTTTGTGCTCAGTGGTTCCATCATTACTATTGATTGCACACTCTTATTATTCACCTCAAAGACACTGCAATTAATAGAAATGGAAATGAAGGAATATCTGTGTTCCGTGAGGCTTTATTGAAGGGGGAAATAAACAATACATGTAGACAAGTAATAACTCTTTGTTGGCCATGACAGTGGTGCTCTTAGAGGAAGACTTAACCTGAATCTTAAACAAGCAGCCTGGGCTCTCCCTGCCAGAGCTAGGTGACATCCCCTGCATGGGCCAGCTGGCAGGCCTCGGGCTGCCACCCCGAGGCACACCCAGCCTCACCAGCCTGGCTGCGGTCTGCTGAATAAGGTGACAGGCGTGATCAGGATGGTCTGAGATGGCCCTTCCTGACCTCCTCCATCTACTTAGTATTCAAGACTGAGGACTCTAAATTGGATTATGTTAAGCCATTTTCTAGATCCTTGGATAGTTGAGGCCTGAATCATAAAGTGAAATAGTGGGAGCAGCCCCTGGGGCTCACAGGTGTTATTCTCACAGCCCCACCTGTGGATGCCGGCTCTGTCATGTTAGATCCTGTGTCCTCGATATGCAGAATCATGGCAATAGATAAGCATGGAAATTGAGGGGAAGAACGTCAGGCTGGATTTATTTGCATTGAAAAAGGCATAAAATTGCTGGTGGACGAGAGTAGACTGGAGCTATGTGGAGAGAGGATGGCATGAGGCAAAGAGGGCTGGTTTAAGGGGAATTTTTGAGCTAGAAGAGTGAGGGCAGTAACTGAGAAGCAAGTGCCATGTCTGTGAGGGGCTGAGAAAGGGAGAGAAGATGGGCAGGATGTTTTGCTGTGCATAATTAATGAACTCGCCTCCCATAGATTCAGAGACAGCTCAGTAGACACTTGCATTTCTGGTCAGTTGTTTTGGATATTGAACTGGAGCATCTTCCAGGGTGCCATGCCATATATGGGGCAGGGCGGGGGGCAGTCCAGCTTCCTACACACTTTGCATGCAATGACGCTGGGGCTTGTAGGGGTGGCACACTGGGGCAGAAGGGCCAGGCCTGCTGCAAGGAAACTTGAGAATTGGGGACGTCTGGGTGGCTAAGTGGTTGGGTGTCTGGCTTTGGCCCAGGTCATGATCCCAAGGTCCTGGGATCGAGTCCTGCATCAGGCTCCCCATAGGGAGCCTGCTTCTCCCTCTGCCTGTGTCTCAGCCTCTCTCCTCTTTGTCTCTTATGAATAAATAAATAAAATCTTAAAAAACAAACAAACAAGAAACTTGAGAATTGGTACAAATGACCCAACATATCTAGGGACAACCCCCTTCTCTTTTTTTTTAAAGATTTTATTTATGTATTCATGAGCAAGTGAGAGAGAGAGAGAGAGAGAGAGGCAGAGACACAGGCAGAGGGAGAAGCAGGCTCCATGCACCGGGAGCCCGACGTGGGATTCGATCCCAGGTCTTCAGGATCAGGCTCTGGACCAAAGGCAGTGCTAAACCGCTGAGCCACCCGGGCTGCCCCAACCCCCTTCTTTGTACAATGAGAGTTTGGTATACTCAGCTTGATCTGGGATGATAAATAACTCACATTCATCCAAAAGCCAATTCTGTTTAATTGGTAGAGCCTTCCCAGGACTGAGAAGGATTTTGAGTTAGGATCAAGGTTCAGTAAAAAGAGCGACATGATTGACATAATCGACCAGCAATGCCGTCCCCACACCATGGAGAGCACAGTGGCTGTGGTTTAATTTCCTAAAGCTCCTTTCAAGGCTCAAGGTCAAAGCGTGAGTGTGAGACCATGTACATCCATGTATATGGCTGATAGCCTCACAAGGGGTGGGTGGCATCATTAAATATTTAAAATGTCATTCAAAGAACACTTCGTAGAGGGTAGGAACTCTGTAAAATGCTTTTGAGTGAGTTCTTAAATAAATGCATATAGGTGCCTTGAGTACTGGAATATAATATGAACAAATTCTTTTTATTTTAACAAATATTTATTGCCAGTAATGTCAAAGGCACAGGGGCAGCTACAAGGAAGGAGTGTTCCTGCCTTCGGTGAGCTCATGGACTTTGAGAAACTTTCAGAAATGAAACAAAACAAAATAAAACAAACACAATAACATCAGCCTCAGGGCAGTGGTGCCTGAGAAAATTTATGTTGGTAGCTTCTCACTTCAAGTAGAGCGTGGTACAGGGTTGTGTAATCCCATTATTTTGCCCACATCTCTTAATCCAGAAACATGGAGGGGTTGGGGGCAGGGTGCTTGGAACATTCCTAGCCATAGCCACCTCATTAAT
Organism: Nyctereutes procyonoides; assembly: GCF_905146905.1. Lineage (NCBI taxonomy): Eukaryota > Metazoa > Chordata > Mammalia > Carnivora > Canidae > Nyctereutes > Nyctereutes procyonoides. Next base: position 36,822,647 of record NW_026575042.1, read on the forward strand.
TTACTCTGAGAGATGCTCTCAGGCCCCATTCATAGACCACTCACTGAGATTTTATGGAACAAATGTCTTTGATTCAAAAAGCTTGGTAGCCTGATTTCTCAACTCACAGCTGATTAGCAGTGGCAAATTTTCAGATGGAGGGTGGAGGTGGTGAATCCTAGAGAGAGCCCTCTGATCGAGATTAGAAAAGACACTATCAAAGAGACAGCGAGAGATGAGCCTGGAAACCATAAGAAGTAGGAAAGCAGACACAAACCCCCCCAAAAAAGTCAGCCTTGGGGCTACTGCCCATCTCTCTCAACCATTGACCCTCCTGGCACAGGCTGCTGCATCAGATTGGCTGTTGATCCAAAGAAAACAGGCGTGGGGACAGAGGTGCTTCTTGGAGGGGGCGGGCAATTGGCCGTGCCCACCACAGAGAAATAAAGCTCAGCAGTGGGATTCTTTCAGACACTAAGCACACCAGCCAGACACTACATGTCCTGGTTGCCAAAGGATGGTGAGGATGTGCCGCTGAACTAGGTCCTCCACGCATATTCCTTCAGACGTCACAAATAGCAGCGTCACCCTTGGGCACTACAGGTGCAGACAGGTGGCCTGGAGAGGCTGGGGTGGGCTGGACAGCGTGCGGCGCCCACAGAACTGCAGCCTACTGAGGCACATGGGGATGAAGGCCAGGTGAGTCTGGACTTCCGGTTCTCCAAGAAGCTGGAAATTGCAGCCTCCTGTGATATTTTTTTTTTCTTTTTTGGCCCCAAGATTCTTTCCTCTCTCTTTTTCGCTTCCCCCATGTGTGATCTCTCTCTCTGCTTGGAGGGGTATTATTATCCTGCACACACCGAGGAAGCCACCTTATAGAGTGGTGTGGTCATTTGCCAAAGTTCCTGAAGCTGGTGGTCAGAGGAACCGAATTTTGCAACTAGGTATGAGCTCAAAAGAGACTCACAATTTTCTGGTTGACACTGTCTTACTGTGCGGGTGTTACTTTAGAATTTCGGGCATGCCAACTTTTATCATTTGTAACCCATCCTGGCAAGGCTGAGCAAGGGAATGTTCCATTGCAAAAGAGTCTCTGAGCTTCTGTTTCCAGAGGGAAAGTGATAATCATTTCTCAAAATGGCCTTCTCCCCTAAAACTGTGCTGTCATCTACTCCCAAAATGACATACAGAGATGTACAGCAGAGCTGGGGATGAGGTATAATTTTTGGATTGTCATGGTGTTCAGACCTCCTATTTTCCTACTGCAACCAGAGGTTTACTGCTTTGTTCTTTAGGTAAGAGAATAGGTAAGTAAGAGGGTGGGTGACTGGGGGAGAGGGGTGAATGGATGAATACATAGGTGGATGGATAGATGGATCGACAGGTAGATTTCATAACACAGAAGGTTCTAAAGGCTAATACAGCAAAACATTGTTTTCCTACTACCCAGGTTAAAAAATAAAGCATCGGGCAGCCCGGGTGGCTCAGCGGTTTAGTGCCGCCTTTGGCCCAGGGCGTGATCCTGGAGACCTGGGATCGAGTCCCGCATCGGGCTCCCTGCATGGAGCCTGCTTCTCCCTCTGCCTGTGTCTCTGCCTCTCTCTGTCTTCCTTGAATAAATAAATAAAATATTAAAAAATAATTATAATAAAGCATCACCATCTCCAGCGAGCCAGTTGGGTCTGTGGGGCTGATTGCATTACCTTCATTTTTTTTGAGGAGGAATAAGGACCTCAAGAGGGATTAGGAGATGGGCACCAGTCCCCCAGATGGTGACAGAGCCAGACTTGCCCCCTGGGCCTCCTCTGTCTGGCATCAGGGCCCATCCCCCTCCCAGCCACCACTCTGTCTCCTCTTGGCCCTGGACCACTCAGAAGCAAAGACAGATGAGTCCAAAGAGAACAGTCGTTCCTCCTCAGACTGAAAATAACAAGCCTCAGTTGAAATTTGTTTTTCCAATTTATGTACGCATTCTTTTTCCTTTTAACTTGTCTCATTAATTGATAATGTTCCCTCCCAATCAGTTTCTTTGATTGTTTCTCCCTTTAAAGCTTAGGGCTGAGAGCAGGTGGGTGGCATTTAAGTTATGACTTGTTTAGAAAATTGATATTGGCATTTTCTGCATGACTTGCCTTTCTTCGGTGAGTTACTTTGCTCCAGTTCTGTTAGAAGCGCCAACTGTAAAGGAGATATAGGCTAATTAAGAATTGGAAGCTGGTAAACTTCACCTTGGGCAGCTAGTATGTGCTTTTGGCAGAAATTGATGCAATTATTGATCAAATAAAATTGCCATCCAAAAAGAACATCTCCTTTTTTTTTTTTTAAGAGAAAGCAGTGAAATATTTATTATTGAAATCAAGCCTTACCTCCAAAGATGCAGTAAAAAATGTATGAAAACTAGGTAGGCTTTTGTCCAAATGAAGAATTATGTATATTTTATATATATAAATGCTATGACATTTTTTTAATGAAAGAACAAATTGGGCTTCACATTTATTGCTAAGCTAAAAAGCACCGTACTAGGCCCACCGTAATTACTCAATAAATGCCTGTCAAATTGAACTGAATTGAAAAGATGTCAAGACACCGTCACTCTTAATCAGTCTTTAAGGTAAAACAGCCAATTGTAGGGCTGTTCCACATATATAATATTGATGGAGTCCTAAAGAAAATGTAAGAGTGATTTTTTTTTCAAAGACAATAGCATTATTCACACACTGCAGGGGATTGTGGGAATCAAGTTCTCAAATCAAGCCTGTGTGCTGCCACTGTGGGTTTCGTAGCTCAAGAGCCACTCTGGTGTGCCCTGCCGTGGGGGCCTATTTTCTGTGGAAAGAAAAGCTCAAGCAGCACAAATCTTTTCTCAAAGTCAATGCAAACCTCTGTCCAAAACTGTTCATTCTGAAGGCTTCCTTTTCCCATCATCTTCAGGTTACATTTCTCAAGGTAAAGACTCCCTGTGTCAACAGCGTGTGTTTGCTGGGCTGGAGGCAGAGCCTCTGCATGCTTGGCCTGCTCAGCCTAACACCAGGGACTGGGGGATGGTCAGAGCTGGGACCAGTGACAGGGCTGGTGTCAGGATGGGCTCTGTGCTGGCAACGCCCCATGCTGTCCTGCCCGCCCCCCCCCCCCCAACCCCTGCTCCAAGAAAGCTGAGCCTGAGAAGAAGGCTTAAATGATTCCAGGGAACAAGCCTGGGGCATGGGGCCAGGGTATAAAGAGGGAGGGAAGAAAAGCTGATGCAAAGCAACATTCTCCAGTTGGTCACCCTGTGAGGAGTCCTATAGAGTAGGTACTGTCTCTTGGGGCTTTCTGTGGTGCTGAGAATGCTCGCCGTGTTTTCCAGTACTGCATCCACTTGCCACATGCAGGTGTTTGAAATGTGACTCATGTGATGGGGGGACTGAATTTTTCATTTATTCCATTTTAAGTAATTTTTTATTATGGACTATGTATAGACTGTGTTTTCAAATTGCAGGCCAAAGGGGTGGAAAAAATATCCTTTACCCACTAGCTCTGTCTGCTGTCACTTCAGGGAATGCTACTCCCCACATTCCCATTAGCCTATTGGGAGGAGGCAGTTTCTATGAGCAGCAGCCCCACTTTCCCTACCACTGCTGCATCCACTTAGCTACAGGTGCAAAGTAGGAGCTCTTGGCGGTGTAACAGAGGCAGGAGCTGGCGAGATACTTGTGTGTGAGGCTCTATGCAACACATGTGGTTCTCAAAGCTGAATGGGCACTGGGCGCTCCTAGACAGCTTAAGACACAGATTGCTGATGCCCACCCCTAGGGTTTGTGATGCCTGTGCTGCTGGTCAGATGATCACATTTCCAGAGTCCTTGGGATCACGTAAAACGTTGCCCAGAGGATGCACATGGAGCTCAGGTGACCAACAATCCCAGCTTGCTCAGAACTTCGGGGAGAAGATGCCCTGAAACATGAGACTTTCAAATGTTGATACCAGAACAGTCCTGGAACAATGGGAACAAGTCAATTCGATCACCCTATCTGGAGGTGTCTTAGTGCACTGCCACCACCATCTGTGTGCCTCAGGGACTTCACCTACCAAATGGGCAGTTTAGACAAAGTCCTTCTCGCCTCCCAGGGTATTTGTGGAGAATCATGGTGGTGGTATAGCCCCTGAGAAATTTTAGTGTTGGCCTTTAAGGTGAGCTGCTTCTCCAACAGCAAAGGGCCTAATTGGCCTCTTGAAGCAAGAGGCTTGATCTTATCCCCAATCTTTGAACAGCATCCAGAACTGCAGCCCCGTTAGAGAAATCAGCCTCTATGTCCGGGTCCTGATTCTAACAGAGATGATGCTGGTGGCCTGCAGAATGAACAATAGGGCAAGCTGTGACAGGGCCTTTGATTCCCACCTGGCCGTGGGTTTCATTGTTAGGTGTGATGTTTTCAAGAAGAGCTGGGGAGACTCTTTGGACCATTTCTGCTTTACAAATCAAAGATTTACTTTTTTTGGAAAAGTGTCTATTCAGGTCTTCTTCCCTTAACTGGGGTATTTGCTTTCCGGGTGTTGAGTTTGATAAGTTCTTTGTAGATTTTGGATAATCAGATATGTCATTTGCAAATATCTTCCCCCTTTCTGTAGGCTGCCTTTTAGTTTTTTGTTGATTGTTTTCTTCGCTGTGCCGAAGGTTTTTCTCTTGACGAAATCCCAATAGTTCATTGTTGCTTTTGTTTCTCTTCCCTATGGTGACATGTTTGGTAAAAAGTTGCTGTGGCTGAGGCCAAATGGGTGTCTGTCCATGTTCTCCTCTAGGATTTTATTGGTTTCCTTTCTCACATTTAGGTCTTTCATCCATTTTGAGTTTATTTTTGTGTATGGTATAAGAAAGTGGTCCAGCTTCATGAGGCTGTTTGCATGAGGCTGTCCAATTTTCCCAAAACCACTTGTAAAAAAGACTGGATTTTTTTTTTTCTATTGGATATTCTTTCCTGCTTTGTCGAAGATTGGTTGACCGTATAGTTGTGGATCCATTTCTTAGTTCTCCATGCTGTTCCATTGATCTATCAGGGCGACTAAAATTAACAACATGAGAAACAACAGATGTTGGCGAGGATGTGGAGAAAGGGGCCCCCTCTTACACTATTGGTGGAAATGCAAATTGGTGCAGCCACTCAGGAGAACAGCATGGAGGTTCCTCAAAGTGTTGAAGATAGAACTACTCTATGGTCCAGCAATTGTAACCCTAGGAATTTACCCAAAGGATATAAAAATACAGATTCAAAGGGATTCATGCATCTTGATGTTTATAGCAGCATTATCAACAATAGCCAAACTATAGAGAGAGCCCAAATATCCATTGACAGATGAATGGAGACATATATAATGGAATATTACTCGGCCTTCAAAAAGAATGAAATCTCGTCATTTGCAACAACCTAGATGAAGCTACAGTGCATTATGCAAACTAAGTCAGAGAAAGGCAAATACTATATGATCTCACTCATGTGAAATTTAAGAAAGAAAACAGATGAGCATATAGGAAGGGGAAAAAAGAAAAAAGGAGGAGAAGGAAACAAGCCATAAGAGATTCTTAACTATAGAGAACAAACTGAGGGTTGGTAGAGAGAGGTGGGGGGGCTAGATGGGTGATGGGTATTAAGGAGGGGCACTTGTTATGATGAGCACTGGGTGTTGTATGTAAGTGATAAATCATTGACTTCTACTCTAGAAATCACTATTGCCCTGTATGTTAACTACCTAAAATTTAAATTAAAAAAAAATAATAACGGAACACCTGGGTGGCTCAGGTGGTTAAGCATCTGCCTTACTCAGGTCATGATTCCAGGGTCCTGGGATTGAGCCCCACGTTGGGCTCCCTACCCAGGAGGGAGTCTGCTTCTCTCTCTCTCTCTCTCTCTCTCTCTCTCTCTCTCTGTCTCTCCCCCCACTTGTGATTTCTCTCTCTCTCTCTCTTTCTCTTTCTCTCTCAAATAAATAAAATCTTTAAATTAAAAAATAAATAAAAAGTTGAAAATCAATTTAAAAATAAAGAATAAATATTTACTGATCATCTTCTCTGTTTAGCCGACAGGTGGTATATAAAGCTTGCGCTTTGCTCCTGTGATGTCCCTGACAAATTGGGAGAAAATAATTGTTTGACAAGATACATCCCCAATTCCCCATTGCAGACAAGCAAACGTAGGCATGGCCTCTTTCTCTCCTTCTGGTTTCTGTCTGCCTATGGGCATGACAGTGCCCCTGGCTGCCTGCCTGCCCAGCCTTGGACTGTGAGCACCCTGAGGGCAGGGATCATGTCTTGCCTCTCTCCCTATTCCCACTCTCAGCCCAGAGCCTGGTGTGGAGCTGCCAATCGGGATTGTTTGCTGGAAGGAGGAGGGGCCTGCTTTGTTGTACATGCTGACTTATGAGACATATATGCTGGGAAGGGGGCCGAAGGGCAGCTGGAGAAGTAGCAGGGTCTGAGGAAGGCAAGGCAGGTACTGGGCTATCTGGCTGGGTTGGCTTTTTAGGCACAAGAAGATAAGAGACTGTGTGCCTAGCCATGGATCAGCAAAAGGCACAGATGCTGAAGAGATCCTAGAAAATGTGAGTGACAGGGAGGCCCAGCCTGGCTGGAATGAGGAATGAGGCTTAGTCCAAGCAGCAGATGAGGGAAGGGCCTCATAGCCCAGCTGAAGGGTAGGCATCATGAATCAGAGAATATAATATAGGCAAACATTTCTGAGAAAGAGAGATGACAAGATCTTTCTGGCTTCCTGACCTCCAGGATGTTGTGCAATATGTTAGGGCATGCCTTAACAGCTTAAAAAGTATAGGTAATAAAATATTATTCAGCAATACAAAGCGGTAAATTATTTTATAACCAACACCATGGATGCATCTCAAAATCACTGTGCTAAGTGAAAGAACATAGGCCAAAGAGACACCCTGTGTGATTCTGTTTATATACAATTCTGAAAAATGGAAACTAATCTTTGAAGATAGAATGCAGATCAGTGGTTGCCTGGGGAAGGGAGCAGAGGGAGAAGTGGATTGTAAAGGGGCTTTGTGGAAATTTGGGGGGTGATGAAAATGCTTGTGATCTTGATGGTAGTGGTGGTTTCACAGTATATACATATGTCAACACTGGTCAAAATACACACTTCCAACGTGTGCGGTTTCTTATAAAGAGAAGCCATAACATTAGTGGAAATTGACAAAAGGAATTTATTAAGAAAAAGGCAATATTTTATATATCAATTCATGTAATTTTCTCAAGCAGCCAAGGATGTAGATATTAAATTCCCATTTTACGGGGATCCCTGGGTGGCTCAGCGGTTTAGCGCCTGCCATTGGCCCAGGGTGTGATCCTGGAGTCCCGGGATCGAGTCCCGCGTCGGGCTCCCTGCATGGAGCCTGCTTCTCCCTCTGCCTGCCTCTCTCTCTCTCTCTCTCTCTCTCTCTCTCATGAATAAATAAATAAAATCTTTTAAAAAATTCCCATTTTACAAACTCTGAACTGAAGCTCAGAGATGTCCAGTGACTTACCCAGGGTCACACGGCTTGTGAGTCATGGGTGGAGCCAGAATTCAAACACAGGTCTGTCCATTCTCCAGATCATTGTGCCATTTACTGTATCTGTGCCTTTCAAACTTTAATCTCCTTCTGAGAGCATGTCCCAGGGTTCTGGAGGACAGAGGGACAAACTGATGAACCACAAAGCACTTCCAAAACCTCAGAGGACTCCCTCTTATCTTCCAGAATGGGTTTGGATTAGGAGAGGGTTCTACATTATGAATATCAGGGTGATTTTGGCTCAAATTTGTAACCCAACCAAGTGATCTTTAATCACATATTTTTCTCAATAGACAAAGTGTAACCTTAGTTTGAAAAGCAATCAGTGGGATCCCTGGATGGCTCAGCGGTTTAGCGCCAGCCTTTGGCCCAGGGTGTGATTCTGGAGACCCGGGATCGAGTCCCACGTCGGGCTCCCGGCATGGAACCTGCTTCTCCCTCCTCCTGTGTCTCTGCTTCTCTCTCTCTCTCTCTCTCTCTCTCTCTCTCATAAATAAATAAATAAATAAATAAATAAATAAATAAATAAATCTTTAAAAAAAAAAAAAGAAAAAAGAAAAGCAATCAGCAGAACAGGAAACCAGAAGGTCAGAGATGTATGTGGACAACTTATGTTTCAGATATATACCTACTGTAATGTGTGAATGTTCAATCATTAACACATGTCAGAAAAGCAAAAAATAGAAGTAAAAGTTTTAGGAAAGTAAGAAAAGGGGAAGAAAGGCAGAAAGAAGGAGGGAGGGAGGGCAAAAGGAAGAGATAAAGGGAAAAAAAAAAACCTCTGCTTTGGTGCATATGCCAAGTGTACAGCCAAGTCATCCTACCAGCTCCGCCCTTCTCTACATAAGACCCTCGTGGTAAGAGTGAGGATCTCACCAAACCCCTGGGACCTTCCCAGGTACCCAGCTCTTTTGAGAAAGATTCTATGGCAATCACTGAACACCATTTCCTAGAATTTTTAGAAACATTCTTCAGTGCTAGCTGGACAAAAAAAAAAGAAATCACAGTGGTTAGGGACACTTAGATTCCCTGAATTTTTTGGTGGAATTCAGCCTCCCAAGTGCAGGACATAATTTCTGAGGCCTATATATTAGATTTAGGAATGCGGATTGATTGTTTTGATTTTCCTTCTTCTCACCATGTTCCAGTTAGCATCTCCTACTTCCCACCAACACCACTGATACTAATTATCGTTTGCAATGCCACCATTGATGCTGTGGAAGGTTCCATTAACACCTTCCAAGAGATTTATATAAAAACAACTGTGAACCAGGCTTGGACACTAATGAATTAATCTATAAATTGGGAAAATTCAGCTGCTTCTGAGCTGGCATTCTCCACAGCCCCCTGAATGAGCTGGATTCTTTCTATCCATCCTTTATACCTGCCTCCACTGATCACAGCAGCCTCCCCAGACACCTCTCCTTCCACACCCCGATGCTCTGTTTCTCCTCACTAAAATCATGCTGCTGTGTTGTATTATTGCCCTGATGAAACTGAAATCCTCTGGGATCGTTACCAGTTGCTCCCTGGGAAGAGAGACCCATGGTTATTCTCCTTTGTGTCCACAGGACAAAATGCAAAGTACCCCCAATAGCTAATATGGGTTATTACTATGTGCATTGTTCCAAAGGCTTTACCTGCATTCAATCCTTTATTCTCCAGAACTGTATGAGGTGAGTGTGGTATCATACCCATTGTATAGATGGGGCAACCAGGCACAAAGCAGTTCAGTGACTTGTCCAAGGTCACATAGTTAAGAAATGGAGGTGCTGGGATTTAAACCCAGAGAGCTTGGGTCAGAGTTCAGAGTCTAATTTTGCTGGCATCCAGTGAGTTGTATTTTTAGAAATTGAGGTCTTTCTTCAATTTTACCTAGTTAATCTCTGCAACTGGCCAAAAACTTAAACTGAAGGAATAGCCCGTACGAAGGGCCATAGCCTAATTCCATAGGACTCTTCCATCTGTGGCACAACTGGACCTCTGCCCTATTTCAGACCCCTTCACGGATCTTCACTGACTTCAGAATAAGGCCAAACACTTAAGCAAATCTTTACTTCTTTAACAAACAATGACCGTCACATCATAGGTGACATAATTCACATTTGTTGAATGAATGAATGCACTAAAATATATGCCTGTATGAGGACAAGGTTTAGCAATTGTTGCCCTTCTAAAATCACATGCCTGTCGACTTGATCATGAACTAAAAATATAACCGTGTCAATAATCTCGTATACAAGTTTCTTACACATCAGACAAGATTTAAAAGCCCAAAACATAGGATTTTATCAGGATCCTCATCTATGCTAATGATGACAAATTTTCATATTGAATCAGGCAAAACTGTGTTTCAGGTTAGAAACAGGGCTTGCGAGGCATGTAAAAATAGTCCCTGAACCCTCTTTGACCAGTCTGCTAGATGCTGAACAGGCATTTTTCAGGCTTTTAAAACCAGACTTTATGTAAAAGGTGGAGAAATAAAGATCAAAAGTCCCTTTAGTGCTCTAATTTTGCTAACAGGCATCAGAAAAGATTTTCATTATCTTTTTGCATGTTTAAGATAATGATGGACTCTGGAATGGTCTTGGAAACCTCATTTTATGAATCTTTTTTAGCTTGGTTTGCAATGTGAATTCATCATACATTCTTATACTGAGGCCCTCTCATGAGTTAAGGACTGTGGTCAGCCCCAGGTTGGGACTTGGGGGGGCTGGTAATACTTGGATCTTCAGAGGTGACAAAGAGGACAGAGTCCTGCCTTCAAGGAGCCTCCCCTTACCCATATGGCAGGCTGCAAAGCATCCCTCAGGAAGGAAGGATTGCATTGATTGGGACTGCAGAAGACCAATTCAGCCGGTTGGAGGAACAGCCTTTGAGCAGGGGTTGGGGGAGAGGGGAAGAGATTGCTGTAAATGAAGAGAAGAACAAGAAACGGAATAAAAGGGCATCCCTGTGTCTTGTCCTAAGGTGCTCACACACCATTGCAGGGGACAGACCCAAACATGCCCGGTCATAGTGTAACCAACAGGTGAGACAGGAGGGGCTTTTACCTGGTTGAGATCCTCACAGCGTCGTGGTGCAAGTGTGACCTGGATAACTCGATGTGTAGGCACAAGTGTTCTGACTCCCTCAATCGTCTGTCCTCAGACCCCTCTACTCCTCAAGCTGATGCCTCCTCCCTTCCTGAGTGATTCTGTGACCCCACTGTCTCACTGAGCATTCCCTGTCAGTCCTTTTGCTGCTCCCCTCCTCTCCTTCCACCAGCTAGCCAGATATTGGGGATCTTATGTTTGCTGTTTGTACCCTTTCCACCCTCTCCAGGCTGGGCCTCTTGTGAACTCCACGCCTGATCTACCGGGCATCTCTGCTCCACTGTCTCACATGCCCCTGGAATGCAATGTCAAAAGCAGAGCTCCGTCCCCACCTCCCACCTCAAATGACTGCCCTTTGGTCCTCTCCATCGAAAACGACCCCCATCCCTGCCCTTGACTTGTCCCTGCCCATCCGCACCACAAGACCAGCCCTACTAGTGCAGCCCAAACTTTAAAACATATCCTAGTTCAGCATGCCCTTCTCGCCTCCACAGCCACATGGTCTCCCACCTGGAGGACCTTAGGAGCCTCCTGACTGGTCTCCCTGCTCCAGCTCTTGCCCCTCCTCAGTGCATTCTCCATTCAAAGCCGGAGGATCTTTTTAAAGCAAATTCCAGATCCTTCTTTCTCCCTTAATTCAATACAAAGAATTCCCTATGTCCTGAAGATAAAAAACAACTCCTCATCCCCTGTCCTGTCCTGCCAAGCCCCGTGGCCTGGCTGAGGCCTGCCGCCCACACTCTACTCTCACTGCTCTTCCTCCTTTGCTCCAGGACACTCGCACACTGTGTGGCTTCTCTCTGTTTCTCCAACAGGCCACACCTTTGCACGTGCTGCTCCCTCTCTGGGATGGAGTTGTTCCATTCTTCCCACGGCTGGTATAAGCGGGACCCTGTGAATATCGTAGCCCAAATATCTCCTCCTCAATGAGGCCTTCTCTGATGCACCCAGTTAGCTGTGCCATTGATGCTTGTTTCTCTTCTAACTGCCCCACTAAAATCAAGCCCCCTGACACACGAGGCCATTATCCACCTTGAACACAGCTGCGTCTCGAGCTGGCCAAGCACGAACTCCTTAGCAAGTCTTTGTTGAAGAATGAACCCATTGATACCCCCACCCACAAGCTGCCGCAGTTATCTCTCTCCACCCCAGCATTGCTGGGTGCCTATTAGACCAGCCGCTGCACAGAGAAGAGAGTCATGCAGGACTCAGAGTTAAAAGACTTGGATGTTGTAAACCCACATTCCATCCTTTATTAGTCAAGTGACATCAGGCAAGCAACTTAACCTCTCTCAGGCTCAATTCTATCATTTGCCAGATGAGGGTGGGAATAACAATATATCCCTCACAGCTTTGCTGGGAGCGTTGCTGTGAGTGTGTAGATTATAGAGGACTGGGACACCTGGGTGGCTCAGTGGTTAAGTGTCTGCCTTTAGCTCAGGGCATGATCCTGGGGTCCTGGGATCGAGTCCCCCATTGGGCTCCCCACGGGGAGCCTGCTTCTCTCTCTGCCTATGTCTCTGCCTCTCTCTGTGTGTCTCTCATGAATAGATAAATAAAATCTTTAAAAAAATTATAGAGGACTTTGTATTATCATGTACTTCAAATAGCAATCCTGCTTGCAGGTAGCTAGTGTCACGTTCATTGTTAGCCAATAAGAAGGCAGGGACTCCATGAGGCTGAGGACTGATTTTCCTCCCCCACTATGATGCCTGAGTGTATCAACCCCTGACCTCAGGGAGCATTCATTTTCTCTCTCCTTCCTTCTCTTCATTCAAAAATTTTGTAGCTATATTTAGTTTGATACCCATTGTTTTGCCAAGTTTCTAGGAAACAATGATACCCTGTTTTTCTTTATATACATTTTTTTCTAAGCAAGGATGATCCTATGATCACACTTTCATATGTTGATGGACTATTTATACTTCTTCTGTAATTGCCTGCTTGTTTCCATTGGGGGGTTGGTACTGAACTTTGCCTCATGACTCTGAAGTCAGTTTGGATGTTAGGGATTTTAGCCTTTCATCATCGCATAAGTTAAAATATTTCCCCTAGGTTTTGACTTTATCTTTCAACCTTCTTTATCATAGTTTTTCCTTTCCAGAAAGGCTTATTAAAAATTATAAAAGGATCTCACCTTTTTGTTCAACATTAATGTGCTTGCATTATTTACCAAGGATATAAATCCTTGGTCTAGGGATGCCTGGGTGGCTCAGTGGTTGAGTGTCTGCCTTTGGCCCAGGGTGTGATCCTGGAGACCCGGGATCAAGTCCCACATCAGGCTCCCTGCATGGAGCCTGCTTCTCTCTCTGCCTGTGTCTCTGCCTCTCTCTCTCTCTCTGTCCCTCATGAATAAATAAATAAAATCTTAAATCAATCAATCAATCCTTGGTCTATCCAAAACGTATTTTGGTTTAAAAAACGATGTAAGGGGATCCCTGGGTGGCTCAGCAGTTTAGCACCGCCTTCAGCCCAGAGCGTGATCCTGGAGTCCCGGGATCAAGTCCCACAACGGGCTCCCTGCATGGAGCCTGCTTCTCCCTCTGCCTGTGTCTCTGCCGCGCTCGCTCGCTCTCTCTCTCTCTCTCTCTCAAATAAATAAATAAAATCTTTAAAAAATAAAAATAAAAAATAAAAAGCGATGTAAATCTCTAGTTATATTTTTTCCCTGAAGAGTGATACAACTGCCCCAAATTTTCTGTTACATAGTCATCCCAGTGCTGCCCCCCACTCTGATTTCCATTGCAGCCCTAATACCTGGATTTATTTATGAGTTCTCCACGATGATGTCCTGATTCATTTGTCTTTTCTTGTGCCTTCAACTCACAGCTTCCTCCTTTCATCTGTCTTAGGATCTAGAAGAATCTTCTGTTCTGAAGACCCTGGCAGTCTTCACATACTTATTCTTGAAGATGATCTTTAGGATTTTTAGAATCACTGTGTCAGTTCCCTAAAAACCATCCAGTTAGAAAGTTGCTAGAGATGGAGTGTGTACGGATTTAAGATGCTGATCCATCCTGGCAAGTTGCTCTCCGAGAAGTTTGAACTAATTGACGTTCTCCCCATCTCCTCACACCTCTGTCCACATCAGGCACTTTACCCCTTGCTGTAGTGGACCGTGACATCCCACTGTCATCTCACTTTGCATTTCTTTGATTACTAGTAAGGGCAAGCATCTTTTCAGATGTTTACAGTCCACTTGTTATATTTTTTATGGATTCACACCCTTTTTCCCTTTAATTAGGATGCTCTTCCCTTACCATTTCTTTGTCATATACAACAGACATTTTAAAATTTTGTTTGACGTTTGTTTGTTCTCCCTATAGAAATTTTTAATTTTTATCATGCCTGACACATATAAGAAGCTTAATAAATATTAGTTGGATATTGAATTAATAAAGTGAAATCTACCAGTATTTATGGTTTCTGGCATGGACCATGTCTCCTGTGAGGGCTGTGCTTTATTACTTCTAATCCTAGCAAAGGCTATACTATCACATCCATTTTTCTATTAGTTCCTCATAACCACCCTGTTAGGTAGAAAGAAAAGGTTTACTGTGAGATAATTCTCAAATTTAGAACCTGAGGTTAGTAGAGAATGGGGAGCAAGCTGAGACAGAGCCAGCAGGAGTGTCCAGACCAGCACTGCAAGCAGCCTCTGCCCCTCTGCCGGATGGACAGATGTATGGACAGATAAAGCTGAATTTCAGGAGTCATCTCTTGGGTATGCCCAATTTCCTTCAGGTGAGATGCAGACCTTCCAGCTACTCCTCTGCAGGAAGCTCTCTGGGCATTACTTAATTAACTTCTTACTAATATTTTGACTAATTAGGAAACATTTGGACTCAATCTGATTTGTTTGTTTGCCAAGTATTTTGGCCAGTTTGGCATTTAGTCAGCCAGCCTCAGTCCTTGAAGTAATCTCTGCTTTGGCTGTGAGAATTGATCCTGCCCAGAAATCATATGGCCTCTGTGAGGGCTGAAAGAGGTAGGACCTCATGCCCACTGTTTCTAAACACATGCAGAGGGCTCTGGGAAACACAGCCACCTCTGACATCTGCTCATAATAACCATTAATAGTTATTATTCATATGAATGCCTTTGTTACTACATCTTCTTTTTCAGAAGATCTCCCCAGACAACCTTCACTGGATTCTCACAATAAACTTACGAAGTAATTACTACATAATGTGGGCTCAGCAAACTTTTTTCAGGAGAGGGCCAGATCATATATATTTCACTTTGACTTTGCTGGCCAATGGACAAAGTCAAACAACCGTTTTCTTAGAAGGTTAGTTTCCTTTTTACATCTTACATTTAAAAATATGGAAACCATTCTTAGCTTGTAGGCTATACAAAATTGGGCATAGGGCCGGGTTTGGCCTGGAGCCATAGTTTGCTTGTCACCAACATATACTATTCTCTCTGGTGAATAGATAATGAAACTGGCGCTCAGAAAAGCTCTGTGACTCTCCCTGAGTCATCTCTTTCTGAGCACATGGGCTAATAGGTAAGACTGTTGAGTTCCATAATGATGGCTCAATCTAATAATTATCCATTCATTCATTCATTATTGACAATTTACTAAGCATCTACTGTATGCTAGGCCTCATGCTAAGAGGTGGGATGGTATAAAGAATAGTCATTTTAATAGTCTAGCTTTCCCTTAGACAAGCCTGCACACGGTTTCTGGCCCTGCTGCATTCATGCACACATGCTACATGACCTTGAGCAAGTCATTTCACATCCCTGTTAAGCCTCAGTTTTCTCATCTGTAAAATGGACACAATATAGTTCATCTGTAAAATATAGGTAATAGCCCATTGGACTGCTCTAAATATATAAGGAAATAATCTCTGGAAAGTCTTTAAGACAGTACCTGGAATATAGCATCCGTTAAATGGAAGCTAGTAACAATAGTAATGATAACAAGAACTATAATTTACTCCGGCCTATGAACCTTTAAGGAGCTCACAGTCTAGAGAAAGAGACTAGCATAGAGACACATAGCTGCAGTACTGTGATATAAAATGCTGAGGACACTGAGGGGCTGCAAAGAGGTCAGCGGGGAGCAGCTGCTTCTGGTATGTCTGGTGGGGTGAGGAGGGTTTGTCCCACGAACAGACTGCAGAAGGAGCAGGAAGTACTGAGCAATTAAGCCCTGGCTGGGGGCCCATCTACCTCACACTGGGGAGGCCACAGTCAATGGCCAAGTTTCCATAGATGGGAAGGACAAAAACCCAGAGATCACACAAGGAAACTCATTCGGCAGTTCATTCATTCGTCCATAAAACCTTTACTGGACAGGCAGAGAGCAATGTAGTTTTTCAAAAAGTTCATTGTCCACTGCTGGTGGGAGTAGTGATGAACACACAAGAAACTAGAATAAAAGCAAAGGGGGAATAAAGGAAATGCAGATAAGCTGCCATTGGAGCGAAGAGGCAGGAGGACAGAAACCCACCTGGGCAGCGTGCGTTCAGCAGGAGCATTGGAACTGAGCTAAGAGGGTGAGAGAGGGATTTGAGGAGACAGGGAAGGTGTTTCAGGCCTGAGCAAAGTCTGGAATGGAGGATCCGAGGTCTGGACATGGCTGAGCAGAAATATCTGCAGCCCCTTACAATAAGGAGACTCTGAATAGTGCCTCACTAGGTGGTGGGCACACAGTGAGTGCCAAATACAAGGCTAGCCCTCAAACTTATCCCCTTCTCCTTGGCTTCAGCTCCTCACTATCACCTGGACTCTCCATAGGCTGAGATGCTCCTCCACTCAGCCTGATACTACTGGTTCCTAACAGCCCAGTGTTGAGTGCTCCCTCCCGAGGAAGTCCTCCCAAATTACTCCAGGGCATGGTTTTCAGTAATTGTAGTATGTGGCCCAGGCTCTGTCCTGGCAGCCGCATTATAGGAAGAGACTGAGCCCCTGGATGTCCACTTGCTCCTCAGATCTTTCCTTGCGTGCTTACGTGGGCACCTCTGCTTCCCACCCCTCTTCCTAACCAAACCTACAGGAGTCCTTGATCATAAGAGTTGTTTGAAAGGTTAGTTTAGAATGAAACATTACGTAATAAATTCTGTTCCGTTTACTAAAGCACTGTTTCAGTCATACCATGCTTACTACACTGTGTGTTTGCAGATGCACACAAACTCACAGAGAGAATTCATCCCTGCAGTCCTTGCTCATCAGGGAAGGGATGAAACCCTCAGGCAGGAGCAAGGAAGTGTTTGTCAGTCCCCATCCTGTCTGGATCCCCTTCTTTATCTTCCCTGACTGTGTCTTTGTGTCAGCCACTGATCTTCAGGTGTGCCCCAAGCCGTCCGGCATCCCTCTCTGCTGCGTCATGAAGAGTACTGCTTGTGCAGGGCGGGAAAGTGATTTGCAGGGATATCTGGCTCTGTGGACCATGGTGGTGCTCTATCCCCCAAGCGAATTTCCCCTGATTTGGCTGCACGCACGCACATGCAGTTGCAGGACTTGGTGTGAGTTACATTACACCAACTAGCCTGCAGGAGCTCTCAGTGAAAGTTTTCTCTCTCCTTTCCCATAATAACATTTCTGTCTGTGGCTGGGAGAATGCCACATGGGAGTTTGGTTTTGGGTACAGCCTCACCTTAGGAGGGAGGAGAGCTACTTCCAGATTGTAAACAACCTGCAAGGGTTTCCTCTTGTTGCTCGGAAGACTATGGCTTGGCTTCCTCACTTGGAGCTATTGCCCATATATCAGCTTCCCCTCCACCCCTGGACCCCTCACCAGCTTTATAGGATTTGCTGTATAATTATCCTGGGGTATGGTCCCCAAATACAAAGTTTTGTGGTTTTTTTTAAAGATTTATTTATTTATTCATTCAGAGAGAGCAAAGAGAGAGGCAGAGACACAGGTGGAGGGAGAAGCAGGCTCCATGCAGGAAGCCCGATGTGGGACTCGATCCTGGGTCTCCAGGATCACACCCCAGACTGCAGGCGGCGCAAAACCGCTGCGCCACCGGGGCTGCCCCCCAAATACAAAGTTTTAACAAATACCTCAAGATAGCTTTATGTATCATGTATCAGAAATCCGCACGCAGAGCTGGACCAAAATTAGGCCCTCTGTGAATGATGATTGTTGTGATGGAGAGTTTATAGGCCTCACTGGGTCTGTGATGCTGATTAATGTCCTTCCGACCCAAGCCCCCACAAGACCCTGCTCGCTCGTCTGTGTCCCTTCCTTCTTGCCTTCCTTCCTTCCTTCCTTCAGCACATGCAAAGCCTTACAGCTTACAGTACCCACAGTAAATTCTTCCTAGGTACCAAGCCTTCTCTTTGGCGTCCAGAATGCAGGACTGAAAATCTCCCAGCTCTGCACCAGACAGTCAACGTTGGGAAGTACAGACAAGGAAACCTATGAATGCAATACTGGGTAATCCGTGTGATCATAGAGGCACCCAGAGTTTGCTTGGGGCCTGGGGCTCTGAAGCAGATTTCTAGAGGTGTGTTGGAGATGCAACTGAAGGATGAGCAGGAGCCAGAAAGGCCATGAAGAGCTGAGGAGCATCCTCGGACAGAGTACTCATGCCCTTTCCTCCTGGACCTCTTTACATTCCTAAAAATTAGGACCACAAAGAACTTACTCATGTCGGCTATATGTATCAATGCTTATTCAAATTAAAACTGACATGTTTTAGAAATACTTACTAATTCAGAAATAATCAACCTATTACATGTCAACGTAACATTTTTCTGAAAAGTAACTATATCGTCCAAAACAAAGTCAGTCCAACACGAAGAGTGGTATTGCTTCACATTACAGCGCATCTCTTTAATAGCTGACTTAATAGAAGATAGCAGATTCTCACTGCTACTTTTTTCACTTGATCTCTTGACAGCATTACAGCTGGTGTAGCTCTGTGCAGTTTGGAAAGCTGTACATTCGTGAGCTAATAAAAGTAGAAAAGACAAAAACGTCTTCGTGAAATTATGAAAATAGGTTCGAGCTCATGGGCTCTCTTCCGAAAGGGTCACCAAGAATGGCAGGGGTCCCTGGACTGTACTTTGAGAATTTCTGTTTTGGGAACAAGGAGCTCAAGGATTTATAATTGGTTAATGTGCTAGGCTTTGGGCTTCTGCTGTGTAGGCAGGGGACCTGGTGCCTTTCCTGGAAGCTCTGAGTCCATCAGGTAACAGCTCCCCATCCCCACCCCTCATCCAGCAGGGCAAATGGGAAATGTAAAATAGTAGAATAGACCCAGCACAGAGGTGGAATTTCCTCAAACTCTTACAGTAATTGTTTTGGAGAGGAGTCCTTGCAACTTGGTGCTCAGATTTCTGCAAAAGTGTCAAGTCTGTTCTTAAAGCACATGTTTTTTTAAGAAGGCATAATATAGAAGACTCTTCTGTGTGAATTGGCCTCTGTTTTCCATTAGTGACATGGATTGTTTACTGTTATAGAACAGCATTAACATTTTTTTATTAAAAAGTCACTGAGCCCAACATCTTAATATTTGAAACGTTGTGATCTTTTGCGGCTTAGATGAGTATTGCCAGTTTTTGTTGTTGTTGTTGTTGTTTTCTGGGGAAAAAAAAAAAAAGTCCCAGAACCAGAGCCATGACTCTGTTATTGCAAGGCTCAGTGAGCTGTCAGAAGGCCCGTGACATTGGAGACCACTTGTTAGCTGTGCTGACATACAGGGGCCATATTTATGAGCTACATAATTGAATAAAGATGGGTTTATAGATGAAAAAAAAAAGAATGCGAGAGGAAATGGTGAATAACTGTGTTCATTTGGCTCCCTTGGGATCGGGCCTGTTTTCTGCTTCCTTGCTATTAATGAAAAGAAATCCAATTTGTTCTACATGGTGAGATTTGTAATTTAGATGCTTATTAATTCTGGGTTCGCGTAGGAGCTCTTTGAAAAATATGGTCTTCAAAGCATTTACTTTCAAAGGCCAGCAAACCTTGGCTGAAAACAAGCCAAACACGTTTGGCTAAAATATTTTCTGTGTTTAGCAGAAGCTTATTGCATCCCTACCACATGAAAAACCTTGATCTAGATGTTGCGGTGATTGGGGTTATGGAAAAAGGGCCCTCACTGTGGCCCACCACCCAGGTGGAGGCAGTGAGGCAGGTGTACAGAACAGCCAGGGGCCATGCAGGTAGGCTGGATGGTGAGGAATGGTGGCTTCTAGCCAGACTGGTGTAGAACCCTTGTGGACCCAGGTGGCTCAGGGTTCCAAAGGAGGACCCAGGCATACTGGTATGGACCAAGGGTATGCTAGCCTTATAGAGGCTGTCAATCCCAGAGATGATGTGTGGCCGTGATTCCTCAGCCACTGCCAAGTCCCCAGCCTCTGTCCAGCTCTGCGATGCACACAGCACAAGAAGCAAGAGCAGGGTCAAGGTCTCTACCCTGGACTCATATGCAGTCTCACGGAGGGTGCAGTTGAATAGAGGGATAATGATGATGGGAAAGCTGAGGCATTCTTGGATGAAGTGAGACCTCAGGTAGGTTCACAAGAGGAAACAAGAGTATGAGCATCCAGAAGTTCAGTCGCTTGATTTATTTAGCAGATATTTCTTAAGTGCTTATTTGGCACCAAGCATACCACTTGGCCTGGGGAACCAGAGAAGACCGAGATGCGGTCCCTCTCAATCAGGAACTTGCAACTTCTCCTTCTCCCTTGCTTCTGGCAAGATCGTGAGTATACAGGAGGTGCTCAACTGGTATTTCACTGACTCAAATCCAAAAGAAAGTTCAGGCTCTCATCTCAGCTTTGCTATTGCCTAACCTTGCAGTCTTTAACAAGTCAGATAGCTTCTTTGGGCGGGTTTTTACTTATAAAGGAGTAATTGAAATAACCCTTCCAGAGCTTTTTCCAAGTATAATTATAATAACATCCTCTAAGCACAGAGCTCTCTACTGTTGATAAAAGCCTTTAACTTCCAAAATTTAAAATGAATCCAGCTCAAACTCAATTGGGGCAAAGGAAGAGGGTTTGTAGGGTTGTCTTCAAAAAGTGTAAGGACAAATTTGAGCCTGAAGTGACAGTTTGGTGGCCAGTCTGACCCTCAGCCATGGTGACCTGGCTCCAGAACCCAGATGCCCTAGGGAGCATGAGCCTTGCATCCTAGGAGGTGTCACACTGCTCTGGCAGGAAATGTGCGAAGACCAGCCCTAACCAAGAACCCTGCTCTCACCTTCCATGGGGTCACCATTCACAGGGCAGGGCTTGTGGCCTTAACATCCTAAGAATCTAGAATCTTGGGGAAAGTGAAGTCTGCTGCAGGACTGTGGCACTTTTTTCCTCTATGATTTTAAGCCAGTTGCTTCTTTCTCAGAGTCTCCTATTGTTTGTCTTTGAAACAGTGATCAGAAACCGTACTCATTAGGAGGATTGTATGGATTAAGTGGACAATGTGTGTAAAACTCAGAAGAGGATGTGTGAGCTAGACGGTTACCTCGGAAACTGACAGCAGGGAGATTAAATGCCTCCAGACTGTAACTTCATGGAACTTCATGTCTTTGAATTTTCTCCAACTGTGGCCAACCTAAAAGCCCTTCATGTTTCTTTCCTTATCCCTGATAATCTTCCAAAATGCTGGGTTCACTTCCAAATAGAATCCTTGGCTGACGGCAGGACTCTGACCTGAGCCCCGCTTGAAGCTTGGACGCTGCCTACAGTTCCCCAGGGCTGGGGTGGGAAGGATATGGGGAGGAGGCGTCTCACCTCATTGAACCGGTGCAGGGGTGGGGCCGTGCAGTGGGAAGAAAGCCAGATTGGGGTCCAGGTTGATCTGAGTCCCAGCCCCAGCCCCAACCCCACCACTGAGTAGGCATATCATCTTGGGCAAAATGCTCGACCTTTCTGTCTCCTCAGGTAAGAAAAGCTAACAGTTGTTCTTTCTTTACCTACTGTTATAAATCCAAAGGAAAATAATCTCTATCAAGTTCCTTATGCCCTACATGTCAAGCTACGCATGATAGTTTGTTTCTCCCTGGAGGACAGAATCGCGTGAGCTGTCAGACACACACACACACACACACACACACACACACACACACACACTGTGTGTGCGACACCCCCTCCCTCCCCACCTCCAGTATTAATCACCAGGAAGGGAAGCCTCTACTCTATGCTGAGGAGCCTGTAAATGGATTCAAGCTGTCACCATGTAAGACAGGGTCAGAAGGAGCTTCATTTGTATATTAATAGCCTGATATGCTGATTTCCAACAGAAGTTGAATTAGAAATTGCATCTCTTAATACTTCCAGAAACCTGAAACAGATTCCTTTCAACTCCCATTATCTCTAGATAATGCCTTCTAAAAATCCTTTATTTGCTGTGTTTTTAAGGTGGGGAGGTGGGGTGGGGTCCCTTGCCTCCAAAGGAAAAGCAGACTCAGCCTTTTGTTCCCTTCAGATGACCCCTAGCAAGGCCAGACACCAAAGGAGGAAAGAAGTGGGGAGCATGGTCAGGACCAATGAGAAGGTGACCTGCCCCAGTAGAAGTTCCCCAAGAGAAGCCCAGGAAGGCCTTGGTGAACTAGCCTCTTCAGCCCAGAGAGCCACGTCCTCATCAGCCAACATGGTCAATATGCTCGCAGGGCCTAAGAATAACTTGGGAGGCCCTGCACAGAGCACCATGGAAACCCAGATTCTTGAAAATATTTTAGCAGAACAAAATCACTTCCAGTATGTGTTAAGTTAAAAAAAAAAAAAATTAAGCCATGGGATTGTATATAAGTCTTGTTGTGACCTCGTTTTTGTTTTGTTCTGTTTTCTTAAGTACATAGAACAAAGCCTGGCAGGATAGATAGCAAACACTGATAGATGACTTCTTAGCTTCTTTCTTTATACCTCTGTCTTTCCAAGGATTTTTGCAGTGAACATATGTTACTTTTACAGTCAGGGAGGGAATGCTATTTCGAAGTGTCCATCTCTCTACTTTGACTATATCAGAGATACGTAGTCATCCCCACCCTCAGTCGGCTGCTCCTGCAGAGCCCCTCTCCCCCACAGAAAGTTCTCCTCCTTTCTACATAAATCCAGATCCTACTCATCTTCCAAGGCCCAGTGTCCTCCAGATTGCCCTTGCCAAATGTACTCACAGCATGCATTTTGTGCACCACCTGAGCTCCTACAGAGCTCCTACCGTGTTCTTGTTGGACACAGGGTGTCTAGGACATTTCTGTGCACACAGGCAGCACTCATCAATATTCTCTGAATCCATGAAACAGATGCCACGCAGAATCCCGCCTGCCCCTATTTTTTCTCTTTGCTACCATCATTCACCATGACCTCTTCCAGCAGAAGATAGAATTCCTCCCCACAGCATGGAACTTCTAAGAGGCCAATAGCATGTTCAGGGAAAATATCCATCGGCTTTACAGCCGCCCGATCCTGGCTCTACCATCAGCTGATCCTCGCTCCACTGCTTAGTGGTCTTAGCTGGTTGATAAAACCCAAGTCTCAGTTTCTACTGAGTTCCATTTCTACCAGTGGAAGCAAAACTCAGGACCTGACCCACAGGATTTGAGAATCAGTGAAAACAAGTGTAATGAGAACAGCACCTGCCTCACACACCTTTGACTCAGGCTTCTTTTTTTGTTAACCCTTGCTATGTTACGAGCTGGGCTTCCCAGGCAGCCCCTGGTGGCGCAGCGGTTTAGCGCTGCCTGCAGCCCAGGGCGTGATCCTGGAGACCAGGGATCGAGTCCCACATCGGGCTCTCTGCGTGGAGCCTGCTTCTCCCTCTGCCTGTGTCTCTGCCTCTGTGTGTGTGTGTGTGTCTCTATGAATAAATAAAATCTTTACAGAAAAAAAAAAAGAGCTGGGCTTCCCTGGGTCACTCCATGTGTTCCAAACCACACCACCCCACACCCCAGTCCTGTTACTACTCTGAGCCTCTGGGCTCAGCACCTACAAAATGTGGCTTTTATAGGAGATTGATATCTCAGTTGTCTAAATGACTTTCTACTTACCCAGAGCAGTTTGTTTCATCCCCATTAGATTTCTGGTGTTCTGGGATCCATTCTCGTTTATATTTTGTAATTTATTTTTCCCATTTTGCTGTTTCTACATGAATGACACTGAGTAACTCAGAATCCCTCATGCTGTGAGACATCTCCCCTCTCCTCTGTCACCAACTGATTGCAACCTACCCCACAGGATCCAGTGCTGCTCCTTCTCCTACCCTCCTTGCTCGTCCTCCTGGGGACTCCTGGTGTGACCTCTTTGCTGGGGTGTAGACTGTGCTGCTGACAGCTCCAAGTCTGTGTTCATTTGCCCATGCTACACAAACAGAAAAGGTGAGGCCGATCATCTCTAAAAAGTTCCATCAGGCATACCTGGGCATTAGGTATGAGGTATACACTAAGTGCTCACCATATGTAGCCACATGAATGGAACTCTGCCTCACCCAGGGCACGGAGTCAGAGTTCAGTAAATGTTTGTTGGCTGAATATCTGGAGTTTTTTTTTTTTAAGATTTTATTTATTTATTCATAGAGACACAGAGAGAAGCAGAAACACAGGCAGAGGGAGAAGCAGGCTCCATGTAGGGAGCCCGACATGGGACTCGACCCCAGGTCTCCAGGATCAAGCCCTGGACTGAAGGTGGCACTAAACTGCTGAGCCTCCCGGGCTGAGCCTCCAAACTCCATTTGGAGTTGTTTTTATTGATTCATTGTCTTGCCCTTTTACTCCCCACAACATTCCCTCTATCTTGTTGAAATCAACTTTCCTAAAATGGCCAGAACACAATTAGTGAATTTTACATTTTCCTCCATGTTGCTCATGGGAACAGAAGGATGTCAGCCATTTGTCCTTTTGAGGACTTCTGGTATATTAAAGGCTAGAACAGTGCCAAACCAATCAGCAACACCATGGTGCGCTTACTGTTTACATGGAATAATTAGATTCATAACGGGCTTCCTTTGAAGTCTGTTGGGGTTATCCCTGCAGACCCAACAGCAAGTCTCAATATGAGGCTCTTCTTAAAAGTGAAGGATGGTCCAGAGCCCCCCAACCTCCATGATAGACACCACTTGCATTTGCTGACCTTGGAGCCTATCAATTCCATCTTGAACCTTTTGGGAAAGTGAACCCAGGGGTGTGGCCATTCGCCATGACATTGGCTCTTGGCATGGGTGGAAGGCCACAGATCCCTTAATCCTAGAATGCTGACTGTACCAGTATCAACCCAGAAGTCAGGCAAAATGGAACTAGAAATGAACACCGGCTTCAGGGTGTTCATGCCTGATCCATTAGTGTCAGATGTTGGGATTCACACAAATGACTTAACCACAACGTAGATGTTAAGAGTCACCCATTCAGAGAGTATTGTTCAACGTCCCTGAGAAAGGCAAAGAGGGTGAGGATCCGGCGCAGTGCCAACACATAGTAGGTTCTCCATAAATTATCCCAAATGTTATAAATCCTTCAAAGTCCCTCCTGGAATTCACACTACATTCCAATAGATAAAGAAATGTGGCGTGTATGGAGGACTCTGCATGTCCCTTGGGAGAGCCTATCCAGTTAATTCTAGCAAGCATGTTTTGAAGTAAATGAATGTAATTCTAAAGCATTGTGTGAGGTGTTAAAATCAGATGAGTTGGCCTTCCCCAAGAGAACTGGTGAATTTTTCAAAACCACCCTGCTCATTTCTCAGCCAGCTGGAGTGCTGCATGTTCAATGTTGACAGAAACCCCTCATCATACAGTGCCAAATTATTAAACAATGTTTAACATTTCAGAAGCACAATCTCACTTCAGTTTTACGCTAAGCCATCTAGTACTCTCAGAAAACTGGCGTTCATTGGCATGTCAGACCCCCTCCCTGCCTATACCATCCCTCTGCTTCCCTAAGGGCCACCCTAATGTAGATCTAAGGGCAAATTCTCCTCTAGACCTCATTTCCTAATGGGGCTGGCCTGGAGCCTACGTAGAATAGGTGATTTGCATCTTGAATCCCCATGTTACTGGCTGTGTGATCCTTGAGCCATGGTTGCATTGGTTATTCATTCTGTTTGTTTAACACATGTTTATTAAGCACATGCTATGTGCTTGGTTCTACTTTAAGGGCCAGGAATACAGTGCGGAATAAGGCCAGCCTGGTCCCTGCCCTCACAGAGAGTCAAACACTAAGCACATGATTAAGCAACTAATTATTTGAATTACAGTCTTGACAAGGGAGACAAAGTAGAAGTACAGCATTCTGGGAACACGTAATGGGGGGCCCAAGGGAAGGCTTCTCCAAGGAAGCCCCATTTAGGCTAAAACTAAAGACTGAGTAGGAGGTGGGGGAGGGGGACAATGAACATGCCTGTGAAGGGCCTGTTGTGGCAAGATGCTCAGGACATATTGGTAACAGGCAGATGTGGAGTCTACCTGCTGCTCCCACAGAAGGGTGGTCCCAGGTAAGGCTGGCGAGAGGTGGCATCAAGGCATGCAAGCCTGGCTGGCCCTGATCAGGACTGTGGTCTATACTGGGGAATTGGCTCTGGGGCTGTCTGAGACAAGAGAAGGTGAAAAAGGCCTTGGACCCTGGGTGTCTGAAGAAGGCAAGAAGGTGGGTACTCCAGGGAGCTCTGGGGGTAGAGCTGGGTGAGGGGCAGCTCTGTGAAATGGTATCACTGTACATACCACAATATCGTGAAGGTCTTGTCTTGTCCCCAACTGGGTAAAGCCAGCGGCAAGATAGGCAGGCCAGAGGACACAGGCTGGGGGATCTCAGCAGATCTGCCGAACCTCTTGGTGATTAGGGCATCCAGGCAAGGGTTTCAGGTCACAGCTGCAATGACCAGGCAGCCACAGGAATCACCCCATGTGCCCTACCAGGAGTTATTTTGCAGTGACTAAGTGTCTCCTTTGCCTCTCTGCTCCTTCCCCACACTGCAAGGCCTCAGAGTCCTGAATGTCTACATCCTGTATTGGCATTTGGCCTTCCCATATTCTCAGGCCTGGGATCTGCCCGCTTCCCCGATCTTCACCATACTCTTACAAAGACACATTCCTGGTTCTTCCTGGTTCTTCCAGTTTGAGCAGGATTGATGCTTCTGACTCTTATTGCCTGTGGCATAGTCACCCTGATTGGGCCTTCTGCCCTGACCTCTTTATATCCCCTCCACAGAAGGTCTGGTTAGAGTTCTAGCCTTCCATGTTGTCTCTCTCTGTCTTTCTCTTCTAATCCATCTCCATTTCCTTCTTCTAGCTTGGCTTTCTCCCCTCTTGCTACCGCTCAGGTCTGAGCATCTGTCTCCTACACCACTAGACCAGTCTCACATCTTTCCTCCTTGTCTCCTACACAACTCATGCCATCCAGACTCAGTGCTGCAGCCAGAGATATAGTTATAAAACATACATCTGGATGTCCACTCTAAAGCTTTTGGGGAATACTCAGGCTGGCCCACGGCCCCTCCTTGGTCTTCCTCCACCTCGATTTCCCTAGCCCCTTTCCCACCACTCCCTGGAAGCTACTCAGCCTTGTTTCATATGCTGGTTCAGTTTCCCAGGCTCTCGTGGGCCTTCATGCTTTTGTACCTGCTATTCCTTTTCCTTTTCCTGGAAAGGCCCTACTCATGCCTTACAGACAATCCTTCAGGCCTCACTTCAAGACTTCATCACCTGTGTGAGACCTTCCTCAGTGTCTATAAACAGCAGGGATGCCATTTCTGGGCTGCCGACATGCCCTCTGCTCTCCTCCATCATGCTGTTAACTCACTAATTATAGTGATCTGTTCACAGGTCTCCCTCCTGTATAGACTTAGGTTAGGCTCTCCTATCCTCTCCTGCCCTGTCCTATACTATTCCAGCACATGGCACTCCAACTCCCCTCCACCCCATTTCATTCCTTTCAAGCTACAATAGGTAAAGATAATATAAGAAAAGTTCTCAGGGTGCTTGTCACAGAGCAAGCGCTTAATAAATGTTAGCTATTATTATCCTGCCTTAGCACTGTGTTATTTATTATTCTTAATCTTCAGTTCATTTATTTATTCATTAGTTCAATGAATTTTAATCGAGCACCTAGTACAAACCAGCTCCTATGTTGGGTGCTGCGGATTCAAGAACAAACAAAAAATAGATACAGACTCTGCCCTTTTGGAGCATTCCAGGCTGAGGGAAGAGCCTGTGCCAAGGCCCTGTGGAGAGGGAGCAGGACAGGTCAGAGGGCCAGGAGGAAGACCTGTGCCACCAGAGCACAAAGAGGAAGGAAAAGGTGGGCAAGACCTGGCTGTGAGCCAATAGAGTCTTCATTTTAGAAAATAGTGGGAAGCCATTGAATTGAGGTTAATATGATAAGAATTGCATAGCCCAGATTTGGGAACATTGAAAATACCCAAATAAATGCTACTTGAGTAAACAGATGGTGGATGGGTATGTGAATTAATAATAACAGCTAAGATTTATGAATACATACCATGTTCTAGGCACTATAATAAGGGTTGCGCATGTCATAACTCACGGAATCCCCATGAGGACCCTATGAAGTAAGTGCCTTTTTAATCATCTGCACCCATATGAGGAGAGATAGAGTTAAGGAACTTGCCCGAATCACACAGCTAGTGAGTGTGGGCCTGGATTTCTATCCAAGCCCTGAGCCCCAGATCCTGGGTTCCGGGAGGATGAAAAGCTGGAAGAACAAGTTTGTTCTAACAAACCACCCAGGGAATGAAAAGCCTTATCTACAGCCACATCTCTAATTATGAAGATTATTCCAGTCACTTCTCTACACATGCGTTGTCAATGTTCTTCAATTCTCATTTGAGTCACTAATTAGAAGTAATCCAATTAAGCTCGGTTCTGCTTTCCGTGGTTCATACGGACTCACAGCGCTTTCCCTTTCTCCCCTACAGTTGGTGACTGTCTTCCCCAAATGCTTGGAAGCCATGTAGACATTTATTTTTAATGAGAAGACCAAGTGTTTCATTAGGACATGAGTCTGAAATCTCCTCCCGGTAGCTGTTTGCTCTGTGCTAGTTTTTCTAACAAGTAATTGGTTTCAGATCGCTAGGTGGGCATTACTTTACAAATCAGGATCCCAGTTACACAAAAATAAACGATTTCTTCCCTTGCGGTGTGCATGCCTTTTGTGCAGTGCTACCTTCCTTGGCAGGGCCCGCTTGGGGAGCTGTCACCTGGCAACTCTGCTCAGCACGGGGCCCCTTGACCTGCTCTGTCATCACTGCATGCGAGGAGTCTTTCTTGCTCTTTATTTTTCTTTCAAGTAGTTTGTCCCCGGGGGAAATAAGCAAACTGTTTTGACAGGATGGTTATCACCCTCAGTCTATAACTCTTTCTGTAGAGTTTAAACTAAGAGTTTGTTTGAAGTAATCATTCTGTATTAGGAGAGTGCAAGAAAATTTTAAGCCCTCTTTTAAAATAATGAGAAATACAGAAGATGAACACCTTCTGGATCTTTCCTTCTGTCATGGTATAAGCATTGTCAAAAGCCAGGATTAGCCAGTAAGTTGCAATCAGCAGTGAAGTGAACTCTCTAAAACCACAATGAAATTATAATTAGTTGAGGTCAAGGGAAAAATTGAGGGTTTTCAGAAGAACACAGTTTGGTTTGCCTTGGTTTTAGAGTCTGACAACAAGTACGTGGGAGAAACAGAGATGAGAATTTGCATTTGTTTTGAAAATTGAGAGCAAAATCTTTTAAGGGTTGACATTTTCAGCAATTGGATTATTTGTTAGCTTGTCTCCAAAGGTCTGCATCCAAATCCTGGGCAATTTCTATTTTGTGGTATTGGTATTATTTGTTAATTTATTTTTGAACATAAAACATTTTTTAAAGATTTTATTTATTCATGAGAGACACAGAGAGAGAGGCAGAGACATACGCAGAGGGAGAAGGAGGCTCCCTGCGAAGAACCTGATGAGGGACTCAACCCCAGGGCCCTGGGATCACACCCTGAGCCAAAGGCAGACGCTCAACCACTGAGCCACCCAGGTGCCCCAAGAAAACATTTCTTAAAAGCTATGCAAAGATTTCAGGAGAGAAAAGGTTTGGGCAGTTACATTCAGTGAATCAAGGAATGTTCCATCCGTGGTGCTGGGGTTGTAAAGACAGGTGAATCAGGCACCATTATCATCATCCAGAAAGTTAAATTCTAGCAGAGGGGACAGAGAAACAAGCGCAACAAATCATTTCACAGCTCTTCTTTGAATCTCTCTACATGTCAGATGTTGTACATTTCATGGTGCTTGATCCTCACAATAACCCTGCAAATCAGGGACTAATTAGTTCCTTTTACAGATAAGGAAACTGAGGCTCAGAGAGCTTGGCCAGGGATTCACAGCAAGGTGGTAGAGATGCAGAGCTTGCCCCTCCCACTCCCCAGAGCAGCCCCTGTGCCCAACAGGAGGCCAAAAGGGGAGGAATCCTTTCTGTCTGAGAAGGGGCCCCACGAAGGCTCCGTAGAAGAGCTGGCCGTTCAGTGGAGCGCACTGTCATTTTGAATTATATGACAAATTACCTCTGAGAGAGGCTGAGAGCAGAGGCAAGCTAAGAGCATCTAGAGGAGGTGGCAGCTGTGGTCAGTGCTTTGGAAGAAGCACAAATGGGTTATAAAGCTGTAGCAGAAGGGCATAATGATTCCGGGAGTGAGATGCTGCAGAGACTGACAGGGAGGCTTTTACAACATTCAAGTGCATCTGTACCAGCTACTCAGAAGCTATTTCTATACTCACAAAGTGAAGTGTGTCATTGGTAAAAAGTCTAGACATCATAATGGCTTTGTGACACAAAGCACAGTACACTGATCTCCAAATCACAGCAAATGCACCAGCAACTCTGCCTGCTATTGGTCCTCAGGCCTTTGGGAAGTTGACACTATCAGTGTGGGAATATTGTCAACAGCTCAAAGTGAAAAAGAACACAAACAGGCCCTACCTTCTGGTGTTGCCCATTTGCCCTTTGACCCACTCCAATCCCTGCCCTTGGGTGGCCACGGCGCCAAGGGATGCCTAGTTCAAGGCAAGGATGTGCTTTGGGCCACTGGGATTTTTGACAGCAATGAGCACTGCCACTTGTAGGGCACATACCAGCAGGTGACAGGCCCTGTACACTTCCCGCTGTGGCCTCATGGAATCTCCACAACCGTCTCACGAGGTGGTTTATCTTGTCTCCAACTTTTTTTTTTAATATTTATTTATTTTAGAAAAAGAGGCAGGGGCAGAGGCAGAGGGAGAGAGAGAATCTCAAGTAGACTCCCTGCTGAGCACGGAACCCACCATGGGGCTTGATATCCCGACCCTGAGATCGTGACCTGTGCCGAAACCAAGAGTCAGTCTCATAACTGACTGAGTCATCCAGGCACTCTTAGTCTCCATCTTCCATTTAAGATATGAAATAGCCATCCTGAAAGCCAAGCTCCTAGGAAAGAGTTGGGTAAAGATGAAATCTCATGAGTTTAATTCAAAGCCAGGTTCCGGTTCACAGTGCGTGAGAACCCCTCAGTGTCCTGCCATAGAGCTTCCCTTGGCTGTGGTCCTGGAATTGCCTCTGGGATCACTGTTGTTGGAGAAGCCAAGGCCCCTGGGTTGGAGAAGGCATCAGTTTGTCCCTGCGAACCCATGAATTGAATGTGTTCTGTTTTAAGCTTCCTACCCGTCCATCCTTACCTCCTTAATCTGGAGAAGAGCTGTTTGTTGTCGGGACCTAATGCCCTGGAGACCTGGTAGGACTGCTCACATGGGACATCCGGATGCTCTTCTCCTTACTTCCATTTACCCCAAGGGGCCCATGTTTCCATGCTCTGGTGTTTTTGTTTTTCTTTTTTAATAAATCAATCTTAAAAAATGAAACAACAGAAATAGGAGCTTTTGCAGAAGGATCTGGATCTCTAACCTTTGAGTAGACCCTGACATCTAGGAACTCGGGCCCATATTCCTGATGGGAAACCCTCATTGTGTGTCAGTAGTGGCTGCTCCCTCACGAAGGGGCCTGTCTTCTCCCATGTGCCATAGTCCCGACCCTCCCTGTTTTTCTGCTCCAGGCCCACTTCTAGGTCTTGCGCCTGGAGTGGCCCATGGGGCACTGGAGTAACTACGGAGATGTCTGTCTCCCTAAAGGAAACACATCTTTGCTCCTCGGAACAGAGTCCCCACTCTCACTCATGGCCACCTTCTAACACAAAGCAAACACTGAAAAATGTCCTCAATGGAACCATGATTGAACTAAGTTTCTATGTCTCTCAGTTAGATGAGAGAGTTAGATCACTTTCAGCCTATGCCAAGGAGATATTAGATTGGCCTGAATATTGTAGATGCTTCCTGGTGAGGGCAGGGTGCACAGCACAGGGATAAAACACTGCGGAGAAAGGTGAAGGTCCACAGAGGACCACCTCCACTGACATTCCAGAATCCCCCTCAGACCCCGAAACCACCACACACATCAAACAGATCCAGGATCTCCGGAAGCCCCCTGCCCCCGAAGTAAGTAAAATGTTGGAAACCCTCAAAGTAGGCCCTTGCAAAAGTCCAGTTCTGAACAACACCTGTGATTTCCCAGCTGATCATGAATCCCGTAATTGGGAAAGGTGCATGCCAAGAGGCTTTGCTTGGAAGAAATCATGTCAGGCCTAATTAATGACTCTGGAGCAATCAACCAGGCTCCTCTGATTTAAAGCCCCACAGACCAATCCACGTTAATTGGATTTGATTGTATTTGCTATTTTAATTAGTAGGCAAATTATGAAAATGTTTATTTGTTCCTGTGGATGGTGTTATCCTAAGTGTGGCTTTTTGCCTTCTACATGTGCCACATGTAAGCCCTTTCATTGTCTCCTTGCTCAGGTGCTTCAGCTGAGAAACTTGTTTTCGGTTAGTAAAGGCCAATTAAAAGGTGCAAGTGGGCACCTAGGTGGCTCAGCGGTTGAGCGTCTGCCTTTGGCTCGGGGTCCTGGGATCAAGTGCCACATCAGGCTCCCTACAGGAGCCTGCTTCTTTCTCTGCTATGTCTGCCTCTCTCTGTGTGTCTCTCATGAATAAGTAAATAAAATCATTTTTAAAAGAAATTCAAAAAATGAAAGTTGCAGGTGTCCAGGGAATGCTCCAC
Organism: Nyctereutes procyonoides; assembly: GCF_905146905.1. Classification (NCBI taxonomy): domain Eukaryota; kingdom Metazoa; phylum Chordata; class Mammalia; order Carnivora; family Canidae; genus Nyctereutes; species Nyctereutes procyonoides. Next base: position 36,855,297 of record NW_026575042.1, read on the forward strand.
GGACTGGTTATTTCCTGAGTGTAGGGGCCTCCCATAGCAATTTGCCTTCCAGGGGGACCCAGCTAACACTGCTCTCTGAGCAAAAATCCCAAGTCAGAGCTGACCTTTTAGCAAGGTCACAGCCCACCTGTTCTAATCAGCTTCTGGAGCCCATACTATGGGCTCATAATGGTATAGAGTCTGGGGTAGAGGGTAGGAGGGATACAAAGTGGAGAGTGGTCACTGGCTCCAAGATGACTTCTGTCTCACTGAGGCAATGGACTCAGAAGAAGGGGAGCTCAGTGGAGGGAGACAGAGTCAGGATGGGCTTGCTGAGGGATGTGCAATCTCCCCGACTCTGGAGGAATTTCAAGTAAAGACTTGAAGACTTACTCCCTCATATAGTGGGCATTTGCTGGGTGCCAGCTGTGGGTCAGGCTTTGTGGAAAGCACCAGGGATGTAGTGAGAAATGAAACCTCGCCTTGCCCTTCACAACTAGGTCTGGGGACAGATAGATTCACATATGACTACTCTGCAGTGCGAGCAGTGGTGTGAAGGAGAAAAGCCCTTTCTAGGGAGCTGCACAAGGAACGGGATCTCATCTGGCCAGATTCCTGACCCCATATTGCAAGTCCCAGAGGACAACCACGGGTGAACTTCAGATTTCTCTCATAAAGTTATTTTTATCAAGTCTGAATTTGGTCTCATATGTCAGGTGCCTAGCATGGTGCTGGCATAAGTAGTACTTGCTAAATGGTACCTATGCTCTTGCAATCCACATCTTTTCCACGAACCCCCTTCTTCAACTCACACTGTCTTTTCTCAACATCTCTTGACTTCTGTGTCACCCATTTTGCCTCATGATTGTATACCATTTTAGTCATCAGTTAATTGTGCCGGAGTGTCTGCTCCCTAAGGCCAGGGATGGTGTCTCAGGTCTCCTGGAGCAGTGTGGTACCCAAGCAGATATTCAGTGAATGCCTGTTGGGGAGTGATTGACAGAGGGGCTCGTACACTTCCCAGGGGTGGTAGTGATGTGTGATCAGAAGCTGTAATTGCCTTAGAGGCAAATGATATTCTAATCTGTCACCACGTTTGTGCAGTTAATATTTCATTTCACATAGTTAGTGGAGTCATTGCTAAATTGTTATACCACTCAACTTTTGAAGAGACACCTCATATTAATCTCATCAAACTACTCCAAGTTTTAAACTCACTGTGAATGCAAATAAAGCCTGCCATAGAATAATGCAGGGTAGGCTGTCAGCATGCTGATGGGAAAATTGTCTCACTTTAGAGACAATTCGAGGAAATCAAGAAAATAAGTTCTTAGTGCTAGGCGGAGTCATAATAAAGTGAATTAGTAGAGGCATTTCCATCTAAGAGTTTCCGTGATTTCCCCGATTAGTGGGTCCTCTGGGAACAACGCTTCTTTATAATGAAGCTGAGCCTTTTTAAAAAAACAAACAAAGAAAGAAAACAATCTTCATGAATTTATACCAAGGAAGTGTTGAGTGGACCAGATGGTTCAATTATAAACAGGGTTGTTGCTCTTTGCATCATCTCTTGAAAGTGCAGGTGGTAAAGTTTGGGGAGTCTTCTGGGAGGGCACATCTAATAAGTTGCCTCAGATAGTTGAAAGCCTCAGTTTACTGATGCAACCAAAACCATGGAGTGAGGCTTGAGTGGCCAGAGACCTCCCACTGAGTCCTGTCACCTCCCCAGAGTGTTCCTCACTCAGGCCCAGTCCGAGAGGCCCCAGCTCTTGTGTCAGACCACCGGTGACCAGCTGTGTCAGAGGTCACCACCTCTCCAGACTTTCTATCCCTCATGGGCAAGAAAGTAGAGTAGAAAATTTATCTGTCTGGACTTTCTCTTATGGCCCCCGAGGTTCAGATGACACCATGTATATGAGGCTTAGAAACCTAATAACTTACTTTCCCAATACTATACTGGCTCGTTACTGTTATCTAACTCCATGCTCAAGTGTAAAGGAAATGGGAAATACTGAAATTCATGTTAAAGATGCCGCCGTGTCCTCCCTCACATCTCATACCAGCTTTCTCAGTTCCTTAGGAAGCTTCACAGTCTTGTACCTCTTGTAACCAGGGTTCCTAAAAAGAACTGCTCCCCTGGGTTATATTAAGATCCGTGCCAAACACAGCCCCGAGGGGCTCTCCCCAGCTCTCTTCCCTCTTGTAAGGACATAAAATCTGGGGGACAGCCAGGAGGACATGAATGGCAGAGAGGATCCCAGAGAATTTAGTCAACAAAAGTAATAACAACAATAATAACACCTAATCTGAAACGTGTTGATTACTTGCTCCATAAAAGTCAAGAGTGCCTTGTGCAGATGCGCAGGTTGGGCACCGTATCTAGAGCTGTGCGGCCCATTACATTACTTTGTAGTCATTACATGTTGGCCCCATGGGGCGGGGGCTATTATGGCTCCCATGTCAGATGAGGATGGAGAGGCACAGGGAAATGAAGTGACCTGCCAAAGTCACTCACCTTGTGAATGATGGGGCCTTGTGGACTAGCTATGTCATCTTTCGGGCATTCACCTGGGAATGATGCTACCCTGGTAAATCCGGTACCTTGGGCAGCGACAATCATGTGATCCAGTGACCAGCCAAGGCTGTGCAAGGGAGACGGGGCTTGGATGGCTATGTGGATGCAGTGGATCCCAAGGGATGTGTAGAGAGCAGAGGGTAAGGTCACGGACAACAGAGAGCAGGTGCATCAAGAATCAGGTCTTCCGACAAAGGTGGTATCAGGATGCCGGGTTTCTGCAGAAGCTGGCTCATGGTAACTGAGGGAGCAGAGCAGTTATTGGAGAGCCCCTCTGAGATTCCCATGCCTCGGAGATTATCAAGGGCCCCTCAGGTCTCAGGGTATGAGCTAATATATTAGAGATTAAATGTGAAAATTTTGCTACTGCTGAAAGCTTTTTATTTTCTTCATGCTGTTCAACAAACAGAACTTAACATGAATGTCTCCACATGTTGGAGATCTAGGGAATTAGTGTAATGCAGGAAAGGATCCAGACACTCGAGGGCTTCCTCAGAGCCACCATTCCCTGCTGGGGAGGTCTTTGGTGTGTCATTTAATAACACACATTTAATGCCTGCTCTGTGCCTAGCTAGCTGCAAAGGAAACTGGAGAAAGAGTAAAGCAGAAGATTTGAGTTCTAAAGCAATGTTTAAAATTAATCCATCCTGCAAAACAATCTATGCTCTGAATTCTTGGGGGACAATATAGATTTAATGTATTTTTCTTCCAATAAGGAGAATTGTCAAATTTCCACATATTATTATTATAAGAACCTATATGTAGCAGTAATTCAGAATTTAGGCTCTGGAGTCAAAGTGTCCTTGAATTTTCACTGTTTACTAACTATATAACCTTAGTTAAGTTAATTAGTTCCTTAAACTTCGGTTTCTTCATCAGTAAAATGAGGATAGTAATAGTCCTAGATCAATTAGGACTTTTCCAAGTACAAAAGTGATTCCACTTTACCCTGAATTAGAAATTAAGGAAATGTCTTGTTTCACACTAGAAGGAAGCTCAGAGGTAGGGTGGACAGATCACTAATGGCTTCAGGGACCCAGGTCTCCCTGTCCCTCTGCTCCATTGTCCTCAGTGTGGGTGCCATGCTAAGTAAGGGTGGTTCCCTGAGATCAAGGTGGCCACCAGTGGCACTCGGGACTGTGTGCCACTCTGTTGTCACCCAGCAGGAGAGTGAGAGAGAAAGAATCAGCTTCTCCAAGCATGGCATATGTGTCCTTATGCTCAGTCTGTCTGGGCCATAGTCCTGAGTCACTTTCAGTCAAGTGACGATGGCCAGAGAAACGGTAGGCACTTGTTTGCTTCTTAAGTAATCAGACAGCTCCTGTGGGGTTGGCGATGGGCTGGCTGCAGAACAAATCAGGATCCAATTAGGAAGGGTGGCAAGGATATGCATGCCGGGAAGGCAGCCAGCAACAGTGTCCACCACAACTGCCATGATACAGGTTTGTCCCACAGAATAAAGAGATGACACATGGAAAGTTCTGAGCATGTGCCTTAGATGATTATAGATCACTTTAATAATAAGCAAAGGTGCAAATCCTTCTAGGAATTTCCATCAGTCCCTGTTTCAAATGACGATCACTGTGCTCTTTTGAAACATGCCCTAGGCACAGTAACTCAGCTACTTCCCTTCAGAGAAAAAAAGGCCACTCTTGCTGCAATCACTTCACTGATGCTTTATAGCTTTTCCATTTTATTGCAAGTGCATTCCCAGCAGCCTCTGAACACTGTGTTCCAGTGTCCTAAACAAATATCCTTGTTCTGCCATGAAATGTATTTGTGTCTGAGCACGGTCCCAGAGCGTGATGGATGTCCATGTCTGACCACAGGCAACCATATGTCACATCCTCCCTCAGTCCAGCTGTTTTGACAGCCCTGGGGAGTAGGTTCTCTTCGGAGCCTCATGGTGCAAGCCAGCGAGGAGATCCTGGGGGTAAGCAGAAGCACGGGGTTGCTGGGACAACCGCCCACCTGGAGAATATCACAGATCAGGTATTGGAGGGCCTCATCAGAATTCACCCTCATTTGTGGTTTCTAGATGGGGAATGGGGAAACCAGGCGAGAGGAAAGACAGGGAAGAGAATCCCAGTAGAGGTTCCAAAATGGAAAGTAAGAGCCCTATCACCTTCCCTTAAAGGAGAGAAAGAGAGTGTGATAAGGTTGATAAGAAAAGATGACAGAGGGTCCCTGGGTGGCTCAGCGGTTTAGCACCGCCTTCAGCCCAGGGAGTGATCCTGGAGACCCGGGATCGAGACCCACATTGGGCTCCCTGCATGGAGCCTGCTTCTCCCTCTGCCTGTGTCTCTGCCTCTCTCTCTTTCTCTCTCTCTCTCTCTCTGTTTCTCATGAATAAATAAATAATATATTAAAAAAAAAAAAGAAAAGATGACAGAGCAGTAGAAGATGTGATCCCAATTTGATGATTTTCAGATGCAGATGTTACGTGTTCCAGGGCACACCGTTGGCCCTGAGAGGAGATCTCAGGCCTGAACTCTACCAGTGGCCCTGAGAACTAGGTGGCCCTGAGCAGGCCCCACTTCCAGACAAATAATACTTAGGCTTCCTTTCTATTTTGGGGGGTGGGGAGCTGGGTGGTGGTGCTCAGTTTATGGATATTTTTTGGATCGTACAAGATTCAGGAGCATTTTCATTATTAGTTAGAGCCCTGAATCATGTCAAGTAGGAGAAAAAGTCCATTTGTGGGGATGCAGTTGAGCCTTAAGCAGCTCCAGAAATGCGTGAGTAAATGGCAGGAGTGAGAGAAGGCAGAAACAGAGGTGCTCTCCCTAAGACTCTGGGTTGCTTCAGTTTGCCCTGTTCATTGGATGGGAGGTGAGCAGAGGCGACAGAGACGATATCTGACATCATTCTCACTGGGTGCCGGAAGCAACACTGCACCACATGGCCCACACAGAGGGTATGCTAGGAGGACATAGAATGCCCCCTTATCTTTTGGTAGACACGGAGCTGAAATCAATAGGCTTGGTTATGAAGGGTAAGAAGCAAGATGACCTACGGATGAGGGAGCATAGTAAATGATTGTGGGACAGGGTGCTTTCCCTCAGCTGTCTGGGTATACCTTAGGCAGAGCAGCTCATTCCTGCAAGGCAGGGCCCTGGAGACTCGAGGACCAGGTGAGAATGGATCTGACCCCTGACCCTCCATTGCCTTAAACCCAGAGTAAGTCCAGACTCATGTCATGTGTCTTCAGCATGCCTGTCTCTTCTCTGATAACACCTCCAACACCTCCTGCCCAGGGCAATCCACCTCGTACTCCACTACCTGCTAGGTGGGGTAAGCCCAGCCAGGTGGTGAGTAGGGACCCCTCATCCATCCTCCTCCATCTCTTGGACTTTCTTGCCTCCTGGCAGTGGCCTATGTTGTCCAGTGTTTACACTGCATTCTTCTCCACTTGCTCCCTAAACTCTCAGGTCTGGATCCCCACTGAGACCCACCACCCTCCCTCAGCTGGGCCAGAGAGAGACTGCTGGGAACCCTCGAAGCAAATAACTTAGCAGTCCTTCAGGCCGATAGTCCTGAAAGTGTTGCTGCTCATTTATTTAGAAGTAAGGCTGGAGGCAGTGGGGGAGCAGCTGGGGAGGGTACACACCTCACTGAGAAACCCAAACTCTCAGATACCCAGAGTCCCCCTCCCGAGAAGGCATTGATGTTCCTAGCCCCATGTCACTCCCTGAGATGATCAGATTGTTCTCCTTGAAAAGAGTTCTGGGAAATCATTTTTCCCCATTTCTGCCATTTTTGTGTCCAATACAGACTGGCATTTAGGGCCCATGACTATTCCTAGCTTCCCAGGGAATCCAGGCTCTCAGGGAAGGAGGGCTATGTGGCCATAGCCTTGTCCAGTGCAGGACTGGCACTTGGAGCAGACTGGCTTGACTAGTGTCTCATTCTAGGGCCAACATCTGGGTCCTCATTGTCACCCTCTACTCCTCTGTGGCTCCATTTGTCCAGATTGCAGTCCTCCAGGAGAAGGGCAGTCCTGGGGTCAGGACTTTCTCTAGGGCAGAGCTTTAGTCATAGCAAAGTTTCCAGAACAAGGAGACCCTGTCAGTGAAGAGAATGTCAGTGCTCAGGAGAGGCGGGAGCTTTTCCTAGACCGCCTTGTACATTGCTCATCTCCACTGGGCTAAGATAACCTGGCTACAAGTTCCCCCACATGAACACTGAGATAGGAGCTAACACTAAGTCATTTCCTGGGCACTGTCATTGAATAAATAATGTCCTGAGTCCCTATCCCCCTGGCAAGCTCCATGCTTAGAGCTGGGAATACAGACCCCAGTATGATAATTGCTGCTTATGGGACATCAGAGTCAAGCGGTGGACATGGACAATAAAACAGCCCAATGGGATGCAGAATGATAGATGCCAAGTGAAGATTATCTCCAGGGATTGTAGGGCTATGGGGGAGGAACCCCAACCTGAGCAACCTTAGGATAGAGGGTGGCCAGGGACATTTTCCAGAGGAGATGCCAATGAGCTGTGTCTTTTAGCATGACCCTCCTTGTTATCAATTCTTATTGAACCTTAGAAATAAATTAATAAAAAATATTTGCCCAAATGCAGGTCATAAAAGTCACAGAATGCATGAGAGAAAAAGCCCCGTGTATCTCAGACTCACGCATCCATCAGAACACTATCGCTCCTAGAATCTCTGAGTTTCACTGGGAAAGCCTCCGAGGTATTTCTGGGTTACGACATTCTGATGGAATCAGTGAATCAAAAAATAAACTCCCTATTTGCGAATCAGCATCCCTGTCATGCAAAATCCTGTTTCCCTAAGCAGAAGTTTCTGACTCCCAGAAAATCGTGTACATTCCCTGAATTAAAATCTAAGGGAGAAATAAAAAGCATACCTCATGCTGGGTTGATTTTCTCTAATGATCTGATCCATGCCCCTGTTTTGGGTGGGAAGTTATTACAGCCATAAATATTTGTAATTCTTTCTCTGATGTATTATATTTGTTAACAGCGCCACAGGGTAGATGCTGCACTAGAGAAAATAAAAACATCGAATGGTGGGGACTCAGGGGAGACAACTGGGAAGGGGGAGGGGATTTTGTCCTTGAGCAGACATTCTCCTTAGTGGGATCCTTTGGAGGAAGGTATGGACCACTGGTCAGGGAACCTGGATTCCAGTTCACTGTCTGGACACCAGTTGCTATTGTGCCTCACAATAGAGCGCTTAAACTCCTTGAACCTGTCTCCTCTTCTACAAGGTATCTGGGGAAGGATAAAATAAATGAATAGGTATAAAAATGTTCTATAAAGCAATGAGCTGCACACATGTCCATTTAAACAAAGGGTGCAGAAAGGAAGGAAGCTACCTCCTTTCTCTTCACCCTCATGGACAGGATGCCGGACACTCTTCACTTCTCTAATTGGCCTGTCAGTGAGGCTCCAGACTCACACACATATATGGATTTGGGGCAAGTTGTGTAGCTTCTCTGATAGTCAGTCTCTTCATTTGTTCAGTGAGGGGAATTGCCGTTCGATTAAAGATAAAATCTGTAACAACTTCGTAAATGGTCACCATTTTTATGATAGGTGTTGGCTTTATCAGTTAGGATGCTTTCAGCTGCAATTAGGAAAAAGTCCAACTCAACTAGAAGAAACAAGGAGTAAAATAGGTTTCTTGTAATAAGTCCGGTGTCAGGACGGCACCAGAAGGAGTTGGATGGCAGCTCAATGACTTCCCCAAGGATCCATTGGTTTCTGTCCTAAGACTGGTCCCTTGCTTTTCTCACAAGACGGTACAGCCTCATACCCATACCTAACAATGTTCACAAGCCATGCCCAGGAGTGCTGCCTTCCTGATATCAATATAATAAGAAATCCACCAGTAAGAAAAATGGGTAGGTCTCAGAGGGGGAGCCAGACGGAAGCATCTGCTGTACCTCTTCAAATAAGGCTCCAGGAGTAGGACATGATCTTATATTGTCAGATGTCTCCTCTACCACCTTGAAAAGTACATGCATACATTAGCCCTCGCGAAAGTGTCGCTCCTAATTAAAAGCAGTTAATGAAGCACTCAGTTATCAAAAATTATCATGTTTTGCGATATTTATCCTTTATATAGAAAGCTGTCTGTGATATAATTTTTAAAAGCAGGAGAGAAAAGGAAACAATTGTCTAACAGTAGAAGCATGATTGAATAATCAAGAATGTACTCCTCTAAAAAAAAAAGAATGTACTCCTCTAATTACGTAATATTAAAAATGAGTTTCCAATGACATATAAAATCCTACTGTAAAATGTTGAGTGACTAAAATATAAATACATATATATCACATTATTTCCACTACGGAAAGCCAACATATATATAAAACAAAATTATATATGGGGAAAAATGTGCTAGAAGTAATCATACCAAAATATTGACAGTGATTTTTCTAGGGTTGCGGGAGCCCAGTTGATTGGTTCTATTTTTCTTTTCCTACAATGTTCCAAGATTTCTATGATTCCCATGTTTAGTCTTTTAACAGGAAGAAAAACAATTTAAAAAAATAATGGTGGTTAGCCTGACCACAGAGAATGCCCCCTTGGCATGGATCTGCATGTATATTTCTATCATCCTATTCTATCCAAATCAATGTGAAAAAGCAACTCAGACCATGTGGGGAAAGCATCTGCATCTCATGCATTTTTAACGGGTTTATTGAAACAAATGAGAGATGAGGGAAAGGGCCTCTGGCCCTGAGAACAGGTAATATAAACTAGAAGTGATACTGTGGTGGTGGTGACCACAGAAATATAGGTTAGGGGACTCTTCTGGGACGGCAAATGTGTCAAGGAAATACTAAAAAGCGGGGAAACCACCGTTAACGTCCGTGACAAATTAAAGAGGGTTGGCATGCATCCTTATGAAGAGATTTATTTTGATTACAAAGAGATTAAAGAGCTGAAGCTGCTTCTAAGACAAGAATTTGATGAGGTAGCTCAGAAAGCGTGAGATGGGGTTACTGAGGGCCAGTTTGATGTGGACGGTGGGGGTTGCTTCACCATGGATGAGTTGCTGGTAAGAGCCCCCCTTCCTGGACCGCCTCAGCCGTAATTTGATACTGGATCGAAGTTTGTTTGTTGTTGTTGTTGTTTTTTGTTTTAAGATTCTATTTAGTTATTTGAGAGAGAGAGTGAGCATGAGGTGGGTGGAGGGGCAGAGGGAGAAGCAGACTCCCTGCTGAACAGGGAGCACAGGGCTGGATCACAGGATGCCGGGATCATGACCTGAGCCAAAGGCAGACACTTAACCAACTAAGCCACCCAGTACTCCTGGATCAAAGTTTTAAGAAGCCAGATGTGTACTTTTTCTCCTCAGCGTCCTAACCCACAAGTGTTAGCCACAAGCAAAAAGTACCATTTTGAGTCATTGTAATAATCACTGGGTGTGTACGATTTCTACCCACCACACCTCATACCCAAACTCTCCCCCGCTGCTACGCACTGTACCTGAAATGCCACCACTATGGCTTTACTCCTTTAAGCACTGAATAGTCCCTCGTTTCTGAAGGGTCCCCAAACAATATTTTCTCCCTGAGAGATAAAGCTTTACGTGGCTGCCAGAGTGTCCTGTGGATTAGTAACTGACCACCAGTTGGGAAGGCTCCTGGGCATGAAGTCGGGGAGATAAAGCAAGAAGTAGCCCCCAACGTCAAGATCGTCACCACATTGCACGTGTTGTGTCTAAAGCTTCCGAAGATCGTGTTCCTGCTGGTTAGTACAGTCATCCAAGGCTGTGACACCTGATTCTTCCATGGACTGAGGAAAAGGGAGCATAGAATGTGTTGAGCGTTTCCCATCCATGATGTCATTTCGTTGTCTCAGCTTTTCCTCATTTTCAGAAGAAAATGAGCTTTATTTGTTCAGGAAGCAGAACATTTGCATGTTAATCCACGGCAGATGGGAGAGTCAAGGCCAATGGCTTACTCCTCCAAGCCAGATTCCTCTTGAGGACTCAAGAGCCTAAGAGACAGAATTCTCCAAAAGCTACCACCCTATTTGCCCAGATGACCCCTTCATCCAGGCAGCACTTGCCGTGGTGATGCCCTGATACTAACACTGTGACATTGTACCAATTATGAGGGACCAAAAGAAGGAAAGCTTAGGGGCTCATTAGAATCTCCCTCTGCACCTTCAGACAAAACTCTCTCATTGACCTGTGCAATTTGGTGTGACATTTTCCCAAAGTGCTTTCTACAACCGTATTTGCTTTAGACATCAATTTTAAGAGTGAAAGGTCGACTTTCTGGATATGAAATATTTTATACATGACCTTTTATCTGTCATTGCTAAGATTAATGCAAAGTGTTTGCCCTGAAGAATAACTAAAAATGCAATCAAATAAGATTATCTATTGCACAGAAAAAAAATAACACCTCATTAAAGTGATTGGGTATGTAGCTCTTGGCAAACAGGTCAGTATCATTAAAGCAATGCCGGGAAGCACACAGAAGACAAAGAGGATGAGTCTATCTTATCTCAACCCTGAATGAGACAGGGTTCATTCTCTTTTTTTTTTTTTTTTTTGGCTTTTTAAAAAATATTATTTATTTATTTATTTGACAAAGAGTGAGCACAAGCAGAAGGAGCAGCAGGCGGAGGGAGAGGGAGAAGCAGACTCCCGCTGAGCAGGGAGCCCGATGCGGGGGCTCGACCTCAGGACCTCAGGATCATGACCTGAACCAAAGGCAGACGCTTAACCAACTGAGCCACCCAGACACCCCCAACCAGGGTTCATTCTTACGGGGAAACCAAATCATTAGAATTGAAGCCAGGCTTATAATAGTCAAAGTCTGATGCTATACCATGCACTGTGGTAACAAATGCTCCTACTGCGCTTCACAACATAGCCATCATCCTGTTCTGAAGAGGGACAACAACAGGGAGAATAACCCCAAGCACTCAAAACCTGCTCCTATTGTCCCAGAAACAGGTCCAGTTTTTGAAGTGCCTTCACACAAGAGAGGGACCCAGAGCCTCCTTTTACTCACATAAGGATCCATATGCTGCTGGTCTCAAGTTTGGGGTATAGGTCTCCTGAGTTCTGCTAACCCGACCTCCCTCATGCCTGTCCTCAAACTTTAGGAAATGGAGTTGGGGGGGGGGCGGGAAATCTGGACATGCTGCCGGCTGGACTCCAGAGAATAGAGGCTATCAGGTCAGCAGGTCAGCTATCAGCTGCTCTCTCCACATACTGACTCCACTGACAAACAGCTCTGCCATCTTGGGCAAGTCACTTCACCTTCCTAATCTGTGAAGTGGGCAGATCTGTAAAACTTACCTCCTAGTGATTTTGTGGGAATTAATTGAAATTACTACCAGGCACTCAATAAATGTCAGCTCACGGGCCAATCCATAGGATACCGTGGGATCTGAAGAATTTAGTGGAGCGTGTTAATTTCATACTCTAGTTTTCAAACATATTTAGTCAGGGTCCCATTTGTTTAATGAAATTCTATGTAGAAACACAACATGTGAACTAGTTGAACGTTAACCTATGGGGCTGAGATACCTGGAGTCCCAACAGCTCAGGCCAATTGTACTTCAGTGCCAGCCTGAGGGGGTCCCAGAAGCCCATGGCAATCGCAGGAAGATGGTTTATCAGTTGTTCTGGGTGCTCATTCCACCTACAATAGCCTTGCTTCTGTTGTAACTTCTTCAGAACCAAACCGGGTGTCTTCTCTGGCCCAAGTTGGAAAGTTACAGGAGCTGGATCCAATTGCCAACCTAACCAGTACAGACAGACATTTCCTGGCACCCTGGAAAGTAAATCAATGGAATGTGTGTCTTCACCTTCCCCATGGTTGCTAGGGTGGGACTGTACACCAGATAATCAGCACATAGATCATCCCCTTTAGCCCAAGCCCTGCTCATTCTGCAAAACTCAAAGCAGACACCCCCCTCCACAGAGAAGTTTCACTGAGCCTCCCAGTCCATGCAGAGCACTTCCTTCCTACTGGATTATAAATGTCTGGGATTTGGGGGGATCATAGGTTAGCTATCTTCCCATGGTTCTCACTTCTCTGTTTTTCCCAATTTTGCCTAGGCTAGAAACTCTCCAGAGCCAAACATACGTACAATGAATAGAAGGGAACTAAGCTATCTCCTCACAGTGCAATTCTTTAGACTGTTTGTGGGTAGAGGCTCCTTTGAAACATGGGGTATGGAGAATCCTGATGAAGCAGTAATAGAGTGGTTAAGACAATGGACGCTGGAGTAAGACAGTCTAGGTTCAAACCCTGTCTCTGTCACTGGGTGACTTTGGGCACGTTGTATAACTACTCTCTGCTTCAGTGTTTTCAGGTGGAAAATTAGAATAATGGTAGTTCTTTCCTCACAGGGTTGTTGTGAGTGTTCAATAAGTTCATACATGTAAAGGCCTTAGAACAGTTGCATAAGTTAGAAACTTGCATAAGTTTCTTATTGACATTTTGCCCCCTGGTTTGCAATGAAGTGAGTCAATAGGGATTGTCAAAACAGCACTGGACTGAAAGTCAGGATCTAAATTTAGTCTTGGTTCTTCCATCAGCTTAGTGTGTAGTTTATCCAAGTTGCTTTTGCTCTTTGGGCCTCAGTTTCCCCCATTTGTTTATTAGTGCGTTGGGACAGATTATCCATAAGGCCTCCTATCTTTTCTTGCTTTTTTATTTTTAACTATGGTAAAGCATACCTAACATAGTATTTACCATCTTAACTATTTTCAAGTGTATAGTTCATTGGTATTAACTATGTTCATACTGTTGTGCATCCACCACACCATCCATCTCCAGAATTTTCCATCACCCCAAATTGAAGCTGTATCCACTAAACAGTAATTCCCCATTCTCCCTCCCCCCAGCCCTTGGCAACCTCTGTTTTACTTTCTACCTCTATGAATTTGATGACTCTAGGTACCTCATATAAATAGAATCATGCACTATTTGTTCTTTTGTGATGGTTTATTTCACTTAGCATAATGTCCCAAGGTTTATTCGTGTTGTAGAACATGTGTCAGAATTTCTGTTCTTTTTTCAGGCTGAATACTGTTCCATTGTATATCTATACCACATTTTTTTTTATCCATTCACATATTGATAAACATTTGGGTTACTGGCACCCTTTGGCTATTGTGAATAATGCTGCAGTGGACAAATATCTTTTCAAGGCTCTACTTCTAATTATTTTTGGTATATACCCAGAGGTGGAATTGCTGGATCATATGGTTATAATATTTTTAATTTTTTGAGGAGCCATTGTACTATTTCCATTAGCAGCTGCACCGTTTTACATTCCCACCAGCAGTGCATAAGGGTTCCAACTTCTCCAGATCCTCACAGCATTTATTATTTTCTGGGTTTGGGGCAAGGTGGTTTGATCGTGCCCATTTATATCCTTTGACTTTATGACATGGCGCTGGATGTGGCAGGGATGGCTGGTCCTGGGGTCTGCTGCCCAGCCCCCTCTTAGATGCCTCCTTCCTTCATCTGTGTCCTGTGCTAAGCACTTGGTATTCTTAGAGCAATCTCCAGTCCTTTCCTGAAAGGATTGTAATCTGGCTTGTAAATACATGTGACACACGTTGAATTAAAAAAGCAGTTCTGCCCAACCTCATAAAAAATCAGCCCCTTCCCTTTGATTTTATAGGCGTAAGCACTTCAGGTCGTATTTATGGGGTTAAGATCCAAGATCTGATCGATGGCCTCTCTTCCACTTCCTGCGTTCACAGCATGGCCTCAGCAAAGGAGGCGTGGGAATCTATGGCTGGGTGCCACTGAAATATAAATGTTCCTTCATTTCTAATGGATGCTGAAGAATGCAGCTTATATCATTACGCCTGCCATAAAATATTAAATGTACGTAATTCAGTGTTACCCAAGAGCCAGAGCCAAGCTGGTGCCTTTTCCTCACCCTGTTCAGGAAGGAATGGCCCATGGAGCACCCAGCCTGGCCCCTGCAGACTATGGGTGCAGTGCCTGCACCTTTACTGTCCATGGAAGCCACCTTTCTCAGGGTCCCATGATGCTCACTACTCCAGGGAATGAACGGCACAGAGCCAAATCTCCATCCAACATTTCTGGCCTCTTTAGGAAGGAAAGAGAACCAGAGGGGCTACTCCTCTTCCTGAACCCCTTCAAGTAAAGAGAGAATTCCCAGTGTGAGATCTGACCTAAGAATAGGCTGTGGCAGATGTGTTCTGTGCCCCTCATCCTGCCCCCTCGGCCCATTTGCTCTCAGTGAAGTCACAGGGGGTGGTTTAGTGCATGTTCTCAGAATCCCACACCCACTACAGTCCACTCACCTCATAGTCACATGCTGCCCAGAAGTGTAAGAAAGGTCATGTTCCCAATAACACCTCCCAACTAATGGGAGACAGAGGATGGTGATGGTCAACAAATATCCCAGCCTCAATAGTGAAAGGGATTATAAGGGAAAGGAGGGGAACTGAGTGGGAAAAATTAGATAGGGAGACAAACCGTGAGAGACTCCTAACTCTGGGAAACAAAGGGTTGTGGAAGGAAAGGTGGGTGGGGGTTAGGGTAACTGGGTGGCAGGCACTAAGGAGGACACTTGGTGGGATGAGCACTGGGTGTTATACTATATGTTGGCAAATTGAACTGAAATAAAAACAACTGTAAATATCTCCCAGCCTCTCATCCTTTGCAGATACAAAGGATGCACATTTTGATGTGCATTCTACATGTTTCATCAAAGGGGTCCCCAAATGGATCAAGCTTCACTGTGTCCACAGCAATAAGTGCCCAATTGTGCCCTTTCCAAAGTTTCCTGTCTTGTTTTCTATGCCCCCTTACTCTGCCTTCCTGAGACACCTCCCAGGTATATCACCTGGTCCAAGTCCTTCTATTATTTTTTGCTTTAGGGGACATAGGCTCACAGTATGAGGAGGATTTCTGGAAGGGGAAGTGATCTTTGAGGCTTGGGGACTGACAAAAAGGCTGAATACCTCTAAAAATCAGGTTCTATGGAAAGAATTTGACTTTAACTGTGCTTCTTGTTGTCTATGCATCTTGCTGGGACTGCCATAGTCAGGCTACGGCATCCAGTTATCCAGGGCAGGCATTGCACAAAGGCACCTAATGCAGGAATTTGAAATTTGGCACTCATTCCACCGACCAGGCCAAACCCTCAAGTTCTGGGCTGCATCCCCCAAAATTAAAGGCTCCTGTTTCTTAGCACAAAGTTACAGACCATTCTCCAGGCCATGCGCCTTCAGGCTGGTATCTGCACAAAAGGGGTGCCTTTTTCCAGTTCATACAAAGGTATCTACTAGGCTAGCTGTGGTCCTCAGACCCCTCACTGGGGTATGTCCTATGTTTGATGACTTTTATGCACCAACCTCACAGCTGTGGCCTGGCAGCCTTGCTCTCATGCCCCATATGATATTTTCATTTCTGTGTGTGCCCTTGGTATACTGCTGACTCCCCATTTTCCTCCTCTCCCAGAGGTATACCTGTGTTCTCCAGCATTTGTTCTTCACATGTCTGCTCATTCTCGTAGACTTCCAAGTGCACTTGTGTCACTGCAGTGCTTATCGAGATTTGTCCCATTTGTTCATTTATGCATACATTTGTTCTTCAAGAACGCGTTCGGTGTTTTCTAATAATGTGCTTGGCTCTGGGTCTGCGGACATGAATCAATTCAACCCCTGTCCTAGGGAGGGACAAAAAGCAGAATGACAGAGATAGAACAGTGATGAAGGCAATGATAGAGGAAAGCTCAGGGGTTCTGGGGGTAGAAGCAGCAATAGGTAATCTGAGCTATCTTAATGCTAGGTAAGGGTAGAGCAAGGGAGACCTGGAGGGCATTCCAAGAGAGAATGGCAAGTTCAAGGGCAAGAAGACAAGAAATGTTCATTGAGGACATTAGACTATTCTGTGATGTGAAAGCAGAAAAAGGAGAGATGAAGCTGGGCTGAGTTGGGGATGGCCCTGCTCTATAGGATAAGCCCATCAAGGTGCTTATACTAACCCTATAAAAAGCAGACAGGTACTCAGCAAGGGCTTTGCTCTTGCTTATATTCAGGAAATGGTAAAAATTCAATTGCTTCCCTCCCCTCCCCCAAATCCACCCATGTTTCTCAATGGAAAGCCACAGAGTGAGGATCCATTGGGCTGGGATGAGTATTTGGCTGTAATGAATGAACGAGAAATGCCATGGATGTGGATTTGATTTCTCAACATGGAAGGTGCTGAATCAGTAAAGATCAGGGACTATAATCACTTCTGCCTGTCCACATCCTTTGCACACAGTGGATGCTGGGTTTTCTGGTCTGCATATCTCCCAAGAGAATTTTCTTATCTTTTCAGGTAAGACAGTATACAAGAAGGGTCCATTTGCCCTTTTTCTGAACACAGACATGAGACGGGAGCAACAAAAAGAGGCAGAGGGTGGGCAGTGGGCCAGATGGAGGGTTTCCATACCTGTTTATCTGCTCAGGATCTTAGCACGACCTTGTAAAATATGGGGAGGCTCAGTTGAAGAGAAAGAGCTTGAGATCTTTGTGTCTTGCTGACCTGTATTCAAAGCCAGGTTTGGACTCAGATAAGTCATTAAACTTCTCTGAGACTCAAATTTCCTTTTCAAGAGGGTTCATTTACTCACTGGGCTGTTAGAAGAAGTAAAGGGGCCAATACAGAGTGCCTGGCACTGAGCTTAACTCTGAAGGTGACCCCAGATGGGGCTGGTTGGATATTGGCTCATTCCTTTCTAGTGGCTCCTCCTTGAGGGCCTTTTCCCACATCTCTTTGCCTCTCTTTCTGTAAACACGTGAGCTCTGTGCCAACATGCCTCAGCATCATCCATCTCTCTACAGATTAATACACTTCCATGCCTCCATCAGTGATGACCTTCTGAGTCAGGGCTCTGATGGTGCACTTCCTTTGCCAGTAATTCACCAAATGACTGTTGGCACGTCACATTCCCTTTCTGGACCTCTGTATGTTCATCTGTAGAGTGGATGGATCACTTGTGAGAGTCCTCTCAGCTCTAATATTATATGATTCTATGATTCCATGGCTCCCCACTATCTAGAAAATAAAGCCCAAATGCTGTGACATGGTGTGCAAGCTCTCCTCAGAGTCCCCATCCCCATGGTCTCACTATAATTTTACCCTCCTCATCACTGGGTCCTCTTCCCCACTATCCAGTTCCTTGCCTTCCCGTCCCAGTAGAATTCTCTGTGACTGCCCTGGACCCCTGCCACACGATGTATCTCATCCCCACTTCTGGTTTCATCATAGCAGCTAACAGTATTGGGCAGAGAGGAGATAAGCAATATTGTTTTTGCTGAGTTAACTTGCAACTTCATTATGAGTGGGTATTAATGAGGGAAATACACAGAATGCCTGAACTTAGAATCAGAGGTATGGTTGGTGCGTTCACCAGACTAGGCCATCTAGACAGTTGTTAGGGCAGAAATAGAGGCCCCCATAAGTACTTGCAGCTCTCCACATTCAGCCTACTATCATGAGCAGACCAGAGAAAAAAATGATACATGGATTTTATGTCTGGATATGACTGTCACTGTGATCGGGGAGGGACACACTAGCATTGTGGAAAGTATGACAGAAGAAGGCAGGGGTAGAAGCTTCCTTCCAGCTTTTTCTTAGCTCACCATGTGCCCTTTCAGTCCAGGTGCTTACCTTCTTGGGCCTCAGTTTCCTCATCTGCAAAATGAAGGTGCTCTTCTCCCTGGAGGGGTGTCCTACCCTGACTGAGACATTGCATATAAAGGTGCATTGGGAGAAACATACCAACATTGTCCTGAAGGGAGGAAGCGTTATCATGAAGTCATTGCTTATCATCCATTACAGAAAGGCTTTCTAGAATGAGCTAAACCAGTCATCTACCCCAGCCACTGAGAAATGACTCATTCTCATGGATGTGACCTGAATAAATAGAGGAAGCATGGCAGCTCTAAAACATTAAAATGAAAAAAACAGCCTGGTGGCCTCATTCATCACTGCCCGGCTGAAAGTTTCTGCTCTGTGTTACTTCTGCATTTACTATTCCATGCTCATTCAGTGAGCACACAACAACATTTGCTAGAGACCTGTTCTGTGCCAAGCCCTGCCCTAGGCTGTGGAGACACAAATGGAAGTATAGGATCCCTGCCTTAGACCACCTCAGAGCCACATAGGGAGGCCCACAAAGGAAAACAATTGCAGTGTGTTCTAATCAGCAACAAAATGAAGGAATGTTCCATGTGAGGCTGAGAAAAGGATCATTAAAACATCTAGAGAAATCCAGGAAAGTTCTCAGAGGAGGGAGCTTTAAAGACTCTTGCAGGATGAGTAAGGCATTTGCAGAAGGGGAAGGGAGCTGTTTGGGGAAGGGGAGACGAGCCTGAAGTCTGGGTTGAATGTCGACTGGCAGAAGGTACAGGAATGGACCTGCAAGCAAGTTTAAAGCCAAGTTTTCAGTCTGGGAAGCAGAGGCTGGAAATCGACCTTTTCTTTGCCCCAGAGCCTCGGGAACTTGTCATTGTCACTCCCTGTTGCTACTTCTAGGGCAGGCAGGTACAGGGTCTGAGTCTCCGGGGGAGCTCCTGAGGTCCAGGAGGCTATAAATGCCAACAGAGGAGTGGTGACAAAGGCTTCTTAAATGGGTGACTGGCTCTTGACCCCAACCAGACATTTGTTTGGCTGAAAGTACTCTTGGGAGGACTCGAAGACTGAGGATTATTTGCGCTCCAGTGGGCAAAATGTTGCTGTGTCCTCCTCTGTGGATCATAAGTCTCATCCCAGTTTTGACTAAAACTCAAATGTGGGATGGGGGACGGGCAGCCTGCCTCTGGCCACCCAGGACCTTTGGACCTAGTGACCCATTTGGTGGCTATGGCAGGAAATGAGGCAAGGCACAAGGTGTACTCATCTTTCAGGAATCATATACTATTAGGATGGTAGTAGGTAAAGAAATACATACTTGAGTTCCGCCTTCTAACTCTCACAAAAGATCAATTATGGCAGACAGCAGGTGGGGGAGAAGTTGTCAAGGGAACTCGAGCTGTGCGCCCTTGCTCGGAAGATGTGGAAGGCAAAAAAAGCCCCGTGGCAACTGAAGTGGCTTTTCTCTGACATGAGCTTGAAGGGCTACCTTCTTGCTCAGGCCCCAGGACCACAGTGCCCGAAGAAAGCAGCCTGAGGTCTGGGCACCCTCTAACTCTAAGACAGTTAGAGACAGGATAATTCAGATGGGAAGACTTAGAGACTGGATTTCTGACTCATTACCATTATTTTATATTACATTATTATAATAAAGGTTGAAGGGAGAATACGATTACTTACACAAGTCTTTCAGTGGCCACTGATGTCTACACCACTGGTATTAATCCAATCATGCACCTGTAACTTGGAGACCATGTGCTTCAGTGAGTCCGTTCTTCCAAGACAAGGGGAAAAATGAACTTGCAGGACACTTGAATATGACTCAGTGTACGTGCGCATATGTGCATGTGTTGTGTGTGTGTGTGTGTGTGTGTGTGTGTGTGTGTGTGTGGTGAGCGAGGGGTGGGGATACCAGAATGGCCTCTCTCCGCTATCAGAACTCCTCCACTCGGAACAGAGGCTGAAGGCCACACCAGAGTCTAAGTTAACCGGATACTAGATACCAGAAAACCACTCTTTACTCTTATACAGTATAAGTATAAGCAACTGTGAAACTAGGTCGAATGAGTCAACTACTGTTTTGTTTGGTTTTGTTTTTGCTAATCTGTCCTTAATGAGTAATTTCTAGATTGAATATTGTTGAATTTGGTTATTGACAAATGAGCCAATGATGATCAATAATAGCCATTGAGTGCTGACTGTGTGTTGGGCACTGCAAAGCCCTTTGAACATTTTATTTCGAGTCTCCCATTTTACAGAGGTGGAAACTGAGGCTCAGTGTTGTATTTGGATACACAAAACAGGTACACGGTGGAGACAGGATTTGAACCCAGGAGTAACCCATCATTCAGCATTTCTGGAGCCTAATGTGTAGGAGAAGAGGAGGAGATGAAACTCCTCCAGTTGGAGGTGAATCGTAAAGGGGCAGGAGTACCATTCTAAGGGGCTCAACCTTCCTCCTTTCTTGTTTTTCAGGCTCTGCCTGTGGACGGGCCTCTCCTTAGCGTCCCCTGAAGTGTGGGCAAGTCCCATGGAATGGTACAACTCCCCTCCTGCTCAACACCTAGGTTCTGGGGTTCAGTATGGCACAAAGCTTCCTGAGGTGGGGATGGGAACTGACCCTCTGCCAAGCTCACAGCCTGTCAGAGCCAGTGTAGACATGCCAAGACTTTCCTGAAAGCCAACTACTTTCAAGGTATTAAAAGCTGAAGTCCTGGGGTAGGGGACTTTTGCAATCTCTTTCATGCAACCCCTTGCTGCTGCCCCCTGTGAATCGTGGTGATGAAACCAACCGCCAGAGGCTTCAGTCATCAGCATTCACCAGACAGCAGGCTAACGGGGCTCCTGAGAACACCCCAACCAAATTGCACATCTGCACAGGCAAGGGAGGGCTAGGGGTGTTTACAACACTCGCGCTCCTCCACTCTCCAGAAGATGGAACAGCTGAGGGAAGAACTAATAACCCCCTCATCCCAATCAGTAGCAACGTTACTGTCTCCGGAAAGGCCTTTGCCCCCACTGGCACCCAGCAGGCCAGATTCAGGATCCAGTTGTCAGGAATTGAAGGCTTACTTCTTGGGAGCTGTCATTCAGCTTTAGAGGCCAGTTACTGCCCGTTCTGGATTGACAGATGTATTAATTTCCTAGGGCTGCTGTAAGAAACACATTTAAAACACTTGTTTTAATTGAGTTAAGAGAAATTTATTGTCGCACGGTTCTGGAGGCTCGGAGTCTGAAATCAAGGCATTGGCAAGATTGGTTCCTTCTAAGGGCTATGTGGGAGAACCTGCTCCAGCCCTCTTCCTTAGCTTCTGGTGGCTTCAGGTATCCCATAGGCTTGTAGATGGTGTTCTTCCTATGTCTTTACATCATCTTCTCTTTGTACATGTCTGTCTCTGTTTCCAAATTTCCCCTTTTATCAAGGACACAGTCACGTTGGATTAGGACCCATCCTAATGACCTCATTTTGACTTGATCATCACATTCCCAGGTACCAGGAGTTAGGACTTCAACACCTGAGGGGGCAAATAATTCAACCCGTATTGGCCACAATGTTGTCTTTATTTCTGGAATCTGCATGGAAGAGGTGGATATGTTAGCTGCCACAGCGAGTGGAGGTACACCCAAGTTGTGGGACTACCCTCGTCTGAGACGCAGAATATAACCACCTCCAATCTCAGTTCTTGAGCCCTGGAAGGAGCCCATAATGGACACATCTCTGAACGCATCTCTACTAGGGTGGAATGGAGCCTGAGCCTCTACCAGTTGACACTGAGTTTGCATTATCCCTTTCGGTAGCCCTTAGGTACTTACTCTTGGCCTAAAACTATTTTAAAGGGTTTACATGTATTAATTGATGTAATCCGTATAACATCCATACGAGGTGGATACTAGCATAATACCCGTTTTACGAACAGCAGGTAACTTTCCCAAACTCACTGAAGTGACTGAGTCTGGATGAAAACTCAGGCACTCTGACATTAGCACTCAAGTTTTAAATCCTAAATTCTCAGTAATTCATATTTCTAGGCTTTTCCCCTAGAGCTTCTGATTCAGCAAAACTGAGATGGAACCCAGGAATCTGAATTTTAAAAGCACATGCAGTGATTCTGATGCAGAGTCTGTGGTCCACACCTTGGTTAAATGTCCTCCTATTTCTATGGAAATAACTGTAAATAGTCTTTAATCCACAGGCCTCAGGGTTAGCCAGTGTGAGCACATTGTTTTTCCTCCCACTTCTCTGACTGCTGCATCTCTGTCTCAGGCACTCAGTGATGGGTCTCCATATGTAACCACTCCACTCTCTTCCCCACTCTTCAGCTGGAGGAGGAATCTATTTGCAGTGCAACCTGAGGCCACAGATCTGCCTGACCCACAGCTCTTAGACTAAAACCTGAATCCTTAACACTGCCACAGGCCCTCTGGTAGCCAACCCTTATCATGCCTGGGCTTAAGTCTCAGCTCTGTAAATGGACCAAGGATTTTAATCCCTGAGAGCCCCATCTGTGAAGCAGAAATAATAACATCTCCACGAGGATGGCAACAAGGATGAAACGTGGCAAAGCACTTAACGCATCCAGTTCCACTCTTGGCCCTTAGGGGGCGCTCAGTAAGTGGTGACTTTCCTAAAGGGTGCACCCTCAGAATTGCCAGGCGCTGTGTGTCACTGAGCTCATCCAAGAGCTCTTATTTGAGGGGCCCAAGGAGGATGGTAATAACTGCACAAAGACTAGCACCCTTTACGACACCAGGCCTGGCCCTGGTGCCTGAGGGGCCTTTCCTGCCTGAGACCTGGGGGAGCACACATCTTGGAGAACAGAGGGGGCAAGTGTGGACTGTTCTTCCAGGCCTAAACGTTCCCAGTGCACAGATGCCACGTCGTCTCTGTCCTCAGCCTGGCCAGCTGCTCCCTTGATCTGATGTGCACTGCGCTCGTCTGCTTTTTCCAGACAGACATTGGGGCGGGCTTTATGGGCTCTTAGCTAATGAGGTGGGGGGCAGAGATGAGGGCTCTGGCCACCTAACACAGACCTGCGTATGCTGCTCTATTAGGAGAGAATGGCAATGCTGTTGCACCATGCGGTGGCTCCTCTCAGCGGAGCTGCCCTGTGTCAGCGAGCATGACCAGCTCCACACCATCTGCTTCTTGGGCAGTGCTTTCAGCCTCAGGTCTGAGGTGCACAGTCCGGGATTCAATGTGGCCCTCAGAACTCTGGTACCCTTTCTGTACCATAAGGAATTGGATTCTCTCTCTCCGCCCCCCCCCCGCCCCCTTTCTCCAAGGACAAGTTATTAAGACCATAAGAGACTCTGGAATTACAGCAATATTTATAAAGAGTAATTATAGGGATTTAGTTTGCTAATCAATTACCCTTAGAATCTTAAAACTAGAAGGGACCATCCATCTCAGCGACTTCTAAATCTGGCTACACATCCACGTCCCCTGGGGAACTTAAAAGAATTGCCAATTCCCAGGCTATAAACTAGTCCTACTAGTTGGACTTGGTGCAGACATGTGCTCTGCACCTACTGTTTGAATTTTAAGACCTTGGACAAGGCATATATGTCCCCCAGACCCCCCAGTTTTCTTTCCTGCGGACAAATAGGTCAACCTTACCAGATTTCTGTGAGAATAAAAGAGACAGTGGTCATAGGGTGAGCTGTGTGCAATACAACAGCAGGAGCGTGGGTTCTTCTCTCACGCCCTCCCTATAGCTTGAGTGTATCCCTTTATAATCTTGCTGAAACTAGTACTTGCCCAGCAGATATCTTTCCAAAACATGCATTTTATCTTGGTGCAGGGTGATTTGTGAAGTAGGCTTGATTTTAAGAAGTCCTGATGCACTTCCTACATGTCTTTCACCTTCCCTCATATATGGAACATCACAGTAGTGTACGCTGACTAGACTTGCAAATGAAGCCCAGAGAGTGAATAAAAAGGGTTAAAAAGACATAGAATAACCCTGTTTTTTTGTTTGGAAAAATTGAAATAAGACCGTATACACATAGAATGATTCTGTATGCAAAGAGAAGGCTATAAACCATATTATTAACAATAGTTTCGTCTGGAGGGTGCAATTATACATGATTTGTATTTTCTTTTTGCTTTTTAATAAGCTTTATTTCTTTAGAGTAGTTTCAGATTTACAGAAAAATGTCAAATGATAAGAGAGAAAATCCTCATAAACCCCAATCCCAGTTTGCCCTATTATTAACTTTTTACATTAATACGGTATATTTATTACAATTAACAGTTGTAATACATACTACAATTAATACAATGTGGAAATATTATTATTAACTGAAGTCCACACTGTATTCACATTTTCTTACTGTTTATTTAATGCCCATCTGTTGTTCTAGGATTCCATGTAGCATACCACATTACAAAGTCATCACGTCTCCTTAAGGTTCCTCTTGGCTGAGACTTCTTTGTTTTTGATGACCTTGACAGTTTTGAAATATACTGACCAGGTATTTGAAGAATGTCCCTAGACTGGGATTTGTCTCATGTTATTCTCATAATTAGACTGAACCTATGAGTTTGAGGAAGGAAGACCACAGAGGTAAAGGGCTGTTTTCGCCACCTGGTATCAGGGGCACATACTATCAACCTGACTTAGTACTGTTGATGTGGACTTGAACTTGGGCTGTGGTGGTGTCTGTCAGGTTCGCCTCTGTAAACATATGGTCACTTTCCACCCTCTTTTCCATACTATACTGTTTGATTTCCTTTTTAGTGTTCCGTATTATCCAAAGTTTTCTTCTTTCAATAAGCACGATCACCTTGATAAGCATTTTGGAAAAAAACAATTGACAATGTCTCCTAAGACTTTCATCCTTCCTGTGTATTTTATTGTGGCTTTATTTTCACACTATTGCACACACCGCTCCTCCAGAAGTCTATGTTGGGAATTTGTCTGGTCACCAGCCTCAGTGCCTTCCAAGTATGACTTTGCCTTGGGTCCAGGCTGCTAGCTTCACGGAGGGCGTGTTGTACAGAATAACTTCCGATGCTACCCTGAGCAAGTGGCCCCATAAATCAGCCCGGGAGCCTTGCCCTCCCTGTAAGAATCAGCCTCACTTTCTCCTTGGTGTTGAAGGTAAACAGGGCATAAATCTTGCTGGAGGAGAAGATTCTTATCCAGCCACCAGAAAGCACCCCAGCCATTTAGAGGACAATCTGCTCCACACCTCCTGTCATTGAGAACACCCAGCACCCAACACCGAGCTGGGCACATTGTGTTCGGTTACCATAGGGATAAATGAGTGAACCTTCATCTCATCCATGGCTTTTTGTCAAAGAAGCTAATGAGAATAACATATTGAAATTGGACACTTTTTCTTACAGGAACAGCTTTCTGGCCACCTGCAGCAGGCACACTGTCCCCAAATTTACTGTCCTTAGTGAATTGGTTTGTTTTAGGTTTTGTTCTTTTTCCAAAAGAAACAGTCCTCCAGAGTCTGAGAGCAGGTGGCTAATTGCTGTGCTTTAAGGGGAGCCTGGTGCAGAAGGCAAGCTTCAGAGATGACATTGTGGAGGCGGGTGCCCTGGTGCGGAGGGCCGGTGGACCTTGCTTCATTTATTTAACACCTGAAAGGAAAGAGTCCTCAATCATATCTTGTCAGAAACTTGCTGTCCTGGTCCAGATAGGAGTCCCTGAAAAAATTGAACATTCTTGGCAAATTGTGCAGCTCTGAGTGGTTGCTGTCTTCTAGAGCAGAGATTCTCAACCTCAACACTATTGGCGTTATAGACAGAATAATTTTTTTTGTGGTGAGGAGCTGCCCTGTGCTTTGGAGAATGTTTAGCAATATCCCTGGTCCCTACCCACTAAATAACAGTAGCACCACTCCTCCAAGTTGTGACAACCAAGATGTCTTGAGATATTGCTACCTGTCCCCAGGGGGAAAATCATCCTCAGTTGAGAACCACTATCCTAAAGGGTTGACTATCTCTCTAGGTCGTCTACAGTGGAATACATTTGCTTACTTCCTCACTGTGGAAAGCTGATGACTTGTTAACCCTTAATTGCAGAGATTGCCAGGGGAAACCAGGGAGGCAGTCCCATCATGGTTCCTGTTCCAGTTACCTATTGCTGTGTAACAAAGCACCCGAACCCTAGTGCAATAAAGCAGCAACCGTTTCTGGATTCTGGGGAGTTTAGAAGAGGCACAGGAGGGATGACTTGTCCCTGCTCCTGATGTCTGGAGTTCTCAGTGGAAAGACTCAAAGGCTGAGAGTGACATCCCACTGGGGACCTAGAATCATCCAAAGCTATCTTCACTCGCATGTCTGGCAGCTGGTGCTTGCTGTCATCTAGAACTAAGCTGGAGCTGTGGCCATAACATCTACTCATGGCCTCTCCATGTGGTAGTCTGGGCTTCCACACAACATGGTGGCTTCAGAGCATTCCAATTCCTGCATGGTGTCTCAGGGCTCCAAAGGTGACGATCACAAGAGAACCAGGTGGAAACTGTGTTGCCTTTTATGACCAAGTGTGGGAACTTGCATGGTATGGCTTCAACTGTGGTCAGAAGTACTCCCAGATGGGAGGAGTGTCCAAGTCACCTTGTAAAGAGCACAAGGACAGAATATGTTGTGGCCATCTGCCCCGGTTGTTTCCTTTGCCTTACGGTAGCACAGAATATATTTTTCTCACCTCATCCCTGGCTCCCAACTCTTTTCTCTCAGGCTCTCTCCTCTTCTTCACCACAGAGGGTCTCCCAGAATCAAAGAGACTGAAGTGAAATCACCCTCCAAGTCCGCTGGAGGTGGAAGATTCTGGGGTTTTGTCTGTTTTATTCCCTCTGACCAGCCCCAGTGGTTCTGAGAACCATTTGATTCTCAACTCTAGAGGTCTTGAGAATAGCTAACTCCATTTCACCTTGAGAAAGATCATTTTAAGGCAAAACCACAGCATTGGCTACTATGAGCTTAGCTCAGTAAAGAATTGTCATGCTGATATACTTGAAATAAGATTGCACATAAATCTTTGCTTTTAAGAGACTGTCTTAGAATGAGTTGGTGTTTCCAGACTCTACCAATATGCAGTGCACAAACTGGGTTCTTAGTTAAGTGTTTACTGAATAAATGTTTCTGATCTCAGTGACTGAGTATTGTATTATGCTCACTATCATCTATATCAGAGGTTGTGAGATTTTTCTTGAGCCTGGAATTTCTAGACAAAATATAATTAGAACATGAAATTTTACTTCTCTTCAGCCCTTATGCAAGTTCTAGTTACCCTCAGTGAGCTCATATGATTGTTGTGAACAGAAAGACTGAGACCGTGGCCACAACTTAACCTTTGCCATAATGGTTTCAAGCCAGGGCTGCAAGTAGTCCAGTGTCTTTTAGACTGTCATTGCTGATGTATGTTCAGCCTCTCATTTGCTCCTGCCTGAGGACTTGCTGGTTTGGTTATTCAGCTGTCTTTACTGAGTAACTGCTATATGTGCTCAGACTTATGCTAAGTGTGAGGCATGGGTGACCATCCAAAAGAAGAAAGTCCCTGCTCTCAAGTCTCAAGGTCACTTTTCGTTCCTTTTGTCTTTCTGCTGTATTTCTTTCCAGTTCGTTATGGTTGGCATATTGTCCTTTCTTCAACCTCTCTTCTTCCCATTCTTTGCCTGGCCTAGTGTATCAGTCTGCCATATTTCTGTAATGCTGCATAACAAGCCATCCCAATTCTCACTGGCATACACTGATAAACATTTGTTTACTACTCCCTTGTGCACCATCATCTGGAGTTTGGCTGATTTAGGCTGAGCTCAGTTGAAATAGGGTTCAGGTCTGTTATCTATATTCCTTGTGGCCAGGCCTGAGGCTACCCAACATATCTTCTCCTGGCAAGAGATGGGAAGCACAAGACAACCAACATGACTACACAGGCACATTTTAAGCCTGTTCACATCCTGTTTACTGACATACCAATGGCCCACACAAGTCTTATTCTCAGCCCAAAGTCACATTGCATGCCAGGAGACCCCTCCCAGCAGGCAAGGGAGATTACTTGAGTATCTTCTGAGCTGTTACCTAATTTATCATGGCCAGAACCATTTCTGTAAGTGTCATGCTCTTTTTTGGCCTGTGGGCCTTTGGTATACCCTCCCCTCTACCTGAAATACTCTCTCTTAAGGGGTTAAACCATCCCACTCCCTGCCTCATTCTGACTCACCTAGATGCTAGTTAGTGGCCACCCCCTCTGGGACACTTGACAACACACAGGTTCCTCTACTCCCATTAGGGTTCCCATACCATTCTGTACATGCAGACCCTGTTATCCTACACAGTAAATATGTTTTATCTTTATCACCCCCGCCATTTCATGAATGTTGAACCATATCTTATTCACCATTACCCGCTCCTCCCCCTCCATGTAGCGCAGGCTCAAAGGTTTTAAAGAACAAATATGTGTTGAATTTTGGCACTGGCCTCTCTACACTGACAGCTCTGGGGGAAAGCACAGAAAAAAAAACTGGGGTTTTGACATTTCTAAGTAGGAGGGCCATTTGGAATGAACCGTATGAGCTGTCTGGGTACAACTGACTATGTCCAATAAATGCCATCTGCTTTTGAGGCATGTGGAGACTGGGAAATCAGCGTAGACCATGTGGCTTAGGCTCTGCTCTGGTGGGCACCATATCCTCATTTGCCCTTTCTGAATTTTGTTCCTCCTATCTTGACTTGTGTAAGAAGCAGTCCTGGCTAGCTTCCAGTTTGCTCCCCAGGTAGTAGTCTTGGAGGATTTGAGGCAGGGAGACATTGGGTAGATGCAGGCTTTGTTATACAGGATTTGTCATTGATTTGTCATTGGTGTTCCTGTGTTGATTTTCTGGTAAAGTGGGTGGGGCCAAGAGCATGGAGCAGAAGGCTGTGCATGTGGTTAAAGCCAGTGACATGTGTGGCTGCCACTCATCTCTGTTAGGATTTTTCCAGAGGCAATAGGGAGGGTGGAAGGGTACAGACTCACAGGCTGCTTTCAACCCACTACAGACTTCAGTTTCTTCAGAATGGGGCTGGAAATGGGAATTTATATATTTGCCGAGTGGTACTTTAAAGTCACAGCTGCTCCTCATTTAAAGAAATCCAAAGCCTTTCAGTGCGAATGATCATTTTGAAGGTAACTCAATTATCTGTGTTTGCCGGTTCAATATGGTACTCTTAGATATAATGGCCTATCATCTCAGCTTACTGAAACCATGCATGGCTTCCCAGGCTGGGTCTTCATCCAAAGGAGTGAGTGGAGACATTCAGGAGCCTCTTCCAAATCGATACACAAAATATGAGAGAAGGCAGGGGATGGCAGTGCCCCAAACCCTGCTATCTCTTCTTGTGCCATTTCTAATTCCCCCAGGCATGCAAACATTCGGATGAGTCTCACCCTCTCAAAGGGGTTTATTCCACGCCAGTTGAATTGGCTGTAAAATTCATCAAACAAGATATCACACTGTTTATTCAAATTTAGAATTTCATATTAGCCAAGTCCATGCAGCCATCCTGCATATAATAGCCTACACAAGTTCTTCGGGTATTCTCATTTAGAGAAGGGCTGCAGGGAGCTATAAGAACTTACGGGATAGATGCAGTCTTGTGTCTGGCACTCCCGCCTTGTTTTCAGTGACCCACTCTGTGTATCCACATCTCTGTGCAGTACTTTGCCTGCCCACATTCCCAGTTCTTCCCATTCAGATCTTCTAGGCAGGGTCCCCTGCTGGCACAAGTGCTTTACACAGAGGAGTTACTCAATAAGTTGGTAGGACTGAGTTAGGAGAATTAAGTAGTCAGTTTGGGAATAAGAGTCAAATATTCAGAATCTCTGAACTGAGCCATTTTCGGTCCCTACTCACCTAAAATTGGGACTTCAGTAAGCTGAGATGATAGGCCATTATATCTAAGAGTACCTAAAATTGGGACTGAAAACGTTCTTTGCATCGCTACATACAGCCAGCTTCCCACTTTCCCCAGGGGCCCTCAGCCGATGGCTCCACCCTTCAGCATCTCTTGGTTCTCACCTACATAACAAGGTAACCATAACCATGAATGCAGTTGTGAGGATTACAGGTAAAAGATAGTGAAATGCATGTGGCCCTTGGTAGATTTTCCGGAATCTAAAATAATGGTTAATATTGGGTCCCTGCGTCTACCAATCCACTTAACCTGCCTGACAGTAAACTCTGGAAGACTATCTTATCTAACCTTTATTTATTATTTTTTTACAATATTTCTCTCCTGGGAGGAATTTCACAACTCTAAAAGTTATATTTGATTTTCTTTAAAGGGGCCCAGATTCCGTTTCCTCCTGAGAATCATACACATATTTTGAACAGAATTGTTGTTTTGTTGGTGGTTTTCTCACAAAACACCATTTCCTAAAACAATGAGTAAAATGTATTATTTGCTCTCTCCTAGTAGACTCTCTCTCTCTCTCTTTCTCTCTCTCTCTCTCATAGCTACTGAACTTTTCCATGCTGAACAGGAGAGATGAACTCATTCCAGTGACATGGAATCTAAGAGTTGAAGATTCCAAAAAGGTTTTGCAGAACTGTGAAAGCTTGAGTTTCCTATAGTTTTGTTTAATGGGTATTTATAAGATGGTGCTCCGAAGCCCACCATATTGGTGAGCAAAGTCATTTCCCTGGAGTCCTAAACAAGAGAGGGAGCAAAAGTGAGTCACCCAGAATAGACTCATTAACTCATCATAATTCCTCTGATTTTTGGTTAAGCAAACATCAGATCCATTACCAAAACATAGCTGCAATATTTCTTTCTTGCTGGACATGGCTAGAGCTCTGTGTAGATAAGGCCTCAGTGAATCATTTTTCTCCCCAAAGCAACAGAGAGTAAGCAGTCACAGCAAATAATACTTTCATATCCAGGTAACGCTTCCTTCCACCTGCCTCTTAGGAATTGTTATATGTGTTGACTGTGTGGACTCGTTTACACGTGAGTTTTTATGGAATGCTCATAGCTCTGTTGCATAGGTGCTAGAGTATCCCACTCTGAATGGCCTCTTGAGGGAAAAGATGCATTGTTTCATTGCTTTTGACCAAGAAAGGAAAATAGCTTTTGACCCAAGGATTAAGTTCAATTAATTCCTGCAACTTGGAGAGCTGGGTTGAAAAGGATTCTGATGCATAATATTGGCTCAGCACAGAGGATGCCATGATGAATTAGCATTGACTGTCACTTGGGTAGAAAGCAAGTGATAACATGAGTATTTGGGTATTGGTCCTATCCTCTAGACATGCAAAGCTAACCAGTTGTGGTCAAGTTATAGAGGTTTGGCCCTTGGAAAAGTTCCTCTTGAAATTGTGGAGTTACCAAAGTGAGATGCAGCTCTAGTGCTTTGGCTTCAAACTCAGATAGAAACTAAGTCATTCAGTCTAATCCCCTAGGCATGGATAGATCGGATTCCATAGTTTTACTTCTGGAGCACTGGAGCCCAAAACTAACGTTTAAAAATTTTTAAACATCTGTTTCAAGTTAAAAGGACTTTTCCTTTCTCTGATCACCTTTATACTGATGCTTCAGTTGAGGGTCGGTCAGGAAACACTAGCTTCAGTTGCCTTGCATTCTCCTTTCTGCCCTGAGGTACGTGTCAGCCTGGGCACTTCTCCCCGCCAGGCATCAGCTCCCATGTGCCCTCAAGAAGGGATCTGCTCTCAATCATTTACATCTCAGCATGGCTTTCACTGTTTTTCTTTTCCTGAGAGATTCATAGTTTGAAATTTCTGAGGAATGAAAGATAGCCCCTTCCCCCCAGTGACAGAAATGGAGGCCATAGTAGCAGATAGTGGAGATAATTTCATACAGGAGAGCCTTTACATTATGCTCCAAGTCATACATTATATATAATGGCCTATATGGGAGACCAGCTCTGCTGCGTCTGCATGGGTGGGAAATCCTTCCCTAAAGATTTCACTATGTCAATCACACACACACACACACACACACACACACACACACACAAGTACAGGTAAATTCCCTGAAGTCCAGAACTCCTGTCACTCTCTCCCCCTGCTCTCCCTACCCCCTCCTCTGTGTCCCTTCTTTTCCCTCCCTATTATGGTACAGATAGGGTCGCAGTGACTTTGCCAAGACTGCCTGTCAGTCATTATTAGGGCTGACTGTGTTTCCCTCATGCGCTACCACAAATGTACACTCTACTTTGTCCCTGGGTCAGAATCCAATTACTTTTAGAATTCACTGATGGAATTTAGTGTAGGAAAAAAAGCACATGTTCCCTTTTGTAAAATAAAAATCCCTTCCCCATAGGAATAATCATTTATCCAAGAAACATTCGTTGTTTACTTTTTATATAATCCTGTAGATTCATCAAGAGGACAGTAGACGGCATTGCCGTAGGAATCCAAACTATGGTGGTAGTAATGACTGAGGTATAAGGGCTGTGAATGGCCAGATCCAAAATCTGTGAAGTGAAAAGTCTTTGAAATGGTCACTCAGACATTTAAGAATCCAAGATTTTGAATCTAATTGCAAGGCAACAGGTTCTAGAGTTGAAGCAACAAGTCCCCATTTACCCTTTGCTTGCTGTTTTTCCACTTTGGTTCCATGCACAAATGTCCTTTATGACAAGACTCTGCAAATATACGTGGTTAGGGTGGAGTGAGCATCCACACACTCCCCATCACTCTGTTCCCATGGCTGGCTTGTGAACAGAGCACAGACATTTTGCATCATGTCATCTGTCTCCAAAGCCTTCTCTGATACCCTCCTCCTACCTCTCACCTTGTTAACATCGCCCAAAAGATTGAGGGGTCATTTGGATGACAGGTTTTAAAACTTTGCCTGAAGTCCAAGAAGGAGAGCCAAGAGTCAGGCTGAGGCTGTGGACTAACAAACCTCTTTCTACCCACATGTGCTCTAATCCCCAAAGAAGGAGAGCTGGCTGCATGAGCAACTGCCCTTCTGCCTCTTGACTTGGTGACAGCTTAGGATGGGGGTGGTCAGGAAGAAAGATAACAACTTTGGAAAGCTAAAAGGAGCACATTCCCAAAAACCAAATCTTTCTTTAATGATGCCAAGAACACTACCTGCCAGAAATCTACCCTAATCTCAGAAAGTAAAAACAGCTAGAGGAATTTCACTCATACCAATGAACTTGCAAATTCAGGTATTATGGGGAAGCTCAAAGCCCCCCATCTACCATAGAAGGTAGATAGATGTATAGATGTCTACCTTCAGCACAAAGCTCTGCCAGTGGCTGGTGGGTCCCTGAAAACATCCTGTGGTGAGGGACTAGATCTAATGGAGAAAGTGGGATGTGGGGTAAGGAGAAGGTGTGACTTGTGAAAGCTCTTTTACATGTTTTATGTTTCCAAAAGTAAAACATTGAAAGACACATCAAATGCTGAGTGTATCAATGACATAGTTTCATCTCAAAATAGGAACAGTGGCTGCTGGATGTGATTAGGTTTCCTTTACCCACTTACTCCTTGCTTGCTAGAAACTTCTTGGGTTCTTTCTTCCCAGATGTCCTAACATCTGAGTTTATGTTAGCCTTTTACAGAAGGAATGCACATAATGAGGCACTTCCTTCATCCAATGATTTTCTACCATTGACTCCATGTCCCTGATGCCTGGGGCTCTGGGTAGTTTTAGAGAGTGAGAGATGAGAGATGAGACACCCGAGACACAAAGTAATTGAGTAAAGTTGTCAAAAGGCTGATCAGGTGTTAAGCAAGCCCCTGGACCCCTCAACACCAGCCCCCACCCCAGCCTCTCCCATCCACACCTGAGCAGGTTCTTCATGGTTGGTTGCTCAATATCCGGTTCTCCACTCCCACGTGGAGAGAATTAGTGCTGGGGAAAGTGTGCTCAGGATGCTGCAGGCGCACGGGGGCGGGTAACCAGGACAGGATGAGGGGAGACTTCCTAGAAAAGGGGACAACCCAGATGAGTGCTGAAGTGTGATTAGAAGCATATGGAAGAGCTTGTCAAAAATAAGTTGCCCAAAATGGAGAGAGAGGGAGAATGTTTGGGAGTTTCATTTAACTTTTTTGTCTTACAGAAGACACAGGATATGGGCCCCAATCAATAGGAAACTGTAAAGAAAACTCAGTCAAGCATCTCCCCGCCTCAGCAGGGGTCAGCAAGTTCTTTGTATAAAGACTCAAGTAGTAAATATTTTAGGCTTTGTGGACCCTAAGGTCTGCATTGTAACTACTCAGTGCTGCCCTTGCAGCACAAAAGCTGCCCCAGACAACACTTGAATGAATGAGTGTGGCTGTGTTTTAACAAAACTTTATTTATAAAAACAAGTGGTTGGCTAGATTTGGCCTGCAGTGTGTAGCTGACCTCTGCTCCAGTAGAAATTTAAAGGGTCACATAATCATCTTCCTTACTTATTTCCAAGTTTTGGTGCTGTTTTTCTAATAAGTTTATGGTAAGGAAACCAAAAAAGTGCGAAGGCACTAAGGGCCTGATTTCACATGTTGTGTTTGGGGAGCTATAAGCGAGTAAGAATTCCTAGAGCACTGAAAAGGGAGTATTTGCCATACAAAGAAGAATAAAGCTGGATAATTTAGGAGGAAATCAACTATCTTTTCACCTGTAGCAATAAGCACACCTGGTTAATACCTGGGCAAGAAAAAGAGCCAAATCAGTTCTGATTCCAATGAGTGACCTGAGAGGGCTGAGGTTATCTTACTAAAACTCAGTTTTCCTGCTTGACAAATAAAAATAATATTGGATCTAGCCAGAGGGTTGCTGTGACAATAAAAGAGAGTGCATTTCTCAATATTCCATAAATGATAGCTTTTAATTATATAATTACTATTGATAGTCTTTATTAAAGCCAAGGGGAAGGCCTAGGACTACAGTTGAGTCCACAATTTGTTGCAAAAGATTGGTGCTGGGATCCTGAAGATGTAATAGAGAGTCCTGTTGCTCACTACCTTCTCATTTCAGGTCCTCGATCTTTGAGATTTTGTCCTAAAACCAACTCCATCTTTACCTTTAATACCGAGCTGGGCTCAGAAGCCCAGCGTTTCCTGGAATTCCTATTAAGAATCTCCTCACCCCCCACCCCCAGTAACAATTTATAAACAACAAGGGCTCTGGGGACAGTTGCCTTGTAAACAAGGACACAGTGAGTGTACTTAGAGCAAAACTGCTGGATTTGCAGCTCCATTTGCATTCCCACAATGGATGTGCTAATTAACAGTGATTCCTACCTGTTTCTTCAAGCCTAAAGAGATTCTCCAAGAAACATAGCAGTGCTTTCTGTTCTGGCTCTGTCAGCAGTGACCTGCGCTTCCTCAAAGCCACTCTTTAAAATGATACCTATTATTTTTTTTTCCTTTTCAAGTTTTCATTTAAATTCCCATTTGCTAACATGCGGTGTAATATTAGTTTCAGGTGTAGAATTTAGTCATTCATTACTTACAACAACACCAGGTGCTCATCACAGCAGGTGCCATCCTTAATGCCCATCCTGTCTTCAGCCTAGCACCCCCCCAGCTCCCTCCATCAACCCTCCGTGTGTTCTCTATAGCTAAGAATCTCTTTTCTAGTTTGCCTCTCTTCTTATCCCCATGTTCATCTGTTTTGCTTCTTAAATCATATGATATTTGTCTTTCTCTGACTTTTGCTTCTTAAATCATATGATATTTGTCTTTCTCTGACTTCTCTTAGCATAATACCTTCTAGCTCCATCCATGTTGTTGAAAATGGGAAGATTTCACTCCTTTTATGGCTGAGTACTGTTCCATTCTCTATATACCACATCTTCTTTATCAATTCATAAGTCGTTAGACACTTGGTCTCTTTCCATAGTTTGGTTATTGTTGACAATGGCTGCTATAAACATGAGGGTGCAGGGATCCCTTCAATTCAGTATTTTTGTACTCTTTGGGTGAACCCAGTAGTGCAATTGCTGGGTCATAGGGTATTTCTATTTTTAACTTTTTTTGAAGGACCTCCATACTGTTAGTTGAAAGGTTTTGGGTTTGGTTTGGGTTGGTTTGGGTTGGGTTTTTGTTTTGTTTTGTTTTGTTTTGTTGTTTTGCTAACCAGGACCAATTATCTCCTTCAAAGCAGAAGAATTCATCCCTTTCCCCAAAACTCATGGCATCCTCAGCCAGGCTCTATCTTTTCAGGGGGCTTCCTATGCCCCACTCAGATTGCTGGTAATATCTGCCCCGTTAGCCCTAAAACTTACTCAGAAGGCCTCAATAAAATATTAATGGTGATGACATATTTACTGAGGGCTACTTGTGTATTTCTTTTTCACTTCTAAATAATAATAGTCTAAGAGTAATGATACAAATGCCATGTAGTGCTATCAGTTCTTTGCCTGGGTTCAACCAAACAGACTGCCTGGTGATCCTGGGCGGAGGGACAGCCCCAATGCTGAGGCTGCATCAGACTGCAGAGACTCTGAACCCCACAGGTGGACCAGAGGTGGGTCTCAAGGCTGAGCTTGGTGAAAAATAGCCTGGACAAAGAGTCCTATTCATCCATCACACATTAGCCACTCAGGAATGTGTTGGCTTGTTTTGCAATGGCTTCTTGCATATGGAGGGTAAGTAGGCACAGAGCCTTGGTAACTGGGGGGGTGGGGGTGGGGGATGGGTAAAGGAGGTGAGGCTAGAAATAGTTAGAAAGTGGCCAGTATTGTTTCTAACATCTGACAGCACCCTACCTCCAGGTGATGATATCGCT
Source organism: Nyctereutes procyonoides (assembly GCF_905146905.1). Classification (NCBI taxonomy): domain Eukaryota; kingdom Metazoa; phylum Chordata; class Mammalia; order Carnivora; family Canidae; genus Nyctereutes; species Nyctereutes procyonoides. The sequence goes on from NW_026575042.1 coordinate 36,892,159, forward strand.
CATAGTTGCACCAATTGGGGCGGAACTTGGGGCCACCCAAGGATGCTGAATTTCCATCTTGTAACTGACCTAATAGGAGTTCACTCTCTGGTGAGTCACAGATAAAGACCACACCAAGTAGAGTTGTTACACCAAGGAAAATTGATTTGTCATGAATAAGATGGGAAATAACTTCCAAAGCTGTGACTTCCCAAGCAGAGGTGAGTGGGTTCCTTTTATTTCAGGTGAGGATGAATATTCAGAAAGAGGAGTTTTTTCGTCAGATGTAGAGGTGGGCATAAGGTCGTATGTGCATCCTCAGGAAGCTTGCCTAAATATGCATCGTGTGTTATATAAGTGAGATTCGTGCTTCTCCTTGGGCATAGGTTTTAACATTATAATGAGGTAGAGTTAACCACCGGACCTTCCACGGTCCATCTGTGCAGGTGTGAGTCCGTGGCTGGGCTCCGACTGGTCTAGGCTGGTAGGAGCTCTTCCTGTTGTTTGCCTCTGAAAGGTAAAAGTTATCATAACTATGAAGAAGGGAGCTCACTGGGGGGCCTTGATGGTGACAATCTGGAAATGGACTTCATTGCCTTCTGTTGTACATCTACCTTGGTGAGATTAGGTATATTTTGTGGTTAAAGACACTTTATGCCCTTTAATGCTAAAGAAACTTTACCTTCTTCAATTGTCGGTTGATGGTACCTCTCTACCCACTGCATTGCCATCCCTGTGCCAACCATGGAAACTGTTTCTGTGCCCACATTACCCATAATGACAAATGTCCTAGCACTTTGATCACTACTATGCCTGCTCCACAATACCCTGGACTCCCCACAGCCCCTTGGACATCTCCTGACACTCTGCAAGGGTCCACTTCCACCAAAATGCAGCCTCAGCCTGAGCTGTGCTGTGCTATGAGCATGTCTTTGCTTGCATGTGGAAGTGGGGAGCCTGGAGGGGCCACAATGAGTTAGGCCTGGTGTGGGGTCTATGGGAATCAAGCACATCACGGCACTCCTTTCTGTGAGGATGCTCGAAGGGAGACTTTGCTTTCTCACTCCTACAATCTCCCATCTTCCCTATTCTGTGCCACCAGGCCAGAATTCACCTGGAGGCACTCATGGAGAAGGTGCCTCTTCCATGACACTGGCTATGCTCGTGCTTGCTGAAACACACTCCTCAGGACAAGGCCTCTTCAGGTACTACCATTTGCTCCAGCCTGTGCCATACTCTCCGAGGTGTCTGAAGCAGCTCCAGGCTGGGACTGTCTTTGTGGGATCTTGAATGAGCTGGTAGGGGGAGGCCTCATACTTGACTCTCACTGTGTTTACAGAAGGCAGATAAGCTAATGGGTGAGTCCCGGGTGTTTTACAGAGAGAAAGTGGCACTGCAATTAAATTCTGCATGGGTTTAAGGAGTACCTTCTTAGGGCAGCCCAGGTGGCTCAGTGGTTTAACACCATCTTCAGCCAGGGCATGATCCTGGAGACCCGAGATCGAATCCCACGTTGGGCTCTCTGAATGGAGCCTGCTTCTCCCTCTGCCTGTGTCTCTACCTCCCTCTCTCTCTCTCTCTCTCTGTCTCTCATGAGTAAATAAATAAAATCTTTAAAAAGAAATAAGTACCTTCTTAGATTGGCCTTCCTTATTTAAGAATGGCATTTTTAATTTAATTTTTTAAGCTTCTACGTGAATCTTCACTCTCTTGAATAAATAGTGTGATGCAAAGAAATTTTTCTGCCGTTTCACATGCTCTTTTGGTCATTTGAGCCTTACTTTCTTTATCTGTAAAAGGGGAATATCAATATCAACTTCATAGGATTGTTTTGAGGCAAAAATGGGAAAACGTCCTTGCCATTTACCATGGTATCTGCCATAAGGAGGGTGCTCGGTAGTTAAAGGGCTGTCAACAGTATGGGCTTATCAGAGACAGTGCTGGGACAGTTAGGACATGCTGTCAGCTTTCAGGAGTGAAAGGCCACGTGATTGGAAGCAGCCTATGAAGTGTGTTGGCGAAGCAAGGTGTTGTGCTACAGCCCGTGGGTCAGGCGGGTTGAAAGGTGGCCTGACTTTCACCAAGCGTGGGGCAGGTGCCAGGAGACAGGCTGGGGCCGACCTGCTCCCCAACTCCCACTCACAGTACCTCCCCACTCCCAGGAGGGGTAGAAATGGAGCATTGTGTCCAGGACATCACAGAGGAGAGGTTTTATTCTGTTCAAGTGCTGCTCTTGTTTCCTTGGTAAGTGAACATCTGTTTGTTGCCTTCAGAAAATGTAAATTAATGTAGGCTTTTGTCCTTGAATAAGAGTGAATGAAAAGTTAACCATAATAATTTTTGAGCATCTAGCAAAACTCCCATTAGTGATGGCACAGCTCAGACTTCACCATCTCCCTACCCGCATTACCTCCACCACCCAGCATTTACCACCCTGAATTCTGACCATCTGTTTCTCCCACTGACTGGGGGCTCCTCCAGGGAAGAGACTGACACAGAGCCTTGGACCCACAGCTCAATAACTATGGGAACGTAAAGGAAGGACCAACATCAGAGGGGACAGGAAGCAGAAAATGCTCTGGGAGCCAGCAGAGTGAGAGAGCATCCCCCGTGGACAGTTCAGGACTGGATTCACAAAGCAGGCCACAACTGAGCTTTTCCCTGAAGGTATCCATGAGCCAAAGCACCCATGACTGACAAAACTCCCTGTGAGCTAAGACAAGATGGAGGGCTTTCCCTACGAGGACCTGTGCTAGGTGACTCCTAGGAAGACAATTGTCCTCAATTAAAAAGAAAACTTTAGAACATATTACACTAACATTTAAATTATCATTTCAGACAATGGAAAGGATAAAGAGAACTGAGAATTACCATGAACTGGGTAGCAGTTACTCATATAAGCAGCCACCTTCCGTGTGCTATCTCAGTCCTGACAATGCACCCGTGTGTGGTTGGCATCCCCATTTTACAGGTGAGGAAACTGAGGCTTACAAGAGGAACATGGCCCCAGGCCAGAGTAAAAAGCAAAACCCAAGCTTGGAACTCAGACCAACGCATAATACCTGCCAGGTCTAGGACAAGTCCTCTCTGGACCTCAGTCTGGAAAATGGAGAGGAAATAAGATGTTCTATGTTACAGTTCCTAGTAGAGGATCAGGGACACAGTGGGTATCTAACAGATCTTAGTTTTGGTTAAATTGTCTGAAATATTATCAATTAAATTCATTTGGTCCAATGAATCTTCCAAAGTGGCAGCAGTGGTGACTGTCCAAGGTGGGTGAAGACTGCCCTGTCAGAAGGGGCTAGAAAGATTAACTGACCCCATGTTTCTGAATGCTGTCCCTGGACCAGCAACATCAGAAGCCACCTCCATGGGCACCCTTTCCCACCAACACACACCCACATAGTCAAACCAGCTACTCTTTCATATCCAGAGGTACAGGTTTGAGGATAGACCACCAGAGGCCTGCTGGTAGAGGTTGCCACAACCTAGAGTGTTCTCTCCTCCTGCCCTAGGAGAGAACCTCCCCAGAAGTCCAGCTATAGATAGAAAGATGATGAACCCTCTTGGGAGCATGGTGGGCAAGTGTCTTGGTGACCATGGCTCCAGCCTCCCAGAGGAGCCAGATGAGGTGCCAGGTGGGGCAACCGTGGCTCACACACGGACAGGCCTTGGCTGAGGATGAATCTCAGAGAAAGGTTCTTACAGTCCTCCTGCAGATTCAGATGGATATGCTCAGTTCCTAACAGGCCTGGCAGGAAACTGGAAAGGCCTAGAAAGAAGCAGGATTTGAATCTAAGCACAGAGCCCCAGGTATTCCTGAGGCCCAGTCTTAGGAGTTGCCCAGAAAACCCCATGCCCAAAAATGCTCTACCTTCCTCAACTAGGAAAATGGCAGGTATTCCTCAGGCCTAACACCTGCTACCACCTGCTACCCCACCCCAGATGCTGGCTGTGGTGGGAGATGACATAGCATGCCCTAAAGACAGAATGCAAGTTCACGGGCACCTTGTGAGACAGGATGAGGCCTCACCAGGAGGTTGCTGATAGCTGTGCAACCCTTCCCATCCCTGCCAAGCATCATGGAGCACCTACTGTTCAGACATCAGACATCTCCTCCAGGAAGCCTTCCTGGCCTTCAGCTGGGCTAGATGGGTATGTGCCCCCTCCTCAGCATTGAGATTTTTATTATTATTGTCACTTTAGTACTTGTTTGTTGACCCAAGATTGTCTTTTTATGTGAGTAAGACAAAGACAGACACACCGAGCTTGGATAGAGAAGAGACTACAGGAGACTCTGCTTGTAGGGATCAGAGCTGAGTGGAGACTCTATGGTGTCCCACATTTTTTACTCTCTCCATATGCCTTTACAATGACATTCAGGGATGGGAATATTTGGGATCCAGATCATCTCATGCAGAGAGCAGAGGACTGTGGTTAGGGGGCACCTAGACTCTATCATTTGTAGCCTGGCCAAGGGTTACCAGGATGTTCTGGAGGCTCAGACTTCTCCACCTGAACTGTAAATTCAGTGCCAGACCGACCAGCCTCAGCAACTTTATACCAAGGAAAATATGATACATTTCTGGATTGCAGGGCAGAAATGCAGGCTCTTTTATGGATTCTGACAGCCCATTAGCCAATAGCAGGGGGTTAAGTATGAAGTGCCCTAGCAAGAACTTCTCTCCCTGTTATAGCGTGACACGGAGGGAGGCTGCTCCCACCACCCCACCACCTCCTTTATCAGAGCTGAGAACTGGTGGAGCACCTGCTGGGCTGGCTGGGCCTCCCTGTGCTCTGTGTGTCAAAAGGTGGCCCACTGGTGGGTCTCCTTGCTCAGAATTCTGGAAAACCTGGCCCTTCTATCTTTCAGAGTATTGGAGAGGTGTGGGCATCCCCTTTTCACCCCACCCCCTGGCCTGGAGAAAACGTTCCAAAAGCTTCTCAGCTTGAGGGAGCAATTAGAGCTGTTGGAGTCAGCTCTGGGCTAGGGTCTAGCTTGTCTGGGTATTGGTTCCAACTAGTGGCTAAATAGCTGGTAACCCTGGGAGACACTTAACTATCTATAAAATATCTAAAATACCTATCTTGCTGCCATATTCATATTTAAAGATCATTCCCTTGATGAATAGGAAAGCACTTAGGAAAACATAAGGCCATATCAAAGGCAAGGCGGAGAAATGCCTTTCAGCCATGGAAATGTGATTCCAGACTGTGACCCTTTCTTGGGTCATGCCTCAGCGTATTTGAATCTACACAGAGCTGGAAGGGGCCCAAGAGATTATTCTAGATTCATATTATTCTAGTTCTCAACCCTGGCAGCTCATCACTGTCACCTGGGAGCTGTTTCAGAAATACCCATCTTCAACCACCACCCCCAACCCACCCCTCTAACCCTGCAACTCCCATAGTTTGATCCTGTTACTGGGGATGGGACAAAAGCATTCTTTGTGTTTTTCAGTGTTTTCAATGATGTTTTTCAGTGATGCAGATGATAGGCACCTGGGGAGGGAGATTTGGTCCAGCTCTTTATTTTGTGGGTGCCGATGCAGTGAGGTTCAGGGAGCAGCAGAGCTTCCAGCACAGATACACATCCAGGCAGTCCATTAGGAGGCCAAATAAACCTGAGAGCAGAGGCCACAGCCAGGCTGCCCTCCCAGAGCAGGGCTGGCAACCAAGCCTCCTTCTGACATCCAGGCATCTATGCCAAGAGCAAAGATCCTGTTATTCAAAGGTGTCAACTCTGAGTCTGCTACTACCCATCATGCACCCACAACATCTACCACAAACGCTGTCCCAGGAATTAATGCAGAAACAGGAGGTGGCCATTTATTTACTGATATATGTGGGGAAATACAGCCTTTGGTTCTGGCTGTCCCCCTGGACTCTGAGCTCTTCAGGGCAGAGACTGAGTCTCCTCATCTTTACATCCCCTGATAGAGGAAAAATTAAACCAGAAAAGAAATGTTTGGTGGATGAGTGAGTGAACAAGCAAAAGCATGTGAAGTGCTCAAGTACGAGGCTTCCATTTAAATCATGAACGTCACATAATGAAACCATTTCCACACTTAACTAGCCATTCTGTCCTAAATTTTAATATTGTCAGCATAAAAATCATTTTGATAGTTAGCCAGGGCTGCACTAATGCTAAACATTCTATGTAGTCACATTAAGAAAGGAAAAGGAAAAAAAAAAAAAGAGCCCACAATAAACCATCTATGGTGTTAATTGTTTATAATAACTTAATGACATAATTACCCCCAGGTAGGTTGACTGGAATAGTGAAAACACAGCAGGATCTCAAGTCCTTTGAACTAAATTTAAAAGGAAGGCTGGCTCCACCTCCTGTCAGTTGGGTGAAGTTGGTCATATATGGCTTAACCTCTGATGCTCAGCAGCCTCATCTTTAAAGGGGGACAATATCTATCTTGCTGAGTAGTGATAGTGGAGACATAAGGCTCACTTCCAATTGCATTCCACTGGCCAGAACCAGTAACTGGCCCCAATCTTACTGCAAGGGAGGCTTGAAAATGTGTGGAAATGCCTACAGCCTCTCTCTGGGCAGTAAGCTCAGTATACATTAGTTTGCCCACGTATGGCTTGTCCCACCTCCATCCTGGGAACACATTTATAATTTAGTTAGAAAGAACAGTAGACTAGAAAATCACCGCTCTGGGGTGGCTTGAAGGTCTCAGGTTTGAAGCCTGATCTCCTCCCATAATCCTTCCTTCTTTATTCCTTCACTCACTCGTTCACCAGCAGGTATTTTTCAGGTTCCTCTGGGTGCCATGCAGAGGGTTGAGGATAACCTGTGCCTGTGTGGCACTAACATTCTGACCAGGAGGCTGGATGTGGGCATGGAGTAAGAAACAGACTGTAACTAAATGAGAAAGTGGCTGAACAAATAGAATAAATTTAGGTAGTGATAAAATACAACTGACTGACATGATAATAAGTACATAGAGGGGGAAGGAGAGGCATTTGAGATGTCAGTGACCAAGAAAGCTATCACAGAGGCGTTGTCATTTTAATAGCAATGCAAATGTTTGAAATGGTCACCCACACAAAGTCCCCTTCACCAAGAAATGAGGATATGGTACCAAAACCAGAAGAGTGTGACTTCTGGAATGGTGGAATGAGGAGTTTGGCAAATACTCTTCCCAAGAAGGGACAATAAAACTATAACAAAAACAAAAACAAAAAACAAAAACAACAACAACAACAACAAAACCATCACAAACAACCATTTCAGGATTGTGAAAATTGACCAAAAGCAAACAAAAAACTGGGGAAATACTACAAACAATTTTGTGCCAATAAGTCAGACAATTTCAACAAATTGGAAAATCCCCAAAAGACACAAGAACTTAAAACTGACTCAAAAGAAATAGAAAATCAAATAGACTTATGTCAATAAATTGAATCATTAATTAAAAATCATCTCACAAAGAAAGCCCAGGTCCAGATAACTTCATTGATGAATTCTATAGTATATGTAAAGAAGAAATATTGTCAATCTTTCACAAATTCTTCAGGAAAAAGAGGAGGATGAGAGACCAATATCATCCTGATACCAAAGTCAGACAGTGACATCATAAGAAAACTACAGATTGTTATCTCTCCTGAACATAGCTGCAAAAATTCTCAAAATGTTGAAAAATCAAGTTCAATATACATAAAAAAGATAACTATGACCAACTCAGATTTATCCGAGGAATAAAAGGCTGGTTTAATATCCAAAAGTCAATCAATGTAATAATATATCATCTTATTAAATGGACAGAATTAACAAGGACAAAAACCACATGATCATCTCAACAGATACAAAAAAAAAAGTGTGTAAAAAAATTCAACCCTCACTTGAACTAAAAGTAGAGGAACTTCCTCAGCCTAACAAAGGGCATTTACAAAACCCTATAGCAAATATCACACTTAATGATGAGAGACTGAAAACTTTCCCCCATAAAACGAGAGCAAGGTAAGGATACCCGCTCCAAACTTCTATTCATCATTAAACTAATGTTTCTATGCCTGTGAAATAAGACCAAAAAATTGACATTAAGGACATTCAGATTGGAAAGGAAGAAGTAAAAATTGTCCTTATTCACAGACAACATGAAGCTGAATGTAGAAAAGCCTACAGAATCAACAAAATTCTACGAGGACTAATGAACAAGTTTAGCAAGTTTGAAGATACAAAATCAATGTAAAAAAGTCAATTGTATTTTTATATACTAGCAATGAACAGTCCAAAAATGAAATTAAGAAAACAACTCCATTCAAAATAGAATCAAAATAATAAAATGCCTAGGAGAAAGTTTAACAGAAGGGCAATACTGTACACTAAAAATCATAAAAACATTGCTGAGAAAAAATACTTTCCAAATACTTGGGAAAACATTCCAAGTTCATGGACTGGAAGATTTAATATTATTATGATGATTGCTCTTCACAAATGGATCTACATATTCAAAGAAAGCCCTATCAAAATCTCAGCAAGCTTTTTTTGCAGAATTTGACATGATGATCCTGGAAGTGCAAAGGACCCAAAATAACCAAAACAATTCTGAAAAAGAAGAACAGAGTTGGAAGACTTAGACTTTGTGATTTCAAAACTTACTATATTTATGGCAATCAAAACAGTGGGGAACTGTTGGAAGGATAGGAATATAGATCAATGGAACAAAATTGAGTGTCTAGAAATAAACTCTTATATTTGTGATCAAGTGATTTTCAATACCGGTGCCACATTCATTCAGTGGGGAAAAGGGTAGTCCTTTCAACAAATGGTGCTCGGATAATTGGATATCCACATGCAAAAATGATGAATATAGGCCCTTCCAACATACACAAAAACTAACTCAAAATGCATCCACAATTAGTTTGAATATAAGAAATAAAACTATAGACCTTTAGATGAAAACAGGAGAAAATCTTTTTTTTTTAATAAATTAATTTTTTATTGGTGTTCAATTTACCAACATACAGAATAACACCCAGTGCTCATCCCGTCAAGTGTCCCCCCTCAGTGCCCATCACCCATTCACCCCCACCCCCCCGCCCTCCTCCCCGTCCACCACCCCTAGTTCGTTTCTCAGAGTTAGGAGTCTTTATGTTCTGTGTCCCTTTCTGATATTTCCCACACATTTCTTCTCCCTTCCCTTCTATTCCCTTTCACTATTATTTATATTCCCCAAATGAATGAGACCATATAATGTTTGTCCTTCTCCGATTGACTCATTTCACTCAGCATAATACCCTCCAGTTCCATCCACGTCGAAGCAAATGGTGGGTATTTGTCGTTTCTAATGGCTGAGTAATATTCCATTGTATACATAGACCACATCTTCTTTATCCATTCATCTTTCGATGGACACCGAGGCTCCTTCCACAGTCTGGCTATTGTGGACATTGCTGCTAGAAACATGGGGGTGCAGGTGCCCCGGCGTTTCATTGCATCTGAATCTTTGGGGTAAATCCCTAACAGTGCAATTGCTGGGTCATAGGACAGGTCTATTTTTAACTCTTTGAGGAACCTCCACACAGTTTTCCAGAGTGGCTGCACCAGTTCACATTCCCACCAACAGTGTAAGAGGGTTCCCTTTAGGAGAAAATCTTTATGGCTGAGGATTAGGCAAGGAATCTGACACCAACACCGAAAGTGTGACCTATTAAAAAAAAATGATAAATCGATCTTATTCAAAATTGAAAACTATTATGCTTCAAAAGACACCATAAAGAATACGAAAAGACAAGCCACAGACTTGGAGAAAATATTTGTGAATCATCTATCTGATAAAGGACTCACTCAAATGCAGAATATAAATGTGAATAGACATTTCACCAAAGAAGATGTAAGAATGAAAAGTGAAAAGATATTCAAAGTAATTCATCATTAGAGAAATGCAAATTAAAATCACAGTAAGCTACCACTTTAGGAGCCTAAAAATGAATGTAATAATAATAATAATAGGGATCCCTGGGTGGCTCAGCGGTTTAACACCTGCCTTTGGCCCAGGGCGTGACCCTGGGGTCCCGGGATCAAGTCCACATCAGGCTCCCCACATGGAGCCTGCTTCTCCCTCTGCCTGTGTCTTTGCCTCTCTCTCTCCATGTCTCTCATGAATAAATAATATCTTTTAAAAAAAGAAAATAATAATAATAATAAAACATGCGCAGCCCGGGTGGCTCAGCAGTTTAGCTCTGCCTTCAGTCCGGGGTGTGATCCTGGAGACCCGGAATCAAGTCCCATGTCAGGCTCCCTGCGTGGAGCCTGCTTCTCCCTCTGCCTGTGTCTCTGCCCTCTCTCTCTCTCTCTCTTTCTCCTTCTCTTTCTCTCTCTCTCTCTGTATCTCCATGAATAATAATGAAATCTTTAAAAATAATAATAATAATAAAACAGACAATAATAACAAATGTTGACAAGAATGTGGAAAAATGGTAACACTTATAGAGTGCAGGGCAAGAATGAGGAAACAATCATACAATCACTTTAGAAAACAATCTATCAGTTTGTCTAAAAAGTTAACATAAACTTACTATATGACCCAAAACCTACACTCCTGCATATTCACCTGAGATAGGAAAAATATATGTCTACATACAGAATATTAATAGTGGTGTTAGTCACAAAAGCTTAAAAGTGGAAATAATCCAAAATGTCTATCAACTGATGAGTAGTTAAACAAAATACGGTATATGTCCATATAATAGAATATTATTCATCAATAAGAAGGAATGCCTTACTTTTATGACATGGATGAATCTCAAAAACATTATGCTAAATACAAGAAGCCAGTCACAACAGACTATTATTCCATATTATAATAGGGTATTACATGATTGCATTTATATGAAATGTCCAGGAAAGTCAAATTTATGAAAAAAGAAAGTAGATTTGTCTTAGATGTTGCCTGAGATAAAGGATGTAAGCCCCCAACATGACTAAAAAAGGGCACAAAGGGGATCTTTTTGGGGTGATGGAAATGTTCTAAAATTGGACTGTGGTGATAGTTGCACACCTCTGTAAAATTATTGAAAATCACTGAAGTGTAGGCTTCTGATGGGTAAATTTTTAGATCTGTAAATTATACCTCAGTGAAGTTGCTTAAAAAATGAAGAGATCAGGGATCCCTGGGTGGCGCAGCGGTTTAGCGCCTGCCTTTGGCCCAGGGCGCGATCCTGGAGACCCGGGATCGAATCCCACGTCGGGCTCCCGGTGCATGGAGCCTGCTTCTCCCTCTGCCTGTGCCTCTGCCTCTCTGTGTGTGTGTGTGTGTGCCTATCATAAATAAATAAAAATTTAAAAAAAATGAAGAGATCAAAACTTTTGATTCTCAAACCATGAATAATAATAGATAGAGTGGTCTTGGGTTCAGTGGCCACTGGTGATGGAGATGCCTGACAGTCAAAGGGACGTAATACCTATTTAGGATCCTGTCTGTATATCCTTTCTCCCTGCCTTGAATTCCACCAAAGCAGGCCTTCTCTGGGCAGAGGTGGGATGGTGGGGAACAAAACAGGGAGGACAAACAAAATCCTTTGGGACTCTATCTTGTGCACAGTGGGCAACCAAGAAGATTTTAAATTTAGGGCATAACAAGATCCAAGTTGGATTTTACAAAGATTCCCCTTGATTGCTCAAGTAAAGGGTAAATTTGGGATGGGGAGTCTGGAGGGCAGGAGGCCAAGTGGGTCACTCTTGCAATGGCCCAAGTTAGAGTGGTAAGATGAGCGGGAGGCTGGATCCTGAGAGAGTCTCCAGGTGGCCCTCACCTTCACCAGCTTCATGTCCCTGACTGACTTAGCTTCCCCTGATGTCCTTATCAGCAAACCAAGAGGGATAAACTGTAGGACCCCAGCACCATCCACAGTACTTGGCACACAGTTGACAGCAGTCCATATGTGTTTATTTGAATGAGTGTCCCTCTAGAGTCCCTCTGTGTTGCACCTTTTTCTAAGTCCTGAATCTAGACCTCTGGGTGTACGTTCTCAAAGAGTTGCCCTTCTAGTCCACTTCCTTCCCATAAGTCAACTCCAAGGAGTGAACTTAGTTGTATTGGTGTGAAATAGGCAGTCACAGCCATCAGACACATTCACCTGGAATTCCAAGAGGGGGGTCCCTGGAGGAGATCCCTGGAGTTCTGAGTGGCATTGGCCCCTCTCCAGAGTAGGGGCCTGGGATTTGATGGGTTCTGTCCTAAGGTGTCAAAGAGCCCTATCTCCATCTCCTGTTGAGGAAGAGAGTTTGAGGGGGAACCAACAGTTACTACAGAAACTGCCCAAAGTCCACAGAACTTTACCTTCCCCTTAATGTACCATTGGGTCTTAGTCGGACCCAGTAGTAACCAACTTAGAACTTGCATATGTGAGGCTGGTGCCTATTTGAAGGTCAGCTATGAGGAGGAATAAGGGGTGAGGAATATGGGGAACCCATGTCCAGGGTGCCAGAAACAGGACATAGGGGTGAGGTAAGGGTATGAGTAGCTTGTAACAGCAGTTGGGGAAAGGGGACAAGAGGATCCCCAACCCTGGGGCCTGTGGGGGCATAATGAAGCAGAGAAAGAGCCAGGATAGAAGCAGAGGCCCACCTCTAGATGGGCAGGTAGAAGGTGCTTGGTTCAAATTCCATGCCATCACTTGCCTTGGAGGGAAATGTGGGTTACTACCCAAGAGAAATCCATCCATCCATTCATTCAGAAAAGACTGATTGAGTACCGCAGTTGTCCAGGCCCCATCTGGACACTGGACACACACTTGGGTCACAGTGGTGAGTAAGGGAGCTTATAGTCCAGTGGAGAAGCCCAAGGGGCTGAGAGCCCCTAGGAGGAGCCCTTCACCCAAACATGAGGGTGACTCAGGAATTCTCAGAAAGGACAGCACTGACCAAAAGCCACATACATGGTGAACAGTGGTGCCAGAGACAGGATTTCAAAATCAGAGCCCTAGGGAATTTAAATAAAAATATGGAAGAAAAGAAAAAGTAACCTGGGGAGGGGGTGCACCTGGGTGGCTCAGTTGGTTGAGCATCTGCCTATGGCTCAGATCATGATCCAGGGTCCGAGGATAGAGCCCCACGTCGGGCTCCCTGCTCAGTGAGGAGTCTGCTTCTCCCTCTCCCTCTGCTCATTCTCTTTCTCTCCCTTGCTCTCTCAAATAAAATAGTAAATAAAAATCTTGCTTTTAAAGGTAGCTGGTAATGAACAGAATGCATTTTAAGGCCCTTTTAAAGAATACAAAATCAGCTCGATTATTAATTTTAAAAAAGGGATTTTGAAAATAATAAAAAAAAAAATCAGAGCCCTGGAGCCTGCCTTCCTCCCACCCTCCTCCCATTTGTCTGCTCCACACTCCCTGAATGCCTGTCCCAGGCCCCGGGGCACTGGAGATAGATGGAGATAGACCGCTGCACGTTCAAAACAAGAACTTTCTCGCTTTTTTAAAATTTTTTCAATTCATTCGCAAGCTGCCTGAAGCACCTGGGAGATGTGTAGAGAGACAATGAGGTGCAACTTCATGCGCTAGATGGAGGGTCGCCCTGGGAGCTTGTGTTCTACCTCCTGGAGGAGCACGGCCCAGGCCAGCTCCTCACCCTGATTGTCAGAAGGAGGCTGCCCTTGTAGATGCTGGCCGGAGACAAGCTGAGCCAGGAGGGGAAAACAGCGCCCTAGCTGGGGCACCTGGACACGCTGGTCTGCTACACGTCACACGGTGGGCACAGGTACCCTGCACACGGTGCCCCATAGAACCCACCCATGGGATGGATTGGGGCACAGTGTCTCCAGCACCGCCTTCCACCCCACCTGCCCAGGAACCCCTGGTTACTCATGCTGGAGAGGCCTTGCCAGGTAAACCAAATGCCGTCCGTGTGAGGAGAATGTGACCCATCAGGTGTGGGCAGCGGCCCCCGTGAGGAGCAATCAGCCTAATTACTTCATCGCTCCTGAAACCAATTGTGAGCTGCAGGAGGACCGGAGACAGAATTTGTTCTGCCTTAAGAGAGCAGTTAAGAAAGCAGCCATCAGATATTCAGAGAGAAAAAAATATGTAAGTCAAAACCAAGGCACTTAAATGCGTGGGCTGCAGGCTGAGCCACCCAGGGCTGATTTCAGACAGACTGCAGAGGACACCATGTGGGCAGGCCCGCCCGCATGCATTGTCATTAGCTCCCCTTGCCTCCCTTCTCTTCTCTGCTCCTGAGTCCTGCTGGGAGGGGGGGGCGGGCAGAACCCTCTCGAATCCCCTCCACCTTCTGCATCTGCTCAGACCCTGTCTCTTCCCAGCACCTGCAGATCTCTCAGCAGACAATGACCACTTTCTTCTTCAAAGTCTGACTGGCTTGTTCCTACTCAAGATTTGTCCTTGCACTTAGGATCTTTCTAAATGTCTTTGGCACTCTGGGACCAGCTGGGGAGGATGAAAGATGCAAAGATCCGAGTTGGGAATGACCAGGGTGCTCTCACTGGCCAACCAGAGAACTAACACTGGGTTTGGCCTGGGCGGTGTCAGCAGGAGGGAAGGCAAAGTCAGAGTCCCAAGGACTGTGTGGCCACCTGCAGCTGGGAAGGTTCCGAGGCCAATCTGCATGCCAAAGGAGTGCTCGCTGGGGTGGCCTTGCAATGGGCCTGCTAGTGGTTGAACTCGCCACCACCTGGACTCCAGCCCTTTCACCTCAGGGCCAGGTGACCCAACAAGGACACTGAGAGGGACACACCAAAAGGAGAGAAGGTCACCTTCAGAGAAATGCACCCAGAACTTTAGAATCACAAAACTTAGAAACTTCCATCCTCTGCAGTAGCTTTACATCAGTGTTTTGTGTTATTTTGAATTGGGAAGGTTAAGGGCTCCATAGGATTCTTAATGCATGAAGGTCCTAAGGTACTTACCTGAGTCCTGGCTGTACCACCTGAATTTGTGCCACTGGCTAAGGTTGACAACCTCTCTGGACCTCCATCTCTTCCTTTGTAAAGTGGAACAGTAGTAACTGCCTGTTAGGAGGTGTAATGAACTGGATTAGCCCGTCCACTCTGAGTGTAGGACCTGGAAGACAGCAAGTCCTCAGAGATGTCATTACTTCTGTCTGGGCACCAGAGGACATGGTCAGTGGTTCATGTTGCATCACTGGGGTGAAGGAAGAAAACTCCAGACCCTGAAATCTAAATCACGGAGGGCCTTGGAAACTTCCAGGTGATTATTTTTGGAAAAACAAATCATGGAAGGCCTAGTTAAGGTAGAAAATTGTAAATATATGGAGATTATTACCCAGGGAAGACAGGCCACCAGTGAAATTAAAAAGATGCATTCATGGGCATGTTCCATACACTCTCCCTGAGTCCCTAAACTGATCCGGTCACAGAGCACAGGGACACCTGCATTACCTGGAGGAGGGGTATGACCAAGAAGGCCTCCCAGATGAGGTGGCCTGGCTGCATTTTAAGGGATGAGTATTGTGCTGGAATTGAGGTACTCTTCGGCCTCCAGGGCTCTCCTTTCCTGCCCTGCTCTGTGCCCTGCCCTCTACCTTCCAGCTGGGTCAGCCAGTGGGGCCAGGCAGGAGCTCAGGGGAAGGAAAGCAGGAGACACCAGGTTATTAATTGCCCTGGCACCCTCCCTGCTTGGTCACTACAGGCTGGATATGCCCTTGACCAAGTGCCAAAGTCTTGTCAGGTGGCTCCATCCTCAGCCTCCAGCTTCAGACCTCTGAAACTGCTTCCTCACCCCCACCTAGGCCTAGGTGTGGTGTCTGTATCGTCTGTATCCCTGGCTACCCCTGCCCCTGTGGTTTATCTACACCAGAACCTCACCCTTGTGAGTCGTCCCTTTACTCACCTCTTCAGTTTCCTCCTGGGACCGTGACTGGTTACAGGTAAACATTAGACACAGAGGGAAAGAGGAACCCTTCATAAGTGAGAAGACCTGAACTAGACCTGGGCCCTGCCAGGCCCTCTGCCTGGAGTGTGGAGGGTCATTGTGCTGGGGAAGGAAGCAGGGACCTTCATGACAGAGAGGCTTCTGTAATAAGCTAAATAACTTGGAGTTTATTTGAAGGTAAATGCTAACCCCAAAAGGATTTTAAATGCCGGGATACTGTGCTCAGCTTGGCTTTATAGAAAGAACTTTCTGGCCATCTTACGGAAGATGGGCTGGAGGGGAGCCAGAATGGAGCCCACTTTAGGAGGCCACTTGGGCTCTAGGTGAGAGATTATAAGAACAGGCCAAGGCACATCCGTGAGATAATGAGGGGGGATTCTAGGATTTAAGTACATGTAAAGCACAAGGGATAAAGAAAGGGAAACTTCCCAAATTTCTGCATCAAAAGACTTGGTGGATGACCGTTCCATTTAGCAAGATATTAAAAATATAAAAAGATAAAAAAGCTCCGACAGAAGGAGAATGAGTCCTTTCAAATGCTTTCAAAAAAGAAGCCAGATTTTCTGGTGTGCAGTATAGTTCCTGAAGGATGTGCTGAAAGAAGGCCACGTGGAAAAGGAGCGGCCTCCTCTTCCTGGCACCCCCGCCATGACATGACCACTGGCACCTCCTTGTCTGACTCACTCCCGCTCTTCCTTGCAGACTGCTCACCTGTTACATCCCCCGTGACAGTTCCCTGACCCATGGCCCTCATCCCCTCCCAGAGTTCTGTCTCCCAGAGCCCATCCCAGTAGCCTGGCGATCATCCGCAAGGCATGGAGAACCCCATGAGATCAGATTCTAGAACTACACTTAGTAGCAGGTTGGCCCCACACCTCGTTCTGAACTTCCCTGACCCTCTGTAAGAGACCTTCTTTGGGTTGTACTGAGAATTAAAGAGCTATTTATAGATACAGCATGTGGTATGTGATAGGCACTCAATAAACGCTCCTATGTAGGAGCTTCCAGAAGGGGGCCAACTAGACAAGAAGGGCTTCCTGGAAAAGAAGGCACCATGGCACAAATACTGGCCTCAGCAGTAGATGGTTTGGGGGGATATTCAGAGGAGGAGGCAGGACCTCCGTGACTCTGTGAGGGGAGGCTTCAGATGTGGGAATAACCCCATAGAGGGGCAGAAGTCATTCTGGCTGGAGGAGACAGTGTTTGGGGAAAGGAAGGATAGGACCCAGAGCCATCCAGACCCTGTTGGAGGACACACTCTTTGGCCTGAATCAAGCCCCACTCAATGAGTCGCAGCCAAATATTCTCATCTTCCCAAGTTGCAGTTAATTCTCAACCAGTCTTTGTCTCAGGCTATTTTTTAAAGCCCCCCAAGACGATCCATGAGAATCATCAAAAAGCCATGCAAGTTCCCAAGTGCAGACTGGGTCTGTAAGTTCTGTTCCCCCATCTCTGCCCTGCCGTGGTGAGAGAGCAGAGAAGTTGCCCCCTCCCCGAGTGCATCTTGCTCATTTGCTATGGAAATTTATTTGCTATAGCATCCTCATTCATTGGTTTTCTTATAATGTTCTGTGTATGAGCTTGAAATGAAAACAATCTGGACAGGCAGTGAAGGGCAGGTGGTCCCGTCCTGTTCCGTAACCACAGTCAGCTTCCCTCCTTACAGCCAGTGCGTACTTTTAACTGACTCTCCTCCTCTAGGATTATGTGGACCTCGACAGTGAAGCTCACCTCAAGGAGAGGGGTCTGTAGCCATTTTTAAGTAAAAGAATGAATTTCTGGCCAGATTGTGGCTGCTCGGCTACCCAGCAAACACCTAAGACCAGTCATTTAGGTAAGAAAGAATAATTAGCAAACTCATCAGCTGGGTTCCAGGCACTTCAGTTGTTATGGCTTGCTGTTTAATTGTCCTGTGTAAAATTCATCAGTAGCCATTATGAGTCAATACTGAGTCGGTGAGAGAGATTTTCACATCCCAGGTCTCTCTGGACTTTGTACTTGTATTTCATAGGAGGCAGCAGAGGAAGGCCAGCGAGAGGGCTTTCCTGCCTAGAATATTACTAATAAACCCAAGGGACCAGCAGTTCCCAGTGATGATCCATCACAGAAGGTCTGTATGTGCACAGAGCCCTGTGTGGCCGATGCACTTGCTATCCCTTTGGCCTGGAAACTAAATCTGATCAGTTGGCATGTCTGACCTGCATTGTCCAATGTGTTTTTGTTCGTCTGGTTGGTTGGTTGGCTTTAATATTTTAAAAATTGGTTTTTGACACTTAAAAATCAGGAGATGTCACTTAAAAATCTGCAGAAAAAAAAAAATTGAAGATGCCAACCTAAGTTCCTGCTTGACCACAGGGAGTTGGAGGTAAAAACTAGATCACTTAATCTGGCCCCTGCATTAGCCCTCCTCTGGCCCAGGCTTCCTTTTTTTTTTTTTTTTTTTTTTTTTAAGATTTTATTTATTTATTCATGAGAGACACAGAGAGAGAGAGAGAGAAGCAGAGACACAGGCAGAGGGAGAAGCAGGCTTCATGCCGGGAGCCTGATGTGGGACTCGATCCCGGATCTCCAGGATCACATCCTGGGCCAAAGGCAGGCGCTAAACCGCTGAGCCACCCAGGGATACCCTGGCCCCAGCTTCCACCGCCACTTGTCCTTAACTCAGTCTGCTTCACACACTACAGGTACTTAGCCCTGCACTCCCTGCAGGAGGTGAAATGCCGAGCTGCAGATCATGGAGGAACAAGGCTATCGATGGACACACAGGCTCACCATGGGTAGCCTCCCCATGCAATGCAGATAGTGGTCCCCCTGGAAGTTGTTTCTGGGGACCATTTGATATTACAGATGGGTAGCTACGTATATGAAACAACGTATATAATCTGGGAATTCATAAGGATTGCTTTCATAGGGTTGTGGGGTCGTATCTGCAGTCTGAGAGTCCCCTGCTTCATGGAGGGTGGGCCTCCATATTTCTTCTAGAAATACTCCCCCTACCCCCCATCAGTCCCTGCAACTACGCAAGGTGGGTTACAGGGGCTAGGATATGTGAGCAGATGGTCTAATGGGCCCAAGGCTGTCCTGCGGCAGGCATCTCCGCTCAGGCTCCACTATAGACCACACGGTGTGCGCTCTCCCCAGAGTCAGGTTCACTTGCTCTCAGGTTAAGGCCTGGTTAAGGCCAGCATATGTAAAAACTCCATGGTGATTCTCATGGGTAGTCAAGGTGGAGAATCACTGTCCCAAGGAAGGCTGCCTGCTAAAGGTCAGTAATCCTAGGACTGAAGTGGTGCAGTCCTGGGTTGAAAGCTTGGGAGGTTTACCTGCCCAGCAGACCGAAGACCCAGGATCCTGTGTCCTTCACCAACACAGTACCCGGCACATCGTGTACACTTATGAAAGGATGGAGGAGAGAAAGGGAGGGAGGAAAAGAGTTGTCCTAGGAAGCTTATGATCTGGTTCGGTGCTGATTTTGTAGTTCTAGAAAAAGACTGTTGTGTCAGGTTTGAAGGAGGAAGGAGAAGAGCACAAGATAACTCCACTGGCCAGAGAGAGCTTGGTTTACTCAGCATGCCCTCACCCTGGGCGGTCTGGAGTCAGGCTAAGTGGGAAGTATACACAGCTGAGAAAAGAGCATCTTTCAAGGCTTACAGAAGAGCAAATCACATTTCAAGGATGAACCATCTTCTGGGAGTTCAACAGTCTTTTTCTATATCCAGCTCCCAACGGGGACCACGTTAGACCCATGAGCACTTCTTTCTTCCCTCAGAATCCCAGTAGCACCCCTCACCCCCAACCAACATACACCCCACCCCCACCTCCAGTGCCTTGGCCAGGAAAGCATAATGACTCTAGCTATCAAACACCCATCTGAAAGTCTGTGATTTCCACAGGTTTGTGTCTCATAAAAATTTAAACACCTGCTAAGCGAAAGACACCTTTTGCTGTCTTTCTGGCAAACACCTTCTGCAGAGATTTTCTCACTTCTCAGCAGCAACATATTGCACTGGCAATTCCCTCGGCATCAAAGCTGCTAAAATATAAAGGGAGCCAGGTAAGGCATGCCTTCTAGGATTCCCAGCAGGTGCCTCTGAAGACGGGGATCTGAACAGGCTTTGGGAAGTGGAGGGGTTCAGGACCCGAGGCCGCTTTGAAGACAGGTGTTGGCTGGGCCTGGAAAACATGGCCCTGGAAGGTCGTTGCAAACAATCTATAGAGGACTGAGGAGAAAACATGCTCAGCAAGAACACAGGGTGATAGAGGGTGGGAGACAAGGAGTGGTCATGTATTAAGGCCAAGCACATGCCAAGCACTTCTGTACCTAAGTGAGTTTCCCCAGTCCTCCCCAATCTTTGATGCAGATGAGACCTCCACACCAGTAACTAGTAATATACTATGAACATACATATTCAAACATTCAGGCAGCCCATAATGCTGGCATGATCCAGGCTGCAAACCATCCAGAGTTTTGCAGTTCCCAGAGGGTCTCGTGTGAACTTAACGGGTCATCCCATGCTCATCCTGATTATGGGTTAAATGATGTCCCGCCTCCCAAGTTCATTCATTGAAGTCCTAATCCCCCAGTACCTCAGAATGTAATCTCATTTTAAAATAGGATCTTTGTAGATATAACTAGTTAAGATGAAGTCATACTAGAGAAGGACAAGTTCCTAGTCCCCTATGACTGCTGTCCTTATAAAAAGGGGAGTTGGGCACAGATGTACACACAGAGAGAATGCCATATGAAAGTGAAGGCAGAGGTGGGGTGATGCCATCAAACCTCCAGAAGCTTGGAGAAAGGCATGGGTAGATTCTCCTTCACATCTCTTAGAAGAAACAAACTTTGCCAAAGACTTTGATCTCAGACTTCTAGCTTCCAGAACTGTGAGAAAATAAATTTCTGTGGTTTAAGCCACTCAGTTTATGTTACAGACTGAACAAACTGATAGATTTTCCAACCCTGGCTTTCATTAGGGCCACCAAGTTGCTGCCCCTGGAACCTTCCTGCAAATCAGTCCCCAAGGTGCTGCCCTCCAGTTGACCACCATGTCTGGGCATGTTGAAGTTGGTCTAAGCTCGGGCTAGAGCTTCAGTGTCCATCATCCCATGTAATCCATCCTAAAGAAAGCCTGAGAAGAAAATTATATTCCTACTTTGCTGAATAACTGCAACTTAGGGAGGTTATAGGAATAGCCTAGGGCCACACATTCACTAATTTCAAGGTTTCTCTATCAAACTAGTTATAGTACAATAGCCAAATAGCATGTGTTCAGCAAAACGGTGGTCAGGAAGCTTCACATTAAGCGGTGGCACCACCCGAAAGTGGATATGCTCTCCGCACCTAACCCTGGCCCTAGGGACATACCCACAATGCCCATCTCTCCCTCCCTGGGCATATGTGGAGGTGCTGTGATAGATATATTGATGCTTCCTGATGGGCCTTAGGTGGCTGACGAAAGCAAGCCAGTAACTCCTGCATGGCGACAGGGTTTGTAACTGGGGGATCTGGGTGGAAGAGGAGTAACTGTGAGGCCCTAGGGTGAATCTGGAGAAGGATGCACAGTAGATGGGGATGTCCCAAGCCTAGGAAATCCCAAAGTGGAGAGAGAGTAATAAGAGCTCAGTTTATTCCTAATCCATGCCACAGCACTCCTCCTAGTTTCCAGGATGATATCTACACTTCTTGCTCCATATGAACATCTCTGATCTGGCCTCCACCTCCCTGTTGGCCTCATCTCTAGCCATTTCTCTAAAATCATTCTCTTCTTCAGCCATGCTGGGCCGCTTGCTCTTCTCCCAAGCATAGCATGCCATGTCTCATCTCCAAGCCTTGTCCATGTCATTTGTTCTGCTCTAGCACCTTTTCCTGCTTCTCCATTTAGGTATCACCTCCTTCTGGAAGCCATCTCTGGATGAGTTCTTCTTGGACCAGATGAGATATCCATCATCTGCTCCCAAAACTCTTGGTCCATCCTTCTTCATGGTATATTGCCCAAGAGGGTATTTATCTTTTTAGCTCCCTGCCTCTCTCACTGGACTTGAGATCTTCTCCAGGGCATGGTCTACAACTTACTCCGTAGCCAGCACAGTCAGCATTGGCTATTTCTGAATGATGAAATGAGGGGATAAAGGGATGCCTGTGTGGGTAGGTAACCAGTGAGCAGTGTCAGTGTGAGATATCTCCCCCCTTTTTATGAGGGGAAACTCAGATAACTGTCAGAGTGAACGTAGGGCATTTGGTGGGTAAGAAGAGCAGAGGAAGCAGGGAACGATAGGGAGGCCCTTGACAACACATTTTGCTGACTTAATAACTTCAGGCCACTTGGTGTCACCAGTTATGATGCAACAAAATCCCTTTGGATCTGTGAGATTTTGTTGGAGAGGTAAGTAAGGGAAGTGAGTCTGAATACAACCCTCAGAATCCAGGCGGCTCCATCAACATGGAGGTGAAACGGCCATTTGACCATTTTTTCTAATGGCACGCTGTAAGCTCTGTTGCATGAGATGCTCTACAAAAGGATAGTTCAAGAATGCATCCTCTTGGGAACATTGGTTCTCTTGGAAATATACAATATAAATCAGCATATTAAAGGCTCTGAGAAGTCATGCAGTTAACAGACCCATTGTTAACTCAGCATTTTCCAAACATGGGTAGCTATAAAGGAAACTGTGCTATAATATCCATTAAGAAATGGCAGGGCAGGGACCCCTGGGTGGCTCAGCAGTTAAGTGTCTGCCTTTGGCCCAGGTCATGATCCCGGGATCCAGGATCGAGTCCCGCATCGGGTTCCCTGCATGGAACCTGCTTCTGTCTGTGTCTCTGCCTCTCTCCCTGTGTGTGTCTCTCATGAATAAATAAATAAAATATTAAAAAATAAATAAATGGCAGGGCAGGGGGATACCTGGGTGGCTCAGTGGTTTAGTGCTGCCTTCGGCCCAGGGCCTGATCCTGGAGTCCCGGGATCAAGTCCCATGTCGGGCTCCCTGCATGGAGCCTGCTTCTCCCTCTGCCTGTGTCTCTGTGCCACCCCCCTCATTAATAAATAAATAAAATCTTTAAAAAAAAAAAAAGAAATGGCAGGGCATACTCTAGCAAAAATGATCATCACACTATTTCAACAGTGATGTAATGAAAGAATATCTCACTGGAACTTTAAAGACTGTTGTTCCTTATTCTTGGGAGAAACTCAGCGCAGCCATCAGGGAAATACGACCTCTTTCCCCTGCTGCTGCTTGTGTGACCACCAGGGATGTAAACATGCCCAGTGTTGACAACTATATTTTCAAATGGAAGATGATCAGCTTTCTGCTTCACTCTGCTCCCACAAAAGGTCCATTCTGAGTGCTGCTTTCTTATGTACTGTCACGTGGAACAAGAGCATCAGAGAACAAGAGCCAGAAGAAATAAACCTCTCCCTCCTCACTCAGTTTAGGCCATGGGGCTGCACAGGTAGGGCGTGGAGACTGTCTTTAAGGGAAAGAGCTCTCGAAGTGCACGGGGCACTGGTAATCAGTACTGTTGGCTCAGGAGAGAAAGAACTCTATTTTAGGGCAAAGGAACAATCATTCTGACCTACATACACCATCACATGTGAGGCTGTAACAGTGGGAAAGTCAGGAAAGCATAATCGCCTCTTTGAAGAGCGAGGTGGAGTCTGGATTCTCAATCAGCAGGAGGGAAAGGGGTCAGAGCAACAAGGCTGGAGGCTCCCTGCCAGCACTGGAGCAGAAAATGGGCCACTCATCCCCACCAGAACTTTCTGGAGCCCTCCCTTATGGACCGGACATTTTATGTGCCCTCAGCTCTTTTCCCTTCCTGATTGCTCAGGCCCAAGACCCTTGTCTATTTTCTGTGCAGGCTTCCTGCTGCAGGCCCTCATCACCATGCATGGATGACCTCCACCGCCTGCTGACAGTCTTGTGGTCCAGCTGCTTTCCCCTCTGCAGCTCTGCAGAGAAGTCCTCCTGCAGGACTACGTCCTTCATCTGCCAGGCACTTTCAGTGGCTCCCCACCAACTTCAGGATGTGCCATAAGCTCCTTCCCCCTGGCTTTCACATCACAGCCCTTTATGATGGGGCCCTTGTTTACTGTTTAATTCTGTGACCTTAAGTGACAGAAACCAAGTTGATCAACCTGTCTGCTCTGTGCTTTGCTCAAGACTCCCTCCTTTCCCCCTGCCCTGACTGTGCAAATACTGAAGTTCCACATCCTGCCTGGTATGTCTGTACAGAATGATCTCTGATAGGACCTAAATACCCTTGTAACATTAGCTTTCCACTCAAGTTTTGTTAGCTACTTTTTATAGGTATCTTTTTTTGCCCTAAGATACCTTCTATAGGTATCCTTTTTTGCACTAAGAAGCGCAGGATTCTATTAGCTATTTCATTCATGTCTATTGTGTGGATGTGCTGGTTCTTTGAAAATACCAATAAAACTGATAAAGCTCTGTTAAGGATGACCAAGTGAAGAAGAAACAAGTCATGACAGGAATGACAAAAGAAGACATCAGATGGTCAGGGATAATAAAGTGGTATTGTAAATGACTATATAATACATTTGAAAATCTAACTGACATAACAAATTTCTAAAAGTTTAGCTTTCCAAACTGATGCAAGAAAAAATGGAAAGCCTAAATGATCCTATAACTCAAAAATAAAGCAACCGGCACTTCTTCATAGTCGGAGGCCTGTCCCCTTGATACCCTGGGAGCTCCTTGATAGCATCACAGTGTATCTCAACATTGCCTGTTTGATGTTGGCCACCAGACCCTTTCCAGTACCCTGGCAAAGGTTAGGAGAAGGAGACCATCTAGTCATAGGCCACTCTCTTGACCTGGTGATTTCCTCTGGCCATACCAGCCCAACCCAAAGCCTCCGTGCATTTTGCAGAATTTCAGACAGACACGGCCATTAGCCTTCCATCTAGCAGGCAGGGTGTGGTGTTAGATCTTGAAACTGGGACTCCTAATGGACTATATTTATGGGCACTGCTCTTTGCCATTCACAGAATGTAGTGGAGGGGTTGAGGGAGAGAGGCTGATTGGGTGGAGGTCTCAGTCTGGTACATTAAATAAAGAAGTTGGTATGGGGTGGGGACCCTCACTGAAGGAGAAAAGGGAAAACACAAAAGGAAAGAATATATATCTTGCTCTCCAACTCCTGTGGGTCTCTCTCCCAAGAACATTTGCTTGGGGATCCATTGCCATGGGAAGACAGTCATGGGAGACCTGTGTCCCATTGGAAAGGCCCTGATGGTCTTCACTGGTGGGAACTCCAGCCTTTGGCATATGCCCCAGGGCTAGATGAGTTCTATCTTCTTATCCATTTTGTCTTATTGCCTGATTATCCCAGTTTTATGGTTTGTAGATTATATTCTTTCAGTATTCACTTTGCTCTGTTTCTTGTATTTTAATTGTTCTCAGCTGACGACAATTTAATGGTTTGCTTTTATCTCACTTTTACTTTTATCCATGGCTCGTATTTTATCTAGTTCCCTCATCATATTCAACTTTTATTTTGAGCTTTATTTTTATGCTGTTCATTTTATTTCAGCCTTGTTATTTGCCTTTTCTGCTGTTTTTAATGACTTTTGCCTTGATTCATCTTTTTGTTGGTAGCATACTGTTACTCTGTGGGCTTTTATGTTCTTTCATTACAAAACGGCAAGTTTGAGGCAGACTCATGAAGGAGCCAGTTGTGAGGGTTGTCCAGTATCTTTGAAAGGACAGCTCAAGTGGCCAGAAGCAGCAAGCCACTCATGATAATTCTGTCTAGTGAAGGCTTATTGGAAGGATATAGGAGAATATCGAAGAAATGAAAAGCAATAAGGATATTCAAGCCCCATTAGAAATGGAAGATTATCACCAACAACTGTCTTCTCCATCTGTCTCCCAATCTGGGGTTCCTGATTTCTTCCTCTCTGCTCTTCTGCTTCATGTGCCCTCTCCAAACAGCACAGGTCTGCTTTCCCAGGGCCCACCCTAACCACCAAGCTTAAGTCTACATGCCTTACAGTCCAGAATCTACTACTATGTAACAGACTGGTCTTGGTTAACCTCTGCCAAGTACCAGGAGGAGAGGATCTAATTTTATTGTTCTGTTTGGCTCAGTTTTCTGCTTTTAACCCTTTCATCACTTCTAACAGCTTTAGCCATCAGGATGGCAGCAAGTAGTGCCCAAGGCTATACCTTCTAGGCCATCGCAGACAGGTTCCTCACCTAAGGGGAGTGATGGACAGGGACAGGAGGAAGACTAGATGCTTTTCTCCTTCCAAATATCCTGCAACAGCATCATAACCTCCTCCCAAAGATTCCTCTCCCTTTAGCATCATCCTACCACCTCTTCTTCCTTCAACTAAGTATTCAGCTATATACTTTAAAAGTACTTAGCTGAATTCTCTAGTAGACAACTAGCCAAAATTTCAAATCTCCATCCCAAGAGATAAGCTCTACATGGATTTTGCTTTTAAATTCTGGAACAAAGTTGTTTTTTCATATCACATTCTCTACAGGCCCTGTGATGAGGTGTTTTGGATATCCAGTGTCTTGTCTGACTATACAACCCTAGGACGCTTGGCAAATTGTGCCAACAAGAGAGAAGTGTGTTGGTTTAATTGAAATAACCCACCCTGTTATTTGTAGCATTCTCATGAGATTCCCTGGAAAGAAGCATAATGAAAGGTCCATGAGCTGGGTTTGGGATCATTTTATCATGGTTTCTTGATGAAGTCTTAAAGCCTACAGGAACCACCTTCCTGCGAGTCAAACTTAAGAGAAAGAATATCTCTTGCTCTGAGTCCTCCCTTACTCCTTTCTCCGGATAGTGGACCTGTATAGGAATTACTCTGGATGGCATATAGTAGATGCTTAGTGAATATTTGATGAATGAACTGCAAAGCCATCTGACCCTAATGGAGAAAGGGAACTAATATCTTCTCAGATCTGTTATGTTCTGGGCACTTTACACACTTAGGCTGTACGAAGCCAGTGCCAACAACCTTCTGACTTAATGGATTTGGTCCAAAGACTAAGAGCTCTCTGCCAGAATTAAGAAAGTTGGAGCTGGAAATGCAGTAAGCTTCTTCTGTTTATTTGTCACTGGGGCTGTATGATCTGTCTGCTAGAGACCTGAGATCTAGACTTTCTCAGTTGCCCTAGGGCCCTATTGCCCATGTGAACTTGGCTGTGTAAGAAGTAGCATGGAGGCCTAGAGGCTCTGCCAGAAAAGGCTTCTTTAGAGACTGGTGCCCAGCAGGAGGAGCATGACTGTAGGAATCAGACAGATCGTGCCTGAAGCCTGAGAGTCACTCACTGGCTGTGTGGCCTTAGGTGAGTCATATAACGTCTCTGAATGCCAGTTTGTTTTTCTCTAAAATTGGGTAAAATAACTAGCTTTCAGGCCTGTAGATAAGATTTAGCATGCTAATATACATGAAATGCCACATAAGTGTTTGGTATATAGTGGACGCTCATTTCTAGATTGCTTTACCCTCCCTGCCCTCCTGCCACAATCATAGCCTGAGCCCACCTGCTAGCTGCTGAAATGCACGTGTGGCCTGCAGTGTTCAGTGGTCATTGCTGACTGTCAGCGTTAGCTTAGCAGTTGGGCTTCCTCTGCGAGCACATTCGGCCCCACTCCACTCTGTTCCCATCCTGCTGTCCCGGAGGGTCAGGTGCTAATTGAAAATCCCCAAAGGGCCCCCACATTCTGGGGGAAGGAAGAAGAAACAATGAGTCACTTTTCCCCGTTAGTTACTGCTGGGTGTCTGCCAGCAGGAGCTGAGACCATCTCTTTTATATAATATATATATATATAATTATATTATTGTATATAATTATTATATATAATTATTTATTTATTTGTTTGTTTGTTTATTTATTCATGAGAGACACAGAGAGAGGCAGAGACATAGGTACAGGGAGAGGCAGGCTCCCTGCAGGGAGCCCAATATGGGACTCAATCCCGGGACCCCAGGATCATGACCTGAGCCAAAGGCAGATGCTCAACTGCTGAGCCACCCAGGCATCGTGAGACCATCACATTCAGCAGGCAGGAACCTGCTGTTTCTCACTCACAGTCTCGGCAACCAGCCTGGTCCAAAAATAAGCAGACAGTCTCAGGACCATATTGAGAGGGATGTGCTCCCAGAGTATCAAAGGGGACTGATCCCAGGGAGGTCTAGTCACTGTGGAGGTTTCCAGGAGTGAGAAGGAGGAGACAGTGACTCTTCAGTCAGTCGTTCATTGGCCGGTCATTGGACAGCCAGTCAGCCAGAGTCCACCCCACAATTATGAAGACTGCTCCATGTCCTGGGAAGTTGGCATTAGGGTAGTGGAGCATGAGTGATGGAATGTACTCTCCTGCTAAGGAGGGGGAGGTGGGAGGCTGCATTTTAAGTAAAAGAGCAAAACATAGCAAGAACTGTAAAACATCTATGCCCTTGAACTTAGTATTTTCACTTCCAGGAATCCATCCTCATTTGCCAGTGATATTTAAAAATATATATGAAACTGTATATCCCAGCACTATTTATGGTTGTAAGAAATTACAAACAACCTCCATTTCAGCCACTTACATTGGGTCATATATGTTAGCCATATGCATAGAATGAAACAGTATGTAGCCATTAAAAGTCGTGCTTGCAAGGAGTCTTTAATAAGCAAGGAAGGGGATCCCTGGGTGGCTCAGCGGTTTAGCGCCTGCCTTCGGTCCAGGGTGTGATCCTGGAGTCCCGGGATCGAGTCCCACGTCGGGCTCCCTGCATGGAGCCTGCTTCTCCCTCTGCCTGTGTCTCTGCCTCTCCCTCTCTCTCTCTCTCTCTCTCTCTCTCTCTCTCTCTCTCTCTGCCTCTCATGAATAAATAAAGTATTTTAAAAATAAAAATGTGTAAAAAATAAATAGATAAAGCATGATCTCTGCTATTTAGAAAAAAGTTCACTGAAAGACGATTGGAAGTAAATATGCCTAAAAAGTTACTTTTGATTGCTTCCCAGAAGTAGGATTACTATCCTTTTTTTAATCTTTTATATTTCTATATTTTATCTACTGAGCATAAAAGATAAAAACTGAACATGAAACAGAAATAAAACCAAGACACACCAGTATGGATGAACTAAGCCCAAAGAAACAGACTCTAGTGTGAAATTTCAGGCACTACCAGGGCTATATTTGTTGAAATAAGAGCCATTTGGGGCCTGTTGAATTGTGCCACCCAGACAGTGGCCTACGCAACTGACTGCTGAGCCTCTCTGACAATACTGGGCTTTGGGAACAACCAGAAATGTTTGTGAAGAGCGGTTGGGAGTGTGTGCCCATCAGAGATCCAGGCAGCTGCAACCAAATCAGCCTCTGCAGTGGAGCCCTGGTGGAGGGGGAGCAGGGCCCCTACCCTAGCCTGGCCCTGTTTCCTGAGAGGACACAGTGGGACACACGATGTATTCCTGTGTGTTCCAAGACTTGACCAGCCAGGTGTAAACTGGAATGCTTATCAGATTGGCTCCCTCAAGGGACAGTGGATAACAATGAAATAATAACAGATTTATTTATAGCCCTTTTATTGAAGTACTTGAGAATTTCTTTTCTTAATTCTGAAATGTCTCCCAAGTTTTAGAAATACTGACAAGGATTAGTTTTCTTTCCTCTTGAGAAAATCTGGTCTGGCCCCTGGAGGGTCTTTCCCACTGACTCCAACCCCGCCACAAACACCACTGGTCTGTGCCTCACTGGCTGGGCCGGTGTGGCTGACTCTGATGCGTAATTCCTGGTTTATTTAATAAGTACACTTGGAGCTTCACTGTATGCTGACCCCCACCTGCTCATGTGGATCTAGTGGGGAAGAAGGAGACACAGATACGAGACCTTCCATGGCTGGATTGTCTATTCCTTCTGGGATCGCCTCTCCCTCTTCAGCACCCCATGGCTCCCACATAGGACCAAGGTGGACTTGAATGACAGCTGAGGAAAATGTGGTTGTGGGCTTTGAGGCTCAAAAAGAGTGCATTTGCCTCGGGTTTGGCTTCTGTCTTAGTGTCCTAGGGCTACCATAATAAAATGTCACCAACTGGATGGCTGGAAACAACAGAAATTTATTGTCTCATTGTCCTAGAGGCTAGGAGTCAGAAACCAAGATGTCAGCAGGCACATGCTCTCCATCTTTTCTGGCTTCTAGCATTTGCTGGCCATCCTTGGCATTCCTTGGCCTGTGGATGCATCCCCCCCATCATGTCATCTTCTGCTACATGTCTTCACATCTTCTCTCTGTGCATGCCTGTCTCTGTGTCCAGATTTCCCCCTTTTTATAATGATACCTTCATATTGACTTAGAGCTCACCCTAAAGACCTCATTTTAACTTCTTGCCTTTATAAAGACCCTATTTCCAAATAAGCTTTTGTTCTGAAGTTAGGACTTCAAGATCTCTTTTGGAGAACACATAGTTCAATCCACAATGATTCCTAAGGCTGATGTAGCTTTGGAAATCACACAGCCTCTCCAAGCCTCAGCCACATCTTATTCTGTAAAATGGGAGTTAGAAAGAACACCTAATTCCAAGGTCATTGCAAGGTCTAAAGGAAGTAATATGGGTGGAGCTCCTAACGATGCCAGGCTGATTCTGGGTGTGACTTCTCATCCTTGTTATCAAGCTACCACTTGCTGGCCACACAGTCTCTCCATTCAGGGGAGTCCAGCCTAAGCCAACCAGGGCTGATACTGCAGCTCTAGCTCCACACTGTGGAGGGTCCAAGGGTGGTATGCCAGCGGGTTTCTCCTAGGCTGACTAGCTAGGTGTCCCAGCAAGAAGGAGCACAGGACCAGACGTAGGGCTGGTGATGTATCAAATTTTGCAAATTTGAACAATCAAAGCTTGCCTTTTGAAAACAACCTCACAGAAACCACATTTGCCCTGAGGCCTGCTGGATGGATATAAGAAAGCAAGAGGTCCTCAGTGAATAAATTTGGGGTCAGACCAGAAAGCCTTGAATTGAAAAACATGACGTGTCCATTCTTACTTCTCTAATTCTTCTCATGCCACGGACACCACCCTCACTATGTTCAGACTCTTTTTGTTCAGAAAGAGGAAGCTTGTACCCTCCTACCTCAGGGCCTTTGCACTGCTGTTTCTTCTACTCAGAATACACTGTGTAGCTACACTCTACCTTCCTTGCCCATTCCCCAGCGTTTCTAATTTCTTCTCATTCTTTACTTACCCACTATCTCCCCCGCCCATCCAGTTATTTGTCCTGTTCATTCCCTTCCTAACATTTAGCCCAGTTTGTAACCACATCTTCAATCATATACTTACTCGTTTGATATTTGCCTTTTTTCCTATCAGGCCAGGTCCCAGAACATAGAGTCTCTGTCAGTTTTATTCCCCACGGACTACCTCTCACCCAGCTCAGGTCCTGAATACTGGGGACTATTTGTGTATATCAAATGGATAGAAAATGACACTATCTCCCCAGACAAGGTGTGGCCTCATAAGACTGAGGGGGGCTAGTCATCTGGGAAAAAAGAGTGATTCATAGTTTCTCCAGATGGGTAGTATTTAATCAATGTTGATTTATCAAAGAAATTAGTTTATTTTCAAAGAAATTAGTTTATTTTCAAAGAAATTGGCAAGCACCCACAGCCACCACCACCTTGTTTATGTCTGTGGGCTATACTCCACCTCATTTCTTTGGGGCTCAGGTTAATGGGGTAACCCTATGAAAAACCTCACTGCTACAAACAAGTGGTATCAAAGAGGAAACTCTAGAAGCTGCTCTCCTTGGCATAAACTCCAGGTCTTCAAGACTACTTCGCACATGCTCTGTAAGGGCAGTGAAATGATCCTGTTCCCCCAGGAGGTGAAATGAAGCAAGTCTAAGCCAGAGGCTTTGAGGGTTATTCCCTATATGACAGGTGACCAGGGAATAGCTTCTTCGGCTCAGAGATGTCACCACCACCAAATCTCTAGGCACCCCTAAGCTCAGTGCCCTGTAGTGCATGGCCAGTTCATGGCAAGCTAAAGAGGTTGGGCTTCTGACCCTACCAGGGAATCACAGCCTGGAGAAAGGAGAGTAGCCACAATGTGGTCTTTAAAATAAATCACAACAATCAAAGCAAATGGGAGATGCCGAGTATGAAAACCGGCAACATTTTAGAGATGTTTCACAAGAGGAATGATCAGAGCCTATCTCTGCAACAGCCAAAGCAGTTGGAAAGGGGCGGGTGCAAATAGATTTTGATGTCCACGTCGGATAATCAGTAATGTGCTATTTCTGCATCGTTCTAGCGACAACAGCAGGCAAATTAACCACTGTGGCTGGTTCCAAACACAAGAAGACCTCAAGGGAGTATGGAAGGTTGTCTTGTGTTCCTAATGAACCCCTGATCATCCTTCCAGCCCAACTTAGGTATCTCCTTCTCCAGGAAGCCTTCCCTCATCCCTACAGTTGGTTAATTGCTCTTTCCTCTCTTCTCTCTGGCGTACTTATTTCACTCCAGTTTAATGAGATGGACACATATCTATTTCCTCACTGTGAGGGTAAAACCTCCAAACTAGAAAGAGGGCGTAAGCAGTGCCTTCTCTTTGTGGCCGATCATGTTGTTTTCCCAACTATAGTAATAATGTCTTCTTTATAAATCAGTTTAAGTAGAAACAAATCTAGTTAAATTTATGTTAACAAACTTATGTTAAATCTACTTAACAAATCTAGTTAAACTCATGAAATAAAAGAATCACAGGTCTTCCTCGACTCTCGCAAAAATTATGAAGGTGGCCCTTGAAAAACTGAGGTTGAAAAATACTAGACGAGGAGCTCTGTATCTTTTTTCGCTGCTCCAAAGCCTCAGGGTGGCATGAGGCACCCAGCGCCCCCTCCTAAGGAGATGTCAGCTTGCAGGACAGTGCTGGAATCCCATTCCTTTCGCCTCCTCTGCAATGTATAATGAGTGTTCGTTCATTCATGATTCCTAATATCTCATGTGTGAAGTGTGATTGGCCGGGAGAATAACAAGTGACACAAGATATAAGTAGTTGAATCCCAAACTTATCATGAATGCTCTAAGCCAAATACTAGTCACAAAGCAGGTGTAAGATAAAAAAAACAACTGAAATATGACTTGATAAATTTGTGTGGAAACACGCAATGCAGGCTTCCCAGTCACTAGAGACATAGGCCGTCGTGAGGAGCTACAGAAATCACTCCTTCTGTCAATTTTGTTTTTCTGGGGTATGCAGAATTTTGGCTCTCGCTGAAGATGGCATAATTATGTGACCTTTGCTGCGGGGAGCCAGGGGATCAAATTCTCATAGGTCTCCTACAAATACCCCCTCCCATCCCTCCTTCCACTTCTACGTAGCTTAAGAGTGAACTGCATTCACATATGTTTTGCATGGAAAGTGAGCAGCGGCCTAAGCGTACTTCCTGTACAGTGAGATGGATCATGAAGCTGTGATTTATCTTGCACCGGCCCAAGGGGGAAATGAAGCATCCTATTAGCATTGCTGGTCTGCGAGAATCACAATAGGCAAACGAGAACAAGAGCAGAGCACCCATAATACAAATATCCGTGTGCAGCGAAGGAAAATGTCAAAGCGGAGTTTGGCTCTGCTGGAAATGGGCTACATTTAGAACGCATTAGCTCCTGACACCCAAGGCCCCGGTAATCTACAGCTCTTTCAACTTATTTACTGTAAACTTGGAAGCAGCCAACCTTTCACATTTGCATTGGCTTTCTGCTGCCAGGAAGAAAAAAAGAAAAGGTACGTGAAAAGAAAATGAGAGTGTTGCAAGTCAGTTTGCTGATCGGGTGCCTCGCTGAAGTGCATGTCCGTGAACTGGGAATGTCTTGGCCCCCTTGGCTCTCAGCTGGGGAGCATGCTCGGCTCCCCCATTGTGTTCCTACTGCGGCCGACTCCTTGGAAAATAATGGTTTTATTTTGCTCCAGAATTAGAAAATAAAGCGGCTGAAGCTGGGAGTTACGAGTCTTAATTATCCTCCCCGGCCTTTTCTTCAGGAACCTAAAATTGATTTTCAAATTTCTCTTCTGAATTTGATTTAACATTTTAATCTGCATGCCTTCTTGTGGGGGCTGTGCCAGCAGTGTTGACCACAAGGAGATGAAGGATTAGCCAGCCACAGGGGAGGTGCTTGTTATCAGCTGAGCAGTCCTGCTGTTGATGAGAGGTGCCCAGGGGTCGTCGGGTCCACGTGTGAGAAGGCCCTTCATCTCCTACTCACCTTGATCAGAATGAAAGCTGGAATCAGGCCTGACAGGCAGCGGCCTCTGAACTTTTGTTTTAAACTATGAAGCTGTCCCCTGAGAGGCTGACTTATTAGCTCCAGGAATTGATAGAACAGTAAAAGAGTCCATATACTTCTGTAATATTGATTGGGCTGCCATTTCTCTTTCTTCTGTGGCTCAAAATATGGATTTTCCTGACACTAGCCTTAATTTGAATTAAACATTTAAAATATGCCTCTGCCCCTTTGGGGTTCCCCACCTGGACATTTGGGAACTTCAGTACAACATATGGATTATGGGCAAAACTTGTCAGGGAGTGGAAATATGAGGTCTTGTGTACCTGCACTTGTTCATCGATTTCAGAGGCTTTGCTGTACAAGGAGGCAGCTTGGTGTAGAGTATGAGGACCAGAGCTGGGAAAACAGGGGCCCGATCCCAGTGTGACCTGGAACAACTCATGCAGTTGCTCTGTGCCTCAGCTGACTCATCTGCCAAATGGGGTGAATGCACCTTGACAACGGGATCGTTGGTGCAGTGAGAGATTGTACATGTAGTGTTCTTAGTGTCCACAGTGAACTGGGGAAAGACGGAGCAGTGTAGACAGCCCAGAAGAAGTAAGCTATAGGATAAATGCATGGATGGCATCAGACAGTCCACCAGAGGGGCTCACTGTTCAGGGCCCCAGAAGCAAGTGGGATCTGGCACAGGGGCTGAACAGATTGTGAAATGAGGCCCATTGAAGGAGGTAGGGCGCTACCTGGAGGCAGAGTCTTAGTATGTCCTTGATGGGATCTTTCTGACACTAGATGGTGACCTTCTGGGAGCCTCTTTCTCTCTGGCGAGGTCACAAGAACAAGAAAATGAGTTTCAGCTTCAGTATGAAGGTGCTGCCACTGAGTTAGCAAAGGACCAACACGTACTGTGCACGTTCTCCATGCCGGCGTGCGGAGTTTAAACTTGTTGATCTTAGGGGTGCCTGGGTGGCGGAGTCCGTTAAGCGTCCGACTCTTGGTTTTGGCTCAGGTTGTGATCTCAGGGTCCTGAGATGGAGCCCCACCCCACCTGCTCACCTTGGGCTCCATGCTGAGTGCAGAGTCTGCTAAAAGTTTCTCTCTCTCTCTCTCCCTGCCCCAACCCCCATGCAGGCACACTTGTGCACTCTCTGAAATAAATAAATCTTAAAAAAAAAAATTTGTTGATTTTAAACTTCACAATAGCCCAGTATAGTAGAATATGTCATTATTCGCATTTTATGGATGAGGAGATTGAAGTTTGGAGACGTTAATGAGTTTTGGCCAACGATCACAGAGTTAGGAACGTTGACGCTCATACTTGAAGACAAGTCCTTCTAAGACTCTGGTATGAACCATCATACCATGCTGCCTTTGAATTGGTTGAGACTTTATTTCTCTAATATCCAGCAGTCGTTCCTTGAGCCCCTCTATTAAGCCAGGCCTTAAACTAGGCAGTGAGGTCAGGGTAGAGATTCTTGCCTCTGGGAGCTTTATAGGGAAAAAGACCTGTGGGCACAACTGACAGAACAGGAAGGAAATGTGCAGGGAAGCATGAGGCTTGGCAGAGCTGTCATCTCAGCTTGAGAAGCCACAGCAGGCTCCTCAGAAGTGGTAATGGGTAAACTGGGTTTTGAAGCTTGTGTAGGAGTTCTCCTGATAGATACAAAGGAATGTTCTTTGTCAGTTGACCAAGACCAGATAGGGTGGCTCTTTTTTTTTTTTTTTTTTTTTTTTTTGGCAACAAAGGCTACTGGTGGCACTATCAGCTGCTTCCTAACCTCTCCTTGGGTAGCTTGCAAGCCTTTCTGTTTCCATTTTCAAGCAAAGAGCCTACTTATTAGGGTGCTTTTAATTCTTCCTTAATTTCCAGACTGAAAACTTTAAGTATCAATTGCCACTTGGCTCCTTGATAGGCTGCCCTTCAACCAGCAATTTCAGAGCAGGGCTTTTGTCTGCCAGAAGCTGCTGTACCAAGCAGGGATGGCTTCACCAGATAAACATGATTCATTTTCTTGGAATGTTAATTCTACTCAAAGATGCAAGGGGAAACAACATTGATTTCATATTGTATTTAGATATTTTATAGAGTGAGTTGCAAAATTAGCATGATTCTTAAGAAATGAGCTTTCTTAGAAACATCACCATTGACATGGGCCATTTTTTGGCACAGCACTTCCTTCTCCATTATTAGGAGATGATGGGACATCTGAATTGGGCTCGCGTAAGGCTGCCTGCTTCTGCCCAAGAGAACACTTGGGATCGATCCTTCACCTGCTCAAAAGCTGAGTCCCCACACTCTCCCTGTAGAAGGGACCAGGGTCTGTTTCCTAGTATATACTCCAGGAAAGTCGCTCTTTCCTAAAGACGGGTACCACGGTGACACCTCACGCTTCACCAGCAATGGCTGAAATCTTAGAGCGCTTTAATGTCTTGCTTGAAATTAAAGTAATGGGAGACACAACCATAAGAAACCCACTACAGGCCGTGTCAAGTCATAAAACTGTAATGCTGTGAAAGCACAGCAGCCAGAAATCACTGGTGATGTGAAGGGAGCAAAATAAATATCGGCTGGGTTCTTAATTAACTGCCTCTAAATAATGAAAATGAGCAAATTAGACTCGCTTTTAGTAGCAAAATACCATTATAATTTGAATATTCCTATTGATGGACAGCATGGCCTCTTTGATGGAGGCACATAAATCAGGCAGGGCTCTCTTGCATCTCCTGGAAACCACATCCCGGTTAGCCTGTGTCGTCCCTGGCTAGACAAGCAGCAGCAGTGGTTTTTGCTCAGACCTGTGAGCGAGGAAAGTATGAAGCAGCCTGGCAACAGAAGCTTCTGTGCTGCCTCTACATCCCTTTAATAATTATTGCCATGCTACTACTGAATAGACAGCTGTGATTAAGGGGTGGGCTCTAAAGTCAGGGAGATCTGAATTTAAGTCTTGGCTTATGGGGCACCTGGGTGGCTCAGTCGGTTAAGCATCTGCCTCCGGCTCAGGTCATGATCTCGGGGTCCTGGGATGGAGTCCCATGCTGGGCTCTGCGCTCAGCAGGAAGCCTGCTTCTCCCTCTCCCTATGCTGCTCCCTCTGCTTATTCTCTCCCCTATTCTCTCTCTCTCTCTCTCTCTCTCTCTCTCTCTCTCTCTCTCTCTCCCCCTCTGTCAAGTAAATAAATAAAATATTTAAAAAAAATAAATCTTGGCTTACAATTCCTTTATGACACTGGGAAATTCTCCTTCCCTCCCTTTGTTCCAACATTCTCATCTCTATAATGGGAAGAGGTTTGGTCCTTGCACAAAGGGTTTGTCTAAAGCCACCGGCACAGTACCTGGCACATAATAAACACTCAAGAACTATTAAGTGGTGAGAACAGGCCTCCTGTCTTGTTCCTGACCTTGGGAAGGAAGGATCTAACTTTTCACCATTAGTATGTTAGCTGTCAGTTTATCACAGAGGCCCCTTAACAGCTTGAACAACCTCCCTTCTAATTTTAGTTTCCTGAGAGAGTTTATTGGGTATGGGTCTTGAATTTTGGTGAATTTTTTTTTTTTACCTCTATTGAAGTGACCATATGTTTTTTTCTCCTTTATCCTGTTAATACAGTAATTACATTGACTGAAACTTGCCTTTCTGGGATAAATTCTACTTAGTCATAATCCTTTTTATAGAGTTGGATTAAATTTGCTAATATATTGTTGAGGATTCTTGTGTCTATATTCATGACAGATAGAGGTGTATAATTTTCTTCACTTATGTCTGTCTCAGGTTTTGGAATTACGGTAATGCCAGCCTCTGAAAAGGAAAAAGTGTTCCCTCCTCCTCTATTTCCTAAAAACAAATTATATGTGATTAGTGCTGTTTCTTCTTTAGATGAGTGATAGAAACCAATGAAACCATCTGGGCCTAGAATTGCTTTG
Source organism: Nyctereutes procyonoides (assembly GCF_905146905.1). Taxonomy (NCBI): domain Eukaryota; kingdom Metazoa; phylum Chordata; class Mammalia; order Carnivora; family Canidae; genus Nyctereutes; species Nyctereutes procyonoides. Next base: position 36,930,171 of record NW_026575042.1, read on the forward strand.
TGGAAAGAGCTTCTGGAAAAAAAAAATCCTAGTGATTTAATATATGATTTAAATATGGTAATAATTAACAGGGTTTTTTTTTTCTTAATCTACCCACTTCAGACTTGCTTTACTCTTCTTTTAGTACCTTCTTGATTTTCGATCTTTCTTCTTTTATAATATATGCATTTAAAACTACAAATGTCTCTCTAAGCACCAGTTTAACTGCATTTCACAGATTTTAATATATTGTATTTGTATTCTCTTCAGTTCCAATTATTTCTTTCAATTTCTTCTTGGGTCATGTATTATTTAAATGTATATTGTTTAATTTCCAAATATCTGGGCTTTCTGTAGACCGCTTATTGTTAAACGCTGTCGATTTCCAATTTAATTCCATTGCGGTCAGAGAACACACTCTAGGATTTCAGCTTTTAAATTGATTGGGTTACTTTATGGCCCATACATGATCTTTGTGAACATGACATGTGAGGTTGAAACGAATATGTGTTCTGCAGGTAGGTGCATGTAATGTTCTTTAAATATAAGTTAGGACAAAGTGGTTAACAGCATTGTTTGGATTATTTATGACTTTATTATTTTTTGTGTTGCAATTCTATCAATTACTAAAATTCTTCTTCTATGACTGTGGAATTGTCTATTTCTTCCTTTAATTTTGTCCATTTTTGCTTCATGTGTTTTGAGGCTCTATAATTAGGTGCATGTGCTTTTCTAATAGTTATCTCTTCCATTTGTAATTATGTGATGTCCTTCTTTGGCAATATTATTTGCTGGACATCAATTTCATCTAATAGTAATGTATCCACTTCAGCCTTCCTCTGCCCACAATTTGTATCAGACATTTTTCTACCATTCCTTTTGGCCTATGTATGTTTTTATATTTAGAGTGCATCTCTTGTAGACAGGATGCATATAGCTGTCTCTTGCATTTTTATTCATTCTGACCATCTCTGCCTCTTTATTGGAATGTTTAATGTAATTACTTATATGGTTGAATTCAGATCTATCATTCTATTGTTTGTTTTCTGTTTAACCTCTGATATTTGTTTCTCTGTTGCTCCTTTCCTACCTTCTTTGGGATTGTTTGAATATTCATTAGAATTTTATTTTGGTTTATCATTGACTTTTAGCTGCTTCGTTTATTTTTAGTGGCTACTTGCTCCCTGTATATATTTATAAATTTTTAAAGTCTTCCTAGAATTAGTATTTTACCACTTTGTACAAACAGCAGAAACACCACAACCATATACATTTACCACTCCTCTCCTACCATCTTTTATGCTACAGTGGTCACATGTATTATATCTATACGTATTATAAACCCCACTACACAATATTATAATTTTACTTTAAACAATCATATATATATGGATATATATATCCATATATATCCATATATATTCATTTTTTTCCCTTAAAGAAATAGGAGGAGAAAAATAGTCTCTTAGACTTAACCTAGATACTCCCAATTCCTGATGATCTCCCTTTATCCCTGCAGACACATATTTTCCATAATACTGTTTCTCTTTTGCTAGGAAAAAAAAATTCCTTTAGCATTTTTTTATGTGACAGTCTGGTGGAGATGAACTAAAATGTCTTCATTTCACTTTCTTTCTTGAAAGCTCTTTTTGCTTCTTATTGAATTATGGACTGATAGGGGTTTTTTTCTTTTAGTCCCTTGAAGATGTTGTTCCCTTGCCTTATAGCTTCCATGGTTTGTGATCAGTTAGCAGTCATTCAAAATACTGTTTCCTGTATATAATGCCATTTTTCTGTGGCTACTTTCTCTTTCTCTTCAGCTTTAATGTACATGGGTATAGTTTCATCCTTATATATTCCTTTTGGGATTTATTGGCATAAATGTATATGTCTTCCACCAAATTTGGAAAGTTTTCAGCCAAAACTTATTTATTTGAATATTATCTTTGTCTCATTCTCCCTCTCCTCTTTTTTCTGGAACTCCAATGACCTATTATGTAAGACTTTTTGATATCAACCCATAGGTTCCTGAAATTATGTTTTTCTTCAATATTTCTTTCTCTTTCTATGATAGATTTCTCACAAGCCATCAAAGCTCTGTTTATCTCTGTTCAGTCTTTGTTTTCTCTCTTCTTCAAATTGGATACTTTTATATTGATTGCTCACGTATTCACTCACCTATCCTATCATTTCTGTCCTGTCCTTCTCAGTCCATCTAGTGAGTATTTTATTTCAAATATTATCTCTTTTCATGATAGAATTTGTACTTGATTCTTTTCTCTATGTTGTATTTGTCTAATGAGATTTCCATCTTTTCCTTCATTATAAGCATATTTTCTTTTATAGTCTTGAGCATGCTTATAAGAATAAATAATATAGTTGTTTGAAAATACAAACACGTGAGTTGTCTTGGGGTTGGGCCCTGTTGTCTTTGCCCTTGGGAAAGGGTCACATTTTCCTGACTCCTCATATGACAATGAAGGTTAGATTATATACTGGATATTTTGCATGTGATGCTGAAATGACACTGGATTGTCATATTCGTCAAGGACTGTTGATGTTTTGTTTTAACAGGCAATTAACTTAGTTCAACTCAAACTGTAAACTCTCCCTTTCCTGCTATGGGCAGCAGTTCAGCTTTCGGTGCAGATGGCTTTCAATCTGTCCCCCACATGCACCATTCTGGGACCAGCCAGAGACTTGGGTATTTAAACATAGAATTTGGGCTTCCCCTTCCCTGGCTCACTCCTCTCCAGGAGCCTCCCTCACCCTCCAGCAGTCCTGTCCATCTGGCCAGAAAGACAACAGGCTTGCTATCAGAGTTTTAGCCCCCTCTGTTCCATCAAGGCTGCAACTGCCCTCAGGGCAAAGGATCGATTGAAGCAGAAAACTCATGAATGCACTTAGTAATATTGAACTGCACACTCAAAAATGGTTAAGATGGTAAATTTTATGTTATGTGCACTTTATAACAAATTTTAAAAATTATTAAAAATCCAAGAACTGGGATGCCTGGGTGGCTCACTGGTTGAGTGTGATCCTGGTGTCTTGGGATCAAGTCCCACATCGGACTCCCTGCAGGGATCCTGCTTATCCCTCTGCCTATGTTCTCTGCCTCTCTCTGTGTGTCTCTCATGAATAAATAAAATCTTATAAAAAAAAGAAATCCAAGAACTCATGCATTTTTAGTAGTTTTTTTCTACTCCCCTCCAAAATCTGCTTACTTTTAGTCACTCTCCAAGCTTCAGGTATTTGGGAGGGGGAGCTACTCTTCCAGGGTATGGGCTCCGTGAGAGAGTCAGTGTGTTAGGGGCCTGCCCATCCACATCAGAAGCAGAACCCCTTAGGTCCCTACACTTGGACCCTTACAACCCCAAGTTTGCTGTCCTCCCAGTTTCAGGGAAATAAACATGGTTTATTGAGTGTAAATTATTCTAATTATTGAATTATTCTAATTAGAAAAAATGTAATGAGGATATTGACCTAATATGACACTGACATGCAATATATAATTATTATTTTGTAAAATTGGTATTTTACTATTAATATAGTACCACTGTGATATTATTAAATTTATTTTATAAAAATAAAATTTTCTTTATAAAGGATTACACATTTTTAATTTTGGTGACTAAGTGGATTATAAACTCAAATCCTATTGCCAGAAGGCTTCTACCTTAGCTCATAAATAATAAAAGCCCTTTATCAATACATGCATCTGAATTTCTATAAGTGACCAATGTGCTATTATTTAAAGATGCAATATCATTAGAATTTCAAAGTATTTTCTGTTTTATAATACAAAGCACCCAAGGCATTAAGAGACCGTGCTAATTCAAGGCCTGACAGCACTTTGGGAACTTGAGCTAAATTTGGTTTAATCATCTGAAGAAGGCCAAACGGGCTGTTGTTTTAAGAAAAAAACATTACTCTAAATATTAGGAATAATGCTGAGAAATAAAAATCAGCATTAAAGCAGAACAATTCTACAATTACTGTAGGATGCATCCTCTGTACTCTACATTTATTTCTATGGGAAAATCAGTCTTAATGATGTATACTATTAATTATGTAGAGCAACACTGTCCAACAGAAATATAATTCCAGTTACATACATAATTATTTATTTTCTAGTAGCCACATTAAATAGACAAAAAGAAATAGGTGGAACTGCTTTCAAAAATGTGTTACGTACCCAATATATCCAATATTATCATTTTAATATGCTATCAAATAGAAAATTATTCATGAGAAATTTTTCATAAAAAAAGTTTGTCAAATATGTGTATGTTACACTTATAAGACATCTCAATTTGGACTCTAAATTTTCATTGGGAATATTTGATCTGTATGTAGATTTCATAGCTGGTAGTTGAAAAAAACTCAATCACATACCCAAACATATTTAAAAGTTTTCAAGTAACTGATTCTTAAATGTACAATTTAAATGATAAAAATTAAATAAAATTTTAGATCCACCTTTTCAGTCACACTAGCCTCATATCTGGTATTTAAGAACTACACTATGGCTAGAGGTTTCTACCCTGAAATGTGCAGAGTATTCGAGAAGGTGTCCTTCAAAGGGAAACTTTTATCCTGTGCCTATTCAAGTTCCGAAAGTGGATGAGAAAAATTCAGAATGTATTATAGAAAAAAAATTTTAAAAATGAGTGGAGGCAAACAAAGCCTTTAGGTTTGTTTGGGTTAGAGCTTGAGTTGTTCAGTGTTGAGGCTATGTCTGAGACCCCTGTTTGGACACTGAGAAAAAGGAGACAGGAAGAGATTTTATCTGTCAGCATGATCTATACCAATTCTATTTGAATATTAGTCTTCAGGTTTTCCTCTAGTTAATTGAGGCATTTATAATATTCAATCCTCATATCTTGAAAACTCATAGCACTCATTAATTATTTGGTCCTCACAATCCCAGATTTCAAGATATGCTACAAAGAAGTAGTAATTAAAACAGTATGGTACTGGCCCAAAAATAAACACATAGATCAATGGAACAGGACAGGGAGCTCAATTCCCATGATTATATGGTCAATTAATCTTCAACAAAGGAGGCAAGAGTATACAATGGGAAAGAGATAATGTCTTTGATAAATGGTTCTGGGAAAACTGCACAGCTACATGCAAAAGAATGAAACTGGACCATTTTCTTATATTGCACACAAAAATAAAATCAACATGGATTAAAGATCTAAATATGAGACCTGAAATCATAAAACTAGAAGAAAACATAGTAATTTTTTTGACATTGGCCATAGAAACATTTTTCTAGATATGTCTTCTTAGGCAAGGGAAACAAAAGCAAAAATAAACTACAGGGAGTACATCAAAATTAAAAGCTTTTGCACAGTAAAGGAGACCATCAACAAAACTGAAAGGCAACCTACTGAATGGGAGAAGATATTTGCAAATGACATATCCAATAAAGGGTTAGTATCTAAAACATATAAAGAATTTATACAACTCAGCACAAAAACAAACAATCTGATTAAAAAATGGGCAAGAAACCAGAATAGACTTTTCTTCAAAGAAGACATGCACATGGCCAACAGACACATGAAAAGATGCTCAATATCACTGATCATCAGGGAGATGCAAATCAAAGCCACAATGAGATATCACCTCCACCTATCAGAATGGCTAAAATCAAAAACATAAGAAAAACAAGAATTAGTGAAGATGTGGAGAAAAAGGGACCCTCATGCACTGGTCCTGGAACTGCAAATTGGTACAGCCATGATGGAAAACAGTATAGAGGTTCTTCAAAAAATTAAAAATAGAATTACCCTATAATCTAGTAATTCTACTACTGGGTATTTACCCAAAGATAATAAAAATACTAATTCAAAAAAAATATCTGCACCCTTGTGTTATAGCAACATTATTTACAATAGCCAAGATATGGAAGCAACCTAAGCGTTCATCAATAGATGAAAGGATAAAGAAAATATGATATATAGATCTAGATATGTGTGTTATATATAATGGAATATTATTCAACCATGAAAAAGAATGAGATCTTATCATTTGCAACATGGGTGGATCTAGAGGGTAAAATGCTAACTGAAGTCAGCCAGAAAAAGACAAATACCATATAATTCAATACATCTGTGGAATTTAAGAAACAGAACAAATGAACAAAGCAAAAAAAGACAAATAAAAAACAGACTCTAAAGGACAGAGAACAAACTGGTTGTTACCAGAGGGGAGACAGGTGAGGGATGGGTGAGATAGATAAAGGGGATCAAGCATATACTCACCATGATGAGCACTGAGTAATGTATGGAAATGTTGAATATTGTACACCGGAAACTAATATAGCACTCTATGTTAACTCTACTTCAATTAAAAAAAATTACTTGGTCCTATGGATAGCTCCTATTTCTGAAATTGTGAGCACTGGCCCTGATTTTAAGAACACAGTTGAATGCTTCTAGGGACCTCAGCATCTCGTATGATTCCCTCCCAGCAGGAGGCAGGTGCTTACAAAAATTTTGTTGAGAGACTGTTGGAGAGTGGTTGAAGGCCACCATATGTGTATAGGACTTTTTCATTCTGCAGGCACTTCTACATCCATTATTGCCCCAAAAGGCCAAGTAGGAATTAGTGGAGGTAGATTCCAGGTAATGGCTGTGGGCTGGGTCTGACTGAACTGGCTGTGGCCCAACAGCTGTGGGTCAACAAGATCCCTTCATTTTTAAATAAGATTGTTGACCCTATTTGACAGTCCCCCATTCCTGCTTGGCAGTGAGAAAGGTGTCTCTTCCCATCCAGGGAAGTAATTTTGCATCCAGATCAGTAATTTTTGAGACATGGAGTATTAAAATATTCTTGGCAAACATTAAAACTGCAGCCATTATGAACCCAGTCACTGTCCTATTCAGTGTGGCTTCCCTGCTTGCTCCCTTCTTCTGCCTTCTGACAACTCCTGAGCAATTGTGGCTACCTGGGGACCAATCAGCAAGGTCAGCAGGCGGCCGAGGAGTCACTCCCAGTGGCAAGGCCACAAGGGTGGGACGAGGAAGGAGCTGTCTCGTCTGTCAGGCACTGACCTGTACCACCCTTCTGCTTGGAACAGAAGCCCGGAAACGCCATTGTAAAGAGGAAGACATGATGGCATCTCTAGGCAGGTCTTATCCCAGCAGTTGCTTAGGCTGAAATTCTGTCCTCCTGGCAGCTACAACACTCCTCTGTGGTGGCTCTGTGACAGCAAACAGCTGCGTCTGGAAGGCTCTAGGGGTGACATAGACTGACCATCATGCTCTGTGTTCTCCCCACACCCAGAACAGACACCTGTTACAGCCTTGGAGTACTTCAGTGCACTTAACTCTTTGTTCACCTGCCTCCTTTTCTTGTCAGCACATAAAGAGATGTGGGTTGTTTTCAACGTAGACCTAAATAAATTCCTCATAAATGCTCAATAAATGCGAGCTGCGGTGAGTTTTATCAATTATTATTGACTCCATTTCTGTTTATTATATTATGCATGTCTAGGGAAGGTTTGATGAGTGAATGATGAGTACAGCACATGTTTGTACCTGGGGTCCTTCAACTCCAGACCTTAGGGCACCAGGCAGAGCAAATGACTGCCTGACATCTCTTCAGGTTCTACTTGACCTAACTGTGGTTAGCTGACCCAGGGGGACTTCTCCAAGTCTCTCAGCATCTATATTAGTTGTTGTGTCATTTATTCATTCAACAGTCATTGTCAAAGAAGGAAAAATGCGTCGTCTTCTTTGGTTTTTCAACAATGCAAAAACTGTGCTGCGTAAATCTTCCAGAAGGAGGGGGATTTCGATCTCAGAGCATAGGAAAATGACCTTTTAAATAAAGCAGTATGCTTCATTTTGTTCGATACTAAGTAGACAGAAAGCTATAAATGGTGATACCTCCCCTCTCCCTGACTTTGGTGTCTAATAGAAATAAGTTGCCAATATGCATTTAGCTACTTGCAGGCTTGAAAGCAGGATTTATTATTATCAGAATAATAAAAAGCAAATAGACCTTTCTACTTCCCAGAGCACTTACACATTTAGTGTGTCAGTGCAACCCCCATCGTACTTTCAGGATTAGGCATGGTCATATCCTCAGTTACAATGAAGAGGAATTTAAGCAACCAGCCAAGGGCACACAGCTGAGAAGAAGAGAGCCAGGACCCCAGACAATGTCCTCTGCCTGTCATCCAGACAGATGAAGGAGCAGCAAAAGTGATGATCCATCGAAACTTTCCCTTTCCCTTTCAATTTTGGGACATTTTAAGTTTTATCTGGAACAAGAGGGCTTAAAATCAACTCTTTCTTTTAAAGTGGAGGTCTATTTCTAAGTTCAGCCCTAACTTGGTATTCTGGACGTGATTGCCTCTTGATGTGATTAGCATTTGTCCTCTCCCATTTTATTACACTTAAAGTGACTGCAGATGTCTCCAGGTAGGCCCGCTCCCAGCCCGCCGGCAGCATAGTCAGTGTTCACCGTCTGCCACGTGTGCATACCAGAGGACAGAGCGTGCAGCAGAGAGCAGATGGGATCCTCCTCCATCTGGAGGCACCCCACCAATCTGGAGGAAAAGCCTTTACAAGGTCTATTCTTTTCCTCAGGTGTGGGGCTGTGAACCTGGCCTGGTATTAATTCCAACAGAAGACTAGCTGCATGCTTTGGATACAGTGTTTGTCAACAGGGCGCTATAGCCATTTTGGGTGAGACTGGCCTGCTCAGAGCAGGATACCTAGCACCCTTGACTCTTACCCAATAACAGCCATTAGCAACCTCCCATCACTGTGACAAGCAAAATCAAACAGGTAAACAGTGCTCACCCACCCCCAGAAACCCTACCTGTGAAGCAGTACTGGCCCTGGATGAGATTTTGCAGACATGGGTTATAGTCACTGACCAGTGATGTTCAGGAAGCCAAGTGTGGATAAGCTGTGGCTGATGAGTAGTACAAGGTGTTTCAAGGAGCAGACAGTTTTTGAATAATTCAAAATATTTCTGCTGATGAAATCATCTCCACATTCAGCCCTGTCACTTCTCAGACATGAAGAGGGCGTTTGCCAGAGGTGTGTGACTTTTCTTCAGTATAATGACAATGATAGGAACTAACATTTATGTGGTACTTAACTTCATACCAGGCACTGTTAAGTGTTCTACGTATGTTAATTCATTTAATCCTCCCAACAACCAAAATTGCAATGAGGTGACTATTACTAATATCATCCCATCTTACAGATGAGGGAACAGGCACAGAGAGGTAGGTGACTTGCCCAAGATTACACAGGTAGTTAACCTGAGAGGTAGGAGCTCCAGAGCCAGATTTTAACCATCCATGTTTGGATGAAGTTCTAGAAATGAAGTTTCTTGCCCCCCAACAGTCTGTGGACATCAAGAGCTACCTAGTTGAGCTCACTACAAAGGCTTTGGCTTCGGGATAACAAAGCATGTTGTGTTGCTCTGAGGTTGGGAGTTCTCTGAGAGGTGATGGGCTGTGCTTTAAACATCAGGAACAAGATGTGGAATCATGATCTGGATGGAAAGTGTGCTTGGTAACTGACAAGAACAGTACTTCTCAAGCTTTTGGTCTCATGACCCCTTATACTCTTAAACATTATTAAGGACCCTCAAGAGTTTTTGTCTATATGCATTATGTCTATCAATATTTACTAAAGAATAAATTTAAACTGAGTCATTTTCAAATCTTTATTTATTAATTCATTAAAGTAATAATAAATTCATTACATGTTACATAAATAACATGGGACGCCTGGGTGGCTCAGTGGTTAAGCATCTGCCTTTGGCTCAGGGCCTGATCCCCTCCCCCACGGGGAGCCCGCTTCTCCCTCTGCCTATGTGTCTGCCTCTCTCTTGTGTCTCTCATGAATAAATAAATAAAATTTTTTTTAAAAAAACAAATAACGTAGTTTGACCAAAAATCATATATTTTCCAAAACAAAATAAGTGAGAAGAGTGGCCTTGTTTACACTTTTGCGGTCTCTTCAATGTCTAGCTTGCTAGAAGACAGCTGGATCCTCATATCTGCTTCTTCCTTAATCTGTTGAGCTACATTATATAGAGGAAATACATGAAAAAAATATATGGCTTCACCCAGGTATGTAGCTGTAAAAGGGAGAATATTTTTTAAATCTTTTTGGGTAACTGTAGATATTCTTCTCTGATAACAACACCAGAACTCCATAAGTAGTAGTTTCTTAAAGGTTAGTTATAATAAGGAATCTGAAGTCACGTGAACTTGTCATATACTTTTACATTAAAATTACATTATAATCCACTGGTCTATCTTGCACTTTGTTTTTTTGTTTGTTTTTTTTTTAAAGATTCTATTTATTTATTCATGAGAGACACTCAATCGCTGAGCCACTCAGGCGTCCCTGTCTTGTACCTTGAATGGGTCTTTTATCCATATGTGACTATGTAATACCATACTTTGGTCATTTGGAAATACTGATTTACCAGCCAAAGTAGATCTTTCAAAACTTGATGCATTTCATTATACAATACCCTACAGTCACATTCATTAATATCATTAACCATCTAATTGGAAAAGTATTGAAGTATTGGTAAATTGTGAAAACTTAATGTGGCAGACACAAGTTTCCCAAAATTGAAAGCTCTAATTGTAGCATCAGCCACAAAATACTACTGGTTCTTTTCCATGAAGTGACAGGCTTACTTTACAAAAAAGTCTACCACACAGTCCAGTTTGAATAAACATCGTTTGTCCATAAATCATTTTCAAGTAAAAAAGTCTTTCTATGAAAAAAGGTTCAGTCCTCACTCACCTCACACAAAGGCTTTTCTCAGAGACGCACTAGCACACTTTGCTATGCAAGCTTCTTTATGTATACTTTCCATTTTGTTATACAGAATATTAAAAAGACGTGTACTCGAGGATTGAGATTTAATTAAATTAATATTTACTGCATTATTCAAGTCATTCTTAAGTGAAATTAACTTTTTTTTTTTTTACTCCAACTCTGTGTAATAAAGAATGCAGCTAGGTGCTTCTAAGGTATCAACACTTTTTTTTTTAAGATATATTTATTTGAGAGAGAAAGAGATAACGAAAGAGAGCATAAGCGGGGAGGAGAGGGAGGAGCAGATTCCCACTGATCAGGGAATCTGATGTGGGGCTCCATCCCAGGACCCCACGATCATGACCTGAGCCTTGGGCAGATGCTTAACTGACTGAGCCACCCACGCCCCCGGGCACTAGCACTTTTATTCATCATTGCTTTAATACCATCAGTGCAAGTATCACCACAATGAAAAAGTCAAATAATATCTTAATAGAGTGATAATTTTGAATTTGTGAACCCCACACTAGGGGTCTTGGGGAACCCAGTGGTCCATAGATCACATTTAGAGAACCCCTGTCCTAGAATGTCAGTCTCACCTAGTGATAAACAACAAGAAAGAACAAAGAGTGTGCCGGATTTAGAATTGGGGGGTCTAAATCAGTCCTCAATCCGCTCCTTACTATTAAAGGGACTTTGGGTGGTTCACTTAAGCTGAGAACTCAGTTTCCCCATCTGAAAACTGAAATCAACACAACCTGTTGTTCAAGGGTATTCAAGGGTAGGAACAAAATATATTCTAAAAATGTATTTCATTCACCCATTCATTCATCAATTTCATTCATTTCTCCCAGAATCTGATGAGAGGACTTAAGAGACAGCTGTGCCAGTACCTGTGGGGTGTAGGGAGGGGCTTTACTGAGGAAGAGAAGGTAAAGGTGAGATAGACAGGGGTGCTGAGGGAGGGAGCCATCATGCCCTCCCCAGACAATGCCCAGGCCCCTCTTCTGGTCTGGCCTCCCAAGGGGGCCTTTGGGGAAGCCGAGTTTGGCCTCCTGAGGCCATGGCCTGGTGCTGCTGGTCTCACTTGCGCACAGAGCCCATTGTTGGTCCAGTATACGCATCCATGTGTGCTGCTCTCCTACCCAAAAAAACCCATATTTTTCTCTGGAAACCACCACTTGTCATCATTGTGACAAACTTTTACTTTAAGCGCACCACCCCTTCCCTCACACACACACACACACACACTGCAATCCTTTATCACTAATAACAAATCCTAGTGGCAGGCCTCACAAAAGATGGAAACAGCCCAATTGAGTCACATACTGGTGCTGGGAACTGCAGTTTTAAGTATCCTTCCCCCTCAGCACTCCATCCTGGGACCTTTCTTCCACAGATCCTCACTCAACTTGTGGTGTTCTAAATTTGCTATTTGATGTCGTTCTAGGTAAAGACAAATTAAAATGTGAAATTATGAGCGTAAACTTTACCATTCATCTTTATACCGTGCAATGCCAGTCTTAAATGCAAATAGAAGAGCAGTTAACTGCTGTGCAGGGTCTCCCCAAATTAAAGAATTTACATTTCATAGCCCATGTGTGCATATGTATTTCATTCTTCACCAGAGCAGTGTAAATGCCACGCAAACACAAACGGGACCCAACTGTTTTTATTTTGCTTCTTGGTATGCACACATCTGATCCACACTCTCTTCCCTCGAGGCTTACTGATAGGAAGGACAGCCCCAAACAAAAGGAACCATAGGCTGTCCTAACTGTCCTCTTCCTCTGTGCCATTTCCAGCAGAAGCGATCGACTACTACAGGGAGGTGACGTGTGTAAGAAAGGATACCATGG